>NC_085846.1:100425015-103090015 GCF_035594765.1 Anolis carolinensis | reverse complement strand
TTTTACACGACTCCGGATATATAGCTCTTTAAACTAGGTATAAACACCAAATATTTGCTGATAACAAATCAGCATTTGCAAGTGGGTTTCCAAAGTTTTTATATACAACATTTTTAAAAAAGAAAACTACAAGAGCTATCTCTTTGAATTTTCTATACAACGACAGAAGATAATGGGATCATTCTCCCCAGTCAATGAGATGACCACAACAGCTATCCCACTGAATGTTTCTCATATTAACCAACATAACTTTCATTTAGAGATTTCTTCCCAGCCCAGTACAGAGATTTACTTACTAGAAGTAAATCTTACAGTCTTACAGTCAGTCCTCCTGTTTGCAGACTCAAAAATTTATTGGAACTCTGGCTGGCTGCTGCTACGGAGGGACAAATCTCTCCCCTATCCCCATTGGGGCTTTCTGATGCTGAGCAGAATTCTGGGAAATGTAGTTTAGGGCAGAAACTTTTGAATTCTATGGAATAGGGCTCCTCGCCTTCCCAAACTACATTTCCCAGAATTCTATGCTTTCTTGGTCTTTTTCCCAGCTAACTCTGCTCCCTGCTGTTTCCCTCTCCTAATAGTGAGAAGCTATTAATTTAAAGAGGAAAGGCAGCCTTTCTGGTTTTGTTTTGCTTCTTTGTGCTGAAAATGAAACTGGTTTTGTGAGGCTTCTAAGGTTTACAAAATTGAAATGAAAAAGTATTGGGTAAATTTCGATTCTTAACTTTTTGGCACAGGTCATGCCCACATGTCATAAGTAATTTAATGAATTTGATACGACTTACAACAACTAACCAAAAATATACACCCCTACTAACAACATATGGAGGGCTACACCCCTGGTTTAAGTCTATGGGATGTCTTGCTGGAAGAACAGTCTTTATTGTTTTAGTGTTGGAACCATACATAAGCAGCTTAGCTTAGACATTTGCTTTCTGATGCTATATCACATTGGCAATGATGTTATGCTTTAGTTTTGCCAGACAAAAACTGTTTAGTTATTTCGTACTCTTCACATTCACAATGATGCAAAAACTTCATTCAGCCTGCTGGCATGCACTCTGCACTATGTATTTTCAGTCATTCAGAAGATCCTGAATACCAGGTGACTTTGTATAAATCTGCTTTTGTCAAGCTTTTTCTAGCTCTTTATTTAAAAAATTCCAAAGCTGCAATACATAAGTGAAGTACCTAAAGGCTTCTATTCTTTATTTCACTTGGAAAGAGGCAAAGGACTATGATAAGCCTTTTGCTGGTAGGTTTTTTTGGCATTCTGTCAATCTAAATTTCTGCCAATTTTAAATATGCAATTTCAAAAAAAAAAAGAAAACCCCCAAACAAAGACACAATAAAACACATCAAAATACCATGGCCAATGTAACTGTAAGTCTTCAAAATCCCTGCAAGACAAATCAGGAAAGAATATTGTTAAATTGCTGCAATCCTCTTTGCACTGGAATATTGTTACAAAATATGGTGTCTCGATGCTTTGTTTTAGTTGGGAATTTTTTGCGGAAATATGCAACACAAATTGGAATTAACCAGATGACTGCATGGTTTAACATTAAGCATTGCAAGTTCATCTGGTTTCATGGTTTTTGCAATTTCCCCCTGTGTTCAGCTCCCACGTTGTGCTGGGAATATTTTGATTTAATGATTACTTCCTGTAATATTGGAATGTAAAAAAAATTGATACATGAAGACCAGACAATTTTTTGGATCGTATATGGAATTACAGTAGAGTCTCACTTATCCAACATAAACGGGCCGGCAGAACGTTAGATAAGCGAATATGTTGGATAATAAGGAGGGATTAAGGAAAAGCCTATTAAACATCAAATTAGGTTATGATTTTACAAATTAAGCACCAAAACATCATGTTATGCAACAAATTTGACAGAAAAAGTAGTTCAGTACACAGTAATGCTATGTAGTAATTACTGTATTTACGAATTTAGCACCAAAATATCATGATGTATAGAAAACATTGACTACAAAAATGTGTTGGATAATCCAGAATGTTGGATAAGTGAGTGTTGGATAAGTGAGACTCTACTGTATTTGCATTTTTAGACATTTTGCATCACAGCCATCTGAGGTGAGGTAGATGATTACAAGAGCACAGATAAATTATTCTCAAAATTAAAAGTTTACAAGTCACAGAATCTCTAGGAGATGCAGCCACTGCTTATGTTGACATAGGGCCCTTCCAGACAGGCCCTATATCCCAGAATCTCATCCCAGGTTTTCTGCTTTAAACTGCTTTTAACTGAATTATATGAGTCCACACTGCCAGATAATCTGGGGTAAACAGAAAACCTGGGAGCAGGATATAAAAATAAAATATTATTATTATTATTATTATTATTATTATTATTATTTAAAATTTGGACTAATATCCAGAGCTGATTCATTCCCCCACAGAATCAGCAGTCGCCATTACATTTTGGAAACTGTGTTTCAAACAAGAAACTTTCCAAGCTCTGATAAGGAGGTGCCTTTATTAAGGAAGTTTTTTTACGTGCGTTCAACTCAACATCTGCATTTATGGGGTTAGACTGGAAGGTCCTTGTGGTCCCTTCCAGCTCTGTGATTCTGTGATCTTATGTCAACCATCTCATGTGCTTTGGCTTTTAAAATCTGTTATCTTTCTCTAAATCTGAGGCCCCATCTACACTGCCAGGTAGCCCAGGTTATCAAAGCAAAAAAATCCACATTATCTGATTTGAACTGGATTGTCTTAGTCTACACTGCCATATAATCTAGTTCAAAGCAGATAATGTGGATTTTATACAGCTGTGTAGAAGGGGCTTGAAAGAAATGACTTCCTATAGAGCATCGGGGTTACCCTATACTGTAGAATGAATGCAGTTTGACACCACTTTAGCTCCCAGATCATCAAGGGAGTTGAAGTTTAGTAAGGCACCAGCACTCTTTGGAAGAGAAGGTTAAAGACCTTGCAGAATTATAACTTCTGTGATTCCATACCCTTGAGCCATGACAGTGAAAGTGGCATTGAACTGCAATAATGCTACACATTGATTCTAGATGTACCTCCAATAGGTTTTCAATGTTGAATCCTGGTCTCTTACAAATGTAGTTCATTACTTAAACCACCTCACCATGTTTACTCTCTTACTATGGAATACTGTTCCATTTTTGGTTTTCAATACTATTTCTGTTATACGCAGTTCCAGAAAAATACATGAAAATATTGTGACTAATATAAATTCCATTTGCTATCTAAACCAACACAAACCTCTTTCTACTGTGATATGGTACTATATATTTTATCCTTGTGTTTATTTTGCTGAGGGAGGGGGGAAGTCATAGAAATCTCCACCACAATCTGGAATTGACCAGTTCAATTAACTGGAGAGGTCTGTCTGACGCCAAATCTGTTGCCCTTTCGGCATCTAGTAAAAATTTCCCAGGGTTTTCAGTCTTCATTTTACTCCTACTGATTGTTTTTCTCTGGCCTTCCTGCCTTTTTAGTCTTTGTCCTCTGAGATTGTTTATTAGCTTTACCTGTCTTTAAATTGTTTTTGCATTTTTCTTTCTTTCATGTAAGCCACTTGTTGGAGAGGGGGTGGGGCAGTAGAAATGCTGGTAGAATAAATAAATGATAGATAATGTATGTCAGGTAGGTCATAACAATAGGAAATATAGGCAAGTCCCAAACTGGATGAATTAGTTTCATCCCAATCTAAAAGCTCTTTCACTCTAATGAAACCATCTAAGTAAGCAGAACTTTCCATAATGAATGATAATGGGTTTTCTACTGACAGAACTTAGGAAAACACAGGTTATTTCATCTTACATGTGTGAAAGATCAGTTGTTGTGACCATAGCAGTATTACAGCAAACACTGCTTGCATTGCTTACCTTTTAGGATTGTAGTTTCCAGAATCCAAAATAAAGCAAGAACTGACGTGTTTGATAGTTTATCCAAACATATTTTACTGGCTTTGAGAGGCACTTTATGATTGCCTACCATCCAACATTTCACATATGAAAACAGGCCAAGCAATGTCAGAATGTGGTCAAGATGGGTAAAAATATATCAATACGGAACAAGCTGGACTGGGCTGCAGCATGGCAGACTAATTGTTTACTATTTTCAAAATGGTAATGACTACAAGTAGTGCCATTTTGAACATTGTAATGAGAATTAGAAACGGGTTAAGCCTCAAACATAGCTTGAAGGTAATTTTATACACATTTTTAATAATGTGCATGAAACAAAGTGTGGGTACTGGGCACACTGAGCCATCTGAGAGCAAAGGTGTCACTGTTTAAGCTACCCATTTGCACCAATTTAGATTTTGGAGTATTTTAGATATTGAAATTCCAGATAAAGGCTGTTCAACCTGTACTAAACTAAATATATATTGATACCAGAATCTAGCCATCATTCACTTCTTAATAATATTGCAGCAATATGTAGAACATAACAGCAAAGACATCCTGAGTGCTAATATTTGATACTCCATATAGCCATAATTTCTGTAGCTCAGAAAGAATGAAGTAGAGTGGGAATAAGTTTGGGGTGACAAGTGTAATGATATGAAAATGCTTCTCAGAAATTTAATTTCCTTCCAAATAATTCCTCTCCCATGATAGCAACTTTTCTTGGTCTAATAGATATTCTGACAGGAAAAACTGAGAGTACTCTAATAATTGCATGTTCCTGACACGGTTCATGAGTCCCAACCAAAAAACCCCAAGAAACAAAATTCTAACACAGATCCATCCAGGACTGCTGATGTTTAGCAATACACTTTAATTGGACGGTGATGATAATCATGATGTCTGCTCATCACATCCTACCAAAATAATTTCAACTCTTTCCCCCGTGACAATCATGCAAATATGCCACTCTTAAATACATTTGTGCTCCATAACATTGTTCAATATATCTGCTTCCTTTTGCTGTCTCACTTTTCCCCCCCAGAATTTGGAAAATTTTGACCTGAGGGAATGTTGTACTAAGAGTAATCACATCTGGGAAATCCAGAGCTTGGAAGTTACATTTTTTTTTATTACAGCTGCCAGAAGCTCCCAACAATGTAGCTTCACCATCTATCTTTCTCTGATAAGACCAACATTTAGAAACATTAAGTTTTGAGATTGAAGTTCCCACAATTTGCCAGACATATGACTAAAAATATGCTACTAATATCTTAGGGAAGAGCTAGTTTAATGGAAACCACACTATGTACTTTTCAAAGAACATACAGTTCTGGATCTTTGGGCTAAATTTCATATCCCCCCCACCCACCCACCCAGAAAAACTCAAAATATATAGAAGTTAAAAAAAATACAAGCAGTAACAAGAATGAGTGGCCCTTGTCAGCACAGCCAACAACTGCAATATTTTTTTTGTTCACATGAGGGGCAGAAGAGAAACTTAATTTTGTTTTTAACCATCTTCCAATTTTGCAGCAGAAATCAGATCCAAGGCTAAAAAGCATACATCTTGTTATTTATTTATTTTATTTATTTCATTTATTATATGACACTTTCCCTCACAGTGAAAGTCAAGGCAACTAGAATTTGAAAAGTCCCTGCTTAACAGTCCATATGTATAGAATTTACAAACAAACATAAATGATTCTCTGTAGTGCTTGCTTTGTCTGATTGTATCTATAAAAAGCTAGGATTTAATGTGAGCATAATGACCTTAACAGGTCATTTTTGTTTGTTATCCTGCTTTTCTTCCAACATGAGATTCAAGAAGGCTTACTACCAGGATTAATGCAAAGTGATTTCTTTTCTGAGCCATCTTGAGTCCCTCTTTGGAGAAAAGTGCCCATACAAATGTAATAAATAAATAAAAAAATAAAAAGCACGCTAAAAATTATTAATTAAAAATTTAAACAAACCTTTTTCATTAAGGTAATGCTAACTTAAAGCAATGTGGAAGATATAATTATGAGAATAAAGTTATGAGAATAGCAATAAAAATAGAAGTACTGTACAGCTCCCATATCTGTAAAAGATACGCTCCTAAGCTTGCCATGGAATCAAGAAATCATGAATAACACACTCTGTTGAAAGTAATTACTTCCACCAGAAGCTATCACAGAGTTGCCACAAAGGGTGTAGAAAATTCCTAGAGATAATATATTTTGTCAGATGTGGGCAGTGAAACCAGAAGCATCATATGTACCCAGGCCTGTAGCGAGGGGGGGGGGTTAGGGGTTCAACCCCCCCCCCCCGAAATTTTTCAAGTTATAAAAAAAATCTCGTTTACTCATGAATTTTAACTGGTTAACCAAATCCCCATGCTAAGTCTATGAGATGCAAAACATTAAGAGTCCCTCCAGGCACTATCTCAAGCAGATATTGACAGGTTTGTAGCGGGGAGGGGTATGTGCTAGGGGTTCAACCCCCCCCCCCAAATTTTCAAAACCCCTCCCAAAAAATTTTTCTGGCTACGGCCCTTTATGTACCTAATTAAAAGGCTCTTCTGTACAACCAGTTAACTGCTAAAGCCTTTTTAAATGAAAAAAGTGGAAGGGAATCCAAGAGGGGAAGATGTCCTCACCAGACCAGCCTGTGATAATAGTGGAACTTACATCAGACGGGCTTAAAATCAGTGGCATATGCCCCACGGAGCCCACCAACTCCCATTCCATGATGTAGAGCTACTTCCAGTGGGGCTCCATAGGGCAAATGGAGAGGAACCAGCATATGCTGCCACAATGGCAACACAGGACACTTTTCATGTTGCACAGGGATCAATGGGGGAAGGTGGGTGACGGACACTTCCCCTCATGGGATGATGTTTGGGGCAAATCAGACAATGAGGTGTATGGGGTGATGGGTTTCCCACATTCCCTGCTGGTCACCACTGGATTCACCATGATCTATGGCAATTCCAGAGGCCAATGTGATAAGGTTCTAAGAGAAAGTCCTCCCATGACGTTCTTACGACTTGGACAGGATTAAAAGCCAGGAAGGTTTTGCTTCCATTTACAGTTAAATCACATTTCAGTCTGATATCTGAAACCTTAAGTGCAATGAATCTTCATTGCAATGTATTTAAATATGCCAGTTTTATAAATCAAGTTCGATGGTGGCATCTGTCAGGAAACTGAGAGCAATCACAGTTTGCCTGGATTTTGCGAAAATGATACACAATGCTTAGTCAAAAAACAGGAACAGGAGTTGTTGTGTGCACATCTATGAACACTGCAGGCAACATATGAAGACTGTTAAAGGGTCACTACTTGGTTAAAAACATGAGTTGTTTTCTCCAGGTGAAGCATCTTCTAAGAAATGGGTCTCTTTTCAAACATTTTTATTCTGCTGGACACTGACTAGCATTAACTGTCTTCAGATCTGTATCTCCAGGACACCTCTGACCTTTGAAAAACTAAATGCCACAACCTTATCATCTTGGATTAGATATCACTTTGGCATCATGTTAGTGTATCATGTCCTGCCTTCAGCTTAAATACTGTAAACCCAAGCCAAACCTACATTCATTCATCTTTCTCTCTCTCCTCCTTTCTGAACTCCTGTATCAAGCTCCAGGAGAACATGGTTATAAATTAACTTTTCAAGTAATTAAATTAAATTAAATACAAAAAAAATATGTACAACACCTGATGTAAAGTATACGAATGGATTACATTTCCAGAGTTATATAACATTATGCCCCATTTATTTATCTCGTTTTGAATAATATCCCTTTCTGCTTTAGGGCCTCTGTAGAAATTAGCACAATCCAAAATTTATGTGATAACTATAAAGTCTACATTGAAATATAAGTTAAAACTGATACTAAAGTCTCTTGGAAGAATAATAATAAAAATCTTTTCTAGAGGAAAAAAATGCCTGGAGGAATTCCCTAAGAGATTAGATTGGACTCCTTTTTATCTCTGTTATCTGTCTTTTTTGGCATTACCTCCCAGCTTACAAGGGTTCCTGGGGTGATGAACAAATCCAAACCAACTAAAACAATACAGAGATAAAACGGTTTTTAAAACACATTAAAATACTTTTCAGAAACTCATAAAAGAAATCTTAAAACGGCCTGGTATATACAGATGACCTATAGATATATATGTCTGCTGACCTTTTCACAATGGTGGCAAGTAAGTAAAAACAGCATGAAGGTTTGATAGGTTTGAAAAGTTACTTTTTGGACAACATCTCACAGAATCCCCCAAGGCTCCAATCTCCTCAAACTTTGTAACTTCCTCGGATTCTGGGTAGAATCCTCCAGTGAATCAAACTTACATATCCACACAAGGCATAACACAATGGATTTCTATATTTAGGCTGCAATCTTCAGCAATTTTAACAGGAAGTTACATCCCATGTATTTCCATGAGAATTACAACACGCTTGTTATTCTGTTGTTTTAAAATATAGGTTCTTCTAGGGAAGGTCATAATTATAATATCACTTTTCACTTTCAATAATATTCCCATCTAGGGAAACTGAATGTCTATCAAGCACTTATTCCTGTAGATAGCTGACAGAATAGTTGTATAGTTCACACTGTAAGCAGTGAAATATTGTTTTGTTACATACACATTATGATGAGACAACTGAAGCAAATGTAGATATTTCTAACATCTAGTAGGATATGTTCTCAATAAAACATTTATACTTGTGATTAAGAATAAGCTAATTTTGAATTAATCACCTATATGAACATTCAATAGATAATCTAGTGGCTTCTATTGTGACAAGAAAGCAAATATTTGGAAGAACATCAAATAATTACAATGGTATTTCTTCAATTACGGATTTCTAATAGTCTTGAATGTAGCTATTTTATGTAACCCAATTTATTGCACCGGAGGAATTCTTCATACTGAAGTAATTCAAAACATCTGAAGTTGTAATTGTTAAGTTTATTAAACCTTACTGGCATAGGAAGCCCCTCCCCTTTTAAATCATGTCAGAAGCGACTTGAGGACATATTGGAAGTCACTTCTTGTGTGAGAGAATTGGCTGTCTACAGAGATGTTGCCCAGGGGATGCCTGGATGTGTTACCATCCTGCTGGGAGGCTTCTCTCATGTCGCCACAAGCTAGAGCTGACAGACAGGAGATCACCCCATCTCGCAGATTCAAACCGGCAACCTTCAGGTCAACAACCCAACCTTTAGGTCAGCAGTCTAGCCGGCACAAGGGTTTCACCCATTGTGCCACCCTAAAACATGGTGAACATTTAGGAGCACGTTCTCCATTTTATGTATGAAGATAACCTCCAAGTTCTCTTGGAAAGGATTCTCACTAGCCTTCTTCAATTTTTCACATATTGTGCATATAATGGAAAGGAGTACCATCTTTGCTTCAGATATCTTGAGTTGTTACATTTTTGTAACAAGTGACAAGTAGTAGTTCTGTGGTCACTGGAACTGCTTTTTAGCTTTAATCAAAGTTTTTAAAGAAGATCTCCAAGATATTGAATCCTACCTTCCCAAATACATACAGCACCTTGAATAGTTCCTTTAAAGTTCAGATTAAAACTGGACCATATTTAGCTCCTTTTCAACAGTAAATCCACCAGGTTCCACGTCAGAATCTATAGTGGAAAAGAGGGAATACAAACATGCTTAGAGGTACCAACTGGTCTTCTCACCTGAGTGATCCCTTTCCTTCTCTTTCTTGGTTTCTTTCTATTATTAACCCCGACTACCTATCTTGGAGCCAGGACAATTCTTGTTTATTCCCTCCCTAGGCTATTTCCCTGCATATTTGTCATTCTTCTGGTCCATTGAAATTTTGTGTTATTGTTTTCGGAGTATTGGCATTGTGTGTTTTAAAATGGATTTTTAATTGTATTTATTATATTTAAATTGTATTTTAACCTACGGTAACCTACACAGTACTATTTAATTTTTTTAATTTTTTTATTTTTTATTTGTTTTGTTTTAAATGGGGACCAAATTGTGTGGTTGTTTGCCACCTTGAGTCCCAAAGGGAGAAAGGCAGGGCATAAATAAAATAATTAAAATAATAAAATAAATATTGTATCCCTTCAAGTAATTTCTGATTATGATGACCCTAATGTTAACTTATCATGGGGCGACAGGCTAAAATCTTTTTATTCAGGCAGACTTTTAAAGAAGGCTTTTAAGATCAAGTCAGGGTGTGCTGTGGTTTTAGCTTTGAATATGTTTTAAATCAGTTTTGTGGATTTCAGTGTGAATTTTTAATACCATTGATTCTAATGTTTGTATAACTGCAAATTTTAAATTGTATTGAAATGCTTTTAATGTAAGCTGCTTTGAGTATCCTTGTGGAGAGAAAACGCAGGCTACAAACATTAACATAATAATAATAAATTTTCTTGTTAATATTTGTTCAGAGTGGGTTTGCCGTTGCCTTTTTTTGAAGCTGAGAGAGTGTGGCTCCCATGATTCCATAACATTTAACTATGGCGGGTAAAGTGGTGTCAAACTACATCAGATCTAGAGTGTAGATTCACCCTTAGTCTAACTCTCAACCGCTTCACCATGTTGACTCTCATGACAAAGAACGTTCAACTGAAATTTGAATAAATTTAAGAGCAACAATAAAAGCATTTGCACTCAATAACTATGTTCTTAATTGGAAACAATGACCTGTATATGATGGAAGAGCATTTTTGCCAATGGAGAATCATTATTCATATAATCATAGAGTTGGATTTAACTTGCATCAAGATGAAAATATATTTATCAGTAATGCTGTTCAACTGCAGCCAACAAAATGATTCAGATCCAAAACAGGTGGGAGGACAGGCATGTGTGAGAATTCAAAAACTGGCCCAATTTTTTAAAACATAAATGAGAGCCAAGGCTCTTTATTTGACAAAGTTATAATAATGACAAGTGCAACGTAAATGGTGTGGAAGGGACAGAATTAAGCTATTATAGCCAAAAAGCAAAACGAGCAAAAATGCACATCTTTAATACACACAGCAGCATAATGGGTGTTTTGGTACAAAACAATGTAATTATGCAGAAACATTGCAGGCATTTAAATGTCAGGACGAGGCAATGCTTAATGAAGTTAATAACATAGAAGCAGTTTGAGATGTTAAAAAATAAATAAATTTAAGGTGCTGGGAGCATAAAAGCAACAGCAATTGCTTAGCATGATAAAAAAAACAAAAAGGGAATATTTTCAGACTGTTTTAAATCTTTAAGCGTTGCCAAAAAATCAGCCAATTAATTCTCCATGTTCCTCATGCAAAGCATTTATTCATTTCTAATATGCAAGATAAATACCAGTTCCTATTATGTGATAGGTGCTAGCTGGATGAAGCCAGGGAGTATAGCTATATTTGTGGTGAATGGATTTGTGTTCCTCACATTGCACTGTGGTGGGACTATGGATATTCCTATGAGAAGTGGTCACTGCATTTCCCTTCTTTGTTTGCCATGAATGAGAATGGCTGCAAGATATTATAAGATCATCTTTTGTGGCAGGGAAGATTCAGACAGGTTTCCTTGTTCTGCACTAGCTCCTACCTTGCTTCCAATCCAAGGATGCATCTACACCAGTGGTTCTCAACCTGTGGGTCCCCAGGTGTTTTGGCCTACAACTCCCAGAAATCCCAGCCAGTTTACCAGGAACCCACAGGTTGAGAACCACTGAACCAGGGCCATAGCCAGAAAAAAATTTAGGGAGGGGTTTTGAAAATTTGGGGGGTGGGGGGTTGAACCCCTGACCCACCCACCCCCCGGGTTCAGACCTGTCAATATCTGCTTGAGATAGTACCTGGAGGGATTCTTAATTTTTTGCGTCTCATGGACTTAGCATGGGGATTTGGTTAACCAGTTAAAATTCATGAGTAAACCAGGTTTTTTTTTTAAATTGAAATTTTTTGGAGGGGAGGGGTTTGAACCCCTAACGCCCCCCCCCCCCCCCGGCTACAGGCCTGCACTGAACTACACTGTAAAATAAATGCAATTTGATGCCACTTTAACTCTGTACAATAGTTTTAGTACTGCACCAAACTACTACAGCCAGGCCTTCATATTTTCTAGGGTTAGGGCACAGGGAGGGGAGAAAGATAAAACACAAATGGCAGTCAAAGTAAAATTGGCAGTCAAAGTAAAATTGCATTAATTATACAGTTCAACTGCAGCCCTAGTCTACTACTCAGGGTTGCTGATGTCATTTCTTATTTCTTTTTCTCTCTGTGAGCAACTTTCCCCAGAGAGATGATACCCTGGCTTTTTTGACTATTCAAAACATGCTCTAACCCAGTGGTTCTCAACTTGGGGTCCCCAGATGTTTTTGGCCTACAACTCCCAGAAATCCCAGCCAGTTTACCAGCTGTTAGGATTTCTGGGAGTTGAAAGCTAAAACATCTGGGGACCCACAGGTTGAGAAAGACTGCTGTAACCTATTCTACTCTTCCATCCAATGCTAGCCTGTGCGTCTTGGTTTTTGACTTCTTCATTTCCATTCACTCTCTGGACATTTCTTCCTTGGAAAAGAGATGTTTGGCCTTGTTCTTTGAAGCTGATTGCCAAGTACAGCTGCCTTCCCTACCACCTTAGTTAGAGTTTGGATTCCTTTAATATTTCCTTTCAGGGTGTATATACTATAATAAGCACTAGCTTTTCTAGTTTTGATAAGTGAAAGATCTGTGTATGATTGCTTTCCAGAGTAAAATGCATTACTCCAGGCATCTGGATAATTCAAAAGGACTGAATCACTTAAAAAGGCTGCAAGCTCACTTTGCTAACATGTACTATGCCACCTGTTAGAACCATATTACCAAAGAATTGGACAGAACTTCAAAAACCATGTACCCTTAACTGCCTTTCGGTGCAGGCAATCTACTACTTTAGTGGATTGGAAGCTTGAAAACTTCTAATAAAAGAGAGCTCTTCATCTTTCAAGACAATCTGTGTCACCGTTAAACAACTTCTGCTGTCAGGAAATGCTTCTCAATATTTAGCAAAAAAAATCTGTCTAGCAATTTATCTATCTATATCATTATCTATCTATCCTTACATACTTTAAGCCCACTTCTTTTGAGAAAAAAATGAACACATATTTCCATCATGTGTGTGACATCTCTTCAAATATTTCAAAATGACACACATGCTACCACATCACTGTCTCTTTTTCAGTCTACCCCTACTCACACATTGAATCCTTTTTAATAGATGGAGCTAATACAGATCAAAGGGATATCTGTCCTCCAGAGTCCAGATTCCTGTGGCCAGTGCAATACTAACTGGGAGAGTCTGAGCAGCACTCTAATCCAAAAAGTTACTTTTCATTTGAAAACTGCCAACCCCAGCCGTATACTGGTTCAAGGATATTGAGCTAGTTTAAGCAAAAGCAGATATGTAGGTCATGGTATGACACAAAACAGCAGAAAAATCACACCCAGGTTCAACATGGGTATGTGTCACCATTCACAAATCACATGTATCCATATTATAATCCATTAAAACTAGATTTTCTCTTGTACTTTAACTAAACAGAATGCTTGTTTTGCCATTTTAATGACATCAATCGCCTTTAAAAAAACAATAACTTTGATTAAGCTGATCTCACACTTTAAAAAGTCATGCACACTATATGTTGATGAAAGTATGTCAAATTAGGAATGCAGGAGGCCTGAAGTTCTGTTCAAGTTAAGTAAAAGAAGGTACAAATCTGAAGGTTGGAAAACCAGGAAGGAGAGACAGAAAAGACAGATATACATGCGTTCCTTTTCATACAGCTTTAGCAAGTCTAATGAGGACAGGCATGGAAAGTGGTGACAAGAACGTCAACTTCCCAAGTTCCTCAAGTACACGAAGAAGGTGATTGGGAGAATGAGTGGGCAAGTGACAGGAAATCATTGCCAAGTGAATTTAATGGGCATTCAATGTGATTGTTGCTTAACTGCCTGAATGCTTTTACAACATCTTGACTAAGAAATGGATGCAGTGAGAGCATCAGAAGAGTCTGACATTATTGGAAAGGCAGCAATCTCCATCTAATTAAAGTCTTAGTATGGGTCTACCATCATATATAACACATTTGGTTCATGATCACAGTATCAGAAGCTGAATTTTTTCTCGGCATGATTCTTCACATCAGACATGATTGAAAAAAATTTAAACTCCCAGAAGTATGCATGGATATTGCCCATGATAGCTATGAGATTTTGTGTGTTACAACCCAAAAAGTAGCTTTCTTAAGGAGTATCCTAGACTACCTCCCCAGTAAGGTGAAGAGTCTCTGATAGGATTGTTAATAATATCTGTGATAGGCTATGAGGAATAATCTCTCCTGTTCCAAGTTCCTGTTCCAGCAGCATGGCGCAGAATATAGGCCAAAGGTCTGGATTATAGGGCAGTGTGGACTGATATAATCCCGTTCAATGCAGTTAAGACAAATTCTGAAACTGGATTATAGGGCAGTGTAGATCCAGCCTTAGTTACAAGTCAACAAGGAAGATAGGGATAATCCAGAAGAGAGTTAAAAGCATTAGCATGCTTAGACAACAAGAGTCCTACCTGGCATAACAAAAGCCAGTTGAGGTAGTTCCAAAGACAAACAAGAGCCCAGAGTCTAATACCTCAGGCTCCAAGCAACAAGTGAGCAGGAGAGTTCAGGAAATGAAGGTAAAGACAAACATAACCCAAGAGCAGGCCACCCACAGCATGGTTTCAGGATACAAAGGTTAGGTAATAAAAAAATCAGGAACACTATTTTTAACAACAGCTTTACTGCCCAAGTTTGCATTGATGAGCTAATGGGCCCCACTTTAGTGGTTTACTTTTGATGGAGTCCCAACTTATGAGTTATCCTTCTTTGCAGATGAGCATGTGACATAAGAGCAGTGTTTTGAGTTAAGAGCTAACACCAGAGGGAGCACTAGTGTGAGAGGGAGTGCTAGCATGAGAGTACAGGGCTTTAGGGCGTCATGGGAGCAGTATCTATACCTTGTGCTCTTGTCCCGTTTGGGAGATTGCTGTCTGCTTTGTTCTTGTCCGCTTTGATGAACTTGGGTTAATGATTTTGTCTGGTTTTTATTCCTGGTATGTTTGGCATGAAGCAGGGGGAGAGCTAGAGAAGGAGGGAGGCTGGAATGAGGACAATATGAAGAAAGCAAAGCTTCTGCCTCTTCCCTTTGTGCTCTGTGCTTCCTTGCCAGAACTTTGTGTTTCTACCATTTTAAAGTTAATCTTTCTTTTTTATTGTTCCATGTGAATGTGCAGGTTTTGCCTTGCTGCTACACTGGCCAACACACATGTTCTTGCCTCCAATGTGCTTCCTTGCCACATCTTTATGTTTCTATCATTTTTAAGTTGATCTTTCTTTCTGTTTTATTCCATGTGAATGTGAATTTATACATTATTTATTATTTATGAAGTACATTTTCTTATTTAAAAACATGTAAAAAAAATTGGGAGGGGGATCAAGGTGCTGGAACAGATTAGATAAGATCATTTTGAGTTAAGTTCTCAATCACGGAACAAATTAAACTCTTAAGCCAAGGAATAACTATGCTGGGATGAGGGTGTGGGTGGGGAGATGGCTGATTGATAATTTATCAAAAAGGTGTATGAGTCAGTGAGATCAGTTACATGTCATCTGTTTCAGCTAAAATGCTTGAATTTTCCAGTTCTTAAATCCAAAATATTTCTTGTTGTATAACCAACTATATAATAATTTACTACAGGAACAGCAAGCTCTGCGAACCTGGGGAACAATTTTCCATTGTCAGTACACATTATGTTCTGAAAATGCCCTCCAGGGAAAATATCAGAATCAGAAATTGTTGAAAGTCTACTTTTTGTCTCATAAAAATTGATGGAAGTTTATCTTTATTTCAGAAAAGACTTCTAGTTAGTGATGGAGTCAGACATGAGTGGTTACTCCTGAAGTCTTCTAAGAGCAAGACCTTCTTTTGAGGTATATAAAAATTTTAAAAACAGATGGATGTATTTTGGGGAGAGGGGGCAGATGCTACAAAAACAGTCCTGGCAGTCCCATGAAACTTGTGGGGCCACATGATTCCCATCCGATCATCTCCCAGGTTATGTCCATCACCAGAATATATCTGAAACCAATTGATAAATGCACTCAAAAGGACTAATATATCTTCTTTTTTTAAATTAAGAAGTGAAAATCAGAAGTTAAATAATAAACCAGATTTTAAATACCTTTGGATTTTATTTCAGTTCCAGCAGGGGATTGGGTTCCCAGGTTCCTAGACCAACATGTGTCCAAAGCAAGCAAAAATTCTGTGTTTTTTAAAAAGTAAGGCTTGCATTTATAAAGAATGAGATAAGAGAAAACTGGTTATCTATTTTTTTTGTTTATTTATCTTCTTTTATTGACACAACGGCAAACAAGATGAAGGCTCTAACTTATTAAACCTGGAAAGCTAGCAAAAAGGATAATCCGTTAGTCTTTCATCTAAAGAACAATAGCTCTCAAAGAACCGCCGCTGCATTATTGGCAATGAATAAGCCTCCTACTGGGAGATTTGTACTGAGACAATTCAGGTGAAGCCACAAACATGCTGCCAACTGAGTAACTGTTCTAGCTGCGACAGAGTTGATCTAACAATTGCCTTCTTCAGTAGAATAGTGGTCCAGAAGTCATTTGTTATGAATCATCATGGATTTGTTCCATCATACTATTTACTAAAAATAAAGTCAGTGTTTATACTGATGAAGATTGAAAAATGGAATGTTTTGAGAGACTTATGCAAGCAAGTACTTATGGTGGCAGTTGTATATTTTATTATCATGATTATCATTATTATTATTATTGACACAACGACGTTGTATGACACAGCAAACAAGATAGATATGCTGGATTTCGTTTCACAAAACCACAAGTCGAACACTTCCCAAGTGTCTAGGACTGTGTGATGTATTTTCGGATGTTGCGTGCAGATCCCAGTAGGGTGGCCTTTTGCAGTTGGCAGATCATAATTTTGTCAATGTCTATTGTTTCCAAATGCCGGCTGAGATCTTTTAGCACGGCTCCCAATGTGCCCATCACCACCGGGACCACCTGCACTGGTTTCTGCCAGAGTCTTTGAAGTTCAGTCTTGAGGTCCTGAGAGCGGCTGAGTTTTTCCTGTTGTTTTTCATCAATGCGACTGTCACCTGGGATGGCAACATCAATTATCCAAACCTTGTTCTTTTCCACAACTGTGATGTCTGGTGTGTTGTGTTCCAGAACTTTGTCAGTCTGGATTCGGAAGTCCCACAGTATCTTTGCATGCTCATTTTCCATGACCTTTGCTGGTTTGCGATCCCACCAGTTCTTTGCTGCTGGAAGGTGGTACTTGAGGCATAAGTTCCAATGGATCATTTGGGCCACACAGTTGTGCCTCTGTTTGTAGTCTGTCTGTGCAATTTTCTTACAGCAGCTGAGGATATGATCAATGGTTTCGTCAGCTTCCTTGCACAGTCTGCATTTTGGGTCATCAGCTGATTTTTCGATCTTGGCCTTGATTGCATTTGTTCTGATGGCTTGCTCCTGGGCTGCAAGGATCAGGCCTTCTGTCTCCTTCTTCAGGGTCCCATTTGTGAGCCAGAGCCAGGTCTTCTCCTTATCAGCTTTTCCTTCAATTTTGTCAAGGAACTTTCCATGCAGTGTTTTGTTGTGCCAGCTGTCAGCTCTAGTTTGTAGTGCAGTTTTCTTGTACTGGTTTTTTGTCTGTTGTGTTTTGAGGAGTTTCTGATTTTTGACTTCAGTCACAGCAGGTTCTTCACTTTGCTTTACATATTCTGCCAGGGCATGTTCTTCTTCTTTGACTGCTTGTTTTACTTGCAAGAGTCCTCTGCCGCTTGATCTTCTAGGCAGATAGAGCCGGTCAACATCACTGCGAAGGTGCAGGGAATGATGAATGGTCATGAGTTTTCTTGTTTTTCTGTCCAAATTGTCCAGTTCCACCTGTGTCCAATTTATAATGCCAGCAGTATATCTTATGACAGGTAAGGCCCAGGTGTTTATGGCCTTGGTGGTGTTGCCTCCATTGAGCTTGCTTTTGAGAATTTTTCTGACCCTTTGTGTGTATTCTTTGCTGACCACAGTTTTCACATGTTCATGCTTGATGTTGTCCAGTTGTAATATGCCCAGATATTTATAGGCCTCTGGCTAGTGACACTTTATTGTTTGGCCATTGGGCATATTTATGCCCTCACTTTCAATGATTTTTCCGTTTATTATTATTATTATTATTATTATTATTATTATTATTATTATTATTATTATTATTATTATTATCCCACTTTATCTCTCCCAAAGGAGACTCAAAGTGGCTTGACATAGGAATGATTGCCAGAATCCTGTATGGTCTGTTATGTTCCATAATTTTACATTTACCTAGCTCTGCAGCAGAGGTACTGAAAAACCCATTTGCTAAGTTGCAAAGATGTCTAATAGGACACCAGAACAAGTACTCAATATGCACTGCTGTCCAATGTACATAAGGACTAATCCAACATACATAAATAAACTTTAAAAATACAAGTTCTGAACAGGAGTCTGGCCATTATGTAATATCCAATGGAAGTCAACCATAGAATCATCCAGGAAAACCTAGACATTCATAGAAAGATGTTTTCTCAGGTTAAAAATGTTTTGTTAAATTCACATTTTTCACACTTTGGCAAAAATCCTGTTCTCCCTAATCTCAGTGAAAATGGAGGGACTACTATATAAACACATTTTAAAAGTGTAACAATACAAAAAGGATAAAAGTGCAACATGTACCTTTTTTTTAAAGGATAGCAACAACTCAGGCACATTATCAGTTAATAGACAAATACCTGCTTAAATAAGGTCTTTACTTCTCAATAATAACTGAAGGACAACTATAGCCCTAATCAGGGCTTCTTTAACACTACACAATTACAATACCATGATTTCATTTTAACTTCCATGACAATATCCCATAGAATCACAGATTTTGGTGTAAGGTTAGAGCTCTTTGGCCAATAATTCTAAGGACCAATCCCTTAACAACAAACTCCAACATTATATAGAATATTACCATTTCAGTTAAATTGCAATCATATAGCTATAATTGTGCTATATGAAAGGGTCCAGGAGGTTAGGACAAGTTAATCTGAAAACGTGAGGAAGAGAAACAGGTTAGCTAATCCCCTTTGTTGTAATATCTTGAAAAAGAAGAGTGATACCTTGAAGAGGAAACCTTATCTCCTCCAAATTAAGTCTTTCTTGACTGCCTAAACAGGGCTTATGTCTGAATCAGTCTAGAGAAAAACTGAATACCTTCAAGGCATGTGGTATGGGTTCCTGCACTCGCTAAGAACATAAAACAATTTGAGTATGTATTTTTAAATGTGGTTGGCTTCATAACTATCTGATAAAATTGTGGAGAATATGTGGTCAATGCCCTTCACATGTCTTTATTTTCTCAGATACAATAGGGGGTCTTGGCTGCATTGCAAAGATATTATCAGCATGGTTGTTTTGTATATTATGAAGTGTGTCAAAACTCTATTATTATGGGCCAAGTACTTTATTACTTTAGGTGACATGTTGTTCATGCAGAGTAGCTGCTATAAGGACATATTCCAATGTTACCAATAGTTGCTGGTTTTTAATTAAAAGCTGACTTAGCAATAACAATATCAGAGAGGTATGAAAAATTATTCTATCATTACATCTGCTGTGACAAATTTACAATAGAAGCATTTTCTGTGAAATGTGTAAAATTTAGAATTTTCACTTCATAATCTCTGGGAACATGTGGAGGTAACAATTGTTTCCTTGACAAAAAGGAAATGCCCACGCATTTTTACCTTTGGTTCTGTTTGCATTCTCTAGCTTGAGGGTGGATGCTTCTTAAGTTGAGAATGAAACTCATCATTTTTTTTAAGTATTTAACATCTGGGAGCAATTTGTTACAATGCAATCAGCATTGTATTCTATTCCCCCTTTTAAAAGAGTAGCTTCTGTTATTGTTTAACCCATGACTGACTATGTAATTTGCCAATTTAACCCTGACCAGGCTGTGAAATTTGTCATTTTTGGCTGATAACTTACACAAAGACCTTTAAACAGCATGATTTATTTACACTAATTCTGCCTTGAAGACAATGGCACCCCTGTCTGAAACAGGATGTCCCAACTCAACTCTGCCCTGCTCAGCAAGACAGCCTCAAAAAGCAAAGAGATCTAAGTTCAAGGAAATATTCCTTGGGAGAAAGAGCAAATAGATACAGTGGGTGGATTGTGCGGCTTGTATCTCATTAAGAGAGGATCAGATCCTGGAAATGCTGACTGAAAGGTTAGTTCTTTGATGGTTTAATATTGTGTTTCAAAGTAGAAGAACACTCTTTGTTGTCAAGGGTGAAACAGGCGAGAAAAGACAACAGAAAAATGTGCATTTCTTAAAATGCAGAATTTACTCAAACATTCAACTTTACAGAATTCTTTCTGGTTTGATTACCTTCTTGAAAATCTCCTGAGGATTTTTGCTATTGATGACAAGCCAATTTATGAATTATGACAGGGTGTTTCATTTGGACCATGGCGGGAGATTCAAAACTTGCTGACTGGGAGCCTGGGAGTCCTGATGGCTTGCTGGATGAAGACCAAGGAAGACTTGTAGCAGCTGCCAGCTCCAGAAGATACATTGTTTCCAAACCCCTTTTTATGAATTACAAAGTAACCCTTTAATAAATGGACACCCTGGCGTCCTTTTGCCCTCGTACTTGCTTCACTGTAGTCTTTATTGTCTCCTTTTGCCTTTCTCTTTAACAGCCTGCCCCGGTTACTGTGCAGCCCCTCAGTCCTGAGTAGGAGCTCTTTCCCTACTTTTCCCCATTACCACTACCCCCTGGCATGCCCCCCAACCCTGGGTCATCCTCCATACCCCTAAAACCCCAGCATCTGGAATCAGGTGCCCCAGATATCCACAGAACAATCGATGCTAGAATCCCTTATTTGTTTGTTTAAGTATTTTATGTTGTATGATTATATGAAATGTCCTTGGAGCCCTGAAGCCACTACCTGACATGGAATTTCCCATGTGTCTTCCTGGTCTTTACCTTAACAAAGGACTCAAGCATCCATCATCTACGGAATCAATCCATCTCTACTGATTCCAGTTTGAACCGGCTGTATGAAGGATGACCAGACCCTGAATTGGGCCAAACTTCTTTTGTGTGGCCATATGATCATAAACGATTCATTCTCATCTGACACCCTTCCCGGTGTTTAAAAGTTCCTGCCACTGCTTTTCCTGATTACCATTTTCCCTTTTCCAACAACGGATTCCTTAATCCCATCACTCTGGACAACATGCTCGCAGGGTCAACAATGGATGCCAGACCAACCTGATGGGTCATTCACTAGACAATCACTAAAGCAATAATCCTCAGGGACCTGATGTCCCCACTTTGTTAGTCTCGAGGTTGAGACACTATTGCCCATTCACAAAACCATATTTTTCCTAAAAAAATTTTTAAAAAATAATCCTGACCATCCCACCCCCTGCCTGCCATTGGAGAGCCAAAATCTTCATCAGAAGCAGGGAAAGCTGATTGGCTGCCAAATGCCACTGTCTCTCCATGTGGAGGGAATCCTCCCAGCTGCTTGTGACATCAAAAATGACTCCACACAAAACCAATACCAGCTGGGCATGCATGTAAAAGATTGAACTGTATAAAATCTGTTTTACTTGTAAAATAGCATGACAGTTTCTTTGAGCAACTGGCTGTCATTCCTTCTGGCCGGATTGAGATTTCTTTGATTGGGGAACTTTGGATTTTAGCTTTAATCTTGCCAGGCATGAACCCAGTTTCTGCGTTCCGGATCTCGAACTACTCTACTCTGCGAACTACTCTAAATTGCTCGATAACATTATTAACTCTGTAAAATCATGGAACATGGTTTAAAATTCCCAGAAAGTTCACCAAACACTGGTATGACCAGTTGGTGTTATTGTTCCCCACTTTGAATTGAAAGGTGTAGCCTACAACACACACTCTCTTGGAGCTGAACTCAACAAAGGAAGCAAAGTGGTGGTTGTCAAAGCATCTTCCACAGAAATACTGGATTACAATTAATGATTGTCTTCTGGAACATACTCTGATAAAGAAGCCCTAAATTCATAGAAAAACACACCCACAGCTTTACAGACAGTGTAAATGGAATTTTGAGTTTTGTATTAATTCAAGTCTCAATTCAGATTTTGCTAGAAAAAGAGCTACTTAGCATTGGGTCAACTTTCCCATTATGAAAGACAATACTGGCTAGGAATGATGGGATTATACATGAGGAATTTGCACTTGTTTGGGATAAAACCAGAACTTAAGGACCCCCAAGTGTTATGGTAATTATATATATATACATACACACACCTCGTTTATGAGATAATGAATCTGAGAACTTTGTGGACAGCCACATCTTGACCCCAAAATAACATAACACAAGGTCCCTATAATCCCATCATATCAAACTCAGTGATCCTTAATAGTTTCAACCCCTTTTTCAGGGTAGTATGAGACAGACCATGTGATAGAGCCTTTAAATGTAAAGAGCAATATATATCTTTTAAACAAGGTCCAACAAAGGTTAAGCAATAAAAAGGTGAGAAAAAGAAACAAAATTAAATGTGAATGGTCCACTGAAGAGAGGCTCTACAGCAGAGCTAAAATCAAATTAAGGAATAAATCAAGCAATGCATTTCAGACAGACTGAAAGGTTACAACCCTGAATGTGTTTGAAGAAGGAACATGTCAGCACAGGCATACTATGTATTTACAAACATAAAACCAAAATAGCAGATTGAGTCATTTATTGCAAAAGGAGAAGAAAAGTAGAGAAAACTAAGGAGAATATTATCCACTCTTGCATGTGTAGCACTCAAATTAGATGTGGAAACAGCTGGGAAGTTAGTTTGTACTACAAATCACATGCTGTCTGAAGGATTCTGGGGATTCTAACCCCAAACAGTAACCTTTCTAGAAGCATTTCTCAGGTCACAGGAATGCTAGATGAAATATTTTACGAATTTTCTGAAGGTATTTATATTTCTAGATATTTTCAAATAGACGATAACCTAAAAAAAAGGCAAAACCTAAAAAAGGCATTAAGAAACAGTATGCGATTTCAGGGGTAGGCATGTTAACCATGTGGCAAAACACAACAAAGTCCAAATTCCACAAAAACAGTGATACCTTTATTAGGCCAACTTAAAAGCATAAAATTCATCATGCAAGCTTTTGAAGCTTCAGTAGTCTTTTCCATCAGGAAAAGATGTTTAAAATCATACGGAAGGGAAAAATGATGTTAGAATGACAAGTCTACATTTTGTCCCAGATGTTGCTTCTGTTGAAAGTTAAGATGGTCTGGAGCAGTTTGGATGTCAATTCCAAGAATCCAAAAGGATTTCTGGGAGCTGAAGACCAAAACATCTGGAAGACCAAAATTTGGGAGACACTGATCTAGAGGCCATCTGTGGACAGGAGACAAGGCAGTAAAGCACAAACAGCAACATTTAAAATCCATTAGAAGCAGCAAAATAACTTCCATTGAGCTTCCATTGAGAGCTCAGCTCTTTCAACGTGATTAGGGACAGCAACATTTCACTTTTTGGGCCTTTTATTGTTATTCCAACATTGTAACTCCTTTCTTCTCACCCACAATGAGTTATATTTCTTTTGTGTAGATAGATGGAGACAGGACCAGGCTTTAAAACATTTTAAACTAATAATGATCTAGCAATGTTTTGACTGTGTACAACAATGGTATAAAATGTAAGACCCAAGCATCTCAATGATGTCTTTCCAATCACTTGACTATCTTAAAGGCCACAAACCAGGTGTTTTTCATAGGTCAAAAAGGTGGGGAGTCACTGAATGCTACTACATCATCCCATTCCCCATCCTAATTCTGTCCCTATTGAAATAACAGAGGTCACGGTTCATGTCAAGGATAGGAAAATGGAGAGCAGAGCAGTCCACAGGGAGCAGCGATAAATTCCTCTACAATTGACATTTTTCAAGGGGAAGAGTCAGGGGAAAAAGAGCATGGTATTTAGGGGTCTATAGAGTGGTGGATTTGCACTCCTAGTGATCTGAATTTTACATCTCTGTGGGATAAAACAGTTACATGTGGATACAGATGTGAGAGAAGCATCATCAAAGGAGGTTCTCTGCTAAGGGATTATTCACAAAAGCAGTGACAGAGAGGGTATAAATCATAAGTCCAATTGGTATTTGTGAAGCAGGAACTCCTAGGTTACAATTAATGTGCCCTTCTCTTGAAGATTCTTGAATCTGTACATCACTGAAGGATAACTTCCTCTCCTTCCTTGAAATAAAATGTATAATTTCTTTATCATAAATACCTCTTTTGGTAGGAGCCCCCAATGGCATAGTGGACTAAAGCCTCGTGACTTGAAGGTTGGGTTGCTGACCTGAAGGCTGCCAGGTTTGAATCCCACCTGGGGAGAGTGTGGATGAGCTCCCTCTATCAGCTCCAGCTCCATGCGGGGACATGAGAGAAGCCTCCCACAAGGATGGTAAAAACATCAAAAACATCCGGGCATCCCCTGGGCAATGTCCTTGCAGATGGCCAATTCTCTCACTCCAGAAGCGACTCAAGCGACTTCACGGAAAAAAAAAAACCTTCTTTTGATTTCTACTGATGATCTGACCATTAAAATAACATAAATCAGTGAAATATACTGTATTTACATGAATTGAAGGCACATTTTTTTGGCTAAATGACCACACCAAAATTGGATTGCACATTACATTTGTGTAATACGGTAAAGTGTGGGTGGGCGTACACACAGGAGAGGCAATGGGAGCGTGAACAGGACACCCTGTTTGCTCCAAGTTGCAGCCTCCTTTGTCTCCTCCTCCTCTGCTCACCAGGGCTGCTTCCTCGCCAGAGACAAGGCTATTTCCACTTGTTCTGCTGCCTTTGCCCTCCTCATCCTCCTCTTCCTTCTACTCCTCTCACTGGGGCTGCTGCCTTGCTAGAGCCAGGGCTGTCTCCACTGGCTCTGCTCCGCCTTCACCCTTCTGGGGTGGTGTGTGTGTGTGGGGGGGGGGGGGGAAGGTGCCCATCAGGGCCCAGTTGAGACTGTGTGCAAGGAGAGGGCCTCACCAGCAGCAGAAGGTGAGGGCCTCACCAGCACCACCATCATCCCTCCTTCTAATTTCCCCATCTTCCTTTCCTTCCCATCTTCCCATCCAGAGTTATCTGATTCTCTGGTGTTACCCTGTTTCCCCTAAAATAAGACCTAGTAGAGGTTTTGCTGAATTGCTAAATATAAGGCCTCCCCCAAAAGTAAGACCTAGCAAAGTTTTTGTTTGGAAGCATGCCCGGCACCCACCAAACAAAACACCATAGCATGCAGGATTGGTAAATGTACATACCAGTTGTATATGGAAATAATGGTAGTAACAAGAAATTCTTGACAAAGGTCACAGTTTGTCTGGTTTGGTTATACAGTAGAGTCTCACTTATCCAACAAACGGGCCGGCAGAATGTTGGATAAGTGAATATGCTGGATAATAAGGAGAGATTAAGGAGAAGCCTATTAAACATCAAATTAGGTTATGATTTTACAAATTAAACACCAAAACATGTTATACAACAAATTTGACAGAAAAAGTAATTCAATAGGTAGTAATGCTACGTAGTAATTACTGTATTTATGAATTTAGTACCAAAATATCACGATGTATTGAAAACATTGATTACAAAAATGCATTGAATAATCCAGAACATTGGATAAGCGAATGTTGGATAAGTGAGACTCTACTGTATTGGTTTGTGATGACAAGTACTGTACAGTATAGAATAAATGTTCATTTTTTGTTCAACAATAAATGTGAATTCTTCTTCTTGGAAAAATAAGACATCCCCTGAAAATAGTACCTAGCACATCTTTGGGAGTAAAAAATAATATAAGACACTGTCTTATTTTCGGGGAAACACGGTACTTTCTATTGCTGGAAGATTTGGGGATCTAAGTTTTTTTTACTTTTAAAGAAGGAATTCTAAGCAGGCAGCCACTGTAATGCACACATTTTTGGGACGAATTATAAAGAGTGCTCTTTTTGCCGCTGAGTACTCACCACCAAATACTTTTTTGGTGTCAAGGTTTAGAAAATTGAGGTGAGCATTGGATTCAATGGCGCACTAAATTCGAGTAAATACAGTATTTGAAATATGAAAAATGCTTCACATTGTATGCATCACTGGCAGACCTAGTATAGAATTAGTTTTTCATATATCTCCCAGAACAGATTCTTTCTTGCGATTTATTCTTTCTGCAAAAGGAAACCTCCCAGGTTTGGGGCAGGAGAGACAAATAGAAGTCAAAGGTCAAATTGATGACAGTTCAATCTCTGATCCTCAGCAGGAATTTCAAATCATAACAGGGTTAGTGATATTGTGAAACCCTGGGGAGATCAATCTAGAGAGTATAGAAGTAACCAGTCTATTCTAGATCAACTTTACTTTATAACTCATGGAGTAGCAGTAGCTCTCCAGGGTCTGTTTTTTCTCAAAGCCATTTGAATTGGAGTTTGTGAATGCAAAAGTGTAAGCAATGTAAAGACCATTAATTTATTAACTAGGGTCCTTTGCTAGGGCTGAAGTTGCTGTACCATTAAACTTATTGTACATACTCGTGTTTTGTTAAGGACAAAATTTGCGGGCCAAATTGTGAATTTTGCTATCAGCCATAAATTGAGGGCAAAATTTAAAGGCATGTAACAAAAAATATTTTCCTGTACTTTTAAAAATGCATGGAGGGAAAATACTTCAGAAGAGTTAAAAACAGGTCAAACTTCTCTGGCTCTGCTTAATAACTTTGTATTTAGGAATGTAATATAACATACCAAAAGTCTATTGCGTTATAGCCTTAATTTCTTCCCTGATTCAGATATACAGTCATTACCCTAAGAAAGTAGTTCACAGCCAGTTCACAATTTGATTGTCTTATTCCCAAAATATTACTGCTATAAAGAATCATTCTGTGTATATATGTGAGACTCTCTTCAATGTAAATTGTTCATACAAATAAGCCATTTTCCTTTGTATGGATTCTCTCTGTGTTGAACTGAAAGCCAAAAATTAAATTTCACAATACAGGAATAGAAGATGAGACCCACTCAATGTTGGGATTGATGTGAAGAACCAGCAGCAATACATCCTTGATTACTATATTTTTTGAACAATGAGTTTCTGTATGTGTAAATGAAGGGTGTGTTTTATTATATGCTATACAGTAAAATTCAATATGTCCTAAATTTTGAAGTAAGCCCAATCGAGTTCATGGAGATGCATTTCCCAACACGTATGTTTAAACTTTCAAACTAATCATAATACTTAGCATCCTTAACCAGATGCCAGTTGTACTAAGTCGTTACTTAAGATATATAACTAACTTGAATTCCAAAAAACGTAATAGTGCTTAAGTACAACTAACATTATTTGGAACAGAAACACTTTTATATGACTCCATTTTCTCTGTATTCAACTGCTTACACATGCACATTTGTGAAGCCAATGCCTTCAATACCTTAGTCATAGTCTCAGCTAGGTCTGAGATGGAAAATGCTATGATTTGCCCCTCAGTAATCGTTGTATAAATTCTGTAAGGTAGGTTAATCTTGTTACCCCTATATTTCAAAATAGCTGAGTATGAAAAGTAAACACTAGCCTAATTTATTTAATTATTTAATATATTTATACCCCACCCTTCTCACTCTGAAGGGGACTCAGAGTGGCTTACAAGAAGGTAATACCATAATTCAATGCCACATATACAAAATATACAATAAAATAAATATATATTAAAAACCAAAAAATTATAAACATCTAAATCTAAGGATGCCTAGAGAACCTATGGCTGAAGTGAAATTTCTCTTGATAAAAGTACCTATTTCAGCAGTAAAACTTCACTACAAGCAGGTAAAATAATGTATGGAGCATGAATCTTTCAGTGATTTGTAATGGAATAAAGTATTGTGTTGTCGAAGGCTTCATGGCTGGAATCACTGGGTTGCTGTGAGCTTTCTGGCCATGTTCCAGAAGCATTCTTTCCCGATATTTTTTTCTGCATCTATGGCAGGCATCCTCAGGGTAATGAGGTATCTTGGAAAACTCACAGCAACCCAAATAAAATATTGGTTATACTCATGTTCACTTCTCAATATATCCAAGTAAAGATGCTCAGACAGCATGGCTGCAAAATATCTGAGAATGTACTACTTTCACCAGTCTAGACTAACCTTCCACAGTTTTTTAAAAACCAGATTAGCTACACTGCAACAATCATCCTCTCAAGTCAGCATAGCCATTTGTTGGAATAAGCTGTGAAAGATGTATCCGCATCACTCAATAGGAACAGCTTCCCATCTTCTTCAGAAACTGTTGTTGGTTTGCAACAACCTACCTCTAAATTTGAAATGGTCCTATACTGGTTCTTTATTCATCTCCTATTTATTTTCATTATGCACATGAAACGGCTTGTTGGAGAAGAGGAAGAGAACAAAAACACCAGCTGTTATATTGGTTCTCTAACGAATGCCAAACTGTAGGCTTTCCTAAACGTATCAGAACAGCATAAGGTTTCTTTAGGACATTGTGGGAAATAGCCACTCAGTGCTCACCAGAATTTCATAAAAGGGGCTCCAAGATAATATTGTTTGCTGTGATAGAGTGGTAACAGAGTGACCATGTCTCGTATTTTTCAGAGAACCCTGCTTTGTTTGAAGGGCTTTATTAAAAGATCTCCTCTACTGGAAGGCCTTTAAACAATTTTCAGAGAAAAGCAATAGCAAACCACCTATGAGTATTTGGTTTTTTTGTGTTTTTTTAAAACTCCATAGAATTTATGAGATCAGTTGATTGTTCTGTTGGAAAGGCTTCCCTGTCCAAATTTAGTTAAAAAACAGGGAATCCAAAAAAAGGAGAACAAATGCCTTGAAGCTGTCTATCAACAGTTACCATAGGTAACATGCATTACACATCATCTCATCCAGTCTTACATTTTTTATTTAAATTATGGGAATTTATAGATCTGCAGCTATAATATGATTTTTCAGATGCAAATGTTATGCAAATTTATGTTCTCATCTATCATCTTCCTAATTGATGCATGCCCCCCCCCCCCCCAAATCTACAGCTTTAGCATGAATTTTCAAGGCGTATGTTGTCCTTTTCCTGAGTGATGCATTTCCTCTCTTTTGGTGAATGGGCACCTTACTTGGTCATTGCCCAGACTGACAAAGCTCCTTGTGTAGTTAAAGTGTATGGTATAAATACTTACCATGCTGCTAAATAATGTTTGAAGGTGCTTTTAATAGTCCTGGTTTGGATTCACTTTTGCTTTTTCTGTAGTCTGGCTCATCCTGATATACTTTTCTTTCAGACATGAGCCTGTAAAGAGTCTTCCATTATGTCCATACAGGTCCCTGATTGAATTGCAGTTTGAACCTTGGCTTTCTAGAACCCAAATCTAAAATGCCAGTTCTTGGATCCTACTAGCTTATAGTACAGCCAACAGCTTCCAGCATCATAAAGGCTTCTGTCTGAAAACAATAACTCCTATGGGGTGAAGCAGTATCATTGTGATGGTGACTCTTTGAACTGGATGCCGAGTTTTCCAAACGGTCAAAGATTATCTGACAACGGCAGGATGGGAAGGTTTTACTAATAGTGGTATTTTGTAAAAGGCAGCTGATAGAATAATGCATTTTGCTGGTCACGTTTACAGAATTATCTGTATACCTCCCAGTCTAAAGTACAAATAATAAACCCAAGGCCAGTGCTTTGAAGATAGTAGGGAAAAATAAATACGGGCGCATCTGCGAGTAATCCCTTCTAGCTGCAAGAAAAACACAAAGATTAATAAAAATAACACTCTTGTGCAGATACTTGTTTGTAATAGAAACAGCTTGGGATATATTTTGTAACATAGAGAAAAATAGGTACTTGGCAGGGTGACATTTGGCAGGTGGTAAATAATTTTCAGAGAAAATGGGGCTAAATAGTTTGGTTCAAACCAGGATTTTCAACCACATGAACAATCCATGACATGTGAGTTGACTTGCTCCTGGAGTGTGAAAAAAAAATACTTTTTTGGATCTCATTTCCCACAATCTTTCAGTCAGTTACTATGATCATGTTGCCTGGGAGATTCTACAGGCTGTAATTGTGTACACCTGCATTACAAAGGACCCAAGAAAATTGAACTTTCTGTTTTCTACATGTAAAGTTTTTAAGCAAGAAACTCTCAGTATTCCTGTATATATGCATGTCCATGAGAATGTGCATGCATATACCTGCATTCAAGCTGGACAGTCATTTTATTATCCACAATACGATCAGCATGATAGGCAAATAGTATACAAATGTGGTTGCATGGATTTGGGGAACTATAATAAGGCAATCTTGTGGGAAAGAGAAATATTCCTTCTGTACTAAGGGTGGAAGAAGAGTTAGAATGGGGAAGACTGGAGAGAAGAAAATGAAGGCATATCTAACCCAAGTATAGATGATAATGGCTCAATGTGGCAGAATAATGGCTAAGATAGTTGGTTTGAAACCAAGCAAAGCTAGGTATTTCTACCACTGACAAAGAAAACAAGGGGGTAGGACATGCCTTCTGCAATTGTTTTCATCCAATCCTATGATGCCACCTCTTGTGTGGTTTTCATGAATATGTTGGTCTTGACCATTTTTGTGCTAGCTTTTTACCTTTCTTTTTGCCATTAAAATTTAATGCTAAACAAAGGCCTCTTTGAAGTCACATCGCTGTTATTCTTTTCAGACTGCATTTTGGTGGTAGTAGCAGCCACAGAAAAAATACAGTAGCCCAGGATCAGAATTGTAAAGGTTGCAGGACATATCACTGAATTTCCTTCCAGGTAGCTTCTGGATCAGAACCCAGAATTATGTATATATATACACACACACCTATTCTCTAGGATAGAAAGTTAATTATACTCTTTAGCAAGGCTATCCCCATTGCCCTGCTATTTAGCCTTGGGTGACTGGTTTGGGGGATTTAATAAGATACAGGCTTCTAACCAAATGGAGTTCATAGAAACAATTCTAATTGCAATTTATTCAAAAATTTAAAATATTTCAGGTTATGTATATAGGATTCATAAATGCCTATATGAATTTTGTGTTTGGACTTGGGTCTTATCCCCAAGATATCTAACTATATGCAAATACAGGCATTCCATAATCAAAACAGCTTTTTGGATAAATACAGGGATACTGTGCTGCCACTGGAACTTGTGCTATCTTCGGTTTTGTTCAAATCTGTGATGAACAGGACACATTAATTCACGCTGTTTGACAAAAACATGGGAAATAGTCCCATCCTAGTACAAAGGTACAAAAAAGCAAGATCCTCCATTCTTTGTATCTGTTCCTTACATACATTCAAAATCCACACTTCTGGCATTTCATTTATGAATATGCTATGCCAAGGGAGCGAAGGCTGGAAATGACAAAAACAGCACTGGTGAATCCGGTTGAATCAATACAGCTTTTAAAATTCGTGAATCAAATCCAATATGGGCCCTATGACAAGGATTTGAATGTGTCGCCTCACATTTTGAATACAGATTAGGATGGCTAATCTGAATAATTCACCATGCCTCAATTTGCTCATTTGCATTTTACTAATTTGCAGTTCATTAATTTGCCGTGGTTAATGGAAAATATCCCTTGACTTGAGTGATTCGGGTCAGGTTTTGGGGTTACCCACCAAGGGAAGTTCTAGAATATTCTTGTCTAAGAGTCAGGCTAGCCTTAGAAACTAATATCTAAATTCATAAGGGACATTTGAATTATCTGCTCTCATTCTTCACACTAAATAGATTCTCCATGCCAACCTATTTCTACACTATTATTTATTCCAGACCTTGGAAAAATACGTTTTAATCGACTAAAATTCCCAAAATCTCCCATTCAGCATGGAGATTCTTGGAGTTGCTCTAAAAAAAAACCCAACCCAACTCTAAACTGTCATTTGTTCTTTTACTGATTACACTATGGAACACGATTTTTGTTCCCGGGTCATTTTCTAATTGGTTCTATCATTTTAAAAAATTAAGAAGTGTATTAAACTACAAAAACTTTGTTGAGGTCTGCATACAGAAAAGTTAAAAACAACGTATTTTCATTAAGGAAAATTGCAAACAAAGTGCCTAGACCAGGAGTTCCCAAACCTTTTCAGCCACAGAGACCCTTTTGAAGCAAAAGCTTCTCTTGGAGACTCAAGAAATGTTTCATGTTTAGTTCTGTCTATGTTCTAGGAGGCATATTACACGTGATACATATAAGGTAAAGGTAAAGGTTTCTCCTGACGTTAAGTCCAGTCGTGACTGACTCTGGGGGTTGGTGCTCATCTCCATTTCTAAGCAAGGAGTCGGAGTTGTCCATAGACATCTCCAGGTCATGTGGCCGGCATGACTGCATGGAGCGCTGTTACCTTCCCACCAGAGCAGTACTTATTGATCTACTCACATTTCCATGTTTTCGAACTGCTAGGTTGGCAGGAACTGGGGCTAACAGCGGGCACTCATTCTGCTCCCGGGATTTGAACCTGGGACCTTTTGGTCTGCAACTTCAGCAGCTCAGCGCTTTAACACACTGTGCCACCAGGGGCATGATACATATACAGAAGTATTAATAATAAGGTATATATATTAATAAAATAAAAAATAAGAAGAAGAACTGGAGACAATATTATTCATTATTTAAATCTAAAAAATGATATAACAACTAGTTAAGATATTTTTAAAATGTTACAATGTTACATGTACATCCGAAGTTAATGTAAACAATATGCCTGCTTTTGTGACAGTTTGTCGGAGTTTAGTGGAGATTCACTGGAATCTCCCTCCTCATTATGTCTTCGTTTGATGCAAGGAGCACCAGCATTATTATTGTTCTCCTGATCAATGCCCAGCTCAGTTTTCTTCCAACCCTCCTCTATCTCTTTCTCTTTCTCTTCTGCCTTTCAAACACATTCATTGCCTGACTGAGTTGCTTGGCTTGCTAGCTCCTCATCCCAGCTCTGCTCCTGTTATCTCTGCTGGCAGTTTCTGAGCTTGGAATGCTTGGCTTTTTTGGTTTTGCTCAGGAACTTGCTCCTGCTAACCAATCCACTCTGTGGGACAGCCCCAGGGCAGCTGCCCTTTGGATGAAATAATAATACTACCCTCAGCCACAAATTAAACAAGAAATCACACTTTCAAACTAGGAACAGAAAATATTTCAAATTTTGCTACACAGTGTTATACATTTTTTTATTTAATACATGTACATCCATTCCCTAAAGAACCTCTCAACAGTACATTAGGGGTTTTGAATAAAAGCCTTACAGTGTTTCTGGATGAAAATAGTCAGCGTATGGGAAATAATTAGAAAAAAACATCAATAGAGAATTGTCTAAACAGAATAGCTCTATCTGAAAAATTAACATACTAAGAAAAGTTAGAAAGAGGAGAAATAAAAATAATTTGTTCGAGGTTATATAGAAACCCTTTATCTGCCATATGTGCCAAAGTAACAGCAAATTTAAACCACCCTCGGATCAAGTGAGATTTGGGTTAAATGTCTAGGGGAAAATGTGATTATTATTAACAGAATTAGACAATACAGTAGAAGTTAATTTACTAATAAGATGAGTGATAGAGAGGTAGTCTATAAATAGAAGTGATTTGTCACTGTGTTGTGATATTGCATATATTGTGAAAATTTAATAAAATTAAGTGTTTTTAAATAAATAAATGGGTAAATAAACAGATAAATAAATCAATAAATATTCTGTTTCATCCTGGCTGGCCCATAGCTAAAGCAGTGATTTTTATACCCAATCATGTCCCTATGAAGTTGTCACGCGACAAACTGCACAACCCTCTACATATGAAAAACTGAAAGAGTAGAGAATAAGCAGCACTGGAGGAAATGTTCTGGCTTTGTGTTATACATGCTGACATCATTTTCATGCTGAAGTTTCCCAGCCTCTGAACTGAGAAAAGCCGATGTAAATGAAACTATTGATGTGGCCTACTGACTTATATATTGCTGAATTTTTATGTTTCTAAAAATTGCTGAAGGCGCAAGGCTGTTTCCTATGTTATATTTATATGACAGGGAGTATTGCTGCATGTCACTCTGAGCTGAAAAATGTTCTTATGCTGACATTTAGGAACTGCAAAGGAATGCATGTTTATCTTTGAGGAAACAGGAGTACTCCGTGAATCTGCCTCTTGCTTTGTGATTTTAAAATTTCAGGACTTGAGAACATTTTGGACACATAAGCATAACGATTGTTTTGAGCATCTGATCTAAAATGTTTAATTGTTTATTGTTTTAATAGATTCTCTAGGGTTCAGTATAGGTGATACAATAAGATCCCTGTATCCATGGGCGATATGGTCTCAGCTGGACCTCAATTATCTGAAACTGTGCATGTGACCAAATGCTGACATCTGGTCCCAGCATACCATAGAGTTGTCTTAGAGAACTTAGAAATTCCTATAGATGTATCTCTGTAAGAATTTGCTAGGTCCTCCCAATATAACTCTGTAGTAACATTTGGAAAAGCATACCATAGAATCAGCTAAAGCAGGGGTTCTCAAACTTTTAAAGCCATGGAGCCCTTTTTGAAGGTAAAGTTTCTTGTGGAACTTTTGGACACATGGGCTGCGTTGTACTTCAAAATTTGACAGATGGGCCAGGCCAGTGGCAGATGAATGGAGAATATTTGTGTGAACTAATTGAAAATAATGATCAAATTCCTACGCACACTGCACATATCTTGTTTGTAGTGCAAAAGAAAGAAAGAAAGAAAGAAAGAAAGAAAGAAAGAAAGAAAGAAAGAAAGAAAGAAAATTTAAAATGAATAATAATTTTAACCAACATAAACTTGGCAGTATTTCTGTGGAAGACCCCAGGAGCCATCCAACCTTGGAAAATGTTTTTATCATGTCAGAAGCAAATTGAGGCCAATAACTTATGGTGTGAGAGAATCAACCGTTTTCAAAGATGTTGCCCAGCGGATGCCCGGATGTGTTACCATCCTGCGGGGGGCTTCTCTCATGTCTCCGCATGGGAAGTTAGAGATGACAGATGAGATCTCACACTATCTCACGGATTCAAACCACCAACCTTTAGGACAGCAGTTCAGCCAGCACAAGGGTTTAGCTCATTGCGCCACCACAATTCCTAGCCTTTGAAACAATAATAGTAATAATAGTTATTATTATTATTATTATTATTGTAGGAGCAACCCAGGGGCCACCTAATCCAACCTATTTCTGCCATGATATCAAAGCAGACACCAAAGCACCCCAACAGATAACCATCCAGACTTTGAAAGAAGAAGAAGAAGAAGAAGAAGAAGAAGAAGAAGAAGAAGAAGAAGAAGAAGAAGACGACACAACCCAGGGGCCATCCCTACTCACATCTTTTTCCTTGTGGGTGATAGATGCACCAAGGCTATTATTTTACCTCCTTTTCACCCTCCTTCTCCTCCTTCCCCCCTCTTCCTACTCCTTCTTTCCTTCTTGACATGGATTTCTCCAGGCGGTTTATCCTTCTATCCTGCTTCTACCTGGAAGCTTCAAGCTCCAGAAGCCACATACCTCCAAGTGAGGAGAGGTGGGGGGGGGGGCATAGGGCCCACTCCATGGAGCACAGTTTGAGAACTGCTGATCTAGGGATATGGGAGTCTTTATAGAGTAGACTCATTGAATCAGTGTAATTTACCAACAGACTTGGGATCTTTTTCTTATCTTAATGTTTGTATTTGGATGTCTTTAATGGTCTTTGTTATCTTTTGGGGGGACTGTTTTAAGGTGCATTTACATTATAGAATTAATGCAATTTGAAACCACTTTAACTTTCTGTATCTCATTATAACAGTAAGGTTTTCATATTCCTGATTTTATATGTTCATATTCCTGATTTTGTTTTCTTCTTAGTTTTTTTTTAAACAAAGGTATGTTTTAAATGGGGAATTGTACAATGCCCCAAGCTTTGTGTATGAGATGGGCTGCAATTTAAAATAATGAAATAAACAATTGACCTTAATTTACTGTTTTAAATAGCACTCACGGCATCTGTTATGATCTGTGTGCATTCAGTTATAATAGAAATTGGACTTTATTTTGTGAACAAGTTGTTCCCTGCTACAGTTCAGCTACACACCATCTGCATAAGCTGAGGCTTATCTCAGCCAAATATACAGTATTTATCTTTCTGGAAAGGAAGGTGGATGTCACTGCAGTTCAAAATGATTTTTCAACTTTCTATGTGAGTCTCCTTAACACATCAAAACATCTGTCCCATGGTTCATGGAACTCGGCAGTCATTCCCAGTGGTTTTACCTACTTTTAGTTGAACAGAAGTTAAAAAAAAATAAAAATTAAGAACCAGCAGTTTTGCTATGTGGCAGAAATGGCTCCTGTTAACACAATGTGAGAACTGATCATACTTTGGTACTATGTCAATGAATATTTTGTCTCCAAACTATTTAAAATACAATTGCCAATGATCTGATTTTATTTCACTCTCAGTCTGCTTTTTAGATTGCAAGTAGATAAATAAAACTCATTGTGGCATGTTGAACTAGGACTTTTAGCCTGGCACCATGATCCACTGTTAATGAGATTGAAAACAGCTCACACGTTTGAACAAAATATAGTTAAGACACACATTCAAATTTTAAAACACAATTCAAATTAAAAACATAAGACAGCTTTTTAAAAAAAAATCATAACTTGCACAGTAAAAAACCCTCCTTCTCAGCAGTTGAGTAATTAACTAATTCATTAATTAAAATCATTTGCATATTTTCTTTCATCTGCTAGAGCCCCTAAGGCAATGTGTTGTTGTTGTGTGCAGTCAATTTGTTTCCAACCTGTGATGACCCTAAGGAGAACTTATCACAACATTTTCTTGGCAAGATTTGTTTAGAAGAGGTGCAGCATTGCTTTTTTCTGAGGTCAGGCACGTGTGGTATGCACAGGCAATATAAAATAAATTTTAAAAATACAATTAAGTGTCTAAATAAAAACTAAATAAACCTACCACTTAAAATTAATTTAAATCCATGGAAAACTAGGACCTTCGGAGTAGTCAGCTCTAATTTGAAAGACTGGAAACTGAATGTAATAAATCTTAGCTACCAGCTGGAAATGGAGAAGTGATGGAGACATCTTGCCTAACTTTGGGTGGAACTTGATAGTCACAATGTTGCTACAGAGAAAGCCCTGTCACATATATACTCAAATCTAGCTTCATGGAATGGTGGGACATACAAAAGGGGCCCCTTGAATATTTCAAATCAGAAAATAAAGTTTTTGTACCTATACTTGTACCTTTTCCATTCTTAATAGCCTAGTCCTGGTCCAATACAAATTCTTGTGTGATGTGAAGAAAGTGGTGGTGCCATCTTCTTCAGTGTACACACTGACACTAAATGGACTATCAAGTTGAATTATAATAATGGAACAACTTTCTCCTCTTCGCACTTGAGGACAGGAGGAGAGTTTCAGATAGTCTCAAGTGGCTCACACCTACTGCTTTCCAAAGGAGGGAATTTCAGGAGGAGTGATCAAGGAACTATTCAAAGACTACCACTTCATCACAAGCATTGTAGGATGCATACAGCACACTTCATCTATAGACCCCCATGCCACCCATCACACAACACACACTCACTTCTGACGGGGCTCCATAGAACAATTGTGATGCAAGTGTCCTAAGAAGCTCTGCTCAAAACATGGGAAGTTTCCCATGTTCCATAAGAAGCAATGGGGCCAGCGCTTGGCAGTGCTTCCCTATGTGTGATGGGGAAGTGTCGTCGTGGGCAAGGATGGGCGTCGGGTGACAGGACTGCACCAGTGCCCTGCAGATTCGTTCCAGAGGTTGGCAAATCCCCCTGCTAGCCCTTAATCAATGTGATGAGGTCCATAGACATCTGCCTCCTAAGGGTATTACCTCATTCTGCCAGATGGAAAAGCCAAACATACAGAAACAAGAGCAGACTATTGAGGGGGGGGGGGGACGGGACGACGACAGACAACTGCAGTAATCTAAATGTTCTGCATTGTATCTCTACTTGGAGGACATTTTATTGATTGCCTATTTTCAGGATGTTCTAGTTGCTGTAATAAATCCTTCCATTTGAGGAATGAGATTTCTAATTTGGGCACATTGTGTTATCTAGTGCATGTTAATTCCCTAGTTCTTGTCTCTGCTGGGCAATGTTACGCTTTTTGTTTATAATCTAAGATTCAATCCTATTTGATATTTCAGTCAATCCTATTTATTTTAATACCATTGCCTAGAATTTCATTTGCAAGCAGTCTGATGTCAATCTAACCTACAGTATTCCTTTTGATAAGTCCTGGCTCATTCTCTGGGAATCTACTTTTTAAAACTCACTTTTTCAAAATGTTATTCCTATTCAACAGTCTCCTCTTTTGCTTCCACATTGCCTCTGGTTATGAATCAATACCACTTCATAAGATAGAAGCAGAGGCCTTTGTAGTGTGGGGCGTCTCAGATGGAGGGACATGACAGATTTTTGTGCCCCAGATGAAGACAAGAATAACTGATATGTGATTCAAATCACGTAACAAATTGTGTAGGCAATGAAAAGCCATGCTCTGTGGAGGCGATCTGCTTGAAGAAATAATTTCCACAATGCACCGAAGATTTGATCTTTGGAGAGCTATAGCTTTGCTTACATTTATGATTTGCATATTTCTACATCTTCCCATTTGGTTAGTAAGCTTGTTTTCTCCGTATTTATTTGCCCCCACAGTGGTTTCTCCACCTATCTGTGAACTGTGTAAGGAATATTTCATTAGAAACATGTGTGCATGCACACAATAGCTTTTCCTTTGGTTTTGTTTTCAGCATAAGTAATGATAAATGACAAGAGCCCCAAATTTACTTGATAATTTAATTCCCATTGCTGAATTATGAATTGGTATGCATGATTAGCTCAATCAAGAACTAGTCACAATAGGAACTTTTCTGTTTACAGTGTAAGCCAGGCAAGGCTGCTCAATGAAGCAGTCAATGGCATTTAATTTTACATTTGTTCTTTACTTTCAAAACAAACAAGTGTGATCCTGATACACAACGATCTGAATATTTCAACCCAACATGACAATAGGGATTCAAATTAGGCAACCTCTATGGGGTCCTGAATTAGTGATCTGAAAAGACAAGCATTTGCGGTTCTGATTCCAAAGCTAAATGCAAATCACTTAATACAATGCTGTGGGTTAATTTTGAAATGAAGAATGCAGGGTTGCATTTGTGAACTGGACAATTATCCATGGTACCATAAACATAACAAACTGCAGATATTGTATCACAACTTCCATCAACTCTAGTCATGATGTCTAATGATGAGGCATACAGGAGTTGTAATCCAGCAATTGGAGAGCCACATAAAATGACATGGTGGCCTAGATTCAGCCTGTGGGCCTTGAGGTTGACACAAGTGTCATATGGGTTCTTCCATTGAGCCAATAATCCCTTCAGATACGCACAGAACTCTTAACACACTGGATGCATCCAAACTTAACTACACTTGGAACAGATACACTGGCACAAGAAGGGCTGAAGTCAGGCATGCCTACTGAGTTCAATGGCTTTAACATTATTTTAATCTGTTTTAAAGAATGCATTTATCTATCATAAATCACTTTCTATACACAGATGTTTGTCTAACAATATACAAATACAGTAGAGTCTCACTTATCCAACGTTCTGGATTATCCAACGCATTTTGTAGTCAATTTTTTCAATGCATTGTGATATTTTGGTGCTAAATTCGTAAATACATTAATTACATAGCATTAATGTGTAATGAACTACTTTTTCTGTCAAATTTGTTGTATAACATGATGTTTTGGCGCTTAATTTGTAAAATCATAACCTATTTTGATGTTTAATAGGCTTTTTCTTAATCTCTCCTTATTATCCAACATATTCGCTTATCCAACATTCTGCCGGCCCATTTATGTTGGATAAATGAGACTCTACTGTACCTTTAAGAAAGAAACACATATGTATTCTGAAAGCCTCAGTTGCACTCTCATTGTTTGTGACCAGTTAATTTCAAATGGTTGGGATAAACTCATTCTGTTTTCCAGGCTTGTATTTAGTAACCATAAACATTAACATGTGATGTTAATCTTCATGTGTTTAATTTATTTCTTAGATTGGATTTTTCATTACTGTAAGTCTGTAAGGATGGATATACCGTGACTGCTCTCCTATTACCCAAGGATGCCTTGGTTGTTAAAACATAGGCTATAAAGTACTAGAGATCGAAATACTGTTCCAAAATATTTAACAAGTATTTAGGAACACTGACAGGAAGTATTTAAAGCAGAAAATGATGTTATCTGTGCACAAAATGCTGATTTCTGGGCAAACTATGCAGAATAAATCCCAATTTGCAAATAGGCATTAAAAATTACATGGTTTTCAAAGACCTTCTTGCAGCAGAAATAAAATTGCAAACATTGCACATTATTAGAAGAAAACTAATGAAAGATGACATTCTTCTATGGTGCCCATGTGGCTGGGTGCTATACCCTTCCAACCTATTTGCATTATACTCCATCTGTTTTTAACACACTACTGCTTTGTACAGCAGCAGCCTCTTGTTTTTTAGATCAAACTAGATCTACTTACTGATGGAGTGATACATTTTTAATAGCAGATACTCATCATGGCAGTCTCCACAGACATGTCATCAAATAAAATGTAAAACATGCAGTTCTGTTGGTACACATCAACATATCAGTTGTAATAGTATTTGTCTCCACTAAAAACAGGCTTTCAGTAAAACCTGCATCCACTGCTCCCGACCAAAGCAGTATGACACATTTTGTTTTAGAACAAGGATATCTCTAACAAAATATCATTATAAGGAAAATCCATTTTCCACAACTAATATGAGGACAACAGCTAAGTTTTGAAGGAACAGGAAAGCTTGTAGGAGCTGAAAGATGACTTGATTGTCCTTCTAATTTTAACAGAAGTTTTATTGTGTCAACTCTTAGCAAATATTATATGGCTTACTGAACTTCAAAGTCTCCTTCATTCTATCAGTATAGCACTCAAATTTAATTTCCCCTCTGTTTCTCCTGTTTTGGAAAGTAGCTCAGTTTGCCAAATTTAATTCCAGATAAAGCAAGGAAGACTTTACCATTGCTTTAATTCTTGGGACATTTATATATGAGACTATTAATGGATTTTCTCCTCTGCATTTAAGATTTTTCTAACAAGAAGACATTGTCTTGATTCCTTCCCTTCTTGTCCTGTCCAACGACAATGTCTTACAGTGCAGAACAAAAGCTTCCCATGCAAAAACATTATGAAAAAGTTCAGAGCTCTGTGTCAGAACACCTGTTTTGCATGCAAAAGGTTGCAAGTTCAGTTTTTGGCAACTTCAGGTAGGGAGCTAAGAAACTCTGCTGGCTGAAGTCCTGAAAACCATGCCAATCAGCATTGAATACTGAGTTAGATGAAGCAATTGCCCAACTGAAGTGCAAGACAGTTTCCTATACTCCTAAGAATGAGCAAAAATCTTCATAATTTTTATGTGTGGGGGGAATCATTCTGACATATTTTCCCTGGAAAATATCATTATGGAATAAAAATATAAGGTGTGTCAAATTTATTGCAAAAGAGTTTGACTGTAGGAGGAAAGCAATCTTTATTTCACTTATATTTTTCTGCCAAGTATTCATTTTTTCACACTTACTCATGATGGGTTGGCTGGGAAACAAGGGCCAAAACATCACCTCAGATGGCTGGGGTCCAACCTGTGTTGTCCATTTCTTAGATCTCCCCAATCCAATGTTTTCTTTGGAAGAAATAATCAGACTCCAATCTTTTCAATGAATATGGTTCAGATTTACTGCTGTGAGACATTTGGTGTAGCTGATGTGTTTTTCTTTCTGTAAGGCAAGCAGAAAAGTTTTCTATTCTTCATCTCTTCAAGAAGCCCTATTAGATTGGACAAATCCTTTTAAAAAGTGAAAACATGCCTAGTTCTATCACTGAAGTCAACAGTAGAGGCAAGCCTGTAGCCAAGGGGGAGGGCGTTAAGAGTTCAACCCCCCCCCTCCTGAAAATTTTCAGATTAAAAAAACTGGTTTACTCATAAATTGTAGTTGGTTAACCAAATCCCCATGCAAAGTCTATGAAAAGCAAAAAATTAAGAATCCCCCCAGAACTGCAAGCACTATATGAACCAAATTTTGACAATTTATTCACACTGTCATTACCTACCTTTCTACCAATTTACATTGCAATAGCCAATATAGTGGAAGCAACCAAATTGGCCCACACACAACTGGCAGGCAAAGGCTAAGGTGCAAGGGGTAATTTGAAGGCCCTCATGAAGGAGACCAGAGTTGGTGGGGGTGGTTGTCAGAGGTAGAGCTGAAGGCTATTTGAGACTGGTCTGCCCTCCCTGCTGGGCTCTTTGCTTCAGCTTGAGGAAGGAGGCAGGTTCCTAATGGGGATTAGGCTTTTCCCTCCTTGCTCCTTCCCCTCCCCTTTTCCAAAGGATAGTAACATTCCCATTGTTATGCCTTTGCCCCAGGGATACACCCTACAATTTGAGCAGTTTCTGCCCTTGGCATTTTGACAGGCATTTCAACCTAAATGGTTCAGATTTCCTTGGCTAGCCAACTCATTTCATTTCAGGTGCACTCTCTAAGTACTGTGTGGTGTTTGGAGGAGAAGTTGGGGGAAAAGATAATCATCAGAAGCTTTGTGCATTGGTTGCTAAACCATTTGTGCGATGGAAAGATGCAATAGAAGTCTTCAATGGACACTATAAAACAGTGTACCATCAGAACAACTTGTGCTTGGCTGAAAACTCCTTGCTAATTCGTAGTGGAAAACGTCATAATGTAATCCATCATCATGATAAAGGAAAGAAGAAAACAAAAAAGAAACTTCTGTCAATTGTTGAAACTATTGTCCTTCGTGGCTGACAAAAACTGGCTTTAAGTGGGAGCAAAGATTCAGGACCTATTATCTGTAAAGAACCTTTACACAACGATGCTAATTGCAGGGTCTGGTTGAAATCTCATGCCAGACTGACCTCAAAATCATCTCAAAACTGCGGCTATAAATGCCCAATACACTAGTCCTCAATAATAAACATTTGTGGTGACAAGATAGTTGAAAAGTGCAATACATCACAGTGTTTCTCTTTTTTGGCAGATAAAACTTTGTATGGGAATACCTCAGAAAAGTTATCACTCTCGGTAATGTATGTTGATGTTGAGTTGCAGGAATAAGAGAAGACTTTATAGGCTTTGTGATGATAAGTGATATGATAGGTGGAGGACTTGCAGACATTATTATGAAAACACTGGAAATCCTGGGCTGAATTTGCAATATTTGTGTGGACAGAGTTATGATGGAGCTGCTAATATAAGTGGTTATATTAGAGGACAACAGGTAATTGTATCACAGAAGTATGTGATGACTGTCCACATCCACTGCAGTGCTCATTCACTAAATCTAGCCTTAGCCAATATTTGCAGCATTCCAGAAACTGTCCGAAACTGCCAAGGAACAATATCATCTGTGTACAATTTCTTCAGAACAACATTCATATGACTGGAACTCTTGAAGAAAAATAAAAATAAAAGACTGTTTTCTCAAATCAAGAGCAAACAACCTGTTGACACTTTGTGAAACCTGTAGGGTTGAGTGACATGATGCAGTTTTATATTTTGTTGAACTGTGGTGGTGAGAACACTTGAAGAACTAAAAGAAAATCCTCTATACAACAATGAGACTTCTTCCCAAGCTGGACAACTTCTTTTAGCTGTTCTGAAAGCTGAATTCGTAGAATTTTTCAGATTTCTGCAACATTGCCAATGTTAACTGCCAGAAATGAAAGGTTGTTTTCAACTCTTAAACATTTGAAAACATACATAGGAAGCACAATGGGGCAAGAAAGACTGACTGGACTTGTACTCTTGAGTGTCCATCAAAGTGTATTGATGGAGCCTGATTTCTGTCAAAGTGTATTGACATAGTTTTCAAGTGTTTCCAACAGTTGTGGTATTCTTTTGTAACCATAAATTACTATTTAAGAATCATTTTCTGTTTTTTAAGACTTGAAACTTTGTAACTAAAATAGAAATTTGATTTAATTAAGTCTATATAAAATATAGAATGAATCATATAATTTAAATTGTTTTGTGTTATGGACCTACTATTCATGATTCACTTTAAAAATGTTTCAAACCCCCTCCCCGAATTTTTTTCTGACTACAGGCCTGAGTACCGCATCCACCAAAACCTATCAAACCTTCACTGGAATTGGAAAGCTGCTTTTACAAAAATAATTACTATAAAAAACACAGAGTATGTTATGTTATGTTGCTAAGTAAAAGCATGGCCAAGGACCATGGATCAGCAAATTATAGCTGTTGAATTACTGTGTTCACATAAATATGTGATATTAGCAAGTGGCATTAGTTTAATCCCCCAAGTAGTGCATAGAAATTGAAAGGGTTACAGGTTTTTGGACTACCACTCCAAAAATCCCAACCAACATGGCCGTTGTCCACTGTGGTTGAGTGTTTTCAGGAAATGCATGCACGCACATGCACACATTCACAATCTTTTCCAAGCTGTGGATTTGCAAATCATACAGATGAAGAAGTATGCATGTGAAAAGTTAATCCTCATCTCAAATAGATTATTGACATCTCATTTCTGCAGAAGTGTTTTATTGGCATGTATTTATATGCTGAAAACTCCCATTAAACTAAAGAGGCAATAAACAGATTGTGCCTCTGTGCTCTTTAGAGTTTGGATCATTAGATTTCTTTCAAAAGGCAATATAAATGTCTATGCTCCCATAAATACTTCCACTTTTCTTCTTATCTCTCCAGTGAAACTGACAGTTCCCTAACCTCAGTACACTGTTGTTGTGCAATCTTTCAAGTTTATCTGGCACAGCAGGGTTTGTTTTCTTAGTTTTCTAGATAGGAGAGGAATGCTAGACAAGCTGCTAGAAAAGACAACATTGTGGTTACTGATCAAGAGTCCATTTGCTTAACCACCTGACTGACCAACTGTGCACCAGTCTTCCTGTTATTATCTTAGTAAGCCTACCAAACTGTTTGTTTTATTAAGATAACACATGAGAAACAGGCAAAGAAAGTATTCTGATCTCTTAATACTTGCGTACTTTGTGAAATCCTCCCTTCTGAGCAATCCTTATTCAGTCTTGCTGGCAGGGGCTTCTGAGAGAATTTGTCTACAAAAAACTTTCAGAGTTTAGCCCATAATATAGCCCGTGAGTTCATCTACTTGCGTTTAATAACCTGTACTCACTGTATTCAGTTCTGAATGTCCCCACGACATTTTGCCACTTCTGGTGGGTAATGCATTTGCCTGCTTCTCTGAAGCAACCCTGAGGCAGGATTGGGTCTTATTCAGACTGGTCTGCTTATCACATGGGCCACCACTACTGCCATCCGCCTTTCCTGTGCTCATCAGGCAGGGAAAAAGGATGGATCAGGCCTGTTTCATTGCTGTCCCTGCTCCCAGACAGCTACAGAGCTCCATAAGAACACCTAATCATCACTGGTGCCTTGTGTTACTGTCAGCAGAAAGGATCTGCACAACCAGGGAGAAGGAGGAGGGATTGACACCCTTCTTTTTCCTGGTCATGTGAGTGCCTCTGTTGATGTCAGCACAGGACACCTGTAATAGCTAAAGGCTCTTACAGAGCTCTGCAGCCGTCTGAGAGTGATGAAAGTGACATGGATGGCAGCAAAGCCAATGAAGTCTCAGATCGTCTGGACTCCAGCCCACCATGTCAGTTGTGTGTGGCTGCCTCTGAGGTTATTCCATCTACGGAAATGAAAATTATTCAGGTACAAGCTAATTAACCTGAGTGGATCTGATTTCTGTTATTTTTTTAACAGTCGCTGGATCCTCTACGAATCAGGTGAGAACTTTTGGAGGTTAAATAAGTGGAAGTTAATAAGACATTTCCCCTGACCAAATTCATAGGACTAACTCTGAAACATTTGTCTGGTCCTGTTCTTTAGATCCTACAAATAAGCAGAGTTTATAAATATAACATTTCTGGATTACTAATTCGGGATTCTCACAGTCAGAATACATGGTGCAAACAATGGCTGGAGAATTCTAGATTTACTCCAAAAAGCAACATTTACATATTCTGCTGTTTCAGCCTATTCTGAAAGATTGACCAATTTAGCATCTTTGCCATTGGTTTGTTTCAAGTGATCTAGCTGAAAATATCCCATATCTGCCACAGCTTTCCTATACATACAATGTCAAAGAAGACAGGAAGCCCCTATCCATAGTAACATGGTAACTAAATTATTTCTTATTGCACTTTTTCTTTTAAAACATCACTCAAGTTTTTACTAGGGAGAGTCAGCGAGACTCTAGTTTTATTAATATGTCCAGACACGGCTGTAATAGTGATGAGGCACAAGAGAAATAACCAAAGGAATTTTTATTTAGTTTCCTCAGGACCGGTGGTTTTCTTTCCCACTGATAAATCAGCAATGCAAAGTTATGTTTATACTCCTATGAAATCTCTTTGTTCTTAATGGCTGTAGTCCACAAATGCAGAAAGCTCTGAGGTGGACTTGAGACCTTTGTCAGCATGGTCTGCTCCCTGAGTTTTAATACTGAAGGAATGTTCACACACTGAAATGGAAGCAAATACAGCGAGCATTGCCCAAACCCATGAATGTCTTGACGCCTCTGCACGTGAACCAGAGTCACAAAGCAAAGAAATTAATGAGTTGACGTAGGCTTCATATTTCAAGCGGGGATTGTCCCACATCAGATTTCAAACCAGACTAATGTTTAGTTGACACAGACTACAATGCTTCATACTTCAAGTGGGGACTGTACCACATTAGAGTTCAACCCAGGACTAATAGTGCTTACAAAACAAAAGATACCAAGGCATATTTTCTGTTTAGAAGGGATATTTTTCAATAAAGCAGCATTGATCTCTGAGTATTTGCCAGCAATCTAATGTGATACAGCCATATAAAGAGGGTTTAAAAGGGGGGAAATGCTGTCCCTATGTATTCACTTCAAACTAGAGCTGTGGTATTGTTGGTGTTGTAGTTTTGTAAAAAGAATCATTTCCATTTACTTTTCTTTTTTCTCAGTTACCATCCACTTCTGTTCTCAGATTATTATTTGCACCACAGGGCAAAACATACAGGCATATATTTGGTGCCTGAATGTTATTTTTTAGGTAAAAGAGAAACAATGTCACTAGGAGTATAACTGCTTGTCATTGCCCTACAAATAAAAATTTTGCCCAGCCCTCCTTCAAAAATTCCCTTCACTTCTAGCGTTGCAGAGACTAAGATTTCTTTGGGAAAAGCACAATGCCTTCACTTTGCTACCCTCTCATTAGCTACACTTCTGCAAGAATTCATTCTACTCCAAAGAGACCAACATACATACAATTTGTACATTTGAAGATGCATACATCTATATATATAAAAGAGTGATGGCATCACGGCAATTCACAAAACAACAAAAGTACAGGCCCCCCAACCTCAAAATTTGACAACACAACCCATCATCCACGCCTCAAGGTTGATACAACAAAAAGAAAAGAAAAATAAAGTCCTAATTAGAGGGAGAGCAATAATTTTTTTATCCAATTGCTGCCAGTTTAGAGGGCTAATCTCTGCCCACTTGGTTGCCTAGCAACCAGCCAAGGGACAGCCAGGTTTCAGTTAGGGGACAGGCAGACTTAGGCTTCACTTAGGCTTCTTCCACAGATTATCTAATTTGCACTGGATTATATGGCAGTGTAGACTCAAGGCCCTTCCACACAGCTATATAACCCATTTATAATCTTATATTATCTGCTTTGCACTGGATTATCTTGACTCCACACTGCCATATAATCCAGTTCAGTGGGCATTTTATACAGCTGCTCCAGTTCTAAGCAGATAATATAAGATTATCAATATAGAGTAGAGTCTCACTTATCCAACGTAAACAGGCCGGCAGGATAAGTGAATATGTTGGATAATAAGAAGGGATTCAGGAAAAGCCAATTAAACATCAAATTAGGTAATCGTTATACAAATTAAGCACCAAAACATCATATTATACAACAAATTTGACAGAAAAAGTAGTTCCATGCGCAGTAATGCTATGTAGTATTTACAGTAGAGTCGCACTTATCCAACACTCGCTTATTCAACGTTCTGGATTATCCAACGCATTTTTGTAGTCAATGCTTTCAATATATCGTGATATTTTGGTGCTAAATTCATAAATCCAGTAATTTCTACATAGAATTACTGTGTATTGAACTACTTTTTCTTCCAAATTTGTTGTCTAACATGATGTTTTGGTCCTTAATTTGTGAAATCATAACTTACTTTGATGTTTAATAGGCTTATCCTTAATCCCTCCTTATTATCCAACATATTCGCTTATCCAACATTCTGCCGGCCCGTTTATGTTGGATAAGTGAGACTCTACTGTACTGTATTTACAAATTTACCACTAAAATATCACAATGAATTTAAAACACTGACTACAAAAACATTGATTATGAAAAGGCAGACTGCGTTGTATAAGCGAATGTTGGATAAGTGAGATTCTTCTTTAATATGAAATAATTACTGGGATAGAATAATGCAGAACAATATAATCTCTAAAACCAGGACAGTAAATAAACAGGGGAATTCCACACAGGAAACAATTGGGGCCAGCTAACACCTCCCAACAAAGTATTCCCATCATCAAAGTCTGGCAAATCCTCTGTTTTCTCAGGGCCACAGACAGTAGAAGCACATAAAATATCGCAAACACCACTCTGAAAACAAGGGAATTCCAAACAGGAAACAATCAGGGCCAGCTAACACCTCCCAACAAAAAATTCACTCTGGGAGGAAACAGCCAGGCTTTAAAGCTGCAAGGCCATTACATCCTAATCATTTTTCCTAATTGCAGCATTCATACTTGCCTCCAACAAACAAAAAAAACAAATCAGAAATATTGTATATTCACAACCTTTAGGAAATAATATCCCCTGATGGCGCAGCGTGTTAAAGCGCTGAGCTGCTGAACTTCTGGACTGAAAGGCCGCAGGTTTGAATTGGGGGAGCGGAGAGAGCCCCCACTGTTAGCTCCAGCTTCTGCCAACCCAGAAGTTCAAAAACATGCAAATGTGAGTGCATCAATTGGTACTGCTCCGGCGGAAAGGTAACGCCGCTCCATGCAGTCATCCCACATGACCTTGGAGGAGTCTACGGACAACGCCGGCTCTTTGGCTTAGAAATGGAGATGAGCACCAACCCCCAAAGTCAGACATGACTGGACTTAATGTCAGGGGAAAACCTTTACCCTTTACCTTAACTAACTACCACCAATTCCTCAATACTTTATTTCCCAGACCACCAGACTTCGCCACAGCAACGCGTGGCCGGGCACAGCTAGTAATATATATAGATTGAACATTAGAAATACAATAATATTTAATTAGTTCTAGAAATCATTTTATCATGTTGGGAAAAACCACAAAGGATTGACCTGTGTACCTACTTAGTTTACTGCTCATATATGACCTCTTGATGGGAAACTTTAAGCCTTTATACTTTCGCTTTCTACAGTGCTTTATATTTCAATTTAACCTGACGTGTAAGACGGTCCTCTGCAAAAGAGAATGCATGGCTGCCCTGCATTTGATCTGCAGGGAAGTGAATGGGTGGCAACTGGGTTGGAACTCAGGATAGAGACCAAAGTCCTCATCCTATGCAGGGAGAGAAGCATCTTCTTTCCGCTTCTCTCCACTGCTGGCATGGAGCCCCATGAAGCACATATGATGCAGTACTATTTTCAGTGGGACTCAGTGGGGCTTTGTGCCAGCAGTGTTGTGGCAATGGAACCCAGAGGAGTTGGATGTACACCTGACTCCTCATACAAGAAAGCCAGTGGAGGCACAGATGAAGTGGAAACAGACCAGAAAACGTTATTGGAAGGGATACTACAGACCCCTGATGGTAGGGAACACAATGTGTTCATTTCCCCACAATTTTCCCCGCTATCCCCTGGTTTACAAATGGCCATCTGATAAGGTACCAAGTTTAAAATACCCCCTTTCCCAGTATAATGGCACCTGTCTGCTGCATTTAGTTGGATAATAAGTCACATGAGGTTCCTCTCCCCATTTTTGCTGCTTTCACTATTGCTTTTTTACCAACAATAATGAGGCTGAAAATGGGTGGTGTCACTGACACAAACTGGCCTTGCTATCTCCTTCCCTCCCATTTCAGAAAGGAATAAGACAGGGGCGTAACAGCACCCAGTGCCCTAAAGACTGATCTCTAGTGCTTTAAGATGTACAAATTAAAACACCATTCTAAAAAAGAGATATAGCTAGTAAAACATATACACCCCTCCGTCTTCAAAATTCCAAGAAAATTGACCACTCTAGCCAGGCCCGTAGCCAGGATTTTGATTTTGGGGGGGGAGGGGGCTGGGACTTTGGTTCGGGGGGGGGGGCTGAGTCTGAGTGAGAGAGGATCTACTCTAGCAAACCTTTTGTATCATTATCCAAATACCCCCATGCATATGGGATATATTGAGCATGATGATCAGATCATGATATGAATAAACATAACAGTTTAAATAATAAATGTAAGGCCTTCTGGCGGACCACCCTGAGAATTTGGGGGGGGGGAGCTGAAGCCCCTCGAGCCCTCCCCCCCCCCCCCCCGGCTACATGCCTGACTCTAGCTCACCCTAGGACTAATTCTAGCTAAGACTGGTCAAGGCCACAGTATGAAATCTAGAGAACTGATGCCTACATCTACTATCTAATGGACTCTATCAACATAATAGGCTTCGAAAAGTCATCCAGACTAACTGTAACACTCTTACAGTAGGATTAATGTTTAAGAATATAAGTTTTTTGGGGGGAAACTTTTCTTCTTCAAATTGCAGCTAAAATCAAAGGGTAAAAGAAATTATCAGGAACAATGACAAGGAGTGACAGAGGACATTATCCTTCCTGTTACCAAACAACAAATAAATCCCTGTTATGTTGCAGGAGAGCACCGTCACACAATCTTGTGCCACAAACAGCTAGGCTTCCCAGATTATAGGGTTAGACTCTATTCTATGGTCCAGGATAAGAGGAAGAAATCTCTGGGTGAGAGCATTGTTTTGAAAAAGTTTGTGTATGTCATCATCTGTTAGACTTGCAACTTTCATTTGTATGCCATATTGTGGTTGATTTTTAATTGATCATACCATTACATCCTGAGGTCTCAGGTTTTGGCATTGAAATCTCAAGGCATGGGATGTTGTTGCCACATGAATTTCAGTAGCAGTAGTTTTGGCAGGAAAATCTGTAGCACTGTTCCCCAAGCTGTTATTCCCTGCTGATTTAGCTTTAAAAAAAATCTTTGATTGTAAATTTCCTGTCATCATTTCTAGTTGTGCCCTAATTTATATTCAATGTCACTTTAGGTTTTTAAAATTAGTTTCTAGTAATGTTCGGGGACAAATTTGAACTGCAGTTATAAAAATGATAAGGCTACAGGAAGCCATTCAAACTTATCTTTCGTTTCCTCTCTTTCAAAAGCATTCTATTCTGCTGGTCACAGAACTAGAGATTTCTCACAAAGACTGAAGGCAAAGCTCCTGTTCCAAGCTTGGTGTCATTTAAAAAAATAGGGCTTGGATGTTGTCAGTGGAAGCTAATGGCAGTTAAATTGGTCTTGAAGAGAGCAGCGCTCTTGGCTACAAGCCATTAGTAAGTGACCTCTTGGAAACTTAAGGAAAAACCTCCTCCATCCATACAACCTGTCATAACTGTGTGATTGGAATCATATGCTCAGTCTTCCTGGGGGAAAATAGTGAGATGGTGAAGAAAAATCATGCCTAGAAGAAAAATTCTGCCTAACATATTCCAGAATTCACACTGGTTCTCATTAGTGGTTGTATTGCATGTCTAACATTTAGCACAAAACATTTGATTTTCATCAAGCATTCAGAATGCAGCAAATCCTACAGTATTATGGGATACATGTGCAGACACATACATGCTGTAAAATTCAAACAATTAATGTTCAGGGATTTTCTTTCTTTAAAGTCTCTCATCCCATTTTCAGTCCTTTTGCTTCTGATAGTATGTGAAGGAGACACTTTGGTTCAATGAACATTGGACAAAGTGATACTTAAAAGAGCATTGAAGTTAATATGGGCACCACTCTGCACTGGCCCATATTATGCATTTTGTTCCACTTCCACACCTTCTGCTTGTTTTTTGTGTTGCTTTTGTCAGGACGTGGCTGTAGACTGCTATACTAGTACCTAGGCTTGGAGCCGAAACAGCTGGAAACAAGAGCTAGAATTATACCATTTTTTCCCTTTATAATGTCCATATGCCAGCTATTCTCTGAGGAGTTCAAGGAGGCATATATATTTACCACCCCACTATTTTATCCTTTGGAGTAACTTGAGAGGAAAGTCAGGATGAGAAATAGCATGTGCTCAAAGGTTACCCAAAGAAACTCATAGCTAATGGTGTAAATTTTGAAGTGTTGGGACTCATTAGAACATGCCCCAAGGTGAGTCCAAAAATGGAGGCAACTGCATTGATTCGTTCAACTGAAGCAATTTCATTACTAGGAGCACATCTTTTCAATAGCTAATGGGTCTTTATTACTTATGCTCAAGTGACCCCACCTACTTTCAATTACACCAGGGACAGTTCACAGCAATATATTTTGTATGGGAAAAAGTCTATTTCCTCTGAAGCTATTGGGTTATTGCAATGTGTAGCTAAGCAAGAGAGAGGGAAACCTTCAACTGGAAAATGACCGATTTTTGGATAACCCTGTAAGCCCTGATTGCAAGGCTGAGTGAGGATCTGAACCAGAAACTGCCCGGTTCCCGTTTCCCAAACTCTGGTATTTTTGGTGTTCTGGACCAACTCCTAAAATCCATGATCATTGGCTGAAGGAGCTGATTGTTTTGGGAGTTGACGTCCAAAATACCTGGAGGACTAAGAGTTTGAGAATCACTATTTTAACTGCTACACCTCAGTGACTCCTGTGAAACTTCTCTTGTCCAGGATATGGCAGAAGGTTAAGCCCTAAATTCAAGGTTTCACAACACTGGGATTTTTACTGCCTACCAGTTCCATAAGCCAACTTCACACATGCCTATTCTATTTTCTAAATTACTGTGGGGCAACAAAACCCTTATACTTGAAGAGAACTTTAAGGTCTTCTCCTCTTCATTCCCAGTCCTCCCATTTCAATGTGAGAGTGATTACAAATAATGAAGGCCTTGATTCAGGTGCTTATATGCACCACAGATGATGGCTTCAGCTCAATTCCAGGATCCATATTAGCCATGGCTTCACAGCAGTGAAAGAATGGTGTTTTTTTTATCTCCCCCCCACACACCGTGATGCATATGCGCAGTGCACATCACTGGAGTTTCTGTTTCACCCTTCAATATGGTTTACACTGAAGTGCACTGATGAACATTATGGAGTCTATTTCAGATGATCTCTTGACTTAGTTTATCCCCAATAAAAGTCTTTAATTTGTGTTGCTGGGGGCATTGGCAGTGTGCATCATCTAAACACAACTTTCTCAAGATGCCTTTAATCCACATTAAATTGTCAGTATAGATGTGGCCTTTGGGATTCCAGGTTCAAGGCCTACAATTCTGACAGCTTTAAAAACAACCCAGTATTAATCCTAAGAGAGCTCCTTCACTTTCATTTTATCAAAGATGCTGGTTTATAATATCTGATTCCATTGACCAACATTAGCTTTGAAGACTTGCACTGTGAATCTAAAACATTATTCCATTCCAAAGGAGTGGGCAGGGGTAAGAAAAGTAGTGAGTCATACCAATGCGTGCCTCTCCCTACATGTAAATGTACCGTGGGAGTGAAAATACAGGCAACTTTCCCAGGAACAGTGAGATTCCTCATGTGGCTCCATAATTGATTGCACTAGGTTTCTTTTCTCATATTAGATTTCTTCTCAAATAGAGAATTCTTGTTCCTGGAAATTTGTAGTTAGCCTCTTCCCTCTGAACCTTTTATTATTGGTCACTATTTTAAATTCTATCAAGCATTGATCCTATTGAACTGAGCCACTGTAATATACCAATCCTCTGTTCTTGTAGAATCTTTGCATCTTTTTTTCAAAAAGAATTAAGTATTACATTTTTTAAAAATGTTTGTGAAGGCTTTAAAATATTTGCGCATTGCCCTGTGACTATAACGTATAGCCAGTGTGGGAAACTTTTAAAAATACATTTTAATGAGATTTCAGTGACAAGGATGGCTCAATGCTTATGCTTTAAGAAGAGGAATTGGGAATTTATGTTCCTCCAGTCATTGGTGATCTCCTTTATACCTTGGGAAGGTTATTTTTGCACAAAAAGTCTCAACACTCCCAGTGTGCATGGTCCATGGTCAAATCTGCCAAAAAAATCTAGAAGTTGTAGTCTGAAAAGGTAAAGTTGCCAAGCTCTGACTGGTATTCAGAGAAGGGCATTGCCTACCCTGTTTCCCCTAAAATAAGACATCCCCAGAAAATAAGACCTAGTAGAGGTTTTGCTGAATTTCTAAATATAAGGCCTCCCCCGAAAATAAGACCTAGCAAAGTTTTTGTTTGGAAGCATGCCCACCGAACAGAACACCAGAGCATGCAGGATCGGTAAATGTACGTACCATAAAGTGTTCTACATGGAAATATTAGTAGTAACAAGAAATTCTTGATAGGATTCACAGTTTGTCTGGTTATGCTGGTTTATGATGGCAACTACTGTACAGTATATAATAAATGTTCATTTTTTCGTTCAACAATAAATGTGAATTCTTCTTCATGGAAAAATAAGACATCCCCTGAAAATAAGACCTAGAGCATCTTTGGGAGCAAAAATTAATATAAGACACTGTCTTATTTTCGGGGAAACACGGTAGTTACAATTTCACTATAAAAATATGTCCTACTCTCACTGGAATCTATTTATCTACATATATATTCATTTATTTTGATATAAGTCCAATGATCCCAGTATGGGGTGCAGACAAACAGCAGCAAATTTAAAGCAGTTAAAAGTTGAGAACCATGTAAAACAATTTAGAACAAGTAAAGACAGCCTGCGGACTGTACACAAAGATAAAAATCCATGACTAATCAAGCCGTGATCACTGGGCCCCCAAGTTTTGGTGAAGAGTCAGGTTTTCATTTGGTGCTAAAATGATGGCAATGTTCATGCCAAATGAGTCTTTAAGAGTTTTTTCTGAGGAACTGTTTTGAATTAATTTTACAAGAACATTTGAGAACATATGAAGAATGATGCAAAGTAAGACTGAATGTTGTCCAACATTCTAGTGACACAGTGACCAATCAATTGGCTTTAGGATAGTGGGATCCTAATGGGGGCCAGGAAGGCATCTCACCCTAGATCAGTGGTTCTCAACCTGTGGGTCCCCAGGTGTTTTGGCCTACAACTCCTAGAAATCCTAATAGCTGGTAAATTGGCAGGGATTTATGGGAGGTGTAGGCCAAAACATCAGGTTGAGAACCACTGCCCTAGGTGCAGAAAAATAAAGGGGTACAATCAACTCTTCCTCCTCTCTCCCTTTTGTACCAAAAAAGGAAAGAAGGGATTGGCTGTAAGGAAAATGAATTGAGAAGCAGAGTCTCTCAACTTGCCTCATATCAAGCCAGCCTTATTCACTTTCTCTTTGAACTTCCCCAAGTAAGGTAGAAAAGAGGGGAGAATGTCAGAATTTCCAGCAAACTCTTGAGTATCCCCCCAACAATGCTTAAAATAGGGCAAAGTTGCCGTAACAGAAGATAACCAAATAGTCACCAAAAATTACCATTGCGGTGACAACCAGCTATGGATTCAAGGTCAGTTAGCTTTTTTTTTGCCTGTGTAGATTTACCCCAAGTTGTAAAACTAGGTTCAAAGAATCAAGAACCAAAGCTAAGGCAAAGTTTGCTCAGGTCAAGCTATTACTTTCTGAGTTCTTCTTTCTTTTTAAATACTTAAGATAGACTTTGAATAATCTCTCAGTTTGATCCTTTCTTCTTGTCCTTGGAACTCTCTTCTTCTTGTCAATTAGCCCACACAAAAAGAAGTTTTTCCTTGGGAGGGGGGAGGGAGACAAGAGAAGAAAGGGAGAAGAAAAGGGGAGAAATGGCTTCAACTAGGTCTTAGGCAGGGGGTACTTTAATTGGGGAAAGCAGAATGCATGCTGCTGATTTGCATTAAGAGGAGGCATTGTAATTGCTCTGTGGAAAGTGATTCACGTCGACTTCAGTAGAGCTTATTGCAAGATTAATAAATACATGTCATTTTTTCATGATTATTTGAGGGGCTCCTCGTGTGCCAGAATAGAAGAAGAGATTTCTTTAAATTGTAATAACAAGGCATGCCTTTTAATGAAGAGGAATGCATATAAGCATCGCTGTCTATGTAGGTTTATATCTAAGTTTGGTAGTTCTCCTGCTTATCTGAAACACCAATTATTATGATTCCTTGACAATCTAAGCCTTTTGCAAATGACATGGCATCCATACACTGTGCTTATGAGGGAACGGGGGAGGGAGTAGTGTCTGAGCTCATTTTTAGTCTATTTCCTTTTATTGTTTGAACAGATCATAAATTATACAATCTCAAATAGAAAAAATTGAAGGGAAAGAAAGTCCTGTTTGGAGAAGGGGCGGGATATAAATAGTTTATTAATCATCGTCGTCGTCATCTATCTCCTAGCAAGAATTTTTAAACATTATTTTGGGGCTGCACCTCAGTGCGTTTTTTTAACCATCATGGCCAATGGCCAATCTACTGGTTGGATTCTCCAAAATGTAATATTCAGCTCCAAGTAAGATGTCCCTAATCCACTTCTGTGCTCCTAGCAACCACCTCCTAAGCAAAGTCCCCCAAATATTATTTTGACCTACATTTCGCAGCGATTGTTCAGGTTAGGTGGTTCTGATAAGTATAGTCCAAAATGTAACTTTTCAAACTCTGAAAAACCATGCTTGTGCCAATTTCTTGGAGAAAGTTGTTCTAAAATATATGTCCTTATGGTACTCCTAAGGAGAATAATCCAGTTTAGCAGTAAAGATCTCAGAAATAAATACAGGTTGATAATCTCTTCTCCAGAATTCCAAAATCCGAATTGAAATGATGTGATTGTGACTCTTTTTGCTATCTGATGGTTCAATGTACACAAACCTTGTTTCTGTGCACAAAAATATTTATAATATTGTATAAAATTAGCTTCAGGCTATGTATGTAGGTGTATATGAAACATAATTGAATTTTATGTTTAGACTTGTCTAATATGCAAGATCTCATTAATTATGAATATGTAAATACATATATTCCAAACTCCCCGCTCCCCCCCCCCCCCCAAGCAAAACCTGTCTGGTCCCAAGCATTTTGGATAAAGCATACTCAACCTGTAGAAGTTAGGTAAATAGACAGGCATTTATTGGTCACATCGGAAAGTATAGAACAAAAAGAGCACTTTGAATTGTTTGCTAGGAAGCTTGAGTTAGCCAGGGTATAGAAGTCTTGAGGTATAAAACCAAAGAAGGAAATTAGCTGGCTCAAGAAATAATTTTAATAGAACAGTTGAAACTCAACAAGCTAAGGAAAAAAAAACTCCAGGGAAAGGCTGAAATGCTCGTGCTATATATTCCCCATGATTTTTCACACAATTTTGGAATCAGGAAATCTTATGGAAACAGCAGGAGGCATCCTAGCCTGGCGCAGTTTCCCTCCTCTGTGATCATGCGTTTTTATTGCTGTGTGAGGCCCCGCTGCCTCTCAATTCAGAGAAACCCAGCAAGAAACGAGATTGTTCTAATTGTAGGTGGGTGAGTAACTTGTATTCAGCAGAAGTGGCTCAAAAGATGTCTGCCTACAAATACCATTGTCAGAGTACAAAATAATAAAAGACCAAGTAAAGCGCTCTAGGATACCATCCGCAGCCTCCCCTTCCATAATGAAAAACCATTTATAATTACCAGCAATGATATTAAGTTAAAATGTCTCACCTTTTCACTTGTGCTTTTTAAAATACAGAAGATGCTTCCCAAATTCTTGGAACAATTTATTTCTGGAAAGTCAGTATCTTCTAGATATTTGTTCCTACAGGCACTAACTTTAAGAGTTGTCAATGTGAAAACAGGAGAAAGCTCCTGCACTTTTAATAACTGTGTAGAGAAGAGTTTCAGCAGGTGTTTCTTTTATCTGGTTACATAAAAATCAGCCCCTGCTGCAATTCCTTCTTCAGTGTGTTTGTTCTTTCAGGTCACCTGACAACCTTTGGCAACTCCATGAGTTTCATGGGGTTTTCTTAGGGAAGGAGTGGATAAGGTTGGTTTTGCCAGCCCCATCCTCTGAAATATAGCCTTGGTCTTCTACCCAAGTACCATCCACAACTGACCCTGTTTGACTTCCAAGATCAGACAGGATTTGCTGCCTTTAATGTATTTGGATCCCTCTTCTACACAACCACAAAAGGTTACAGAAAGTTTACAGAAAAAAAGGTTGCAGAAGCCTTCTCCAGTTTTTATTCTAGGAACTTCATCAGAACTAGCAGTATCCTGGTATTCATCTTGAAGTGGGAAGTTTAGAAGAGGACAGATTGTCCATTTTGAAGGCTCCCTCTGACTGAGGTGAAATTTACACTAGAGACTTCCTGGTGGTTTAAACACGTAGCAAAAATGTAGGAAAGAACTGTTAGGTTCAGACCAGATCAATGAGGAACAAAATGGAAATATTAGCATAATGTGAAGAACCCCAAATTCTACATTTTATTTTTTCAAAGTTTAAAAGACATTTTGAAAAGAACACAAACTATCATGACCATCACCCCAAACTGTGCATAACCTGATAAGCCTCAAGTTCTACATTCTATTTTTTAAGTTGAAAAGACATCTACAAATGAATAGAAACTATCACATTCATCACTTCAAACTGCATACACAGTGGTCTGAAGGAAACATGGATGGAATATTGGACTTTATTGAGTTTCTTATGTGTATTTTTCTCTCTGTATGCAATGGGTTTCTGTTGTCAGCTAGTTGTGTCCCCCAGTTTTGAGGCAAGTCAGATGTGATTTAAGCAAACACAGTTTGTCCAAGTGGCTGTTCTCCTTTTGAAAACTGCAGGGCAGAAACAGGAAAAGGTTATTGAAACAAACAGGAGGAAACAACAAAACACCTAACTATTGTCGGGAGAAAAGATTAGCAGGTGCCATGTATGACATATGGAGCTGGCATCAGGAAGATATAAGATGGATTGCTTGAATTAGTTGTGCTGCCCTCAAGGATGTTTGTGAGATGCAACTCTGCAAAGGGTTGTTATGTAGTGTATTCCAGTAATACCACTTGTACTGTACTGAACTATTTCAATCTTGTGTAATGTTTAAACAAGCTTTTGAGAATGCCTAGTCTCTAGTTGTTCTATGCAACTGCTCTGCAGCCTTGCACTACATCTCATGCCCTCGTCCCATGGTTGCACCTTTGCACTTATCCCATTCCCTGCCCAGTGTTTACAGCCTGACCATGTTTATAGTTGCTTACCGCTAGATTAGTGCCATTTTAATTGAGTTTTAACTTGTTTTATATGCCTATTTGTTTTATATATTTGCATTTTATATTGTGTTTTATTTTATGTTTTGTTTTTAGGCACTTTTGTGCTGTGTGTAAGCCGCCCTGAGTCCCTTCAGGGAGATGGTTTATTATTATTATTATTATTATTATTATTATTATTATTATTATTATTATTATTATATTATTATTATTATTATTACACAGCAAACAAGATAGATATGCTGGATTTCGTATCACAAAACCACAAGTCGAACACTTCCCAAGTGTCTAGGACTGTGTGATGTATTTTTGGATGATGAGCGCAGATCCCAGTAGGGTGGCCTTTTGCAGTTGGCAGATCATAATTTTGTCAATGTCTATTGTTTCCAAATGCCGGCTGAGATCTTTTGGCTCGGCACCCAGTGTGCCCATCACCACCGGGACCACCTGCACTGGTTTCTGCCAGAGTCTTTGAAGTTCAATGTTGAGGTCCTGATAGTGGCTGGGTTTTTCCTGTTGTTTTTCGTCAATGCGACTGTCACCTGGGATGGCAACATCAATGATCCAAATCTTTTTTTCCCCACAACTGTGATGTCTGGTGTGTTGTGTTCCAGAACTTTGTCAGTCTGGATTCGGAAGTCCCACAGTATCTTTGCATATTCATTCTCCAATACTTTTGCAGGTTTGTGATCCCACCAGTTCTTTACTGCTGGGAGGTGGTACTTGAGGCATAAGTTCCAATAAATCATTTGGGCCATATAGTTGTGCCTCTGTTTGTAGTCTGTCTGTGCGATTTTCTTACAGCAGCTGAGGATATGATCAATGGTTTCGTCGGTTTCCTTGCACAGTCTGCATTTTGGGTCAGCAGCTGAATTTTCGATCTTGGCCTTAATTGCATTTGTTCTGATGGCTTGCTCCTGGGCTGCAAGGATCAGGCCTTCTGTCTCCTTCTTCAGGGTCCCATTCGTGAGCCATAGCCAGGTCTTCTCATTATCAGCTTTTCCTTCAATTTTGTCAAGGAACTTTCCATGCAATGTTGTTGTTGTTGTTGTTGTTGTTGTTGTTGTTGTTATTATTATTATTATTATTACAGGTGGGTGTTTTGAATTGGAATCTGTGGGTGAGATCACACTTTTACCATGAGATATGAATCCTGTATAACACTTCTGTGGCTCATTTAACTGCGGCTGGATCTATTGCATTATGTCTACAAGTTGAACATGAGCCAACAGTGTGCTGCAGCAGCTAAAAAAGCCAATGGGATTTTGGGCTGCATCAAAAGGAGTCTAGATCGAGGGAAGTCATGGTGCCCCTCTATTCTGCTTTGGTTAGACCTCACCTGGAATACATGTGTCCAATTCTGGGCACCACAGTTCAAAGGACTATTGACAAGCTGAAAGGTGTCCAGAGGAGGGGGACTAACATGATCAAAGGTCTGCAGACCATGCCCTATGAGAAGCGTCTTAAAGTACCTTTAGTCTGCAGAAGAGATGTTTGAAAGGAGACATGATAGCCATGTATAAATATGTGAAAGGGTGTCATAAGGAAGAGGGAGCAGACTTGTTTTCTGCTGCCCTTAAAACTAGGACTAGGAGCAATGGGTTCAAATTACAAGAAAGGAGATTCCACTTGAATCTCCATTGACCAGATCCTCAGTGTTGGTTAGGATCAGTTCCAGAATAGCTGATCCCCTTGTTGTCTCTTCTACCTTATGGACAATAAAATTGTCTGTAAGGCAAGTGAGGAATTCGTTGGACTTTGTATTCTTGGCAAAGTTTGCTTTCCAAAAAAATATCAGAGTAGTTGAAATCTCCCCTTACTACAATCTCTTTTCTTTCAGCATGTTCGATTATCTGGTCAAGGAAGGCTTCATCCAGTTCTTCTGTCTGCCGTGGAGGTCTGTAGAAGACCCCATAACTACATTTTTTTCAGTCCTTTTTCCATTAATTCTTATCCAGATGCTCTCAACCTGGTTTCCAGGATTGAAGTCCTGCATCTTTTCACAGGTGTAAATATTTTTGACACATAATGCTACTCCACCCTCTCTCCTGTTTGGTCTATTGACCTTATCATATGTGGCAAATTTCAGCGGCAACTCCAGTTGTGTTGTAGCTTTGCCACGGAGCCCGCAGGCTCCCACAACACATGAGAGAAGTACTTCCAGGGTGGCTCTGGGGCAAAACTGTGGCAGAACTGGAGTCACTGCTGAAAAAAAGTCGGCAATAGCAACATGAGAGGCTTCCTGTGTTGCATTGCTCTCATGTGATGAGGGAGGGAGGAAGCTGGAACAGTGCAAGGTGTGGGGCAATAGCTCCCCATGCCTCCTGGGCAAGCACTGCCAGGATTGCCGTGATGTGTGGTGATCCGCTGTGATTCCAGCGGTGCATGTGACAAGGTTGTACTCCTTCATTGCTATGTTCCAATTATAGAAAAAAGCCATACGCGCCAACCAACCCAACTCCCTGCCATGCAGATGTACACAATTAAAGCAGTCCCCATGGATGGCCATCCAGCCTCTGTTGGTTTTTTTTTAAAGAGACGCACAACACTTGAAGGCAATGTATTCCACTGTTGAACCATTAGGAAGCTCTTTCTAATATTTAGGAGGAAATTCTGCATCTTCAATATAACCTCCTTATAAATATTTAGACCGATCATGCCTCCTCTTAACCTTATTTTCTCCAGGTTAAACATATCTATGAGAAGCAACTTAACATGTTTATATCCATACTTTCCTCAGAGGGAAAAGAGTATATATATATATATATATATAACATTTAACATCTAATAAAATGCCATTTCAAACACCTGGAATCTTAGAAGCTAGCTTTGACAATGTATATTTTTCTTCCAGTTTGTTTCTCAAAAACAAAATCACAGCGCTGGGAGGTTTTGTTTGCATTATCTATATTTCCTTATTGCTTATCACTGTATCTTTATCCAGGCATTTCTTTCTATTCTACCATCAACTATAAAACATCTTGCTTCCTTCAGGTTTTATATTTCTTTTTCACCTTCTTCAATGTCCCTGGAGATTTTATCAAGGTAATCCCCATAAAGCTGTTTTGCAGAATTCATTTTCTTTCCTCCATTACACCTCTGCACAGCTTTCTAAAATAAAGTGACCATTAAGAGATATTAGCAAAGTGCTAATTATTTCTGGCAATAAATGAAAGAATCTGTATTTCCAAAGGACTATCACCTTTGTAGCCTTTTTTCAATTTAACTTTCCTTTCACCTGCCTATCGGTATCCGTAGCAAGGAGCACAGTCCATTTCAAGCACTTAGGAATATTATTCATACCATTTCATCTTCTGCTTTAAAGGCTTTTTAGCTCACCTTCTCTCCAAGAAAAAAAAATATCCCTCACGAAGAATCACAGGGGTTCAGAAAAGAAGGTTAAGTTGTAACGGGTGCTTCAGAAACCTTCAAAATACAATTAATAAAATTAATAAAAAAAGTTGCCACCGAACAACTCACTTTAAGTTGCTGCAACCTTCAAAAAATGAAACAGGTTTGAAAATCCCTAAGTAACACATCAAAGTTACAGGATTCCCTTTGTGCGTTATCAACATTCAGTCACAATCACCAGCAGCTGAGGAGCAGGATATGAAAAGAAAAACTGAATTGCAGCCATTAAAAACGGCAAGGTTGCAATGTTAGAATGTCTGTGACTCTTTGGATTAAAAGAAAGTCAATAAAGTTCCTGCCCATTCCCCCCCCCCCCCCCAATGTATGTGTATGCCTTCAAGTCCCCCATCAACTTATGATGACCTCATTTCTTTTTCAAAAGGTTTTCTTAGGCAATTGGTACTCTGGTGTGTTTTTAACAGGTTCTTCTTCTGAAATACAACCTACAGTACTTGTAGGTTGTATTCATTTGGTACCCAAGTACTAACCAGGGCTGACTTTGCTTAGCTTCTAAGATCCGATGGAATCTGGCCACCTTTAGGCTATTCGAACATGACAGAGAGTTATACAATTCTTCAAGGTGTGAACAACTTGAGAGGGACAATTTTGGGTCATCTGATGAAGATTGGCACTTTAGATAGGATACAGTAAAACTATGCAATGTGCCACCATAAAGGGTAATGGCGGCCCCCAAGATTGATAGCTTTTTAAAAAGTGGATGAACAAAATGCTCAAGTCATTTGTTCTTTGACTGCAGTTTCCAATATCTCTAGCACCCATAAGAAGAATCAATAGTGAAAGACCATGAGAAGGAGTCTGCTTAAAAAGTTTGAGGACCTTCGTACACAGTAGAATAAATGTAGTTTGACACCACTTTAACTGTGGTGGCTAAATGCTATGGAATCATGGAAATTGTAATTCGATGAGGAACCAGCATTCTTTGGCAGAGAAGGCTAAGTATCTTGTAAAACTACAGCTCCCATGATCACATAGCAATTAGCCATAGCCATCAAAGTGGTGTCAAAGTGCATTAATTGTACAGTGTAGATGCCCTCACAAAATGGCTTTAAAAGAAAAGTCGACAAGTTTATGAGAAATGTTAATAGAAAATAGCATTGCACTCACGTTTTCCTTATTGTGATACTTTTGACTACTGTAGGATTTTGGTCTTATGCATCAAAGTTCTTATTTTTTATGAAACCTATGTGATACACTACAGACATGCCCATTCATAAAATATAATATTTAGTATTATTAAAAATATAAAACTTATGCAATACTTTACTGCTATTTGTTATGCTGCATTTTTTTCCAGATTTGGAAAGAACAACTTAGATTACTTTCTGAGTGGATATGCTTTTAGTTTCTTTTACCTTCATCACACCAGCAGGATAAACAGTTTTAAAGAAGTGTTACATTAGCTGAGTATGGTGTCTTCCTCATAAAAGACTGGAGAATAGTATCTCCCCTCAACTCCATCACTTACAAAATTACCCCCTGCTTGCTGGAAAATATGTTCTGCGTGTACAATAAAGGAATTACAGATGGTTTCCAAATGGTGCATATCCAATTGTTAAACAACTGAGTTCTGTTATTCCTTATATAAAGGTGTAGCAAATGGTGAACCAGATCGTAGTGATCAGTCTGGTTTGTTTTAGACTGAAGTGTATCCTGTGCTTTGACATCTCACGAAAATAGCCTGTGCATTTCTTTTGAAGGATATAGTAATATTCTGGCCTTCATTTTGGTTTGATCTCAGTTGAATTATGATCCTTGCCATTTGCCTATTCATGACACAATGCTGAAGTATTAGTCTCCACCACCCAACACATTTACATTTTTGTATAATGCATTATAGAGTTGATTTCAAAGATTTTTTTTCTTGTTCAAAGCAAGGTTAGTGCCTGGTAGAACATGCTGGGAACCCAATCCATTTGATTATGTAGGGACAAAACAATGGATTTCAAAAACAAGTGGACTGGAGGTGAAAGAGGAGATGGAAGGAGAGAGTGAAATTTTGAGACTTTTGAGAAGATGAGGAACATTATTATGTGACTTCTGTTACTAGCCTAACTACAGTAGATCCACTGAACAATGGGAGTGGTGTGTTGACTTAACATTCAACAATTCAGTGTTGAGTGCGCATACTCTGCATGGGACTAGCAGTACAACATGTGTTGACTTAATATTCAAGATAGAGTCCATGTGTGTACTCTCCTTGGAACTCACAATTAGACTTTGGCTTTTGTTTGTACTGGTCCGGCGTTTGTAAAATTGCACTAATATTTCTTACGTTATTTGAGAAAACACTGATATATTTAGTTTCTTGATCACACAAGAGAATGTATGGATCACAGTTTAGTGTGCAATGTATTATTCATTGTGCAAGTTGAACATTCCTTATCCAGAGATCTGAAATATGAAATGACCCACAATTTGTAATTGTAGAACATGAGTGGCTTAGATATTGACATCTTTACTTTTGATGGTTCAGTGTATACAGACTTGGTTTCATGCACAATACCATTAAAATATTGTACAAAGCTAACTCCTGGCTTATAAGATGTATATGGAACATGAATGAATTTCATGTTCAAACCTGGGTCCCTTCTCCAAGAGATGGTTAGATTTGGGTTCAGACATATAGACTTGGGTCCCATCTCATCACGTGTGTATATGCAAACATGGAACTCCCAAAATCTGAAAAAAAAAAAAATTCAAAATCTAAAACCCTTCTGGTCCCAAGCAGTTCAGATAAGGGATAACTCAACACAAATTAGCAATTTCCAAAAGTGAACTGTAACTTCCAGCATTCCTCTCCATTGTCTGTGCTAGCTAGAACAGTTGGAACTTATAGTCTAATAACATCTGGGAGGTCATTTCTATGGTCTCACATGTGCAGGCAGGTTGAGTATTTATTCCCATTTAAACACATGCAATATCACAGCTCTTTTCCTTCTTATGTAAATCTTATAGATGTAGAAGCCTGAAAAATTACATCTTAGTCTGGATTTTAAATAACAACAACAACAACAACAACAACAACGGGAATCAGATCAATTTTCCTTTATCATTTCAATGTTCACGCCACAAAATTAAGACTAATTAAGAAAAACTCAACTTACTCAATGTTTAAAATTAAAAGAAGTTTTGTTGGTTTGTACAAGTGAAAGATATATCACTGAAAAGCTTGCAGAAAAGCATCAATATCATCTACTACATATATTTTATGCATCTGCTGGAACTCAAGGGAAAGGATATTAGTCTGAGATCTGCTGCTATATAGTCTGCTTAGACCTTTGCATCTGCCTAATTAGGACTTTGATGTAGCTTCGCCCAGACTATATAGGTAGCTTTATTCATGGGAAACCTCTGGCTGATGGCTACATCAGTCAATCCCATATTTTTCTTTCATCTTGGCAGACTAATGTCTGGGAATATTTTCTAATGCTTAGCTATATCATGTTTTTCTTTCTAGCTGATTATTAGGTGCTGATCTTCAGCTGCATTATCAAAATGTGGCCTGTGTCTTGAGGAGTGAAAATTGGTCAGAAGAAAAACCTTCATGATGATGATGTTGAAAATGATGATGCCTGTGAGGAATAAATCTTCCTTTCAAATCCATTTAGACAATCCAGTTTGCATTATCTGAAAGTTTCCTTTAAAGTTGTGTTATGTACAAGGAGAAGAATGGCAAGGCAGACGTTTTGTGCCGCTTCTCAATGGCTGTCAAATACCGGTTGATTATAAATTCAGCACTCATTAATCATACATTTCCATGAGGGAGTTTGCCATTCCATGCCTTATCTGTAGCGGTCGAAGAAGAAGAAGAACTTGCAAGTCCCAAATTATTCCATTTATTTTATAGTTATAAATAATCAAACACAGTTTGTGACTCTGTGGCCTGTAATGCATTTAGATTGACTCAGAACAAGATAGAAGGGAACAAGCCTGGTTTGTACTTGAGGTTCACTAAGGACTAGAATTCCCCCATGTCTCTCTCACACACATTATGTAGGGCACAGTTGTGTTTTAGAAACCTCTCTGCAAACTCAAGGGAACATAAGACTATCATTAGGCATGTCCCAGTGAGCACCACCGATGGGAACTGGTATTGCAGTCTGGACTGGCAAGCCTTAGATGAGAAAGAACAAGATTTTTTCCAAGCTGAAATTGGATGATGACTATCTGCTAAAGGTGTTTCTTTCCTTTTTTTTCTCTCCCTTTCCTCTTTTTCTTTGATTCAAAAGCCTCTGATGCAAACATGAAACACGTGACGATATGCACAGTCAAATATGAATCTACTCTGACAGAAATATGGTCAATAGCTTGTTTTTCACAGTTCGGCAAACATTTATTTCAAGGATGAGAGGAACAGTGCGGCACAAGCTACAGTCCCGTTTCAATGCAGTGAGGTCAGAAATGTTTAACAGAATAACTTCCTTCTTTCCTTCCTTTTTCTTATCTGTCACTATCCCTTTTTGTTCATAAGATCCTGCTAACCAGGAGTCTCTCTTTTTAAAAAGAGTATCTAGTGAAGAGTTTTGGGGATGGACCATTGATCATTTTGAAGTCATATATCCCCAACACAAGCTTTTTCCTGTATTATCAGGCTGTCATCAGCACAGATCAGGCATTGTAGCTAGGAATAAATGCAACATTTCGGATGTCATGCATGTGAAATAGTCCACCTATTTTCCCCTTCCCTCAGTTATCTGAATAAACATCTTCAAAATGATGACTTTTATACACATGGCTTTCACGCAACCTGCAACTCCATTAGCACTGGTGTCATGGAAGCCTTTGCATGTGCCCTCCTATATGCGCAAATCCTTTTCCTGCAGATGTTCACATGAACTCTAGAAAGCTTCCACTCATCACAGATAATACAGGAGGCAGATCTACTCAACACAAATCTACTTCCTGCCTGCATGCTGAATGTCATAAGGCCTCAAATAGGGTTGCTATCTAATATAACCCTCAGTAAGCTCTACTTATGCAAACAAGTATATTTTACCTAGGATGAATCTATAGGTAAAGATTTCCCCTGACATTAAGTCTAGTCATGTCTGACTCTGAAGGTTGGTGCTCATCTCGATTTCTAAGCTGAAGAACTGGCGTTGTCCGTGGACACCTCCAAGGTCATGTGGTCGGCATGATTGCATGGAACATTATTACCTTCCCACTGGACCGGTACCTATTGATCTATTCACATTTGCATGTTTTCAAACTGCTAAGTTGGCAAAAGCTGGGGCTAGCAGCAGGAGCTCACCCTGCTCCCCGGATTAGAATTGCTGATCTTTTGGTAAGGAAATTCAGCTGCTCAGTGGTATAATCTGCTGCACCACCGGGGCTCCTTGGATGAATCTATACTATAGAATTAATGTAGTTTGACATCACTTTAATTGGCCCAATGCTATGGAATCATAGAAGTTGTAGTGGATGAGGCATCACAACAGCACTCTTTGGCAGAGAAGGCCCATGCAGTCTCTGCCAACTCTATGATTCTAAGGCTAAACTACAACTCTCGTGATTTCATAGTATTGAGCTATGGTGTCAACCTACATTAATTCTACACCCTTAGCTACAATAGTCCCAAATGGCCAACTTTGGTACGTTACAACTGGAATGGTTATTTTTTTGGACTACATTTTACAGAATCCTCAACCCTTATGGTCTGTTGTCTTGCCTGGTGGATTCTGAAAGTTAAAGTTTAAAATATGACTTTTTCATTATTATTTCAACAAAATTTCTGTCCTTCAGAAAAGGACAGGGCCAGAGTTAGATTGTTTAGATGAAAGCTATCCCCTCTAAAGTTGCCTTCATCTAGTATAAAAACTGACAGCCAAAAAAAGAATTATTTTTTTTAATGGGATGGGTATCTCGTGACACAGGAGGTGATCATGTGACACGGGAGATGGTTATAATGGAAGAACCTGAAAAATCAATTTCGTGGCCCTTTCTAGTGAGGTTAATAGCTGCACCTACGCTTTGCAGACAGCTCTTCTTTTGAAAAGCACTAGTCAGATGCCTTTAAAGCTGTTTACCTCTGTTGGGCTGAGAGTTGTTTTCCTATGTTAAGTTCCTTGGCTCATTTGTTGTGCTGGAAAGCTCTGCCTAAATTCCTCTGGTGTCTGGCCCTTAGCTAGAGTTCACAATGTGGTGCCCTTCCATTTGTAATGAGCTTAGACTGCCTTGTAGTAGCGATCCCCGCTACTTCACTCTAGGAATGTGAATGCCATACCTCTAAAGGCGGGACTCTCTTCTTCATCTCATGTTTGTTTCCCCCGGGGATGCCCAGCAGTCCTAGCCAAAGGATTTCCTGCAAAATTCGCAACCTAACCATGCTATGGCATCTTCCTAATATTATACGATAGTAATACACGGGTGGATGTAAGAAGCCAATATAATGTTTGCAGTCCTGATACTTTTGCAGCATACAGAAGCTTCCTACTTATCACCTGTCATTCAGTTACTGCAAAGCAGGGTTATTTCCACCCCATTCTAAGACAACCACCCTGCTTCAGTCCTCTGCTCAGCACTTTTGCTAATGGAGCTATGGCCTTCTTCTCTAATCTCAGATCTGCTCTGGCCGATTGCTCCGCAATATATTGCTATTGTAATATTCCATCCTCTCCTCCTTGCTAGGGCTGTTATTTCTCCCCCCTTCCTTGCCAGACTCATTACCTTCCATTACGTACTTTGAATTTCCTAAGCTACTTATCTTGCTCCTCTCGGCTGAATTTGGTTGCCCTCCTCCTTTGTTTTGACTGCCCTGGCACTTTTTGTCGGCGGTGAGGGTAATCCACTTACTGCTTCTTCTTGCTTTATATATAAAGTGAACAAAATTGATCCCAATACTAATCCTTGTGACTCTCCTCTCGTCACAGCCCTACATGCTGCACTCACATTTGTAATTTCTTTCTGATGTTCAATCAAGTTCTTTCCTCCTTTGAAGTCAATTATTGTTCCCTTAATTCTGAGTAGAAGTTGATGCCAGACCGTTATTGGACTGCATGAAGTCATTTGGCTCGCTCAGGAAGAGGGACTATGGTTCATAATTGCATCTAAGCTCCACTCATGCCAGTTAAAATGGATAAGTAGATATTTGTCTTAGTGGCCTTTTATCCAGAGATATCATTGGTGGTTTGTGGGCAGAACCTGCTTTTCAATAAGAACAATGATCAGGGAGTTGAGGAAATGTAGTCCTACGTGTAATTTCTAAGAAAGCGTTGGTGTCAATGTCGATGCCATTGGCATCTTGAGGGCCTACTTCTTAATTTTTTTTAGTGTCAGGAGCAACCGGAATTGCTTCTGGAGTGAGAGAATTGGCCGTCTGCAAGGACGTTGCCCAGGGGACGCCCGGATGTTTTTGATGTTTTACCATCCTTGTGGGAGGCTTCTCTCATGTCCCCGCATGGAGCTGGAGCTGATAGAGGGAGCTCATCCGCGCTCTCCCCAGGTGGGATTCAAACCTGGCAGCCTTCAGGTCAGCAACCCAACCTTCAAGTCACAAGGCTTTTATCCCCTAGGCCTCCGAAGGCTCCTTCTTAAATAAGTGAATAACTCATTGAATGATGGTTGAAATCATCTCCATGGCTACCAGTCAGATATATATTTTCTTGTGTGTTCTCTAGCACATTCACTTCTTGAGCAGCCATAACTTCAAAGAGCATTTCTTAGAATATTTCAGTGGGGCTGAGATGTGACCAGGGCAAAGATAATTCTGGAAGATCACAGATCATAGGAAGGAGGAAGATGAGCCCACCTGAATCAGAAAAATTCCCAAGACAGGATCTGTTAATAAAATGCTGTCTGGGTGATCTCTCATAGAGTCATCATACATTAAAGTGAAATTGACAGTATATACACCAATAAATAAAATGCTTGTACTGTTCTGACTATTATTGGAAGCCATCCAGAGGAAATTATTATAGGATAGTATATGAATGCCATTAATATAATTATGTGATGCGGATGTTAGCGAAGATGTCAAAAACACAACAACAATCATATCCATGCTGTGTCATTGTTGAGAGCAGCTACATGGGGCATATAGCTTCATTTGCCTGAGATGATCTACACTGGGGATAGACAGGTGGGAAGGAACTCTCTCTTTATTCTTACTGCATTTTTAAAAATGAAAGGTGGGGTTACTGTAGGCATTTGTTCCTTGTGGCTTCTTATGCTTCTTTATGGCCCTTCAAAGCTCAGAGGGGATGTGGACAGGAGGGAGGGGAGAACAATCCCCTTTGCATGCTTTAAAGGGTCTGCATAAAAATCCAGGTAAATTGGAGCTATCTCTTTCCTCTGTCAGCAATTTTTATTACAGCTCCGGAAATCCCATTATCGTTTGTTAAGCACGAACTCCCTTTTGTGAATCCATGCTGACTTTTCCTAATTAAATCGTTATTCCCCTTATTCTCTCTCTGACTAGTGCTTTGAGTACCTTCCATGCAACTGCCTGTCAGGCATATGAAATATACAAGTCCTTTGTTTAGGAAGATTTCCTCTCCTTTCTGTGCAAAACAAAGGAAATATGGTCAAGTAAAGTACTTGTCTGAGACACACAAATCATCAGATTCAGTCCTCATGTCTGCCTGCCACAGGTTTACAGGGTAGAACTGAGAAAGCCACTTTTTGGAATTTGTACTTTGAATCTTTTTTTGACCATAAAGGTAAGCCTAAAATCCCCTTTGGCGATCAACAATGGCTGGATGAAATTGCACTCACATAACCAGTGGCTCCCAGGCTGTAACCTACAGATGGTTAATTTTTATTTGTTTACTTATTTTATATCCCTCCGTTCTCCTGATAGAGAACCCAGCTCCCAGCATCCCTGACCGTTTTACCATATTGACTATGACGGTTTATTGAAGACCAAAATAACTGGAGTGTGGATAGAAAAAGTATTTGCAAATATTAATTTCCAGATTCTAAAAAAAACAAGCAAGTTTCCCCAACAGTCAGGAAGAATAATAAAGGAGTGTGTTGTCGAAGGCTTTCATGGCCAGAATCACTGGGTTGTTGTGAGTTCCAGAAGCATTCTCTCCTGATGTTTCACCCACATCTATGGCAGGCATCCTCAGAGGTTGCGAGGTCTGTTGGAAACTAGGCAAATGGGATATGTTGGTAAAGAGGTCTGTTGGAAACTAGGCAAATGGGATCTGTTCGTAAAGAGGTCTGTTGGAAACTAGGCAAACCCCATTTGCTTAGCTTCCAACAGACCTCACAACCTTTGAGGATGCCTGCCATAGATGTGGGTGAAACGTCAGGAAAGAATGCTTCTGGAACATGGCCATGCAGGCTGGAAAACTCACAGCAACCCAATAAATAAGTGATAATTTTGTGCAGGTTTCCACAATATTCAAGTTTGGAGGATTTATTCAGTGAAGAAATACATGTTACATCTTGGCCCAAAACCTATGTTTACTGGGTAGAAATGTGCACAGAAAAACACTGGCTGGCATTCTATAGTGTAGTTACAGATTTGTAACCTAGATCTGTGGGTGCATAACTAGTCCACATTCAGTAAGACTACCTAGTCTTACTGTAACACTATATAAATGCCATCCCAGCCTGTCCTACCTTGTTACAATTCCAGGCAAGAAGAAATGGCTACCTCAGTCTCTGAAATTGCCCACCTCTTGATCTGATCTACCAGGACATTGCTCTGTTTTGAGATAGCAGTTCCATGCATTTCCAATTTATTTTTGTGGTTATAAATAGAAGCAGAGTTTGGACATATTTATTTTTTAATTGTAACTCCCAGTATCCCAACTTTTGAAACTGTAGTATATTTCCAAGTTCTGCACAGCCAAAGTTTGGAAATCTATAAATGGATAGAAGCCTGAAGCCTGTGACTAGTCATAGCTTGAATAGACTCGTTGAATCAATAGGCTTCTCCTACACGTTGACTCACTATTTGATTATCGATCCCATGTGTTTTCTCCAGTTGGGCTAACAAGTCTTACTCAGCTCAGTGTTTAGGATCCGATTCAGGCTTCCTTCCTACAGAGTAGCCTTGTTGGAAATTTCGAAAGCCTTGCTCAGAAAGTAGACTGGAAAATGCAGCAAAAATGGCTGACTTAAAATCAAATCAAAAAGGGAAGCATGTGCTTTTCACTCTTGGATGTCAAAACTGATAACCATTAAGTGCGGGTAGAGAAGGCAATGTTAGATTCAGTATTTCCCAAGTGCAGCATCCACAGGTACTGTTTTTAATGAAAGCCGATCATAAATCTGCAGCAGTTCCATGGGATGATTTTTCCTCCGTATCTCCTGCTTCATACCTCCACCCACCACAAACAACTAGGATCCCAGCTGGCATGAAAGACTTATTTTTCAGACATTTCAATTTCTTGATTATATGTCAGGTCATGACTTTTGGTATTGTTTTTCTTTTAAAAATATTTTTCCTCCTCACTGGGGAAATTTCCATGTATTACTGACACGTTTCTGACATGCGTCACCTCTTTCACCCTCCCCTTTGTGAAATCCAAGCTTAATCTGCCTGTTTATTGCAGTAATGTTGCTTCTGTTTATGAACAAAAACAGCCTCTTTCTCCTGAAATGCTGAATCCACCTGAGTGCACTTATATACCTTCCAGTTGTGTTCTACTATGCATATTCTAACAACATCCGCACTAGAGTGCTTCTCTTGGTAGTCCTTCAAGGTCAGAACTAACATGATTGTTTTGAAAGAACTGTATCTTTGATATGTTTGTGTAGAGGATAGATTGACTTTCTAGCAGCGTATCGCCTCAGCTAGGAACAGTTTGTGTGACAAACATTGGAGGACGATCGTTATTTCGTTGGATAACATAATTTTCTCAAATAACCTGCCATTTCTAAGTTCCCATTCTTCTCTGCGTTTGTTGCCTTTATGGAAGTTGAATGAGATCTGAAAACACTTGATGGAAGTCCTCAGATTTTGAAATGTTTCATTTATTTCTTTATATTTATATTTTACCATATATGTATATATATGTATGGTGGAACCCCGGTGGTGAAGTGCATTAAAGCGCTGAGCTGCTGAACTTGCAGACCAAAAGGTCGCAGGTTCAAATCCCGGGAGTGGCTTGAGCACCCACTGTTAGCTCCAGCTCCTGCCAACCAACCGTGTTTTCCCAAAAATAAGACAGTGTCTTATATTATATTTTGCTCCCAAAGATGTGCTAGGTCTTATTTTCAGGGGATGTCTTATTTTTCCATTAAGAAGAATTCACATTAATTATTGAACAAAAAAATGAACATTTATTATATATTGTACAGTAGTTGTCATCACAAACCAACATAACCAAACAAACTGAATCTTATCAAGAATTTCTTGTTACTACCATTATTTCCATGTACAACAATCTATGGTACGTACATTTACCGATCCTGCATGCTCTGCTGTTCTCTTTGGCGGGCATGCTTCCAAACAAAAGCTTTGCTAGGTCTTACTTTCAGGGGAGGTCTTATATTTAGCAGTTCAGCAAAACCTCTACTAGGTTTTATTTTCTGGGGATGTCTTATTTTCGGGGAAACAGGGTAGCAGTTCGAAAACATGCCAATGTGAGTAGATCAATAGGTACCACTCCGGCGGGAAGGTAACAGCGCTCCATCCAGTCATGTTGGCCACATGTCCTTGGAGGTGTCTACGGACAACACCGGCTCTTCGGCTTAGAAATGGAGATGAGCACCAACCCCCAGAGTCAGACATGACTGGACTTAACCTTTACCTTTTTTTATATATATATGGTAGAATATAAATATAAAGAAATAAATAAACTCACAAAGACAAAAAAACTATTATTATAACAGACACATATTTTTCCTTCCTTTTACTTTTAGAATTTCATGTAGGCTGATGAATTGGGAACTGTGCTCAAGTCATCTCTGTCCCTGGTACCGTACTACATACCAGATTTAGTTTACAGATATTTAATGGAATATCTGACTATCATTCATTTTTAATAAGACTTCCAAGGATGGAGCATTGAAGTGGAGCTAGGATGATGGCTAAAGACAACTATTGTGACCAGCCTGAGCATCAAATGAAGAGAATTAGATGAAGATTTTTTGTATGTGTGTGTGTGTGTGTGAATGGTCGCATTTATTCTCTTATCCACTTCACTGCTTCAATATTTTTCCTTAGCATTTAACCTTTTACTTTTGCCACTGCCACCCATTTTATATTAGAATAATTTTGAATAGCTATATGACTAAAGGTTTTTGCCAGCAATAGATACAAGTCAGCTTCACAGGAAATTAATGGTTTTGCTTCAGTTCCAGCCTGCATTGGTCATTGCTCACACAAGAAGCCTCAAGAGCAGCTGTATTATTGATTTTTAATTTTTCACACAAGAATAGTTTTGCTTCATTGAACTGGAACCTACTTTGAGATCCCACAAGGGTTCTCTAAATCAGTGAGAATAGTCCAGAGCAGATCAAAACAGGTAAACTATATCTGGAGTCTACGCCCAACCCAAACTAAGCTTAGGTTTGGACAAATGAAAGCGTCAATATAGTATCTGTTTTAATTACCATATGAATTAATCTTTAAGAAAAATTGACCAAGCCTGTGTACTCATTCTATGCTTATTTATTCAGGTTGATCATGAATAAAGGCAAGGCTTTAAAACATACTTTTCCCCAGTACTGTAGCTCCTGCAATTTTCAGCCCATATGACAAGATGGATGGAAGGTAGAAAAGAAAATTAGTCACCTTGATTAGCATTTAATGGCCTTGCAGTTTCAAAGCCTGGCTGCTTCCTTCCCGAGGGAATCCTTTATTGGTAGGTGTTAGCTGGCTCTGATTGCTTCCTTTCTGGAATTTTCCTGTTTTCAGAGTGTTGCTTTTTATTTACTGTCCTGTTTTTAGAGATTATATTGTTCTGGAATATTATACCACAGCAATTTTTATTTATGATATTTATATTATTATATAAATTATTATATATGATCTTATATTATCTGCTTAGAACTGGATTATATGAGGCCCCTTCTACACAGCTGTATAAAATCTACACTGAACTGGATTATATGGCAGTGTGGACTCAAGATAATCCAGTTCACAGCAGATACTGTGGATTATGTGCCTTGGCATTCTGGACTATATAGCTGTGTGAAAGGGCCTTGAGTCTACACTGCCATTTAATCCAGTTCATATAAGATAATCTATATTTTATAGGCAGTGTGGAAGAGGCCTAAGTGACCCCTGTCTGTCCCCTGGACACCATTGTGGCTGAGGGGGTTGCTATGACATAAAGGGGGTGGGTCTAAAAGCTGTGGAGCCTACCCTTCTGACTGGCATCCAGGGGGACAACGGCTCTTCTTCATCCTCTCCCCCCCCCCCCCGGTTTCTAATTGGATGTCTATGCGTTCCTGTGTGTGCGAGGAGGGAGGGAAGCCCCTCCAAGAAGAACAGCATGGCAGCTGGTTCTCTCTCTACCTTTTCCACGTGCTGGGCTCCCCCATCAGCTGTAAACACAGTCACCCTCCCCCGCCTCCCAAGGGCAAGTGCCATTCCGGCCGAAAAGGGAGAGGGAAAAGTGAAAAATAGATAAAGGCCAATCAGGTTTTGGATGTGTTGGTGTATTGTGGCCAAATTTGGTGGCATTTGGCCCAGTGGTTTTGTTGTTAACTCGGTCCTAATTATGCACATTACATCTATCTATCTATCTATCTATCTATCTATCTATCTATCTATCTGGATCACAGGTGCAGCTTACTCTTTCAAAGGATGTCTTTGTCCATGAAGAGCATGATGTCCTTCCTCTTGCAATCTGAAAATAGCACGACCTGAAGTCCAGAGCATGACTGAAGGTGAAGTGTATGGATGCAGGGGCACCACTAATTCTTTTATGGGTGTGTGCCTTCAATTGGTTTTTGACTTAGAATGAATATATTAGATGGTTTTCTTGGCAAGATTTGCTGGAAGGGGGTTGACATTGCCTTTCTCTGGAAAAGTATGATTTGCCCAATGTCACCCAGAGAGTTTTCATGGCTGAATTGAACTTCAATCTTGCTCCATGGAATCCCAGCCCATATGAACTCTAATGTGAACCAAAAAATTCTGCTTTTATATGGGATTTATTAAAAAAAATTGAGATGTACACTCAAATTCAAAATTAAAGTGGTAATGAAAACACTACACACTGAAACACATCATCTGCTTTGATATGACAACTGGCCTCATTGACGTTTCACATGGAGTCTTGTGTACATACCTATAGGCTTTATTTAGTTACGCCTGTATTGCTTATTTGCCCAGGAGCCAGTGAAAAAAAATCTTATAGTTTTGGGAGCTGTGTTTAATACAACAGGCAAATTCACTCAATTATTCCTCAATTTCCTCTTGCACATTTATTGCAAAGGAAGAGCAACAAAGAGAGCAGAGACAGTGATGAACAGTTGTTTCAGGCTTCAATTGGCAGGCATTAAACTGGGGATAAATTCTCCCATGTCCAGGCCTCTTTGGACCACAGCCTGCAGTAATGAAGTGTACAGAGAATACTGCATCCGTTAGCTTATTATGTTAGAACCCCAAGCCTCCTCCTGACATACTTTGTTGAGCAAGACAGACTTGGGCATCTCAGCGTAATTTATGCAGAAACCAACCAATAATTAAAGTAGCTAATTAGCTATTGGTATCAGATTCTCTAATAATCTGGAAAGCGAGATAACAGACACAACGCACAAAAGTCTTGGTGGAGCCAGTAATAAGGAGTTTGGTCTGTGTACATGCTGGCAGTGATCATTCATCTGGCTCTGTTTTGATGTAGTGTTTGCATTAATATATCCCAGTATGGCTGAGAAGACGGCGTTAACACCTGGCACACAAACTGCTTCAGCAAGAGAGCCAAAGGGGACTTGTGGCTAGACCTGGAGTGTCTTTGTAAACAGACTTGTGGGAATCCATGCCTAGATTTTTCAAAGCCGAAGGAAAATCTACCAACATGTGAGAGGCGCACATCTTGCAGAAATACATCTAAAAAGATCACCAGGAAAGACAAAACCTACCGAACAGTTTATCCTTCTAACAGGTTTTCATGTGTGTATTTTAATTGAGTAATAACTTCCATTATAACTGCCCCATTTTCCTTTACATCTGCCCCACCAAAACTGCCCCTGCTCCTAATGGAAAGTGAGATTGGCATATCAGGCAGTAAGGCTAGAGTATTACAAAAAGGCAGTGGATAGTTGGTTATATGTTGGTTATACCATTTGTTATTGATATATTTAGTTTTACTGCCAGTGGAAGACCTGTTGGAAAGTTTTCCTAAGCACTTTGATGGGTCTATTGTAGTTAAAATGACCAATGAGATTCAAATACTAGATTGCCACTTACAATGTGACAACAAGAAAAAATGAAGGTAATGATATCATATTCTCTCTTTTTTTTCTAGACATAATATTGGTTTGTTGCAAAAGTTAAAACTTCTTTTTAAAAAGTTTCTTTAGTTGTCATCAAATTTTAGTGCTCAAGATCCTGAATTTTAAACAACGGCTGAAATTTTGCCACTACTTACTTACTTAGGCAATCCCTTGTTGTCCAAGTATGATGACCTTCCAAGCGTAGTGTCTTGGCAGTGGGGACATAGGTTACTGTAGAGCCCTATTCTTGACTCGCATGTTTTTCCACAGTGAGAGCATCAGTATCCAGGTGGAAGGCTGTCCCAGTCAGGGTTGGCTTGACACGCTTTTCTCTTGGCATGTTTCTCCCTTTTGCCCTCCATTCATGCCTTTTCAAATTCCGCAGCACTGCTGGTCACAGCTGACCTCCATCTAGAGCACTCAAGAGCCAGAACTTTCTAGTTCTCGGTGTCTATGCCACCGTTTTTAAGGTTAGCTTTAAGCCCATCTTTAAATCTCTTTTCCATTTTCTGTTCTTGAGTTGGGAGTATAGTAACTGCTTTGGGAGATGGTGATCAGGCATTTGGACAATGTGACCAGTCCAATGGAGTTGATGGCGTAGGAACATTGCTTCAGTGCTGGTAGTCTTTGCTTCTTCCAGCACACTGACATATGTCTGCCTGTCTTTCCAAGAGATTTGCAGGATTTTTCGGAGACAATGCTGATGTAGTTGTTCCAGGAGTTAAGTGTGACATCTATCAACAGTCCATGTTTCACAGGCATATAACAAGGCTTTATAAACAAGCACCTTGGTATCCTTACAGATGTCCTGATCCTCAAACATTCTCTGCTTCATTCGGAAAAATGCTGCACTCGCAGAGCTCAGGCAGTGTTGTATTTCAGTGTCAATGTTGACTTTTGTGGAGAGGTGGCTGCCAAGATAGCGGAAATGGTCAACATTTAGCTCTATCGAAGTTAAAAATCTAAACAAGGAATGAATATATATTTACATCTAAATGGGAGATGTAAATATATATTCATTCCTTGTTTAGATTTTTAACTTCGATAGAGCTAAATACCAGAGATTGAAACAAAAGCCAGTAAATCATATTTTCAGGAGTTGAAATGACAGTGTTTGGGACAGCATGCTCTTTCATTATTTGGGAGTTTGAACAGATGCCTGATTCTACTACATGGTGGAGCAAGTCCTGAAGAAAAGCATTATGTTTGGTACTTTCTTCCAAATATCCCAGCAGATTATATTTCCTTTAAAACATCTCATTCCCTCTGGTGTTGATTTTCCTATCCCATTGCTATAGCAAAATATATACATTAATGCATGCCCTCTAATGGACAAGGATGCAAAGAATACAATAAATAGAAAAATAGGTTTCATTTCATGTTTCCAAAACCATCAAACTTCTGCATTATTTTTATATAATTTGCTGCAGTGCAATTCTCCATTGGCTAGAAAAAAAATAATTTGACATTGGTACTACTTATTCTAATCATGCTCTCTATTGGTAGATAAATATCAATCTGCAGACTTTAGTATTTTCCAACAATATTGCCATACTTACAGGGGAAAGGAAAATAGGTGCGGCTTCCATATTCTCTCTAAAAACATGCTGCTTTTAAAATGCCCTCAAAATGTATTCAACACAGATGAATAGAATGACAGGAAGATGGATTCTAGCAGACAATGGGCCTATTCTCATTCTTGTCTTGTCACATTTTGTTGAAAACTTTACATGTGTCAGTTTCTTCATGGATCAAATGAACATAGACATGTGGAAGTGGATAGATATTTGCATTCATTGCACATGGAAGCTGCTCTTTCTGGATCGGGATATTTGCTGTTCTTTACATATTATGGCAGATATCACTCACAGTATATCAATAGGCAAGTGACAGCTAACCAAAGATAACTTCCCCAAATTCCTCATTTCATTGGCAAATTTGGGGAAAACATTATTTGACAATATGTTGGGCAGTAATTTCAGAAGCAGTGTCACGGATTCTTTCTATATTAATGCTTAAAACTTTGTCGTTGTTTTTATTGATCCTATAAAGCTGGTTTGTTGAGATTCAGACTACCACTTTGCATCTTGCATGCAGTGAGCTTTTTTTAAAAAAAGCATCTATCACTTTGTCTTTTAGTTTTTGGGGATGAAAAAACATCCCCCCCCCAAAAAAAACCCCAATTCAATAGGGAGAAGCATATTAATTAGTTCAGAGGCTGGATGGCCATCTGTCAAGAGTGTTTTGATGGTGCCCTTCTGCCTGGAAGAAGAGTTTTGGATTAGATTATCCTTGGGGGTCCCCTCCAACCCTAGGATTCCATGAAAATTTAGAATTCGTTAATATTGGTTTGTATTGGTTAATATGAGAGACATTCCATAAGATAGCTGTTGTGGCTTTTTTAAAAAAAGGTTTTGTCAAAACTTTTTTTTAAAATCCCTAAAATCAGTAGATGTATGAATATTTCTGAAAGTTGGGGAAAATAATTCTGTTATTTTGCATCATTGTATATAAAATTCAAGGAGATAGCTCTTGTAGGTTTTAAAAAATGTTGTTTATAAAAGCTTTGAAAATTCCACAAAAATCTGTGGATAAGTGAAACATTCTGAAACTTGATGGGCTAATAATGGTAAATGTGTTCTACCATTGTAGCAAGTTTCATTCCAATAGCTGTAAAAGTGAGGAAGAAAGAAGCCCCTGAAATTTCCCCAATTATAGAAATGATGCGCAATTACTATAACTAAAAAGGAATGAAATTTCATTACTCTCATTATAGTAATGAAATTTTCACTAACAATACTTTAAAAACACTTTTGAAACAAAACACCAGCACCCTCTAATTTTGTAATGACTTTTGAAACTTTTTTATTGATCGCATATGCCTAGTATTTACAGTTCTGAGCCAGGACTCTTTAATGCCTCACCAAAACTACAAACCACAGACTTGTATAGTAATGTGGTCATGTCATATCAAATGGAACCCTACTGTTATAATTGTGTTGTATGAAAGGGCCCTAATTATCATTATTTCTTTATTTCTTTATTTATATCCTGCTTTTCTCCCAGCTCAGGACTCAAAGTGGCGAACAACATATAAAAAGCAATGAACATAGCATACAATAAAAGTAGACAGCACCATAATGAACAGCCTAAAAGAGCTTTCCACAACTTAACACACTCCAAAGTTGTGGGATACAATCTCATTCTCCTCAGGCAGTTTGGCATTTTAACATGAATTGTAGGAGATCCAGGACTTCATCCCACATGATAAGTAAAGCACTGGGGATCATTGTTTTTCCCTTAAGCTTTGCAATGCCTCATTTGGAAATTAAATACATTATTTTCCTACCCCCTCACACATTTTTCTTCATTCAGATTTCTTTTCAAATTATCCATTTGCTTTCCCATCACAAGGGAGACATATTTCTCTTCTCATTGTCTCATTCCTCATTTTCTTTTATTTGAAAAAAAAATCCTGTGTGTGTGTTCTTGTAGAAGTACATTTTAATGCAAGATCATTAAAAAAGAATTTCTTCTATTCTATATTATTCTATAGTGCAATTTCTCTTTATAAGTACAGATACCTCTCAATTCAAAAGGTAACTCTATCAAACTTACATTGACAACAAAAAGATATAACTTACTGTTCTTTGACCTCCTTGATTCCAAAAAGATTGATGGAAGAAAGGCATCTATACTGCCCATTTTGGCTCCTCCCTCTTGAACAACATTATTGTTGTGTTTACAAGCGGGCAATGGGGAATTCCCATCACATATTAAATTTGACATTTCACCTCACTCTATGCAGGGAATTTAAAATGAAGTTGATTGCTATTTGACTTAGGGATCATCGGGGAAAACCACATTTTAGAAATGGTGAAATATCTAAAACCCACGGTACGAGCTTGCTTTTTGTGATGGGCTCCATGGGTAGCCATTTCTTAAATGTGTTGAAACAATGTTATTGTGTGTGATGAAGTCACCAGGTCAGTGTGTTATGAAGGATTACTGGTATTAAAAACAGTATCAGGTTTGGTATAATCCTTTGTAGTTTTACAAGGTCTTTAGACTTCCCCGCCAAAGAGTGCTGGTATCTCACCAAACTACAACATCCCAGATTCCATAGCGTTTAGCCATAGCAATTAGTGGTGTCAAACTGCATTTATTCTACAGTGTAGATGCAACCCCATATCTATCTTTGTGTTTTATTCTCTCTACCCTTTCTTCCTCAGCATGGAAATAACTTGTTGAGACTTCAGGAAGCTTTGTTACCTGGAAACTGGAGTTTAAAAAAACATAACACATTTGCATGCCATTCACTCATGAAATATGTTGCTCTGGCTGAAGAGAAGAGATGCTTGGGATTTCAACAGGAAAGTGAATGCAGTGGCGGACTGAATTGCAGTAGTAAGTAATTTATACACTGCTGAATGGCCTTTGGATCAGAGGAAAGAGAAAATATAAACAATGAATGAACTCCACATGCTTAAACAAAGATTTTTGCAAACCAAGGGGAAAGGAAAACAATACACAATGTGCACAAAAATATACATAAAGTAACACTTCCCAAATCCGCATTCAATGCTGAATTGGGAACTATTCTCAAATTGTGCTTGACAAATCCCTAGAAGGTTGCATTGGGAGTGTTCTTCATTTTGATCTAAAACAGAGGCTTCAACTGTGTTGAAATGAGATGGAATCTTTCTTCAAAGTTCAAGGAGGAGCATCATGATGAGGTTTTGCGAAATAAAGCAGTTCCAGCCAAATACAAATGGGTGAACAAAAGAACTGTGCCAAAACGGCTTGCTGTTTTTCATTTTCAGCTTTGTGAGAAATTTGCTTTTGTTTTCTGCTCTTTTTTCCCTCTTTCTGTTTGCATGCCATACACAGCTCGGGGTGAACAAATCGGAAAGCAGTTTTTGCTTTTTCTTATGCTCATGTTTTTTTTAACCTCTCATGTTCTTTTCATTAAATCCAAGGAGAAAGTTACAAGTATTGGTAACTAGTTATGTGTGTGTGGCTTTTAAAAAAAAGAAATAAAATTCTCAAGCATCTGCACTCATCAAATTCTATAGGTGCAGCTATTCCCACATGGAGACATGGTGTGCCCCCTGCCATGTAGTTGTTTATGATGACAGGTTGGATGGCCATGGAAAACGAAAAGGCACAACCTAATTCAGCAAAATAAATTTTTTAGAAATTGTTGAATCCAGTGGAATCTATAGCTAGGATTTCATACTCTAATTATTCATAGACACCTGTCGTAGTGACCTATTGTACTGTTGTCAAGCAGAGATCCCCCCCCCCCCCCGGGGTCAAAATATTAAATTGAAAAACTTAGAACTGCAGCATTGAGTTCTGCAGGTAGCAGGAGCCTGGAATCAATTAATTGACTTGCAGATGCAGGGAGAAGCCCAGCAGCAGCTACCGTCACCCAGGGGACCTTTTTAATACTTTTGCAACATTATTTCCCCTTTTTAGTAATATTGTTTCTATCCCATAAATAAACATGGTTATCCTTAAATTTTGCTTCTTTGTATCTTCTTTCACCTCTGAATTTTTTTCTCACCCACTTCCACATTCTAAAACTGGCCCTCGCGGCCCCCATGATCCCGACGGCCCTCCACGGCCCCCAATACAGGGTTCATTCTCATCTTTCCCCCCCAACTAACCCCCTCTCACCTCCCTGAACGCCTCCACCAATCTCCCAGCTTTGTGGGTGCCCCAGTTCCCTCAATGGGAACCTCGGTATCAATGGATCTTTATTTTTCCTTTTTTATGTCCATATTTTATATGGAACTCTCTCCCATTTTCCCCAATAATCGCATGTCAACTCTAACCTCCCTTGTAAATACTGAGCTACACCCATTCGCAGTATCCACAGATCCCTTGTGTATTTCTTCACTTCCCCGGGGATATCTATTTAAACTACCCATTCGCAGAGTTCCCTCAATATCCACAGACCCTTTTGTGTGTGTGTGTGTGTGTGTGTGTGTGTGTGCATTTACTATATTATGTTTTACTTTTATGTCTCAATATAAAATCCTTTTGGAGTGGCACGCTGCCAACAAAGACTTCTAGCTGACCTTTCACCAGCACCTCATGCCCTGGGAAGTCCATTGAGCTGTCTTCCTGTACTTCATCTACATATGAAAGACCCAATCACCCATCATCTTCAGGCCAGTCCATCTCTGCTGGCCCTATAGACCCTGACTGGGGAGAGGACAACAGGATCAATTTTCAGGGCCGCTGTCTTTTGTCTTAGTCACCTGGACGTTACAATGCCAATCATCATCTGGTATGACTACCAGTATGCCATCCTTCCTTTGTCTCCTGGACTTTCCTGCCCCTCATCAGCCATTGGAGAGCGGAAATCTGCATTGGGAGTGGGGAACACTCTTCCATTGGCCGGTGAGTGCTGAAGTCCTGCCTCTGCAGGCAGTCTCTACCTGCTGGCCTATGATGTCAATGGAGCACAGCCAATCCTGGCAAAGCCAAGTTCAGCTGTGGCAGGAGTGGGAAATTTAAAGGATTTCTCTCTATAAAAATGCATTTTTGTACTGTATGGTATCTCAGCATACTTTGGTGGATAACCATGAGCTGGCATCACTTCAGCTGACTTAATAAACTACCTCAGTGGCTTCTACTTCAATTTGGTGAGATTTATTTGGGAATACTGGGCTTCTTCATCTCACCAGACCCACGGACCTACAAAGTGGCCTGTAACTGTGTATCAGAACTCGGTATTCAGATCTCACTATTTGCAGCCCAGAGCTAACTATCCATGGCTGTTTAAAATTGCTCTATTTAAGTATCAGTTTAGTTCTCTCCCAAGTGGATTTTGGTAGATTATGCTCAATATTTGAACTGAATGAAATTCTTATTTATTCCTGACCCTATTATCTGGATGTAACTGAAGATAAGGTAAAAGTAAAGGTTTCCCCTGACGTTAAGTCCAGTCATGTCTGACTCTGGGGCTTGGTGCTCATCTCCATTTCTAAGCCGAAGAGCCAGCATTATCCATAGACACCACCAAGGTCATGTGCCCGGCATGACTGCATGGAGCACCGTTACCTTCCCACCGGAGCAGTACCTATTGATCTACTCACATTGGCATGTTTTCGAACTGCTAGGTTGACAGAAACTGGAGCTAACAGCGGCCGCTCCCGGGGTTTGAACCTGGGACCTTTCGGTCTGCAAGTTCAGCAGCTCAGTGCTTTAACACACTTTTTCATCAGGGCTCCTGAAGATACCAGGGATTAAAACTGTAGGTAAAGCAGGTCTTTTACCACTGAGCTCAGATTTTTCCATACCACATGAGTGTGTGGTGGTGTTGACAGACTCCAGCAAAGGCACACGCATGCACACACACACACACACACACACACACACACACACACACACACAAATAATATGATATATATAGATAAATAAGAATTTTATTTGTTTCAAATATTGATTATAATCTACCAATGGGGAAAAAAACAGTTGTTAAGGACGAGGTCCAATCCCAGGGGTTGAGTCATGAAGATAGGGGCAGGTAATAGAAAGAAACTTTCCTGAGCCAGGGAGATAATATAGCACTGGCAATGTTTGTATGTTTATTTGATTATTGTAATATTTATACCCCACATAATATAAAAGATCTCAAGGTGACTTGCAAAAACCTCAGAATACCTTGGTGCCAGAAAAATGTGCCAAGTTCAGCTCTGATAATACATCATTCATGGCCATTCAACATTTCTGCCATTAGCTCATACACATGACACCAAGGAATCCTGATAAATTACCACAGAAAAGCCTGTGAATGAATGATCAGAGAAAAAGATCGGGGACTTCTTATGGAAATTTCTTCTTAAGGACAGAAGAGATCCATCATGGTGTGTTGGAGAAGAGGGATGTCACTAGTTATGAAAGGCTTTCTCTCATCAACAGGAAACATGCACACAGGATGGAAATGGTAAATTTCAGGACTGCAATTCCCAGAATTCCCCCAGCCATCATGGCCAGCGGTCCTAGAAAGTAGCTTTTCCATGCTTAGATAATTTCAACCCTCATTTTAAACCAGACCATAATGTGTGTGCTAGGTTAGAGGAAGAATCACATTCAGTAACCATTTATTTTCCTTCACGTACTAGAAATGTATTATATCCTGAAACACAGCAGATTCCTTGAGGAAAGATGAAGAGATATGCTGCAACTAATGAGCAACAAATGTCCATACGATGCCTATAAAATGATTATCTGGAAAAGCTTGAAATGAATTCACTGGTTGCTTTTTCCAATTCCAAATAAACCTTTGCTACCAGAGAGCACCACGGCTTCCAAACAAACAGTCCTCCCAGGAGCTGTGAATCTTTTCTCTTCTTCATTTTTCTTTTGTTTTGCTGACAGGGAGATAAGCTGCTAAGTGTGCAGCTGGTGGCTGTGTGGCGCAAACAGTTGCAAATTCACAAATCTGCATTGCTTCATAACTGTGATTCTGGAAGCTTGCACACATGTGTCATTTTGATCTCACACAGTGTCTCGAGGGAAGCCATCTTCTGACAGCTGGCCAAGGAGGGGTTGTGATGTCGTTGGCACAAGGAGTATTGGCTTCATAAATGGATGGCATAAGAGGGAAGGCAAAAAGGCTTTTAGTTGCCTTTGCAAAGGAGAAAACACTGCTCCAAGATAAGTATGCAGAACTGAAAAGGGGATATTGAATAATAAAATTTCAGTGAAAATAAAACATAGAGTCCATTTTTGTTTACAGTAACAGACCCACAAGGATCCATATTAAAGAGTGAGAAACAGCACAGTGGGTGAAGTGGAAGCATGCGATGGGGCAATGGAGAGGGCATCCATGTCCAATGTTGATCTACATTTTCTGGTCTCAGCAGTACAGGTAATCTAACCATGTTACATCACCACTGTACTACTAGTTTTGTTTGATGCTTAGACCATAGGTCTTTTACATATAAGGCAAACAAATACATGAAAACCAGATTATTAAATCTATCTATATAAAAGAGTGGTGGCATCAGGGCAGCAGACAAAACAACAAAACTACAGGCCCCCCAACCTCGAAATTTGACAACACAACCCATCATTCACAGCTCTAGGTTGATACAACAAAAAGAAAAGAAAAATAAAGTCCTAATTACAGGGAGAGGAATAATAGTTTTTATCCAATTGCTGCCAGTTAGAAGGCTAAGCTCTGCCCACTTGGTCTCCTAGCAACTTACTCAGCCCAGGGGACAGGCACAGTTAGGCCTCACTTAGGCCTGTTCCACAGATTATCAGATTTTAACTGGATTATATGGCAGTGTAGACTCAAGGCCCTTCCACACAGCTATATAACCCATTTAGAATCTTATATTATCTGCTTTGAACTGGATTATCCTGACTCCACACTGCCATATAATCCACTTCAGTGTGCATACTAAACATAAAGACTACCATACAACAGACATTCAATACCACCACTACCTCAACAATTTCTCACCAACACCACCAGAAAATGCCACAGCAACGCGTGGCTGGGCACAGCTAGTACAATATAAAACACACCATCAGAAACAAGCCCGTCTGAGTTTCTTAGAGGTCCTCTCCTTGCTCAATTGTACCACCTCAATGGAACCCAGCATGACATAATTCAAGGTGTCTATACTTATGTCACCAACAGGGGAGCTAGTATCATTGATTATATGGCAGTTTCTGCCAACCTGCTACCTGATATCCAAAGAGTTACAGTTAATAAAGTCAAAAGTGATCATTTTCCTCTGTCACTTCTATTTAATTTTGAAACATCACCTCCAACACAATCCCCTCAAAATTCTCAAAATCTAAATGGAATCCATGCTGAAAAATGGAGGATAAGGTGGTGAGTCAACCTAGGCAACTCCATTCAGCATATATTTGAGAGCAACCCCTATAGATTTCACTGACAATACATCCTAGACTCTAATACAGACATTTTGCATGCCTATCTATCCATCGAGCCCCGGTGGTGAAGTGTGTTAAAGCGCTGAGCTGCTGAACTTGCAGACCAAAAGGTCGCAGGTTCAAATCCTGGGAGTGGAGTGAGCGCCCGCTGTTGCTCCAGCTTCTGCCAACCTAGCAGTTCGAAAACATGCCGATGTGAGTAGATCAATAGGTACTGTTCCGGTGGGAAGGTAACGGCGCTCCATGCAGTCATGCTGGCCACATGACCTTGGAGGTGTCTATGGACAACGCCGGCTCTTCGGCTTAGAAATGGAGATGAGCACCAACCCCCAGAGTCAGACATGACTGGACTTAACGTCAGGGGAAACCTTTGCCTTTTACTATCTATCCATCATTCAAAATCTCAGACCCAAACTGGTCTGTAACAAACAACTAAACCCCAAAAAGGTGGCAATTAATACATAGTTTGATTCTGAATGTAGAAGCGCCAGGCAAGCTGTACTGGAGTATTCCAAACATACACTTGAAACAAGGATACTGTTCTTGCTGCAAGTCTAGCTCAGATGAGTGCTTCCTATAAGGCTCTTTTAAAGCAAAAAAAAGGCACACACATTGGAGCTCAGTGGAACCAATTAGCATTAGCTGTGTCGGAAAATAATAATAAGCGGTTTCACATATCGCACAGAACTTGTCAAACATTTAATCTCTGGGTGCATCTACACTGAAAAGTTAATGCAGTTTGACACTACTTTAACTGCTATGACTCAATGTCATGAGATTATGGGAGTGGTAGCTATGCAAGGTCTTTAGCTTTCTCTGCCAAACAGTAGTGATGTCCCACCAAATTATAATTCTATTGTATTGAGCCTTGACAGTTAAAGTGATGTTAAACCGCATTAATTCTACAGTGTTGATGCAGCCCTAGCCAGTTTATCCAGTGACATGATACAGGTGCACCCTCTATATCAGTGGATCCTTACTCAATGACAGCAAGGGCAAAAAAGGCACATTTGGGTATAGTGAAACATTTTCTGATACACACCTTCTTAAATCTCCTTTCTATAAAACTAAATGTAAAATATCTCATAAAACTCTGGAAGGTCCAGGAAAACTAAGGACCCTTCTATGCAGCACCTAAAATGCAGAAGTTACTGGGTTAAAAGGGATGTGTGGCTAAATGATGCTAGAGGTAAATCCACAGTGATTCGCTGCAATGCTCAAAAAATGTGTTAAAAAGGTCTGTTTATATCCAGATTCCAGTACTGGTCACCATCTGAACTAGATATGGGTTCCACTGTATTAAGGGTCTTACTGACTTTCTAATTTTAGTCTTGGCTATGAAGCACAATCAATGCGTTTCACCCAAAACTTTTACAATTGCAATTTCCAGAATTCCCTGGTCAGCATGGCCATTGGTTGTACTCTTCTGGATCACCTCTCCAGGTTGGTCCCATAGTTCTAACCCTTAGGATCCTACCACCCGCCTCACCATTTGAGCGATTGCACCAGTAACAGTATATTTCCTTTTGCTTTAACAACATGATTGCAATGAGGCAGCTAGTTAGTGTGATAAAGTTCTAACACAGTTAAGTCTTTGAAGTCAGGTATTTAGTTTTATATTCCTTTCTGCATATCACGCTGAAGGCTGTGATAGCTGGTTTTACTCAAAACATAGAGACTTATATAAAACTTCTTCACACACCCATCACCCACATGTTTCCATGCTCCTCTAACTACTGACATGCTTGCACTGTTTTGCAGTGCCAGATACAGCAGCTGTTGCCAGTGACTCCCCTGGTCAATGGTTTGCTACAAATGGTTCCAACTGAACTTTATTTTCCTTTGCTTTTCTTCAAGGGGAAAGAATACAGATGCTTGTATCCAGTGTAAACATTTTCTACACCTAGATCACATCCTCCTTCTGCACTTACTAAAAGAAGAAGAAAGTCTATATTCTCCCCCCCCCCCCCCCTACTTAACAACATGAAAAATGGTTGGTAAAGGATATCCTTCCCAAGAGTTTGTGTCTTTATTTACTCCTTATGACATACACTGCATAAGATCGGGTTGATTTGTTTCAGTTTTTCATTTGTATTATGTTTGATGCACCAGGAACTATTGATCTACACTGATTCTGCTTAGACTGGGAAATGTATGGATTGTCTCCCTGCAATTGAAAGCGGTTTAAGCCAAACCATTCATTAAGCAAAACAGTAGCGCAGCTTTGAAATGAAATGTTAACAAACAATCTGGCTTTAAAGCCCCCCACTGGTACGTAGTTGCTAAGCCTCCACTTTTCTGATTCATGTAAGAAAGTCATATCCAGATTTTTTTCTTTAATCCTTATCATCTACATAAAGTCTTTGATCACTGTCAGTCTTTCACAGGATGGAGTTTCATTTGTTTTCTTTTTTAAAGAAACTTTGCTGGGTTTGCTGTTTTATATGATCCTCTCCAAACTTACACATTTCTTAACAAACTAGTCTCAAAGAGGTTTTTTCTTCTTCAAAAAAGCATAAACAAGAGATATAACACTGAATGCAGAAGAAACAAAATGAACACAATGCATCCAGGAAGAGTGCTCTGAGTTGTGGTGTGCCTTCCCATTATTTCCAGCTTATGGTGACCTTGTCACATGGTTTTGAAAAAAAATAATTATCTTTTTTAGGAAGAAAAGGTGGGAGTGTTTGGGCAGAGCAACAACATTTGTTTTAAGTGGTTAGGCAAAGAGGATTTTGAGCAGGAATTCAAGCAAAAAATGCTGAGAATGGGGGTGGGAGCATTTTGAGACAATGGTCCACATTTCTACTATACGATTTAAAGCAGGGAACTGTTGAAGGGGGCTGAGCAAAGAGAATTTAAAATAGAAAGGTGATGGAACAAGAGATGAGATTGTTTGGAGGTGAACAATGAGATTTCTGTTGAAGGAGGCTGAGCAAAAAGCATTTAGGACAGAGATTCAAATAAGAGGAGATGGAAGGAGTGATGGGAACGTTTGAGACGGACTGCTAGAAAACAAGAACAAAGACATTCTGCAGGGCCAAAAAAGGGATGGGAAGTTATGAGAGTGACTTGGTTGCCACAGCTATGCTGACTATTTCAAATAATAAAAGTGTCTCAACTTTTGTGGAGGATATTTCCCTCAGAGGTTTTGGGAAGTGCACTTGGGGGATCTGTTGGGCCACATGCAGTCTGCACTTTGCCTGCCTCTGCTTTAAATTTCATCTAGCATGTTGCCATTACATTTGGAATGTAGAAGTTATAGACTTTACTCTATTGTCACCATGCTAGTGTGCTGAGTGTATTTTATCTGGAAGTTCTAGTTGAACATGTAATAAGTCCGTCATGAGATTATATTTTCTTGCCTGAGTTGCAAAGTGGGTGATTCATAATGTAATCTCATGAATGATTCATTACAGCAGCAGTTCTCAATCTGTGGTTCCCCAGGTGTTTTGGCCTATAACCCCCAGAAATCCCAGCCAGTTTACCATCTGTTAGGATTTCTGGGAATTGGTGGCCAAAATATCTGGGGACCCACAGGTTGAGAACCACTGCATTACCGTATATGTCCAGCTCCTGTACCTTTAATTGTTGAGTAGAACAGAGAATTTCAGCAGGCTTTGCTTATCATATGATGCACCTGCTGAAATTACCTTAAAGCATGCCTGCACAAACTGTGACCCTCCAGATCAGGGGTCCCCAAACTTTGTAAACAGGGGGCCAGTTCACAATCCTTTGGACCATTGGAGGGCCGGACTATAGTTGGCCACCAAGCAATTATTATTATTATTATTATTATTATTATTATTATTATTATTATTATTATTATTATTATTATTATTAGGGTGGTCCCGGTGGTGATCGGCACATTGGGTGCTGTGCCAAAAGATCTCAGCCAGCATTTGGAAACAACAGACATTGACAAAATTACGATCTGCCAACTCTACTGGGATCTGCGCTCATCATCTGAAAATACATCACACAGTCCTAAACACTTGGGAAGTGTTCGACTTGTGATTTTGTGATACAAAATCCAGCATATCTATCTTGTTTGCTGTGTCATACAATGTTGTTGTGTCAATAATAATAATAATAATAATAATAATAATAATAATAATAATAATAAAGAGGGTTGGGAGAGACCCTTTGGGCCATTGAGTCCAACCCCCTTCTGCCTTTGTGCACCAAAAGCACAAGCAAAGCACTCCTGACATATGCCCCCCCCCGCCTCAATGTTAATAATAATAATAATAGTAATAGTAATAATAACTAGAACATGGAACATTGGCTTCAACTACAGGAAAGGAGATTCCACCTGAACATTAGGAAGAACTTCCTAATTCTGAGAGCTGTTCAGAAGTGGAACTCTCTGCCATGGAGTGTGGTGAAGGCTCCTTCTTTGAAGGCTTTTAAGTAGAGGCCATCTGTCAGGGGTGTTTTGAATGCGATTTTCCTGCTTCTTGGCAGGGAATTGGACTGGATGGCCCATGAGGTCTCTTCCAACTCTATGATTCTACAACACCCCAACTCTGCTGATCAAAGTGCATATCACCATGTCACTGGTTCCTAAGAAGCTTATGGACAACAACTTGTTATTTGTCTGACCATACAGCTATGGTCCAGTGACTGATTGATTTGGTGTGAAAATCAGGGTATAAATATATAGATATACAGATAGATCAACAACCATAGAAGAAATAGAATCTGATTGAATGGTGTTTGACAAATGCAATATTCCCTTTGCAATAGTTTAATGGACAGGGGGTTATATTTGCATTTTGTGTGAGTTTTGGGACTATTTTTATCTAAATCTTGCCATCTCTTTCTTTTCAAGAAATGGTTCCTTTGAAAATATGACAGGTGGCAAATGTATTTGATCTTTTCTAGGTGCAACTTCATTTTGAAATGTTTCTACCTTTCAAATTGGTAGTAAAATATCACAAACAAGCTGGAAGATTAAAAGAAGCTAGAATTCATTCAGTGTCAATGTCTAGTTTTTGACAGCCTAAGAGTAAAACACCTGAAGTGAGTCTACTACCTTGCCATCATTGTCCTGACTCCTTGCTATTTCTCCTTGTATCAACTTCTTGCCTTTCTCTTGAGAAGTTAGAAAGAAACAGGTTGCAATAATAAAAGGGAGAAGCAAATCCAGGGATCTTCACAATGGGGCTGGATTGCATAAGCTTGTAAAACTTCACTTATTTCATTCTGGAAACATTATTTCATAGCAAATGTTTCTTCCTCTTGGGAAAGATTTTGGGCAGGTTTTGCACATTATTCTAATTATTTTTCAAATGGTGGAACTTTTAAAGGAAATGTTGCTGGTTGGAAAACAGAATATTTACACAAAATAATTTTTTGAGAACTCTCCTCCTGACCACTAAAATGGGAAAAAATTGGGGAAAGGAAGCACTGATCTTTTCATCTCACTGAATTGTGAAAAATCTTGTGCAAACTGGCAATTTTTTGGACTTGTCAAGACTTCTATTTTTGGTGAGGATGACAAAAATTTATAAAATTCTTTATCTTCCTTAGATTGAATGTTTTGGCAGGTGCTTGACTATACCAAATCTGGATGCCAGCCCTGAATGTGTGAAATGGGCAAGGAATATAAATTAGCTTTTCTCCTTCTTGCTCAGAAATTTCTTTCCTGCTGGATTGTGAGAGCTTTTAAACATTTCTTGATAATTTTCAGGAAGTTTTTGTGGAAAAAACCCAACTGAGCAACAACAACCACCACCAAACCCTTGGGGTTCCTTCATGAAAAGGGGATTTCATGCAGAAAAAAGGTCTCTTACACAAAATAGTCTGTTTTATATAAAATGTTGGTAATTATGGGCAAAACAAGGGGGTTTAGAAACAAAAAGTTCACAAAGGCTCCTTCTACACTGCCATATAATCCAGATAATCAAATCAGATAATTCCTATTATCTGCTTTGAACTGGATTATATGAATTTACACTGCCATATATTCCAGTTCAAAGAAGATAATCTGGATTTTATATGGCAGTGTAGAAAGGGCCTCGGTTGGCCCCAACTTCATGGCAATTGGAGATTTTCTCAAAAGGTTTTCTTGGTCTTGAAACTATTTCATCACTTGTAAATCTTCTTTACATTCACATCTATTTTTATACAAACACTTCTACATTTCTATTTAAAGTTAATCTGTGCCCAAGAACAAGGGAATAGTTACATACAAGAGCTACGCTGCTGTTACAGAAAATAACAATTATGGAAGAAAATAGATTGTGCTTGAATTCACACTAAAAACCCCTATCTGACAACAGGATCAATATATATGTTCTTGTTTTCTTTTGTTTGTGTTTGTACCATCCTGAAGTATAATGTTAAAAGACGATGCTGTTATAACCGGCTTCTTGGTATGAGCTACTAATGTTATCCACTCTTCAGCTCCCTGTCATCACCACTCATTCCACTATCATCCCTTCTATTTTAAATCAATTGATGTTAATCTGAAATACTCAAGATAAGTGGCAAAATAGACCCAGTAATTCCTTATGCAATTTTTACATTGAACCAAAATACAATTTTGCTGAGATATGTAAATGTCTCTCAATGTTGTCTAGAGCAGGAAGACATGTTACAGATATTACAGTGCAGTGAATGCAGTCCACATGGACATCTGTATGCGTATGCGTGATTAGGCCCTCCATTTCAGAAAATAAATCTGTCTCTATAGTACTCTACAAGAAAAGCAAAAACAGCTGAGGGAAGGACTTTATAAAACCATAGTGGCTAAATAAAGGCATTCCTTTCTCTGGGTGGGGTGTTCTTCAACTGATGATGGAAGAAACCCAGAAAAAAAATCTAGTGGGCAAATACAGTTGTTTAGGAATGGAGACAATATTTTCAACTGCATCTTTAAACACACTGAACTAAGAATAAGCCCAATGTTGCTGTGGGAATTACACCTGATTAAACAAACAGAAGGTGTCACTTGATGACATACTAAAACTCACTTTCATTTGTACTACATACTTAAATTTGAGACTACTTTTTCTATAGGATTTCAGATAAATATTCTTTCTTTTGAGGACCAAGTCCAATGTCAAGAAAAATAAGTTTCCCATTAACAGGAGCAAATGTACAACAGACTAAACAGTCACACAAATTTCTTGCAGAATTAATGCAGTTTGACACTACTAAGTGCTATGGCTTAATGCTATGGAATCCTGGGCATTGTAGTTTGTATAAAGCTTTTAGTCTTCTCTGCCAAAATCTCTTTCCAAATTATTACCACTCTCAGGATTGCATAGCTTTGAGACATGGCAGTTAAAGTAAGCTCCATTATTTCTACAGTACAGATGCACTCTTACTCAATCTCACCATGATGAGATAGATGCATTTGTGTTTTTATTCATACTGCATTGCGATTTACATCTATATATAAACCAACATTTTATACATAATAATGTCATCCAGGGAGGCCCTGATGGCACATCAGGTTAAACTGCTGAGCTGATGAACTTGCTAACCAAAAGTGTTTCGAATCTGGTGAGCCTAGCAGTTCGAAAACTTGCAAATGTGAGTAGATCTGATGGGGAAGTAATGGCACTCCATGTAGTCATGACAGCCACATGACTTTGGAGGTGTCTACAGACAACGCCGGCTCTTCGGCTTAGAAAAGGAGATGAGCACCAACCCCCAGAGTTGGACACGGCTAGACTTAATGTCAGGAGAAAACCTTTACCTTTACTTAACGTCATGCAGAGTTTTGGAGTGCGGTGTCACCTATATGCGGATGACACCCAACTCTACTACTCCTTTCCACCTAATGCCAAGGAAGCTGTCTTGATCCTAAACCAGTGCCTGTCATCAGTAATGGACTGGATGAGGACAAACAAATTGAAACTTAATCCAGACAAGGCAGAGGTACTCCTGGTCAGTTGGAAGTCAGATCAGTGAATAGGGATCCAGTCTGTGCTGGATGGGGTCACACTCCCCTTGAAGACATAGGTTTGCAGTTTGGGGGCCCTCCTTGACACGACATTGAACCTGGAGCCCAAGTGTCGGTAGTGGCCAGGAAAGCCTTTGCACAATTAAAACTTGTGTGCCAACTGCGCCTGTTCCTTGAGAAGCCGGATCTGGTACATGCCTCAGTCACATCCTGTCTGGATTACTGTAACATGCTCTACATGGGGCTGCCGCTGAAGAGTGTTCAGAAACTTCAGCTGGTCCAAAGAGCTGCAGCCACGTTGCTCACTGGGGCTGGCTACAGGGAGTGAACAACCCCCCTGTTGCAGCAGCTCCACCAGCTGCCAGTCTGTTTCCGGGCACAATTCCAAGTGCTGGTTATGACCTTTAAAGCCCTAGATGGTTCAGGTCCAGGCTATTTGGCAGACTGCATCCCCTTGTACAAACCTGCCTGGGCCCTGAGGTCTTCAGGAGAGGCCCTTCTCTCGGTCCCACCTCCAACTCAAGCTTGGTTGTTGGGAACGAGAGAAAGGGCCTTCTTGGTGGCTTCTTCGTGACTCTGGAACTCCCACCCAGAGAAGCTAGAATGGCCCCCTCCCTGCTGTCCTTTCAGTGGCAGGCCAAAACCTTTTTATTTAGGCAGGCTTTCAAAGAAGAAAGTTTTTAAGATCAAGTCAGGAGCTGCTGTGGTTTTTAGTTTTGAATATATTGCATGGTTTTTAATACTAATGATATTTAGTTCTGCTTTAATGTTTGTATATTTGTATATTTTAAATTGTATTGAAATACGTTTAATGTAAGCAGCTTTGAGTCTACTTATGGAGAGAAAAACGGGATATAAATAAACAACAACAAATTATTTCCCCTTTTCAAGGGATGTGATGGTGGAGGAAATAATATCGATGCTATTCTAAATGTCTCTGTCATGAATCCAACAGCTTCTAGTTACATTAAAAGACTTTTCTTTGTGGAAGCTTCCACTTCTCTTTCAGTTCTTTCTTTTCTCTTCCAGTCTCCTAATATTGGAATCGCCACTCCAAAGCAGAGTTGTGCAGCCATGTTCTTTCAATTCAATCCTGGAGTATCAATTCAGATTCAGGCATAAGCAACTAAAGGTGAGAAAGCAACTTTTTTTGCTTGCTTCTTTCAACAGCAGCCTCACAAATTAATCTGATGGGTTTGGAGGATCACTGCTGCTGCTTTTTGAGGATAAAGATAAGCCGCATGAACTTTTATTATAGCCAAAATGAGATGACTCTGGGTCCCCTTCAGGGAAAAAGAGTTGGGTTGTACAAACCCATAGCAAACAGTCATCCAGATAAAGTTTTAAGATGAAGTTATATGTTATTTGTTTGCATAGGCTATGCATATTATTGTTGGTTCTCCTACAGTGACTAGTAGTTAATGATGCTCCCTATATTCTCTTTCCATCTTTAAATAGAAACTATTTGAGACAGCCATTATTTTGAATCCCTTGGCTTTAAGTGGCAAATGGATTAGACTTTGCTAAAGGCCATGTTTGCATTGGCTGGTTTTCAGCATTTATAATGTCATATGAACATATTATGGGAGCAATGGCTCATGGAAATTGTGATGTGGAATCTAGTTGTCAGTTCCTGAAACTTATCATCAGTTTAGTTATGCAGGTGAAATGGCAGAGAAATTTTGCAGCCTGGGGAAAGAGAAGATCTTTGAGTATGAAATTACAGATTGCGTTACCAAGGTGGTCAAGGGGAAGGAGAAGCAAAATAAGGATGTCTCCAATGCAAATGTAAGAAAACGAAGAGCCTATGTAGACATCACAGAGAAAGTTAGTCGGTTGGATGGAGAACATTGCAGCCTGTTGGGTGGCAAACCAGCTATAATCAGAAGAAAAGGCTAATTATTTTTAAAGTGCATGAGTGTGCTAAGTGGTGTGAAAAAATGGCCACAAATTTTCTTGTCCTCATTGAGAAAGGATGCCACAAAATATTGAGACACCCCATCAAAATAACTGCCAACCACTGCAAGGATTTTCCCCTCTGTATGTAAGAGCAAAGAAATCAATGCCTTTTTTATCAGCTGGAATGATGGCAAAACAAGTTTGTTTTGCATGAAAAACATTGGATGTGCACAAAAGTATGTTGTAAAACACATATTTTTTTTCTGCAAAAAAAAAAAAAACTTTGCACAAAACAACCTTTAAGAAAATATTCTCCAGTGAAGAGAAAACTTTAGAACAACCAACACAGAGTTACAACAGTGTGGATGAACACTTTGCAAGATCTCAGACACTGTCAATCTTCTGCAGAGGCCAGAATTGAGAAATAAAGCAATTAATACAATACTAATGATTCTAAACATGTGAAATACAGGTGGTCAGGGATATATTTCACATGATTCTGTTACATGAGGTAGGCAAATCAACATTGCATCCTGCTGGAGTCTACCTTCCCACCACCACCAGTCCCTATCCCACAATGCCCCCATTACCTATACTGGTGTGATGGGTTCACTTCTGTGTCTGCATGCCTGCAGTAAAATGACATCAGGAAAGAGTCTCTTGTCCCCCTTTCATACCTTCATTTCACTATTCCCAAGCTGGGTGATTTCATTTTGTGTTATAGTTTGTATTTTTAACTTCCTGTTCTTAAATGAAGGAATTTGACAACTGAGCTATAAGAATTTTTTTAACAAAAGGAACAGCAGTATTGTCTGGGAAGCAGTGTTATGATGCTGTAAGGAAAATGGACTGGCAAACTGTTGCAATTGCACTGATGAAGAGATGTCCAAGAGACTCAGTGTTATATACAGTATATTCACTATCAACAATAACAAAACTATAGTGGAATAGCAGGGTCGTATGATTCAATTTATAGAAAGCAATGGCTACAGACAACCATCTGGCCCAGTCTTAACTGATCTATTAAGTCCCCAAGCCATGATTTTGTAAAGCCCCCAAATAAAGGATACATTGATGGCCAGAGGCTAATCAAAATTCATTTTTAAGAAGCAGGACATTCCATTCTGCATTGTGCAGAAATAAATGCTTTTTGTTGAAGAAATATCCTCACAATAGTAGATTGATGCACAGTGCTCTCTCCTCCCTCTATCTTTCTAAACACACACACACATAACACACACATAAATGTAAAATCTCTTCTTTTTCATGTCAAAATTCCTTTCTTCTTTTTCATGCATATTAAGTGGCCACCAATAATGTTGAAAAAACATTCTGCTGGGTTCTTGCCTTTGTAGTCTTCTTTTAGAAAACTGATGGTTAATTTTTCCTCTTCATAAAAGTCATATGGCTAATAAAGAACATTTCTGACCTTTCACATAGTGATCATTCTGAGCCCACCACTGACTCCAACATGTTTGGCCCATCTGTCTCCCTTTATGTCAGATTTTCTCCTCCCTCTCTAATGGATTTTTCTTTAAAAGAATATGTCCAAAAACAGTATTGTATAAAAACCACCACATATGAGAAGGGGGGGGGGGAGGGTCCCTTGAATAGTTGTTTAAAAGGCATCTTAATTTTCAACATTTGACAGAATAAAGTTCAGATGTTTCCATGCTAGTCTCCGAGTGGGTGGATATTTGAAGTTCTTGACAAACAGGACACACAATTTCCAAAAGATAGAAATTTTAATCTCTTTCATCTGTTCCAAAGCATGCTACTGACTTTAAAGCAAAGATTCTCTCGTGTATATAAGTCAACTGACTTGTTAAAGCTTTTTCTATTTTAAAAGGATTGTGCTACAATTAACATTTTCCTTTATTCTCTTTGAGCTCCGTTTGCATCTGTCATTTATTCTAACAAATGATCTTGGGTTGCCCCATAGGAAATAAGGAGGTTTGTCCTACTCTCAGACAAATGGATGAGGACGGAAAAATAATGTGACCCAGTAATGTATTTGTTATGTTTGAAGTTCTATTGTAAACTTTTAGTTATCACATAATATCTTATACTATAAGCCGTTCTAGAAGCTGATGGGGATAAATCAAGACATTTTGTTATCTAGGACAAAAGACAGGTTCCTCCCTCCATCCCAATTAGACATCATGCCAATTGAATCAGTGGCATCACAAGGGTTAGTGCCACCCAGTGCAGTAATTCATAGTCATATTCATAGATTTCCTCCTGGACCAAACCCTGCTGAATCTTTACTAAAGGGTTTTGTGTAGATGTTACTTGTAAATAATTATTCAAAAATTTGACAAAATGAGTGACAATTAAAAATGCAACAAAGCAAACAGCACACATGCTTGGAGCATGTGCAAATGAAGTAATGTGATTTGAAATGTCATTGCAATTGGATAATAATGATCACGCTGACTGGAGTGCATGCACATTTGAAGGTTCAACAAGTAAATTAGCATAGAGTTTTAGCTTTGTAAGGCTGAACATATACGAAAAATGTTTTTGTGATTATGATTACCTACAGCAATATTTTTATTAAAGTAAATTTCTGCTGATACACTGCACAAAACTTTTATAAACAATCATTTTAGTGTCACTGATGGTATCATCCAGTGTGACTTGCATTCCATGCACCACCCTAGTGATGCTACTGAATTGAATATAGACAAAGGAATTGTATCTTTCAGCAGATATGCGGAGAGCAAACCAATGCTTGAAAATAGGACAAATCATGTGATTCACACACAGCTCTTGTGTTGCTAGATTCAGAAAGCTTGTAGGTAGGATGATGGGAATCCCCAAACACAGATATACCCATAGCACTTATAAACCATTAGCTTGAATGAAGAGTAGTTAAAACCATACTTGTAGTCTGGCATATCAGCCAGCTTTTAAAATATGACAGAGAACAGATGATTTAGCCTTCTGATGATTAGCATTGATTCAGATTCTGTCTTCTTCTTTTCTTATGTTCCTCTCAGGGCCAGCCCTAACATTGGGTATCTTGATGAAAAATTCTCAAAAACATGTTTGAGACCTCTTGAATACCAAGCACTAGTTATTTTGTTGTACTATGATGGGAACAGGATTTATGTAACTGGATAGCTTGGCTGGCTTTGAGAAGAAATTACAAGAGTTACTTTTGGAAAACACTTCCCAGAATTTCTCAGCCGTCATGTCCTATGGAACCTTGACTTAAGTGGGTATGGACATCATTTGTTGCTTGGCATCAGGCAGCAAAATGTCTTGCATTAGCTTTGATATATCTACATCAGGGCTTCTCAAAGTTGGGTTCCTAGGCATTTATTTATTATTTATTTATTACATGCATTTATACCCCGCCCTTCTCCCCGAGGGGACTCAGAGCGTCTTACATTCTGCCACGAGGGCCAGCAACAAATATACTATAAAACAAAACAATTAAAACATGATAAAAACATGAGAAAAACGTAATAAAAAGTATATAAAAAATATTGCATTTGGAACATCAGGTCTTGGAAGCCCCAGCCAGCCAGTGCTAAGACATTTTTGAAGCTGAAGTCCCAAACACCCAGAGAACCCAATCTTGAGAAATACAGAATTACAACATGCCCTAATATCTTTGAGAAAATATCCTCAATACAATACCTCCCACAAGAACAAAGCAAGATTATCTTTTAAATGGCACAGCAAGCTAAGTAAGTATAGCTTCTAGCCAGAATAAAGATTGTGAGGAATGCTGGGAGCTATGCTCCAACAATATTTGGAAGGATACACTTTGTTATCTTCTGTGATAACTTGTTTCATTTTTAATTTGGCATTTGGAGATTTGTTAAGATGCTGGGGAAGAGGATAATGCTGAGGCTGATGGGGTTTTTTTTTTTTGGTTTTGTTTTTTAAAAAGACCAGACCTACTGATGCTGAACTAAGAGAACTGCATGGACTCTATAAACTGGCCACTGTGTGAGATATTAATATTGAGTCTCCTGGATAAGAAGATGACAAGCAGAGGCATCCCAGGTAGTTGTTGGGTTGCTCATTGTTTTTGCTAATTGGAAGGCTGGGACATTTGGATTGATCTAAAAGATATACGAGATCTGGGGAAATGAATGCAATGACTTACCTAATAGATAGTTAATACTAACTTGTGTCACTGCAGTTGAATATCATTGCCTAAATAGTAAGCTGAGATCAAACAACCCGCTAGAGATTATCTCTCCATCTAAGCCATCAGCAGGTGATAAAAACAAATTTTGTCTTTGGCTAGACACCATCACTATTTGTTGAGTATGCATTGTTGCCTGCATGCAGTCTTTCAGCAGGTGAGATTCAGTCAAATATATCTTCCAGGCAGCAGGAGAAGTAGTAACATGATGGCATCAATATAATTGAAGCAATAGTAGCCTCTTCAAACATAATGAATTTACTGCTAGGGAAACCTATGGTATGAGATTCATGGTAGATGTTATTGTTATTAAGTTGTTATGTCTTTATCTTTTCTATTATTTTTGAGGGTTTTATTCCAGACAGTGGTTCATGCTTAGCCAGGCAGGAGAAGGGAGGATTTAGTGAGATGCTTTTCGCCAAGGGAAAGTATGTGACAAATAGCACGCACAAAGTAATATAAAGCTCTGAACATGTTGTGCTCAGTGGGTTGTGTATGTTTGACTTTGTACAATTTTCATTACCAAGCATCGGTTTCTATAACTACAAAATTCAGCTGCAGAGTGACACAACTTTGGTCCTTAAACAATGTTGAGATTATATGGGATAAAATATGCCAGTTATTAAACTAATAAGTGAACTGACTTGTTTCCAAAAAGGTATTGAGTTCCCATTCAGTTCTTTGCACACCATGCTGACTGATGTACTGTGACAGCCATCCAGTTCAGTTCCAGTTGTGATCTGAATTTCATGATCCTGATCCAGCCCAGACAGGACAACCAAATCAAGTCCCACAACTAGTAGTTAGAGGTGGCCCTACTATTAGGCAAAGTGAGACAGTTGACCGGACATGAGCATTTGAACTTCTTACCCAATGGCTCACAGGCACTAAGCTATGCCCTGCAGTTGCCTTGTGTAAAAAGAAGGAAGCAAGTGAAGGTTGCAAATTGATACAATACAATGGTGTATCATCAGTGTGGACATCCCAGTGTAAAAATCAGAAGGATATTGAGGAAAGGTTAACATTATGTTAAGTACTAAGGTGCTGCAGGTAGGTAGGTAGATTGGTAGATCTATTTGATTATGTTTCCCCTGGGAGGGAGCATATTTTAACAGTTAAATTAATTTTAAATGACACATTTTAACAGCTATCATTCATTGCTATACTACAGATCTTACTAGAATGAAGATGAAAAATCACATCTCTAATTTTGCCCTTGTCTCCCTCGTTCCTGAGAGAATGAAACAGCCTCATGATTTGGCAGGGGAGGTGGTACTCCATTTCATCTACATCAGCAAAAACCTTTTCTTGCTTTCTCTTCAAGAACTGGGTAATATAAGATTTGTTGGCTCCAGAATTTAATTCTAGGGAATCATTTTTGTTGAAATTGTAGAAATTGCCAACAAGAAGTCAATCACTTTGGTTAAAAAAAAACAAAATAAATTTCTCCTTTTTGTGCCAAACATTCATGGTAATGTAAAATTCTGGTTAACAATCTGCATTGCACTTATGAATTCATGATTACAAAGCTATAACTGCTCCATATCCTAGAAGCCTACATAGTCATGGTTGTGGCACTATTGCCAGCAGTTGCAACAAGTGAAGACATCTTTTCAGCTACTCACTGGGGAACAAGGAAGATGGAGTTTCCAGCCCTTTCCCACCAGTGAAGTGACAACCAGTAGAAATAGACCCGATGCTCAAGATAGATTTGAAGATGGGGCCAAAAGGGTTAGGTCAGTGGTTTTCAATCTATGGGTCCCTAGATGTTTTGGCCTACAACTCCCAGAAATCCCAGCCAGTTTACTAGCTGTTAGGATTTCTGGGAGTTGAAGGCCAAAACATCTGGGGACCCACAGGTTGAGAACCACTAGCTTAGGATCTCATCACATTGAGGTCCTTGATGTGAGGAATCCACAACTTTCGCGATGACCCCAAACAATCAGGCTGCCAGTTCAGTTACAATGGAAGATGCTATTCCATGACCACCAGTTTTGAAGGAAGACTCAGTTATCAATCCAGTTGCTCTTTGTTGAGATATATCTCCACTTTGGATTAATTTGCCAAGAGCAAAAACAGCTTTCAGTTTATATTGAATTAGTACATTTTTACTTTACTTTTTTATATCAGTAGGATATCAGTATGACTGATGGCAGTGTGTGGTTGTATCCAAGAGTATAAAAAAGTGAAACACAACTTACCCTTGTGTTTCATCTAGCATACTAGAAAAGTGATAATAAAAACAGTGAAAGATTATTATCAACACTTAGATCCAAATCAGCTATAACACATTGTGCCTTTTGGATGGCTAACATCATGCATTTATCTACAGCCCACTACATGGTGAAAACATTGTCAAAGAGAATAAAATGCACTTTCTCTTGCCATGATGACGAGAACATTATCTGCAAGTAGCAAAGCGTAGCCCTTTGATTGAATGAGCTAGATAAGTGTAAAGTGCACATCAATTTAATTATTTACCATCACTGGCTCACTAATTACCAAAGTTAAAGAGCTAAGAAAGCAAGGAGCATGAGCAACATCCCAAAGTAGCAGCAATTTCAACATTGAAAGCAAATGAGGATTTTAATTTTCAGAAGGGCAACTAATAACACCAAAGTTCAAAAATAAGTGTCTGTTTCCGGTCCTTGATTTGTAAATGGCTGGATTTGCAAACAAACATAAACAAACAAACACATCCACAGGGAATATTAAACCACAGCAAAGCTCACCTTTCTTATTATCTATAAATGCTTTCAATAATGTGGCCTTGCCTAGCTATGCATTTACAATATAGGGCTTACAAATGTTAAATGCTGAAAATGGATAAAGGACATCAATTCATTTGACGGGTTATAACAAGAGTATCCCAAAGATCCTGTTAAGAAGTATGTGACTAGTTCAGAACAAGCTTGGATTATTGGAAAGAAGAAATGATTGAATTAGGTTGAACTGCATTGTAGAGTAGACTCCAGCCAGAGCCGGTCCAACAATGAGCCGAATTAAGCGGTCGCTTTGGGCGCAAAACATACGAGAGCGCAGTTGAGACTGCTTTTTCTGTTGATTTCTTGTAAAGCATGATGTTTTGGTGCTTAATTTGTAAAATATTAATGTAATTTGATGTTTAATAGGCTTTTCCTTAATCCCTCCTTATTATCCAACATTTTCGCTTATCCAACGCTTTTATTTTTCAGTGATTGGGTTGGGGGGGGGCACCAAAATTCTGTTTGCCTACACTTGAAAAAAAGCTTGACTCCAGCTTAATCTCAAGTTCACTTTGGTGATCATTTGTAGTTGTTGTTGAGGAGGAGGAGGAGGAGGAAGTGGAAGAAGAAACATGACTTCAAGTGATTTCAAACATATGGTGACCTATCATAGGGTTTTCTTAGCAAGATTTGTTTAGAAGAGGTTTGCAATTGCCTTCCTCTGGAAGAGTGTGAGTTGCCTAAGCTCACCCCATGAGTTTCATGGCCAAACAACACTTTAAACTCTGATTTCCAGAAACTACTACACCATGCATACCATATATTTATATATGTTGAAGAGAATAAAATGTAAAAGCCGCCAGGGGTGATCCACTTCATCGAGGGGCATGGGGAACCCAGCGCACCATGCCCCTCATCAGCTGGCTTCAGCTGAGGATGATCAGATGGAGGAAGTGTGGAGCATGCAACTTCCCCCCATAAATTCCAGTGGTAACATGGGAACCCTCCCATGTTACCCTGGTGGTGGCATGTGCCAGTTCTGTCCTCCTTCACCCACAGAACCACACCAGCGGCCTCTGATAGGACCCTACAGGCTCCATAGCTGACCTGGGCTAAACCAGTGCATGCTGCCAATTTTATCCCTGTGTGAAAAGGTTCATACACATTCTCTTTCTGTTTTTAAAGATTTCAGAAGGATATTTTCAATACTATGTGCAACCGTATCCTTTCTGTCACTTTCTTTTTGTTGGTTGTCAACATCAGTAGTTCTCAAACCTTGGTTCCCCAGGTGACTGGGATTTCGGCTTCCAAAATTCTTGATAGCCTAGTCAACAGCCCAATGTGGCAAATAAAAAGACAATGCAATTATAAGTTGTATCAACATGTCTATAACATCCAATGAAGGGAGTAGGAGTGCCATTCTATTCTGCTATAATACTGTGTCCAATTCTGGGCACTGCAATTCAAGAAGGATATTCACAAACACGAATATATCCAGAGAAGTGTGATTGAAATTATCAACGACTGAAAGCAACTATGGATTTTGGGTATGTTTAGCTTAGAGAAGTCTGAGAAGCAACATGATAGCCAGCTTTGCATATCTAAAGAGATGTTCTGTGGAAGATGCAGTGAGCTTGTTTTCTGTTCCTCCAGAAGCAAAAACAGAAACCTATAAGTTCAGATTACCAAAACAAATGTAGCTCTTGTGGCCTCTTCCAGTTCTGAGATTTACTTATTTAAAGTGCTTGTACAATGTAATCTCAGAGGTTTGGTAGGGCTCACAACCAGGAAAGTGAACACGTAACTGCAGATTTAAGACTCAATCCAATGTCAGTCCCAATGTACGTTATCATGAACTTAGTGTTGAGTAATAAGTGCAGTTGATTTCAGTGTGTCTAGTTGTTATTTAGCTCTTATACCCTACAATAGCTCTTGATTTGAGGGGCTATCTTTAAAAAAGGAAGTCTGATATTGTTTTGGGTTAATATATTTTCTGTATATCTAATATTAACCTAGCAAATGTTCAAATAAGATCAAAATGAGAACATAGCGGAAGGATTTATGTGGGCAGCTGCTTGGCCTACCATTGCCCTGATAGTCTCACCAGAACTTCTACAAATGGGCTTGATTGTACACAAATGGATTTTGAATGTGCCGAAAACTGTGTATGAGACTGAACACCCATAGGACCTTGTACGTATATCATTTCATGAATGGAAGGGTAGTGGACACAATCCTGTCCTCTCTTCAACACAATGATTTCAGTGCTGTTTGAATAACCTACATAGGGCTTTAGTCTTTCTTATTATACCTCCCTATTTCTTGTTGTCTCATCTTTTATGGCTTTCCATTTTAGGGCCAGCAGGATGAAGCTGGAATTATGACCGCCAGTCATAAGCCACAGCAACAAGCTACACCTTGATGGACAATCTCTCTTTGTTCTGTCTGCTACATGCATAAAATAGATATTAAGGAAATAAAGTGAGCATTTATTTTTTGGCTGCAAGTTTACTATGATTCACTGTTTCATGCCAGCTATAGTCATAGCTTGCTTTGGATGACTGAATCTTGTTCATTGTGTTTGCATCCTATTATCATTCAGTCACCTGTAATTTTTTTAAAAACCTTATAAGCCCACATGATGGGAAATAGTAGAGGAAACATTTTATAGCTCCAAGAAATTGCCTCAGCGACAAGTATGCTTAAAATTAATCAACAACACAAACCATGATGCAGAATCAAATTAACAATATACTGGAAACAAATTTATTAGCTGTAAATTAGCCATTTAGACAGGGAAGATATAGACAACAACTTTGTGCTTTTACAAATGTGTGAGTAATAATGAATCAATACCCTAATCCCAGGGGCACTAATGCAATAAATGTTATTAAGTTTGAACAGTAACAGCGGATTTCTGATAACAAAAGAACAGGAGAATATATGAAGATAAGGACATATTAATAAATGGAAGTGGAATACAGAAGTCTGGAAACAAGCTTTGTAATCCCAATGTTATACTTAAATTGGAAAACAAAGATCACCAATAGCCAAATGTGTAATAGCACATTTAATGATAATGTCTTGCAACCAATCATATATCTTCAAAGTCTAAAGTAGATCAGCTATTGCAAATCAATAACAACCAGGCATAGCAATGATGATATGATCTTGTTTACACTATCCAAACCAGACAATATTCTGCATCCAGAAAGTCAGCACACAAGGAGTTCAAGGAAGTTCTAAAAAAAAAAGTTCATAGATAAAATTAAGTGCCTGTAAATAAACACTGCAGTCAATGTAGCATCATTTGGACTTTGACACTATTGGACACATTATTTGACATTTTAGTCTCCTTTCAATTGCCACACACAGGCAATGGATAAATATTCTTGCAAGAATGGGATGAAGAACTAACCTTTGTTGCCAGTTCCACTTGATATGTTCTATAAAAATGTATACTGAAGAGAGGCCATGCTCCTCATTATTATATTCATCTGAATGCATCAAAATGGCTTGTATGTGTACTCAATCGTAACCCAAAGAGCTTTCATGTAACCTCAAACCCAGCTGTACACACTGGTACATGTTGTCTCATGAATGATCAGCATAAATACATCTGAAAGTAGAAAGGGGCCCCATTCACCTATGCAAATATCAGGAATGTGGACAGGAGGACATACTTCAATTCATGGAATGTATAGACGAGAATCAATGTAAAATGGTGGTCTTTGTAGCAACAGGAATCATATGAGAATCAGAAGAGATGCAAGGCAACAAATGCTCTGGTGCTTAAAGATGATAGTGAGAAAACCTGGTGCACTTTGGAAAGGAGAAGAGAAAAGGTTTCTGGGAAAGCTAGATATATTCAGCACACAGTCAAGCAAAGACTTGTATACCCTCTGCATAGACATAGAAAAGTTGGACAATGATTCCCAAGTCTTCAAGCCACCATGGCATATGCCTTGCTTGCTCTGGGTTTTTGGAAAATACAGGTTTAGCATCCTTTAATTGGAATTCCAAAATCCAGAGTTGTCCACATGGGTGGCTGAGATAGTGACATCCTTGATTTCTGGTGGTTAATGTACAAAAACTTTGTTTCATGCACAAAATTATATTGTATAAAATTACCTTCATGCTATGACTATAAGATATATACAAAACATAAATGAGTGTTGCATTTAGACTAGGATATCTCTTTGTGCGTACAGGTATTATAACATGAAATAAAAATCTGAAATCCAAAACACTTCTGGTCCCAAGCATTTCAAATAAAGAGTACTCAACCTGTACAGTCTAAAGAAGTACTTTCCTCAAGCTTTTGTTCTGCATAAGATTTCATTTTTTGGGTATGCTTTCATTCAAAAGCCAAAATGAACTATTAAAATATGAATAATATGCTGCAATTTTAAAATCTGTAATTGTTCATAAATTATATAACATAATGAAAATCTATCCACATCAAATCCTTTCCCTCTTTTTTCAATTACATTTCAGTTTCCCAATACTATCTTCTTCTATATGATTCAGATTTCAAAGGCACAATATGATCATTCAACATATCCAATCTTCTTAGTTCTGATATTATTAGAATAGAAATTAAGTTTTAAAACTTTAAAAAAGTTTTCTCATGAAAATCTTAGACAAATGTGTCATGTTCCAATATACCCATTTCCAGATTAAAGCATCTTGATTTGGGCTGGAAGAGAAAAACCAATCTAAGAGTTTTCCATTCAGCATAGTCAATCAGAAACATAAGTTCACTTGTTTATCTTTAGCCTATCTCCAGCCCTTTTGACAGCTCGGTGTGTTGAGTTGGGATCGGAAAACATGCGTGGAAGTCTCTTATGAGTCTTTTCTGGCTTGGTGAAGACTTACTTACAAATACCAAAGAAATGAAAGATTGCAATAAACATTATCCGTTCTAAACAACTCTAAAGCTCTAAAGCTTACCAGCAGTGGAATATGGAAATAGACCAGAGAAAGTGAAGTTTTGATATTATAGAAATTGTACTTTAGATCAGATGACTGAGAACTCACAGACCCCTGGCAGTTTTGGTATGCTTGTCCAGTCAGCCTGGCATCAATACTAGGAAAGATTCTGGGGCAGATAATTAAGGATGCAGTCTGTAATCACTTACGACCTCATTACAGGAAGGAAAATTACCAATATAGCAAGCTGCCAGGACAATTCCTCCTCGTAGCCCGCTGAATGCAATCACACGACATACGGCAACTTCCAGGAAGGCTCCATGGAAGAAGCATCTTGACAGCATGGTAGGATGCTTTCCTCAAAATATAGGAGGAGTCCTGTGTTCCATAGGGATCAACAGAACCAGTGCAAGCAGAAGCCACACAACAACACTTCCCCATGTGTGGGCAAGGCGGGGTAAGGGGATCGTCCCACTGCCCTGCAGATTCACCATGGAGGTTGGAAAATTGCCCCACTGCCCCTCATCAATGTGATGAGGTCCTTAAAGAAGAATGCTGTGATAATTAAAAGTCAACATGGATTTTTCAAAAACAAGTCATGCCAGACTAATCGTATCTCTTTTTTGGATAGGTTTACAAACTTAGATTAGAGAGCTGTGCCAAAACTAACAAAATGAATTTCAACAAGGACAAATGTAAGATAATACACTTAGCAGAAAAATGAAATGCACAGATACAGGATGAGTGATACCTGGCTCAACAACAGCACATGTGAAAAAACGTCTTGGAGTCCTAATGGACAACAAGTTGAACATAGGCCAACAGTGTGATGCAGCAGCTAAAAAGCCAATGGGATTTTGGGCTGCATCAAAAGAAATATACTACATCAGGGGAAGTAATGATGCCTCTGTCGCACCTCAGGTTAGCTTCACCTTGCTAAAGACACCAGGCTGCACACAGAATGTAATCTTTTGTAGTTTATTAGGAAATAGGGAAAAAGCAGTTCATAAAAGGCAAAAGTATAATTCCAAAAGATAGGCTATAAGAAACAAATCCATGGGAACAATAGACATAAAGCAGAGTCCTTTCAATAGACATCAAAGTCCCAGAAACGAGGTTACATCCAAGCCATAAGATAACACAGGAAAGCAGTCTTGGTTCTTGATTCAAGTGAGGAAATTGCTTTGATGAAGATTTCCCTCTCAGCCGACTGTTTTAATAGCATAACATGAAGGCATTTATTTGCCCTTTGACCTCCCTCTTCTTTGCTATCTAAGACTTCTGTGCAACCCCCAAAATTCCAGACGACTAACTTGATCCAGAGATGCGGCCCCATTGTCATGGCCACAGGCTTCGTTAATGTTATCAGGCTGAGGCTGGGAGCTGATCTCCCTTCCTGCTTCTTGCACCTGAGAACCATCCTCATTAACAACATCATTTCTTCCCGTGGGAAAGTCTCCCTGCTCTTCATTTTCCACAGCAGGAACACCCTGCACCTGAATCCCATAATTCCCATCAGAGTCATCCTGAACCTAAATCCCATCATCTTGAAACTGCATCCCAGAATCTTCATCAGAATCACACAGAGGCTGAGCCACAACAGCCTCTCTATTCTGCTTTGGTTAGACCTCACCTGGAATATTGTGTCCAGTTCTGGGCACCACAATTTAAAAGAGACAAGTTGGAATGTGTCCAGAGGAGGGTGATTAAAATGATCAAGGGTCTGGAGAACAAGCCTTATGAGGAGTGGCTTAAAGAGCTGGGCATGTTTAGACTGCAGAAGAGAAGGCTGACACGGGGCATGACAGCAATGTATCAATATGTGAAAGAGTGTCATAAAGAAGAGGGAGCAGGCTTGTGTTCTGCTGCCCTGGAAACTAGGACTCTAAGCAATGGTTTCAAATTACAGGAAAGGAGATTTCACTTGAACATAAGGAAGGACTTCCTGACTGCAAGAGCTGTTAAGCAGTGGAACTCTCTGTCTCAGAATGTGGTGAAAGCTCCTTCCTTGGAGGCTTTTAAACAGAGGCTAGGTGGCCATCTGTCAGGGGTACTTTGATTGTGCTTTTCCTGCATGGCAGTGGGTTGGATTAGATGGCCCATGTGATCTCTTCCAACTTTATGATTCTATGTTTCTATGAAGCTGTCTTTAATTTTAGGTAGAACAGTAAACATTATTATGCTGACTGGTTCTCAATTATTGGCAGATCATAGCAAATCTTTGCCTGATCTCTCTTCTGAAAAATCTGATGTGATTTGTGGAATACATAATATTTAATTTCTTCTTACTCACTCCTTTTTCATTGGATAAGATGTCAAGTATAATTAATATATGCTTAACTCATTCTCAGCAGTCTTTCAGTAATCATAAGACTTCACTACTATGATGTATTTTGAAATAAAATGTCCCCATCACACGGATAAACAGGATCTGAACCTGTAACAGGCCCAGCAATGTTGAGAATTTATGACAGTTGGTGGACTAACTTCCTCCTAAAATAAATTTCATGAAAGAAATGAAATGCATTTAATTAATTAGCTACCTTGAATTCTAATTTTGGGGAAAACACTATGATCCCTGGAGAGGCCAAGGGGTAGAGTATAAATAAAAATAATAATTTTCTAACAATAAACACAGACACACATTTATGCCTTAGTACAAAATATATATCAACTATTATAGGAGAATGCATATTTTATAGGATTATAGGTAAAGGTAAAGGTTTTCCCCTGACATTAAGTCCAGTCATGTCTGACTCTGGGGGTTGGTGCTCATCTCCATTTCTAAGCCGAAGAGCTGGGGTTGTCCATAGACACCTCCAAGGTCACGTGGCTGGCATGACTTCATGGAGCACATGGCTGGCATGACTTCATAGGTACTCCCAGAGCGGTACCTATTGATCTACTCACATTCGCATGTTTTCAAACTGCTAGGTTGGCAGGAGCTCATTCCGCTCCCAGGATTTGAACCTGGGACCTTGTGGTCCGCCAGTTCAGCAGCTCAGTGCTTTAACACACTGTGCCACCAGGGGCCCCTTTATAGGATTAGGATTATAAAAAAGTATTTTAGTTCAAAGGAGGGTTTTGAAGGTTTTTGGAAATGTGAGCAATAGTACAGATGACTCAAGGAGAGCAATCAAATTGGCAAGACAGAAGATGAACAACTTGTCCTGTACTCCTCACCCCTGGCTCTGTCAGAGAAATAAATAAGTTTAATGAATATTTCTTGACCATTTTACTAATGTGGCAAATGCAATGGCCTTCTTTCCTTTCTTATCTTTCTTCTTCCCCCATGTCACTTCCAAATAGTACAGTTTCCAGTACTTCCCAAAAGGAAAAGGGAGGTTATTACCCTCAAAGAATGTAAGAACATAAGAACAGCCTTTATAGGTCAAACCACAGGATGCCTTAAACCTACACCTGTTGATAAACTCTATAAGTTAGCTGGCATTCCCCCCCCCCCCCCGATGTGCGACGGGAAGTTGCTGCTAACGGTGAGAGAAATAAGGTCGAACTTTGTGAAAGCCACCCATTGCATGATTATCAGCCTCCTCCCACCAGACCCAAATCAAGGAAGGGCTTCATGAGAACCACCACTCCTCTTGATGTTCCTCCAGCAACAGCAATAATGAATTTTGAAGAGAAGTAGTTAAATGTTTGCTTTTTCCATCCTTAGGCTGATGTTTTTGGTTTGGTGGTTATATATGCAGATTGTGTTTAAGTTTTTTTTAATTGTGTGTTCTGAACAGGTGGCACTAAATGATTGAAGGACAATAGCAAATCCTATTAAATTCATGGGCTTGCCATAAGTCAACAGGAGATGTGAAAGCACCAATGCTGCTAAGGTAAAGGTAAAGGTTTCCCCTGACGTTAAGTCCAGTCGTGACCGATTCTGGGGGTTGGTGCTCATCTCAATTTCTAAGCCAAAGAGCTGGCGTTCTCCATAGACACCTCCAAGGTCATGTGGCCGGCATGACTGCATGGAGCGCCGTTACCTTCCCGCCGGAGCGGTACCTATTGATCTACTCACATTTGCATGTTTTCGAACTGCTAGGTTGGCAGGAGCTGGGGCTAACAGCGGGCGCTCATTCCGCTCCCTGGATTTGAACCTGGGACCTTTTGGTCCGCAAGTTCAGCAGCTCAGCGCTTTAACACAAAGCCACCAGGAGCCCACCAATGCTACTGCTGAACTGCAAATCCCAAGTTTCCATAGGATGCTGCTAAATTATAATATCCTTGTGTAATGTGAAAGGACCATAGGACAAGCAATCCATCTTTTCAATAGGTTGCAAAAGCCCCCTGAATTCTGGAATTGCATTTTGGTGTAATCCACATAGACAGTCCAAGAGGTAGAAAAATTATCTCTGGACCTTCCATTCATAATATACAGAAACTAAAGTCTTAGGCAGGTCGATGTATATCACCACCATGCATTATGTCCCTTAAATCACACATCGGTGGTATTGATTCAATGTAGTCCTTTCACATCAGAATCATAAGACCTGCTGCCGTCCCACCAGTCACTGCTACCATGCGATGTCAGTTCCTTTTGGTTTTTATTTAATTTTGTGATTAAAGTTTGTATTGATTTCCCCACTGGGTAGAACATATCAATATCTTTGGTTTCAGAGGAGCATATAGCAACAAGAAAACATTAAAAGGACCAGGCATAAAATGAGATGTTTTATTTTAAATATATGAAACCGCAGTTCTGTGAGTCCCTTGAGCATGCTACCAGAAACGCCACTCAATTGCACAGTTCAGCCTTTGTACAAAGACCCAGGTCCCTCTGGTGCTGGCTGAATTGCAGGCATACATATTCTTTTTAAAAATAAAGAGATGCAGGGAGGGAGAGGACTTATTTAGGAGTTAGGAGGAACTAACATTATTATATAGAAAGCTTTTAAGCTATCAAATGAATTTCTCTAAATGTTACCATAAATCACATAAGCTTATCTTTACCATGCAATTGGAAAATGCAATTTATTCTATCCAAAAAAGGAGAGACCGTTATATGTGCTAAAGAATAGTCTGCTTATCTCCCCTGCCTCCCAAAATCATAGCCTATGGGGCTCAGAGCAAAACATGAAACCTAAACTTTGGGTCTCCTACTGTATCCATAAACCAGAAAGTATACTCTCAGATATAACAGTTCTTTTTTTTAAGTGCAGATTTGCTCATTCAAGTTCTTAAATGTGTTTATATATATTCTTGGGTTCTGTGACAGAAGCAAATAAAAAGGCCTATTGTAAGCAGATCATTTAAGTCAAATGGGTCAAGATCTTCCAATTGTTATAATGGAGCTTCCAGTGGCGCAGTGGGTTAAACCCTTGTGCCACCAGGACTGATGACTTGAAGGTTGGGTTGCTGACCTGAAGGTTGTCGGTTTGAATGCAACCCGGGGGGAGTGCGAATGAGCTCCCTCTATCAGCTCCAGCTCTCCATGCGGGGACATGAGAGAAGCCTCCCACAAGGATGGTAAAAGCATCAAAACATCTGGCCGTCTCATGGGCAACATCCTTGCAGACAGCCAATTCTCTCACACCAGAAGCGACTTGTAGTTTCTGAAGTCGCCCCTGACACACACAAGAAAATTGTTATTGTCAGAATTGTTCCATTAAGCCACCTTGGGCAAAAGGTAGGATATAAATAAATTAATTAATTAAACAGAACTCACATATCTATTGACCTAAAATATCCCAATTTAACTGGTGGATCTATTTTAGGAGATGGGGTAGGGATAATGGAACATACACACACTCTGTTTGTTTTATTTTTCCCCATCTTTTTATTTAATTTAAAAAATATGTTATTGAACATGGCATACATTATCATAATACATTTATGAATTACTATTTACATTTTTATTTATCCCATCCACTCTCCCTCCCCTCCCCAAGTTACATACTGCTTCCCTCTCAGTCCTCTAACAAGTGAATTGTTCTCTACCCTATTACCTAGTTTTCTTAATAACAGCAATATCTTGTCCAAGTCATCTAAACAAAATCTTAGTTGACCTAAAAGTGGTTTGAATTTGCTGTTGTGTTGGCATATATAGCTAATAAAGAGTTTCCATAAGACCCCAAATACACACACACATATGTCATCTTTAATATCTGGGGAAAACAACTGACCAGAAAGTTAAAGCGACAACTGACCAGGCATTTCAACTCAGAATATCATTGACTCTTGGTTTGTCTCTGTTTGGGACTAATCTCCTTCAGGCATTTTGGTTAAAGGGGAGACCTTCTGGATTTATAGACCCAATACACTAATACTATATGGCATCACTCGGGGGCGGGGGGGGTGGGGGGTGGCGGAAATAATACCATCACTGGAGAATTTTGAAACCAGAATATTATAAAATACCACCTTGGATGCAGTTCAGTTTTATCTTTAGCAGCTCAAGAAGAGAGAAGTCAAAATGTTTTGCTCATTTTATATTTACATTCTGTTTGTAAGTCACTTCAATATATCTCCACACACTCCAACCTGCTGTTCTATTGGAAATGAAAGGAGAAAAATCTAGGGACAGAGTTAATTCATTTCAAATTCACTTCAGATTCTAAGGCTCCATAAGAATGGCCTGTCTGCATTCTTCTCACTATTATCCAATTCTCTTTTTATTGAATATGATTCACAATAGTTGTGGACTCTGCTGTTCTACTAATGATTGGATATAATATGCTACTATTGCCCAGTCTATTTTATTGATGGTTAATAAATCACAGTTTAATGCTCTCAATGAATCACAAAAACCGCTGTGAATGGCGCTAGGAACATCCAGGAAACAGGCTAAAGCCCCACTGCAATTCCTAGCATAAGTATCTACCGAATTCTATAGCAATACTAACAATTGATTTTCAGTGTAGTCCCACTTCAACTAAGCCATTCGGTTTTTCACCCAGACAAAAAGGTTCATAAACAGACTGTTTAGGTCCGAAATAAAAACCAACAAACATAAAACTTAGATTTTGATGGGTCCTGTCTCAGTGTAAAAAAAGTAGGCAAGATGACCTTTCAAGGAAAAGTCCACCCTGCTGTGCAGTGCTATGAAAATATTGATAATTTAAGGCAAAGGTATAGAAAAACACTAGGAGGTGATTTAGAATTTCATTGAATCCTCATTTTTTCAGGCAAGTTGCTCTCTACATGCTGTAAATGATCTCTACAGCCAGAATGGTTGTCCTCAGAGTCCAGGAGAATAAACCCAAATCCACTATTTAAAAAAAAAAACACATTTGGGCTCTGTCAATGCACATTCAGAAGGGATAGGACAGTCCCTAGAAGATCATGGAGGACAGAGGACAAATCCTTGGACACCCCAGCTCCCCCAATTCTCTAATTCATTAATTGGAACATAGTTATCTTTGCATTTTATGCTCCTCTGAAGTTTGCAATGCATTTATTTTGGCACAAGGCATGTTTCATCTTAAAGACAAAACACGAGTACTAACGACACTCACAGAAACAGAAAAAGAATTCCCTTCATAAATAATTCAATCATCAATATAACAGCAGGAGGTGAAATAATTCATAAAATTTTAAACCTTAAAACTTAATGGCCTTGCATAGGAGGCTCTTCAAATGAATTCATAAACTCAACACATTTTGAGCAATAGAGTTATAAATATTCTATATCAGATTGTTATTGCAGAAATATTTTGCTTGGTCCCTGTGCCTTTGAAATGTTTTCAGCTAAGACTGTGGACAAAGAGGTCTGTGTCTGTATTACAAGATGAAGTTACTTATTGTTAAGTATCCTAAAAAGGGGTAGGAGGCATGTCAACCAGTTCTGGATGGGACAACATTCCCCCTGAAAGACCGTGTTCACAGCTTCAGGGCTGGTTGGATCCATCACTCATGACAGCTCAGATAGGTGTGATGGCTAGGAGTGCTATCAGACCCATTATCAACTTTTGCCCTCTTCCTAGAGGACCTAAACATACTGGTGACCTCAAGACTGAATGTCTGCAATATGATTTACATTAAGCTGCCTCTGCACCAAGTTCAGAAGCTTCAAATCATGCAAAACATAGCCACCAGATTGGTTACTGGTACTATTACCTCTATATTAAAATTGCTCCCTTGGCTGCCATTTAGTTTCTGAGCTAGGTTCAAAGTATTGGATCCTATGTTTAAAGCCTTACATGGTTTTGGTCCAGGTTATATGCATGATTGCCTTCATCCAGCCTATGCTATACACTCTGGTCTTGAAAACAGGGGCATTTACATCAGCTGCCTGGGACCAGGAGCATCTGTTAAACAGTGAACTTTTTCATTCAGTTACCCCAACTTGTGGAAAACCCTACATGGTTTGGATCCAGATTATCTACAGGATTGCCTTATCCCATATAATCTTCATTGTACCATTCAGTCTTCTGGATAAGGGCATTTACTTCAGTTGGCCACGACTAGGCACAACTGTTAACCTAGTAGACTTTTCAACAGCCCCCCCCCCCCAACTACTGCTGGACTAGTTCTGACAGCTCAATACCATATCTGTGTTTAAAACAACACTAAAACTATTCTCTTCCAGCAGCCCTATCCCAATGGTTTTTAAATTACAAATTTTAAAATTAGGAATTGATTGTTTTTTAATATGGATGCTTTCTTGACTGATGTTAATCTCTTTTAACTTATTATGTATTTTAAATTGGTGTTTCTGTTTTTACTGTGTTATGTGTCTATTAATTGCTGCATTTTAATCTGTTGATTCATAGGGAGAGATGAGGAAGACATTGTTTGTTGTTATTTTTAAGTAGTTATTTTTCAAGCTGTGAAGAAAATGGTACTTCCTTTGTTACCGTATTAGAACATGCACAACTGTGTCTTTGGATTATATCTCACATATATGCTTCTTTTACGTCGTGGAAATTTTATTTTCAGAACAAATTTATTTCTCAATAGAACATTATAAGGAAACCTGTGAATGAGTCAACTCCAGGAGCAGACATTTTCATCCCAGATCTCAATCACAGGTGGAAATTCTCAAATCCAGTCACTGTAAGTAATATGATTTTAATGGCTTGCTTGCACTTTGTATAAAACAAATACATTTTACTTTGTACAGAATACCATAGCGTATAGGCATCAACTGCAATGTTCTCTGCTGTCTCAGATTTCTGACAAACTAAATTGCTTAAAAGTAGAAAAATGGTGAGATGGCAAGATGAAGGGAAATTAAGGTATAGTATACCTTATTTGGTAAGCAAGAAAAAGTGAGCTTTTTTGCAAATGGTCTTTTGAACAGTTGAAGATGGAGAAAAATGTTAGACCTACTCATCCTCAAGTTGCTTCAAGCCAGCTGCTACATCCACAACTGTAAACCCAACCATCCTGTGGAAACGCACCAAGCAGTGTGGGCCTGAGATAATTGCTACCAGGTGGACCACAGAAGTTTTGTCTTGGTGTGCTTAGATGGTGGCCTCTCAGCTTTGGAAGATGATAATTAGTTACCACTCATATATCTATATATAAGACACATGTGTCACAAAGTACACATATATTAACTCTCTAAAGGCTTGACACATTAGTGTCCCCCTGCTCAATAACTGCATGGTGGCAAGAGCCACTTGACCTCATCGTCAGCCCTAATTCTGGCTTGGCTTACGAAACTGCCTTCAGAATGAATCCCTTTGTACAGAACACAGCTAAATTTCACAAGAAGTTGTGGTCAGTATCCTGCAGCTGTGGAATGAAAAAAGTTATGTTGGAATTTTTTTTAAAAAACTCATTTCAAATGTCTAAGCCAAGAAAAATGGTACATCATGGTGATACTTGGGCAGCTGCCAAGGTAAAGAAACTTGCAGATTTCTAGGGACAAGAGGCCATGAGAAAAGATTTTTTTCTCCATCTTTCAAAGGGACATCAAAATATACCAGAGGATATTTTTCATGCACTTGCCAGAGACTTGATGTATCAGCAAAGTAGCACAAGTGTAAAAGTCAAATCAAGTAATTAGGAGGAGAGCCTGAAGAAAGGAAGGAAGGAAGGGCAGATTTATTTCGAACTGAAGGCAACTACAGCATTACAAAATAAGCAACTATCAATGAAAGATTTCACATGGAAGAAAGACAGCACTTGAAGGGGAGGCAATTTTTAAAGAAACTGCTTCGAGGAAAAACTGGTTTAGACTTTGATGGGGGGATCAAATGAAAATGCAGGCAAGGCTAGTACTGCACTTTTAATAATCATACATTTCTGCAGCTGTAGTTTGTCATGCAAGCTACACTAGACCTTTTTGCAATTGTTAAAAGTCCTTATCTTCTAAGGTTGGGTTGCTGACCTGAAGATTGCCGGGGAGATGAGCTTCCTCTATCAGCTTCAACTCTATGTGGGGACATGAGAGAAGCCTCCCACAAGGATGGTAAAAACATCAAAACATCCGGGTGTCCCCTGGGCAACGTCCTTGAAGACAGCCAATTCTCTCATACTAGAAGCGACTTGCAGTTTCTCAAGTCACTCCTGATATAGAAAAAATGTCACTGCCCACCATTTTATACTCCTCCCAACTCTAACAGAAGCAGCCTTACCTGTTCAGTCATCTAAACTCATGCTGATCATCACATCTTGTGGCAGTTGATACTACACATTAAGTGTGTATTCTGTGGGGGAAAGTCCTTTCTTTTATTTCTCCATAGTTACCATTTTCTAAACTAAAAATGTCTTTCAACAAACTGCCAGACCTGCAGTTTTGGAGATTTATCATTCAGTAAAGGCTAAAAGCCAAAGGTCTTCTGATAAAAAAAGTGGATAATAACTAAAATGAACCCAGGAGAAAAAATAAAGTTTGGAGAACTTAAAAAAACTGTTTGTTCAAAGTGTATTCATATTGAAGGTCAATAACATACTAAATTGCAGGGAGGGCAAGGGGAAAGCACTGAGGGAAAACTGATAAAACCCTTTTAAAATTCCAAATAAATTAACAGGTTCCAGATGTTGGGAGGGACTTTTTTTTAATCTTCACATTTCTTTGACAAGTTACAGCTATGAACCAAATCAGCTTCTTTTAGGGACATTTTTCCCCCACAAAACATTATGACAATTTAGTTTCAGTTGAGTATTTGGGCTTGCTTCTGCTTTATAAAGCTGTTGGTGTGAACCATTAATTTGTTGGAGGTAAAGTTTCATTTTTCAGTAAGATCTCGGGTGACAGGAGAATGGAGTGTGTCCATCCTCAAAGGAAAGCTGGCTTCTCATCTGCAGAAAGACTAAAGAAATCAAATTCTCAGCCTGGGAGGAAACCTGGCAAAAAGATGGAGAAGGTTCTGTCATCATGAATTCGGTCCAAACAACTATTCTAGTTAAAAGGTTAAACTCCCACCGGGAGCTATGAGTGTTGCAATAAGAAATTGTCTCCAAACATTGTTCTTAAGAAAAGACGTTTATCAAGGACGTCTGGAGGCACAATTCCAGAAATCTAAGGACCCATGTTCACTATTAGAAAAAGTACTCAATTCAGCATCCAGCACAAAGGAAAAGAAGTACTCATCTCACTCCTTTTTATTTCTAGGTCTAAACTTCTGCTATAACATTGGGAGAAAAGATTACTATTATTATTATGTTTATTATTATTAAATTTATTATTATGTTTATTTATACTCCACTTTATCTCTCCCAAAGGAGACTCAAAGCAGCTTACATTAAAAATTTTACCACACAATTTAAAATATACAAATATGCAAATATTGAAACAGAATTAAACATAACAATATTAAAATGTCACCTATAATTTGGGGCTTTTCCAAAAAAATTGTAAAGTCTCTAAAAGTATTAGGACTTCCAAGTTTTTTATGTTTTGTCTTTACGTACCTACATTTTTATTGTTATGCACACAATCTCTTTTTTGAAATATTCCAGGATTGCTCCTTTCCTTGTGCCCTTCCTCTTTCCCTTTTCAATATTCACATGTCATATCTAGATTCAAGCCATGTTTCAGTTATTGACTTTAAATACTTTTAAGGGAAAATTTTGTAATTATTATTCAGATGTTATAGTCAGAGCACTGATGTGCTTTAGTAATGTTACACTAGTTAAGAAGTAGGTTCATTTTCTTTTATTGCTGAATTTTCCTTCCTTGATCCCTGTTGATACTGGGTCCTGGAAACACATTTATCATATATATATATATATATACACACACACACACACACACACACACACACACACACACATACACATATATACACACACACACATACATACACACTATTAGGAGCCCCCGATGGCACAGTGTGTTAAAGCGCTGAGATGCTGAACTTGCAGAATGAAAGGTCACAGGTTCAAATCCGGAAGGGGAGTGAGTGCCCGCTGTTAGCCCCAGCTCCTGCCAACCTAGCAGTTCGAAAACATGCCAATGTGAGTAAATCAATAGATACCACTCTGGTGGGAAGGTAATGGCGTTCCATGCAGTCATGCCAGCTACATGACCTTGGAGGTGTCTATGGACAATGCCGGCTCTTCGGCTTAGAAATGGAGATGAGCACTAACCCCCAGAGTCAGACACGACTGGACTTAATGTCAGGGGAAACCTTTACCTTTACCTATAACACTATCGCTATAAAAGTAAAGCCCAAAACAGTTCCATACCCTAAAACATGCAACCTGTCTTCCTTTGTAGCAAATATGCCAACTACTTTTGGTATAACATGAATAGGTAACCTGGAAAACACTGGGTTGATTAGAGTGACTTGGGGGGGGGGATCCTTGCTAATGGTGGGAGTAACCTAGAAATACATTGAGACGGGAAAAACATTATCTAGATCTGCAAAATAAATTTATTTGTACAGGAATCAAACTTGCGACTTCTAGGCACTTTATTCTTGTTTGCAGAGGCTGTAAGACACTTTCCCTAGCATTTCTCTTGGTTGTATCTTGCTATTGGAATATTTAACTGATACTGTTTGGAACTGCTGTAAGGATGTGCTCTGAAAAAGATCACACAATTCTTTATTATTCTTTGATCCAAACTAGAGGATGGCCCAATATTGTAAGTCCATGAGTATCTGTCTAATAGTATCTACCTGAAGTTAACTGAGTCAAGTTAAACGCTGAAGAATATGTACATAGTATTTCAGCCTAAATGCATTAAGTCAGCACTTCTCTGTGTGGCTTTCCTTTTAAAAACAAGAGACATGTGGGTAGTTTGGGGACCAGACCCATGGGAAGGAAGTTCACCCAATTCCTTTCCATGTTGTTGCCTCAATAAAAATCACTTATTATTTTGCCAAGCTGGAATTCCATCCTTGAGCTAGTGACAGTGTTCAGGATGCATACTTTTCATCACAATGGCAGCAGGAGAATGTGTTATTTTTCCCACCCTCCTATGCTATTGTCCTGCATCTGATGGATCCTACCTCAATTTTTATTTTAGGGGGGAAAAACAGCAGATGCATTAAATCCATTGAAGCATTTAACATATGGCACCAATTCGGCAGAAATGTGTCCAGTTCCAAATTATAGCTTGGAAAATTTATTTTGAGGGGACTACATGTTATAGAATGTCTTAGTCTTCATAGCTACTGATTCATACATCCTGGTTTGTAAAGTGACATTATCCAGAGCCTTACCGACAACGTTGGTGACATAGAGAAGGGAAGTGTTTTTGCTGACCTCCTATGAACAGAGGCCATAGGTCAAGCACTATAGACATTTTTGTCATGGAGTGGGAAGAAAGGAGTGAAGCCAGAAGCAATGCAAGAGCTCACCTCCTCTTTCATTGGAGCCACCCTACTTGTCATATAACTCAGGGCAAGGAAGGAGAATGTCCTTGGGACTGGCCTGATTAATTATCCCTTGCTAGAAGTCAACCAACTTGGGGATCAGATCATTGGGTTAGTGCTCTTGTAGACAGCCAGCTGGTGAGCAACCCAGTTTGTGGGTTATCACTGGAACTCAGGTGTTTTGCTCAGAGTAAGCCAGGGAGTCAGTCCAGGGAAGACCAACTGCCCCAGCTATCCCACAATGGATTGTCCCCACTAGATTGTTTGCATAGGGAAATTCAATAGGTTCTAATTAGTAAACTGCCCATATATATCAAGCAAACTTTGGTGTGTGGTTGTGTTATTTTGTGGGTTGGTCAGCAAAAGGTATGACTCTTTTTCAGATACAACTCAGAGCTTTAATGTAAATGAACCAAGTATTATCAAGTTGGCAACTTTATGACCAACTTGACCTGTCTACTTCACCTTAGTATCTCCCTAAAACTAACATTTCTGAAGAAAAATACTAATCAAAAGTGAGATCTCTGGAGGTTAAATGCTTGCTTTCCCCCCATCAAATTTTACATTTAGCATTACTTTGCTCATCCCAACTATATTTTGAAAATTCAGTTCTGAAACCATGAGACTAACCCATTCCATTCTCAGACCTAGAACGGGGATCTCATTTATTTCCTAATCTGTAAATGGAATCTGAGTCTTGATTACAGCTTTCATTCCAATGCCCATGAGACCTCTGCTGTACTGAACTCATTTTCTTCACTTTCATAATGTGCTGGATGATGTTTCGACAGTCTAAAACAATTTCCAAAGGCCAAAAGTAATTAGGACACGTCACAGTTCCCAGAACACAGTAGAGTAGTCAAATTTCCTCATTCTTTGGGGACCGCTAAAGATTTCTAAAGGTCTTGTTATTGCAAGCTGAAAATGTATGTTAAAGAACTACGGTAGAGTTCTTTGGTTGTCTCAATATCTTTTAGGGCTGTGCAAAATTTTTGTTAGTCGTCGTAAGCCAGATCAAATTAGTTGAATTCATACTTACAACTCGATATCCGACACATGGGCATGGCCTGTGCCAAAACTTAATAACTGAAACTTAGCCAATACCTTTTTGTTTCAATTTTGTAAACCCCAGAAGCTTTCCAAAGTCAATTTCATGTTCAGCGTACGCGAGCAAAGCAAAGCCAAAGAGGCTGCCATTCCTCTTTACATGAATGGCCTCTCGCCATTAGGAGAGCAAAGCAGCAGGGAGAAAGCAGAGTTCACTGGGAAAGAGACTGAGAAGGAACAGAATTCTGGGAAATGTAGTTTGGGAAGGCAACGATACCTATGGCAAAGAATTCAAAAGGCCCTGCCCTAAACTATATTTCCCAGGTTTCTGCTCAGCATCAGAAAGCCCCAATTGGCATAGGGGAGAGATTTGTCCCTCCGTAGCAGCAGCCAGCCAGAGTTCCAGTAAATTGTTACATCTGCAAAGACTGACTGATATTTCTAACAAGTAAATCTCTGTGCTGGGCTGGGAAGAAATCCCTAAATGGACATTTTATTGGTTAATATGAGAGACATTCAATGAGATAACTGTTGTGGCTTTTTTAAAAAAAACATTTTTGACAAAACTTTTTTTAAAATTCCCAAAAACCATTGATGTATGAATATTTTTGAAAGTTGGAGGAATTTTTTTTTGTTATCTTGTGTTATTGTATAGAAAATTTGAGGCAATCGCTCTTGTAGTTTTCTTTTTAGAAATGTTGTTTATAAAAACTTTGATAATTCCCCAAAAATCCAGAGATAAGTGAAATGTTCTGAAACTTGATGCACTAATGGTGGTAGATGTGTTCTGCCATTGTAACACTGTTCCGTCCCCCAGGACGATGGTTTGCCTTACCTATTGGTCGTTTGTTTGTTTTCCCTCCTTTACATTTTGTTTGAGCCTCTGGCTGCAAAAGCCTAGGAAAAATGGCTTGGAATCTGCAAGAGCTGGCTGCAGTTTTCTTTGCAGTGATTGGTCAAAGAATGCAACATCTTAGGACCGCCCTTTTTACCAGGGTCTAGTCTCCATTTTGGAGCTTCATTCTGGCTATAGTCTTCCAACGTGCTGGAGCTGTGCAAGGCTAACTGGGACAAATCATCCTCAAAACCAGGCCAATCTAAGCCTATCCAAATTAGATAAGTATTGAATTATATTGATCTGGAATAAGAAATCTAGTTAGAGGAGCAGGGTTATTCTGTCGCTTCTAGAACTAATCTTTGCTGTAAAGATAGGGAAGGAAAGAGTTTCTCCTTCTAATATAGGCAGCGTGATTAGGGTATAGTGGTTTTATAATCACCTTTGCTTTCTGGAACCAGGGATAATTCTGTACCTAAAACCTATAGAAATTTGTTTCATTTTCTGCAACTTTAAGATCTGTGCCAGGTTTACAACCTTGTATGAATAAACATCTTTTTTGAAGTTATCCAGACTCAGTCGTTCAATATCTATAGGACAGCTTATAGGGATTTGCAGTTCGCCCGGATAAAGGACAGCACGTTTCAGTTTTATAGTTTTTTATTGTCCGGCGGACGGCACAGTTTTGAGGACGATCAGCGGTTTTTCCGCTTCAGCTAGCTTGCACGGCCATAGAGACTTTGATTTTGTGGTCTGTTGCAGTGAAAGCTTGCTGCCAGGCCGAAAGGCAAGTGAGAGAGTGGGGCTCCATTTCTTCAGCCTCTGCAGTATCCTGCTCTTCAGCTTGCGTGTGTGCGCGTAGCCCTGCGGCTGTTTCTGCAATTGCACGGCTGTGCAAAACCCAGCAATCTACCCCGAGCTCCTTCGGTGGCAGGCATCGAGCCGCGGAGCTCCAGCAGTAGGTCCTGGGCTTACACGGAGGTGGTGAGTCCAGAAGCGCTCGGCCGGGACGGTCGCCTGGCGGTGGTGACCTGCCTCATTGTCCTGCGGTGGTGACCTGCCTCATCGTCCTGCGGTGGTGACCTGCATCATCGTCCTGCGGTGGTGACCTGCCTCATCGTCCTGCGGTGGTGACCTGCCTCATCGACCTGCGGTGGTGACCTCCCTTCACAGCGGGGAGGAGGCGTCTTTTCTCTCCTCCTTTCCAAAGCCAGCCTCAGTGCTCCTTCGGCGGCAGGCCTCGAGCCGCAGAGCACGAGGTGCTTGAAAATTTGGCGAAGTCGCCATTTTGGCAGTTTACGTCACTCGGGCAAGGGAGGTATCAAGTGGCAAGTTGCTGTCAGTTGGCATTTTGCAGCTTGCCCACCAAAGTCTGGCGCCAAAGGTCACAATCTTTGTAAAGTATAGTTACTTAGTGATATATATTGCTATGGTTAAGTGCTGTGAATTGTATTATATATTGAATTTGCTTTTATTGTAAATTTACTTGCAGGTATATTGCATTTGCCTTTGTTGTAAATTTACTTGCTATTAAGAATACATAATGTCTATGCAATTTCAAGATGATGCAGATGGTATACCTCCTTCTGAGGCTGAAAGTAGGAATGAAAGGCCCCAAAGGATAAAGCACCCTTCAGCCAAGATGCTAGCCCATCTAATAGATGAAAAGGAGCTCCTCCATGTGAGGTTAGGTTCGGCATGGGAGCGAATTGTAACATTAATGGACAGAATTGAGAGCTTGGGTATTACAAGGGTGCCATCCATATTACAGACAGACCTTGAAGAGACCTTCGGTATTTGGAGGGGTTTGGTGTCTAAGATAGTCCAGGTCCTCGAGCGCATTAACGCCAAGGATTCAGAGTTAGAAATAGTGAGTGTCTTAGCTGACACTAATGAGAAAGAAAATAAGGTGAGGGCAATTCTAGATGCCTTGGAATTTAGTTCTCCATCTGTTAATCTAAGGTCTGAGCCAAAAGGAAATCAGTCTTCCTTATGCAGCCATGAGACCAATCTTTTAAAATCACCTGCTGTGGCACTTAGTCTTAAGTCCAACCGCTCTAGCCAGGTATCTAAGCTAAGGGAGTGTGCATCATCTAAACATAGCCACTCTAGCAAGTCTTCTGCTGCTGGGAGTGCCATCTCTTCCCTAGCTGCCTTGCACATTAAGGAGGCTGCACGTCTGGAGCTAAAGAGCAAGGTAGCGGGGGCGGAGGCTGATGCTAAGGCAGCTGATCTCACCCTTCCCTTTAAAGAAGAAGAGCAACGACTGCAAATAGAACAGGCCCGTAGACAAAGCGAAATGCAAATGGAACAGGCCCAAAGGCAAGGTGAAATAGAAATGCTTAGAATAAGGATGGATGCTACAGCCAAAAGGGTAAGGGCTGAGACTTTGGCCAAAGCCCTAATTGAGCCACTCACAGAAGAAAATGTAAGCCAGTTACCAATACAGGATCCTTCTGCCAAAGTGTTTGCGCACCTTGGCAGCATGAACAGCCAGTTTTCGGATGAGGAACAGGAAGACTTCTCTCCTTACTCAGAGCAGGGCCCCAAAGTCACTTTTGAGTTTCCTGCAGAGCAGAGCGTCATAGCGGGGAGCTCACCCTTGCCCGAGCTACCTGTGCCTCCTGCTAAATCCCTAGGTCAGTCAATCAGGGCCTCAAGGCCAAGTGCTAGTTGGCCCTTACAGACAGCTGCACAGGGAGCCACCGATTCGTCAGTGGTCGATGTCATCCCTCCAAGAGGCCAAAGGTTGACGCAAGGTGCACGGTGGGAGTCCACTCCACAACAGCAAACTCCTCAATTGTTCCCTTCGACGCCAGAGTCCCAGCTTGTCTCCATCATCAGAAGCCCCAGAAGAGATCTTAAGGACAAGGGTGTCGAAAAGTTTTCGGACAAGCCTGAGGAATTTCTTCTCTGGAAGGCCACCTTCCAGAGAGCAATCAGAGACTTAAAGTTATTGCCTGAGGAAGAACTGACTCTTCTGGCTGCATGGTTGGGCCCAGCCTCATCCTCACAAGTTAAGAAGATCTACGCAGCCCACGTAGCCGATCCCGACAAAGCCCTGGAAAAGGCCTGGGCCAGGTTGCAGCAGAGGTATGGGGCCAGCACAGAGATTGAAGCATCTCTTATGGACAAGCTCCAAAGGTTCCCAGCTTTGAAACTCAAAGACTTCAAACTCTTGTGGGACCTCAGCGATCTCCTTACGGAATTAGAGTCGGCCAAGGAGAATCCAGAACTGCCCGGTTTGAAGTGCCTCGATCAGCACCTGTCCCAGAGGCAGATCTTGACCAAGCTGCCCTTCACTTTGCAAGAACGCTGGGGACAGGAGGTCTTCAACTACAAGGAGGCCCACTCCCAGGCATACCCTCCATTTTCTCATTTGGTCCAGTTCATCACCAGGGCAGCCAGAGAAAGGAATGATCCGCAGACGGGCCTCCCCACCTTATACCAAGGGACCCATCCAGGGAAGGCATCTGAAGTGGACAAGAAACCACCTAGAGAGGCCAATAGACCTGTCAGCGTAAAGGCAGTCGAAACTCAACACAAGACTGATGAACCCAGGTCGGAGGTAAAAGAGTTGCTTTGCCCTATCCACCAAAAGCCTCACAGCTTGGCCAACTGCAGGGAGTTTAGTAGAAAGTCATACAAAGAAAGGCAACAGCTAGTTCAAAAGCAGGGAATCTGCTTTAGATGCTGTGGAGCAACTCCACACTTTGCGTCCAACTGCAAAGAAAACGTCAAGTGTGAGAAATGCAACAGCCTCAAGCATTGCACCGCAATGCACAACTCCAGTGTCATCTCCCACCCCAAAGGGAACGTTTCACCAAAAGAAAAGTCAGCAGTCGAAGACACCGACAAGCCAGTCGTACCAGAGATGCAGGTGGAGGTTTCAGCAGTCGCCTGTACAGAGCTGTGTTCTGACTCGCACCAGTACAGAGTTTGTCATCCTATCTGCCTAGCGGATGTATATCCAGCCAAGAGCCCTTGGCTTAGAAAGAGACTCTATGTGGCCCTGGATTTACAGAGCGACGCCTCCCTGGCTACTCCAGAGTTCTTCCGCATGTTTGACCTTAAAACCAAGATGGTTGACTACACTATGACTACGTGTGCAGGAAAAAAGAAGTTGCAGGGTCGCATAGCATCTGGCTTTGTTGTCTCCTCTTGCGACCAGAAGAGGCAGTTCAAGTTGCCAGACCTGATTGAGTGTTCCTCCATCCCTCGGAACAAAAAACAAATTGTAACTAGAGAAGTTGTGGAGGCTCATCCACATTTGCGACGATTAAAGAATGCCATACCTGCTTTCCGTCCAGATGTGGACATTGCCCTTCTGCTTGGTGCGGACTGTCCGAACTTGTTCTATGTGAACGACCAAGTTAAGGGACCTCCAGGGGCGCCCATTGCTCAGCTGCTACCACTAGGCTGGACAGTTACAGGCCCAGTGTGCATAAACAAGATGCACCCACCATCGTCGTTGGACTCCAATCAAGCACAGGTGCTTAAAGGTGGACGTCCTACACTTGTGCGCAGTTGCCTAAGTCACATCTCAGTCTACTGCCAAGCAATAACTCCAGAGTATTCCTCCATCTTCAAAGTCTCTGAGAGAGACGAAGCCACAGCGCTCTCGAAAGATGAGCAAAGGTTTTCGGACATTATGAATGCTCAAGTCTCACGAAGTGCAGAGGTGAAAGCCTGCAAATCAACCACAGAAATCAAGATGGGCCAAAGATCTTGCCTGGAACCACACCGTTTTGAATGTTTTTCGGAGTGGCACAGTCTTCTTAGAGCAGTAGCTAGGCTTATACATCGTTTAGCTTGCAAAGATAGTGAGCCTTTACAGGTCCAGGATATGATAAAGGCTAAGAGCGTCATATTCAAGTCAGTACAGAGATCTGCTTTCAAGCAGGAAATAGCTAGGCTAGAGCAAGGGCTCAACATCCCTAATCAAAGTCTTCTAAATGAGTTAAACCCATTTCTAGACAAGGAGGGTATTTTGAGAGTTGGAGGAAGGTTAGCCAAAGCTAAACTCAAGGCGTGCATAAAAAACCCCATCATCATACCCCCTAATAGTCACACTGCATTGCTGCTCGTTCGGCATCACCATGAAAGGATCCATCATCAGGGTAGAACTCTAACTGAGGCAGCCCTTAGAAATGAAGGTCTGTGGGTAGTTAATGCCAAAAGGTTGGTCAACAGTTGTATTTTCAAATGTGTTAAATGCAGGCGCCTTAGGCGAAACTGTCAAAGTCAGTTGATGGCAGAACTACCTCAGGATAGGACTTTGACAGACCCACCCTTTTCCCATGTGGGAATCGATGTGTTTGGTCCTTGGGAGGTTGTCACTAGGAAAACCAGGGGTGGTGTTGTAAATAACAAGAGGTGGGCAGTTTTGTTTACTTGTTTAGTAATACGAGCTGTCCATATAGAAGTCATAGAAGGGATGGACACTTCATCATTTTTAAACGCATTAAAAAGGTTCATAGCCCTCAGAGGGCCAATTAAGTCAATTCGGTCGGACTGTGGCACTAATTTTGTAGGTGCGACCAAAGAACTCAATTGTGTGTCTAGGTTTGGGAGAGACCCAAAGGTTCAGAACTTTACGAATACTGAACAAATTATGTGGACTTTCAATGTTCCTCACGCCTCCCATATGGGTGGTGTTTGGGAGAGGATGATTGGTATTAGTCGCAAAATCCTTAATGCCATGTTTTTGAGTCATAGGTCATTGACGCATGATGTTTTGGTGACACTTATGGCGGAAGTTACCGCAATTATCAACAACCGGCCGCTGGTTCCCCTTACCAGTGACCCTGAGAACTTACAACCACTGACTCCTGCACTTATTTTGACACAAAAGGTGCCAGGATGGAAGGACGTCATGTTGCCAGTTCCGGACGGAACTCACCGTGCCCTGTGGAAACAGGTGCAGTCCTTGGCCAACCACTTTTGGAAAAGGTGGAAAGCTGAGTACTTAAGCCAGCTTCAAGCTAGAAGAATCTGGCAAAGCCCACAGGACAACATTGAGGTTAACAACGTTGTGTTGTTAAAGGACAAAGACTTGCCCCGCCATGCGTGGCCCATGGGCATTGTATTAAAGACCTTTCCTTGCCCGGACGGTAAGGTCAGGAAAGTTCAATTAAAGACTTGCAACAGAGGCAAAGTGTCCATTTTGGACAGACCAATTAGTGACCTCGTGTTGCTTATTGGAGATGTTTAAAGTTCTAGTGTTTGTATTGTTGTGTATACAAAGGTGTTTGTATGTTTTTGATTGGTAAATTCCCATATCCTGGGAATTTAGCGGGGAGTGTTCCGTCCCCCAGGACGATGGTTTGCCTTACCTATTGGTCGTTTGTTTGTTTTCCCTCCTTTACATTTTGTTTGAGCCTCTGGCTGCAAAAGCCTAGGAAAAATGGCTTGGAATCTGCAAGAGCTGGCTGCAGTTTTCTTTGCAGTGATTGGTCAAAGAATGCAACATCTTAGGACCGCCCTTTTTACCAGGGTCTAGTCTCCATTTTGGAGCTTCATTCTGGCTATAGTCTTCCAACGTGCTGGAGCTGTGCAAGGCTAACTGGGACAAATCATCCTCAAAACCAGGCCAATCTAAGCCTATCCAAATTAGATAAGTATTGAATTATATTGATCTGGAATAAGAAATCTAGTTAGAGGAGCAGGGTTATTCTGTCGCTTCTAGAACTAATCTTTGCTGTAAAGATAGGGAAGGAAAGAGTTTCTCCTTCTAATATAGGCAGCGTGATTAGGGTATAGTGGTTTTATAATCACCTTTGCTTTCTGGAACCAGGGATAATTCTGTACCTAAAACCTATAGAAATTTGTTTCATTTTCTGCAACTTTAAGATCTGTGCCAGGTTTACAACCTTGTATGAATAAACATCTTTTTTGAAGTTATCCAGACTCAGTCGTTCAATATCTATAGGACAGCTTATAGGGATTTGCAGTTCGCCCGGATAAAGGACAGCACGTTTCAGTTTTATAGTTTTTTATTGTCCGGCGGACGGCACAAACACGTTTCACCCCAAGAGCTGTAATGAGGGAGAAAGGAGCCTCTGATGTTTCCCCACTTGCGCAATTACTATAATGAAAAAGTAATGAAATTTCATCACTCTTATTATAGTAATGAAACTTTCACTAACTATACTTTAGAAACACTTTAGAAATGAAGCACTGGCACCCCCTAATTTTGCAATGATTAATTTTTTCATTGATCGCACAGCCCTAATATTCTTTTATTTTTAAAAAATAAAATGTGATCTCCTAGCTCAATTCTGGTGAGGAAAATCAGTGCTAATCACCACCTTTCATTGCAATCACAATAGACAATGTTAAGGACAAAATGAGCATGGAAACCTTTTTGCTCCTCCAACAGACATTGTGTAGGTGGGGAATGATGAGACAGGCTGGAATTGCTACTCTTCTTTTCCATGGGTTAAAAATGTAGGTCTCCTGAGCTGTCGGTCTGACATATTTCGCCAGTAATGACAGTTATTACTTTAAAAATTTCAAGGAAGCAGAATGCAAAGCCAGTAGGAAGGTTTTTACTTTGCAGCAAGATGACCAAGGGGTGTTATAATTTTGCCAACCACTTTTCCAGATGCCGACGTGTTGGTGACACTCAATGGTAGCTGTTTCCTGAACATCTTGGAGATACCTAGTTCTGTGAAGAATAAACTGCCTCCATTAGATTTTCTTGAGGAACCTAACATTTGCAAATTCCAATATAAAATGAGAGGATCCATATCTTCAAAATGAATGGATTCGAATATAGCTAATATAACTAATTTTTTTATTTCTCTGAGTGAACTATGTGTGTGGTAAAATAATATCTTTTTAGATAAATTGATATTGATGTATATTTTTAAATATATATAAACGTAGATTAATTACATGTAGAAATGTCTATTGAGAGAGAAATGCATGAATGTAAACATGTAGCTTCTTGGGCATCTTATAATCTATAAAATTATATATTAAAGGGGATATGGGATGAGACATAGTTATGGGTAGAAACATGTAGAAGTAGCAGAAAGCAAAAATGAGATGATTCATCTATCCCTTCCATTTTTGCTACATGGATTTTGATACTATTCATTCTATTCTTAGAATGAATAGTATTTACTTATTTTTACATTTGAAAAAGAAATTGCTGTTATTCTGAATTTTGCTCAACTATTAATGATATTCAGGTAAGAATACTACTTTTTGTGTCATGAAATCAGTATTACTAGATATAAAAAGGAGACATTAGCAAAATTAGAGAGCCAGTGTGGTGTGATACTTTCAATGTTGGAAATAGGACTTGGGAAATCAGGACTGAAATCCCTATTGGATCACTTTGGAGAAGTCACAGACAAAGGCAAAGTCCCCCTGAAAAAGGAAATCCCATTATAGGTTTCCTTAGGGCAGTGGTTCTCAACTTGTGGATCCCCAGGTACTTTGACCTACAACTCCCAGAAATCCCAGCCAATTTACCAGCTGTTAGGATTTCTGGGAGTTGAAGGACAAAACATCTAGGGACCCATAGGTTGAGAACCACTGCCTTTGGGTTAACATAAGTCAGAAATTGTTTGAAGGCACACAATGAATCAATCCCAGAAACAAAAGAACTTGGGGTTGAGGGAGAGTGAAATATTTGGAAAAATCTGAAAGGGACCTCTCAAAAAGGTCAGTGAAGACTGAACATAGAGTCATTACAAATTGCTGACTGTTGATGGGAAATTTGGAAAGCTGTAACAGTTGGCCGCCTCTTTTCTGGAATTTCAAAGTCTGAACTACTCCAAAATTGTCTGCCTGGATATTGACTGATCCATTCATTTTAAAGATATAGTGACATCTTTGCTTTCTGATGGTTCAACGTACACAAACTTTGTTTCTTACACAAAGTAATTAAAAATGTGTGCAAAAGCATCTTCAGGTTATGTGTATAAGGTGCATATGAATCATAAATAAATGTGATGTTTAGATTGGGTCCCATCCAAGACGTGTCATTATATATATTTCCAACTATCCCAGTATCCAAAATAAATCTGAAATTCGAAACATTCCTGATTCCAGCCATTTCAGAAAAGAAATACTGAGCTTGGAGCATGAGAACGGATTTCACTAACTGGAATACTGCAACATTTTATTGCAAGAACCACTTGACATTAATATTTTATTTCATGCATTGCCACATAACAGTAACACATCAGGATCAAGCCAAATTGGAAATGAACAAGTGTGCCTTTAATATGTGACAAAGGGCTTGTGATCTCCATGTGTGTAATGTGGGACTCCCCATGTTCATTAAAAACAAATCTGGATCATGTCTTTTGTTCATCTGAAAGGCAGATGTTTGGCATTTTTATTTTAAACGTATTTGGCTTTCTCTCATTTGTTCCTGTTCTTTCTTGTTTCCATTGCTAATGCAATAGTGGTTTTGAATTATATTTCATTGGAAGAATATGTGTGAAATCAAAAACCTCACATAAAAGCCATCCAGACATTGCATTAAGAAGTTGTTTTCAGGTTTTAATAATTCTTTACAAATGTTTAATATGAGCTGCTTTCCTCCCACAACTTGGAAATAGTTCAGCTTCATTATGCTCTTTAAATGCAAAAACCCCACTGGATCAACTGACTCTTAAAAAATAAAGAATAAACAATACATTTGTAACGCAACATCAAACAATCGTTCCATTGGCACACCTTCATAATGGATTCTTTATGCAAACTTTATAGCCTTCGAACCATTTTCTAGTTGTGCTGTTTCCAGTACATTTATTTCAGTGAACACTGCTGCAACCCTTGTAAACAATTTTAAAAGCTGGACCCTTTTTCCAAAGGCTCTGGGATGTGCATTTACACCAGGAACTTGCAGAAAATACCAGTAGTGTAAGGAAAATGAGTTGGATGTGTATTGTTTATGAGATATTCTAATGGTTTTTTTAAAAATTTGCTACTGTGGTTAGGTTTTGTACAGGGAGAAGGTTTGAAGAAGATATTCTGATTTGCATCAAAAAGGGAGCTATCCAAACCTTTTCACCCAATGTGCACTGAGCCTGAATAGTTTAAGATGCTGTGATAATTTATGTTGCTATCCAAGGCCATGGTTTCTTCTGTTCCTACTAGTGAGGTTTTTTTTGCTGAAGCTGATCTGATCAGGATAACATTAAAGAACTGCAGGTTCTTTCATGTTACCTGTTTTCCCAAATGATTTCTTTTCACACTGCCATCTCAAGTGTTATTCAAAAGATGATACAAATACTTTAATATTTTAATTATTGAGGAGTTTTGCGTTATATAATTAAGAATTTTCCAGAACACAAGGGGTGCCAAAGTTAGTTCTCCAAGTTACACTATATTCAATGGCAGGGTTTTCTATGAATTCTCAAATCTTTCACAATGAAATATTGTCTTAAAAACAAGAAAACTTGACTATATGGGGTTCTTTAGGTATATCCAACATCCATGATCCCCTCATCACTAGCTATGAGTAATATGGTCAGGCCCGGGCTGTGGCGCAGGCTGGAGAGCAAGCCAGCTGCAACCAGCTACAATGAATCACTCTGACCATGAATCACTCTGGTCATGAGTTTGAGGCCCGCTCGGAGCCTGTGTTTGTCTTGTCTTTGTTCTATGTTAAAAGGCATTGAATTTTGCCTATATGTGTAATGTGATCCGCCCTGAGTCCCCTTCGGGGTGAGAAAGGGCGGAATAAAAATGCTGTAAATAAATAAAATAAAATATGCTGGTATACATTTCTGTTGGAGCCATCTCCTTCCCAGGGATGTGTCCATTCTAGTTGACTTGGGATGAACCAATCTGACCCCAATCATGACTATCCAACTCCTTTACTAAGATGTCCAAGCAACACAGAAATAAGTGGGTTTCCTCTGTTGTGCACCTTCAGTTCATATAGCAGGAGCTATACCACATCCACGTGGGAACCTACAGCTATGCCAGCTATGTTGCTGATGCAGCTGAGGATTACTGTTGATGGAACTGAGCACTGAAGGAAAACAAAGCTGTTCAGGATCTTACCCCTAAATACAGAGAGGTGACTTGGTTGCTATTGCCATTATTCATTTCCCACATCTGGCTTCCAAATGTGAAAATATGTTGGTGGATCACATCCCTACAGTCAGTGCAGGCTCCCAGAATGAGCCTCTGATCTTGGTAAGTTGTGCTTGGATTGGGCCACTCTGACAAAAACACGGATCTAGGACCAGATGTCCAAATTTGATAAGGTCCCTCTGGCAGCTTTGGTGCTACAATCACTACTCAGTAGATGAACCAGACAGGGCTGCTCCTTATGTAATTCATTTAAGTGAACACACTAACATATCTACACTGACCACTGCTAATAGATGAAACTCCAAAGAAAAGAGCTATTTGGAAAATGGTCTTAACTGGGACTGGACCCACTGAAAGGGTCCATCTACACCAGCGGTTCTCAACCTGTGGGTCCCCAGAGGTTTTGGCCTTCAAATTCCAGAAATCCTAACAGCTGGTAAACTGGCTGGAATTTCTGGGAGTTGTAGGCCAAAACACCTTGGGGCCCACAGGTTGAGAACCACTGATCTACACTGTAGAATGAATGTCATTTTATATCCCCTTAACTACCATAGGTCAATGCAATGGAATCATGGGAGCTGCATTTTGATGAGGTGCCATCACTCTTTAACAGAGAAGGCTACAGACCTTGTAAAACTATAATTCCATAGCACTGAACCATGGCAATTAAGGTTGTGCCAAACTGTAGACTTCTACTGTGTAGATATATCCTAGGGTTCCTAATTGGATTCACATTATACCAAGACAAAATAAATCACTGATGAAAAATACTTTATTGGCTATCAGTGTGAGTGATAGAAATCCCATAGCAGATAAAATGTTATGGATGGCCTTTTGCTTTGCCAACATTCCTTATGGTAGATGATGTGCTGCATTATGAGGATGTATCATGTTATTGCCCCAAAGTCCAACAAAGCTTCTTCAGGCAGGTAGCATGCTTTTGCCATCTGGGAGGAAAGGCATGATCTTGACCAAAAGATCTATAAGAGCACTGTATTAAATCTACAGTAAATTATAGATACAGAAATCCCTATTTCATAGAAACATCCCATCCTTCTTTCTGGAGCTATAAAGCAATATTTGGAGAAAAACTCCTTGTGCAGGCATCTGACAGTTCAACCAAGACGTTGTGGCATGTAGCCTACAATCCTAGAGAGAACATTTGAATCAAATTCTCAAATAGTCAAATCCACACAAGTTAAACCTGCAAATGTGAAGGTTTAATGCAATTCAGTTGCATTTCTGTTGAAAGAAGACTGTTTGTAACCATTCAGTTAATTTTAAATTTACAATATGTTGCTACACTAGAACTCTGACCAGAAGAAAAGTGAAAATTTTCATCCTTTATTTGCCTCATTTGTCCTGTTATTTCTGGAGATAAGGAATCTGCATTAATTTTTGAAATCCCAATTTTTCACCCACCCCATCAAAAAACCTTCTTTTACTGTTAAGTTTTGCAAAAATCCCAGATGGCTAGGCTTTTTGTTAAAAAAAAAATCATATGGAACCATTTCCCTCTCTTGCTTTCTGATCTTCCTTCCTTGAAATCTCCATTCCTTATCTTCTAATTTGTTTTACTTCACTGATTCATTTCCCTATGAATTCCAGTAAAAGGCTCAGGGGTAATAGTTTCATAATTCAATTTTTCTGGGACACATAAAGGATCAACCGTGAGATGACTGCTGCAGAACACAAAAGGACCCTTTAGATTCACAGAAGGCCATCTTCCTTTCCAAGCTGCCTTTATTACATGCAACCAAAACATTGTAATTCCCCAACCCCGAGGAACTATAAATTAGCAGATATCATTTTGCAAAAATCCAAGATAATGAGATTTGGTGTAAAGAAAGGTTAATGCAAAGTTTGTTGGCTCCTTTAATTAATTAATAACTTAATTAATATGCTGGCAAAAAGTTAATGCCAAAACTCCAAGTTAAGTCAATTGCTTTAATTTTTTTAAAGGTAAATTTAATTTGTCCTCTTCACTTGGCAAATTTCCAACATCATTCCTTGCTTAATTGACTTCAATTCACTAATTTCTATCACTGCATTTTGACAGTAGGCTAAAAATAAGTGTACAATATCGTTTATCGATAAACCACCCTTGAATTTAAGGGACTTATTTGGTCCTATGGATGTTGTTGTTATTACAGTGAGACAGAAATAATCATGCTTTGCATGGTGCATACAGTCATTTCTGTATAACTCGGTAAAGAAGGAATTATTTTTTAAAAAGGGTATGCAGTCAAAGCGAGCATGTGGTCTTTGATAACTGAGCCATGGGCCAAAGTTTACATAGACATTTAATTTCAGTGTTCGCTTAAGCTTCCTAAGAGAACATGCTTTTTTTTTTTTTTACCCTGGAGGTCTTTCATGTTATTCTTTGTACAGAACCCTAAAGCAGCAGTTGAGGCTAAGGGAGAGATGAGAGCAATATTATGTGTTAATACTGCCATAACACCCTGACAATTGCCATCTTTTCATCTGAAGGAGTGAAGAATGGAGCAGGATTATTCTAGATATGTTCAGTCACTGCTGAAAATGACAGAAAAAACTAAAAACACTTTCTTCTTCTTCTGGGTTAATACTAAAGCAAATCCCTCACAAGAGCAGAGGCTTTATCAATGCCTAGAGATGCAGGTGGACCTGATTCAGATGGCAATTACCATTATTTTGAGGAAATCATTGAGAATAAATTGTTCAGTAAGGCCCCCATATATCTGGTGGAAACTTTCCTGAACTTACATGGAACCAGGAAACCATTCCATTGTTGAAATGAGCAATATCTTCCAGAAGTTACTATAGAGTCATGCTGGAGGATTAAGAAACTTCTTAGTAATTTTTGGCAAAAGCATGTCATAGGACCTAGAGAACCTACAAAATTCCTAGATATGACATGTTTTGTAGGATGTGGATAGGTGAGATGATGAGTACTGGTTCTGCAGGTAGAGGAGTCATACTCTACTTTGTTCCTGAGGAGACTTACAGAAATTAATTTAGATGTATTTGTTGTTTAGAAATTGTGCGGTCTTGGAAGACTACGAAGCAACATTCAGGTGCAGCAGAGAGGGTTGGTGCTTCTTTTAGGTTCTTCATTGATGGAGTACGCTCTTGCCTTTTGCCACTCAGAGAAGGGGACGGTTCCTTTTTATTACAAGATTTAAAGCATAGTACTGATATTGACCCATGGATAAGTTGACCCAAGACTTTTAGAATAATCCATGATCATGTATAGTAAGCCAACTCGGCCCTGTGCCTGACAGTTTTTTCCAAATTCTTGAAAACTTCTATTTTGTCTGTTCTTATACTTCTCTAGGATAATCATAAACAGGTCTTAGAGTTGTTCCACATAGGACTTGACTTCCAGGTCCACCAACTATCCTGATTACTCTTCCCAGAGCACTCTATTGCGAACGTCTTTTCAAAAAGTGGCATGCACAAGTGGAGATAATACTTTAAGTGTGTTTTGATCAGCAAATGCCACTGAACTCCTCTGCTTCCCATGAACTGGATAAGATCGTGTTAGCCTTTTCGGTAGCCACATGATACCGCTGGCTCATTTTCCTGTTCTGCAAACATTGAGGTACATGAAATCAATGTTGCAGAAGAACTTAGCTTTTGGTCGGCTGGTTTTCTTCGTTTCCTCATTAAATTACAGCTTGTCTTCATTCTGTAACTCAGAACTCAATTACCACGGTTGGCTTCCTTCAATCCACCTGTCTTACCTTGTTGCTGTTTTTTTTAACTACAGTATGTTTCTTTTAAAAACTGCTGATGCTTAATACAAAGTGAATTGTCTAGAGTCGACTGCGTTATTTATTTTGTAAAGTCTTATATTGTAAGTAAAATCACCTTTTCTCCTCCTGGAACATGGCTGTTGAGAGTAACCCAATTAATAACTAGGACCTCATCAGATGGGTGGTTTTCCCCATCTCTGTGTGCTGCTGGCATGCTGCCAGGATGGAGTCCACTGTAGCCAAGCAAATGATGCAAGGCTACTACCAGTGGGGCTCCGTGCTGGTAGCATGCCGGCAATGCATAGAGATGGAGTCCAGCATGGAATGAAGCCGGGGACACTAGGGAAATGTCATGGGATAGCAGCTCACAACCCATGACAGTAAGGAGTTGAAATAGAATGCTACACCATGGGTTCCCCTGCTGTCCTTCTGCTTCTGGACCTCCATGTGCCTGTGCCTGATACAACAGGAGCTGTGCCAATGTCAATACTTGGTTACAATACTTGCAGCAGTGCTTCTGAAGCAAGCACATATTTTGTTGGACTGACTGTGCAAGATTTGGAGGAATGAAAAAAACATTAAACTTTAACCCAAACATATTCAGATCAACCAAAGAGACTGTTGACCTCCATATAATATTTCTGAACAGGCATTACTTAGAATTATTTCAATCCTCACCCTACTAATTAAGCAAGAAATATAAAATAAGACAATGGAAAAAGATTTATGGCATTCATTAGTATGTCAACAACTGTGGCTGATATAAAATGCCAAGGTACTAGAAAAATACTCTAAAAAGTCATTGTTTTATATACTGAGTTGTCACTTTAACATTTATGTTATACTACATTGAATTAATGAGATTTGATACCACTTTAACAGCCACATCTGTGGAATCATGGGAATTGTCTGTAGCCTTCTCTACCGAAGAGTGCTGGCACCTCACCAAACTACAAATCCAAAGATGCTAGAGCTTTGAGCAATGCCAGTTAAACTTTCTGCATTAATTCTACAGTATAAATGATTCTTAGATTTCTCATTGATGTGAAAGCAACTTTGCATTATGGGATTTTAGCCATCTTTCCAAGCCCCTACAGTAAATGGAAGTCTATAATGATACAGTTCTCAACTGTGGAAGAGTCAGAAATCATCTCTAGAGATGTAAAAACAAGGCAATCCTATTATGCTATTCTATTCATTCTGGTAATGAGGATAAATGGGGGAAATGTATGAAGTCCCATTCATTTTATTGTCCCATTTGTTCCTATTTATTTTCCAATTTCTTTGCACTGTGGCACAATTTGACATTGGATACATTGCCTAGAATTCTGTGTACCATTCAGAGAATGTTCACAAAGAGAACTTTAACAAAATAGATTGGAAAGCTCTGTTTGGTTTCGAGCGAAATTAAAGTGGTCACTTACATATCATGAAAAATGAGGGAATGTATCAATAAAAAAGAAGATAACAAAAGAAGATATGGGTTTGCCTAAAATGGACATACACTACCTAATGTATATGTACAGATATACTTACTATATCTGAAATAGAAATGCAATAGGTTGTCAAAGTATTAGAAAAGACTGCAAAGAGGTAACCTCTCCCTAGCCATTAAAGTTAACATCAGATTCTCTGCTTTTCCTTGTTTTAACTTCAAACCAGACTTCAGGTAGAATAGTCTCTATGGAAAGTTTAGCAGAGTGTCAGATTGCATTCAGTATATCCATCAGGACTTGAGCAATTATCAGGAACAGCAGAAACAAAGAGAGAGAAATCTTCTGTTATTTAGAAAATATTCCAGCAGCTGGTTAATAATAATGTAGACTATGAGATGTGTCAGAGATGTACCTTTGATGGCTATTAAACAACCCTCCCCTTTCTCCAATCTAAACGTTTCTAAATGTGAAAAAAATGTATTGGAACGGCCTGGTTTATGCTTATGGATCATGTGATTAATTATGAGCCCCCGGTGGCCTAGGGGATAAAAGCCTCGCGACTTGAAGGTTGGGTTGCTGACCTGAAAGCTGCCAGGTTCGAATCCCACCCGGGGAGAGCATGGATGAGCTCCCTCTATCAGCTCCAGCTCCATGCGGGGACATGAGAGATGCCTCCCACAAGGATGGTAAAACATCAAAACATCCGGGCATCCCCTGGGCAACGTCCTTGCAGACGGCCAATTCTCTCACTCCAGAAGCAACTCCAGTTGCTCCTGACATGAAAAAAACAAAACAAAAAAAACCCTGTGATTTTAAATGTTTGAATGGTTTTACCTGAATTTTATAATTGTTAAATGTCTTTTAATGTTGTATTGTTGTCAAGTATTTGAATAGCTGCTTTCTATGAAAAGCCGCCACGAGTCCCCTCTGGGGTAGAGAAAGGCGGGATAGAAATATCGCAAATAAATATTAAATAAATAAATTTCAAATTACTTTTTTTGCCAATGCATTTGATAACACTTGAATCAGTTTAAACTAAAATACTGCAGGCTGACTAGTTTACTGAATTGATTGGGCTCCTTAAAGCAGGATTTATTCTTCTGCAGGATATACTGTGTCTATTTGTGTATAAATCAATCTCATGTAGAAGTTGAGATAAGGTTTTTGGGCCAAACTTATGGATTTTGATATGACCCATGGATAAATTGAGGATCATTTAGTGGAGAGGTGAAAGAGCCAATGCTGCCACCATATTCCATACACTTTATTTATATTCCGCTCTATCTCCCCGGCACGACTCAGAGCAGATTACAGAACACATATGAGGCAAACATTCAATACCTTTTACACAACGGTATACAATACAGAAACAGAGGTAAAGGTTTTCCCCCAAGGTTTCTACCAAGGCAAAACAACAGACCAGAAATAGTCTCTATCTACCATGGTACCATGGTAATTAGAAAATAGACAGGGTCAGCATTTCTTTTAGGTTTTCTTGGAGAATGAATGTTTTCTTTTTCTTTTGTTTTTAATAAGAATTAAAGTGCAGTACTTACATGGATCCATGGATAAGTCAACCCCCCTTTTTAGGGTCAAATTTTGACAAAAATTTCTAGACCCCTACATAAGTATATACATGCAGTAATTTTGAAGCCTGGAAATTACATATAGCAATATTTATTTACTATATAATTATTTTCTATTCCTTCAAAATGGCTTTGGGAAAGGCGTTGTGTTGCAGCCCCAATCAGCCTTTCCCAGCATATCTGATGGCGAGGAATGCTTGGAATTGCAGTCCAATAAAAGATTGCCCTTTTCCCATTCCTGCTTGAGACTGTTGCTCTGCTGTACAGATTTATCTCTCTTTAAGCTCTTACAGGAAAGCTTGGCAAAGAACCACTCTGTCTTTCTTTCGCCAAACCGCAGCATCTTCATCTATTACTCCCAAGGCTCTCCGCCTTTCATCTCAACATAGTTAGAGGAAGCCATGAATTCTATGAACTGTGCTCTGCCCTCCATTTACATTCTCTGGGTCCTTTGTAGAACCTCACTTGATTAGTGTAATTGCATACAGGGGTTCAATGACATACAATTGTGGCCAGACAGTTTGCCAAAGCATGGCCTAAAATGTTTGGGAAGCTTGATCAATTTGTTCATTCTTTTAAAAGAAAGCATCATAAGTAATGAAACTATGCTGGTTTTTGACCGTAATGAAGAAAGATTTGAGGCAAGTCATGAAATGATTTCATGAACCGCATGGCTCATGTATAAATATGGCAATGATTCTAGGGGAGCATCTGCACTGTAGAATGAATGCAGTTTGACACCACTTTAACTGTCATGGCTCAATGATGTAGAGCAGTGGTTCTCACCTGTGGGTCCCCAGGTGTCTTGGCCTACAACTCCCAGGAATCCCAGACAATTTACCAGCTGTTAGGATTTCTGGGAGATGAAGGCCAAAACATCTAAGGACCCACAGATTGAGAACCACTGTCCTAAGTGATATCTGGTATAAGAACAGCTACTTGGATCTACTCTAGAGTATCTGGATTAGAGGGGAAAGTCAGATCTCCCCCCTCCCCCCAAAGTGGTGTCATATTTAAGATCGGCTTCTTGGGTCTAATGGGAAAGGAAAGTGATTGTGGAAAGTTAAGGTGGAAAGTTAAGGGCAATGACAGTGGTTCTTAACTTCTGGGTCCCCAGGTGTTTTGGCCTACAACTCCCAGAAATCCCAGCCAGTTTACCAGCTGTTAGGATTTCTGGGAGTTGAAATCCTGAAATTTGAGGACTCACAGGTTGAGAACCACTGCTGTAGAGTCATGGGAACTGTAGTTTGGTCAAGCACTAGCATTCCTTGGCAGAGAAGGATAAAACCTCAGAAAACTAAAGTTCCCATGATTCTGTAGCTATGAGCCATGGCAGTTAAAGTGGTTTCAAACTAAAGTGGTAGATCCATCCATTGATATGTTTGTTATTTGATCTGTAGCTACAAAATGTTGGATTGGCTCTGGCTAAAGTGCAAGAAACTATATTATGGATAGCTGGAGCCCCGATAATCTTCTTCCACAAAAACCACTTGTGTTCACAGATGCTTCCTCCAAGTCCTGACATGGAGAGATACAAGGTTGGGAGGGATGCGAGGGAGAATATTACTCACAAGTGGGCACCAAGTAGAAGAATTTGCCTATGGCGATCTGCTTATTTATTTATTTACATCACTTTTACCCCACCTTTCTCCCCGAGGGGATTCAAGGCGGCTTAGCTCCCTCTTTATTGCCATTTAGACACCACAAATAGGATTTTTGCACTGAAATGTAGCCATGTAGAGTTCTGTTCATAATTCTCAACAGCTATTCAATCCCCTCACCCAACCCCCAAGGCACTTCATTGCATTTGCTTCTCCTAGTAATATATTTGTTATTGGGGAAGAAACTACTTTCAAATAAGCAGTTATTTAACCAGTTATAGCCAGTTATTATTACCATTTCCCAAATTGGGTGCAGTTTGGGAAGTAATGTGTCGGATTCATACTAACCATGACAATGAAAGGTATTTGTGTTATAAATTTTACAATTCAAATGGGATTTATTTATTATATGAAAATATCAGCTGTGTCTGTATAATACTTTTCCATGCAAAATCTATCCTATTTTCAAGCAAGTTGACAGAGAATTTAGATTTTTTTTTCACCCCAAAAGCAATGCTTGAAGCACAGATGAAATTGGACCTTGTGTGTATTTTCTCTGGAAGTTTGCCCTGAACAGGCCACTGGAGGCAGGATTCTGATTTCATTGCTCTTTCATTTTTATTATGTTCTCCGACATGCACTTGAGGTACCAATTCCTAATGCAACCTTCTCATTGTCTTATATTACTTTTATCATGTGATATCATGTCAACTTGAACAACAAGTACCTTATCTAAAACAGGGGAAGGTTTGTATGATTGTGTGTCAGAGCCTTTCTTTTAAAACAAAGAGGGATTCCATCATAAGGTCACCTGCTGCTTTTCTTTCTCCAACTATGCTTGATAAATTATTTCTATTCCCTTCAGTCCATTTTTACTATGCTTTCCCCCACTCCCAAAAAAGATCTCATTTTTATCTCCTCAGCATTGCTGAAAACAAATCCTTTTTAAAGCTTGGCTTTATTGTAAGAGTGGCTGCTTCTAGTATATGGATGCTTCTCAGAGTTAATGAATTAGAAAATGAGCAAGTAGTGATCTGAAATTACCTAATTGTCTTAACTTTTAAAATCTATGTATTAATGAATTCCATTAATTCAGCTGCCATTTATTGCCTTTGACATATTCTCAACTTGATTCCTCTTGGTGTCTGAGTGCTTATTACAGATAATTAGTCAGGAAAGGCAATACAGCTACAAAGCAAGGCCGGGTAAAGTGTAGCTCTACTCCCAAATGTTGCTGAACTGCAAATCCCAGCATTCTTTACTTTGGCTGGGTTTGCAATCCAACAATAACTGGAGGGCTATACAGTGCCCACTCCTGATGTAAAGCTTCAAGTTCATGCTAAGCAGGATCTTACCAATACAATGACTTATTATTGTTACTGTTTTTAAATAATGAAGTTCATTGGACTAAATAAGCAGTAAAATGTAGGGGAAATAGTTAGTAAATCCATCACTTTATTTGTATCCAGTCCTTTTCCCCAACCAAGAAAGACAGTGTATAGATTACAAAATGATACAGGTAAAATTACAGACAGCTAATACTGCACTTAATGTTAATATTAAAATAATATTAAACTGCCTATGAATTTTTAAAAACACATGAAACATTACTTTCAAAGCATAGATTAAAAACAGTACAAAGAGAAGGTATATTATATAAAAATAGGGGAGGGAAGTACAGGGTCGTAGCCAGAAATTTTTTTGGGAAGGGTTTTGAAAATTTCGGGGGGGGGGGGGGTTGAACCCCTGACCCACCTGCCCCCCGGGTTCAGACCTGTCAATATCTGCTTGAGATAGTGCCTGGAGGGACTCTTAATGTTTTACGTCTCATAGACTTAGCATGGGGATTTGGTTAACCAGTCAAAATTCATGAGTAAACCAGGCTTTTTTTTAACCTGAAAAATTTGGGGGGGGGGGTTTGAACCCCTAAACCCCCCCCCCTTGCTACAGGCCTGGGGAAGTATACAAGGGATGAAGTTAATTTTTCCATTTTCTGCCCACCCAGCAGGGCTCCATTGCCACACTTTTGGCCTCCATTTTGACTCTTTTTTCCATTAAAAAATTGTTTGGGATGTTTGGAAAATCAGATGAATGAAATCACCATTATTTGGGCACATTGGGTGTTTGGGGACAAAGAAATATTTCCAAATCCAGCTGTCCAAAGATTTTTTAAATGAGGGATCTTTAGGCTTTGAGATCCTTTGGAGGACTTCACTGGCCATACCACATGAACCCCATTGACTACACATTGTCCACCTCTGATGGAAAATAATCAGATTCCACAAGGATCCACAGATTCTAGAAGTCTAATGTGACCCCCTAACCCAGTAGTTCTCAACCTGTGCATCCCCAGGTGTTTTGGCCTACATCCCCTAGAAATCCCGGCCAATTTACCAGCTGTTAGGATTTCTGGGATTGAAGGCCAAAACATCTGAGGACCCACAGGCTGAGATCCTCTGTACTAACCTCTCAAAGTTGCTCACTTCTTCTATAAATATGCCATTATATTCAATCTGGCTTCCTAGAAAGTATGTTCAGAAACGCTGTCTGAGCCACCAGTTCTACATCCACTCAACTATAAGACACATTGAATTCAATAGACCATATTTCTAAGTTGACCTGATTAGGATTGTGCTAAAGATTGCTTTTAACAGATGGGAATTGCTGTTTGCTGCCATTCTACCACCCCTACAATAAGCCAGAGATATTCAAATAATCAAGGAAAGGGCACGAGAAAGGAACCTTTCCAGTGCCCAGTAGCACCAATGAGAATACTTCTCAAGTTTGTTTCTCATTTTATTTCTACGAACTAAAAGTATACCTAATTCTGCTCCAAACTCACGCATTTCATGTCCTCCTTGAGTTAAAAGGGATGAGAGACAGCTCAGTAAGCAAGTGAGGACACAGGATGATGGACTATCAAAACATAGTCCATCATCATAGTCTATGATCTGATAGACAGTCCATAACAATGATGCCTGCATCATCAGCTGTCAGAACACACATGGTGAGGCTATAGCTTTCCAAGTCATTTTTGGCTCCTTTCCTCCTCCCGAAGTTGCATGGGGGTGGATGAGAGGGGGGATATCTTGGAAAAGATCCTGGAAGGCAAAAGATTCCCCATTCCTCACCTAGCTTCTTCTCTCCTAGCTTCTCCACACCCTCCTGAAATTGCATGCAGGAAATTTTCTTTTCCCTGTGAGATCTCTTTAGTTAAATTATTAGTTCTTCCTTGCAGGAGCAAATCACTTAGTATTTTATGCTACTTCAATATAATATAACTGCACCACATAAGTATATTATACATATAAATTTGTTAGCTGCTCTGGGATACTTGAAGGACTGGAAAGCATCTATGCGAGAAAACAATAATATCAATAAAATGAATATTCTTGCAGCTGTTGTAAAAACTGTTTGTGGCAGAATGAGCAATCTTTGCATGCTTATAGACACTAATTGCTAGTTTGCATATTTGCTTGCTTCATGCTTGTTTGCTTTGCCACATCTACTGTCTTCCAACATCACTCTAATAGGCAACGTTGTTTCCCTATCTCAAAGACCATATGTGTGACTGTTCAGTAATATTTATCAGTAAAGCTACTTTTATTTGTATTTACAAGGAAGATTCAGTTTGCTTCTTTCTCTGATAGATTCTGCAGGGATAGGTAGGACTGGTTATTGCTCAGCTTCTCCCTTTACAGTTTGATTGCTCTGCCCTATGTGGTACAGGATGTACCTACACTGTAGAATTAATATAGATTAACACCACTTAAACTGCCATGGCTCGATGATATGGAATCATAGGAGTTGTAGTTTACATGATCCTTTATGTCAAAGAGTTAGTGCCTCACCAAACTTGGCATAATGCAGCTTGGCATCACCTCCCATGCAATTTTGGGAGGTGATGCCAAGCTGCACCCATTGACTTGGGTCTACCAGGTTGCATTTAGGTATTCCATAGCATTGAGCCTTGGTTGTCCAAAAAGGATGTCAAACTGCATTAACACTACAGTATAGATGCACACTCCAATATTATCTCTCACAATTATTCAACAAGTTATAGCCCAAATGATTATGCCGAAGAGAGGGAAAATCCCTGACTACTTTTATGATACATGGAAATATTTCATTCTTAATAAAACTGCTCTTCAGCCATTCAGTATACAATATACATAGAAGGAAAATATCAATATCAAGCAAAGAATGGCATCTAACCCAGAGCAGAAATGATCACCCCTAATTTTAACAAGGGGATTTAGAAAAGGCAAAAAAAAAATAGAGATGAGAGTAGAGACTAGTAGAGTATAAAGTGTCCTTGGTAGTGATTGACTGAGCATATGGAGTAAGCTTTTGCATGCAACAAAACAATCTGACCTTACAATCATGAAGCAACACATTTCCCAAAACACTTGATGGCCTCTTTTGAAACTAAAATGTGTTTCAAAATTGTGAATGTGGGGGTTGAAGGGGGGAGCTGGTAGGAAGACATAAACCCTTGGGTTTATTAAAGATACTGCCTGGATCCTAGTTTTCACCATATGCCTTGTCCAGCTGATGCTAATAAGGCTGAAATGTGTGGCTGCAGTGAGGGTTTAACACATACTTGCTGGATTAAGCCCTGGATGTTGAACTAATAAATCTACTGTCGCAAACAAATATATTACTCTGACATACCCAGAGAAAGTTATATGCATGCACTTGCACGCACGCACACACACACACACACACACACACACACTTATGTACATATCCTACTTTTCTCCGTTTATCTTCCTTGGGGAATTTTGCAGAGGAGGGAGCTATTTATTTTTGCACTATTAATGTTCTCCTGCCAGAAAAAAGCAATGCAAGTTTAATAGTGCATTATTTCTGTGTCTCGGGGGAAGAGGATAGAAGAGGATAGAAATGTGTTTATGAATGTAATATACTTTGGATTAAGTTATGAGGCGCTTTTATCAAGGATGGCCTTGTTACAGGTGTTACAAACACCTGTTGAGGATGAAAGGTATTAGAAAAGTGGCTGGTGGTACTTCGGCAATTGGGCCTTCTATCAACGCTCCCACTTGAAATCCATTTTATTCAGCAGCTTATTTCTCTGTTGCGAAAGCAGGCACCTCTGTCTTGAATTTAGTAAACAGGCTCAGCTCTACATGACAACTGTATCCCCCGCATTTTTATTAATTAAGTCTAATTATTCCTTTAATTTATTCACATTCTCAAAGGCACTTGGCTGTCGTAAGCACTGGGTGTGTTTCCATTTTCTTCTTGCTAGCATTAAAAAATATTAATTATTTCTGAATAGTTGTGCATTAGATTTTCTCTTCCAGTTCTTTTATGGTTACTGAAGGGGTGGGTGAGAGTCTCCCAGATTTGCATGTTGTTGTTGTTGTTATTATTATTATTATTATTATTATTATTATTATTATTATTTACATCACTTTTACCCCGCCTTTCTCTCCGAGAAGACTCAAAGCGGCTTACAGTAAATAGGCAAAAATTCAATGCCTAGCTTCTTTAACTTGCAGCTACTCTGATGGCCAACACTGCCATCATTATTATTATTATTATCATCATCATCATCATCATCACCACCATCATCATCATCTTTAATTATATCTCACTTTTCTCTCTGACTCAAGGTGCATCTACACTGGAATAGGATATGCTATGCATCATATCCACTGTTCTGTGCATGAAAACTTTCAGATTCATCATAGTTAATTAACTTTTAGAGTTGATGCAATTTTCAGATGCCTTTATTTGGAATTAAACTTGGCAAACTCTATAAGACTTCCTTCTGAGAAACGGACAGTCAGTATCATGGACGTAACTGAAGTAGAAGAATGGCTGCAGAAACCAGAATGCATTTTTCTCTTGCAAACAATGTCTTTATAGCTGTCTGTATTTTCTATTAGTTGCTGGATTGCCCCCCTCCTCTCATATCTAAGGCCTGTGATCTATATCTAGAGAAAATAATTCTGGTAAGCTGGTGCTGTAGCCCACAATTACTTTAAACTGATATAAATCAGGAGTAATTGTATTGAATTAAAATGATTTATTTTAAGTTGAGTAAACAGGCAATAATGAGATGCAAGCAGTTTGCAAATGGGTTTTAACCAAAGGGGGAGGTTTTTCCACAGCAGTCTGAGGCCTTCCTTGGTCAGCAAGACTATACAGTGGAATCTGGAAATAAGAGGTGGAGGGAGGTAGAAATGTGATTATAAAAACAGTCTTTTGCCCACCTACATATTGGTCCAAATGACATGAATAAGGCAGTCTGAACAAGACAGCAGAGTATTACTGGCAATCCCAGAAAAAGAACACAATCTGAAGCCCACTGAAATCAGTGGGAGCCATCGTGAAAGCATTTTAACTAATGCACTTTTGACCTTCATTATTTTTAATATATTACTGCTGAGCCAAAGGCATTCATGGGCAAGTTGGTATAATTAGCCAAGTAATGGATTAAGAGCACATCCAAAGCAGTAATGCGGTTACTAAATACAATATCTTGAGTACTGTACTTTTAAAAAAGAGGGGCAGAAATGAATGAGAATAATTGTTGGTATTCAAAATTACAGTTAAGAGTTCATGATCTAGAACTCTTATGACTACTTAATCTTACTGAATACAGGTCACCAATGGGCATGTAGCACAGCAGATTAAACCATTGAGCTGCTGAACTTGCTGACCAAAAGCAGTTTGAATCTGGGGGGGTGGGGTGAGCACCCGTTGTTAGCCCCAGCTTCTACAAACCTAGCAGTTTGAAAACATGCAAATGTGAGTAGATCAATAGGTACCACTCTGGTGGGAAGGTAACAGCGCTCTGTGTAGTCATGCTGGCCACATGACCTTGGAGAAGTCTACAGACATGATTTAGAAATGGAAATGATCACCAACCCCCAGAGTCAGAAACTACTAGACTTAATGTCAGGGGAAAACCTTTACCTTTACTATGACCTCATCACACTTAAACAGCATCCTAGGATGCTTCCACCTTGATTTGGGGACGGAGCCCCATGCCAGCCATCACAAGACATCACAAGAGGTAAAGAACCAGTTCAGAGGCTGGATGGTGGCCACATGGCCCAGCAGCACCAGAATTGGTTTGGTGCTGCTGGACCCCCATTTCTGCCTTGACCCTATCATTCTGGGCTTCATGGTGTCCACTGGGCATGAAAATGGCACTGTTCACACCTCAGAGCCTGTAATGGCAATCTGTTACTTTGGCTATCATCATTACAGGTGCTAAGCGATTACCAGCACCATTTTTGTACCCAAAGCAGCAAATGCCCTGAACCTGAGCCCCAAGTTTGGCTGTTTATGCTGACCCAAAACTGAAGCATCCTGCATGTGGGTGCTGTGGAGTCCATTCATCCTGAAATCGACTCATTTGACCCATGTAAATGGACCCTGAGAGATAGCAACTTTCCAAAGAAAATGCATGGCACAGAAAACACTGGAGACTTATATTCTGGTCTTATAAATTTAAAACCAAATTGCTATTTACTACAGTAGCACTAAGTCTGAGATTTCTTGAAATCTCTAATAAATAACAGTCTTCAGTTATTTTTCCCAACAGAGTACTTTTGAAAGGGATTCTTGTCAACCTTAATTTTAGCTTAGTCCATTTTTACATCTTCTCTCCCAGAAAAGAGTGCTGAAAAATTGTTCTTCATTTTTTCAGAGTTTGCCAGCCTGGTACTGCAGACTAAGAGGCCAGACACCTCATAGAAAGAAATGGTTTTCATAAAAGCAACATTTCTTTGTAACACCATTATGCTAATGGTTTGTACATATGACACTCTTGGGAATTTCACTTTGCCAAAGTGCTGGCGGAAAATGATTAGGCCAGCTTTAAAAAAAATCAATATTCAAGAACACATTGGAAATGGACCAATTTCTTAGACTCATGTACCCTGGTTTGGGAATTATCAATGATATGATGTTATATCTCAAAAATTAATGGTTATCATTTCATGGCTATCTTAGCAGGGGATCTGCCACTTCAGCTTGGACAAATATCACCACCCTGGCCTCTTTTTCTGTTAAAAAAAAGGGGGGGGGGAATGATTTATTCTCTGCAAAATACATAGGATGAGTAGATGAATTCCCCTAGGAACGCCATTTGGAACATCATAAGGGAACATCATTCTTGGTGGCAATCTGCCCAGAAATATGGTCAGTTGATACAGTGCTGGCAAAGCTTCTGATTAAAGAAGGAAAGGAAAGAATAAAAATTAATCAGTCCACAAACATCTCCGATTAATCAGTCCATAAACACCCCAGATATACCTCTGATGCTCTTGTGGTCTGGATTACCTTTTTTTCCTTTCTAAGTCTCTGCCTTAACACCATACTGAAGATGGAAAGAGCTTATTTTCTGCTGATCCAGGCAAAAAGGGTATATCTACAGGGTAGAATTAATGCAGTTTGACACCACTTTAACTGCCATAGCTCAAAGCTATGGAATCCCGGAAGGTGTAGTTTTACAAGATCTTTAGTCTTCTCTGCCAAAGAGTGCTGTTGTTTCATCAAATTACAAATATCAGATGATATGGCTAGATAATTTGCATAACACCACAAACATTTTGAAAATATCAATCGCAAAAAGGCTTTCCAATCTATCGAGGATTTAATATGACTTTTATGCTACATTTCAAAGAAAGGAACAGGCAAAAACACCTCTGAGTATTTCTTACTAAAGGAAATTGCATGCAATTCATAGGGGTCACCATAATGGACAAACGATTTGAAGGTGTGTGTAGACAAACAAACTATAATACAGTGTTCCCTCACTTATTGCGGGGGTTACGTTCCAGTATCACCCATAATAAGTGAAAATCTGTGAAGTAGGGATGCTATATTTATTTTATATTTATACATTATTTTAGTAGTTATGCACTATTTTAAGTCTTTATCAACTAATCATGTGTTGATAAATCGCTTCCTTCTCCTTCTGTTGCCATTTAGGCCCCTTTTTTCTCCCTTCAGCTTCTCCTTCCTCCCTTCCTTAGGCGTAAATTGTAATTTTTTATGATTTATAATATTCTTTTAGAGTTTACTAGCTGTGCCCGGCCACGCTTCACTGTGGCTGAATCTATTGGCCACTTTGATTTGCATTTAATAGCCTAAAAGTGTGGCTGATTCCTCCCTGGGGGAATCTTTCGTTGGGAGGTGTTAGCTGGGGTGATGGTTTGCTGTCTTGAATTCCCGTGTTTCTTTATTTACTGTCCTTGTAGATCCGAGTTGTTTTTTTCTCACAATTTGTCATTGAGTGTCATGCTCATCATTATTATGTAGAGGGTGGATGGCCAACTGGCAGGAGTGTTTGGATTGTGTCCCACTGTATGGTCGAAGGAAGGTTGGAGATCTGAGGAGGGTGGAAAGGGTGAAGAGAGGGGTTTGTAGGAGGTATGCTGGCATGAGGGTCTAACTGGGGCTGATGGTTAGAAGTAATGGCGGCCATTTTTGGGAGGTTCAGATGAGTGAAGGTTACCCCCCAGTTTTCCTGTGGTTCTGCGTGCTGAGCTATCCCCCTTCTGGCCCCCGCCATGCACCTCCCTTCCCTTAGTTAGGGTGCCGAGTTGAGGTTTCCGGCCTCCAGTCTGGCAGGAAATTAAGCGGGCGGTAGTTACGGCGGCGGCTGTGAAGGGTTGTCAAATGTGTCTTTCCTGGCCTCCCATGCGCCCGTTCCCTCGTCCCCCCCCCCCCAGGATCGGGAGGTCTTTAGCCGGGAATGGTACCTTGCTCTGGCCTGTCCGTTCGAAATGAAGCCTCAGGAGGTATCGCACAGTGTCCTCCACACTCCCCTGAGGAGAAACCGCCGGTTTCGGCATCCTCTCTCTCTGTCTTTCCTGTAGCTGGCCCTCCTTCCTTTCCCCTTGGACCTCAGAGCGTGTGGGGAAGTGGCGGGAAGGCGAGTGGTGCTCTGAGCGGGATCTTGTAGATGACAGTGTCAGTTGCGGGAGCAGGCGAGCGAGCATAGAGCAAGGGGGGTGGGATGGGGGAGTTTCACGGGCTGCACAAGCGCACATGGTTTTTGGGTGTGTTTGGGATTGTGTGGGCCATGGATTGTGATCTGAATTGTGGCTTAGTTGTTGAAACCCAGCCCCAAGGGCGTTGTGTTGTGTTGTTTAATTTTGTGGTTCTGGGTGTTGTAGTTTCTCTGTTTACTTTAAGGTAAAAACGGTCATAACACATTTATATATATATAGATATATATAGATTGAAAAACCGAGAAACAGCAAATCCGTGAAAATCAAACCGCGAGTTAGTGAGGGAACACTGTATATCAAGTATAGATTTGTTCACCGGTTGTATTTAGGTTAATCATGTGGAACATGTGACCTTATAGATATTTTGGCCTATAATTCCTATGGGCAATGATAAGGTATTTTGGGAGTCATGACCCCAGGCATTAGATAGTTTTGTACTCCAACTTGGGCCCAATCCAGTGAAACAGAGTTTGCTCTCTAATTCACAATTGTTTCACCTGCCAGTAATCCCTGAAATATCACTCTTTATTTGGTTGCATTGTTTGTGCAACCTGCCATTCTAATATAATGAAAATTGCTCTAACAAGGCTGAATGATCTAATTCTGGATGGCAGAATGTTTTGTTTATAGGTTTTCAGCTAGAACTAATTACAAACAGTGTGATTTTTTTTCTAACATCATTTTCTTTTGCAACTAAGTTGTTGTATAAGAAAGTACTGTAATATTAGCCAAAGTAGTACAATCCTAGAAACCAGAATGAATTTCAATAAGTGCACCTGAAGCTCATCTGACTGGTTTTGGAAGGGTAAAAATTTGACTCACATTGCGTTGTTCTCCTTTCATTTCTTCCATCATCATTACTGATGTCTGCATATTGAGCTTTCAGTGTGGAGGTGGGGGAAGCTGTCTCCAGCCCTAACTCATCCCTCTTTATCTTCATTATCTCTGCATTCGCTGAACAGCTTTGTTAACTGACATCTCCTTAACAAATGGAAAATACCCTAATTGCTTGTCCCCTATCCCATTTTCCATGTCTACAAATGTCCTGGCCCCACAGTCCCCTTTGGAAAGGTGACCCTTGCAAAGAGCCGCCTGTCTTCCGAATCCAAGAGGTTGTGACTCATGCAACAATTTATTATGAGCAATTTGCTGTTGCGCTGCAACTTTCTATCTCCCTAAGAGGCGAGTCCGGTTTTCCTGTAATGACATCTCTGTGCAATAGAGCATTTTTAGGTGGATATAAGCACTATAATAAGAAAGGATTGATTTTGCATCTGGCACAGGATTCTTGTGATTGGAAATAATATATTGATTTTTTTTAATTAAAGCCATCTTCGCATTTATAATGGAAGGTCCTGCCCTCCTTGAAATTTATTGCCAAAGCCCCTGGGTGGTGATTGCAATTACAGATGCTGCTGTACACTGAGCCGATGAGATAGAAAATGGGCTACTTAGGCAGAAACATTCCTTTTTTTCTTTTAAGTTCAGCTTTTGTTGTTAATAGACTCCCTTAGAAAAAGTAAACCTTTTGCATAAAAAGATGGTGCAAAAGAATAGTTTTTGAATGTCAGCTTGCCAGATGTCAACTGGCATCCTGTTATTGAGTTATGACAGTAATGACATGGTAATTTTTTTAAGTCAGGTTCCCCCCAAGTGGTATCTGGTGTAAGATCAGCTGCTTGGATCTACTCTAGAGTAGCTGGATTAGAGGGAACCGTCAGATTCATCCATCCTTAAGCTTTTTTAGTTTAAAAATGGAGTGGGCAGGGAGTGCACTCACTTGTGGAATAAATCTGAAAATGGATAATTCTGGTATAACTGGCAAGAAAAGACAAGGTGAAGAGGAATGAGAAATGAAGGATATCTTGTGTAATGCTACGGGACATAACGCCACGATAATATGACGTCCTTCCTCCCTGGGTCTCATATGAAATAACATCCCTGGTAAGTTGACTTACACTGTGTCTGTCTGTGTTAACTTTTGTTGAAACTGTGCCTTTATTTTCATGTCCTCATCCCTTTTAAAATATCATGGGAGCTCATCAGTAAGCCACCATTTAAATCTGTAATTTTGAAACATGAGCCAATATAGTTCAATTTCTTCTTTTGCCCACCTACAGCAAGAGCTAAGAAATGGTAAAGTTTGCTTGCACCTGATCATATTTCCATCTCACAGACATTAATTTTCATGTATTATTAATTTTCTTAACTATATGCAGTCTATTTTTAAGAAGGCATTGCCTTATTGTAAAAAGGGAGAGACAGGAAATGTGCTGCTCAACAATTTAATTGATTAAAGTCTCAATAATTCATATAATAAAAGTAATCTTTGCAAATTACAGGAAAGGAGATTCCACCTGAACATTAGGAAGAACTTCCTGACCATTCAAGCTGTTCAACAGTGGAACTCTCTGCCATGGAGTGTGGTGGAAGCTCCTTCCTTGGAAACTTTTAAACAGAGACTGGATGGCCATTCATCAGTGTTTTTGACTGTGCTTTTCCTGCATGGCAGTGTGTTGGACTAGATGGCCCATGTGATCGCTTCCAATTCTATGATTCTATGAAAGAGACAAGAGATGAGCACAGCCTCAGCATATAAAATGTATGCTATGTATTTGCAAAATAACTTTGGTGTGTTTCAGCAAGAAAACATTGATGTGGTTTTCAAGAATACATGCACATTAATCATTATAGAAAAAACATGCATTAAAACAAGAAAAATGATCACTCTTTTATCTCTTTTTCTCTTTTGTGCCAGCATACTCTTAAAATTAGGATATATAAGGAACAGCACTGTAAACCAAATAAAATATACAAAACATTACTCTGTATTTACTTACAAAATAATATGGGAATCCATCTTCAGGAATGTCAACAAACTGTATCTCTACATTTCATAAATGACAATTGGTAGTCTTCCTACAAACTGTAGGAAGATTTCAAGGACCATCCCTTAGGATGATAATGCAAATGTTTTAGGGGGTTGTTTGGACTTTAGGATTAAATTAAGCCTTCTCTGTATTCTGTAAAATCAAGCGACTTGACTAAACTGACACATGATAGAACTCAGAATGAGAGAACAAGTTATTCATGACTTCAAAATGTTCTTAACCCAATGAATTCCCAGCTGTGACACTTATTCACACCATCTGTTAGATCTGAGAGGCTAGAAAGCAAGTAGGCTTTATGAGAGCCACATGGCTGGCACCAAAAGCATCAGTCCCTTCAGCTATTCTTCTTCCGTCTTCCATATGTCAAGTTATCAGTCTAGTACCACTGGTCCCCTTCCTAGTTTCCACTTCATTGCCTGCTACTTGTGAAAACAAAGAAATTTGGATATCACACCCTGTCTTGAAGATTATTAGATGATAAGAAAGTGAAAAGGTCTTAGCATGTGTAGCTAGGAGCCCCCGATGGCGTAGTGGATTAAAGCCTTGTGTTTTGAAAGTTGGGTTGCTGACCTGAAGGCTGCCAGGTTTGAATCCAACCTGGGAAGAGCGAGGATGAGCTCCCTCTATCAGCTCCAGCTCCATGCGGGGACATGAGAGAAGCCTCCCACAAGGATGGTAAAAACATCAAAACATCCGGGCATCCCCTGGGCAACGTCCTTGCAGACGACCAATTCTCGCACACCAGAAGCGACTCAAGTTGCTCCTGACACGAAAAAAAGCATGTGTAGCTGCTATGTGTTCATACATGGTATGTCATGTCTACTTCTCACCTGAAAAGTTTCACCAATCTTAGCAAGAATTATCCCAAAGAGTTGGGCAGATGATGTTCAGAATGTTGTGGTAATCTCTGAGTGGTTAGACTCAATTTAACCCTCTCTGGGGGAAATTCCACCAAAATCAGCAGAGTAGCAAAAGCAAAGCTTGCAAATGCAACAGTTACTTACACGGGGCGAGCAAAATGAAGCCTTTGCCTATTTAGGATTGCAATGGACTGCAGAGTCTCAATAAAAGTTCAGAAAGTATTTATTCATGTAAAAAGAACTCCATTGTAGATAGAAAGGCTTGGGAGCTGTCTAGTCTACTCTAGACTGGATTCTAAGGAAAATTAAGAAAGGAAAAATAACAAACATCTAAATAGTTACATCTTGCCAGGAGAGATGGCAGGATGCTTCTTGTTAGCTTGAAGAACAAAGGGAGAAGAGTGAACCAAAATGGTTCCAACCTCATGGTCCAGTTTATTGGGGCCATAAAACATTCTGACCAATGAGAAGTTAGTGTCCCTAAAGATTCACATTTCTACTAACTTCAAAGTAAGGGATGTGACGTAAACAAGATAGAGTGAAAACACAGTAAAGCCTGTCTAGGCATGCTTTGGAAACAGGGAAAGGATTCCCTCAATCTAACTCTATCATCTATCTAACTACATCTAGACTTGAGTAGTCCAGGATGATTCCCAACACAGAAGCCTACTGGAAACAGCCATCCACCACCTATCAAGTGTTTCTGTGAAATATTGTATTTGCTTGTGCGTCTTTCAAATGGTACTTGTTCCTCAAGGAATTGGCACCCAGGACTCCTCAAGGACCTTTTTTTGCCCAAGAAGACCCACCAATGAGGTGTGGAGGGCATTTCCATATTTTAACCCTTCAGAGTTTAAACAAAATTACAACATTTATCAAAAATTGTTTTTGATTGAAATGTTTCAAAATGTTCACTAATGGGTATGAGGATGCATTCCCACCACATTTTGGAGACTTTCTGAGTCACTTTAGATCCAGGAGAAACCTTTTTGGAGGCCCAACCTATGTTGAAGTTGCCCATAACTTTAACAGAGTTTGGTATCTATCTGTCATCTTTTTTGCTGGAGCAGGTACAGCCTGCCAAGGTTTCCTAGGGGGTATTATAACCTCTCTGCCTTTCACAGTTGGCCAGGTATGCACGTCTAGGATTCCTTGGCAGACATATTTATCTCTGTGAAGAGATTCTTTGAAAGCAGATAGTTGGAACAGCAGCCTTTTCATAATCCTGGGTGATTCCTCATAGTTGAGTATGATTGTCTTTCAGAGCCTTGTAGGTAGATCAGTAAATGACTGTGAAGACTTATTCTAAATCCACATGGTCTTTCACGCTGAGAACATAGATTTCCAGATGGAAGCCTTTCCATTTGTATTAACACAACTAGAAAGTGGAATGCAAGCTTGAAGGTGTGGAGTGCAGTACTGGATCCATTTTTCTCACATTCTGTTTCCAATCCTCCTACCTACCTGTCCCATGCTATACCAAGCACATATGGACCAAACACCATGAAAAGAACGTACCACTCTCTTCTTTCCAAGTTCTTTCTGTTTAAACTAGCATATGAGCATATAAACACCTCCTAAACCCATAAAAACATTTACAAAATGTCCCTTCTAAGGTAAGGAAAATGAGAATATTTTCATGGACTGCTGCATATTTATTATTGACTCGTGCATTGTTTTTTTTCCAATAAATGCACTTGCACCCTTTCTGCATATGAGAATAATCTGGCTCTAATTCAAACACAGTTTTCTTTCTAACAAAATTAAATGAAAATCAAATTTAATAATACAGTCTAAACATTTTTAAAGGCATTCCTTTTCCCATGTGAAGAGGAAAAATGCTGGATGGCTATACGTTGCTGTGCTGAAATGCTGGCAGAATTTCAACCCTCTCTCAAAAATATTCAAGGCTGTGTGCAAACCAAAATAAAAATTAATATGAATGGCATTTTTCCCACCATGAAAAGCTGGCTATGTAATTTGGTAAACTGAGAAAGCACCAGTACTTCTTCTGCAAACCACCAATTACTTTCCATTCAGAGGGATGGGGGTTGTTGCATTGACTTGGAAATTGCAACCAAAATGATCAGGCCACCCTTCTTGTGGCTTTCACATATGACTAATGCTATGGTCAGCAATTAATGTTTAGCAGGGGCCATATTTGGATGTGAAGAAGCAAAGTAATCGGACTTGACATAGCAGTGACTAATTCTGTGGTGAGGACTAAAGGCTACCATTGTAGGGCAGAAGAAGGCTCTAGGGAAATATCCAGCTATGTTTTTACAAGTGATTGTATATGTCAAGGAGGAGAGAATGAAGGCAGTAAAGGTTACCTTCTTGTTTGCTCAGTTGTCTTCATGTGGTCTATACATTGAAAAGGGGGCGGGGGAGTGACACTGGCATAGGGATTAAATCCATCAGATACTATCTCTTCTTCCCTCTCTACAAAGCAATGGCAATGGCAGTCCAAGTGTTTTGCCTACCAGCTGTTAGGAATTGTGGGAGTCTAAGTCCAAAACACCTGGAGGGCCAAAGTTTGCCCATACCTGAGCAAGAGCCTTTCATCTGCTTCTGGGTCTGGGCATGATGGAGCTGTGCATCTGTCTTCTTTCTCTGTGTGGTGGGAGGGAGAGTTCATCTGTGTAAACTAAAAGAAATTATCTAAAAGAAATAGGCAAATAAATTACAGAATATGGGTGGGGGTCCTTGACATTGGTAAATATCCTGGGAGCTGGAATATGACCTTGAGGTGCAAATTCTCTCTGCACTTTAATGCTATGCAAAGGTGTAGAAACCAAGACTTCTACCGGTTTGCAAAGTAAATAGTGTGCCAGATTTTCTTTATTCACAAAATTATTATATAAACTTAATGAGTTGAAACTCAAAAGTATAATTAGCATCAGGTTTCAGATACTACCCTCTGAACTTAATTTAATTTAGCTTACAGCCCAAACAATTACATCTGCATGTTAAAGCAAATCCCTTCCTTCCCCTCCTTCCCAACTCATCAAATCTTCCCCTCCTCTCGGTTGCTGCGCCTCTACTGAGGTGAAAGTTCACTCATTAATCTAGGCGATTACTAATGAAGTCTGGCTATACTAAGATTTGGATTTGTGAAATGTGATCCTTGGAAATATCATGTAAAGGATGTAAGCTCCTCTGACTGAAGAAATGTTAAAGACTTTATAAAATTCACAGGCTTAAGACTTCAAAGAATATGGTGTCCTTGTTGCTTAGCTTAGAAATACGGATGGTCACATAACAGAACGTCCTTAGTACTGTATAGGAGAGAACATGCTGTAATTGATTTGAGGGATATATTTTAAGCAATGGGAAGGTTTTCTTTTCAAATTATAGTGCCATATTGAACCATATTGTTGATGAAACACATTTCCTTTTAGAATGAAAATTCTTTAGCATCACTTTGTGACCATGACTATGGGTTCCGTCACATCCTAGTGTTGAAAAACAGAGTCTCAAGGTAAGATCTGACAGCACATGATCCAATTACCTTTCTGAAACTAAGCAGGATCAGGCTGGGTCAGCATTTGAGGGACAGTTGGCAACATCCTGGCAACCATAAAGTTTTCAAACTCGGATTAACTTGCTAATTAACTTATTAAGATATTGATTAGCTGGATTTTGCTGCACATTTCCCTCTCTGAATAGATTCCCCAATCCACTATGCGTTAGTTCATTTGGGTTGTTCAAATGTATTAGGATTGATTAGAATGGATGCCTCTTCCACTGTCACATTCAGGAAAAACAGGAAGGTATCTTTCCTCAGGAGAATCCATATTAGTATTAGAAGAAATGCAACACGACTCTGTTGTTCAGCAGACTAATAATATTGGGAAGAGGGTGAAAGAGAGAACATTCTGGAGCTTAGAAGAACTGGGTTTATGGGCCAGATAAGAATTGAAATAGCGAACAAGGCAAAAAGAAGGTTGGAAAAGAAGGTATTGGGAAACCAAGCTCAGAAATTGAATGCAGGGAGTACTGTATATACTCGAGTATAAGCCTAGTTTTTCAGCCCTTTTTTAGGACTGAAAAAAAAACCTCCTCGGCTTATACTCGGGTGAGGGTCCTGGTGGGCTTATATTCAGGTCAGCTTATACTAAAGTATATATGGTATATTTATTATTTTTCTCTATTATTATTGGTATTGTTACATTTATTATTTTACTCTATTATTTTTGTTACTTTAACATTTATTTTACTCTATTTTATTATTATTAATACATTTATTATTTACTCTATTACTTTTATTTTTACTGAATTTATTATTATTATTATTATTATTACATTTATTATTTCACTCTATTATTATTAAAAGGATACATAAGCACATTTACAATGAAGAAGATGAAAATAATGATTTAATCAGAGTTGAACAGTCATATCTTAAATTACAGTTTGATGTAAAGATTCAAAAACATTTAAACTACTGATGCCTCAATTAATGTAATTTTATTGGTATCTCGGCTTATACTGGAGTCAATCTTTTCCCAGTTTTTTTGTTGTTTTTTTTTGGTGGTAAAATTAGGTGCCTCGGCTTATATTCGGTTTGGCTTATACTCGAGTATATACGGTATTTGATTACTTAGCAGGAAACTCTCATGATACAGTTCAATGAAATTAAACTGCATTACATGAGTCTATATGAGTCTATATGGTGAAGTGCATTAAAGCACTGAGCTGGTGAACTTGCAGACCGAAAGGTCCCAGGTTCAAATCCCGGGAGCGGAGTGAGCGGCCGCTGTTAACTCCAGCTCCTGCCAACCTAGCAGTTCGAAAATATGCAAATGTGAGTAGATCAATAGGTACCGCTCCGGCGGGAAGGTAACAGCGCTCCATGCAGTCACGCTGGCGGCATGACCTTGGAGGTGTCTACGGACAACGCCGGCTCTTTGGCTTAGAAATGGAGATGAGCACCAACCCCCAGAGTCAGACATGACTGGACTTAACGTTAGGGGAAACCTTTACCTTTACCTATACATTATATCATTAAACTTTTTAGACCATCCTTCTTGATTGGGAGTAAGAAGGCAAAAGTGATTTCCCAATAATATTTGCCCAGTTTGATAAAACGCACTGTTGGTCAAAGAGTTGATAAGCTCCATGGATCCTATTGATCTTTTAAAGAGCTTCTTGGGGTATCAGGATGGACGAACTGTGTCCTTCATGTGTTTTTGGAACACATTTCCATAATCTTTCATCATTGGCTTTGCTATCTAGAACTGCTAGAAATGGTCAGCTAAAAACATCTTACGGGCCACAGTTGCCCGTCTAAATAATAATAAATTAACTGTAGAACATTAAGGCTTATACAAAATAAGAGATGTTTCAAGATTACATTATTTTGCTGCCTGTATTTTTTCTCTTGAGAGCCAGCATAATGGAGCGTCTGAACATTGGGCTACAACTGTGGAGATCAGGGTTTGAATCCCTACTTTGCCATGGATCCCCACTAAGTGACCTTGGGCGAGCCTCAGAGGAAGGCAAAGGTAACCCCCTCTGAACAAATATTGTCAAGGATGCCTCATGACAATGTCTCCATGACAACATCCTCCTCTTTCAGGGGATCAAAAACATCAACTCATAAACATATACAATGACGGGTAGGGAGGACAGAAATCATGTATGGATTTCCCCTTCTGCCTCATTGTTACATAACTTTCCATCCAAATTCAAACACAGGGAAGGGAACAACTGTTTGATCCCAACCCTATTTTTACCACAATTACACCTCCCACAATGGAAGCAGAATGTTTTGTTTTTGGAAGCTGGTGCTAAGAAACACAAAACATTTTTTTAATTCTCTCTCTGTAAAAAAAAATTAATTTGCCAGAAGACATGCCCTACCCTAATAATTGGCAACTTTAAAAGACCTACCACTTTGAAATGTCCTGAATTTGTATGGAGCGATTTTGGAAAGGAATGAGACAGGGATGTTTCCTTTTCAAAGCAAAGTATCTCTTTGCATATTTTAAATGAATTGCAATCAACCTCACCTAGACAAAAAAAAAAATAGCAGCCGCAGTTTCTTAGTGGAATGTCTAAGGAGCAGATTTGGCTACAAAAGAAGCTTATTAAAGAGTAATGAAGACTGTCAAAAATTGTACACTTAAAAGCTAGTAAATAACAAAGTGAGGCTTTTAGCTGTTGCGGCTGGACAGTGTGAGGTCAGAAAGAAACAACACATTCAGCAGCTCTGCCAGTGAGCTTTTGATGTTGCACATCTTTAACAAGGACTCTTTCCATCTCTGATATGCACTCAAACCCCTTTGCTTTATGTGAATACCAATGGAGTTATCCAATGTTTTCTTACATGTGGCAAGGGCAGAGATGCCGGAAAGTTTCAACTACAAAGCATCCATTATCTTCTGTGGAGAAAAGGGAGACATTCATCCTGTCCTATGAGACTTTCATGTTCTGTTGATCTGCAACCAGCATCAGGTGCTGGACTTATGTAAGGTACAGTAGCCTCTCAGTTAACTGGAACTCTCGCAACTGGAACTCTCAAACCCCCGGCAAAATATCAAAGAGATAATACTGCATTCACAAAGCTGTTGTTATAATATAGTTAAACTGTGTTCCATTGTTTGTCTTTATTTATCTTAATTTGCTTTTGTATTTTTGTATTTCAATATTCATATCATGTCAATGTGGACTTTATGGTATGGTGGCACAGTGTGTTAAAGCGCTGAGATGCTGAACTTGCTGACCAAAAGGTCCCAGGTTCAAATTCCGGGAGCGGAATGAGTGCCCGCTGTTAGCCCCAGCTCCTGCCAACCTAGCAGTTCGAAAACATGCAAATGTGAGTAGATCAATAGGTACCGCTCCGGCAGAAAGGTAACAGCGCTCCATGCAGTCATGCCGGCCACATGACCTTGGAGGTGTCTATGGACAATGCCGGCTCTTTGGCTTAGAAATGGAGATGAGCACCAACCCCCAGAGTCAGTCACAACTGGACTTAGCGTCAGGGGAAACCTTTACCTTTACTTATAATATGAGATACAGTATCAGTCAGGTCTATTATTAATAGTATCTTTCAAACAACCAGTAATTGTTTGTGGCAGCCAGCTGCAACAAATCACTCTGACCAAGAGGTCATGAGTTCGAGGCCAGCCCGTGCCTGCGTCTTGTCTCTGTCCTATGTTATGGCATTGAATGTTTGCCTTTATGTGTGCAATGTGATCCGCCCTGAGTTCCCTTCGGGGTGAAAAGAGCAGAATAGAAATGCTGTAAATAAATAAATAAATAAATACATACATACATACATTTATCCAGCACCTACCAATCCCTATGGGTGCCAGTCTACTATATTTTGCTTTTAGGCCTAAGGACAAAATGGTACTTTCCCCCATTCCACATACAGGAACTGGCTAGACGAGTAGGACTTTTATCGTATGAAACTATGCTCTTGCAGTATTTGTGTGCTCACTAATTCAGTAATTTACCAGAATGGTCGACCTTCTCATCATGCTTGCATAGTTCTCCAACTGCAATGATTCACAATTTGACGAGTCCTTGGCCAGATTTCCTATTGGAAGAGGATAGGACAGCATCCCACTGTTCCATAGGTGCACAATCCCACCCCAGCCCTCAACACCACTTTTGTGCATGACTGCAGATCATTACACAGGGGAGTCCACAGACTGTGACATGATGAGCAGATATTCGTGGGTTTGTTGTGGGAGATGGCAGGCTGGCAAATAGGTATTGCACAGCAACATACCACCTCCATGTGATAGTCTCTAGTTGGAAGGAAAGCTCTCTTCCACAACCAATTTAGTGGTACAGAGCAGGCTGCTCAGCACATATAGCAATCTTCTCCAACCCCTTACCTCTGTTCACTGTCCAACAGTATCTGATGCCCTTACTGTACCTAGTACTGGAGCCAACCTTTTTTATCATGTCAGAAACGACTTGAGAACATACTGCAAGTCGCTTGTACACCACGGCTCATCGAGCCAACCTGTGATCAGCTATAATTAGATTTCTGTACCATCTTATCATACAGAAGTGTTTCCTAAATCTTTGGTACTGAGGCAATATGTGTGCAGAGGGAGACAAAACTATGATTGTCTTAGAATAACCAACAGCTGTCTTTTTTTTGTAATTGTCCATCAGTGTGTCCCTTTGGCCAGTGAGCCATGGCTACATGATGAGACCATGATTTTATGGATAATGTCAATGTTTCTGCAATCCCACTATGCCCATGTGTTTTATGAGCAAAGGACATATTATATTATTTGCTAGCAGAGAACTAATTGTACATCAGGATCAATTGTCAGTTTCTGGGGAGCAAAACTGAATAAAGATTATTACCTCCATGTTCTCCTTTTGTCCAAAGGCATGTGCTTAATTATTGGAGGTCACAGGATCCTGTTCTGGTTTGAAAAGTTTCTTCTGAGGCTCCGTCTACACTGCCATATAAAATACAGATTATCTGCTTTGAACTAGATTATATGGCAGTGTAGACCAATATAATCCAGTTCAAAGCAGATAATTTGGATTATCTACTTTGAAAATCTGGATTATACGGCAGTGTAGATGAGGTCTAAGGGCCTTTCCAGACAGGCCCTATATCCCAGGATTTGGTCCCAGGTTTTCTGTTTAACCTAGATTTTCTGGCAGTGGGGACTCATATAATCCAGTTGAATGCAGTAAAACTAGGATCAGATCCTGGGAAATAAGGCCTATTTGGAAGGTCCCTAAATCAAAACCTGTATTACTTCTATTTCGTCAACCAGCACACCAATAGCCCTTATTAGGAATGGGAAAATCTGCCGATTTCACTTACTGTTGCATTGAGTCTACTTGTGCATTCTGAACTTGAAAAGAGCTTTCCAAGCCCTTCTACACAGCCATATAACCCAGAATATCAAGGAAGATAATCCACAATATCTTCCTTGATATTGTGGATTTTCTGAGTCCACACTGCCATACAATCCAATTCAATGTGGATTTTATACAGCTGTGTGGAAGGGCCTATATTGCTAAGTTTGTCCCCCAAATGGGCACTTGAGTTAGCTCTTTTAAAGTTCAAATAAAAATTTAGAAGGCCTTTTGTTCCACTGACATTGGAATTACACACATAGCTTCCACTGGAGGTTGACCATATAATCAGACTGGAAGACCTGCAAATGTTTGGAGAACTGTTTTCTCTAGGAATCATCACCTGGAAGTTGACCATAGTATCAGACCGGAAGACCTACGAATTCCCAGAAAGAGTATATTAACCAAATCCACAAATGTGAAGAGCCAATGATACAAATATACAGAGGTTTTGGAAAAGGTTCAGTGCCTTGAATGATTCTTATAAAGTTTAGTCTAAATTTCATGTCAGATGAAGTACTTCATTGACACGGGACTAACACCCACCATTGCATTCAATTTCTTAAAGCTTTAAGGTGTTTCTGCTCACCAACCCTATATACAAAATATAAAACCAGATTATTAATTTTAAGGATTCAAAGCCTTGGACCTGGACAAACAGTTTTGTAAGTTTTGTTTTTCCCTTGTCTTTTTTTTAAAATTAAAAACCTGAATGTATTGTTACAATTTTTTAAAAATGGGGTCCCTGGTGGCGCAATGGGTTAAACCCTTGTGCCGGCAGACTGCTGACTTGAAGGTTGGGTTGCTGACCTGAAGGTTGCTGGTTTGAATCCAACCCAGAGAGAGCATGGATGAGCTCCCTCTGTCAGCTCCAGCTTCATGCCACAAAGATGGTAAAACTCAAACATCCAGCCGTCCCCTGGGCAAAGTCCTTGAAGATGGCCAATTCTCTCAAACCAGTTTCTCAAGTCACACCTGACACGAAAAAAAAATTCTTTTAAAAGCCCATTAATTTTTAGCTAATTCTCATTTTAAAACTCCAAACTGAATCCCTACCCCTTCCTTACAGTTATCTTTCTCATTTTCTATTTTCTCAGCTTCCACATCTTCACTTCTAGTGCCAATGCTCCAAGATTCTGGAGCAAAGAGGGCAAAATGAAGGGTTTTAACAGTCACTTTGGGCCCCCACTGGATGCTTTTACAGGCAATCAGATTCTTGCATTTGCTATCAGTCTGCTGATTCTTCTGAGAGTAGTTTTGATTTGATTAGTTAATAGGCTCGATCCAGTGTCATTTCCCTTGTCTTACTGTCTTGGCTTTAATAGCCATGCCATAATTGTACACAGTGCCTTGAGCAAAACTTAATTCACTTGGACTGATTTACATCTGTGCTATGCACTGATGGGGATAGCTTTTTTTGGAAATCTAATGGTGCAACAAGCTTATGCAGCCATAAAGAACTGATTGGGTTGGGTTAAGTTCAAGCTTGCATTGTACAGGAATTAGGTGTGTGTTGATGGATTCTGTAGATTCTGATTCTCTCCATTCCTTTACAAACTGCCTTTTCTGATGTGCTAAACAGGCCGAGCATCTGTAATTATCAGATTTCATTTTATCTTGAATATCATTTGACAGCCTTAAGGTAGATAACTGAATCTTCATAAACCAATAATGATGTGAGCAGAGGAAGAAAAGGAGAACAAATCCCATGCTCAGTCATGTAGGCATGACTCTGTAATGTAACTCAAACAAAATAATCTTTGAGCATACTCTTTTTTTGAGCATAATATGTAGTACTGTAATCTATTTTGAATATAGCAGATTTTATAATCAAGGGAGATGTAGATAATGCAAGCTATTGTGTGGAATCCTATAATAAAATCAAATGCATATCTGATTAGAAGTCAGCTCACGAGTTCAATAAAATATATTTTCATGCAGGTTTGTTTAGGATTGAAGCTATATGGCAGTGTGATTGTGCAAATGGAGACCAAAGGAAAGAGTCCTAAAGTTAAAAATATTGAGCACCTGTTGGAGAGAATTCTGGAGTTACAGATCCATAGAGCAACATCAGACATTAAATCTATATATATAAATGAGTGATGGCATCACGGCGACCAACAAAACAACAACTACAGGCCCCCCAACCTCAAAATTTGACAACACAACCCATCATCCACGCCTCTAGGTTGATACAACAAAAAGAAAAGAAAAGTAAAGTCCTAATTAGAGGGAGAGGAATAATTGTTTTTATCCAATTGCTGCCAGTTAGAGGACTAATCTCTGCCCACTTGGTCTCCTAGCAACCCACTCAGCCCAGGGGTCAGGCCAAGTTAGACCTCACTTAGGCCTCTTCCACAGTTTATCTAATTTGCACTGGATTATATGGCAGTGTAGACTCAAGGCCCTTCCACACAGCTATATAACCCATTTATAATGGACTTAATGCCAGGGGAAAACCTTTACCTTTTACCTTAACTACCACCAATTCCTCAATACTTTATTTCCCATACCACCATACTTCGCCACAGCAATGCGTGGCCGGGCAAAGCTAGTGTTAACATAAAAGCCTAAATATCACAAAGGCACCAGATCCCATCTTATCTTGGAAACTAAGTAGGGTTAGGTTTGGTTATTACTTGGATGGGTGATGGACAAGGAATATGATGCACTTTATAGAACTTTCTTGTCAACTGCTGTCAAGATAGTTTTGACCGATGAATGAAAGACTTCTAAGTTTCCATGTCAGCAGCAGAATATCTTTTCAGTTTGAGTCCAGTTGCATCATTAGACACAACACTACGCATATATATTTTTCCCTTCTTCCCAAGAGAGTTGGACTAGATGGCCCTTGGGGGTCCCCTACAACTCTAGGATTCTATGAAAATGTAGAATTGATTAATATTGGTTTCTATTGGTTAATATATGAAAGACATTCAATGTTGTGGCTTTAAAATGTTTTCATCAAAACTTTTTTAAAATTCTCTAAAATCAATAGGTGTATAAATGTTTCTGAAGGTTGGGTGGGAAAATGATCCTCTGTTATCTTGTGTCATTGTATAGAAAATTCAAGGAGACAGCTCTTGTAGTTTTTTAAATTGTTTACAAAAACTTTGAAAATTCCCCAAAAATCTGCGGATAAGTGAAACATTCTGAAACTGGATGGGCTAACACTGGTAAATGTGTCCTACTATTGTAGCAATTTTCATCTCAATAGCTGTAAAAATGAAGGGAAAGGAACCCCTGAAGTTTCCCCAATTATAGTAATTATGCACAATTACTATAATGAAAAAGTCACAAAATTCCATTACTCTGGTTATGGTAATGAAATTTTCACTAAATATACCTAAGAAACACTTTAAAAATGAAACACCAGCACCTCCTAATTTTGAAATGACTTTTGAAACATTTTTTTATTAATCGCACATGCCTACTAGCTATTCAACAAATATCAGATTTGGGGACCTTATTGACATTGCATAGCTTGTTACTTCACTGGAGCATGGAAAGGTAGCACCAAGATATTTTGCAGAAGAAAGCAATGGCAAACGTCTCTGAATACCCCTTGTGTTACAAACTCCTATGAAATTATGGGGTTGTCATAAGTTGAGAGGCAACTTGAAAGCATACAAATAGAGAAATTACAATATAGTCAACACAAAAAACTCATAAAACAAATTATTTGTCTGATGTCTTGTGGCTCCCTCAGAGTTGAGAATACTTATCCATTTATTTTGGAATAAAGACTTTCTCAGTCTTTGTTTCTCTCTGGAGGGCTGAATTCCCCCAGTGATTATGGGAGTGTATTGAATGAAATGTTTATTATACCAGCCATAGGCCATGACATTAAATAATATACAACCTTAAAAGTACAATAAGCACTTTCCAACATAAACATTAAAACTTATTCTATATACTACCTCTTTAAAATTACAGTAGCAACGGCACGATAACAATGTCTGATGGAAATTATCTCCATTTCCACTGTGGACTTTACTAATTTAGCTCGGAATTTTTAGGCTGCGACTGCAAATGTGGCAACCTTTAATGTTATATTTTTGGAATAATCTGCTTACAAGTCACAGATAACTGTGGACTGTTGCCATGCTGTCCTTTCTTCCAAAAGGGCTCCCATAAGATTGTTTCTAGGATCATTATATGAAGGGCAATGTAACAGTGTATTAAATCTTCTCTTTTCCCCGACTCACAAATACAAAGTCGTTGGGCATGAGGGATATCTCTGTATCTTCCCTCAAGCCAGCCTGATGGCATTGTCTGGAAACGCAGGGCTGTAAATGTTTTTTTTAATGGGCTACAGATGTGAATTCTTGAAGATATTATTGACAATATTGGTCACTCTTTAGTAGATAATACCAAATAGTGAAACCCTGCTGTTTACTAGTCTGCAAGTTGTCAGATGAATCCATCTCAAAGATTTTGTCTCTAATCACCTTCTTTTCCAACTGTATTAGGGTTGTTTTGACCCATCAAAATATCGATAGAACAGGGCCAACTAGTATTGAGTCCAACCTCTTTGCTTATATTGCTCCATCAAGCATTGTTTTTTATACTGTCATCCTCCATCTCCAGAAGTCTCTTCCTCTGGGATCATGGAGAATGGCAACTGTGGGCAGAATTGAAGCCAGTCATGTGTAGGTCCAACGCCAAAATGCAAATTGTGCCATTCCTTTTCTATTACTTCTGTCAATCTTTCCTCCCCCCCCCCCCCCCCCATATTCCTCCTCCTTCTCCTCTTCTTCTTTTTATTTTTCTTGGTTACTTGCTACATTTTCTTGCATTGTTTGCATTAGCTGAGTTTGCCTAGAATGATTTTCTAACTAGACTGAGTGCATTGCCTTCTTTTTCGACAAAATGCTCTGGGCAGTTGTTTTTGGCTGGTAGCAAAGAGGCCATGTGCAAATAAACAAAAACAACATTGGGTGCCTCTTGGGAGCTTATTTTATATGTATTCACTGTTATCAGGCCAAACACATGTAAACAATATGAATAAATAACATGGAAATGTCCCCAAATAAGGCAAATTTCAGTTCTATCAAATGATCCCCAAGCTAGCCCTCAACCAAAACGTATTGGCACGAAACCAAATCCCTTTACAATAAGTGCCACAGTTGCAAAAATATAAAGGGAGAAATTGACTGCCTTTTCTTCTTCTCTGCATCCCACCTACATCCCACCACAGGGACGTCTAAGAGAGACAGAGCCTTATCAGTGGCTGCTTGCAGGCTCTGAAAGGCTAGGAAAGGACAGGACAACACATCCTGGCAGCAGATGAGACTTTGTTGTTTCAATATGTCTTTGGAAAAATGTTTATGGGGAACTGAAGAAAGGGTTCTTAATAATATGTGATATTATCCATATTCCTTCAGTGGATATATTTTTAAAATGCTTTTAATTCTAGTTATCATTTCACGTGTTTTAATAATATTAGCTTTCATATATACCTGTTCTAATTTTTGTAAGTCTTCTTGGAGAACTAACATGGAAATGTAGAAATCTTTGTAGTGCCCAAGATTACTTGCTTCATTTCTTGATTCTGTCTTGTGGAGATCCTACATTGTGCTTGCAAATCTACACTGGCACAACTATATGGTACTCTTCACCTGAATATTAATGCTGTACAACCAGTTATATATCTGAAAACGTAACTATTTGTTGTCCTGTTGTTCAACAGGGGAGAGACAGTGTCCATTTCCCAGTGAAGGTACATTGATGCACTGAGGAGCAATTACACGCAATTCAAGAATGGTCAACTGCATGGCTAGTCCAACTAGATGATGATGCTGATGATGATGATGGTGATGATGATTTAGAATAGATCAATCGAATCAATTTTTGAATGGTAAGTCAACCCATAGGTACATCTATTTGATTCAATTGCTCTTCTTTATTTCTAACAATTGAATTTAGGCTGATGTGAAATGGTTATACTTGGGAAGCCCCACTTATTTAACCATGAACTCAGTCCATGCATTGCAAAATGGCCAGATACATACACACCAAAAAGATTGAAGTCTGAAATTTAAAGAGAAACTAAACACATATCATTGTGGTAAGGAAGACCATTACCCTGATATGTATGTGGGTGTATGTTCAATCTGCCATCTTTTGACAAGTCTCCTGCTTTTCCTTTTATGATTTTTTATATCTAACTTGAGAACCTGAGTTCCACCACTGTAACCTGGTCTAGAGACCTCTGCTAATAAAGGTGATTTTAAAATAATTACCTTTCAAAGGAAGAATTGTTCTTTGTAGAGAAGGGCATAAGGACACTGTGACCTTGGTACCTGCTGTGGAGTGTCAAGAATTGTTATTTAAACTGCGTGGGCATTGTGTCAAAAAAGAGAGAATAATTATGTTAGGTTCTGGATCTGGATTTGACTGAAATCCAACCCAGAATTTAAACTTCCAATTTATTTGGACAATCCACCACATCTGACCCTCTAAGTATGAACTGGGTGAGCCTAATTGGAAAGCGATGTGATTGCTTTTCATTTCCTGTTAAAATTTCTTAAATTACTCAAAACTTGGCATTTTGCTCTATGTGGTTGTCTGCTAAGGAGCCCATTATTACTTATTACATTTATATTTCATAACATCTCCTGATGTATTCATGAATAAGCAGCCACATAATCCAACACATTCACTCTCTCCATAAGAGGTTTTCAAGGAGCCTAGTGCCAAAATCACTTTCAGGTTCAGAAAAGCAAATCTAGTCCATCTGACCTCTTTCCTGCAAAATTGTCAGGAAGAGTTGGCTTCAAAGTTAATCGTACTTAGAATAAACCCTTTGGAACTTGTTAGCCATGACTCTGTTTAAGGCTAAAGCCAACCTTCACTTTTAAAACAGTGGAGTTCCCCTGGGTGAGCTGAACTGCATGTGCTGAGCATTTTCTTTAAAATCTGCTTCTCTTCCCTGTTATTTCAGAATGTCATGTATTTGTATCAAGGTCACAGTCATACACAACACTGCAACAGCTTTCCTCATACAGAGAAAACTGCAAGTATACCCTTATGAAAAAGAGAAGCCGGACTTCTCTTGGTTTCCAAAGAAAGAAAAATTACTAATTTGGGTTGTAATCGGATAACCATTTACTTGGAAACAAGCCCCCATGGTATGTAATGGAACTTATTTCTGAGTAAATATGTCCAGAAAGGCACCAAAAAGGATGTCATTCTAATACAAGCTTCCACACTAAATTCCACAGATACATATGTCAGAAAGTTCATTGCTTACAGGAGTTGCAATGATATGGCTGCCTTGAAAATGCACTATGTGTGGCAAATTACAGCCAGACTTAAATTAGCCATGACTTACTTGTCTCATTGATTTCAGTGGATCTACTCTAATGATGACAAAGTCTGTCTGGATCCTGCTCAGGATGACATTGTGTCCTAGATACTCTCATAGGTGCTTTCCTCACAGATCTCTGAATGGCAACTTAGGCTGATAACTGTCAACCAATTGTGCGAAAAACATCATAACTAATAAATGTCACTTAATGGGGGGAACAGATGCTGAATGGCTGCATAACCAGCAATGTATTTAAATGCTATTAATATTTATAATGGAGTCATTCAGAAGCCATCAGCACAATTCTAGAATGTGTTTTTGCCCAAGGCATTTCATTTCTCTACACTCCGCTTCCTGCCCCAAAGCATTGAAACCTAGCTTTTCTATTGCTAAAGTCGCACTAGTCATTGCCATGGTGGTCCAGACCACCGAATGGGGCTGCAAGTAAGGCAAACAGTGCAAATGAAACTTATGCATTTTCTTTGATATACATGATATATTCTAGCCAGTGAATTTGACTTTTCTTCTCTGTGGCATTGATAATTCTGCAAAATATCACAAGCAGAATAAATTATGCAGATTATCTAGATCTGTACAAGACTTTGTTGCATCTAGGCTTTGGAGCATTGATTCCAATGATCTCAAACTAAACAAGATGAGTAATGGCCCAAGAGGGGTATAAATAATCAATAGAACATCTGAAGATTTTGCAATTCAATTCTCCAGGCAATGGTGTTTAATATTTACACACAAATCTTCTTCTTTCTCTGGGTATTAGTCAGATGTTTAATGCCATTTTGATAAAGTGCTGTGGGGTTTGCCCTAGTTTATAAGATCCTTGGAGTTGGTGTTGTTTTCTTCTTTCTTTCTCTCCTACAAAAATATTATGAGAAACTTCTAGGTTATATTTAGCTTCCAGCTAGGATCTTGAGGTCCAAGAAAAACATAAAGACATCCCAATGTCACTGACTGGAGACAAATAACAGGTGTTAAGAGCTTTGAAGGTGAGAAAGTAAAGACATATTTTGGCATGAAGCAAGCACTTTTTATTTGTCCTATTGTCATTACTGTGTTTAACAGACTGCAGGTTTTTGCATTTGGTTACATTTGTTCATTATTGCATACAATGGCCAAGAGTTATAGTTATACACCATCCAACTCTGTGTGACTGTGAAATCACTTGTAGAACCAGTGATATTAAAATATGCATTGAACAATTTAATACATGAATTACCCAATAAAGTACTATTATATGTACAAGGAATCTTTCACAGGTATATTTGATTTCAGATGTCATGCCTGGGGTTATCCTCATCAGATTCATAACTTTGTGATGATGTAGCTTTGTCCCACAGAACTACAACTCTTCTAGTAAATAGTGATTATGCATATTGGCATGTTCAATGTAGTGTCCTGTGATGCAATTTATTTATTTATTTGTATTTTATTTATTTCCCACTTTCTCCCATATGGATTCCAAAGCAATGGAAGTTCTTATTGTGCAGCAAGTCGCATAGCATTCTCATGCCTAATGTTCAATTGGTTCTATAATAGCTCTATGACCACTGGGCAGTGGACAGTAGGCACACCAACCATGATATTGGTTCTATTTACACAACAAATCTGAGACATAGCTACAGCTTTATTCCCCTTTTGAAAATATGAGCATTGCACAAAATTTACATGACCTTAAATCAGTGTACGATGATATAAATACTTACCAAGATGCTAGCCACTGCTTTCTCTTGCTTCTTCATATGTATACATAAACTTCTGCCAAGAAAACCCCATGATAAGGTAGCCTTAGGGTCACCATTCATGAGTCATAAATGACTTGAAGGCACACAATAGCAACAGTCATGTGCCTTTTTGCGAATAAAATAGTACACTGAAGGCACTTGTAAACAACCATCCCAAAGTGTGTACCATCCACGAACTTCACTTATGTAACCATAAATGAAATATATCTGAAAAAGTACAACCACATTTGTTAACTAAAAAAAGTAAGTGCCTTCCTACATTTTTTCCAGTCCCTCATTCATCCTCCAAAATGGCCAAAAATGAAATCAAAATTGTGTTATATCACCTCCAGTTTCAGCATGGTAGTGCAGTGTTGTCAACCAGGGATATAGAGAAATAAAAATGGATCATGTCCTGGTGCATTTGATCACCTCTGCCAAGAAAAAGCAAGGTTGATACAGTCATTGAAAGCAATATAAAGTGAGATGTACAGTACTGATGTATAAAACACCTTCAAGCCAGTTTAATTCAGAGTACCCTGTTAAATATAGAGATTGCTTTGTATTAGGTAGATTGTGTGCATTGCAGCTGGCATTTCCAGGAATAATGCTGCAAAAGTCCAGAAGTGCTGAATGATTTGGCCCAATGCTTACAGGAATTTGTAAGAGCAATTTACAGTCACACAGTGACTTTTTATTTTTGAGGGAGTCCAAAAACAGCCCTATAAATATTTACATATGATGCACTCATGCCTAAAGAATTTATTAAAAAGGTTCACTTAAATGAGTAATTACTCCAATACTCTATTGTCTGCATTCTTCTCTTCCTGCATGAACGTATTTCTATGAATGTACCACAAAGGCATTATTCGGTCTTTGCTATCCAGTTGGAACTCTTTGATAATTTAAGAATATTGTCAAGGGTTTTATATAATTGCCAGCAAATAGCTTTATGGTAGAAGTAAACAATACAAATACACTGAGTTTGGTTTATAAAAATATATTAGCTATTCTTTTGCAAGCTTATTCAGAGTAACCATTCCTGAATTTAATAGCATGTTAATGACAACCAATTGTATGTAGGACTTGTTCTCTCTACAAATACTTGCTGTGAATGCAAATTCAAAATGGTGCCGATTGACCTTGTGTGTAGTGATAAATCTATGTGCCTCATTTTTCAAGGTAGAAGTTACAAAATATCACCCAGCTCTTCAGCATATTTGCTTTGCAATGGGAAGAAATGTATAGAATGGCACACATAGAGGACATCTGGTCATCCTATCTGACGTAAACTGCAACAGCTGTTTGAATGTCATAGTTGTATTGAAGAAGTATATAAGATTTGTCACATTGGATCAGATTAATGGTACCTGTACCAGATGTTTCAAAGGATGCTGGATAACTCTCCTAGTAAGCAACTATGCAAAAAATGATGTCAAACTTTCGTGCCTAATATATACAGTAAGTAAACCTTGTTATCTGTATCTGTTTAAGAGCTTTGCTAACCTAATGAAAGCTACGTGTCTTTAGAGATGTAGAACATATTACTAAGTATACATGCAAATTCTACCCTGCCTTCCTTCAAAAGCCTTTGGCTTTCACAATATGGTATTCAGCTACTTAAAGTAGTAGACTGTTAATAGAGTTGTGTTGGTTAATCTCATCTCAAGAAGTTGTTATTCCATGAAGATGACTTCTGTTTATGGAGACCCAGTGAATGGAGACCTCCAAGATTCATCAACAGTTCTGCTCAGGTCTTATGAACTGAGAGCTGAGGCTTTTTTGATAGAATCAATCCACATCTAGTCTGGTCTCAGCTAAAGAAGACCCAACAGAATCTGTGGCTGGGTAATGAATCAATAGATAGATAAACTTCATTGATTCAATTGGTCTAGTCAGGAATAACAAAGTGATTTGGGCCTTTGAGTGAAGAGAACAATGAAATAAGTTATCTAATTTGTTATTTTTATACTTTTAGTGTCAGATATAGAGATAAGTGTTTGTGAGAATCTCTACCTCAAGTGCACAAAAATCTCCCTGGCTTTGGGTACTGTGCAAGGTTATCTGAGCTCACATGGAGAAATATCCTGAGGTGGCCCTATGGCAAAGCTGAGAAAGCTCTGGTTTCAACCAACAGATTAAAGACAGATTGTGTTGCAACTTGATTTACCTTTCTCAAAATATGGTACCTGTTTAGGCCCGTTACAACATTGGATTTCAAGGAGCGGGGAAGTAGGTCCTTCCTTTGTCCAACTGATAGCTTCTCTGAATCCTGAGCTGGTATTTCAACTCCTGAGATGAATAGGTGGTTCACATATGAAAGCTGGTCCTATTTTCTTTTTAATCTCTGTAGTGTATTTCAAAGTATGGGGACCCAAGGGGTAATATAATATACCTCAGGGCCGTAGCCAGAAAAAAAAATTGGGAGGGGTTTTGAAAATTTCAGGAGGGGTTTTGAAAATTTCGGAGGGGGGTTGAACCCCTAGCACACCCCCACACACCCCCGCTACAAACCTGTCAATATCTGCTGTTTTGCGTCTCATAGACTAGCATGGGGATTTGGTTAACCAGTTAAAATTCATGAGTAAACCAGTTTTTTTTATAACGTGAAAAATTTGGGGGGGGGGGGTTGAACCCCTAAAAAACCCTCGCTACAGGCCTGCCTGGCATCGCCAGCTTAGTCTGGGGAAAACTTCTGTGAAAGGTGCTGCTAGTTACCAATGATATGAGTCAGGGTGTGTACAAAGTAAAGTTTTAGATGCAATTACTTCAGTAGAATTACCACAAAGACACTGTTATCTCTGCCCCACTAACTTCTCAGGCTCCTTTGGTGGGAACAAATGAGAGGACCTTTTCACTGGCAGCTCCAAGATTTTGGATGTCCCTCCTTAGAGAGGTTACGATGACTATCTCCTTGGTCTCCTGCCATCAAGTGAAAACACTCTTCCTCTATCAGGCCTTTAGACATGAACTCTGGTGGCTTTGAATGGTGTGCTATGCTGTTTTGTCAAAAACATGAACTTTTAATTCATTTTATAAATGTAAAAGCTAATTTATACTTAGGATTGGTTTTGTATCATGTTTAATTCATATTGTTTTTAATAAATTGCAATATGCTTTATGTATCATTACTGGGGGAAAGGTGGTCTATAAATAAATAAAAATCGTCATTGTCATCTACCAGCCAACATGCTGCTGACTATGCTATGGGGGATTCTAAGAAATTCCTTCCAAAAATATACTTTCTCAAGCACTGGTTTCAATATGAGATGGCTTCCTACATTTCATTTTCCTGTAATAACAGCGTAATGGAAGTGAGGGGGCAGAGTGGTGAGTCACGCAAAAAATGGAAGCAAAAAAACAAAGGGCACAGTGCCCTGAGATAATCTTGAAACGCATTCTGTGAGTTCTCTCAACATTCACAAATGAATTTGCATGTGATCTCCAACCAGTATCCTGGGTCACTAGGTCGACACTCACTTGAAAGGAAAAAATGTATGTTTATCCATCAGTTTCCCTTGGCATAGCATTAGATGCTCTCCTTTGACATCTTGCCATCTGTGCTGCCAAGGCCCATGTTCCATGCGGAGGCTGGTACACGTCTGCATAGTGACAACATTTTCATCATGGTAGCATCTCCAAATAAAGGCAAGCTGGTCCCTCTTGATCAAAGAGCTATATTTAGTCAAAGTCATCGTTCCTTCCTCACCAACTGCCTGCTCCCACCTTCTCTAACAATATGAGCTAGCATGATGAACTATTTATATTAGAACAGCATGTGCAATATGCCACAGGAGATGTGGCGTGGCATCACAAACACATATGCCTCAACTGCGTATGTTCTTCTTTCCTCTTACCTGTGACCTCTGTTGAAGGAGATATGATTACTCATGATGTTGTCATTTTGGAAAGGAGCAGAGCTTGGACAGAGTAGCTGGTAGCTGAGATAAAGCTGGAAACGAATCGGGTAGGTGGGAAGATTTCAGGAAACCTTCCTAATACATATTGTGTCAAAATATTTGAATTGTAGAGTACAATGCTATACACACCTAGCCATAAGTTGAGCTACAAATTAACATTGTATATGCAATATCTAAGCTATGCTTGTGTAAAATTAAAAAGATCTGAAAATGACAGAATGTGCAATCATAAATTAATTCTCAAATGAAATATATATATATATATAGTAGAATTGTGGCTGTTGTTCTCACTATACTGCAGGCAAGTACTCTGTATCAGGTAATTGTTGTATATACGTCTAGAAATATCAGTTAAAATTTACCTTTAAAAACTTTGTCAGTTTATTCACGGGTCAATGTAAGTACTGTTTCTTAACTCTAATTTTTTTTAAAAAAAAAAACACCTATGAGTAATATAGTGAAAAGTGAGAATTGGGTCCATCCCAGGAGAACCTAAAAATAAGTTCTTGCTACCTCTATTCTCTTTGCCATCGCAGCAGTGGCTATGACCAGGGGTAGCTGGTACTTTACATTCACTGCAGAATGGCCTCAACTTATCCATATTTTGCCACCAAAACCTGCCATCAATTTAAGCATGAGGTTGACTTATACAGCAGTTAAGTATCAAAAAGTAATTTCTTTTGACCCGAGCCCAAAACTGACAGAAACATCATTCAACCATGCTCTATTCCTTCACAAGAAAATATTTTCTTCTCTCCATTCAGCTCATGTCCAGTAAAATAGGGGGTGCAGTTATGATCTGACAGGCATTAGTTTCAGTTTCTTATATGAAAAACAGATAATTGCTTACTGTATGGTCATCTCTTTACTAGGTATTATGCTTCTAACCACTTGAGCAATCAATAGATCAGAAGTTCATAGGACAAAGAAGTAGGAGGCGCGTAAAGCCCATCTAATCATCTGGCCATTCTCTAGATAGTGGACTCAGCATGAACATGGAGCTATTACTACATATGACTTTTTAAAAACTCTCATGCGCAATGACCTAAATAAAAATTCAATTGAATGAGTTGTGGTACATTTCCACACCTCGTTGAGAATTCCAGTGTATTGTGGTTAGCAGTGGGATTAGCACTGTCATCAGGATTAGTGTTTGCTATACATATCTTGTATTTCCTGATCCCAATGAGAATTTCAGTGTTTTCTCAAAAGAGGCCAACCCACTAACAACCCATATATTTCATTCTAGTTCTGTGTCACAGTTCACAGAACAAACAGCATGGGATTTCCCCCAACTCACATTATATGACATTGGCTAGTACAGTGTTGTAACAGTTTTTGTCCAACTGTTTCCTGATATTTAAAAAACCCTAACAACCCCTGTATATGGGCAAGTATTTCAACTCAATAATGTTGTCTTAAAACTTCTATTCAACAAGCAATGAACTTTTTGCAATGTATGCCTATGTGTGCAGATATTGCAACAAAACGTGATTCTGGGGCAGGAAGGGAAATTTAGCAGCCCACCAGTTTTATTGAAGTAGAACTGTGTCCAACCACTCGGAGCAATATGCCCCAGGAGAACACGGAGAGGGCTTTCTCTGCAGTGGTGCCTCAGTTGTGGAACATCTTCTGCATGGGAAGACCTAGCAAATTCCTAGAAAGGATACCTCTTTAAGGATCTCTAGGTCTTCCAAGAAAATTCTATGGTATTTTAGGACCAGAAATGAAATACAGCAGAGTCTCACTTATCCAACACTCACTTATCCAACGTTCTGGATTATCCAACGCAGTTTTGTAGTCAATGTTTTCAATACATCATGATATTTTGGTGCTAAATTCATAAATACAGTAATTACTACATAGCATTACTGCGTATTGAACTACTTTTTCTGTCAAATTTATTGTATAACATGAGGTTTTGGTGCTTAATTTGTAAAATCATAACCTAATTTGATGTTTAAAAGGCTTTTCCTTAATCTCTCCTTATTATCCAACATATTCGCTCATCCAACGTTCTGCCGGCCCGTTTATGTTGGATAAGTGAGATTCTACTGTAATTTAATGTCATTCAGTCATTGTTTCACATAATTGTAGTTAGCCTGGGAATAAATCCCCTATTAGTATTTTTAATGAATAAACTCTCAGCATTCCTTACCATTGGCTATGATGACTAGGATTGTTGAAAATTGCAGTCCAACAAATCAGGAGGCCAACACAACTCTCATACCTGCTTTGGGGGAATAAAATCCCCTATCTTGGTGATAAGTAAACACCAGCTACGTATTTAAAGAGGCTGTTTTCCATATTTTCTCCAACCTCTGTTTCCAAAGAATGATGCTTAAATGGAGTCAGCTTCTTTTACAGCATTTCCACACATCTCCCCATTCTCCAAAAGCAACCCAGGTTCATCAGAGTAGTGATCTGTTTGGGCATTTGAAGGTCTCTTTTCAAATGTGGAAAGTTATTAAGAGCAACCTCAATGGGCATTTACACCATTTTTGCAATTGAGGGCAATGATTTCTAACACATAAAGGGTTACATGGAAGGTGGCCCCACATTAGGGTCATGAAAAAGAAGAAGAGGCCCTGCAATTGCAGATTACCTGCAGGAGAAGTTCAGACACTTCAACCAGTTTCTTTCTAACTTTCCAAGCCTAGGACTATGATTACATCGATTGGAGAGATTCTTGCACCTGGATTAGACTTAATGGAGCCACAATCAAACAGGCAGGCAGCGTGTGTGCTAGATTTCAGGCGGCCAATTACACACACTGTGAACCAAATTGTCTCTAGAAATTTTCTTTGCAAACTATCAGATGCTTTGGTGACCTCCATCAACCTTCATGGTTGTTATAGACTGAAAATAAGAGATGCCATTTTGGCTGGGAAATGAAAGGCAGAGGAAACTGGTCCAGCTGCCATTTTCTGATGTAACTAAAATGATATAGCAATTGGGAGAGGATAACTTTTTTTTTAAAAAAATGAGAGAGTGGGAAAGAAAGAGATGTTTTCTCATATATAGAAAAGGGCAACTAATTTTTGAAATTCAAAAAGGTAAATATTTGTCTGAAACCAACTTTTATTTTCTCAAATATTTGACAGGAGCATGCTGTACACTTCTGCAAGGAGTCTAGTCATCTGTGCAGATTGACTTTTGGAGTGTAAAATAAACCTTTACTTAACAGACATCAAGGCTGTAGCTTTTTGATATAATGACAGTTTTGTGTATGTGTGTGTTTTAAGCCTGTTGGTTGCTGCAGTTTCTCGGTGGTAAGAATAAAGTTTTTGGTGCCAACTCTTCAGAAAATGACATGATTATTAACAATTGAATGGAGTCTGAGAAGTGAGGAAGGAGTGAAAAAACACTCAACAATTTTGTATATGACTAGAAATCATAAAGGGCTTGATAATCTAGTCACTTTGAAAAGATGAATGTGCTGCTCCCTGTCTGAGCATGTTTTGGTATATCTGATGCCTTGGCTAAGGAATCAGTAGTGGTTCTTTTTTCCCCCTTTGGGTACACTTTGCTGAACATCCAGTCTTTGATACCTACATATTTTACATGCTCTCTAGGAGTTTGGGAAATGTTTATGCTGAACTAGGGAGGCAATGCTTTAAAGGGGTGCCCTAAACATTCTGTTGAGAAGCAGTGTCATGTCATGATGTAAAATACTGTCAAAATATGTTAGAAAATGTGCTTTTAAAATGACAATAATACATCAGGGAGTATAATAACTTCATGTTTTCTGCATCTGCTGCCCAAGACATTTTTCTATCTGAAGAGGAGCAGAAAATGGAATTCTCTCTGGGTGGATCTGCACTGTAAAGTTAATGCAGTCTGACACCACTTTAATTGCCATGGCTCAGTGCCATGGAATCATGGGAGTTGTGGTTTTACAAGGCCTTTAACCTTCTCTGCCAAAGAGTACTAATGCCTCACCAAACCATAAATTTGTGGATTCCATAGTACAAAGCTATGCAGTCAAATTGGTGTCGAACTGCAATAATTCTACAGTAGATGAATCCTCTGTTCATCTCCCATACACACAGTGTGGGTGGTAGTGGCAGGAGATGAAAGGCCACCAAGTAATTCTGGAATATTATGTCAAAACATCCTCAAGGCCCTTCCAGACAGGCCCTATATCCCAGGATCTGATCCCAGGTTTTCTGTTTATCCCAGATTATCTGGCAGTGCAGACTCATATAATCCAGGTTAAAGCAGAAAACTTGGGATCAGATCCAGGGATATAGGGCTTGTCCTGGAGGGGCCCTCAGTTTCTCTCCTCATCCCTAGCAGTAGTAATATATGAATGTCTACCTTTTGTTTGTTCTTAGGTGCCATCTAGTGACGTCAACTTATTGTGAACTTATGAATGAGAGGCCTCCAAGTCACTCTGTTCAAAATAGTCTTGTACATTCAGTCATGGCTTCCTATCTGCAATATGGTCTTCCTCTTCTACCTTACAAAGTGTCATTGTCTTATCTTTTCTCATGAGTCAGGTCTTCTCATGATATGTCCAAAGCACAACAATATTAGTAAGCCCCGGTGACGAAGTGTGTTAAAGCACTGAGCTGGAGACCGAAAGGTCCCAGGTTCAAACCCCGGAGCGGAGAGAGCGGCCACTGTTAGCTCCAGCTCCTGCCAACCTAGCAGTTCGAAAACATGCCAATGTGAGTAGATCAATAGGTACCGCTCCGGTGGGAAGGTAATGGCGCTCCATGCAGTCATGCTGGCCACATGACCTTGGAGGTGTCTACGGACAATGCCGGCTCTTCGGCTTAGAAATGGAGATGAGCACCAACCCCCAGAGTCAGACATGACTGGACTTAACATCAGGGGAAAACCTTTACCTTTACCTTTACCTACAACATTATCAGTTTGGACGCCTTGGCTTCTGTCCTTTCATGACCTTGAAAATTTGCTTCCTTTGGTAGATGCCTCATTTTGCCTACTTGATAGAAACAGGTCTGTGAGGAACTGAAATTTGTCCTCCTGTTATTTCCCATGACACGATGTGCCTTCTCCAAGCCTTTTAGCACTGCTAAGGAGTTGTGTTCCCATTCAAGAAGGCTAATGGCCAAGGCTTGTTGTTCTTAAACTCTGAGAAAGAACTGAAGTAAGGAACATTCATCTTTTCTTTTGGCTGATATTCACCAAAATGTTTCAGTGGAATAAGTAAAATGCAGCAATTGTTTCCCAGTGTGTTAATTACCTAAGACTGTTAAACACTGACTTGTCCTTTTGTACATCTAGGAAGGGATCCAGGCCTAATTCACATGCCCACTGTTTGGTCTTGGACTTCAGAGGAGGAGGAGGGTTTTTTGCCGACCTTAATTTTGTTGGCCTGCAGTGTAAGTAGACACTTGTGCAATGGGTCTGGTAACCTTTTTACTATTCTACCATATTTAATCAGTCAGATGTTTTTACAATTGTTTGGGCATTTCTGTTCTGGTCTCCTTCCCTAAGACAGAACCGTGTTATGAAGAATCAAGTAACAACAATAGGGTAAAAACGTATTTCCCTTATATTTTGCCATAGCTTTGGAATGTTAGTGTTAAAGTAGACAGTAGGGCTATGCAAAAATTTGTTTGTGGGTTGGAAGTCAAGTGTTTTGTTAAATCTGTACTTACAATATGATTTTAGAAGCTGGAGCTGCATCCCCATAGAACACAAACTATTCAAATCACCCATTTCCGATGTTTTGGAAGAAGTTCATTAGTGTTCATATGTCTCCATGAGTGAGCATGTTTTTGAGTGCAAGCAAACTTTCCTGGGAGTTGCAGCCAAATATACTCCATTACATGCTTTCCTCAGGCTATAGGGCTGAAGGAGAGAGGGAGAGAGGAGGTAGAGCCCCGGAGTTTTGCAATCGGAGCAACAGCCAGCCATGCTACCTCCTCCTGTCATTCTGAGAGGGTGATGGCTGTGTAGATGGAGCCTTGGACACTCGCTCTGCATGTGGAGAGAGACCATGGCCACTGCAAGGCCTCCCTGCTGCTGTTTTGAAGGGGCTTTTCCTCATAGCAGAATCAGGTTAGAGTTCTGTGGTTCTTATTATTATTATTATTATTATTATTATTATTATTATTATTATTATTATTATTGCAAAGACTGGATGGTCACCTGTTGGGAGTGCTTTGGATTTTTTTTCCTGCATGGCAGAATGGGGACGGACTGGATGTCCTCTGTGGTTGCTCTAGCCCTGAAATGTTCCCACTGGTGCAAATGGGCAGATTAACTAAACAAAATATTAACGAACGTTGGGTGTTTCTAAATAGAAATGAACCGGACCCCTTACGATATTTTAGAAACACTTTAGAAATGATTCACCACCCCCCCCCCCCCAATGTAGTAATGAGTACTAAAACATTTTTTTCATTGATCACACAGGCCTAGTAGACACTTTGATGTGGATATTAATTCAGAAACAAAAGTGTTATTTGTAATTGTTTAAGCGAATATTGGAAAATGGGATCATAAAATAAATTGTTAATAACACATTAGTGACATGTCACTGTTAGATTCATAAAAATCCCAATTAAAAATCCAAAAATGGCTCAATCTCTATCAACAAAAAAAATCCAAGTTAAAGTAGCACAACATGTAATCATTATTCAGACTGCTAAATGTTGGTGTTAAAATGAGTCAAAGAATGTCTTTTAAAATTGTCATTAAAATTAAAATTTATTCTGTACTCTTTTTTTACTATTAAAATAGCACTATGGGTAAGTTGGTAAGGGTCAGGACCCCTGGAATGGAACGAGAGAATTAATCCTTTGCACCCATACTGGTCTATTTGTGAAAATCTACTGAAGTTGCTAGTTGCATGGCGGAGAAGTGAACAGGCTCAAAGAAGAAGTACCAATGATCTACATTGGTTACTTAATTATGAATGCATGACTAAGTAACACTCCTGGCCCAACAACCCCACCAAGCCCACTTTAACAGCATCTATTAAGATGCTGATTAGGGTAGATAAGAGAAATAAAGGATATGGACGAATTGACTTTTTTGTTGAAGAAAAATACAGGCAAGATAATGAAAAGAACGAATTGGGACGATCTTCAGGACTATCTGGATAATTTGAGAAAATGAAGATTACGAGAGACAATTTTGCTTTTTTTTTCTCCTTAGCAAGAAAAAATATTATTGAAGTATAAGAAAATATTATCCAAGAAGATGGAATGAAAGTCTTTTTTTTTTTTTGCTTTTTTGTGTGTGGGGGTATATTTTTGTAGATTGTAGACTTTTACCTTTCTCTCTTTTCCCTACTTTTCTATACCTTGGTTGTTCTCACTCTTTCGATGTAGTATAAAAAATTTAATAAAATTCTTTATTTAAAAAAAAGATGCTGATTAGGGTGCAAGAAAGATGATGTTTCCAGTTCCCTCTCACCAGCATGTTAGGATGTGAAAGTCAAAAGCACAAGCCCTGTCCTAGTTCCTCTTTGGAGCCTCCCTCACTGGTGAGTGCAACCTGGACACCTCCATGTCCAAGAAGTCATGTCCTGATCAGCAGGTGAAATGACTTCCTTCATTGACTGTGACAGCTGGCTCTTAAGGTGGGCTGGGGAGGAATTTACAGTTGTAGCAATAGTGCCACTATTCTCACTTCATAGACCTATTGAACATGGGACAGTTAAGGATCTGTAACACTCAAAGTTATGAATGCGGGCTTACTGAATATGGAACAGGTGTGAATCTATAACTCGCTAGGTTACAAATCCACAATTGCAACGCAAAATACCAGCCATGATCCGTTGAGTCAGCTTCAAAGCATTTGTTAATCTGGACTAGTGGTAGAAATCAGGGTCAACCTGCTGATGGCATTGTGCCACTTAAATTTCTTATAGAAACAAAGGATTCTTCTCTGCAGTACTAGTATTCTTTCGAGAAATACAGCAGTAACAGCAACTTTAGATGCTGGGAGTGGGGAGGACTGGTAAATGAAACAGTGAGTAGACATGTGGTCTACATCTTGTGTGTTGCCTACCTCAGTCTTTGCCAACCCAGATCCCTTCAGTCATTTTAGACCATGCTCTCATTATTACTGGACTACATAGGCATATTTTGACACATCTGGAGGATGTATTATTATTAACATGATTGACAGTGAATGAAGCAGACCTCCCCATCCCCATCAACTTCCACCTAGTATTCTTTTAACTGGAAATGTCAGAGATTGAATCAGGGGAGCTTTGCTCAAAAAGTATGTGTTCTGCCTCTGGAGTGTGGTCTCTCCTGTATGTATGCTAGCACCTTTCAATCGTGTTTGGAAAGCTCTCAATGTTTAATAAAATGGTTCCTACCTGTTCTTGCTCATGTTTTGACATGCATTGCTGCCCTAGGCAGATACCAATCATATTAGCCTCAAAAATAAATTTGCTCAACTCACATCGGTCCACAATTAGAATAATTGCTCACATGCAATTTCAAGATGCTTGTAGAAGCCAAATTTGTGTTGGAGAAAACAAGCATCCAGATTTATCTTTTCAAATAGTCTGAGCACATTGACAGTTGCAGAAACTTTTGTTCAGGAAATGATCAGAATCTCATCCTGCACCAATACAATCATGTTTCTTGGAGGTTTATGATAGAGAAATGATTAGCCTTCCAATAGGACAACATAATGTGCACAACTCTTCTCAGATCCAATGATAGATTTCTGCTTGAAAAAGAAAAGTTCTACATGGGGAAATGTTTTCAATTATATTAAATTCCCGCTTCTGCCAGAATATGATTCAGAGCATTATGAGCACAAGGGTGGTGTGAAATAGTTGTGATCTACATAGTGTCACAATAATTGACTTAGGGGAGTGGCAGCATATAAGTTTGAATAATAAATAAATAAATAAATATGTTCATAATTGCTTTAACTCATTCATGACCTGATAGCCAACCTTCTGGCAATAGGAATCTCTGTACTTAGCAAAACTGGTCCTTGGATGATATTAACTGCAGTCCATCACAATACTAGAAATCAGCAGTGCTGAAGTCTAGATGTAGTAATCAGTTCATCTTGCTCCTGTAATAAGAAGGGTATTGTGAAAACACCATCTTGTAAGATGCTACAATATAGCAGATTACCCTGCACAGGGGGGACTTTCAGGAGAAATTGACGCAGAAGACCTGTTGACCTTTTCCTGAAGCCTGCCTTGGTCACAAGAGTTGAGTATGCTCTTGCTGGCATTTGAAATTATTCTATGACATGTAAACTATGTGTTTACACGGTAATTCTTGCCTAACAGTCTCCAATCTGTCTTTTCTTGGCTGTATATGAAGATGGAAGATTCTTTAAACAAAGCCTTTGAAGGCCATGGAAGAACAAGTTAACTACTCACTGATCTAGCCTACCACTGAGCCAAGAGCCTTCAGTTGCTTTCAGGCATGGCTGGCTTTTAGTCCAACTCCTCTAAGCAAGCCAAGATTTCATGCCATCTTAAAATTTAATTAATTGGAAACAAATATTAAAAGCAGCATTTACCTTCTACATGTTCATTCTGATTAGTCAAAACTGCTTCCTCCACAGTAAATCCAACATTAAAGCCCTTTTGTATTAATTCTTACATGCTATTAAAATTTAGTCCCATAATGAAATATCTGGCAATATAATTTCCCAGATTTTTGTTTTTAAAAATTGTGTAGTTGAGCAACAAGCTCAGTTCTGGAAACAAATAACAGTGAATAGTCTCTCCATTCCTGTCAAGATGTTAAATCCACCTACATCCAAATCCATTTACATCTGTCCATGTAAATATCATGTGCTCCTTGCTATTTCTTTTGTACATATCTGCGTTTTCAACACATTCTTTTCAAGAATGACAAATGCAAGTAGGTTCCGGGAGAAATGCTTTTCCTGATCTTTATCATTTCTGCATCTGATCTCCTTTGTGTGAACTCTGTTGTGTAGTAGTTTGTTGACAGACAACTTTTTAAATAAACTTTGTATATCTTGTTTTTGCAGTGTGACTGCCAGAAATAGAAATTATTCCAAGCCCTGTCTGTGGAAAGGCCCCAAAGTATTTTCTTATCTATCTCTTTCATCTTACTTTTTTATTTTGCAGCAAAGCATAGAATCCATATTAATGCCTAACTTGAGCTTTTCTCTCTCTCTTTCTTTCTTTCTTTCTTTCTTTCTTTCTTTCTTTCTTTCTTTCTTTCTTTCTTTCTTTCTTTCTTTCTTTCTTTCTTCCCTAACTGAACATAAGTAGCTATACCGCTTCCTGTCTATATTGTACAAGCAGGTGTGGATGAATTATGCTTCAGCAGGATGGGAGTCCAGCGGGCAGTCTGGATCTGTGTCTGGGATGTAATCAATTTCATGAAAGAAATTGGAACACTAAATAATGTTTCTTTTAATTGGCCAAGACCTGTTAGCCCTATGAAGCCAATGCAAGGTGAAATCTGTACTGTGCTGATGATGGATTGAAAGGGCTGACATTGAAAGCAAATCCTTAGCAATATCTGACACCTTTCCTGATATAATAAATAGCTTGCAGGTGTTTTGTGAAGCAGTCAATGTTTTCTTTTCATAGGCTTAGTAAAAAGAATACCACTTGGGAACCTGATCCCTGTTTCTATCGCTTTCAGAAGTACAGCAGGATGTGGCTCACACTGAACAACCAGAACACATCCCTGCTAATCCCTTTGGCAGGCAGGTGTAGGGAGAGAAGCAGCAAATGGGATGGGCAGAGCTTGGGAACCAAGAAATGCTTGCAGAATCAATGAATCATCACAGAAAAAGGTCAGGCTGAATGAAGAACAGAAAATGTGAAACACCACAGGGAGGTGCCTTGCTTCCAAGACAACTTCTTTTGACAGGAGGGAAAAGTTACCTAAGGGAGAAAAAAGGCCGGGGCAAATCAAAGCAGGGAGAGGGAAAGCATGCAAGCAAGGTTCCTTGTTGAGGCCAATCATTCCTATGGCTTTCTAGGGAGATTTAGTGATTTAAGAAATTATTCAGTGAGTTATCCCAAAGGATGTGGTCCATTCCATCCATGGCTGATAACCCTGATAGACACATGCCAGCAAGTATATGTCTCTGGGCTTCATAACATCGCCTTTGCAATTAATATCTCAGAAAAAAAATGTTCACAAGTAGAATCTGTTCATAAAATCTCTTTTGGATAAACAAGAGCAGCATAACGAACAAGCCGAGTAATATTGGTACTTAGTAGATTAATTGCTGTCCACCACTAAGTATACAGTTGCAGCTACTCCGACTGCTCCAGGTTGTAGAGGACCTATCTAGATTCTTATACCATCAAAAGTATTTACAGAAGAAATAGTCAAAATTTGGATTCAGCACCTTTTCCCTTTGCAACAGATCCATTGGTCACCCATTAGCAAAATTGCTTTCTCCCCCTCAACATGGGGCAGGAAGACTTTGCTCCCTTCCAGTGAAGGAAGAGATATTAAATAGTCCTGGCTGGGACTTGTTGTGGGCAAGGCCAGTGTGGTCGTGCTCCCCACTCTCTTCTTCATTCTTGATCTTGATGCTGACCCACCCACCCAACCCATAACAGTGTACTTTATGGGTTGCTACGAGGGCCAGGTAGGAATTGTCCCCCTACACTGTTTAACCCATGGCAAATTGGGTGAGTGGGTTTTAAATAGGCATCATGTGGGAAAACAGGGATAGGTGATATATTAGTGTTTACCTAATAATAATAATAATAACAACAACAACAACAACAACAACAACAACAACAACAACAACTTTATTTATATTCTTCCCTATCTCCCCAAGGGGACTCAGGGTGGATTACAACACACTAAAAAGCACATATCAGCAAACATGCAATGCCTCACCACAAAAGCAGACAAGGATACAATTAACAACCCACCCAATCCCAACACCAATCGACATCAAACAACCAATCATAAATAAAACCTAAAATTGCACAAACAGTTACATGATAAAATTATATCTAATTATAAAAACATAAACATTATTTCAACCATAAAAACATGAACCTCAGTTTAACAAGCTCCCGAAAGTTCACTAAAAAAATTAAAATACTTAAAAATTCAAAGTTGGCAATTTCTATAATATCTGACAGCACCAAGCTGACTCACCAAGGCTAGAGGCCAATGAAAATATCTGATTAAAGGTGAAGTAGCTGACTATCATTCAGTCAGCACTCCTTTGTGGTGTAGGCCATGGGTGGGAACCCTCAAATGTGGTTAAATGAACCAGGGTTAGGGTGAACACTAGTGGTCTTGAGCAGGGGGAGTTCTGGTCTCAATATCATCTGGAATTGGGATGGAATTCTCCACCCATTTCCCTGAATGGTCGCCCTGGATGTAACAGTTGGTTGCAACCGGGGACCATGGTGTCTCGCCCTTGCTTGATGAGGATTAGGTCTTGGATGGCCACTGCCTTGGTTTCATTGCACACCAAATTCATGCCTTTAAATTGGTTGGCAGCTCACACAAAGATCGACTGGTAACAGTTAATAAAAGTTGCCCATAATTTAACCCACACAGTTGTGTTGTCTCATGATTTCAGTGGTTGGGGAGTAATGGCAATGCCTTAACAAGATAGTGGAGCAATGAGAAATAATTCCATTCTTTAAATCCTGTCATGGATCAGGAACATCTTTGTTTGGTTATAACCCCAACCATTGGAACTTCAGTCTAGATGTAACATATATATTATTATTTTAAAGGATGTTGTAATACATTAAAAGAGAGCTTGTCCTACATCTACCTACCCAGGAATCACCATGCTCCTTTTTGCCTCTCTCCCACCATTTTTTACCCTGAAAATGTGTCTGATAAGTCTTTGAAATTCTATCTAAACCCAGCTGTGCTATGTTTACGTCTCAGGAGATCTCTGATAGATGGCTTCTACCATCTCGATGCTAGTCTGTGTATGAACTGGCCATATTGTTTCAAAAACTGGTAATAAATCAAAGTGCCATAACCAGACATTTTTTAAGCCCTCAAACTTTGATCAAACAGATATTTCCTTAAAAGCACTTAGATTTAGTTTGCAAAATTATCAGTGATAAGGTATCCTGGGAATAGTGTTTTAATGCAGCCTTGTTTCAGAATCCAGATGTGTCGGCTAATCTCGCCTGTCCAGGACCATTGCCAGAGAACCTCCAATGGCAATCAATTGGCATATCTGCTGCATGCCACACAGAACATTCAAAACATTAATAATAATGATAATAATAATAATTTAATTTCTCACCCACTTCTTTCCATGGCTTGAGGTGCGTCACAGCATAGTTAAAAACACACAAATACAATAAAAAATTATACAAACACAAATCAAAATTCATTTCCATAAAATATACCGATCAAAACATTTGTGTAAAATACACATTAATCACACAAAAAAGGAGATAGCCAGTTATTTAAAGAATCATCTCCCAATTTGAAATGCAGCTTGTGCTAGCTTTACTGTCTTATTGTTTTAGTGGTCCCAGGTGTAGACTCATGAGAATCTAAGGCAGAAGACTTGTTGGGCTCCTCCTGAATCCTGCCTTGGTCACAAGAGTAATGCTCTTTATCATAACATTGCTTTGTATGATACTTCAGTTGTTGATCTTATGGGGATTGTGTTTTGCACACTGTCCTAATATCTCTGAATCAAAGGCTAAAGGCAAGTTCAAAGTATTTGAGGAAGTGTGTTAGGATTTATCTTTCCATGGGATATTTCTCTGGTCCCACTATGGCCCTGCATCCTCATTTATGGTGCCACATTGAGCATAACAAGAAACTTCATGCAGGATTAAGAGCAAGTGTGGACAACCCCTGGGTAATTTTCAGTGCCTTGCCATGGGCCAGAAAGATCGACATTCCATTCTGCTGCTGAAAACTGGTGGCAAATCAGAAAAGCCATTAAACATGGCGGTAATGTAGATGTTAAAACAGCATACAGGACAAAATTGAACCTTGGGGAAGAATCCCAACCAATGGCTAGGTTGTCAGATAGAAGACTCCAACACCACCTTATGAGTTGTCCCCAGCAGAAAGGACTGAACCTACTGTTAAACAATGCAATTTCCCCAATATTTTGTTTCTGTTCTTCAATGCCCTGTGACACAAGAGAGGCAGTGGCAACAATGGTGAAGAAAAGAACATTGGAAACCACCCCTGAATCACAATGCAAACCACATGCAATGAGAGGATAAGATATACTTGCAGCAATATATGATTTATAGTGGTGATATATTTTGGGATCAGCCATAGAAACCCTCCCTACAGAAGTTAGAGTAAAAAAACAAGCTACAATAAATATATTTATTTGAGAGATTTGCCCTGTTGTCCAGGGCTTTCTGTGAGTTGCGGTTTCAAAACAAGAATTTTCTAAGTTCTAGTAAACATATTTGGAATTGTAATGAAAAGTGACATCAGTAAATGAGTGGTAGAAACTCATTTACCTTACCAGTAGTTTTTACCTTCCAGAGTGTGTATAAAATAAAAATGGAAGAAATGTGGAACATGTAGAAACTGAGGCTGGAGTCCCAGTCACATTGGCATCCACTCCTGGGCAAACACACACTAGATTGTACCATCACAGTTTCTTTTACGTATGATGAACCAGTAAGGGTCAAAAACTGCTTTATTGTCCCTTGATTTAAAATGGTAGGGGCCCACAAGACAGATTGCACTAGAGTTGATTCTATGATTTGCTGTGTGAGAAATGGTTAGGCTATTACTCATTTTGGGGATTCTGGAAACACTTGTTGAAACCTCTCTCCTAGATTTACAAATACCTTTCAGAGCTCATGATGAATATCTCAAGTTCAACCACACTTTATCAACACATTCTTTGTACTGTTAAAATGTAACTTTTTTGAAATCCGATTTCCTCCCAGCAGGGCAATTATTGCAGGGAAGCATTTGCAGCTTGGACTGTCTCACAACGGCGTTCTTCCTATCCATCGGTGTTAGGGGACTGTAAATCTTTGCTCGTGACATCATAATCTGTTGCTGTGGGAATGCTTGCGGTATCACAAAGAGAGGATTACATTCTCAACTTCGGTGCAAACAGAAAGAGGAGATTGGCTTGGTGAGATAAAATGCCATCTTTACAGAGTACAAATAGATCATCCTCCCAAACCTTTCCAGATCAGGTTTGCTCACATCTTATAAAACTGGGATCGGATTCCTGCTTACTGTGTTGGAGTAACCTCATTCGTAACCAAAAAAGTAAACTTTGCCTTTGAAAAATTGACCTGCAGGGAAATAGGAACTTCAACAGCTTTGTTAAGATAGAATGCCTAGATCTCTTCCATTAAAAGAGTAACACCCTTTAATAAATATTACTTCTTATCAATACAGATTGAGCATTCCTTATCTGGAATTCTGAAACACTTCAACATTCAAAATTCTTCACATGTGGCTGAGATATTGATATGTTTGCCTTCTGATGGCTTAATGTATGCAAACTTTGTTTCATGCACAAAATTATTAAAAATATTTTGTTTAAAACTACCTTTAGGCTATATATCTGAGATTTATATAAACATGAATATTTTCATGTTTAGACTTGGGTCCCATCTCCAAGATACTTCATTATGTATGTACAGTAGAGTCTCACTTATCCAAGCCTCGCTTAGCCAAGCCTCTGGATAATCCAAGCCATTTTTGTAGTCAATGTTTTCAATATATCATGATATTTTGGTGCTAAATTCGTAAATACAGTAATTACAACATAACATTACTGCGTATTGAACTACTTTTTCTGTCAAATTTGTTGTATAACATGAAGTTTTGGTGCTTAATTTGTAAAATCATAACCTAATTTGATGTTTAATAGGCTTTTCCTTAATCCCTCCTTATTATCCAAGATATTCGCTTATCCAAGCTTCTGCCGGCCCGTTTAGCTTGGATAAGTGAGACTCTACTGTATATGTATACACAGATATTCCAAAATAAAAAAATGCAAAATACTTTTGGTCCCAAGCATTTTGAATAAGGGATAAACAACTGGAATTACATTTGGATGTGCCCTTATGCTTTGGTGTTTGAACTGTACTTTAATTTGTTCAGATGTCCACAATATTTCTCCCCTTAACATAGTCTGATGATTTAATGGTGGTTGCATAATAACAGCATCAAAGTAGACTTATTAAAGCATCAAAGAATACTGTGATGTATGTACACATTTCCATCTCAGCAATCATGCTATGTTAACAAGAAGTATGTGTATTCATGTATATGCATGAATACAATCAAATGGCTTCTTTTGAAGAGAGAAAAAGTTGTAGAGCCCTAGTCGATCATTATTCCTGGATGCATTAGACAAACATAAGTAAATGAATACAAGTGAACGTATGTCACACTCATCCTTTACGCCCCATATCCTTTACACGTGTTCAGGCACAATGAAAAGAGTTGTAATTTCTGAAAAAAGAAAAGGTGGAACTCTATGTTGCCTGCAATCCATATTTTCCATCTTGGAAATTTCCACCCACACAATGGCAATTGCGGTCTCCCATGTCAGTGGGATGGGGGTGGTAGAAGCTGTCCATGGTGCTGAATGTTCTTTGAGGATAGGGCTTGATATAGATATGCCACCACACTGACACTGAAACTCAACGTATTTCGGATCTCTTTTAAAGCTCATACTTTAGAATGGAACAGATATGTCACTACACTGACACTGTTACTGCCATTCACATTTTCGTCCCAGATGTATATGGTGCATGTGGTAGGAAAGTAACAGTGCTTAAAAACAGTCCCATTCTTTATGATAGAGCTGACATTCTTGATCTATGTTTAAACTGAGGCTCTGGAAATGTGACATACAGTAGAGTCTCACTTATCCAACATAAATGGGCCAGAAGAACGTTGGATAAGCGAATATGTTGGATAATAAGGAGAGATTAAGAAAAAGCCTATTAAACATCAAAATAGGTTATGATTTTACAAATTAAGCACCAAAACATCATGTTATACAACAAATTTGACAGAAAAAGTAGTTCATACACATTAATGCTATGTAGTAATTACTGTATTACTACATACAATTGCTACAATTTAGCACCAAAATATCACGATATATTGAAAACACTGACTACAAAAATGCGTTGGATAATCCAGAAAGTTGGATAAGTGAGTGTTGGTTAAGTGAGACTCTACTGTAGTTCAAATAAAGATCAGATCTGATATGATGAAGTGGTTTTGTATATACGGTACATAGAAAAGATTTTCCATGCATTTATTTATAGCCAGGTCATAACATCAAATGTTGTGGAAATAGAATAGAATAAGCATGCAACTGAATAATATTTAGATGACCTACTATGACTGAGGTGGATAAATTGTGGTCCTCCATATGTTAGGGAACATCATATCCTATCATCCTTTGCCCCTGACAATACTTGCCTGTGGTTTACAGGAGCTATAGTCCAACAACTTTAAATCTACCACCACTTCAGCAGAACAATTTGAGTATATCTCAGCGTATTCATTCAACCACTGCCTGATGATGTTCATTACACAACTGAATTGAGGTGTACTTCTTCTCATTGTGATATTCTCCTTGAGAGTTTCTGAAGCTGTCTAAAGGGGGAAGTGTTATAGCTTTGTATTCTCTCCAGAAATGAGCCAGTCTTCTCAGGGAGTCAGTTTTGCCCTGATAGAGTCATAAAAAAATATTTGCAGCGAGCAAACAATCCCTCTTTGCTAAACTAACAATGTTCTCTCTGCCTCATTGTCCCCTTGCTACTCATTTCCAGCTCTCTGGTTGCTCAATATGTCGTTACCAAGAAGCTCTGCCTGAAAAACGGCGGCTTCTCATCTCTGCCTTGCAAGTCTTGCTGGGCAGTTGAAACTACAGGTAATGTTGCAGTATATTACATCTAGAAAGAGTATTGGTCTGAAGGGTACTTTGAAAGTCTCAAATAGTTGTTGAAAGCTATTTGCTGTCTGGTTTCTAGGAAACAGCATGACTCACGGCATCTTTCTTCACACTCTACACTTCTGATGTATTTCTCAACTAATGTTCTTGATGAAGACTGATAAAAAATATGGGGATTAAAATTAGGGAACACTCTGAAATTACAGTTGAAGATAAGGAGTACTAAACTAAATCCTAAGGGAACACACTTGATGGGCGAAAAGAATTATCTATGGTTGCAGGGAAGCAGGAAAAAAATATGCTTTTTCCTATTTTCTTATCAATATTAGCAACGTGTTTTTGCAATATTGCAAAAATGTTTCCCTGAAACTCAGTCTCTAATTTACAACTTTTCCTTCACAGAGTTTACAATGTGATCCTTCATATGTAGTAGTGAGCTATGGGGGCTGTTGTCTTCCACATCAGTGCCAGAGTGTAACTTAGGGTCCTTCCAGACAGGCTCTATATCCCAGGATCTGGTCCAAAGTTTTCTGTTTATTTCAGATTATCTGGCAATATGGACTCAGTTTAAAGCAGAAAACCTGGGATCAGATCCTGGGATATAGGGCTTGTCTGAAGGGCCCTAAGATTCATAGAGCCAGCAATCTAATTCAACTACTTGCAGATGTAGGTAGTTGGAATCACTGTTACAAGATTCAGGCCTGATCCTTTCTCCTTGCCTTGCTTGCTTTCAAAACCCTATTTCCCTCCCACCACTCAGGGGGTGCTTTCATTATGTTTTTTCCTGCATGGCAGAAAGCAGTTGGATGGCCCCTGGGGTTTCAGTTTTTGTGTTGTTGTTGTTGTTGTTGTTGTTGTTGTTGTTTACATGTACATAACAACACAGCACACACGCACGTTAGGTCCAAGTGTCTGGGATTCGTCTTTAGATATTGGGATCTTCCCAAGGGCCTAGGATATTAGAGGTATTTTCATATAATGTGCGTGGTTATGAGAAGTGCTGCCTTCTACAGCATGTGGATTGATGTTCTGTCCAAATTAAAGCTTTTCAAGTACTTTTTGAGGTTTCTTGGAATGCCTCCAAGAGCACTAACCACTATTGGTACTACTGTTGTTATCTTTTGCCATAGTCGTCCAATTTCAGTTTGTAAGTCCTTGTATTTTGTGATCTTTTCCAGATCTTTGTCCTGTACTCTACTATCTCCTGGTACTGCAATGTCTATAATAAAATTATTATTATTATTATTATTATTATTATTATTATTATTATTATTATTATTATTATTATTATTACAAAGGCTAGATTGTCATATTTTGGGGGTGTTTTGATTGAGTTTTTCCTGCATGACAGAAGAAACGTGAACTGGATGGTCCCAGGGTTCTTCCACTGAAATACTGTTAATTTTATGTTGGTCAAAAATTTTGCCCATGCCTGATATATATACATTATAATATAATATAATATAATATAATATAATATAATATAATATAATATAATATAATATATAACATTTCTTGAGGCTCCATGAGAAATGTAAGATCCTACACTTGCACAGATAAAGGTGGGATTACACAATTATAAGATGGACCATACTTGGCTTGAGAGCAATACACAATAAAAGGATTTGATCCTTTTAGATCACAAGCTTAACACAAATCAACACTGTGGTGCAAAAAGGGGAAAAAGTAGTTCTGTGCATCGGCAAAATTATGATGTTTAGATCAAGAGAAGCAATAGTGCCACTTTATTATGCTCTAGACCAGGGGTTCTTGAACTTTTCCAGCCATGGAGATCTTTTTGAAGCAAAAGTTTATCCACAGCGATTTTAAGCTAATATTTGAAAGGAGGTATATCAGGTCCTAAACCCTGAGTCCCTCAAAAAGATTTGATACTTTGGAGAACTTATTGAAAGATCATTTTAAGGTTTTGCTCCACTAACATGTACGTCACTAGCCACCACTGATTATAAGATTCACTGTGCTCAGTTGGGTGGATAAATGCATATAAGATTTGCAGTATATAGCATTTTTCAATGGTGTGGAAAAAAAACAACCTTTTTGGACTGTTTCTATGATTGTATACGGCATCAAATATTTGCCTTTTGTATGTGCAAACTGCCCTGAGCAAGCTTCAAAAGCAAGCTCTTGAAATGTGAAAACTGTATGTAAAATTTCCCATTGTCATTAAAATCACTCATTTTGGCAACACTTCTTTCCTCCACTGTGAGAATGAGGCAAAAACCGCTTCACTTTTCAAAAAGGTTTCTGTTATTGATGAAAAAATATTTCAGTACAAAATGGTTGTTTGTTCTTAATTTGAACCAAATACATGCACACACAAATTGGCTAGTTGATCAGAAGAGTCCAATCTACATACCTAATAATTCTAAAAGTTCATACAGCAAAGCCATGGTTTTTGAAGTTTATCTATGCAATCTTTTCTACATTTGCAGTTTATACAATGTATGCAACTGGCACATTTCCACACAAAAATAACCATTCTCATCATAAGCAAAAACACTCACAAGACTGACAGAAAAATATCATATCCATTTCACAGGTGAACAAAAAACACTTTATGGTTCATTGCTTTTGCACATAAGAATAGCACAAGCAGGAATTTACATGGCTAACAAGCTCTAAATCCATGGCATTTTAAATACAGTAGGGTCTCACTTATCCAACATAAACGGGCCAGCAGAATGTTGGATAAGCGAATATGTTGGATAATAAGGAGGGATTAAGAAAAAGCCTATTAAACATCAAATTAGGTTATGATTTTACAAATTAAGCACCAAAACATCGTGTTATACAACAAATTTGACAGAAAAAGTAGTTCAATACGCAGTAATACTATGTAGTAATTACTGTATTTACGAATTTAGCACCAAAATATCACGATGTATTGAAAACATTGACTACAAAAATGCGTTGGATAATACAGAACATTGGATAAGCGAGTGTTGGATAAGTGAGACTCTACTGTTTACAGGAGCAGAATTATGTTCGATTGGGTTGGCTCATGTTTGGTGCTAAGCTGTGGAACTCATATGCCACACAGAATGTAAGTGAATATATTATTGAGTTTTAGTCTGAACTTTCCAAGAGCTACCCAAAATGCTGAAGTCTCTCCCTGGAATAGCATCAGTAACTTTATCGGTCAGACTAAAAACCAAAATGAGTCCATTGCCACACTGATATAAGAGGTACCAGCCACTACTGAAAGCTTTAAAAACCTAAAAATCAAGCCACTATATGCCTGGCTCGACAACAATATATATAGAAAAGATATTGGAGTCTTAGTGGACATCAAATTAAACGTGACTCAACAATGGGATGCAGCAGCTAAAAAGCCAATGGGATTACATAATGTCTAGATCGAGGGAAGTAATGGTGCCTCTCTCTTCTGCTTTGGTTAGACCTCACCTGGAATACTGTGTCCAATTCTGGGCACCACAATTTAAGAGCAATATTGACAAGCGGAAAAATGTCCAGAGGGCAACTAAAATGATCAAAGGTCTGGAGACCATGCCCTATGAGGAGCTGGGTATATTTAGCCTGCAGAAGAGAAGGTTGAGAGGAGACATGATAGCCATGTATAAATATGTGAAAGGATGTCATAAGGAAGATGGAGCAGGTCTGTTTTCTGCTGCCTGGGAGACTAAGTCTTGGAGCAATGGGTTCAAATTACAGGAAAGGAGATTCCACCTGAACATTACGAAGAACTTCTTGACTGTAAGAACTGTCAGGTGGAATATAACCAACACCGATGTGTGCAGCGATAATGTGATACCCTTCAAGAGGCCCTAATCCTCCCAAAGGGATCTATGTGACCTCCTATTTCATCACTCCCCTCTTTTTTGCATTCATAATTTTACCTGTAGTGCTTAAGCCTTCTTCTGGTTTCTAGCATTTAAAAAATCTGATGAATTATATTGTGTCCCCTTTCTATTTGAAGAAGACTTCTACTTGATATTTCAATTTTGTTGTTTGAAGCTGGTCAGCGCTACTTGTATGACAATAAAAAATTGTAATTTTGAGTCATGTACCAATATGTCCTGAAGACATATGCCCCTTGTCTGGTTTCAACCTGAAACTCAGTACTTACTTGGACAACTAATAAAAAAACATTACTTCAAATTCTGGGGTATGCAGTACAATATCCCAATCAGTTATAAAAAATATTTAGGAAAACACAGAGATAGATTCTTCCTCCAATCCCACTTCCTTCTACACAAGAATTAAGAAATAGTTTTACTCTTTTCTCTCAGCCAATAAAAAGCAAAAGTAATTTTGTGGCCCATGAATAAAAATAAACATCAGGTTTGGATGAGACTTCTTTTAGCATGACTTCAATGTTGCAAAAATCTTCTGGTTCACCTTATCAGGATATATGGTGCAGAGATATGGAAGAAGCAAAAATGCAAAAAAAAAATCATCTAGCCAGATATGGAGGCTGTTGTGCTGGCAGCCAGCCTAGCTTCCAAGATGCAGAGTGCAAACTCAATGAATAAGAGAAATGTAAAGATGTCAATTTATATCTAGGACTGTCTGCTGGGATGTGCAGTTAATGGCTATTCTCCATCTCTGCAGACAAAAAGGCTGGCTGTAACCCAGAGATCTGTCCATTGCTTTGGTCAAATCACACAGGCTTCTGAGTCAGCTTAGAGAAGAAACATAAAGTAAAATTGCAGCTTTTATATCAGCAAAGCACTAAGTAACTGAAGCCAGACAGAGACTATTCCCTAGTGGTTGATGTTTTCCCAGATTCTTCTCTTGTTCATTTCCAGACATAAATTTTTATATATATATATATATATATATATATATATAGAGAGAGAGAGAGAGAGAGAGAGAGAGAGAGAGAGAGAGAGAGAGAGAGAGAGAGAGAGAGAGAGAGAGAGAGGAGTTTTTGCCTTTCTACACTTTAGTCACATTTATCATTCAAGGATGGAGATCAGAAAAAAAAAATCAAGAGCTCCCGATTAAAGATAAGAAATAGGGACTCATGTATGTATATTGGAGTCTTATGCATGCTAGAATTCTCCTATAGAGCAGATTGGGCCATTTTGCCTGATGTACAATGTCCTAATTATGTTCAAAATTATATCAGCAGAGTTGCACATGTGGGGTCATCGGGCATGCAGAAGTACATTCTCAGCCCCATGTGGAAACTGATGGTACTCCATATCTGATTGCATGATGTTACCATTCAAAACAAGAGGCAGCATCTGCACAGGAAATAGCATTTTTCTATGTAGAAAATATCATCATCATCATCATCATCATCATCATCATCTAATTACTTATTAATCGCCCTCCATCCACGATGCTCTAGGCGATTTACAAGATAAAATTGTAAAGGATAAAAATATATACATACAAATATTGATAAAATTAACATAGATTAAAAGCTTTAGTAAAGAGCCAGGTCTTGAGTGCTAGGGTAAAAGGCCCTAACTCACGCATGGCTCTCATATAGGCTGGCAAGGCATTCCAGACTGGAGACCTCATCCCATTGGGTGGAGTGGGGGGAGTAGGTGGAATCATATTCTTAGCATGGTGTTCCATCTCTAAAGAAGACAGATAATTTACTCACCCCATCACACAGGATCACTTCATCCCATTTCTGACTCATCCATCCCCTTCATTTCCCACCACATGAGCAAATGTCGTCTACCTTCTCCCTCGTCTCCTCAGAGGTAAGTCAGTGCTGAAAAAGATATACAAATGAAGCCAGCTGAATCAGAAAAAATGGAAATCAAAGATACAGAATGGGGGACGCCTGGCTTGACAGCAGTGTGTGCGAAAAAGACCTTGGAGTCCTTGTGGACAACAAGTTAAACATGAGCCAACAATGTGATGCGGCTGCTAAAAAAGCCAACGGGATTCTGGCCTGCATCAATAGAGGTATAGCGTCTAGATCCAGGGAAGTCATGCTCCCCCTCTATTCTGCCTTGGTCAGACCACACCTGGAATACTGCATCAATTTTGGGCACCACAGTTGAAGGGAGATGTTGACAAGCTGGAAAGCCTCCAGAGGAGGGCGACTAAAATAATTAAGGGTCTGGAGAACAAGCCCTATGAGGAGCGGCTTAAAGAGCTGGGCATGTTTAGCCTGCAGAAGAGAAGGCTGAGAGGAGACATGATAGCCATGTACAAATACATGAGGGGAAGTCATAGGGAGGAGGGAGCAAGCTTGTTTTCTGCTGCCTTGCAGACTAGGACACGGAACAATGGCTTCAAATTACAGGAAAGGAGATTCCACCTGAACATCAGGAAGAACTTCCTCACTGTGAGGGCTGTTCGACAGTGGAACTCTCTCCCCTGGGCTGTGGTGGAGGCTCCTTCTTTGGAGGCTTTTAAGCAGAGGCTGGATGGCCATCTGTCGGGGGTGCTTTGAATGTGATTTCCTGCTTCTTAGCAGGGGGTTGGACTGGATGGCCCATGAGGTCTCTTCAAACTCTACTATTCTATGATTCTACTCCCTCCCACCTCCTCAGAAGTAAGAGAGAGAGAGAGCCCCAGACCCATCTGGCTCTATCTGTATTTCTTTTTAAAAACTGTTTTACCTCTTTTAAGGAAGCTGGGTTTGGAGCTCTCCCTTCTTCTTTCTCCTCCTTCCTCAAAAGTAAGAAAGAAAAAGTCCTAGATCCCCAGGTGTTTTGGCCTACAACTCCCAGAAATCCCAGCCAGTTTACCAGCTGTTAGGGTTTCTGGGAGTTAAAGGCCAAAACATCTGGGGACCCACAGGTTGAGAACCACTGGACCAAGGCTTTCTCTCTCTTACTTCTGAGGAGGCAGGAGGAAGAAGGGGGAACCCCAGACCCAGCCAGCTCTAATGTACATGAAGAAAGGAAATTTAAACCACTTCTTTCAGTGGGACTTGTGCTGCCTTTAAACCACTAATGGCAACAGAATGTGCATCAACGGGCATTAGCAGATTGCCCACATGCACGCTCACACTGAACCGTCACAAAATGGAATATAAATGGATAAATCCCATCTCAAGGAAAAATACAATTTTTAAGTGTTTCTACATGCAGGGAGAAGAGTGGGGTTGATTCCTGCCTATCTTTCAAATCCTCCCATTTCTACATATTGCAGATACAGAATGCTATGGGCAAACACTGGAAGCAGTCCTGCGTCATTTGATGGGCTCCGTGGGATTCCATATCTGAAGTGTGTAGAAATGGAGAAAAACTTCCATCTGATGAGGTCTTATGTCTCAAAATAATGCTGATTCCTGTGCATAAATAAATAAATAAATCTCAACCAGTGACATTTGTGCAGGATAAATGCCAAAGTACAAACAGTTTTTGAAAATTATTCAGTTTTCGAAAACTTTCTTGCAGCAAGAAGAAAACTGTTAAAATTAATTTATTTTATATTGAAATTAGCAAAGAATTACAACCCACCCTCACTCCACATTCATGAAGGCTGTGTTGGGAAGGTATTCCCCTAATTCATTCCCTATTTATTTTACACATAAGTAAATGCATAGTATGTTTATATGTATGTATGAATAATGTTCTGCTTTCTTCTACTGTGAGATCTCAGCTAAAAAGAGAAATCCATGTCTGGAAAAAACCAGGCAAGTCTTCTCATTTTCCCACTGTATGATTACCAGCATAATACAGCCATGACATAAGGGTAGGGTTTATTAGATGCTCAGGTATGATTCTTAAAAATCAGCCAAATGGGATGTACAGACTGGAGGGCAGGTTGCCCGACAAAACACAGAATAATCAAAAGAAGGGTTTGGGTCCCATGGTACTTGTAATAATGTGACATTAATCCTTCATAGCTATGCAGCACTTTATCTTTATAAAACATTGAGGAGCAATAATATTTGCATCCCATTTATGATTAAAATCGTAGCTAGGTTGCAACTTCTTCATACTGGCCTGTGAGTACGTGCTGCTTAGTATGCAGAAAGGTACACAGGGTTGATGGGTGGGGGGAGATTTCTGTGTAGGCTACAAAAGAATGGTCAACAGCTTTTGTAAAGTGTACAGATTGTATCTAACAAAAGGAGAATGATATTTGAGTTCATTTCCATAACAACAACTAAATGTTGTCATATGCGGAACCTGTGAAACAAGACCTTCACCTCTATAGCGCAAAGAAGATAGTCATAATGTTTGCAAAAAGCTGGGAAAGAAGGGAGGAGAGCTGCAAAAGCATGTATGTCAGTAATAGAAAAATGAGCTGGGTTGTCAAGAATAGTATCATTTTAATGGAGACTAGAGTTTTTAAAGTTTGGGTATATTAAGAACTGAGAGAACTTTGGTTCTAAAGCCAAATCATAGGTCTACCTCAAGGGTAAGAATTATTTGGCCCTCCAAATGTACTTGTCAACTCCCAGCATTCCTCTCAATTATCTATGTGAGGTAGGGCTGCTGAAAGTAGCACTGAAACAAAATCTGGAAGGCCACACAATTTCTACCCCTCACTTAAATCCAAATGTTAGAATAGACCAATTGACTTGTATGCTTGTTGGCTTATCATACTGCCATTCATTCTATGGACCTACTCCATTTGGGAGTGACCACTGGATTTAGCCCATAAAATGATGACCAAGGCCCCACAGTGTGTTTTTGTAAATAATGTAATTCTATCCTACTCATTGCAACAGTTCCAGGAAACATATTCATTCATGGTGTCTGTCATAGCCCCACAGAGGCTTTGACTGTTTTCTTTGTCAAGCCTCAGTTGTCTACGTAGTTAAAATATAGTTATATTCAGGGCCGGTTGGACATATGAGGCTGCTGAAGCGGCGGCCTCGGGCGCTGGCCGCTAGGGGCGCTGTCGAGGCGTCGACAGCAGCCCATAGCGCCACAGCAGAGATTGCCCAATTCTCCCTTAGTTCCTGGACGCGGACGCAGCTCGCCCTGGCGACCTGCGGCCGCGTCCAGGAAGGGAGAATTGGGCGATCTCTGCTGTGTGCACGCACACAGCAGAGATCGCCCAATCCTCCCTTCGTTCCTGGATGTGGCCGCAGCTCGCCCTGGCGACCTGCGGCCACGTCCAGGAAGGGAGAATTGGGCAAGGAGGAGGCAAGTGTACAATATCAACAGAAAGGAGGAAACCATGAAAATGAACAAAATCTGGCAAACAGCATTTTAAAACTCTAAAATCAGGACAGTAAATAAAGAAACAAACTCTGAAAACGGGAATTCCAGACATGAAACAACCAGGTAACACCTCCCAACAAAGGATTCCCACAGGTAGGAATCAGCCAGACCTTGAAGCTGCAAGGCTTTTCACTGCTAATCAAGGTGATTAATTGCAACATTCACACTTGCCTCCAACAGACAAGAATTCTTTCTCCCACCCTGGACCTTCCACAGATGTATAAACCTCTCTTGCTTAGTTTCCAACAGACCTCACAACCTCTGAGGATGCCTGCCATAGATGTGGGCGAAACGTCAGGAGAATACTTCTGGAACATGGCCACGCAGCCCGAAAGACATACAACAACCCTAAAGGGTAAATGTTTTCCTCCTGACATTAAGTCCAGTCATGTCTGATTCTGGGGTTTGGTGCTCATCTCCATTTCTAAGCCAAAGAGCCAGCGTTGTCCGTAGACTCCTCCAAGGTCATGTGGGATGACTGCATGGAGCGGCGTTACCTTTCCGCTGGAGCAGTACCTATTGATGCACTCACATTTGCATGTTTTTGAACTTCTGGGTTGGCAGAAGCTGGGGCTAACAGTGAGGGCTCACTCTGGTCCCCCAATTCAAATCTGCTGCAGCCTTTCAGTCCAGAATTTCAGCAGCTCAGAGCTTTCACACGCTGTGCCATCAGGGGATATTATTTCCTAAAGGTTGTGAATATACAATATTTCTGATTGGGTTTTTTTTTGTCTGTTAGAGGCAAGTATGAATGCTGCAATTAGGAAAAATGATAAGGATGTAAAGGCCTTGCAGCTTTAAAGCCTGGCTGTTTCCTCCCTGAGTGAATTTTTTGTTGGGAGGTGTTAGCTGGCCCTGATTGTTTCCTGTATGGAATTCCCCTGATTTCAGAGTGGTGTTCTATGCGATATGTTATGTGCTTCTGCCGTCTGTGGCCGTGAGAAAACAGAGCATTTACCAGACTTTGATGATGGGAATACTTTGTTGGGAGGTGTTAGCTGGCCCTCTCACGATATATTGAAAACATTGACTACAAAAATGTGTTGGATAATCCAGAACATTGGATAAGCGAGTGTTGGATAAGTGGGACTCCACTGTAATTACTACATAGCATTACTATGCATGGAACTACTTTTTCTGTCAAATTTGTTGTCCAACATGATGTTTTGGTGCTTAATTTGTAAAATCATAACCTATTTTGATGTTCAATAGGCTTTTTCTTAATCTCTCCTTATTATCCAACATATTTGCTTATCCAATGTTCTGCCGGCCTACTTATGTTGGATAAGTGAAACTCTACTGTACATGTTTAATGTTTAATCCCTTGTTTTGGGAGTTGTAGTTGGTGACTGAATGTTTTGTTAATTAATTAATTGAGTAGGGAGTTGTAGTTGCTGGGATTTATAGTTTTAATAATTATATATTATATATACTAGTTGTGCCCGACCACGCTTTGTTGTGGCGAAGTATGGTGGTATGGGAAATAAAGTATTGAGGAACTGGTGGTAGTTAAGGTAAAGGGTAAACATGTTGTCAAAGGCTTTCATGGCCGGGATCACAGGGTTGTTGTATGTCTTTCGGGCTGTGTGGCCATGTTCCAGAAGTATTCTCTCCTGACGTTTTGCCCACATCTATGGCAGGCATCCTCCGCCCACATCTATGGCAGGCATCCTCAGAGGTTGTGAGGTATCCATACCTCACAACCTCTGAGGATGCCTGCCATAGATGTGGGCGAAACGTCAGGAGAGAATACTTCTGGAACATGGCCACACAGCCCGAAAGACATACAACAACCCTAAAGGGTAAATGTTTTTCCCCTGACATTAAGTCCAGTCATGTCTAATTCTGGGGTTTGGTGCTCATCTCCATTTCTAAGCCAAAGAGCCAGTGTTGTCCGTAGACTCCTCCAAGGTCATGTGGGATGACTGCATGGAGCAGCGTTACCTTCCCGCTGGAGCAGTACCTATTGATGCACTCACATTTGCATGTTTTTGAACTTCTGGGTTGGCAGAAGCTGGGGCTAACAGTGAGGGCTCACTCTGGTCCCCCAATTCAAATCTGCTGCGGCCTTTCAGTCCAGAATTTCAGCAGCTCAGCGCTTTCACATGCTGTGCCATCAGGGGATATTATTTCTTAAAGATTGTGAATATACAATATTTCTGATTGTTTTTTTTTTGTCTGTTAGAGGCAAGTATGAATGCTGCAATTAGGAAAAATGATAAGGATGTAATGGCTTTGCAGATTTACAGCCGGGCTGTTTCCTCTCTGAGTGAATTTTTTGTTGGGAGGTGTTAGCTGGCCCTGATTGTTTCCTGTCTGGAATTCCCGTTTTCAGAGTGGCGTTCTTTGCGATATGGTATGTGCTTCTGCCGTCTGTGGCTGTGAGAAAACAGAGGATTTACCAGACTTTGATGATGGGAATACTTTGTTGGGAGGTGTTAGCTGGCCCTGATTGATTCATGACTGGATTTCCCCTGCTTTGCTACACCCATTACAATGGTCCACGCTGGCGTGGCACTTCTTAAGGACAAGAGTTCACTTCCTGAGAAAGGAAGTGTCTATTCTTCTGGGGCTCCATTCTCCCAAACAAAACTGATCTGAAGCTAGTCCGAAGTCTGAAAAATCTTCTGAAGAGATATCATGACCAGGAAACCTTTGTGTAGTACTTGTAGACTAGAAATAACAAAAAAATTAAAATTGTTGCAAAGTTTATTAAAATATTTATTTATTAAAATGCAAGATTGGTGTTAATTCTATGTAATGTTACTATATGAACATAATGTTGTTAATAAACTTCTGGTTGTAAGGTAAACTCTTTTATCCATTCTATTCACCTCTACCTTCTACCTTTTATTTCTCGGTGATTGGGTTTTTTGGGGGGGGGGGCACCAAAATCCTGTTTCGCTTACACTTGAAAATTTCCTTGGGCCGGCCCTGGTTATATTCTGTATAGTTTTCTGTGGGAAGGACCCAATGTTAGACCTGCCCTCTCCCCAGGTGGAGATTGGATTCTTCTAGTCCTCAGCGACTCCTTTGCAGCCATTTTAGTAAGTCAAAGGGTACCAGGAGTCTATAGTTTGAAACATATTTCATATTTAAAGCTTAGGAAACTCCAGTGTAAGGTTAAGAAGTCAAAGGTTAGCAAGAAAACTCAGAAGTAATCAAGAGACTATCAAGGTCCTTCCAGACAGGTCCTACATCCCAGGATCTGATCCCAGGTTTTCTGTGTATCCCAGATTATCTGGCAATGAGGATTCATATAATCCAGTTTAAAATAGAAAACCTGATATAGATCCTGTCTAGAAGGGCCCATCTGTTCCTTTGAAGTATTTGTTCATTAGCCAGACCCTGGGAGAAGTTAGAGTACTGATCTTTTAATACAATTAAATTATTTTTATATATTGTTACACATTTTTGTTGTGAGTTTCCAACTCTGTTCTTGCTGAGAATAGGGCACCTGAAGGTTATCTCGTGGGACAGAACAGTGATGCAACAAAATGAACAATATAGAGTGGGCTGCTTTTATGGATTCTGGGTTTTGGTTACATGTTTCAGCTCTAACACTTCTGCTGAATACCACCATGTGCAATTGAATGAATATCTTTCCTTATGTTTGCTTATTGTCCTGTTCTGTTATAAGGACTATGCCATAACTATGCAATCCCAGTGAATCAAATGATACAATGAAGGCATTGATAAATAGTTATAGGTAAAGTAACGATCAAAATTATGTCCCTTGTTACAGCCACTGTTTGGAATGTTGCCCTTCCCTCTAGACTCAGGTAAGATCAAACTGCTGTAGCCTCTTATAACTGATGTGTTCTTCCTTGTTACTGACTTTTAACATTTTGACCACATTCTGATGTTGCTTGGCTATGTGTGTCCCAGTTCTCATCTATGAAACATTGGAGAGTAGACAGTTCCTAAACCGAAAGGGCATACAAACATCACAATGATGACATAATATCATATAGCCAAAATATGTTCCCCGTTAATGTGATTTTTTAAAAGTTCTGATTGAGGCCAATGCATCCGGCCTTCCCATAAAATTAATTTTGTGATGGAACAACTTAGCCAGATTTGGCCATGCAATGTCACAAAGTAGCTTCGGTGGTACAATAAATATTGACCTCAATTCACAGGCATGTTTCCCTCTGTTTCCAGACTTCGCCTTGTCAGAATTTGAAAAGTAAATCTTCTGATTTAAAAAATACCTGTAATCAAAGTGAATATAAATTGCAATTAATGTCTGTGTTAATCTGAAACTATTCCTAATTTCTCAGCAGCTGCACTCATAGAAGAATGTGAGTTTAGTTGTGCTCTGTCCCTGTTTACAACAAGAAAAAGACCCTTTCACTTTCTAGAAAATATACTTACATTTGTAACCCTAATAGTATATGTATATTGGACAAATGAAGAGGTAACATGGGAGCACAGTTTGCTGAATGGTTCATTGGAGGCACCCTCCTGTGAAACTCTGAAATATTTTGGTGCCTTTAGGTCTTGTCTTTTGCTATTTGTATTAGCAATTTGCATAAGATAATGCAAAATTCAGAAAGAAAAGGTCAGAATGATAAATTTTCATTGGGTTGCAGGCAACTGGGAGGTAGAGTGAACTTGCTGAATTGCAGTAGACTGAGAGAAAACTTTAATCATGCAGGCCTTCATTAAACAGTATAAATAATAACAGAGAAGTGTGCATTCTAAATTACGTCCAGACAGAGTGTCGGTTATGGACTAAGCATCATGTCTTCTATAGCATACAGTACAGACAGTACTTATTCTCCTTTTAGAAGATTTTACCTGGAGACACAAAGAGACTGTTGGTCGATATCATTAAGGTGAGCAGGCGTCTGCCCGGAGTCCCTCAAGCGATCTCCTCACCACATTTCTGTAAAAGATATGGTAGGAAAGGTCCTCAGGATGAGTTGGAAAAGAGTGTAATGACAAGCCAAATTGGGCAGATTAATCATCATTCATCACAGATGGGATGGGGAGGCCACTTATCTTAATGTACAGAAAGCAAGTCTCCACTTAGTACAGCTTGACATAGCCTCAGTGTTCCCTTTTAGCCTGGCAGGAACCCAGCGAGAAGTGCTGATGCTCAGACACTCTGGTTGCTGAATACTTTGGATCCCTTGGTACAGCTGATTAAAGCCAATGATCAATACTCAACTTTGAGAAAGAACTGGGGCAGTGTATATTATGGATGCTGTCCCATGAATAAATAAATTTCGTTAATGGCATTTGTCTTACAATAGAGTTCATGTATAATTGAGCATGAATAATGCCCATTAAAAGAACACCTAGAATGCTCACTGGCAAAAGAAAGACTTAATTGATTTCTCCCTTCTGGGAACTCTCCTCATAACAAGGCAGGGAAGCGGGTGAAAAAAGAATCCAGTTGTCTACTGCATATAATGAATCCATAATATCTGCTCAATATATTATTGTAGTTGCTCTGGGTCTTTCTTTCAATTGCCATTTAATGGCCTCTTTAGGATCCAAGTTCTTTAACTTGCTAAAGGCTTCAGATAGGTCCCATACTTCTCATCAGTATAGAAAGCGTCTAGGATGCGATCCAACTTTTGCTGAAATCAATGGGCTTTGAATTTGGCCTCGGGTCAGTTTATGAAACAATGCTTCTCTCGCCTTGTGAATGCATCTTAAGTGAATGAAAATGAATTTGAGTGGGCACATGGGGCAGAACAAATTCAGTGCATTTTTGGACCTGAACAAAACGGCTGTTGGCTCTTAACGGAACACTTCTATAAAACAATATGCCAATATGCCTACTCCCAGTCCTCTTCTCCAGATTTGTAGATGGCTGATTTTTAATCAGTAATAATCCATTTTTCTATTAAGACAAATATGGTGATGCCAGGTGCCAAACTATTTAAGATGGCAATTAAAGAAATCTGTACTTTGCCACAAAGCCAGATCACACAGATTCACACATTTTTCATTACACACTCTTAAAACTTGGAATGGATATTGCTGTTGACTTGGGGGATTAATACTAGCTACTCCAGAATGCCAAATGCATATGTTTTAACAATCTTTCCAAGACTGAGAACAAAACTGGGCATAATTTCCTCTGACATCATCTCTAAACATGGCATGTTCAGTAACATTGCCCAAGCCATAGGTGATCTGCCATCTGGTTCCAGTTAACACGTTCCATTTGATTTTGAGATCAGAGTGTTGAAATCAAACCGTATTTTATACTCCATCCTATTTCATGTCTACAGTTATAGTGTATAGCAATCTACATTGTCTACTTCCTCCATAATTCCTTGACACAAGACAAAGTTACATTGTCTGTCATACAGCCAGCTTTTACTAGAAAGGCTGTGAAAGTTTTAAGCTGAATAAGAATGTTCAGATTGGTCAAGGAAAAAAGGAAATGGTTGTAACATATAAACAGAATGGGTGGTTTCCTTGGCCATCTAAAAGGCTGAATGTTGAGGCAATAACTGCCTGAAAAGAAAAAGATGAACCAGATATATTTCTTCTTTAGCAATGTTTTTCTATCCTGTTCTCACTGCTGTAATGAGTTCAGTCTTTCTCATATTTAATTTCAGATGTGGCACATGTTCAAGAAATAAACATTATCATTTGAAGATGCTGGTGTGGCTCACCAGTGCTTAACATTTTAAAACTTCAAGCCCTAGCAGGACTTGATGGCATAGCATTTGGAAGAGTAATAACTGAGAAGTGGTTTACATAAACATCCCTGTTTCTGATCCTGGTGAAGAAAAAAGAACCACCAATCCATGCTAATTTCCTGATACATCAGACCATGTTGAGGCAATTATGGTTGACCACGAATCTATAGGGATGGGTGAAAGTGAAAATATGCAGTTGTATTTCCAATAATCACAATCCTTCAGAGAGCAGGAGCTATTAGTAAATATTGAATTAAAGGCTAGAGGGGAAAAATATCAGTCCACGTGACACCATGGAACTTTTTGCAGCCCTGCATTTGCCCAGTAATTTCCAAGAATCAGTATTGGACATTGAAATAAACTTCTTACCACTTAGGCACAACAGTGTTGTCCACATTTGTGGACACCCTTATTCCTACTTCCCTGTTCCATCTTGCTCATCATTCATCAATTCTAATCCTATCCCTTATTTCTATCATTTATGACTGGTCAAAGGCCTTCCCCTAGCTTCAGCTTCCAACCTGAGTTTTATGCATCTGGTTGCAACAGGCAAAGGATCTTGAATTGCTAAAGGTGTGGCAGGTGCCTCACACATCAATGGGACAACAAAATCATACAGATTCTTACAAGTTGGAAGGGGTCTTGTGGACATGTGGGTCCAATCCCCTGCTCAATGATAAAGCTTCCCCAGCAAGTAACTATTCAGCCAGCTTCTTTAAAGAGTTCCAGAGAAAGAGACTCTACAACCTCTTTAGGCAATTGGTTCCACTGCAATATAAATTCAAAGGGTTTTACTCTGACCTTTATTTGAGCTATTCAATTGATACTCTTAATAGGTTCAGCCCTTGGATAACTTTTTAAAGTTTGACCTAAAACCAAGAATGGGCTCACTACCTCACTAATGTTATTGCCACTGCCTCCCACTAAGTTGCCAGGCCTGGCATAAGTAAGACTTATCCACGTGATTTCTGCCCACATTGGAACCAAAGTTCCATACAGAAACTGATGGTGGAAGAATCATCACAAGTCACCAGTCTATTTAATGTTAACATTAAGGAAACTGATCTTTTATCTTGCTTTGAAGTATCCAGTCTGTGCAATGGCTGTAAAAAAAAAGAGTATCCTAAACTTTCTCAAATACTTGCAAGAGAAGCGTGGCAGTGTTTGCAAGCTTAAGGAAAAAAATGTCAGTGCTTTAAATCCATCATTCTGTGTATAATATTTTGGTTTCATGGACGAATGAGCTTCCAGCCCCAAAGCAACAAATCAGTCCACTTCCCAGTGAACCTGTCATAGTCCCATCTTTGAATAAGACCACAGGTGTCACAATTGTCAGCTGTGTAGTGTCGGAATACACAGGAGGTGGGTAGAAGTCAGAAGGAAAGCACATATATTAAAAAGTGCTGGGCTAAGGGAATAGATGGCTCAAGGGACTGGAAATAGGATAAAAACCCTTTTGTGAGATCGCTATTTTCATATCCAGCTCATCTAATGGCTTTGATCGGTGACCTAGATGGTGTTAGTTCACTTCCAAGAGGACATGTGTCAACATTACAGGAACAAGCACCACTAATTGGCACTCTGGTTACTAATAAAAGATGAGAGGCCAAAGATTCAGAGGGCATAGACGTTGAACTTATCCCTCACTCCTCAGTCTTCATTCTTCCCCTACAACTAGAGAACATTGACAAGGTGGTGTGTGAAAATTCACACTGCTATTTCTGAATGGAATATAGAGAAGACAAGTCCCCGAAGACGCCTGTCTGACATCTTTAATGAGGTCCAAAATCTAAAGAGCAAAAAAGCAAGAAAGGGAAACAACACTTTGTACCAGCAAAGGAAATATACCCAATTAGGGCCTATTATTCCCTGCAGAGAGAAATCTCACAGACTCAACAGACAGTAGTGGAAAAGATGGAAATCTTTGTAGTGCCTCCCCATCTCCATTATTGGACCAATACTCCTTTTGTGAGTAAGGTTGTTGGATTTTTCCAAGATGTAAAGTAACTACATAGCTGTAGAAACTGCCTCAATGAAGTAAGGACCAAAGTGAGTTTTATTCCTGGGTGAAATAAAAACCACAGTCAGTTATTGTGCTTTAACAGTAAGGGCTGACTTACATAGTATTTTTCTGCTGTGGAAGAATTATTCCAGTCTATCTACACATGCCTGTGACTGCATGGAAAAAGGAAATTGGCACGTGGCCAATCAAAGATATAACTAGCAGTAGTAGTAGATGATTTGACCACTGGCAAAAAAATAACTAACCACTACTGTAGAGCAATTGAAGAGGAAATAATATCTATCAAAAATGCTGCTAATTTAATCCCAGTGATTTTTTCCAATTCCATCACTGCACTGCTATCAAAGTGGGCCACATGCTTACAAGAAATGATCTGAAATAGGAGTAAAGAGACACAGATGAGAAACTTCTCAGTAAAGACCTATCAGTGTAGAGCAAACTTTGAAATATCCCCAACCTTGTCCAAAGTTTGGCAAATCCAGTTTAACCCTGCAAAACCTATGATATTCACTGAAAGCTCATGCACATCATAAGAACAGCCTGAAGTAACTTTGAAGTGACCCAGGGTTTGTTTCTTTTTTTATGCCTGTGTATACTCCGGTGAATGTTATGGCTCTGTGAAGACTTTAATTCGTTTTTTCCAACACCACACTGGTTCTGTTCCTTCATGCAGGAAATTTTACTGTTTTCTCCACGTAGAAGCTGTATCAATTGATATTTTTAAAAAATAATTCCTTCCATGCATCTTGAGATAGAAGTTTAGGATGCTGTCTGAATTACTTAACAGCAAAAAAGAGCTGTGTGAATAAAGTATGTAAACTATTAGGGCAGGGTATTTATTTATTGGGAAAGTTCATGACTCTTGAGTTTTTCAGAACATGGTCTGACTACTTGCCAGGACAAATTCTGCGTTACTCATAGTCTCATGACCATTCTTAAGCTATTTCTGCAACGCATAGCTAACATTTCATTCCAGTATCTCCCAAAAGGGTTTCCTCAATAGTCATAAATAGGCAACAAACACAGTTCTCTTTTATAACAGAAACATATTACAACTTAGAATAATTTATTAAGCTTATTAGCAACTATCTCATGTTTTGTTTGCCAATGGTAAGGGAAATGTCACCGTGAGCGGCTCTCGTCTACTCCCTTATTTTTTAAAAAGAAAGAATTCTAAGGTTTTTCTTGACAATATGTCAGGCATTAGGGCTGTGCACATATTCGTTTGGACAGAAACTGATTCGGAAAATTCGGTGACTCAGTTGCTAAATCTCCAAAAACAGGATGTGTGTTTCTCAGCCAGTAAAATACCTGGTTGTTTCCATGCTCTGATTGGCTGAGAATAAACACAACCGGCAACTACAATTCCCAGAATCCTCTCTTGTGGTTTGTCTTATTTTAAAATATGTTATGGTACAAACTTAAAATAATTTAAAAAAATAGATTGGTAAATTGTTATGAAACATGGCAGGCTTGCAGCTGTACATGTGGTCTACAACTGAGGTAAGTTTCATACAGATAGGTCTAAAAGTGACAGAGAAACTAGCCTCTATAGTTTCCCCATTGTAGTCAATGGGCCAAATCTTTCCTGAACAAAAACAGAACACCCTGTCTCCCAAATTTCAGCAATTTCCCGGTAAACAGAATAAGTTGCTGACTGAAAATGGGACTGAAAAACGGCATGGTTTTGTGCCAAATTGCACAATCCTATCAGGCATGTCATTTTGGTTCTCTATGTCTAAAACGAATAAAGTTTTAAAAAGCTACTTTCTCCTTAATATGAATTTAGGGTTGTAGGAAGTGTAGAGGACACACAATCAATCCTCCACATTTGCTGGGGTTAAGGGCAGAGGATCCCCAATAAAGTTAAAAACTGTAAATTAAAGAAATGCTGAGTTGTTGTGAGTTTTTCGGGCTGTATGGCCATATTCCAGAAGCATTCTCTCCTGATGCTTCGCCTACATCTATGGCAGGCATCCTCAGAGGTTGTGCCTCTCAATTTTTGGATAAAGACTGAAGTGTCCTGCGACTCAATGTGATAAGGTGGTTTGTGAACTATTCAATGTGATTCAGAATCAGAATCTTAGCAAGACAATTTGCAATGTATATACTAATTCCTTAAAAAAATGTATTAACTTGCCTATTCAATAAATTATATGATGCACAAACAACATCTAAAGAAATATCAAAATAGAAAACTTTAAAAAGTAGACATCACACAGGTCTTGGTAATCTCATTAAATCAATCAGGATTGTTTTTCTCCCAAGTAGGATATGATACATTACAACATGCAGATCCAATATGCTCCAAATCTACATGTAAAATTAAGATACCACCTCTAGCATAAAATGGTCTTGAGTGTCTTTTTTGTTTTCTGTTCACCTTAGATCACAAAACCCTGTCATCATCCCTAATGGGTCACTGTACAGTCCTTTGTCCAATATGACTTCATGCCATATAAAGTTAATGAATTACATAAAGAAGTTTCTCTCAGAGCTACAGAAACACGGATCCAAGAATTGTGAGCTAGGGACAATTTGAACAATAGTCAAAACCAAGGGCTTCCATACAAAAATGCTGGAAATTGAGAGAACCTACTAAAACAAAGGTGGAAAACTTTTTAGTAGGAGCCAGACAAACAAAAAACAGAAATGATATCTGATAGAGCAGTGATGACAAATGGTTCACCACCACTGTGATAGAGTATATAGACAGCCTCAAAATTTGAAATACTCTTTTTGAATTACAACTTTCAGAGTTGGAATGCCATTTATCCTGGAAAATCCAGAAATTCCTGGTTTGAAGGGAGAAAAAAGCCTTAAAAGGTAAAATTACTGTCATATAATGTTAGTCCAAGTCCATGTGGCAAATTCCATGAACAAACAACAATTTGAACTTATGTCGTCGTTTCATGTCCAGCATTATTCTACTAGTGCTTTCCGAAGGGTAGTGATAGCACGGATGAAGACAGTGACATCAAAAAAATTATTACGGAATTGAATTTCCATAATCAGAATGCATGTTATGAATAATTATAATAATGTGCATAATATGCAAATGAGCAGCCAGGATTTGAAGGGTTATAATATGGCAACCTTATCTCAGAGGACCTTAGCCAGTATGACCAATGGCCAAGCTCTGAACAGGCTAAGTAAAAGTGGGCCACAAATTTGGACCTCATCACATTAAAGCTGAGATTTGCCATGCATTGCCCGCCTTCCCCTCATCGCCCGCCTTCCCCTTCACAGGGGGAAACATTCACTCCCCGGCTCCCCCATTGTTTTCTATGCAACATGGGAAGTCTCCCATGTTGTCACCATGGCTGGTTACCATGTTTCCACTTCACTTGTAGCACAGAGCCCCGCCAGAAGTAGACTGACGCCAGCAGGCTACGTGCCACAAGTGAAATTGAAATGTTGTACAAAGGGCAATTTTACCCATCTGATGAGGCTGTTAGTGGTCTGCAATGCTGAATGAGGAAACAGAGAACCTATAAAGCAAACAAAAATCCAGTTTATTCAGTCCAACAAATGATTATCATCCGAAGCAATGTGTGAAACCAAGTAGTATGCTGCGAAAAGAGAAAATCCCTACCAACCATTCTCGATATTTGACTTGGGGATTAAGTACAGTTTGGACTATTCCAGTGATGTGAATTTGCCAGATGCACACAAGGAAAAACACAAAAGCACCTGCTATCTCCTAGGACTTTTGTGAAAATGAGGTGTTACATCTCATGAGCATATCCTGGCAAATGTGTTTTGTAAACTAAAACCCTACACAATACACACATAAGAGAGCTTTTATTTTTCCAAGATGAAATCCATGCTGTGTTTAGAAGACCACAGAAACTCTAATTAAAGTCAAATCAACTGGGAGGGTGGGACCTCTTTCTCAAATATGCTATTTTTGCTCTGTTCTTGTTAAGTCTTTCTTCATCCTCACGGCTGGGCTCAGTATCAGCTCAAAAAGCTAGTTCCAAAAGAAAATTATATTATTGGCAACTGCTTCACTTCTCATGAATATATCAGGAAAGCAGACAAGTTTGTAAACCTAGTGGGGTTTACTTACCAGAATTTACATGCAGAAATAACTCAGTCTAATTATAGTCCTCTGAAATTCTCTGAGGTGGGTTCTCTTTTTTTTCTAACATAACTCCTAATGTCAACCCCGGAAAAGAAAAGAAAAGAAAAACAGGTTCCCCCTACAAACAGTGACATATGGTTCTCTTCCCTTATCCTTCCTCTTATAAATTTGCACCTGCCTTATTGCTCTGCAGATAATATGGTGGTTAACCTCAATGGAGTTCCAATCTATTGTAAAATATATAAAAGTAGCTATAGTATTTCTGTCTTAAAATATTACTAAACCTGTAGTCTAAAAGAGAGAGAAAGCCTATACCCATGCTAAAAGAACTGCATAAGTTATATTTCCCAATGCAAACTTCAAAATTGTAAGCTATTTTCAACAAGTCCTTTGCCTAAGAAATTTTGGATCTCAAACTGCACTTTCTGAAAGATCATTTTCAAGAAAGAAGTCCATAAAACAAAAGAAATTAGAAATTGTTTATTTCAGAAAGCATCTACATTAAAATATTAAAATCCTAACAGATTAGCAATCATATGAAGAGACATCTCATTACATGTAACTCAGAATATACATGTTGAAAGTGAACAGTGGGTAGTTTGCCTTGGATTCCTGTAGGACAAGTTAATTCAATTTGCTTTATTTAGATGTTTAACCTGTCCTGACTCTCATGGCTGAGAGCAGGTGGCAACATTAAAACTAATTTCTAGCACAGCATTTGAAACATTACAAGATAAAAATTTTCATGATAAGAGAACAATTTAATTTAATTTATGAAAACATTTAGTTTGCCCTATCTTTAAAAGCTTGGAGCAGGTGGCAACATTCCAATATTCATTTCTGATAATGATGTTTTTTATTGCTATTTACAGGAATAAAAGCTATTATTTCTGTAAGTGTCTTTAATACAGTACAATGCAATGCAAACAGCGATTACAATATATTGCATTGTATTGTAACCACTGTGCAGGTTTTATGGAATAAAGCAGATTCATGTAGATAGTTCAGTGGTTCTCAAGATGTTTTGTGGTTCCCCAGATTTTTGGCCTTCAACTCCCAGAAATCCTAACAGCTGGTGAACTGGCTGTGATTTCTTGGAGTTGTAGGCCAAAACACCTGGGGACCCACAGGTTGAGAACCACTGAGATAGTTGGAATAGCAATAAGTAATTATAGCTAATGCACAAAGGGGACAATGGAAGTTGCATGTATTCATTGTCTTTGCATGATGAATTCGATCCAGAGCAGTTTCAAGCCCTTTAGGTTTCAGTCGTATACTCACTTCTTGTTGTTGTGTGTCTTCAACCCATTTCCAACTCATGACAACCCTCTCACAGGATTTTTGACAGCAAAGAGTGTAAAAGCGCTTCTACACTGACACTATAATCCAGTTTGAAACTGGTTTAGGAGCAACTGGTTTTGCTATAGGGTGTTTAGGTTAACAGGTCTAGGGACTTCAGGCTCCATGCACTTCGGAAATGGAGATCCACAGAGGCCATCACGTGACGTAAGATCACTTCTGGTGGTACTCCGTGGTGCTCCATATCCTAAGGGCATGGAAAGGGACCCCGAAGACAGTCTTCAGAAGTTGAGTGTTACCTGATTCCAAACTTGAAAAACAGGGGAAAGTGGGAAGACGGGGGGAGACACAGAAAGGACATGGGATGGCTGGCCATCCCAGAAGACAGGGAAAGATAGTAGGGAACAGGATAAGATTGTTCCCTCTGCTTTCCCCTGCTTTTCCTCCACCTGTCGGATGAGGTCCTACCCACTGAACTCTGTGAAGCTTAGCAAACATGGAGAGGGTTAAACTAACATCAACTGAACTAAAATTTCCCATTGAGACTAAGTGTGACTAAAATTCCACTGCATCCCACACTACATTCCTGGCAGAGAAAAAATGAAAGAGAGGGAATTGGGCCATTTCAGTGTTTTCAGGTTGCCGGCTTGAATCCAACCCAGGGAGAGCGTGGATGAGTTCCCTCTACCAGCTCCAGCTTCATGTGGGGACTTGAGAGAAGCCTCCCACAAGGATGATAAAAACATCAAAAATATCCAGGCGTCCCCTGGGCAACGTCCTTGCAGATGGCCAATTCTCTCACACTAGAAGCGACTTGCAGTTTCTCAAGTTGCTCCTGACACACAAAAAATCAAACACTTTGCAAAAGAAAAATTGCTTCTTTGGTTTATTACTTAAAAGCTGCCCCAGATGAAAGTGGTCTAATAGTTTTAGGAAGGAATGCCTTATGCATTAAGCATGAGCAATAAAAAGTTTTATCATCAGCCACCTTCTTATCTTCACTGGAAAAATGAAACAAACAATCCGCAGTTTGGAAAAGCAAAGCACATCGCCTCAGCATTTCAGGTGTCAGAATTTCTAAATTACCAGAAAGCTTCACAGCAGATGGGCTTTTACTGGAAGCCAAAATAGGGATTTGGTGGAATAATAAATGAGATTCTCTAAAACCATTTGGCATGGAATAAATCGTTTTTTAAACTAATAGAAACAAACAGATAAAGGGTTATGAAAGTCACACAAAGTTACTACATATTTTAGATAAAACAAATGTACAGAACTGAGTTTCTCCTGATCTGTTAAGTGTTAGGCCTCTCATTTTTAAAAGAAGAGACATTTTAATAGGTCTTACATTTTGCAAAGCCTCCACATAAGCTATTTGTTGAAGAACAAGCAAATGGAACTCAAATACTAAAAGGAAAGTAAAACAGAAGTATGGCACTTACTTCTAATCCAATATAATTTAGAATTAAACATTAACACGTCTAATGTATTGTTGGGTTTGTGTCTTCAACACTGGTCAGCCAAGTGGGACTTTTAGGAATAGCATCTGCTGGTGGTTGTAGTAGTGTTCAGATGCTGCGTCAGCATTAGTTGTGTAGTTTTGGGGATATGATCATTCCACTTAAGACTATAATATATTTTGATCTTCCAGTTTTATCAAATCACAGATGAGCACATTGTTCTCTTAAGGTACATAAGCCCACCTCTAACAGCATTCAAGTAAAACATCTAAAGCAATTTCTCCATATGAATTTGTTATTGTATCGAGTCTGCACTTTGTCTGAGATTCTTTCCATTTCTTGTGGATAAAGCATCTCCTGGATAAAACTGTAAGGAAAAAAAAACTCCCCCACTTTTTCAATTTTCTCAATAAAGAATAACATTCAATAGCAAAATTGCTTAGGATGGAAAAACATCACAGTTGATGCCAAAGAAGTGTGTAAAATAGCCAGTCTCTGTGTGTATTTGTGGTGAGTGTTAAAACTGCAACCCACTTTCAGTATTCTTGGACATTCTGTGGGTTCGGTTAGACCACATCCTTCTTTTTAGATTATTGCGCCAATGATTTCTAAAGCGTTATGACACAATGGATATTTGAACTGCATTGCTGTTTGCTTTTCGATCCCGTGGTTCATCACATGCCATTGCTCTGAAGTCAGAATGAGAAAAGTAGAACTGAGCTAAAACTACTTCTGTTTTTGTTTCTTTTATTTTATAACAACTTTTTTTACTAGTGCAAAATAACTTCCTCTCTTTTAAACAATTTTGGCAACCCTTCTATAAAGATGTTGACTTATTCATTTTCTGTTTCCTTGATTTCAGATGCCTTCTTTCAAATGCCACGTTAAATCTCGATCACACAGTGATTACTGATTGGGCAAGATTACAAATGCAAGGAGCCCAGGAAGAGTGAAACAGCAGGAATTACTGACCACAGAGTGAAACTCTTTTAAATGGTGTTGGGCAAAAGAATAATGACACAGAATTGAATGTGTGTATGTGTGTGTGTGAATATTTTACAAATTGTGTGGCTAAATTCAATTTTCAGCCAAGTAGTAACTACCATTACATCCAGTAAGATTTATTCCCTAGCAGAAGTTAAGTAAATTACTTTTTGGACTACCACTCCCAAAATCCCCTGGATAGTATGACCACAACAGATCAATGGATGTGTGCAGTACTTTTTCAAGCTCTGACAGTTTGAAATTATGTTCATGTGCATCCTAAGTATGTTGCTTTATTGATAACATTTAGTCCCTTAGAATTCCTACCATTCCAAACACAAATGTGAAATCTTACAGAATAAGGTCCTTGAATGACTTACTCAAAACATATAGAGTGGTATCCTCTGTAATTTTAGAGGTTACAGATTGCCTCCTTCTTTTATTTGGATTTCAGTCTGAGTGTTTGGTGGTAATCACTGCTATAAACTTTGGGACGGTGCTGACATTGGGGTGTTTGGAGTACTGTCCCCTGTCAATTCCTTCACTATCACACTGTCTCTCCTCTTGACATCTTTTATCAAAGACACTGCTTGACTTTTCATTCTCACTAGTAAAATCAGATGTGAAAAGCCTGGTCTTGTGAAAAAATTGTTCTCCCAATTCACTGCCTCCTCGTCTCCAGTTAATACATCTGGAGAAATATGTTATAATTGATGGTCCAAGGTGCACAAACAACTAGTTTTCATTCAAATGAAACAATAAGAGTAAGATTTTTGGCCTCTTTGTTAAGAGCGAAATCATTCCAGCCCAGCACTCAGTCTGGGTCTAAAATGAATGCTTTAGCATTGTAAACAATGACCACCTGCTATTTTCTCTACTGCAACCCAAGGATAAGGGGGTACTTTATTATTTTAACTAGCATTCAGCCTCACACGCATATCCTGGTAGATATAAATCAGCATGTTTCTAGACATAATGATATCAAGGGTGTACCATTTTTAAAGCCACTTTCATAAAATATAAGGTCAAATGGAACTTTAATCTTTAAAGGGGAGAAAAATATGTCATTGTTCTCTGGGAATTAAAAATGGGAGTAAATGGTGACTCACTTTTAAAGGAGACAAAAGACTCCTATGCTTTATCCGTGAGCACAATAATTGCCATTTTGTGCTAGCCTTTTCTGTGAATGATTTTTTTCTTTGAAAGGGGATAACGCCACCCTATTCCTCATAGTCCTGCATAGTTCAGTGCTCCTAAATATGCAAAAATATTTAAATAGTAATTAGCAAAGGTAGTTTGGTCAAAACCCATCACAAATAGGAACCTTTGTCCATTATTGTATTCTTTTGAAATTTTATTTAAAACACAAGGTCATAAAATCTGACCAAAAAGTAATAACAACTGGATTGCTCTACTAAAAAGACACAATATATAACCCTTCTTTGAATTATATCATACAGCACAGAGATACAAGAAATTCTAGTAGCACAATAGCTCATATATTTGGATTTTAGTTGACAATGATGGGTGAACAGCCTCAGCAAAATTTGTAATCGGCTAAGGTAATTATGAGCATCCTCCATTAGCATTTGTAAAATTCTCTATTCAGCCATTCTTTCCAGGTTTGTGATGCTGGTGTACAAGAGCTGATGAGGACTACATGCACATTGGAATATGGAATATTGTCTCTTTGGAATATACATTCCAGCACCAGCCAAGGCAGATACTCAAAAGGTCAACCTAAGTATAACCAGGAATAGGAACAAGTGTTTATCAGAGCTTGGAAATATTACTTTTTGGACTACAATTCCCAGAATCTCTCAGACAACCTCCCTCCCTTACCCCCAAAGTCCACGATGACTGGGGGTTTTTGAGATTCATACTTCAAAATTGTTCAAGGTCTGGTAGGATTTAGATGAGTGACAATGTCTACATAAAACATTTGTGAGAAGCCATGGAAAGAATTCACAAAATAAGAGAGGAAATAAAGGGCTATTTGGTTGAGTATTCTGGACCTGTAGTGCAAAGCTATCAATGAAAGTCTGTCTCATCTACACTGAAGGGAGCGATTAAAGCAGTCTGCCAAAGAGCTAGCATTGTAGATCATATAGCATGCAAGAATTAATGAGTCTCAATGAGCACAAAAAGTTCAACCTTGAACCAAGGCTGACCAAAGACATATTCTTTCCTATAGTGGAAAAAAGGGCTGGCGTGCCTCTCCCAGTTACTAAGTAGTCATGGGGATGCACTCAGCTATTGTCAAGGTGCCTCCAAAAACAGCACCTCCGCAGGACATTGCAAGTGGAACAATATGGCCCACCTGGCTGGTATAGGATCTCAACTCATGTTCACATAAACCATGGTTGAGAATGAGCCATGGACCCACATATTCTTTTCTTTTCACTCCTTTTTTTGAACCAGAACATATTTTAATTTCATACTCTGGTTACTAAACAATAATTAAACCATAGTACATTATGATTGCTCCATTGATGTGGGATATCATAGGACTCCATCTCACGCATCTCAATGTCTGTATGAAGCTACTAGTGTAATTCATATGGCATTTTAGATTTAGATGCCATCGGTATGTTGATGACAATCATTTCTAATTCTCCTTATCAGACCCACCTGGGATTATGCAGGTGCTGGTGCAGTACCTGAATGCTGTAATGAATGAAGACCAATACAATAGAATGAAGACCTAATATAATGGCAGGTCCATAAATGGTTATCTAGTCTCATAAATTGATAAATGACCTGCTCTGGATGGGATTGCTTGCCCTCTGGAGAAGCATATTAACAGCTTAGAAATACTCTTGACTCTATCTCTGTCACTGAAGGTCCAGGTTAACTCAACAGTTCAGAATTTGGTGCCAGCCTCATCAGATCCATGAGCCATAGCTGGTACCTCTGCTGACACCAGAACTGGACAGTTGCAAGATCAGGAAGAAAGAGGGGAGCTCAACTGGTTCTCAGGAATCTCTGCCAATATCAGAGCAGGATCTCCCCCTTTTTCTTCTTGGTCATGCAGACAACCCATTCTGGTGTGAGCAGAAGCAACTGGCAATGGCTAGAAGCTCTCATGGAGCTCCGTGTCCATCTAGGAGTGGCAATGGCAACATGACCATGATTCCCCTTCTTGCCTAGATGAGTGGAGGAAAAGGGTGATCGCATTGGAAAGTAGACTGAACCAAATTAGATCTGATCCAGCTGTCCTGATTACCCCAAAGCCATGGAATACTCTGGAATTTCCAGCAAACTCCAGAGTATTGCTCAAAGTTGACCAAAACAGGGCAGGATAGTCACCAAAAGTAGCTGTGCATTGTGAAGACTGCCAGCCTTCATTCTGGTGTGAGCCCAGGGTTTGGGGTTTATGTAGACAAGCTCTGAGTCTTTTTCATCAAATAAAGCTCTGTTTGTGAACTAAACTCCATAAAACAGACTTCTTTCTCTTCGTTAGTAACAAATTATCCCTTTGTGTGTTCACTAAACACAGCAGGACTTACTCACAAGTAAACAAGCATAGGAGTGAACCCTTCAACAACTGCACAATCTGCCAAGAAGAATAAGAAGAAATAGTTCTGGGTCATAACATTGCAGTCATCAGCAAAGGAATTCTACAAATCAACACCATTCTGGACATCACAGAATAATTAACTTCCATTGTCTGATCCCCATGTACATTCCCAAACCTCAGTGTCTGGTTTTCCATTCAGTTAATGCTCCTTATACATACCAGTTATCTTGGCTTTTCTCAGCAAGTTTTGTTCATAAAATTTACAGCCTAATAACTCACAAGTGATAAAACTGTAGGATGAACATAACTAACATTTTTAATGGGTTCCTTGATTAATAGATTCTTATATATCTGACAATATTTATCAGACAGGATATAATATACTGTATTAAAATTAGGAGTCAGGGAAAGAGAAAGCTCTTTCTCTTGCCAAGTGGCCAAGAATGTTATTTGTTTCATTTCTAGATGTTGGGAAATCTCCCTAAGGGCCAGGGTGGTTTCACAGAATTGCTAAGGGTGCTTTAATATGCATTCTGTGTGGCTCTTACAATTACAATGGCAATAAATGCTGTGACAATTTTATTAAATTCACATATATATCTCTTGCCCTACTGCAAATGCTTGGGAGGATGAATTGGTTTTTCAAAGAAAAAAACTTATAAAATATAATAAAGATGCAAAAATTCAATCAGACCTTTTAAATAATACCCACCATGTCTCAAATCTCCCAGAATATCCTTATATTCCTTATATGGCTGTATCTACACTATAGAATTAATGTAGTTTGACACCACTTTAACTGCCAAGGCTCAATGCTATTAAATCATGGAAGTTGCAATTTGGTGAAGCACCTGCACTCTTTGGCAGAGAAGGAGAAAGATTTTGTAAGGCTACAAATCCCGTGATTCCATAGCTTTGAGACATGGCTGTTAAAGTAGTGTTAAACTTTATTAATTCTACCCCATAGATGCAAACTATGTCTTTCTATATGTTATAGATTTACCCCATTTGGGAGTAAATCTACACGTGGCTCTGAAAAATTCAGCACAGTTCCTTAGATTCATACTCTCCCACATTCTCCAGTACTGCATCGCCAGCAGTGCTGATATAACCCCTTGAATTATTAATTTGCCCTAAGGTTAAACTGAAGGAAGGGTCTGTACGTACTTGTTGAGATTAGAAAGATGGAAATCTGGAGCTGGAGATGAGCTGAGGTTGCTAGGGCTAAGAAGTAGACCCTTTTCACCTTGAATAAAGTTGTAATAATTTAAAGTTAAACTTACAAAGGACAAAAGAGTAAACTCTTTGTAGCGGAACTTCTATATTGTATTTGCATCTTTTTTTTTATTTCAAGCTTCAAGTTTGTATCAAAGTGTTAAAATACTACTGAACAGCAAAACCAGAAGAGTCCTACAACTATAAAGGTAAAGGTAAAGGTTTCCCCTGATGTTAAGTCCAGTCGTGACCGACTCTGGGGGTTGGTGCTCACCTCCATTTCTAAGCCGAAGAGCCGGCGTTGTCCGTAGACACCTCCAAGGTCATGTGGCCGGCATGACTGCATGGAGCGCCATTACCTTCCCGCCGGAGTGGTACCTATTGATCTACTCACATTGGCATGTTTTTGGCAGGAGCTGGAGCTAACAGCGGCCGATCCCGCCGCTCCCGGGGTTTGAACCTGGGACCCTACAACTATACCCTCCAATAGAATCCCAATAGATGTGTGTGTGTGCCAAATTTAATATATAATTTGTTGTACTTTTGCTAAAGATGTATTGGGACATAAATTATGATTATGTTTGCAATAGTCAATCATAGTTGGCACCATATAATTCCAAGTGCTAATTTTTCTCCCCTCTTTTTGCACTTGAAGGCAAGAGGGCTAGTTGGCACAACATAAGGCAGCCCTGTTGCTTTTAAGTGCAGGGGAAGTCATGCTGGCTTGTTGCCATTGTTGAACTAAAATTCAACCTGTCCACCTGTGTGAGAAAAGTGACCATCTTATCCTTAATTTCAGGCATCCAAACTCTAGGCATATTATATAACAGGTGTGTTTCATGTAACTGAGTTTTAATTGTCTCCCTACTTCATCTTTTATGCTACCCGGAGAACGTTGATAGGATTTGGGAAGGACAGGGGGGAGTGAGAAAAGTTATTTTTTTCCATAGTGCAACCACACACTGCTGGGATTTGCTTCTGTATAATGTTACTAAATTTATGGCATATACTTCTTTGGAGTAAAAAGATAAATGAGCCTTTCCCACATGATTATGCATATATATTCCCCCTGCAGCTGGGATTACATACATGAATGAAATGAGCAGGGAAGTAATAAACAGAAGTATAGATAAACTTGAAGGAGATCACACATTTGCCATGTGATCATCTAACCAAGGTTTGTTTCTTCTTAGGTCCCTTCCACACAGCCCTATATCCCAGAATATCAAAGCAGAAAATCCCACAATATCTGCTTTGAACTGGGTTATCTGAGTCTGCCATATATTCTAGTTTAAAGCAGATAAAGTGGGATTTTATTCAGCTATGTGGAAGGAGCCCTACTCCTTCTTTTCCTCTCCGCCTCCTTCACCTCCTCTTATATGACCATCTAACTAAGGTTTGTTTTCTCTTCATCTGCTACTTCCTACTGCTACTTTTCCTCTCCTCCTCCTATATGATCATCTAATGTTTATTGCTTCTTCTGCTTCCTTTTCCTCTCCTCCACCTCCTATATGATCATCTAACCAAGGTTTGTTTCCTCCTCCTATTCATGAAATAGGAGCATCAGGTGCCCAGACCACTGCATATGAAGAAAGTACGATCCACACTTAATTGTTCTCCATCAAAGGTCACCCTAAAATTTCAGTTTGCCTTACAAGTGCCTTTCATGTAAATCACAACTTTGGAGGCAAACTGCATATTACTCATGGGGATTTCTGTTCTGTTCTGGCCTGGTTTTGTTCAACATTTTTATTCATGACTTAGATGAAGGGCTAGAAGGCATGATCATCAAGTCTGCAGATGGCACCAAATTGGGAGAGATAGCTAATACTCCAAAAGACAGGAGCAGAATCAAAAATGATCTTAATAGATGAGAGAGATGGCCCAAAACTAGCAAAATGAACTTCAACAGGGACAAATGCAAGATACTCCACTTAGGCAGAAAAAATGAAATGCAAAGATACAAAATGGGGAACGCCTGGCTCGACAGCAGTACATGAGAAAAAGATATTGGAGTCCTCATGGACAACAAGTTAAACATAAACCAACAACGTGATGTGGCAGCAAAAAAAAAAAAACCAATGGGATCTTGGCCCTACATAAATAAGAGTATAGTGTCAAGATGTGAGGAGAAGTCATAGGGAGAAGGTAGCAAGTTTGTTTTCTGCTGCCCTGGAGTCTAGGACGCGGAACAACAGCTTCAAACTACAGGAAAGGAGATTCCACCTGAACATCAGGAAGAACTTCCTCACTGTGAGAGCTGTTGGGCAGTGGAAACCTCTGCCCCAGGGTGTAGTGGAGACTCCTTCTTTGGAGGCTTTTACGCAGAGACTAGATGGCCATCTGTCAAGGGTGTTTTGAATGCGATTTTCCTGCTTCTTGGCAGGGGGATTGGACTGAATGGCCCACGAGGTCTCTTCCAAGTCTATGATTCTGGTATGAAAACAGCATGGATGAAAAGCTAACCCAATGGTTCCCTACACTAGTACTGTACCCTTTCCCTCATTGCTTACCCATATTTCCTTTCTTCTTTAATTCTTGCTTTCCTTTCTTCTAAACAAGCCTACAAGAAAGAATCAAAAGGCAAACGTCTCATCTATTCCCAGTCGTAAGAACTGGTGGGTAGCGAGTGGAATCAGTTTGGTTTTAAAGGGTTTATTTTTGCACTTTAAAAAATCTGGATGAAATGGAAATCATCAAGCAAGAGTTTGTTAAATATGGATGTTGGTGGAAGTAGTTAGTGTATAAGGTTATATTTGAGCTCATCTTGTGGATTATGCTCAAATATTTCAGGCTTGTTGTTCTTTTTCTCTTTTTCTTTTACAGCTCGGGAGCTGGGGACCTTAAACAGCAATGGAGGGCAACACAGCAGTTAAAATAACATCAATGCCCCTTTAAAATGTGTTAATAAAAACGACTCCAAGCCAAAAAGTCAAGCTCTCGTGACATGAAATTCTTCATACAGTATCATGCTGTGAGCCTGAGGCCTACACTTAATTTGCATGTGAATTTATATAAATTTACATATAGTTGGCCTGTGAGGACAAAGTAAGCTATGGTGCTTGTTATCAAAGTTCAGCCGTGACGTTATTAGGTGAAGGTTACATCAGAGCAAAAATAAGGGTGAGAGATGGAAAGGTTATATTGTCTATAAACCTTGGGCAATGCTTTGCCATTGAATATTTCATTTCAATTCAAGAGAGTCTGAGGATGAGACAATAAAAGTTCTGCATTACCCAGACCCAGATTAAAACATTTATGGTTTAAAGTCAATTTAAATATATCCCCGGCAAGTTAAAGCTTGCTGATGGCTTTTCAGAGTTTTGCCTCAGTTCTGTATAAAATGTAAATGCCCCCATTTTCACAAATATAAAATAAAAAGCAAGGATATTAATAAGGAGCATAAATTATACTACCTTTTTAGAGCTTTATCTTGTTATTATTTTTTATTTGCAACTCCCTGACTGTTCCTTTTTATTATTTCACTGAAAATAACGTGTCTATCCTCACATTTTGTGTAATGTACAGTTCCAGTAGAAACAGTCTTTGAGGCAAATAAGAAGGAAAACAAAAATGGAACAACCCTCATACCTGCATTATTTTACCCATGATTACACCTCCCTGCACTCAACAAAATATGTCATATCTAGGAATCTTTTTGGGCCTCCAGGTGGGATTCCATGGTATGCCTCTGACACAAGTTACTACAGAGTTATGTTGGAGCACCTAGCAAATATAATCCAGGTACTCCAGTGTGGCTCTATGGTATAGAAGAAGTAATTCATTTCAATACAGTTTACTATGATCCTCAGTTTCGTATTTCCAATATAAATTCGGAAATGTATGCCCATTTATTATGGGGGGAACAAGAGGTCAGAGGAGCTGGGAATATATTTATGCATGTACATATTTAGAGTGTCTCGTCATTTAGAAAACAAGGGGTATCAAATCCCCTTTAAGATGTATTTTAAATTAGTAGTGCTATGAATAAATATTTTGTACATATAACCCTCAATAAGACTTTTAATTTGCAAACTGTAAAATTTTGGGATAGAGAGGGAAGAAGAGAAATTCTTTTTATTCCTTTCATTATCAACCCAGTTAGGATCACTTCCAATTTACATTGTTGGCTAATGAACTAAATTATACTGCACTCTGATTTTACCTACACCTCTGTTTTAGCACACGGTCATACATATGTTGATTTCTTCTTCTTCTATTAATGTCATTGTGCATAAAATGCCTGCGTTAAAAATTACAACAAATGTTAAATAGGCAGATATGTGTGGAAGCCAAATCTCCTTTCAAAAAATACAATTCAAAGAAGATACCGTATATACTCGAGTATAAGCCGACCTGAATATAAGCTGAGGCACTTAATTTTACCACAAAAAACTGGGAAAACATTGACTCCAGTATAAGCCGAGGGTGGTAAATTTCAGAAATAAAAATAGATACCAATAAAATTACATTAATTGAGGCATCAGTAGGTTAAATGTTTTTGAATATTTACATAAAGCTCAAATTTAAGATAAGACTGTCCAACTCTGATCAAATCATTATTCTCATCTTCTTCCATGTAAATGTGCTTATGTATCCTTTTAATAATAATAGAGTAAAATAATTCATGTAATAATAATAATAATAATAATAATAATAATAATAATAATAATAATAATAATAAATACAGGGAAATAATACAAGTAATAATAGAGTAAAATAATAAATGCAATAATAATAATAAGATCAGAGTGAAATAATAAATGTATTTTATTTATTTATTTATTTATTTACAGCATTTATATTCCGCCCTTCTCACCCCGAAGGGGACTCAGGGCAGATCACATTACACATATAGGCAAACATTCAATGCCTTTTAACATAGAACAAAGACAAACAAACATAGGCGGGGCTCGAACTCATGACCTCCTGGTCAGAGTGATTCATTGCAATTAATTGCACTGGCTTGCTCTCCCGCCTGCGCCACATTTTAATAATAAAAATAGAGTAAAATAAATGTAATAGTAGCAACAATAATAGAGAAAAATAATAAATGTACCATATATTCTCGGGTATAAGCTGACCCAAATATAAGCCAACCAGGACCCTCACCCGAGTATAAGCCGAGGGGGGGGCTTTTTCAGTCTTAAAAGAAGGGCTGAAAAATTAGGCTTATACTCGAGTATATACAGTAAATCAAACAAAGTAGTAAAACAGGCAGAGCAAATATAAGTCAAACATGTGCCAGTTATAGATGTTGGAATTAAGCACAAGGCTCTTTTGCTGGTAGAAATCTTATACCAGAAAACTCCTCTTCTCTCAAAGATCTCCTGCTCTGCTGGTTAAGTTCTACTTGCAGAAGAGTCGACTCCAAACCAGTTTCAGCTCAGGGACACAACCATAATAATGCCACAATGTTAAGCAAGACTAATCATAGTCCTAAATCCTTTCCCACATCCATAGATTTGAAGACATATCACCGTCAGATGACCCATGCCAGCTCAATTGGCACTTGACCATCTTCACCAGCTGGGGCAACAGTGAGATAGGTTGTCCCTCCTCCAGTCCCTAGACTGGAGGAGGTTTAGATCTGGCACGCCTTAGGCCCTCCCGCACCCCAATGGAATTGGAGTACAGTTTCAGGAGTTCATGAATATGTGTGGGAGATAGGGGAAGGACTTACTGAAGAATTCATATTGCAGGACTTCAAAATCAGGAATTTTAGAAACGTTTTGTATTATATAGAAATATATTTTTTTGATTATATAGAAATTATTTATGATAACACTACATGCCAGTTTACATGTATTAAAGGTAACAGATGTATATCAATATTAAATTATCATGGTGGTAACAATGGCTCATGATAATGGCCATAACGTAATCATAGAATCATAGAGTTGGAAGAGACCTCATGGGCCATCTAGTCCAACCCCCTGCCAAGAAGCAGGAAGATGACATTCAAAGCACCCCCGACAGATGGCCATCCAAACTCTGCTTAAAAGCCTCCAAAGAAGGAGCCTCAACCACACTCCAGGGCAGAGAGTTCCAATGCCGGACAGCTCTCACAGTTAGGAAGTTCTTTCTATAAACTTAACTTTTATAGCCCAAGCCCAGTTCCAATTTCAGACACATTTTAGTGGCACTATTACGTTTAGACACGGGGCACAACTACAATGGCCATTTAATGAAGTTTCAAACTTGAAGAAAGAAGTTTCGCTGTGCAGATGATTGCATACCGTGTTTCCCCGAAAATAAGACCTCCCCAAAGAATAAGACCTAGCAGGGTTTTGGGGGGATTGCCAAATATAAGGCCTCCCCTGAAAGTAAGACCTAGCAACTAAGGCTGCAGCAGAGTTCCATTGGGAAGCATGGCTGCAGGGCTAAAGCAGCACTCATTCATACACCGGAGGGAGGGAGGGAGGGAGGGAGGGAAAGTGATTGCTTTCTGTGCCTCCCTCCCTCCCTGCCTTGCCTTGCCTGTCCCCCAGCTGAGGCTTGAAGAACCTTCCGTGGCTGCTGCCGTTTCTTCTTTCCTTCCATCTCCCTCCTGGCCATGCTGCCTTGCTTCCCAGAGGCTTCTGATTGGCTCCTGGAGCCCGGGCAAGGGAGGGTGGGAGGGAAGGAAGGAAGAGGGCTTTCCACTCCTCCCCAAGGCTTCGCTCCTTAAAGGTACAGGACGCATTGGGATTCTCCTCTCATCTTCCTATCCTATGCCATGAAACTGATTATTTTATACTTTTATTCTATTGCCATATTATTATCATCATATTCTGTTACTATTATTATATCCCATTATTATATTATCCTATTAATATATTTTAAATCATTATATTATATTTTTCTATTATTATTATTATTATTATATTATCATATTATTATTATAGTATATTATATTATTCATCATTCATGACTACATTGAAACTAGAATAGAGAGAAATCAGTGTGGAAACCTTGTGAAACCTAAATTGCATGAGGTACCATAGATTGTTGTACATGTAAATAATGGTAGTAACAAGAAATTCTTGATAGGATTCATAGTTTCTCTGTTATGCTGGTTTGTGATGACAACTACTTTACAGTATATAATAAGTGTTCATTTTGTTGTTCAACAATAAATGTGAGCTCTTCTTCATGGAAAAATAAGACATCCCCTGAAAATAAGATCTAGTGCATCTTTGGGAGCAAAAATAAGACCCTGTCTTATTTTCGGGGAAACAGGGTAGGAAATCCTGGAACCTGTTTGGAGCCTGGATGATGATTAGACAAACCACAGAGCCCTAATCTGCATTAAGGGCTCTCTTTCATATGCTTTTGTAGGTATTCACTGTCTTTGAATTTGAAGCAGCAGTTAGACAACAAATTAAATGGTCAGTGTAGATTCTGATAGGCCGTTGTGAGCACTCCAGTATCTGAATGATCCAATCCTCCATCCACTTTCCCATTCTGTCTTCAGGAATGTATTATGAGATAATTCTTTCTTTTATCTACTTCTCTTAGTTTACCTTACTATTGCAGCTAGGCCCTTTTCCTTTCTAGTATTTAGAGTCCACTTTTCCGTAGTCTAATCCATTGTTTTATCTTGACATTGATTGATTTTTTTCTCACTCAGACTTCATTCTGACCTCCTGGCTTCTGACCTTTGATGACCTATGTAGCTTTGGACTTATCTTTATTTCTTGGCTACTGTTGCCTATCTCACCCACTACTTGCCCTAGGCCATGTTCTCCAAAGCGGTATATGCTTTTAACTTTCTTCTGAGGACATTGAGGTCCTGGCCCCAATCACCCACAACTGATTCAACCAGTCTTAGGTGAACTGGGAGAGAGGGGGCAACACAACAAGAGACTGATGAGCTTGACCATTTGATTCATCTGGACACTGAAATTCAGCACCCTCACTTAGCCCACTTAGTAAAGGCTTTTATTGCATTGCATAATTTGAATGTATATCTGTGCCCTCAAGGCATCTATCGACATGGAGATCTCATTAATTTCATAGGGACGAGGGAGAGGGCCTTCTTGGTGGTGGTCCCCCAGCTTCATTCCATGCCCTCATCCCATGGTTGCAGCTTTTCACTTATCCTATTTCCTCTCCAATCGTTTACAGCCTGGCCATGTTTACAGTAGCTAACTGCCATTGGTTGATAAACACTGTTTTAACTGAGTTTTAAGTTGTTGTTTAATATGCCTATATGTTTTATTCAACTGTATTTTAAATTGTGTTTTATTTTATGTTCTGTTTTTGGCACCTTGTGCCATGTGTATGTCGCTCCGAATCCCTTTAGGAAGATGATGGTGGGATACAAGAATAAAGTTATTATTATTAAAGTTATTATAGGGTTTTCTTAGCCAAGGGACATATAGAATGTTTTCCATAGTCTTCCTCTGAAATATAGCCTACAGCACTTGATATTCATTAGCAGTCACCAATCCAAACCATATGGGATTCATCCCTTTTATGTCAGGTGATGGCACTATAAGAACTGAGAGCCTAGTTCTTCATGGAAAGCTCTCATAAGTGTATCTTGGAAAACTTTGGAAACAGGGAAACATTCTCAGAGGAGGTTCTAAGAAGTGATTTGGATCAGCCATTGGAACTTTGCCTGAGGAAAAGATATATATACCTACAACTGTCCAAAACTGGCAGGTACAATACCAATTAAATCCCTGACATTGAACTTTTTCAGTTGCTTTTAAAATGCTCATTCCTCTTGTCCTTGCCCTCAGCTTAACTGGTGAAAACTGGTTTCAAAGTGCTAAAGTAGTTCATACTTAATTAATTCAATGGGAAGAGAGAAGAAGAAGTGGCCATACCAGATGTTGCTTGGTCTTGATTTTTGTGTGTGTAATGTTGGAGAGTATGGATGACTTTCTTATGGCTCTGGCGTGTTTCTATATGCTTCTGCCAACAGCTTGCCATTCTGTGCATAAAGATTTAAATGGCCAGTTGTCACCAGCAGTTAATGAATAGCATTGCCATTGTGTAAAGTGGGTGCTTATTTTACACTGGGCTGAAATCCAAAAAGCCATAAACAATGGGAAAATATCCACAAATGCTGCAAATGTTTGTGCATTGTTAAAAAAATAGATTCTCTAGCACCCCAAGAAACACTATGTCCTTTATGGTCACTATATAATCCTAAATATAAGTGATCTTGCCTGGTTTAGATATCTTAGCAGGCCCAGGTTTGTACTGGAAAACTAATATTTATGGGCTTGGAAAAAAAATATGCTGCCAGTTACAGGTGATATTATCCTAGATGGGCAGAAAAGTTTGGCTCAATATAAGGCAGCATCCTGAATCCTTACATTTCTATTAAGCATTTCTATTATTCACCACTGGATGTTTTGTTGTGTGTAGTACTCATATTCAAAGTATAAACAACTTCCTGTGAAAAGAAGACATAGCCCAAGAATTAACCTTTGAAGCCAAATATATCCAAATATAAAAGACATGTTTCTTGGGACCATAATTTTGTGAAATTAAATGCATGCAAGAGGACTTTCAGTAGCTTCTTCTACCTATAGAATCATAGAACCATGGAGTTGGAAGAAACCTCATAGGCCATCCAGAGTAATATGCCAATTTTTCATCTGAGCAAATCAGATATGATTTGTGGCAGACACAACTCATGACTTACAAGGATTAAAAGAAAGGAAGTAAAAGAAGAATCTTTCCTGTGTTCTAGGTTACTTTCAGAAGCTCTGTCAGGTCAATGTTACACATATTTATTTGCAAACTGAATGTGTCCAAGGAATTATTTCCAAATAAGTGTGCATAAGATGGCAGTCTAAAGAGTAGCTCAACTGAGAATTATAACAAAATTCAAACTCCATGAAACAGCAATGTCATTTTTGGGCCCCCAAAAAGACATTGCTATTTTGTGGATTTTGTTGAATGTTGCTTCATCACCAACACAACTACCCATTTATGTGTCAATTGAGAATTGTTCATTTGGGAATGTGAGGGTTAAAGAAAAAAATATTTTTGAAATGTTTCTTCTACTTTGTGATTTGTTGCAGATTTTCCATGTGAGAATTCTGTCCATCTCAGTGTTACATGTAACTCTGTGTCTCCCATTTATTCTCTTTCAGCCTGTGTTTTATTGCTATTGTTTACAGATGGAAATGCATATATACCTCCTTTCAGGACAAATATATCTGCGGCTTTATCAGCGCAGTATATCTGCTCTGCATTGCCAAGATGCTCATAATAATTGTGGTACTATTTTATCAGTCTCAGCCTATGAATTTAGACCTGGTCTTTATTGTCTTTATTTGATAAATCCCCTCTTCCATAAATATTGCTCTCATAACATGAGAGTCTAGAAACTTTACCAACAACATTGACTTGTTCATTTATATGCCAGCCACTTCAAATTCAGCCTGCAATGAAGCCAGTGATTTTGTTGGTGGGGTTAATTAATTTTTTGTTATATTTATGTCACTCCTGGGGTATTGTGATCTGTGGGTAATTGCTGGAGTTTCTGTTTTATGGAGTGTGGTTTAAGAGAGTGTCAAGGGCATTCAAAGTCAGGCAGAGGCACCGGTTTCTATAGAGTGTAAACTGAGTCAGGAGAAGAAATGAAGAGGAGGTCCATTGGCATGTGAGTCCTTGATGAAGTCACCTCTATGCTTCAGAGAGCAATTTCCATTTTATTAATTGTCATCTCTCAGGAAAAGGTGGCACAGCAAGTATGATTACAGGGACAGTTATTGGTGAATTGTTAGATAATTTCCCTGAAAGATGCTTTTGATTCTGCTACTCAAATACAAGATATATGACAATTCCAGAGAAGAGATGGAAGACAGGACCAGCTACACTACTGAGGGTGAAGTGGCCCATCTGTTTCCAAATACTGGAAAATACAGAGACACTGAGGTGTTGGAAAAACAGGGCTTTATGTGTTTATTCTGCCCTATACAGTAGAGTCTCGCTTATCCAACCTTCACTTATCCAATGTTCTGTATTATCCAATGCAATCTATCTTTTAGTAGTCAGTGTTTTTGTAGTCAATGTTTTCAATATACTGCGATGTTTTGGTGCTAAATTCGTAAATACAGTAATTACTACATTACGTTACCATGTAGTGAACCGCTTTTTCTGTTTATTTGTTGTAAAACATGATGTTTTGGTGCTTAATTTGTAAAATCATAATGTAATTTGACGTTTAATAGGCTTTTCCTTAATCCCTCCTTATTATCCAACATTTTTGCTTATCCAAAGTTCTTCCGGCTCATTTATCTCCTAAGTGAAATTTCTACATACAGGTACATTGGATGATACTGTCTTTTTACGAGGCTGCCCCAAGACATCTTATTGCTTGAAAAAATGAAAAATGGTACAGTAGAGTCTCGCTTATCCAAGCCTCGCTTATCCAAACCACTGGATTATCCAAGTCATTTTTATAGTCAATGTTTTCAATATATCGTGGTATTTTGGTGCTAAATTCGTAAATACAGTAATTACAACACAACATTACTGCATATTGAACTACTTTTTCTGTCAAATTTGTTGTATAACATGATGTTTTGGTGCTTAATTTGTAAAATCATAATGTAATTTGATGTTTAATAGGCTTTTCCTGAATCCCTCCTTATTATCCAAGATATTCGCTTATCCAAGCTTCTGCCGGCCCGTCTAGCTTGGATAAGTGAGACTCTACTGTATCTCCTCTTCTGTCTGTCTGATAAAAAAGACTAGATTAGTAGCTGAATCTTACTTCAATCCTAGCTATTTGCCTCTGTGGAGAAGGCCAATAGACTTTGCCTACAGGTTATAACCCTTCCTGCTATTTCATATTTGTATCAGAGTAATTCAGGTCAAAGGTGCTGGCTTCTCAAGTATTTCATATTTGGATCAGAGTAATTCAGGTCAAAGGGGTTGGCCTCACAAATCTCTTGACTGACATCTTGAACAATAGCATCTGTAGGAAAACCTGGAAAAAGATTGTCGACTTGTGAATTTTGCCATTTAAATCCATTAATTTCTTTAAAAAATCATTCTGGATCATATTCCAGTCAAATTCTAAAATAAACAAAAGTTTATATATCAGTCAGCAGTTGTTAAAACATTTGACGTTAGCATTAATAATGAGGCATATTAATGTATGTTTTCTTAATTAGATCTATAGTACTTTTTAATCCCCACTATATTTTGAGCAATTAGTACAGTACTGAAATCCTCCTTAACCTCCACACACACAAAACGTACAAGTTAGTGTAATCACATTCAAAAGTATTTTTGTTCTTTGAAAAGCATTTCAGCCCCTTAGAAAAGTATTAATATATTTATTTGTAACACCACCAAGTTCAGCATATCTTTCTGCAAAAATAAAGTATGTGTTTTAAACTCATTTAAGTGTTTGCAGGAAACTACATTATACAAATGAGACAAACATGTAGCAAGCATATATATTCAACAGAGTGGGGAGTGGCTTGGTTTCCTTTCAAGGATGCATTCAATGTTAAAATGGAATCATAACACAATAATAATAATAATAATAATAATAATAATAATAATAATAATAATAAAACTTTATTTATACCCCGCCACCATCTCCCCGTGGGGACTCGGGGCGGCTCACAACGTTACAAAAGTAACAGCGCAAATACATTAAACAGTATATACAGTTTAAAACACAAGAAGATGATAAAACAGAAGTTAAAATCATTTTGGTATGAAATGCCCCCAGGCCTTCCTTACAGTTCTGATAAATGTTATTTAAAATATCTAATAGAGGATAGGGAATCATGGCTCACTTTAAGAGTGGCTAAGTTCTGTGCTGCAGCTATAAATTTAAGGAGTCAGATTGTACATGATTTTAGTGGATAATGTTTTAAACTACACATTTTAATATCAATTTTCACAGATTTTAATCAAGTGTCATTTGTAAACCATGCTTCGGATTTCACATGGATTTGTATATACCAAGTTTTAGACTTGTCATGGATATGTTTTAAATATGAGCCAATTACGTTGGTTGTATATTTTGGACTTTCTATTTTTAATGATTTGAGCTTCTGGTTTCAATGTTTTAAAAACTTTGGTTTTGATGTTTTAACATTTCAAACTTCTGGTCTGAGACTGTAATAAATAAATTCATCCAGTTTTTGGACCTTGTAGCTCTGTTTGTAACAATAATATTCTAAAAGGAACTTAAATATGTAATCATGAATAAACTATATTTTAATACATCAAACATGATACTGTTATGCCAAACCAAATTGTAATAGTGCATTTTCAAAGGCTTGGCTTATATTTAAATCCACCAAAATGGCTTCAAATTTTTCAGAAAGGTTACGGATCTCAAGGAAAATCCTCAGAAATCAGCTAGATGCAGTACCCATGAACGGAACCTTTCCAACAGTGGAAGGTAGATCCTAGATCCAAATCACTGTCATTCTTTGACCCATAGACTAGTTGCAAAAGGGGTATCTGCAGCAAAATTTGGGAATGTCCTTTTTAAACTACTGCTCCCAGTATTCTCTAGCCATGCTGGACAGAAAATCCTGGAAGGTCTAGTTCATAATAATTTTTCCGAGCTATTTAATGTAAAGAATTGAGAACTGAAAAACCAATAGATCCTGCTCTATATAGCTTGCCCTGCCTGATTTGTTAAGAGTTAGGGTTACAAGCAGGTCAAAAAAACTTTAATTTCCTCTCAAAACAAGGTGTAAAGGTTCAAGAAAGTATGTTCTGCTTAAAAACAAATCAAATATTTGTCTGTCTGTTCTTTTTTAAAGGATATGATTTTTTTTTTGCTCCTGTCACCATGTTGGGGGCATTTATACACAGTAAAATTTATGCAGTTTGACACTATATTAATTGCCATGGCTCAATGATGTAGAATCATGGGAATTGTGATTTTACAGAGTCTTTCCCTTTTTCTGCCAAATAGTGATATGCCTCACCAAATTCCAGCTCCCAGGATTCCATAGCATTGAGCCATGGCAGTTGAAGTGGTGTCAAACTTCATTAATTCTATAATGTAAATCAACAGTAACAGAACAGCTAAATCAACAATCTTCTGTGAGTCCAGAAAAGTGTTCCCCAATCTTTGACTTAATGGTAACCTACTATAATGATCATAACCATCTCAGTCTTTTAGAAGACTTTACATTTGATATGAATTCAGCAATGGGTTATCCATGCAAGATGCATTACACTGTCATACCCTCAGGAAGCTGGAAGCTGGAGAAGGTTTAAATTGCCTCTGTGTCTGTCTCTGTCTCTGTTCTATGTTTATATGGCATTGAATGTTTGCCTTATATGTGTACAATGTGATCTTCCCTGAGTCCCCTTCGGAGTGAGAAGGGCGGAATATAAATACTGCAAATAAATAAATAAATAATTTCAGGAAAAATATGGGATTACACAATTTGCACAATTCATACGTACTTACCTTATATAGTTGTTTGCTGTCAGTAGCAGTATTGTTTTGTTTTTTTTGAGATGTCAGTGATGTTTTAAAGGAGTTACACCACAAGCAATGTAAGCACTTTCACAATAGTTTCCATCAGTTCCAAAGAATCTGTTTTTTTCTAGTTAAGACTCTTGTCAGTAGTTATGGCAGCCCTAAACGTGTACTTTTCTGACATACTGTAATGACTCCTTCTGCTCTTTTATGCCAGTTCATGTGCTCCTAAGGAGCAATTTTGTTCACAGCTCTTTCTGTGAAGCGGTAAAACGTACCTTGCTTAAAAGAAACAATTGTAAAACTGCATTTGCACAGTGTAAGTAGATGAAAGTTTTTTTAAAAAAGAGTACAAGAGAGAATAAAACTTCCACACTAATCACAGCAGTATCATGCCTGTTTCATTACTATAGCTAAATGTATCACCATTTGGCTAAGGGGAGGATATTTTGTGATGCCCAATGACCATAGAGCCCTTATTTGTGGACTATTAGCCCCACTCTTTTATTTCTCTGTATTTTGTTTTTTCTACTTACAGCCCTTTAAAATCTTCTTCCTCTAATAAAATCATTAAAATGGCAATGATCAACCACTCAGATCAATTCTCAGCTCAGCCATATAATTGAAGAAAGAGTAACAATAGGCTATTACCAGTCTGCATTCTAGTGAAGGAAGGGGAAATATATTTCAAGATAAAATCCTTTTTAGAAGCATAAAAGTGAACTGAAAGGCATTTTATCTGCCAAAACCTGAGTGAAATGTTTCAACCTTGAACTGCAGTGGTTATGACAGGATTGTCATCTGCTCCAGTCTTTTATTTCTTTGTGTGAGCAAGATGTTTTCTCAAACACTCATTTCTTTTCCTAGGTAAAAGTAAAGGTTTTACCCTGACATTAATTCTAGTCATGTCTGACTCTGGGGGTTGATGCTCATCTCTATTTTTAAGTTGAAGAGTCAGTGTTGTCCGTAGACATTTTCAAGATCATGTGGCCAGCATGACTGCATGGAGTGCTGTTACCTTCCTGCCGAAGCGGTACCTATTGATCTACTCACATTTGCATGTTTTCGAACTGCTCGGTTGGCAGAAGCTGGGGCTAACAGAAGGAGCTCACCGCAATCCACGGATTTGAACTGATGACCTTTTGGTCAGCAAGTTCAGCAGCTCAGTGGTTTAACCCACTGAGCCAACAAGGGCTCCTGCATACAGTACATTAAAGCCTGCTTCCTCTAATGAAATCACTAAAGAGCAATGATCATGAGGATCACACTACAGGCAGATCACAGCATTATCAACTGCTATGGAGAATCTTTTTATGAGTTTTCTCCATATTCACAAACATGATCCAGACAACATGGAGGAGACAGAACAGTTTGAGCCACTGAGAAACAGTTGAACAGAAGATAAAGAATAAAAGACACAGAATAAGACAAAAATAAGCAGAGACCACAATTAAGTCAAGCTTTCTGCCCTTTTTAAAAGACTTCTAATTGTTAGTCCCAGGAGGAGTGAGAATTTGGACTTTTGTTGCTTTATTAAATTCTTTGTTAATTGTTCATCTACATAATTTCAATCTGTTCCCGATGAGGTTAAGGCATCTTCCGGAAGATAGCTCATGGGGGCAGAACAAGAATTATTGTCTGCAAAAGTTACCTTTCTATGTCTTCAGTATTACTATTGAGACGCTGCATGTGGCCATTAGGCAAAGTGAAGGTGTCAGCTGAGGTTGTAGATTGCAGGAATTGTCAGCAAGAGAAGAGTGAGCTGTGGAGATAATTGGGAAGAAAGGCTTCAAAATCATTTCTGCAAAGAAGCATAACAATTGCTATTATTCTTCCCTTTGCCAAGGATTCGAAATCTATCTATGTTAAGATTTATTAATGCAAAACAAAACATGGATGTCCTGTTTCAGGTGGCAAGTACCCCAGAAAATATACCCTTAGCACAAGAAACAAAACAACAAAGAAGCAAACCAGTCCAAGGTCATATAGAGACGTTCCAAAAGGGAAGATGAGTGGCCAAGGCAGCCCAGCATCTACACACAAACACCAGTCCAAGCAGGGTCAAAAGCCAGTTAGGAAATAGTAGCAATCCAAGAGAAAAGTCCAAAATGCAAGCCAAGGTCCAGACAAATAGAGAACCAGACTCCACACAGTGCCATAGATTGTGAAGCTGATGCCCTGCAGCACAAACACACCCTCGGCTGTCCTACTTTATAGCTAGCTGTACAGAGTTACAGCATTTTCCTCATTCTTCCAGCATTTTCCTTTTGAGGCAGGCTGTATCCTTGCCTGTTGTTGTTTTAGTCTGTAATGCCCCCAAAGGATAAAGTAGTTTAATACCTTTGGTAAATCATAATAACCCACTTATTTAGTCACCTTATTGGGTTGTTGTATGTCTTTCGGGCTGTGTGGCCATGTTCCAGAAGTATTCTCTCCTGACGTTTCGCCCACATCTATGGCAGGCATTCTCAGAGGTCGTGAAGATGCCTGCCATAGATGTGGGCGAAACGTCAGGAGAGAATACTTCTGGAACATGGCCACACAGCCCGAAAGACATACAACAACCCTGTGATCCTGGCCGTGAAAGCCTTCGACAACACATAGTCACCTTATTGTTGATAGTGGATATGCATACTGTTTTGAGCACCTTGATGTCGCACTCATTTTCATTAACATTAAGCATAATTGTGCTAATTCTCCAATCCATTATCTTGCGATCTTGCATCTGTACACCTGCATAACCCCATCTTCTGATACTGCTGTTCCTAATCCAAAATCAAACCATGACTATTCCTAATAAACAGCATTACAAAATACCTAATCCAGACAATGTTGGATACATAAACTAGTATATAGAAAAGAAAACAACCAGTTTAGAAAAGTGAGGCGGGGAGGAGGAGAATTTTACCCCCTGACCTCTCTTTATTGCTGATATATCAACACAGAATCAGAGGAACCCATCACTCCAAGGCAGGTCATAGGAAGACTGGGAGCTATTGATGGCTTTTACCCAATACTAGCTAGGAATGGGAGAACCACGAAGAGAAGCAGACTGGCAAAGGAATGCACACAGCAGCATCCAATAGAGAACATTACCTTTGGTCCAACTGCAATGCCAGTATGCTTGAACCATGTGATAAAGTGCTTTGAGGTCAGCATGTTATGGTCCATGCTCTGCTTCCAGAGAATTGCCAGCCTCACTCTGGCTCTGACTGAAGCCTGCTATCTGGGTTCAGTGTTTTGTCCTTCCTACCAATGCTTGAAGTATAGATGTCATCCTGTCTATTCACTGAACTACTGGTAATTGGTACTGATATATGCTATGCTAGGGGAGCAGGTCTGCACCTTGCAGTCCTCCCTGCCAGGCAACATATCTCCTTACTACAAAACAGATACACAGGTGTATGCCACACTCGTTTATCCAAAATACCCATAGGATGCCTATTATTATTTTTAGTCTTATAAAAAAGGTAAAAGTAAAGGTTTTCCCTTGACATTAAGTCTAGTCGTGTCCGACTCTGGGGGTTGGTGCTGATCTCCATTTCTAAGTCGAAGAGCCGGCGTTGTCTGTAGACACCTCCAAAGTCATGTGACCAGCATGACTGCATGGAGTACTGTTACCTTCCCACTGGAGTGGTACCTATTGATCTACTCACATTTACATGTTTTTGAACTGCTAGGTTGGCAGAAGCTGGGGCTAATAGCAGGAACTCACCCCACTCTCCAGATTCAAACTGCCAACCTTTCAGTCAACAAGTTCAGCAGCTCAGTGGTTTAATCCGCTGTACCACTGGGGGCTCCTATTAATTTATATTATGTGATACCTTATTTTAAAAAATGTACTTTCTTAGATTTTGCTTAGTTTACCATTAAACAGAATGAGGCAAATGGTTCCGGTGGCAGATAGTGAGGACTGGCAACTTTTTAGCTGTTCTAGATTATTCTAAGCTGAAAAATGTTCTCCAATGCTGCTGTTCCTTTCTGCTGAAGCAAAGGGCTTTCTCAGCTATGATGGCAGATGCTATTCCACTGGCATTGTTGAAGTATGATTATACTATCAGCTGACACTGTTTTTTCCTGGGCTTCAAGCAACTTCTCCTTTTCAGAAAACAGAAGTTCCAAATAACTGGAAGGCCATGCCTATTTCTCCCTCCATTTGCTATTATCAGGTGATTAGTAGACAAAAAATAGGTTCACGTTGAATAAGTGCATCTTGCAATAAGAAGATGGAGAATGAGGGCAGAACAATCCTTCATTAACATTTTAAAAAGCTTTCTTTGATGCTTTGCTCATTATTTTTGTAATTAGGCCCACAAAATAGTGCTTACATTTATTCATAATTTAACAGATCATCCCAGTTATTTCCATGTAAGCCATGTTGTTGATGTTCTTTCCCGCAGACTGTAGATAAGGAGTCAATCACATTGGATTTTAAGCTGTTCGAACAAACAAACAAAACTGTCATGGTAAATAAATGCTGGAATTTCTCAAACTTCTCTACTAACAGATAACAGATATACATAATCAACATTCATAAGATATTTCAAAAGGTTTCATCAAGAGATTAAACTGGAACAGAATGAAAGAGATTTTTTTTTAACCAAGACGGGGAAAAAACTAACAGCATTTCCACAAATTCAACATTTCTTTCCAGATTTTTACTATAGCAACCATCAATGTATGTTTTTTCTTTTTTTTTCCCTTGAGGCTAAATTATCTGAAAAAGTTTGGTAACAAAGTATGTTGTTATTTTTTCAAGGACAATTTTTTAAAACCCTATAATTTGTTTTATTGTACACACTGTTCAACCCTATACATCTTTACTTGGAATAAAGGCCAATTGTACTCAGTCCTACTCCCAGGTAAATGTGCATTGAGTGCTGTTACTGTGTTTAAATACATTTAACCACAGTTCAATGAAGCAGATGATAAATTATTTTCTGGAGAACATGGATCTTTTTCTCCCCATGCTAAGAGCTAATGACTTGAAAACCATAAAATGCTTCATCCAATGATAAGAAAGAGACTATTTGTGTACTTTCGGAGTGCTTTGGGAAGTGAACTTTTATTACCCCCTTTTTCATTTGTATTATGAGAAGCTATTTTTATCCCCTTGTCTGGTGCAAAGCAACTGACCTTTATGTGAGATGCTGGGTTAATGACTGTGTTGTGGGTCTCCAGGGACTGCCCTCTAAGATGAGTGAGATGAATTCAATATCTCAGCTCCTTATGTCCTAAACCTTCCCCAAGCAGAATTGCCAGCCACCCTGGATTACATGGATTTTATGTGAACTTTTTTGTTTATTGGCATCCAAGCAAGAGGGCACCTAACCTCATTTCTTTGAAAACTACTAGCAGTGCTTGAGGCACAAGCTTTTTTTTTCCTTCCATTTTTTCCAAGGTGGAAAAAGATGCTTGCAAGGAACACATATGAGGGTCACAAATAGAGAGTGAACAGACTTTTCTATTATTTTCTTGCAAGTATCCAAAAAGTACTAGACAAAATCTGCATGGTCTGACTGTAAAAACTGTTACATCTATAAGAACTGAAGTGAAGATGAATTGATGTATCACTATTATTAATATCTCAATTTCTAAGATAGAAATCCTTTAATGCATGCTAATTAGTACAGACCAGGGACCCCTGGTGGCACAGTGCGTTAAAACACTGAGCTGCTGAACTTGTGGACCAAAAGGTCCCAGGTTCAAATCCCGGGAGCAGAATGAGCACCCGCTGTTAGCCCCAGCTCCTGCCAACCTAGCAGTTCGAAAACATGCAAATGTGAGTAGATCAATAGGTACAGCTCTGGCGGGAAGGTATTGTCACTCCATGCAGTCATGCCGGCCACATGACCTTGGAGGTGTCTACGGACAACGCCAGCTCTTCGGCTTAGAAATGGAGATGAGCACCAACCCCCAGAGTCGGTCATGACTGGACTTAACGTCAAGGAAAACCTTTACCTTTTTAATTAGAACAGAAGTAATTTTGTAAGCTTATTGATAGCCACTGCTGGGTATTAAGATCCAGTAAAATGTCACAAAATAGTGTGCACAATTTTAGGTTCTCCAGAATTGTTTGTTCATCAAGATGATGGCATAAAATGCAAGAAGTTATGAAGGGGCTAAACCATGACAAAACCACATAAAATAGCCCATATGTTACAGCCAGGAAGTTTGATCATCAAAATCATTAGGAGTCTAGAACATCTCTCTAAGGAATTATTGGGGTTCTTTAGCTTCAAAAAAGGTACACCCTTCAACTGTTTCAATTCAACAGGAACAGTCCTGATTAATCCTTTGCATTCCACGTTTTCAGCTGTTTTTAAAACATCCCAGTTAGTGTGCCATCTTCCTGTTATTAATCTTTTTTGGATTTTTGAAAAATATTTTCAAGTTGTGAATGATTGAACCTATCGACATAGAATCTGTGGATATGGAAGAATGACTGTATGTAAATGAGACATCAGTTCTGTAATTGACTGTTGTTACTGTTTTAAAATTTAAAAATTGGGACGAACATGAGCACACAAAGGCTAAAGTGAGAAGGTAGAGTTGGGTACATATAGAACCCCTCCCACTGAAAGGATGGATTCACCACTGGTCACTATATCTTCAGCATAAAAATCTGAATAGGACTTCTACATGCATCAATAACAACAACAACAACAACAACAACAACAACAACAACAACAACAACAACAACAATTTTATTTTTGTATCCCGCATCCATCTCCCCAAAGGTTCTCGGGGCAGCTCACATGAGGACAAGCCCAATCAAGATAGATTAAAACATAGATAAGTAAAATTAACAACATTATAACCACATAAAACAACATCAACAGCAATTTAAAACCTGAACAATAATAATTACTCGAAATTCAGAGGGTAGGAGTTTGTGCATAGAAACGTCCTTAGAGGCCTCAGAATAATTAGGATAATCAGGTACTTCTTTGCTCCCTACACTCATATGACCTTGTATGTTCAGGTGAAAATCTGAATAAAGGTACTATTTCTGTCTTTATCCTGGCACATAAGATGTGTCTATTGTTCTGGTTCTATTATTTCACTAATAGTCTACTTTAGCTCATTGAACTTGGCTGGCAGGTGAATAAGGTTTCTCCCTTACCTAGGGCACCTTGTGCAACTAACTCTTAGGCACCTTATTGCACTTGATGGAAAGGTGTGACTGTGTTATAGGCTCTGGAACAACCTAGCCTTATTAAATAAGCAATTTCAACTATAAGAAGTCTAGAGAGAATACTGTTTCACTCCGCAGGGACAGAAATGTATTTCCTCTAATAGCACAGAGTCAGAGGAAAGTGTGTGACTTTTGAGATGCTACAAGAAGTCATTCTGGAGGGAGGAGAAAGAGTTGGCTACGTTGAATGTTAACTAGTCAATGCAGAACTTCATTAAATTGTGAGATACATGTTTTTCCCCCATCGTTATTGTTTGCATTGTTTTTCAACTATTTTAAAGTTATCTTGGTATCAACCTTTCTGTAGAGCACTAATGACCAGAAACACATTTACTGACATATATCTGTAAGCTGAAGATAAAGATGGAAAGTGGGGAAACAATGGATATCACTTGTTTCGATGCTGGTTGGCTACTTCCATGCAATAAATTCCATTCCAATTTTACACAAAAAGATAACAGATTATTTAATGCTGCACAAACTCTTTAACTATAATCTATCAAGCATAGGCTTTGCATGTACATGATTCATTTCCTAGCATTTCGAATTTCAAAGTTTGGGAGTTTGCCGGGGGGAGGGGGGATCAGGTAGCCAGACCAAACTGAGCGGACTGAGCGGGTATTGTGAAATTTGGACAACATGTAAAATAACATATATAAATTGTTTCTGCCTCTTTGTGCTTCATGAGCAGAAGGTTCTCTTTAAAACTGATAAATTATAGAGAATAAGGTTGCCAATGAATTTATTTGGAGAAGTCAAGTTAAACTGGATAAGCAATTACAAAGAGGTCACTCCCCTGTTTCTTGTTTAGTCACACATAAAATATGGCTGAATTGGGTGATTAATAATCAGAGCCTATATACAATGACTTCAATTTATAATAGCTTATGTAAATACAGAATCAACATTAGAAGCTCATTTACTATTGCTATGCTAACATGTCAGGGGATTTTCACCCCCATTTGAAGAAGATACGAAAAAGGCAGAGGAACAGTAAATATTACAATAAAGTTACATAGGCATAAAAAGACAAGCTAACGGGAAATTTGAGGAACATACTGCTGGAGTGATTCAGACAGAGAATGACACAGCTGACAGCAAAACCTGTCAAAATATTGCAAAGGTGGATGACTAAAATCATGTCTTGAATCCCACGGAATATAATTACTATACATTACTTTGAGGAAAGCAAGAGTCACCATATGCATTTATTAATAATAAAGCACTCCCAAACTCTGATCACAAAATTCACTATGGAAGAGCTAACAGTAAAATTTTGCCATATCTAACCAAAGTAAATGTGTGTAGGATTTCAGTGTAAGGTTATTTTTTAAAAAAATAAATAAAAATAAACATAATTGATTAGACTGCAGTATACTAAAGACCTAGTAAAGGTAAAGGTTTCCCCCTGACATTAAGTTTAGTCGTGCCCGACTCTGGGTCGGTGATCATCTCAATTTCTAAGCCAGAGAGCCAGCGTTGTCTGTAAACACCTCCAAGGTCATGTGGCCGGCATGACTGCATGGAGCACTATTACCTTCCCACCAGAATGGTACCTACTGATCTACTCACATTTGCATGTTTTCGAACTGCTAGGTTAGCAGAAGCTGGGGCTGACAGCGGAAGCTCACCCCGTTCCCCAGATTCGAACTGCTGACCTTTCAATCAGCAAGTTCAGTAGCTCAGCAGTTTAATCCATTGCGCCACTGGGGGCTCCACTGAACTCTAGCTCCAAGAAAACTCCTGTCTATACTGGCAGCAGGGTTCTGGGCACTGCAGAACAAAAAAGGAATTATTCCATGCCCTACTATTATCTTACTTACACTGGGTGACCATCTGTTATGAGTACTTTCACTGTATGTTCCTGTATGGCAGATTGTTAGACTGAATGGCCTTTGGGGTCTCTTCCAAAGACATTTCTATACCATGTCTCTTTATGCCTTTCACACTTCTTCCTTCATCCTCCCATCACCAGCAGACAGCAGAACAGGGACTGACATGAGCTCTTGAAGGTTGGTCCCAAAGGTATTCCATAAAAAGGATACTTTCAAGTTGTTGCATGAGCAGCCACACAGGACATTTGGTTACAGTCTTTGCCACTATAACAATCTGTATTCAAATTATAGTATTTCACCCTAAAATTGGCTTTATAAATGAAAATCAGTAGATACAAAGTTTATGTAATTTTGCATCGGCTATTGTCCTGGTAGTAGCGATGAACTTCTTCCTTTTTGGCAACATCTGAGTGGCTGCCTACCTCATAGTCAAAACACAGAGGAACCTGGATTGCCAGTTCCTTTCTGCATTTAATTTGATCACTTTGCTTCAGCAGTTTCATCTTCAAATTTTGACTTTTTTTAATCGCCACATTCATTTCTTGCCACTTAAAAACAAGGAAGGGAGGGAGAGAAAAAATGAAACATATTGGTAACTTTAAGATGAATGTTCCGTCCCCCAGGACGATGGTTTGCCTTACCTATTGGTCGTTTGTTTGTTTTCCCTCCTTTGCATTTTGTTTGAGCCTCTGGCTGCAAAAGCCTAGGAAAAGTGGCTTGGAATCTGCAATAGCTGGCTGCAGTTTTCTTTGCAGTGATTGGTCAAAGAGTGCAACATCTTAGGACCGCCCTTTTTACCAGGGTCTAGTCTCCATTTTGGAGCTTCATTCTGGCTATTGTCTTCCAACGTGCTGGAGCTGTGCAAGGCTAACTGGGACAAATCATCCTCAAAACCAGGCCAATCTAAGCCTATCCAAATTAGATAAGTATTGAATTATATTGATCTGGAATAGGAAATCTAGTTAGAGGAGCAAAGTTATTCCATCGCTTCTAGAACTAATCTTTGCTGTAAAGATAGGGAAGGAAAGAGTTTCTCCTTCTAATATAGGCAGCGTGATTAGGGTATAGTGGTTTTATAATCACTTTTGCCTTCTGGAACCAGGGATAATTCTGCAACTAAAACCTATGGAAATTTGTTTCATTTTCTGCAACTTTAAGATCTGTGCCAGGTTTACAACCTTGTGTGAATAAACATCCTTTTTTGAAGTTATCCAGACTCAGTCGTTCAATATCTATAGGACAGCTTATAGGGATTTGCAGTTCGCCCGGATAAAGGACAGCACGTTTCAGTTTTATAGTTTTTTATTGTCCGGCGGACGGCACAGTTTTGAGGTCGATCAGCGGTTTTTCCGCTTCAGCTAGCTTGCACGGCTTTATAGTTTTTTATAGTTTAGGAAGTTTTAGTATAGGCTGCGGCTTTTCCGCCTGAGCTCAGTCTGCATACCTAAAGACTCTACCAGCGTCTGAGGCAGTGGAGCCCGCTCTCAGACCTGAAGGAATCAAATAGTGGGGCTCTATTTCCTTGCTATTTGGCTCGCGTGTGCGCACGTAGCCCAGTGGCTTTCTGGGTTTGCACAGGCTGTGCAGTTCCCAGCAACGTCCAGGGCTCCCTCGGCGGTAGACCTCGAGCCGCGGAGCACCAGCGACAGTTCTTTGGCTGGCTCTGAGGCGTGGAGCCCACCAGAACCAGGCTAGAACCTGGACAGGCCTGGCAACGCTGCTGCGAGTTCGGCCGGAGCACTCAACCGGCTTTGACAGCCTCTTCATCAGGAGTTCGGCCGGAGCACTCGGCCGGCTTTGACCTGCCTCATGGTCCGGCGGTGGTGACCTGCCTCATCGTCCTGCGGTGGTGACCTGCCTCATTGACCTGCGGCGGTGACCTGCCTCATCGTCCTGCGGTGGTGACCTGCCTCATCGTCCTGCGGTGGTGACCTGCCTCATCGTCCTGCGGTGGTGACCTGCCTCATCGCCTGGCGGTGGTGACCTGCCTCATCGTCCTGCGGTGGTGACCTGCCTCATCGTCCTGCGGTGGTGACCTGCCTCATCGTCCTGCGGTGGTGACCTGCTTCATCGTCCTGCGGTGGTGACCTGTTTCATCGACCTGCGGTGGTGACCTCCCTTCACAGCGGGGAGGAGGCGTCTTTTCTCTCCTCCTTTCCAAAGCCAGCCTCGGTGCTCCTTCGGCGGCAGGCCTCGAGCCGCAGAGCACGAGGTGCTTGAAAATTTGGCGAAGTCGCCATTTTGGCAGTTTACGTCACTCGGGCAAGGGAGGTATCAAGTGGCAAGTTGCTGTCAGTTGGCATTTTGCAGCTTGCCCACTAAAATCTGGCGCCAAAGGTCACAATCTTTGTAAAGTATAGTTACTTAGTGATATATATTGCTATGGTTAAGTGTTGTGCATTGTATTATATATTGCATTTGCTTTTATTGTAAATTTACTTGCTGGTATGTTGTATTGGCTTTTGTTGTAAATTTACTTGCTATTAAGAATACATAATGTCTATGCAATTTCAAGATGATACAGATGGTATACCTCCTTCTGAGGCTGAAAGTAGGAATGAAAGGCCCCAAAGGATAAAGCACCCTTCAGCCAAGATGCTAGCCCATCTAATAGATGAAAAGGAGCTCCTCCATGTGAGGTTAGGTTCGGCATGGGAGCGAATTGTAACATTAATGGACAGAATAGAGAGCTTGGGTATCACAAGGGTGCCAGCCATATTACAGACAGACCTCGAAGAAGCCTTCGGTCTTTGGAGGGGTTTAGTGTCTAAGATAGTCCAGGTCCTCGAGCGCATTAACGCCAAGGATTCAGAGTTAGAAATAGGGAGTGTTTTAGCTGACACTAATGAGAAAGAAAATAGGGTGAGGGCAATCCTAGCTTCCTTATGCAGCCATGAGACCAATCTTTTGAAATCACCTGCTGTGGCACTTAGTCTTAAGTCCAACCGCTCTAGCCAGGTATCTAAACTAAGGGAGCGTGCATCGTCTAAACACAGCCACTCTAGCAAGTCTTCTGCTGCTGGGAGTGCCATCTCTTCCCTAGCTGCCTTGCACATTAAGGAGGCTGCACGTCTGGAGCTAAAGAGCAAGGTAGCGGGGGCGGAGGCTGATGCTAAGGCAGCTGATCTCACCCTTCCCTTTAAAGAAGAAGAGCAACGACTGCAAATAGAACAGGCCCGTAGACAAAGCGAAATGCAAATAGAACAGGCCCGTAGACAAAGCGAAATGCAAATAGAACAGGCTCGTATAGAGATGCTTAGAATAAAGATGGATGCCGCAGCCAAAAGGGTAAGGGCTGAGACTTTGGCCAAGGCCCTAATTGAGCCACTCACAGAAGAAAATGTAAGCCAGTTACCAATACAGGACCCTTCTGCCAAAGTGTTTGCGCACCTTGGCAGCATGTACAGCCAGTTTTCGGATGAGGAACAGGGAGACTTCTCTCCTTACCCAGAGCAGGGCCCCAAAGTCACTTTTGAGTTTCCTGCAGAGCAGAGCGTCATAGCGGGGAGCTCACCCTTGCTCGAGCTACCTGTGCCTCCTGCTAAAACCCTAGGTCAGTCAATCAGGGCCTCAAGGCCGAGCGCTAGTTGGCCCCTACAGACAGCTGCACAGGGAACCATCGATTCGTCAGTGGTCGATGTCATCCCTCCAAGAGGCCAAAGGTTGACGCAAGGTGCACGGTGGGAGTCCACTCCACAACAGCAAACTCCTCAATTGTTCCCTTCGACGCCAGAGTCCCAGCTTGTCTCCATCATCAGAAGCCCCAGAAGAGATCTTAAGGACAAGGGTGTCGAAAAGTTTTCGGACAAGCCTGAGGAATTTCTTCTCTGGAAGGCCACCTTCCAGAGAGCAATCAGAGACTTAAAGTTATTGCCTGAGGAAGAACTGACTCTTCTGGCTGCATGGTTGGGCCCAGCCTCATCCTCACAAGTTAAGAAGATCTACGCAGCCCACGTAGCCGATCCCGACAAAGCCCTGGAAAAGGCCTGGGCCAGGTTGCAGCAGAGGTATGGGGCCAGCACAGAGATTGAAGCATCTCTTATGGACAAGCTCCAAAGGTTCCCAGCTTTAAAACTCAAAGACTTCAAACTCTTGTGGGACCTCAGCGATCTCCTTACGGAATTAGAGTCGGCCAAGGAGAATCCAGAACTGCCCGGTTTGAAGTGCCTCGATCAGCACCTGTCCCAGAGGCAGATCTTGACCAAGCTGCCCTTCACTTTGCAAGAACGCTGGGGACAGGAGGTCTTCAACTACAAGGAGGCCCACTCCCAGGCATACCCTCCATTTTCTCATTTGGTCCAGTTCATCACCAGGGCAGCCAGAGAAAGGAATGATCCACAGACGGGCCTCCCCACCTTATACCAAGGGACCCAGCCAGAGAAGGCACCTGAAGTGGACAAGAAACCACCTAGAGAGGCCAATAGACCTGTCAGCGTAAAGGCAGTCGAAACTCAACACAAGACTGACGAACCCAGGTCGGAGGTAAAGGAGTTGCTTTGCCCTATTCACCAAAAGCCTCACAGCTTGGCCAACTGCAGGGAGTTTAGTAGAAAGACATACAAAGAAAGGCAACAGCTAGTTCAAAAGCAGGGAATCTGCTTTAGATGCTGTGGAGCAACTCCACACTTTGCATCCAACTGCAAAGAAAACATCAAGTGTGAGAAATGCAACAGCCTCAAGCATTGCACCGCAATGCACAACTCCAATATCATCTCCCACCCCAAAGAGAACGCTTCACCAAAAGAAAAGTCAGCAGTCGAAGACACCGACAAGCCAGCCGCACCAGAGATGCAGGTGGAAGTTTCAGCAGTCGCCTGTACAGAGCTGTGTTCTGACTCGCACCAGTACAGAGTTTGTCATCCTATCTGCCTAGCGGATGTATATCCAGCCAAGAGCCCTTGGCTTAGAAAGAGACTCTATGTGGCCCTGGATTCACAGAGCGACGCCTCCCTGGCTACTCCAGAGTTCTTCCGCATGTTTGACCTTAAAACCAAGATGGTCGACTACACTATGACTACATGTGCAGGAAAAAAGAAGTTGCAGGGTCGCATAGCATCTGGCTTCGTTGTCTCCTCTTGCGACCAGAAGAGACAGTTCAAGTTGCCAGACCTGATTGAGTGTTCCTCTATTCCCCGGAACAAAAGGCAGATTGTCACCAGAGAAGTTGTGGAGGCTCATCCACATTTGCGACGGTTAAAGAATGCTATACCAGCCTTTCGGCCAGATGTGGACATTGCCCTTTTGCTTGGCTCGGACTGCCCGAGCTTGTTCTGTGTGAACGACCAAGTTAAAGGACCTCCAGGTGCACCTATCGCACAACAATTGCCATTAGGCTGGACAGTCATAGGCCCAGTGTGCATAAACAAGATGCACCCACCATCGTCGTTGGACTCCAATCAAGCACAGGTGCTTAAAGGTGGACGTCCTACACTTGTGCGCAGTTGCCTAAGTCATATCTCGGTCTACTGCCAAGCAATAACTCCAGAGTATTCCTCCATCTTCAAAGTCTCTGAGAGAGACGAAGCCACAGCGCTCTCGAAAGATGAGCAAAGGTTTTCGGACATTATGAATGCTCAAGTCTCACGAAGTGCAGAGGTGAAAGCCTGCAAATCAACCACAGAAATCAAGATGGGCCAAAGATCTTGCCTGGAACCACACCGTTTTGAATGTTTTTCGGAGTGGCACAGTCTTCTTAGAGCAGTAGCTAGGCTTATACATCGCTTAGTCTGCAAAGATAGTCAGCCTTTGCAAGTTCAGGACATGCTGAAGGCTAAGGGAGTAATACTCAGGTCAGTTCAGAGGCATGAGTTTAGTCAAGAAACAGCCAGGTTAGAACAAGGGCTTGACACCCCCAGCCGGAGTTTCTTGCGTGAGTTAAACCCATTTCTAGACAAGGAGGGCATTTTAAGAGTGGGAGGGAGGTTAGCTAAGGCTAAACTCAAAGTGTGTATAAAGAACCCCATCATTGTACCCCCCAATAGCCATATTGCTTTGTTGTTGGTTCGTCACTACCATGAGAAGATCCATCATCAGGGTAGAACTCTAACTGAGGCAGCCCTTAGAAATGAAGGTCTGTGGGTAGTTAATGCCAAAAGGTTGGTCAACAGTTGTATTTTCAAATGTGTCAAATGTCGGCGACTCAGACGAAACTGTCAAAGTCAGTTGATGGCAGAACTACCTCAGGATAGGACTTTGACAGACCCACCCTTTTCCCATGTGGGAATCGATGTGTTTGGTCCTTGGGAGGTTGTCACTAGGAAAACCAGGGGTGGTGTTGTAAATAACAAAAGATGGGCGGGTTTGTTTACTTGTTTGTCAAAACGAACTGTCTATATAGAGGTTGCAGAGGGAATGGACACTTCATCATTCATAAACGCATTGAAAAGGTTCATAGCCCTCAGAGGGCCAATTAAGTCAATTTGGTCGGACTGTGGCACCAATTTTGCATGTGCAGACCTTAGCCAACCACTTCTGGAAGAGGTGGAAGGCCGAATACTTAAGCCAGCTTCCAACCAGAAGACTCTGGCAAACCCCAAAGGACAATGCCAAGGTGGGAAACCTTGTGTTGCCAAAGGACAAAGACTTGCCCCGCTATGCCTGGCCTATGGGCATTATACTAAAGACCTTTCCTTGCCCTGACGGTAAGGTTAGAAAAGTTCAAGTAAAGACTCATAGTAAGGACAAAATGTCTGTCCTGGACAGACCAATTAGTGACCTCGTGTTGCTTATTGGAGATGTTTAAAGTTTTATACTGTTGTATTGTTGTGTATACAAAGGTGTTTGTATGTTTTTGATTGGTAAATTCCCACATCCTGGGAATTTAGCGGGGAGTGTTCCGTCCCCCAGGACGATGGTTTGCCTTACCTATTGGTCGTTTGTTTGTTTTCCCTCCTTTGCATTTTGTTTGAGCCTCTGGCTGCAAAAGCCTAGGAAAAGTGGCTTGGAATCTGCAATAGCTGGCTGCAGTTTTCTTTGCAGTGATTGGTCAAAGAGTGCAACATCTTAGGACCGCCCTTTTTACCAGGGTCTAGTCTCCATTTTGGAGCTTCATTCTGGCTATTGTCTTCCAACGTGCTGGAGCTGTGCAAGGCTAACTGGGACAAATCATCCTCAAAACCAGGCCAATCTAAGCCTATCCAAATTAGATAAGTATTGAATTATATTGATCTGGAATAGGAAATCTAGTTAGAGGAGCAAAGTTATTCCATCGCTTCTAGAACTAATCTTTGCTGTAAAGATAGGGAAGGAAAGAGTTTCTCCTTCTAATATAGGCAGCGTGATTAGGGTATAGTGGTTTTATAATCACTTTTGCCTTCTGGAACCAGGGATAATTCTGCAACTAAAACCTATGGAAATTTGTTTCATTTTCTGCAACTTTAAGATCTGTGCCAGGTTTACAACCTTGTGTGAATAAACATCCTTTTTTGAAGTTATCCAGACTCAGTCGTTCAATATCTATAGGACAGCTTATAGGGATTTGCAGTTCGCCCGGATAAAGGACAGCACGTTTCAGTTTTATAGTTTTTTATTGTCCGGCGGACGGCACAATGAACTTTTTAAAAAAAAATTACCATGAGCTTCCATGGAGATATGGCATCTTCAGGGTGATATCGTAGCCTCCAGTATAAAACATATTTATGTCGTTGTGGGGGTATGCTTGCATAAATATCTTTAATATCACTCCATTGTAGTTGTGTGGCTTTAAGTCATTTCTAACATACGACAACCCTAATATGAGCCTATCATAGGGTTTTCTACTTCATCTCAGGAAATGAATTTATATTAATGAAAGCTTGTGCTAAAATAAAAAACAGTTAGTTTTAAAGTGTTGCCACTTTCCTTTTTTCACCCCCTTAACCTTCCTCCTTTCTTTTTTCTTTTAATTTGGCATCCAGAAGTGATTCAGTGCCTCTTCCCCTCAATCCTCTTATTCTTCAGTCTCCACCAGGATTCTGCCTCATGTCTTTGGGGAAATATTTCCCCAGGCTATACAGTATATATTTCTTTATAAGAAAAATAAGAAGAGCCAAAGTTTTACCTACTCTGGCATTTTGTTCCCAGTGTGGCCAGCCAAATCCTCATGGGAAGCCCACAAGCTGAACAGAAAAAACAACACTCCTTTCCCAGTTACATCCCAAAGCAATTGGTATTAAGAAGAACTCCTATAACAATGTTTATGCTGAAAATCTTTACAGATGGAAGAAATAATTGTTAACATTTCTTAGGCGTGCATGTGTGACAGAAAGAGAGAAAAAAAAGTTAAAAATAATAAAAGAACATTTTTTCATACTTTAAAAATCCAGTATTTCATACAATTTCTTACAAAATGATTTAGACCTTAATTACTAATACGTTTTGTATCTGAAAGCTTTCATTTTATTCGCTATCTAGGGGAGACATCTGTCAGCTTCTCTTCATTTATTTCACTAGAGATGACCCCTGGCTAAAACCACATATTTGAATAATCTCAGACTAGGAAAGATTTTGGCTTCAGAGCAAAAAAATTCAGCTTAAGGCTGGCTCTAATTGACAGGTTTAGGTTAGACTCTGGGGGCATTTCTTTTATATGCGGTGTTGTTTGTTGTATGCCCATTACAGATGACAGTGGCTTGTCCCTAGTTTCATTAGCATAATTTCTTAATTTGTATATGATAGGGCTTGGCAAGATGTAGCTTTCAGATCCCATCATGCCTCTCAAGGGGAGCCACTGCTTTGCCCACCAATTGCTATCAGTTCCTCTTCTCTGACAGGCTTCTTGCTCAGAAAAAGGGAAGTAAACAGAAAAGACGTTTCTCTTTCTCTCCTCTTTCCAAGCAATTGATTCAAAAAGACAAGAGAGGTGGGAAAGATTTCCACCTTCTGGGCTCTTCTCACTTTCCGCTTTCTTATGCTTTTACCAACTCAACATAGTAAAACAAGGAATGACGGAGGAACAATTTCTGCATCTCATATCAAGTCAAACTTGAGCTGTAGGCAACTATCAGAGATATCCTCAGTATCAAAAGTAAACCAGGAAGCTGAAGTGAAGAGTCCAGCCAGTAATTAGGAAATCTGCAAGTTCCAGGAAGATCTTATTGAACAATAAGTTCAGGGGTAGGTGTGTCCTCTCGCCCACTCATACACATATGTGTGTTAGTAAACCTTCCTTCCAAACAAAAATGGACATTTAAAGAGTAATGGACCGAATTCTCTAGACTCTCGTAACATACCGTTTTCTCTACCATGCCTCTAGAAAGATGTTGCATTACCACATAGTATCTTTCTAGGAACTTTAATAGCCTGCTTTTTAAGAGTGTAGTAGCAGTGTTGCCAGTGAGCAGGCAGTCAAGTCATAGCTTCAGATCAATTTATGGAAACGGAGGAGGGGGTCCATGCTTTTGAGCACCTTATAACGTAATTTACAAGTGTGAATTACTTCTCATTCAAATTCTTCCTTCCTGCATCTCCAAGCACATCTGCTTGGAGCCTCCGGTGGCCTAGGGGATAAAAGCCTTGTGACTTGAAGGTTGGGTTGCTGACCTGAAGGCTGCCAGGTTTGAATCCCACCTGGGGAGAGTGTGGATGAGCTCCCTCTATCAGCTCCAGCTCCATGCGGGGACATGAGAGAAGCCTCCCACAAGGATGGTAAAAAAACATCAAAACATCCGGGCGTCCCCTGGGCAACGTCCTTGCAGACGGCCAATTCTCTCACTCCAGAAGCAACTTTGGTTGCTCCTGACACGAAAAAAAGCACATCTGCAGCCCCAACTCCTTCCATATGACTGATAAGACTTTCTCTACAACATCCCATGTTTCGTTATATAGATGGTGCCTTATGTTAGAGTGGCCCTTAGTGATAGCCTTTACATTCAACAGGCTTGGTAAGTATTTTTAGTCCACAATCTGAAAGTACTTCTGTGCCAGGGAGATGGCCAAGATGTACATCTGGAACTTCGCCAAAGAGGGCACATTTACCCCGTCAAGTGTTCCTAGGGTCCTTTTCCACTACACAACCATGGAAGTATGATTCACTAATTGTCATGGCAACACCCAATGAAATTCTGAGGTATGTTGTTTGGTGGGACACTCAAATTTGCTGATTGAGAATAAACCACTCTAAATTGCAAATCCCAGATTTCCATAGAATAATCATAGTTAAGGGGAGATCATATTGATGGAACTCATGCCGGGACATGAGAGAAGCCTCCCACAAGGATGGTAAAACATCAAAACATCTGGGCGTCCCCTGGACAACGTCCTTGCAGACGGCCAATTCTCTCACTCCAGAAGCAACTCTGGTTGCTCCTGACCCAAAATAAATAAATAAATAAATAAATAAATAAATATATATTGATGGAACTTTGTAGTGTGAGGGGATCCCTGGAAGTTCTAAGCACACTGTTTCTTTCACCTTCGTTGTACTCACCCTGCTCTCCATGTCAGACCAGGGATGAAGTCAGAGAATATGAAGAACACTCAATGGTTTCATCTTCCCTTGGTCCCTCAAGGGAAGGCTGATCAAACTGGTACATTTTTATAGCTTTGTGCCAAGGGCTGTGCATTGTATGTGTGTTGAATGGATGTTGAATTAATCACACAGTTGACACTTCCTTTGATTTCCTTTGGCTTCCCTGTTATCAGCTGGTGGAATATTTATTTTTCATCAGTTTTGTTGCCCGTCATAAATCTTCTCTTTTCTTTGGTCTGCTTTTTTGTCAAAACATCAATCCAACCTAGACTTGTTGAGATATTGCTTTTATTTTGCTTGGAATTTTATTTTAGATGTAAGCATGTGTCTATATAGCTTTTGAACTGGCCACCAGGAGAGCATTAGGTAAGCATCAATGCACTTGGTTCGGAGAGGGCAGCCCTTTTCAAAGTCTCCTGCCTCACTGTGTCTCATTCTTCTTCCACCGCTGAGCAAAGCTGACATTGATAGAGTGTTGGCAGAGAGACCCTGAACAAGGTCAAATATTGATATGTATGGCTGTATATGACACATGAGAAGAATGAATTGTGTGAACTTAATGTCTGGAGTGGCAAAGTACCAGCAAAATAAATACTTTTTGAAAGAACTTGCCTCATTACTTTTCATGGGAGTTGACTCATTCGTGTTTGCTTTGTCCTCATGTATAAATAGGGTTCATGTGGAGCCCCTAGAATTGGGACACAGGCAAATTAGCTTTTAAAAGTTGACTGGGAAAATGGAAAACTGATTAATTTAAAAGACTATGGTTACTCTTAGTATGATACTTCCCTTCCCATGTTGCTGAATGCTGATGATTTAAAGAAAAATTGTCTTTGGGACGGCTGATAATCTTTAACAAGAAAAATCCCTAGTGTTCTGCTTATTTCCTAGCGAATTACAGTTAGCTAAGCATAATCTCAGCTTGTTTCTCTGTGCCCTTCTACATTCAAGCAACAATTGCATGGATTGGATTCTTAAGAGGCTCAACACATGGTGTGAATATAGCAATTTATTCTGACTGCCTGTATGGGAGTATCTTTGTACCCTTTTGAAATAAGAATGTGTATAAAAGAGCACTGCATTTTTCTGTTACTAATGAATAGTTCTTCTAGATATTCTCCCCAGTTTTATCCATCAGTCCTTCAAACAATAAAAACAATCTAAAAGGAAAAGAAATAGACTCTAAACGTAGCTTACAAAAATTAGTGTGTGTGTGGAGGGGGCGTTTCACACAGTGAGAATGAAAATGATTGCAGTCCTCTAAAAAGCTACCCTTCCACCATAAACTAGCCCAATTCTTTTAAAACCTTTAAGGCTGGTTGCCTTTTGTACTCAATACTATGTTAGTTGTCCATTTTGGAATGAACAATTCTGTTCAATCTAGCACGATCCTATTCCCAATAGTTATAATCTTTTGTTGATGATTATAATGTTTTGAAACTCCCCACCTCACCTCTGATCATAACTATATAACTCTTCATCGGTTCTCTTCTTAATCTTTGGATTTAAACAAAAAAGCTCTAAACAGAATGGTATTCATAGACTATTCTAAATGTACATGCAAATTTAGTCATCTGTTAAGAACTTACAGCAAATTATTTGGCAGTTTGTTCAAGTACAGACAAAAGATAAGCCAGATCCTGGGATATTTTTGGAAACAATTTTAAAAGTTATTGTTGTGGCCTCAGTTCAAATTCCAGTGGATCAAGGACTATACCAGAAAATGTGAAATAAAACGCTGGGATCTTGTTGTCCCTCTCTACAGAAAAGCATAAGGACAAGCACAGCTTGAAATATGGCTTAACCTCTCACCTCATTTGCTGTGACTCATGTGCATGTCACATATTAATGGGAGCTTTGTCTTTGCTTTTCCTGTGTGTAGCATAAACATTCTTTAGTAGATATCTCAGTCTCTAGTTCTTTCTATGACATCGGAACTGGCAAGGCAAGTCACAAGTATCTGAACAGTAAACGTTTAACTTTACATGTGTCTGTCGAAGGCAAATTTAAAGTGGCCATGAAAAACCCAAGCTTCTATTGTTATTTGAGAATAACAACAATTAAATGTAATTTGTTATGTGTTCCAAGATTTATGAGACATTTTAAAAGGGATTTATTCATTCAACAAATGAACTTTCATCCCCCCTCTGTGTATGTGTGTATGACTGTATCCATGAACGGGTCTTTTAACTTGCTAATATTTATTTATTTACTTGTTTACTTACTTACTGCATTTCCCCCAAAGTGGGACCCAACTCGGCTTCCAAAACATTTTTTAATTCACAATAAAAATTAAAATAATTAGAACTGCATACAATAATATAAAAGCACGTTTTAAAACAACACAAAATGGGAAAAGAATGAAATATCCCCATTAAATGTTTTCCTGCTTCTCCTGCTTAAAAGCTTGCTTGTTGTATAGTGGTTCTCAACCTTTTTAATGCCGCGACCCCATAATACCATTCCTCATGTTGTGGTGACCCCCAACCATCAAATTATATTCGTTGTTACTTCATAATTGTAATTTTGCTACTGTTATGAATCTGATATGCAGGATGTATTTTCATTCAAATTTGGCACAAATACTTGATACTTGATACAAATTTGAATAGTGGTGGGTTTGGGAGTGGAGAATGATTTTGTCATTTGGGAGTTGTAGTTGCTGGGATTTATAGTTCACATATAATCAAAGAGAATTCTGAACTCCACCAACCATGGAACTGAACCAATTTTGGAAGAGAATTCCCATGACTAACAAAAAATACTGGAAGGGTTTAGTAGGTGTTGACCTTGAGTTTTGGAGTTGTAATTCACCTACATCCAGAGATCACTGTGGACTCAAACAATGATGGATCTGGACCAAACTTGGCACAAATACTCAATTTGCCCAAATTTGAACACTGGTGGAGTTTGGGGAAAATAGACCTTGACATTTGGGAGTTGTAGTTGCTGGGATGTATAGTTCACCTACAGTCAAAGAGCCCCTTGAATCCCACAACGATAGAGTTGGGCCAAACTTCCCACACAGAACCCCCATGACCAACAGAAAATACTGGTCTTTGGTGACCCCCTGATGCCCCCCTCACGACCTTCCCCCAGGGGTCTCGACCCCAGGTTGAGAAACACTGTTGTATAGGAATGCCTGGCAGAGAAGAAAAAAACCATAAAGTTTTCCATAGAAGGGTATTCTGGAAGATGGGAGCAGCTGGTAAAAAGGCTCCCTCTCCTTTCCTCAAGAAGCGAGTCTGTGATGGTGGTGGGATCAAGAGACAGCCTTCCTTGTTCTTTAAACTCTGACAGGTTTGTATTGGAATATACAGCCTTTCATTTCATCTGGAACCACACATTTTAAAATCTTCCAAATATTCCCTACTCCTTTCCTATTCAAATTAGTTACCTTGATGATCATAAGAGTTGTGGAATGAAATTACATTCAGAAAGCCTAAGCTGTTGAGTATTTTTATTTCATTTTATTTTTTATAAGCAAAACAATAACAGTACACAATACCTTGGGCAACAAGCAGCATCAGCCATAATCTGCCAATGGGAGTAATACTGGTAGTAGAGCTCCTTCTTTTTGCTCTCTCTCTCTCCCTCTCTCTCTCTCTCTCTCTCTCTCTCTCTCTGGCTTCATCGTTCTTGACAGGGAGATAACCTCCAGCCTCCAATCATCAGCAGGACTGAACAATTAGCAGCCCTGCCCCAGACAAGACTGAAATAATGATAGCTGTCAGCTCATATTACCTTAGCCACATAGAGGTGCCCATTATTGATCAGATTTGGCCTTTTGTGTCATTCAGATGCCTTCAAATATTTCTGGACCCATCATTACTTCAACAATTCCAGACTGCAGCAGTGTCCAGGAGCACATCCTCAAAACCGCCCTGAGTCCCCTTCGGGGTGAGAAGGGCGGTATATAAATGTCGCAAATAAATAAATAAATAAATAAACTTCATCTCTGTGAAAAAACCAATGACACTTTTCTTTCTGTTTCTAGCCTGGTAGCTGTCATTCAGTGCCTTCATATCCTCAAGTCTAGACCAAGGGCAGGTGAGGTCCTTGAGGAATCCTTTGCCATTTTAGTTAGTGTGGATTGCAGGCATCATCTGCCTCTTCTTGGAGGGTCACAAAGAAAGAATGTGTCAGATGTCACTCTGCACTTCTGGCCTGCGATTGTCAGTGAATGTCTCATGGGATCCATTTGTCAGTTATTGGTTCCATGTTTTCAACATGCCTTGTAATAGGAAGCAGGAGAATAGCAATGGAATAGTAGTCAAAAGTTTGAGTTCTGTCCTGCAATTTCTCTTTCCTTTGTCCTTCCTTGTGGCTTTCATTTTCACTCTATAATATATCTATGGCACATATATCTCCTAGCTAATGCCCCTGTTAGCCCCCTTCCCATATTGAGCATGCTATGGGTCTAGTAATAAACCATGCTCATATTTATCATTCTACCAAATGATGGGGTTTTTACTACACACTTGGTTAGCTACTGTCAGGGCTGTAGCCAGAAAAAAAAAATTCGGGAGGGGTTTTGAAAATTTCGGGGTGGGGGGGGTTGAACCCCTTGCAGCCCCCCCCCCCCCCGGCTACAAACCTGTCAGTATCTGCTTGAGATAGTGCCTGGAGGGACTCTTAATATTTTGCGATTCATAGACTTAGCATGGGGATTTGGTTAACCAGTTAAAATTCATGAGCAAACCAGGGTTTTTTTATAACCTGAAAAATTTTGGGGGGTTGAACCCCTAACCCACCCCCCCTCGCTACAGGCCTGGCTACTGTATTTGGAGAAATGTGAAAGCACGGTGACATTTGTTCATTACAGTCAGTCTTTTCCAACCTTTTGTCCTCCCAGTGACTTGAATTACAGCTGTTCTCATCCTCAGCATCCTGAGGGGTAATGTAAATTGCAGTGCCACACATCTCAAAGTCATTAAATCACAGAAGTCGGGATGACATGGACAGCCATTGTGATAACAGTAATGAAAGGCAGCGTGATGAAGTAGTTTGAGCACTAGACCATGGATATCAGAGTTTGAATTCCTTCTCAGCCATTAGAAACCCACTGGATAATTTTGGGAGAGTCATAATTTCTCATTTTCAGAGGAAGGCAAAGGCAAACCCTCTGAACCAATTTTGCCAACACAACTCTGTGAGCGATTCCCTTTAAAGTTGACTTTTTTTGTGTGTCAGGAGCGACTTGAGAAACTGCAAGTCGCTTCTGGAGTGAGAGAATTGGCCGTCTGCAAGGACGTTGCCCAGGGGACGGCCAGATGTCTTGATGTTTTTACCATCTTTGTGAGAGGCTTCTCCCATGTCCCCGCATGGAGCTGGAGCTGATAGAGGGAGCTCATCCGCGCTCTCCCCGGGTGGGATTCGAAACTGGCAGCCTTCAGGTCAGCAACCCAACCTTCAAGTCACAAGACTTTAACCCACTACTCCACCGGGGGCTGATTTACAGGGACACCACAAATTTGTATTTGTCCAGTGCGTAAATTGGAACATTACACTGTTACATGGGTGTTTGCACTTAGAACCTATAACCCTTTAGGGCCCTTATAGACAGGCCAAAAATCCCAGTTCCTCTTGGGATTGAGGCTACGCAGAAGCCACAAATCCAGGAAGTTTGCAGTGGGGGTGGCAACATGTCCTCCCATGTCAACCAGAAGTCAACCCGAGATGGCATCTAGCCAGCTTCCAGGCCCCCCCCCCCTTTTGTCTGTAAACTTATCAGGGAAGCCTGGCTGAATCCTCAGGCCCTTCAGAGAAAGTGCCTGATGTGTCATTTTGATGTGTCAAGCTTTCTCCGAGGGGCTTGAGAATGCAGCCAGGCCCTTCTGGTAAATTTACAGGGGAAACCGAGGGCTGGGAGGAAAGGGTAGGGGAACCAGGATGGCAATGGGATTGACCCCCCTCCCCCCCCCCCCACACACACACACAATTGCAGAAGGAGGTCCCAAGAGTCAGTCCCCATAGACCCAACACCTGAAAAGATCCAGACTTTGCAATAAAGCCCAGATCTTTTCAGGTGTTTTTAAAATCCTGGGTAAATCAGGAAATCCCAGTTAATCCAGATTAATTTGAGGCATCATTTGAACACCTCAGGTTAATCTGAAACCCATCATGGGTTTTGAGCCTTTGTAGAAGGGCTCTTAAACTAATCCTAAGGACTTGTTACTACAAATAAATGGGGTGCAATGCTGGGGAATGGCATTTAAAGGTGTGTGTTTACATGTGCTTTTGAATATTGTTCACTGTTTTTAGAATAATTAAACCCAAGAGAACTAAACAAACTCTTGGAGCTAGCAAAAGACAAACAGATGTACTTCCACATGGCCTTAAATTGTGATTCAGCATGTGCATTCTTTAATTTCCAATGTGGCCATTGGAGACCCTGACTGCTGGCCTGAAGGCAGTCCAGTATTCAGTTAAGATCATTAAAGCTAGGAGTCTTAGGGCACATCAGTATTAAATCAAAAATACATTCAAAAGGAATCCCATTTGCACTGAAAAGATATATAGTCAGGCCTCTGTATCCATGAATTGACATTCACAAATACCCCCCCCCCCCCCAAATCCAAAAAGCAATATTTTTTGCTATTTAATATAAGGGAAACCATTTGACTATGCACTTGACTTTCCATAGATATAGGTAGTCACAAGGCTCTTAGAACCAAACCTCAGTGGACACTAAGGGCCCACTATAGTTCGTGAGTGTTATCAAATGGTAGAATAACAAACTCTACCAAAGTTTCTTCACTCTCCACCTTTGATTTTTCCCCTTCTATCCATTCTTGTTAGTATTTAGCTCAGCTCTTCTTTCCACAGCTCAATTGTTTTCAAAGTACAGGGAGCAAGACAGCCCGATCATTTCCTAGGTTTAAGGACAGTTATACTGTTTCCTACCTACTCATCCTGGGCAGAGGGATTTTTAGCCTCCTTGCTCAATCCTTCCATGGTCCCAAGCTATTTTTAAACGAAGGAACTATTCAGATAATTATTTATTGGGTTATAACTTTAATGAAAAATCCAAAGGTAGCGAGACGTCTTATCATCAACTTAGCAGCTAGCATTTGATATCTCATTTTTCTCTCAATATAATCCTGGTGTTCAAACTAGGTGTTGTATTTATCATCTTTGCCCAGAGCTGAATCTTACTTCCTCCCCCTCCCCTGCTTTTAGGCCTTATCATGTCATTTACAAACACTTTATCTCTGTAGCAGAAAATAAATGAAATTCTAGGCTTTTCAATGAAATGCCTTGATGAAATGGATGGTCCAAAATCTATATTTAGATGACTGACTCCAGTTTTGCTTTTTTGTTTTTTGTAGAAGACATGATAAATGTTTCATGCATAGAAACTGAAGATTGATGGATTTAATGATCATACCCTAACTGGTAGAATACTATTTTGGAATAATTAGATGTTCCATCATTTGCAAGTCTAAATAGTCCATTGTTAACTTGTAGTTATGTCTGTCAGCAGGCTCCCCCACTTTGCATGGGGAATTTATCATTAAAACAATTGATCACTACCCAAGTATGTATGTGGCTAATAGCCCATTTCACAGGACCCTCACTTGGCTCCATCACTTAGGAAAACTTAATTTATGTATGGATAGCTCTCAAAGAGAAACATATGATGGACATTATTGCCAGCATTACTAGATATCTCATTTCAAGAGTAGAGCTAGATCTGTAGCTTAAACTTGTATAATTATAACAACAGTACCAGAAGCAATACATTACATAATAATCTGCTACATAATTTTTTATAGTTGTTGAAAAATCTGATGCTCTATATTTCTATTATGTTTGGAAACTCAACATCTACTGGAAATGCTGGCAAAGGAGAGTGATCCTGGATTCACTGTTGAACCATAGGTTTCAGTGGTGGCCAGAGGAGCTTTTGCACAATTAAAACTTGTGTGCCAGTTGTGCCTGTCCCTTGGGAACTCAGACTTGGCCATAGTCGTCCATGCTCTCGTTACATCTCGAATAGACTACTTCAACACGCTCTACGTGGGGTTGCCTTTGAAGACTGTTTGGAAGCTTCAAGTGGTCCAACAGGCTGGAGCCAGATTGCTCACCAGAGCGATGTACAGGAAGTATACAACCCCCCTGTTACATCAGCTCCACTGGCTGCCAGTCTGCTACCAAGCACAATTCAAAGTGGTGGATTTACCCTATAAAGCCCTAAATGGTTCCACCCCAGCTTACCTGTCCGAACATATCTCCCTCGGAAGCTAAGATCATCACGGGAGACCCTGCTCTCAGTCCCACTCCGCTCGCAAGCATGACTGGTGGGGACGAGAGACAGGACCTTCTCAGTGGGAGTTCCTCATCTGTGGAACTCCCTCCGCAATGAAATCAGATCAGCCCCTTCCCTCCTGACCTTCAGGAAAAAACTTAAGACGTGGCTTTGGGGCCAAGCCTTTGACCAGTAATTGGAACAGTGCAATAAATGTCCACAAATTAATGTGATTGACAAATGGAACAGCCCTGGATTATTATTTGGATCACGTGATTTTAACTGATGTTTTTAATCACTGATGTTTTAACTGCTTGGATTTTAATTGTATTTGTTTATTATATGGGCATATTTGTGTATGGCATCAAATTGCTGCCTGTTGTAAGGCCACCCTGAGTCCCCTTCAGGGTGAGAAGGGCAGGGTACAAGTGTGGTAAATAAATAAATAAATAGTTTGTGTATGTCCAGCTTTCCACATGCATTAAGTATTATGTTTTTAAAGTCCTCTTTAGCACAACAGCATAGACCACAGCTTTTCCACTTCACCACAACTCTGTCAGCTTTTTCTTACCTTCTCACTAATGAAGTTTCCTAGTGGGACAGCATGAGCCCATATTAGGCCACTATAATCCCCACATAAATCTCTGTATTGTACAGAGAAAGATTCACAAGGAGATTAGAATAGACATCACACCTGGCTTTCTGTCCATGCATTCACATAACACCAGTATGAAGCTACTGTCATCTAGAGAGAGCTGCAAATTTTTACCTGTTTAGATGAAGGACAATGGACCGTTTTCAGCAATGCTTTTAATCTTGCCACTGTCCTGTAACATTTGCTGTATTTTACCAGATATTATCATTTTCTCATACCCCTCTCTTGTTTTTCACCCTTCTCCTTGCTGGGAAAATTAAGAATGAAATACAAAATAGCAACACCATATCTTCTAATGGTTAGCTTGAGGAGCCACCAGGAAAAGCCTACTTTGTACTTTAAAAGAACCTTCTTCTATAACTCCTATTACAGTGAATAGAAAATATTGAACAGATGTTCTTGAATAACTGACATTCCCTTCTGTACGGCCTTAGAGAAAGACATGAGTAGCCAATATGTATTTTATACTAGATTCTTTGATAGGGATCAGCAAACGTGAAGGGGATTATGCATGAAATCCAGCCTGCCAATTACAAACCTGGTTGCAAAAGAAGATTATGTATGAAATGTGGTCTACCAGTTTACAAATTTGTTTGCCAAAGATGCTTATGTATGAAATCTGGTCCCCCAATTACAAATGTGGTGGCAAAAAAAGGATTATGCATGAAATTAGTCTCACCAATTTACAAAAATGACGACAAAAGGAAGTTATGGGTGAAAAGGGAGCATTTAGGTTAGTGACATTTAGTAGCAGACCTTTGGGTGAATCAGCGGCTCAACACTTTCTATTGCTTAAAAAAATGGTTCCCAAACTTTGGTCTTCCAGGTGTTTGGGGCTTAAACTCCCAGAAACCCCTAGCCAACTTAGCCAACAAACAGGAATTCAAAATAACTGGAGAACAAAATTTTCAGAACCCAGAGCTTAAAATGAGCCTCTAGTAAGATTAATTGATGTCCAAGGTAATATAGATTGCTAAATGCTCCAAACCGTGATTTGCAAATTACAAATGGAAATGTCTCTTTTCTGCTTGCTTGTTTGCATTACAGACATATGCACTTCTAGACAGAAATATCTTAATGTTTCTGCCTCTAAATATCAGTTTACTGAAACACAACTAATGTTGTTATATTGTCACTTTCTGTATGTGTCTGTTCTCAGCCCTGATTCCACTTAGTTTGCCCTCATTGGCCCCAATCTGTACACAGAAATGAGTTTCATGATGCAGCGTGATTGCAGTCATGCCAAAGAAAAATCTCTGTATCAGGCCAACTGGCTTCAGTGCTTGTTCTGCTCCACCACAGAGAAACAACACCATATTTTTCAATGATGGAAGCAGAAAGAGGAAAGCAGGCCCAGATTAAGATATTTTACTGCCCCAGGCAGAGCAACAAATGGCCCTTCTTACTTGCCTATGTCAAGGTTCCTAATAACCAAAGCCAGTCAAGTGACTTCTGCCAGAAATCCCACAAAAATTATTCCTGTTCTCGTCAGCAAAAACACAAAATTACAATATAAATACACAATTACAATATAAAATAACAACTATGCAATAAAATTAGCGAACAGCTAGCTAACAATTTCCTTTGCTGAAAACCAAAATCTACTACTTGAATCAGATATCTGAAGCTATGCAATGATAGGGTTGGGCCAGGGGAAACTTATCCTCATTATTCACACCAATTAGCTCCCCTTCCACCTTGTTTTACACTTCTGATCATACCCACTATTAATAATTCAGTACCAACATTAAGTAAGAACATGAAGGCATATTGGCCCAATCCTCCATGCCTGAACAAAGTACCCATATGTACTCGATGGGAGTTCTGTGTTTTGTTTAGAAAAAAATCATGTGGGCCGTTCAAAAACATGCAAATGTGAGTAGATCAATAGGTACCGCTCCGGTGGGAAGGTAACGGCACTCCATGCAGTCATGCCGGCCACATGACCTTGGAGGTGTCTACGGACAACGCCAGCTCTTCGGCTTAGAAATGGAGATGAGCACCAACCCCCAGAGTCGGTCACGACTGGACTTAACGCCAGGGGTAACCTTTACCTTTTAATGTGGAACTAAAACATAGCTAAATTCTGGCACATGACATATTTTGGAGAAAAGTGGAGAAATGAAATCTCTAGTGTGCAGAAAAATAAAGATTTTCTTGACTTATGGCACTGGGAAATATATTTCTTTTTTGGTGAAACTAGGAAGCACATGATAATGTTATCTAGTGGGCTCTATAGTCATCTGAGAGAATTTCAAGAAACATAACTATGCCAGTCTCTTATACCAAAATTAACTACGTTTGTGGTACCTTCAAGACTAAAATGTTTTTAGACCATGAAGAAGAAATATAGTTCAAAATATAGCTCAAAATTTGCTAAGCTAAATTTAAAAAAAAAACATTTTGAGTACCCTTAGGGTTTCAATTTTATCCATCCATTTCTTGATATCAGGACCTAACTCATTTGTTTTATCTTTACATAAGATACATGAGCCCCAGCATCTTGTATTCCATTTCCTTCTTAAATCTTCCTCTAACTAAACTTAAAATGCCTTCACAAATTTGAATCTCAACACCAACAGAAACCTACAGCCTTTAATACTGTAAGATTGCTGCTTTGATAGAGCTTCAGAATTCAAAAGTAACTCTTTTAGACCATTTTTCATATTACCCATTTACTAGATTATTTTCTTAAGCTTTGGTGTAAACCATAAAGAGTGCCTCAAATGGCTCTAGAAAATGCTTGGAGGTCTCTTTTTGCAAAAAGTGGCCTGAAAGTAAAAATGTATTGGCTTGGCTGTTAAAAAGACAAATGGATATTGCTAAAATGGGTGTTTATGGGGCCTTTGCTTTTAATTACTTGTTTCTAATCCCAAAGTGTTTTGAAACACTGAGGTTAACTTTAAGGTCCCAGTTAAATATATGTTTATAATTCATCAGCTTTAAAAACTCAGGGTTAATGGTGAAAAGGCTTTTTGCAATCGAAAGTGCTTTGTTGTTCATAAATAGGCACAAAACAAAACAATCAGGCACAGGAGAAGGAATGTGTTCTAGTTTGAATGATACAGAAATCCACTTTTTTAACAATAGAAGTAAAATGCTCTATCTCTATGCATTTTATTCTGTTCTATGGCTGGAAAAGATGTCAACGTGATCTACAATTCTGTTAAAAAATACAACACAAAATAGAAGTGAGATGAAAAGAAAAGGAAAACACGAAAACCAGGCACAAGTTCTTTGTGTCATGAAGTTCTTCGGCCTTGTAGAATGGCTGCTAAATGATATTTGGGAAGAAGCAACCCAACTGAAGCTGGGGAATACCTGCTCGGACCCCTAGCCTTTGACCTGTGGGGTCCCGCAATGTTCTATTCTTTCCCCCATGCTTTTTAACATCTACATGAAACCGCTGGGAGAGGTCATCCGGAGTTTTGGAGTTCTGTGCCATCTCTACGCAGATGACACTCTACTACTCTTTTCCACCTACTTCTAAGGAAGCCCCTCAGATCCTAGACCAGTGTCTGGCCTCTGTAATGGGTTAGATGAGGGCCAACAAGCTGAAGCTTAAACCTGACAAGACAGAGGTCCTCCAGGTCAGTCGTTCAACCGATCAGGGTATAGGGTGGCTACCTGTGCTTGACAGGGTCGCACTCCCCCTGAAGGCGCAGGTCCACAGCTTAGGGGTCCTCCGGGACTCATTGCTATCGGCGGTGATCAGGAGGGCCTTTGCACAGCTAAAGCTAGTGCGCCAACTGCGACCGTACCTTGAGAAGTCTGACTTGAACATGGTGGTCCACGCTCTGGTTATCTCAAGGATGGATTACTGTAACGCACTCTACGTGGGGTTGCCCTTGAAGACGGTCCGAAAACTGAAGTTGGTACAACGGTCGGCAGCTAGGTTACTAACAGGATCAACCCCCCTGTTCAAGCAGCTCCACTGGCTGCTGACAATATTCCGGGCCCAATTCAAGGTGCAGGTTATTACCTATAAAGCTCTAAAAGGTTCAGGACCTGCCTATCTTCGTGACCACGTCTTCCCCTATGAACCCACCCGATCGCTGAGATCTTCCGGGGAGGTCCTCCTCTCACTTCCGCCCTCCTCACAACTGCATTTGGTGGGGACAAGAGAGAGGATCTTCTCAGCTGTGGCCCCCCTGGCTCTGGAACTCCCTCCCCAGGGAGATTAGGTTGGCTCCCTCTCTACCTTCCTTCAGGAAACAACTGAAGACTTTGATGTTTTGGCAGGCCTTCAGAGATACAGTCATTAATTAATCAGCCCCAGAGGGTTTTTAATAATCTATGCTGTATTTATTACGGTCTTACCATTTATGTGTTTTAAATGCAACTTTTTATCCTGTATTGTTGTTTTAATTGATATATTGTATTACTGTTTTATCTTTTTTATATTGTGATTTGTATTATGTTGCTTATATTTTGTCCTTATGTTGTTTGGGCCACTGCCGCATGTAGGGAGGAAGTCGAGATGGTGCAGGCATGGGATGACAGGTCCTCATGCCCCCTGAGGGGGCACCGCCAGAATCACCATGATCCACGGCAATACTGGCCAACTCCGGCAGCGCATGTAACAAGGTCTTCTAGTTAGGCAAGCATTTCATGGCAATCCAAAAAAACCCACACATCTTAGGGAATGGCTCAGAAACATAGCTAGCTAGCTACTGCACTAAAATATATTTTATCACTAAATTGGGAGGGGTAGGAGGAGGGGAGAGCATAACCAAACACAAATATTGTATAGATTTTAGGAAATATTGTACTGGTTCATGCATATATATATGTATATAGATTTGTTTCGCTGTTTTTTATGTCTATATAAATTGAAAATACAAACGTATCAGCCACAATAAAATCCATTTTATCTATTTTGTTAATAAGAAATTAGATTTATACCTCACCTTTTTGTCCACAGACCACCCAAGACAGCAAAGTGATTAAAAGTAAATGCAATTAATATACCACAATGTGATAATACAAATGTAACATATTTTTTCTGGTAGCAATAGAAAATTGCTATTCCTCCTTTTATATTCAGTAAGGAAATGTATGTGAGTAGAATGGTTTAAGTCTTCTTCAGGCTTTGACTATTAGCTGATAAATATTTTGTAAGTTTTGTAGAGAATATGGATCTGAAGGGTGGGGTAATAAAATTCACAATTATTGAAAGCAGCACATTTTCATCTTCTAACAAATCCATCAAAATAATTTTTGAACTTAATTATGAATAATTTAAGCACATCAGGACAAGGTTCTAGTTTAATAAGTTCATAAGGTGTTGAAGTTAACAGTTTATTACAGGCCCTTTAGCTCATTTGGTATCATTAATATTTTTTAAAAAATGCTTTGTGCAAACTTTCTGTTTATATATTCCCTTTAAATTAAGATGAGACTGATTTGTATGATTTTTTTTAATTGATTCCAAAGGGAAATGAATATGGTGAAATATGCTGACTGGGTTTATAAAACTCTAGGCTCCAATTGTTCAGCAACCGTTACACTTTTTTATTATTATTATTGACAAGTTGCTGTGCAGGGCTAAAAATCTGAATAACATTTCTCTTAATAGTCCTGGTAATTGTTATAAGTCACTACCTAGTTTATTAGGAACAACAGATGTTTACTAAGGCTTGGAGTTTTAGAAGGCCCTGATGGAATTAGGTGCCTCAATTCAATGAAATTTTAACTGTAGTTGGTAGAAATCGTATTGTACTGCACTCTATTACATTGGATTTTTCCATGCAGCTTTTCTCCAAAAATGAGACTCAAGGTGGCTTAAAGCAAAGCTTAAAACAAAAGACAGCTAAAAACCTAATAATAAAAAAGGAGGCCGAAGCTAGCTTAGCCTCCCATGGAAGAATATTTTATAGTCTTGGATCAGCTGCCAAGAATGCTTTCTCACAGGCCTGTAACACTGGTGAGACCAAAGTCTTGATTGCACAGAGTTAGCAACCTGGCATAGAAGCAGGATGGTTATCTTTAGTAACTGTCCCTATCCTACAATGGCATACGTTACCCATTGTCGGATCACTACCTATTGGTACAAACTCATCCCCTGCTATTGATCATGCCACAATTCCAGGATCCGTACAATGATTTCCTGACCCACTTCTGTATTGCTATATGCTGCATGTGACTGGCCCAAGGTCATCCAATGGGTTTCCATAGCTGCCTGGGCATTCAAACCCTGATCTGCAGTCATCGTCAATGAAATTCTAGCCAAATAAAGTAGACCAGAAACCTGTCAGTGTCTCGTCATATATCCCATATGACACCCCTTATCTCACCCTTAAGCTATCATTTTCTCTTTTAGTCCTTTCAAAAGTACATTGCTCCAGGAATCATGCGCCAGAGTCAATCTGGCATTGAAGCAGTTTCTGGTCTGACTCCTCCTCATGATGAATACATCTCCTGCTATTTATGGATAAAACCTGTCAATATCTGCTAATCATCACACCATGTTTCCATCACTTACTTGATAGGGACCATTGTGCTTCTGTGCTTGATTCATAGGGTGGGGGTCTTATTCTCTCCCATTCCTCCCCTACGATTCCCAAGCCAGTTTTAAAGGACATTTTCTGTAGTACGCATACTCTCATTTAACTGGAGGTCACGCAAGCAGAATTCAAGCAACTGACAAAAAAGCCAATTAAATAATACTATACTTAAAATAAAAAGTTGTTTTTATAATACAGTAAAATAGTATTATAATACAAGGGCTGCAGTGGCACAGTGAATTAAACTGCTAAACTGCAGAACTTGTTGACCAGGTGGTCAGTGGTTCGAATCTGTGGGACAGGGTGAGTTCCTGTTGTTAGCCTCAGCTTCTGCCAACCTAGAAGTTCAAAAACATGCAAATGTGAGTAGTTCAATAGGTACCACTTCAGCGGGAAGGTAATGGTGCTCCATGCAATCATGTTGGCCAGATGACCTAGGAAGAGTCTACGGACAATACCAGGTCTTAGGTTTAGAAATGGAGATGAGCACCACTCCTCAGAGTTGGACTCGACTAGACTATTTCAAAGGGAAACCTTGTAAAATGATATTACCTTCAATTAAGTTTATCTTTGTCTTATTCTGCTTTAAACACTGTATTTCAATATTAATATCAAGCCAATAGAGAGTTCATGGTATGGTATAGTATGGGATATAATATTAGTTAGGTCCATTTTTAATAGTAGCTCTCAGGCAACCAGAAACTACATTTATCCAGCATCTACCAATCCTCATGGGTCCTGGTTAACTAAGAGTCTACTGTACTTGTTACTGTTCAATTTATTTGGAATTGAAACTTACTTTGAAGGATGTATTTTTAAAAATTACAAAGCACTGCAAGCACAAGAAGGCAGCATTGCAAGGTTATGCAGAATTAGGAATGAAGGACCACAAATCTGCGAATTGACACAATTGTGCAAAACTGAGAGGTGGGTGATAGCAGGGATCTCATGCTGGTATGTATCTGCTGCCAGTGATTGCTCGACTGCTGTGGAATGGCAGCTTCGTGCGAGAAAGGGGAAAATATTTATGACTCCTACAGAACATTTGTTTGCTACATTCAAAATTTGCATATTCATTTCATTCCTACGTTCATGAAATAAATGCTTTGTGCCTCATTCCACCGCCTTCCCCCATGACTCTGCCACTGTTGTTCTAAATGCAAGGGAGTGTAAACTAAATCATTGTTCATAAGGCAGGCACACTCATATGTTATTCTCATCAACTTCTCATCATTAAATGGCACACTGTCATATGGCAACCATCCTGGCCAAGCTGAATCTAGCGTATTCTCCATTTGAAAAAGGCCAGCTTCGTGTTTTCTTTGAATTCCCTCTTAATTGTATTCTTCTCTTCATCAAGTAAATTACTGGCAGATTAATGCCCATCTGTTACCATTCCACATGCTGAATTTTCATACAATAATATTTCTATCTTTACCCTTCTGAGAGTCTAGAGTCTCTTAGGAAGCAGAACAAACATTCATATTTTTCTTTCTAATTTTCCTTTCAAATTTTCCAGCTTTAGAAGGTCAGAAAGTTGAGGGTTCAAAGTGTTCTTTTTAACCTCAAAGGGATGGTCACCTGGGAACTAAGGACATATTTGGAGACATCAGAAGGTCGGTGTGTATACAAAATTCATTGTTCTTGCAGTGGGTGAAATTGCTGGGTTTCTTTGACCTTGACTATACCTTCTACAAATAATTTGCAGCCTGTAATCCAAACACGATATTATTTGAACATTGTGGTTGATTGGAAGAGTTGTTTTGATGCAGTCCCAAAATATGAAATGAAAGAGAAGAGTGTTCAAAGAACACTTCAGAAGAGAAAATTTCCCTCTTGGAAATGCATGGAACTTCCTCTCAATATAAACTAAATATACAGAATAGCCTGAACTATGACCGACCCCCTGTTGATAGCTTTCTTTTTATCTTTACATTGATTCTTCTTTCAATTTACCTCCCTCCTCAACCTTTTTTTTTATTAAGGAGACCATTAATAAATTGTACTGGAGAACATCAATGTTATTGGAAAGCTGTACCAGACGATAATAACTTTGTATGCAAAATGGCTGTTTAACGAGATTGCGTCCTTGAACTTCTCACATGACTGTATCAGCCACTCTCATTTACTAATGGACATTTTATGGTAGCTTCCTACATCTATATAGGGTTGTATTTATGGTGAATTTTCACAAACGGTATGCCTGAAATGTAGCATGGTGAAAGACAGTTTATATAGAATGACAGTTCTGTTAGAAAAAAAATGGATGCAATTTATTTCATTTAAAAAAGATCCTGGGATTTCAGCCTGCATTTGAACCCTACTTCCAAGTGGATTATAAAGGAGACCGTTTTCCATTCTGTGTGTTTTAGACTGGTTAAAGATGTTCACAGATTGAGGAAGGTTAGTCTAAGAAATGCATTTGGTTCACATTTAATACATATATACTTAATATGCATTTCCCAAACCAGTGCCTGACTCAAAACATATAGTATTGGCCTAAATCCAGGTGCAATTCTCAGAGTGAGCTTATTGAATAAATTTTCTAATAGCAAGTCAACATTTTTTGTAATTCCCATTGACTTGGGAGGTTAGTTGTAACTGAGAATAGTTGAGACAAACATCTGAATTTAGGCTTGACAATTACAATTTTCTGAATTTTTCAATGCAGTTTACAAAAATAAAATATTCAAAAATGTGCATATCATGGGAAAGTGTACACCAAACACACATATATTTGAGGAAATCAAATATAAATGTGCATTCTGCTGGGAGAAAATATTTACAGTTAAAGTGGAATGAAAAAGTCCTAATTGTCTCAGGTTTCTGGTTGAGCATTAAGAGAAGAAGAAGCACCTTTTGAATCCAACATAAGGTTGATGCTTCTTCCCACGTTGCTCATGTACAGCTGGAATGAACCTGGTCCTATCTGTGAAGCCATTAAGTAGTTGAGGAGAAAGAAATATGCCAGGAGCAGTATCTTGCAAAAGTAGGTAGTGATATCTTCTTCCACAAAGCTTGACATCATCAGGAAGAATGTCATCACCACCATCCAACCATTGTATCCCTGCTAGCACAAGAATCAGGATGGGCTAACATTTTGCCCATATCAACAGGATACCTGCCTTCATAATCCCATTACAAGAATCAACATGAACTACAGAGTCATACATTAAGAAGAAAATATGGGTTTGCAATGTCCCAGCTTACTGCCATTTCAAGGAATTGGTAGTGAATCTTAAACTTGACATATATCCCATTTGACATCACCAGTATTTACAAAGATAGTATGCTTGGTTGCTGCCTTCTCTGCACCATTCCATGACCAAATCTTACTGTTGGTTTTTTTTTAAAAAAAAACCCACTAACAACCACCTTAAATTTCATACTTTTTCAGGCAGTCTGTCTTAAGTCATTTGACACTAGTCAAAGGAGGAATCCACTGAACAGTAAACAGTTACTTCTGCTTAGATTTCTAAATGTTTCCTATAATGGAAATACTGTATATGCCACTATTTTAAAAAAGAACTATACACTTAGGATAGGGGTGCATTTTTTTTTCAAGGTTGGTAAGATAGTTGATTCAAAATTTGGTTATTTTTAACATTTTGCTGTAAAACTGCAACAATATCGATGAAGTTGGAACATTACCGCCTGACCCTGGAGTAAACCAGTTTGCTAGTGTGAAGCAAAATGATCTGTCACATTGGGATGCAAAAAGAATATTCTTTATGCACATTTAGTATCTTGCATGGGACAGAACTTTTATCCTAAAACTGTCAAGATGATAAAGGCATCAGCATACATTTAAATCCCTTTTTAAGAAAGATAGGAAATGATGTATGCAAAAGCTTAAGCGATAGCATGGGAAATTTCTTTAGTCAGTTCTTGTGCCATTGAAGTAACCAACTGTAGAGAGTGGGGTGAGGGGAAACTGGGAGAAAAACTTTGTTTTCTTAAACTCATATTAATTTATGATGTGGAAGGTTAAGTGGCAAGTGAATCTAACCATCCGTTTTGATTTTCTTAAACAAAAGAGGCTTTTTAAAAATTGAGAGATATGAAAAAGCTTTTTTTTCACCCTTTCACTTATATTGATGGACTGTGAAGGTCAAAGAGAGATTGATCTGCAGAGCCCAGTAAAAGTTAGAAGTAATTTAATTAGAGTTGTCCAAATCTGGAAATCTTCTAATCCACTTATATACTTATCGCTGGAGGGAAAAATGCATGTGCAGATGGCTATAGTTGCCATACTGGCACGTAAGTGGAATTGAGAAATAGAAAATTATTTCGTAACATCTTCATTTGGAAATGCTTCTGATTTTCAAAAACATAGAGAATCCCACTTCCAACACTAATCAAAATATTAGCCAATATGCAAAGTAATATTCAGACAGTGGCAACTGGTGGCTATAAATGTCATTTAGAACAAGGAATTTGCGCTTTTACGAGAAAAGCTATTCAATGTGCTGACTTTATTTTGAGTATACTGTTCAGCACTTTGAATAGCTAAAAATTAAAGAGTAAAACATGGAGTGGAATTATTCCCCCATTGACAATGGAGCCACCAGCAGCCACTGCATTCAATTTTTGTAGCCCAAAGCAAATATTCCTCTTAAGCCACTGAGGTATCCTTCTAGGTTATGAGATCTGCACACATTTGTTCCAACACAGGCTTCTTAATTTCCATATTTTTTTATATAGACACCAAATAGTTTTAAATATATATATACATAAAAGGGTATTAATGAACCTGACATGTATTTGAAAATATTTATATCCTATGGGTACTCTTGCCAGGGTCATGTGAATGACAGTAATTCCTTGCTGAAAATATCCTAAATCCGTTGCATAATTATATTGAAATATTACATGTGTATACATATAGGTAAAGGTAAAGGTTTTCCCCTGACATTGAGTCTAGTGTGGGGGTTGATCCTCATCTCCATTTCTAAGCCGAAGAGCCAACATTGTCCATAGACACCTCCAAGATCTTGTGGCCGGCATGACTGAATGGAGTGCCGTTACTTTCCTGCTGGAGCGGTACTTATTGATCTACTCACATTTGCATGTTTTCAAACTGCTAGGTTGGCAGAAGCTGGAGCTAACAGTGGGAGCTCATCCCACTCCCTGGATTCGAATCGCTGATCTTTTGGTCAGCAAGTTCAGCAGCTCAGTGGTTTAACCTGCTGCTCCACCTAGCCCATTTTGGTTTGGGAGTTGAATAAATCCCCTTGATGAGATCTCTGCATCTCAAATTTTGGGATGCAAATTGATATTTATATCTGCCATTGCTTTGTATATAGTTTTGATTACAAGTATACAACAAGACACTTTCTCACTAGACAATTATCGTGATTGCATTCTATGGAATCTGGGCTTTCTTGTGTAGTGATGAAGCGTTGGAGCTCTCTGGAGGAAAAATACAAATCCTAAGATTTCCTTGGAATGAACCATGGTAGGTGAAGTTCAATTATAACTTTCAGAATTGCATGGGTTGAAAGTGTTCCATCCTATTTTAAAGCCATCTTGTGGAAGTGTGAGTTATGTTCAGATTATATTCAATCCCAAAATTGCCTCAAGATATTTTTGGGACCTCATTTGTAGCCCATGTCCACACTTTTCCTGGCCCCTGTTTTAATTATAAAAATTATAAAATTTTAAAAACATGATGCAGGGATCATATACAACTCAGCACAACAATCCATCGGACCCAAGCCAACAACCCCATTTTTGGATCCATCGCATCTGCTATTAGTTTGGTGATGTGACAGCAAAATAATAATAATAAATCCACAACTCCATAATAGCACCAGACATGCAGGGAGAATGTGCCTCATATTTGTTTAAACACTATACAGTTTTGGTGGTAACAACAGGAAGATGCAGGCCCTGGTAGATTTGAAGGTAAGTTGATGTGATCCATGCTACACCAACCTTTGCATTTGTCCACCTTTGTATTGTATACCATTTTGCCTTGCGGTCAAATTAAATGCGACCTAAATGTATATGATTAGACCATTCTGCCTTTGGGATAAGGTCAATATTAATTAAGTATGTATATTGTTGCTATTGCCTTCCAATCCATTCTGTATTATGGCAGCCCGAACCAAGGATTTTTTTTTAATTTATTTTTTTAGCGGTAATCATTCACATGAGGTTTACCATCACCTTCTTTTGAGGCTGAGAGAGTGAGATTTGCCCAAGATTAGCTAAAGCATTTCCATGGCTGAGCAAGTCCAACATTTAATCCCACATCTCATGCTGGCTTTCATAAGTGTATATGTATGTGTATCTGTCTGATGAAAAATATCCTTGCATTTTGACTGCTCCAGATCCTCAGCAGACTGCACTGATGCATCTGGAAGGGACAAAAATATGACATTTTTGAATGATCGAAATTCACTCCCACTCACTTTATGATTTGTTTCTTCTTATTTGAGATATGTGTTATCCCAAAACAGTATTTATTGGCCAAGGTTTGGCCCTAGAATGTATTTTCAACCTCTATATATATATATATACACACACATACATACACACACATACACACACACACACACACACACCAAAAAACATTTTTTTCAACCTCAAAAATAATCTCTAGGCCACAAAAGAACCCTAAGGGCTTCCTCCAGCCCACAATACACATGGTTTTCCACCTTTGCTTTAAAATGCATGTACCTGCATCTGAAATTAGGCTTGGAATTGAGAGAAATAAGCTTAAGACAGAAATAGGCTTAAGACAGAAATAGGTTTAAAACCATTTACTTAAACTTTTCAGCTTCTGCTTTTCTCATAAAGCAGTTAATTTTGTTGGGGAAAAATCAGGGAAAAACAATTGGCTGGGGACAACCAGAAACAGAAACTAATGAATAATCAAAATTTAAAAGAACAAGAAAACACCATTGTTTGGAAAAAAATTGGCACATGATTTTAAATATTGTTTTGCTGATCAAACTAAAATTCAGATAGGAATTGAAACCTCTAAGGTCAGCTCTGAATGCCTTCTTGGGAAGAGATTCACAATTGCATTCTTGGAAACAGATTCACAGGGTTTACTATCACACAACAATTTGTTATATCATCCTGACAGTACTATTTGAGATAGTACTAGTAGCAAGAAAGCCAGGCCACTGCAACATATGAGAGGACCCAGCTGTTAAACATTTTCAGAGGCCCCTTCCACACAGTTGTATAAAATTCACATTGAAGTGGGTTATGGCAGTGTGGACTCAGATAATCCAGTTCAAAGTGGATATTGTGGATTATCTGCCTTGATATTCTGGGTTATATGGCTGTGAGGAAGGGCCCTGAAAGGTCATTTTTGCGACTAAATCATGTTCATGGAAACTACTTGGGTGTCCACAAAAGCATGCATTTTTGGCAGTTTGGTAGGGATGTCAGAGAAAGCACACTGACAATCAAAAATAGTGGTCCTTTTCATTGGATTGCCAAGGAGGAAAAATATAGGGATGTAAAGGCAACACCATGTTAGACTTATCTTATCTATATTCACTAATTGCTCACCTGCATGTTTGCTAACTTCCTACCTTCTTGCTTTTTCACACCCATACTTTTGCATCAATCTAATCTACAGCTCCTGATGGTGCAGTGGATTAAACTGCTGAGCTGATGAACTTGCTGACCGAAAGTTTGGTGGTTCAAAGCTGGGGAGTGAGGTGAGCTCCCACTGTTAGCCCCAGCTTCTGCGAACCTAGCAGTTCGAAAACATGCACATGTGGGTAGATCAATAGGTACCACTCCAGCAGGAAGATAACGGCACTCCATGCGGACATGCCAGCCACATGACCCTGGACAACGCTGGCTCTTTGACTTAGAAATGGAAATGAGCACCAACCTCCAGAGTCAGACGCGACTAGACTTTACTTTTAACCTACAGCCATTTTAATATTTCTTCTGTCTCTCTCCTTTATAAGACCATGTGTTTGACTATAATGGTATCACAGAAACACAGAACTAGAAGATAAGTAATTTGTAAGTAAAAATACTTTTACATGTTTTAAAAATAACATTTCTTGATTATTTTCTCTGCTAGACCATGTGTGGGTAGGTGGCTATAGAACTGACTGTTCACTTCTGCCTTGATTACTTTGGTAGGGATTCTTCCCATTTTCAACAGTCACCCAGGGCCCGGCACCATCCGCACCTGCTCAATATGATTAAACCAGATTAAACCCACTCTGGGTCACACTATTTTCAAAGGTGGGCTTTTCTTAAGTACAAATTTGTCCTCAGAGCAACACTGGCCAATATGTGAAAATCTGCACTCAAGTCATACCCAGCTGTGGAATAATGTCTTCCTCGATCAACTGTATACTACATTTTCAGGTGACTGCATTTATTCTAAAAGTATGTAATGTATCCTAGACTTTTCTTCCAGGAATTCTTTGGGCTATTGGATTTCCTACAGTATTTCATACAGCTGGCATGCTCATCATGATATATATGATAAGGTATTGATAACTGTTGCCTACTCAAGCTATCTCTCTGTCTAGTGGGACTTTTCTAAGCTGTTAATTATGTGGTTTATTTTCACCTATGAATAAATTTCCTGTGAGTCCAGTAGGTACATCCTGGAATGGACCATGAGAGTACTATTCAGGGAAAAGTCATGAATGAGTTGGTCTTTTTGTACTAAAAACTAATCCCGGGCTAAAAGAGTTTGCACAGCTGTGAATGATAAAATATAGGAGCCATGGCAACCTTCTCTCTTGAACTCTGATAATGCATCAAAATGAAGCTATTAGAATTATTAATTCACATTAGCAGCTATTAAAATTACTACCTGCAGATTCATAGCCAGCAAATCCTCCTTCTGCTTGTGGGAGATTGCTCAGTTGTGGATGGCGCTGTGCTGTTTAAAAGGTGTACAGCATTGTGAGAAAGACACAGGAAGACCAATGGACAATAAAACCCATATTGAGCTTTATGTAGTCACTTTGTCATGCAAAGAGAAGCAGATGTAATACTTTACTGTTTTAATGATGGCAAAGAACCAATCCAGTTTCACTGACGCTAACAAGAACTGGAAGCTCGCACAAGAAATTCAACTTCAGGCTATTCTATTACATGCCAAGCAGCATACAAAATATTCTGCCATGGTGGGTAATAAACAAAAACCAACAGAATAAAAAGTCAGCTAAGGATTCAAGCCAAAGCTGTAGGAGAGACTTGGGAAAACCATGTCAACTTTTGGCTTCCTTCCTTCAGGCATTTGCTCATTTAACTAAAAAAAAAAAATTGAAATTGCCCGCTGTTTCAAATAAAAGAAAAAAGAGCATTATATAGAGGCCACAGTGTGATATAATCAGGGGAAGCAGCCACAAAATAAAGAAAAGACATTTTATGTATGGAAATGAGCAGTAAAAAAGAAACACATGAGGAGCAGTAAAACCCAGTAGGTACAAGGAAATGTAACAAAGAACAATCAGAGTTGGTAATACGTATGTTTTTGAATTGTTTTCAGTTTGTGAGGTTGGCCACACTGGGAACTGTAGCCCAAAAAAGTAATTTTTCAAAGCTCTGGGCCAGGAGGCATCCCATTACAATCAGATACCATGACTATTGGACTGCCTCTGGTTTAAATGCAAATTGTGGTTTGAACAAACCACAATGTGCTAAAATTGGAAGCTACATAAAATGACGATATGCTGTGATTTAGCAAGTGAAGTTTCTAATCCCTCCTCACACATATGAAAATGTGAAAGAGAAGGTTGAATTCGAGACGCACTGCTGTTGATTCTTTCAAACTGTGATTTCAAGGTTCATCTAAATTGAGTAAGGTGCCATGGGAAAGAGAGAGAGATGTAAAAATGGCATTTCACTGTTATGTAGAAAAATTACTTTACATTCCAATATTTCATTGATGAAAATGGGGTCCCATATGGCTAAGCAACAGCAGAGTGTGGCCAAGATGGCAAAAGCTGTAATAAGGAAGAACTGACAACCTGAGAGATGCTGGAGGAGTTTGCTTTTGCCTGCGGACCCTTCCACACAGCTGTATAAAATCCACATTGAACTGGATTATATGGCAGTATGGAATCAGATAATCCAGTTCAAAGCAGATATTGTGGATTATCTACCTTGATATTCTGGGTTATATGGCTGTGTGGAAGGGCCTTGGGTCTACTGGGAAAGGCAAGATTCCAGCCCTTTCTCTCCTCTCTCAGCTGTTGAATAAATTAAGTGCAAAGAGCATATGCACACTGAACACATTTTTAAAAAATTTGGCTTGTCGTGGAAACAAGAATTGCTGATAAAGCTTCATTTGAGAAACCTTTTTCCCATGATAACTTTTTCAGGAGGGGTAGATTTCTGTTACTTTCTGATATCTTGCCTCCCATTCTTGACAATGAGTCATTTGCAAGTTGGATATTTTTAACTCGGGAACTGCCTGTAAGCTCAAAGAATGGAATGACAAAAGTTTAACCAGTCCATGTCTCTACCAAATTGAGATAGTTGGGGGGTTGTGACATATATTGTCTATGCTTGGCAAGTTATCTGCTCGGATTCTTCATTTCTACAACTGTGGCATCCACTGCAGGTTATCCAGAACCTCTGTCCTTATTTCTAACCTCATTAAAAAGTAGGAGTTTGTTTGTTTCCATTACATGTTCCTCCCCAAAAGAATATAGTCTTAGTAAAATCTCATACGAAGTGACCCGATCTATACTCCTCTGGCTTAATCAGAACTCACCTACTAGCTTCCATGTTTCCCAAAGGTTCTTACATGGTTGTTCAGGCATTATGGAATTGCATTTAAAATGTGCATTTCAAGGGGGGAAATACATATTCTCAGATGAATGCATAAAGTAGATGGAATGGAATTAAAGATGAATTCATGCAAAACTGACACCTGCAAGTAGGTGGATTTGCTTGCTTAAAAAAGAAAGAAAGAAAGGGCATATAACGTATAATATAGAAAAGTGCTTTCGGAACATTTTCTCTCAATGTAAATGGAAGTATCAGAGGAGAGATTTTCCTCACAACTGCCTCGTGGCAGAAGAGGGCTAACTCCCTTACACAATCCCCACCTGGCATGATTCCCAGAGAATTATATATCTCCACCAGCAACTGGTGCTATATGTATTACTAAAAGTCATTGATTTCAATAACCACATCTTCCTTGGTCTAACTTCCCTCCATTTCAATCCCAGGCTCAGTGCTTGCACCTATTCATCTGCTTCTCTTCCTATTTCTAGATATGCTGTAAAATACTTCTTGTTTTTATTCTGGAAGGCATGTAATCAATATTTTTCCCTGCTGTTTTTGTATCACTATACAGTTATACCACAGTTAATGAAGTAGATGTGTTCCCAGAAATCACTTCTTTAACAAGAAATTGGGTATGAAGGCAGAAATAACACGGAACAAATAGGGATATGTTCCCGCGTCACAAAAAAAGAAGAGCAGCTCCACATGTCTCTGCAAACTTTGGAGTCAACACTAAAAATAGGCACATGTGAAATGAAATAACCAGGTCAAGTAAGCCTTGCCTAAGCTAGGAAAAAACCTTTTGAATCTTTAAGAGACTACTTGAAAGCTTCTTCCAAAATACACACAGCAATGATTTTGGTTCTTTCATTAGCCTCCACTTTTGCTTATGTGTTTCATTTTAGTAGCCAAACCAAATCCCCCCAGGACTGACATGTATGCTGCTGTGACCCCCAGCCCATGACTATTATTGGCCATCAGAGAGACACATTACATGACCAACTACAAATATAAACATGATGGAAGCAATGCACTGAAGAACCATATAAAAGAGATGAAAGCATGACAGATTCATTCAAGAGAGAACCATCTGAAGATAAACCTACAATTTTACAAAATGAAGCAGAAGCTGCACTTAAAGCACTTGGGAGAAATCAATCACAAGGAACAGATGACATCTCAATATTGTTGCTCCAATACACAAAGGCAGAATCTACTTTAGTTCTAACTAAAATCTCTCACATGTATGAAAAATGAAACAATAGCTCATGGATTGGAAACACTCAATATGCATTTCAATCTCCAAGGAAGGGGACAATAGGAATCTCAATAACCAAAGAACCATTGCATTAATTTCCCATGCAATCAAATTGTTGCTGAAAATTCTACAACAAAAACATATGTCCAAGCTGGATTCAGAAATTGAAGGGGCACTTAGGATCATACTACAAACACAGATTGGTTAATGGAGCACACCAAAGAATTTCAGGGTGGAGGGGGGGCTTGTGCTTTATACATTTTACAGGAAACCTCTTCATAATGTAGATCATTATGTAGATCACTCGCAGATAACATATACAGAGCATTTCTTAACCAGAATTCTTCCATTTTAAATATTCCCAAATCTCCGTGAATTATTGGCTCTCATATCCAAGAGAGGGAGGGAGCCTCTAGAACGAAAAGTGTGAGGAGGGAAAAGGCACCACTCCAGTGCCTCCAAATTTCTCCCCGACCCCAATGTTAGGCTGCCACAAACTTCTTCATGCACTGATGTCTTCCCTACCCACTCTAAATCTTATTATTAAAAAAGATCAAAAGAACCAACCAGTATTCCCTCTAAGTGACTGACTGAGTTGACTTATTTAGCTTAATTTTATGCTATAATCTACATGACAGATTATTTCAATTTCTTCTTACAAGCTACAATGGGAAAGCAGTGTGAGACTCTACCAACTGCAGCTTTCAGATTTTATTTGGATGGCTACAAGGACACTGTTTATGTCCTCAAAGTTCTCTCAAAAGCCTAAAATAATTTGTAATTCTTTGAAAACAAATTAGAATGTATTTTCTTTTTCTGTATGGCAAAAGTATGATCCACAGCACAGAGGTAGGATGGCAATACATCTAGGCTAATCAGTTACAATGAATAATTTATCTGATAAGTGATGCCATTTTTCATCTGTTTTTGGAATGTTCATGAACATTCAAAAATAGATTATTTGAACAATGATCAAATTATTTAAATAAATAACATTTACTATTCTGAACAGAGCCTCCAGTGGCTCAGTGTGTTAAAGTGCTGAGCTGCTGAAATTGCAGACCGAAAGGTCCCAAGTTCAAATCCAGGGAGTGGAGTGAGTGCCCGCTGTTAGCTCCAGCTCCTGCCAACCTAGCAGTTCGAAAACATGCAAATATGAGTAGATCAATAGGTACCACTCCGGCATGAAGGTAACGGCACTCCATGCAGTCATGCCGGCCACATGACCTTGGAGATGTCTACGGACAATGCCAGCTCTTCAGCTTAGAAATGGAGATGAGCACCAATCCCCAGAGTTGGACACGACTGGACTTAACATCAGGGGAAACCTTTACCTTTACCTACTATTCCGAATAACTTCTTTCATTAAAATTATGTGAATAAATGCAATGTTGATATATACACCCATCAGTGTGAATACTGTACCTTAACTGATATTAATCCATCCTTGGAGAATCTAAAAGAAGCACCAACCCTCTCTACTCTCCATCGTGGCACCATTTTTGGCCTTTTAAAATGCCTGGTGACAGCAACCAAAATAAACTAGCCCCCTGAACTAGCATTGGTGCTTTCACCTTTCTGCAGAATGACCCTTGATTTAGATTTAGCCATGGCGTATATCAAAATCAATATTTTTGGTCCCAAAATCTGTCTTTGACTTATACATAAAGTCAACTTATAAGTGAGTATATATGGTAAAAATTTATTTCTGGAGTGTATGAGCCCCTATCACCCCTTAAATTGCTGTGGTGTCACAAAAAAAGTTAAGGTCAATCAACATAATGAATCAGCATAGCTCCTTTCAAAGAAGCTCAAAGTAGGTTTCAATAAAGCCTGAGGCATAGGAGAGCCTGTGTGTTATTGGTAAGAACAGCCAGGGAAGCAAGGACATTTTGAAGGCAAACAGTCTATATTGTGAAAAGTTACAGAGGCAGATTGCTTATTGACTAGAGACAGCCAGCCAAATCTTTGTCTATCAACTCGTAATGCTTCATATTACCTACATTGTGAGCAGAAAGAAATGCTTTCTGTTCCATTTGAAGGGAAAAGAAATAAGGGAGAGACTTAAGTTGTTTCTACACTTACCTTACAAATCTTCGTAAAGCACTCTGGAGCTACTCTAATACAGCTCAGGAGCAGCCCAGGAGCCCTTTACCCATCCACATGACTGGCTAGTCTGAGGACACATTGGGGCCACCACTGCACCAACACACCCTTCATCTTCTACAATGCACCCCCTTCACCTTCCACAATTGCCTACCCTTGCTTAGAGATATTACACCAGTGAAAGTGTTCAGCTTGAAAGAGCTGTATGAAAAGTGGCAGTAAAATTAGTAATGGATTTGCTGACCCCAAATCCCGAGTGTTAGTTAAAAGAATTCCCCCAATATTTTCCAAATTGGGAAGACTTATTTTCCTTCAGTGACACCAATACGTTGCCAGATGGATCATAAAGCAGCCCATTTATTACATGATACTTTTGCTTGGTTTGCATTAGTCATGTGACATAGCAAACATTAAACAATTGGTTTAATTTTATATTGGTGGTGTTGCCAAGCCACGAAAACTGATGACTTGTGTTATGCCAGGGCTGTTGGGTCAAATCACTAATGTGTCACATTGAGGAAGAAGACATAGTTAAGATGTCAACCTCCCCAAAGGTTTATGATCAATAAGAAGACATTAAGCAAGAGATATGAATTGTTTTTCTTATTTTTAAAACATTTTCCACTCTTTCAAAATTTCACAATATTGAAGCCTCTGGAGGCTCTGGAAAGACCCAGCAGCAACTGTATCCCAAACTCTAGCAAAGCTAAATAAATGTATATTTCATGTGCAACTTGTATTGCTGATATATTGTATCAATTTCTAGATGTATAAACGTCTATCAAATGTATCCTGAAGGCATCTGCTGCCCCCATGCCCCGTTTGCATAAGCTCCTCGGAATGGAGATTGCTCTACAATTAACAAAATGTCACTCCAGCAATCTCCAAAGTCAGATAATATCAGATCCAGGCCCGTAGCCAGGATTTTGATTCGGGAGGGGCTGGGATTTTGGTTCGGGGGGGGGGGGGGGGGCTGAGCCTGGGTGAGAGAGGATCTACCCTAGCAAACCTTTTGTATCTTTATCCCAATACCCCCATGCATATGGGATATATTGAGCATGGTGATCAGATCATGATATGAATAAACATAACAGTTTAAATAATAAGTAAGGCCTTCTCGTGGACCACCCAGAGAATTTCGGAGGGGGGGGGGGGCTGAAGCCCCTCAAGCCCCCCCCCCCGATACATGCCTGATCAGATCCTTTTGTGTATGTATGTGAAACACATGACACTTTTGTTACCAAGATGGCTCAAGATGTTTACCTGTTTCTCACAGAAGAGAAAGCTAAACAAATATGGATGCATTAGTCTTCTGAACAGGCAGCCAAGCTCCTGGTTATTTGGAATTGTCACCTTTTATCCTTTTGGTCTTGCCCCTTTGTTTCTACAGAACTGGACACTTGAGTCAATCAAGAAATCACCTGCATATTCATATCATCACCCCCTTCTGTTTCACACTCTCCACTTTGTCATCTCTGCAAAAGATTGGACCTTTAAGCCCTCCAATGATCAGCTGTTCTTCTTCCCACCATGGAGATCTTCTCCTCCTGTCAGTGATGCCAGGTAACCCTCTGGCCAATCCCTGTGTGAATCCTAGCTGGCACAGTTCCTCAGTCAACCAAGAAGAAGTGCAGGAAGTCTGAATAGCTGTCAAAACTGCATAAAATGACTTGCATTTTCTATGGAGTTTTGTTTGTACATTTTGAGCATTGGCCGGTACTTGCATCCCTTTTGGCAAAACTAATAAACCTTTGTAGTTTGCCTTCAACCTGGAGTGCTTGTTTTCTGTCCTGGCTGATCTGGTTTAGGGGAAGCTCACCAGGCACAGACCTCTTTACCCACGGTCCTAGCTGAAATCTCAACAAAGAGAGGGGAAATCACAAAAGCAGAAAGTAGAGAGGGGAAAGCAACAATGAATACATTTTTTTCTAAGACACTGCCAATATTTAAGTTGGAGAAAATACTCTCCTGAAATAAATCCCCTTCTTTCAACAGGAAAAGAGAAACAGGAGAGAATTTACTAAAGTTTTACTAATAATCTATAGAAAGTTTCCTTTTACAAGTCCTTTTTCAATGAATGGAAGCTGTACAAACAGCATGCTTTTTTAAAAACAACTCCCTATGGAGTTGGTGTAGAAGAAATTCAAGTGAACTGCTCCCAATATGTCTACTCTTCCTCAATTTGTAGTTTAACATTATTAGTAGGAAGTTGTCTGTGCTGTTCTTCCTCCAGCACATTCAGATTGCCTGAGGCAAAGTCTTGAGAATCTCCCTCTGGGAACACATATGTATGGCTTTAAGTTAGAATTGAGTCCTTGCTATATAGGTCAAAACATTGTATCTGCTTTAACCCAGTGCAACTCCAGCATGACGGTAATTGAAGCTGGTAGAGGCTGCTTCTAATACCTGAACTTAGTGAAACTCTGGCGTTCGTCCCAACACCATGACAATGAATTTGCAAACTGTTTTACTCTGTTGATATGTTTCTGTCAGTGCTGATTTACCAAACCATTCCACAAGCCATATTTTCAACCTTTCAGGAAATTCAAATACATACGCATGTCTGGGTGCATCTGCACATTTCAAATACCCAAAGTGAAATATAATATTTAGGATTTCCAGCTCAATAGCCTTAATACCCAAAATAATACTGAAAAGAAGACAGCAATGAAACTGATTTAGTTCCATCATTATACTCCCGACTGACCCCAATTTCTTAACCCATTGCCACCTTGTCTGGCGTAAGGTAGTCTAACTGGAATACTAACAGTTAGTATAACAGTTGTAGCATAGCAGTTCTTTATAAGGTAACATAACAGCAACTGTGTGTAAGCTTATATTCTGCCTCTTTTGCTCTTGTTAGGGTTTTCCTTACATCTGCACAAAGCCGTCTTGTGCCATTGAATTGCATTATATTACACCTCCAATAAGTCCCCAGACAACATAGTTTCTAGGTATTGTAGTCAGGGATGGATTGATATATGCAGAATCTCTCAACAATATCAAGTTTAGGAGACCATAACATTATGCAAAAATATGTAATCTGCTAAATTATTTTATTTTGTTTGGTGTTAAGAGTTTTATTTTTGGCATTTAAAGCTTTCTAATGATCTAAGGTTCTTAAATAGAGTTTACTTTTACCTATTTATGGTAACCTCATGAATGTCATGTTTTTAAGGTAAGGAATAATCAGAGGTGAGTTTTGCCAGTTTCTTCTTCTGAAATATAGCCTACAGTACCTGGTATTCATTGCTAATCTTTCGTTCAAATATTAACTAGGATTGACACTGGTTAACTTCCAAGAGCAGATGGGATTTGGTGCCTTTAATGATTCATAAATCCTATATTGGTTGTTATATGTATTTAGGAGGATGGAGCAACAAACCTGGGGATAGCTAACATAAGCGGGCAATACAAAGTAGCAATACAGTAGTTAAATACATAAAATAGTACCACTGAGTTAGTGTTGGCTTATTTATTGACTCTTATTAATTATATAATTTTATATAATTGAATTAATTGCTGATTTGAGCAATGGGTTGGACTCAATGGCATATGGGCCCCCTTCCAACTCTATAATTCTATGATTTTAGTAGTAATAGAAAGCAATATTTAATTTAATAAACCAGAATTATTACTCATCATGTAGATCATAGCTGGACTTGGGAAGGAAGGGAAATTCACTTCTTCGCTTTCATGAATAGGCCAGTACAGAAGAATGTGCTTTCAACAGAACCACCAGTAAATGAAGAATGGTCACCTGGCTTGGATTATGTTACTCAGGAGATTTTTCTAAAGACAATAAACACGCTGACCTCAATTCTTGGCTGTAACATGGCATTACTCTAACTGCTGGATTAAAAATATGTTTGTTTCATTCCGCACTTGCTGCCAATGTCCTAAAGGCACCATTACAGCAACTCTGGGTTGCCAAGATGTAAGAAGGCCTTTATAGTAATCATTTTTTTGTCAATGACATCTTATATTAGCTAAGGCAAATAGAACAACAAGTACATTCTATCACTTGCACATCTCAGGTGGAGCTAGATCTTCTTTCTTGATCCATAACTACTCTACCCTTGGACTTTCTAAGGGCAGATTAACGACCTCCTCAGCCCTAGTTGACCTACAAAGCCCGTCAGCCCCATCTCACAATGCAGAAGAACTTCCCATGGGGCTCTGTGGGTCTACTAGTGCGGAACAGGCATATACTGCCCGGTGGTAATATAGGAGTCTTCCCGTGTTACACCAGAAGCAATAAGGGAAAGCCACATAGTCAACACTTGTTATGGTTGAGCCTCATGGCTCTACTACTGGGAGACGTGGGCGTAAGACTCCTCGAGAGTCAGATACTCTCGAGGAGCGAGAAAGGAAGCGGCTGCGAGATATCTTTGCAGAACCATCTGAAGAGGATTCTTTTGAGGGGTTTACTGAGAGAATGGAGGAAGAGATGGTTAGCTCGGAAGAGGATGACATGGAATGGACTCGTGTAAGGGAGGATTTGGGTGCCACTGGCAATGATAGTATGGAAGGCGATTGGGGACCTTCAGGATTAGACCCGTGGACAAGCTGGAGGGATGGGACGGGATCCACAGCTGGGGATGCTGTGGGGCGTAGTCAAAGGTGTTCCAGTTCTGATGAGGAAAGTGATGAGGAAACGCCCGGGCTAAGGAGAACAGCTGATAGCGATGAGGACTTGTAACTGGCATAAAATGGGGTTTGGGAGCAATAGCAAATTGCGTTGGGCAAGGTAATCTGGACGAACGCTTGGGATCTGTGTGGGAAGTTTTCCTGAAGACGGGTGTGATTCGTTTGCTGACTACGTAAGTTATCCTGGACATTGGGCTCAGATGGCGGGAGGAATTGTGTGGGGTTTTGTTGTGCAACCTCTGCTTAATCTTAATAGCTTTGACCTTCCGTCGTCTTCTTGACGGACGCCATCTGCTTACTCTGGACTTACGGACTGACTGACTACGGCCTCGGATTCTCCTACCTGTGTCTATCGTTGGAACTGGTGAACTACAAACGTCTGCATCTGCCTTAGGACCTTCGGAACGGATTGGGACTTCACTGACTGCTTCTGCCCTCGTCTGCTGTGTTTGTATCGGGAAATTGCCTGCTGTGTGGAGGAGTAACCTCTAAGTTACTCAAACATAGCTCTTGGCAGCAGAGAAGCATCTGCTGCCAATTAGTTGCATTCCTTTGAACTTTTTGTTCACCAGCTTCTGTTTGTTTATTCCCAGGCTGAAGCAAGCTGTTTTGATTTAACCCGGATTAAACTCCGGTTTAATCCGGTTTATCTTTTGAACGTTTTTCTTGTCTCTTTTTACTTTTAAGGCCAGTGTTTGCCTAGCCCTTGTCTTTTACGGGCATTTTTGGTTCTGTAACTCTAATAAACTTTGTTACCTTTTATCTTGTGGCGTTCTGTCTTTGACAACACTTCCTCCCGTGGGATCAGTTTCCTGATAAGCTGGGCAATACAGGCCATGGGGTTCCCCACACCTCTTGATGGTGGTCGCCGGATTCGTTATGATGCATGGAGAGTCTGCTGGCCAGTGTGAAGAGATCATTAGACATCATGGCAATCCTCATGTAATCACCTGGATACCATAAAAAAACAGCACTGGGATTAAAGTTGGAAATAAGGGAGTTTACGAGCATAGGCATGATCAAAATTTATATATAATAGTGGAAAAGGTTACGACTTGATTCATAATTATCAATCCTATCCCTCAAAATGCCAATGTACAGTAACATTGGCAATGATTACAACACAAATAGATGAAGCAGTAAACATTGAAAGCTACCTTATACCAGGTTAAAGTGGCAGAGCAATTGCTTTTTTACATTACACATTCAATATTCCAAGGCCAGCATGGGTACTTTTTTTCTAGATCCCAGGGGCAGCTCTACAGGGACCCTTTCTCCTGAGCCTCACCCAGGGTGACAAATGGCTACTGCAGAAAGTAGAAGGAGCTGGGATGATGTTGGCCCAGGAAAGGGGGAAAGAAGGAATAGCCCCTTCTTTCCTGCCTCCATTCGTTGATTGCTTCATCACTCTGGCTAGTATAACTTCAGGCGACAAAAGATGGACCCAAACCATGTTGCACCCACTGGCCACCATGACAACAAGAACTGGAAGGGAACAGTCAGTGCCATCCCAACTTCCTGGACCACCAGAGCCCAGGAAACGCAGACTCGCCGTGTCATCATTTGAGACCAGTTCTGTCTGGAAACTGGCCCAACTGCAAATATCGGCCCAAAGTCATGGTTAGTTTGTTCTGAATTCTTGGGAAGAATTCAGAGCAACCCATGAGCCTTGAACCTGAATTATGGTTCAATGCAGCCTTGAACCATAATGCGGTTCAAGGATGCATTAACCAATCTTGGCCTGTGTTAAGCCAAATCAGTTCTATGCATCATGAAGCCACCATGAAGCTGATCTGCCTTCTTTTTGGAATAACAGGTCATTATGGATGTGCCCCAGGACTCCTGTACATCTATCCAAGTTCTGTCTCAGGTCTGATCCTCTAAAAATAAGCCAAGGATAGATCTACTTCTGAGACCCACTTCCAATGCAGATTTCACTTATCATAGCAGTGGTTCTCAACCTATGGGTCCCCAGATGTTTTGGCCTTCAACTCCCAGAAATCCCAACAGCTGGTAAACTACTGGGATTTCTGGAAGCTGTAGGCCAAAACACCTGGGGACCCACAGGTTGAGAACCACTTTATTTTAGGATCACAGTTGTGTTGCCCCCTGTGAAGTGAAAGATCCTATAAGGACTGGGCTCCAGACTATTTGAAAGACTGTATCTACCTATATGATGAGATCAGCGGAGCTCTAAGAATTTCAAGAGGGTCCCTTCTCTCTATTCCAATACTTCTCAGGCTCATTTGATGAAAACAAGGAAGAGGGCCTTCCCAGTAAGTACTCCAGGGCTTTGAAACACCCTCCCTAGGAAGGTTAAATGGCTACTTCTTTGCCCTCCTTTATCTGCTCTCTTTCATTTTCCATTAATCTTTCAGAAGTTGACTGTGATAACTTTTAATGTTGTACTGTTTTGTATATAATCTTGTAGTGAATTTTAATTTTGGCAATTGCTTTATCATTTTCTAAACATTCATATTACTTTATAATTTGTGTATTTTTCAAAGAAATTATAATTTACCTTGAGCGACATTATTGAGGAACATAAATGAATGGAATAAATAAATATATCAATAAGGGCACATAGGTAACAATTAGATTTAGGTGATAGGTGATATTATAATATTATCACGCCTAAAATGGTTTACCAGAGAGTTTGAACTAGAGATCTTTTCCAGCTTTGGTCTTCTGTTTGGATGGCATAGGTTGCCCTTATAAGATGGAATTAATTATTCAATTACACAGCCTATGGATCTTTTCCAATGAACAAACAGGCAAAATTTTCTTTCTGCTGAATGGAGTGTGTAAAGAGCAATCTGCATCACTGGGGGGAAAGGTAAAAAGAGGATCACTGGTGTAGACAGTTTGCTAAATGGGTAACATAATTTGGCCATTTGAGGTTAGACAAAATGTGTTCTGATGAGGAACCAGCACTCTTAGCTAAAGGCTCAAGACCTCACAAAACTAACTTCCAAGATTTCATAGCATTGAGCCATAGTATCAAACTACATTAATTCTGGAGTGTAGATGCTCTTAACAGCGCTGAACTACTTATATGACCTGGCTGTTTCTGATACATGTTCCTCATTTCCAGAAGTGATAAGAATAAATGTTCTATTATGGAAAATCAGCTCTTTATTCTTACTACTTTACATGCATAACAAGATCTATTAATTCAAGTAGAACCCAAAAGATTGTTAATCTGTTTACACATAATAATAGGAGAATCTCTGGCTTTGTAGCAAATAAAGAAGCACTGGAAATGTCATCTGGGAAATAGCTGACTTGGAGAAGCATCTCAAGAAGTTTGGAAACTGCTGCAGATAAACTTTTTTAAAAGCAGGTTAAGAAAACAATTTGAACTAAGTGATGGATCCTGCTTGCTAGGGTGTTAAGCAAATTAGCTAATTAACTTACTGAACCATTCTGCAAGAACAACAAATGTAGTGCTAATATTCCAGATAGGACAGCATAGCAATTCTTGAAATTGCAACTTGTGAAATGCCTCATGGACGCTATACCCTAAAGGATAGAACATTATTAATTCTTCACTGATCTTATGGCTGTAAACACGATGGGAAAATAAAATACAAGCACAAACATATAGCAAATAGCAAATATTGGTTGCAAGATTCCAGCCGTGCATTTTAAAGATTTATACTGGCTCTGCTGCAGGGCTAGAAAACCCATGACCTTTCAGATATCCTTGGACTCCAGTTCCCATCAGTCTCCAGCAGCCTAGTCAATGGTGAGGGATAACTGGAGTTTCAGTTCAGCAACATTGGTTCTTTGTTCATCCTCTACAGCCTATTTATGATCTTGAGTTTTGCTGCCAGATGTAACCCTCCTGGGCTCATTATTTGGGTTTTCAGGCTCCCCAGATTATCATACTTCCTTCCCCGTAATAACACAATTTTTATGGTATCCCAGCTTTTACACAGTTTTTTCCCATTCTGAAAGGTTGCAATGCATCACTTAAAGCACGGTTACCACAGTACAAACTTTTGGCTACAATATATTGGTGTGAAGCTTCTTTGAGTCTCCTTGTGGAGAGAAAAAATGGGTTATAAATACTAGTAGCAGCAGCGGTAGTCGTAATTTTGTCTCACTTCTGTCCCCATGCAAGCTGGCCCCTGAGACCTCTCAGATTGAACAGTTTCCCTGCTCTTTTACTACATGATACGCGTAATTGTGCACAGCATCTTTAAACTTGTTCAGAGTTTGTAACATATATGTCAAACAATAATGAAGCAATAATTAGTGCTATAGAGAGCCTGTCTCTAATGCTGGAAAAGGGAGGAGAAGGAACTTGAGAGTCTCTGCAGAACTGATGTGGAAATCCCATGTTCCAGAGATGGTCCATAGATCGGTTGTTTCCCTTCCCTAAGCAATTCAGATCAATTAAATGGCCAGTAGGCTTTATACCTTACATGTATACTACCATCATACTACCATCAAGGACCTACACCATGGCTACAAAACTTACCTGCATCAAAAGAGTGGACCTTTTCTCGCCAGAGATTGAGAATGCTTTCAGAATGTATCAAACTCTGGCAAAAGCTGGCCAGTAGTAGACATAAGGAAACATACAAAAACTGAAATCTGTAGATTTCTGGTGGATTCTGTGGCTATGAAATCTTATCTCTTTGTTCTCATCCTAAAATAGAGTTATTTATATATTTACTTAGTTGGCATTCTTTTCTCCCAATATGGGACCCAATACTCACAGAAAAGCTGGAAATGCTAGAAGTCCAGTTCAGGTATTATGTCATGTAGTTCAAGTAAACACACAAGGAGGGGTGTACACTTCTCGAAATGGAAAAGTACATTTTCCTGACTGAGAAGAGCTCTCCATTTTTCATGTAGATTTATTTAAATTCATATATAATTTAAGGCCTGAATAGAACTATATATTAGATTAGAGTTTCTCAAACTGGGCTCTTCCAACTGTTTTGGACTTCAGCTCCCACCATTCCTAATATCCTTTAAGCTGGCTGAGGTTTCTGGGAGCTGAAATCCAAAACACCTGGAGGAGCACAGTTTGAAAAACACTGTATTAGATGAAGCAGAGACCCGGCCTGGTGATGTTGGACTACAATCCTGGAGACCAGGCTTCAAGTCCTCACTCAACCATTAAAATACACTCAGTTCCAGGAAACCCTGCAATAGGTTCGCTTTAGCGTCATCGTAAGTCAGAAACTACTTGAAAGCACACAATTCAACGAAGCTATTTGGTCCACAAATAAAAACAGTATTATCATAATTGCCCATCTTTCTCCAATGCTGGATTACTTTTATATTCCTAATTTCCAGGAGGGGTTCCAGGAGTGAAGAAGAGTGGAAGAGTAGACAAGTAGTACTCAGGGACTTTTCTTCAAAGCAAAAATGGTGGTGTTATTTTCCTTAACTGTAGGCTTTCCTCTGATAAGCAAAGGAAGTGTTCGCATAGTTTTCAACTTTTGCTGTTATTTGTGACAGGATAGTGTATGGAGATGTCAGAGAATGAGGAAAATAATTAAGCAGAGGCCAGATACATCTTTCTTTTTTCTTTGATGGTATTTTTTTTACTTTACTCTAGCAATTGAAACACTTACTCTTCTCTTCAAGATTATTTGCATCTCTAGATAAAAGCTAATGGTTGCATTTTAGCTAACTGAAGCCCCTTTATTAAAGTTGAGTGTGTTTTACTAGCTGAATGTCAGCAGTTAGAGTAAGCCTGGGAATGTAGAAGAGAAGCTGCCAGATCAGATGATGGGTCCATAAAGCTCAGGGATTTTAGCACTGACTTAATGGAGGCATTACAGTTAGGATCCTTTCCTAGCCTTCCAAGGGACTAAACATGGGACCTTCTGCTTTCAGAGTATGTGCTTAATCAATGAACTCTGGGTAATTCTATTTTTAATAGAGCTATGACCAACATTGAGTGCCTGCTCCCATGTAATTATGCTCAAGATTGCAGGCATGTTGATCTGGATACACTGGTTATCATGATATGCTCTATTGCTCTTTGGCGTACATGCATACACATGCTGTCAATATAAGTTCCCATTCTCTGAAATGTATGATTACATCTTGCGATTTACATATTGGCTATTGGGTTGGATGCAACATTGGGCATACACATTTTCTTATGGAAGTCAGTGCTGTATAGACATATACTAAACAATAGCCATTCATAGACCATCAAGCTATGTTTTCATAATCTATTGCCTTTGAATGTGTTGGTCTCCATTCTGTTGAAAGCCTTGATTCTTTTTTCAACCTGCATAGCAAAAAATTTGCGTGAGTTGCCAAGCGGATCTGTTGCATGTTTATTGGGAGGCATACAAATGAAACATAAGCAGTCTAGACAGCTCTTTTTCCAAAACATTAATATTTTCCATGTATATTTTAAGCTTCCTGTTCTTTACATTCCAGTCAAACTGGTCTCACATTGCCCCAATACAAAAAGAGAGCAGGGTCTCTAATCTTTCTTAAAACTCCTCTCGGTCAAAAATTGCTACTAATTATATGTTGCATTATTTCCTTACTATGTTCTAAAACACCATGCTGGCCTACATGCCTAATTTATGCAAATTTTAAGCATAAACAAATCCTATTTTGCAGATTGTGAAAGACTCCTTGACCTTTGGGTTTTTCCCCCTGTGGCTTTCTTTTAGCAAAAAGGTATAACCTTCCAAGAACCTCCTTCTAACAGCATCCCCCTAATCCTTAGGTAGCATGTAAATCCTTTTTCTTTCTTTGAAAATGTTTTCCACGTTACGTCTGCATTCAGAGCTATATTTCAAAGTCCCATTTTAATCCCTTTTATCTTAGCGCTAACCTAGAATATTGTTCCAATTTTAGCTATTCCAGTCGCATCTTACTGTACCTCTCTGAAACCTCTATAGAGGAAAGAACGCTTTAGGCAAAATGAACTCTGAACTTTTATGACTTCAAAATTCTTAATGCGAATATATTGCATGCAGCCAGCATGGCTTAACCTATATTCATTATAAACACATTTACTTTATAAAGTTTGCACCAGTTCATTTCACAAATGAAAAGTTGGTGTGGGAAGGAAAGGCAAGCAATAAGAGTCAAGTCATGAGTTCAAAACCGTAGAAGTTAAAAGCTCACACAAAACATTTCAGTCAAATCCTCCCCCCCCCAAAAAAAAAGTCTCAACAGAGCAAAGTTGATGACAAAAAAACTTCAAAAATTACAAACACTCCATAATGACTCTCCATGAGCTATTAATGGATTTGGCATCAGGCAGTTTGGAAGTAATGACATTGTCTTGATTTGACACATTTGAGTACTTACAGGTCATGATGACACTATAAAAGTTAATGGGCATATTCTTTTTAAAATACCATTAGTACAGCAGGGAAGATGCGCCCAAAATGAAATTGTCTTTAAATTAAAAAGTGTTATTAAAATGAACTGAAATGCCCTTTTAAAATATTCTAACATTGCAGAAAATGAAATTATTCTTGATTACCAGGAAATGAGGTTTTGGTTTTTGGTTTCATTGAAGCCACTCTGCCTCTGCAGTCAAAGTCAGGCCTTGTGAGAAAGGAGCAAGGATGGATTATATTTGCATAAGAGCACAGCAGTTTAGAAAGAAGGGATTCTCATCTCTCAAGAACAGGTGCAAAAAAATAGGGCTAAATGAATCTTCTTCCAGTCTGTATCACTTTCTGAAATGTTTCTACCTACAACATAATTCTGTGCTATTACTGCATTCAACTCTTTGAAAAATCTTCTCAAACTGCGTAGCTGGATATTATATTAATCTATACAGAAATGTATGTGGTATCTAAAAATAAGACTCTTTTGAGGCATGCTTTCATGCAAAATATGTATCTGAAGTTATATAGCACTTGGGTAAGTTTTAACCTCCAGGATCAATGTTAAACCTTGCAGAGAAATGTGAAATTGTTGAATCTTAATCTCCACATTAATCCAAAAGGTGTGGATCAAATAGCTCCATGTGCAATCTGAAAAGATTTATGGTAATTTAATTCCTCAGGTATCTCCAACAAAAATAAAAGTGGGGCAGCTATTAAATAGGGGCAGAAAGAAAATGACTATACAGTCAGCCATCCACATTCTCTGGGATTAGAGGCACAGACCACTCACAAATATTTTAAAATGCTCTTTTTACCTCTTAGACCACCTCTGTAGGCTTCTCTAGGTCCTTCAACATGACTCTGTGGTCAAATGCTCACAGAAATTGACTATTGAGTCCTGCTGAAGAGCCTAGATATTCCTACATATTGGTCAAATTCATGAATCATCAAATCTACAAATGTAGAGGGCCAATTGTAATTGATCCTATTAATCTCTTCTTGACTTGACCAGAACTGTTGGTACTTACTATGTAAGTTTCTAAATTGGTTTTATGAGGTCAATGACAGTAGGGATGTCCAAAAGCGATAAAATTGTGTGGAAAAAATGAATATAGAGATAGAATGATAGAATAATAGAGTTGGAAGAAACCACATGGGCCATCTAGTCCAACTTCCTGCCATGCAGGAAAATCACAATCAAGATGGGAGTGACAGATTTGAAATTTCAGTTGGATATTTTGTATACTGATGTGAAAACTATTTTTGCTGCTCTGTTTGTATTGGCTTTCTTATTCTCAGCAGCCTCACAATCTGCTGAAACTGATACATCATATACTACTGCTCACATACCATCTGAAGATGAACATGTAGACTACTCACTCTACCTCTTGCAGACACCAGAGTTTTGTGTTTTTTTGTTGGTCCCTCAAAAAGACATTATTGCAAGGTGGACCTATGTCTATGTCCCAAGTGGGAGGAATGCCTTGTCTCGTAGTGGTGGGAGAGCCCCCAACAGCATTATTATTTCTATAATGATAGAAATAATGCCAAGGCAGAAGAGAAATGAACAGCTTTTACACCTCTGTGCAGCAAGAGCATAACATGGAACAATGCGTTTTCACTATGATTTAAAAAAAGGATGTTCTGGCTGGGAGATTATGGAATTTTTGAACTCAAAGAAGTAATTTTTCTAAGCTCACAAAACTTGGATCCAGTGTTTATGGTCCATGCCGAAGTTCTCGTCCACATTTCAGCAAATCTCCATACAACAGTTTCACAGATGAAAACAGCAGCTAGGTGTATTTGGTAAATATTAAAGTTGACTTTATTCATCCTCTACTTACAGGGTCCAGTACCTGTAGGCATGAACCTAGATGGACAGCTATAGTCCTTCTGAGAGGTTCCTCACAACCATCCTTTGAATGACATAGGTCAAATAATAGGGAACATTTATATAAAACAGAAAAGAGCAACTGCTGGAGGTTGCCAATTCCCTTTTGTAAAAATCACATTTTGCCCCCAAATGTTTACATATATCCTTCTGGGAGGCACAGTAGGCAATTTCACCAAGTTTTTCCTTCCCCTCCAATCTATTTCAGGCCATGAGAGCCCTTTTAGAGACTTTTAATGAGACATTTTTAGAGACATTTTATAGACCTTTAATGAGATTTTAAGGATTCAATATGGTTATAATTATGTGGATTGTGCAATGTATTGTCTTGGTGTGTTGTTTCATAATTTGAGTTCTTTTTTATCTGTTTATGTACTGATGTCGGCACTGAATGTTTGCCATTGTTTGTTTTGTTGTAAGCTGCCCCGAGTCCCTTCAGGGAGATAGGGCAAACTATATATAAAGCTTCATTCATTCATTTTTTATAACAGAAAATATCCTGGAAATGATCTTCTGGTTCACTCCCTGTTATGGCTTCCCATGAACCTAAAACAACAAAGAGGGCCAAAGCATGGTGAAATTGCCCCCATGTCCCCAAGAGAGCATTTAGGGGCAAAAGAAATTCAAGCTTTTTGGACAATCCCTCTGCCTGGCACTTTAGCCCTGGTATAGGGTTGGGAAAACACAAAGAATCATTCATTTGCTTTAGAGCTATCTTGGACAGTGACTGTCTCTACAATATTTCAGATGACAGAAATGGAGATATATTCATGGCTTTTTTGGTATGATTCTTATTCTTTCTCTTCTTCTTCATTTTGATGTCAAGAGAGTGGAAAGGGAGCAATGGGGAAAGACAGAAACATCAGATATCTAATAGGAATGTGAGAATCCTGGAGGAAATAATTTGGTAGCCTTATGGTCATGTTATTCTTCCTCTCCTCTCTTTAGACTACATTTATGATTTTAAAATATGAAAATTGGATGGCCAGGACTTGAACTATTCTTTTTGTTAAAAAGGAAGTGACATTACTCATCATTATGTTTCTATCCCAATGTGAAGTAATTGCATCTTTGTTATTTTATCAAAGGAATTATTACAGGAACTTGACAGCAATGAGTCACTCTGCAATTCCTTTTGAAATGAATTTTAGGAGAAACTTTGAAATGCAGTAACAAAAAAACCACCACCAGTACCAATAGTTGTATGTGTTTTGATGGAATTATTATTATTAGTAGTATTATCTGAAAGAAAAAAATGGTTATTGTTCTTATCAAATTGTGCTTATCTAGGAAAGATAAGTTGGAGAAAAAGTTCTGCTGTGAAAGCAGTCACCACTTTTATGTTTACAAGGCAGGCAGAGAAAATAGAATTTGAAAGACATGGATTGATATAAGCCAAAGATAAGATGAAGGAGGATGTGGAAAATGTGGAATGACAGAGAAACTGGCATAAGACAAATAGATGTAGAAAGAGAAGAAAAGCAAGCTGCCAAGTGTAATATTGCAAAGAAAGCCAGGGGGAGGGGGGGAGGGAAAATGAAAATAGAGAAACAACACCACAAAACCATTGGTTAATATATTTTATAGACACACTTCAGTACTTTCATATCAAATTGCTATCTATTATCTCAGATGTTCTATTTTTCTTTCTTTCTCCTGCTTAAGGTATTGATCTTCTTGCCATTGTGTACTTGCAATTTTTAGAGCTTAATATTTAATTATTTTGAAGCTTATACTAGCATTTTTACCTTGGAACCCCTACAAAGCAAGAAGGTCCATGGCGTAGCTGTTTTTGTTTGTATTTAAATCAGAAACTAATGGCCAGCTTGTTAAATGGTTTGTTTCCGGGGGGGGGGGGGGGGGGATTAAGTACCAAAAAATGGATATACAGTGTTTATGGTATCCTGAAGGTTTTTGTTTCAGAAAGCAGGAAAACTATAGTTTCTATGGAACATAATGGCTCACATGCTCAGAAGTGTTGCCTGATTCACACCAGAGTATACATCTTGAATTGCCAGCTCTACAACACTTGATGAGTGTTGAGCAGGCGCAGAAAGCAAAACATGTGAACTATCCCCTTTGAAATACCTTGTTTGAATACCAGCTGCTATGAAAATTATCAAAGAGATAACTTTGTTAGTCTGTAGAAAGGAGAAAAAGGAGTCTTGTGGCAAATTCAAGACCAATCGGTTCATTGTTTTCAGCATATGTTTTCAATATATGCCAATTTGAGGGGTCAGATGAGCCAGCCAGAGAATGGATCTTTCCATTCCAAGTCACAGTACTTATGAAAGAAAGCAATCTTTGCATGTTAGCTCCAAGTGCAAGCTCTTTCATAACCCCATAGATCACAGAGGCCCAACTTTCATCAAAAGGGTGTCAGGGTGCATTTTGAATTCATATTCTCCCGATACCTGCAAGAGACGGTCTATTTATGGACACAACCCTAAGATGCCAGACTTGGCCATGGTGGTCCACACCTCAGTCACATCCCATCTGGACTACTGCAATGCTCTCTACGTGGGGCTGTCTTTGAGGATAGTTTGGAACCTGCAACTGGTTCAGTGATCAGCAGCTGGAGCGTCGTATAGGGAGAGGACCATTCCCCTTCTACAGCAGCTCCACTGGCTGCCGGTCCACTTCCAGGCTAAATACAAAGTACTGGTTATTACATTTAAACTCCTAAATGGTTAGGGCCTAGGCTATTTGACTAACCACATCTCCACATATAAACAATTATGGACACTGTGGTCTGCAGAGGAGGCCCTGATCTCAGTCCCACCTCCATCTCAAGTTGGTGTGGACGAGAGAGGGGGCCTTCTCTGGGATCTCCCCTTGCCTCTGGAATTCCTTCTCCAAAGAAATAAAAATTGCCACCTCTCTCATCTCCTTTAATACTTTTAAAAACCCATATTTGCACTTCAGCCTATGGAGAGGAGGAGGAGTAAATTAACTTAATATACAACCTCCTTTGGATGCTGGAAACCTACCCTGGCTCTGTCGGTGGTTGTAAACCATTTTACGCTGTTAGTGCACTTTAGTGGTCAGATTTTATTATGATGTAAATGTGTTCAACAAGATTTTATTATGCTTTTTAATTAATGATTTTGTTTTAATTGACTTACTTTTGGTTAGTTATTATAAGCATATATTGATGTTGTTTCATTCATTGGTTTGATTTGGTTTTTGTTTTCATTGTGATATTGAATGTTTGCCACTTTTTGTTTGGAAGCTGCCCTGAGTCTCCTCAGGGAGATAGGGTGGGCTACAAATGATGATGATGATGATGATTATTATTATTATTATTAGACAGTGATCAAAGAGCTTGCGCCCAGGTGGTATATGGAGTTTTCTGTTTATGACCTAACTACCGATGAGCAACTTCTACATCCCTGATCTCCCTTTGTCTTTATACCTGCCTTGAACTTTGTATCCCTTCAAACAGATAATACTTTGAAAGTGAGAAATTTCCTCCTACTGCCTTTCAAATAAAAAAAGTCTTCTCTACGCATTAAGCCTCTAGCCAAAGGCTTGGCCATGCATTACCACCATTTCTACAAATTCTCTTGCTTAAGGCACTCCCAGTCTTGAGGGCTTTGAAAACTGCTTTATAAATTCCAACACATTATATTTTTCTGTTTGTCTCCATGAACAAACCATCCCTACTTTGCTGAGTTAGGCTGCTCGCTGGCCTTTATAACTGCCACTGCTGTCAGTTCAGAACTCCAATGACAACTTTGGAAATAGGTTCTGAAATTCAATAGTGAAAGCCCCGGTGGCTAATACAAGACATTTGTATTTCTCACGCAAACCTGCAAACAAACTCCTTGTATCTGCAGACACAGAGAAAAGCCACTGCTCAGATTTAGGAGTAGTTTACAATAAGAAGGTTGTGCCATAAGTAACTGCCCCTTTCCCTTGTTTTTGAAGCTATACATGTTCCTCAGCTCTTTTATGTATGAAATAACCTTTGTGCTTAATGCCAGATGAAACAAACACTGTTTTTCAGGCTCTACATACTCTGAAGGTCATGAATGCAGGCTACAAATCAGGAAGAATAAAAATCGCCCTACAGTAGAAGTCAAAGATAACCTAATTTTTGACAGTGAATTTTTTGAATTAAATAGAAGGCAGACAAATGACCTCTGTACCTTTTTTGGCACAGCTGACAAAATACAGACTTTTGACCACAGCACTGACCAGGCCAATCTGAGTTGCAGAGACTAAACATGTAATGCAAAAATATAGTATGAAACTGGTCCTAATCATCTTTTCTTAAGGCTTGGAGAAGTCATGTAGATCAACAGCTTGAATTTCATATAGTATTTACACATCCCTTCTACCAGACCACTTCTTAAGGTACTAGTTTATTTTCCAATTATGTTCATACATTCTTTCCAATATGAATACAATCAAAATGCCAATGAACACCCCAACTGTGGAGGGTTTTCTGGTGAGTTGGGTTTTTTAAAGGTATTTTTTTATTGTTTTTGTTGTTTTGAAGGAATTTATTGTACTTCTGCAAACCCCAGGATTTCCCCAAGCATGCCGATGCTTCTCATTTCTTTATCAGTAACACTGCTTCTGTTACATTAGTCTCCTTTGCATTCACCATACAAGTTACCGTTAGATAAAGTGGTGCCAATTCAACAGAATACAGCAGAAAATTTCTGAGAATTTTCTGATACACACAGAACAGATCTCAAAAAAGAGTACTCCTTCTGGTAGATCACACATAAATTTGAAGGATATTGAACATTGCAGTTATCTGGTAGCCATGAGACAAGTTTCATAAATAAATCAAGGGTGGACCTACTATGTAGAATTAATGCAGTTTGACACCACTTTAACTATCATGACTCAATGTTGTGGAATCATAGAAGTTATAGATTTACAAGGTCTTTAGCCTTCCCTGCCAAATAGTGTTAGTGCTTCATCAAACTACAGTTCCGAGGATTCCTTACAATTGAACCATGGCAATTAAAGTGGTGCCAAATTCTCTAGAGTAGATGCACCCCAAGTACATATATATGTAGTATGTCCTATGTAACATCTGGAAGAAGCTATATAGGCAATTGCACTTATCCTAGAAACACCCAGCTATTACTTTGTCCCTATTATGGGCCCTGTTAACAAAGGATAAGGAAAGGTTTATTGGTGGTATATTCCTATCAAAGAACAAAGCAGAAAGGTAACCTCCCACACCTTGCAGAAGACAGCTGTAACATTTCTGCCAACTTCAAAAGACCAAAAGACCAAAAGACTTTCATGGCAAAGTCTATTTTAATTTTCTATACTCAGTCTAGTGCTTTGGATATTTGATGTTCTTAGTAGTGGCAAGTAGGATTAGTCCTGCAGAGATTCTGCTCTTTCTTATTCTGGAGATCAAAGTTTTAAACAATTGGAATCTACCTGGAAAGGAAGTGAGAGAGAGCTCTTGCAGGTTTTGGAAACTAAAGAAAGCAGTAAAACAATTTGTGCAGATAAGTCAGTAAGATATGACAAGATGCAGTTCTGTGCCTTCTTTTTATCAGGCCCAGATGGTGTAACATCTTTACTGTATCAGGACATTATTTAGATAAGAGCAAGTTCATAGAGGCTTAATTTGGTCAAGATGGAGGCAATATTCACACGTTATGGAAAGATGGCCAAATGTTCCCTTTGTTTCTTTTGCTCTAATTGGCAAGCAATGGAGATCTTTTGTAGCACCTGGGAATGGCACATTTTGAAAGTATAGTGTTCCTTTCTTTTTGTATATGGACCCAGCATACCAAGAAGGGATTTAGGAGCCTGTTTAAAGCCTTGTTTTAGTATCAAAATCCCAATGAAGTTGTATCTACATCTTTCTAAGTAGCATTCTTTTCAGATTATGTTGATGAGGGGATGATTACAGCAACTCAGCAGACCAGCTGTGCATGCTAACCAGTTTCTATCACGTTATTTTAAGCTACTATGGATATTGGTTGACTAGGATACATAAATTTTGACTGCAGATGTAGAGTTCCAGGTCTCTTTATCTTTGTGCTATTCTGTGATACTGTATATAGTGTCTTGTAGAAATATTTATTTCCCTTTCCCTTTTCCACATTTTGTTGTGTGACAATCTAGGAATGTAACTGATTTAATATCTACTTGAAATTCCACTTGTATTACCAATTGATGCACATGAGATACTTACTCAACAAGTGAAGGAGCACCATATTTTTACAGTGGCACAAATGTTAAGTGAATAAAAAATACTGCTACTGGTAAATGCCATTTCCATTCTAGATTGCAATACAATGAAATGTAGAAAAATCAAAGAGAAAACAGAATGTGTCTCTAACCAATTGGATCACTGCTTTTATAATGCGATATTGTGCTTGCTTTGAATCTTCTAAGCAATGTTAGCTCTTTCCCCACTTTCAGCATCTCGGTATCCTTCATTCATGGGGACAGATCTGTTTACAATAAACATTTGAACATAAGCACAAATTAGCAAGGAGGAATCCACTAAAACATTCTGGAAAATGGTACACAGTTTACTGGCTTTTCTTTCATGATTAGCCTACACAACCATTGTTTATTCAGTGAGTAATGTAAACTTTTCCTGGTAACTATGATATGATAGGTTCCAACGTTTAGTGAGATCTACAACTTGCCATAGTTTCTTCAACAGATATTTCAGATATTTTCTAGTATCTGCCAAGTGGCAGCACTGACTATGAAGTAGAATTTAGAATGTGCTTCTACTGTCTATCAACTTATTAGAAGTCAAATAATTGAGAGTACTTTGAATGAACAGTCATATTTTACCTTAGAATTGTCTAATTTGTCTTCGAGAATACCAGCTGCTATATTTGTTCTCAAAGATTCTCAAAAACATTTAGATATTGGTGTCCTGAGGAAAGAGTTTACATCTGCAAAACTGACTTAGCTTTTAATATTAACCAGGATATTTGGGTCAACAGCTACCAAAGCTAAACAAGATGGTGACAGTTGTGCATTATCAAGAACCATTACTTTTAAAGGGGGCTTTGCCAGTGACTTTAAAACAGTGGTTCTCAACCTGTGGGTCCCCAGGTGTTTTGGCCTACAACTTCCAGAAATCCCAACCAGTTTACTACCTGTCAGGATTTCTGGGAGTTGAAGGCAAAACATCTGGGGACCCAAAGGTTGAGAACTACTGCTCTAAAAGAATCTAATTTGTCAGTTATGGCAGCAAAACTGATTTTTCTTCAAACAAATGCATTGTACCAGGGTGAGATACGTTTTGACCGCAACCTGTATGATATTTAATATCTCAAAGCATTCACAAAAAAAGTATATGGTTCTAACAGTATTTTTGTGTTTTGTATTAGAGACCTTTTAAAATCTGAGACCCCAACAGCCTCATCACACCAGAGCATGGATCCACTTTAAATTCGGTTTCTGCCTTCTGCAAAATCTTGGGGTTTGGAGTTTTGTGAGGCCCTGGACCTGTCTGGCTGAGCAGATCAAAGGCCCCTCCCTAAACTACAAGCCCCAGAATTCTGTAGGAGGCAGAAACTGGGTTTAAAGTGGATGCATGTTCTAGTGCAGGCATAGGCAAACTTTGGCCCTCCAGGTGTTTTGGACTTTAACTCCCACAATTCCATAAATTCAGCACTGACTGTAATGCATCAAAAGCTCCCAAAATACTAGAGCTCATTATTCTAACTCTTACAAAATCTTTTGCCTCAGTCGTTATACTGCCAGGAGCAAAAAGACTAATTCCATATTATTCAAGGGTTTTTAAATATACATATACATACATACATACATACATACATATATATATATAGTACAGTTTACCTACATATATGTATGCCTTTTTCTACCACTTATTCATTAAACATCATTGGTCCTTTATTTTCATACGTGAGTATTGCAATATTAATTTAATAATCTGAGATTATTTCAAGAATGAAAAGATTTTGCTATAGAGGCATTTTGCCCCAATCATTTGTGTGTGAGAGAGAAACGGAACACAGGGCTGAAGAGCCGTCTTAAATCTGGGCTTACTTTGCAAAGGGTTGTTGCTGGGTATGTGTGCCTTCAAGTGACCTGTTGACTTATGGTAACCTAATTTATTTCACAGGATTTTCATTGCCAAAGAATACTCAGTGGTGGTTTTGCTCATTCCTTCCTCTAAAATCGAGCTTACAGCACCTTGTCTTTATTGGGTGTCTCACATGCAAGTACTAACCAAGGCTAACCCTGCTTAGCTTCCAAGATCAGAGAAAATCTGGCATGTTTCTCAAACAGTGTTTCTCAAACTGTGCTCTTCCAGGTGTTTTGGACTTCAGCTCCCATAAATCCCAGCCAATTTACCAGCTGTTAGGAATTGTGGGAGCTGAAATCCAAAACACCTGGAGGAGCTGAGTTTAAGAAACTCTAGTTTAGGGTATTTAGGCCCCTTGCCTCAGCCATTTCTAAAATGAGGAATAGGATGATCCTCAGAGGATGAAAACAATAAATAGTGTTACACACTTTGCTCATTAAAAAACTATCTAAATGATAAACAAGAACAGCAGGCATCCACCTAGAGCTCCCTAAAACTACACCAGTATTACTTGCTTGCAAAACCCATTTGAACACCCTTTTTTGATATACAATGAAAGCCATTTTTCTCCCAACAAATTAAGATTCAAATCAACCGAGGGTGGAAAAATGGATTTTTTCCATTCAAAATTAACTCACATTATCTAGATTTCAGGATGGCTCAGTAATGTACTCGCAAAGCACTGTCAACCATCTGTCACAGACATGCTTGTGTTCTCAGTAGGAAGGACATGACATAGAGTTGCTGCTACCAGCTGAGATATGATCTGTCATAATTGGGTCTCATCCAAATAACCAATTTACACATCCCTGGTTGGATCAAGCATGTGTGGTTGTTATTCTACCTCCTGGAAGACTGCCAGGTCTGCACAGAATATTAGGTTGCAACCTCAGCAAAGTGGAACTTGTTCGCAGGGGTGCTTTAAGGCCATAAAAATGAATGTTGTGGGGAGATGAAACAATCCATGATTTCACATGGCAGCAAGTTTGTGGAGTAATTGATAATTCTATGCAAAAAAGGATTGCACCCCCACCCCCAAATCTTTCAGTGGATTCAGCCTCCCACTACAGCTGACAAAAATGCTGAATAATACAGAGAAGGGATTCCCTGAAATGCAAAGGCAAGAGGCCACTATAACTAGAAATGAAATCCAAGAATATAAACTATAAGACAGTAATTTCTATATATGCTATTGTCATAGAACATTCAATGTACAGCCAAGGATGATAATCATCCTTGGTTGTACATTAAATGTTCTATGACAATAGCATATATAAAAATGCTGAATAAGCCACTGACATTCCAGGAGACTTGTGGTTGCTATTTCTGAGGCTGTTAGGAACCTGATCCTACAAAATAGCGTGGTGCAGAATAAAACCATTCCTACCTTTTTAGAAGCATAATCACAGGGCTTTTTGTGACTACTATGGCAATAGGGTGAAGGAAGGACCTTTTTGGAACTGTTCAGACATCCATGAAGGATCACAAACAGCTTGCATGCTGTTAAAACCCTAATATATAAGTTTCTAAAGTACAAAAACTGTTAACCATGCTCAAGATAGTGTGGGACACATGTGAAATACATGGGACTGTAATCGCCTTCCCAGTTAAATGATCCATTAAAGCAGGTATGCAATGTAATCTTCTAATTTGGTCAAGGAAACACACTGGTTTCAACTGGACAATCTGTGTTGGGACTGTGAAGGATATTTAATCTTGATGAGCTGTTAGGTTAGCATGAAAGTATCTTCTTTTGCTAGTCCTTCTCCAGTGATAGAAGGTATGCATAAATTGTCATTTATGAACTCATCAGACAGGGCTTTTATCAGCGGCATATGCCAGTTGAACCCAAGATGATCCACTGAGCTCACCAGCTTCCTTCTCATGGTGCACTTCCAGTGGGGCTCCGTGGGTCATCTAGAGAGGAGCCAATGTATCCCACCACAGCAGCAACATGGGAGGCTTCCTGTGATGCGCAGAAAGCAATGGGGGGAAAGCCGTGTGCTCAAAGCTTCCCCCATGGGATCAACTTCCTATCAAGCTGGGCGATGTGGGGTGTGGGCAATAGGTTCCTCACGACCCCCAATGACAGTCACCAGATTCGGCATGACACGTGGCGATTCTGGCAGCCCATGTGGCGAGGTCGATAGTTGGAAGGGACAGGTGTGTGTCTTCATCCTTAGGAGACTTCAAGGCACTTTTGTAGGCAGAATATAGTGAGTCTTAAGATGTTTGGCACGTCTGGAGAAAGATTTAACGTATCTAAGATAATTTAGCTCTGACAAAATCAACAGATTTTGGATGGGGAAACTTCCCCACATTTCTCTTCCTGGAACATCAGGTATAGCTCAGGTATGAGCTGGTGTTTTATCTGGCTTGTCAAGCTAAATTTCATGGTCACCTCTGTGGAACGCTTCAAATGTCTGAGGAAGAAAATAAATATCTCTAGAAGGTTATAAATCTGATTCATGTCCCTTTAAATAAAGTCTGCTTAATCTAGTTTGGTGCTATCCACATTTTTATCCCTTCCTCAGTGCAGCACTATCACATGACTGTTAAATATTTCACATTTGGCTTACATTTTGTGCAAATCACTAGTTGCTGCAGAAAAAATATCAATCTAATGTCATATTCAACATTCCCAGTGCTTTCTAGTATCTCTATGAACACTCAGCTATATTTATTCATATATATTTATTTGCTCTGACGGCAGCCATTTTTCAAAGAATCACTGATGTTTCATGACAATAGAGAGTGCAGAAATCATTTCTATGGCATTGTCCCTAGAACTGTATACACATCCTTTGTACAAGGTAGTCAAGTGATATGTACTTACCTTCACTATTCAGGATGTTTCAGAAACATCTTGGATTAATCGTCTCAGATATCATTCCAGTTACACAATATGGAAAATATTTCATTTTCTGCACAGACAACAGTTGCAATGAAAAGTCAAAAATGTAATAGTATAGGCATAGCAAGGTGGACTTTTTTATTCCTTGGACTTCCTCTTGCTTAATTGGTTTTCTTTTCCTTGAGCTGCATAAAACAACTGGGACGTTTGATCTACTGAATATCCATCAGCACTTCTAAGAGGTTTATAAAACCACAGATCTGACTCTTTCTCTGACAGACATATTTTTGAATCTAGAAACAGTTCTACAGTAAGATATTTTCATCAAAAATGTAAAACCTTATGAAAAATTCAAATGTTTTCGTAGAGTAGAAGCCCTCAACTGGAATAATGTAATCCCATGTATATACAGTGTGGTGTTATTGCTAGGTGAGTTTTCTTTTCTTCCCCCCAGTGATACTGATTTCAAAGGTCCTAATGCTTCTATCTGTCTGAAGAAGCCAGAGTAATAATTATTCTGATCTGTCATCACCTTGCCAGATCATGCTATTTCAGGGTTCTTGTTTTGAGTAAATTTAATTCCTTATCTCTGCAGCTTTATAAAACAGAAATCCATTTCAAACAATAAAGCATAAATAATGTATTTCTATTTTTGAATGTGTTCTCGGATATGGCTGCAATTTATGAGAAAAGCAACTATAATTATGAATGCAAATGATTTCACAGTTATTGCAACAGATTTTGTTTATATATGTTAAACTGTCTTGAAAAATAGCCTGCTTTTATGAGAAAAGCTGGGGCTTTTTCGTTCTTTCTTTTTTGAAAGTGGAAAAGAAAACAGAGTAACAACTATGGAAACTAGGACAAATGCTGTAGTGTGGCTCAAACTGTTTGAGTCAGTATTAAAATGCCAGATTCTTTTGTAGTGATGTATCTTAGACTTAAAACACTAAAGTTGTTTCCACAGTCCTGTAAAATAACAACCTAACCAGCATTTGTAGAGGAGCATATTGTTAAAATAAGAAATAACTTAAAATCCAAAGAGGAAAAAGCCATTACGGTTAATTAGCTCCTTCCCCCAAAATGTCTTGGCATACAATTTTCTGGCATTTTTTTTCATGTGTGTAGTACCACATTCCTTATCTATGAACTCAACATTTATTTATTTATTTATTTATTTATTTATTTGCAGTATTTATATTCCACCCTTCTCACCCCGAAGGAGACTCAGGGCGGATCACATTACACATATAGGCAAACATTCAATGCCTTTTAACATAGAGCAAAGACAAACAAACATAGGCTCCGAGCGGGCCTCGAACTCATGACCTCCTGATCAGAGTGATTCATTGCAGCTGGTTGCAGCTGGCTTGCTCTCCAGCCTGTGCCACAGCCCGAGCCCAATAATCCATAATTTCATTTATCAAAACTCCAAAAAATATATTCCTGAGAAGTGTTTGTGGACCTCTCTAGGCCCTCCAGTGCAATTCTATTGTATTGTTCTGGTTCAAGCATACCATAGGATAGCACTGGAGAGATCCACAAATAGAAGTGTTTGTGGACCTGTTTAGGTCCTTCAGTTGAAGACTCTATTAGGCTTGCGCAATTTGGCTGGAGGGCAATCCGGTTTCCCGAAAGATCCGGGAAGATCCAGCCAATTGGCTTCCCTTTTCATTCCTGAGACCCTTTCTTGCCTTCAAGGGATTCTAAAGGCAAGCAATGGGATCAAGGAAGCACCATTCCTGCAGTCCTTTCCAATCTGCCTTTCAATAGAGTCTGGGTTTGAGGAACGGGTTAAGGAAGCACCATTCCTGGGATCCTTTCCTTTCTGTCTTTTGAGGGAATCTGGGTTTGAAGGAACAAGATTAAGGAAGCCTTTCAATGAAGTCTGGGTTTCAGCAACAGGGATAAGGAAGCAGTGTGTAAGACACATTGCGGCATTCTTCTATTCGGATTGGTCCAATAGGCAGGGCTCACAGGGAAACCCTGTGTGAGCAGCACACGGCAGCCTCTTTGCACACTTGATGCCAAATACAGGAGGAGAAGCCATGATTGGCTATCACGTGGTCCTGTAATAGATAAACAATGTGACGGCTAGGCCCTTACCATTACAGCCATCTGACCAAGCCAAACATGACGGATTGGCCAAAGGGAACAGACCACTCTGAATCAAGTTAGGATCTGTAGGTTTGTTCATAAGTTGAATTTGTATGTAAGTCAGAACAGGTGTATGTAAGTTTGTATGTAAGTGTGACTCCAGTCAAAAAATATATTGTTATTGGGTTGCTTGTGAGTTTTTCAGGCTGTATGGCCATATTCCTGTAGCATTCTCTCCTAAAATTTCATTTGCATCTGTGGCTGGCATCTTCAGAGGTTTTGGATAGCACAGGGGGAGGGTTAACACCCCTGTGGTGTTTGTTTTGCTGTCTATACCCCTGTCCAGGAGATTTCACTTCACTCTCTGTCCCTGGGATCATTGGATTTTTAACCATTTGGCTTGTTGTGGAAACAAGGATTGGTGATAAAGCTTCAGTGGAGACACCGTTTCCCATGATAACTCTTTCAGGAGTGAATTTCCATTCCTGGGGAGAGATTTAACCCAGTTCCTCTTGTCTCACTCCCTTTCTTAACTAAGAGTTGTATGTAAGTTGGATGTTTGTAACTTGGGGACTGCCTGTATAGTAAAGATTGGGGTTTGCTATTATTTGTATTTTAAGGGCTGGTTTTGGAAAATATCCCTTGCAGATACATTTATTAAGTTGAGTGAAGCTGATTCTCAGGAATCTATGCAGAGAGGAGCAGTCTAAATGAACTGGATGCAGTGAACATTAAAGGAATGTCCTATAAACATGCATTGTATATGAATACTTCTAGAAAATCAGCTTAGCATTTCACCATTAAGTGATCTACTCGGTAGGCATACTAAGTAGTGCATTGTCAAATGCAGTTTGACATCACTTTGACTTTCATGGCTCAGTGCTACAAAATCTTAGGATACAGTATGTAGTCTTACAGGTCTTTAGCCTTCTCTGCCCAAGAGTGTTGGTGTCTCAGTAAACTACAAATCCTAGATTCCATACCATTGAGCCATGGCAGTCAAAGCAGTGTCAGTGCATCAATTCTAATGTGTACCCAGATGAAAAGTGACTTACTTTGTGAGCACTACCATGCAACATGTCTGCTAATTTTGAGAAGATACTTGTTGTTTCTGGCTTTAGGAACTCACCACTTTTACTCCAGAGCCCGCGCTGTTAGCCCCAGCTTCTGCCAACCTAGCAGTTTGAAAACATGCAAATGCGAGTAGATCAATAGGTACCGTTCTGGCGAGAAGGTAATGGCGCTCAATGCAGTCATGCTGGCCACATGACATTGGAAGCATCTACGGATAATGTCAGTTCTTCAGCTTAGAAATGGAGATAAGCACCAACCCCCAGAGTTGGACACAACTAGACTTAATGTCATGGGAAAACCTTTACCTCTACCTTTAACTTTTACTCTATTGTTTTCCTATTCTGTCTTTGATTTTACTGTCGGCATTGAGTATTGTTTAGCATCTGAATTCTACATATATTTTATTTACACTATCTTAGTTAATTTTAACATATATGTTAGAAATAGGACAGTTATAGGGCTTTCTAAAAAGGTTCTTATAACATGTGATAATACTTTTATTAATGTATCTTATCTGTATGGATCAGAGGATATAGAGAGCTTAAGGACAAACTTTATGCTTTTACTTCATACATGTACACATCTGCTTGGTGTTACATTGTAATTTATCCATTGTCTTGGATACACAATAAATGGCATCACTGTTCTAACATACCCACTAGCTTCTTAAGAGCTAAATGTAGTTGTTAGTGCCAAATAAAATTAATGCATTTAATCAATGAGAATGTGATCAGTGAGCAAGCATGTAATCCTATTGATTCAATGAATGTACTCTAGTTGAAACTATCAGTTGGATATAGTCCTTTTTACAAGGGGAGGGAAAATGCTGGCAAGATATCTATTCATTTAAGCCAATCATCACACCCTTGTGCTTGGCAGAATACTGTCCATCTAACAATGTTCACTTTTTAACTTCCAAGCTATTTAAAAATCATTTTGTTATAAAAATTAGCCATTTTGTTCAGTAGCAAGTATCCATTTAAGCCCAATATTACATCTGTAACATGGAAGACATTTCTGTCAGACTAATATTATAACATATATTAGAAACATTCCTTTCTGGAAACCAGTTGGGATACCAAAGTATCTGGGCTATTTTTACATATGTGCTACGATCAACTATAGAAGCCCCGCCTATTGCTAAAACAATTGATGATCATTATAATTCTATCCCGAGTCCTTCTTGAATAGTCTACAGATAATTAAATTATTATACAGTGGGCCCTTGGCATCTGCTGGAGTTTGGTTCCAGGATGGGTACTAAAATCTGTGGTTGCTCTTAAATCACATTATAGAGGATGCTGTAGTAAAATTTTATAAATGGCAAGACTTGCTTTGGATTTGTTTGTTTGTTTTGCTGGGGAGAGAGAAATTTTCAGCATCCGTAGATGTAGACGGTATTATTTTGAAAATAAGACAATCCAGAAATATACCATGCAGTTGCTAGACACAAACCAAGTACTTTCATCTGCTTGCATAGATGGAAGGTGAGGGTGTTTGCAAGCACTAATCATAGCAGCAGTAGTAATATTACAAATACTGATTAAGGTGCACGGATTAATACTGCTGTTGCACAGTTTATGACAAGTCCTTCTGATCAGGTGAATTAAGCAGCCTGAGGTAGTGTTTGCATACTAATAAGTCTAGATGTTTACAAAATTACATGGCATTTCAGATTCATGTTATAAGCCAAAGCTATATAGAAGGAAAATTGCTTTAAATCTGTGATACAGAAACCTGTGGTGAAGGTACACCTATAAGCTCATCATATTGCATAAGCAAGATGCTGAAAGCTTACTTTCAAGTATAAATGATTAATTGCTCAAATTCCAACAACGGTTCATGTGTCTGTTTTTATACAACATGGTGATTGAACATGTCAGCTCTATTTTGATCACAATGCATTTTTCATTGAACAGTCTATGGACTTTATCACACCAGCATGTTGGTTTGTCACAATTGCATTGGTTAAGCTTAGCAGAAGGCACTATGATTGGAACAATCTCTTTCACACTTCAGCGCAATTGCACAATATTGACATTTTGTTGATACAAACTCCTCCAATTAACCTTCCATACAGCCTCACTTCCTATCTGTATTTGCCCAACACTGCATGTGCAGTGTGGGTTTTTTCCCTATTTTTCTTTATTATATAGTCACATAGTTCTAGTGTCCTCGTGAGAGCTTCCTCCATTTAGAAATACTGCAATTACAGGAAAAATAGGATTGCATAATGAAAAGCGATATAGGACTAATTAATGACAACCGTGACATCATACAGTAAGTCCCGTTCATGCCGTTCATGCCATTCATGACTTAAGTCCTGAAGGTAGAGAGCATACATGTGTACATCTTGGATGTACACAGGTATTGTTCATAAGATTCAATTGAAGCACCAAAGATAGGACACAATAGTTATGAGGTGCAATTTCACCTCCTCTTCCATGTATGTTTCCTATTTGCTGCATGAATATAGCTGTGGCTTAAGCATCGAAGATACTGGTAGAACTAAGCAAAAGTATCCTTATTGCCTGTTCATGATGAAGAGAGAAGAAAGGTCAACCTAAATCAATATATCAACTTCTTTGAAAAGGATAGAGCAAAATCTATATTTTTCTACTAAGGTACTATTTCTTGCCAATGTTTAAATTATCTTTTTTTCTGAATGAAAAGTTGATTGTGGCTGACAGTATTCTCATTTTGGAGTCAGTAAGGCAATAGGTTACTATTGTGGCTAAAGAAGCTATACTCAAGAGTGGAGCCACACAGCACTAAAATACAGTATTTGAAAATAACAATAGTAAGAAAGACTTGCCTGATAATTTTTTTGCCCTGGGGGAGAGTTTAATAAATCTCCTTGCATCTTTTTCATAAAGAACATGTTCCTTTGTCTGGAAGTTCAATGTTTCACTACTCAACTGGCAGAGTGGAGGAATGTAAGTATGTTGAGTAATGAAATCACATTCAGATGATGATGATAATCATCCTGCCTATGTATACATCAGCTGTAGAAATAATAAATTTCCTTCCATGAAAAACAAAGGATGATTAGCTAAATTTCCAAAGTAAAAATCAACAAAATATGGACAAACAGAAAACATCATGAACTGAATCCTGTTGTTAATCTCAGTTAGAGTAGACCAACTGAATCGGGTTTTTTATAGTGAGAATAACATCGATTCAATGGGTCTATTGCTATTGGTACAGTAGAGTCTCACTTATCCAAGCTAAACGGGCCAGCAGAAGCTTGGATAAGCGAATAACTTGGATGATAAGGAGTCATTAAGGAAAAGTCTATTAAACATCAAATTAGGTTATGATTTTACAAATTAAGCACCAAAACTTCATGTTATACAACAAATTTGACAGAAAAAGTAGTTCAATACGCAGTAATGTTATGTTGTAATTACTGTATTTACGAATTTATCACCAAAATATCACGATATATTGAAAACATTGACTACAAAAATGGCTTGGATTATCCAGAGGCTTGGATAAGCGAGGCTTGGATTAGTGAGACTCTACTGTACTAAGAATTCCACTAACAAAGGTCAAAGTTCTAGGCAGCATCTTCTTCCAACAGCTATAAAAAGGAATTGATGATGGAGTAAAGCAAGCCCTGCTAGGAAAATAGATAACATTATTTAGGGGAGACAATTATGGCCCCTAAAATCCTATTGCTGAAAATAAAAATCTTTTGTAAAATCACTTCTTTGGGCATATTGCTATTGCATATCATGGCTTGGCTTCAGAATCAAGTCATAGTATAGAACAGACTCACAGTAATTAATTGAACTTGCAATCCTAACTAAAAATAAACTGGCAGTGGATTGGGTCTTCTTTAGCATTCTTAGAACAGACTCCATTGAAATTAATGCGATTAACTACATCACAACTACTTTAAGTCTCATTGATTTCAGTGGGTTTACTCTAAGTTCATTGTCCATATATTCTTGCAGTTTTTCATATATTGTGTGCCATGGACCTTTAGCTATTTCCACTGTCATGCTGCAACAATTTCTTCTGCCCGATCAGAAGCAAACTACCTTCTGGTTGCTTGGAAGCAAATTGACTGTCTGTTTTGACACCTCTCTGAGAACCATAACTACTATATCACATCCTACTTTCCCCCTTCTTTTCTCATTAGCACATTGTATTCAGTCTCTAAAAACTTGTTGTTGTTTTTTTAATCGACAGAATTCAATCCAAAGGTAGCAGGACAAGTAATTGAATGTTTACGTGATCCTTGAAGAGCGAGCCAAGATGGCAGTCACAGAAGCAACATGCAAGTGGCAGGGTTTGTACAGCTCTCTCTGGGATACACAAACAACAGTTAATAATTAGAACTGGAAAAGAATCATGGAATGCTAAGCATCATATGATTCTCTAGTTTCAGGCATGAGAAGAAGGCAGAAGTATATTTATAAATTGTTAGATGGTTTTAAAAAGCCACAGCAATGTAAAGCCAAGAGAGCAGTTGAAATGTGAAAGCCAGCATCACAGGGCACATTTAGAGAAGCACTGTTTTCCTTCCCCACGGCCAATAAGATGTTCATTGGCAAAAGATGTGTAGTCTTTGTCAAGCATGTCCAGATGGCCCTTGTGAATAACACTGAGCACACAGCAGTGATATACTTGTTGGACAGATAACTTACAAATTTGGAATGAGCCTCTTGAAGAGATCCTTCATTAAGCTAATAATGTGTCTGGTTATATGGTAAACACAAGCCAAGGGTGCTGCTAACATTTTCAAAAAAGGAGTAAGTTTCAGCTGCTATGGCAACCTGGACGATGCCGATGAAATCAGTTCTTGATTATATTCAGACACCATGAGTCCGTGGATGCAAATGACTTCTTGGAAGGTGAAATATGTTTAGAAAAAATGCATCAAAAGAAGCATATCACTCTTCTTTCCGTGGTTAGTAAGAGGAAGCATGGAGACAGGAAGCAAGAAATATCGTGATGTGGAGAGGTTTTCAGGCATCTAGTGAATGTCATTCCTGTCTCTTCAGTACCTTTTCCTCAGGATGTGGGTAGTCATGTAAGCCAATCATCCACTGAATCACTCTACAATAAAATATCACTCATACATGATTTGACTCTTGATGAGCAGGCTGACCTGACATGTATAACCAAGATTCAATTATAGCAACTTGACGTACCTCTACCCACTCACATGCTGCAATACCTATCCTTGTTGGAGGGCTGACAGGGTGTGTTAGAGTCATCCAGAATTCTGTCTTTCTCAACTAGGAAACCAACCAGGCTGAGACTATCTGGTACTGCATCAGAGAAATAAAACTGAGTAATTGATGTAGCACCTATATGCTCAACAACCTCTGTGGTTGAACAGATAGCAATGATTTCTACTTATTTACTTGGGTGATCCCTCGTTGTCTAAGTATGATAGCCTTCCAAGTGTAGTGTCTTGGTGGTGGATACATAAGTGACTGTGGAGCCCTATTCTTGACCAGCATGTTCTTCCACAATGAGGACATCAGTTTCCAGTTGGAAGGAGGTCCCAGTCAGGGTTGGCTTGACACGCCTTTTGGCACATTTCTCCCTTTTGCCCTCCATTCGTGCCTCTTCAAATTCCACAGCACTGCTGGTCACAGCTGACCACCAGTTAGAGCGTTCAAGATCCAGGGCTTCCCAGTTCTCAGTGTCTATGCCATGGTTTTTAAGGTTAGCTTTAAGCCCATCTTGAAATCTCATTTCCTGACAACCAACCTTCTGTTTTCCATTCTTGAGTTGGGAATATAGTGACTGCTTTGGGAGCATTTGGGCATTTGGACAATGTGAACAGTCCAGCAGCTGATGCTGTAGGAGCATTGCTTCAATTATTTCTATTGTGATATTGAAGCATCACAGAATGTGCTCCTAGTGGACTCCAATATCAATGAAACAATTGTTCTGGAGAAACCAGATGAGTACTCCATGCCCACCATTGCAACCAAGAAATTATGCCAGTATATCACTGGACTAATATATGCCTGCCCTACATATTCTTGATGTAGTGCTTCCTGTAAAACAAACTAGGACTGAGTCAGCTCTCTTGTATTAATGTTTCCTGAAAAGTGGGAAGCCTGGAAATAGAGAAATAATTTCTGCAAGGGAAAAAAAGCTTTTTTTTAAAAAGGGAAAATCATATCCTTGTCTGTTTTTAAGACAATGTGGTCCCTCTCCACCAAGACTCTGTACTAAAAGACAGACATTTCAACTCATCTGTCCTAATGAAGTCACATTAGTCAGGTTCCAAAACTTGTTAACATTCTTGGGAGTAAGCCTAGAGCTCTACAAACACAACCAAGATGTAACCGTCTTTGATACCTCAAGCATGGACTCCCTGTGAAAATGCAAGTCCAGGTTGAAGCAGTTCTGAGGTTCTTGGTAATAAAGGTCTTAGCAGGAATCACACTAGACTGTTCCTATCTCCAATTCTGACAATATCTCTTTGCAAACAGTAGTTCCATCACACCAGCTTGTGATTCTTCTGCTGATACAATGGCAATGGAAAAGATGAATTTTCTTACTGACATTCCTATGTTGCTGACATGATGCTCCACAGTGTGCTCCACCATACTTTTTTGTCATTTGTGCTCCATTTGTCTTTTAGTATTCATTTCAAAATCCTAAGTGATCCCATGTACCAAGGAAAACAGCTATCTGAGACATAGGGAAATAAATCTTTCCCTTCAAGATGTTAACCATGGCTTTTATATTATTGTCTCTGCTAACGCCTTGCTTGGTCCTTCAGATTATTCCATAATTCTTCCTATACATTCCCCATATGTAGAGCAATTCTGTAAGGCTTTCACCCTCCCACATTATTTAAGCTGTGACCAGTGCCGCTTTACAGGAGTTGGTTTATCCATCCATTCTGAAACATGAAAGTATATCACTGCAAATGTACTCTAGTTAATAAATAACATAAACAGGCATTTAGCTGAAAAGCCATTTAACATCAGCCGTAATAAGTGACAGACAAAATTATGATAGAGAACACCTATTCAAGGAGATGAAATATGACTCAGAGAAAGGGGAGCTGATCTGTAATGAATGCAGTGCAACTGCTTGTTTACAGTGATTGCTGTGTTCAGGCTGAAGGGGATGCATTAAAACATGCCGAATCATGATGATAGCTTCCATTTCCCTAATAGAACTGTATCCCTACTGGAATTATTATGTAAAATTTAAATGTAGGTATAATGTTCAATAATGGTGCAAGGGAAGTGTATAAATGTACAAAGGTAAGTAGAATAGATGGGGTACATTCATTTTCTTGTCAAACTAACCAAAGTCAAACTTAAAGCAAACAGTTCTTACTTCTTTTACTCTGAGTTTTAACTTCTTATATTTTGTGTTTTAATGTTTCCATATCTTCAAAGGGAGATCTATACTTAAAACAGAACAGCTGCATCCTTTTTTTCTAAAGTTTGCCTCACTGAAAGATAAACAGCAATATTTAATTTCCTTAGCAAGCACACTAAAAGTTGATAATAACAAGCTAATGATTTGAGTTAATTATCTAATTATCTGAGACCCACTGTTCTTTCTTATGAATTCAAAATGAGAATTTTACCATTGGAGTAAAAAAAAAAGGCCTATGGTATTGCAATTTCAATATTACTTTATCCTTCAGTGTTTTAGTATTGGGTTGTTGTATGTTTTCCAGGCTGTATGGCCATGTTCCAGAAGCATTCTCTCCTGACGTTTCGCCCACATCTATGGCAGGTATCCTCAGAGGTTGTGAGGTACCTCACAACCTCTGAGGATGCCTGCCATAGATGTGGGTGAAACGTCAGGAGAGAATGCTTCTGGAACAAGGCCATACAGCCCGGAAAACATACAACAACCTTGTGATCCCAGCCATGAAAGCCTTCGACAATACATTGTTTTAGTATTGTTGGTAATGAGACCAAAAGTATGTCTGAATGGGAGATCTAGGGCAGGACACTCTCTATAAAGCACTTTCAGATCTCTAAAGGAAATATGGTACACATGGTATCAGAATAATTTGGATTATCTGCTCTGATTGCAGCAACTGTGTTATAGTTCCCATGGCAAACAGCTATAAGTGATGATATGTTAAAGGAAACAGCATCCAATTTAACAACCATTTCTTGAAAGCAAACAATAATAGAAATCTTTTGTATTTATGCTCTGGTTCTGACCAACCTCCCGGAAGCAATACATTGGCCTATTGTCATAGTGGTTTGAGCAATGGACTATGACTTTGGAGACCAGGGTTCAATTCTCTGCTCAGCCATGTAAACCCACAGGGTGACCTTGAATACATCACACTCTCTACTCCAGAAAACCAAAGAAAGGGTCATATTTGGATCACTGTTAAGTCAGAAACAAAAGGAAGGCACAACAAAATATATCCTACTTCTATTCAAGCAGGATTCTTCTTAAATGCTAAGCTCTTGTACCAGAACACTTTCACTTAGAAATTGTTGGTATTTAATAAAATATCTTCACAACTCAAAAGTGGCTTGCAGTATGTTCTCAAGTTGCTTCTGACATGGAAAATAACTCATATGGAAGCTGACTTCAAATATCTCTAAATCAGTGAAAGGCTGCCATTCTTCTTCAAATTTCACCAGATGCTTCCAAATTTGAAGAAGAATGGCAGCCTTTTATTGACTATTTAAAAGAAGAAAAGAAAATGAAAATTAGCATTTTTTACAGCATTAAGGGGAAATTAGTAGTATATGAATGTAGGGATAACAAGAAAAGAAAAAATAGAGACGCTAGTGACAAGAATAACAGGATACCCAATAATATCCAAGGGATACTGAAAAGTTAATCTACCAGAGATAAGAAGAATTATGGGGGAAAGGATAGAATTTTTTGTTATGAAGAAGATAGCAGAGGCAGAGTAGGAAGTGTTAGTTAGGGCTTTCTACTTTCTATTTCTGAACTTTTCTATCTCCTTTGTTTCAAAACACCATACACCCGCTTTTCTATCCTTCTGTTTTAGATTAGAAAAGAAATGTTCTCTTTCCCCCCCTGCTTTTCTTGTTTAACATCATAGAAACTTTGCTTGTATTAGATAACAATGGAGAAAGACAAAGATGTAAGATGTTAAAAATGCCCCACTCCATATCTACCCTTGTACCCTTTCCCATATCTTTGCAATAAAAATCATATGGAAAAAAGCAAATATCTCTAAAAACCACTTGGCCATATTAGACTCAAGCAAATAAAAGTGATTGAGTCAGAGACTTAAAAGTGGTACGAGAAGGTCACAAGCAAGATTATAGAAGTAAATTGCATTACATACACTGCCGCTCCCATTGCTCGTGTATGCCATTGCTGTTACTGATATTTTGTGCTGCTACGACAATGATAGCTACTACTACTACTGATTGTTACTATCAGCAGTAATTTCAATAGACATTGTGAACTGAAAGCACAGCTGGTGGAACAGGGAAGGAATAAAACTGACCAATACAAAGACAGATGCCTGCAAAAGACATTGGAAAGCCAGTACCAGTCTGAATAGGATTGCCATTTGGATTAAATGGACCAGTGATCTTATTCAGCATAAAGCATTTTCATATGCTCAAACCACTGAGATAATAGCTAATCTTCATTTTAAATCAACAGCATTGTCCCTGCTTCTCTAATATAATAACACGCTGCATTTTTTTTACTGCAAGTGATGCTTTAATTTATTGTGTTTTGCTTTCAAAAGAATACCCTATAAATAAGCCTGTTGTCATGATTAATCACTTGCCAAACTTCATTTTGAAATTATTTATTTCAGAGTTTATGCAAGTTCATGGAAAGGGTAAACTTCAAAGTTGTTTAAATGCATTGTTTAATAAGTGAAATGCTTATTTTTTATCATTACTTTTGCCTTTTCTATTACATGGTTATGCTTAAGGCAGTTTTGTGGGGGTTTTAAGGCTAAATGTTCCAGGAATTTGAATCAAAACAAAAATCCTAGAGCTGAAAAAAAGATATTGTTCACAGAAATACGTATACTATTGAAATGGAATAGACCAGCTTGCCCAACCTGCTGCCCAAAATGCAGGGCCTCCCACAGATTAAATCGCATATGCCAGAACATGTTGTGCTACCATGATGGAGGTGATACAGTGCAGAAATTCCAGATGAATTGTGCCAAGTGAATTAATCAGGGATAGGCAACACATAGATCTAGATTCTGGGCGATATAGTCAATCAGCTAAGATTTCTGACTTTTTAAGCAGGAGCAAAGTAATATCCCTGCCTCCAAATAATATTATTTAAACAATGATAATTTTAAAAGCTTGTGATAGGAGTGCAATTTTGTGTGTGGAAAAACTATACTGTACATTCTTTTCCGTTCTAGGAATCAAAACAAATGCCTGAAAAAATTACTAAGATTTAAAACAGTTATAGCATTCAGAAGAAACAATGTATGCCTTTTGTCCCAGGCTTTGTTTGGTAGTTCTTGGGGGTTAAAGAAGTGGTTCTCAACCTAGGACCTCCAGATGTTTTTGGCCTACAATTCCCAGAAATTCCAGCCAGTTTACCAGCTGTTAGGATTTCTGGGAGTTGAAGGCCAGAAACATCTGGGGACCCCAGGTCGAGAACCACTGGGTTAAAGTTTAAAAAGGTGGAGGGAAAGAAAAAAAGGGAGGGGAATGACATCTGCCCACATTTGAGCCATGCCCGAGGTCAGCTCTTTCAATTAGTTAGGCAGCAGAACTGGTGTGCCAAATTGTTACACTGTAAGCAATTATTATCAAGGTTCTGCCATCATCACATATCAAAGAAATAGTAGTCTCATCACTTTTGCTGGGATTAGGGGTACAGGGCCCCTGTGAAAGTGGAAAACTGTGAATTAAAAAATACCTTTTTACTTGAAGTAAGGTTTATCAAGAAATTTCTAAGTCCTACAGGGACACTTCATGACCAAATTATTTCAGAAAATTGATTGGAAATGTTTATAGCAACTCCTGTTGGAAGTTCGCCATAGAATCGCCTTGGAGGACCACATGTTTTCTAGAGACAACCCATCTCTAGGAATACTTCAGGGCAATTTTGTGGTCAATTTCCAACAGAAGTTGTTACAAACACCTCCAATCAATTTTGTTTAAAATAAGGGTTTTAGCACCTAACACAACTGGGATATCTAGTAGGTAGGTAGGGTGACTTAGATTCATGTAGTCATTATTTATAGAGCTGTCAAGATCAAATAGATTCTGCATGCTTCACTCCTCCTCCTTCCTCTCATGGTTTTTTAAAAAATCTCTATAGTTTCCAGGCATGTGCCTCTTTTTATCTTGTTCTAACAGATTGCGCTTAAATGTCACTGAGCTGGCTGCTGGCCTTGGTGTAGCCTAGAGATGTTCTACAAGACTAGAAGCAGTAACACTGGACTCTTCTAGCTTTGTGTGCAGTGAGTGGGGATCATCACAAGTTCTTAGTGTGAAAGTGCCCCTCCCTCAGGGGGTTTTGAAGCTTGAATTACTCTTTAATTACTGAATTGCTTCATAAAATCAGACATATCCTGTTGATGCACACACTTTCCTTTTTCACACAGAGTCCACAGTCTTGTATACAGTAGAATCTCACTTATCCAACACTCACTTATCCAATGTTCTGGATTATCCAACACATTTTTGTAGTCAATGTTTTCAATACATCGTGATATTTTGGGTGCTAAATTCGTAAATACAGTAATTACTACATAGCATTACTGCATATTGAACTACTTTTTCTGTCAAATTTGTTACATAACATGATGTTTTGGTGCTTAATTTGTAAAATCATAACTTAATTTGATGTTTAATAGGCTTTCCCTTAATCCCTCCTTATTGTCCAACATCTTCGCTTATCCAACATTCTGCCAGCCCGTTTATGTTGGATAAGTGAGACTCTACTGTATTTTAAACACTATAAGACTTACCAGTATATAGGATTTCACTGTAGATTTTATCACATGCAGTAATAGCATTATTCTTCCAACTTGTTACAGTTCTGTTTCATTTTTACCATGTTTATACCACTTTGTAACTCTTACACCACGTCAAGGTAAAGGTAAAGGTTTCCCTGACATTAAGTCTAGACATGTCTGACTCTGGGGGTTGGTGCTCATCTCCATTTCTAAGCCAAAGAGCCGGCGTTGTCCATAGACACCTCCAAAGTCATGTGGCTGGCATGACTGCATGGAGCGCCATTACCTTCCCACCAGAGCGGTACCTATTGATCTACTCACATTGGCATGTTTTCGAACTGCTAGGTTGGCAGGAGCTGGAGCTAACAGCGGCCGCTCATGCCACTCCTGGGGTTTGAACCTGGGACCTTTCCGTCTGCAAGTTCAGCAGCTCAGTGCTTTAACACACTCCGCCACCGGGGTTCTTACTTTCTGCAAATACTTACATTCTTTGCCATTTTAATTGTTGATCTGCATGAACAAACTGCCTTGAATTCCATTCTGAAAGAAAGGCGGAGTAGAAATCCAACCAACAAATAAAACTACAAATATATTGAACATTTTGGATTTTTGAAAGATTGCTAACATAGGTACTGATGAGACAATTCTCCTCACCTTTATCCTTATCGATGCCCCTAGTTTGCTTCATTTTGTGAATGTTTATAATATTTTGTATGCTGGGAACATAAATACTTTTGCACACTTATGTCTGGGCAATACACTGAGGCCAGTCATGGGAGAGGGCCTTCCTTCTCTGTACACTGTTTCCCTCTCTAAAATTCAACATCAATTTATTCATGGAGACAGGAGAAGAAGAGGTAGACAGAAAAGTATGTACATGCATTATGAGTACATCAAACTCTTATCATTGTTTCAATCCTTTGCAAAGAGATTTAAAATCATTTCAGAAAGTGTATGCTAATCTTCTTCACTAAGCAAGGAAGAAGACAAGCAAATGAACATCAGGTCCTGCTCTTCCATCTCCCAAAGGCAATTTAGATGCTTCTGTACTATGAGAATGGTACAGGAGAATCCTGATGATTTTTGTTATTATGTCTTGGAATCATAGTGTTGGAACAGATCACAAGGGCAACCTACTCCACCCTCCTGCCATGCAAGAACACACAGTCAAAGCACTTCTGACAAATGTCCATCCAGTCTGTTTAAAAACCTTCAGCAAAGGAGACTTCACCATACATTCAGAGGCAGCATATTCCACTGTCGAACCATCAGGAAGGTCCTCCTAATGTTTAGGTAGAATCTCTTCTGCAATTTGAATCTATTGCTTTATATTATGTCTCTAGAACTCTGGTGTTAATGACTCTTTGACATTTTAAACACTAATGAGTTTAATTTGGCACAAGCTTTTATGGAGTCCAGTCCAATTCCCTGGGCATAACTTTTTTCCTTCTTCTAACCATCCCCTTTTCCTCCTGTGTTGTATCTGCTTGGTTGTGTAAAGACAGAGACTGTGTGCCATGTATTTTATTAATATTTTTAAGCCACTTTGGAAGCCTTCTCTTTCTTTGACTCTGAAGTGTGGGTAAAATAATGTGTAAACAAACAATTAGTTAAATAGTACATTGGGAGTTCACATTCATTCACATTTCCAAAGGAAATGATGGGCATCGCAATAAGACTGTAGAAATGATATTCTCTAACAACAGCTGAAAAATGTTAGCTGGAGTGCTATGTCAAGTTGATAATGAGGTCAGAGCATTCTTTGGCTAATTATTTATTTTGACTAATTATGGCTTTTATTATCCTAATTTGAATAATAGCTGAACAAATACTAAAATGTCACTTCTAGCATCCCACCATTTTTCCCATCGTTGCTTTCTAATGGAACACTCACCATGTAGTCCTACCCACAACCAGCTAAAACCAGAAACTGCCAAATGAATATTCCAAATGCAACTAAGTGGGCTTCCTTCTGAGAAATATAAATATATATTATGAAACATGTTTGTATTACAATTAGGTTATCAGCATGGCTAATACAAAGATAAATGCACCATACAGTGCTTGCTTCAAATATCACTGTATTATTAATTTGTGTGTGCCCATGCACACATCTGCGTAAATCTCTGCGTAAGTAAGACCTTATCGTCAAAACAGATACTAATACAAAGAACCATTTTCCATGCAGTTAAGATGAAAAGTTCAACAGCACCTTACAATTAAGCAAGCAATATATAGCAAGACAGGAGTGGGATTGGGAAGGAATTTTTGCACTAATGGTATGCTGATTATTATTATTATCAGTAGTGATGAATGTACATTTATTACTAAAATCCCTATAAAAGAGTGCTTTAAACCCATCTTGAACGGTGAATTGTAAGGTAAACCGGTTCTAGATCTGCTTCTGGCTACTGCTGTGGTTCATATGACTGAATGCAATATTTCACTCTTTTCTCACCCTCCAATGCAACTAGAAATACAAGGGATAGTTTTTCTAGTCTAGTTTGCTCCAGTTAAGATTTAAATTGGCTTAGCCAGAGCTTTCAGGTTCCATTATTTACACAAACAAAGGAACACTCAAATTTGATTTATCTATTTCATCAGCTTTCGCATAGATTAGTTTTTGGCTGGTTCCATTCTCACATTCCAGTTCCAATGGCTTTCCAAAACATCTAGAGTGCACCTCCAATAGCATCAAAATGGTAATGCTAATGCAGCTTTCCAAGCTAATTGGCTAGTATCCAGTAGTACAAATGGGCAGAAATGAAAAGGCTTGAGGAAAACACATACATTTCAGTGGAGTATTTAATTTCTGATTGCTGATATGCCAGGCACAGCGCCCTCATACCTTTACCCTATTTACTGATAAGAGGCACTCCCTCCATCCCAGTTACCATTGCTATAGCTTTTCAGGAACAATTATTTGGTCCCAGTGGCTGGTAAGATGTCTTCCCTACAACCAACTACATCTGCTGTCTCCTCTGATGGAGAAAAAAGCAGCCAGCCTCTTCTGGGCTTAATTTCCCCCACTGCCATCCCATTTTCCTTGTGAGGTGTGCCTTTTTAAGACAGATTGTATACCTGAGGGCAGGGAGCAATTTACAAGCCATTGTTGGCCTTTTTAGTTGCAGGAGAGATATAAATGATCTCGGTAGATAGACAGACAAGACTGACACACAGACAATAGATAGATATATAAATTTTGAACACAGCATGTCAGGATAATCAGCAAAACGTTCAACAAAAGTGCAATCGTTCTTTCCCACTGTTTGTGTCCAGCATCATTACAAATGCCAACAGTGTATGGCAGCTAATTGTGTGAAGACAGGGAATACCTTGAATTGGCTGGCGGCATCACAGCTGCTTTGGAACTCTGCAAATCTCTTGCCACCTTTCCCAGTATTTTTGGAAATAAATAAATAAAACCTTGTGTACTGGCTTTACTCCATCTTTGTATTCTTGGAATTAAGAACTCAGCCGATCCTCCATATGCTTGGCTACTTTTCCCTCCTCTTTCCATCTCAGTGGTGGGCTGTTGACTGGTGCTTACACAGCTGGAGCCAGGGGCTATGGAGATAGGACTTAATGAAAACAAAGACAGGTGGCAGTACCTCCAGCCATAATGTACATTTAGAAAACATTATACAAGACACAAAATTAGAATGAGTTCTGTGGAGTCATTGATCAAAGTGACTGAAATGGTGGACATATCATTAGTCAGAAGTGTCTTTTATAGTTAAAGCTATTTTAAAAAAATAATAAGCAAAGCATAAAAGTACAAGAACTGTAGGAAAATAGAAGTTCATACTGCAAAAGCAAGAAAACAGCTATCACCAGAAACCAGATGGATTTTAGTTTAAAGTAGCTTTGTATATTTTGATTGAGTATTCATTTATTCTCAGTTGGCTTCAGAGAGACTGCAAGATAGAACCAAGTTAACTGAAGAGGAAGAAAGCCATGATTTTCAGATGATAGGTATAACTTTTTAATACCACACACTTATTCTCCAGATGTCTGCTCAGTAAGTGAAACCATACCTAAAATAAGCTTCTGGTGCTGTTTAGTAGACATATTTTTAAATCTGCTTTAAATATGCAATATGTTGCCTTAACTTTGGATATGCTTCCACAGTAATAAGCCTCAGAGAGTGCCAGCCTAGCAACTGTGGGGAAAGCTTCAATTCATTGGTTTGCATTATTACAGAAAGTTCACTTAACAGTTGGATTTGAATCATCAGAGCACTGTGTTAACCCATCACCAATTTATTTGAGCATCACTTATGGAAAATACAGAAGGAGCTTGATGCACTATCTATAAAATATGTATTACAATATATCCAGCGAATATGTAAGTACTATATATGAAGGGCTCAGAGATGAACTAAAAATAAGGAATTAAGACAAGGCTGGGACTGAGCCCAGCACTTGCCTGATTTAAGGCTGCAGAATTTGACAGGACTAAGCTCTGAGAATACAATTTGAAAAGAACGGAAGAGACTGACATGATAATGATATCAAGCTATGACAGTTATGAATGCAATGGGATATGAGTCAAAGAGAATAGTTTTGATCATGTACCTTAAATTAGGAATCTAATTCTTTAGTAATCTCTTCACACTGTGGAAAAAAAACAGTTTTTGAAGTTTACTTGTAGTCTAGGACTCATTCTGTGAACATTTCATGCATGGTTTTTGATATATAAAATGGCATTTTCTGTACAGGAAACAGAAAATGCTGTTTTCTGAGCAGAAAATGTTGCAGTTGAACTTAGCATGCATGAATTTCACTAATGAAACTCAAAAAATATTTTTTCTCTTTCCTGCATAAGACCATTTTCTACTCATACAAACACACACACACAACCCATATGTGAAATGTACACAAAGTCCCAAACTGGAGATATTGTGATTCTAGAATGCTTTTTTATTTCAGTCTTTCAACATCCAAAATATACATTTTTCCACCATAGTTTTATTTTTCCAAATATTATTTCCATTCCTACCTACAATTCAGGTCCTCCCTTTGACTTGCAAAGGTGTGCTTGTGATCAAAAGCACAAGTTAGGAAAGGTTTTCTCAAAAGGGGAAATGTACAGATTTGACTTGGCAGTGTTTTAGGATTTGGTGGGCTTGAGACTATACATAGAACAAAAATGAAGAGAAGTATGCTACATATGCTAATTTAAACACAAATGTGAAATGTTTGTAGTTAGTCTGCCTGTGTCTGCCAACTCTTACAACTGTTTGAAAATTATTTTGAACACAATTAACAGCCTCTTGTGTGGACAGGATTTTATGTTGTGACAAATCTAAGGCAATAGAGATGTTCAAGATTGAAACTATTTTACCTTAGAAGGTTTTATTTAATTTCTACCCCTCCTTTCAATCAAAATGGGATTCAATTATTTCTCATAGCATGTGACCTCCCTTTCCTACCTTCTTCTTTAAGGTAAATTCAGGCCCCATCTACACTGCCATATAATCCAGTTTCTAAATGCGTATTATCTGCTTTAAACTAGATTACATGGCAGTGTAGACTCATATAATCCAGTTGAAAGCAGATAACTTGAATTCAGAAACTGGATTATATGGTCAGTGTAGATGGAGCCTCAGTGCTCAATGTGTCATTTCCTCTGTATGTAGATACTGCTATCAATTTTATTTAATTTTCCATTCCAGTGTCATCATGAGGGTTGTCTCTCCTTCCAGACCAGACCAGATCATGATATTGTAACTACAATATGAGAAAATTGTATAAATAACCATCAGCAATAAAAAATAATAATGTGCAGATGAAACCATGTGATTCAAAGTGTCATTGTAATTGGGTAATAATGAGTGCATGTGCATTAGAAGGCTCAAAGAGTAAATGAGCACAGAGTTTTGGCCTTATAATTATATTTTAAAGACAGTCATTCTGGTGTTATCCCCAGGCATGGGCAAATTTTGACTCTTCGGGTGTTTTGGACTTCAACTCTCACAATTCTTAATAGCCAGTAGGCCATTAAGAAATGTGGGAGTTGAAGTCCAAAACACCTGGAGGGCTAAAGTTTGCCCATGCCTGTATTACCCGCATGTGGTTTGCACCCTCTTGTATCCCTTAGTGACACAACTATTCCCTCCTTATTTTAATAAATACAGCCCAACCCATGTATCTGTGGGGAGGATACATTCCCGACTTCACTTGGATACCAAAACCACAGATAATGGTGAACCTATTGAAACGAAGGATTTCTGGCTCAAGAATACCATAGACATGTGCAGAAGGACCTAGTAAATTCCTAAAGATTTGTTAGACGTGGATAAATGAAAAAAGTAGATACCAATCCCACCAAACCAATAAGGGGTTGTACTGTACCCAGGATAGGGTTAATAAATCACTCTTTGCCTTAGGGTGTTCTACATTATAGAAATAATGCAGATTTAATTGACATGGCTCAATGCTACTGAAATCCTAGGAGTTGTAGTTTTAGATCTTTAGCCTTCTTTGCCGAGCCTCACCAAACCACAACTCCCAGGACTCCATAGCATTGACTCATAGCAGTTAAAGTGGTGCCAAACTGCGTTAATTCTATAGTGTAGATGATTCTGTAGGTTCAAGTTTTCTTTGTAGCTCATGCAGTAACCTGCAAAAGACTTGATTTATCTGTTTTGGAAACATAAATGTATTCCTGTCATTAACTCTCTATTTCACATCTTGAAGGCAATTTTTAAAGAAGAAGAAAAGAAGGTGCTTGTGACACACAAGTAAGCAGCAGCCTACAAAAGACATAGTCAGATTTGTTGCTTTTTTTTTTTTGAAAGGTAAATAAATTCATATAATTAACATTCTGTTTCACATCTTTTGGTGCATCTACACTCACTGTAGAAATCAATGCATTTTGACACCATTGTAACTGCTATGACTCAATGCTGTAGAGCAGGTATTAGCAAACTTCAGTCCTCCAGGTGTTTTGGACTTCAACTCCCACAATTCCTAACAGCCTACAACTCCTGGAGGACTGAAGTTTGTCCATGTCTCCTGCAGAGTAGTGGGAGTTGTAGTTTGGCAGAGAAGACTAGGGACTTCATAAAACTACATTTCCCATGGTTTCCTAGCACCGAACCATGGCAGTTCTCAAACTGCATTCATTGTACAGTGTGGATTTCAAGCCATTAAGAAAATTGTGTCTTCAAAGAGCCTTCCTTGGCAGAGAAGTCTGTCAGGTTGGATCCACTTCAGGCCCCTTCTACACTGACATATAGCCCAGTTTCTGTGTATATTCATATAATCCAATTCAAAGCAGATAATCTGGATTCAGAAACTAGATTATATGGCAATGTAGATCCAGCCTGCAAGGGGAACAATCTCCCTAAGAAGAAGAAATAAAGTCTCTCAGGAGACTTCTTACTGGATCCACCTGAGAAGGGAAACAATCTCCTCAGGAATGAAAACCTCTCAGCCCTCCATAGCAGACAAGGCAGGCGTTGCTCTCGTCCAGGGTGGTTTTTACATCACAGTTTGTGTTTTGGACTGAAACTATATTCAATACTGATATACTTTTCTTCTTCTGTTTTTCCTGGCAGACCCTCGACCACCAAGGCAGCCATGAGAACGGAAGGTTGTGCCCCAGAGAGAGGTTCAGTCAGAAAATGCCGAGCCTCGCCTTTCAGCCCTGCCCTCCCCTCAGGACTCGCTTCATTCTTTCAAGGAGCTCCTCTCTCTCTCTCTCTCTCTCTCTCTCTCTCTCTCTCTCTCTATATATATATATATATATATATATATATATATATATATATAGTCAAAAGGGAAGGTGGGAAAGAGGCACTCCCTTGAGCTCCTCCTCAGCTTTTCTCTTCAGAGAGCCAAGAGAAATTGAAGAGGGCAGCCAGTCACACTTTCCTTTTTCCCTTCATAGAGGACTCTTTTCCTTCCCTTTGTGTCTCACTCACATCTCCAAAGATCTCTCCCTCACAAAAGTTAGGCCCTTTGCACACAGCTAAATAAAATCCCACATTATTTGCTTTGAACCGAAATATATGTTAACCCAGTTCAAAGCAGATATTGTGGGATTTTCTGCCTTGATATTTTGGGTTATATGGTTGTGTGGAAGGGCCCTCAGTCAGCACTGAGGGAAAAGTGGGACATTTCCCTCACAAAAGGCACCCCATGTTTCCTTAATGACGAAAGAGTCTCACCTTGACACCACAGTTGGCCATTTGCAAAAGAAGGCTGTTTCAAGTACAGTAGAGTCTCACTTATCCAACATAAACGGACTGGCAGAATATTGGATAAGCAAAGATGTTGGATAATGAGGGATTAAGGAAAAGCCTATTAAACATCAACTTATGTTATAATTTTACAAATTAATCACCCAAAACATCATGTTTTACAACAAATCAACAGAAAAAGCAGTCCAAAACATGGTAACGTTATGTCGTAATTACTGTATTCATGAATTTAACACCAAAACATCACAATATATTGAAAACATTGACTACAAAAACAATGGCTACTAACAAATTGACTACAAATAAAAATAGAATTGCATAAAATGAACGTACAGTAGCAACATTGTCGGAAATTAAATCCATAAAAAGTTCAATCCTTGCTGTCTAGAGAAACAGTTTTGGATCGGGGCAGGTGGCAAACTGCGTTGGATAATCCAGAACGTTGGATAAGCGGATGTTGGATAAGTGAGACTCTACTGTACTTAAAAATGCCTTGAAACAAAGACGTGAAATAGATTGTTAATAAATTTGAGAGGAGAGCAAGGGTGCATTGACACCAGACCTGTGCAAACTTTGGCCCTCCAGGTGTTTTGGGCTTCAGCCCACCATCTTTTAGGAATTGTGGAAGTTAAAGTCCAAAACATCTGGAGGGTCGAAGTTTGTCCCTGCCTGATCTACACTGAAATAAATGTGGTTTAAACCTGCCATGGCTCAACACAATGGACATCTGGGAGTAGTAGATCGATGAGGCATTAACACTCTCAGGCAGAAAAGGCTGAAGGCCTTGTTGTCACACTACAACTCCCATGCTTCCATAGCATTGAGCCCTGTCCTATAAATAACATTCAGCATGGAGCCATGTCATATAATTGTTAACATTCAGTTTGACACTCCTTTAACTGCCCTGGCTCACTGCTATAGGAATCTCAGAGTTGTAATTTGGCAAGGCACCAGCCCTATTTGGAAGAGTAGACCTACCATTCCCACGATGCCATAGCATTCAGCCATGGTAGTGCAAGTGGTGTCAAACTGCATTAATCCTACAGTCTAGAAGATGCATCCCATGACAAGACAAGACAGGAGAGTTTGTGGGCAGAAAAAAATAATGAACGCACACACAGATAGAAGGAGTATGAAGCTGAGGAGAAGAATGGAAATGGTTTAAAGTAGATAAAAGCACACCCAATGCATCTCATTTGGAAGCATCCTTGCTGAGGTTGGCCATGCTTTATCCACTTACATCTTGTGCCACTTGCATTAATCTCAACAAACAAACAAAACAAAAAACTGAGAAGAGTGTGACACATGGAAGGGTGCCTTGGGTAACACATAGCTAGTGGTGTTTGGAGAAGTTGGGGATAAAGGTGGTCATCAGAAGGTTGGTGCATTGGTTGCTAAACTATTTGTGTGATGGAAAGATACAAAACAAGTCTTCAATGGACACTAAAAAACAGAGTACCATCAGAACAACTTGTATTATCCACTTGCTAATTCACAGTGAAAAACTTCAAAGGCTTTGTGAAGATAAGTGAAATGACAAGTGGAGGACTAGCACAAATTATTTTGAAAACATCTGAAAAACTCGGCTGAACTTGCAATACTTGTGTGGACAGGGTTATGATGGAGCTGCTAGTATGAGTGGTCATATTAGTAGTGCACAGGCAATTATATTGCAGAAGTATCCAGTGGCTGTCTACATCCTTTGCACTGCTCACTCACTAAATCTAGCCTTAGCAAAGACTTGCAAGCATTCCACCTGCCAAAAAACAACATAATCTGTGTTCAGTTTCTTCAGAGCACCATCCATCAGACTGGAACTCTTGAAGAAAAGTATAAAAACCTGCTTCCCTCAATCAAGAGCAAAAAACCTGTTGCCGCTTTGTGAAACCTGATGGGTTGAGCGGCGTGATACAGTTTTATATTTTGTTGAACTGTACGGTGTGGTGGGGAGAACACTTGAAGAGCTAAAAGAGAGTCCTCTACAACTGTAAGATTTTTTCCCAAGCTGGGCCTTCTTTTAGCTCTTCTGAATAATAAAGCTTTTATCAGCATCCCTTTAGCTTAGCAAAACATTACAAAGAGTAGATATGTTGTAGTCTGCAACATGTCAACAGTCTCTTAGAAAAATCCAGGGAGATGTGCACAGAATCTGTGAAAGAATTTCAGGAGATCTTTGACACAGCAAGATCAGTAGTGGAGTCTATGGGTGGAGAAATTAGAATTCCTCACATCTGTTCAAGGCAGACTTGTGAAGCAACATGTAGGCAACTTCACCAACACCAATATTATAGGCTAAATGTGTAGGTTCCATTTCTGGACTTTTTCTGCAGTCAGCTTAAAGAAAGGTTTACAGGGCACTGGGAAGTAGTTCAGGAACTGCAAGTACACAGAACTTCATTATGAATGTCTTCAAGATACTGACATACTGATCAAAGAGTTTGGTGTAGAAAATGGAAAAGGACTGCACCTGCAGAAAAACCATTGGAAGCATAATTCGTCTGTGATGGACAGTTTTTTTCTTAACGTGAAGAAACTTCTTTAGATTTCTACAACATTGCCAGTGTCAACAGCTACAAATGAAAGGTCACTTTTATGGAGCCTGATTGCTGACAATGTGCATTAACAGTTTTCAAGTGTATTCAACAGGCGTTGTGAGATTCTTTTGAAACCACTGAAGTACCAATCAAGAATCATTTTCAAGGTTTTTTAAGATATGAAACTTTGGAGCTTAAATAAAAATTTGATTTAATTAAGTTTATATAAAATATAGAATGAGTCATAGAATTTAAGTTATTTCGTGTTATGGAGCTACTCTTTATGATTCACTAAAAACAAGCATTGTTTCAACACACACACACACACACACACACACATTTTTTCTAGCTACAGGCCTGAGACACCCCCTAGAAAAAATGTGATACAGCAAGCCTGTAAAGGCCACTGAGATGAGGTGGGATAGTTTGTGGGCAGGGGGTGAAAAGCCTATTCATACATTTTTATACACAGGGAAGCCCCAGGTGGTGCAATGGGTTAAACCCTTGTGCCGACAGGACTGCTGACCAACAGATTGGTGGTTTGAATCCAGGGAGAGCTGGTGAGCTCCCTCTGTCAGCTCCAGCTCCCCATGTGGGGGCATGAGAGAATTATAGAATCATAGAGTTGGAAAAGAACTCATGGGCCATCCAGTCCAACCCCCTGCCAAGAAGCAGGAAAATCACATTCAAAGCACCCCCAACAGATGGCCATCCAACCTCTACTTGAAAGCCTCCTAAGAAGGAGCCTCCAGAGAGTTCCAGTGCTGAACAGCTCTCACAGTGAGGAAGTTCTTCCTAATGTTCAGCCTTCCACATGGATGGTAAAACATCAAACACTTGGGCGTGTCCTGGGCAACGTCCTTGCAGACAGTCAATTCTCTCACACCAGAAGCGACTTGCAGTTTCTCAAGTCACTCCTGACATGAAAAAAATTCACATGGAGTAAGTCAAGGCCCCGTCTACACAAATCTCATTATATGGCTAATGTAGGGTCCAGGATATCAATCTGAGAAGAAGAGTCAGAATTGTTCAAAGGGTCCACTTCCTGTGTCTCCTTGGGTAACACTCTTACTGGGGTTGTACTAGTATTTTAATGTGGTGATGCTGTTCTGGTTGAGTCTCATTTAAGAGAAGAAAGCAGAATAATAATAATAATTGAATTAATAATTAATTATTAATTAATTATTAATTATTGAATAAGGATTGAAGAGAAACAACTGGAAAAGCTGACATGATATGAGGGATTTAAAGATCGAATTACAAAGACTTTGGCACAAGCCTGTCAAGGTGGTGCCAGTGGTGATTGGCACACTGGACGCAGTGCCTAAAGACCTTGGCCTGCACTTAAACACAATCAGCGCTGACAAAATTACCACCTGCCAGCTGCAAAAGGCCACCTTGCTGGGATCTGCACGCATTATTCGCCGATACATCACACAGTCCTAGCCACTTGGGAAGTGTCCGGCGTGTGATCCAATACAGCAGCCAGCAGAGTGTCTGCTGTGGACTCATCTTGTTGTTTCAAATAATAATAATGGGGTGTGCTCTATATACTGATACCTTTCACCACTTCTCCTCCAAAAATCTCCATAGCTGTATGTGGCAAGTAGAAAGGCGCCCTGGACAAAACATAGCCAGTATTTTGTCTTTGAGGTTTGTGAGAGACAAGGAGGGCGGTGCTCCTAAGGAACAGCAAGGGTCTGCCTTCCCCGCCGTAGAAAGATGCCGAGGTCCTCAAGGAGCGAGCCGTGGAGGCGCCTTCCCGAGTGGGTGCCGGGCGAGAGGCTTAATGAATGGGACGACAGACAGTGAATAATGAGGGCGGAGAAAAGAGAGAGTGTCCAAAGGGAGCCGCGGAGTCGTTAATATTAATGCTTCCTGTGGCGCGCTCTTCGGAAGCCGAGACAGCGCTTCCTGGCCCTTTGGGTGGCACAAGGGTCCCTCTCTGTGACTGCCTGGGGGGATTAATGGAGTGAAGAGGGGCGAATGGTTTACCTGCCCAGGTGGGCTGGGACTGTGGCTAGTCTGGGCGAAATTTCAGCTAGGGCTGTGCCCAGTCTTTCCGCGAGGGCGCGTCTGCTTGCTTTCTCTCCTCCCTCTCCTCCATCCACACAGTCTGCCACGAAGTGTGGCGGAGTCTCCTTCCCTGGCGGGTTTTAATCAGAGGCTGCATGGCCATCTGTCGGGAGTGTTTTGATGTGTTTTCCCAAGGCTTTCATGGCCGGAATCATTGAGTTGCTGTCACTTTTCCGGACGGTATGGCCATGTTCCAGAAGCATTCTCTCCTGACGTTTCGCCCACATCCATGGCAGGCATCCTCAGAGGTTGTGAAGTATATTGGGAACTAGGCAAAGAAGGTTTATAATCTGTGGAAGGTCCAGGGTGGGAGAAAGAAATCTGGCTCTAAAATCAGAACAGTAAATAAAGAACACTAAAAAAACTGGAGAAGTCCAAGCATGAAACAATCAGGACCAGCTAACACCTCCCAACAAAGAATTCCCCCAGACAGGAAGCAGCCATGCCTTGAAGATGCAAGACTTTTCAATGCTAATCAAGATGATTAATTGCATCATTCACACCTGCCTGCATCAGACAAGAGTTCTTTCTCCCACCTGGACCTTCTACGGATATATAAACCTCCCTTGTCTAGTTTCCAGTAGACCTCACAACCTCTGAGGATACCTGCCATAGATGTGGGCGAAACGTCAGGAGAGAATGCTTCTGGAACATGACCAGGTTTTCCCCTGACATTAAGTCGAGACATGTCCGACTCTGGGAGCTGGTGCTCATCTCCAGGCCTGTAGCCGGGGAGGGGGGGGGGGGGTTAGGGGTTCAACCCCCCCCCCCCGAAATTTTCAAAACCCCTCCCGAAATTTTTTTCTGGCTACGGTCCTGCTCATCTCCATTTCTAAACCGAAGAGCCGGCGTTGTCCACAGACACCTCCTAGGTCATGCAGCCGGCATGACTGCATGGAGAGCCCTTACCTTCCCGCTGGAGCGGTACTTAATTGATCTTCTCACATTTACATGTTTTCTAACTGCTAGGTTGGCAGAAGCTGGGGCTAACAGCGGGAGCTTACTCTGTTCCCCGGATTGGAATTGCCGACCTTTCGGTCAGCAAGTTCAGCAGCTCTGCGGTTTAACCCCCTGTGCTATCGCGGGCACCGGAGCATGGGCATACAGCCCGGAAAACTCACAGCTACCCAGGGCCCTTCCACACAGCCCTATAGCCCAGAATATCAAGGCAGAAAATCCCACAGTATCTGCTTTGAACTGGGTTAGGTAAAGATAAAGGTTTCCCCTGACGTTAAGTCCAGTCACGTCTGAATCTGGGGGTTGGTGCGCATCTCTATTTCTAAGCCGAAGAGCCGTTGTCCGTAGACACCTCCAAGGTCATGTGGCTGGCATGACTACATGGAGCACCGTTACCTTCCCGCCGGAGCGGTACCTATTGATCTACTCACATTGGCATGTTTTCGAACTGCTAGGTTGGCAGGAACTGGAGCAACAGCGGGCGCTCACTTCGCTCCCGGGATTTGAACCTGGGACCTTCCGGTCTGCAAGTTCAGCAGCTCAGCGCTTTAACACACTTCGCCACCGGGGCTTTGAACTGGGTTACCTAAGTCCATACTCTGATGTGGGATTGATATTCAGGGATATAGGGCTGAGTGGAAGGGCTCCTAGTGATTCCAGCCATGACAGCCTTCGGCAACGCAGTCTCCTTCGCTGGAGGTTTTTAATCAGAGACTGTATGGCGATCTGTGGGGAGTGTTTTGCTTGAGCCTTGGGGTCGGACTAGATGGCCCTTTGGGGGAGGTCTCCTGCAACGCGGTGCTTCTGTGCTTCTGCCGCGCCCTCTTGCCACCTTCCCGGCTCTCCTTCACCTGCCGCGCCGAGACTGGGCCACTCTCCGCCGGGAAGCGGCTCCCTCCTTGTGCCCCTGCTGCTCCTCCTCCTCCTCCTGCCTTGCCCGTCCCTCCTTCCCCACCCCTTCTCCGACTCCCTCCTCCACGAATTGGTGGATTGGTGGGCTCGTTCTGGTTGTTTGTTGATCCTTCTTCCTTTTTCGGGTGGGAGAAGGCGGGGACTCGCGGCTCCGGAGGCGGCGGCTCCTCTCTTATTATTGGCACCGAGTTGCGCTTCTCTTCCTCAGGCTGCAAGAGAAGAGCCGCCCGGACGCTGGGTACTACTACTTCTTGCTCTGCTGCTACCTCCTGGATTACAGCGGGCAGAGCCAACAAGAAAGCCACTGGGTGGGTGCGTGGGTGAGAGTGGGTGGTGCTCTTCCTTCCCTTGCTTCCCTCCTTGGCAGAAGTGTGTCCAAACCCACATTGCCGCCGCGCATTGGACTCCGTGTGGAGAAGAAAGCATCGCTCTCATCAGCAGCAGCATCTTCTTCCTTCTCCTTCCTTCTGAGACCATCTTTCCAAGAAAGGATCTCTTGGTGCCCCTCTTGCCTCCAAATGCCAGCTGATTGAGAGGTGGAGAGAGCATGAAGTTGGGCAAGAAGTCGCTCCTTCCGCCTCCTCCTTCCTCATCACTGGCATCGCTTCCCCTTCTTCTTCTGCACAGCAGACTCTCCCCGGTGAGACCTTCCTTCTCCTGGAAGCTGTGAAGGGTTTTGTTTTTCTCCTCCTCTCCTTCCACTGTTGTGACTTCCTTGTTAGTTTTTCCACCGGCTTTTTTCCCCCTTCCTTCCAAGTCTGGTCTATTTGGGAATGGCAAAGGCAGTGACGCCTGGAAAAGGAACAAGTGTGGGAAAAGGCAGAGGAAACTGGAGCTAAATGACAGGATGCGGGAGACTTGAGGAGATATAGTATCAACACAAGGAGAGAGGAGTGTCCTTGGCCACCAACGGGACTCTGGTTGTTGCTGCTGCTGCTACTGAAGATTTCTTGCATTTTTTCAAACTGCCTTTACTGGAGGATTTAAGATCCAAGCGGGATTGTGTGCTGAAACAGGGATACTCTGTTCTCTTCCTTCAGCTCTCAAGGACCAAGAAAGGAAGATGGATTGGGGACTCTTCCTGAACTATGTTGCCCTCACTGCCAGCCTTGGCAGGGCTTTGAAGAGTGGTAAGTGGCCTCCTTCCTTGGTCAATTAAGAAGCCCACCAAAAGGCAGGCTTCGGACTGCTAACTCGAGGCTCTCAAGGCAGGAAATCCCACAGTATCTGCTTTGAACTAGGTTATCTGAGTCCACACTGCCATATATTCCAGTTCAAAGCAGATATTGTGCTATTTCCTTTAGGTTATATGGCTGTATGGAAAGACCCCCAGAAACAGGAACACCTAGTCTCACATATTGTTTCTCAACCCCTCCTTCCTTGATTCATTCATAACAGAGTATAACACAGGCATGGGCAAACTTTGGCCTTCCAGATGTTTTGGACCTCAACTCCCACAATTCCTAAAAGCCGGTAGGCTGTTAGGAATTGTGGGAGTTGAGGTCCAAAACATCTGGAAGGCCAAAGTTTGCCCATGCCTGGTATAACACCACAGCTGAGTCTCACAAGATAATCTGGCAATTACACAAGGTTTCTCCTTTAAAACTGGACAAATGATGAGTACTTTTTTTTAAAGAGGGAGGACTCTTTTCTTTATTCATACATTCATTCATTCTTTGGATCTGTGTGTAGAATCTGAGAAGGATATGCCCTACATGTCCTTTTCTTTAACTTTCTATATGCCAAAACAAAAGAGCTTGAGTTTACAAGATACTTGTCATGGTGTCAGTCTCTGGAATTATGAGCGGATGTTTGTAAGGACCAGATCTAAGATCGAAATCCTATTGCTCCGGCTTTGTATCTGGTTCTGAGGCAGTGCTTGACAGTGGGCTTTTTTTTTTTTAACAATGAGGGCTTCTTTCATTCAACATTGCTATCACACCCAGAATATACCTCTACATTTTGCAGCTTTGAAAGATGCTCTCATTCTGAGAATGGTTGACCTTTAACTTGCACAAAAAGTTTTTGTGAATTTTCCCTCCTCAAACAAATCCTGAGCAATTATTATTAGCAAATTGCCAAATATTTACTTTTGGTCTGACTTGGTTTTCAATCAAACTAATTAAAATAAGGGTGCACACTCCACTTAACATGGTATATTGCTTTAATAAGAGACCACAAGTGGAGTGTGTTTTAGGGGAAGGGATTTAAACAACACTTTATGATTGGAATTAATCTTTTTCCAATATATTTTGAAGAAGTTGGCTAATTTAGCAAGAAATAAGTTCTTTATCCTGTTATCATGAATGGGAGGGGGCTTTTGGTGAAGTAATTGGGCATAAATCCTTGAGAATTGTGTCTGAGACCCAATTTGGCCTAATCTTTTCCAACCGCGTAACTGACTAGACCTCATCTTTCAACCTGAAATCGTTCTTTGCAAAGATAATGGGATCACACTGTATGTTTGCATTGATTGATTCATGGTCAGTGTGAATTAATGGAGTTGAGTAAATAAGGGAGGATGAACCAAACTCATGAAGTGGATAAGGTGTGCCAAGAGCTTTTGTGTGCTAATATAATATCATTCTCTGAAATGCCGAGCCAATGGTAAGAAGAGCTGCTGTCTAATCCGAGCAATTATAAGCATGATGTAATAGAGTCACCAACACTAATATACTCTTGCTGCTACTTCGTAGACCCAGTGATGCCATGTTGACATCTATCCAGTTGTAGTATCAGCTAAACAAATTCATTAACCTTTTTAACTAAATGGTCCCAAGTAGTTAGGCACTGCTCAGCTTAATCAGGTGTGAGAGAGATTGCACAGAGTCAGGGAGTCTAGCAGTTCCCCATATTATCTTGTTATGCTATCACTTTCCCAGGAGTTACCTTTTAAAGTGCTCTTGGTCGTGAGCCCACCTAAATGCTTCCTGGAGTGACTCTGTCAAGTGACTCGCAACAGCACTGGTTTATTTCACTCATTTAACAGATGCCAGATTCTTCCATGTTGTTTGCATAGAAGTAGAGTGGACTTAATGAGGCAGGATGGGTTTTCCAAGTCTGCTGCACACAGCAAATCATGCGAGGCTGCTTTCTGAAAGCCCATGCAAGAGGCTTATGGGTGACTCTCACCGGCCACAGATTGAGAACTCTTCCTGGCAGCATCTTTTGTTCTTGGCAAGAGAGGCACGCAATGCAAAATGTCAAAGCACAGATGAATGGTAGCTTATAGCAAACTCTCATATAATAATTCCTCGCACAAAATACACTGAGGTATACACTATCTCACTCCCTTGTAATTTATGGCAAATGTTTCCTGTAATGGCTGCAGTTTATACATTTTTGATGTGCACTTTATCTTTCATTTCCATCTGACCTGGTTTTCCTATAATAAAAATTCTCCACATCTATAACTTCATGTCGAGAACAAATAGTGTCATTTTCATTTCATAAGAATTCTATTAGGTACAGAACACCAATTTAGATATGCCATTACTGAGAAAATGTGATACATGCCACGGTGTCATTTATTACACACTGCCTTTGCATATCCATCTGCTATCAGCAGGAAATATTTGAGGAAAGTTTTGCTGGCAGGAGCTGTAGAGCAAGAAAGAAGTACCTAATAATTAAAAGTGACAATGGAAACCTTCACAGAACAATAGAACAGTTGACCTGGGAGACTGGATTACTTTAGTCCTTTTTCTTATTCCATTAATTCTTTGACTCTAAAATGACTCCTGAAGAGTTTTTTTTTCACTCAAGATATGATAACTTGCAATTGGAGGAGTGGAAACTTGCGCAAAAGTTTTGCCATTAGATATGATTGTTTTTAATTGGGGTGCTTTCCTTTCTGTTCCACGACTCTTATCTGGTTTTCAAGAAGTGTATATGTTTGGCAGAGGAGGGGGACTTCCTTAGATGAGTCAACTGAATCAGTACTGCTTCAATAAATAAACTTTGTTCTTTGCTAGTCTGGACCTGAAGAGCACAGATAACGTCAAATTGCTTAGATCTGGGATTTGATAAGAAAAAAGAAAGAGGAAGCCTGCTGTAAACAAGTACAAGACTCGGAAGACAAGCTCTGCTGTCTAGTGATATAGAGCAGACTCAGCATTGAAAAGATGAGGATAGGGTTGCTCATCACTGCTGTTATGTTCACCCTGCATTTAAAACATCTTACATAACATTGTTGGTTTCTGTAACAATAAAGTATTTTGTAGAAATGTATCAGGCATCATAAATAATCATCTGAAAGAATTGTTTAAAATATCCGTTTTGATAAAGTTCTGTAAAACTATCCTTTGAAAGTGCAAAGGGAGAAAGAAAAAACCATTACTCAAGAAAATCATGACTGAAACTTATATAAAAGCAAAAATGGGATGTAAATTATAAATGAAAAAGCGTATGCAAAAATAAGTAAAGGCAAACACAGTACTGAAACCCCAAATAGTTGAAAAATTGAATGAAATGACTGATGAAGAGGTTTGATTGTTCAAACTCTGTAAACTGAATAGATTTTCTGCCCTTATCATTGCAGATAAATGTGGAGAAAATATAAAAATCATAGAGCCTGGCTATCTCACGTCTCCTGGCTATCCTAACACTTATCATCCAAGCCAAAAATGTGAATGGCTGATTCAAGCTCCACAACCCTACCAGAGAATTATGATCAACTTCAATCCTCACTTCGATTTGGAGGACAGAGAATGCAAGTAAGTGAGGTGGTCTGTTAAGGGAACCATAGTACCATCTAGTGGACAAAAACATCCAGGCATTGCCTTGAGGGGGGTGGGGAGATGAAACAGCTGATGAGTGCAAAAGCTACATGTGTAAAATGAATGAATCCCTCTGAGACTCAAATCCAGACTTGATCATATGTTTGTGGTAAAGATATTAAAGCAAGTGCTTACTGCATGTCAGGCACCCTGCAAGACTGGGTTAGATACAATCTTGTAATCTGCTGCCTCCTTTGTTGAAAACATGGGTTCATTAACAGTTATTTCCTCTGAAACTTTCCTGTCAGCTGTTCGGGGATGTAGAGCAGTTGGATTGTGGCTGCAGGAAGAGCAGGGGATAAATAAGCATTAACTTATGTCTTACTGATTGAGACCACTCTTAAATTTCTGTAACTGTAACAGCGATTCAGAACATTCATGATGTTTAAGGAAAAGGAATGCCATTTGTTTACTTTTACAAATTGTATTTGGTTCATTCTGCTTTGTTGCCAGAGGGTGTGCATCCATGGGGTACTATAATGGATTTAAAAGTGTAACACGTATGCTATTTTTGCTGTGTATTGTAAGTAGGGAGAAAAATCACGTGGAATTCAAGAGTTGAATGGAAACTGGAGGGCATGGGGTATCAATTTTCTTAAAGAAAAACTGTGTGAGGTAAATTGTTTTGAGTAGCTGAGTCAGTCTGAATAAAATGCTTCTCATGGTATGAGGGCTAGATTGGCAGATATCTACATATCGGAGTGAAAGGCAGTAATTCCTTCAGTGCCAGTGAGTAGAGACTTGAACTCAAATGACCCAGGTCCCTATAGACCAGTGGTTCTCAACCTATGGGTCCCCAGTTGTTTTGGCCTACAACTCCCAGAAATCCCAACCAGTTTACCAGCTGTTAGGATTTCTGGGAGTTGAAGGCCAAAACATCTGAGGACCCACAGGTTGAGAGCCACTGCTACTGGTATAAACCATCTTTGGCTTGTAGCTATAATGGCTTCCTCAAAAAAAAAAAATGCTGTGCTCTAAACCAGTTGTTCTCAACCTGTGGGTTCCCAGATGTTTTGGCCTTCAACTCCCAGAAATCCTAACAGCTGGTAAACTGGCTGGGATTTCTGGGAGTTGTAGGACAAAACACCTGGGGACCCACAAGTTGAGAACCCCTGCTCTAAACAAAGCTTATAAACACAATTGGGCAACTTTGGATACCATAGTTAGTCAAGTATTTCTGAATTATTCTTGGAAGAATCTGATGAAACCAACATATGATACTTTTGGAATTTATATTTTTAGAACATGTCTGTAGGACATAAGCTAACCGCTCCTACACTAGAGCAAGATCAAAGTTATAGCTCAAATCTCTTCTAAAAGGAACATAAAACCCCATCTTTAATTAGGAGTTTTGTAATACAAATGACTAATAACTTTAAAAATATTATTGTGATATATCAGTATATTAAGCAATGTTTATATCTTTGTGTATATACAAGGATGAGTGCTTACATGACACAAAGATATGGAAAACAACCAGCACCAGTGCTGTATTTATGAAGAGATCTGTGACTTACTGTTGATCATTCTGACTGTTTCTTATGGGAGCTGGGGCCATCTGCTGGACCATAGGTTCCCCAGCCCGTGCATGGTAAATTTGGGTTTAGTCCAAAGCCTAAAGAAGTTATTCAAGAAGTTGGACCCTATCCCCAGAATTGAGTAAGTATCTAGAATGGCTTTTTCAAAGTTCAATCAAAAATCCAGGGCAGAATCACCTTATCAGAAGACACCATTTCCCTGAGCAATGCTACAGTCTATATATTTTAGAGGTGGCTTATAGTTCTGTACAGTAGGGATTGCTGGACCTAAGATTGCTATGTATAGAGAATAGATGGCTAAATTAACAGAGTATTTCTGGTATTAAGGAGCAAGTGATCCAGGTAATGGAAGGCAAGCAAACATGGGGAAGGTCAAGCCAGGTTACACAGGCTCACCCATATCACAAAGAAAACATACTATTGTGTTACAGAGCAAATAGCATTAGGAAGGGTTTAGTGGAAACAAGAGAAATGTCTTTATTTTCCTGAATACCTACAAACAGCCATTCTTTCCTTCTGAGGTTGCTAGAACTTTTAGTCTCATGTGTCTTTTGCCTTGTTTAATTCAGTTAGGTGGCATAGAAAAGTCTAATCGACTTGTGTAGGACATGTTATTGTAGGCCAGTAAAAGAGAAGCTGACAATGTTCCACCTTCTCTAGCAAAACCATTCCTGTGCCAGTTCCTCCATCTATTTACAATGATATACTTGAAAAGTAATTGGGGCAGAACTGGAAAGGAGAGTATTAATGTCAGTGGTGGTGGAAAATCTTCAAATATTTCATCCTCACATACAGGAGTAATAATTGTGGTACTTTTCTTACTGCTGTAGGAGAAAATAAACATTCATTCACATTCTTCTCCATATATATGAATGTCCCAAAGTATAGTTGACCATTAATTTTGCAAAAAAATTCATGAAACACTTTTCTTTACAGAAAAAAAGGTTTCATGCAAAAGAAACAAAACATTTTCTGTTCAGAATAATTAATCCACAACATGTTGGGATAGTTGAGTCATGGAAGAAAATTGTGAAACAATTGCTATGGTAGAGATACTAATACATATTTGTGTTAGTCTGGATCTGTATGCAAAGGGATATTGTAACACATTTGAAACTAATAGAGAAAGAAGTTGGTAGCATAAGCTTTAATGCATTAAAAGTCTACTTTATTGGATGGAATGTTAATCTGGTGAAATAGACTCAGTCTACTAAATTTATGTTACCAACTTCTTTCTCAGTTACTCTTACTGGGATATTATCCATCCTGGCAGGATTTCCCAACCGTTGGGAACCCCCATTTATTTAAACCTGTGAATTATTCTTTCCATCCCTTGTTTTGAGTTGGCAATTCTTACAGTTCCAAGCCTTTTCAAGACTTTGTTTGATACATAAAAACTGACATGGACCACTACTAGAAGGCAAGCTTTCTTGATGAAAAACTGATGCAGCAGATAGTTTACAAGAGAAGAAACAAATCCCTTTAGCTAAAGGGCCCCAATAGCCACACACAGCAAGTAGTGGCCCTGGGCCCCTAAAGTTCTATCCATGTTATCCAGAGCCAATGCTACATCTCCTTTTTGTTGTATAACAGACATCCTTGGATGAACAGACACACACTTGCATTTAAAGAAGTACAGGGCAAGCAAAATGCTAACTTCAATGTATATTCCCCTGGTCTGTTCTCTGTACTTTTGCCCTCTAAAACTACTGCATACAACACTTTTTGTGCCATTGAGTAACTATTAAATCTTGACAACAATGCTGACAGGGATCCTAGAAATCAACTACCTGGTGGGTTGAGTCACATCCAGTATCAACATCTGGCTGGTGGAATAGTAAAAGGAGCAGATTTTTGATTTGATCTTTGAGGGAAGCAGTTGATAATGGAGTAAGATTTCTCAGGGCCCTTCCAGACAGGCCCTATATCTCAGAATCTGCTCCCAGGTTTTCTGTTTATCCCAGATTATCTGGTAATGCAGACTCATATAATCCAGTTTAAAGCAGAAAACCTGGGATCAAATCCTGGGATATAGGGCCTGTCTGGAGTTGTAAGGTTTAAATTCTGAACCCAGAAGTTCTGAGCTCAGATCTCTTGTTTGCAGAGGTCATGAAATTAGTTGTTTGAAAGGGTTCATCAATTTATTTTCTTCTAACTTTGCTATTCGGAGTGGCAAATGCAGACATATTTCATATCAATGTTATTGCTTTTTCAGGGACACTGGGTGGTGTATTATGATATATTTGTTAGACCACTGTATTTAAATTTGAAATACTTATAACACTTTATGACATATTATAGGTATACTTTTCCCTTGGGCATATTTCTTTCCATTCATGCATTTGCTCCTTTTTTTGTCCAAGTCTTTGAAACCCACCTAATTGATGTCTTTTCTTCCTCTCTCTAATTGGGCAGTTTTGTTGTCAGGAAAAGATGGAGTAATTTTATGGACAGAATCGAGATAGGCAGAACACTTTAAATTGGCCTTTCCAGTGAATGACTTAAATGCTTCCTGTGTTGTTTTGTTTCTGCTTTTCAGTCCAGATCCCTTGATTTTCACCATTTGACCATAAAAATTTGAGTGAGAAGATTTGTGGCAAACCCTTAAGAGCGTATCTCGATGAAAAGTTATTTCTTCATAAAAAACTTTAAAAACTCTATTATGTCTCAAAGTTCATTGCTTTCTTAAGAAATTCATATTCCTTTCACCAGATATTTGGTGGTGAGGCAATAGATTAATGTATGAGTCAAATTGTCATGGGATTTTTAGTGTTAAGCAACCTGTGATTTCCTAACTCTAAACTTTCAGTTTATTGTCACAGCTGCATGGATAATATATGTAATAGCACAATCTAAAGATTTGCAACTACTTTATTGCTGGGATTTTTAAAAGTATTGCACTGTGAATGTATGGAAATGTTTATCCAAACACAGAAGTAACAGGGAAAACTTCTGACAGAATATAAATGTATTTGGAGAAAGTCATTGTATATTTTATTTGCTTATTTAGTTATACAGTAGAGTCTCACCTATCCAACATTCGCTTATCCAACGTTCTGGATTATCCAATGCATTTTTGTAGTCAGTGTTTTCAATACATCGTGATATTTTGGTGCTAAATTCATGAATACAGTAATTACGTAGCATTACTGCATATTGAACTACTTTTTCTGTCAAATTTGTTGTATAACATGTTTTGGTGCTTAATTTGTAAAATCATAACCTAATTTGATGTTTAGTAGACTTCTCCTTAATCTCTCCTTGTTATCCAACGTATTCGCTTATCCAACGTTCTGCCAGCCCGTTTATGTTGGATAAGTGATACTCTACTGTATATCTAATGATTTCTATACTGTCTAGACACCTCCAAGGTCATGTGGCTGGCATGACTGCATGAAGCTCCGTTACCTTCCTGCCAGAGTGGTACCTATTGATCTACTTACATCTGCATGTTTTCAAACTGCTAGGTTGGCAGAAGCTGGAGCTAACAGCGGGAGCTCACATCCTCAGATTCGAACCACCAACCTTTCGATCAGCAAGTTCAGCAGCTCAATGGTTTAATCTACTGCGCCACCAGGGGCTCCAGATCTCATCTAACAGGCCACTTAATCCAAAGCCAGTCCAGAGCAGAAATGCTAAGGTCTAGCCTTGAAACTGGCCACACATATCTTCCTGAAGCCAAGGTGGCAGTGAATTTTAGTTCAGATGGTCCAGCCAGGCCAAAACCATATTAGTACTACTGGGTCATCATTTTATCATCAGAAGCACCCACACAAACAGGAAGAAAGAGGAAGCAGATCTTCCTCCTCCTCCTTGCTTATGACAGTACTGGCCCATGTGAATAGTAGACTGGTCAAGGTAACCCCACGATAAATGACTGGAGGTACAGACAGTACAGTGAGTACATGTTATTAAGTATATGAGACCCTGGTCATGACTGACTTGTGTCATTGATATAATAGATTTACTTTAGGCATGACTGTATCTGAATCCAACCTAGGGCCCTTTCACACAATCCCAGAACATCAAGGCAGGAAATCCCACAATATCTGCTTTGAACTGGGTTATCTGAGTCCACACTGCCATATATTCCAGTTCAAAGCATATATTTTGGGATTTCATGTCTTGATATTCTGAGATATAGGGCTGTATGGAAGGGCTCCCAGTTAAATATAATGGTGGTTGTGATGGTCATGTGTGCGTTATCTCAGAAAAGCTTACCATTGCTGATATCCATGGCCCTGATCCATTCTCATCACACAAACACTGTGAGATGTTGAAGTTGATTTAAGCAGTTCTTATTTCAGCTTGAGCTATGGTCTTTGAGGGCTTCCTTCCTCTCATCTGCTGGATCTTTAACTGTTGCATTTGCTACAACTCTTTATTTTTTAAGCTCTACTTCCCTCCCATCTTCTAATGGCTTCCACTCTAGGGTCTTGCCTCTGTCTTTCTTTTTCTCACCAATTCTGGCTTGGACTCAGTTGGTTTCACCTACTGGCTCGGAGCCTCCGGTGGCCTAGGGGATAAAAGCCTTGTGACTTGAAGGTTGGGTTGCTGACCTGAAGTCTGCCAGGTTCGAATCCCACCCGGGGAGAGCGCAGATGAGCTCCCTCTATCAGCTCCAGCTCCATGCAGGGACATGAGAGAAGCCTCCCACAAGGATGGTAAAACATCAAAACATCCGGGCGTCCCCTGGGTAAAGTCCTTGCAAACGGCCAATTCTCTCACTCCAGAAGCAACTCCGGTTGCTCCTGACATGAAAAAAAAAAACCCTACTTGCTCAAGAGGAATTTCTTCCATATTCAGACTCATTCCCACAAATTCTCTCCCCCACTCTTAACCAAATTCTTCCTCTATTATATCATAGGTAAGTGAACTTTGCTTTCTGATGGGGGAAGACAAAAAGGTGCATATTTGACTTTGTTTAGTTTATTTTATTTTGCTTTGTCCTAATAAAGTTGCTAGTAAGCATGAACAAGAGATTCTGGGTATTGTAATAAAAAATAACTTTTCCGAGAACTCTGGCTGCCATTGTTAGCCACAATCCTGAATCAGCTTCCACAGAGTCCATCTATTCCTTCCATAACGTAGATTAGTTAAAGTTAAAGGTTTCCCCTGATGTTAGGTCCACTCGTGTCTGACTCTGGGGCTTGGTGCTCATCTCCATTTCTAAGCCGAAGAGCCGGCGTTGTCCGTAGATACCCCCAGGGCCATGTGGCCAGCATGACTGCATGGAGTGCCATTACCTTACCGCCGGAGTGGTACCTATTGATCTCACATTTGCATGTTTTTGAACTGCTAGGTAGGTTGGCAGAAGCTGGAGCTAACAGCTGGTGCTCATTCCGCTCCTCGGATTCGAACCTGCAACCTTTTGGTCCGCAAGTACAGCGGCTCAGCGTTTTAACACGCTGTGCCACCGAGCATTAATAAGTAGGAATTTCCAAATGCAAAATGTTAGTTGCAAATTACAGTGGAGGGGGATTGAATAATGTTCTCTTTTTTCTACTCCCCACTGATTGTTACCCTGATAGATGACTATCAGGGTGACATTTCATTTGTCTTTCATGGAGGAGTTTACGCCCACTACCATGAAAGCAGTCAGCAGACATATATTAAAATGCAGCTATAGACCTTGTTTGCCCATTCAGCTTTAGACCTCCCAGGTCAAATACATTAATGATTGTATGACTGCTCTTTGTGGCTCACTAAACAAAAGTTGGACAGAGTGGTAAAGGAGGCATATTTGGGTAATACAGTGGCAATGTGCTACCAGCATCCTAATGGGAGTGATTGAACACATCAAATCTAGGTCTTCCAAGTCCAACAATAATGTTTGGCCACTGGATGCACACTGGTTGTGATGACATTGTAAGAACAGATTTATATTTAACAGTTTCATGTAACCTTTGCAGACTTTGGTGTTGGGGTCATTTGTTGGTAAAGTTTTTTTTAAAGAAATATAACATTAGTCAATAGCACTCTGGTCAATAGCTAAAATTCTTTTCCTGCAAATTTTGGGATCTTGTTGCAAAAGATAAATGTGACATGTCAAGTGATTGTGAATTGTTGCAAATGCATTTAATATTGATAGTTCCTGTTTGTGAAGAGACAGAATATAGTAAAAAATGGATAAAGGAAAAGATTAAGCATTGGCTTATTAGGTCTTTTTTCATGTTGCTTGCCAGTTGCAATTGTTTTTCAGGGTGAAGCTCTGCATACTCTACCATTTGTTTGCTCTAATGTCCTACTGCAAACATGTAGCCTTGTAAAACTTTATATCTGGATAATAAACAAGAAAGCCACTGATTCACAGTGCTTTGAATTTATGGAACTTTTCCGGTTTCCCAGCAATGCAAACTATCAGCATGATAATTTATAATAGTTTGTGACAAATGCTGCTGAGCAAAGAGGTGTGCGGTTACATTCAGATCAGATGTCGTCAGCTTGGGAGCAATAAAAATTTCACAGACACTAGGTTAAAAACATTAAGAAAATGAATGTGAAGTTTCAGGCGACAAGGTTTTAGAGTGGTGGGCAGGGTGGCTAGAAAAAGCCAAATGGCGGTTTTGGTCCAACCATATGACGAACTCTGTTAACAGTTAACAGAGTTAACAGTATTGTTTTACAGGAATTGTGTAGGTACAATTTTTTAGATCCCATTATTTAATTGGACATGATTTAGATATGCAGAGAGCAATATCATTCTTATTTGACAATTACTGAGTGTGCATGTCCTGTTGTCAGAGCAGTTCAAACAAAAAATGCACTCACATTTGGAAACATTGAAAGTGCAGAAAGAAGGGTGTGATCGTTAATTGTTCTTTAGATTGGTTTTAACAGGGATTAGTTACTTGGCTAACATTAGAGCTGCACTAAAATTGTTATCAATTACAATTATTCAGGGGTTTTTAAAAAAAAAACCCACCACTATTGCTAAATATACTTGTTTACATCAACATAAATGAACTAAAAATCCAAAACAGATGAAGTTACCACTTTTAATGCAGTATCTTTACTCTTGTACAGAAATAACTCTTTATGGAGTGACTTTCCCTTCTCTCACATCCGGTTGTCTCACTTGCCTGTAATGAGGTCTTGTGAGAATTAATGCAATCACTCCTAGATAACTTCAAAATGAGACTTTTGTAAGCAGATTCATAACCACTTATTTGAGGGAAATAATGTGTACTTCCCTTACTCTGACCATAGTGTTTCTCCAGTTCAAGGCCAAGCAGCCAGACTAGAAAGTACAGAATGCCATTGTGGTTATGCATGCAGAGTTTGGCATCAGATTCTAGGACTTGCTTCAGTCCTGCCCAAATATGAATTTGGATTTACTATGAGCTCTTATTTTCAGACTCAGACATGCTCCATCAACTTCAGCAAATACGTATTTATGTGATATGCAGACATGCAACTCATAAATGCAGTTGAAGAAAGAGGGGAACTGGTCAACTTTGTAGATGGCCAGATATGATTACTGTCACACAAATTTGCTTTTTGATAAGCAAAAACAATGAATGCTGGCATATGATAGCATACACTGAAATGTCAAGCATGAAGTTAGAGTAAAATAAGCCGTTGATGGATCATTTCTCCAAAGCAAGACTTGTGGATTACTCACCAGTTCACTGGACCTTGGCCAAGTGCTCATCAGCCAGGGACTGTAAAAGTTCAAATGTAACTAACCTTGCATAGCTGTAGTGTTCTGTTAACTTTATTCATTGCAGTGCATTGATTCAGGAAAGGTTCCAGTCCTACTTAAGTTTAGATAGCATTTTTACTTGATCCTATTGAGACCCAACATAGTGTTAATCCTCTAAGAACGTTGCTCTTTGTGGGCCTGAACAGCTACCAGTGTAGAGAGGCTATACTTAGACTTGACTTCAACCACCACTCATTTTACTAATTAAATCTGAGCTATATTCAGCACATTGCTGGAATGGGCCCAACTCATCAGACAATCTGTATTATGCTGTCTGGCTACTCTGTCCTTACCATTTTATTTACCACTACTCAGATTTATATGTCATACACAAAATGTAATTAATGTCAGTCAGTTTTATATTTTAAAAAGGGGTACTGTCAAACAAACCTGATTTTATGATTTGATGAGATTAAAGTTGACTGATGATAATAACAGAGCAGATATAATATTGTTTGACTTGTCCATCATATGTGTATGCATGCATGTTGTTTATGTATGATATGGTGCTGTTGTTAACGATTTCAAGATTTAAAAAATTAACATTTACAGTATCTTTCCTGTTGGGTGGCTGATTTCTTGTACAATGCTGCTTTCCATATTACAGTAACACGGATGGGCGGATAACTCACCAAGAGCCATGTGCGTGAATCTCATTCTAACTAGGATAAATAGGCATTTAACAATCACACTTTTCTCTGCAACCACCTTATTTTAATTTCATAATTATAATTGCAGAGGAGAGAGGAAGGAAAGTAGAACGGGCAAAAGTATAATGGAAAGCAAAAGGAAAGAAAGGAAGAAGTCAAGAGAGAAAAAAAAGTGGTAGCAGGGATGAGAAAAACCTTTCACCTAACTCTCCAAGACTATATAAGCAACTGTAAGATTAAAACAAACCAGTCCTGTAAACAGGAGTACACATTCCTGGAAAAATTCACAATGTTCTCTGTTCACCTAGAAACACTCTAAAAACTTTCCTTCCATAAAAGTCCAAGCTTGGAACAGGGGACACATCTGCTTTTCAGACCTAGAAGTACTGACATTCTGAAATGCCCTGACTACCATGCACCTGCCATTCCATGCCAGAACTCGCCTTTTCTTTCTTTTCCATTCTTTGCCATTTTTTCTTATTGCACTGAACTAATTGAACACTTTTCTTTCTTCCTTTCCTTCTATGGTTCCCTAGATTAGCCTTCCTAATAACAGAGCCATGTGATATATTTCTTCCAATCTTAATATTTGTTCTCCTGGATTTCCCATTGTATTGAATTTGACAGAGGGAGAATCACTCTCTAATGAATTATAATGAATTCCAATAACTTAGTTTACTGAGATATAGTTTTTAACTTCATAATTAGTTGGAGAATCTGATGCAAATTGTTTGAAAAATCAAATGAATCCATAACTTAATGAGTTAATTAATGAGTTATTTCTGATTGTTTCTTACATATTTTTGGGGAAAAAAATCATTATTTACAAAAAATTACGTTCAGTTTGTCAATATTAACAATTTCTGTTCTCTCTCTCTCTCTCTCTCTCTCTCTCTCTCTCTCTCTCTCTCTCTCTCTCTCTCTCTGGAAAATCTGTTTGGCTTTGTTTCCTTTATATTCAAATTCTAAGTGTTTTGGAAATTTTGATTTAAATAAGGAAAAATACAAGAGAAGCCTTGTTTGTGTGATTTCTAAAAGTATTTTCAGCTTTGTGAATGCTCTGACCTCCCCTTTTAGACAAGCTTTTGAGGGACTCTTTGGAATTTTTTGGAAAACATTTAAATTGGGCTTGGGGTATAAGTAAAAAGCTCTCTTATTTTCCCAGGTATTCATATTATGTGTTTATTCCCAAACTTTGGATCTCTGGGTGTTTTAGACTTCATCTTCAAAGCTGGCTCAGTCTTCTGGAAGTTGAAGTCAAAAACCAAAGAATAAGCATTTGAGAAGCAATGAACTCAAAGACAGCAAAGTTATTTTGAGATAGAAAATAACAAATACCCCCTATATACACACACAAATAACTCTTTTCCTTCCTAAAATAACAAAAATCAGTAATAACCATTTTGATAGTTACTGGTTTGCTGCCCTTCTGTATTCCCAAACCCTGTTGCCACAAGCAGCTGACTTGATCGGATGCCTTTTTAATCCATCTTCTAATTTACAGATTCTTATTGTTTATTCTTTTAACTGATTTCTGTCAGCTGCATTGGATGATACTGGGGAAGGACAGGGTTTTAAATAAAGAAGACATGAACATGCACACTAAGCTGATATATATTAGTTGCCAGATGAATATTTGGGAAATTGAGTAACACTAGCAACCTGTTCTCCCTTCCTATACATGCTCATTTTAAGTATGGGCCATGGACCTCTCTCTGTTGCAACAAAAACGACATGTGTAAAATCATATGAACTTTGGATTTAAAATAGAATACATTTTTCAGGTTCTGACTTCACAAAACAGTCCATATATTGTCCTTCCATATCCAGCTTCTTGTATCCCTGACCATTGACTACGCTGTTCAGTGCTGATGGGAATTGGACTCTTGCAACAAATGGAGGACTGCATGTTCCCCATTCCCGGACATATGGATTCAGAGATCCTGAAAGAAGGAGGCTTTTGCACATGGATTAAAACCTTCAAATGAAGGAGACATGATAGCCATGTGTAGATATGAGAAAGGATGGCATAAGGAAGAGGGAGCAGGCTTGTTTTCTGCTGCCCTTGAAACTAGGACTTAGAGCAATGAGTTCAAATTAAAGGAAAGGAGATTCCACCTGAACATTAGGAAGAACTTCTTGACTGTACGAGCTGTTTAACAGTGGAACTCTCTTCCTCGGAGTGTGGTGGAAGCTCTTCCCTTGGAAACTTTTAAACACAGACTGGATAGCCATCTTTCAGGGATACTTTGCTTTTGCTTTACCTGCATGGCAGAGGGTTGGGCTAGATAACCCATGTGGCCTCTTCCAACTCTATTATTCCATGATTCTATATGCAAGGCAGTCAGACCTTGTTCTCCCATGCATAATATGCTCATTCATCCAGCAGTTGTCTTCCAGAAAGTGTATGTGCATTGCTCTTTTCCAGATATATTAGGCTGAACCATTGATATCTCTTGAGCTATTCAGATAATAGGAGAGTCAGTCTAGTGGATCATTAGGAAGAGCACTGAAGTGTATGTCCTTGGTTTGTAAGACTCAGCTTACCTAATTTTCATATACCTCTGAGAAAAAATGAGAGTTGAAAGAACTTGGAAACTATATTATACTTCTAACTACTGGCAGTAATAAGCATTATTTTCTTGCTTATCAAGCTTTTGACTGCTGTGAATAGCTTCCATTGTCAGATTAATTTAAGTGGCATTTTTGCTGAGTATCTTTGTCTGCATTGAGCTGCTGCTAAGAAAGGTGTTGGTCAAATTACAGCCAAATACTGATCCTTTGTGCCTCTTTATTGAACAGGTATTTCCTTTCATTTATTATGGATGAATGAGCCAAAGAATATTTTAATATAGCTGTAGTAATTCTATAGTAATGAGTTTAATAATCCCCAAACCACTTAAATGACAGACTTTCCTACACTCATTGATTTTGGCAGGCCTAAATGCAACTTGATTGTCGGTAAAAGGATTCAGCTGCCTTGGATGGAACAGAATATAAAATGTCGTTGTTTATATTCATGTATTGCCCTGTAATCAACAGAGCTGGGGGAAAAGTTTGATGTTAAATTAATATAAGAAGAAACCTTTCCATCAAGCTTCTAGATGTTTGTAATATAGACCACACAAGGCCTGGTGTGAACAAGGAAACCAAGATCAGTTGTTAAAAAGCATAACAAAGGGTCAGGGTCTCTCTCTAACCTGAAATACATAGTAATTGGACTCCTTCCTCTCATATGATTATGTTTCTTGGTGTTGATTTAATTTAAACAACTCTTTCCTCTGTATGTTTTTTTTAAAAAAGAGGTATTCACTTAAACTGTAGGTAGTTGGAGTTGTGTGCTGATGAATACCAAATATCAGCCTAAATAATACTGGTGAAAATAAGAATTTGCTTCTTGATGCTGTTAATACTCCATAAACGCAATACACTTTGTTGTAGTCTCTATTTTTGATCTGAGTGTTAGTAGGAGACAATAATATGCACAAGGACTTAACAAACAGTATGTATTATTCACATAGACAAAACACACACACCAGTTTTTGCAGGAGTTCTAGAATTAAATCAAGTAATCAAGCTATAATAGCCATCTTAAAGCTGATAATTAGGTATAAGAGAGAATGCAAGACAGGATTAGTGTTCAGATCATGTTTCAACTGCTTCTTAATTGTTTGTTTACAATCAACCTGATCATAGGAGTCTGTGATTTGGAAGAATCTTTTTTAAAAAATTTAACATTATTTTCCTGTTTAGTTCAATGGGATATAAATTTAGGTCAGGGTTTATGGGTATAATATCAAATCAGTTTTCTTTGCCAGCAGTGGAAATCCTTCCAACGAATGCTAAATGTTCTTCTAGAGCTATTTTTGAAGCTTCAAATACTTTATTCTCCATAACATCCTGAAATAAATGAGCTAAACCCAGACAGTATATTTCAGAGTATCTTGAAAATACAAAATTTCATGGTTATTTTTGATTCCATTGAATTTCAGTCTAATGATAGGTTCATTGGTTACTCTTGGTTGTGCTCTTAGTAATTTCAATACTTCATGTTAAATAATTTTAAATTATTAAGGTGCTTTCCTGCTACCAAAAACAATCCCAAATATCCAATCATTTGTTTAATATACTTATACAGATTGATCCTGTGACTGAATGCAAACCTTCTAGTATTTCACAGATTTTTTTGTGTGTGTGTGTGTCAGGAGCAACTTGAGAAACCGCAAGTCGCTTGTGGTGTGAGAGAATTGGCCGTCTGTTAGGACGTTGCCCAGGGGATGCCCGGATGTTTTTGATGTTTTTCCCATCCTTGTGGGAGGCTTCCCTGCATGGAGCTGGAGCTGATAGAGGGAGCTCATCCGCGCTCTCCTCGGGTGGGATTCGAACCTGGCAGCCTTCAGGTCAGCAACCCAACCTTCAAGTCACAGATTAAGATTGGGACACATATGGTTGAGCAATGAAGCAACAACAGAGTGATAGTGGCAAAAGTTATTAATTAGGAGTATACAAGCTTGAATAGGCAACAGCAGTTTGCTTTTGCCTGAGCCTATTGGGAAGGGCAAGTTTGTGCTGGCTCTTCTCCTCTCTGTTAACTAAGCACAGACTACTTTTGTACTTTGAACTCAGTTTGCAGCAATTCATGTAAGACTAAGACAAAAGTGGGAAAATAGGAGAGAGAAACAAGGAAATTTCAGAAGCAGCTAAAAAAGTAGGAGGACAGAGGATTAATTGGGATGGTTGCTGCCAAATTAAGATACTGAAGAGCATGCTGACAAATTTGCTGGCTTGTCAGATGCACTACCTATTAGGGACTTGGGACACCATGTAACTTAAAGTTACCTTTAAGAAGACAACATATTACGATGCCATCCCTCACCAGCAACTGTAACGTGGGCTGTAGCTGGAGAAATTCATTGCAACTCCCCTTGTGAAATATTAGTATGTTTAATGGAAAATTGAACATCTCGATTTCATGGCTCAATGTTATAGAACCATGGGAATTGAAGTTTTACAAGGTCTTAGCCGTCTTTGCCAAAGAGTGCTGGTTCCTCACCAAACTACAACTCCAAAGATTCCATAGCATGGCAGTTATAGTGGTATCGGTTCTACAGTTTAATGTATCCAAGGAGGCATTTGAGTTTAAACCCATAGCCAGGAAAAAGGCCCAGTGGATAATCTCTCTCTTTCTCAACCTAGTTTACACTACAGGATTCTTTCAGAATAAAATAGGGAAGAGAACCTTGAATGCCTTAGAGGAAAGATGGAACATAAATGTTACAATAAATAATACATACATGGACCTTTCAAGCACAATTGTATCAGCTGATATAGAATTATGTTTGCTCTGTGGCTATGACAGTGTGTGAATTCAGTATATTCCCTTTTCCTGATCTATGTAGAGCTTGGAAATGTTGCTTTTTTAAATACAGCCTTTTGAACACTTCAGGCAGCATGGCCTTTAGCCTTGTTGACTGTAGGATTTGCAGTGTTATAGTCAAAAAAATAACTTACCAAGCCATTGATCTCTATTAGTCAGGGAGGAAAGTCATGTCAGGTTCTCTCTCTCCCAATTAAGTTTAGAGAAGAAGTTGGGAAAAAGTTATTCAAACAAACAAAAATGAAATGGAAATCTTATTCACAAGAGACAATTATGAGAAGACTGTAAAAGATTCAAGCTCTAACTGAAAGCTGAGCAGCAAATGCCTTCCATTTGCAAGTAATTTCAAGTGTGTGTTCATGGTCTGAAATAGTCCATACTACATTAACAAAGTGTTCTCCTTTGGAGTTGTGAACCTAATAGCAATGACACAGTTATGCCTATGTTCTCATGTGTGTGGGGAACTGGGATCACTTTAAAGCCATCTTGGGCAGCATGAACTTGTAGACCTATTATTTTCTTAAAAGCTGCTTCTGTTTGGAAGTACTGTATCTCTCACATGACTTGTTTCCACTGTGTGATCTATTTCATTTTAATTGTTGGATTTGGATTGGTTTTTGTGTTTGTGAAGTTAATATTACATAATGCTATAGGTTTTTTTTTTGCTAGGCAAACAGCATATGAATCACCCTTGCATTATTTTAGGCCTTCTCAAAACAGTTGTAGAAACTGTCATATGATTTCCCCTTTCTGTGTAGTTCCTCAGTGTTTGTTTCAGATAAAATGGCAATGAAGATAAGCAGGGGGAACCAACAAAAAGAGAAAAGGATACACTTCTGATGTGACTGAAGTAGGTGAAGCCTGAGTGAGACTACATTGGATGACCAAATACAAATCGCAATATTCAATTATAGCCATTTTATTAGGCCAGTTGAAAAACCACACAACTATATGGAAGTTATCAAGACTTCTGGGTTTCATCATCAATGTAAAAGAGATGCAATAGAAAGGAGACAAAGGCATGTTCAATTGTATGTTGAGTTGAGTTACAGCAAAAACCAATTGCAGACTCAAAAATAATTAATCAGGCTTCATCTTGAATGCTCCATAGATTCAGAGGCACCCTATACTAGAAGAGAGTTTTATGCTTCATGAAATACATGCCCTGTTTTCTCAGTATTCTTTCTCTCCAACCAAAGGTAAAGCTACCCAGCTTGGCTACTTCTGACTGACTTCTACTGGCCTGGTCCAGCAGCTGAAGTCATCTCCATTCTTGGCAATATAAAGGCTTCCTAGGGACTTGATGTTCTATACCTACAAAAGGGCCCCTGAATGTTGCATTGCATCTTTAAGTTGAAGTTATTTGGTATTTTCAAAATGGAGAATCAAGGTTTATTACCTTTATTGCTTTTCCCGTTCCCAACAAGCTTAAGGACAATACAGGGCGAAACCTAATACCTGACAAACCCAAACCCTACGGTTTATTCTGCCCACCAATAAACCCATACACAATGCAGATGATTTGATTTTAAGATAAGTAATTTCTTCCTCTCCGTTCTCTTGCCTGCTTTTCATCTGCGTTTCATCCCTTTGCCACATAAAGGCACTTCAGAGTCCTGCAAGTTTATATATATTATGCCTTGTTTCACCTAATGAAGGGATTATGACAATATGAATTTTTGAATATGGGGAGGGCAGTGACATTTGAAATACATCTAATGTTCCAGGCAGTAGGAATGCATTGCATCCCCAAAGTGAAAGGCAATGGAATAGTCATCTGCATATGATGTAGCTTTATGATAGAAGTGGTGTTAGAACAAGCAACATTTTGAACCACGAGCTACATGTCCTATAGAGCTCAAAAGCATGTAGTGGAAGAGGCTCAGATGCTACATGTGCACATAGGTCTGTCACATCCCCTGTTGCTGGCTGTAAGCCCTGGGATAAATTCTTTCTGCTGTTGCCTGCCTTTTTGATAGGGAGGAGAGTTTATTAAGATAACAGAGAGGCAGTTGGTCTCAGCTCAGTTTGCATGGGGAAGAAATGAGGGAACACTCTCAAACAGGGTTCATGTGAGTTTACCTTTCCATAGGAAATGAGAGCAGCCACAGCACGTTGCCCCTCTCCTCCCATTTTAATACGTGCATTTGCAATACTTTTATAATGTTTATGTGTTTTAATTATTCTGTAACCTGCCTCAAACCATGAGGAGAGGCAGGTAAGAAAGAAAATTATTATTAGTATTATTATTTCCTTTGCTAAAAAGAAGCAAATACTTGCAGGAGGGGGCTTGACGCCTGCTGTGTGCACAAGGTTTTAGCACAGAACACAAGGACAAGAGAAGGGTCCATCTCAAAAGGGACTCACAAGCAGGAGGATGGCCAAAATGTGTGTCTTAAAGTCTCATAATTCTACATTTTCTCACTAGAGTCCGGTTCTGTGTTAAATTTGAAGTATATTTTATACTTTAAAAATATAAAGATGCACATATGTTACATTTTATCAGATAAATATGCCTCTGCTATTTAGCTGTCATCACTATGTAGTATAGCTAGAATATTCCCTACTTACATTCAAATTACATTAGATGACATACGTTTTCAATATTTTCCATAGAATCTCAGAAAAAAGGTCTCTGTTCAATCTGTTACTAGGAAATTATTGTTTGTACGCTCTTTTTCCGATTTTGTCACGAAGAGAAACCTCATAAACAGAACCTAGTGTTGTATGCAATATTTTGAGAATACTTCATGTATGTGTGTTGTCTGTATTAGTGTTTGAGTGGGCTAATACACGTATGGGGAAGGGATTGTGGAATGTTACCTCATACTTAACACTAATGAAGAATTCTTCATTCCTGTTATGGTTTGGTTGGTGTGGGTGAAAAAAAAATAGAATCTCCTTGACTATTATGGATAATTGAGCAGCTCTGAATCAGCCTGCTGTTTTACTGTTGGGGTACAGGAAAGAACTTTATAAAATTAGGATTCTGTCTTTCTATTTGGCATCTGCTATTCTTCTAAATGTCAATGACAATTCTACTAGAAAATGGCACCAATTCTGATATCAGCAGAGGCATCCACAGTGGCCAAGAGCTCAGACTGAGCTCCATGGCCAGCTAAGAGCAATGGTGACACAGAGGAGGTAACAGCCTGGCAAGACAAGTGTGGCCTAGGCCATCTGGAGAAGGACCCTGCAGCTGCTCTGAGGGCAGATTTACACTGGGCTATCCTGCCAGGTGTAGACACATCCTTAGCAATAAGAAAAAATACACAGGAGTATTTTTCAACATATCTTCATGCTTTCCCTTCCTTTTCCAGTTCTTTCTTGATGTGCTATGGTAGGTCAGGATGTCATAAAAATGGCTCTGGTCCAATTTACCTCTCAGAACGTATCTCCCCCTACGAGCTGTCCCACAGATTAAGATCTTCAAATTGTTGGAAAAAGTCATCCTGTACTGCTTAAGTCTCTATGGTTAAATAGGAAGCCTAGAAAAGAGTTAGGGACACCTTCCCCAGTATGCTTTGATTAGGCTTCACCATTGTTTCCTCCTTCCCGTCCTGTTTGGGTCAACCCCACCCTTTGATGTTTCTAGAAATGTGATCTCTGCTAGGGCTTTGACGTAACTCCCCCAATTTGGCTTTTGGAATGTTTATGGCCCTAGAGAAGAACAGACCCACAAGGTTCGGTCGCCATTCCAGCTTCCTGCTTTGTTCCAGAGAGGACGCACTCTGTCCTCTATTAGTCAAGATGTAGCTATCTAGAGCTTTGTTATTTTAATCTGTCTATGTGTAGTAGAACAGGATTAGATTAGATAGTTAGCTCCGAACCTTTTCTATCCATCAATGGATTTCTTTTTACCTCAATAAATGTTTTTAAACTTTAAAGCTAACTTTGCATCCCTTTGCCTTCCTGAAGACAAAGAGGCCTTCCGAAACTCACACTGTGCGTAAGTCTCACTGCTGCATTTTACTCTGCTATTTTAATGGGAATTTATAAAGAGGGTGATTAGAGCTTAGCGGCTCAACAATTCCCAACACAAGTGAGGCCCTGCTGTCAGTCCCGCCGCCATCACAGATGCGGTTGGTGGGGATGAGAGACAGGACTTTTTTTGTGGTGGCTCCTTGCCAAAGGAGATTAGGGAATCCCCCTCATGTCCTTTAGGAAGCAGCTGAAGACCTGGATGTGGGACCAAGCTTTTGGCCCATCCTAGGATATGAGTTGATATGACCTGACGGATTCTGTGGATTTTATTTGATTGTCATTTCATTGGTTTTTAGTTATAGATATTGGCTTTAACTTGTATTTTGTTTTTGTTTTGGGCTTGGCCCCATGTTAGCTGCCCCAAGTCCCTTTAGGGAGATGGTGACGGGAAAGAAAAATAAAGTATAATTAATATGAAGTCAAACACGGGCTGGCTCTGACTTTGGCTCAATTCTACTGCCCCTGTTGTAATGGTCACATGGTTTTTATTGTTTTAATTTGATTTGGATACCAGCTTTTAATTGTGTTTTATGTTTGGTTTTACTACATTTGTATTATATGTGGCATCTAATTCTGCCATTGTGTAAGACCGCTTTGGGTCCTCCTGGGGGAGAAGAGCGGTATATAAATTAAATAAATAAATAAACAAACAAACACAGTTTTCCTCCCCCCCAAACCTATAAACAGTAGCTACCACACAGCGCCGGTCCAACAATGAGGCGAATTAAGCAGTCGCTTCGGGCGCAAAACATACGGGGGGCGCAGTTGAGACTGCTTTTTCTGTTGATTTCTTTGAAAACATGATTTTTTGGTGCTTAATTTGTAAAATCTTAATGTAATTTGATGTTTAATAGGCTTTTCCTGAATCCCTCCTTATTATCCAACATTTTCGCTTATCCAACACTTTTATTTTTCAGTGATTGGTTGGGGGGGGGGCGCCAAATTTCTGTTCGCCTACACTTGAAAATTACCTAGGGTCGGCTCTGCTACCACATATGTAGCAAGCCAACATTTAAATCACAGTTTGATACTGCTTTAAAATTCTGGTTTGTTTTAACCTTGGTCACAATCATTTCCTGATTCAGGTAAAAATAAGAAACTCTGATAGATTGAAGACATTCAGCTGTCATTCTGGCAAAACCAAGGGAGGAGAACAAAGAGGTTGTTCACACTTGTTGTTCATATCTAGCTGTATTAAGGCATTGTATAACACCCTAATAAATTAAGTTGCTCAACCAGTAATTGTTCCTAAAGTAGGACCAGTTCTTCCCCCTCTTCTTGTATAATGGAAAAGAAAAGACATTCGATATTTTGCGGTCTGGAGTTCTTTTTGGGCTTTCCACTCTCATCTCTTTGTATTTTCTGAAAGAGCCTTGTTGTAGCAGCCCTTGAATACAAGTCACAACTCTGATGAAAGCATCTTTCAGTAACTGTAGCAGCATCTTCCTTCTCCGCCTCTCCCAGCCGCGTCTTGATTGCTACAGACATCTGCCTTTGTAAACATCATGTCAGAGTCCAGCAGAGAAGTTTTATCCTCATTGTTCCTCCAAAATAAATAAAACAGGATCAGACGATAGGAACTGGATGAAGACACCCCACTGCTAATAGCTGAGCCATGTTTGCAATTGCTAATAACTAAGCAATGTAGGAGCCTGAGAGGGCTATGAAGATATAAATCTGGTCAGTATAAAATTATGGTAATCTTATTACATATTTATCTGATGCTGAAGTTGAAATTTCATGTGGTAAGTGGGCTGCAGTGGGGTATCATGATTTACATGCCTAATCAGATTTACTTCCAGATTTTTGTGAACCTATACTGATATATTTAAATCATTCATAATATGCATGCTTCCTAAAGCATTCTATACAGTTGATATTGTTATATTTTCACTTAATAAAAGGCATAATGTTTCTGTGGAAAGTATGCTTTTGGGCTTCCTAGCAAGGAAAATTATCTGATATAGTAATCAAATACAGGAAGGAGAAGCACTTGATGAGGTGATCACAATAATGTATCCTTGGTTTCTGAGAATCTAAGCCAAAGAGCTCAAACTCCACTTCTCTCATAATAAAGTTATTTTCTGCATTTTTGTAGTACTCAGCTAGCCATGTGGAATGTGTCCCAATGAACAACAGCAATGCCGGAGCGTATATGGGATGCTAGTCAATTAAATTACATCTCATGTTAGCATTAAATATGATCTGAATACATTATTTTACTACTGGTGCCTTTTCATTCAGTTGTTAAAAACACAAACACACAAGACAAGACAAGACACCACCAATCAACCACCACTATGGTATCAACAACAGTCTTTTTGAAATTAAATATTGCTATTGCAAAATGAATAGATGCCATGACTTTCTTTTCATGAAGGAAGGACAACAGGAGACTCTTCCTGTATAGTTTTGTTTGAAAATGTCTAGTTGGTCTTTCCAAAGAATTAGTCTTCTCAAAGTACAATGAACAATATATGAATATTATGAAAATAAGTGTAGGTTTGGAAGCAAGAAACATCCTTTCTTCCAAAAGTAAAACACTGCCTAAAAGTCTAAGTAAATTTTGGGGAAAGTTTTCATGTCCTTCCATAGTGATATAAAGTTATCAAACCATACATACATTGCATTTGAGTCTGTTTTTCATTTCACATCATTGGCAACTCATTTCAATCCTAAGGAGTGACGCTTAGTGGTTTCTATGTCAATAGGGCAGTATCCATTCCTGGGTTTTAGTTTGAACTTCAAAGAAACCCTTGAACTCTAACTTCTGTTTGAATGGTAGAATTCAGCGTCTTGGATTCATGTTGATAATTCTTCTGAAATGTCACCTACAGTACATGGTATTTATTGGCAGCATCCCATCCAAGCACTGACCAGTGCTGACCCTGTTTAGCTTCCAAGACCAGATGGGATCTACTGCCGTTAGGTTGTAGAAGCAAATTATTTAAATTAGTTTGTTAAAGAAATCAGATAAACAATCTTGTTTTTCAAATGATGGTGAAATCAAGTGATTTTTTAAATTGCTTCTTGTGCTTTTTTAATATAAAAGTGTGGTAAACTTCAGATTCTAAAACTAACACTAACTTTTGCCTAAGAGATATATGTAACTGTTTTCAAAAGTTAAAAATTACTATGGCAGCTTCAATGAAATTCATGCAAACATATGATCACTATAATCTTTATAAGACACTCCACTGATTCAATAAAGTTCCAGAAGCTGAAAATTTCACACAGGCTTCAATAGAGCATTTGCATTGACTAATGTTCTGGTCCTGACTCCATGTGTGGCAATTTGTATTTAATAGCATTTCTATTGAACCCAGACTAGCAGGTTAATTGTGATCATGTTTCGTAACTGAAGTTAGTAATAACATGTTTTATAATTAAAGCACTTGCTAATAGGAAATATTAAATTGCCTTTTCCAGATGGCTCATTGTTAAAAAAGAAGAACTTGACCAGCCAATTCTAATTATTACTGTTCCAATAATTGCATTTTTATAAATGTCACAAGATGAGAGGCTTAAACGCAAGATAATGCAGGTGCTGTCCAGACAGAACTCCTTTCTATTACCCAGCAACCCAAAAAGCTGTCAGAAAACCAGCTGTAGGAAAGTTCTTGGCCCTCTGGAGCACAGGGTAGTTGGGAAAAGGCAATAGCCTCTCCCATTACTGGTGGGTTTTGTTGTTCTACCAACAGATACCCCACACTGGACCTTTCTTTGCTAAATTAGCCCAAAATCAATTCTGCTAATAGCTGTAAATAGGCAATTCATGGCATTGCATTGAAATGTTGTACTGATAGTTCGTGCAGTTTGCCAGACATGGGTATTTTACTTGTGTTTTGTTTTTGCAGTAGCTAGAAATGTAGACTTTTTAAAGAACTTCACTATTATGCAGTAGATGAGCAGAGTTCAGTGCAAGGGAAGACTATATTAAGAGACTGAAAACAGTCCGTACCTGTATAAAGAGGTAGAACCAGTCTTTAAAAAGTAAAATGGTTTCATTTTAATCCCCTGAAAGCATTCTAATCCCATAAAAGTTCTGACAAAATGTGCATGTTCTGTGGGTCTATCTCACAAAAATAATTTTTGTTCAAAAGCAAACAACAAAAAAACACTTAATCTTGGAGATCACTTAACATATCCTGTCTCTCATTTCATTCATTTTTCTGTCCACAAAAAGTGTGGGAAATGATTCACATGCATATGTGAAAAATGATAGTTTCCCATGACTCTCTTAGGTTCACATGCTTATTATGTGAATGGACTGCTTTAGCTTGGTTTTTTTCCCCTTTGGTGGTTTATTCTGTGCTTTAGCAGATGGCAAACACTTAACATAATGGGCCAGATTAACTTCCCAGTGGAAATCAGAATAAAGTTTTTGCTCATGATGGAATTGGCACTGTTTTCTTTTGTTACTTAGATCCATGTAACCACAAGGGCATTGAGATTGTACGAATATACGAGAGAAGGGAGGAGGTAAAACTGCTCCATGGCATACTTCTGTTTATATATTATTTATATCTGGTATACCAAAACCTAATCTGTTTATAGAACTTAGTACATTTTGTATGGCCAAGTTGGGATTGGAAGCTCATTAATTAGCCTAGGCACATTGTAAAAACTGTGAAGCAAACAGTCCTTGTTTTTTCTGGCACAGGATGCTGAGAGGTGTGTTCAATGTGAAAGAGTCAAAGGTCAACACGGTGTCAAATATTTGAAAGAAAAGCATTAATTCTTACTTAAGTCCCTTTTTACTATTATAATAGGTCAAGTGGAGCTGTTGTGGGGAAGATGAGGATAGAAAAATAGATAAGGATCCATACTATGGAGTGAAAAAATCCTGTTGATATAACATCACAAATCATGAGCTCGTCTTGAAAATATTTAGTGGAAAGTGAGCCTGTGTGATACTTAATAAGACCTAAAGGAGACCAAGCTCAAGTTATCCAGGAGTTTGAATTAAGTGACTCAAGGTTAAATGAGATATGAGAGTGGAGACCTGCGATCAGACCCTTTCCTCTTTTTTTAGCTTTCAAATCTCCCATATAGGGCTTCTAATTTTACCACAAAAACAGAGATTTTATTTATCTTCAGAAGTTGTCATTTTCATGCAAACAACTCCTCACAGATTCAAGATAATAGATAAGTAATATGTCCTTTATAATGGGTTCTGAGCATTACACACATGCCTGAAGAGCATGAGAAGGATATTTACTAGAGGTGGGATATGTGCCTTATGACTAGATAGAGGGCAGGTCTTGAAAAAAGTGTTTGACCTAGCTCTCGTGTCCAATCTGCAGGTATGATGAAGATGGACAGGTGGGATCCAATGGCTTCCTTTCACAGGTCCCGGAGAAGAACATCTTTAATAAAAGCATTCAAGGTTTAAATAGACCAGTTTATGTGTCTCTGTAGAAATGGCAGCAATGATGGTCCTGAAAACTCATATACCAACTGTATTGTTGTTGAATCTACTTGAACCATATCTGCACAAGATGCCATTCTATCAGTTTCATTCAACTTTAGTTTTAACTGCTTCATGCTGGAAAACTTCATCTGTAGCCTCATGGTGTACCTAGAATTCTCTCTATAGTTCTAGTCCCCTAAATGTCTGTCTACCCTATAGAAGTAAATTCGTGCCATTTTCAGTTACATTTTTTTCAGGGTAGCTTGAGAAGCGTTGTCTAACAGGGAGAGAATAAATTCTGCCCTCACCTCTGTTAAACTGAGGAACCAAGTTGTTTTGGGAAATAGTTTATTAAAGAACATGAGTAAAAGGAGTTCTAGATAAGAAACCTGTTTAAGCAAATAAGGCCACCCCTCCTGGGTTCCCAAACTCAGTGCCTCATAGCCAAGCTGGGTTCCTTGTTCTGCTTACTGTCTAGTCCAAATGTGAGAGTTATGATGCCCTTCATATATGGCTGATTTACAAGTCCCAGGAGCATGATTCAGAAGAGCCAATGAGAAATATTTGGTGTTGAACCCCAACAACTTGTGGTAGACCCAATCAAACTCCTTGACTAATTTTCATAGATTATTCCAGAATGATTTTCTTTGTATCTTAAAATAAATACATATCTTCCTTAAATTAAGGAGCATTAGAAGAAAATCAAGGTGCTTAGCCTACAGGTAGTTCCAAATAGGGAGTGCTTTTAGGACATGCTTCCAATTTGGAGGCAGTTTTGCATTGAAGAATCCAGAGGAACCCTATCCTGAGACCAAAGCCAATCTCTTTCAGATCCAATGAAGGAGAAAATTCCAAAGCATCTCACCATCTTTGGCTCCAACTAGCATGATTGAATTTGGCACTTCAGAGACAAGTGTCCTCGACTAGCTGTTCACCTCTTCATTCACATCAGAGGAGGAAAATAGAGTAGATGATCAGTGAGCCCAACCTACAGCAGGGCAAGGAGAGAGAGATGTGTAGTTCCTGTTTCACCAAGAGGTTTCTGCCTAGACAGCATCACTGTACAAGAAAGTTGTTTGTTTATTTGTGCATGCAGAACACTACCATTAGCATGAGATTCTTAGTCCCCAAGGTCAATTGTTCTAATTGCATAATTGACAATCCAACCTTGATTAGATTAGAGGTTAAAAAATAAAAGATGTTCCATCCTACAGTAATGCATGATATGTAAGCAAAACAGTTGCAAAGGAAAGGCAAGGGACTGAATGGCTTGTTTTCCATCGGCTAGAGTTTGTTAAATATGTTTTAATACAGACTACTTTATTAAAGTCTCAGGTCCCCATTTGCATTGACTGAATTGACAAAGATGTTGAAACAGTAATGCCTTGATAATAGCTGAAAATTCAAAGTTGGCAGCTTTATGGATTGGCTTGTGCTTGAAAAGCTTTTAGATGTTCTAGATAAAGGTTGCCTGCCTTGGATACCCAGGGAGCGTACTCTTTGTAAAGGCACACATAATTTCCCTCCCACGAAAAGTGCTACTGGCAGAATAAGCATGGTATTTAATCCATCACCTTCCATGTATTGCACCCCACAGTGGCATACAACACAGGGAACCAGTGGAGAGAATGATCAAAAAGACCATTAAATGTCAAGCAGTAGGGCTGTGTTTTAAACTCTTATTTGTGATGCTCTCTTGCTTTTCACAATGGTACGGCACACCTCATAAGCAGACTCCCTCTACTTCTTCCATTCTTTCTATTATTTGTTCATGACAATTTATTCAGAAGCTGGATTTCTACTTTGCTACATTGCCACTTCACAGTTCGTGTGAGCAACAATTGAATATGTAGGCACACATTTGTAAATTTTAATGAAATATTCAAAGATATTTGAAGCATGCCGAAGCAGTAGGATTTGTGATAGGTTCCTTAAGCATTGACTGAAATATGGGTAATTTGACAAGCAGTGGAAATGTGCCGTAAGTGGTGCTGATAAACCCTGAAAGAAAATAACAGAGCATATCTGTAATTCTTTTAAGCAAATCAACTTTAAGAAACCCATTTTTAAAAATTTCACATACATATGCTAAAACAGTGAATGGATATGCAACAACAGATGTGCTATATAACCTCCTTGTAGTTGTACATATGTTTGCAATGGAGTCCTGATTGCTGAAAACCTTTTGTTAGTAATTATCACTGTGCTTGTGAGTGCTACAGATCAGGAAGGCATTTTCCACAGAGTTCTTATGCAGGTGATTAGCATATTTAATCCTCGTGGTGCACAGGTGATGTTACTTGATCCCAAACTGCTTCTCTTCAAGTCTGATGTGGTTATTGTAGGGCTGTCAGTGCTGGTGGGCTGAAGAAAATGGTGTGCAAATAGGAAAAGTGTAAAGATATGCACTACCTCCCTCACGTCACTTGACATTCTGCAGAACTGCCTTCTAGCTACAGCATTTGGGGTACTTAAATGGCCAGCAGGACATGGACCAAGTTACTGGGGTCTAGCTAGCAGGTCCCCTGCACTTTGCACAGTTTACAAAGTATACAATTTACAGAACATGATCCCTGCCTTCAGTACTGTGGGTTTAGGTAAAGGTAAAGGTTTCCCCTGACATTAAGTCCAGTCATGTCTGACTCTGGGGGTTGGTGCTCATCTCCATTTCTAAGCCGAAGAGCCGGCGTTGTCAGTAGACACCTCCAAGATCATGTGGCTGGCATGACTGCATGGAGCGGTACCTATTGATCTACTCACATTTGCATGTTTTCGAACTGCTGGGTTGGCAAGTTCAGCAGCTCAGCGCTTTAACACTCTGTGCCACCAGTGCCCTGGTGGGTTTGAAGGAAGTAAATACAGTAGAGTCTCACTTTTCCAACACTTGCTTATCCAACGTTCTGGATTATCCAACGCATTTTTGCAGTCAATGTTTTCAATATATTATGATATTTTGGTGCTAAATTCGTAAATACAGTAATTACTACATAGCATTAATGTGTAATGAATTACTTTTTCTGTCAAATTTGTTGTATAACATGATGTTTTGGTGCTTAATTTGTAAAACCATAACCTATTTTGACGTTTAATAGGCTTTTTCTTAATCTCTCCTTATTATCCAACATATTCGCTTATCCAACGTTCTGCCGGCCCATTTATGTTGGATAAGTGAGACTCTACTGTAGTAGGTAACTGGCTTTATGGATGGAGATACAAACTGGTTGAGTGAGGAAGATGGTGCTTAAGTTCTGTGATCTGTAAGTGTGGAAAGGGCACTTCAGCATGACAGTTTAATTGATCACTGTGTATAACAGATTAATAGAACAGTTGGAGACAAATATATTGTACCTTTCAATACACAGTACAGTTACTAAATAAGAACTTTTTCAAAAAGGTGACAGGATTGATAAAGACGGGGTTATTCATGTGTATTAATTTGTCAGGGCCATTCTGGATAAGGAGTGTGTTGAAGCATATCTGAATCTTCGTATCTGAATCTTCGTATAGATACTTGGATAATTTATTGCCAGACTCTCAAGTGTTTAGTAAGTGTGGCAATAAAATGACTCGCTGCCACCATCACTCAGTATTATGCTGTGTACATGAAAAAAGCTTGATAATACTGGTTCTTGTGCAAAAGAATTGTGAGTTCTGTTGAGTTCTGGTCCGCAAACCAAATTCTTAGACTCAAACCAGGTTAATTTTAACTGGGCTTCTTTTCCCCCGTGGTCCATTTGGTGAATTTCACATTTCTAGGGGAAAAGAAACCCTAGACAAATAGGCCCCGAAAGCTTGAAGTCTGTGAGTATGCATTTGTGTATGTGTCTTCAAGTTACCTGTTGAGTTACAGCCACTCCATGAATTTCATCAGGTTTTCTACAACATGAAAATCGTATTCAGTGCTGGAAAATTCAAATCTTTCAAATGGTAAACATAAGCACATTCAGTACTTTGACTGTAGTGTAATGTATTCAGCACTTTTTACTTTTTTTACTTAACATAAAGAAAAGCAGCATATTTTCCTTTTCCAGAAACACCAAGAAAAACGTCCTTATTATGTGTTGCTCAGATTGAGCTTTTGGGTGAGTTTGGTTGGTTTAAAATTCTTGAGACATTAACATTGCTTTACTGTACATGCATTTCTTTCAGGTTTTAGCGTATAGGCAGATCAACAGTGAAATCACTGAAATAAGAGGCAGTGGCATCTATGTGACTGCAGTAAAAAAGACATCTTTCTTGGCTTAGAAATAAATAAAAACACAGTGACAGTCCCTTAACTCATGTATTCATTTGTGAATATGGTTCACTGAGAAGACATAATGTTGAAGTCAATGGGACTTAAGATTTTTCAGCCTCACAGGCTATAGGCTCCAGACCCATTATAATTAAAGCTCTAGCAGATGCACAATAGTCTCTTTCCAGTCTCTTGGGAATTACATAGCCAAGTCTTATTAACACTAATGGGAGTTTTGTGCGTAAGTTCCTGCTCATTTAGACAAGTCTATGCCCCCAAGCATGGATGTGTTATGAAGAGATGGTATTGTAATGATGCTTATTATAAGGAGGTTTGATGTAATTGGAAAGATAGTTTGTGTCAGAAACCAGATTGGCAGACCGCAAGCCGGGCGTGTTCTTCAAGATCTCATTGTTCTCATTAATTTTTTATGTCAAACTGTAAGAAAGATTCAGGTATAATTAAGTATTTAGTTCAAACCCTTTTTTCAGATTTAGAAGATATAATAGTACTGTAGACTTAAAATACAGAAGCTTCAGGGAGAAAAAGAAAATATGATTTCTGTACTTTGAGCATGGCTGGTTGGGTGTTTGAAAAGCTTTTGCTTCTTTCATTAACAAAGCGTGGCACCTAAAACTCCAAAGAGGATGTAACAATAGACCAAAGCTGAAATTAAAAAGTATTAAATCCTTGAGCTTTTCCCATATCTCTGTATATATTTTCTTCTATGCACCTTGTTGTTGTTTGTAAGTTATGAAGTTGCATAGGATGATGTATCTGTATTTGTTTAAACTGTTCAGGTTTGTTCAGTCCCAAGGAGACTGTTGGGAACTTCAGAGAGATATCTCTATACTGCCTGAGTCTCTGGCAGAACAACAGATAACATGTGGTTTAAGTGTCAGCTAATGCATACTGAGACCAAATATATATGTGTTAATTTGACATGTATGACAGTGGATCTAGATTAGATGCGACTATGCAGGAAAATTCTTGGAATCTGTGAAAAATCCACTGGAAATGTCAACAGAAGGCCAAAGCAAAATGCCATGCCTGCCTGTTTCTAAAAAACAATGGGGGTGGCTGAACATCACTAACCTATGTGTTAAGTATTTCCCGACTTCAAAATAAACACTGAATAGATGATATTTCAGGTTACTACTGTAGGAGCATATGCACCTATAAACCATTCTAGATACCAAGTAACTTTGCTCATTTCAGACGTTAAGGACCTCATCACACTAGAGCTTGGATCCACTTTAAATCCACTTTAGGGAGGGGGTTAAACAGCTCAGCCAGACAGGTCCTGGGCCTCACCAAACTACAAACCTTAGAATTCTGCAGGAGGCAGAAACCGGATTTAAAGTGGATTCATCCTCTAGTGTAATGAAGCACTAAGGGACCTACCAGACAGGCCCTATATTCCAGGATCTGATCCCAGGCTTTCTGCCTTAAACTGAACTATATGAGTCCACATTGCCAGATAATCTGGGATAAACAGAAAACCTGGGATCAAATCCTGGGATATAGGGCCTGTCTGGAGGGGCCCTAATTCACCTACCCAATTGCAATCCTATAGAAGCCAATAGGAAATTTGGGGGGAGGGGGAGAAATTGATTTAGGAAGAGCAACTACTGCATTATATGTGACTTGCATAATAGGACTTTAAAAATCCAATCCTATGTGTGTCCCCATGAAAAATCCCTGTTGATTTCAATGGAGCCTACTCACAAGAAAATGTGGCTAGAATTTCCATCTAAAATGTTCAAATTTGTTTCTAAACTTTTAATTGCTGACGGGGAAAGTAAAAGGAAAGAAACTAGTCTCCCCTGGCTTTATATTTCCCGAGAGATCAAATTAGGTTTACAACTAATGATGACTATATATATTTTATTTGTTAAATGGGGATTTCTGTGTGTGTCTCAAGAGGAGGTTATTACCGTTTCAGACATGCAATAAAGAACAGGATACTGTCTCTTAGATATTTTTACAGTGGAACAAATCGAACTATGTTACGTTGTAAAATTTCAAAAGGAAATACTCTTGAGCACCTATTCTGCACAAAGTAAATGTTCAGAAGAAATGGAAATTATTAACAATTTTAAATAGGTGCTGCAGTGATGTCCACATTAAAAACATTAAAAAACAACTACTTTTACTATCAAAGCTTGCCATTTCTAAACCCTGTGAAGTAACATAAAAATGGTTCTCCGCTAGTGCTGGTTTACCAAGTTAGCCAGGCTATCTTCTATAGCCAATGGGTATAATAAAATTAAACTTTGGTCATAACAGCACAATGTTAAAAAGTCTAGGAAAATCATAGAAAGAATGAAGTATAGACAATCTTTAGAACCCATGACATAAACACCTTGCAAGTTAATTATATCTGATTTTATGTACTGCCCAATTATTCCTTTGGATTTCAGTCATTCTAGAGTCCCACAAATGCCCAAGCACAGACTAACAGCATGAAATCAGGATTATTTGTGGAGAATAGGAATGCTAATTAGAGAAAAAGGGAAACAGCAGTAACCCAAAATGAGTCTCTAGACAGTTTGTTTCTGAATTACTTAAATCCAAAGTTTTTGGGAAGCACGAGGGGTGCTACTTGTGATCATGCTCTACTTGTAGCCATTCCAAATGGATGCAGCAAGCGATTGTAAGAACTGAATGCTGGACCTTTAAGGCCTTTAATCTGATGCTGTTTCCAAAATGAATGAAGGAGATGGCCACTATTTTACTTGATTTTCTCTATGGGAAAACTAAATTTAACTCTGAAAAGAAAACAAGTGAATTCATAAGCCTGAAGAATTCTCCAGTATATTTGGCTAATCTCGGTTTCAAATAAAGATATAAAACTGTTTTGAGAAGCAAAATCATATATTTCTTTTTTTTTTTTAATCAGGTCTGAATCCATCTCCTGTTGCAGTCATAACAATGAGCTGTCACTACATTTTGGGTCATGCGGCTGACCCTAGCTAACAAGCTGTTCCTGCGTTTAGGCTACTGGGAAGTTTTATTGGCCTTGGTTTCCCCCCATTCTAAACACATAGTTATTTCTCAAGGCCCATATAAATCACAAGGTCACATAACTCATAAAAGTTGTGACATTCCAGGGATATATGATACAAAGAAGCTGAACTTAGGTTTAGTGGCTTTAAATTTCTATGGGATGTTTTATCATAATATCAATGCAGTTATAACTGGAGCTATATTTACATTTCAGATTAAACAGCGCACACAGTAAAAACGGCACTAAAACTACTCAACAGGATTAGCTTTTATATACTGAAATTATGATTTGGTACCATGTTACAGCAAGCTGTACTTTAAAATCAAGATAATGTGAGTAAGCACTACATGGGGTTTAAGAAAAGTATTTGTCTGCTTGCAATATATATTATGACTTCATTTGATTATGTTTACATTGCTAATCTTTGAGTGATAGACAGTGCAGTTTATATGCATGTCTACTGAGAAGTGACATCCTGAGTTCACTGGGGCATAATTCCAGGTATTATATACATTCATGTATAAGTCTAGACATTTTAGTTTAAAAAATTGACACCCCCCCCCCCAAAAAAAAACCTGGGGCAACTTATCTATGGGTCAATATACCTTCTGAAAAAAGGAACCATTCCTTTCTCAGAGTAGAGTGGCAAGAGGCAAGAGGTTAGTTATCCTGGGAGAACCTAAAAGAAGCACCAATCCCTTCTACTCTCTTGGTGTTCTTTCAGAGGAAGTACCAAAGAGCCATTGCTCTTGCTGCCATTTTCCTACCCAGGCATTCAAAAAGGCCAAAATCGGCATGCTAGAGGCAAGAATAGAAGGGATTTTCACTTCTTTTATATTGTCCCAGGACAAACTAAGTGCTCACTTTTTATCACTTTACTGAGAGAAGGAAAATGTTCCTTTTTTGTTCATCCACTTACCTTGATTTTTATCAAAATGAAAATAAAAAAGAAACATCTCATTCCCTGTGTAGAGTAGCAAAAGGTCTTTTTGAATGCCTTGGTGAGAAAATGGCAGCAGCCATGCACAGCTGGCCGCCCAAGCAGTTCTGGCTCTTTCCCCTCTCTGCAAAATGACCTTGACTTACTTATCAGTCATATAAATGATACTTCCAAACTGCCTTCTACTTATTCACGAGGTCTGCAGTAACTGGTTGAGGGATGCATGCCAAACAAACTGGCTATAAAGTCATATGGGGGAAGTCGCTAGTTCATACTAATGATGTATTCCTGTGACCAATGTACATACATATATCTTGAAGTCAGCTTACGTGGAATTCATTACAGGAGTTGAACCCAAGTATTTTGTTTTTTAAAAACACATTTTCAGTGATTAGTCATTGCTCTTAGTGGGGTTTAATGTTCAGTGATGGAATTGTCTATATTTTCATTAACCGCATCGCTGTGTTATAGATTACCATGGTCCAAGTATTCTGGAAGGCAATTGCAAACTACCTATATTTTGTATGTATACAGCATGTGAATCTCTTAGTTCCTTTATGTCTCTTGCTTTACTAAGCATAGATAATGATTATGGAAGGCACTGGTTAACCTCAACAGGATAAATGTAATACACTATACTTAGTCACAAAAAAATGAAATGCAAAGATGCAGTATGAGTGATGCCTGGCTCGACAACAGTTCATGTGAGAAAGACACCAAGTTGAACATGAGGCAACAGTGTGATAGTAAAGGTAAATGTTTTCTCCTGACATTAAGTCTAGTCGAGTCTGACTCTGGGGGTTGGTGCTCATCTCCATTTCTAAGCTGAAGAGCCGGCATTGTCCATAGACACCTCCTAGGTCATGTGGCCAGCATGACTGCATGGAGCACCATTACCTTCCTGCTGGAGCGGTACCTATTGATTTACTCACATTTGCATGTTTTCAAATGGCTAGGTTGGCAGAAGCTAGGGCTAATAGCAGGAGCTCACCCTGCTCCCCAGATTCGGACCACCGACCTTTTGGTCAGCAAGTTCAGCAGCTCAGCAGTTTAACCAGCTGTGCCACTAGGGGACCCACAGCAGCTAAAAAGCCAATGGGATTTTGGGCTGCACGAAAATAAGTAAAGTATCTAGACCAAGGGAAGTCATGGTGCCTTTGTATTTTGCTTTGCCCTCACCTGGGCACCACAATTCAAAAGAGATATTGGCAAACTGGAAGAGAAGGGTGACTAAAATGATCTGGAGACCATGCCGTATGAAGTGCATCTTAAAGAACTGGGTATGTTTAGCCTGCAGAAGAAAAGGTTGAGATGGGACATGATAGCCATGTATAAATATTTGAAAGGACATCATAGGAAGAGGGAGCAGGCTTGTTTTCTGCTGCCCTGGAAACTAGGACTCAGAGCAATAGGTTCAAACTACAGGAAAGGAGATTCCACCTGAACATTAGGAAGAACTTCCTAACTGTGAGAGCTGTTCATCAGTGGAACTTTCTGCCTCGGAGTGTGGTGAAGGCTCCTTCTTTGGAAACTTTTAAACAGAGGCTGGATGGCCATCTGTCAGGGATACTTTGATTGTGCTTTTTCTGCATGGCAGAGGGTTGGACTTGATGGCCCTTGTGGTCTCTTCCAATTCTATGATTCTAACCGAGAATAAAATTTCAAAAGCTTGAATGGTATTTTTATGTATTTTTAAAATAAATATAAATATATTTTCTCAGTTGAGTTATTTAATTTATGACCACCCATGTCACAAAGTTCCAATTTAAGAAAAAGACTAAAATGTTCAGTTGATGCAGAATGTGGTTATTAAAAAACCAAAAATATTGTCCTAAACTGTTATTGAGTGTCAAGGATCACATGAGAAACAGATCTCATTTTGGCTCACATTTTATTTTCCGCACTCATTAGATATTCTAAGGAAAGAACCCAATGGTTCCATACATACCAATTAAGAGACCTTATTAGTACATTCAGCACTACATGTTAACAGCATCAAACCAAAAGCAAATCATTAAATCAGTCAGGCACATCAAAAGCAACACTTAATGGATTTAGTGGTGGTTTTTTGTTTTATTTTATATGTATAAATTGGTTGTGTTCACTGTGTTACAGAAAATTGCACTAATTGGTTGGCTGGCTCTTGTTTTTTAAACCTCTCCTCATCCAAGGCATATTATAGCTTTTATTTCAACACTTGAAAGTTTCCAGAGTTTTTTTTTTTATCATACTAAGCAGCTCCTCTTATTTCAATACTCAAGCATTCTCTCGCTGATTTTGTTTCATGTATCTCCAATATTTGTATACTACCATTCAACAGTTATTTCCAAAGTGCCTTACCCAATAAATCCAATAGTGAAAATACAGCAAATTGCTAAAAAGAAATGTAAATACTTAACAGTGGGAGGACAGGAGCAGCTAAACAATAGCAACTAACAATTCATTTGCTGACCTTGGAGGGATCTTGCTATTGATATAATGGGAGAGCACGAGTTGGAATCACATGGTTCAGAGGCTCCATGTGGCTTTTGGCGGCTCTTGATATGGCTTGGGACGTGTTCTCATTTGCCAACACAGAGATGTGATTGCACAGCCCCATATGCTGCTGAACTGGAACTCCCAACATTCCTCACTATTGGATGTGCGGGCTCAGGCTCCTCATAGTTGCAATTCATAATATCCACCATTCCTAGTCCAACTAATGAGCTGGGCAGGAAGGGGGTTTGGCATACCCTTTAATATTTCACAGATTAAATTGGAACAAATGTGGCAAAACAACATCCTAATATGGTCAAGATGACAAACATAAGTAATGGGGAAGAAGAGACAGTTTAGGTAAGGCTACAGCAGTTTCCTTTTGCTTGAGCCTGTGGGGAAGAACAAGGTTCTGCTCCTTCCTCTCCTTTCCCCCCACTTTAAATTCAGTTTGCACCAGTTTATTTACCACATTTGTAGTCCGCCTTTCTCAACCCCGAAGGGGACTCAAGGCAGCTTACACAGGCACTTGTCCAGTACATATAAAACATATATCCAACATATTAATTTTTTTTCAAAATTAAAATTAAACAATAACATTAAAACCTAACAGTTAAAATCACGCCGTCTGAGAGACATAGCTGAAATAAGCTGAGGTAAAGGGAGAAGTGGGAGCCCCCAGTGGCACAGTGTGTTAAAACGCTGAGCTGCTGAACTTGCAGACCGAAAGATCGCAGGTTTGAATCCGGGAGCGGAGTGAGCACTGCTGTTAGCTCCAGCTTTTGCCAACCTAGCAGTTCAAAAACATGTAAATGTGAGTAGATCAATAGGTACCGCTTCGGCGGGAAGGTAACGACGCTCCATGCAGTCATGCTGGCCACATGACCTTGGAGATGTCTATGGACAATGCTGGCTCTTCGGCTTAGAAATGGAGATGAGCACCAACCCCTAGAGTCGAACACGACTGGACTTAACGTCAGGGGAAACCTTTACCTTTACTTAAAGAAAGAAGATGGGAATACGGTGGGAGAAAATAGGATAAAATTGAATATTTTAAAACCAGCTGAAAAAATGGAGTGAGAGAAGATTAATCGAGGCATGGAAGGGTAATGCTAATGATGGTCCCAGTCTCAGTGAGAATTACATAGAGGTCATGATGGGAGGCAACCATTTGATGTAGCGATTTGAGTGTTGGACTACAACTCTGGAGAACAGGATTTTATTACCACCTGGATAACATTCTCTCAGTCCTAGAAAACCCTGTGATAGGTTCACCCTAAGAATGCCATAAGTCAAAAAGGACTTGAAGGCACAACAAAAACAAAAGGGATGGGAGAGACTTTCATCTCGCTCCCTCCCTCCACACCCAATGATTTTTATGCAGCTGATTTTTCTGTACAGCCATTTCAATGGGATTGTTCAGAGGTGAGACATATGAAATCCTCTCCCAGGTTGTATTGAGCCCACTGCCATCATAGCTATTCCCTTTCCACAAATAGAAATACTGCTGTTTTGAGACTCTGAAACTTAAAACAGTCAAGAAGGCAGTGGCAACTTTATTCATAGAATAAATCATTATAGTTGTATGGATGGGCTTCCTGGACCCATTCAGACACTGCTTAGTCTACTTAGTTTTAGCAGGAATACTATGGCATTTTACTTTCTTGATCCCTTTTTGTGTTGTTCTTTTGCTCCAGTTTGGAGCTTTCTTGCAAGACCATAGTGTTCTCGTAGCCCACATGTTTACAGAGCTTCAAGATGTAACAGATGAGTTGAACATCTGGACTTGTGCATACAATCCAAAGTGCTATGTCAACATTTAATTCTTTTCTTTAGGTCAGCTGCCTTTTTCTGGTGATGTCTATGTCCATAAATCCTTTAAAAGATCGGTTTTAACAGTGAACTATATACTTGTGGGCTAAGATTACAAATATATAGTTACTTATATGTTTCTTCTGAATAAGAAAAGAAAAAATTATCCTTTTCCAGAAACTTTTGCTTTGAGAATACTGGTGGTGAGCCTGTTACACAAACAAGCAAATAATAATGAGACTCCCACCCATCTATTTCTTCCTTCCACCATCCCGTTCATATTTCTATAAGGATTTTTCAGTGTTTAGGGAGATACTGGCTTAATTCCATTATTATTTCTTCTTTTTTTTAAAAAAAAGGTAATGACCTGGATAAAATAAAACCAAAAAATGCAATGAAACTGGAGAGTAGGTGAATAAAAAATTAATCAGGATGTTCAAAAATGACTTGGTAATTTCATAAATCTTTTGACTTCTGAAATATACAGCTAATAAAATAAGACTGCATTTTTTTATTTTGAAGAGAACAGTGGAAAGTTGGCAGAAACTAAGATTTTACAGCAAAGTAGGGAGGCGAACAAGTTGTAAATGACTCTAATATCTTCCAGATGGCACATTTTTACTTGGGACTGGATTTAGAGTAATTAAAGGCATGTGAATTTTTCCTATAAAGACTGAACTTCACCAGCTTGACACTGGAAAGCTCCATCAACTCTGAAGTCTTTAAACTGCTAAGCATATACTTTCCACCCTCTTGTCCCTTCTTGCATTTGTGAAGATTTCTTACATAATGATGAGAGTTATTTTTACATAGAAAAGAGTACATGTATCATGGCAAAGAGAAAAATGGTGAGATTTAGTGAAGAAAAGAGTTTCTTCTCACACAGGGCCTTTGTTGTAATGTTTTTTTCATCACTAAAACAAAGCTTCTCAGTTTAGTTAGTGCCTCTGTCCTCAAAATTAAGGAATTCAATTACTGTATTGTCAATTCCAGTGCTAGTTAAAATTGTTAAAAAGGGCACAGAGCACTGCATATACATGTATAAATCTTTTTTAAAAAATCAAAAAAACCTGGAGTGATATATCCATAATGTAAGTACTCTACCTTACTTCAAATGGCAAGAAAGGAACCACCCCTTTCCTTGAGTAAAGTGGCAAAAAAACAAGACCTTAGTCCCTCCCAGGAGAACCTAGCTTGGGTAAAGGTTTTCCCCTGACATTAAGTCTAGTTGTGTCTGACTCTGGGGGTTGGTGCTCATCTCCATTTCTAAGCCGAAGAGCCGGTGTTGTTCGTAGACACCTCCAAGGTCATGTGGCCGGCATGACTGCATGGAGAGCTGTTACCTTCCCGCCAGAGCGGTACCTTTTGATCTACTCACATTTGCAGGTTTTTGAACTGCTAGGTTGGCAGGAGCTGGGGCTAACAGCTCCCGGGATTTTGCTCCCGGGATTTGAACCTGGGACCTTTTGGTCTGCAAGTTCAGCAGCTCAGCGCTTTAACACACTGTGCCACCTGGGGCCCGCATGCAACATTGTGGCAGTTATATTGTAATGTCAGAATAATCAGATATAAGAATTAAACCAGTTCATATTTTGATAATGCTAAAAATGAATATTTATTTTTAATGTGGGATCGCTCTCGACTCCTGAGATGTTGGCAGTTATATAATTTTCATTTCAAGATAAAAGAACAAAGACGCTCATTTATTTTCGTTTTTCACAAGCATGAAAACTGCCAATAGCTTTCTCCCTACTGGATAAGATTACAAGAATCTCAGTATAATCTGATTCTTCTTTCGTAATTTTGAGACTCTGATGTGAACATTACATTCATGCAAAAACATTGCACTTCATGTAAAAATGATATATTGTGTGACTTCAAGTCATTTCTCACTAATCTTGCCTTTCTCCTAGTATGGGTACCTATTATCTACTCAAACTGCTAGATTGGCAGAAGCTGGAGCTAATAACGGGAGCTCACCCCACTCCCCAGATTCAGTCAGCAAGTTCAGCAGCTCAGCTGTTTAACCTGCTGCACCCCCAGGGGCTCCCAGGAGAACCTAAAAGAAGCAAAAAAATCTCTTTATTCTGTTTGGCATGGCACTGCTTTGGGCCTGTTTGAATGCTTGGAAGGAGAAATGGTGGTGGCGGGGGCGGCTAGGCATGGCTGGCTTTCCCCCCTCTATTGAATGACCCTCAACTTATTAACAGGTCATAGCAAAATCCGTAAGTTTGGCCCTCAATTTCTGCGTGCAGCCAGCTTATACATGAGTATCTGCGAGTAATCTTTTCTGAAAACTTGTATTACATAGCCAAGAGTCTTTTGGATTTAGATAACCAACATGGAGTTAAGTTATCATATGTAGACCAGTATTGAGAAGTTGATCCTGTAGCATTCACACGTGGGAGAGAAAAAAACAATATCTAACACGCACACACACCATATTTTGGAAATGAGGCAAGATAATGCCATGTTATAGTCATTCATGGTGACCTAATAAGTTTTATGATATGATGGAGATTTGAATCTTGATCTCTGTGGTCTTTGCTTAATGATTTCTGTAGCTCAGTTAGTGGTTAGGTTGTATTAAATTGATGCTAGCCCAGTCTTGAAGTTAGCTGGATGGCCAAACTGCAGAAGAAAATCTAAATCTACTTGCTTATCTGGATGAACTGTCAGTTTCAGCAACTCAAACGTTTTCTATTTTAAAAAACCTCAAATTCTTTCCAGCCCAAATTTGAAGGGATTTGTGAATTTTGGCTAGTTTGAATAAAAACAAACTGAAATGAAATTGTTACACTTTTCTATGCAAAATATTAAATGGCAAGGAATAATACAGCACCATCTACTGGTTGGAAAGATTGCACACCTATGTCACCTATGGGTTTTTGGGGTTTTGTTTTGTTTTTGTTTTTTTTGTTTTTTTGCTTCTTCTTAAGCTATTTAATTTCACCATAAATATGAGCCAGTGATAAAGAAGCACTGACTGAAGGCTTAAACATGTGTGAAACTAGTGGACTGGGGGGGAACCAAACTAAAACCTGTGCAGTAATGATATAAACTTTATGTGATCAGGGCTCTTAACACATCCACTAAAAACCATATTTATTTTGTTCTGTTTTTTATATATATAAAAAAGCTAGTATAGCTTACTGATTACATCTATGGCAAGTAAGGACTCATGAAGAGAGATCTCTAAATCAAATGTGAGCCTTTCCTATGAATCCATATCTGTCTTTCTAGGGAAACTGATACTGCTGCGGTTGACCTCAATGTGACTTGTTAACAATCCTGGATTGAGTTTGGGAACTCTGACATCCAAACAGTCCAATGCCAGCTATAAATTCCACAATCTTATGCATCCATCAGTACTTCAATGTGAGCCTACTGATGTAATAGAAGCAGCAAACCTTTCTTCTAGTATTTTATGGATAATTAATGTTTTTTCAGGGGCTAGTTATATTGAAATGTTCCATGATATTTTTCACTAACATCCACTGTATTACTTCATTATAGTTGGGTTTCATAACATGTATTATTTTTATCTGACAGACTGGAGTCATGGTACTTGGGAATGACATCTGTATTTCACCCTTTCTTGTCTATATCCTGTGTGCTTTAGTGGCAGCATTGTTTGTTTTTTCAGCAAAGAAACAACAGCATTGGCAGTTAGAAAAGAAAAACAGCATGGATGGGAGCCAACATGATGTAATGGTTGAAGGGTTGAACTAGGACTTCAGGAGACAAGGGTTGAAATCCCTGTTCAATCATGGTAAAATACTAGGTATGACTGGGCAAGTCCTACAGTCTCAGATGAGGAGGGAAAAAATGGCAAACTTTCTCTGAATAAATCTTGCCAAGGAAATTCTACAATAAGGCCACAATAAATTGGAGTTGACTTGAAAGCACATTGTACCCTGGGTACAAACATTAACATTATCAGTAGCTGCCTATGATTACATTTAGGTACAAATTTTAAAAGTACAAGAAATAATTACACATATAGTTCCATTTTGTGTTAAGAAATAAATCTACTTCAGTTGAGCTGCATTCTTATGTCTGGTGTCTGAAAGACAGGTGTCAAATATTTATTGGCATGTATAATTTAATACATGAACACTAAAAACCTACTTTTTGGGACTGAGATTGCTTACTATATTGTATGTGTATATTGATATGCAGTTTTCCCTTAACTCTGTGTTGTTTGAGATGTGGGAGGGACTACAGACCATGTGACGAGATCGGAGACTCTTCAGACTGAGACTCCATTTTGGAAGCCATTTTTACCTCAGTTTTTACCTACCAGCCTGTGCTGGACAGAGTTACGCTCACTCTGAAATCACAGGTTCGCAATTTGAGAGTTCTCCTGGATTCATCAATGAACCTGTAACTCCAGGTTTCGGTGGTGGCTAGGGGAGCTTTCGCACAATTAAAACTTGTGCTCCAGTTGCGCCCGTACCTTGAGAAGCCAGACTTGGCCATGGTAGTCCGTGCTCTTCTTACATCTTGAATAGACTACTGGAGCGTGATCTATGTGGAGGTGCCTTTGAAGACTGTTCCAAGGAGTCCAATAGTCCAATGGGCAGCAGCCAGATTGCTCACTGGAGCAGCGTACAGGGAGGATACAACCTTCTTGTTGTGTCAGCTCCATTAGTTGCCAATTTGCTACCGAGCACAATTCAAAGTGTTGGCTTTAACCTATAAAACCCTAAATGGTTCTGGCCCAGCTCTCCTGTTCAAATGTATCTCCCTCTATGAACCAACGCGGACATTAAGATCTTCTGGGGAGGCCCTGCTCTCGGTCCCACCTCCTTTGCAGGCGTGACTGGTGGGGACGAGAGACAGGGCCTTCTCAGTGGTGGCCCCTCAGCTATAGAACTCAATTCCCATTGATATTAGATTGGCCTCCTCCCTCCTGGTTTTCAGGAAGAAAATTAAAACCTGGATGTGGAAACAAGCATGCAAGGAGTAGCGTATCAACAGTGTGTATACAACCACAAAGTAATGCAAATGAAGCAGCTTGTACACTGATTACGAGATTAGAGGCAATGATTTTAAATCAGTTATTTAAATGAATATGTATGGTTTTAATTATGATTTTATTGTTAATGTGTTGCATATTTATTTGCTTTTGTGTTATGTGGCATTGAATTGCCAAACTGGAAGCCACTCTGAGTCCCCTTTGGGGTGAGATAGAGTGGGGTAGAAATGTAGTAAATAAATAAATAAGTATGCTATTATTTTGAAAATGCAGTCATAAAAACACAATTTTAATCCTTACTGTCTAAAGGCTAAACCATGGGTTCATGAAGAGACAGCTAGGTTTCCTCTACTGGGCATTACCAGCCATGTTGTTATAATCAGCCCATGGGAAGGAGTTGCTTTACTCAGAGGACAATGACCAAAAGGGTTTATCACAAGTTGATTAAATTAATTTCATTTCTTAGTTTATATATCAGATAGACTTTAAGCCCAGAAGGAGTAAGATTCCATTGGCAATTGGCCTAGAAATCTCTGCAACTCTAAGCACCTTGGTACAGTAGAATCATAGAATCATAGAGTTGGAAGAGACCTCATGGGCCATCCAGTCCAATCCCCTGCCAAGAAGCAGGAAAATCACATTCAAAGCACCCCCGACAGATGGCCATCCAGCCTCTGCTTAAAAGCCTCCAAAGAAGGTGACATCAGTAGATGACATCTGGACCAGTCAGCATTCTGCAGGAGAGTCTCTTTTACTTCCAATGGCAGGATTTTAAAATCAGATCCGCCAACATTTCACAGATGAAAACCAGGACAAGTGGGGACAGGCAGTATCAGTGTGTGGTCAACAAGGAGCGAGAAACTAGGACATTTTAAAAGTAGCTGAAAATGTAGGATGAAAAGTGAAAATTGGAGATTGCTGAAATCTTGTATGTGTGAGATTGATATGAAAATATATACAGACAAGTGATTTCCATCTCATTTTGTAAACTGAAAATGTGGAATAATTTCCAGTCTGTATTATGGGGTAGTCTTGCTCTTCACTTAGTTTCAAGGATACACAAAAAGAAAAGGAAAACAGTGAACTACTGCCTCGTGATCGTTCCACCCCACCCTCCAAAGCTGTAACTCAATGATTTCCACATTACGGGCTGGTCTTTTGCAAAACTTGTGCAAGAATCCTTAGAGGAATACTACGTTCTTTCATAATTCTGATGGGAATCTTTCCCAGACATTGTTTTTACTGAACCATAAAATTAGGACTGTCTAGTAGTAGCACTGATTGTGGAATTGGAAAAGTGGTTGAGATGGCAGGAAGAAATTCTCACATTGCCCTTGAGCTGCTTACTGTATAACAGGGAGCCATATGCAGCCTGTCTTAAAACAAGAAAGTGTTTCTGCAGTGTTAGGGCCTCCAAAGAATATGGAAATGAGAGTTCTCAGGAGGATCTAGGGATTGTACGGTTATGTTTATTTACCATTATCTGGGCATGTACCCAAACACAAAAGCCACAAGTAGTCAGGTTTCGTTTCTCCTGTTTCCCCAAATGCCACTGCTGTTTACAACGCAAAGCTTTAAGTGGCGTTTGGCTACGCTGAGATATCTGTGCTCTTCTGGACCCCATGGAGGTATAATGTTGTAAAAATATTTGCCATGCCATTGATAGCGATAACAGAGCAACGATTTGCTGGCTGAGAGATCCACAGTTGCAAGCTCAGCATCCTGGGATATGTGCCAATCCAGTCTGGGTATGCTGCTGAAGTGACACATTTAGTCTCCTTAGAGGAATGCCAGTGTGCCAACTGCATCCCTGGCACAGCATTTCCTAATGACAAACTTATGGGGTGGAACTGGTACCAGCTCCAGAGGGACATGCAAGCTGCTTTTCTTAGCTCCTTCAGTAACAATAGCCGTAATGATGCATTTGTCTGTTTTTGTTGTTTTGTATTGTTACACTTCGATCTTCGGTGCTATTTTAAAATAAATGTTGAAATAACAGGTGTGATTGTATTTAGAACTCCCAATAAACTAGATGCTCATTCATTGCTATAATGATACTTTTCATACTGAATAATTTATTTTAAGGAAATTATAATTATTGAATTGCAGTCTCTATGATGCAAGATTTCATAGACCATTGCCTGTTCCCAATTTCCCTTTCCCCATCTACAGACTCACACAGCTCAGCTTGTCATGCGGCCATCACAGAATTTATAAAGCAATAATTGTGTCAAACAATATACAGAATTTGTGATAGGCTGGAGCACATTCTTTGTGATTTGAATACATCTGTGAAAACAATTTGGCTGTTTCTACTGAGTGCTAAAGCATTTGAGTTTTCTTTTGTGTCTACAAGGGAATTGACAGGCATCGTGGAGATCCTTTTGGCTCTAAACAATGGCCTTTGTAGGATTCTGGAAGGTGTTGATTCTGGAAAGGAATTAAATGTAAAAAGCTCAAGGGCAAACTGGTGGAGTCCTATTGTACTTGAGTGTCGGTCCTAGGTCTGGTCATCAATGTTAGTTAAGCTTATTTCTGCCGATAGCCAAGGATAAAACAACACATACGTCTTAGGTAAAGCTAAAAGTTTCCCCTGACGTTAAGTCCAGTCATGTCTGACCCTGGGGGTTGGTGCTCATCTCCATTTCTAAGCTGAAGAGCCGGCGTTGTCCGTAGACACCTCCGAGGTCATGTGGCTGGCATGACTGCATGGAACACCGTTACCTTCCTGTCGGAGCGGTACCTATTGATCTACTCACATTGGCAAGTTTTCAAACTGCTAGGTTGGCAGAAGCTGGAGCAACAGCGGGCGCTCACTCTGCTCCCGGGATTTGAACCTGCAACCTTTTGGTCTGCAAGTTCAGCAGCTCAGTGCTTTAACACACTTTGTCACCAGGTCGGTCCTAGGTCTGGTCATCAATGTTAGTTAAGCTTATTTCTACCGATAGCCAAGGATAAAACAACACATACACCTCATTAATCTAAATTTTTGTTTGGTACCTTATATCCTGCTTTTCCTCCAATGAGTTCACTTAATCCTCACAACAACTACTTTTTATCCTACTTTATCCTGTCAACAACTGTGTAAGATTGTAAGGATTGTGAGACAGTAGTATTAATGTACTTTGACGTTACTTCAATTGCTGTGGCTCAATGCTGTGGAATCATGGGAGCTGTAGTTTTACAAGGTATTTAGTTTTCTCTACCCAGGAGTGCTGGTGCCTCATCAAGCTAAATCCTAGGATTCCATAGCATCCTACCATAGCAGTTAAAATGGTATCAAACTACATTACTTCGACAGTGATTAGGCAAACATCAATCAATAATTTTAGTGGCTGTTTGGAGACTTGAACCTAATTCCTCCAAACTCCAGTCAAATACTCGAGTGACTGGCTCAATGTTCAATTTTCAGTGAGTAGTGGAAGAAAAACATTTTAACCTTCCTTCTTTATGAATTTTCTACCATCCCCTTATTTCTAGGTGTGTTTGATCCTGGGGGAGGGATGGGAAGACCTCTTGTAACAGGTAAACACACTCTTTATAACAGGCATTGTGTCATCTAAACTGGATCAATGTGTCTCATGCTTGAATTGATTTCAAGGCAGACCATATATACCACTGCACAGCAAATCTTTTGAAAAGTAGTGAGCCATAGTAAAGCAAGACTAAGGAAGCGTAACAAGAACAGGGGGCAATCTTCATGCCCACAGCAAGCCACACCTGCTAGTATTTGGCTGAAAATACTCAGCCTGCAAATGAAGCCCTTTCCATACAGCTGAATAAAATCCCACATTTTCTGCTTTGAACTGGAACATATGGCAGTGTGGCCTCAGATAACCCAGTTCAAAGCAGATATTGTGGGATTTTTTACCTTGATATTCTGGATTATATGACTGTATGGAATGGCCCCGAGGTTCCCGTTTAGTTTACAATCTTGGGTTTTCAGTTATTTTCCAGTCAAACAACAAAAATTGAATCCTGAGGTAGACTGGAAATGTTTTAAAGGTTACCACAACTTCACTTACTGCGTTTGTGCATATGTTGAAGATTTTTGGGAAGGGGGGGGGGGGCTAGCATAGCATGATTTAGTCGTCTGAATGTTGGTCTGGTACTTTGGGAAAGATGGGCTCAACTCTCTGCTCAACCATGGAAACTCACTGGGGGAAATGAGGCAATTCACAGCATCTCACCTTCAGAAGAAAGCAATGGCAAACCTCCTCCAAATGCATATTGTGGAGAAGACCAGAATTTCCAGTCTACTTCAAAATCCTGGGGCAGGGTTTTTTTTTGTTTTGTTTTTTTGTGCTTTTGGCTAAAAAATGGCTGATAGGGTCACCATAGGTGCTTATTGTTAACGTGAAAGTACACAACAAGAAGAAGCAACAGAAGCTTTGGGGTTTTGGAGGGACTTGAGTGCCTGAGGTGGGGAGTTGATCTTGCATGCAGATTACGGGCTACATTTTCCATTCCTTTTGTTTTCTTGTGGGTTGGACAATGTGAGCTGGACATGTCAGTCTCGTTACCATTTCAGTTTGGTAATTGTACATCAGCAGTGAAAGTCCTGCAGCTCACCAGTTGTGGTTGAACTGTATCTCCCAGCATTCCTGACCATTGGTTGTGAACTGCTATGGCTAGAACTACTGGGAGCTGCCAAATCAGCTCTTAATCATCTCAAATCCTACTGTTATAACCTCAATTGGGTTGCATATCAAGCAGCTGGTTTTCTAAATTTAGCGAACAGCTGGTTGCTTTATATTCCTTGTTTCTTTTAGTTAACTTTAGTTAACAATAAATATTTTAGGATTCAGAGCAAGAGAAATGATGTCTACGTAAACAATCAGCACTCATGAGCAATCTGTGAAGCCATGAAACTCACATGCCTCACCCCAAACTCTGGAAATATTGCTGCTGTTATCTGAACTGAACATTTTTCAACAGCCTAGACATAGAATGAGCATAACAAATCTCAGTTTGAGGTTTTTGTTTTTATTTTTGAAACAGGAAGGCAACTGTAGCAAAAATCCACCTTTCTGATCTCTTTGCAGGCCTGCAAAACCGCATGAAACATCTGCAAAACTAACTGAACATTTCCTTTTTGTTTCCTTGTCTGTGAAATAGGACAGCGAAGCTAATATGCTGATCAATGGCTACTAAAACATCAGACATAGAAGAGGAAATGCTGTTAGCACAATATTTCACATATGTTAATGCTTACAGTACCATCAGTGTCAGCTTTATTTTCTATTTGATATATACCAAAGCTGGCATACAATTTTAACCGGTGAGGTAATGTCATTTTTAATTTAGAGAGCCTTTAGCTGTCCACTTTAACTAGTGATATCATCTTTGCAGTTGTCTCTTGAGATCTCATGTAAACATAACTAATGGGCCCCAGACAGTTTGAAACTGCATTGTTAAGGGTGGCACTGGTCATCGAAAAGACATTTGTTTCCTTGGCTTACTTCAAAATTGTCAGATGCTGTTTACATTACTGCCAGTTAAAGAAAAACACTCTCCACACATAGATATAATTTGGAACATTACAGTGTGCATAGCAATAGAAAGAAATGGCTAGAACAAATTAATACAACATATTAATGTCAGTTATAATAGGATAACAAAAAGAAAATGTGATTGTTTGGATAAAATGCCATAATGAATTTTAAAAGGTTTTACTGCAACATAAAGAATTTTATGTTGTTTTTTTTTTTTTTTTTTACTGAAACAGTTTCTATTCTGGTCGATGTCTAAATATTAAAAAATAAGCCCTAATGAAATGAAATGTCATGACTTCCCAACTTTTTCTTTAAGGCGAATCACCTTAACAGCACCCACATTTTCCCATAATCACTGCAATCAAATTGTAAGCCCTGTTATAGGCACAGTTCTTGAATTATCTGTTCTTGAGTTCATACAAGTATATGTAGAAGCACCTTCAACTGTTGGTGAATGTTTAAAACAGAACTGGGTCAAGGATAGGAGCATAAATAATACAGTAGAGTCTCACTTATCCAACATAAAAGGGCCAGCAGAACGTTGGATAAGCGAATATGTTGGATAATAAGGAGGGATTAAGGAAAAACCTATTAAACATCAAACTAAGCAATTTTACAAATTAAGCACCAAAACATCATGTTATACAACAAATTTTACAGAAAAAGTAGTTCAGTACACGGTAACGCTATGTAGTAATTACTGTATTTACGAATTACCACCAAAATACCAATGTATTGAAAACATTGACTACAAAAACATTAACTACTAAAAGGCAGACTGCGTTGGATAATCCAGAACGTTGGATAAGCAAATGTTAGATGAGTGAGAGACTAATGTACTGCAAATTGTCTCATTCTTTGTGAGAAAAGGTGTCTCAATATATACCCCAATGAAAAAATGGTAGATTGTTGTGATGTTTTTAAATATAATTAAGGGTGAAGCTCATTTACACAAAAATGTTGGGTGTTTGCCCAGAAATGAGGGTTTTGTCCAGAAGAATAGTGACTCCTATATAAAACACTGGATTAGCTCAAACACATTTTTTTCTTTAAAAATGCTAAATGGCCAAAAAAAAAACCAGATCATTATTCTCACCCAGCAAGGCAAAAACTTGCATTCTTGCAAGTGAGAGTAAAATAAGTGAAGATTTATAATCCTAGTCAGGGGGAAGATTATATATGTTAAATGCCTTGGTAACAGAGGGGAAGAACTGTCTGCGTCTCCACCACCTTTCCGATTTGTTACAAACTGGTTTCCTCAAGTTTCAGACTTGAGGAAGATGGATGGCTCTCAGGCTCAGCTATTTCCTTTCTGGAAAAACACAAAAGCCAGTTACAATCCACAGATCTCTTGTGCTGAGTTAACAAAAACTCAGATGAGTATTAAAGTGTTTCTTTTTTACATATTGTTTCATTAAGGGGTTATTTAACTCTCAGAATGGATACATATCTTAAGATATATTATTCACACATACAACCTTTCCTTCTTTACACTGCATGTTTGCATATATTTTCTAAAATTAAAATAACTCCCACCATCGGGGCACTTATATAAATATTATGAACGTAGACATGGTGTCGGTAAAACGAGAACCTCTGCGATTAAAATATAAAATATCCCTCACTAGAGGAATCTCTTCTAGAGGAATTACCAACAACAAAAGTTAGTATGGTATTTAGTCTAGACCAAGCATAGGCAAACTTCAGCGCTCCAGGCGTTTTGGACTTCAACTCGCACAATTCCTAACAGCCGGTAGGTAGGCTGTTAGGAATTATGGGAATTAAAGTCCAAAACATCTGGAGGGCCAAAATTTGGCCATGCCTGGTCTAAATGGTGGGAGGGGGAGGGTTGCATAAACCAAAGAAAGACTCTAGTAAGGAGAAGCAGAAATTGCATGATCAACATTGAAACCGTTAGAGAGTAGGCCATTCTGTTGTGTTTTGTTGTGTCTGAAGGTCTCAGTGGTAGCAGGCCTTGAGAGAGACTGAGAAGGAAAAAATGATACCACTTTTGGGATAGAAACTAGGAAGAACAGTTTGTCCTTATATTATCTCTAAAGTCTGAACAGTCCTGGGCTCAGTTGTATTTTTAAAACTTAGATTTTGTTCTGTTTAGGTAAAGGTAAAGGTTTTCCCCTGACATTAAGTCTAGTCGTGTCCCACTCTGAAGGTTGGTGCTCTTCTAAGCCGAAGAGCCAGCATTATCCGTAGATGCCTCCAAGGTCATGTGGCCGGCATGACTGCATGGAGCGCCGTTACCTTCCTGCTGGAGCAGTACCTATTCATCTATTCATGTTTGCATGTTTTCAAACTGCTAGGTTGGCAGAAGCTGGGGCTAACAGCGGGAGCTCACTCCGCTCCCAGGATTAGAACCGCCTACCTTTCGATCAGCAAGTTCAGCAGCTCAGTGGTTCAATTCACTGTGCCACCCAGGGGATCCGTATTCTGTTTACCAAGAGATGAATAAAAGGCATTTCATATCTTCTGTGTGTGATGCTGTTTTCCATATTCAAAATGTTCTCTTGCAATGCATGGAAGTACACTCATGTCTTGCATAAAGTACAGTTCCTAACAGTACAGCAGAGTTAATATCAATATCAGTGTTTTCAGGAATAGGAGTTTTAGATTTGAAAGGCAACCACATCAAATGCTTGCAATAAACAATAAGGAAAGTATAATTCTAATAGAGAAGATCCTCACAAAATAAATGGTGTTTTGGTTAGTCTAGTCATAGATTTCAAGCAGCCAATGAAAGGTTTTGTGCATGTGCCATGTATAAAGAAGTTGGCTTTAGCAGTTGCATCTGCTGAATGCTAATGAAACATGCTCAGAATATTGTGGATTCTATTTTTGTATCTGTAGCTAAAGAAAATTGTCTTGGAGAAATGCCACTTTATTTGTAATGTAGTCTAGTATTTAAAACTAAATGCAGAATTCATATTCTAAACTACTAGTCTTGAACTTTGGTAATAACATAAACTTGAAAGAAAGGAATGGAAACAGAAATGTGATCAGGGATTATCGCTGACATAATACAAAATGATGAGCAGGCTGTACCATCAATTTATACTATTACTGGGAAGCAAGGGACTATTGGGAAGTTGCTCCTGTACATCTGAGAGAGTATGTTGTGATCCACAAAAGTTCATGATGTAATCAATGTGTTAGTCTTAAAGGTGTCATAACCTTTTGTTGTTTACACATGGGTAAATGGGTTGTTTATGGCAGGCCAAGGGATTGCTGTGGTTTTAATCTACTTCAAGGCAAAATGCTTCAGTAATACTTCCAAGTCAGGCTTAGAAATGATAAGAGCTTAAAGGAATAATAAAACTCTGTGTCAAATAAAGGAGAAGGGACTAGTAAAAATTAAGTATAGTTTGCTGTAGTCTTTGTTGGTTGACACTGATCTTTTCTTTTTGAATATTCTAGTCTTTTGTTGTTTAGTCTATCAATTGTATCTTTTGTTTGCAACTGCATTTTATTCTGTTTATGGTTTGATTTTCAATTACTTTAAACAATCATTGAGTTGAAGCATCATTCAGAGACATTTTAAATCAGTAAATAAATGATAGTCAGTATAGAATCTTATTTTTAGAATATCTGCAAAGCAACATCACCAAAGGGAAATCTTATTAAAGTGAATTGTATATTTTGGAGTGAAAAATATGAGGTTGTGGTCTTTTGTATTTGGCCACATAGCTGAGAAAATTGAGGAAAAGGTAGAAGAGATGGAAATGACGTCAAGCCAGAGAACATCCGTCCATACATAAAAGGCAATAAACAATACAGTGACGTCTTCAGTTAAGAGTTTTATTTGTTATGTGACCAAGCTCTTAATTCAAATCATTCTTATCTGAGAGCAAGTTTTCCAATTGAAATATTATTAATCCATTCTGGACCCCGACCTCCCCCCCCATTTTTATAAGAAAATAAGAAAATGTACTTTATAAATAACAAATAATGTATAAATGCACATTCACATGGAACAATAAAAAGAATGATCAACTCTAAAATGGTAGAAGCACAAAGTTGTGGCAAGGAAGCACAAAGTGAAGAGGCAGAAGCACCCTTTTCTTCATATTGTACTCATTCCAGCCTTCCTCCCTCTCTTACTCTCTCTCCCTCTCTCTCCATGAAGTCAAACATGCCAGGGATAAAAACCACACAAAATCAACTGCCCCAAAGCTCCCCAAAGAGGTCAAGAGCAAAGTGGACAGCAGTCTCCCAAAGCAGACAAGAGCATGAGCCCTAAAGCCCTGTACTCTCGCGCTACCACTCCCTTTGGCACTGGCTCTTAACTCAAAATGCTACTTGTATGTCAAAGCAAAACCTGGGGAGAGCAATGGCACTTAACTCAAAATGCTCTTAAGTTGGGAAACTCTTACATCAAGGTTCTATCATATAAAGAAGAATGGCATCAGAGACTACTTATTGGGTGTGTTCAAAGTATTATGGTAGTGCAACCCTAAGTTTAATGGTGTCAATGTTGAACATGCCCAGTTTAATTTACTGAATTCCTGAAACAGGGCTGGGTCTGGTATTTGGGTGGAAATCACCAAGCATTCGGGCAGGCTTTGGAAAGAATATTGTCTGAAACTCCAATGAGCAGTCTCCAGTCTGAATTCATAACATTGAATTAGATGGACCAATAGCCGATAACCACTATGCGCATGCACATACATGCAAGGCATATAGTTATTTCTGCAAGTGTGGTTGTCTATTTCACCCGTTTCTCTACCATCCAACTGTCTCAATGTGGCAGTGACAATCCCAAGTAATCATCTGTCAAATCATTATTTCAGTAGCTCAGTTTCTCTCTGCACTTCATACTTTTCCCCTCTGCCATCAGCTAATTTCAGTTGCTGAAAATTGAAATCAGCCTGAGTCCACTTGCATCATTAGCCACAGCACTACTCATAGTGTGCTCCAGTGGCTTGCTGAATGACATCTGACCTGAGAGTTTCCTCTTTTGGCACTAGCTCTTGATTCATTTTGGATTATCTCTTTCTAGGCTGTAGGGTAAAAGACATACAAAAGGGGGGTCTACTTTGCCTCTTCTGCAGTACTAAGCATTAGATATGGGTGCCACTGCCCTTGTCTCTAAGGAATTTTCCACCAGTGTCATCTCCCATTACTGCTGCCGCCCAATAGCTTTGCTCCTCAGCAAAACCATATCCCACATGGAAGACCTCATCAACAGCACTGCTGCTATTAACATAACCTCTTACCTTACAATCACATGCAATCCCACCACTGTGGCCATTCATGAACTCAAAGCTCTTACTCTTATAACCCTTAAACACGTTGTCCACAAACCTGCCTCCACCCAAATAACCATTTTCTTTCTGTGTCTGTGAAGTATTTATAACTGTGATAGAAATGAAACCAAGGAGGAGGGCAGAAAAGAGGACCCTTGTTTATGTATTTATTTATTTATGTTACTTTTCCTCCATGTTGATGTACTAGATGGCAGCATGCCAGTATCTAGGACACTATGCTAGACATTATTTCTTTGAGGGCTACTGTACTTTGTGGTGATAGATTTCAAGTAATAAAGGTCTAAGGAAGTGGTTCTCAACCTGGTGTCCCCAGATATTTTTGATCTTCAACTCCCAGAAATCTGAACAACTGGTAAACTGGCTGGGATTTCTGAGAGTTGTAGGCCAGAAGCATCTGGGGACCCTGAGGTTGAGAACCACTGGTCTTAGGTCTCACGAGTTGTTCAGAACTACTGTCATTCTCAGAATCCTGACCATAACTCAGAAATCCTACATCCACTCCTTTCATTCTTGCATGCTAGCAAACAGACATTTGTGATAAAACAGGGTATTATTATTTGGTAACCCCCATTTCTTGGATGGAAAGTGTTCTGAAGTCAGTTTCTAGCATTCTTGTTGAGTAGATTATTGAAAAGCAGAGCTAGGAATTTCCTGCTCTAAGGCCTCAGAAAACTGCCTCAAGCCATAGTAGACCTTAATAGGTTTGATAGGACTAATGGCCTGATTGGGTATAAAGCAGGTCCATGGTTTCCATCTGAGTTATTTGTATCATAGCATGATAGAATAAAAAGACTTCAGTTTCCATTGTTATACACTGTATGAATATCAATAAATCAATCCATTCACTTAGAACTTCCCAGTGCTAATACAAAATGTAAAACCAGATCCTTTTTTTGTTACAGATCCAGCCTTATATTTAAAGTGATACGATATAATAAAGATGTGTCCTTAGATATAGAGTTGTCAAAAAAAATGGAGTGGGAAAGCACGTTAAATATTTACGGCTTCATTTATTATTCTTTAGGCCTGTGTTTGGAGCATTGCCTACAAATATTAAAGTATTGCGCTGAAATGAAAGCCAAAAAAAGACATTTTAGAATTCAGATAAGAATTTCTCCATATGAAAAGAACTCTGTGTATTATGTATTGATAACAATACTGCTATAGACAAAGGAATGCAATTTAATAATACAGAATTGTGCTCATGAGATTTTCTTTTTCTTGTTAATTGGTTACTTTAGCGGACATTGTCTGTAAGTATAATGGGCGCCATTCTTCCTAATAGTTCCATGTTGCCAGATGATGTCTACAGACATGATGTAGTCCATTTTAATTATTTCATTTTGCTTACATCTCAGCATAATGCAGCTTCCAAACAGGCAAGCATTTTTCTTCATTATGTATGCTGTATGGCTATGGCTCCTAAATTAATTAGCTCTCTTTTCTTTCCTGGAAGTTAAAAGTTTCTTTCTTCAATTTATCTACCAGGTACGATTATGTTGAAGTGATTGATGGAGACAACGCAAATGGGCGAGTATGGGGAAAGTTTTGTGGCAAGATTGCCCCCCCTCCTGTGATATCTACAGGACCGCACCTCTTAATCAAGTTTGTCTCTGATTACGAAACTCACGGAGCGGGCTTTTCCATTCGCTATGAAATTTTCAAAAGAGGTAAGAAACCTTGCTTGTGGTGTTTCTGCCATACTAATTATTTTTTATATAAAATAATTAACAATTATGATTGTTCAATCGGAAGAGACGTGCTCTCTGGGAAAAAGGGGGAATTCAAAAACACTTTATGGCAGATTGATGGGTGGAGTTTGTGCGACACCTGGGATACACCATGTAGAGCTCAGAGAATACTCTTCAGCGAGTTGCTGTCGTTCTGCCAGTCTCAATAAATGTATAATGAAGTCTTGTTTGGAGAGACAAGGATTATGGAGATTGGCATCATTTATTGCAGTCTTTTCCAAGCTGATGGCTCCAGATGTGTTATTGGACTACATCCCCCATCACCACACAGTACCATTGTGATAGATTACAGCCTCTGCCACCAGCCAGTTCACAATGGCAGCTGTAGACCAGAGCATCTGGAGGACACCAGTTTGGGAATCTATTGTTCAAGACTAATTATAGGCTATATTGTTTCCCAGTAGCATTTGGTATTCAGAGGTATGCCGCCTTGTTATGTATGTAGAAACCATGGATAGAAATATTCTGTGTGCATTTATCTTATTTCGACTTCATAGGGTTTTTCTGACAATTGTCCATGCATAAGCTGAAATAAAGAACTGCAGAATTCCAAATATTCTTTTTTAATCAGTACAAAAAATACAAGTATGTTTAGGAACAGAACTGGTGAAGCTGTTGTTTACATCTAGTACTGATAGAATTTGTTCCTGTGCTGCTGATGAGACATGTCACATCAATGTTTTTTCTTGTTCCAGTTGTTTGTTTGTTTTTAGGATACAGTTCACTTAGTTTTTTTTTCAAAAGACCTCCCTCCTGAGCTGTTTTGCCTGCAATTGCCAGCAAAAAGGCAGATGCACAGTGCCCTCTGCACACCCTCCCTCCTTCCCCCATCATATAAGATACAGGAAAGGGCAGCAATACCTGTTGCCATATTGCTCTTTCCCCCATCAGAGAATCCTAGAGTTGGAAGAGACCTCATGGGCCATCCAGTCCAACCCCCTGCCAAGAAGGAAAATCACATTCAAAGCATCCCCAACAGATGGGCATCCATCCTCTGCTTAAAAACCTCCAAAGAAGGAGCCTCCACCACATTCCGGGGCAGAGAGTTCCACTGCTGAACAGGTCTCACAATGGGGAAGTTCCTCCTAATGTTCAGGTGGAATCTCTTTTTCCTATAATTTAAAGCTATTGTTCCACGTGCTAGTCTCTAGGGCAGCAGAAAATAAGCTTGCTCCCTCCTCCCTATGTCTTCCCCTCACATCTTGATATATGGCTATTATGTCTGCTCTCAACCTTCTCTTCTACAAGCTAAACATGTCCAGTTCCTTAAGCCACTCCTCATAGGGCTTGATCATTTTAGTCGCCTCTGGACACATTCCAAATGGGGAAACTAGGTTAAAAAAACTAGGTAAAACAAGCAGATATCTCTGTCAGAGCTACCCAAAAAACACTTACCCAAGCATGGTGGCAAAGGAAGTATCTTGCAATACTTCCTTGGCACTTTGGCCATTCATGTGATGGCACTCAGCAGCTTCCCAAAGTGCTGCAAAGGGGCAATTTGTTGCAGTGTGATGAGGTTGTAACTGTTGATTTTCTTTCATGGTAGTATTTATTTTGCTGAATGATTTATTACACTTCAATTTTTATTGATGTGATAACCTCTGTAGTCTGTGATTTGTGGTGTCTGCTCTAGATTGCCACAGGAAATTATGAATATTGGAACCCATCCTCACAGGCAGATGCTAAACATGTGCTCTCCATGAATGTGTGCAAGGTTTTATCTGTGAATTGATCACTACCTAGAAATAGAATATAGTAGTATACATGTTGTTGTCTGCCTTCCATTGGCTATCCTGTTTTCATCCTTGTTTTTATTATTTGTGTTATTATATTGTTCATGTGGTCTTAAGATTCACATAGCCTACCTTGGAAATTTTTCACCTAAACAGCAGCTTATCATGTACATCTTTTAGATTAAACAAGCAAGGAAGTTTCTCAGAGTAATTTTAAGGAGTTCTTCTCAAGAGACCAAAGAAGAGCAGTAGTTGCAGTTGGTGTCAAGCATCACCTCTTGTCTTTAAATGAAGAAAGACAAATGCAGGCATTTCTAGAAACAGAACACAACACCGAAGGGGGCAAGAAGGTTTCCTCCTGTTAGAAAGACTGGCAAATGGTTGTACCCTGTGGTCAAATGCTTTGTAGAATAAATGGCCCAAAGTAGTAGTGAGATCACTTTTTGGCACAATCCTTAGCTGTCCTTGGATGCAGACTAATGAATTGCGCATTCAGTAACTATGAAGGCCCTTAACCCAAACTAGATAATTAATGAATAAAGTAAACCCCCAGGGTGTTAACTTTTATAGGAACAAAAGTTTTCCTTCCACAACAAAAGCATTTCAGATTCTTGGGGGCTGCCGTTTCAGTGCCTTACCAATTAAGCAATACACTTTTAATGGCTGGTATGCAGTGAGCAAACTCCTTAAAGAACTTCTAGATGAGCTATTAGCAAAAGCAAGCATTTTCAAAGGGGCCCCTTTTCCTTGATATTTCAGTGATCTCTGCAAATCCCTAAATTTATTTTCTTGCACGATCCCTTAAATCTTTCTCTGAAAGGCATTAGTTACATTAAGGCAATATTATAAATGAGAACTTTCACACACAAAAGTCAGAACATTCAAAATTATAGCTCCCAAAGTAATTCTAACTCAGGTTTATGTCACAGTATATCAAAGTGGAAATGATATTGCCATGTTCAGAAATGGAAAGGATTACATATACGTGTGTGGTTCAAGAGTTACAATTGCTGTGAAATCACAGAATTTGCATTTCTTGTTTTCCCAACATTATGGTTTTTTTCTAATTAACATTAAACTAATGTATCTGCTGAAAGCAGTGTGTGCACATTAAATGATCAAAAAATGGATGAGAGTCCAAAATGACAGTTAAGTTTTTAAAAGGTAGCTCATCAAAATCAGTTTAGAAAACATTACATTGAAAGTGCTTCTTAAAAGCTAGTTTAAGTTGCATAGTTTAACAGCATATTTGCCTACTCAGAAAATGTCCCATTGAGATCAGTGACATTTTTCCTTGATAATGGCAGCCAAAGACTTGTGAAACTGGCCACTAAATATTTCACATAATATGGGTGACAAGACCACAAGTGCCTTATTTTCTGTGTCGCCAGAACTTCTCCAAGGATGTGGAATCTGTGGGTTCAATCTTAAATGGTCTGTAATGCCATCCAGGTAGTGATCAATTCACAGATAAAAACTTGTACACATGTCTACAATGATTTGCTTTTGCCTGGATCTTTAGGGAAGGGCAGGATTCTACTTCTGTCATTTCCTCCACTGACTTATATTGAGTGCAAACTACTTTTGCACTTTGAATTTGATTTTGCAGCAATGGAAGTAAACCAAGGACAAAGGTGGAACATGAAGAAAGAAAAAGAAACCGGGGCATTTTAAAGTAGCTGAAAATATGGGATGACAGAGAATGAATTGGGACTATTCTTGCCAAATAGAGCTAAGAGTTTGAGCATTGCACTACGACGGTCCTACTATACTTGCACCACAGAGCCCTCCGGCTCCCATCCCACAATATCAAACTACTTCTGGCGAGACTCTGTGGTATAATAGAGTATGAACAGGAGTCTTCCGTGTTGCATAGCCAACAATGGGAAAGCTGGGCGGTGGACACTTCCCCCCATGGGATGGAGTAAAGAAAAAGCTCAGTATGGAGCGATGGGTTCACCATGCCCCACGCCACATTCACCACGATGCTTGACGAATCCCATAGGTAAATTCCATGGAGACTTTAGGCAAGTCACACACACCCTCAGAAGGAGGCAAAGCCAAACGCCCTCTTGTCAATGTCCCCAAGAAAACCCTGTGATTTTGAGGTTTGAAGGTTGCCATAAGTCAGAAATGACTTGATGGCACACACCAAGCCCTGCCAATAGGGACTATCAGAGAGTATGTCACAAAGAGATATTGTAGTTCAGTGGCCAGGAAGGTGATCTAAAAAGGCAATAAAGGCAATGAAGTGTTTACATTATATTGTTACTCTGCTGAGAAAGGCAGGACCACAAACAGTCTCTTTATCTCAGTGTTTGAAGCTAAATGCAAAACATTTATTTCAATTGTAATTTAGCTTCCTAAATCAGAGTTGGCTAAAGCAAGGGAAGCTTAGAATGTACATTTTGGCAAAATACAACCTCTTTGTCATGATCTGGATTTCCTATTTTATATGTCTCAGAGCCTGTTTAGGAACAGACACAAAGCCGTATTTCTTAATTGTCTCCTGAACATTCTCTCTACCTGGATGATGTCCAGATCAAGAAGAGACAACATGTTTTATATCATTTCAGAAGGAATCCATTTCCCATGGTGTGCCATTATTTATATATCTATCTATCTAACAGACTATTCTTCTCTTGGGAAAATACCTGTATCAGTGACTGGATCTAAGCATTTATAGTGCTTCCTGCCACCATTTCCAAAGAGAATACAATTGCTGGTGTAGACCTATACTTTATTTTTATTATAAGAAGGTTGCTAAACTTTTGATGTAGCACATCTCTTTGATGACTGTTGGATCCAGCTGCAGAAATGGAGCCCCTAGCTATTCTTCTGGCCTAGACAAGAGATTTTGCAACAGAGCTTGGAAAAATTACTTCTCTGCAATAAACTAGGTTGCAAAAGTCCCCAAAATACTGCTTTTAATGTTTGTTTTGAAATCGTGCTTACAAAAGCAAAAAAGTGCCAATGTCTCCAACCTTGGCATCTTATGTTAGAAACATATGTGGTAAAGGTATTGTCCATTAATCTGTCCATTAAAGACAAATAAAGACAAAGTTTAGAGAAAAGCAAAAGGTGGCAAAGAAGGCCAATTTCAAACATCATCACAACTCCACATGTTCACAGTATTGTGACTGTAGCTTTGGATTTACAGTAGATATGGAAAATATAAATTACTCTCAATCTTACTGCAAGTCACTGACATTTCCTTCTTATGAATCAGTTCTTTCTGGATGACTAAATACTATAAGCAAAATACAGAAATAATCTGATCATTGCCAAACAAGAGGTATATGGTTTTTTAACTTTGTAGGATCAAAGTGAAAATGAACATTTTTTCTGAGCAGCGGTAATGTGGGGTTTCAATCAAGATAAGTGGGGTTGTTATGAAGTGATAGAACTTGATTGTGTACCATACACTTGATCACAATGTCTACTTGCTTACTTTTTATTTGTTCAAACATTTCTACCTAACTTTGAAAATTAAAAAGTCTTATAGTATTATAGCTCAACTCCATTAGCAACTCCTTACCCTCCCTGTGGCAGTTTTTAAACTATGACTTCTGGAAGAATCTTGATAAATGCTGCTGCTCCCATTTAGAAACAAAGATTAGGTTATGGAAGCAGGTTTCTGAATATCTACCAGAACAGTAATGCCCCCATATCCATGAGTGATGGGTTCCCTGAAACAGATGTGACTGAACACTATTAAATATTATGATTTCCTTGTATCCTCTCTAGATATTCTCTTTAGGAATATGCTAGATACTCTAAGGTAATTCTATGGCAACTTACAGGAGAAGTATACTATAGAATTGCCTGGAGAACTTAGCAAATTCCTAGAGAGATCACCCCAGGTGAGGTAAGTGAAATCACAGACAGATATGGGTTCTGGGGTTATGGAGTTTTTACGGTACAGTAGAGTCTCACTTATCCAAGCTAAACAGGCTGGATAATAAGGAGGGATTAAGGAAAAGCCTATTAAACATCAAATTAGGTTATGATTTTACAAATTAAGCACAAAAACTTCATATTATACAACAAATTTGACAGAAAAAGTAGTTCAATACTTTTATGTCAATACCAGTTATGTTGTAATTGCTGTATTTATGCATTTACCCTGTTTCCCCGAAAGTAAGACATCCCCAGAAAATAAGACCTAGTAGAGGTTTTACTGAATTGCTAAATATAAGGCCTCCCCCGAAAGTAAGACCTAGTAAAGTTTGTGTTTGGAAGCATGCAGGGTCGGTAAATGTACATACCATAGATTGTTGTACATTGAAATAAAGGTAGTAACAAGAAATAATAATAATAATATGATAATAACTTTATCCTTGTATCCCACCTCCATCTCCCAGAAGGGACTCAGGGCAGCTTACACAGGGATAAGCCAAACAACAACAACATAAATTTACATACGAACAGAAATTTAAAATAGTAACTTTAAAACAGTATAGCAATAAAATATAATATAGAAATTCTTGAAAGGATTCACAGTTTGGTTATGCTGTTTGGTGTTGACAACTACTGTACAGTAAATAATAAATTTTCATTTTTTAAAAATTCAACCATAAATGTGAATTCGTCTTTGTGGGAAAATAAGACATCCCCTGAAAATAAGACCTAGCGCATCTTTGGGAGCAAAAATTAATATAAGACACTGTCTTATTTTTGGGGAAACAGGGTAGCACCAAAATACCACGATATATTGAAAACATTGACTACAAAATTGGCTTGGATTATCCAGAGGCTTGGATAAGCGAGGCTTGGATAAGTGAGACTCTACTGTACATACAAATAAACTGTGGAACTTAACTTCTGTTCTCCATTACTTTCAGTGAAATTATGTGTTCAAATTTGTATTCCCATCAAGTACATCATCAACATTGCACAGCTGAACCTATGTACCATTGCTATCTCATATAGATAGTAAAAGAGACAAATGGCTTCTGCATTCCCATATATGTTCATATTTACAAGTATATATGTAGTTCGTGTTTCAACAAGTAATATGTTGTGTGGTATCCAGCATCAGGATATACCATCGTCTTCCCTCGATGAGCCAGATGGATAATGATGCATAATGCTTTATCTTGCTTATTTTTTAAAAAAACAAGGCTTATCAAGTGATGTTTTACATAGGTAAAGAATCCAAGCATACAACATGAGCAACAAGTGCAAAAACATATTTTTGTAAGACTAAGCATCCAATGTTGCTATTTAATACTGCAGGAAAACATATATGAGGCATGCCTATTATTTCTGAATGTAAATATTTGGTGGAAGTCATCTAAGACTACAACATGGCTGATGTTATAAGCCAAAAGTTAGTGTGTCAACACTGATATTAGTTGGATTCCACTGACACTGCCAGTAATCACACAGTTTATCATGCCTTCACTAACAGCAACACTTTACTGGTGCACCTGTGTCAACACCGCTCAGAATGAGTCAGTCACCCTTGGTACAAGTACGAATTACCTTTCACATTTAGTTTGTCTAGGAGGCATAGGTCACATCTGGCAGAGTTACTGAGTCACTGCTCTAGGAATCTGAAACCACTGCTCCACGCACTGAATCCCTTCCCCACCTCTTCCAAAATGTTCTATTTTACCAATAAAGGGCTGTCAACCTTAAGATTTAAAGATTTAAGCTTGAGGGGACTATAATTATTTCCCAGGGGCTGTCGAGATTTCTGCCGCTCGCACATTCATTGTTCCCATATGACTTTGTCATAATTCCACACCCCCCCCCTTCCTCAGAGCCAGCACAAATTTTCTTTTTCAAATCACTCTCCTACAAATTGAAAATTGGAATTCATACAATAAAAGTGAAATATATTTTAATACCAATTATCAATAGAAGGAATCGAGTAAGCTGGGTGTTCAACTGAAAAGCAACTCTGCTGTTTGGAAAGATTAAATGGTTCAGTGTGTTTTTTTATAGCTAACCATAATGATGTCAGCTTATAATGTGTTTATTTGTTTCTTTTCCTCTGCAGGACCAGAATGCTCCCGGAATTTTACATCTATGAGTGGGGTGATCAGGTCCCCAGGTTTCCCTGAAAAATATCCCAATAGCCTTGAATGCACTTACATTGTTTTTGCACCAAAGATGTCAGAGATAATACTAGAATTTGAAAGCTTTGAACTGGAGCCGGACTCAAATCCTCCAGGAGGCGTGTTCTGTCGCTATGACCGATTAGAAATCTGGGATGGATTCCCTGAAGGTAAGATACACTTACAGAAAATGAGTTTGCATGCCATAAGATTGTATTTCCATAGCATGATGAAGAGAACATATTGTGTTTTAACGTATGAAGCCCTGCCTTGTCTTGAAACAAAGGCAGTTAAAAGTTAAAGATGGAGAATAATGTTAATTGTGCGAGACACTATGCTTGAAACGGGCTCAAAGGTCCATTTGACAAGCAGTGTTATCGGAAGCACAAAACTGTTGCAGAAAATGCCAGTCCTGTATTGTTCCCCACACCCTCCATTAGATGAAACACAACTTTCCCCTTGTGTCTTACTATCATTAAACTGAACATTTCACTGCCTCCATCAGTAGTAGTCAAGGATGGAGGGTTGGAAAAACTCTCGCAGCATAATGACATTAGGACATGAGGTCAATTGAAATAGATGTTATGAAGGGGGACAGGCACATGGCATTGTGCTTCTATTTCCAGTGACAGCTCTGTGTTTCTGATAACAAGAAATTTTGCTCTAAAAGAGTCATCCTGATGTTAAAATTCATATGTGTAGAAACACCTTTCATTTCAGTGAAGTTGCACTTGGTTCATTTATGGCAAACGTTCACCGATGCAGGCTCTTGAGATTTATCTTGCATGTTGTTAGCACTAATGAAGAGAGCACTGAAGGATTTTATGGTGTTATCCTGTGGCTTGCTGCTGCTGTTACTAGTTTAATAGACTTTAACATTAGGATTCTGTTAGGCTGAGCACTAGCCCTTAGGGTGCCAGTGTTAGATCTCATGGAGCCATGGGACTTGTATAGTGATGTGCAAGCAACTGCCTTTCAATAGCTTTATGTGCATATGGCACAATGAACAGTGGAAGAGAAGCACCTTTGGGGGGATATATTTTTGTCTCTCTTTTTCCAACTTGAAAGAAAGTCCAAAGACCAGAAAAAGTGACAAAGGAAATTACATCTTTTGTATTTTATTTCCAGGGATCTGAAAACTGTTCAGAACACTGCACAGGGAAAGATAGTAGGCTCAGATAGTAATCAATTTTATGTTGATTAAATGTCATTGGGCTCAGTTTGCTAACCAGTGGGAGTTACTATCCATTTCACAGCCATGCTGTGATAGACTGAAGTGGAACCTGTTCTTTCCTGTATTCAACCTTTCAGAGGCCACAGAATGTTGTGAAAGAGAGCTGGAGAGAGATGGGAAAGTAGCAAAACTGTTGGGCAGCTTGACATAGAGTGTGATTCCTGACCAGCTGAGAGGAAAAAGGTTAGGAGGAAGAGTGCTGAAGTTCAGAGACGCTTCCAAAGAATATGATTGTAAAAGAAAGAACTGAGTATATTGAGCCCCTAAGCCTAGAAAATGAAACTCTTTCTGTCTAACTACTACTTTAGGGGAGTTACTGTGTCCCATCTACACACTACTGAGACCTAAAGACACATACCATTGTTACTTTTCAAAATTACTCTGTTTCCCTTAAAATAATCAAGAGTGGGTTTTAGAGAATGGGTAAAGTGAGCACCAGGATCCCAGCATGAGAAAGGGTAATGTAAGAAGTAGGCGTTGCACAAGAAAAGGTAATCTAAGAAGTAGGCTTTGCAGTGCTTCCATCCATACTTTCTGTTACAGAAAGTTAAGAGTAGTGTTTTGCTTCACAGCACCACCTACAAGGGATGTTCTGATCTTTTATGCCTTCAAGAGACCAGAACATCAACCAGTGAATCCACATTACAAAAAAAAAGGGGGGGGGGGGATTCCACCTAAGCATTGGGAAGAACTTCTTCATGGTAAGAGTTGTTTGACAGTGGATATAGACTGCTTCAGAAAATGGTGGAGAGTCCTTCTTTGGAGATCTCAGCTGTCTCTTGATTTCTTAAATTGTGTATTCCTGCATGGTCAGGTATTGGATTAAGTGGTCCAACTTTGATTCTAACTCTAATTTATGAAGACCCCATCATAGGTTTTTCTTCTTTGTCATCACTTGCACCATCACTTGCAACTCCTATTTCTAAATGTTCCTAAAGGTTTTTTTTTAATAAAACCAAACAAATCTTCATGAATCAAATAAGCTGGTTGGTTAGTTAGTTGCCTTCTGTATCATTCTTTCGCAACAAACTATGTGAAAAGCAGCTCACAGCAAACACTAACTTGTCAAAATCCATCATAATTGAACAGAACAGAACAGGAGCTTCAACACAACAGACATAGGATAAATGCATTACTGTCACATAATTAAGCCTTCATACATCAATCAAAATTAATGCACCAAAAGAGGAGAATCCCTCTTTCCTATTACCCAAGAAGCTATGGGAGACTGATTAAAACATAGTCCAGAATAACAGAGCTAGGAAGGATATTACTTACTTTAGACTAAAGATCTAAACCACATCCCCCCCCCTTTGTACCTGTGTGAGCGTTAAGATCTGCCAGGGAGGCCCTTCTTGCAGTCCCACCACCGTCACAAGCACGGTTGGTGGGGCCAAGGGAGAGGGTCTTTTCAGTGGTGGCCTCCCGGCTTTGGAACACCCTCCCTGGAGACATTAGGCAGGCCCCCGCCTTATCCTCCTTCCGGAGGGAATTGAAGACTTGGATGTTTAGACAGGCCTTTGAGAATGTCTAACCTATTGGTCTGCAATTATGATATAGCACAGCACTTTTATCCCATTCCCTTGTTCCTTAGCTACAACTTGCACTATCCCTTTCCTTTCTTCTTGTTTACAGTTGGCCATTTTTTACGACAGATAATACTAGAGGTTATTGGGTGCTGTCCTGAGTTCAAATTGTTGTTTTATATACTCTTAGTTTTATTTTGTATTGTACTGTCTGTTTATTTTATGTATTGTTTTAGGCACCTTGTACCATGTAAGCCACCTCAAGTCCCTTTGGGGAAATGGAGGTGGGGTACAAAAATAAAGTTATTATTATTATTATTATTATTATTATTATTATTATTATTATTATTATTGGAGCCTCCAGTGACTCAGTGTGTTAAAGCGCTGAGCTGCTGAACTTGCAGACCGAAAGGTCCCAGGTTCAAATCCGGGGAGCGGAGTGAGTGCCTGCTGTTAGCCCCAGCTTCTGCCAACCTAGCAGTTCGAAAACATGCAAATGTGAGTAGATCAATAGGTACCGCTCCGGCGGGAAGGTAACAGTGCTCCATGCAGTCATGCTGGCCACATGACCTTGGAGGTGTCTACGGACAACACCGGCTCTTTGGCTTAGAAATGGAGATGAGCCTCAACCCCCAGAGTCGGACATGACTGGACTTAACGTCAGGGGAAACCTTTACCTTTACCTATTATTATTATTATTACCCCAGAGTACCCAAAAATGCTTGGCTAACTCTGTAGAGGAAACAGGACCCTCCTACATTCACACTGTGGTACATTCCCTTCCTTAAGCCTTCTAGCCACTAGTGCTGGTCAAACTACAGCGAGGACAGCGAGGTCACCATATTTGTTGAACAAATTTCGTTATTCATGGATTTGAGTAATATATTATCTCAAGGGGTCTCTGGGTCCTCCAGGGCAACTCTGTGAAAAGCTTCCCTAGAGATTAATAGGGAAGTGTCCCATCAGGGTTTTTTTTCTCTATTTTCCACATGTATTTATTACATGATACTAAAAAAATTCTCTGTAGTTGTTTGCTTTCACAATATCAGAAAGAATTCAAAAATCACAACAAATATACCCTATCTCTCCTCTCCTCTTAGTCTGCATGGATAAAATCTACAGTTCTGCCTTCATTTATTCTTTGCAAGATAAAAGTTGGCTCATTCTCTTAGAATCAATATTTAATCTTAGTTGTGCTCTTCTTGGCTGAAAACTGTTAGCTTGGGAGAACTTCTTTCAATCATCTTTAAAAGATGTGCTGTTCCCTGGCAGATTTTAACAAGGATTTGCTTATGCATTGTTGAGAAAGCATCTTATTAACAGAAGCTTTAGACCTTTGAAAGTAAATAGCAATCTAGTTCTCAAGTTTTCATGTGTTTGTTTTTGAGATTAAATAGCTTCATCATGTTTCTCTGAAATCCCTTTTTGTAACAAAGAAGCAAACAAAAGAATGACTTGAAGACTATCTAATATTTAACCTGTCCATTACAAGAGCCTTGTAGCAGTAGTGTAACAATGACTTTAAATTTAATAATAGGCTTTTCTCCGCAGCAAAATGCTTTCGAGTGTGAATTCCTGTGGAAATTTTTATTTCAACTCATGTGTGGAGAAAAAGTCCAGTCAGCCAAATTATTTGAAATATCTCAAAGAGATTAGTGTCAAGGTTATTGCCACTATAGTAGTAATTTTCTGGTTCAAAAAAAAATGAGTGAACAGAAGCTATTATAAGCAAGCATTAGCGTTTTCCCAATGTGTCTTTGGATTAAAAGTATCTTTTGCTTTCATAATAAAAATCAGAACTGTTGTATTTAAAATATGTATTTTATAACTCCTTGGCATATATTTCTCGGGATGAGAGAGTTCACAAGATATGCATGGTTTAGCACATGTACGTATTATTTAATATTTCATATTAAAAGATGTTTTAATTGAATATTTTTCCTATTCAAATGGTTGGCTGAAATCAGTAGAGCAACTATGTGTGATAGCATTAACAACAGCAGTTCATAGTACTGTAATTACTAGGCTTGAGCATGATTTTGGACTAGATCGGAACTTAGATCTGGTTCGTTAAATTTGGGCATACGAAGGTGAGTTCCGAGGCAGGCAGGAAAGGTGGGGGAGGAATTTAGAATTTGAATCACTTACAGGACATTTAAAAAAAATAGGTAACATTTGAATGTCTCCCAAGGTCTCCCCTGTTCATCTTGTGTCATTGGATAGAAAATGCAAGGAGCTAGCTCTTGTAATTTATTTTTTTAAATGTTATTTTTAAAACCTTTAAAATTCACCAAAAATTCATGGATAAGTCAATTGTCATGAAATTTGGTGGGCTAACAGTGGTAAATGTGTTCTACCACTGTAGCAAGTTTCATCAGGATAGCTAAAAATGAGGGAGAGGGGAGTCTCTGAAGTTTCCCCACTGCCAGTGATGTTTTCCCTATTGTGCAATCGCGACTGCCATTAGCAAAGTACTTACGAAGATTCATAAGTTTCATTAGAGTTTCAAAATTTTTACTCCAAAACTTCGGGAAGAACTTTAGAAATGAAGCACCAGTGCCCCATACTTTTCAACATGGTTTAGAACCATTTTTTCATGGATCACACATGCCTAGTAGTTACTGGGGATTTCTCCCTTTAGCAAACTAAACTTGAAAGTTGGCTGCTCTCTTTCTGTGACACATGTTAGAAACAGTGACCCTGCACTTGTTTGTGGCCCCCAGCCCAAGTCGGCTATTGGTGAAGGATTATGGCAACTACACTGAAAAGGTATAGTGTAGTGTTCTTTAGTGTGTGAGATTACTTTCTTTGGATGATGACTTCGATCCTTGAGAAGCAGAAACAAGCTCAAAGACAAGAGACCCTACAGCCATGCTGGAAAGTCTTGTCAAGAAAGCCATCTTGTTTCACAAGCTGTGGCTGATGCTTCGAGAGATCTAAAAGTCCACCAACATATTTCAGGGCAGGTAACTGCTCAGATTACAGAATGGCTGGAGTAACTATGGTTACTACTTTCATGTAGATAAAGATTCAAAACCTTGATAAGCCATCTGGAAAGACCATACTATTACCCACACCATTCATTTGGATGAAAATCCAGTGGGGAAAAAATACTATAGTCATTGCAAACAACTGGAATGGAATAAGAAGTGAGTACAAAGTGGCATCAGTCAATAGTTAAGCAAAAAAGTTATACATGTATGATTTGGTGTGCAGAAAGTGAATGCTGAAGCCTAAGGCAAAAGAAAGTATATATAAAAACAGCCAGCTTGAAAGCAAACCACTGATGCTTTTCAGAGAAATAGCTTGCTCCAAACCATGCAGGACTGATGTGATGAATTACACATATTCATCAAACAACATCTCTTTGAAGCTTAACCTATGGAATGCCTAAAGGAAGCTCAAAAGGCACTTTGAGAAACTTTACATATCATTTGAACATTGCAGGCAAAGCGTTACTGCTGTCATCAGTATTATAAGTAATTGCAATGATTCCTCTGTATATCTTTATTCCGGAGTGTGTATGTGCATGCACATACATGTAGATATGTATTAGTTTCATTTTAACCAAGAGAAGTGTTTCATCTTTCTCTTGAGCATTTAAAAAGCTGAATTCTATAAAGAAATAGCAAAGCATGAAGATAATAATAATAACTTTATTCTTGTATCCTGCCACCATCTCCACGAAGGGACTCAGGCCAGCTTACACACGGCACCAAATTGCCTAAAAACAGAACATTAAATAAAACACAATATAAAATGCAATTAAATAAAACAAATAGGCATATAAAACAAGTTAAAACTCAATTAAAATAGTGCTCATCTAGCGGTAAGCAACTGTAATCATGTCCAGGCTATAAACAATGGGCAGGGATGGGATAAGTGCAAAAGTACAGCCATGGGACGAGGGCATGAGATGTAGTGCAAGGCTGCATAGCAGTTGTGTAGCACAACTAGAGACTAGGTGTTCTCAAAGGCTTGTCTAGGTCTTTAGGTCCTTACAGAAGGCAGACAGTGTGGGGGTTTGCCTAATCTCCCAGGAGAGGGTGTTCCAAACCCGGGCGGCCACCCTTGCCCTCGCCCTTGCCCTCGTTCTCACCAACAGCGCTTGTGACAGTGGCAAGACCAAGAGGAGGGTCTCTCCGGCAGATCTTAGAGTCTGCACTGGTTCATAGGGGGAATGTGGTCACAAAGATAGGCAGGACCCAAACCATTTAGGGCTTTGTAGATAAGCTTTTTTTTACCTGTTAAATTTTATGCTGCTGCTCAGTCGCATAGTCGTTTCCAACTCTTTGTGACCTCATGGACCAGTCCACGCCAGAGCTCCCTGTCGGCCATCGCCGTCCTCAGTTCCTTCAAGTTCAAGCCAGTCACTTCAAGGATACCGTCCATCCATCTCGCCCTTGGTCGGCCTCTCTTCCTTTTTCCTTCTATTTTCCCCAGCATCATGATCTTTTCCAAGCTTTCCTGTCTTCTCATGATGTGGCCAAAATACTTAAACTTTGCCTCTAATATCCTTTCCTCCAGTGAGCAGCCAGGCATTATTTTCTGGAGGATGGACTGGTTGGATCTTCTTGCAGTCCAAGGCACTCTCAATATTTCCCTCCAGCACCAAAGTTCAAAAGCGTCTATCTTCCTTCGTTCAGCTAATATAAAAACAAAGCTAAAAGGCCTGATTCACAGTGATTCAGAGTAGCCATGTTCAGGTGTGGTCTTTTAATGGTCACTGACAAGCAATGGTCTTATAGACATATTTTGCAAAAATGGAATTTATTTCATATTACTCTGTATTCAGTTTAATTATGGAATATCACATATTTTATCCTCCAGTTTCATGATATTGCCACGGGAAGCAAGGAAAGCATTTAAGCTCTAGCTACTGAGCTCTGACTCACCCATGTCAAAGCAAGATGCTGGATGAAGAAAGCTAAGTGTCAGGCTAGAAGTTTAATCTTTGGAATAATCCAGGCAAAAATCACGGTCCTATTCTTGAAGGAGTTTCCTATTTCCTTCACAGAGGGGTTTTTCCTTGTGTGTGGAGTGCTTTTTTGTTCAAAGAAGGGAGTGAACTGTCTTTACTAATACAGACTTACATACTTACACTGGAGGAACTGTTGTTGTTGATAACTGCAGTCAAGTTGACTTCAGCATATAGTGACCCTCAACTTACACTGACCCCTGAAGCAACTAGTCCCTAAGCAATCTTAAACCCCACTGATGTCTGTGTAAAAGATGAGTGCCTCATTTCTCACTGAAGAGTGCTTGTCTTTGGCTGAGCAGCTAATAGTGATGCCAGCCACAGGTGTGACTGACCTTTACACAAAGGTAATGCGGAATTGTATATTCATGTAGAAATATGGAATTGTAAACTATATGGAATTCTGAACCTCATTGATTTCGGTAGAAAATATAATTATACGTCTGTTTTACCACTGAAGTCAAGAGCACTTATCTTGGTTTGCTGCATCATCCGGAATACTGGAATTCCGGAATACTGAATAAAAACAAATAGTAGTACCTTTTCCTGCTGTATACTTGTTCTTGTTGAGATTGTAACCTCTTGTGTATGTACCTTGTGTATGCCTATCAGCTTATGCCCACTCTATGAATTTCATAGGATTTTCTTTGGAAGGGAAACTCAGAAGTGGTTTTGCTAGTTCCTTCCCCTGAAGTATATCCTGCAACACCCGGTATTTGTTGGCAGTCTCCCATCCAGAGACTAACCAGAGCTGACCCTGCTCAGCTTTTGAGACCATTCAAAAACTCTCTGTGAACAAAGGGCATTTTTACTTTCTTTCTTTCTAAATGGAAATTTATATTCTCTAAATCTCATAGTCTCAGAACTGGTGCTCTCAGGATAAGACCAAATGTTGAAAGTCTTAAAATACAATAATGTCTAGCAATAACTTCAAAAAGATCCTAGCAATTCTATAATTCCAATTTAAACAGCTATGAATAGATTTGCTGTGCTGAAATCCATTTGACCCTTAGCTCACAAATTACAAGGCAAAGAAAGATTAATAGGAGCCTTCCAAAAAAAGAGAAAAAGAAGTCTGCCACATTGTAGCTAAGCAGGTAGAGATATAATCTCGTAAATTATTGGTCAAGATATTTTCTTCACAGTGAGCCATTTAGTGTGGTTGCCTTTTACACATTATTAAGTAATTTATTGTCATTCGCAGCATTGGTAGCCCGAAATTGAAAATAAAAAGAGAGAAGTTTAAGTATGCTCTGTATTTATATGGGAAGACTAAAAACCTCTGTTTCATCCAGTTCAGATCAGATCAATACTGCATTAGCACAGCAGGCAAACTCTTACATGTTGTGTAAGAAAATTCAATAGTACTTTATATCATCGTCTGCAAAGCTTTTGGCTTCTGAATTGACACAGCTAGATATGAGAACTCAGCTGTGATTTCTAGCAGCAATATTCAACATACTGACATTTTAAATTATCAAGTACGTATGTCTTTAAAAATTATAAATTTGCAAGTCTCACTGGATTTTAAAAGTGTGAATCTGCTTAAAGCAAGTTGCTTCCTGTCTGCAGGAAATGAGGATTTGGATTGAGATGCTGGCTTACAATAAGTACTACAGTATAGTATTCAGTGAGTTCCTTTGTCTTCCTCCTTAATGCCAGTGGTTACAGTTATCAAGGAACTGATGGAAAGGAGCAAGGGCAGATTTCCCATCGGACTGTAGGAGGAAAGACAATGAGAGGAGAAGGGTGGATATTGACTAGTTGGATGCCTGACAAAACATTAAACTTGACAGAGGATGTTAGGGAGGATTAGGGAAACAGGAGCTACAAACGAAGAGTTTCCTGTGGTAAAAGCTGCCAGGCCTTTTCCGTGGCTGTAGGTAGGCCATACAAAGTTGTTCAATAAAGAGAGTGCTTTGTTGTTGTTTTGTGTGCCTTCAATTTGTTTCTGACCTATGACAATTCCAAGGCGAACCTATCATGGGGTTTTCTTAGAAATATTTGTTCAGGAAGGGGTTGATTTTCCCTTTCTCTGAGGCTGAGAGAATGTGACTTGCCCAAGGTCACCTCATGGGTTTAATGGCCAAGCCAGCATTCCAACCCTCGTCTCCAGAGTCATTGCTCAATGTTGAAACCATATTGGCTTCTCTCTGTAAGCCGCCCCGAGTCCCTCTGGGGAGATGGTGGCGGGGTACAAAAATAAAATTATTATTATTATTATTATTATTATTATTATTATTATTATTATTATTATTATTCTCTAAGAGCGTGCCATACCCTATCATAGATTCCTGGATACAGGCCGTTTCGAAGTTATGAACAAGATAACATCTGTAGGTTTGTCCTTAAGCTGAATTTGTATGTAAATCAGAACAGGTACTCTTTTAAGTGTAACTCCAGCCTCTCTCTATATGTATGTATGTATGTATGTATGTATGTATGTATGTATGTATGTTTTGGATGGCACTCCTGTGGCGTTCCTTTTGCTGTCTGTGTTTGTTTTGCTGTCTGTACCCCCATTCAGAAGATTTCGCCTCACTTTATGTCCCTGTGATAATTGGATTTTGAAAATGTTGAGCTGCCATGGAAACAAGAATTGGTGATAAGGCTTCAGTGGAGACATTTATTTATTTATATACTTACTTACTTACTTACTTACTTACTTACTAACTATATTTCTACCCCACTCTTCTCACCCCGAAGGGGACTCAGAGTGGCTTACAGTCTGGCCATTTCGGTGCCACATTGTAAATACACACTGTATAAATACATTACAGTAGATTTTTGTGTGTGTATTAGGAGCGACCTGAGTTGCTTCTGGAGTGAGAGAATTGGCCATCTGCAAGGACGTTGCCCAGGGGACGCCCGGGTGTTTTGATGTTTTTAGCATCCTTGTGGGAGGCTTCTCTCATGTCCCCGCATGGAGATGGAGCTGATAGAGGGAGCTCATCCGCGCTCTCCCCAGGTGGGATTCGAACCTGGCATCCTTCAGGTCAGCAACCCAACCTTCAAGTCACCTTCAAGTTATCCCCTAGGCCACCAGAGGCTCCCTGTCATAAGTTGAAATAAACTGATCCACAATAGATCACATAAGAGGAGAAACCATTAGGAAAGAAAGGATCAAGGCTAAACTGATGCCAAGTGCTGAAAGTTGTCAAGAGAAGAATCTCCATGGGAGGTGTAAGGGGCAAATGTCCCATCTCATTGACTTGCCTACCGCTGGACATTTTCAAAATTGCATTTCTTGTGAATTTTACTTATCATCCATCTTGCTTTTCTCACAGCTCAGCATGGTAAGTTCATGCATCTCACACCAGGACCACCATTTAAATACCTCAGAAACTTACTATTGCTGAAAAATTACAGTAGATAAAAACAGATAAACATATGAATACAATAAAACTGTTAAAACATAACCCTAAGCCCATGGTTGTCCTTCATGCTTCTGCATTCAGGTCAATTCCATGTTGCATTATTCCCCAAACACCTAGATCCAGAGCCAGGTCTTAGCCTTTTTCCGGAAGACTAGGAGGGAGGGGTCCAGTCTAATACCATTGGGTAGGGAATTCCATAGCCAAGGGGCCACCACTGAGAAGGCCCTATCTCTCATCCCCACCAATCGCGCTTACGAAGGAGGTGGGACCGAGAGCAGGGCTTCCCTGGCAGATCTTCACACTCTAACTGGTTCATAGGGAGAGATACGTTCAGACAGATAAGTTGGGCCAGAACTGTTTTTCCCATGATAACTCTTTCAGGAGTGAATTTCCCATCCGAGGGGGAGATTTCTCTCACTTCCCGTTGTCTCATTCCTGTTCTTAACTATGGGTTGTATGTAAGTGAATTTCCCTTCCCTCAGCACCCTTCCAGATATGCCCAAACTGTGGGACCTGTCTCTAACTGAGGTGTCCAAATAATGCCTCAGGTAAACCTGAATTAATCCGGAGTAAACTGGGATTTCCCAGTTTACTCCAGATGAATTTGACACCTGGAAAGATATGGACATTAATGTAAGGTCTGAATCTTTCCAGGTGTGGGCTTCCATGATCCCACAGGTCAATCTTAACTGCGATCATGATTCGGAGCAAAATGATACCATCACCTCCTAGCGCCCCCCCCCCCCCATTTATTTCAAAGACATAAGGACCTGGCTGCACACTCACAATCCCTCTCCAACCTCCTGACGCACCATTTTCATACACTAGGAGCTTTCACCAGAGGGGCCTGAGCATCTAGCCAGGCCCTTCATGTACATTTTTGAGGTAAATGAAGGCTGGGGGCTGGCTCTGTGTAGCCACCTCCCCAAGAAAAGCCTAAGGTTTGGGGTGGGTGTGGGACCTCAATCCCAGTTCCTTCCAGGATTGAGGCCTGTGTAGAAGGGCCCTCACTTCCCACTATCTCACCCCCTTTTTAACTATTAATCATTTGTAAATTGGATGTTTGTGACTCGGGGGCTGCCTGTAGTTTCTTTCCTTGCTCTTCTAAGTCTCTTATGTGCAGATATAACACATCAAATGTGAAAGCTCCCATATGTACCTTGTTGAAGAAAAATGTCAGTTCCAAACAAAAGCCAACTTGGAACTATGCTCATTATCCCCTTGAGAAAGCATACTTGTTAGTGTAGCCAATTGCTCCATGCAGTATACTAATATCTGCTTTTATCAAGATGTTCAATGGCATCAGTCCACCCTATCTTAGCTTTGTAAGAGATGGAGAAAAATGTGAAGAGCATAGAACTTTCTGGGGGGAAATTATTTCTAAATGAGAAGTTATTGCTGGAGATAATCAAGATCTGATGAAATTCAACACCATTTCAAGATTAATGTAATAATGTTATTGAATTCTTGTCACATATATTTGTTCGCTCTCTCTCCTTCTCCAAGCATAATTCTATGAGCTTTCTGAAACCATAGCAATATGTGGTTTCACGCTACACATTTATATCCCTTTGATACCACATTTACTAACATTACACTACCTGGTGGCATCCATAGATTGTAGTTTTGTGAGATATTTCAAGTTATCTGCCAGAGAGTTCCAGACCCACCAAACTATAAATCCCGAGAATGAAGCCATGGCATAGAAAGAGCCATAGCTCTTTAGAACTGAAGGCTTTCTGTTGGCTGCTTTTCATTGATTCTGCAGTAGCTTATCCTGTGCAGATATTTGAAGTCTGGTACTGTTTGGTGTACTAAGTAGTTTACTATTTAATTTAGCAGTGTTTAATAGAATGCTTAGTCTCACAGCGGAGCTGCTGGTTCTTACTGAGTAATCACAACTCAAACACATTTAGCAGTTCTTTTGTCTGGATTGGCATTTACAAGTAGATGGAAGAGAGACAGTGTGCTACCGCACAACATGCATTTACAACCCTGTGGCTGGAGCATGTGGCTCCTACTCATATCTAACTTCTAGAGATTCAAATGATTACTCCAGCCATAGGGAATGCATGACTTTCCAAGTGTTGTTGAACTACAACTCCTGTCATCCCACACCAGTGGATATGTAGTCAACCCTCTGTTTCCATGGATTCTGTATCTATGAATTCATATGATCCATAGCTTGGAATCTTTTAAAAATAAATTCTAGAAAGCAAATCTTGATTCTGCCATTTTATATAAGGGATGTCATTTTTACTATGCTATTGTATAATGGAAAGTGGGCATCCTTGGATTGAGGTATCCATGAAGAGATCATGGAATGAAACCCCAGTAGATACCAAGGGCCCATTATACTGACTAGTTCTGCTGAAAGTTGCATCTGCATGCCAAGAGCATATAACCCATCTCTCACCTCTGGGTTACTGGAACAGTGTGTGTCAAAGCTATGATGAGGCAGAAGCCTTATGGGGAAAGCCCCCGAGAGAAGAGAGGCAGTAAGTGCTGATTTAGTTCTTGTGAGTGCAAATAGCAAATAGCTGGGAAAGAACAGAATCTGTCTAGTGTTTGGCTCCTGGCCATATGGAAATTGTGGTAAGAGGCTCTTAGGTTTAGGAACTTTAGCCAATCCTGTTGCGGATTTTTACTAGCAAAAGATTTGTTATTCTTAAACTTTCCAGAGGCGACTTCACATGGCATACATCTTCAGTGAATACCTCTGAGGCATATTATCGTAATGGAAATAAAATATTTCATACTCAGTGTGAATTATTTCCTTAGTGACACAAGCTACAGTAAGTATGATCAAAAGGGGAAAGCTTCAAGCTTCAAGCTGTTGAAGGAAATGGGAACAGACAAGGTGGAGGGGGAATCATTGATTGCTGGGCAATTGGAGCCATTCAAGCATGTCTCTGAATTTGCTAAACAACCCCTATCATTTGCCCTGCAAACATGGGGTTTTGAAAATACAGGATCCTAGGGAGGCACACCCTGTATTTAGAGGATGCAGGAATAGGAATTTGTTTGACCTCCAGATGCTGTTGACCTTCATGTTTTAGCATCATTTGCCAATATAGCTAATGGTTAGGAATGCCAGGAGTTATCCAAAAACACCTGGAGCACTAACTGATTCCCGCCCATGATGTATACACAAATAGAACAACAGAAAGATAGGCCCTGAAAACAATATATGATGTATTTAACTTACCAGTATTACAACTTGACTCGAAAATGTTACATAGACACACCAGTCTCATCAAAGCCATCAAATGAAGAGATTGTTGCATGCAATCTCATATTGTATACAATCTCATGTCATATTACAACTTCCAGGTGTGGCACATGTCATGGCACTATACTGATTGTACATCTGTTTCTCACTAGGTAGCTAGTCAACCTTACACCCTGTTGAAGTCAATGTCAGCTATGGCCAATAGAAATCCTACTAATTTCAAGAGAAATGGTGACTAAACTATTTCCCTTGAAACCTGTATCCAATACATTTCCAAGTTTATCTTAAATACATTTTGATTATCTGTTTTAAGAGACTACACTTTTGTTCTGTTTTGCCTGCATCCTATGCTCATACCAACTGTCCCGATTGGCATGGAGAGGGCAGTCCCAATCAATCCTCAGTAGTCCCCTTTTCCAAGTGTTCCAGTCACTCTCTGTCTTCTCCCTACTTTCTGTCTTTGTCTCCATTGTAGCAAATTAAGTTCAAATGCAAAAGTACTCAGTGAGCTTAGCAAGGGCAAGAAAAGAGGTGGTGGCAGAATATTTTCTTTCCCAGTAGGCTCAGGCAAAAGCAAATTAGCTTGTGCCTTCTTTGTCATTAATAATGTTTGCCATTTTGAACACATTCTTATGTTGCTTAGCATACATCTTGTTTTCATCTGTGAAATGTTGTAGAGTGCAGTTTATCTCTTTTACGAATTGTTTGTTTCAATATAATTCACATGTCTTTACTTGTAGATTTTTGAAAGGATGGTGTACATCACCCATTTGTTATCGGCAAGGCTCCAGTGTTCCTACTGGAGGATATTTCATTGTGTTTGTAATTGTGTATAATTAATTACAGTCATTATCATAAAAAATACATTCTTTGGAAATATATGCTGCTGTTGTTTTTCCTGAACGTACATTGGTAGCTGAAAATGGGAAGCAAAGGTTCACTATTATTCTGGGCCTTTGCTTTCTATTTTCAGTTTCATGTGTGGATCATTCAGGAATCTGTTCTGTGCCATTTCTACATTAATCTAAGGATTTTTCAGTGCCAAAAAGAGTACAACGTGTTGTATTTCATACTTTAAAAATGTACATATCTGAAAGATAACTGCATTCCAATGTGTTTATCAGTCAGGAAAATGAGCTTCAGGCCAGCTGTTCTTCAAAATACAGACTAAACAAAATCCTTGAGCATATGTAGTTGGACTGTTTCAAGAACAATGATGTCGTCATGGGGTGGAACAATAAATCGTATTTGGTTAATAAAGTTGGACCGCTGTAGGGGACTTCCTAGTTCCTCTAAAGGCCTCTCTTCAGGGGTCTATGGTATGCAGTCTTGTATTTTTTTCAGAGACTTAACCATTGCTTTCTTGTTTCCTTTTAGTTGGGCCTCACATAGGCCGATACTGTGGGCAAAACACACCAGGTCGTATCCGCTCTTCAACCGGCATTCTTTCTATGGTTTTCTACACCGACAGTGCAATAGCAAAGGAAGGATTCTCTGCAAACTACACTGCCTTGCAAAACAGTGTATCAGAAGGTCAGTGTTTAAACATCCTACAGAGCAATGCATCACGTATTCTCCGTAAGGGCTCACCTCCTGCTGGGTGCTATATGAAATATTAAACAAAACTTTATCTAAATAAGGACTCTGACATTTGTTGTGTATTGGTCTGTCTGCCTGTTTTTTAAGTGGGTAACCTTTGATTGTCAATGCTACAAGGCATTTCCTCTCAGATTTATCCTCTGAAAAGCCAGGAGGTTGTGGAAAACCTCCCCCATTCGAGTGGAAATGGAGAACAGGTCAAAATAGTAAAAGCTAAACCAAGACCTAGGCTGTGAGAAATTTGGATTTATGAAGCCAAAAACCTCTCCTCTTAGCACATTGGGCTGAACTGTAATAAACAGTATCTGTTAGGCAATGGGATTTATGTGATGTGACTAACATTCTAGTAATTTCAAAAGGTCTATTCCGGCTAGGTCTAATATTCAAATGACACCCATTGTATCATATTTGGGGAATCTGATTATTGCAAAGGCCCCCAGAAAAGCTGAAAAATGAAAAGGCAATATATTTGGTCCAAAATTTCAATCGACCAAACATTGTTTCTGAATGTATGACCAGCAGCTAGGAGCCTTGCAAAGAGAGCATTGCCTTCAGTTCAAGCTTTGTGCAGCTTCCAAATAATTTCTAAGCTATTCACTGAAATTGCTCATACATTAGCCATACAGTCAGTTTCAGTATATAAAGAAAGAAAGAATAGAGAGGCTTATGGCACGTTGAAGAACCAATTTATTACAGTATAAGCCCATTTGCATCTTGGCTTAAATCTGCCTGAGCCTATGTTAAAACAAGTTAATTAGTTTTTAAGTGTGCCACATAACTCTTCCTCCTTCTCAGTCTTTATACTGAATTGACGTGGTGGCATGTGCACACCTGCCTATGCATATGCATTAGGATAAATATATCCTAGTTGTAGTAGTATTCAGAAAGGTCTGTCTCAACAGAAAAAGGCACAAGGGAATCTTTGATAAGTTTAGAGTATGTGGAATGTAGCAACTATTAACATTATTACAGTAGAGTCTCACTTATCCAACATAAACGGGCCGGCAGAATGTTGGATAAGTGAATATGTTGGATAATAAGGAGAGATTAAGGAGAAGCCTATTAAACATCAAATAAGGTTATGATTTTACAAATTAAGCACCAAAACATGTTATACAACAAATTTGACAGAAAAAGTAGTTCAATATGCAGTAATGCTACGTAGTAATTACTGTATTTATGAATTGAGCACCCAAAAATCACGATATATTGAAAACATTGACTACAAAAATGTGTTGGATAATCCAGAACATTGGATAAGTGAATGTTGGATAAGTGAGACTCTACTGTACTTATTAGCTAGTTCAAAACAACTCAACTAAAAATTACCTGGATTAAATTTTTACTTTGAAGCATATGATATTCTTGTTCCACCATTTAGTAAAATGACACCTCTATAATTAGTAATATAATTAAAAATTGCGGTACAAAAATAATGAAATATTCATTAAGTTACTATTATAGTGAAACTTCTTGCTGTCTAAAGCAATATCTCTCATTGTGAGACTAGGTGTAACTCTGGGTACTTTGTGTATGAGGATATTATCTGTCCTGTTTCTGAGCGTCCTCCCACACAGCCATATAACCTAGAATATCAAAGCAGGAAATCCCACAATATCTGCTGTGAACTGGAATATATGGCATATATATATGGACTCAAATAACCCAGTTCACAACAGATATCGTGGGGTTTTCTGCTTTGATATTCTGGGTTATATGGCTGTGTGGAAGGCCCTAAGTTTAGATTCAGCAACTCTAGACTGCATGGCACAACTTGCTGGATACAACATGGCCCAGCAACTGCAACTGTCAGAAAATTACTCCTCTTATTTACAAATTGCTCTATGATCAAAGAAACATTGCTTATCACTGTTCCAAGTAGAGGGATGGACAATACCGTAATTCATAGTTTCATGTCTTACTGTACAATTCTACATAATAAAGAAGTCTGATTTATTCATGATTGTCTGTTACTAAACCTCTCTGAAATCCTTTCTCTCTCAAAAAAATGTTGATGACCAAACCTCATTTGGTTATATATATATATTTAAAAATAAAATGCTTTTTAAAATCTTCAAATAGAATTAAAATTGTAGGGAACGCAAGGTTAATCATACCCTTGTCACATTGCCGTTACTTCCTGATGTTTAAAACATTTCGCAGCAGGTCTCTTGTTAATATGTATTGCTACACTTAGATTTAGTGCCCCCTTTTTTGTTTGAATTTAATGCTTGTCATAGGGACTGATAGTTGTAGAAGAAGTGTATGACGGCCTCGGGCACTCTGCTGCATTTAAATGATATTTAATTGTTTTCCCTTTTGTTCACTGGGTATTTTGCTGGATGTTATGAGAAAACCTCAAACATTTCGGATGTTGGTATGATATTGAAATTTTTGCTTTCACTGTATTATTTTTGAGGCATCAGTGCTAGTATAGTGCTAGCACTGAAATAATATGGTGCTTTTTTGTGTCAGGAGCGACTTGAGAAACTGCAAGTCAGTTCTGGTGTGAGAAAATTGGGCGTTTGCAAGGATGTTTGACCATCCTGTGGGAGTTTTCTCTCATGTCCCCGTGTGGGAAGCTGGGGCTGACAGACAGGAGCTCACCCTGCTCCCCAGATTCGAACTGCTGACCTTTCAGTCAGCAGTCCTGCCAGAACAAGGGTTTAACCCATTGTGCCACCGGGGGCCCCAATATAGTGCTGAAAGAATTAGAGTCTTCTTCCATTATTATCTTTAAAAAAATGGAAAGGAGGTGGCTATTAGGTAGGATCACCATTATCTGACCATTGCAATAATAAAAATGCATCACTTTTAATTTATTAATTTATTAAAAGTTAATAAATCATTTGATTCCCCCACCCTGCCAAAAGAACTGGATCTCACAAATCCAACTAAATCTGGAAATAATACTTGTATATGAAATGCTCATATCCAACATAATGTCATGTAGATAGAGCATAATAGAACTTTGATAGGAAAGCCGTTTAAAGATCCTTTTTATGCAGGCCCTCAGCTAGGGGTCACAGTGGCGCAATGGGTTAAATCCTTGTGCTGGCTGAACTGCTGACCTGAAGGTTGGCAGTTTGAATCCGTGAGACAGAGTGAGCTCCTGTCTGTCAGCTATAGCTTCCCATGCGGGGACATGAGAGAAGCCTCCCAGTAGGATGGTAACACATCTGGGCATCCCCTGGGTAGTATCTTTGTAGAAGACGGATGATTCTCTCACACCAGAAGCAACTTGCAGTATATTCTCTATTTGTGTCTGACACGATTTTAAAAAGACCTTCCACTTTCAGTTGGTGCTGGAAAATTGATCTTTTAATATGGTGTTCTGTACTGTGCTTTGGGTGTGTTTTAACCATTTGAAATGTTTTCATCAGATTATTTAGATTTTTTTAAAAAGTTTGTGTTATTCATTGTTTCACCTGTATTTTTTATTTATTCTAAGCCATTTTTGGGTCCCATGCTAGGAGAAAGGCAAGATTAGTGAGAAATGACTTGAAGTCACACAAGATATCATTTTTACACAAAGTGCAATGTTTTTGCATGAATGTAATGTTCACATCAGAGTCTCAAAATTACGAGAGAAGAATCAGATTATACTGAGATTCTTGTAATCTTATCCAGTAGGGAGAAAGCTATTGGCAGTTTTCATGTTTGTGAAAAACGAAAATAAATTAGTGTCTTTGTTCTTTTATCTTGAAATGAAAATTATATATCGGTTGTGTTGAAAACTGCCAACATCTCAGGAGTCGAGAGCAATCCCACATTAAAAATAAATACTCATTTTTAGCATTATCAAAATATGAACTGGTTTAATTTTTATATCTGATTATTCTGACATTACAATATAAATGCCACTATGTTGCATGCTTCCAAAACACAGTATCAGAATTAGACCAAAACCTGCCAGCAATAAACAATTTGACTTCATTGAATTCATGCAATAATGAGCTAGTAATGTTAGTGCCATTATTTGTCAGTGTCTTCAGTTGCCAATGGGCTGCAGCCATTGCTTTTTGTTATAGTTGTCCTTCACTTTGGAAAGTTTGTGCTACTGAACACCTTGTTACTTTCAGATTTCCAGTGCGCCGAACCACTCGGGATGGAGTCTGGTGAAATTCATTCTGACCAAATCAGTGCCTCTTCCCAGTATAGCACCAACTGGTCTTCTGAAAGGTCCCGATTAAATTACCCTGAAAATGGATGGACACCTGGAGAAGACTCCAGCAGAGAATGGATACAGGTACAAAAAAACTGTCAACCCATACTAATAAAACTTGCAACTCTGTCAGGGGGACATAAAAAAGGAAAAACTGAGATGGTGCCTTGTGAAAGAAATACACTGGGATACATCAGTAAAAATATGTCTGCATAATAGAGATGGCACTGCACCTGAACACCCTTTGTTAGGTACATATTCTCCATAGTGTTGGGCCTATTTCCAGATGGGGGGTTGCTTATGTGTGCGTGTCAAGATTTATGCTGGTGCTTCCTGCCAAGTCTTCTGGGTACAAATAACAGAGATTTTGCTTTAGTGGGAAAAGTCAATATTAGTTTAACAGACACTTAAGGTGAAACAATGTGCTAAACAGCCTCTCCTAGCTTTCAGTTGAATGTTACTCAAGTGCTAGTAAGATTTTTTACTTTTAAAGGCCAAAATCTTACACAAGGTTTAACAAAGAGAAGGATTAGTATATTGGCCTTAGTCTATAGTACCAGTAAAGGAAAATAGCATGCCAGTACAGTTCTGTTGTTTTTCCATCTGCCCAAGTAATAGCAAACATGTTCTTACTGCCCTTAGACATGCAACCAGTTGTGCAATCAATTCAGCCAACTGTTTCCAATACCAGTTACACAAATGGAAAATGTGTTGTATTCCCACTTATGTACATAGTCTGGAACTAGATTGCACAGTGGCACCATGAGATGTTGGCCATTGTTTTTCGTACATGAGAACTTGTACCCATAAATCAAACACTGACATAGCATGTGACCAGAGGGCATAAGAAAGAGGAAATTGTGGTTGGCTTTGTAAGTTTAAAATAAATTTTAAAATAAAATCTGAAATGCAGGAGTATAGAACCCAGTGTACAGAGAGGGGAACTTAAGAGCCAAATAACTATAAAAAGCATTTAGTTTGTAAGTGTGTACCTTTTGTGCAACAACATTTTCAATGCCACTTGTCAGGAAGATGCAGAAAATGGATTATTAAAATTGTCACATGCATATCACAGGAAGTGTTAATTGATGGTCATCCTCTGAATCACATTTTGCATGCAACCTTTTGGACAAAATAAAATATGCTCTGGTCATATGCACACAATTCAAAAATTGTAATTAAAACTGTACATTGTATTAGTGTGTGAATTTTCTAAATTGTATTCTCCAAAGAACAGTTCTTTGGTACTATGTCTGAATATTTTCTCTATGCACTTTCTACATTCCCTGGTTTTCATAATCAAGAAGGCTAGGTGGAGACATGATGGCCATATATAAATATGTGAGGGAAAGTCAAAGGAAGAAGGGAGCAAGATTGTTTTCTGCTGCCCTGGAGACTAGGATGCCATACAATGGCTTCAAACTACAGGAAAGGAGATTCCACCCGAACATTAAGAAGAACTTCCGAACTGTGAGAGCTGTTCAGCAGGGAAACTCTCTGCCCCGGACTGTGGTGGAGGCTCCTTGTTTGAGGATTTTAAACAGAGGCTGGATGGTCATCTATTGGGGGTGCACTGAATGCAATTTTCCTGCTTTTTGGCAGAGAGTTGGACTGGATGGCCCACAAGGTCTCTTCCAACTCTATGATTCTAAGATTTCTGATGTAGTGTCGGACAGCTTTAGACTTTTAAAAGAGATTGGAGTGGTGATCCAGTATGTCAGTGATGGAACAGAAAATATCACTGGCATATTTAACTATTGTGCATGCAATAATGGAAACTTGCAATCTGCTTTGCCCAGTGGAACTGAATATCATGCTTGTGATATTACTGTGGTTCTCGTTGTCCCTACCTAATAGAGGAAGCAAGCAAGAGCAAGGCAAGGACCCAATACTAAATTTTTAGCAATTCTTTTAAAATGTTTAATCTGCAATATTATAAACCAGTTGCACAGTAGAAGGTTGGACTAGAACGTTCCCCTCTGACCTGACAAGTCATTTTCAGCTATGCAGTGGACCTTGTGCTGCTGCAGTAACTTTTTTGGATTCAAGTCTATGCCTTCATGATCCCCGTTCATTCCAGATCACTGAAATACAGTGGGCCCACCATAACCACGGGCTATGTAACTATACATTCAACCCAACATGGATGTGTGTGTGTGTGTGTGTGTATGTATATATATCTCAGAAAGTCTTGCCACAGTTCTTGGATTCACAGTTGTGGGTTTTGAGGAAAACAGACTGCATAAGCAGCAGCCCTTTTGGGAAACTGCTGAAGTTTCTTAATCAACGTTGTCACTATTTACTATGAGGGGACTTGAGGGTCTGTGGTATTTTCATCTGTGTGGGATCCAGGAACCAAAGCCCCATGGATATAACAACCCCGCTGTATAGCATTTTGTCATGGTTGAGAAAAGCAACGAGCAGGAAACAGATCTCTTCCTCAGTAGGTTTGTGTTTTCGTGGCACTGATGTGGTCAAAAGTAAAACTATCTCCCCAATTTTTCTATTATGTATGGTTACATTAAAATTATCAGTGTGAATACTGCACACCTGGACTAAATTAATACCCTTAAATGGTTAGGATGTATTTTTAACTGTCTGATGAGAATTCAAAGACTTATGTATAATAAATAACATAACATTTTCCCTATGCTGTTTAATTAGAAACTTCATTTTTTCCCCTTAAGTTGAGATTTAAATGCAGCTGATGATAGTAGGAATCAAGAGAGAAATGTTCATTTTTGTTGGATTATTAATGCGGCATTAAAAGCTTGCAGTAGTTCTAACTAGCTGGGGCATTCTTTGCACTTTTATTGTTTTCCATAGGAAATATCTAACTGACATATAAGAATAATGCATCATTAGCCGTCGATAAGAGCGTTCACATCAGCATTTCCTGTGAGAGTTGCTGTCTGCAAGAAAGCTTAAAAACATGTTGAGTGGCAATCAGCAAGGGGAAGAAAGTCAGGGGAAATCTTTCATTCCTGATCCTTTGGTAAACATTGGGACTCTCAAGTGTCCTGCTTATGAGCCTCAACACATCCCGAGCTTCTGAAAACCAGTTAATTGTAAATGATAATTTTAATCACACTTCAGTACGACAAACAGAAATCAGTTGATTCTTAATCTCCAAGGATAAAAAGTAGGAAAATCTGGTAAACCTTAACTCTAGATGCTGGATTTAATCACTGCCACTTATAGCCACAAAGGGCTAAGAAACATAAAAAAAATCATTCTGTATCTTTTATAGCCCCATTCTTTTCAAAAGAAAATTTATGTTCTGCTCATATTGACTAATGCATATGTTAGTAAAGAAAAATATCTCTCAAATTGTAATTTGTATGTGTTCACTACTAAGTAGATATTTAAATATAGTAAAATTCTAATGAAAACAGATTTTTAAAAGAAAGAGTATTTCCAGAAGAGGTGATAAGAAGTAATAATATGGATGCCAAATGGTGTGAAACATGAACTAAATGCATTTCGAGTGTAGCATTATCATGACATAGAACAAACAAAATGTATCAAGCTACTGATTAAGAGTATTGTACAAAAGAGGGTATTTCAGAATCAGCTATTAATTTTGGCATGTCACCTTTGTAGATTCAATCCTGTTAAATATGAGTAATGTGAACAACTGTCGACCTTCCACAAAAGTTTTTTTGCAGATTTGATTATTCAAAGATTCAATTAATTTGTGCAATCTATGAATCTCTATAGGAGGCATGGGCAAACCTTAAGCGGCTGAGGGGGAAAAGGAAAGGGCCTGAGGCTGTTAGGAATTGTGGAAGTTGGAGTCCAAAATATCTGGAGGGCCGAAGTTTGCATACCTGATCTAAATCCTCTAGCATGACTCTGTGGTACACTTCCAGTAGACCTAGAGATTCCTAGAGAGACTATTTCTATACTTCTCTAGACATTCATTGGTCCTCCAGTACAATTCTATGGTCACAATGTAACAAAGGTTAACCATATACTTATGCTAGGAGACCTAGAGATTCCTAAAAAAGTGTTCTCTCTTATCTTTAAAAATAGGATTCTTTACTCGCTTTTTTCAATTTCATGTGAATCCTGCACCAACTCCAACAAATGTATAATTCTCAAGTTTGTGCGTGATTAAAGATGAAACAAATATGCACTAAAGTACCTGACACCTTGAATCCTTAGATAACAAAATTTATGTATGTTTATTCATCCCTATATATTATTCTTAATGAAAAACATGGGGGGAAAGAAGGGAGAAAATATGCATGAGACTGGCATGTTAGCAGAAGTATAAACCTACATTTAGCAAGATACATGATGGGCCCCACATTTCAGGAACGTGACATTGGACATAAATAGGGATCTCTGTTTAAATCACTCATATGTGTTAAGAAAGATTAATTCTTGGTGAGCACAATTGAAGGAGCTCATCTAATTGAAGGAAAAGATTAGTCTGTTCTCCCCAAAGACTAAATCTGCAACACAACAAACTTCAAGTAATTGAAGTCTAATTTACAGCCAGAGAACGGTAAAATTTCCATCAGCTTTGAATCGCAAAAAAATCAGTATAGGATAACAATCCAAACATATCAACTGTGTTTTAAAAGACACTTGTCAACAGGATGCTATGTATGCACAGAAAAATTGGCACCAGTCTCTGGCTGTCAGTAATATGTAGTCAGGATGAATACCCAAATCTGTGTTCATGAACATTTCAGCAAATACCTCCAGAGATGTCCCTATCTTTCAGAAGGCTTGTGAGATACATTGTCAAAAGTAGGTAAAGTTGTTGGATGTAATCCAAGCTTTGAAATGTTGCTCTTTTGGTCTGAAACCCTATTCCCACCACCATAGCAGTTCTAGTATTTGGTAGCCACATTGCTTCACTGCAAAATATCCAAAAGACATTCCATTTGGGACAAAATCCAAAGGGAGCTTTAATTGCTTCTTTATCTTCACCAAGACCTGGTAGATTTCATATTCTGCTAGTGTTTAGGTTCCTTTTTAAGGCAAAGTCGCATTATTATGAGGACCCCCCCCCAAAAAAAAACCCTTTAATTTAATCAAGTGTAAGGAACTGCAGTTCAAGTGTATGTCTAACTGCCCCTCATTACCATACCCTTTCATGGGAAAAACAATATCATGTTTCCATTTCTGCAATCTAAACAACAAACATGCTAATAGGTATCAATTACCAACAGTTCTAGCTCTCAAAACCAGTAAGAAGGCCAACACAAGGGTTCCACATCTGGTTTTAGTGAAATCTGTTCCTGTCTGTGGTATTTAAAAACTAAGGAACTCCTGTTATTGTACAATTGGGAATCCTAAGGGAGTAAAATGTTAATCAAATCCATAACATGTAAGGATTTTATGATTGGGGTTTCAGTACTACATTCCTGTTAAACGGATGGCAGATTTTTTTTTCCTGGCAGCAGTAATTGTATTTTTTACAGAGTACATTTAGTGCACATATTTTAGACCAACAGTTACATTTAAGCAGCACAAATGAAGCCACTACATTTATATAACTTTTATGTCATGGTTTAGAAGCCCTTGAACCAAGCCTATGTGTTTGTAAACATAGTTCATACCATACGTTTCTTGTTTTTTGGACTGATGTATTGCTGATTTTTGTTCATTCTTAGCCAGAGGTTTTCACCGTGCCACTGTTCTTGTTGTGAATAAGAAGGGAGTTGGAGGAAGAGAAATATCATAAGCATAGGATGTTAAACTTTAGAATTTATAATTATATGGCTGCAATGAGTTTGCATACAGTTATGCAACTGACAAGTGGCCATGGTAAATAGGCTCCATATAAAAGGACAGAAAACCCAGGCCTGTTACCAGATTGTTAGAGATGCATGAAATCAACCTTTTTGTTTTATGTTGTTGTAAGTCAAAATGTTTATTGCAATTTCTTTCTGTGCTTTTCATAGTATATACAAATCATCACATGTCCTACGAATTTCCAGTATAATTGCTAGCTAGGCAGCTTATTTGTTTGTTTATGACTCGACCTTCAAATAAAATGTTTCCAGGGCTGCTTACTTAAGGTTCAAGAAAAACAATCAACATGTTCAAATATAGTAAAACAACTATTTACTTAGGCAGAAACAAAGCAGATCTTTGTTACTGTTAAATACAATTCTAGGCTGTGTCAAAAGGAGTATAGTTCTGAGATCAAAGGAAGTCATAATACTCTGTTCAGCGTTGGTCAGACCTCACCTGGAACACTGTCCATTTTTGGGCGTCACAATTCAAGAGGGATATTGAGAAGCTGGAATGTGTCCAGAGAAGGACAACCAAAATAGTGAAAGATCTGGAAGCCAAGCCCCTGGAAAGAGGAGATCACTTAGCTTCTAAGATCAGATGAGATCTGGTGTCTTTAAGTAAGGAAAGTAAGAAGCACTGCCACAACCCATTTTGAAAGAAGAATACAAAAGTAATGAGCATGAGCACTAGCACAAAACATCTATTTCATTTATTTAAGAATTGTGCAGTGCATATTGAGAACAGCAAGGAATGCTGCGTATTAGAAGCTAATCTTGGAACCTAATAGATCATTTCCCTTTTTGAGGAGGGTTTTTGTCAGCTTTTAAGTGGAAATAAACCATGACATCTATGCAGAGCTGCATCTGTTGTCAGCAGCAGCAGCAGCAAAAACACTTTTTTCAAGTGGTGTTAATATTGACATGCATGTAGGTCCAGATTGTCTTATCCGTGCTGCCAAAATCCTACAAATAAATAGGACTTCCAATGCTTTTAAAAGATTCCAGGCTTGGGTTTGGCAAGTCTCCAGAGCAAAGCATTTCTTCAGCTGTGAGAAACTTAACAAGACCTATTAGCATCTTTTTCCTATGTGCATTGAGCTAAGGATTTTCTGACCATATGCTCTTGGGACCTCATCACATGGAGGCTCTTAAGCTGGGGGACAGTGGGCAAATGGCAGAGAAAGAGATTTGACTGAAAAGATTAGGGAGAACTTCCTGAGAGTAAGAGCTGTTGGAGAGTGGCATAGACTGCCTTGGAGTGTGATGGAGGCTTTTCAGCAGAGACTTTCTATTAGGAGGGCTTTCATTGTGCCATTTTGCATCACAGGGAATTGTATTAGATGGTCCTTAGGGGTCTCTTCCAGTTCTAGGATTATATTTCAGGTGTAGGCAACATGGGATCTAATGGATACACTGTTCCCCAGCTTAAGAACCTGTATCCATTAGATCCCATGTTGCCTACACCTGAAATATAATCCTAGAACTGGAAGAGACCCCCAAGGACCATCACATGGAGGTTCTTAAGCTGGGGGATAGTGGGCAAATGGCAGAGAAAGAGATTTGACTGAAAAGATTAGGGAGAACTTCCTGAGAGTAAGAGCTCCTGGAGAGTGGCATAGACTGCCTTGGAGTGTGATGGAGGCTTTTCAGCAGAGACTTTCTATTAGGAGTGCTTTCATTGTGCCATCTTGCATCGCAGGGAATTGTATTAGATGGTCCTTGGGGGTCTCTTCCAGTTCTAGGATTATATTTCAGGTGTAGGCAACATGGGATCTAATGGATACATGTTTCATCTCCCGTCCATCATCTCATCCTGATGAAGGCTAATCCTGCCTCCGAAAGAGAAGCAGAAGAGGAAGAAAGGACAGGGAGGGGGCTTGGGGAGAATCCCCTCCCTCCTGGCCCGCCCACCCCACTTCAACCCATCATGGGGCCCCCAAGTTAGAAAGTTTGCTCATGTCTGGGGTAGAGCCAGTCTTAGCAATGAAAACCTAAAGAGACCCTTAAGTGAGCTCTCACACACCATGCCCGCATTGCTTAGTTCCCCTTTGCTCTTTAAAACTACAGTGAGATAGGGCAGCACGTATCTGCTTTGCTGCATTGAGCTCTGGTGACCAATCACCTTTCAGAAGGCTCTTTGGCAGCTTCATGAATTACCTTTTAATATTAAAATATCTTCTTAGCTTTTTTTAATCATAGGTCAGATATTTGATACTTCGGTGGAATCAAGATGAGGAAGAACCTAATTTCCCGTTCTTGTTGCTTTTCAAAACCCTACTGGAGATAACAGTTTAGGTGATATTAATTCCTCCAACAGCTTCCATTGATTAAAACATCAATAATGCTTACATTTCTGTCTCTTGCACAAATATTATTGATTGTGTGTAAAGCATTTATTGGTATAGAGTACTTCCTCAAAATAAAGGATGCCCCCAAATAGAGCTTCCTTCCTTTTCCATTCAAATTATCGAGCAATCCATGTTGCTTTAATATTTATAGCTTTATAACTACAGTGGGGAGTGGGGCTGATAAACATTGCTGCAAAAGGGATTTATTCAAACAGCAGGTCTGAAAATAATTGCAGTTTATCATATGGCATCCAACATCTGTACTGCTGTCTGTTTCTATGGCAAGCGCACTAGCACACACACACATTTTCCAATATGGCTGGCACACAACATGTCCTGTTTCCCAATAAGTTTACACTTCTTTTATTCAGGTGTTTAGGTTGGCTTCACTGAGGGAACTTACCTAAATGCATCACATCAGAGCCTAAAGGGATATTCAATGCAATGCAAAGCCTGCTCTGCCTGTTTTTGCTTGCTTTCCCCCGACCCACTCCACGTTGGAGGAGAAGTTCACTCCATATATGAATGCATTTTACAACAACTGCTTGGGATAAGATGAAACCTATAAATCCGAGTGGCTTTTAAGTCTTCCCTGGCTTTGAAAGGTTGCCTGAAAGCAGAAGTTCACAGTCCTCTTTGTCAGCCTTACTCATCGTTAGGGAGTGCACTGACATGAAAGCCAGGTTACTGTCAATTCATTTCCTCTCTGCACCTTCTCCCCCCACCCCTTAACAAACCCACTTTCATGAACACAAGTTATCTATTCAGTTCGTGTCATTTCACATTTCACAGAACCACTCCAGAAAATTATAACAAGCAGCACAGACTGTTCAGTTGAGAAGGAAAGAGCATAATGCTGGTTTTATATCTTTGTTTTGTGCATGAGGGGAGAAAAAGAAAGAAGGAAAGACTACGATAGATAAGGAGGTTTATTTTCTAGGCATTGTTGAGAAGAAAGACTCGATCCTGCTTTGTTTCAGTTAAAACAATTTTTCTGTTTAGCTGAGATTTTCTGCTCTAATGTGCATTGGACCTCCAGTATCCAGTAACAGTTTGTTCCCATCATCTTCTATATTACCTTTTTAACTGCAATGCTAGGAACCCCTACATTAGGGCTGAAGTTCTCAATATGTGCTTCCCTATATGTCTAGGAACACTTAGGCATGTACAACCTTATCCATGTTTGCTTAGAAGTAAGTCATAGAATCATAGAATCATAGAATCATAGAATAGTAGAGTTGGAAGAGACCACATGGGCCATCTAGTCCAACCCCCTGCTAAGAAGCAGGAAATCGCATTCAAAGCACCCCCGACAGATGGCCATCCAGCCTCTGCTTAAAAGCCTCCAAGGAAGGAGCCTCCACCACGGCCCCGGGGAGAGAGTTCCACTGTCGAACAGCTCTCACAGTGAGGAAGTTCTTCCTGATGTTCAGGTGGAATCTCCTTTCCTGTAGTTTGAAGCCATTGTTCCATGTCCTAGTCTGCAGGGCAGCAGAAAACAAGCTTGCTCCCTCTTCCCTATGACTTCCCTTCACATATTTGTACATGGCTATCATGTCTCCTCTCAGCCTTCTCTTCTGCAGGCTAAACATGCCCAGCTCTTTAAGCCGCTCCTCATAGGGCTTGTTCTCCAGACCCTTAATCATTTTAGTCGCCCTCCTCTGGACGCTTTCCAGCTTGTCAACATCTCCCTTCAACTGTGGTGCCCAAAATTGGACACAGTATTCCAGGTGTGGTCTGACCAAGGCAGAATAGAGGGGGAGCATAACTTCCCTGGATCTAGACGCTATTCCCCTATTGATGCAGGCCAGAATCCCATTGGCTTTTTTAGCAGCCGCATCACATTGTTGGCTCATGTTTAACTTGTTGTCCACGAGGACTCCAAGGTCTTTTTCGCACACACTGCTGTCAAGCCAGGCGTCCCCCATTCTGTATCTTTGATTTCCATTTTTTCTGCCAAAGTGAAGTATCTTGCATTTGTCCCTGTTGAACTTCATTTTGTTAGTTTTGGCCCATCTCTCTAGTCTGTCAAGATCGTTTTGAATTCTGCTCCTGTCTTCTGGAGTGTTAGCTATCCCTCCCAGTTTTGTGTCGTCTGCAAACTTGATGATCGTGCCTTCTAACCCTTCGTCTAAGTCATTAATAAAGATGTTGAACAGAACCGGGCCCAGGACGGAGCCCTGCGGCACTCCACTTGTCACTTCTTTCCATGATGAAGACGACGCATTGGTGAGCACCCTTTGGGTTCGTTCACTTAGCCAATTACAGATCCACCTAACCGTACTTTTGTCTAGCCCACATTTTACTAGTTTGTTTGCCAGAAGGTCGTGGGGGACTTTGTCAAAGGCCTTACTGAAATCCAGGTACGCTACATCCACAGCATTCCCTGTATCGACCCAACTCGTAACTCTATCGAAAAAAGAGATCAGATTAGTCTGGCATGACTTGTTTTTGGTAAATCCGTGTTGACTATTAGCAATGACCGCATTTGTTTCTAAGTGTTCGCAGACCACTTCCTTAATGATCTTTTCCAGAATTTTGCCTGGTATTGATGTGAGGCTGACCGGACGGTAATTGTTTGGGTCGTTCTTTTTTCCCTTCTTGAAGATAGGGACCACATTCGCCCTCCTCCAATCTGCTGGGACTTCTCCCGTTCTCCAAGAACTCTCGAAGATAATTGCCAGTGGTTCTGAAATAACTTCCGCTAGTTCCTTCAGTACTCTTGGGTGTAGCTGATCTCGCCCTGGGGACTTGAATTCATTTAGAGAGGCCAAGTGTTCCTGGACAACTTGTTTCCCTATTTGGGGTTGGATTTCCCCCAATCCTTCGTCCATTCCGTGTTGCTGAGGTTGAAGATGGCTTTCTTTTTCTGAGAAGACCGTGGCAAAGAAGGCATTAAGTAGTTCTGCCTTTTCCCTGTCCCCTGTCGCCATCACCCCATCTTCTCCTTGCAATGGCCCTATCGCCTCCTTTTTCTACCAACGTAAGCAAAAAAGCCTTTTTTGTTGTTTTTTATGTCCCTGGCAAGCCTGAGCTCATTTTGCGCTTTAGCCTTGCGAACCTTTTCCCTACAGGTGTTGGCTATACGTTTGAATTCTTCTTTGGTGATTTCTCCCCTTTTCCACTTCTTGTGCATGTCACTTTTGAGCTTTAGCTCAGTTAGAAGTTCTTTGGACATCCATTCTGGCTTCTTTGCACTTGTCTTATTTTTCTTCTTTGTTGGCACTGTTTGCATTTGCGCCTTGAGTATTTCACTTTTGAAAAACTCCCATCCATCCTTAACTCCCTTGTTTTTTAATATCGGCGTCCATGGAATGCCGCTCAGTAATTCCTTCATTTTTTGGAAGTCAGCTCTCTTAAAGTCCAGAATGCGTGTTTGACTTGTCTTAGTTTCAGCATTCCTTTGTATTGCAGGAGCACATGGTCACTTGCCCCTAGGGATCCAACCACTTCAACTGTATTGATCAGGTCTTCCACATTTGTTAAGATTAGATCAAGAGTTGCTGATCCCCTTGTTGCCTCTTCTACCTTCTGGACCATAAAATTATCTGCAAGGCAAGTGAGGAATTTGTTGGACTTTGTACTCTTGGCTGAGTTTGTTTTCCAGCAGATATCGGGATAATTGAAATCGCCCATGACTACTATATCTCTTCTTTGTGCCTGTTTGGTCAGCTGTTGACAGAAGGCTTCATCAAGTCCTTCATCCTGACTCGGAGGTCTGTAGTAGACACCCACGACAAGATCTTTTTGAGTCCCGGTTCCCTTGATTCTTATCCAGATGTTTTCAAGCTGGTTTCCCGGATTACAGTCTTGCATTTCTTCTGCAACGTAACTGTTTTTGACATATAAAGCTACTCCCCCTCCTCTCCCCTTTGTTCTATTTCTGTGAAAGAGGTTATAGCCCTCAATGGTTAAATTCCAGTGATGGGAGTCATCCCACCAGGTTTCAGTGATGCCTATGACATCGTATGTGTGGTGCTGTGCTAGGAGTTGGAGTTCGTCTTGCTTATTTCCCATGCTCTGAGCATTAGTGTAAAGACATGTAAGCCCCTGTGACCTCCCCTCGAACTGTTTATTTGGGATTATTGTGCTCTCTGTACTTGGTCCTTGCTGTGTTTGTGCAGCCCTCCGTTTAGCCTTTCGGCGGTTCCCTGTGGTCGTGGGTAATATAGTGTTCGCCAGGCTGTTGTTCCCCTCCCCCAGTGGATCTAGTTTAAAGTGCGCCTGATGAGGTTTGTGAGTCTGTGTGCAAAAAGATGTTTTCCTACTTGTGTGAGATGCACCCCATCGCTTGCCAGTAGTCCATCCTCTTGGAAGAGTAGACCATGGTCAAGGAAGCCAAAATGCTCCTCTTGACACCATTTTCTGAGCCAGTTATTGACCTGTACTATTTTTCCGGCCCTTGTAGAGCCGTGTCCTACAACAGGGAGGAGGGATGAAAAGATCACATGTACATTATACAGTTTTAGCTTTGTTCCCAGAGCTCGAAAATCATTTGTGAGCTTTTGAAAAGTATGCCTAGCGGTGTCATTGGTACCTACATGAATCAACATAAGGTGAGGAGGGTGATGGGGCTTTAGGAGCCTGCTGAGCCTCTGAGTGATATGGTGTATTTTTGCCCCCGGGAGGCAGCATGTTTCTCGAGCCATCCCATCCGGTCTGGAAATGATGGCTTCCGTTCCTCTAAGGAGGGAGTCACCTACTACCAAGACCTGTTTCCTTTGACGATTGACAGGGTCCCTTTTGTGCAAGACAGTGTGTATGTCCCCTGAAGAGTGTTCCTGTTGAAGTGAATCATGTAGGTGTAAAGTGTTGTCCTCCTCCTCAACATCCCCAGTGCATTCATCAATGACAATCCATTGAGATACATCCGAGAGCCCATTACTCTCCCAAGGATGTTCCTGTTGCTCCTGGTCTATGATTGGGGATGGAGCATTTGCATGATTACATAAGTGTGACTGTGGTGATGCACTGTCCCCGTCAGGGCTATCCCCTGCGCATTGATCCAGGGTGGTCCACTGAGTGGTATCTAAGAAACTGTGGTCCTCCACAAGATGTGTTTCCTGATTGTATGTTAATGATGTAAGAATTTCAAATCTGTTGTGTAAATGCAGCTGAGCAGAGGAGTTCTGCGGAGGCTGCCTGGTCCTGCGTCTCCTTCTATGGGTGACCTCCTTCCAAACCTGAGGGTTGTCTACCTTTGAGTTGATCTCCCCATAAGGTTCCTGATCATGGTCTTGGTGGTGTTGGTGTGATGCAGGCTGCTGATCTACAGCAGCGTGTTGTGCAGTGTCCAAGAAGAGCTCGAGTGCCTGAATGTCCTTAAGGGTCTTAATACGGTGCTCGAGCTGTTGGATCCTCTGCTCCATCAGAGTCATCTGTTTGCATTTGGAGCAGATGTAGTTGTCTAGTTTTTGTGTGAAAAAGCGGAACATGCCACAGCTGGTGCATGTGATGGGAATGTTTTGCTTTTGTTGCATCTCTTGGTGAGCGTGGTGGCCAAGTGGGATCTTTGTACAGTTAAGTAATATGCACGCAAACTGCAACAAACCACCTCTTTGTGTATTTGTTTATGTTAAGTCTCGTTGTATTCAGTTGACCTTATACAGTAGAGTCTCACTTATCCAAGATAAACGGGCCAGCAGAACGTTGGATAAGCGAATATGTTGGATAATAAGGAGAGATTAAGAAAAAGCCTATTAAACATCAAAATAGGTTATGATTTTACAAATTAAGCACCACAACATCATGTTATATAACAAATTTGACAGAAAAAGTAGTTCATTACACATTAATGCTATGTAGTAATTACTGTATTTACGAATTTAGCACCAAAATATCATGATATATTGAAAACATTGACTACAAAAATGTGTTGGATAATCCAGAATGTTGGATAAGTGAGTGTTGGATAAGTGAGACTCTACTGTATCTTGGCCCAAATCCTCTCCTTTGCATGGATTTAGGTAGACTCATGGAATCAAAAATAAGACCAATAAGCATTGATTCCTTCTGCCAACCTAGCAGTTCAAAAACATGCAAATGTGAGTAGATCAATAGGTACCGCTCCGGCGGAAAGGTAACAGCACTCCATGCAGTCATGCCAGCCACATGACCTTGGAGGTGTCTACGGACAACACCAGCTCTTCGGCTTAGAAATGGAGATAAGCACCAACCCCAAGAGTCGGACACGACTAGACTTAATGTCAGGGGAAAATCTTTACCTTTACCTAAGCATTGACTCACCATTTTAGTAACTGATTTGGTGGATTTACTTTGCTTGACAAGATCCAAGATCTATATGTGTAATTATATTATTTGTTTCAAATATCTATCACCTGACAATTGATATCTGAAGTTGGATCTTAATTGATTTTCCAACTAGGAGATGCATGGGCTCTTGATGGAGGATATAAAAGGTTTCATCCCTCCTCATGTAAAAATGAATACACACACCTGCCTTAAATGGTATCTGTGGAAATAGGAAATATATCCTAACATTGAAATAAGCCAATGACATGATTGTCACAACTATAGTTGCCTTGAAGTTGTCCAGCATCTACTCAATATAATGTATATGAAAATAGAATTATAGAGCCCTTCCCAACGTTACAATTCTATGAATTCAAAGAGCACAACTTTTTCCAACTTGACATTAGAGCAGGTGTGGGCAAACTTCGGCCCTCCTGATGTTTGGGACTTCAATTCCCACAATTCCTCACCTTTTAGGCCCTTTCCCCCTCAGCCACTTGAGTTGAAGTACAAAACACCCGGAGGGCTGAAGTTTGCCCTTGCCTGTATTAGAGTGATAGGAAAATCTTCTGTGGCTATTGTTAAAGTAATAGAAACCCAGGTAGTCTTCATTTCTGCATGTCAGAAATCAGAATATTGGCAGCCTTGGCAAGATCTGCTGGTTGCTAATTAGTGTTTTCACCATTAGGACCCAAATGATAAAAGGGGAAAGGCGGATTCACAGCCTGAAACCTAGGCATTGTTTAGTGCCAAAGACACTAGCTCTGGAAAAGTGATAGCAGGTCAGATGTATGAAAAGAAGAGGGTGCAAGGAGGCTGTCAGGAAACAAGAAAACACTGATAGTGCAACATCTGCTACTGTGCAGATTTAATTACAGAGCAGCTTGCCATCACATTTAGGCTCCACTTTTGTATTTCTCCCCAGACTTGTTTCCACATCTGTACTATGAAAGAAAGGAGGAGAGTTCGGAGGCCATCTGGGTCTTATTCCGACCTCAGCACATCCCATTAAGTCTCTTACTCTCTGTTCATACACTGTCCATATCCATGTGTTTTCCAGCTTTCCTTTATTCCTTCCTTGAACTTTGCCCTCTTTATTGCACTCTCGTACTGGTAGGGCATAGCAGGTCAAATGATCTTTGCTTCATTGAGTCAATAACCTATTCTTTCAAAGCCAATTCATGCCATCGTCCTGCCTCTGTAAACTCATATTTTTTTGAATTTTCATTGTTGTTGTTAATGTTACTTCCTGCCGTCAATAGAGACAGGACTAAGAAACAATTCATTTTATAAGCCTTGAAATGATTTTCTTTTCCTTTACTTTAAAATGCATTCTAGAAGGTCTCATTTGTGCCTACACATCTGTCTGACAAACAACAGTTTCCAGCAGCTTTAAAAAAAAAGCCAGCTTTGATTAAACAAACTGAAGCCCATCTCTTGTGTCTATTAGAAGGAAGTCCAGGCTTCAATTCAGACTGGATGTTTAAAGTTAACATCTGACAAGCAGCTGGTACCTATGTAGTCTGTTGTTTTTCTTCTGTGTGGCCTCCTGTGCCGAATCCACCAGATCAAATTTATTCTTTGTGTAGTACAACCAGTGCTGTTCACCAGATGATACACATCCGCCCATTGAGTGATTAATTCACAAGCTGTAGCTCAAGTCCACATGAAATTTTCAGATCCATATGACATTTTTACTGAGATCATATCAGTTCCGCCAGAATCAACAGGCATTGTCTGGCCAATCTAAGAGAAAAGGTTAAGAAATTGAATTCTTGAGTGACTAGAAGTGTTCTGCCTTGTTCTGGTGGAACAAGGAAACATCTCTAGATTTCACTATCTAGCTTTTCTGAACATATTGAAACTATTCTTAGTAGCAACCCAGTGTGAATATCAAGTTTATTCATTTATTTATCACATTGCTGTGCAGCTCTTCCTTCAGAGCAGTTCGCATATGGTTTCTAGGCCATCACCCATCCAGATAGCTTGCATAGCAACACAGCTCACTTCATTAATAGAACTGCATCTTTTGTTTTAGAACATACTCTGATTTTAAAACATTCATAGTAGGAAAAAAACATAAGACAAGTGTTTGCCTGGAAGGACAGACTTCTTGCTTACTCTGGGATCAGAACAATACTCTAAGATCTCATGGCCATGCCTGTTGAGATTCCATGTCCTGCAGGAGAAATAGTTTTCCATCTGAGTTGCTTTGAGTTTTCCAGACTGTATGGCCATGTTCCAAAAGCATTCTCTCCTGACATTTTGCCCACATCCTCTATGCGTGCCTGACATAGATGGGGGCAAAATGTCAGGAGATAATGCTTCTGGAACATGGCCATACAATCTGGAAAACTCACAGCAACCCAGTGATTCCGGCCATGAAAACCTTTGACAACACGGTCTTTCATCTCTTTAAGTTTTCTGCAGCACAAACAATCACAGCTGTTTACATCTGATGCAATAGGATCCTCCGGTGGAGTAGTGGGTTAAAGCCTTGTGACTTGAAGGTTGGGTTGCTGACCTGAAGGCTGCCAGTTTCGAATCCCACCCGAGGAGAGTGCGGATGAGCTCCCTCTATCAGCTCCAGCTCCATGCGGGGACATGAGAGAAGCCTCCCACAAGGATGGTAAAAACATCAAAAACATCCGGGCGTCCCCTGGGCAACGTCCTTGCAGACGGCCAATTCTCTCACTCCAGAAGCAACTCAAGTTGCTCCTGACACGAAAAAAAAAATCTGATGCAATCAATACAGATATGGGGAGGAGCAACTGGTGGATATGTGGTGGAGATGCGGTTTCCATTGAATACGTTTTTCAGTTCAGTCCTTGGCTTCTCCTGCTCAAATGATGTCTAGTAGTAGAATTAGGGGGAAAAATCTCAGTTGGCTTATAATGTGTTCAGATATCAAACTACTAATCTGTGCTGAACTGAACAAACCAACATCTAGATCCTATTGTTTGTCCTTTTTTATGTCAGGAGCAACTTGAGAAACTGCAAGTCACTTCTGGTGTGAGAGAATTGGTTTTACCATCCTGTGGGAGGCTTCTTTCATGTCCCTGCATGGGAAGCTGGAGCTGACAAACGGGAGCTCACTCCACTCCCCGGATTTGAACCTCCAATCTTTCAGGCAGCAGTCCTGCTGGCACAAGGGTTTAACCCATTGTGCCACCGGGGGCTCCTTATTGTTTGTCCTGACTGGTGCAGACCCATTAAATCTGTGAGATTTACCTATGTGTTGACTTAGCATTCAACAGCTGATGGAGTGGGTAAATCTAGTTGGGACAAACCAACAAGATGCCAGCCCAGGAGTGCCATGCATATCCCTACTTCTTGTACGTGCTTAAGGTATATAATAACACAACAGAAATGAACATGACAACAATTGAGAAAGCAGTAGTTCCTGCCAGCCATCGATGCCTTTTTTGTAACCATAAGTTATGCTTGTTTGTTATGAAAGTGATGGGCAGAAAAGATGTAAATGGCAATACTTCCTATGAGAAAATGAACAGAGAGACCTGGAAACACTTGTTGGCAGTTTCTAAGGCTTTTTAAACTCCCTCTTCAGAGAGTACATTTCTGCAGGAATACAGTTCAGCAGGAGACTTTCACAGTCCCATGGTCTCTGAACTCCATTCCAGACAGGTTTTATCCAGGCTGTACAAAATACTTGTCTGCATTCCAAATGGCAGGATTAAGCTACGGTTTGAAATTAAATCTAAATCACAAAAAAGTATTCAAAAATGTTAATTAAAAGTATTACATTTCTGAATAATTTATGGCTTAACAAGGGTTTCTAAGAACTTTAGCCTGAGGGAAGGGAGGGGAGCCTGTTCACATTTCTTTCTTTTGTTGACCCAGCGATTGTGAAATGTCCTAGGTGTACATTTGCAAGCTAATGTAGTGCCAAAGCAAAGCTTTTGGCTTCAGAGAAGTAATATTTTACAATAAGCTGTGGTCCTTGTAGAGGGAAAGCAATCTTTTCCTAAGATGCCAGGAGTTAATCAGCCTCTGTTCTTGCTGCAGAAAACTTTCCAATTACATAAGAAGGTGATTGCTTTAGATTGCCGCACTCGCAGTCTTTGTCATAGGAATGTATTATTCCTTCGTGCCCAGGTTTTAAGATTTTGCCAAGCAGGAGGTAAACTAGGGAAAGGGATATATTCTCAGATTCTTCTAAAAATAATATCTCCTGAGGCCTGTCTGCAGATGGACTACCGCTTAATCGTATATTTCTCCATTGCTTACATGGCCAGTGAAATCAAGCCATAAAGCACATTTAGTGAGTTTCAGTGGGATGTATTGTATTCTACGTTGCTTCTCAACCAAATATTTTTCCAAAGGCTAAGACTAAAAATACCACACAGAACTAATGTATACCAGCAGTACTGTCTTCTCCCAGGATAGGAATAGCATTTGTTTTCTCTTTCACATTTAATTTTTATAGTTTTCATGCTGGAACAGTTTGGTATGCTGAATTTCTGGAATTGTCTCAAGCTAGTGTATGAACCTGCTGTACTGTCTCCCCTTACTAGAGTATTGCTTGCCAATTTTTACAGCTACGGCAGATTTTACTGTGCAAAAACAGAACCAGATGGAATGCCAGTTCAAAGAACATGTCAGAATTAAATATTTCTCTTTTAATTAGTTGCTTCTGATTTATGCAAAAAAATTAACATAAGAGTAGGAGAATGTGCCATGAATCCAGATGTGACACAGCCCACACACGCATTCTCTTTTCCCTGTCAAAAAGATAGTCGATTTCCCTTATAATTTTAGGAGGTGACAAGGCTTAGGAGCATACCAATGACAAGTGACAAAGGTCCTTTCTGTATTTCATCTGCAGTGAAATTTTCAATTACAAAACCATTTTCATGTGAAAATAAGTCTTCCTTTTGTTGTTATCTATCATCCCTGTTCTAGCGCATAGAGTGTTCACAACAACCCAATGAAACAGACCATTATTATTTCCATTTTTCAGAAGGGGCTGAGAAGAAATGAATGGGACAAAGCAACACACCAGTAGCTATGTTAGTGGGTTTTTACAGGGATGCCATCCTCATGACAAAATCATGTTGTGAGTGAAAGTTTCACGTGCATATATTTTGTGCGTGTGCTGAAATGAAATGCACAACAGTATTAGCTTTTGACAGAAAGAAAAATCACCCGTGTCCCGTTCCTTACAGCACGCACACATTCTTCATTGCTAAAAGATCATTTTCCTATTTATTTGAAAATAAGACAATGACAAAGGTAGCATGTGAAATGGACCATCCATTCTGGTCTAACTGAAGATTAGTAATAACTCTAGTCTGAGTGATGATTTGTTCTCCTTTCTGGAAAGAAAATTAGACTCCGCTACAGTGAGAGGCAAGTCCAACACGTTGGAGCAGAAAAAGAGTATACTTTGACTATATAAGTATACACGGGATCACTGAAGGCCTCTAAAAACCAGCTTTCCAGAGCCCAAGCAAGCGCTGACAGAAAATGGGGATCTTGTTCCTCTCAAAATATTGCTGGACTGCACCTCCCAGTAGTCCTAACCAGCCCAGCCAATTTTGAAAAATGTTGGAAGCTGCAAGGTCCACCAAGTTTCCATTCCTCAAATACTATATATACTGGAAGGGAAGCCGAATTTTTCAGCCCTTTTTTGAGCTGAAAAAGCCTCTCTCGGCTTATAATGGGGTCAAGGCCGGGCAACAGAACCTGGAGGCCATTGCTTGCAATATATAATATATTTCTCTCTTACCCTCCCTTATCAGTGTGTTTTCCAAAGCCTCCCTCGCTCTTAACCAAGGGAATGTTTTGAAAAGGGAAAGAAGCCCTTGCAAGCCAGGAAGAAAAAAAATATATATCCATTAATCTTATAAAAGCATTTCCCCCTGAAATATTTGTTAATCTCTTCTACAGATATATAGGCATTAACCCCCTGCATGCGTTTGCAATCCCTATGTACTTATATATCTGTATCTATCTATCTATATACATTAATTTTATATATGAATTTTTCCCTCATATGTTTGCAGGTCCTTGCAAATCCTATATACATATAGATCCATGTACCTGTATATCTGTATCCATATATATACATTAATAAACCTATTGATGCCGCGATTAATGTAATTTTATTGGTATCTATTTTTATTTTGAAATTTACCAGTAGCTGCTTCATTTCCCACCCTCGGCTTATACTCGGGTCAATAGATTATCCCAGTTTTTGTGATAAAATTAGGTGCCTTGGCTTATATTCGGGTCGGCTTATACTCGAGTATATACGGTAATGGGTGACTTCCTACAAAGTGACATAGTTAGTGCTCCAGAGCTTGGAAATATTTGGATTACCACTCCCAGAATCCCTGCCCAGACTAGCCAGTGGTCATGATGTCTGGTGGATTTGGGGAGTTAGAACTCAAAAAGTGTCTGTTTCAAGTTCTGCCCCAATATATATGCTTGTTTGTGGATATTGCTTCCTTTTAAAAAAATACCAAACTTATTTTATCTTCACGAACCAATTTTCTCAGCCACATTTCCTTCAGAATTCCTCATCTCCTTGCATGTACGGTGAGAGATATTGTGAAAGCGGCACTTCAGTGAACAAATGGGGCTCACTGTGGCATTTGAACATAACTGAATCAAATCCAAATTCTAAATAAAAAAGGTGGTATCTTGTCAGGAAAATAAAATATAGTTGATTGTAAGCATGAGTAGTACAACAGACACTAGAACAATAATATACAATAACTGTTAATTGGACATAGACCATTGCTTGCTACCTAAGGAAATGACACCATTCTCTGAAAATATTGACTTTTTGACATATAAGAGGTCAAATGACAGATTCTGCTGGTTTCCAAGCCACAAGACATGCTCACAAACAAAAAGCTTCCTGTTAATCAAATGTTGGCCCTTCATCTTTTATTTTCTCAGGCAGCAGAACAGATAACTGTACCATGAGAGTGTTAAAACGACTGGTAATGGCAACCATTCCCTTGCCATTGTAGCCTCAGTGGATTGTGTTTTATTGTGCACAACAGATTTTCATTTTGAAAATGAGTCTTTTGCATTCATGGCTTGGTTATGTTTGTTTGATTATTGGAGACGGAAAGATGCATTTCACAGCCTGTCTTGTGCATAAGCCATTAACCATCCATTTCCATTCATTTGCTAGATGATTTACTGCACAGTAGCTAAATGCCCTACTTTAGAAGTGATTCTAAACGAAATGTGTATACCAAAACAATCACCATCTTCTAGTCTTGTATTGTGAAGTACCAGATGATCGCCTTGCCCTGATTTCCAAGTCCCTACTAGGAGGGAAAATAGGTGTGTTCTTTAAAATAGCTTTTAGGAACCCTACAAGCTGGCAGAGGTTTTCATAATAGCAATAAGGTGCTGTTGAAATTATTCCAAGGTTGATAAAGTAGCCATTAACAGGTTTTTACCAAATGTAAATACTGATAGCCATGTATTTCGCTATACAAATTAACACATTTCCCACATTGATAAATGTGGATAGATCTTTATCAAGAGCCCACTGCCCAAAATATGGGATGCTTTGCCATCATGTGTGTTCGATATGAAAATAAACACTTTGGAATCCTAGATGAAATAAAAGCTTTAGCATGGACAAGTCCCCTATTTGCAGTTCTCAAATAGGGGACATCTTACAATAAGGGACACCTGGCAAGCTACTCCTGAGTTACACAAACTCTGCAGACCTAGTGTATATACACAAACATTCCCTGTGCAGCATATATGATAAGATCTTAGCTGTAAAAATGTATTTACTAGCTGCCAAGATTCACTGTGGGAATTGACAGTAGTCCTTTCATACAAAGAGCCACTTTGCTCTCACTGAGCCCAAATAAAAAGGCTGATGGAAAAAGAAGAACTGTTTTGTCTTTCACCTTCTTTTATTCAGCGTATACATCCAGTCCTATACACTATCAGTTTTTTATTTGTTTATGCTCCATATGCTGGTGTTACTCATTAATATTAGCAATTTAACTTACTCTAATTGTTTTAAAGCAGGCATGGGCAAACTTCAGCCCTCCAGGTGTTTTGGACTTCAACTCCCACAATTCCTAACATCCTACTGGAAAAGTCTGGAATTAAAGCCAGGGCAAGGGAGAGAGCCAATATGGTGTAGTGACTTGAGAATCCCTGCTTGGTTATGGAAACCCACTGTGTGACCTTTGGCAAGTAATACTCTCTCAACCTCAGAGGAAAGCAACGTCAAACCCCCTCTGAACAGATTTTGTTAAGAAAACTGAAAGGGTTGCCTTCGAAATGCCATAAGTTGGAAACGACTTGAAGGCGCCCAACAACAATATTGGGGAATTAAGCAGCTGTCAATGGAATTGCAATCATTTTATTTATATCTTACATTTTTCCAAAGAGTGGGCCTCAAGCTGGCTCCCAGAATAAAATAAATACAATTGAAACATATGCATGAAATGTTGAAATTAAAATAATATTAAACAGTCTATAGAATCAAAACCATATAAAACATTTAAGTCGCCAACACAGCTCTAACCAAGTATATGAGTTTCCAAAGGTCTGCTGAAATGGAATGGGCAAAACTGGATTACAAAAGGACAGGAATGAGGGAACCTTCTTAGTTACCTACTGGTGTAGAGGCAGCCATGAAGAAGTCCCTCACCCACATTCCCATCCCCCTGCCAGGTGCTCTAATTTCTATAAGTGTAAGTTTGGCTATCTAGCTACAACTAGTCCTTTTTCACACATGAAGTTTGAAAGGACTTTTTGTTTACTTGTATATATGTCCCTTCTCCTGCATGTCTTATACGGTACTTCTGGAACTGTTATCCCACAAACACACAGGAGTGTCCTCAGGAAACTGCATGGTTCCTGGTATATTCCCTATTTTGTTGGGATCTCAAATACAGAACTCCAGTATGAGCTCTCTTTACCACCAGCATTACGTCTGTTGGATATTTTCTACCAACTGGTCATAAAGTTTGTGGGAGATAGTCTTGGGGAGAGGAAACCAATCGGAGGTGATAGGAACAGGATATAATCATAGAATCAGAGTTGACCTCGGGGGCCATTCAGTCCAACCCCCTGCCAAGAAGCAGGAAAGTCGGATTCAAAGCACCCCCAACAGATGGCTATCCAGCATCTGTTTAAAAGCCTCCAAAGAAGGAGCCTCCACCACACTCCAGGGCAGAGAGAGAGTTCCACTGCTGAACAGTTCTCATAGTTAGGAAGTTCTTCCTAATGTTCAGGTGGAATCTCCTTTTCTGAAGTTTGAAGCCATTGCTCCACTGCATCCTAGTCTCCAGGGCCGCAGAAAACAAGCTTGCTCCCTCCACCCTATGACTTCCCCTCACATATTTATATATAGATCATGTCTCCTCTCATCTTTCCCTTCTTCAGGCTAAACATGCCCAGCTCTTTAAGCCGCTCCTCATAGGGCTTGTTCTCCAGACCCTTAATCATTTTAGTCACCCTCCTCTGGACATATTCCATCTTGTCAATATCTCCCTTAAATTGCGGTGCCTGAATTTGGACACATTATTCCAGGTGTGGTCTGACCAAGGCAGAATAAAAGGATAGCATGACTTCCCTTGGTCTAGACAATTTCTTCTTGCAAAAATGAAATTAAAAAGGAGGAAAGGAGAGGCAGGGCCATAGTTAGCATGAAGCAAGGAGCAGTTTGCAAGGATGTTTGTTTATCCGTTTGTAAGTGTAACCACTTAAGGAGAATGTGTTTACTGAGTATTTTTGTAGTACAAGAGATGTATTTTTCTGAAGGGAATAGCTTGGAGTGACAGTAGAGCTTCATTCATGTTAACAATGCATTTGTACATATATCAACTCAGACGTAGGCCTTATCAAATGCAGTGGAGCTTACTTCCAACTTAATGCCTACAAGATTTTAAACCATTTAACACTCTAAAAGGCCATTGGAACACATCAAATTCTTTATGATGATAAAGATAATAAAGTAGTCATTTTCTGCTTCTCAGAGTGTAAGGGTTTTTGTGGTTTCTAATTTGTAGAACCCTCAGAACAGACCATCACTTGACTTCACTTAAAATGAAGCACTTTCTGATTTTTTTAATGGGAAAGAAAAATAAAAAGGGAAGAGGAAGAAGGAAAGAAATCCCCTACACGAAAATTCCATTTAGTGCTATTTCAAAATCACATTGAACAGTATGAGCCTTGAACTCAATCATTTCAAAACTCAAGAGCTATTTGAATTTTCAGAGGTAAAAATTTCATTTAGGTAACTCAGCTCAATACCTAGTTTTTTAAGAGGCCTTCGCCCAGGAACTGAATGCTGTAACTAGACTCAACTGAAAACAGCAATTCTCTTCATTAAAAACACAACCCACCATAGATTTCTTCTACCTCATATTCTCAATTTGTAAGAGCAATAGTGTTTTCCTTCCTTCTAATCAAAGCTTTGCAGCAAAGGTGAACAATATCCAGGGACAGCTCTCAAATGGCATTTGCCACCACTTCTGGCCCTGCAAAACCTCTCATTTTTGGACATGTAAACAAGATGTATAGTCATCACCACCTCTGGGTTTGCATAAGAAGAGTTTATGAAAGGTACTCGTTCAATGAGAACTGCCACCCACAGCCATTGCCCATACTTATTCAGGGAGTCCTGGTCCAAGAAAGTAACTTTTCTATTTTCTATGCATCAAACACCTCATTCTGGGGCATGCCTTCATCCTGGATGGCAACAAGGCCAAAGGCATGCTTCCACTGTAGTTGAATTTATTTATCAAGGCATCCTTGGTTAAAGGGAGGGTAGACGAGGTGTGTGTGCACTTTGGAAACAATTGTATTTATTTGCTTTCATATTCTTTTCCATCTTTAAGTACTCAAGGTGGCTCTGCTCTAAAATCATTTGGTGCAGAGACAGGACGGAATTGACTAATTTTAATATTGCTTATTGGAGGAGATGAGAGCCAGCCTAGCATAGTGATGTGAGTGTTGGATTACAGCTGTGGAGATCAGTTTTCAAATCCCTGCTTGGCATGAGAATCTGCTGTATAGTCCTGGGCAATTCTCAGTCCCAAAAAACCCAGTGATAGGTTTTCCATAAGTCAGAAACCTCTTAAAGGCACACAACATTAACAACAACAACAAGTGAAGCAGTAAACAAGGCAGCAAGCACTTCACAAAAGCACAGGGATGCTCATAGGAATTTGAAACTGTTATTCAATTGTTTGTTTTGCCTGGCAACTTTGATCTTAAGGCCACGCTGGTGTCCCACCACCAATACAGTTTGGGCTTTTCTCCTGAATAGTTAGACACAGGATGAATTTTCATGGACAGTTCTAATGTGCAAGATTGGGTTTTGATAGCCGTAAAAAGGTTTTAGCAAAGGCACAAAAATCAGCACTTTGTTTCACAAAGATACTGGCTTTTTAATGTCTGGGGACTTGCATATTTGCCTTGCAAATCTAAACAGCAGCCTTCTGTCTTCAGTCAGGTTTCCTTCATAGTTTCCCTAAGAGAATGCCAAGCATGTTGATTTAACCCATCCACCCACCCTCTTCACCCCCACACTTGCTTTTGGATGCATGACATACTTCCAGGAAAGAGGATGCTTGTGGGACACTAGAGACATACAATCTGCATCCTGCATGTTTCAAAAATAATTTAAAATCTTGTGACGCGCAAAAGGCATTTTAGCACATGCAGAGTCAAAGCGCTATGCCAACATCTGCATGATACTTGGAGGGAACCTGGCTAAAGAAAATTTGATCTCAAACAAGTATAGCTAGTCCTTAAATACTACAATTTTAAAACAAAAGGAGATGTTTGGTTTTGATTATAGCAATACTTAAGGCATTCCTTTATTTAAGTGTTTGTTCCTCATGGCTAGTTAAATAAATGTTTTCACATATTTTGGAATCCAAGATAAAGAGGTATGATTGGTTGTGAAATAGTCTTACGCAGAAATGAATAACATCTCTTCCATGTCTCCCTAATTTAAAAAAATCATATACAGAAGACAATGTTTTAGCCTCAATTCCTGCTCTCATTTAACTCCTGATCCATTTGCTTCTCCAGCAAACTGTCGCTGTGGGATTCATAGAGACCTCGGCATTCATACACAACGTGGTTTCCTGCACACATTTTAAGGGGATTTGATGGTTTTCCATTCCAGCTGTAGCCCCTGTCATCTCATAGACTGTAGCTCCAGACAGCCTTTTGAAATTTGGTGGAGTTTTAGGGGAGTTGGGACTAGACAGCTACATGCACCATTACTAGCCATCATTCTGTAGATGCAGATTAACATGAAAACATCAGGTGCACTTCATAGGTTATGCTCATGTACCCATGCAAGTATTGTTTATCTTGGAACAGCAGTGGGAAACTCTTTTCTTTTCCCACATGTATGAGTTCCAGTTCCAATTGCAGTTCCCGCCTTACAAAAGGAGGGATCTTTTGTGTATGAAAAATAGTCACACTTGTTGGATCAAAGCATGAGACATTAGGACCAATAGTCACATTTCACTGCTCTCCGTGTTTATCCCTTCAGGTGGACTTAGGCCTCCTCCGTTTCGTTTCTGCCATTGGAACCCAAGGAGCCATTTCAAAAGAAACAAAGAAAAAATACTTTTTGAAAACATACCGAGTGGATATCAGTTCTAATGGAGAAGACTGGATTTCTGTTAAAGATGGAAACAATAAACCATTGGTAAGGGTTTTCATCCATGCAATGATCTTAACTACCTGTGCGTTTTAAAAGAAGTTTATGACCCTTATGACCAGCCTAAATGCTTTTGACAGTTCGCAGATGAGAAAGACCGCTGCTGATAACCTCAGAGAGTCTTCTTTAAGAAAGTTTTGATCCTTTATATTGTTATAAAGGTCTAGGTTCAGCAGGACCTAACATGCAAGATTCACTATTATTTAATTTGTGAACTGCCTAAATGTCCTAAAATCACCAGATCCCATCTGATCTTGGAAGCTAAGCAGGATTGACCCTGGTTAGTATTTGGACAGGAAACTGACAATGAATACCAGCTACTGTCGGTTATATTTTAGAGGAAGAAACTTTCAAAACCACCTGTGAGTATTTCTTGTTCATGGGGTTGCCATAAGGCAGGATGAAGATGAATGGTATTGACAGATAAAAACTTGTATAAATACGGCTGCAAGAGGGAGTAGCAAAATGGCATTGTGTGAGAAGACATCAGCTAGCTTTTAATATCTCTTATTTGTGCAACTAGCTATGGAAGCAGCCTTCAACTGATTAAATGTGGGGTTTTTAGAGCACCATTCCCAGTCATTTGTTTGCTGATTGAGCGATTCTGAATCCAGAAGAGTAACCTTTCCAAAATCTGATTTCATTGGGTAGTAACCTGACCTAAAAGTATTGTGGCACTATTCACTCTGCCACTTTTTAATAACTGCATTTTGTATGGCTGTTAAATTAAAAAACAACCAACTTAACTTCACATCTGTTTGCCCTAAGAGAAAATTATATTATTACCCAGAAGAGTGACCGAGTAAAAGAAGTATATATGGCAAATTGTTTGAACTGAGTCCTTCTTTATGGTAGAGTCCTGACAGAAAGAAGAGTACAGACAGTCCCAGTGTTACAAATGACTTATAAACGACTCATCATTAAGAACAGGCTTGAGACAACAGGAATTGAGAGAAATCTACCCCTAAGAAGGGAAATTCGGTCCTGTAAAAGTAATCATGGGGAAAAGGTTTCTCCACTGAAGCTTTATCACCAATCCTTGTTTCCATGACAACCCAAAGTTTTCAAAATCTAATTGTCACAGGGACAGAAAGTGAGGCAAAATCTTCTGAACGGGGGCACAGACAGCAAAACAAATGCTCCTCATGCTATCCAAAACTTTTTAAAAACTGGCTGGAGTTACACTTAAAAAATGTACCTGTTCTGACAAATTCAACTTATAAACAAACCAACAGAACTGATCTTGTTCACAACCTGGTGACAGCCTGTATTGAATTAAAAGGTCTGGCAGTTGGCAAATACAGCACCAGTTCATTGCCACAGTTTTCACAAAGTTAGTCCGGTTATAAATACTTTTTAAGTCACAGCCTTTTCATGTATGCATGTTATTAAGAGAAGGATTTGCATAAGATTATGTTTTTTGCAGCAACAGACAGACTTTGATCATTGAAAGAGGTATACATCTGTTGATTGATTTGATACTGGCACCAAGATTAAGCAAAGTCTAAAATAGTGGTTCTCAACCTGTGTTTCCCCAGGTGTTTTGGCGTACAACTCCCAGAAATCCCAGCCAGTTTACCAATTATTAGGATTTCTGGGAGTTGAAGGCCAAAACATCTGGGGACCCCAGGTTGAGAACCAGTGGTCTAAAAGGTTCCTTGCTGTTGGTGTTGATGCTTAGCTTTTTCCAAAAATCCTTGCAGAAAGCAACACTTGTACTTTGGCTACACTTTCTTATCATGTACAAAAGATAGCAGCCTTGCTATTTCATCCTGTTTGTCTTCTTAAAGGAGAAGGCCATGGCTTTACTACAGTCCTTATGCCGTCCGCCGGACAATAAAATACTATAAAACTGAAACGTGCTGTCCTTTATCCGGGCGAACTGCAAATCCCTATAAGCTGTCCTATAGATATTGAACGACTGAGTCTGGATAACTTCAAAAAAGGATGTTTATTCATACAAGGTTGTAAACCTGGCACAGATCTTAAAGTTGCAGAAAATGAAACAAATTTCTATAGGTTTTAGTCACAGAATTATCCCTGGTTCCAGAAGGCAAAAGTGATTATAAAACCACTATACCCTAATCACGCTGCCTATATTAGAAGGAGAAACTCTTTCCTTCCCTATCTTTACAGCAAAGATTAGTTCTAGAAGCGATGGAATAACTCTGCTCCTCTAACTAGATTTCCTATTCCAGATCAATATAATTCAATACTTATCTAATTTGGATAGGCTTAGATTGGCCTGGTTTTGAGGATGATTTGTCCCAGTTAGCCTTGCACAGCTCCAGCACGTTGGAAGACTATAGCCAGAATGAAACTCCAAAATGGAGACTAGACCCTGGTAAAAAGGGCGGTCCTAAGATGTTGCACTCTTTGACCAATCACTGCAAAGAAAACTGCAGCCAGCTCTTGCAGACTCCAAGCCACTTTTCCTGGGCTTTGCAGCCAGAGGCTGAAACAAAATGCAAAGGAGGGAAAACAAACAAACGACCAATAGGTAAGGCAAACCATCGTCCTGGGGGACGGAACACTCCCCGCTAAATTCCCAGGATGTGGGAATTTACCAATCAAAAACATACAAACACCTTTGTATACACAACAATACAACAGTATAAAACTTTAAACATCTCCAATAAGCAACACGAGGTCACTAATTGGTCTGTCCAGGACAGACATTTTGTCCTTACTATGAATCTTTACTTGAACTTTTCTAACCTTACCGTCAGGGCAAGGAAAGGTCTTTAGTATAATGCCCATAGGCCAGGCATAGCGGGGCAAGTCTTTGTCCTTTGGCAACACAAGGTTTCCCACCTTGGCATTGTCCTTTGGGGTTTGCCAGAGTCTTCTGGTTGGAAGCTGGCTTAAGTATTCGGCCTTCCACCTCTTCCAGAAGTGGTTGGCTAAGGTCTGCACATGCAAAATTGGTGCCACAGTCCGACCAAATTGACTTAATTGGCCCTCTGAGGGCTACAAACCTTTTCAAGGCATTTATGGATGATGAAGTGTCCATTCCCTCTGCAACCTCTATATGGACAGCTCGTATTACTAAACAAGTAAACAAAACTGCCCATCTTTTATTATTTACAACACCACCCCTGGTTTTCCTAGTGACAACCTCCCAAGGACCAAACACATCGATTCCCACATGGGAAAAAGGTGGGTCTGTCAAAGTCCTATCCTGAGGTAGTTCTGCCATCAACTGACTTTGACAGTTTCGCCTAAGGCGCCTGCATTTAACACATTTGAAAATACAACTGTTGACCAAACTTTTAGCATTTACCACCCACAGGCCTTCATTTCTAAGGGTCGCCTCAGTCAGAGTTCTACCTTGATGATGGATTTTCTCATGGTAGTGACGAACCAACAACAAAGCAATATGACTATTGGGGGGTACAATGATAGGGTTCTTTATACACACTTTGAGTTTAGCCTTAGCTAACCTCTCACCCACTCTTAAAATGCCCTCTTTATCCAGAAATGGGTTCAGCTCACACAAAAAACTCCGGCTGGGGGTGTCAAGCCCTTGTTCTAACCTGGCTATTTCTAGACTAAACTCATGCCTCTGAACTGACCTGAGTATTACTCCCTTAGCCTTCAGCATGTCCTGAACTTGCAAAGGCTGACTATCTTTGCAGACTAAGCGATGTATGAGCCTAGCAACTGCTCTCTGAAGACTGTGCCACTCTGAAAAACGTTCAAAATGGTGTCGTTCCAGACAAGATCTTTGGCCCATCTTGATTTCTGTGGTTGATTTGCAGGCTTTCACCTCTGCACTTCGTGAGACTTGAGCATTCATAATGTCCGAAAACCTTTGCTCATCTTTCGAGAGCGCTGTGGCTTCGTCTCTCTCAGAGACTTTGAAGATGGAGGAATACTCTGGAGCTATTGCTTGGCAGTAGACCGAGATATGACTTAGGCAACTGCGCACAAGTGTAGGACGTCCACCTTTAAGCACCTGTGCTTGATTGGAGTCCAACGACGATAGTGGGTGCATCTTGTTTATGCACACTGGGCCTATGACTGTCCAGCCTAATGGCAATTGTTGTGCGATAGGTGCACCTGGAGGTCCTTTAACTTGGTCGTTCACACAGAACAAGCTCGGGCAGTCCGAGCCAAGCAAAAGGGCAATGTCCACATCTGGCCGAAAGGCTGGTATAGCATTCTTTAGCCTTCGCAAGTGTGGATGAGCCTCCACAACTTCTCTGGTGACAATCTGCCTTTTGTTCCGGGGAATAGAGGAACACTCAATCAGGTCTGGCAACTTGAACTGTCTCTTCTGGTCGCAAGAGGAGACAACGAAGCCAGATGCTATGCGACCCTGCAACTTCTTTTTTCCTGCACACGTAGTCATAGTGTAGTCGACCATCTTGGTTTTAAGGTCAAACATGCGGAAGAACTCTGGAGTAGCCAGGGAGGCGTCGCTCTGTGAATCCAGGGCCACATAGAGTCTCTTTCTAAGCCAAGGGCTCTTGGCTGGATATACATCCGCTAGGCAGATAGGATGACAAACTCTGTACTGGTGCGAGTCAGAACACAGCTCTGTACAGGCGACTGCTGAAACTTCCACCTGCATCTCTGGTGCGGCTGGCTTGTCGGTGTCTTCGACTGCTGACTTTTCTTTTGGTGAAGCGTTCTCTTTGGGGTGGGAGATGATATTGGAGTTGTGCATTGCGGTGCAATGCTTGAGGCTGTTGCATTTCTCACACTTGATGTTTTCTTTGCAGTTGGATGCAAAGTGTGGAGTTGCTCCACAGCATCTAAAGCAGATTCCCTGCTTTTGAACTAGCTGTTGCCTTTCTTTGTATGTCTTTCTACTAAACTCCCTGCAGTTGGCCAAGCTGTGAGGCTTTTGGTGAATAGGGCAAAGCAACTCTTTTACCTCCGACCTGGGTTCGTCAGTCTTGAGTTGAGTTTCGACTGCCTTTACGCTGACAGGTCTATTGGCCTCTCTAGGTGGTTTCTTGTCCACTTCAGGTGCCTTCTCTGGCTGGGTCCCTTGGTATAAGGTGGGGAGGCCCGTCTGTGGATCATTCCTTTCTCTGGCTGCCCTGGTGATGAACTGGACCAAATGAGAAAATGGAGGGTATGCCTGGGAGTGGGCCTCCTTGTAGTTGAAGACCTCCTGTCCCCAGCGTTCTTGCAAAGTGAAGGGCAGCTTGGTCAAGATCTGCCTCTGGGACAGGTGCTGATCGAGGCACTTCAAACCGGGCAGTTCTGGATTCTCCTTGGCCGACTCTAATTCCGCAAGGAGATCGCTGAGGTCCCACAAGAGTTTGAAGTCTTTGAGTTTTAAAGCTGGGAACCTTTGGAGCTTGTCCATAAGAGATGCTTCAATCTCTGTGCTGGCCCCATACCTCTGCTGCAACCTGGCCCAGGCCTTTTCCAGGGCTTTGTCGGGATCGGCTACGTGGGCTGCGTAGATCTTTTTAACTTGTGAGGATGAGGCTGGGCCCAACCATGCAGCCAGAAGAGTCAGTTCTTCCTCAGGCAATAACTTTAAGTCTCTGATTGCTCTCTGGAAGGTGGCCTTCCAGAGAAGAAATTCCTCAGGCTTGTCCGAAAACTTTTCGACACCCTTGTCCTTAAGATCTCTTCTGGGGCTTCTGATGATGGAGACAAGCTGGGACTCCGGCGTCGAAGGGAACAATTGAGGAGTTTGCTGTTGTGGAGTGGACTCCCACCGTGTACCTTGCGTCAACCTTTGGCCTCTTGGAGGGATGACATCGACCACTGACGAATCGATGGTTCCCTGTGCAGCTGTCTGTAGGGGCCAACTAGCGCTCGGCCTTGAGGCCCTGATTGACTGACCTAGGGTTTTAGCAGGAGGCACAGGTAGCTCGAGCAAGGGTGAGCTCCCCGCTATGACGCTCTGCTCTGCAGGAAACTCAAAAGTGACTTTGGGGCCCTGCTCTGGGTAAGGAGAGAAGTCTCCCTGTTCCTCATCCGAAAACTGACTGTACATGCTGCCAAGGTGCGCAAACACTTTGGCAGAAGGGTCCTGTATTGGTAACTGGCTTACATTTTCTTCTGTGAGTGGCTCAATTAGGGCCTTGGCCAAAGTCTCAGCCCTTACCCTTTTGGCTGCGGCATCCATCTTTATTCTAAGCATCTCTATACGAGCCTGTTCTATTTGCATTTCGCTTTGTCTACGGGCCTGTTCTATTTGCATTTCGCTTTGTCTTTGGGCCTGTTCCATTTGCATTTCGCTTTGTCTACGGGCCTGTTCCATTTGCATTTCGCTTTGTCTACGGGCCTGTTCTATTTGCAGTCGTTGCTCTTCTTCTTTAAAGGGAAGGGTGAGATCAGCTGCCTTAGCATCAGCCTCCGCCCCCGCTACCTTGCTCTTTAGCTCCAGACGTGCAGCCTCCTTAATGTGCAAGGCAGCTAGGGAAGAGATGGCACTCCCAGCAGCAGAAGACTTGCTAGAGTGGCTATGTTTAGATGATGCACACTCCCTTAGTTTAGATACCTGGCTAGAGCGGTTAGACTTAAGACTAAGTGCCACAGCAGGTGATTTTAAAAGATTGGTCTCATGGCTGCATAAGGAAGCTAGGATTGCCCTCACCCTATTTTCTTTCTCATTAGTGTCAGCTAAAACACTCACTATTTCTAACTCTGAATCCTTGGCGTTAATGCGCTCGAGGACCTGGACTATCTTAGACACCAAACCCCTCCAAAGACCGAAGGTCTCTTCAAGGTCTGTCTGTAATATGGATGGCACCCTTGTAATACCCAAGCTCTCTATTCTGCCCATTAATGTTACAATGCGCTCCCATGCCGAACCTAACCTCACATGGAGGAGCTCCTTTTCATCTATTAGATGGGCTAGCATCTTGGCTGAAGGGTGCTTTATCCTTTGGGGCCTTTCATTCCTACTTTCAGCCTCAGAAGGAGGTATACCATCTGTATCATCTTGAAATTGCATAGACATTATGTATTCTTAATAGCAAGTAAATTTACAACAAAGGCAAATGCAATATACCTGCAAGTAAATTTACAATAAAAGCAAATTCAATATATAATACAATTCACAGCACTCAACCATAGCAATATATATCACTAAGTAACTATACTTTACAAAGATTGTGACCTTTGGCGCCAGACTTTGGTGGGCAAGCTGCAAAATGTCAACTGACAGCAACTTGCCACTTGATACCTCCCTTGCCCGAGTGACGTAAACTGCCAAAATGGCGACTTCGCCAAATTTTCAAGCACCTCGTGCTCTGCGGCTCGAGGCCTGCCGCCGAAGGAGCACCGAGGCTGGCTTTGGAAAGGAGAGAAGAGACGCCTCCTCCCCGCTGTGAAGGGAGGTCACCACCGCAGGTCGATGAAGCAGGTCACCACCGCAGGACGATGAGGCAGGTCACCACCGCAGGACGATGAGGCAGGTCACCACCGCAGGACGATGAGGCAGGTCCCCACCGCAGGACGATGAGGCAGGTCACCACCGCAGGACGATGAGGCAGGTCACCGCCGCAGGTCAATGAGGCAGGTCACCACCGCAGGACGATGAGGCAGGTCACCACCGCCGGACCATGAGGCAGGTCAAAGCCGGCCGAGTGCTCCGGCCGAACTCCTGATGAAGAGGCTGTCAAAGCCGGTTGAGTGCTCCGGCCGAACTCGCAGCAGCGTTGCCAGGCCTGTCCAGGTTCTAGCCTGGTTCTGGTGGGCTTCACGCCTCAGAGCCAGCCAAAGAACTGTCGCTGGTGCTCCGCGGCTCGAGGTCTACCGCCGAGGGAGCCCTGGACGTTGCTGGGAACTGCACAGCCTGTGCAAACCCAGAAAGCCACTGGGCTACGTGCGCACACGCGAGCCAAATAGCAAGGAAATAGAGCCCCACTAATTGACTCCTTCAGGTCTGAGAGCGGGCTCCACTGCCTCAGACGCTGGTAGAGTCTTTAGGTATGCAGACTGAGCTCAGGCGGAAAAGCCGCAGCCTATACTAAAACTTCCTAAACTATAAAAAACTATAAAGCCGTGCAAGCTAGCTGAAGCGGAAAAACCGCTGATCTACCTCAAAACTATGCCGTCCGCCGGACAATAAAATACTATAAAACTGAAACGTGCTGTCCTTTATCCGGGCGAACTGCAAATCCCTATAAGCTGTCCTATAGATATTGAACGACTGAGTCTGGATAACTTCAAAAAAGGATGTTTATTCATACAAGGTTGTAAACCTGGCACAGATCTTAAAGTTGCAGAAAATGAAACAAATTTCTATAGGTTTTAGTCACAGAATTATCCCTGGTTCCAGAAGGCAAAAGTGATTATAAAACCACTATACCCTAATCACGCTGCCTATATTAGAAGGAGAAACTCTTTCCTTCCCTATCTTTACAGCAAAGATTAGTTCTAGAAGCGATGGAATAACTCTGCTCCTCTAACTAGATTTCCTATTCCAGATCAATATAATTCAATACTTATCTAATTTGGATAGGCTTAGATTGGCCTGGTTTTGAGGATGATTTGTCCCAGTTAGCCTTGCACAGCTCCAGCACGTTGGAAGACTATAGCCAGAATGAAACTCCAAAATGGAGACTAGACCCTGGTAAAAAGGGCGGTCCTAAGATGTTGCACTCTTTGACCAATCACTGCAAAGAAAACTGCAGCCAGCTCTTGCAGACTCCAAGCCACTTTTCCTGGGCTTTGCAGCCAGAGGCTGAAACAAAATGCAAAGGAGGGAAAACAAACAAACGACCAATAGGTAAGGCAAACCATCGTCCTGGGGGACGGAACAGTCCTTGGCCCAGCTTCCCTGTGCAATTAATATTAATAACTTGAACAGATGGTTGATAGTAAAGATAGTCAATGTTTGCAAGACATTTATACTAATATTCTTCCATGGCCACTTCCTTCCCATTTAGAAAGAAAGAGCCATTCTTAACAAGACAGTAGTGGAAAAAACAGATCAAATATAGAAGGTGCAAGCCATGGAAAATTCAGTGCAGTAAAAGAGAACAAATAATTTTAAGTGGGTTGATTCTGCCATGAAGGTGAAGAATAAGTTAAGTGCACAGGTTGATAGGCTGTAGTTCGTTTGAAGAGATAACCAACTTCCTTTGGTGTATTCCTTTCTGTGCAAAGGACAAAACAGGAAACTCGGAGAAGGTGTAAGAAGTACTATCCATAAAAGGCAAAATGCATAAGAGCAGGAAATTGGTGTTTAGCATTGTTTAATGAAGAAGGAAATTACTCACCTTCCTTAAACTCAGTCAATGGGGAATTTGGGTTTCTTTTGTAGATATTCTTTAAACGATCAAAACAGATGCATGTTATCTTTGTATGGCATTACGGTTTCTCTGACTTGATGAGAGAAGTTCAGTGAAAATGTGTATATATCCTGCCTCAATTTGGGACATATGTAGCTTACAAAACTTTAAGTAAAGACAGATTAAAAACACATACCAATTCATAAGTAAATACTACAGAATGTTTGTTAAAAACCAGTTAAACAGGAATAAAAACCATTAACACCCTTGAGATTTGATCTACTTATAGGACATATATGGTCATGGCTTTCATTTTATCCAGCGCTGTAGTGGTTAGAGAAGGCATGGGCAAACTTGGCACCTCCAGGTGTTTTGAACTTCAACTCCCACAATTCCTAACAGCCTACTGGCTGTTAGGAATTGTGGGAGTTGAAGTCCAAAACACCTGGAGGGCCCAAGTGTGTCCATGCTTAGGTTAGAGCATTGGACTATGACTATGGACATCAGGGTTTGAAACCCCACTCAAGCATGGGAATCCATTGGTTGTCCTTGGGCAAGTGACTTTCCCTCAGTCTCAGAGGAAGCCAAAACCCTTCTGAATAAACCTTGACAAGTAAATACATTAATAGGGTCACCATAAGTTTGATAACAAAAGCACACATGAACAAAGTCCTCACAAGTCACAGGAACTCAATTACTGTGATGCTTTTTTACCCGTATCCCTTACAACCTATTTGTTGTTATTAACCATCATTTATTTAAAGATATATTCAAGAGTACTTTTATGGCTTCCTGTTTTTCTGTAGGTGTTCATCGGAAACATCAATCCCACTGATGTCGCTTACAGACCATTTCCCAAACCAGTCCTGACACGTTTTGTTCGAATCAAACCTGCAAGCTGGGAAACCGGGATATCACTAAGATTTGAAGTATATGGATGCAAAATAACAGGTAAGAAATATGGTACCTTTTTCTTACAAATGGAACCGACATTATTCTCATTTTACAAATATTTTTACAGAACAAGAAATAAATAGAAAAAGGCTGCAGTCTTCTGCAGATTTACCTTACAATAAAATCTGCCGAGCACAGTGAGACTTATGCCTGAATAAACAGGCAAATGATTGTGCTGTAGGATCACCTAGCCAAGGAGAGATGCCCACTTTTACATATTTCTGCAAATCCATTGAACACCCTCACCGCAACACTTCAAAAACAATTAAAATTCAATGCCATTTTCAGAAATTCTCCAGTGAAATTAGATCAGCCTCCTCCCTCCAGACCTTCAGAAAACAACTAAAAACATGGCTTTGGGACCAGGCTTTTGAGCAGTGCAATAACAGACTATACATGAATTTAATGATGACTCAGACTGGCCTTGGAATATGACATGGATGATGTGATTTTAATTCTTGCTTTTAATGTTATGTTTTAATTGGTTTTTAATGTTCTGTTTATTCATTGATATATGTATACATATGGCACTGAATTGTTGCTTTTGTAAGGCCACCTTGAGCCCCCTTCAGGGTTGAGAAAGGCGGGATACAAGTATGGTAAATAAATAAAATAATAAATAAATTTGTACATATTTCTGGACTTGATAAGCATGGAGTTAGATGATAGGGGCAATTGTCCACTAACCTTTCCCCCAATGTTGCCAAGTAGTTCTTCCTTTAGTTTCTGGCTCACAGCATTAATCGAATGCTCCACATTCATAGGATATATGATTGTCCTATAAGTAGATCAAATCTCATCCAGTCCACTGATCTATTGTATGTGATTATTGAAAGAATTACTTACAAAGCTCATGTAAAGTGCTTTGAACACTTAAATGCCCTATATATATAAATACATTATTCTTCCTCCTCCTCTCCCACCCCCACTTGTCTTTTTTCTTTAGATTATCCTTGCTCTGGCATGCTGGGTATGGTGTCAGGTCTAATAACGGACTCTCAGATTACTGCTTCAAATGAATTTGAAAGAAACTGGAGCCCTGAAAATGTCCGTCTTATAACTAGCCGGGTAGGATGGGCATTACCCCCTCCTGCCACACACTCTTATTCAAAGGAATGGCTCCAAATAGACCTCGGTGAAGAGAAGATAGTACGAGGCATCATTGTCCAGGGAGGCAAACACAGAGAGAACAAAGTCTTCATGAGGAAATTCAAGCTTGGGTACAGCTACAATGGATCAGACTGGAAGTGGATTATGGATGCCAGCAAAAAGAAGGCTAAGGTGAGGTTGTAATCAGTGTGTGATAAAGAAGAGTTGTGGAAATTGGCATGCAGACTTGTGTTTTGAATGCTGGGAGTCCCAGGATCAGTGCTTAGCATCTGCAATTTAAAATGATCTGGTAGCAAGTGATATAAAAGCTGCTGTAGTCAGAGGAGACAATGCTGGACTAAATTGTCTTGGTATGAGACCGTTTATGGCATAATTAGAAAAGAGTCAAAGTGTTGTCGCTGTGTAGAAGATGAAAACAGGAATGAGATGCATATAGAAGATATTGTTTATGATTATTGGCAGGTATTCTGCGAGAGGGGGAAACACTTCAGCATTCATTTAGAGTGCCTTCCACTGGGATTTTCGACCATCACATTGCAGTTGAGTTTGTCTTCAAAGCACAAATTGTTTGGTTTCAAGTCAGCCATGTCTTTTGGACCCTGGCAAAGGATTCTCTTGTCTTCCGAAAATTATCTAGATGCACACCTTTTGCCAGTCTTTTATACCCGTTCTGATTTTGTATTTTAAAATTATTGGTCTAGACTGATCATATCACAATGGCCTTGCATCTTGTATGTCACCCTGCTATTCTATGAACAAATCCATATTTTTCTTTGCCTTATGTAAACATGCTGGATTATATGTTGTGTTACATCAAGAAACAAATGAGAAGAAATGTCTCTGTCAAATATCAGAGTTAACTTTTGTTCAGAGGGCCTATTTTCAGTCTAACTCAAACATGTGGCATGTTGAAGATCATTACAAGATCATTCTTGCATTGTCAATTTCAGAGGATTAATATTTATTATGAATGCACCTACACATTTGAAGATTACTCTAAGAAGGGTTGTGATGGTGTGTGCAATGAGTGCTTTATATTTTTACTGATACAGCTAAAGCAACTAAAGTGGTAAATGGAAGCAAATTCCTGCTTTATTACTTTCCATGCATAGATGTCTACCTTCCTCATATTTTGTATCGCACCCACTCACCCTTGCGGCAAAAGAAATCACCAAAAACGTCCTTACAGTTTGTTGACACAGTTTTGCCATATCATTAGAGTGTTTTAGCTCTTCCAAATTGTATTGACTAGTTATGTCTATGCCCTGTTCTTCTCCAGGAATAATGCTGCTCCCCATTTTATTTTATTTTCTCCTCACAATGATGTGTGGTTCTTGCAGTGGCCCATGGTCACCTCCATAGGAATTTGAACCTTGTTCTCCATGACCACAATCCAACCTGGCAATCACTAAACCACTCTGGGTGGTTTAGAACAGCTGCATTCATCTCCTTCTCATTTTCTCTTGGAAATAAATGCAAAAGCAAGTCTGCTTTCAAATGACCTTGATACTGCAAGTAAAATATTCACTGTAAAGTGTGAAGAGTGAATCAATCTAGCAATGAGAGCTAACCACTTGTTTTTTGTAAAATAAATAAATAAATAAATAAATGCATGTTGTTTTGACATATCCTCCCGAACCCTTGGGGAAAAGAGAGAGCAACATATGCTTTTGATGTGCCATACCTTCTGCTGTTTGGCCTCCCAATATTAAATTCAAGGCAGTTGCCTTCACTGTCAAAACTACCAGTCTTGACAAAAATGAACACTGGCAAACACATTAAGTCCATCCAGAGTTTTAATTTCTTACAGAAATAAGCTTCAGAGATTAGTTTTTTTTAAAAAAAATCATGTTTTATAACACGTATAATCCTACTAAAATATTCAACACATTTAAATATGTTTCTTCCATGGGGAAATTTGATAATTTCCTTGGATTTAAGATGCTGGTGAATTTTAAAACAGGACCTAGGTATTTTTAAAATGTTAATCGAGCTTGGCTGTACGCAAGGGTAACTACATTGATTAAAATAATAAATTAAAAGTAGTTTTGCTTCTTGAATTGAAATGCAGCCTATTCACTATCTTGCTTGAAGTCGAGCACAAGACAATAGATTTTGCAGTAGCAACTAGCTGCACTGTACAGTTGGTTCAATAAATGTTTTCATTATTTTTCTGTACAAGATATTCAAGGAGACTCAAGCTGAGAAAGTGCAATGAGGGCAACCACAATGGTAAAAGGTGTGTTTTAGGGAGAAGAGGGCAAGAAGCCGTATGATAGCCATGTTTTAATAATTGAAAGGGTGTCATATTGAGGAGGGAGCAAGCTTGTAATCTGATGCTCCATATATTAGAACACAGAACAATGAATTCAAACTACAGGACAAGAGATTCCACCTAAACATTAGGAGAAACCTTCTGATGCTAAGACTGTTCACAAATGGAATGAGCTCCCTTGGACTTCAGTGGGATCAACTTCTTTGGAGTTTTTAAACTAGCAAAATCAGTAGTTCTCAGAAGTGTGCTCCACGGAGCCCTTGGACTCTGCGAAGCATACTGAGGGGCTCTGTGGTTTCTTCCTCCTCCCTTCCAAGCTGTCTTTCTTCTTTTCAACTTCTCCCCATTCCCTGCCTCCCTTGCCTCCTTGCTTCCATTACCCCATTTCCCTCCCACCACTCAAGGGATTCTTTTATTGTGCTTTTCCTGCATGGCAAAGGGGGTGGGACTGGATGGCACCTGGGGTCTTCCACTAAAATGCTGTTAAATTCATGTTCGTTAAAATTGTTCTTCATTTTAAATATGGTATTGTTCTTTCTTTCCTTTTTTCACTATAAGTGAGATATGTACAGTGTACATAGGAATTTGTTCATGGTTGTTGTTTTTTTTTTTCAATTAGTTCACACAGACACTCTCAATCCATTTGCAACTGGCCTGGCCCATCTGTCAAATTTTAAAACACAATACGTCAAAAAGTTTTGCCCATGCCTGATATATATACATTATATATAACACAATATATAATACACTATATTAAACTTTCTTGGGGCTCCATGAGAAACCTTTACTCCGTGGCTGAAAAAGTTTGAGAATCCTTGGACTAGAATGTCTTGATTCCTGCAAAGAAGGGGTTTGGTCCTTGTTGTCTCTTCCAATTCTGTGTTTCTGTGATTATTTGAATAGCATGTATCCTCCATTATGATAGATGCTTCAGTTGTTGCTTCAGTCAGTATTACTCCAAAAACCAGTAACTCTATTACAGCTGCTTGTCTCAGCTTTTTCCACGACTTGGAGAGTGGTCTTATTATAATTTTCAATTGACTCAAAATTCAGCACCTCGGAAACTCTTGAACAGGATACTAGCCATTGTTAGCAACCACACCTGAATTTATACACACACACACACACACACACACACACAGAGCAGTGGTCCAAGGAACACTGGAATGTTCAATGGAGCCATAGCATATGCAGAGGCAAGGTTTAGTCATTCCAAGAAAAAAAAATCCCAAGCAGTTGTCAGGATGTAAAATAATGCTTCCGCTGGTATCAATGGCATTGTTTCCCCCGTAGCTGTAATAACTGCAGAGGTGGAGCCAGTTTTTATTCAGGGGAAAAACCTTTCGTACCAGCACAGTGAAATCCTGATGAAAACCGTAGGCGTGCCATATCAATTTTTTAAAATATTTTTATAACACTAAACAAATTTACAAGTTACCTTCAGCTGCAGTTGGTGGCTTCCATGTTAGTAGAGTGGTGAATACACTTTGGGTTCTAGTATCAACAATGCTGAACCCTATCTGCTAATTTGTTCTGGCACTTTGATAGCCTTTTTAAAGTTTTGCATAGTTTTGCTGCCACCATTAAACTTATTTGGAAGAAAAGGGAGTTTATAAGGAGGTAGGAAAATTTTCCACAAGAGGATGTCTTCCATACAGCATCACAGATGCTGCAGGAATACTGCAACCTCTATAGGGCCTTGTATACAGCCTCTGTATAAATGCTCTCTCCCAACAACTGTTTGGGCTGTTTTGTTGCTCTCAGCTTAGACCTATAGTAAAAATACACAAAAGTAAGTTTTCCAGAAAATCCTATTGTTTTGGTACAAAGTTAGAGCTACTAGAGTAATGGCACCATACACCTCACTCGCACAATATGAACTTCCTTCCTCTGCTCCAGTTCCCCCTATACAATTAGCAAGCTGTAAACTTTCAAAGCATCTTGGTCCTTCCAGAATGCTTCAGAGAAAACTACGGAAGAGCAAAACCTGCTTGCAGTTTCCTTTCTCATGTTTAAATTATTTTGGTTCTCTCAGTCACCCAAGATGTCCATCAAGCATTTTAAGTTTTAGAAATGAGTGAAAAGAACCTTTACCAAGTGCATGTAATTGTGTTTTACTTTAAATTCACTTCCATCTAGAAATCCCAGTTAGGTTACGTAAGTGCAAGAATGTTAAATAGAGTGATTTTACATCATATTCACAATAATTTTCAATAAGTGGTTTAAAAAGTTATCTTGGTTTGTGGTTACAGTCTCTCTAGACAAATTGTGGTTGGTTTGGTTTTATTCCTTTTTCATTTATTTCAGGCTTCAGGCTTATAATACATATTTTATAATTCTGTATATTTTTCATCACATAAAATATATGGACCAAATGGCCCTTGAGATGCAAAGACATACTTTGGCAGGTTTTGGATTGAAGGGAGATACAGTCTCAGGGTATTGAAAACAATATTTTATTCTTGCAGTTAGTCTTATGCATTTAAGTTTAGTAATATTTAATGACTTTCTTCAGGGAATACAACTTTGAAGCTGCCAACAGGGATTCCAGAAAGAGTGTCTCCAAAACGTATCCCTGCCAATTGAGAGTTTGAGAAGACCTCCTGTTAGGCTGAAATGCATTGAACTAATTGCAAGAACAAAATATTTTTTCCACACATTGAGACTTTGTCCTTCTCCACATCTTTTCTAATGAGTGTTGACAGTCCACTTTTCTTTTGGGATTTTGAATTGAACCAACTCCCAAAGTATTTCACTTGAAGTCTAAAATGACAAAACTGCTCCCTAGTCATATTGGAATGTTTGGGGTTGGTTTTTGTTTTTTGTTTTTTTTTTGGGGGGGGGGGGGTTGCATTAATAGCTCTCTATAGACTTCATGAATCTTTCTCTTCCAATCATTTGCCATTACCTCCCCTCTTCTTTTAGTATTTTGCAATTATTATTGGACATGTCCCCTCTGTCCTATTTATGATAATCTGGAACCACAATCTCATTCCTCTTTTGGAACCTCTAAAAACTTCCCTTTTTCTTGGTAAGATAATTCACTGGTAGAACAGCTGTAGCGGGTTCAACCTGTGTCATCACCAGTTAAAAAGTGAGATTGGATCATCTACATGCCAAGAACTGTCCTTCAGAGACCCTGCAAGGGCACTACTAGTCGGAGTAGATGAAAACTTGAAAAGGTTACTTTAAGATTATAATTCCCAATATCTCACATCTATCTTAGCCACTGAGGGATTCAGGGAGTTATAGTCAAAATGTAAGTCTTTCAGGCTCTGGACTAGATTTTTATGGCTGGTGATGTAATACCTGATTGGATACTAGTAACCAACACAATGCTTGATTACATAATTTAATATAAGATAGCTTCATTTTTCCCTGTTATCAATATGTTTTCAGTGTCTTTGAAGGAATCCAATAAACCTAGCAGTAAATGAAATAATATCATCTTTCCTCTCCTTACTCCATTCTGAAATGATTGGTGCATATGAATGAACAGTGATAATTAAATCACAGATAGGTCTAGACTACACAGCTGACACAAGACAATGATTCAGTTTAATTAGGATTCAAGGGACCATTAAATGACTATTGAATTATGTGCCTGTGTGACAGTACATCATTCTGAAACCTTTTATAGAAAAGTTTCCATTATTACATATTGCTGTTTAAATGATAATTAAAGCTAGATTCCATAGTTACAATTGCCTGCACCTATGCTGTAAATAGCATTCCACTTCAAAGCCTGTTCAAAACAGGGGGCTTTTGTGATATTTGAACCAACATTTGACTGTAAAATAAATCCTAATAACTCTGAATTAGTTAGAGATAAATAACCACTCCCTCCCAATCCTCTTTAATGAGATGTATTTACTGAATGCTCTTAAGAAATCGACTGATTCCATTAGATTTTGAGACACTGAGACTGTAGTCCTAAACATAGCTTTTCAATACGTTTATATCTGAATAAATGGGGATTTCTGGAATAAATGCACAGTATTTATTATGTCTGAATAAGTAGTTGTACTACACAGAATTAATGTAGCCCAGTTTCTACAACCTTCGTTCTAGTGCCCAATCTGGCAAATGTTGGCTTATTATTCCTTTATGCATTTCCATCTTCAATTACTATCCAACAATTTTCCTTTTAAATTACAGATTTAAACCAATATATACACCCTCATCACATTGGGCTTTAACATGGGCAACCCCTGCCTTCTGAAGTGAGCAGAATTCTGAGAAATGTAGTTTAGGGCAGGGCCTTTTGAATTTTTTGCCACAGAGGTCCTCTCCTACCCAAACTACATTTCCCAGAATTCTGTCCGCATTAAAACCTTAATGGGATGAGACATTTAAAATGCAAATAGTAAAAATCACACGTAATTGTTTTGCACAGAAAGCAACATTTTCTGTGCAGAAAAGGCTGTAGTTGGCAAACTTTTTCAATGTTAAATTCTTATGCTTATTTTGTGTAGTGGGATTGCTGTGTGAATAGCATTTTTCTGCAAAGGAAATAGCTATTTTCTGCACAGAAAAAAATGTTAATTACTGCATAGGAAATTACCTTTCCAGCACAAAACAATTGCATGCCCAGGGAAAGCAGGATTGCTATGTGAACAACATTGGGCTGCTTCTGAATAGGAAGCACAACATGCAGGCAAGCCCCAAAGCTTCAGGGAAGTTCTAGAGCATCCTGCAACTTTTAAAAATATGGGACAAGGGCATGTTCAATGGCCTTCTCCAGCACTGAGTCCTATGCATCATGTGGGTGCCATGAGGTCCATCCACCCCCATAATGACTCAATTGGGCCCTGTAGATGGACCCTTAGAGCTACGGATCTGTTGCTCCCCTGATCTTTCCTTTGAGTTGGTGGAGCTTCGGGGATGCATAGTGCATAGCATAGAATCATCCTAAGGACCACATAGGCTGACTTAGTGGGTCAAAATTTCCTCATGGACCAGAGGTTTACCATTTCTGATTTAAGGTGCATCTACACTTTAGAATTAATTCAACATAACACCACTTTAATTGCCATGGCACAATGCTATGGAATCTGGGGGTTTGTAGTTTGGTGAGGCACCAGCACTCTTTGGCAGAGAAGGCTAAAGACCCTGCACAATGAAAGCTCCCATAGTTCCATAGCATTGAGCCATGGCAATTCAAGTGGTGTCAAACTTTAATTCCTCAGTGTAGATCCACCCTTTCTCTATATCACCAAAGGATAAACACAGTGAATAAATAGTGACACAATAGTTTGAGAAGTCAGTATATTAATATACAAAACTGGTGCCATTTCTGGAATTGCTAGAATCTAGTGCATTCCTATACATTCATTTTGATGGAGAAACTAGTAATACAAACAAAGTATAAGAACAGTAATTGGTCTTTTCCTGTAACAACCCCCCCCCCCCCCTTTCACATTTACTATGGATGAAAAGGAAGTGCAGTCTGGGTGTTTTTTCTTCCCCTCTTTTGTCCCCTACTTTCTTGGTTTCTGGGTCATTAAGAAGGAATGTGCTGTTCTGCTCCTCAAGGACTTCAGTTTATGACAGCTGAAGTGCTTGTCAAAGTATAGTATGGAAGAAGGAAGATTAAAATCTGGAGATTCCCTAAAATGCCATTATTTTTTCAGTCTAGATTCCAAAAGACTGTGATTGTAATCAAGCCAACCTTTGTTCAAAGAAATGTAAAACATATGCATATGTTTTACATTTCTTTTCTCCATATTTCTGTGCATCTTTCATTTCTAAGGAGCCTAGGTTTGACTAGCTTGTGCAGGAATAGAATTTAGAATTTCTCATAATACAGAATCAAAAGCAGTAATGTCAGGTAAATTAAGACAAAAGATTTTGGGAGATTCCAGCATCAGGATTACGGCGCTGATAAAACTTACATTTTGATGATAGTATCATCAAATACTGGCTATAGGTCATATGCATATGATTAACCTCTAAAGTGGGAGTTGTAACATACTAAAGGGTGCTTCATACATTGCAGAAGTAGATTACATGAAGAGTGAGGAATGTCAGGTTTGTAATCAGATCTTGGACATGTTAAGAAGTAAAAAGAAAGTATGTATCAAAAGCATAGATTTTAAATTGTATATGCAATAGATCATGGATTTTAATTGTTTAATAGAGCAAAATTCAAAAGGGTGGCCTTAAATTAGTTCCATCCTGACTGAGGTTTGTGCTGCGGAGATACCAGCAGTGCAATAATGTCCATGAAAAATGCCTCTATGGTTGACTTAATTCTCATGCACCTTCAAAAAGGACTGAACGTAGTAACCATATAAGCAAATAGCTTTTCCTAGGATTTGTTTTACAGGAATCAGTCTTACCCTACTATCTCTAAAGATTAAATTGCATCTTTGCAATACGACCAAAATGTGCCGGCCTCTTGGCAAGTGGAGAGAGTCGGAGTTAAGGTTAGAAATATTAAAAATCTTAGTAGGTTGTACACTTGCCATGTGGTTATTAAACAAAATGTGTTTGTGTGTGCATCTACCCTCTGCAGGTATTTGAAGGCAACACTAACTATGATACTCCTGAACTCCGTACCTTTGAACCTATAACAACCAGATTCATTCGTGTTTATCCTGAAAGAGCCACCCATGGTGGATTGGGACTGAGGATGGAACTACTGGGCTGTGAAATTGAAGGTAATTACACAACCTAAGATTAATCTGTAGACAGTAATTACTTTCCTGCATGTAGTTCTGCTCATGATACCACAGAGTGAGATACATTTGGTTTCTTGCTTGTCTAGTAGCCATTATTATTATTATAATTATGATACCCCTTACATCTTTTCAATGTTTGTTAGATAGGATATACCACTGTCTGTCTATCACTATGACAGCAACATCCCATGAAATTCTGGAACAAGGACATTTATAATTCTCAGTGAGAGAGCTCTAGTACTTTACCAAATTACAAAACACAATATTCCATGACAATTGGGGTGGAATATAGCATTATATTACAATGATATAGTACAATATAGTAATTTAATGCTTATATTGTGCTATGCTAATAATATATTGTATGTTCATTTGATTTGTAAGCCGCTCTGAGTCCCTTCGGGGTGAGAAGAGCAGGATATAAATGTAGTAAATAAATAAATAAATAAATATCTTGGCATAATTATAGGAAACCTAACCCAGACTTTGCCTTTTGCTGGACACAGGTTGCTCTTGCTCTAGCAGGGGGTTCACCATTCATTACATTGGTGACACATCTCCTCGTACATAGTGGAGTTGCAGTACAGTATCACCCCATACCCACCAGGGATACATTCCCGTGTCCCCATGAATACCTGAAACCTCAGATAATAGCAAAACCTATAATTAGACCATACTTAGGATAGAAGCATACAATATAATAGCCATGGAAGACCTAAAAAGGTCCAAGAAGGAATATTTTTGAAGCATGGGCAAGTGAAACCAAGGACATCAAGTCAGTGGATAAGGAGATCATACTGTTCTCTTTTCAGCTGAGAGCTCTTATCTCTACAACAGGCACAATAAATTCAGATTCGACTTGGATTATCTGTTAATTCTACCAATGGGACCAATCATAGAATCATAGAATAGTAGAGTTGGAAGAGACCATTTCTGGGTTTGAGTGGAACTTAAAATTGAAAGTCTAAGATTGTTATTTTAGCCTACTTAAAATTTAGTAAGAATAAGGAATAAGTAATCTTTTCCAAGATAAACTAAGTATGTTTATTTCCAAGCTTCCAAATACCAACAATAATAGCTGTATCAGCTCCTGCTGCCTCCACATAAGCTTTTCTTTTACTGGATTCCCTGTTCTTTCCTCTCTGGTCATCATCTTGAAAACAACAGATCATGTTAATGGGAAGGTGAAGGACAGGGAATAGGAAGATGATAAAAAGGAAGGAAAGTTTCCTGTGCAAAGTGAAAGGTCTTGCTACTGTAAGACGCACTGCATTCATCATAGAGTCAACTCTTTGGTCCAAGAGTGTGTTTTAACTGAGTCACACTGGGTTTATTTCAGTACCTACTTCAGTCCCAACCACGGCTGACAGCAACCTTGTGGACGAGTGTGATGATGACCAAGCCAACTGCCACAGTGGAACAGGTGATGACTTCCAGTTGACAGGTGCAAAAATCATCCACATTTCACAGCAACACCATTTCCATTCACATCAACTGACAATTACAGTATTTAGTTGCCTTTATCACAGTCAGAGCATATTCTTTCAGTTTAGACAGGAAAGTGTGCTCGCAGTGCAAATCCATTCATTTTGATGTGTGTAAAAAAAAAATCAAGGCTTTCAGCCTGATAAAGAACTTTGAGTTGCTCACTTCTTTGCCTTTTAATCTCTTAATTAATCCGTTCGATTGCAGTCTCCTTTCTTTGCACCTTGGAGAGATAGTGAAGAAAGTATGGAATAAGGTACATTTTTGTTAAACAAAAGCTGCCACTCTTATTGTGTTATAACTCACTTTGGGTACAGCTGTGTAGAAAGGCAGTATCAAGATTAAAAAATTAAATTGAAATGAAAAGGAAACTCTATCTTTTTCCATCTTTTTTTTAACAACACAGCAGCCTCTGGGGGAAAAAACCCAGCTTGGATTTTCATTCTGAGTCTATCGGTTAAAATACGCTTCTACTGATTAACCCCCTGAAATTTTAGTTGATTAATCCACCAATTACAGATTGTAGTAAAATCTTAGGACTTTTAAATTTAATTTTAGCCACAATGTATAGATCAGGCATGTGCAAACTTTGGCCCTCCAGGTGTTTTGGACTTCAACTCCCACAATTCCTAACAGCCAGTAGGCTGTTAGGAATTGTGGGAGTTGAAGTCCAAAACACCTGGAGGGCTGAAGCTTGCTCATTCCTGGTATAGATTGTCAAATACTCAGGGATACCACCACCACAACCACCAAGATATAGCTAATTACTTTTTTATTTAGTGCTATGGGGATTTTGGCTGAGTTATATTTTTCCTTTTCTCAACACTGGACCTTCTACTCTGGGGTAGATTTTGTTCCATTTCCATTTAATAATGAGATCATTGGGACCGGGAGGAAATAACCCTGACTAAACTGAAATTGACCAGTGGTCCATCCTTCTTAATCCTTTGAAAAGACACAATGAAATCTATATACCGCTAGAAGGAAATAGAACCTGCAGAAAGCAGAAATCTCTCATGGGTTCATTTTTATGAAGACCAGAGTATATCTGTTTCTTTTATGTGCCATATAATGAGGTTGACTGAAGTAGCTATTTGGAACTCTCTTGTCCCAAAAGACTATATGTCTGAGCTGCTATGTAGGACCTCTTTACAACCAGACCTAGATACCTACAAATAAGTGACCTCAATTTCATTCTGTTATGTATTATTTTCACGATCACTCCCTGATGAGCTGGAAGGCTAAACATTTATAGTTGCCTATATATCCGTACAGCTTGCAAAGCTACATTTCTAACCCAATAAAATCTGGCAGTGCATACTCCAAGGAATTTAGATAACCTTCACCAGGTAGCAAAGGCGTTGTTCAGAAGCTTGGGGAGGGTCTTATTTCCCCTTTTAGTGGGCTATTAAACAGGAAGAGGGGGACCTACACAAACACAACACATTTTCCTAAATGCTCACAACAAAGCAATCTGTCCATTGTGGGGGCTTTTTACAATTTTTTTTTTTTTTTTTTTTACAAATTACAAATTAAAGTTGGTCACACTGACTTTATTTCTCATTTAGGCAGTAATCCAAAAGTAACAAAATGCTCTTCTGAATTTTAAAAACTATGGTTGCTTCAGTTTTGTGAATTCTGAAATACTAATTTTTAATACAAGATTTCATAATGTTACTTGGTGTAGATTGGGTCAGAGAGAGAGAGCCAATGTGGAGTAGTGGTGACTACGATTCATATCCCTGCTTAGTCATGTGAACCAACTTAGTGAGCTTGAATAAGTCACACTCTCTAAGGCAGGGATCCCCAAACTTTTTAAACAGGGGGCCTGTTCTGTCACGCACTGGGCCTGTGACTGACTGTCTGTTATGTAGGACATATGCTTTACGCCCAGCGGGAAGCCAGGGGCCTAAAAGAAGGGTTGTTGAGGAGTTTTCCTGAAAAGATGGCCTTGAAGTCTTTAAAGAAATAACAAAGTCTTTATTGACAAACAAATAATAAATCTTCAAGGAGTCTTGTCCCACAGGACAGGCGATAGGCTTTTGAATAACGGTGAAACCCTCTTATAACCCCTCCCAGGCTATCTATTATCTGGGCCTAGCTGGTCTGGGACCCACTGCCAACTCCCAAGTGCGTCTGGTTGTTGAGTAGACCTACCAGCTGAGGCTTTCAGATGTTTCTGTGCTGTAGTTCTGTATCCTGGGACGGTCAATATCCCTGGTATACTTTAACCCTGGTGCTCTTTAACCCCGGTGGTCTTTATCCCTGGAGGTCTTTAACCCCGGTGGTCTTTATCCCTGGAGGTCTTTATCCCTGGAGGTCTTGAAATAGGAAGCCTTTTACGGGACGAGCTGGTTTATGTCCTACAGCTGAGCTTCCTAAGAGAGACTAACTTAAAAATGGCTCCTTCCCTCCCAGAGCCCTGAACAGGGGGCGGAACCAAACTTAATGGTGATTGACAGGTGGCCTGTCCTATGGCTGCAAACATTTGCAGCAAGAAAGTAAAATAGAAGGTTCTGGTACAGCTGTACCAGCACACTCCTGGCCTAGATTTCTTAATGATGAGAAATCTACACTAAAACATTAACAAACCAATTTGGTAATGAACTGATTATACATTGAACAACAACACAATATCACAAATTGGTCTGTGTAAAACAGAAACATTGCCATTTTGGCACACTCTTAGTTTTACCTTCCTTACCAATCCGTCCGGACTTGGCAAGGTCTCTACAACTCTGGCCAAAGGCCATTTGAAACGAGGTAAGGATTTGTCTTTGAGAAGTACAATGTCTCCAACTTGGATGTTGGGTTTAGAGTCTTTCCATTTCCTGTGACTCTGGAGTTGAGCCAGGTACTCTGCCTTCCAGCGTCTCCAGAACTGATTGGCAAGAGTTTGAGTTTGTTTCCAGAGTGCTTTGTAAGATCCTTCAGGGACAGGATACATAATCTCCTGCCATTCAGATGTCTTTTGAGTTAAAATGGATGCAGGAGTGAGAAGCTGTGGGTTGTCCGAATCTGTGGTGATGGGCACCAATGGACGGCTATTTACAATGGCTGGCACCTCTGCCATCAAGGTGACCCGAACATCGTGGGTCAAATATTTACAGTTCAAAAACATAGCGTCCAGTATCTTTCTACACAAATCAATCATATGTTCCCACACCCCCCCCCCATGTGAAACGCATGCTGTACAATAAACAGCCATGTAACCTTTTCAGAACTCAAATGACTGTTGTTTACATAAACCTTAAATCTTTTAGTAGTGTTCCTTAAATATCCTAACACTACCATACTATCCGTATGGAAGAAAGTGTCTGAGAAGAAATGTGCAGTTTCTCTCCTAATTATCTGAACTATTTGGATGGCTAGCACGGCTGCACACAGTTCTAACCTAGGGATAGTGGTATTAGATGGAGCAATTTTGACCTTGGCCATAACAAAACCTAAAGCGCAAGAACTAGAGTCTCTTTGTCTTGCATAAGCCACAGCTGCAGTGGCTTTCTCTGAAGTGTCACAGAAAATGTGGAGTTCGGTGTGCAAGCTTTGTAAAGGGCTCCTGGCCATGAATTGACGCGGGATGCTCAACTGGTGTAGATCTTGCGCCTGGGCGTCTTCAAACCATAAAAACTTAAAAAACTTTCTATGCTCCGGTGTGACCAGGAACACATAAAACATTTTAAAGATGTCAGCGATGACTGCATACTTTGATTCCCTGAATCTTAGTATGACTCCAATAAGGCTGTCCAGAAGATCTGGTCCCTTCAAGAGCACATCGTTCAATGAGATGTCCTTGCATTTGGCGCTGGCGTCAAACACAATGCGCACCTTTTCCGGCTTCTGAGGGTGAGTAACCTTATGGAATGGAAGGAACCAAGACTCTTCTCTGTCTGAGCCAGGGCTGGATGGCTCAGCATACCTTGCTGTGAACATGTCGTCCATAAACTGAACGATTTGCTGCTTGGTCTTGGGATCACGCTGCATCTTGCGTCTCAAAGACTGCAGTCTCTTCTCTGCCACCTGTCTGTTGGAAGGTAGCGTAGGCCGGTCTGCTTTGAAGGGTAAAGGGGCTATCCAATTCCCTTCCTCACTAAGGGTGACCTCGGAGTTCATGATGTTCAGGAACGCTTGCTCGTCTCGGGAGAGCGCTGTGTTCTCGTCATCCCGGGATACGTCGAAGATGGATGAGAACTCAGATGAAACTCCTTGGCAGCAGACAGAGATGTGACTGAGGCAACTCTGCATGAGGGTGACTCTGCCACAGCTGAGAGTGTTTGGCTGATCTGGACACAAAGAAGATGGAGGATGCATTCTGTCGACACATACAGGTCCCTGTATGGTCCATCCTAAAGGAGTCTTCTGTGCCAAGGGTGCACCAGGAGGAACTCTCTTTTCAGCCCGGACGCTCATCAGGCTTGGGCAGTTGGATCCGATGAGCAGGATGATGTCGATGCCCGGCTCAAAGGGAGGAATGAGGTCCTGTAGTCAGGTGAGGATGCGCTTGCACCACTTCTCTGGTAGCAATCTGGTCCTTATTTCGTGGGATGGACGCACACTCAATAAGGTCAGGTAACTCAAAATGAATGTCTTTGCCACATGGCGAAATGATAAATCCAGAAGCAACACGGCCCTGTCTTCTTTGTTTGCCCGTACAAGTAGAAATACAATAGTCAATAGTCTTTGATTGCCCTTTGAAGAAGCTGAAGAAGTCAGGGGTGGCCAGTGAACCGTCACTTTGGTTGTCAAGGGCCACGTACATTCTCTTCTTGATCCATGGCTTGCTGGCGGGATAGACATCTGCCAAACAGATGGGATGGCAAATCCTAACTTTCTTTGGGCTGCCGCACAGCTGAGTGCAGGCCACAGAGGGTGCCTCAGTGCCCGATGAAGGTTCAGCTGAATCTTCTGGATGCACTTCTGGGGGGCATTGACTGGTTGCTCCGCTCTTGACCTTGAAGGGCACGAAGTCCTTGTCGTGCATCGCTGAGCAATGTCTGACGGATTGGCACACCTCGCATTTTACCTTTTCTTTGCATGACTTTGATTGGTGGGGAGTTGTACCGCAGCACCTGAAGCAGATCCTGGATTTCTTGAGGATCTTGACTTTGTCTGGGTGAGGCTTTTTGGCAAACTCTCTGCAGTCGGCCAAACTGTGGGGCTTTGCGTGCAGTGGGCACAAAACTTCTTTTGGTGTCATCTTGGCATCAGGTAGAGACGGGATGGTCTCCGTAGTCTTGACGGCGATGTTTCTTTTGGTGCCACTGTCCTTTGCAGGTTCCTTGGGTTCTTTGATGGGCCTATCTGTCCTTGGAGCCCCATAAAGAGTTGGAAATCCTGTCTGTGGGTCATTAAATTGCATGGCGGCATTTGTAACAAAATCCACAAGATGAGTGAATGGTGGGTAGACCTGATGATTAGCCTGCTTGTATCTGAAGACTTCCCTGCCCCATTTTTCCTGCAAGAAAAAGGGCAGTTTTTGAGTGATGGCAGTTTGGGACAAGTGCTGGTCCAGGCAGGCAAACCCTGGAAGCTGTGGGTTTCCCTTAGCTGACTGAAGCTCAACCAATAAGTCTGATAGGTCCCAAAGCTGTTCAAAGTCCTTAGGTTTGAGCACCGGGAACTTATGAAGTCTGTCCATCAGCGAGGCTTCAATTTGGGTGCTGGACCCATAACGCTGGTTAAGCCTTGTCCATGCAGTGTCCAGTGCTCTTTCTGGTTGGTCGATGAGGGCTGAGAAGATTCTTCTCACCTGGTGGGCTGATGTTGGACCAAGCCAGGCAACCATAAGAGTTAGTTCCTCTTCAGAGGTAAGTCTTAAGTTCTGTATGGCACGCTGAAAGGTCTTCTTCCAAAGTAGGAAATCTTCTGGCCGGTCAGAGAATTTCTCCACACCTTTGTCCCTCAAATCCTTCTTCGGGTTTCTAAACAGAGACTCAAGCTGTGACTGAGGAGTCTGAAGAAACGGAAGGGGTGTTTGGTCAGGGGTAAAGGTGAAGTTCTTCTCAAAACTAGAAGGTCCCTTCAGAGGAACATCTGTGATCTCAGGTATGGGCGAAACCCTAGTTTCTATTGGCCTCGCAACCTGAGTTGGTGGCTGTGGGCTCCTGGCCCTGGATTCTTCGACCTGCCTGCGTGGCATGATGACACTGTCCACCTGCACCAGCTTGTTGTCTTGGAAGCCAACGTGGGCTGGCAGAAGAGGTGTGGTTGGTGGTGTTGGTAAACGGTTGAAGTTTTCCTGAGACAACTCTCCTTGCAGAGCCTTCGCCAGGATGTTGGCACGGACCCTTTTCTGAGCTGCCTCCTGTTGAATGCGTGTGAGCTTTAACTTTGCTTCTAATTCAGTTTGAGCCTGCTCGAAGTTCAGGCTTAGCTCTGCTGCTGCTGCCTCAGCTTCCGCCTCGAGGATCTTCTCCTGCAGCTCCATGCGCTTGGCTTCCTTGTTGTAGAAGGCCGCCATCGATGAGGAGCTGCTCCTTGAAACAGAAGATCCAGGCGCAGAGTTATGTCTGCTGCCAAACTTCTTGCTGGGGTGGCTGTGTTTGCTATGGGCAGACATGCCTCCCTGACTATCCTTCAAACTTAAGGCCTGTAGGGAATGTTTAAGGAGCTCGGGGCTCACACTACGGGTGGGTGTAGCTTGACCATCTTTGTCCCTTCTGGGGGAGGGGCTGAAGTCAGCTACATGAAACAGGTGTGCATAACTTAGTTCCCTATGTTTAACACTATTTAGAAACTGTAGAGCTCTAAGATCTGCTTCCTGGTTGTTTATTTTGCCAAGCACCTGTGTGATGCCATCCACTAGGGCTCTCCATTTGTTAATCAGAACCTTGATATTTGCCCTGATACATTGAGAGTCCCTAGTGTCTTTAGAACCTTCTAGATGACCATCAAGGTTGACAATAGAAAGCCAGACGCTTTCAGCCTTATTTGTCAGCTGAGCCTCTTCTAGCAAAAGCAGGTCTAAAGCCTTTTGGGTAGGATGAATTGAACCCTGAGATCTCAAACTATAAGCTTTTCCCTCTGATTTTGCAGAGCCTAGGGTATGAGCCATAATCACAAATTAAGCAAACCAAATGGCAATGCAGTTACAAAGCACACTCAAAACTTATTACTTTAAATCAAGAAATAAGAACTCAGCAATAAATCAGTTGCAAACCAAACTCCTGCAAGCACCAAGGAGTTTGCAAAACCCCTTTTTGCAGGCACCTGGTAGATGAAGTAGCAAGCACTGTACAGACTTAGTCCTGTTGCTACTGGAACAAAATGTTGCAATTTGCTGTGGAAAGCTTGCTTCTGCAGAGCGAATGTAGCAAATGCTGTGCAGGACTTGCTTCTGCAGGGCTGGAACTCTGCAAATGTAGCAAACTGTGAGGCCTTGCTTCAAAAAGGGCGGGAAAGGCTTGCTTCTGTTGCTGGAGCAAAATGTTGCAAACTGTTGTGGAAGGCTTGCTTTTGCAGAGGCTGCTGCAAATGTAGCAAACTTGGAAGAAAGGAGGAATGCACCGGCCCCTCCCTTCTGGTCACATGGGCTGTCTTCCAAGATGGCCGAAAATGCAGGAACACATTCACATGGATAGCAGGTAATGGAGGCTTGGAATGGCCCTGAACTGGCTCCCTTATGCACTGTCTTTTAGCTTTTTCAAGTCCTTTACTTTACTCCCGGGTGGCAGAAGCCACCAGCTCCCTATTTCAATGTTCTGTCACGCACTGGGCCTGTGACTGACTGTCTGTTATGTAGGACATATGCTTTACGCCCAGCGGGAAGCCAGGGGCCTAAAAGAAGGGTCGTTGAGGAGTTTTCCTGAAAAGATGGCCTTGAAGTCTTTAAAGAAATAACAAAGTCTTTATTGACAAACAAATAATAAATCTTCAAGGAGTCTTGTCCCACAGGACAGGCGATAGGCTTTTGAATAACGGTGAAACCCTCTTATAACCCCTCCCAGGCTATCTATTATCTGGGCCTAGCTGGTCTGGGACCCACTGCCAACTCCCAAGTGCGTCTGGTTGTTGAGTAGACCTACCAGCTGAGGCTTTCAGATGTTTCTGTGCTGTAGTTCTGTATCCTGGGACGGTCAATATCCCTGGTATACTTTAACCCTGGTGCTCTTTATCCCCGGTGGTCTTTAACCCCGGTGGTCTTTATCCCTGGAGGTCTTTATCCCTGGTATTCTTTATCCCTGGAGGTCTTGAAATAGGAAGCCTTTTACGGGACGAGCTGGTTTATGTCCTACAGCTGAGCTTCCTAAGAGAGACTAACTTAAAAATGGCTCCTTCCCTCCCAGAGCCCTGAACAGGGGGCGGAACCAAACTTAATGGTGATTGACAGGTGGCCTGTCCTATGGCTGCAAACATTTGCAGCAAGAAAGTAAAATAGAAGGTTCTGGTACAGCTGTACCAGCACAGGGCCAGTTCACGGTCCCTCAGACCATTGGAGGGCCGGACTATAGCTGAAAAAAAAACTATAAACAAATTTCTATGCACACTGCACATATCTTATTTTGAAGTAAAAAATCCTAAACAGGAACAAATACAGCCTCAATGTTAATCATAATCATAATAAAAATAATAAAAAGGGTTGGATGCAGCACCCAGCCCTAAACGCTTGGGAACTTGTGATTTTGTAATATGAAATCCAGCATGTATATCTTGTTTGCTGTGTTATACTGTGTATTTGTGTCAATAATAATAATAATAATAATAATAATAATAATAATAATAAAGAGGATTGGAAGAGACCACTTGGGCCATTTAGTCAAGCCTCCTTCTGGTTTTGTGCACAAAAAGCACCGGCAAAGTACCCCCTTGATAATTAATTATTAATTAAATAATAATTAAAATACCATTATAAACAAGCAAAGCTTTGGAAGGCACGCACCGAGTGAGGGAGGAGGTGGGGGCCGGATAAATGGCTTTGATGGGCCGCATGTGGCCCCCGGGCCTTAGTTTGGGGACCCCTGCTCTAAGGTCCCATCTACACTGCCATGTAATGCAGTTTCAGAATGCAGTTGAACTGCATTATATGACAGTGTAGATTTATATGATCCAGTTTAATGTACTTAAATTGCATTCTGAAACTGCATTGTACAACAGTGTAGATCAGTGGTTCTCAGCCTGTGGGTCCTCGGGTGTTTTGGCCTACAACTCCCAAAAATCCCAACCAGTTTACCAGCTGTTAGGATTTCTGGAAGTTGAAGGCCAAAACATACGGGGACCCACAGATTGAGAACCACTGGTGTAGATGGAGCCTCAGATTCAGAAGGCGGCAGGGGCAAATGCCCTCTGAAAAAATATTTCCATGAAAATTCCATAATAGATTAGCCATAAGTCAGATGCTGAACAACTGGTTAGATTAGTCACATATAGAATCAATTGGATGTACAAGGCTATATGTTTGTGCAGTATCTATATATGATGAAAGACACACATGAACTTTAAAAACGACATTACTGCACAGCAGGTCAATGAATTTGTACATGTTGCCACTTACAAAGAAACCAGGGAGTACAAAGAATGTTTTAATCACCTCTAAAAATAATCTGGGGTGTTAAGGCATTGTGCTCTTCCAGTTCTATTAAATTGCACAAATCTAGAAAAGTGTAATTATCAAAGCACATCAACATAAACTTGCCTAAGTACATAATTGCAATTGAACTTAGAGCTAATTGCTTCTTTTTCTGACTCAATTAAGAATTTCTATTAGTAAAGACAAACATTGGTGCTACATGTCTATTTGGTCTATCTATCTATTGTTTTGGAGATGTAGATATAAATAACGTGCACATCTCACATCCCCATCACATACTTTATTACATCATTGCTACTGCCAGGCGCAGAAGTAAAGCAGCTTCATTAAACCCCATCACAATCATACTCACTGTAGCACTTCAGCGCTTCCCTGCAGGGCTGGGAGGAAGGCCTGGCTGGTAGTAATCAGCAGCTTACTGCTTGATACTGCTTTGGTTCTCCGTTTTAAAAAGGATGTTTTATTCTATATGTTTCAAAAAGAGAAAAGTTTGTCTTCCAAAACTATAGAAAAAATGGCTCAATATGTGAATGTGTATTAATAATGAAACACAGGTGTATTTACCTTGCACATTTATTTGGGGTGAAACAAGTTAAATTGTTTTCAAATTGCAAGCCATCTTGGGTCACAGTTTTGGGAGGAAAGGTATACTTAATTAATTAATTAGTTAATTAATTAAAAGCATTGCTTGCATGATTGGTCCTTATCCAGAAATAAGACTTTACGTACATCATTTTGATGTGAAACATCTGCACAAATCATTTGTCTCGCATCGGATGCAAGTGAAAGAGTGGTATGTGGCACCCACTCGACACTTTCCATGAGAACCCAAAGCTGCTCATAGGACAGGATTACTGCCATGGTTCCTAGATGAGGTCTGAACAATTTGGACATATTCCATCTACAATTAAAACCTAACTTAGGACCTGTCTACATAAAAAACCGATCTCACCTGGCATTGGTTGTCTACATGATGCATGGGGACTTACAGCAAGTCTCTTGGGTTTCTACCCTTAATCCAATTTTGCTCTGTTTTAGGCATAGTCTAGAGTTTGCAAGAATTTCTTGGGATATCCCGTGGATCTTTTGACATCTGGATAGTTGAATCAGGTTAATTGTCTAGTCAGATACCACTGCCGTGACCTTTTCATGGTGCAGGAAAGGGGATGGCTCATCCTCATGTCACTGCTGCTGGTCTCCACTGGCCACAGGGCTCCTTGCGAGTTATCAGAATGGGTCATTTACACAAGCAGCAAAGAGAGAATCACCCATAGATGCAGCCATAATGTCATTTTAGGTTTTGTTGATACTAAAGCCTTCACAGTTTAGTTCAGAGCATTATTATCTATCTATTTAAATATCAGCAGTGGTAAGAATAACATCAGAAAACACCGTGTCTGCATTCTGCACCTTTCTGTGTTCCACTCTCCTTTAATTGTCCAATGTCTCTGTCTTTGCAATGTATGTAATGAAATGTTAAATACAGGGTTAACTGTTAATAAGTTATCAGAAGATATCCATTTCTGCTGATATGCAGGATAACAACACTGGCAATACTTTTCATCAAACATCTCTCTTAAAAATGTGAACAAACAAGGTGTTATTGCTTCACCTGGTAGGATTAGGTGAATTCATGCCTGCATGCTCATATAGCTATGTGTACAAACAGAGAACTTTTATTATGATTTATGTGTCTATCTTAGCTGCTTTGTGTGACATACCATATGGAATTCCTTTTCAGGCAGTACCACAGCTATGATCACAGAAAGGTCAACAGCAATTGACACTACGGTGCAGCCAGGTATGGGTTTTTTTACTCATATAATTGTTACTGGTTACACTACTGTATATTTCACAATTGACTCTTGTGCCAAAGACAAATATAATGAATTGCAGGACTTTCTGGCTTTCTCTTCTTTCAAGTCTCTTAAGTATAAAGTAGCATCTGGTCTCCAAGCTCAGTACAGTAAATATTTTACTCCTTTCATCCACATGTATATGAAATGCAGAACTAACTTCCTGTCTGTATCTGCCCATGCCAAATTGTGACAGTACTAACAAAAAATTCACAGACTGAATCACAGCGTATAGGGGGTGGGAATCAAGCCTATCTATGCTACACTGTGTATTTGCAAACTGAAGAATAGTACTATAAAGAAATATAGAAACTATGTTTTTATAGGTTCTACTATTTTGCAAAATATAACCAAACAAAGCAGTGTTTGCAAACGTGAGGGTGCTATCCCATGCCTAAGTGTACACAAATCCCAGAATTAGCAGTTCTACACTCCTCTTTTCTAGCAAGAATTCTTAAAAAGAGGTCATGCAGACTGCTACCATAAACTTGGGCAGAAAGGAAAGTAGCTGTTGCTGGCAGCTGGTCCTGTTCCCTCAATCAATACAATAGCTAATAGCTTTTAATTTGCAGCTTCACAGAGTTTCATATTATGAATTCTGACTATTTTTAATACAGTAGAGTCTCACTTATCCAAGATAAACGGGCCAGTAGAACATTGGATAAGCGAAAATCTTGGATAATAAGGAGGAATTAAGAAAAAAAGCCTATTAAACATAAAATTACATTATTTTACAAATTAAGCACCAAAACATCATGTTTTACAAGAAATTGACAGAAAAAGCAGTTCAATACACAGTAATGTTATGTAGTAATTACTGTATTTACTAATTTAGTACCAAAACATTGCAACATTTACTACAAAAACAATGACTACTAAAAGACGGACTGCCTTGGATAATACAGAACCTTGGATAAGTGAAGCTTGGATAAGTGAGACTCTACTGTACTGGGGTTTGTTTGAGAAAGAAAAAAAAGTAAGTTCACCCAAAAGTTTCAGCATATAATCAGCATTTTTCAGTTTGTTGTGTTAATAATTATAGAGAGGGGAAAGGCCACTCTTCAGTTTCTCCCATTTCCTTTAAACCACAATCAGGCATAGGCTTCAAAGTAATTTATTAACAGGGTGTGGATATGTATACCAGGGTTTCCTTTACAATATGACACTGGAGAGGTTGCTACAAGCAAAAAAATAAATGTACTAACGATTATGCTCCCGGAAAGACAACAGTGTTACAGGCATGATCAGCCAAAAGAAAAAGTAATTAATTCCAAGGCTGTGTCTCTTAACCTCTGAGTTTCCATGTCGCATAGGTGAATATTTTCCTCTCCCTCAAAATATTTTCTTCCTCCTCAGTTTGTTCAGTCAGCATATGCTATTGTGAGAGACATCCTGTCCTCTCATTTCTTGAGACAAACACATTTATATCTGTTTTTACACCACCAAGATGTAAAAAAAAGGTTGTTCTGGCATTATAATTATAGTTGTGTTATTCATAGTAGGTCTGGAATCCTAAATATTAGACTAAATCCAATGTTACTTACATGGAGTAAATCCATGTTTTTATAGGCAAGAAATACTTGTAGCAGTTTTGCCAGTTCCTGAAATATAGCCTACAGCATCTGGTATTCATTGGTAGTCTCCCATCCAAGGACTAACCAGGGTTGACCCTGCATAGATGCCTTTAGGTTATTTATTTAAGTCTCCAAAAATGCATGAGATTTCTAAAGGTATATAAAAACCTGCACTCAGTAGGGCCCACATCACATTAGAGACTGTGACTTGTCTTTTCTCACCCTTAGAGCACGTAGTCTCCTGTGACCTCAGATTACATACCTAGAAAACTGCTTTTCTAATAGAAATTCTGCAGCCAGTGGAGCAGATGGATTCTTTGAACTCAAAAGTATATTATTTTTGATTTTGCAAAGACAAAGTGGTGCTCAGATCAGACAATTCTTTTTTACTAATGTTAGTGTCAGCATTTTATCTAAACCAGAATACTGTATTCTTTCTGGCAGAATCCTGCCACTGATTTGGGGCATTCTGTTCATTACTTTTTATGTAGACCAAATAGTTAGTTTAGGAAATCCCAGAGCCTCTTCCTATTTTACTATTCTCCTAAGAATAGTTTGTTTGTCTCACCCCAAAGATGTTCTAAATGGTTTGCAGCTATTTATCTGTCCTACAAACTGGAGAGGAAGCCACTACAAGACAGAAACAATTGCTGCATTGGCAGCTTTCTTATGAGGGCTCCTTCCACTTGGTATCTGTAGAGCAGCCACCTAATCTCAACCTTTGACTTTTATTTCTCACTACAGACGAGACATGATATCTCAAGCAGAACTTGGGCTGTGCTTTTTTCCTATGTGGTATGACATTCCCTGCTCCTAGGGGTAGTAGGTTGCTAGTCAATCATTTGTGTGAGTCACAGAGAACATGGAGAAGGAGTCCAGGTTGCTCATCTGAAAGTACAGTTCTTCACATGGTCATCTGTGAACTCACGCAACTCCAACTATCCTCCTGTTGTTTTGTGTGTTTTCTAGTTGTTACTAGTCTTGTGCATTTGGATGGAATCACTATCAGTTTCTATTTGAACCATTCATAAGGCCCCATTTCCATTTCTGTCTGCCGCTTCCGGAAACGGGCAACTATATGAATGACCTTTTCCGCCCAAGGTCCAAAAAAAATGAAGATTTTTCTGGCCTTGGGTGGCAAAGTGTCAGGGCTTACCAGACAGAACTTATATTCAAACAGGCCCAATACTCAGCTGTAGGCTCTGCTTGCTGGGCCTACAATCATCGAACTCTCAGTTGTAGGCCCTGCCTGCTGAGCCGACCAACATTGAGCAGGAAGGGCCTACAGTCAAGCGCTGAGCACTCAGGCTCGGCAGGCAGGGCCTATGAGCATCAAGAGCCGGCATTTGGCTGTAGGCTCTGCCAGCCAGGGCTTACAGCCAAGCATCAAAAATCAGCTGAACAAAGAGCTACCTTTCCCCCTTTTTTCTGTTTTGCTGCTCCTTTTGTTCCAAGGGGGTTCTACCGTTCTGTGCCATCTGAATGGACGGAACAACATAAAACCCCTAAAAAACCCAAATGAAATTGTATTCAGGCCCAACTCTAGTAGTTACCACTATGGCAAGGAGGAGAATATCTGGTCCTTAACATGCAGATGGACTGCAACACAGTTAGCCCTAACTAGCACAGTCAATTATAAAAATTGAGGAGAAATTATCACTATATAACATGGGGGTGGGGAGATATCTACTGGAAGAAATAAGGGCAAGGAATATTTCATAAAGAACTGCTAGCATTAGCTGAATGTCATTGACAATTGGAGGGTAACAGCCTGTTCAGCATTGTGGGCCAGGCTGAAGTTAAATTCCATACATGCTTTTTCCCTCCGTTCTTTCATGCAAGAACTGTAAATTCAGCACATGTCAAATTCACGTTCTTAAATTTAATCTTGCTTTTTAAGTGAATAAGCAAAGCATGTGTTCATTGAGAGCAGCAGAATGTACTGACTAGTGATAAAGAAGTACATCAAAGTGACCATACAAATCCAACATTTGGAAAACTGGGACTAGAAGTTTACTTTTTAAAAAAAGAACTAAAATTTCCCAGCAACCAACATCAAAAGCATAGGGCATAACATTTAAAAGTCCATGTCCAGGCTGTTCCCTGACAAACACCATTTGGAGCCCCAGCCCTTATGTGTGTTTCATCAGCATTAAGTCCTACAGGATTCAAAGAGACTAGCTCCCAAATAAGTGTGAATAAGAATGTAGCCTTAATCGTTTTCTAAGGCTGCTTTTCCACATTGTTCTCTTTAACAGCTGGCCCACTATAGCTCCTACTCACTCAGATCAATCAATGTTCTCCACACTATTTTGAAAAGTAACTTTTGTGGCGGCACAGCGGAAATTGCTCCATCAGGGTGCTGAGTGGCTGCCACTTGGTGACAGGTAACTTCCATGTGGGGTGCTTTAAAAAGGGCCTCCTTATGATGGCCATAATAACATAACACTTGAAAATGGCATTGATTCTCCAGAGTTTCAAAATGGATATGTGATTTGCTGCACCCTGTCCCTTATTACCAACAGTAGAACTGTCAAAATGTGTCAAAGCTCTGGACTAAGAAAGACGAATGGTCTCACAAAGAAGTCGCCTGCTGGATGTATCCTGTAGAGTATTAGCAATTCCAGCTGTGAGAAAGATGTGGCCAAGAAATGCAGCTGTTGGCTACTCTCACAGGCCAGATTTGTTTTAATTACACCATACCATATAGCCGTCTGCACTTTTAAAGAGATTTTGCGAGACCATCACCCATCAACTCTAATGTAAACAGCTTGTTAGGAAGTTGATGCCGTTGGCATTTATTGCTTTTTCTCTCTACTTCTGGAATATTCCAGAAACTATATGTTCTTTTACTAAGCAAAGCAGAAACAGTACTGAATAAGATTACTTTTAGCTGCATTAAACCAAGACAGTAGCTCTCTCATTAAGTATTGTTTGGATGGTGTGTCTGACGTTTTTCAAAGTGTTTTTCATCTAGTGAACTGTTCTTGAGTATTGCAGTGCACCAAGTTTGTAATAATAGCATGCTTGTCTTTGTGAAGGTATGTGTGTGTAAGTGTGTTGTGTAGGCAAATTGAAAGAATGTAAAGGTAAGGGGCCATTCAAATGTGCAAACACACTAATGAAAGGAATCCTCATCTAGCCCCTGTTTGTTTTCCCTCCAGTTCTTTAATGGACTTGAGGACTATACCAGACTTTTATACCAGACTTACCTTTTAGCTTCTCTTCCCCGCCCCCTGCCCCCCCCCCCCAAAAAAATCAGGAAGGTGGGGGCAGCTAAGCAAGGAAGATTATCATGGATTTTCAAACACCTGCTGCACCACAACAACACCTCTATCAGTATGAAGGCTATAACAGATTCTCACTCAGCTTCCCACCCCGCATTACCATCAGAGTCTTTCTCCTTCCTATGGGAAATGTAATAGTTGGATGGGCCCTGAATCTGGAGGGGAAGACTGATTAAATTTGATCTCCCTTATGGGGATGAATGATTTTATACAACACATTCTTAAAGGTGGGGTAGTTCTTCATGCCTGTGATGAAAGAGAAAGAAATGGGAAAGTAAACTTGAACTCTTTTTTCTGGTAGCTTTGACTCTGGCTACTATCAGCCCCTAGCACCCAACCCACTGGGGGTGAAAAAAGTGACCTATGTATGTTTGGAACTATGTACTTCCATGCACCTATATGTGTGTGAGTTTGTGTTGAAATCACAAAGAGAACATTGTAAATTAGCATCAAATTATTTCAATAACACATTCAAATAGCATTCTTTCTGCTTAGGAAAGGCAGACATCATGAGCAATGAGGATAGTTACTTTTGGTTCTGCAGAAGTGGTTATCTGATGTTTCATTCTCATGCTCAAACTATCTAGTAATATAAACTTGTCTGCGTGGCTTAACTACATACCACTGAACCTATGATATACCTGTAATGTTCAGTCTTTGTCATCTATTTGTTGTTGTTCAAATCGCTTCCGACTCTTCGTGACCTCATGGACCAGCCCACGCCAGAGTTCCCATCTGCCCAAGAACAAGGTCAAGCCAGTCATTTCAAGGATATCATCCATCCATTTTGCCCTTGGTCAGCCCCTCTTTTCATTCCATTTTCCCCAGCATCATTCTCTTCTCCAAGCTTTCCTGTCATCTTTGTCTCTAATATCCTTCCCTCCAATGAGCAGTCGGGCATTATTTCCTGGAGTATAGACTGGTTGGATCTTCTTGCAGTCCAAGGCACTCTCAGAATTTTCCTCCAACACCACAGTTCAAATACATCTATTTTCTTTCGCTCAGCCTTCCTTATGGTCCAGCTCTCACATCCATAGGTTACTATGGGGAATACCATTGCTTTAACTATACGGAGCTTCATTGCCAGTGTGATGTCTCTACTTTTCACTATTTTATCGAGATTGGTCATTGCTCTCCTCCCAAGTAAATGTCTTCTGTTTTCCTGGCTACAGTCTGCATCTGCAGTAATCTTCGTGCCTAGAAATATGAAGTCCATCACTGCCACCATGTTTTCTCCCTCTATTTGCCAGTTATCAATCAGTCTGGTTGCCATAATCTTGGTTTTTTATGTTCAACTGCAACCCAGCTTTTGCACTTTCTTCTTTCACCTTGGTTATAAGGTTTCTCAGCTCCTCCTCGCTTTCAGCCATCAATGTGGTATCATCTGGATATCTAAGGTTGTTAATGTTTCTTCCAGCAATTTTAACTCCAGCCTTGGAGTCATCAAGTCCTGCACATCGCATGATGTGTTCTACAACAAGTTGAATAGGTAGAGTGAGAGTATACAGCCCTGCCGCACTCCTTTCCCAATCTTGAACCAGTCTGTTGTTCCCTGGTCTGTTCTTACTGTTGTTACTTGGTCGTTATACAGAATCCTCAGGAGACAGACAAGGTGACTTGGTATCCCATACCACCAAAAACTTGCCAACTATTGTTAACCCATATTTAACCCTCAATATGTAACTTGTGTTTGTTCTTTTTTAGCATATTATCTGCTTTTCTCCATTTCATTAAATTTTCCTTCTCTTTCCCCCCAATGTCTTCCATTTTTAATTTTTTCAAAAAAATATTATGGGCAAGGAAGGCAGCTGTGGGTCAGAGTCCATTAGTACCATGTATCATGTTTTCAATATCGCAGGAATGCTTCTAGCGTAGGATTGCCCTTCACTGCGTCATTCCTGTTGAAAGAGTATTGAATTGTTGCGCTATCATTCTTCCTAGCTGAGGCCAAAACACAATTAATCATGAAAGCAAGACAGTTCTTCAAACATGAGTTGCTCAGCCTGTCGTGAGGTTCATGGGAGTTTCTTTTCCCTTTTTTAATTAAAGATAAGTAATAAAGAAGTAGAATTATGTCTTTGGGCACTGACCCTCTTAATTGTTAAGAATATCATTTCAAAATTGTCCATACTTAAGGTAGACACTTCATTACAAATACTCTCTATTACAAGAAAAGAATTTATTATATTTAGAAACTGTTTTGGAAAACACAAAGGAATTTTACCCATTCTATTGAGTGGATTTTTATTTTCCTATTCAAATTCAAGACTCTACTTAAAAAACAATAAACTGTCTCATGTAAGACCATTGGGCAGAACTGGTGAAATGCTGAAAACAAGATATGATCTCATCCTGACCAAAATAAGCAACATCGCACCAGACTTCCCTTGTTTTACAAGGAGCTTCTTTTGAAGCTTGTTTTGTATTTGTTTGGCTCTAGGCCACATTTGTCTCATTCTTTTCTTAGGTTTAGTCATTTAAATGCTGCCATCTTGTGGGTCAGTTAAACAGCATGTGGAAAGCTTTATTTAAGTATGATTATTAATTAGTACCTACATTATTATTCATTATCATGTAAAAGCAGGACACTTAAGCACTAGTGTCTCAAAGAGACAAGAGTCTAAAGGTGTAACATTTATTTATTTCTACATTTTTTGAGCCTTGGGAATTCTTCTTGAGTTAGTGATTCTTTTAATGGTATTGTAAAAGCTGCTTAGACCAACACACACGTGCCTCTATAGTTCTTGAATTAAATATACCTATGTTTGACGAGTTGTACCATAATGTGGTGTAGGCTTTGAATCCAAATACAAGTCCAGCTGACAGCAGCACTCTCAACATCTGCATTTGGGCACACATCTGAATGCAAAAGCAGAATCCAGGTGCACATCCAACTTATTTAACCAAACTGTTCCTGAATTTGGTTCCATACTTGAATTAAGGTGCCAAAGTATAATGAAACCAAATATCACATAACAAACATTCTTCCAATACAGGGAAGAGTCTTGCTGGAATTTTGAGAAACTCTTGAGGCATATGCTCAGGAAGCAGATGGGGGAAATAGATTATTTAAATGTAGAACAGAATACCTTTCTGTGACTGCCAAATTGGATTGAGGTCTATCGGGAAATTTTCCTAATAGTATTTTCATGTATGGAACAGTCTCTGATATTGGAAAGACTCTGGACAGCCTCCATTACATTGAATAAACTTGTCTGCATGCAAAGCGTGTGCTCTAATGCTCAGCTCTGGTCCCTTTCTCAATGTCATAGCTCAAAGTCAACTTCAAGCAGACACTCAAAAGCTGACACAACATGCTGCTTTTGATACTATACTGTTTTCTTCCTAAAATGAATCATAATCTATAGAATTTAGAGTAATTGATAGTAATTAATAATCAATTATATGAATATAAGCTACCTGAATAAAATTTACCTGCTCAGCTAATCTATTCTTGGTTACAAACTGTGGTGTGTTTCCTTTAAAAATGCAAAAGGACCAGTAGTCTTTTCTGCCATAACATTTAAAATCTAATTACATGGGAGGAAATACAATGGCTGAATGCAAAAGATAGGCAGCTGAACAATTTAAAGTAATATCAGTAGCGGGTGGCTGCATGACACAATTCAGATGAAATGCTTAACCATGGTTTAGAAGAGGGATAGTAATCATTCAGCCCTCCAGATATTGTGATATTGTAAGTATCAGCATTCTTAGCCAATGGTGAGAAATGCTGAAAGTCACAGTTCAACATCATCTGGACTCAGGGGCATATAATTTGCAACTTTGGTTTAGAACTTTGTGAACGAGTTTGCAATGAATTTCAAGAACTGTGCATTCACTCTCTCTTTTGGCATCTTCCTATACTTTAAGCAAAACTCTCTAAGTATAATAGAAGTCGCTAGCAATTTCCTGGCAGTTGTCACAGACTTCATAAGCTTCTTCCCCACTTTGTCATATTTCTGTGCCCAGGTTTACCAAATGGCCACTTTATGAAACTGAAGAGGTGCCATGTTATTGTTTCCACAATGCTTTGGAACAATACTACATTTGGAGCATTATGGGGATATCAAAAAATAGGCAAATTGAGGGTGGCCACCACAGACACTTCTGGTTGTGTTACTCAATGCCCACCACTTCCAGTAGGAAGAGGACATTGATGCCAGGGAGGAGGGCACTATGTTGAAAGGCACTGGTTTTCTTTCCCTTCCTCCATGTCTTAGTTTGCTATTACAGATTGATAAGCCCTTTCTGAAATTAGAAATCCTCAAAAGTCCAAAATCGCATGAAATAGTGGCACCATTGCTTCCAGATGGCTCAATGCACATACACTTTTTCATGCTCTAAATTATTTTGTAATATAATATAATACTAATAATACAATATAATAATATTAATTATATATTATATATTACATGTAATATAATTAATAATATTACAATATATAAATATAGTAGTAAGGTAAAGGTTTTCCCCTGACGTTAAGTCCAGTCATGTGCTCATCTCCATTTCTAAGCCGAAGAGCCGGCGTTGTCCGTAGAAACCTCCAAGGTCATGTGGCCGGCATGACTGCATGGAGCACCGTTACCTTCCCGCCGGAGCAGTACCTATTGATCTACTCACATTGGCATGTTTTCAAACTGCTAGGTTGGCAGAAGCTGGAGCTAAAAGCGGGCGCTCATTCCGCTCTCGGGATTTGAACCTGGGACCTTTCGGTCTGCAAGTTCAGCAGCTCAGTGCTTTAACACACTTCATCGCCGGGGCTTCTATATATATAGTACAATATGGTAATTTATTGCCAGTATTGTGCTATGCTAATAATATAATATTGTATGTAAATGTAATTTGTAAGCCACTCTGAGTCCCCTTTTGGAGTGAGAAGGGCGGGATATAAATGTATTAAATAAATAAATATTTTAAAATATTGTGTAAAAAACTACCTTCAGTCTCTGTGTGTAATGTGTATATGAAAGATAAATGAATTTCATGTTTAGACTTGGGTCCCATCTCCATAATATCTTATTATGTATGTATATGCAAATACAGGTATTCCAAAATCAAAAATAATTCTTGTTTTGGGCATTTTGGATAAAGGATACACCCTATACACCCAAACCAGTGAAATGTGATCTGTGCTTCTCTTGCATTCGAGACTGTAAACATAAGTTAGTTTAATTGTTGCTGTAGGTTTGTTCACCTAGCAGCAACCCAGTCAATGATACAAGACCTCACTTTAATAAAATAGGTTTTATCAGAACCTTTGAAATGATTAGGATAAACAAATGACACAATAATTCACCTATATGCATATTTTTTATTCATTCTCTTCCTCCCCTGCTACCAACCCTCCCATGCTGTTCCTAAAGAACTCCCAGCCTATGGTTTCAACTGTGGATTTGGCTACAGTTCTCAGAAGACAATTTGCCGTTGGGAGCATGATGGCCAACTGGACCTGAGGTGGGCTGTGCTTACCAGCAAAACAGGGCCCATTCAAGACCACACAGGTAAAGTAGGGTTCACATCCAAACTGGGGTGCAGTGGGATGGAAAGAAAAGGGGAAAAGGTGCATTGTGTTTACAATTTTCCACAATGATGTAAAGGACAGAACTGTTTTGGTAAAATTATGGCAAGATTTATTTGTACTGAAGCCCTTTTTTCTTGAAGTGTGCAACTTCCCAAGCTTTGGCCAGGACGTTTACATATAATGGCTATTTTCAAGGTACTTTTAGAAGCCCATTTGCAAACGTCCCTATTTAATAAAATTTCAATCCATCACATGTTTCCTACTTGTTATTTTAGCGACACATTCAAAGACCACTGAGCAAAGGCCATTTTGTGACCTTCATATATCTCAATTATTGTTCTCTTTTTCATTATGTAGATGAGTCAAAAATGCTGGCAATAACACCCCACATCTCCACTTTCAGAGCCCCCCCCCCCTCCAACTCCTTTATTTAATGAGAATGACAAGGAAATTAGACAAAATTGGGCTCCTTAAATTTAGAGACACTTTCAATTGAATCTTAAGACAAGTACATTTAGTTTTAGGGAACGGGGGAGAAAACTTAAAATACTTTGAGTATAAATGGCACTGTACAAATAAATGGCATCAAATTAACCGAAAGGCAGTTAACTGAAATGAAGGCTGTGATAATGGGGAAAAATCATGCAAAGTAAAATGAAATGACTCAGTAAGATCTGACATTGAAGGGAGGTTAAAAGCCATGTTAGCCAAGGACTGACAAAATCTAAAAGGCATGCATAAGTTGAGCTCTAATTAAGACAAAGAAGGCAGAGTTCCTGACCCAGCGCTGCAATAATATTCTTGAAATGAAAAATATTTGAACTTTGCCATGAGTGTCTAGAGACAAGCACAACTTGTCCTCTCACTGAAGGCCTGGAAAGAAAATGACATTTCTTAAATGAGGTTTTGTTATCACTAGGCTTTAGAGTTTCAGGTGCCTTTTTACATTCCAAGAGCTGTAATCTGGAAACGTTTTCTTGGAAGCATTGTGAGTCTGGTTTCTTCTTTTCTGCTGTGACATTTTTGGCAGTGCTCAGACTCATTTTGCTAGCATTTAAAGAGGAAAATCAGCTGCCGTTTCACACTGTGACACACAAAGAGCCACTTTAAGTATTTTAGAAAAGTGGAGCATAAATGTATTGAAATTAATTAATTAAATGCAGAAGCACTGTTTGTCGCCATTATCAAAATGCAAGTGGGTAGACTGAGTCAGCATAATCCTCTGAGATACGGGGATAAGATTTCTTCAATTCCTTTGGAACATTTGCTCTTCTCGTGAATGTATCAAATGTTCGCCAGCTAATTTTAGTATTAATTACAACAGGACTAAAATGTGTGTGAAAAGTCATTAGGGTTCCTATCCTAGTACAGTAGACACTTTGTATCTGCTGGCATTTGGTTCCGGTCTACCAAAATCAGTACATGCTCAAGTCCCATTATATAAAATTGTGTGTTGTTGTTATTTTATTGTATGACACAGCAAACAAGATAGACATGCTGGATTTCATATCACAAAATCACAAGTCGAACACTTCCCAAGCGTTTAGGACTGTGTGATGTATTTTCGGATGATGCATGCAGATCCCAGTAGGGTGGCCTTTTGCAGTTAGCAGATCGTGATTTTGTCAATGTCTATTGTTTCCCAATAATAATTTATTATTATTATAATAATAATAATTATTATTATTATTATTACTATTATGTTTATTATTTATGTTAATTATGTTTATTTATATCCCGCTTGTTCTCTCCACATGGAGACTCAAAGTGGCTTTGAGTAAAATGGTTTCCCTTCTGTAAAATGGCAAAAATCAAGGTCTCTTTTTAATTTTTTTTTACTATTTTGAAGTCAGGGAATATTTGGATTCATGAATCTGTGGATACAGAGAGCCAACTGTATATATCAAATAGCTATCCACCTTGGTATTATTCATTCCCTGACCTTTGGTGACCCTATCACGGGATCTCGGACAAATGGAATTAATTATATATACGTTTTTAAGGTTTTTATAATGTGTTTTAACAATGTTATTAATGGATCTGTTTATATTGTTTTGTTTTTATGATTGCATTTTGGGCATTAAATGTTGCCAATTTTTGTAAGCCGCCCTGAGTCCCCTCGGGTGAGAAGGGCGGGGTATAAATGTTGTAAATAAATAAATAAATAAATTTTCCTGGAAAGATTTGTTCAGAGGGGGGGTTGTCCATACTATCCCCTGAGTTATTCATTGTCCCCCATGGGATGATGCATCAAGAATGTTCATGCCAGTAAAATGTTGACTTTGCTGGAAAGGGGAGATTAGAGAAGAGTTCATTACAAGGTGACCTTCAAGTCTTCTTTGCAGACTTGTAGTTCTGTAACAAATCTGCAGATAAGGCCAGATCAGTTTCAGAGTACTTGAGCTTTATCAGGTTTAAGAGAGCCAAAAGTGAGCCATTATTTCTAATGCAGTATTTTTGTCACAGCAGGAGATGGCAATTTCATTTACTCACAAGCTGATGAAAACCAGAAAGGCAAAGTTGCACGGCTCATCAGTCCCATCATCAACCCGCAGAACTCTGCACTCTGCATGACTTTTTGGTATCACATGTCAGGCCACCATGTTGGCACGCTAAGAATCAAACTGCGGTACCAGACACCAAAAGAATATGATCAGGTCTTGTGGACGCTTAGTGGAAATCAGGGAAATTTCTGGAAAGAAGGGCGAGTATTTCTTCATAAATCTGCCAAACATTACCAGGTAAGTAAGTACCAATATATAGCTTTGAAAGAGATGTTGTTTTGTGTACAGAAGGTCTCCTTAGAATTTTTCAAGCAGAGATTCCAGGGACTAAATCTGGGACCTTCTGCATATAAAGCCCATGTTGTAATACTGAACTATGATATGTCTCTTTGTCTTTGACTCTTCATTTTCTCATCCTGCTCATCCCTATCACTGCCTCCTAATACAAAAAGACAAAACACTTTTGCGAGAGATATGAACTGATCACATACAGAAATCCTCCGAACAGCCTTAGGACATTTACATTTGTGAAGCTGAAAGCAGTCCCTCCTTCAGAGATATGTGTAGATCAAATGTATATTGATCAACATGCTCATTGCATCTCTCTACTAATTCCTATGTTCCATTAACGATGATCAGATGATAACATAAATAGCATGAGGGAAGATCTGAGGTGATTTGATCTTTATCATATGGAAATGTCCAAGGTCAGCTAAGTCTAAGTAATGTGGAAATTGCATTATATTTCATAGATGTATTGAGAAGGAAAACCTATTTTTACAAATTATCCCTCATGTCAGAGTTCCTACTTTATATTTCCATTCTTTTGTTACATTAGAAAAGAAGAAGAAAATGCATGACTTAATCTTGACACGTGCTAGTCAAATGGTATCACTTTATGCTCTTCATTGATATCAAATAATAGGAATGCCTAAGCTCTGCTGGCCATTAGAGCTAACTTGTACAAATACAATACTTTTACCAGGTGATGGTAGAAGGAGAAATAGGAAAAGGAACTGGAGGAATTGCAGTTGATGACATTAACTTTGATGGCCACATCACCCAGGAGGAATGCCGAAGTAAGTATAACTTGCTGTGAACTACAAAACATTGCACGCAAAACAAATTCTTGATATGGCATCTTGGTAACAAATACAAGGATCCTATTTTCTTGCCTCATTATGCAAATGTTTATCTGATTGAAATTTATTAGATTGCTGATAGCTCAGTCCTTTGGACAATTTCCATGGGATGATTTGCAGTTGATTCTATTTAGGTTGAGACTATATATGAACTTCATAGTTATGCTGGAATCTGACCATATCAGTCTTGTCATTCTCCAAACTTGTGCTATCGTTGCCTTAAGACCACAAAGACAATTAGGCTGAAGTTGTATAATCTTCGGAAATGTGTTCCAGACTTCATAAAGTAGTGTGAGATGGCCCTGAAGAAGTCATTAATAGATAGTATACATACTCAAGTTCAAGCCATCACATCTCCAGATCATGTTCTTTATCCATATAGCCTAGTATTTCTACTCAGAGCTTTATAGGATTTCAGACAGAGAGAATCCAGTTGCTACTTGGTACTGTTTAGGCAGAGATGCAATTTATTGAACCTGGGATGATGTTGTTGTGGGCCTTCAAGTTATTTTCCATTTTTGGTTACTTTAAGGCACACTTATCAGAGAGTTTTCTTCAGAAGATTTGTCAGAGACGGCTTCACTCTCTTAGCCTTCCTCTGAGACTGATTGTATGATTTGCCCATGGTCACCCATTGGATTTCCATGGCTGCACAAGGATTTGAACCCTGGTCCCCCAGAATCCCAGTCCAACACTCAAATCACTACACCAAACTAGCTCTCACCTGGGATGTTATATCAATGCACTTTGTGGTTTATTGCTGTCTTTCCTTGTCCATGAAAGGAAAGCTACACTACGTTATGAATCCTGGGACATTGTTTCAAGGACCACAAAACTGCAGCCTAACTATGCAATAAATTGGTTATTTTTTAAAGGTACCTTTCTGCCATCCTTACATCTTGTTCTGTGCACAGAATGCACAATAGTAGGAATGTGACACAATATCCAGTCCCATGAAAAACTGGTTATTTATAAGAGATCTGTACTTAAATAGAGCTGTCAAGAATTTTGTTCCCTGTCAGTTTAGATTCTAGACTTTACAAGCCGATTCCACAATTAACTTCACTTCGGTCTAATAATTTATGTGTGATTGTGATCAAAGGATGTATACCTTTCAGTTCAAACCACAAGTCTGACTGTTCTGAAATCCTTCTTTGTGCATTGCAGCCAGCAGTATTATTTTTTGTGATTAAGTGCTGCTGGTATATGATTATGGGTTTTACAGCACTGGGCTCCAAGATTATGAATGCATTGAAAGAAACATGCTAATTTTGCCTACTGATTTTCATTTTCCAGAGACAGAAACTCCCTGCTGATAACTCTAAAAACGAGCCAAGCTGGGGTGGAGGGAGGACTTCTAATCCCCTTTTTCTTCTTTGCTAAATATGGGAGACCAGGTTAATGAACAGTTATGTCAAGCTGACATAATCATGCTCCGAGACAGGAGGAAAATCCTAAATACCATTATTGCCAGCATGAAAGCCAATCAGTATTTTGTCACCCTAATAATCAATGTCAATTCTCGTTGCTTGCAGGAAATGAAATAGTCGAAGTAGAGCCAGATATTAATCAAACAGGTAACACGCTCTTTTTGTTTTAAAAAAACTTCGTTGAGTGTTGTGTGAATCTGTGCATTGCATTAACTTATTTTGGTCTCCATTTCAGTAATTGTCCTTAAAAATGCCTCCTCTACATGAATCTATATAGATTTTATTTACTAATATGGAGACATTGTTTAGCTTTTATGCATGTTTTTGAAAAGTATAAAAATCTCCTTGAAATGTTAAGCCTGGAGACAGAAATTATAGTTTGCGTGTTGTTTTTTTTAAGGGCATGGCAGCAGGTGGTGTGAGAGAGGCACCATTAGTCGCAGTGTATACTGATTTTACTGAATTGTTGTGTTCCAAACACTGTCTGGGGAAATCAGCAGCAGCAAGAGCAGAACATTGTTCAGAAGGGCACAACAAGGACTTATTTGCCTTGCATCTGAGCTCAGAGCTACTTCCAATAGTTTCATCTCAACAGTGTTGTTCTATATCAAGCAACATTAAGGAAACAAGATTAATGTCCAAAGGATTTGCAAAGGATAGTAACCCAGACCACAAAGCTTATTTAATTAGGTGTATGCAAATAAAATTGTAACGCTTATACCCTTGTGTTGTCCACAAGAATGGGATCTGGTTTGTTGCCTCTTTATGTTAACTCAAAACACTACGTAGGGGGCCCTTTGTATTCAGAGTAATGATCAAATGCCCACATTTCCAACCTTTTCATGTCCTCCTCTTTCCAGCCACCTAAAAATAACTTCTTGGGAAAAACTAGGAAAATTAACTTCCATAATTAAAAAGGAAGAAGCTCTAGTGCACATGCAGAAGGTCTCATATATGTTATGTATGTATATAATCTAGAGCCTGGAAAAATTATCTAAAAGCTGCATGATCTCGGGATAGTCAACAATACCCCTGCAAGTGCACAAGTGGTGCAGCCCCGATGGCACAATGGGTTAAAACCCTTGTGCCGGCAGGACTGCTGACTTGAAGGTGAGGTTGCTGACCTGAAGGTTGCCGATTCGAATCTAAGGAGAATGCGGTTGAGCTCCCTCTGTCAGCTCCAGCTCCCCATGCTGGGACATGAGAGAAGCCTCTCAGAAGGATGGTAAAACATCAAAATATCCGGGCATCCCCTGGGCAATGTCCTTGCAGATGGCCAATTCTTTCACACCAGAAGTGACTTGCAGTTTCTCAAGTCGCTCCTGACACCAAAAAAAAAAAGTGCACAAGTGCATTGTTTTTTAAGAGCCTGATGATTAAACCAGTCTCCAAACACAATTGAGCCTGTATAAAACGGCATTTGTGCATAGCAGACAATTTAGGGAAACAGAGCTGTTTGCCTTAGTAGCTAGTAAGTAATAGTAAAATAATATCTTTAAAATAAACAGTAATTCAGTAAATAACATATGGTCTCCAATTTCAGCCCTGCCTTTACCTTTTCAACTGTCTCCATAGAGCCCAACGTGCTTTCCAAACCAGTTTTCTTTTATCCCTGTGTGTATTTACTCGGCATCCCATTAGAGCGGCTCTTCTTTATTCCACTGCAGGGTTTACTCCAGATTACCATGGAAACGGGGAGCCCTACGATGACATCTCCAGAAAGCCAGGTAATGTCCTCAAGACGCTTGACCCCATCCTCATCACCATTATCGCCATGAGTTCGCTTGGAGTACTTCTGGGGGCCATCTGTGGAGTCATTCTGTACTGCGCTTGTTGGCACAATGGGATGTCGGATAGGAACTTATCTGCACTGGAGAACTACAATTTCGAACTTGTGGATGGCGTGAAATTGAAAAAAGACAAACTGAATGCACAGAATACTTATTCAGAGGCATGAGGAGGATATAGCTAAAGAGATCGTGGAGAATTGAGATGGAAGGACATATCGCTAGCTTATGCTGGGGAACTGTGGATCTTCTTTTACTGTACAGGCTGAAAACTGCGTTGAGGACGCTGAGCCAAGCTTTTCTCAGGAGCTTCAGTGAGTGTAACAGATGTACTAAAACATGGACAACAATCTGTGTTAAACAATCTGAATCATGTACAGTCTACTTCTGTTTCTGTTTTGATTTGAAATAATCAAATGCTGGTGTTGAGACCAAGTATGATTGACTTAAGAGGGGATGTTTCTTTTCCTATATATTTTTTGTCCTTCCTTCCTTCCCTCCCTTCCCCAATTTCCTCCCGTCTTGGTTTTGTTGCCTTCCTCCCCACCCTCTGCCCTGTTGTATATTTTTGTTATTAGTATTATTATTATTATTATTTCTTACTGTGCAAAAATCCAAGATGCTGTCACAAAGTGTATTTTGGTGGGGGTCCTTTGGATGGACATACTGTCTGTAGCTCAGTGCCCAGAAAAAATATCAACGTAACAGCAGCTTAGTGGGTTCCTGAACCTGTATTTGTGTATAATTGCTTGTGTTGTGCATAGGCAAAGGAGGGTTAGGGTGTTTTTGAAAACAAAACAAAAAAAGTACTGTAGCATCAGTACTAGTATAGTGTGTCAGCTCTGTTTAACAAGCAATACAGTCAGAATTTTATTGGTGTTTCTCAATGTTGTACTAAACCTTGTGCTTGTGAATTCCATACAAGAAATACGTGCCATCATCCAGAAACAACCGGCAAACCGAGTGTACTGCCTCTAATTGTAAGAAAACAAAGCAAAAGTCCTTGGCACTGGCTAGTGTGTGTCCTCTAAGTGCCTTTTTGTTTGTACTGCTTCTCATTGTGTTAACATTAACTCCACCTTTGTCTCTCTCCAGTTAAAGTCCTTATTACTTAGCCTGAGGGCTCACTGACTAACAAGAAAGTATATTTTAGTGTAAGTAAACCTTGGGAAGGCAAGGGCTAAGGAAATTAGCGTGGCTTGATTCTTCCACTTCCTGTATTTCAATTTAATGTTTCTGGACCATTTTTGTACAAAGCTGCAATATTTCCCCCTTCTCCTTTTATTGTTCTTTCATATAGAATGTATTTTCAAATATAATCACTCACTTCCTCTCTCTCTTTCAAGCTCTCTATCTCTCTCTACTTCTCTCTCAAGTAGATTGTTGCATAAGTATTTGCCATTGTCAAGGAAAGGAAAATGCAGCTTTAATTCGCTGGTAATGGCAAAAAATGGATTTATTAGATCTCGCGTTTTGTTTTGTTGGTTTCTTTTCCGTATTTTAATTAAGGGAGATTTCTTAACTGTACACACCAGAGTTGAACTTTGGATTTCTTGTTAGCAACATAAAGTGACAGTATCTTTTCTTTTTCCTTTTGAAAGCCATGAAATCGGTCATTTAATTCTGTGCAAGGCTTTCATATTAATAGATAGCAAAATATGGTTTTTTTATTTCGCAAAACAAAGAATGTCTCTTGCCATCTACTAGCCATGCTATCCAATGTAAGAGTGGTTATCTCAATGTAGGACATGTTCACCTTAATTCGAGTTACACTGATGCTGCTACCAGTGGTGCTGTGTTGGCTTGGTCAGCAATGGATAAGGTAAAAATCAATAAATCAATGTATAACATATTAATACGAAACTGGGTTAAAATATTACAGATTAAAAACCCATAACATTGTAAAGAATGTACAAGCCCAGTCAAAATCAGATCACACTGTGTAGAACATTTATATTTCTCTTTCTTTTTCAGACACAGATTGTGTGATACTGTAAATGGGCATCTATATCAAGAAAGCAACAATGGATGCAATGCATTTAGGAATTTTAAGTATTCTCCAAAATATGTAATTGAGTTTTTAAATGACAACTGGGAGTTAAGTAATCATCAAGTGATTTTGTCCTTTTCAGTTTAACGGCAATGGAAATTATTTCTATCAAATGTGCCCTTACGTGGTGAGAGTTGGGAGCCATCAAATCAAAATGAAGCTATAAAAGCTGGACTTAACTCAGATTTACAAAAAACTAACCAACAGAATTCAAGGCTAAACATTTACCACAAGGGAAAAGTATTGTATACATCAGATTTAATTCCTAAATGCATTATCCAAATTACATGGGTTGAAACACTCTGCTAATTAATTATTCCAAAGAGAAGATCCAGCTCAAAAAAATTTCATCTTCACTTGGATCATTTAATGTTTAGTTGCGTAATTATCAGCTTTGCCTTAACAATGGTTATCACATGGGCATCTTAAGATCAACGACTTAAAAGCATGCGAATATCATTTAAGAAGTGGAGCTTGCCATACATAAAAGCTTGTCTCTGGCAGAACTCCAGAAGCAATGGGCAATCACGGTTCTTGAAAATGAAAATGGACTTGTTCACAAGTTCTCTACAGAGTCCTTTTGGCAGAGCGACGTCTGTTTTGGCTGGTAGCAGTTCTCTGTGATGTCAAACAAAGAGGTCATTTCTGATTCTACTAGAGATGTAAAAGACTGATCCTGGGACCTTTTGCATGCAGAGCATGTAATCTACCATTGAACTTCTCATCACTCAGCCCTCTAACTCTAGATAACTTTCAGTAGTCTGTGAACTGTCGCCTTGCAGCATTATTGTGCTTGAGCTGATGCTGATTATATGAAAGCTTTGTTTTGTTATAGCTCATTCACACACGTTAAAAATTACTAGTTGATACAAAGCAACAGACAATTAATACGCAAGTGTGAACTACTGCCAGTCCAGTAGAGTACAACCTGTACTATTATTCAATGCTTATTCAGTGCAAGAAGCCAGAGGTGACATCTTCACTGTACCAGGGTATCTAACACAAGGAGATGATGTTGGATTCCACCCAGCATCAACCCTAGATGACATGATGAATCTTAAGTTATGAGGGGAGTTGTCATTCAATATCTGAAGACCACAGGTTCCTTGCCCCTGGCCTCACCGTCCAATCCTCTGCATATTTACTCAAAAGTAAGTTCTGCTCTGCTCAGTGGGACTTAAGTCTAAGGAAGCACACAGGGCTACCAAATGCTTTTAAACAATGTTGTTTGGACCTTTATATGTACTACCATGAACAGCTTTCATAGGACATCATGGAACATGATAGTGTGAATCTCTTCCCTCACCTCCCTGTTTGAAAACAAATGCTTCCATTCCTAGAAGGCTAACTACACTTGGTCCAGCCTACCTCCACACACATTTCAATTTGTTGAAATTGATGTGGGTTTAGCTATTTATTTTGTTCTAGTTGGTTTGGGATTGAATCCAACCATCTCCACCCCATATCGCCTTAATTTGTTTCTCTGTGTGCCAGTTGCACACAAATAAAACTTTCTTCATCCTGGACTTAACTCCAGAAGCAGAAGGTCAGTTCTTCTGGGTTTTCCTGGAAAGGATTAACCTCTCGTCTTTCTTTTTTCTACTTAGAGACAGAGATTGTTCCTTTTTTTAAATAGTTACATTGACCCATGGATAAGTTGATCCAGGATTCGGGGTGTACCTTTTGACTAAAATCTCTAGACATATACACAATAATGTGCCCCATGGCAGCTAGCATCTTCCATGTCAATTGTTCGATGAATCCTTTTGGGGTTTAGTCTGGACCAGTGGTTCTCAACCTGGAGTCCCCAGATGTTTTTGGCCTTCTGTCCTGCTAGCATGGAAGCCAGCAATCATCACAACCTGAGTGTAACGAAGTACTAACTGCATGGGAAGAGTAAGACAATCCATTCTTATACTCAGCCTCAACCTCCAAGCCTGCTACCTTCATATGTCTATCTCTAGCTGGAAGTTATGGGAGTTGTAGTCAAACACACCCAGGAGAAGTGAGTTAGGGATTTCTGCAGTGTCTGTCAAACACTAGAGCAGAGACTGAAGAACCTATTTGTTCAAATAGGAGTTGAATCAAAACTGCCCTTCAACAAAGGAAAAGTGATACTGCAACGTTAAATGAAAAAAGTTATCTTGCACTGATAAATATATTTAAAAGTTATATGTTTATAAAGTTATTAATTTGTAAAGGCAGTGTTACAAAATGTTCAGTTTATATTGTTTTAGATTGTTTCATAATTTTGAAAGTGTAAAATAACGTATTTTTTTCTTTATAAAAAAAATCCTATAAAAATCTTCTGTAGTGAAAGGTTTTCATTTTACTGGTATGTTATTGCTTCATGTTTTGTATCATTATAAAACTTTGTGCAAATTTTTTTACAGAAATTTTTTATTTTCTATGACAATATGACACTTTTAAATTGTTATTTCAAAAATGAACAGCAAAGCCTTAACTTTAAATGACGTTTGTATTCTCGGACACTGAGTAGCATTAAAAACAAGCAAACATAGGATTGAATTGTAATTTAAATTTCCAGACAATGACTACTACATTCCAAAGAAACAGTTGAATTAAACATTTTCATAAAATACCCCATACCTTCATGACTTTTATTATGCTTACATTTGTACTGGTTTTAAAACATGCCCATTCAAAGCATATTTATAGGATATCATTTGTTAAGACAAAACTTGTCACCAAGAATAAATCAAAGTTCCACTGTAAGAAATTCCACTTCCAAATGCACCTGAAGATGAACATTACATTTCTTTATATTAGCTGTTGAATATTCATATCCCCTGAAACTGAAAGTCAGCAGAACATCCCTATGCAGAAGTAAACTTTATTGAATTCCTAGGCTACACTATAGTATGGCAATCTAAATTGCAGTTCATGTATTATAGATGGGATTGACACTCCCCAGAGAACAAAACCTTTGCATTTAAATTGTTTTCTGGTTGCAGATGAGCTATTTGCAAAAGTCTACTGAATTACAGAAAAACATAAATCTGGCAGAGCTACCATTGGTGGCATAGAACTACTACCCGACACCAGATCTTGGAAACAATGGCTGGAAGTCACATCTCATTTACACATGCATAACCTAGAGTTGTGCATTTATAATTTATTTATATTCACAATCCCAACAGTGTAGTGAATACACAAAGATTGTAGAAGTCCCAAAGTCCAGACTTACTAGGGTGCAGCCACTGCAAGCAATGGAGGTCTGTTCTCCTGTTAATTAGGATGCAGCAGATTGATGATTTCACACTCCTTCCAGCAGTGGTTTCTAGTGTAAGGTGAAATCATGACAAGGGATCCCAGTGTACTGAAGACTGTTGGTGGAAGAAAGGGTTGAAACATCTGTATACTGTGCTCCAATCAATAAGAGACCAGTAAGTATCAGGCCAGAATATGCGATTTAGATACACCACTAACTTAGCTACCATATTTACTCAAGTCTAATGTTCACTTTTTTTTTTGCTAAATTAGGTAAAGATAGGTAAAGGTTTTCATTAAGTCTAGCCATGTCCAATTCTGGGGGTTGGTGCTCATCTTAATTTCTAGGCCAAAAAGCTGACATTGTCCGCAGACACCTCCAAGATCATGTGGCCAGCATGACTGCATGGAGCACCATTATCTTCCCACCAGAGCAGTACCTATTGATCTACTCACATTTGCATGTTTTTGAACTGCTAGGTTGGCTGGGGCTTATAGCGGGAGATCACATCGCTCCCTGGATTCGAACTGCTGACCTTTCAGTCAGCAAGTTCAGCAACTCAGCAGTTTAACCTGCTGCATCACCAGGGGCTAAATTGCATTACCAAAATTGAGGTGCCCATTAGATCAGATGGCATGTTAGAATGTACAAACCTACTTTCATGAAAAGGCCCAGAAGAATCCAGAACTCCCAGAGGTTGGACAGAAAGGTGGAAGGATGTGAAGAGGCTGTGCCTCAGTGGTCTATGGCACATGGAGAAGGAAGAGGAGTGCCTGACTCGTAATCCAGTTGTTCCTGCCTCTTAGCCACAGATCCTGCCTCTCAGGAAGCCCTCGGGGTCTCTCAACACCACCACCATCAGCCCAGCTCAATTCTGCATGATTCCCAACTGGCCTCCTTCACAAGGCCTTCAAAACCTCCCCCTCAGATTTGAAGGGCGCATGAATGACATCCATTGGGAACTTCACAAGGTTGGTGAAGTCGGCAACCTTGACCTGACAGAGGAGCTCAGCTTCCCAGATGGCCTCATTCATGCCACTTGCCTACTTAGTGCACTGTGCCTGCATTATTGGGCACATTATATTCGAGGGTAAATCTATTTTTTTGTAATGTGCACCTTCAAAATTGAGATGTGTGTTGATGGCACATTATACTCGAAGAAAGCGGTATGTAACATATATAGAATTCTAGCCATTTTTCTTATCATCGCCTTGACAGCAGTATGGCAGCATGACATAGTAATTAAAGAGCTAGACCACAACTGGGGAGACATGAATTCCTATTCCTTACTAATGTATAAAGCTCATTCAGTGACTGAGTGACTCATCTTTCAGTAAAATCTACCTACCACTTGAGCAACTCGAAAAGAAGAAGGGATGAATGTTTAAATGAGAATTTGTTATAAGTTTCACTTATTACCAAGCAATTATTTTGCACAAGAAAGGAGGTGAATGCTGACAGGGATGTGGGAGAATGGGTTGAATCCAGATTTAGGGCCTCATCACATTTGCCACCGGAATTGCCACAGATTGTGGTGAATCCAGTGGTGCCCGGTGGGGGGGACCCATCACCCCATGCCCTGCATTGCCCTTAGGCCATCCCATGGGTGAAAGTATTCACCGCCTGGCTTCCCATCATTGATTCTATGCAATATGGGAAGTCTCTCACATTGCTGCTGTGGTGACCTATGCTGGTTCCTTTTCAGTTTTGCCACAGAGCTCTGCCAGAAGTTGTGGGATGGGAGCCAGTGGGATCTGTGGCAAAACTGAAGAGGAACCGGCATATGCTGCCGAATTTGGACAGTCTAGTGAGGTAATTAGTCATGTTAGAGCAGATCCACTGAAATCATTGGGGCTTGACAGATTATTTAAGTGTTTCAGATTAAAGTTCCACTTGTGTCAATGCAGCAAATCTAAAGCAAAATTAAGGCTGGATCTAGCCCTGTGCTAATGAGGCAGTCCCATAGTCATTGGGAGTTATTAGCCAAAAAGTATGTTTTCATGTCTCCACCTGAGGGTATTTTTAATGTGACTGAAACAATGGTCTCCATTTAATTTCTTGCTGGAATTTCCTTGTGGAATAGCCAGAGACCTCCAGATAAAGACCACTGTGGTAGAGCAATTAAGGGGACTTGAGATATTCATGAGATAACCTCTAGGCAGAGAGTTGGAAAGATATATGGTATTATAATTTAATGAAAGCTTCAGATTTTTAAAATTGTGGTTTTGCAGGTAACTGGAGGGATGAAATAAAACAGGCAGGAAGAAATTAAAGCTTTTAACAAATCATTGTTTCATGAACCGACAAGCTATTCAGCACAAAGAGTAGGATAAGGTAATTATGAGCTGTAATATGAATTAGCTGGACTGCCGGGATGAAGTACCATTCATGTTACTAAATTTCACACTTATCCAACAGTTAGAACCAAGTTTAGAAATTGTGGCTCAAGGGAAACTTAAACTAATGAATTGATTTTTTGTTAAATTAGAGTATTTATGAATAATAAAAGGCAGACAAAGACCAGAGTTACAGGTCAATGATAAAAATATGAGTTGTCCTCCCCTGATTATAATAAAAGGCTTCAGGCGAAAGACTTCGGTGCAGTCCTATGAACTGAACATGGCAGGCATCTTTGAAGTGTTGATTGGTAACTACTATTGGTCTGGAGCAGCAGATTACAACTTTTGGCCCCCCAAATTTTCCAGACTACAGTTTCCACAAGTCCCAACCAAGAGACCCAATGTCAGAGATCCTAGAATTTGTAGTGCAAAACCTGGTGGGTGTGAAGATATTTCTAGAAACTGGCCTCTAGAATAACGGCACTAATCAACATGATGCTTAAGCTCTTGCTGCTTTAGCCGTTACTGTAGCTAGTCCTACTTTTACTAAATGGTTGAGCATCCCTTCTTTGGATTTTTGCAATGGAAAATACAAGCAGTCCCCAAGTTGCAAACAAGATGGGTTCTGTAGGTTTGTGCTTATATTGAATTTCTATGTAAGTCAAAACAGGTAATTTTTTTAAGTGCTACTCCAGACAAAAATATATTCTTTTTAGTTTTGGATAGCATAAGGAAGTGTTAACAGCCCTGTGGTGTTTGTTTTGCTGTCTATGCCCCACTTCAAAAGATTTCACCTAATTTCCTGTCCCTGTGATAACTGGATTTTGAAAAAAAAATGGCTTGTTGTGGAAATAAGTATTGGTGCTAAAGTTTCAATGGAGACACTTTTTTCCCATGATAACTCTTTCAGGAGTGAATTTCCCTTCCTAGAGGTAGATTTCCCTCACTTCTTGTTGTCTCACCTCCGTAAAGTATGAGTCATTCGTACTCCAAAATCCAAAAGTGTCCCCATAAGTGCCTGAGATAGCAACACCTTTCTTTCTGATGGTTCAGTATAGCAAACTATGTTTCAGCCACAACATCATTTAAAATATAGCGTAAAATTGCCTTATGTAAAAGGTACATATGAAACATAAATGAATTTTGTGTTTAGACTTGTCTCTCATCCCCAGGATATCTCATTGTGTACATATGTGAATCCTGGTTTTCCAAAACCTGATAAATCCTATTATCCCAAACATTTTTGGTCTCAAGCTTTTTGGATTATAACCATTATAACCTTCGGTACCAACAATATCTAAGGAAACCTGTAGAATTACTTTTTTGCTGATTAAATTACTATCAAACTATGCACAAAAAAAAACCAACACCTTGAATTGAGTTCTGGAGAGAACAAGCTGTATTATCCAACCATAATACACAAAACCATCTGTATCAGTACTTAAGATCCTACATATAGATTACTATGGAAGACAATATGACACAGAGTAATGTCTTTGAAAGATCAAAGCAATCACTTAGATGCTACGGATGGTTCCTTGTAATCTTGATCCAAGCTCCCTTGATGAATTGTTTCAGTTCTTCAAAATGCCATATTCAAAGGCTAATACAATTCAAAATGTCATATATGAGGACTTTGGATAATAATTCTTGACATAAAGCTTCAGGAATTTAAAAAAATCGACCAATAACTCTTCAGCTGACAGTTCTCCTGGAAGATCTAAAGCCAGCAGTAGGTTGTTAATGTGCTTGAGGACTATGTCCAAGAGTTCTAGGCCAAAATTCTCTATATTACATATGGAAACATGAAGCAAGGAAAATTTTGAAACACATCTGTATGATTTGGCTTGAACCCAACATGGCACGGAAAACAAAATTATGCAGTGTTACACTACTGTAGAGTGTGTTTGACAGGAATAGCTTCTGACAGCACATGTCTCTTTAAATTCCTCCTCATTCATGCACTAATTAAACTCAACACAGTTACTAGAAATCCAAATTAAACTTTGCAATTCATTATTTTTGATTTGATGTCACAGATGCATCCGTTTTCTTGTTGATGTTTTTGCAAAGTTTATTTCAATGCTCTAACCCACAACATCACAAAATGAAAGATGTCAATAGTCTTTTTAATCTGGGTGTGATTCCACATGAAACAATCATTGGGTGATCACCCTGCCTCAGTTAGAGAATTTTATGTAGCACCCAGGTGACATCATAATCCATACTGACCCTTATTTTTCCAATTATGCATCCATCCTTCTTTTTTATCCACCAGAAAAGTGTCGAGAGGAGAGAAAGATAGCAGAAGCAGCACCATTTCTCTGTGAGTGTAAACAGGAAATTGCAGAACGGAGTAGAAAACTAAGAACAGAATTTGCCCATAAGAAGATGGCTTATCTCTCATTTGTCATAGATTTCTATTTTGTGTCAGCCAGAGCCTGGATCCCAAAATGAAAGGGTAGGAGCTTGAACCTCGGTAAACTGCACATTCACATGGAACAATGAAAAAAAGAAAGATCAACTTGTGGCACAATGGTAGAAGCACAAAGTTGTGGCCAGGAAACACAAAGTGATGAGGCAGAAACATTGTTTTCTTCATACTGTACTCATTCCAGTTTCCCTCCCTCTCTTGTGCTTTCTCCTCTCTCTTCATGAATCCAAACATAGCAGGAATAAGAACCACACAAAATCAACTAACCCAAAATTCCTCAAAGCAGACAAGAGCACGAGGCACCAGGCTTCTCCCTTGAAACCCTGTATTTTCACACTAGTGCTCCCTCTGGCACTAGCTCTTAACTAAAAAATACTGCTCGTATATCAAAGTGAAACCCAGCCAAGCAATGGCTCTTAACTCAAAACACTTTTAAATTTGGGATGCTCTTAAATCGAGGTCCCACTGTACAGGTATTTAAAATCCAAAAAACATCTGTTCCCAAGCAACTCCAACTCAGCTTTGAGAAGATCTCCAATTCAGCACCTTGTACCATCATAAATAAATGTGGAATTGGATCGCAACCTGGTTTATGAGATTTTTCGTCATGAAACTGTTCACACAACCTGTTTGTGGCTTTCATACAACCAGACCTTTTTTCCAAAGACATAAACCTTGTTTGATGCAATGCCTATTTTCTGAGCTCTAACACTGTGGAATGCATTTCTTTTGAGCGGCAATCAGTTTCCATTCTTCCTGCTAGCAAAGAGGGCTTGAGGACAACGCCATTCCTAGCATTAACAACAACAACAACAACAACAACAACACCTTTATTTTTATACTCAGCCACCATCTCCCTGAAGGGACTCGGGACGGCTTACATATGGGACAGAATGTCCAAGATACATAAAAGAAACAATCCATTAAAACAAAACCACCAGTAAAATAAAATAAGAACATCCTAAAATAAAAACATCTGTATAAAACACAATTAACATAATGGAAAACAGCAACATTGAGGCTCCATCAAGCCATGTTCAACAAAAACCAATGACATAGGCATGACTACATCAGGTCGGGCATGGGATAGGGCAAAACACCCTATGATAGGGCCAGAGAAATGGATAGGGTGCAGAGAACAGAGTACTATCTGGTGACCTAGGGACTGGGCATTTAGATCTAGGGACTAATTGTTATCAAATGCTTGTTGGAACAGCCAGGTTTTCATATCCCTGTGGAAGGAGGACAGTGTGTTTACTGATCTGAATCCCTTTGTTTTTTATCTTGTTTTTTAGGATGTTAGTAGCCACCTTGAATGTTAATATTACTTTCTTAATGGAAAGATGGAATAAAATTCTAATTTTTAAATTGTTCACCCTGTTTGACAAAGGCCCAACATGCATGCATGAACTTTTTGAGAATATCCATGGTGCAAAGCTATGTGCACACTAGGTTTGTGGATGCAGATTCCCAAAAATGATTTACCATGTGTACCGTCAGCCGATGCAACAAATTCTGTCCAGATTGGAGTAAGGGCTGATTTAACAGAAGAATAAGCCCTCTTTTTTTATTAATTCTCCTTTTCTGCCAACAAATGTCTGCATCTTTTGGCTCATTCCTTCATCATCTGTTTTCTCTTTTTAACTTCCAGACTCTTATAAACTCATCCAGTTATTAATAGCTGCTGGAGAAACAGTGGAAATCTTGACTAGCAGGATACTTTAAGCATTCAGAGATCCTCATGACTTGACCACAGAAATCTAAAAGATTTATTAGTTTCTCAGGCTCAGAACAACGGAATGGCTTTAGCAATGATACAGGTATGACAAGCTTTGCAGAAAGACCAAAAGAATGATTGTCTGGGATCTCCAACGAAAGAGATAAGAAAAGCATGCAGACTAGATTCATGGCCAAGCTACAAAAAAGTTACATAGCTAAACATTGGGACAGAATTAATGTTGGCTGGTAATGATGCCTGTAAGAGATAAATGGAATGTGCATGAAAGAACAGAGAAATGTCTACATCTGGGAGGAGGAGTAGATATGTAGCGCAGATGTAGTTCCGAGATCACTCAAATACTTGTATTCTGTATTTAGAGGAAAACAAAGGCTAGCCAACTTTGTTCAGTGTGGCAGGACATCTATTCACTATCAATTCCACATACCTTAGTTCAGTCCAAGTAGTGCATAGCAGCAAAAGAGCTCAAAACTGCACACTATAGGGGAAGAAAAAACAAAAATCTTTCAGAATGCTCTAAAATGTCTGAACCAAGGGACAATGCTTTGTGAATAGCATGTTGCTCAGTTATAGCTTACTTCTTCTAGCTGACCACTAGCAAAACTCACCAATTGAGTCATCAATATAATTTTGAAGGCTCTCAGATCCTCTGGATGGAGCAGTTCCTGGTATGTAAAAAAATAACTATTAGTCTGTTCAATGGCAGGAGACAAATAAGTAGCAATTCAAATGAGAATCATAGAATAATAGAATTGGAAGAGACCACATGGGCCATCTAATCCAACCCCCTGCCATGCAGGAAAAGCACAATCAAAGTATCCCTGACAGATAGCCATCCAGCCTCTATTTAAAATTTTCCAAGGAAAGAGCTTCCACCACACTCTGAAGCAGAGAGTTCCACTGTTGAACAGATCATACAGTCAAGAAGTTCTTCCTAAAATTCAGGTGGAATCTCCTTTCCTGTAATTTGAACCCATTGCTCCTAGCTTCAAGGGCAGCCGTAAACAAGCCTGTTCCCTCTTCCTTATGATATCCTTTCACATATTTATACATGGCTATCATGTCTCCTCTCAACTTTTTCTTCTACAGGCTAAACATACCCAGTTCTTTAAGAAGTTCCTCATAGGGCATGGTCTCTAGACCTTTGATCATTTTAGTCACCCTCCTCTAGACACCTTCCAGCTTGTTAATATCTCTTTTGAACTGTGATGCCCAGAATTGGACACAGTATTTCAGGTGAGGTCTAACCAAAGCGGAATAGAGAGGGACTATGACTTCCCTCGATCTAGACACTATACCCCATTTGATGCAACCCAAAATCCCATTGCCTTTTTTAGCTGCTGCATCACACTGTTGGTTCATGTTCAACTTTTTGTCTAAGAAGAGTCCAAGGTCTTTCTCACATGGACTGTTGTCAAGTCAGGCATCACCCATTTTGTATCTTTGCATTTCATTTTTTCTTAGCAAAGTTTGTTTTCTAGCAAATATCAGAGTAGTTGAAGTCCCCCATTACTACTATGTCTCTTCTTTCTGCATGTTTGGTCATCTGGTCAAGGAAGGCTTCATCTGGCTCTTCTGTCTGGCTTGGAGGTCTATAGTAGACCCCCACAACTATATATTTTTCAGCCCTCGTTCTCTTAATCCAGATGCTTTCAAACTGGTTTTGCTGTTTGCTATATTGCTATATTGCTATATTCCAATCATAGGATTTATCCCACCAGGTTTCAGTTATGCCAATTACATCGTAACCATTTCGTTTTGCTAGGAGTTCGAGGTCATCTTGTTTATTTCCCATGCTTTGGGCATTAGTGCAAAGACATCTAAGACCGTGGGTTTATTTGAGATCAATTGAACAGATGCACTGTCCACTTCTGCCTATGTAATACATGACAGAACAAAAAAGTCAATCGAATTGCACAGTTCTGCCCTGTGCTAATCTTGTGACCCACAGCCTCCAGCATTTATCAGATAAAAATTGGAACACGTATTATCAATATCAGATTATGGCCAAGATTTCAAAAGTAATAAATAAGTAATAATACACAGGCTAGGAGATGCTGCAGCAGTTTGCTTTTGCCTTAGTCTACTGGGAATGGTAAGAGCTCATCCCTCCCTTTCCTCTCTATCCTGGTGATTTAAGTGAGTGAAAGCCACTTCTATCAGCCACAAGAACTATGTGGAAGATGTGAATCATATTCCTGATTAATCCAGAACTTTCTAGTATTTGCTTGGTAGAGAGCAGGTTTCGAGGGCCTCTGGAGTGCCTTCCAATTCTTCAATTCTATGAATTAATCTTTTAAGAATGATGCCATGAATTTCTAATCCCAACCTAGAGCATTACGAAACTCATTTTCCCATGGCTGATTTGAGATGCACAATTACTCTGCGGAGTGAGTGGGTGGATATTCACAAAGTAAAATGAAGCATGAACGAAGTAAAAAGAAAAAGAAAAAATATCACCTGTAGTCATTTTAAATATCTAATCAGTTTTGATGCTTTCGGGAGCTCTAGCATCTAACAGATTAATGAAATGAGGTGAGAATAAGAATATCCTTTGGCAAAAGTTTATGCATTCCAGCAAAAATGCATAAGAGAACCCCATAGAGAATTTCATGGAGCTTCTCCGAATGAGGCCAAATTCTCAAGACTTTATTTAGTTCCCAGTTTCTCTGCACCCACCTGCTTCTCTCCATGGAGACAGATGGTAAATGCACTTTTCTCACCACACAGCAGAGAAATAGCAAACATGTCTCTCAAAGCACCCATTAATACTGCAAATGACAGCATCATATACCTTTCAGACCAAACAAAAGGCCCTCTCCCTTCCAAGTCCCTGGGCAATGAATCTGTGTAACCAACAAGATTTCCCAAATGCTGCCTGCAAAGCCAACAGTCTTGATAAACACCCATCTAAACTGAACACTGAAGGATGTAATTTCCGATAAATATGTTTAGGAGTTGGAACTTCTGCAAATATGTTTTGTCAGATACAGTGAAACACAAGATAGCAATTCTCCCCATCTCTTAGACTGGAAGTTTACTCAAATTGAATATGGTACAGATTTTTACTCATATTTAATATCCTATACAGCTCACCACAACTGAGGGCCGCAAATCCCTTATGGGTATGGGTACAAATCCCTATGCAAACCCACTGCAGAAACTTAGGCAAGCCATATTCTCTCAGCATGAGTAGAAAGCAGTGGCAACCCTCCTCTGAATAAATCCTGCCAAGAAACCCCTACAACAGACTTGCCTCAAGTTGACTTGAACACCAACATGGGAAGCAAGGATGAAGGATCTGTGGATAAGGTAAGGCAGCAAAAGAAATTCATCCCATGAAGTGGTATACACAGTGTCATCCTGTGTGAAAATCCTCAACTGAGGTCATTGTGATTTTCTCCAAGGTAAGTAAGTGTGCATAGGATTGTGTTGCAACCATTACTACACTTCAGAGCAATTTGAGTTTGTAGGATCAGATGGAGGCTCCTTCTTTGGAGGCTTTTAAGCAGAGGCTAGATGGCCAACTGTCGGGGGTGCTTTGAATGCGATTTTCCTGCTTCTTGGCAGGGGATTGGACTGGAAAGTCCATGAGGTTTCTTCCAACTATGATTCTACGATTCTATAGCAGCACATTCCATACGTTTCTCAGCCCTGTGACAATCCTGTTTAATTCAGTTGGCTGATTTACAGTTCTAATATTAAGAGAAAAGGAGAAAAATATGTCACTAGTTTCCAGCTTCAGGAAACACTTGCTACATCTACTGGCCTCCCACAGAAACCCAATCCATTGCAAAGGACTCTGAGATGTGTTCTAGAACACACAATCAATTCATACATGGCCTTGTCTGCCTGTTTATCTAGGTCTGTTGATCTATTGTTGCTTCATTTTGAGAAAGCATTCATCACAGAGCATACCTTTCATTTCTTTGTTGTTATTAAGCAGAGGCTGGATGGCCATCTATCAGAGGTGCTTCAAATATGGTTTTCCAGCTTCTTGGGGTTGGACTGGATGGCCCATGAGATCTCTTCCAACTCTAGGATTCTATGATTCTATCCTTTATATCAAGGGCTGCCAACTTGTGAAAGCTAGAGGGCCCACATTAGCTCCACAAGAGATCCTACTGGGCTGAATCCTCCAATTCTACCTTCTAAAAATGAAAATTATCCCCAAATGTCCCCCAAGCACCTTCTGGGATGTACAAGGGCAATGCTATTGGGGCCCCTTGGACCATTTTTAGTTTAGTTGGAAAGTGAACAAAGAGAAACAGTTTTTAAAGGCATATCCTGAGCATAAAGTGTCCAGGGGAGGATAAACATGTGACAAACATGCTGCCCATATGCTGAGGGCAAAAAAAAAAATCAACAATGTGAAAATTGATGGTGGAAATGAAAATTGTATTTTCGAAGTATTTGTCCACAATTCCTTATTTTTGCAGAAGGAAGCCTTTATGTTCTTCCAAGCAAAGAAACCCCAAGTAATTTTGTACCAGAGGCAAAGGACAGCGCCTTCTCACCTATCTCGTTTCATTTCATGTCCAAAGGTTCACTGACCAGGGAGGTGGGTCTGACTTCAGCCCTGGAAAGTAGAAGTTGGATTCCCTCAACCTCATGATACCTGAGGATTTCAGGGCTGAGGACAGGCTGGGTGGCAGACTTATGCAGCATGACTTTGTTACTTCGACTAGCAGCTCCCTTTGATTTTAATAAAAGAAACACACTCTTCTTAATGGAGGAACAGACCTTTTACGAAAACGCATGTGACAGCTAAAGTGCCTCAGTCAGCAGGGAAACAAAAAAGGTCATAATTTGTGTGAAAGGTTGATTAGCAAACGCCCCCCTCCCAAATGCCGTGCTAACAGGTCTGACCCCCCATGACATTTGGCAGTGTGAAATAAAAGGGGTGAAGCCTTCTCGGCTGGCAGGTGAGTATGTAATGGGAGAGATTGATTTAAAATCCTTGTCATTGTCATTTGGCACCTGCCTGCATAATGATCTTCAGCTCCTCATTAAGGACTCCTTGTACTTACAGAGCTTTGGGGAATGGAGATGGAGGGAGGAGACCCGGCGGCTTTGAAATGATATTTCATTGTTATGGGATTTTTGGCAGCTAACTCCCACTTATAAGGTATCAAAGCCATTTTACAACCCATAGTCTCCACTTTGGCACGGGCAACGCATACATTACCACCCTGGCTTTGTGAAGGCTCAAATCTCATTCTCGTGCTGAGTAGAAGTGCCAACTGCCAATGCATTGCATAATGAAACATGTCACCAAGCATTAGAGGGAACAGCAAGGTGCTAAATGGATCCAGGCTAAGCCAAACGCACAAACCAGGGCTGGCAGGGAGGAGAAACTGGCAACTAATGTCTATTCATAAGGCTGCCACCTTTGCACTGGACAGGCTCTGGTGCCTTATAGTTTGGCAGCTATACATCAGGCAGGAATTCAACAGGTGAAACTGTTGCTATGCTCCTAGACCGTCCGTATCTTTTGTACATCTAGTTAAAGATATAGCATACTTGCCCTCTCTCTGATTCTTTTGTTGTGATTTTTATTTCTTGGTTTGGACAGTTAGTGGCATGGCTAATCACCTCAAGGCACCACAGCTGTCTCTGTCCCTCCACATTTCACCATCACAACAACCCTGTGAGGTGGGTTAAGTGGAGAAAGAAAATGACTGTTGCAAGGTCAGAGGGGCGATTTCATAGCACAGCGGAGACTAGACATTGGATCTTCCAAGCTGTTACCCAATACTTTTACCACCACACCACATTGTTTCTGGTCCAGTGGCAGACAACCATAGAGGGTCCATACTTGCCCTGTTTTGTAGCAGACACCAATCCCTTATGAATTACAAAATCAGCTTAGTTTTTTCCAAAATAGTATCCTAAAAATGCAGTTTTGAGTCTTTTGTGGGCATCACAGAGGGTATCATTTAAATTGAGAAATAAGTCTTTGTTGCACCCCAGGCCTGGAAACCCCTATGATCACAGCACCATGCAAGAGTCCAGAATATAAGCAAACAGTTTATTGTAAAATATATCAAAAATGTTGGGGAAAAATTCGGGTATAGAGAAAGAAGAAGTATATCCAAAAAGGGTTTAACAATAAGGAATAATTCAATAGGAGTCCAAATATCTCAAACAGATTCCAAGGTAATACAATCTAGGAATAGCCAAAAATCACAAGAACAGCATAAATATCCTTAGAAAAACTTGATCATGAATATAATCGCAGGAACCTAGAAACTACCAATATACTTGAATCCCAAAATCAAAGGCTTGACTTGAAACATGGACCAGGAACTCAGGCCTAGCATCTTATGCCAAACGCTACGTTGCCTTAACTAACTTGAAGGTAAACAACTTGCCAATCAAAACCCGCCCATGAAAGCATTTAGTCTTCCCTGAAATCTCTCCCCAGCTTTCCCATGCAGACACTCTGCTCTGTGATGTCTATTGTCTGCTCTGATCTGTAAATGAAGGCCTGTGCTGATTTCCATATCTCCAGGTGCTTCGGTACTACTTACTTCTCCGCTGGACTCTTCCTTATCTAATGTCTCTGGCTGCTTGGTCTGACCTTGAAGGCATGCACTTTCACAGACAACTTTCTCACAGAAAGATTCACAGTCAGCTTTTTCACAGATAGAAGCATCATTTCCTTGACTTAAATCTTTATCACTTCTTGCCCCCAGAAACTCTACAGGCAATCCCACAATCCTCTCTAAAACATCATTGATCCCATCAGTCTGAGGCTGGTCTACAACAGTCTTGGAGATTTCTGGACTCTTGACCTTTTTTCATAATTTTTCAAAGGTGGCAAGCTGATGGGGTGGGAGGAGGCTACATAGAAGGTAGTGCACTGTTCCAAATTCTGTTTTCTACCATGGTGCATGTCTTCTCCAAATGATACTGTGACCTCCATTGTGACTTGCATTTCTGTAGCTTTGTTTTGCCTCAGCGCACTCTGAATTAGGTCACAAACACCAAGGTGGTAAGGCATGCAGTTGTTTGTAGAAAACACTGGTCAGCAGAGCAGATATTAGCCTATGCCTGGCTTCTACATGTTGTAAGTAATATATAAAACTTTCTGTAATTTTGGAGTCACATAATTGATGATGTGTGCATCTCTCCCCACATTTGATATTGAGAATGCTGAGGAACAAATGTAGTTCAAATGGAACAGAAAGAAGAAAAGAATCAAGCTACAACTGAAAATAGCCAGGATGAGTTGTAAGTGTGAATTATAAACTTGGCAAATAGTGCTGCTTATAATAGTTTTGTGGTTTTAAGCAACAGCTTTAACCCAAGGTAGGGAACCTGTAACCCTGCAGATTTTAATGAACTACTCATCCCTCAACACTTGCCAAGCAGCCTGGGGCTGGTGGGAGCTGCTATGCCACAATGTCTGTAAGGTTACTGGATTGCTAACTCTGAAGTTTGTACCATCACACATGCATCCTCCAAAAAGAAAGAAATTTATGGAGGGAAGGAGGCTTAAACAAAACTTCCACTGTCATAGTCTGCAGGGAGGACGCTCCCGTTCAATGGCCTTTGTCAGCCGTCATTGCTAACTTGGCTTTTGTGGCTGCAAATTAGACATTTCCGTGCAGGCCTTCATTCTGAATTAGCACTGATACGCTTCAAGGGCACGACTGCACAGTGATGACTGCGCCACTCTCATCTTGATGGGCAGCAGCAGCAGGTCAAACAGTTGAATGGGTTGCATTGATAGGGTCACTGGGAAGCTCCTGTACGAGCTTCTGCTTGACATTTACCATGGCAAGAAAGGCCATCTGCGTAACAGAGATCTGGGTCAGAAAGGGAGGGTGGTTGACAGCAGGGTTTCCAGATCCAGGCCCAAGGCACTGCCTGCATCTCTAAAGCAACCTTGTCAACCCTAGATGTTCCAGCTGGGATAGACCAGCTCTGATTTCCCATCTTTCTGGAGATGTTGGGAACTGTAATACATAACTTTTGAAAGCATCTGCGTTGGAGGAGTCTGCTGTAGAATCCTCCTTTGCTGCCACCACCTTATGATAATGTTTAATCACTCCAAATATATTTGAGCATTGAAATTGATCTAAGTTCACTTCAGTGTCACCACATAAACAACCCCGAGCCATGTAGGAAAACACAATCAATGCAGTCTCAACAAATGGCCATCTAGCCTCTGCTTAAAACCCCACAGAGAAGGAGAATCTACCATACTCCAAGGCAGCAGTTGTTGTGTCTTCAAGTTGTTTTGAACGTATTGCAAAAAAAATCACAGGGTCTTCTTGCTATTGGCTTCTTCTGGGGCCAAAAATGTGTGACTTGCCCAAGGTCACCCAAGGTCATGGCAAAACAGGGATTCGAAACCTGGCCTCTAGTGTCAAACTCAAACCACAACTCCCCTCTGGCTCAGCATGGTTAGTTAGCAATTAGAGTTTAGTTTAGTGTCTTAATATAATCTTACTTATAGTGTAGTGGAGTGTCAGGTTAGTTTAAACTGTAGTCAGTTGTATAGAAGTTTTATTATATGTATATATTCATGTATTCTCTTTTTCATCTTCTTTCATCTCTTCTATTTTTGAATATTTAGTACCTCTGTTGTACTCTTCAATACCCTCTGTTTAAATTTTAATAAAAGGTATAATACAAAAAAGCTTTAAAACTGCTTTAAAATTTACATTATAAAGAGCTTAAGATATCATTACACTTTATTCAACAGAATTCAAAGCAGTTAAAAACATAACCATTAAAAGTGTCTTAAAAACCAATACAGACAATACAGTACATTCTGAATTGGCCCATTCCCCTTGAGGAATTAACCATCAAAATCCTCTCAAAACAAACCTGCCAATGAAAGTAGAATTCAAAGAATAGTATAAGTTTTTGTAGAATCAAGTTTGTATCTAAGGAAGTAAACTTAGTCTATGAAAACTCATGCTATCAATTTTGTTTTCTCCAGCTGGGACTACACTGCCCTATAATGCAGTTTGAAACTGCATTAAATGGTTAATTAACTACATTGAACTGCATTATATGGATCTGTATTGGCCATATAATGGAGATAAAAGGTAAAGGTAAAGGTTTTCCCCTGACGTTAAGTCCAGTCATGTCTGACTCTGGGGGTTGGTGCTCATCTCCATTTCTAAGCTGAAGAGCCGGCGTTGTCCGTAGGCACCTCCAAGGTCATGTGGCCAGCATGATTGCATGAAGCACCGTTACCTTCCCGCTGGAGCAGTACCTATTGATCTACTCACATTGGCATCTTTTCAAAGTGCTAGGTTGGAAGAAGCTGGAGCTAACAGCGGGCGCTCATCCCGCTCCCAGGATTTGAACCTTTCGGTCTGCAAGTTCAGCAGCTCAGTGCTTTAACACACTTCGCCACCGAAGCTCCATAATGGAGATACAAACTGCATTATAAGGCAGTGTAGATCCCGCCTCAGTCTCTAATGTCCCTTTGCATACTGCTTTTGGAAAATTAGCCAGGAAAACATCCATCTAACCAAGGCATGGACAAACTTCGGCCCTCCAGGTGTTTTGGATTTCAACTCCCACAATTCCTAACAGCCGGTAGGAATTGTGAGAGTTGAAGTCCAAAACACCTGAAGGGCCGAAGTTTGCCCATACCTGATCTAACCACTCAAGGAATGGGATTCCAAAGCCTGGGAGCAGTCACCAAGAAGGCCCTCTCCCATATTCTCACCAGATGTATCTCGGAATGTGGTAGAACAGAGAAACGGACTTTCTCTGACAATCTCAAAGTCAGGGAAGCCCATATGGAAGAATGTAGTCATAGAATCATAGAGTTTGAAGAGATCTCAAGGACTCTCGAGTTCATCCGCTGTCCATAGCTTCCAAACCTGCAATGTTCCCATCACTTGCCTTAGTGCAATCGGTCCCTTCCACTTCCGTGCCGACATACTGGCAGCAACGTGATATCAGGAAAACAGGATTCGCCTTTTCTATACTCTCCCTCTTACTGTTCCCATGCTCACCATTTACCCTGTATTATATGCCATTTTAACGATGGAATTGTGCAACTGGGTCAAGAAGATAATAAACACAGGAAACACAGTAGTGCAGGAAGGCAGGGTTATGACCATGGAATCATTAATTGGCACAATTGCACTACTGAAAAGAAGTAAAATACTAAATGTGCTCAATCCGGTCGGTATGCTAATATGACAGTAGGGGAATAGTCAGTTGGTGTGATAAAGTCCTTAAGCAATCTCTTATTTTCACCAGGTTTCTTTGGCTACCTCCAGCTTCCTCAGTGCTGTATTCAAGCCAAGAAAAGATCTAACCTACCTACTGGTCAGCTGTGTTCTCGGTCCACCAAAAGATCAATCCAAAATAATGAGCCTAGATACTGAGGCCATTAACATGAGAGGGAAAAGTAGTTCAGTGCCAATGCGGCTTGATGCAGACACTAATTATATCAACATCCTCATTCTAGCTACAGGAATGCAAGCAAAAGCACCTGTAAATAACAGCTCATTTGATTCTTCCACATCTAAGAAAGAAAATCATAAGCAGATGGATTTATTTTTAAGCTCCAGGAGCAACAAAAAAAACCCAGTTTGTGCATATGTTCTTTTGTTGTTCAAGCCTTATGATTTACATATCCATTATACCATTTGCATGACAAGACATGTTCACAATTGACAAGTATCTTCAGATAATCAGCCAGCCTTCATTACAGAATATCTGTTCCTTGAAAATGACAATCAATGTACCTAATACTATGCCCTGGTAACAGCAACACCATTATGACAACAGGCTAGCTGTTCAATGACAGCGATTGTTTTCAAAGCAACTCCTCAACTTTAGCACTGATGCAGAAGAAATGTCCATTGCCAAATGGTTGTCAGCACACAATCTCAAGCAGAGCGCACTCATTCCATTTACTGTCCTCCAATAATTGTTCCTGAACTCCCTCCAACCTCTTATTTACTTACAATTAGAAACGGTTGAAAGTTGTTGAAAGAGATTCAGCAGACAAAGCCTGTCTGCATGTGTTTCTTCCATTCCAGGATAAGCAGTTACATAAACAGCATCAAGTTGGTGGGTCCCCATGAGTGCTTTTAATAGTTCCATAAGGAAACCAAAAGTGGATTCAGATTACTATTTGCAATGTGGTTGGAGGTAGGAAATGTGTTCTTTCAAATGTTGTGGACATCTATCTTTCTCTTTTATTTATTTGTTTACTTACTTACTTACTTTATTTATACCCAGTCTTTCTCTCCATAGGGATTCTACTTCCACAATTGGTTATACTGGGTAGGGCTGACAGGAACTGGAGTCCAACAACATTTGGAAGGACACATATTCCTAATCTCTGATGGGCAATGTGGTAATTTGCTATAATGGGTGCCACAGCATAGTGTTTTACTATATGCATCAGCTGCATATAGTATGATGCATATAGCAGCTATATGCATCAGCTGGAGCCCCCAGATGGCGTAGTGGACTAAGTGACTTGAAGGTTGGGTTGCTGACCTGAAAGCTGCCAGATTCGAATCCCACCTGGGGAGAGTGTGGATGAGCTCCCTCTATCAGCTCCAGCTCCATGCGGGGACATGAGAGAAGCCTCCCACAAGGATGGTAAAAACATCAAAACATCCGGGCGTCCCCTGGGCAACGTCCTTGCAGACAGCCAATTCTCTCACTCCAGAAGCAACTCCGGTTGCTCCTGACACGGAAAAAAAAAATATGCATCAGCTGCATGGAGATTTGTGGAAGAATACATTGTCAATCTTTGTCTCAAATGTATCCAATGGTTTTGCCACATGACTCCCCTCAAATTAAAATGGTGCCTGCTAAAATAGGTCAATCTGTTGTTGTGTTGCCTTCAAGTCATTTTGGACTTATGACAACACTAAGGAGAACCTATTACAGGGTTTCATGGGGCTGAGAGTGTGTTACCTGCCTAAGGTAACCAAGTGGGGAACTGAACACTGGTCTACAGAATCATAGTATAATGCTCATACTACTAGACAACACTGGCTCTCCAGGGCTGGTCAACAATCCACTTAAACTACCCTTTCTCAACGCTATGAAATCCTGGGAGTTGTAGTTTTACACCGTCTTTAGCCTTCACCAAAGAGTGCTGGTTTTACTCAACTACAAATCCCAGCTTTACTTAGCATTCAGCCATGTCAGTTTATTTATTATTTATTTATTACATGCATTTATACCCCGCCCTTCTCCCCGAGGGGACTCAGAGCGGCTTACATTCTGCTACGAGGGCCAGCAACAAATATACTATAAAACAAAACAATTAAAACATGATAAAAACATGATTAAAAGTATACAAAAATTAAAACGTTGCAAGGCAGCGATATTGCACCATCCTCAGTCATTCACTACTGCTACAATTACAGATTTGCGACCCGATTACAACAGCCAATGAGTTTATTCGCTGGATGCCTGGGCGCAGAGCCAAGTTTTTAGTTTTCTTCTAAATCCCAGGAGGGATGGGGTTTGCCAGATATCGCTGGGGAGGGAGTTTTACAGTCGAGGAGCCACCACCGAGAAGGCCCTGTCCCTCGTCCCCACCAGCTGCGCCTGGTGTCAAACTGCATTGGTTTTACAGTGTAAATACAGCCTAATCTCAAAAAAACATTATTAAGTGCTATAAGCAGTGACAACTATAATATGTGTTCAAGAATCTGCTGGAAACTTTACAGTTTCCTGAATATTATTTTTCTTTCACTACTACAAAGCAACAGGAGGAGTTGGCTAGAATTTCACAGCAGTCTTATCCCATCTTTTCCCCCAAAATTATTTATTCAACTTATAGATCAGAGAAATCTATAGTTTAACCACTGCTAATTGTATTTATTGGATTCCTCTCGAAACACTCATTCACATAAAATACACGTAATAACATGCATATATACATACAAACACACACCCAGAAGCCTCAGAGACCTATTTCAGAGCACATAAGAGGGACTCTTTTTGTTGTCTGCCAGACAGTCCAAAAGCAAACTGTAAACAACTGCATTAAGAACACAATTATCCTCCTTTTTTCTTCTTCAGGAAAAAAGCAATCAAGAGCAGTTATCATTTGAAAGACTACAACTCAATCTGGTGCTAGATCCTGGCTGAGAGGGCTTTTAAGACTCTTAAGCCATTGATTTACCTGCAGAAAATTAACTTCACCTCGCTCCAGAGATCTGAAGGATATATACACAGAAAAACCCAGGAAACACAATTACAAGGGCAATTTTGCTAGAAAGGGAAGAAAAGGGTTTGGGGCAGACTTAATGAGAGGGGTGTATAACTTCATTCCAGACCAATACATTGAATATTTGGAACACCAGAGAACTATTCAGAACACAAAAAGTCCAGCAGGAAAACGATTAAGAAAGGTTACATATAGACCAGGCATGGGCAAACTTGGACCCTCCAGGTATTTTGGACTTCAACTCCCACAATTCCTAACAGCCGTTATGTTAGGAAATCCAAAACACCCGGAGGGCTCAAATTTGCCCAAGCCTGATATAGACTATAGAATTAGTGTAGTTTGACACCACCTTAAGTGCTATGTCTCAATGCTATGGGATACTGCCATTTGTAGTTTGGTGAGGCACCAACACTCTTTGGTAGAGAAGGCTAAAGACCTTGTAAAATTACAACTTCCAGGATTCTATAGCACTGAGATATGACAGTTAAAGTGGTGCCAAACTGCTTGAACACTACAGTGTATATGCACCCTGAGTGACCCTTCCCAAAGCTGCTCCAACTCATGACTGCTCACCTATACTCAAGTCACAAATGAAAGCTGGAGTATGTATATCCATAGCAACATCAGAGTGTGGTCAAGATGGGAAATGCTGTTAATTAAACATTTAAAGTTGCAAAAAAAAAAATGAGGAAAAGCTGCAGCAGTTTGCTTTTGCCCAAGCCTACTGGGAAGGGTAATATGACTTCTCCTCTACTCTCCACTTAGTTATTAGATTACAATTTACTTTTGCACCTTTAATTTAGTTTGCCTGTTAACGGGCTGCAACTAGATAGGTGAACATGGGATCCTGCTTTATACTGAATTAACATAAGAACATCTCACAGTACTCCATAGTTGGTGAATATATTATCATGAGAGACTGCAATTTGGCTATGCTAGCTGCTAGTACTCTTCTGGACTGCAGTCCAATCACATTTGGAGAGTTACATGTTCCCTCCCCGTTAAAGGAAATGATTTCCAGATTGTGTGGAGCCTGGAGCTGGCAGAAATGGATGAATGCCTTATTCTGTGACAGAGTCCTTCTGTGTCATTTTCCCTTGTTTTTTTCACTGTAAGTACTGCATAATAGTGACCTACCCCACGAGCACATTCTGAGAGGGTGCGCAAAAATGTCTCAATCAAGATAGTGCTGGATAAATGTTATATTGTATTTTCAAATGCGACCTGTATTACTTTAATTACAAAGCTGTTTACATCTCTGAAACACTTTCATAGCACTCTTGAATGGGTGACAGGATAAACAACGCTGCATTTTAGAAGCAAGGAACAAAAGACAGAGAAGCTTTGTGGACAATTGCTGAAACCAGGATTGATCTGCCCTCTAAATTGTTCAATATGCTGTCAAGGGCTCTGAGAAAACAATCAAACAAACTGCAATTCAAGGATTTAACCAATGCAAAGAAATACACCTGAACAGAACAAACAAGCAATAAATGCCCAATAAGTCTGCCCTTTAATTAAATAATCTAGTTGGAAACTAAAGTTGAATGGGTGGGTATGAGATCTTTTTAAATGAGACCCCCTTTGCTGTTGTGTTGCAAACTAGCACAAAGAGTTAAAAGTTTCACATAGCTCTTTTCTTCAATCTGCTAGTTTAGAACATAGAGAAGCTTATGGCTGGAAACCTATAAATGCATTAAGGTGGTGAAAATCAGAGTAACTCAATGACAATTGACTTGGACATGGGAATTCTTAACACAACAAGAAGGCTCCTTTTAAATAATGCTCTCCTCACAAAAAGAGCCAGGATGTTGTATGTAGTGGTTTGAGCACTGGACTCCAACTCACCCATGGAAGCCCACTGGGTGACCTTGGCCAAATCACACTTTATCGGCCTCTGAAGAAGGCGAAAGGAAACCCCCTATGAAAAAATATTATCAAGAAAACTTTATTATAGGGTCTCCTTAGAGTTACGTCTGACGTGACATGAAGGCAAACAACAACAACAATGTTTATCAAACAGGCATGTCCATGTTTGTTGGAGAGCAGAGGGATCAGAAGAGATGGGTCTGGCCATTTTCATATAGCAGAGTATACTGCAAGGATGTAATGTGCAGAATCATAGAATCATAGAATCATAGACTAGTAGCGTTGGAAGAGACCTCATGGGCCATCCAGTCCAACCCCCTGCTAAGAAGCAGGAAATCGCATTCCTGAAGGGACTTCCTGAAGCACTTTTGAGGTTCCTTTAGATGCCCACTGCAGCACATTTGGTTAAAGGGAAACAGTTGGTTCCTCCCTCTCCAATAACACAAAAATGCCTGTGCTGTGATCACTGGAAGACAGATATGGAGACATAGCTGCATGCCACATATGTCTCCTGATGCAGGTGTCCAGTCTTAGTTTTCATCTTCCAATCTTTGAGAGGCACCTAAGGACATGTGAAGTCTTGGAAGGACTGTCTCTTTTAAAGACTGTGAGCATCACAGATGTTGCATCAAAGACACAGTATAACCTCTGTACCTGTGGTTTCACTTATCAATCTCCAAAAAAGTTATCTCCTGGGATTTTGTTGGTCCTCAGCATGATTCTATAATATGCTTTCACCAGAAATTGTTCACAGAGTTACACTAGAGGACCTAGCAATGCTTAGAGAGATGTTCTCTATGGGCATGCTCTAGGCCTTCCAGCATGATTCATTGAGATGCCTCTGCTGAAAGTCATTCATTTCAATAGGGTTAACTATTATCTGTGGTTTTGTTTTTCTCAAGGAAGTACAGGAATGTATCCCCCTAAAATATGGTAGTCATACAGCAATGAAAACGAGGTTGGTGACGAATCTTTGGTACACCAAAGGTTTTTAACATGACCCTCAGAATACCTAAACTGGCAAGCCATGCTGGTTGACTCTTCTGGAACTTAATGTCCAAAAACATCTGGAGCAACAATGGTACTCACCTCCTAGTACATTGACACTCTTCCCTAGTAAATCTAGAAAGGTAAAGGTTTTCGCATGACATCAAGTCTAGCTGTGTCTGACTCGAGAGGGTTGGTGCTTATCTCCATTTCTAAGCCGTAGAGCCGGCGTTGTCCATAGAGACCTCCAAGGTCATGTGGTCAGGATTACTGTATGGAGTGCCATTACCTTCCCGCCGGACCTATTGATCTACTCACATTTGCATGTTTTCGAACTGCTAGGTTGGCAGAAGTTGGGTTAACCGCGGGAGCTCACCTCGCTCCCCCGATTCGAACTGCTGACCTTTCAATCAGCAAGTTCAGCAGCTCATCAGTTTAACCCACTGTGCTACCGGGGGCTCCAGTCTAGGAAGATTTTTTTTTTAAAATTAACACTTGGCTAAAAGCTAGGAGCAAGTTTTAAAAACCATGGACATATTTTTGAAAGGGGAACAAGAATACACAGTTCTGCTACATCTTTGCCATCCAAGATGGCAATTGAAGGAAGGAAGGAAGGAAGGAAGGAAGGAAGGAAGGAAGGAAGGAAGGAAGGAAGGAAGGAAGGAAGGAAGGACTAAGAAGTTCTTGCCATCATTTAACGTAATAACCACATCCCCTTCTTGTTTCAGGAAACCTTTGGATAAGTACCCTTCTTTAATATAAATATGATGAACACTTTTTTATCTGAATTGTAATATCCTTTCCTTCTAAAATGCGATACAAATGAGTCACTCTCAGGGTACCATTTCAGCATAATGAAAATCCCGATTCCCTACAGTGCTGACCAAGTGCTAAACCTTTCTCTTCTCCTTTAAAAATGGGGGTTAGACATTTTCAATATCCAATCATGTAAAAATATCTAATGCATTGACATTTTACTTTGTGCTGTTGAAGACCAAAGTTCAAGTTTCTTTTGTATTTTATTTATGAGTTCAGACACCACCGTGGCGCTGAAGACTTTTTATGAGGGCAAAAGAAAAGAGCAGACTTCCACTTCTTTATCTTCATTTTCATTGTGTTCATCCAAACACCAGTTGTGGCTATTATTTCCCAGGCTTCTTAAAAAGCAAACCCTCTGCTGAGACAAGTAATGCACTATCTCACTCACCCCACACCCAAGCTGATATGAAAACTGAATTTCAAGCACAAGCTGTTTTTATTCAGACAGGCTCTGCTACTTTTGAGTTACAACCTCATCAGATGTGGTTTTTTCCCTGTCCTAGCATGCTGCCAGGACAGAGTCCACTGGAGCCCATCATATTATGCACGACCACTTCTGGCGGTGCTCCATTGGGCTCCATCCCAACAGTGTGTTGGCAGCACTCTAAGAGTGAGCCTGTATCCTCATTGAAGAAGCCAGGGACAGCCGGGAAGTCTCTTGGGATGGCAGCCCACAGCCAACCACAGTAAGGGGACAAAGTTGGTCGCTCCCCCATGGTTTCCCACACTGTCCCCTGGCTTCTAGACTTACATGTAATGAGGTCCCTAGCCTTAACATATAAGAAGACTCATCAACTCCAGACAATTTAACCTGGTATAAATGTACATTGGAGCACAGGGTCACTGTTTATACAACCAGGGAGTGCAGCCACTTCTCTGACGTGACACTAACTTTACCTCCTCCAAGTTGCCACTGTTCCTAGCTGACCACAGAGCTTCATGAGAGTTCCTGTTCATCACAAGTGCCTCTGCTGACACCAGAACATGGTGCCTACAAGATCAGAAAGAAAAAGGACAGAGGCATCCACAACAACCGGGAGCTCTCATGGTGCTCTATAGCCAGCTAGGAGTTGGGATGGCAGTAACAGCCATGACTCATTGGTGATGGTGATGGTTTCCCATCTGGACATTGGACTGGGTCAAATCAGACCCGATTCAGCTGTCCAAATTGCTCTGAATCCCCAAGATATTCTGGAGTTTCCAACAAACTCCAGAGTTTAGTTGACCCTCCACATTTATGGGTTTCACTTGTCTGGATTTGATTAACATGTTATCTCTAGGAATTTCAAGATTCTCCAGTGCAAATATGTGCTCAACTCCTGCCAGAGGTTGACCACAGAGATCTGGTAGAGGACCTAGAGATTCCTAGACATAATTTTTTCTATGAATTTGTAGGTCTTGCAGTGCAATCCTATAGTCATCTCCCTCTGGAGGTTGGCCACAGAGTAGCACTGAAGAACCTAGATACCTGTTTATTAGTTTGTTTGTTTTTGATCATATTTTATCCACTTTTGCACGGGCCCTGAACCCCTAATCCCTAAAAGATGACTATATGCACCAACCTTGCCCGAAGCAAAGCCAGGTTAAAGCTAAAAACTCCAAGATTGTCAGCAGAAATAGCCGTGTGTTGTAAAGACAGACAACCTTCCAACTGCAGTGAACCTGGGTGTTTGAACTTATAGTGTGGAACTCCATGTAAAAGGAAGGTAAATAGCTCCATCTTTTTTGAACTTTCAGTGTTGTTCCACATATTCTTTCATGTGGCCTTGAAACTGCTATATTTTATTTATTTATTAATTAATTTATTTATTTCAAAAAAATATTTGTAGATAGTTTTTAGATTTTTAAAAGATTTTTAATAATATTGAACATACCTGTACTTTTTATATACTTTTATTTGTTGCTCATTGCCTCACAAAATATATATGTATTTAAAAATAGAAGTATATCCACACTAGCCTATGCTGGGATGCCATGGAACTGGGTAACGATTCTAATTCATTTTTTAACATTCCATTAGTATGAAAAGTTATTTTAAAGCCCATTATTTAACCACTCTGTGGCAACTATCTCAGCGTTTCTGAGTAACAATTCACATTTTGCTTCAAGTGAATTCATTACTTTGGAAGATACCTTGAGGCTGTTTGGAGCAACTGGGAGTATATGTTGCAATTTTATTTAATTTTGTAAAAGTGAAAATGAATGCATTAATAATTATGAACATTTGCTCTTAATTTTGAACCTATCCATACAAATATTAATGTTTCCATGTTCTTCATTTTGGGGCTTAGAGCTTGCCTCCTTGCTTGTACCATCTTTCTTCTTTTAATCTCCATATACAGCTTCTTACCTTATGAAGCACCCCTTGTTACATGGGCACTGGGAGCCATATATGTTTAATAATAATAATAATAATAATAAAACTTTATTTATAACCCGCCACCATCTCCCCGATGGGGACTCGGGGCGGCTTACATGGGGCCATGCCCAGACACCATACAATATAACAAAATAAGACAATATATCATAACACAATATAATAGTACAAAAATAATCATATACATTACAACACAAATCAGAGCAGACAGGGCGGGCCACATGAACATTTAATTAAAAACTCGGGAGAGAGAGGCATATAAATAAAGAGAACAGGGGTATAAGATGGAACAGTCCAAACAGTCCAAAGGATAAAATCCAAGGGGAGTAATCAAAAAGGTATATAACATTTACTCCCCGAAGGCACATCGAAAAAGCCATGTTTTTAGATCTTTCTTAAAAGCCAATAAGGTGGGGGCTTGCCTGATCTCAGAGGGCAATGAATTCCACAGTCGGGGGGCCACAGCAGAAAAGGCCCTCTCTCTCGTTCCCACTAGACGGGCCTGGGATAGAGGCAGTGGCAAAAGAAGGGCCTCCCCGGATGAGCGGAGGGATCGAACAGGTTTATAATAGGAGATACGGTCACGAAGGTAGGTGGGTCCCAAACCGTTTAGGGCCTTATAAATGATGGTATTCACCTTGAATTGGGACCGGAAGGTGAACGGCAGCCAGTGGAGCTCTTTGAACAGGGGAGTAGATCTCTCCCTGTAGCTCACCCCTGTAATTAATCTGGCCGCCGAGCGCTGAACCAATTGTAGTTTCCGGGCCGTCTTCAAGGGAAGCCCCACGTAGAGCGCATTACAGTAGTCCAGTCTAGAGGTAACTAAGGCATGCACCACCGTGGTCAAGTCAGACTTCACGAGGTATGGTCGCAGTTGGCGCACAAGTTTGAGTTGTGCGAAGGCCCTCCCGGCCACCGCCGACACCTGAGCCTCAAGCGTCAGCGCTGAGTCCAGGAGGACCCCCAAACTGCGGACCTGTGATTTCAGGGGGAGTGCAACCCCGTCCAGGACAGGTTGCCACCCAATACCCCGATCCGACGCGCGACTGACCAGGAGGGCCTCTGTCTTGTCAGGATTGATCCTCAGCTTGTTCCTCCTCATCCAGTCCGCCACAGCGGCCAGGCACTGGTTCAGCATCCGAGGGGCTTCCTTGGATTCAGATGGAAAGGAGTAGTGGATTTGCGTGTCATCTGCGTAGAGATGGCAACGCCCTCCAAAACTCCGGATGACATCTCCCAGCGGTTTCATGTAGATGTTGAATAGCATGGGGGATAGAATAGACCCCTGCGGGACCCCACAGGTCAATGGCCAGGGGTCCGAGCAGGAGTCCCCCAGCTTCACCATCTGGGAACGACCCCCCAAGAAGGACCGGAGCCACTGCAGCACAGTGCCACCAAGCCCCATCCCAGAGAGCCTCCCCAGAAGGATACCATGGTCGATGGTATCGAAAGCCGCTGAGATATCCAAGAGAACCAGCAGGGTCACACTCCCCCTGTCCAGCTCTCTGTGGAGGTCATCCACCAAGGCGACCAAAGCCGTCTCGGTACTGTGCCCAGGCCTGAAGCCAGACTGCGAGCAGTCCAGAAAATCAGTGTCATCGAGAAACTCCTGGAGCTGCTTGGCAACCACCCGCTCCAGCACCTTGCCCAAAAATGGGAGGTTGGAGATTGGTCTGTAGTTGTTACAAATAGATGGATCAAGCGAAGGCTTTTTTAATAGTGGTTTTACTACAGCCTGCTTAAAGCAGGATGGAACTGACCCCTGAACCAAAGAGGCATTTATTATGGTCACAAACCAATCCAACAACCCATCTTTGGCCAGCTTGACCAACCAGGAGGGGCAAGGATCCAGAGCGCAGGTGGTCGCCCTCACAGACCCGAGAATCCCCTCCACGTCATCAGGAAGAACAAGCCGGAAAGAATCCCATAAGATCGAACAGACAGGTACCTCGGTTACCTCCTCTGGAACTACAATTAAACTGGAGTCTAGCTCAAGGCGTATCTGAGCAACTTTGCCTGCAAAATGGTGAGCGAAATCGCTGCACCTAGTTGCCGAGTCATCGGGAAGCCCCTGTGTCTCAGGAGGCCGTAGGAGCTCCCCAACAACTCGGAACAACTCCGATGGCCTATTGGCCGCAGACGCTATGCGGGCAGTCGTGAAAGCTTTCCTGGCTGCTCGCAAAGCCACGGAGTAAGCCCTAATAGCGGCTTTAGCCCGTGCTTGGTCAGACACATCCCGAGATTTCCTCCAGATGCACTCTAGTCCCCTCCGCACACGCTTCATCACAGCCAGCTCCTCAGTGAACCAAGGAGTCGACGTGGCTCTACGTAGCAAGAGGGGACGTTCGGGAGCGATCGTGTCCAGTGCCCTTGCCAACTCCCTGTTATAGCGATCAGCCAGGGCATCGACAGGATCGCCAGTCTCCAAGACAGGAAGATCCCCAAGAGACCTCAGAAGTCCATCCGGATCCATCAGTCTCCTGGGGCGGACCATCTTAATGGGTCCACCACCCCTGCGGAGGTTAGAAGAAACGGCGATACTTAAACAGATCAGATGATGGTCAGACCATGACAATGGAAGAATATTTTGCTCTTCCACTCTGACTGTCCCACCGTCCACAACAAAAACAAGGTCCAAGGTGTGTCCTGCCTGATGTGTGGGCCCAGATATAATTTGAGACAGCCCCATGGTTGTCATGGCAGCCATGAAATCCTGAGCTGCTCCTGTCAATGTGGTCTCAGCATGAATGTTAAAGTCTCCCAACACTATCAGTTGTTGGGAGACAAGAGCCGCATTGGAGACCACTTCTGCTAGCTCAGACAGAGAGACTGCTGGGTCGCGGGGTGGACGGTACACCAGCAGAATCCCCAAGCTGTCTCGGGCTCCCACCTTCAGGAAAACACACTCGAACCTCGGAGATTGCGGAACGGCGCATCTGATCAGGGCGATGGACTGCCTAAAGATCACCGCAGCTCCTCCTCCCCGCCCCCCAACCCTGGCCTGTTGATGCACCGCGAAACCTGGAGGACACAGCTGGGAGAGATTCACACCTCCCAGCTCATCCAGCCACGTCTCGGTGATGCATGCCAGATCCGCCCCCTCATCCAGGATCAAATCCTGGATGATAGCTGTTTTACCGTTGACGGATCTGGCATTCAAAAGCAGGACCTTGAGGTTGGGGGGTCTGTCCTGAAGACTACCGCACCTAGACCTCTCCAGGGTCGCAAAAACTCTGTTGCGCTTCTCCCCGGGTCGATAGTGACCGTGCTTTCTCCTCCCCCATATCACCTCAATGGGGCCACCTCCATGAAAGCCTTCTTCCCCCTGATGGATAAACTGGGTGGAATTGCCAGTTGCCGGGACTAGTCAGCTGTTCTGGCAAGGAGAGCCTCCAAGGGTACTTGTTTGTTTAGAGACGGAGCTTCTCTCCACTAATGGGAGAGAGGGGTCAGTTGATTTATCATCAACATGAATGGGAAGGTGACTAAACAAGACTGGAGTCTTGTTGTGGGATTCGGAGGTAGAATAAGCATGACTTAGAATTGGGGACTCTTGAATGTCAATACTCAGCCCGATGTCCAAGGGGCGAATCAGTGGGTCTACCAGAACCCTCCTGAGAGTGATGCCCCATTGTTGCAGTTTGGGCCCACACAAAAACAATTTTTCCCTTAATATTTTATCTTCCAAGCCAATAATAAGACGCAAGGAGCGGTTTGGCTATATAGAGCATTTTAATGGTTATGGTTTCAAGGCTGCAGTTTGAAAACAACTATTTCGGAGCTTTTCCAGAGTTCATATTTAGAAAGTGCAATTGCAAAAGAGGGAAGCCATATCCTCTTTATAAATTTGAGCGTAAACATATAGGCAGATGGAACAGCAACCTGCTATCTTTGCGGCTAACTTTAGCTTTGTTTGACTTGTCCCTCTTCCTAGAGTGCCTGTTCACGTCATGCTTCCCTGCCATTTGTATTTTGACTACAACTTCCACTATCACAGTTTTATCTTTTGTCCGAAGGAAACAAACAAGCAGCAAAGTCCCAGTCAGGTAATCAAAGGCATTTCTACAGGAAGGGCTAACTCATAAAGTGACCTGCTTCCTGTTTCTGGCCGCCCACTGGTTAGAGAAACAAAAGGAGCTGAAAAGGAATGAGCTACATGCAGGTCACACAAAGGTTACAGGAAGGGTGGCATCTAAAATGGTTAAGTTAGTTTACTGTATAAGTTATCACACTCCAAGCTACAGCACCACAATGTCGTTCTGCCAATGTCATTACGAGATCCCAAGACATTTCATGTTTGCAGATCTGTGGGTGAATACTGGATGCTAACAGGATAATTCATCACTTTTGTCAGTCATCAGAGTTGAAAAGGGGATGTAAGAATGGAGAGGATGACCGTTGAAAATTGAGTACAGTAATTCCATGCATGTGATTTGGTGGCATCTCCCAATAACCCAGTAAAGTAAAATATGGAGCTTAGACTAGAAGGTCCTTACAGTTCCCTCCATGATTTTGTGTTTCAACTTATTCTTATTTATACTTCTTTTTACTACTTATGCTTATAGTTCTCATGGAATGACAAACTGTTTCTCCATGGGATGACTTCTCTTCACAGCAACTTCCTTGGCTTTTTGAATTTGCACAAGGAACAAAATGAAGAAGAAGAAACACAGGCAGCAATTGCGCTGACCTTTAGAGGAGAGAACTGCTTGAGTCATTTAAACTGCTTTGCTGTATTTTAGCAACTGTTAAGTGGCCGATGTTATCTAATTTGAATTATAACCTCATTTGACTATTTGGTCTTTAGTCAGAGGAGTATGATTTTCATATTTTTCTTTTAATCTTTTTGGTTCCAAGAAACTGGCATTGCTGTTTCCATTATCCAGCATGGAAACTACAAAGATGATTATCATGGGGAAAGAAGGGCAAGGAGACAACAAAGAAATGTGAAGCTTCATGTAGAGTTCTGTCTTATAGTTTAGTTTTATGTAGTAATTGAACCAATAAGATTTCCTTCTTGGTAAGAAATGACCCCGGTCTAACCTGGGATCCCAACTGGCATATAGTACTGAGTAACAAGATCAGTAAAGACTCTGGAAAATCTAGTTTGGAACTCTAGTGCCTCCATCCATTGCTATTTTTGCTGGTCTCTGACCAGCAAACTGTTAACTGACCAGTTAACTGGGCTGGCCAGTTAAGTTTAGCTTGCTTGATTGAAGGCTAGGCTTTCCCAGATTATCTCGACACCTTTAATCAGGTCAGCTACGGGAAGATAAACCTCTTCCCTCCCTTGCTGAGACCACATCTGTGCTTTTGAATTTCTTTCCACTCATCCTTCCTTAACCATTATTGCAGTCAATTTGTTCCATCTTTTGTGTTTTTGAATTAGATACCTCCCATTTATGGTGCCTTCACAGCTTTCGTGGTTATCCATTGCAATGAATCCAGTAATGGGGGAGAGACTAGAATGCCCATCTCAGCCAGTTGGAAGTCTTTGGAGGAAAAAGGACAAAAGTCACAACCAACTTGGAAACTGGTGGCCTTGTATTGTTCTTTGTTTCCAAATGAGCCATGCGGTGGGGGTTAACTCAGGTAGAATCCTGTTTCAGGTTATTCCCAACAGGTGAACTGATACTTGAGATCACTGGCCTGCAGATAGGTTGGCCAACATCTAGGCCCGTGTCCAGGAAAAGCCAAGCCTCTAGAACTGTAACCAATAAGTTTGTGGCCTTTCGCATTCCAACATGGTGGTGTCTGTGTGGTCACGCTGAACAATGCGCTCTCTATTATCTCTTGCTGCTGAGCATGCACATTAATTCCAGATCATTCAGCACATTTTACTGTTTCTAGTAAAAAGGTAAAGGTTTCCCCTGACGTTAAGTCATGTCTGACTCTGGGGGTTGGTGCTCATCTCCATTTCTAAGCCGAAGAGCCGGCGTTGTCCGTAGACACCTCCAAGGTCATGTGGCCAGCATGACTGCATGGAGCGCCATTACCTTCCCGCTGGAGCGGTACCTATTGATCTACTCACATTGGCATGTTTTCGAACTGCTAGGTTGGCAGAAGCTGGAGCAACAGCGGGCACTCACTCCTGGGACCTTTCGGTCTGCAAGTTCAGCAGCTTAGTGCTTTAGCACACTTTGCCACCGGGGCTCCTTGTTTCTAGTACTCTATGTCAAAAAACCCACACTGAAGTGTAAGAACGTTGACTATTGGCTGGATCATGCCCAGTATTTTGTTCTCTATGAAGCTGTTCAATGAAGCCTGTAAACTATTTCTTAGGGGTTTCTGAGCAAACAAGTGTAGCATTTGAAGGATACTGCTGATCAGCCATTTGGACAACTGAGTCACCTTTATTTGCAAGGACTGGAATGTAAACCATCATTTTCATCTCTGTATGAAAGAAGTCATGTTTGGAAATGACTTCCTCTTCGAGCTTCTTTAGAATGTTTATTGCTATACAAGTTACACAGCTGGACAGGTCTACAGGTGGCTCAAAATGCATTATGGAAAGCAACTTGGTTTCTACAAGAGGGGAAAGTGACAAGGAGCCCCATTGGGATCTAAGTTGTGCCAGGCACTGACACAGTTCATTGGATAGCAGGTGGCTCCAGGTATACATTTCATGCTAACATATTCATTAGAGCTCTTTCGCCTCGGTCTTCCCGGAATTGTGAAGAGCTGTTGGCACCACCCTAAGCCTGTCTGTGCAAGGACACACTGCTACTTTCCTCAGAAAAGAAAGAAATTGGAGCCCAGATGAATAGAAAAAGAAAATGCAGGGAGGAAAACCACTTCCATATTCCTCATTTCTTTCTCTTCAACCTTCACAGAATAGTGCTTTAAGGCTGAGACTTTCAAATGCAGCTTAATAAGTGACTCGGGTATGCACACCTGATTCTAACTGAAACTGAAATAGTTTCGAAAATCTTGGTCCCTAATTAATTTATTTATAAGGACTCAGAAGGTGTGTGCGACTGTATTACACTAACAAACCTACTTCTCATTAAACCCAAGTGCTTGAAAGGCTTAAGCCATTTCTAAATGTTTGAAAATTTCCTGCATCAGTTCTTTTGTTTAAAAAGGTTAAATATATCAGTGATATTTGCTTTTAATTTTGTTTTCATTAATAAATATTTCACGATTGTCCTGAATAAAACAAAGGCAAGAGATACTTACATCTCAAGCACAATAGCACAACTAGAAAGGATGCCTTAAGTATTATGGTTTTCTTTCCCTGCAAGCTATACAAAACAACACCATTAATCTTCCTGTTGACCTAGTTTAGCATATGCTACCTTCCCTGCTAGAATATTCGCATGCAATTAAACCTCTATGGGAAGGAAGGAAAGGGACAAAAATAGGGGGTGCCAAGTTGTCTCCACCACTGTGAACCAGCTACAGTAGAGTCTCACTTATCCAACACTCGCTTATCCAACGTTCTGGATTATCCAACGCATTTTTGTAGTCAATGTTTTCAATACATTGTGATATTTTGGTGCTAAATTCGTAAATACAGTAATTACTACATAGTATTACTGTGTACTGAACTACTTTTTCTGTCAAATTTGTTGTTGAACATGATGTTTTGGTGCTTAATTTGTAAAATCATAACCTAATTTGATGTTTAATAGGCTTTTCCTTAATCCCTCCTTATTATCCAACATATTCACTTATCCAACGTTCTGCCGGCCCGTTTATGTTGGATAAGTGAGACTCTACTGTACTTCCAATGGATTTCAGCTGGAGTCTGTATTGCCTTCAAGTCACCTGCCAATTTAGGGTGACCCCATGAATTTCATTAGGTTTTCTTAAGCAAGGAATACTTATAAATGGTTTTGCCAGTTCCTTCCTCTAAAATATAGCTCACAGCACCTGGTACCCAAGTAGATGTCCTACGAAAGGCTGCTTTAGCCAAAGTTTGTTTGTTTGTTTTATGTTGCCTTTCTCATGAAATGGGATTCACAAATAAAATCAGTTAAAGAAATACAAGGCTGGAGTTAAAATTGCTGGAAGAAACATTAACAACCTTAGATATGCAGATGATACCACTCTGATGGCTGAAAGCGAGGAGGAGCCGAGGAGCCTTATAACCAAGGTGAAAGAAGAAAGTGTAAAAGCTGGGTTGCAGTTAAACATCAAGAAAACCAAGATTATGGCAACCAGACTGATTGATAACTGGCAAATAGAGGGAGAAAACGTGGAGGCAGTGACAGACTTTGTATTTCTAGGCATCAAGATTACTGCAGACACAGACTGCAGCCAGGAAATTACAAGATGTTTCCTTCTTGGGAGGAGAGCAATGACCAACCTCAGTAAAATATTGAAGAGTAGAGACATCACACTAGCACAAAGGTTTGCACAGTTAAAGCAATGGTATTCCCTGTAGTAACCTATGGATGTGAGAGCTGGACCATAAGGAAGGCTGAGCGAAGGAAGATAGATGCTTTTGAACTATGGTGTTGGAGGAAAATCCTGAGAGTGCCTTGGACCACAAGAAGATCCAACCAGTCCATCCTCCAGGAATTAATGCCCGACTGCTCACTGGAGGGAAGGATATTAGAGGCAAAGATGAAGTACTTTGGCCACAGGAAAGACAGGAAAGCTTGGAGAAGATCATGATACTTGGGAAAATGGAAGGAAAAGAAAGAGGGGTCAACCAAGGGCAAAATGGATGGATGGTATCCTTGAAGTGACTGGCTTGATCTTGAAGAAGCTGGGGGTGGCCATGGCCGACAGGGATCTCTGGCGTGGGCTGGTCCATAAGGTCACAAGGAGTCGGAAGCAACTGAACGAATAAACAACAACAAAGAAACACAATTTCAAAAATTAAAAACAGTACAAAATGTTTTTAAAGGCACAACAGTTTAAAAAATAAATAAACTATCCCTCTGTACTAATGATTGTCTGTACCAACTACCATTCTCCCCAAAATCTCAAGCACAACATTTTCCCATTTCTTCTGTGTAAAGGCCAAAAGACAGGTTATCTTTACTCGGCAGGTTGTAGCTTTCCCTCACATCCTTACTTATGCCCAAATACATATCTGCCTTCAATCTAGATTACGACTCTGTTTCAGAGGGATCTTCAAATCAAGGCAAAACTCCTTTCAGCTCAAGGTCTGAATTCAATCTCAGGGAGCAAAAGGAAAATTTACCAATATATGTTAGTTTAAATTTCTTGGCAGCAACTAAACTGATGAGAGGAACTTTCGGAATGGCTGTAAGCCCACACCAAATCTGGGAAACCATGTAGTCACAAGGGATGGTTTGTTGATATGGCCATGGTGGTCCACACCTTGGTTACATCTAGACTGGATTACTGTAACGCACTCTATATGGGGCTGCCCTTGAAGACGGCCCAGAAACTTCAGCTAGTTCAAAGAGTCGCAGCCAGATTCCTGATAGGAGCTAGTTATAGGGACCGAACAACTCCCTTACTAAAGCAGCTCCACTGCCAGCCGATCAGCTACCCGGCCCAATTCAAGGTGCAGGTTATGACCTATAAAGCCCTAAACGGTTCGGGCCCCACCTATCTTTGCGATCGCAGATCCTCCTATGCCCCAGCGTGGACTCTTAGATCTTCTGGTGAGGTGCTCCTCTCGATCCCACTGCCACCCCAGATACGGTTGGTGGGGACAAGAGAGAGGGCATTTTCGGTGGTGGCTCCCTGCCTCTGGAACACCCTACCCAAAGAGCTAGGATTAGCACCATCAATAACATCTTTTCGTAGGGATTTGAAAACTTGGTGGTTTCAACAGGTTTTTGGAAATGATTAATCCTGTAGCCTCAGGTGCCACTTTAGCCACTTGTCCTGTACTTTATCCGCTCTTCTGATCTTGTTATGGTGCTTACTTCTATTAGTCCTACCTGATAGCTATACAGTAGTTCAAAGTGTGGAATTTTGGCCTAGGTTCCTTGCTATCAGTCACATTTTACCCTGGCTTTATGCCTTTTTTACCACAAGTCCTATTTCGGCCATATTGCCGTCTTGTCAATTTTATATATTTTATATAGGATCAGCAATTGCCCTTATTAGGTATTATACCGTTTTAAAATGTTGGAATCTTAAACATGTCTGTAAATTGCTATTATATTGGTTTTGGTACTTTGGATTATGTATAAGTATTGACTGTTTTTATTATGTGTAAGCCTCTCCGAGTCCTTATCGGAGATAGAGCAATATATAAAGTTTTGTTGTTGTTGTTGTTGTTGTTATTGTTGTTGGATATTTTTAAAAGTCCAGAAAATCAGATTGGATCCCAAGGAAGCCAGATTTCACCTCAAGGCCTAAGGTCTTCTACCTTGGTTTATACATTTCTCTAACCAAGCGACTTCCTTCAATAGCTGCCTCCTTTCTGGACAGGGAAGAACCTTCCATTGAAATAGATATGTTTTTGTTTTTTTTCTGGATGTGTGAGGACAAAAGCAACAGATAGAAGAAGCATGAAATCCTACCACCCTGTGAGATGATCTGGACCAGAGTGAACATAAATAAAAAGTTCAGAAACAGATTTATCCTGTAGAATGAATGCAAGACACACTTTTGTCTTTAGTTGCTGCTCTTTCAAACCTTGATGACTTCCATCTGGAACACAATAAGGCTTTCCCTCTGATTTGACCTACCTTTAAAAATCTCTTGGAAGCTTCTGCCAGTACAAAATCTTTAGCCTCCTTGTTGACTGGCAAAAACTAGTTTTTTTGTATCTTGCTTATCTCAAAGCAATATACTCGGTTCAAATTGCTGGTTTCAGTCTCAAGGATATTAAATGGAACAGACAATTGTGGCAAATAAAACAGGGCAAATCCCAGAATTTATACACATCCACAGATGTGCTTGCATGTTCTCCAAAATGCTTTTGATAGCTTACACTCATATTTAATGTGGGCAGGATGATAATTTCCCTCTTTAATGGACAAATAATCAAATAAATACATAACTGACACTGCACAGTCAGAATAAAGACAAACTGGACAATGGAAAACTGACTTCAGTAACCACCGAAATCCCCATAAAATATTTTTCATATGTAACACATGCGAAAAGCAATCCAATCTTTCATGCCATCTGCTCTGAATTATACATGTGATTATGGTAAAATCTATAACAGATCACATGTTATTTCTCAGGATTATTGTTCAAACGTTATTAAAACTTATAAGCACTTTCATTTGGCAGATTTATGAAGTCCTTAACTCATATACCACATTCTACAAGCCTGGGGTTCCCTTTGCTTAGCCACTCCTTTGACATGGAGAAACAAAGAATTATAATTGGACACTTAATTGAAAACGTTTTCCTAGGCCTTAAAGATAGCTCTGGCAGTAGTTTTTATTGTATTTGCTTTGCCTCTTTACATGATTTTATAAGAGGGCTGTTGAAACAATGGCATCTTCCATTTTGAACTCCCCCATAATTTCATCCTTCTTTATTCTTGCCATAGAAAATGCATTAGAGAAGGACAAATGGAATGGCTGTACAATGTATGTCGATAGATAGAAGTTAAAGGTGGCAACATTGGTCAGGAAATTATGCAAAACTTTTATTAAACTGGGGAGGAGTTCCAGAACTGCAAAAGTGGGGTCCAGGGACCCTGTACTACCTGCAGATTGTGGTTTATGCACCTGTGCTGAAATATACTCTCCAGCTTACTGACTGCAGGGACAGTCTTAGACTTCTACATAATCCCTAAAGTCTGAGAGAAACCATGATAAAAGGGGGGTGGCTAGATGTCGCTTGCCAAAAATGCACACTGAATTGCATCATCGGCTGAAAAACATGGGTTTAAAAGGTGCACTTAAAATCCGAGATCAGCTGAAAATGTGCATAATCACATTACTGTATATCCCTACACTCAAGAAAAACACAAATTTGTTGCAATACACTGGTGTGGACTGATTCAGTGCATGTGCGCATTTTAAAATTGAAGAACAGCTGATGAGGGCTGTAAACAGATGGAGTCATGGACACACATGTAGCTAAATAGAAGACAATTTGAAAAGAATTCCCATGAGAACTCTACATCGATTCCTTTGCTCTCGTATTTATGAAATTAAACAGAGCTTGAAATTTACAGCGGGCACCAGCATGGCAAGCAAGCGACTCCAAAAGGAAGGGTGTCCAAGAGAGGAAACGTAAAGGGGGCGAGGAGAGACGATGGCAAATCTGTTTTTTTGTACATATTTGTATATCTGCATTAGCACTTATGAGGCTCAGTGCATCTCAGAGAGTTAATTTTTTTAAAAAAAAAAACTTCTGATGAATGTCCTACATCCATTTTGCAGGTTTCTAAAATCCACTACAAACAAATCTTTCAGGATGCCAGAGGACTATCTGCCTGGACCAACAGCTCCGTGTTTAGACTGCTTTCAGATACTGTGATTTTTTTGCCCCACTTCTTGTCCTGAATTATGAGGCTGTCTGGAAGTGCCCTTAATGAATTATCTGGCCCCATCTATACTACTATATAACATAATTTCATCATGCAATTTAACTGCACTGAACTGCCTCACATGAGTCTATATTGCCATGTAATGCAGCTAAACCACATTATGAAATTGCATCATATGGCAGTGTGAATGGGGCCTCTAATGTCCCACTCCTTTAGCTGCTTTTGAAATACCTCAATTTCTCACTCTTCCTCCCCCTTTCCTCCTTTGTTCTCAGCCTAGTTCCATTGCTGCAAACAGAGTTAAAAATGCAAAAGTATTTTCAAACAATTACCTCAAGGGAAATAGAGAAGGTGGCAGAAACACTATTTTCTTTGGGTTCAGGCAAAAGCAAACTGCTGCAGCTTCTTCTAGTTTGTGGTTTGTTCCTCATTAAAAACTTTTGCCCATCTTGACCACACTTTGATGTTACTTGGCTACCTATGTCCTGGTTTTCATCTGTGATATGTCGGAGGACATGTTGCAATATCTTGCCAAGTTTGATTCAAGTCGCAACAGTTTACCAGTGTGCCACGTGAAGACAGCCCCTAATAATAATAAGATTATGTGAAAGACAATCAAGAACCGACACTGATGGAAATCAATAGTAGAAAACTGCTTAAAGTGCAAAAGACAAAGAGTGAATAGCGTAAAAATAAAATGCAGAGTAGAAGAGGAAATTGGCAAAAGAAAGCTCTCCATGGACAGTTCCTGGGGAAAATTGAGAGCAAAATTGACAAGGAAAAAACATGAATGTGGCTCACAAATAGAATTTTGAAAAAGGAAACTGAGGGCCTGATTCTTGCAGCCGAAGAACAAGCAATTAGAACAAATGCCATCAAAGACAGAATTGAAAAGTTGACTACAGATCCCAAGTGTAGACGCTGCAAGGAAGCAGATGAAACAATGGATCACATATTTGTGCAGACGGACTACAAGCAGAGGCATAATACCATTGCTCAAATGATCCACTGGAACTTGTGCCACAAATACTATCTGTCTGTGATAAAGAACTGGTGGGTCACAAGCCTGAAAAGTTACATAAAAGGAACACATCAAACTATTCTGGGATTTCCGAATTCAGACTGACAATACTTTTGACCTCACAATCATGTTAGAAAACAAAGTATAGGTCATCGATGTTGCAATCCCAGGCAACAGCAGGATTGAAGAGAAACAACTGGAAAAGCTGACACAATACGAGGATTTAAAGATCGAACTGCAAGGACTCTGGCACAAGCCAGTAAAGGTGGCCCCAGTGGTGAGCGGCACACTGGGCACAGTGCCTAAAGACCTTGGCCAGCACCTAAACACAATTGGCATTAACAAAATTACCATCTGTCAGCTGCAAAAGGCCACCCTACCCGGATCTGCACACATTATTCGCCGATACATCACATAGTCGTAGACACTTGAGAAGTGTATGAGGTGTGATCCAATACAACAGCCAGCATAGTACTAATATTATTGTTTTTGTTGTTGTTTATTACCTGTTTCTCCTAATGGCTGGAGGTGGGTTACAACATAAACATCATATAAAACATATATCTCCAAATACATATATTAAATACACAGAACAAATTCTCTACAACAGTTAGGGATTTTGTGCCAGAGGTGCAAGATGCCTATAGTTTGACATGTACTTACTAGTTTGTAAAATACGCCAACATCTATGGAGCTTACTTTGACAAGTCTCCTCTATCCTTTACACATATGGCCTTCCCAAGGGCTGTACATCATGTTATGTGTGCCAGCAACACTGATAGCCTTAAAAACAGTGAAGAAAGAGGATACCATGAACTTAATGGTGACTGTCTATTCACAAAATGGGGTCACTAATGCATGAGAGGAGCAAATAGGTTATAAAGACAGAGAAGACAGAGTATTATTCCTTAGTTTAAGGCAATCACTGTGGATTTGTCTTCCCAGTTCGAAGGAAAATCCACATTCTTTTAGAGCTGCAGAAAAGAGATGAAGCCATTATTTTTAATGCTGGAGAAAGATTGATTTGCTTTTGGAATTTTTGGAGGAAATTGTTACACCTGGAAAGCAATTATATATCAGTTAGGACTGTGTCCTGTTTGTTTCATGTGCGAGTCCTCAAATTGTTTCCAGGAGAGTTCACACATCTATCACTCATTATTGAGGCATAATTCTGAAACCGCTGGATCGGCCTCTTTCAAAGTAAAGAGAAAGTACAATGTATGTAGAATTTTGGGGGATCTCTTTATACTCAATGATAACCAAATGTTAATTCTGAAATACTTATGATGTGATTTATCTGATTACACATGATTATTTTCATATGTTTTAAGTATATTTCATGCCTTTGAGCAAATACATATTTAATAAGTGACATTCCCACAGTTTCTATAACTAACCTTTTACATATTTTGTACTCTCAACCCTTTAGATTTTTTTTTCTCTTCTTGCCTTTGAATTAGTGAATCCTTTTTTGGGCCAATGTTAACATATTTTTCTATATAACAAGAAGGTAAAGTCACACAGATACTTACATTTGTAAGTGGAGGGGGCCACACAGTGGCCAAATATGAGAAAAAAGTAATCCTTACAATATGAGATTTATATGCAGAGCTAGTGTTCTGTATTAGTTTGAATGTTGAACTAGGTCCCTAAGAGACTAGAGTTTGAAAACAACTTGTTGGATTTGGGCAAGTCACACTCTCTCAACCAAAGAGGAAGCCAGTGATAAACCTCCTCAGAATAATTTTGCCCAAAAAAGCCCCAAAAGCATACCATTGTGATCAGGTCACTATAAATCAGAATTGTCTTGGAAGCACATAACAAATATTCCATACATTCTTGATTAGATACTGAGTAATGTCCATCAAGTTTTATAGCAATAATAAATAGCTGGTCCAGACCAGATTTCCACATCATCTTTAGCCAGCACGGCCAGAAGAAAATGTAGAATCTATCAAAGCTTACTTGGCACTGATATAAATTAATGGGCTGTATGTAATCATGAGCGCCCCCGGTGGTGCAACAGATTAGATCGCTGAGCTGCTGAACTTGCTGACCAGAAGGTTGGCAGTTCAAATCCAGAGAGTGGGGTGAGCTCCCACTATTAGCTCCAGCTTCCGCCAACCTAGCAGTTTGAAAACATGCAAATGTGAGTAGATCAATAGGTACCACCTTGGCGGGAAGGTAACAGTGCTCCATGCAGTCATGCCGGCCACATGACCTTGGAGGTGTCTACGGATAATGCTGGCTCTTCGGCCTAGAAATGGAGATGAGCAACAACCTTCAGAGTCGGACACGACTAGACTTAATGTCAGGGGAAAACTTTTACCTTTACCTATGTATTCATGGAATAAAATGCTCCCTATGTTGTTTTGAAACTGTTTCATGGTTTTTAAAGGAAAAACCTATAATTTAAAAAACAAAGCATTTGATAAACTAAGGGCCCTTCCACACAGCCATATAACCCAGAATATCAAGGCAGAAGATCCCCCAATATCTGCTTTGAACTGGGTTATCTGAGCCCACACTGCCATATATTCCAGTTCAAAGCAGAAACTGTGGGATTTTATTCTGCTGTGTGGAAGGGACCTTAGAAAACTCAAAACCAGGAGTGATATATAAAGTCTGTTACCAGTTTCGGAGACATTCTGGGTGAGTTTTCAAGAGCAGCTTTAGAATCAATAAACGGACACAGTCAAACTTAGAAGTTACTAGAACCTTTGAATATAGTGACGCTTTAATAAATTATAGTATTTATTAGAACATACCTGGAATGTCTTGTTTCACTTTTTTAAGCTGATTTTAAAATATCCCAGGATGCGGCTACACTGATCACTTAGGTTGGATCTACACTGCCATATAATCCAGTTTCAGAATCTGCTTTGAACTGGATTATATGAATCTACACTGCCATACAATCCAGTGCAAAGCAGACCACACCTGAAATACTGTGTCCAATTCTGGGCACCACAATTGAAGGGAGATGGCGACAAGCTCGAATGTATCCAGAGGAGGGCGACTAAAATGATTAAGGGTCTGGAGAACAACCCCTACGAGGAGCGGCTGAAAGAGCTGGGCAGGTTTAGCCAGCAGAAGAGAAGGCTGAGAAGAGACATGATGAGGGCCATGTATAAATATGTGAGGGGAAGTCATAGGGAGGAGGGAGCAGGCTTGTTTTCTGCTGTCCTGGAGAATAGGACACAAAAAAACGGCTTTAAACTACAGGAAAGGAGAGTCCACCTGAACATTAGGAAGACCTTCCTCACTGTGAGAGCTGTTCAGCAGTGGAACTCTCTGCCCCAGAGTGTAGTGGAAACTCCTTTGGAGGCTTTTAAACAGAGGCTGGATAGTCATCTATCGGGGTGCTTTGAATGCGATTTTCCTGCTTCTTGGCAGGGGGTTGGACTGGATGGCCCATGAGGTCTCTTCCAACTCTAGGATTCTATGATTCTATAATCTGGATTCAGAAACTGGATTATATGGCAGTGTAGACAGGGCTTTAGAGCGAATGTGGGGCAAAGCAGGCTACCTTCAAGCACATAGATTTTCTCATGATAGTATACTATATATCTGTCTCAAGGAAGAGCTGTTTTTTAATGCCTTGCAGGAAGGAATTCCATGGACCTTGGCCATTTTTCTTTGTGCTCGACTGATATTAATTCTTGGCATGGTAGTTTTTAAAATGTAGGATTGTTTGGGATATCTTTTTACTCAATGATAACCAAATGTTAATTCTGAAATACTTATGGCGTGATTTATGCACATGATTATTTTCATATGTTTTAAGTACATTGTAACTGAATAACTGGTTCATTTTGGACAAAAAGGAAAGAAAACTGATTGATCCAATAGGGTGGTAAGATCCAAAGTTAAAGTAGAGTAATATCTTTATAAAAGCTATAATAAAAAATTGCCAAGCAATTTAACACCTTTTTATTGGTCCATAAAATGTGTTGGGTAATTTTAGCAAACCACTTCGAAGATCAGCCACGTGAAATATTGGATTGAGATAATTATTTTGGCAACCTGTCTTTCCCATACAGAGCACTAGATGGCAGACAATCACTGTAGGTCAGAAAGCCACAGAATTAAATGGCCCATAGCGGTAACGAAATATACGGTATGTTTTTTATATTGACTGGACATACTAGTATCAGGAGATAATAACAGTGGGCCTTTGTTATCTTCTGGAATTTGTTTCCAAGACCCTCGTGGAAATGAAAATTGGGGGATGTTTAAGTCTCACTACATACAATGGCATATCAAAATTGCACCCCTTATAAAAAACACAAAAAGTTAAGTGGGTTTTTTGGGGAGGTGGAATATTTTCAAGCCATGGATGGTTGAATCCATGCAAACAGAATCTGCAGATACAAAGGGTCAATTGTATCTCTCACTAGATGCATTTTATAAGCCTACCCCACAAACTACTTTTTAAGCAAGATAGACCCCCCCCCCCCAAAAAAAGTCATTTCAGTGTCATTAGAGAATGGGACAATCTGTAAAGATATGTCCTCCTATTTTCAAATGCTAGATGTGTTTGTGAGATAGAGTGAATAGGACATATTTGTGTAAATTGGTGTGAGTACTAACAATGCAGTTGTCACTGTTCAGAGTGGAGACCCGGTGGTGCAATGGGTTAAACTCTTGTGCTGGCAGGACTGCTGACCGAAAGGGAGTGGGGTGAGCTCCCATCTGTCAGCTTCAGCTTCCCACAGGATGATAAAACATCAAACATTCAGGCATCCCCTGGGCAACATCCTTGCAGATGGCTAATTCTCTCAGAAGCAACTTGCAGTTTCTCAAATAGCTCCTAACATGGAAAAAAAAACTGTCCAGAGTTATAGAATGCTGCCAATCATCCGATCTGCGCCAGAAGAATTCTGGGAAATGTAGTTTAGGAAAGCCAATGCTAGCTGAGAATTCCAAAGGCTGTGCCCTGAACTACACTTCCCTGAATTTTGCAGGAGCAACTCAGACATTTGACAGACAATAGCCTCTGTTCTATAACACTGGTGGGAAAACTTCCTGAATAGCCACCAATAAAGAGAATGGGGGCTCCCCGTCGACAGTGTGGAGTTTTAAATGTGCCCTACCAACTTCTGACATATGGCCCTGTTATCCTGCCTGTTTGTGTTTGTGCCCTCAAATCACCACTCAACTTATGGTGACTTTATGAAGTTAATAGGGGTTGATTTGTCAAGGAATAATCAGAAGTGGGTTCCTTGAAATACATCCTAAATAAACACCTATCTCCCGTCCAAGGAGTAACCAGTGCTAACTCTTCTTATATTGCAAGTTCAGACAGGATCTGGTACCTTTAGGGTGGGCACGGGCAAATTTCGGCCCTTCGGGTGTTTTGGACTTCAACTCCCACAATTCCTAACAGCCGGTAGGCTGTTAGGAATTGTGGGAGTTGAAGTCCAAAACACCTGGAGGGCCAAAATTTGCCCATGTCTGCTTTAGGGTATTCAGGCTATCTGTAGTCAATTTAGCCCTCCTTAAGCCAAAAAAAGAAGGAATCTCCTTCTATCCTGAAGTGTGCATTCAGTTTTTCCCAATGTCAAAGCAATGCACTTTATACAAATTAAGACTATTGGTACTAATATTTAAGACTGTTGTTTAGTTCAGACAGTGTGCTCGTTGCTGAACTAAAAATATACACAATTGAAATGACAAGACGCCTGGCATTTTAATCAGCAGCTGCTCTGAACAGTAACATTGACTGTCTCAATATTGCAGCGCTTTCAAACTCAATTTGATGCTAGGCTGCCTAGTACAATGCATACATTGTGGAAAACAAACAAAAACAGCCCACTTGCTCACTGGTATAAATAGCCCTTTTGCTAACATATATATAAAAGAGTTCTGTAGAGACTCTATAGAGTCATAGATGGGGATACAAATAGAGCAGCGAATAAACAGTTACAGTACATTTGCTCTAATATTGTGTATGAATCACTTTAATTGGCAATGTATCAAAGTCTTTAGATATATATGACAAGATCCTAGTGAAAGCCAATAAAATTCTCTAATCATCATACCTTGAGGAAAGCATGGATCTTTTTTAAATTACTTCCTTTTGCCAGTATTGTTGATTTATAGCATAAATAAAATACACTGGAATGCAATTTTGTTTGATCACACTAACACCTAACTTAGTGAAGAATGAGTGAGAGGATATCCAGCACATTTCAGGGTTGGCAAGGGAATAAATTTGGGTTCAAGTATGTATGTTTTGATTGTGTGTTTTCCCAAAATAGACCCTTTAAGATAATGTTAAACCAACATATTTTAAAATGGCTTGACATCTAGTTCAAAGCTGGATAACTGTGTCAGCCTATAGCAGCAAAAATAGAGTGCTGTGGTACCTTCCAGACACATGGGTGCTATTGGAGATACTTATTGGAATGGATACTTTGGTTTTATATCCAGTCTTTCTCCAAAGGTAAGTCACAGAACTAGAAAATCAAAAAATAACATTATAAACAACTGCTATAAACAATCCAAATGCTATATTGTTGTAATAGGTAAAGGTTCCCCCCTGACATCAAGTCCAGTCGTGTCCAATTCTAGGATGTGATACTCTTCTCCGTTTCTATGCTGAAGAATCGGCATTGTCTCTAGACACCTCCAAGGTCATGTGGCCAGCACGACTGCATGGAGAGCCGTTACCTTGCAGCCGGAGCAATACCTATTGATCTACTCACATTTGCATGTTTTCAAACTGGTAGGTTGGCAAAAGCTGGGGCTAACAGCAGGAGCTCACCCTGTTTCCCAGATTCAAACCACCAACCTTTTGGAGAGCAAGCTCAGCAGCTTACAGTTTAATCCGCTGTGCCACCAGGGGCTGCAATATAATGATTGTAACTGATTTGCTGAAATTCAGATAAATTTTATCCATAGCATTTTTACCTAATCTAGCGATCCAATCACCAAAAGGTATAAGGTTAATTTGCCAGGATTTGTTCTTGAAAAAACTCATGTTGGCTACTACTCATTGCTGCATTGTTACCAAGACCCTTGCAAACAGACTCCGGTATACTCTGCTCTAATATATTTCCTGGAATTGAAGCCAGATTGACTGGTCTATAATTTTCTGGGTCTTCCTTTTTGAGTTTTTTGATGAGAGGGACAATGTCCTTCACAATTATAGCACTTTGATTCCCACTTTATTGGCCATGGCTCTGCTCTATGGAATCGTGGTATCTAGAATTCTTAGCCAGGGAGCTCTACTGCCTCCTCAAACTACAAATCCCAGGATTCTCTAGGATGTAACTATGGCAGTTGAGACACAACCAACATTTGTTTAAAGGCCAAAGTCTAATCAAAGACAGTTAATTTGGAAGGGTTTATGTAACTGATCATGTTCAGGTGAGCAAAAAATGTCCTCCGGACCTCCAAAGTTGCTCTCTCCTGGTCTAAAAGCATCACTGGCAGAAGAACAAATAAGAAATTGAAGCCTATTGCCAGTGGAAAATAATTATTTCTTTGGGATGAAGCCATGTTAGATAAACCTGAACACCCATATCACATGTTCAGTGGAACAAAGAAATATAAAATCTGCAAAAAAGAGTAATTTGATTTAGGAAGTGCCTCTGTGATAAAGGCAAAAGAATCCTGCACCATTAATCAGATTTAACGTAAGTAAACATACTGTTTCAGCCAGGATAAAATACTGGATATAATTACATATGCCAATGTCATGCATTGAACAGAATAATGAACAAAAATAATTATTGGAGAACATATTTAGCTTGGCTTAGAGCAGTGGTTCTCAGTCTGTGGATTCTTAGAAGTTTTGGCCTTCAACTCCCAGAAATCTTAACAGCTGATAAACTGGCTGGGATTTCTGGGAGTTGTAGGCCAAAACACCTGGGGACACACAGGTTGAGAACCACTGGCTTAGAGTCACAAGGCTTTCACACCTGGCACTAGTATTTGTACACAGGTCAGGGTCAACCCTACCATTAAGCAGGCTGACAAAAAAAAGTCTCAGGTGGGAGATGCAATTCGATGTCTATTTCACTTGAGCCCAATTACATTTTACCTTTTGTTGAAAGGGAGAGTTGTATGTGTTAGAATAGAGGGAAGGTTCATGGATGAATCTGGGTCCCATCTCCCCACATAATGATGGTTCCCTCCTAGCTCAGTCCATGAGTTGTTCATCCTATAGGAGTCATTTCCAGTTTTGAAAAAGAGCCCCAAACTGGGAAGAACACTTCAATACATGATTACAGTTGGAAGAGTTATCTGTGTTCAGAAAGACCCAAATGTGCCAGCAAAAAAAAGGCTGGACAGTGAAGATGTCTGAACTGGTGGAAGTGGTCAAATTGACAATGCTGATCAAGGGTGCAGACTTATAGCATCTGTGAATACATGTGTATTATGTGTGTATACAAATATAGATACCATAGGTATAAATCTATGGATTTTTTTCAGGACAGAATTATAAACTGATACAATTATGATTCAAAACTTCTGTCCAAAATTTCGCTATATCATGATTTGTTTATCTGCTCGGAGAAGCAGGAATAACCAAATGGGCCAAACAGATATGTTTTCAGTTCATTCAAAAGCAACAGAGATTTTTTAGTAACCTTCACTCATTGAAAATGTGGCCAATGTAAGTCGTAACAGATGTGGAATGTTACTTAAGTGATGTAAAACAGCTTTTATTAGTGTTCTAAAGCACAACAGCTTGGAAGTGATAGAACCCAAAGTGCAAAGTTCCAACTAAATAATTCCCTTTATCCAAGCTCCCCTCTGATGCCTCTGTCAACATAGCTTATGTATTCTCCTTGAGATGTCAGATCTGGCAATGGTGACACAGAAATGTTAGATTATTGTAAAACGTTCTACATGGAGCTGCCTTTGGAAACTTCTTGGAAATGTCAACAGGTCCAAAGTGCTAATGCTAGACTGCTGACTGTGTCTGGTTACCACAAACGTGTAATTCCCTTGTTGAAACAACTTTACTGCCTACCTACCAGGACGAGATCACATTAGTGTTATAAAGCAGAGACGCCTGTTTCCTTGTCGGGTGACTACCTCTTCCAGAATTGTTTAAGGCCTTCGAAATTCTCAGCTAGAGGGGCCCTTGGCTTCCTTAAACTACAATTCCCAGAATTCTGCAAGAGGCAGCCACCTAATAGGGAAACGGGCACCTCCGCTTTATAATGCTAGTCTATTTCAAGGCAGAATTCAATGTGCTGAAATGACCTGTAAGGCCTTAATTGGCTATGGGGTCCAGGCTATCTAAAAGATTGTATCTTCCTACATGACCCTTTTTGGTGACTTCTCTTAAGATATGGAATTTCTTCCCATTGAGGTTTCAGTTGGCCCCCTCTTGATCTCTTTTTATTTAGGGAGGTTTTTTACTCTTAATTCATGTGGAAGAAATAGCTTTTAATGGGATGTTCTGTGTTTTATCCTTTTATCATGCTTCAAATGTGTTTTAAACTCATTTAACTTTGCATTGTTGATAATATATAGTATGACTCCCAATACCCATGGGACTGTTACCCATGGATTCACCTATCCACATCCAACAGAGGATGGTCCTTCTAGAAATGTTCTCGGTCATCAGGCAATTCTATGGTATGCTTCTGCTAGAAGTTACAATAGAGTCTCCCTGGAAAAACTATGTTTTTCCAGACACATCATGTCGAAAATTTATATGTACACCAAGTGCTGGAAAGTTTCATCCTTTAGGTCCTGAAAATCATATTGGCTGTTATGGGCTAATGAATATAAAAATAACCTTTGTCTCTTGGTTAGTTGCCTCACAATTCATTTCACATTTTGCAACAAGCTTTCATCATTATACTTTTGTTCCTTTGGTTCTAGATTTTATATAGTGAAGTCATTTTGATACATACCATACATATATTTGTTGTTTTGTTCTATTCCCCAGAGTTTTTCCATTTGTAGATTGATATATCTATTTCTTCGCCCTACATAAATAAATCCATCCCCTCCATTGGATGTATGTGTATGTGCTATATTCTAGGAATCATCATAGGCATCTTTTGATCACTAGAGAAGTATTCTCTTTAGGGATCTCTAGGTCCTTCAGCATAAATCTATGGTCCTTCTTGAGGAATCTGATGATAGGGCCACACTGGAGGATCTAGAAATACTTAATAATCAAATCTGCAAAAGTGTATCCTGCAAATGTGGAGGCCTGATTATGCCTGTATTCCATTCCTCAACCAAGCATCTCCATTCTTTCTAATAGCATCACTGCAGCTGTCAAATGACACCGAGAGAAGCCATGGTTTCTCTGTCATGTGTTGGGTCTCCAAGCACATCAAAGCAAGTTGGCCAATGGCATCAAAGGAATATCAGGATTGCAAAGATGAAGAAGGCGATTGCAGGAGATCAGATGAGAAGATAAAAGTTATAATAGCAAGATTCACACAGGCTACATTATCACACAGAAGCCAAAAAGGGCTGCTTTTGGAACTTCTAAAAGTTGTCTCGAGAGGGAAAAAAAAGTCCCTTTACATTTCCCTGAGAGAAGAAAAGGGACGGAACAGTTGAGTAAACATAAAAATTGGCGGAGCTACAAGTGTTACGGTCCAAGGTCATTTCTAGTTGAAACAGTATGCCAAACATATGGCTCCCTTGGCCACAATGCTGTGGGATGCTTTTGTCATTAATTCAAAGACAAAGGGCGACTGCAGCCAGAAGCTGAGCCAAAACCCAAGAAAGTTTAAAGCTAATTTAAGTTGCTACTTCGCTTGTTCCTTAAATGAACCTGTTAATTTAATGCTTAAAAACTAATTGTTTATTTTTAATTCAGAATGCTTCCAAGCAAATCTTTTCTCACAGATGTTGATGGGCTCTGAATGACATAATATTTCATTTGTAACCCTCATCAATCCAAATTTTGTTGCTACAGTAGAGTCTCACTTATCCAACACTCGCTTATCCAACGTTCTGGATTATCCAATGCATTTTTGTAGTCAATGTTTTCAATATATCATGATATTTTGGTGCTAAATTCATAAATACAGTAATTACTATATAGCATTACTGCGTATTGAACTACCTTTTCTGCCAAATTTGTTGTCTAACATGATGTTTTGGTGCTTTATTTGTAAAATCATAACCTAATTTGATGTTTAATAGGCTTTTCCTTAATGCCTCCTTATTATCCAACATATTCGCTTATCCAACATTCTGCCAGCCTGTTTATGTTGGATAAGTGAGACTCTACTGTACTTTCATATTGTGGCTTGATGCAAAAAAAAACATGTTAAACAAGTAAGGATAGAGCAGCTGCAGTTTTTTCTTGGCTTGGAAGAGGCATTTCTTTGGACTACAGCTCCCAGTATCCTCCTGCCAAGATATGCTGGCTGGGAGATACCATAACCTGCAATTTTTAATTGTATTGAAATGGATTGGAGGATGTTTCATACAGTACCCTGATAATAAAATGAGTTTGGCATTCTAATGCATCAAATTATATGAGTTTACACTGCCCATATAATGCAGTTCAAACTGCATTATGTGGCAGTGCAGATGGGGCATGAATTCCCCTCGCCTTGTTGCTTCCAAACCCCAATTTCCCTCCCACTGCTCTGGGGGTTCTTCAATTGTGCTTTTCCTGCATGGCAGAAGGGAGTTGGGACTGGGTGGCCCCTGGGGTTGCTATTATTATTATTATTACAAAGACTGAATGGCCATCTGTTGGGGTGCTTTGTTTGTGTTTTTTCCTGCATGGCATAAGGAGATTTGAATGGATAACCCCTGGGGACTTGCACTGAAATACTGAAGTTTGCCCATGCCTGATATATATACATTAAATATAATATAATATACTATATATTTCTTGGTGCTCCATGAGAAACCTTTGCTTCAAAAAGGGCTCCTTGCTGAAAAGGTTGGAGAACCCCTGTTCTAGATGTTCTGGACTGCAACTCCCACAATTGCTCAGCACTGACTGTACTGGCTATAGCTGATGGGAGCTGTGAGTGAAAAAATGTCTGGATGGTCACAGATAGCATCCCCACGTCCTGTTCCAGGGTGGCAAGCACAGGTGTGGAAACAAGGAGTGAAGAAACAAGCCCATAAGAGCAGAAGAATGGGCAAAGCATACAAGGCATGAAAAGCAGTCCAAGCCAAGACAAATGGTAGTGAGGAAATAACCAATGAGAGAAGACTAAAGAACAAACCAAAATTTTGGAAAATAGAGATCATGGAAGAGCTAGTGTGATATAGTGGTTAGCTTCAGGGTTCGAATTCACCCTCCACCATGGAAGCCCAATAGTCCCTCAGATTGCAAAGACAATAACCTTCTGAGCAAATCTTGCCCAAGGAAACCTTGTGATGGGATCACAAGCCAGTAACAATTTGAAGGCACACAAGAACATATAAGGTAGAGGTTCTCAACCTGTGGGTCCCCAGGTGTTTTGGCCTACAACTCCCAGAAATCCCAGCCAGTTTACCAGCTGTTAGGATTTTTGGGAGCTGAACAAATAACATACAGGTATCTGGTTACAGCTGTCAATGAATACAGGAATGAAGAATCAAAGACTCCTTTGCATTCTGCAAAATCTGTCTATAATTCACGTCAGCTAATGGAATTAAATACTAGACAGCATTTGCTCCATTTTTCCTCTAGAGGGAGACGCTTCTAAACATTTAGTAATGATTCAAATAAAGACGTTATCTTTACCTTTAATTCCATATAGATTTTTTTAAAAAAAATTTCATCTCATATATTCTTACAAAACCCTTGGGAGAATCAAAGTGCATCCGACTGTAGTTGCGTACACATTTTTCCATTAGTTTTTCTTCTTTTTTTCAAAAACAGCTCTTTTTACAGAATACAACCACAGGAAGTGGCAATCTAAAGCAGATCATAATGCAAAAAAAAAAGATATGTGGGAGTGATTCTAGAAGGGAAAATGACCCAGAAGGTCATTAACACTTCCTCTCCCTCCGCACAAATTTCCATTTTAGATTGTCGTTCCATTCAGCTGCTTTTGTTTAAAAACAGAGTAATATATTCACACCAGTAATTTCCAAATCTAGAGAAAGAGACCAAAGATTAAATCTCACAAAATAATCTCAATTAGAGTAGACCCATTGAATGCACGCAGTTTGTAAAGAAACTCTCGCTGGTTCATAGAGTCCAATTTAAGTATTTATATTCTATGTCATTAATGGTATTTTTGGATGGAATTTCTTAATTTGCAGTTTCTAAAAAACTCACATTTGTCCCTGAAGAAAAGGTATTATGTTCGCAGCTACTGAAAGGCAATAAATAAGCAGAGTTTGCAAGTGACTTTTTTTTGGACCACAAGTCTGAATTTTCGAGATTTGAGTTGCGATAGTCAAAGAAGAGGAAGGAAAACACACAACCTTTTCCAAGCTCTAGTGAGCTTACAAAAGTAATGCTAGGGTTAGAATAGCATGAACATTTTTTGTTTGCATGCACACATTATTGAACAAAAAGTAACCGTTTCAGAGCCATAAGATGTTCGTGTTCTCATATAGGAATGGAAGTAATCATTACTAACCAAACTGCTATCAAATTGACACTGAAACAGAGCCAGCTCTACCATTAAACAAAATAAGAACTTTGGCTCAAGTGGTAGATTATGAGTTATATGGAGGGACAGCAAATAAATACCACCTACAAAATTGCTCTCTATTAAAGGAAAGAATTGTGTTCCATGTGGCCTACACTGCACCCTTTAAACTATTGTACTGCCCTTGGTATGGGGGATAATGTCTGTCTCCGTCCCCACTCCACTTGTAGCCAAAAGAAACCAAAAGCAGCAATTTTTCGGCAGCCATCATTCTGTTGCAGCTGGAAATAAACGGCAGTGGAGTCTATGCTGTTACGAGCATCTGAACCAGCAAGGTCAACTGAAGACCATTTTTGAAAACAAATCCATGCACAACCCTACTATTTAGCAACAGCAAAATATTGAAACAAACCAGTAAATAATGTATGTTGCTGTTGATTAACCTAGCAGCTGTTCTTGTCATGGAGAAAGGTAGGCATTAGCATTCATTGTCTATTTTACATTAATCACTGAAAAACGTGCAGTTTTTATACTAGAAATGCACAAAATGTATGCCACTAAGCTAAACACAGGCTACAAATATGGATTGATATCCGTCTTCTTTTTGCAATCCAATTCAATTCAGGCAGCAAAAACATTAGGATTTTTCTGTTACCATAACTGGCAAGCTGCACTTAGCTTGCTTGTGTGTGTATGTGACTTGAAATCACCTGTTTACTTATGGCAACTCAATGAATTTCACAGGATTTACTTAAACAAGAAATATTCAAAGGTGGTTTGCCACCTTCTTCCTCTGAAATATAGACAGAAATTCAAGATTTTTTTTCTTAATTTTGACTAAATCTGGCCAACTACCAAAGGGTAGGTTTCTCAAACTGCAGAGCAACCTCCGAGAGAAATGATATGCCTCCCATCTTCAGAGAGGTTTAAAACAAAGCCTCAGAAAGCTTTCTCTGTGCAATAATCCTGCTTTGGCAAAAGTATGGAAAAGATGACCTAATACTTAGAGCTCCAAACTACCGTAGAAAGGAATGAATTATGTTGTATTATTACAAAGCACTCCAGCCCTCTGTTTCATTTGGCTGGGTCTGAAAAAAAGCACTCTCTGTGCCGTACTGAGACTTACCATTTAAGGCTGCAATCTCTAGCTATGTACTCTGTAACTCTCCTGTTGCCTTAGTGGAACTATTGCTCTTGAGCTAGTGATTTGACGGATGTTTCTCTGAGCCCAGAGCTCACTGCCAGGCCTTTTTAGCTGCTAGAAAACTCGGGGCTCATTCAGCTGAGACGTTATCCTATGAGCATGTTTTGCTGCCTGAGACACCCATTTACACACACATGTGTGAATATTAATGGTGAACATTAGCAAAAATGTTCAGATTTTTCTGTCTCCATAATTGGCAAGCTGCATTTAGCTTGTGTGTGTGTGTGACTTTAAATCACCTGTTGACGTGTGGCAACTCCATGGATTCCTCACGACCGGTGACTGAGATTGGATCCTCCAACTCTTAAAGACACTCAATTTATGGGATACAACAAAGGCTATATAGTCTACACAGGACTATCCTCCAGAAAATGGGAATGGGTCAGGAGAAACACCTGAAAAGACTTCCCAAATTTTCCCAACAGCTTTATAACTGAAACCATTGCCTCACACTACCTAATGTCTTCACAACCCTGTTATACGTCTGCGAAACGTAGGCTGTCTACAGACATCACACTCGATTTCTGGAACAATTCCATCAGCATTGCCTCTGAAAAATCCTGCAAATCTTCTGGGAAGACAGGCGGACAAATGTCAGCATTTTGGAAGAAGCAAAAACCACCAGCATAAAAGGAATGATCCTCCGCCATCAACGTCACTGCACTGGCCACATTGTCCAAATGTCTGCTCACCATCTTCAAAAACAGTTACTATACTCCTAATTCAAGAATGGAAAACGAAATGTTGGTGGGCAGGAAAAGAGATTTAAAGATGAGCTTAAAGCCAACCTTAAAAACTGTCACATGGACAAAGAGAACTGGGAAGCCCTGGCCCTTGAGCATTCTAACTGGAGATCATCTGTGACCAACAGTGCTATGGAAGGCAAAGAGGCACGAATGGAGGGTGAAAAGGAGAAACAAATCAAGAGGAAGGTGTGTCAAGCCAACCCTGACCAGGACCATCTTCTACCTGGAAATCGATGTCCTCACTACAGAAGAACATGCAGGTCCAGAATTGGTCTCTACAGTCACCTACGGACCCACCGCCAAGATCCTACACTTGGAAGGCAATCATACTTGGACATGAGCGATCGCCAATGATGGTAATTACCTAATGGTAGGACTAGCCCTGTTTATTAATTCCATAGTGGTGTTGTGTCCTTCCAAATGTTTGACCCTTTGTCTATACAGGCCAAATAAAATGGCCCCACCTTGAAACCACTGTGAACAGTGCACACGACATACAGCCAGTGGCATAGCGGAAGTGTTGCATCTAGGCATTAATCTGGCACAAGGAGAACCAACAGAGGTTCTAGGGAACTCCAGAATGTCTATTCATAACTTAAAGGACTACAATATGTGAAGCTGTCTTGTCTTGCAGTTTATCCATCCCTCTCACTTAATTTAAAATAGAAGGTGGATGATGTCACTGGAGTGACATAGGACATAAGAGAAGGTGTTCTCTATGGTTACTCTTTTCACAAGAGACTATGTTGGGCAATTATTTGCTTTTAGCTACAACTGATGACTATGGCAGAATGTTTTAATTAGGTGTTTTGTATATTATTAGTGCCAGTGAGGTGGAATGGTTTGAGCATTAGAACAGGACTCTTTCTCAGCCAGAAAAGACTCCTGAAGGATATTACACACAACCAATGAAAGGATCCCCAGACAGCATAATTCCAATCTAAAAAAGACATGACACAGAAGCAGAAATATATGGGAAGGAAAGATGGTGGGAAACCAGATCTTGAAAAAATTATTTTGGACTAAAACTCCCAGAATCCCCCAGCCAGCAAACTAGTAGTAGTTGAATTTCCTTCTTCCATTCTTATTTCCATTGGCTTCTTTTTAGGTGAGATGGCTGCCAATGGAAAGAGAAGGGAAGTTGATGGCTTGTTTGGGTTTTTTTTTCCTGCTACAGCCATAGAATTCAATTTCTCAAAATTCACACCAGAAGTCCCTTTTTAACTTAATACCAACAAATATTCTTATCAGTGCAACATGTTGAGGCAATTTTACTTCTTACCAGAATAGACTTGTTGGCTTGTGCAAAATCATGTTTTACAAAACCATTTGTATAAGACAAGCCAAGACTATCCTTCATATGACACAGCATTATGAAGCTACATTTTGACATAATAACATCCATATCCATGTCAAAATTAAGCATTTCATGAGTAATAATTTGAAAAATACATTTAAAGACCAAAGCATGTCTGCTTTGCAACATATTTAGAAGAATAGATTTTACATTGGGCAATAACATGATTTTATAAACTAAACTTTGTTTCAATTAGGCAATAATAAAATAGTGGAATAATAAAATGTAGCATTTCCCACTCTTAGGACCTAATGAATTATGAAGAAGGAGAGCCTTGAAGCATTAGTGACGTCAATAATAATAATAAAAATAATAATAATAATTTTACTTTTGTATCCTGCCTCCATCTCCCGGAAGGGACTCGGGGCAGTTAACATAATAAGAAGGGATTAAGGAAAAGCCTATTAAACATCAAATTAGGTTATGATTCTACAAATTAAGCATCAAAACATCATGTTATACAACAAATTTGACAGAAAAAGTAGTCCAATGCACAGTAATGCTATGTAGTAATTACTGTATTTACGAATTTAGCACCAAAATATCATAATGTATTGAAAACATTGACTACAAAACATTGACTACTAAAAGGCAGACTGTGTTGGATAATCCAGGACATTGGATAAGCGAATGTTGGATAAGTGAGACTCTACTGTAATATGACATAATTACTGTGGTAGAATAATACAGAACAATATAATCTCTAAAACCAGGACAGTAAATAAAGAGCAACACTCGGGAAACAGGGAAATTGGGAATTCCAGAAAGGAAACACTCAGAGCCAGCTAACACCTCCCAACAAAGGATTCCTCCAGGCAGGAAGCAGACAGGCTTGAAGCTGCAAGGCCATTAAATGCTAATCAAGGTGGCTAATTGCAGCATTCATACCTGCCACACTGAGACTAGTAATTGCTATTCAACCTGGCCAACCAAGGATCCCGCAAGGTAGAAAGCGGCCAGGCTTGCAAGCAGCAAGGCTATTCAATGCTATTCAACCTGGCCACGCAAGATTTCCCCTAGGTAGAAAACCCACAGGCTTTGAAGCCACAAGGATACTCCGTCCCATTCAACCTGGCCAACGAAAGATGCCCTATGTAGAAAGCAACCAGGCTTTTAAGCTGCAAGACTATTCAGTGCAATTCAATCTGGCCAAACAATGATTCCCCAACAAAGGAAGCAGCCAGGCTTCAATGCGGCTCTTTGATTGAGGGTATTACTCCAGCTACTCCAGAAAACGGCCAGGCTTTGAGGCTGCAAGGCTATTCACTGCTATTCCGCCTGGCCAATAAATGATTCCCATAAGCCACAGCAACACATGGCCAGGCAAAGCTAGTAAAGTAAAAAAAACAGTACAAAGTTTGGAATAAAAAACAATGTCGTAAAGCACGTTTCCTGTGGTGACTCCATTCATTTTTAAAGAATACTCAGAAAAATGTGTATTCCCTATTATCCATAGGTATTGAATTGTGTCTATTTTACATGCTTTGAATAGGGCAGGATTGTAAAGGCTAACAGATTTATTGCTTTGTCAAATGTGGCTAAGAAAGCAAGCCATTAGCATAAAATTGCTCACGCTGCAGTTAGGTGCAAAGAAAAGTCTTTGTCCAATTTGCTACAACTGCTGCCCTTTTGAAATAACAGATATCAGAGCGCCAAAGGAGACTGGATTATTCCGGTGGCCAACCTCCCAGCATAAAAACAATAAGCATCACCAAAAATGCAAAACTAAAGGCAACTGAAGCACCTGTTGAGTGGGGAGGCAACAACAGAGTTTGGATGTGTCCTGGAAGGGCAGGAAATTATTAAAGATTTCAAATTATTATTGTCTTTTTCAGGACCAGGAAGAAAGAACATGTACAGTAGAGTCTCACTTATCCAACGTAAACGGGCCGGCAGAATGTTGGATAAGCGAATATGTTGGATAATAAGGAGAGATTAAGGAAAATTTCAGAAATAAAAAATAGATACCAATAAAATTACATTAATTGAGGCATCAGTAGGTTAAATGTTTTTGAATATTTAGATAAAACTCAAATTTAAGATAAGACTGTCCAACTCTGATCAAATCATTACTCTCATCTTCTTCAATGTAAATGTGCTTATGTATCCTTTTAATAATAATAGAGTAAAATAATACATGTAATAATAATAAATACAGGAAAATAATACATGTAATAATAAATAGAATAAAATGATAAATGTAATAATAATAATAAGATCAGAGTGAAATAATAAATGTATCAATAATAATAAAAATAGAGTAAAGTTAATGTAATACAGTAGAGTCTCACTTATCCAAGCTAAATGGGCCGGCAGAAGCTTGGATAAGCGAATATCTTGGATAATAAGGAGGGATTAAGGAAAAGCCTATTAAACATCAAATTAGGTTATGATTTTACAAATTAAGCACCAAAACATCATGTTTTACAACAAATTTGACAGAAAAAGTAGTTCCATGTGCAGTAATGCTATGTAGTAATTACTGTATTTATGAATTTAGCACCAAAATATCATGATGTATTGAAAACATTGACTACAAAAATGCGTTGGATAATCCAGAACGTTGGATAAGCGAGTGTTGGATAAGTGAGACTCTACTGTATTTGTGAGATTTTTTGCTTCAAATATCAGCATTACTTAATTGGTCAACTGTAAATATTAAAGTATGATTAAAGAAGAACAAGGGTACCTGCCATTTGATGTTCCCATTGGAAGTCCAGGAGCCCCCGGTGGTGCAATGGGTTAAATCCTTGTGTCAGCAGGACTGCTAACCGAAAGGTCAGCAGTTCGATTCCGAGAAGCGAGGTGAGCTCCTGTCTGTCAGCTCTAGCTTCCCATGTGGGGACATGAGAGAAGCCTCCCACAGGATGGTAAAACATCAAACATCCTGGCATCCTCTGGGCAACGTCCTTGCATAAGGCCAATTCTTTCACACCAGAAGCAACTTGCTGTTTCTCAAGTCACTCCAGACACAAAAAAATGGGAAGTCCAGAAATGTGTCCCTGCATTGTACAAGAGAGCATTGTAGCAGGTGTTGCTGGGCACACAATCAAGTAACAAGCAACATCTGCTAAAATTTTCCACACAAACATTGAAGGTACAGGAGCCCTCTTCCATTTTCACTCCAGGCAACTCTATGCTGCATGTACAAGAGAGCATTGTAGCAGGTGTTGCTGGGCACCCAATCAAGTAATAAGCAACATCTGCTAAAATTTTCCACACAAACATTAATGGTACAGGAGCCATTTTCCATTTTCACTCCAAGCAACCCTATGCTGCATTTCAGCATTTCTTGCCAGCATAGCCACTGGCAAGAAATGCTGAAAATTGCCAATCAGCAACATCTGAAGGACTCCACGATTTTTGTCACTAATGTATCATGATCTAAATTTCATTACCATGATGGGAGAAAAAGAAAGAAAGAAATAACAACAGAAGAGATGGAATAGAGATTCTGAGCAGGAAAAGGAGTTCTGGGGAAGGTGAAACACCTCAATTTCCATGCCATGATATTAATAAAGCTTCTCCCCTTCACCCTACAGCTACATGAAGCATTGAAATAAGACCAAGAAATCAATCACAGGTCTGTTCCTGGAATAATAAAGACTTGGCTCTGAGTTTCTCTTGTGCACATACACACACAAAAAGCCATGCATCTGGCATCCAAAGCTCTCTTTCCACCAGATTCCTTATACAGACATAATCCCAAATGCGTCTTCATCCAGGCCCTGAAGCCAAAATGGAATTGAAGAATGGCAACCTGGGTTGTTTCATTATATTTCCTTGCTGAATTCCACTTTTCTTCTCTTCTTGAATCCTAATTACATTTTATTTATTTTTCCATTGAAAATTGTGTATTTGGTACACTTTATCCATTCCTGGTTTAGATGTTTAAAAGGCATTCAGTACTTCTGATTCAGCATCACCAACCTCCATGTGACATTTAAAACAAATCGATTTTTGTGTATCTTGAATGTCTTTAACTGTAATTTTCTATGGAGAGTACAGGATAGTTTATTACCGCCTCAGAAATAGAACAGGAGAACTCCTTGTTCATATAGGTCTAACCTGAATAGGGATGCAGAGCAGAGGATGAGCCCTGACATTACAGTGACTAGGAAGGAAGGAGGAAATTTGGTGAGCCCCTTTATCTGTGAGACTGGTAAATGTGGTTCTATTTATCCACTACTGACAAAACATGGCCTCTCCAAGCATTATAGGGTGGTTCTATAATATTGGGCTGGAAGTCCATCTCAATAGGACCATTATCTGTTGCCAATATGTTCTCCACATATATGGGGGTCATACTGTATGTGGAACTTCTGGAGAACCATCCCAAATCGTAGCAACAAATCAATTACATAGACGAAGAATTTGAACCAAGATGGCCAATAAAAAATGGAAACTCACAAGACCTGGCTGTCCTCACTATCATCCATAAAACTCAAATTACAATGAACATGTTAATATTTAAGGCATCACAAGACTGTTGATTTTACTGCTATCAAACTGCATTAACTTTACACAACTGACTAATAGCTAACACAGCTCTCTTTGTTCAAAATTGTGGCTGCGAAGATAAAATTGCAGAAAATAATATACACCAACCAAGATAAAACTGCAGAAAATAATATACACCAACCTAATGTCCCTTGGAAGAAGGGCTGAATAAAAACTGAACCATGAAAAACTGGGTCATGAAAACATGGTTATGTGCCCAAGCTTTTGATGAGTAAATGACAAAGTTGACATGGCCTGATTTAAGGATGAAGCATGAGGATCTCGGACGAATGGAATTAATTATATATACGTTTTTAAGGTTTTATCATGTGTTTTAACAATGTTATTAATGGATCTGTTTATATTGTTTTGTTTTTATGACTGCATTTTGGGCATTAAATTTTGCCAATTTTTGTAAGCCGCCCTGAGTCCCCTCGGGTGAGAAGGGCGGGGTATAAATGTTGTAAATAAATAAATAAATAAATAAACCAATAAATGAGTCAAAGCTTGGGCAATTTCCAAGCTGGCCTCAGGATTCTGGGAGTCATAATACAAAACAAGTAGCCATGCTTCAAAGAGGCTTATGTGCGCTATCCTTTCAGCCTACTAGAATTTCTCTCTTCCTTCTTTATTACCTTTCTTGGTTGAATTTCTTTGAACATTTCATTGTGTTCATTGATGTGTTTATTTCAGTGCCAAACTAGAGAGGGAGCGAATTAGCCGTAGGCGGGAGAAGGTCAGTTCAACTGGGTCAGTTCCCAACTTTGCATCTGGAATTCAGAGTTGACCTGCCTCGCCTTTGGTTTGGCTAATGTAATAAGCAGAAGCAACTCCCAGGGTTTGCCTTTTATGCAGGAAGTGAAATATGGATTTAAAATTAACCTTTAGTGCACAGCAGTTAATACCATGCTTTGGTAGGCTACCTTCCAAAAAAACTATTTTCAGCAAACATTTAAAAAGTATACAGCTTACTTAAATACAAGACAGAGTCCTTTCTAACTTAAACAGCTCACTGGGATGAAGAAACAATAATATACATTTATACTGGCTGCCTTATTGATGTTATATCCCACCTTTCTCCAAAAAAAATGGGACTCAAGGTAAGTGATAATGTATCTACGATGTAGAATTAATACAATTTGACACCACTTTAACTGCCATGATTCAATACTATAGAATCATGGGAGTTTTAGTTTAGTGAAGCGCTAGCACGGTTTCGCAGAAGACCTGGTAAAATTACAACTTCTATCATTCGAAAGCAATGAGCCATGACAATTAAAGTGGTATCAAACTACATCCATTCTACAATGTAGATGCAAAAACTTCAGGGTATTTGTTCCTGTTTCAATCCACCTGATTTAAAAAAAATACTATACCTGACTATCTTTGGCATCACATTCAGGAGAGCTGTCCTGACTTGCAGGGTTATGAAACACGAGTTAGAAAGATACATGCCTTACAGCTATTCTTTTTGTCCTCTGTATTACACGTCTAAGAATCGCAAAAATGCTCGTTCTTATTTGCAGCCATTTTATTTAAAAAAATGGAAACAAACATTTATCAGTTGCAAGAAAATGGTAATACTGGTATAGTAAATAATGCCAGAATTGATTAGTTTCCTTTTAAATAAGCATCTCATAATAACTGAGGAATGTCACAGCTTTTCAAGCCATCCATTCTTGAAATTCCTCTGCTTAGTTCAATAAAAAAAAATCCTGCAATTTGACACCACTCTAACTGCCAATTCTATGGAATCATGGGAGTTGTCGTTTGGTGAAACCCCAGCACTCTGGCTCAAAGCACTAAAGACCTTGTAAAACTACAACTCCCATTATTCTATTGCATTGAGCCATGGCTGTTAAAGTGGTGTCAAATTGCATATTTTTCACATTTTAAGATATCGGCTGATATGATTGATAGCTTATATCTACAAGCAAGGAATCCAATGTTCAAATAAGGGGGAGAATCTGACATTTTAAAACCTTGGGACGGGCTCTATTGTTTAAGCAGCCTATGATCTTAACCAGATGCTGGAGAACTTGGTGTATAAATCTGCCCTTAAAAGTGACTCAGTGTAACTCAGCAAGGCTTACTGCTAAGGGACGGTTGCAGCTTATGACAAACCCAACACAAGCCTTTGTAACAGAAACATATAAAGAATGGAATGTGCTAATCGGAAGCTTGCCTTCATGAGGAATGGCAAAGGATGCAGAACTTGAGAAAATCAAAATAATACTACTCCTGTATCTGTGGGACTAGTAACCGCAGTTTCATTGATCCATGCCTGACAAAATGTGTAGAATTTTCTACATCTTACAGCTTGACACTATAGTTTTTGAGCCAGAAGTCCTTCATTTCAATAGGATTCCCCATAACTCATGGCTTTGTGTCTCCACATGGATGAACATATCCCTCTGTGGATACAGACATCATGCTATAATTTTTATAAAACTCAGATTTCATTGATGTTGTTGAGTGATGTCATATACCACTTCCCGAAGCACCGTAGGCTTCTATTGATTCTCAGATAGTTGCGAAATATCATTTGTAAACAAGCATATATTGAATATCATAGTGAGTTTAGTGCTTTTATTGTGTATTGGAGGTCAATGTGTCAAATACTTACACTCAAGGCCTGCCAAGTCAGGAGTGCAAACCCCAGAGACCCAATCTACACTGCTCTATAATGTAGTCTGAAACTGCATTATATGGCCCCCATCTACACTGCCAAATAATGCAGTTTCGTTAGGTTGTTTAATTGAATTGAACTGCATTCCATGAGTCTACACCAGGTATGGGCAAACTTCAACCCTCCAGGTGTTTTGGCCTTCAACTCCCAGAATTCCTAATGCAGTCCTATGCAGTTAAGCTGTATTATATGGCAGTGTAGATGGGGTCTTGGTCAGTGCAGAGTGATATAATGTAGTTTAACTGCATTGAACTGCATTATGTGAGTCCACACTGACCATATAATTCAGTTTCAAACTGCATTATATGGCAGTGAAGATAGGACCCGAGATCCAGGGCTAGTACTTGGTGAACTTACCAGGGCTAGGTGCAATGAAATGGGCAGGCCCCGGTGATTTAATTACAGTACTCATCAACAATAGCATAAGTAAGTCATTCATACTAGAAAAACCCAATTCTAGCAAATGAGCAAATAATTCTCTTATTAGAAATTAAGTTTTCTAGGTTTTGCTTTGAACAAACAAACAAACTTCTCTCATCTTTGTCAGAATTGATTTCAACACATAGGAACTACCATCTGACAAAATATTTTTTCCTGAAAAAACAAAAGGATATTCAAACTGTTTTGAAATATTTATTTCCATTAACTACATGCCCACATTTTCCGTACACTCCAGTTGTAGGCTCTTTCCTTGATCCCTTAATTGTAAAAAAATCTTGATAATGCTACCGATATACACCAATTATCTGGGGGACAGAGCCAATGTGGTGTAGTGCTTTGAACATTGGGCTATGATTCTGGCGGCCAGAGTTCAAATCCTCATTTAGCCATGATGCCCACTGGGTGACTTTGAGCAAGTCACACTTTCTCAGCCTCAGAGGATGGCAACCCTCATTTGAAGGAAACTTGCCAAGAATAACTTCTGACAAGCTTGTCTAAGGGTAGGCATAGTTCAGGAATGACTTGATGGCACACAACAACAATTTGGGAGATGAAGATGACAATGATAAGAACAACAAGGGTAATAATGACAGAACAACAGGTTAACAAAGACCAACAGAGCAATCCTATCTATGCATGTGCATTTAGAGGCAAGCCCTACCAGTTTAATGGGACTGGTGAGTTCAACGTATCCCAATCCTCATTTCAAGAATATTGTTGCCATCGGGAGTAAAAGAGAAAGAGTTAGATGAAAAGAAAAGGAAAGAGGAGATGATGAGAGTAGCAAAAACTTAGAGTAGGAGAAAGGCAATATGAGTTACAGAGAGAATGGAATGGAAGAAGGAGGGAAATATATGTAGAGAAGGGGGACAAAAGAGCAGAAACATAAAGGAATCGATTAGATAGGGAGGAAATAAAGCAATATACGCCATTATTTTCCATGGGAAAGAAAACATACAATACTTGCAATCAACCATAATGATATAGTGGTTAACATCACTGCTTAATACCAGTATATCAAACTGAATATTTACTCAACCTCCACTCATCACAAAATGACTACTTGCTCCTCTCCCAAACAAATATGAAATTCATGGGTTAAGCTGATGGGGAAATTTCTCAAGTCTTTGAAATGAACTGTTGTGACATGAACAGAGAAGATGATTTTGAATCACTGGAAATCTAATAATAATTTTCATGCAGTATCAGTAGCTCTGTTGGAATAGATGAGAAGAAATGAGAGAGGAACTAGTGTTGTTTGTTTGTTTTACATGCAGCGGGTTATTTTGAATGTCATGGTTTCCTGTACAGTCACAAGCTAAATGTATGAGATAGCAGAGCTGGTGAAAGTAATTTAAAACCACAGCTGTAGTCTAATATTTATGTTTCTAACTTTATCATAAATAGTGCTTTTAACTAATTTCAGGGTTTAACTGCTGTGCATATTTGTAATGGAACCATCCCCAAAATGATTATTTTGTATTCTTGAGTCTTTAACATTCTTTATTAAGGCATGATCTTTTTTTTAACTTAAAAGAACTGTGAATGTGAAGTGAGATAGATACACACACACACACATATATATACACACAATTTGCTAATAGGGCTTGGGACACACTTAGCAATAATATATCACTTCACAAACTAAGAATATAATTAAATCACAGTTTTACTATCAAATGTGGAGAAACATGAGTAATATGCCATCCAAACACACATTCAGATATTCTTGATACTAATGCCATAATGTGATAATTAAAAAAATCTTGAATTGCTTTTGTAAACCCAAAATATTGGGTTCATGTTGAGCATTAGTATGATTTCCCAGTTTCTTTCAAACTCTAAAATATTTAACCTACACTAGTGGAAATAGTAATTAGAAACAGCCAGCCTGAATTACTTCTAAGAAAATGCAGCCCATATTACTGTTTATATGAAAGTGGAAAGTTGGAGATATCTATAAATCTCAGTCAGTCTTTAGGATGGCTGCCTTTCAATCTAAACTGTCACTTGAGAAGCAAAATTTGGTCAGTTGTGTTATGATAGCAAAAAATATTCTGTTTTTATCCAGGCAAGCTAAGCAAGCATCCTTGGTATTTTACTAAGGCCCAATGCCAAACTTCGTGCTGGCTGTGTTTTCCAGAAAACAATGAAAGCAGTAGGCTGCAAAAATATCACGTTTCTTGATCATCAACAGACCTTAGGAATAATAGAAACTACTGCTAATGGTGATTAAGGCTACTGTTTCTATGCTTAGTATACATTTTATGGCACACTGTAAACTACTTAATTGTCTGGAATAGATAGTGCAGTTCAGAAGAAAAACAGGGGAAACAGGGAAGGGAATTCACCTTCTCAAGGCTCTTTAGTGTTATTCCATATGAAAAGACCAGGAGGGGGTTTTTTTCAACCACGATGTAGAAGTGTCTGTTGGGGGCAGGAATACAAAAATAATTAGCCAGTATACTCATCATACCAAAGAAATGATAAATAATATACTTTGGAATAACTCTTTAGGCTGGATGTTCTACATGAAAATTTTCAACAATCTTCAAGACAACACATATAGAGAGAACAGGGAAGGAAAAATAGCCCCAAAACTTGTCATTAATAATACACCACTGGAGAAATTATACTCTTTAGCCGGTATTGCACCACCTGACATCTGTCAAGAAGTAGCACCCTGTAATGAAAGGACCAAGGCATTGACATCTCCGGCCCATCCTCTGTTTGGATATCAGCCAGCAAGCCAATGCCTGAAATCAAGAAATAGCTTCCTAAGTTCTACAGAGATACTTGCAGGAACACCTCAGCAAGTGAGAGTCCAAAAGTGGCAGGTAAAAACTCGGAACCTCAATCAGTGGCTGATACTGAATGAGAAATTCCCCCCTGGGCACACAGAAGACTGGGCAACATAGAAGGCGCTAAACAGACTGTGCTCTGGCACCACGAGATGCAGAGTCAACCTTAAGAAATGGGGCTATAAAGTGGAGTCCGCAACATGCGAGTGTGGAGAAGAGCAAACCACAGGCCACTTACTACAATGCAGCCTGAGCCCTGCCACATGCACAATGGAGGATCTTCTTACAGCAACACCAAAGACACTCCAAGTGGCCAGCTTTTGGTCAAAGGAAATGTAGTATAATGCCAACTTTTTAACTTTGTTTGTGGTTTTTCTATACATTATAAATGTATTCTACTGGTGTGCATTTGTATGGAATCGCTGTTTGTTTTGTTTCATTTCATTAGTTTTATATCAGTTTTGTATTTGTCCCCCATCCCCCCCGGCTCAGTTTTTGGACTAGAGTCACTATTGCCACACACGGAGGGCATTTCGACACCTTTTAGCCCACCAACTTTTAAAACATTTGGGTCTTCCACAAAGTACTATTGTTATAATAATTGTAATAATAATAATTTTATTTCTGTCTCCTGCCTCCATCCCCCTGAAGGGACTCGGGGTGACACACATGGGGACAAGCCTAACAACACAAGTTAAAACACAAAACAATCAATTAAAAACATTGTAACTACATAAAACAATAAAACACATCAACAGAATTAAAACCAAGACAATAATAATAAACATTCATAGGATAAAATTGTGTAGAACTCTGAATAGGGCTCCTAGGAAGTATAAGGTATAATTATATTAATATAACATTAATAATATTATTAATAATATTATTATTAACACCCATTGGCACACATCAGCTGTCATGGGGAAGCAGACCTCTCTCAGACCCATCTTAGGGACTCAAAGTAACTACTGAGATTATTATTAATATTATTATTAACACCCATTGGTACAAATCAGCTGTCATAGGGAAGCAGACCTCTCAGACTCAGTTTAGCGCCCAAGAGTAACTATTGTTATTATTATGAACACCCATTGGTACACATCAGTTGTCATGGGGAAGCAGACCTCTCTCAGACCCAGCTTAGGGTCCCAGAGTAACTACAGTAGAGTCTCACTTATCCAACATTCGCTTATCCAACGTTCTGGATTATCCAATGCATTTTTTGTAGTCAATGTTTTCAATACATTGTGATATTTTGGTGCTAAATTCGTAAAAACAGTAATTACTACGTAGCATTACTGCATATTAAACTACTTTTTCTGTCAAATTTGTTGTATAACATGATGTTTTGGTGCTTAATTTGTAAAATCATAACTTAATTTTGTGTTTAATAGGCTTCTCCTTAATATCTCCTTGTTATCCAACATATTCGCTTATCCAACCTTCTGACGGCCCGTTTATGTTGGATGAGTGAGACTCTACTGTATTGTTATTAATATTAATATTATTATTAACACCCATTGGTACACATCAGCGATAATGGGGAAGCAGCCCTCTGTCAGTACCTGCTTATTGTTAGGCAGCCTCAAACTGAAGGAAAATGAAAGCAAGCACAGTGACCATGCAGCTTTCTTTTTCGTGCCGCCTTTCGTTTCGTCCCGTCCGAAAATGGCATTTTTCGTTTCGTGAATCCGAATGGATGATACTAAATGAAACAGATGAAACAAATATCTCACACATCTCTAAATTGTATTCTCAATTCGCTTCTGACACCATAAATAAATACAGTAGAGTCTCACTTATCCAAGCCTCTGGATAATCCAAGCCATTTTTGTAGTCAATGTTTTCAATATATCGTGATATTTTGGTGCTAAATTCGTAAATACAGTAATTACAACATAACATTACTGCATCTTGAACTACTTTTTCTGTCAAATTTGTTGTATAACATGATGTTTTGGTGCTTAATTTGTAAAATCATAACCTAATTTGATGTTTAATAGGCTTTTCCTTAATCCCTCCTTATTATTCAAGATATTCGCTTATCCAAGCTTCTGCCGGCCCGTTTAGCTTGGATAAGTGAGACTCTACTGCAGGGGTCCCCAAACTAAGGCCTGGGGGCCGGATGCGGCCCTCCGAGGTCATTTACCTGGCCCCCGCCCTCAGTTTTATAATATACTATATTGTATATACATATAATATTGATAATAATATTATAATGTAATACAATATAACACTAATAATAATACCATATAATAATATTAATTATATATTCTATATGACATATAATACTACTAATAATATTACAGTATAGTGGTATAGTTCAATAAAGTAATATATAATGCTAATATTGTGCTATGCTAATAATATAATATATTGTATGTACATATAATTTGTAAGCCACTCTGAGTCCCCTTTGGGGTGAGAAGGGTGTGATACAAATGTAGTAAATAAATGCAGTAAATAAATAAATACAATTTAGACTTAGGCTCGCCCAAAGTCTGAAGTGACTTGAAGGCACACAACAACAACAACAATCCTAATTAACTTGACTATCTCATTGGCCAGAAGCACACTTCCCATTGAAATCCTGATAAATGTATGTTGGTTAAAAGTATTTTTATTTTAAAATATTGGAATGTTCCTTCATTGTTCTTGTTGTTATTTTTGCACTACAAATAAGACATGTGCAGTGTGCAGAATTTGTTTGTATTTTTTTTCAAATGATAATCCGGCCCCTCAACAGTCTGAAGCAGGGGTCCCCAAACTACGGCCCGGGGGCCACATGCGGCCCATCGAAGCCATTTATCCGGCCCCCACAGCACAAAGGCTGAAGGAGGTTGGGCTAAATGGCCCAAGGGGTCTCTTCCAACCCTCTTTTGTTGTTGTTGTTGTTGTTATTATTATTATTATTTTTAACATTGAGGCTGGGAGGCCATCTGTCAGGGGTGCTTTGCTTGTGCACAAAGACAGAAAGGGGTTGGGCTGCTTATTATTATTATTATTATTATTATTATTATTATTATTATTATTGCTTGGTGGCCACCTGGCCAACTATAGTCCGGCCCTCCCAACAGTCTGAGGGATCATGAACTGGCCCCCATTTTTAAAAGTTTGGGGACCCCTGGTCTGAAGGATTGTGGACCGGCCCTCGGCTTAAAAAGTTTGAGGACCCCTGCTCTACTGTATATAAATAAATAAATAAATAAAATCTGGGTAATATGGGAAGTGTAGAAGGGGCCTTGGCGCCTTGTGAGGCCTAGCTCTCCCTAAAGCGCGAACAAAGGAGAAGGGATCCCTTTTCAATGGCAGGGGATTGTAGAAGTTGTTGTGGAAGTTCTCTACCTAAGGAAGGCCAGACTACAAATCCCAGGCTCCCTCAGCCTTGAGGCAAAGCGGTGTGGCGCTGCATTGGTGGAGTTGCGGCCAAAGTCGGCTTCCTGGAGCCAAAGCAGAACCTGCCCTGGAGGCGTCTCCTTCAGTCTCAAGGGCGGCGAGAGGGGAAGCCCCACTCCCACGCCTCCTCTTCCACGCAGCGCTCCGCCCCGAGCCTGACGGCAGCAGCCAGGAATGCGTTTCCGGAGGCGGCCAGAGAAGCGAGCAGGGCCTGGCCCTCCTCTCCCCGGCCTGGCTCCGGAGAACAGAGAAGGGAGGAAAGAAGGCGCTTCTGGCCCTTCCCAGCCTTGAGGCGCAGAGTTGGGCCTCCCTTGGAGAGGAAAGCAGGAGGAAGAAGAGAAGAGTCACCACCGCCATGGCTCAAGTAAGAGGACAGTGCGGCTACCTCAGGGCTGAGCAAACTTGGCCAGGTGTTTTGGACTTCCACTCCCACCATGCCGAACAGCCTCAGGCCCCTTCCTTTTCCCCCTCAGCCGCGGCTGAGGGGGAAAAGGAAGGGGCCTGAGGCTGTTCGGCATGGTGGGAGTGGAAGTCCAAAACACCTGAAGAGAAAAGGCCCAAGTTCGCTCCATGAATTAGTGCAACTTTTGTCTTTGCAGCCCCTTCTTTTCCCAACCCAGAAAAGGAAGGAAATGGGCGCCGCGTTTCTGCCCTCCTTTTCCCCTCCCGAGGCCAAGGCGTGGCGGAGGCATTGCTGGAGACCATGCCAGTCCTTGCCTCGCCTTCCTGCCTTTCCTTCCTTCCCATTTGCTTGAAACATACCGGGACATTTCACCCCACGTCCCTTTGAGGCAACAGTGTTGCCGCAAAGGCAGGATTTGTGGGCGAACTGATTCATTGTGGCTCCACGTTCCATAGGGAGCCGAGGCTGCAAAGCCTTCTGTCCTCCCAACTGACAAAGAGTTCTTCTCTCACCCTGGACTTTCCACAGATACAGTAGAGTCTCACTTATCCAACATAAACGGGCCGGCAGAATGTTGGATAAGTGAATATGTTGGATAATAAGGAGGCATTAAGGAAAGGCCTATTAAACATCAAATTAGATTATGATTTTACAAATGAAGCACAAAAACATCATGTTAGACAACAAATTTGGCAGAAAAAGTAGTTCAATACGCAGTAATGCTATGTAGTAATTACTGTATTTATGAATTTAGCACCAAAATATCACGATATATTGAAAACATTGATTACAAAAATGCGTTGGATAATCCAGAACGTTGGATAAGTGAGTGTTGGATAAGTGAGACTCTACTGTATATATAAACCTTCCTTGCTTAGTTGCTCCATACCTCACAACCTCTGAGGATGCCTGCCATAGATGTGGGCGAAACGTCAGGAGAGAATACTTCTGGAACATGGCCATGCAGCCCGGAAAACATACAACAACCCTTCTGTCACTCCTAAATCACTAGAGTTGGAAGAGACCTCAAGGGCCATCCAGTCCATGCTGCCACACAAAGCACTCCCGACAGATGGCCATACAGTTTCAGTCTCCATCAAACCAAGAGGCTGGATATTCTATCCAACAGTTAGTATAACAGTCAGGGAATTTTCCCTATTGTTTAATTGTGATCTCTTTTCTTGCAGTTTGAATCCATTGCAGGCCCTATATCCCAGAATCTGATCCCAAGTTTTCTGATTTAAACTGGATTATATGAGCCCACACTGCCAGATAATTTGGGATAAACAGAAAACCTGCAATCAGGGACTGTCTGGAAGGGCCCTAAAGCCCCTTCCACACAACAGTATAAATCTGCTTTAAACTGGGTTATATGACAGTGTGGATTTAAGGCCCTTCCAGACAGGCCCTATATTCTAGGATTTGATCCCCGGTTTTCTGTTTATTCCAGATTATCTGGCAGTGGAGACTCACATAATCCTGTTTAATGCAGAAAGCCTGGAATCAGATCCTGGGATATAAGACCAGTCTGGGGCGTCCCTTCCACACAGCTGAATAAAATCCCACATTATCCACTTTGAACTGCGATATATGGCAGTTAAATAAATAAGGTTCCTGGTGGCACAGTGTGTTAAAGTGCTGCGCTGCTGAACTTGCAGACCAAAAGGTCCCAGGTACAAATTCCGGGAGCGGAATGAGCGCTCACTGTTAGCCCCAGTTCCTGCCAACCTAGCAGTTCGAAAACATCCAAATTTATTTATTTCGTGTCAAAAGCATTGCATAACAAATACATTTAAAAATGATGAAAAAAATAGAGTAAATGCAAATGTGAGTAGATCAATAGGTACCGCTCTGTTGGGAAGGTAACGGTGCTCCATGCAGTCATGCCGGCCACATGACCTTGGAGATGTCTACGGACAATGCCGGCTCTTCGGCTTAGAAATGGAGATGAGCACCAACTCCCAGAGTCGGTCATGACTGGACTTAACATAAGGGGAAACCTTTACCTTTACCTATATGGCAGTGTGGACTCAGATAGCCCAGACCAAAGTAGATATTGTGTGTTATTCTGCCTTGATATTTTGGGTTATATGGCTGTGTGGAAGGGCCCTGGAAGAGCCCTCAGATAACCCAGTTCAAAGCAGATATTGTGGTTTATCTGCCTTGATATTCTGGGTTATATGGCTGTGTGGAAGGGCCCCTAGTATCCAGAGCAGCAGAAAACAAGCTTGCTTCCTCCTTCTCAATGGGACACCCTTTCAAGCATTTAAATATGGCTCTCATGTCCCCTCTCTGTCTCCTCCTCAAGCTAAACATATCCATCTCCCTCAACCGCTCCTCTGACTAGGGCTTGGCTTTCAAACCTTTGTTCATTTTGGTATCAGTGATGTTAGCATAATGTGCCTTTGAAAGGGAAAAGAGGAGGGAAAGGGAAGGGCAGGATGTAATTTGAGAAGTTTTGGGGTGCATCTGCACTGTAGAATGAATGCAGTTTGACACCACTAAAGCTGCCATGGCTCAAGGCAATGGAATTGTGGAAAGTATCATTTGACAATGTCTTTAGCTTTCTCTGCCAAAGAAGGCCCATAATTCCCTAGCTTGGAGCCAGGGCAGTTAAAGTGCTGTCAAGCTGCATTAGTTCTACCATGTGGATGCACCCCTAGAAGGTAATCTGATTCTCCCCCCCCCCCCTTTCTCTTCCACTCCTGTACACTTCACTTTGGTTATAAGTTGCTGGAGTTAATTGCAGCCTATAGGAAAGGGATAGGAAAACAAAGCAGGCCACTCTGTAGAGAAGGGGCAGGAAGTGCATGCCATGTCATTTTCTCAGAGGACTTACACAGTTGGTGGGAGGGATCTGCCTAACTTACAAGGAGGATTTGTTGTACTTCATTAAAGTTTGCAACTGAGCCCATGATCTAATGCACTTTTTTCCTGGAAGCAAGCTGTGTTAAACATGACTGAATATATGCTTGTGTAGCATATCTTTAGGCAAGTATGCAATGCAAATCTAAGCAGCCCAATCCTATGATTATAAGGCACTCTCATTAATTTTGCTGGAAGTTAGCATGGACTTAAATCATACAATCCATGCCCAAGTTTAGTGACATAGAAGTAACCGTTGTTCAGCCGGTGACATTGGTACGTGCCTTCAAGTTATTTCTGGCTCATGGCGACCTTATCACCGGGCTTTCTTGGCAAGATTTGTTCAAAGGGCTTTTGCCATGTTTTTTTCTGAGGCTGAGAGCGTATAACTGGGTTTCCTTCATTGAGCAGGGATTTAAAACAAGGTATCCTGGAGTAGAAGATTATTTCCGACTGCATGTAATTGACACCTCAGGATGCTTTTGTGTGCTATTTCCTGGAGAAGTGATGCCTGGTCTTCTCTGCCATAATATTTTGTTATTGCTATTCTGGTTGTTGCATTTATTTATGTGCCATCTTTCTCCAAGTCTGGAACTCAAAGCAGTTTGTGTATTTTGTGGTAACAGTTTCTCATTTATTATCACACTTATGCATGCTTTTCGATCTTTAACATGCCCTTATAGGGACTTTTCAGTTTCCCTCTTTGATCTCTATACCCCGCCCAGCTGCAATGGCTAAGAAATATTTTTGCTATTAATAATCTATATGATTTCCTTTTTCTCATATACCTCTAAAAAACTAAAGTTCTCATGCTGTTAACCGCACAACCCTCTTGTGAAGTAAATAGGGGTTAAAAGGGAGTTTGATAGCTGAGCAAAGAATTCCTCTGCTCAAGCCTGAATCGATGTTTCCCATATTGAAGAACTACTATTGGAAAGATTATGCTGACACCGATTTATATAATAATGCAATCAAAGTAACACTTTATGCACATGGCAGAACTGAGCTGTGATCTGTGGAGGCTTCTGCTTTAATAACTTGTGTTACTCTTTATTGCTTCTTACAGCTTTTATTTTACACTAAATATCATAGACTCTCAACTTATACTTAGGCTATATATTTATTATTTCAAGCACCCCTGCTTCATAAAAATTGCTTACAGTTACAAAAATAACAATAAAACTAATAAAGAACATGCTCATCAATTAGCAGGCTATTCGTTATTGATGTCAGCAGAACCAAGCTCTTCAGAAAAATCACATTAATGTCGATAGTACTGGAATTCACAGCAGTGCTCTTAGACAAAAATGGAGACATCCCCACTGTTTTCACCACTTACCAAGTTCATATTTCTATCTATAACCATGAACCTCAGTGGTTGACCTTTAGCTTGTACACCTTCTCCTTCTTTAGTTGATGTTTTAATTGTGTCTTAAAACTTTTATTTCCTGGGCTGGTTAATTTTATTATTGTATTTTTATGTTTCTAAGGCTCTAATACAACGATCCCATAGATGGTGTCGGAGGCCAGTCAGCTTTCTGGCTCTCCCTTTCTGAACCTGGAGAGAGAAATGTTTCCCTAAAGGGAGAGATATTTAGGGTAGATCTTGCTAGCTACTCTGGAAACCTTTGTGGGTCTGGCTTTACTGACATTTGGAGAACTAAACTCAGAAAAGAAAAAAAAGGAGGGATTATCCCATGATTCAGTTATGCTATGGCTCAATCATTAATCAGAATGGAGGCCGCAATCAGGAAATCACAAGACTAGGACTTGGAAGGGCAGTTATGGAGGAACTAGACAAGATCCCAAAGTGTAAAGATAGATAATTGAATACTAAGGTCAGGATTGACCATGCCATTGTATTTCCTTTTCCTATGCATTGAAAGCTGAATAGGAAGAAAGAAAGTTCATTTGTGATGTGGTGCTGGAGAAGAGTTCTTAAGATATAAAAAAGTCAAATACAGTAGAGTCTCACTTATCCAACTTCCACTTATCCAACATTCTGTATTATCCAACGAAGTTGGCGTTTTTGTAGTCCATGTTTTTGTAGTCCATGTTTTCAATACATTGCAATATTTTGGTGCTAAATTCGTAAATACAGTAATTACTACATTACGTTACCGTGTATTGAACTACTTTTTCTGTTGATTTGTTGTAAAACATTATGTTTTGGTGCTTAATTTGTAAAATCAATGTAATTTGATGTTTAATAGGCTTTTCCTTAATCCCTCCTTATTATCCAACATTTTCACGTATCCAACGTTCTGCAGGCCCGTTTATGTTGGATAAGCAAGACTCTACGGTACATGAGTCCTAGAGCAAACTAAGCCAGATCTCTCCTGAGAAGCTATGATGACTAAACTGAGGTAGTCATATTTGGAGCATATCATGAGAAGACATGACTCACTAGAAAAGACAACAATGCTTAGTAAGGTAGAAAGTGGCAGAAGAAGAGGAAGGCCACATTCCAGATGGATAGACTCAATCAAGCAGCCTGTGGGACCTGAGCAGGGCTGTTGATGATATGAAGACTCAGAGGCCCCTCATTCATAGGATCACCATAAATTGAAGTCAGCTTGATAGAGGTTAGCATCATCAACAAATTTCACATCTATTTTGGGAGATGATTGGGGAAGGTTTTGATCTAAAGCCATGGTTCTCAACCTATGGGTCCCCAGATGTTTTGACATTCAACTCCCAGAAATCCTAACAGCTGGTAAACTGGCTGGGATTTCTGGGAGTTGTAGGTGAAAACATCTGAAGACTCACAGGTTGAGGACCACTGATTTAAAGGATCCAAAGTTTTTCGGAACTCCTACTTGCCCCCACACTAGCAGAAAGCCAATGTTGTTCCTAATTTACTGAAAACCACAGTTTGCTACCTAGCAGCCAGTGCTTATCAGAAACCATTTTTTGCTCGAACCACAATAGTGTAAACTTGAAATGGATCGAGTACTACAAGCACACTATTTTTACAAATTGTAGTTTGGGTTTGGATAAAGCAGCCGTCTGTGGATATTTGTTACACCATGACTAGAGATTTCTGGTTGTCATGCCCTCCATTTATCCAATGTGCAAGCACATTCAACATTTCTTTTCCAACTCAGACAATCATTCAGGCATCCAGATTTTAAAAATAAAAATTGGGAGGCATCAAGGGACCTTGGTGGGTGTGACATTGTGGCCTCTGCCTTAAAGATATCGCTTTTAAGGGTTTGTCTCCCATAGACAAGCAGCTATTTCCATGAACAAAATGTAAAACTCAGCACTCCTTTCAGATAATCTATTGTAGATATTTTGGCATTGATTGCTGATGCAGATCATGTGGTGATACTTAAGGTTGTGTTCTGTAGAAAAGTCACTGATTCATTTCCGCCTGAGTTTAATATTTAATGTTTTAAAAAATCAAGTGAATCATTGAGATATGACTTTCATACAGTGTAGTCTTAAAACTAGATTAAACCCAGTTTAGTTAATAGATATATTACTGTTGATTTTAATTTGTCTGTCTCCCACATTTTAATACATTTCTTGCTAGGTTAAAACATTGTTTCGTTCCAGTTAGGGTTGACCTGCTGAACCAATTGTTGAATGGTGAGTCAGTTTAGATATGCAGTTGGTCTTCTGTATCCATGGAATCAACCATTCACAGTATACAATATACAGAGGAGGGCGACTAAAATGATCAAGGGTCTGGAGAACAAGCCATTTGAGGAACAGCTTAGAGAGCTGGGCATGTTTAGCCTGCAGAAGAGAAGGCTGAGAGGAGACATGATAGTCGTGTATAAATATGTGAGGGGAAGTCATAGGGAGGAGGGAGCAAGTTTGTTTTCTGCTTCCCTGAAGACTAGGACACGGAACAATGGCTTCAAACTACAGGAAAGGAGATTCCACTGAACATTAGGAAGAACTTACTCACTGTGAGAGCTGTTCAGCAGTGGAACTCTCTGCCCCAGAGTGTCGTGGAGGCTCCTTCTGTAGAGACTTTTAAGCAGAGGCTGGCTGGCCATCTGTCAGGGGTTCTTTGTTTCTGGATGGCCCTCGAGGTCTCTTCCGACTTTATGATTCTGTGATCCTATATAAGGAATTCCATTTTACTAAGCCATTGAATCTAGTGGGACTTGAGCTTCCATGGATTTTGGTATCCACTGAGGATCCTGGAACCAAAGTCAAGCGGATACCAAGAATCTGCTGTAAAGCAACTCAGATGCTCTTTCTCCCTTCTTTCCTTCTCTTCACTTTTGTGGAAAAGGGATCATGGAGAAGGAACAACATAATTTGATTTTGTTGGGGAAGTCTGTATCCCTTCCTTCAACCCAGGAACCATAAAAGAGACACTGAACTTTTTAGGATGGGTCTATGCTATAACCAAATTATGATAAAATAGATTACTCATTCTTGCGTCACAAAAACGTATTTCAAGGAAATGAGTAAGCAGTCATTTTTTTCTAAGACAGCAAATAATGTATTGATGACAAGGTTTTTAAAAATTGCAGCCAGCAGGGACTACATATTTTTAAAGGTGATTTGTTGAAAGCCTGGATTACCGCAAAAGATTCCAGTAAATGGCAGTTCCCCACAGCGACTAAAACAAGAATAGTGGATTGCTTAGTAGGCTTGCTCAAATAATTCGATTTCCCCGTTACCCGTTATTTCGTTATTTTCGTTTGTTTTGAAGCAATATACGGCCTTGATTGTCCACACGTCTGGATATCGCGGTTTCGAATCGCGAGAGGCCGTTTTTTCTTATTTCGTCGTTTTTTTCGTTAGGAAAAAAAAGCTTTTGCAAATCACCCAAACTCCCACCATTCAGGCCCTTTCCTTTTGCCCCTCAGAAAAGGGGCGTCACAGGCTCAGCCAATGGGAGGGGGCGAGGGGGAAGGAGGCCGAGGAGGAGGAGGAAGACGGAGGGGGGAAATGGCTGCCGCCGCCTCGCCTCAGCTCAGGCCTGGTGTCTCTCTGTGAGGCGAGAAGGCGGCGGATGGAGCCGGGAATGGAGAGACCGAGAGAGACAGAGAGGGGCCCGGCGGTGAGGAGGAAGAGGCCCGGGATGCGAGGGGGTGTGGGCCAGGCCCGTCCTCGGCTGCTCCCGGGGAGGGAGGGAGGGAGGACTACGACTCCCAGGGGCCCAGATTCGCACCCTCCCTCCCCCCAATACAGGTCTCCATACCACGCTACATGAACTTGAATGGATACTGTGGTTGTGTTGTCGAAAGCTTTCATGGCCGGGATCACACTGTTGTGGTATGTATTCCGGGCTCTATGGCCATGTGCCAGAAGCATTCTCTCCTGACGTTTCACCCACATCTGTGGCAGACATACTCAGAGGTTTTGACGTCTGTGCGAAGCTAGGCAAGTGGGGTTTATATATCTGTGGAAGGTCCAGGGTGGGAGAAAGAACTCTTGTCTGTGGGAGGCAAGTGTGAATGTTGCAATTGGTCACCTTGATTAGCATTGAATAGCCTTGCAGCTTCAAAGCCTGGCTGCTTCCTACCTGGGGGAATCCTTTGTTGGGAGGTATTAGCTGGCCCTGATTGTTTCCTGTCTGGAATTCCCATTTTCTGGGTGTTGTTCTTTTACTGTCCTGATTTTAGCTTTTCTGTAGCTAAAAATGCATATAAAATTGATTCTATAGGGAGGATAAATGATTGGATTTCAACTCCTACAGCTTGGCTTTCTCTGCCAATAATGGTACCATACCAAACTAAACCTCCCAAGATTCTGTAGCAGTGAGCCATCTTGGATATTGTAAGGGATTTTTTATTATTATTATTATTATTATTATTATTATTATTATTATTATTATTATTATTAGACCTTGCTCCCAGGAAGGTGCCTTCGCTGTGGCTCCCAACTTATCTATCTACCTTTCCACATATTCTCCACATTGTGTGTATGTGTATGTACATGAGCCCCGATGGCGAAGTGTGTTAAAGCACTGAGCTGCTGAACTTGCAGACCGAAAGGTCCCAGGTTCAAATCCCGGGAGCAGAGTGAGTGCCCGCTGTTAGCTCCAGCTTCTGCCAATCTAGCAGCTTGAAAACATGCCAATGTGAGTAGATCAATAGGTACCGCTGTGGCGGGAAGGTAATAGCACTCCATGTAGTCATGCCGGCCACATGACCTTGGAGGTGTCTATGGACAACACTGGCTCTTGGGCTTAGAAATGGAGATGAGCACCAACCCCCAGAGTCAGACATGACTGAACTTAACATCAAGGGATACCTTTACCTATACACACACACACACACACACACACACATATGCAGGGACTATATATATATATACACAGTATATATCACACACACACCAATTTAACAAAGTTTCAGCCACAAAAACAAAGTTTCTGAAGTAGAACAATGACTTTCACAGTAAAGACAACCCAATTTAACAGGAAATAAGACTTTCAAACCAAGAACAGATTTCTGCAATCATTAAAAAATGGTTTATTATAAAAGCTATGAAAATTCGCCAAAAATCAGAGGATAAGGGAAACGTTCCAAATTTTGGTGAGCTATCAGTGTTAAATGTGTTCTACCACTGTACCAAGTTTGAAGAAGATCACTCAAAAAATGAGGGTGGGAGAGTCCTGTAAAGTCCCCTCCCTCTGTGCTGTTTTTGGGAATTGCGCATGCGCGTCCGCCATTAACGAATTAATTTAGAAAATAACGAATTTTCGTTAATTTCAAATTTTTTGGGGGGCAAAATTCGGAAATACCTTCAGAAACGAAACGCTGCCCCCCTCTAGTTTTGAAACGAGTTTAGAATCAAATTTTTCGTGGATCGATCAAGCCTATTGCTTAGGGATCTTCCAGACAGGCCCTATATCCCAGGATCTGATCCCAGGTTTTCTGTTTATCCCAGATTATCTGGCAATGCAGACTCATATAATCCAGTTTAAAGTAGGAAACCTGGGATCAGATTTTGTGATATAGAGACTGTCTGGAAGGGCCCTTAGATCGAACAAACCAGGATCAAAATGTGATTTCATTTTCCATTGTGTAAGTTAAACTCTATATTTGGCCATATTAAGAAAATGTGAAATTTGAAATCAGAAGTGTAAAACTCCCAAGTTTGTTGGAATATGCTGTGAGATTTTTTTTCATGTCTGTAATTGTCTTGGGCCAAGAGATACTCCCAAGTTTTCAGAAGCACAAAGAAAAATAGGAGGAAACATCCCTAGAATCATCTGGCAGAGCAAAAGCATTCATTTCCAGATAAGCATATTTGTGTGTAGAGATTGCAGATTGACTTTGAAAAATATGTGAAATGGAATGAAGTATTCTTTAAAGCTGGGTGGCTTAGCTGCAAACCTGAATAGGATCAATCCATTTCAGAACATGTTGTTGCAATCTGACTTTTAATGCAAAGGGATCTTGTTTCACCTTTGAGAGTAACCGAGAAAGAAGTTGGTAGCCTAAGGATTCCAAGTTTTACTCCATCAAATGCATGGAGTGAATGGCCCAGGAGAAGCATCAGATAAAATAAATTTATCCTTTGAAAGCTTATGCCATTAACTTCTTTCTTTCAGTTGGTCTCAAATGTGCTACAGGATGCTTTTGCATACTGATCCAGGCTTAACATGGATATGTCTTTGAATTGTACAGTGGGCACTTAGTATCCATGGACACTCAACTCTCATTCTATACAATGGCCTAGTAAAACTATAGTCCTTATATAAAATAGCAAAAAAAATTAAATAAATTTTTATTGAATATTACATACATAAAATAGCCTAAAAAGAAAAACCACCTTAGGGGATTGAGGGGGAAGGGAAAGATTTGCACATAAAATAGCAAAATTAAGATTTGCTTGTTTGATATTTTTTCTGAATATTTTTCAGTGGGGTTGGTTGAATCTGCGGATAAAGAATTCATGGATACAGAGGGATTGCTGTAGCTTAGTGATCACTAACGTATATTAAGATCTGGATGTCTCATTTGGGGATGAGTCTGGTCCATAGAGGCATTCTCATACTGGTCCTGCTGATTGGTTCTCTAATTAATATTTTTATTTGTGTATTGGTACCTTCCGGTTTTTCTGTAAAATACAAAATACCAAAGAAGAACATTAAGCTTGTTTGCGTAAAATACAAACTCTACATCTCAAAAATCTGCAATCAGGTTTCAAACTCTTCTCTGTTGACTATGTGACCAGGCGTTAAAAAGCTCTCCTGTAGCCTGGAGTCCTTCAATTCCTGGACTACATAGTGACACACCAGTGTTTGGAAAGCTTTGAGTGTTCTTTATTAACTGGAGATAGTTAATGAATTGTTGAAGTATAATGCTGATCTTGGAGTATGATGGTAGAACAGGTTTCTTTCTATATAGATATTTTATAGGGCTATAATATATAATAGAACGGAGCATGCTTATGCCCCTAGAGATTAATGGTGTAATGCATGCTTTTCTGGTAAACCCCTACCCCCTAAATCATAATATTCAACTTGGTAGGCGTTTTGTAAATTTCAGAATCTATCCTGCCTTCTGTGACATTGAGAAAAAAAATTGATCCTACTGTATATAAGAAAGAAAGGTTGGATTAAAAGTTCATGTTTTTCAACTACCCTATTTCTTTGATTATAAGACACATTTACCACCATATTAACATTTCTAATACCAGAGTGCATCTTAGAATTGCATGTACTGTGTATATGTATATATGTTGTGTTGGTGGAACTGAAGTTAGTGTGCTTTTTACATTCAATGAGATGAGCCTCCGATGGCACAGTGGGTTAAACCCTTGTGCCGGCAGGACTGCTGACTTCAAGGTTGAGTTGCTGACCTGAAGGTTGCCAGTTCAAATCCAACCTAGGGAGAGTGCGGATGAGCTTCCTCTATCAGCTCCATCCAGGGGCATGAGAGAATCCTCCCATACGGATGGTAAAAACATCAAAACATCCAAGCATCCCCTGGGCAACGTCCTTGCAGATGGCCAATTCTCTCACACGAGAAGCGACTTTCAGTTTCTCAAGTCACTCCTGACACACACAAAAAAAAATCAATGGGATCTTAGAATCAAAGAAATGTGGTATTTTTGTTTTTATCTAGCAAATTTTATATGATCAGCCATACATATGTGGCTTGATTTGTAAAGATAGAAATACAAATAAGAGGCATATTGAATTACGACATTATCATTATCAACCACGTCGGCTCTGGACCCTTGCCCATCTTGGCTAATTAAATCGGCCAGGGAGGGGCTGGTTGATTGGTTTGTGTTGATCATTAATGCATCGTTGGAGCAGGGGGGTTTTCCATCTCATCTGAAACAAGCTGTGGTTCGTCCACTCCTTAAAAAGGTTTCCCTTGACTCCACGGTGCTGAACAATTTCAGACCAATCTCCAACCTCCCTTTCTTGGGTAAGGTCCTGGAGCGAGTGGTTGCCTACCAGCTCCAGGGCTTTCTAGATGACATCAACTACCTAGATCAGTCACAGTCTGGTTTCAGGCCTGGTCACAGCACCGAGACAGCCTTGGTCGCCTTGGTGGATGACCTCCATAGAGAGCTGGACAGGGGGAGTGTGACCCTGTTGGTTCTCTTGGACATCTCAGCGGCTTTCGATACCATCGATCATGGTATCCTTCTGGGACGACTCTCTGGGATGGGTCTCGGGGGCACGGTTTTGTCGTGGCTCCAATCCTTCCTGGAGGGTCGATCCCAGATGGTGAAGCTGGGAGACGCCTGCTCGGACCCCTGGCCTTTGAGCTGTGGGGTCCCGCAAGGCTCTATTCTGTCTCCCATGCTCTTTAACATCTACATGAAACCGCTGGGAGAGGTCATCTGGAGTTTTGGAGTTGGGTGTCACCTCTATGCAGATGACGCACAACTCTACTACTCCTTTCCACCTAATTCCAAGGAGGCCTCTCGGGTGCTGGACGAGTGCCTGGCCGCTGTGTCTATCTGGATGAGGAGGAACAAGCTGAAGATCAATCCCGACAAGACAGAGGTCCTCCTGGTCGATCGTAAACCTGACCGGGGTATATGGTGGCAACCTGTGCTGGACGGGGTTACACTCCCCCTGAAGCCACAGGTTCGCAGTCTGGGAGTCCTCCTGGATTCATCGCTTACGCTCGAGGCTCAGGCGTCGGCGGTGTCTGGGAGGGCCTTCGCACAATTGAGACTCGTGCGCCAACTGCGACCGTACCTCGCGAAGGCTGATCTGGCCGGGGTGGTCCATGCCTTGGTCACCTCCAGACTGGACTACTGTAATGCGCTCTACGTGGGGCTGCCCTTGAAAACGGCTCGGAAGTTCCAACTGGTCCAACGAGCGGCAGCCAGGATGTTAACTGGGGCCCCTTACAGAGAGAGGTCAGCCCTCCTGTTCAAGGAGCTCCACTGGCTGCCATTTACTTTCCGAGCCCAATTTAAGGTGCAGGTGCTTACCTACAAAGCCCTGAACGGTTTGGGACCATCCTACCTCCGTGACCGCATCTCCGTCTACGAACCCACGCATTCACTTCGGTCATCTGGAGAGGCCCTGCTCGTGATCCCGCCTGCGTCGCAAGCGCGGTTGGTGGGGACACGAGACAGGGCCTTCTCTGTGGTGGCCCCCCGACTCTGGAACACCCTCCCCAAGGATCTCAGACAGGCCCCTACATTGGCAGTCTTCAGAAAGAACTTGAAGACCTGGCTGTTCCAATGTGCTTTCCCAGATTAATAGGAAATCTCCAACTCCAAGTCCCATAAGCACTTTATTAGAACTAGATCGTATATCGCACTCTGCACTTGCCCTAGAAGCCTTATATACCACCTGTCACATCAGCACTTTTAATCTTGTACCCATTACTCTGGCCCGGCCCAGTTTTATTGTGTTTTAGCGTATTGTTTATTGCTTGTTGTTTATACTGTTTTAATTGTTTTAATTTGCCTTTTGTTTTGTATTGTTATATTGTGTGTTGAGGCCTTGGCCTTTGTAAGCCGCATCGAGTCCTTCGGGAGATGCTAGCGGGGTACAAATAAAGTTTAATAATAATAATAATCATAATGATTAATTGCTACCAAATATAATCTATGAAATCTGGAAGATATTGCTTGGGAGAAAATTGCTATAAAAATCCACCGCTTTTTCTAAAGCCAACTTGAGCATCAGGCAATTGATTCTCCTATATTTATATGAACTATCGGCCTTTAAGAGCCTATCCATTCCATCTATTGTTTGTTTATGTACTTGAGCTTTGAAGTTGACTGTCGGTGTATGACACCTTGAATTTCATTAGGTTTTCTAAAGCAAGGAATAGCCCAAAGTAGTTTGCCATTGCCTTCCTCAGAAATGCAACCAACATCACCTTGTATTTCTTGGTGTTCCCACATCCGAGTACTTACCAGCTTCTAAGATGACATTGGATCTGGTGCCTTCTGGGTATTTTAAGTCTTATCTGTATGTAGTTCCACCCTATCTATAGTCATTTCCATTAGGCAGTGACTTTTTGAGAAGTGAGTGTCTGTTATCTGAGCAGACATTCTATGTAAATTCAAACCCTCCATCACCTCCAAGACCCTCCAGGTCTTGTTGGTGATATGCTATGTCCCCCACCATCTACCACTTTCTGGTGGCTGTTTGGGAGAAAGGCATGACAGACCCCAAACTTGCATTCCAGTTCACTCATAATTGTAACATTATATGGAACCCCCAGTGGTGCAGTGGGTTAAACTGCTCTGCTGCTTGAAGGTTGGCGGTTCGAATCTGGGGAGTGGGTGAGCTCACACTGTTAGCCCCAGCTTCTGCCAACCTCGCTGTTCAAAAACATGCAAATGTGAGTAGATCAATAGGTACAGCTTCGGCGGGAAGGCAACAGCGCTCCATGCAGTCATGCCGGCCACATGACCTAGGAGGTGTCTACAGACAACGCCGGCTCTTTGGCTTAGAAATTGAGATGAGCACCAACCCCCAGAGTTGGACACGACTGGACTTAATGTCAGGGGAAAACCTTTACCCTTTACCTATGGATGAGTCTCACCCAGGGAGGAACTGGGCATCCTTAGCACTAAGAAAATAAAAAGAAAGATACTTTACAAGACAGTCTTAATACAACAGCACATTTTTTCAAAATGAAGTTGTGCTTTTGTGATTCAGTTCAGAAATGAGTATCTATCTAATATCAATAGTTTAGGTCGATGGGTAGGTTTTCTCTCCCACTGAGCATCTGTTGGGTGGAGACATCGAAAAAGCAGACTGCTAAAGGAAATTGCTAACTTCCTTTTTCAGAAGAGAAAGAAAGCAATCAATACGATGTATACTTGGATGAACATTTCCTTTTTAAAAAACTTTACTTTGAAAATGTAATGACTGTGTTTTGTAGGATAGACACACTCCACCCTATTTTTTTATTTTTTTAAAAAACCAGACTATTACCAAGCAACCTCAGCTCTTCTATATCCTGCCCTGTGTTGGCAATAATTGGAGGAGACTCCCAATGCCGGCGTTTCTGCCATAGTATGTGTTCAATTTAATTTAAATCCCTCCCACCCCCATCCCTGATTTACTTAGCTCATCACATAACTAATTAGATAAATGTTTTTGAGTTATAATTTATTTATTTATTTATTTTATTTACAGTATTTATATTCCGCCCTTCTCACCCTGAAGGGGACTCAGGGCGGATCACATTATGTACATATAGGGCAAACATTCAGTGCCCATAAACACATCGAACCGAGACAGAGACAACAGATGACAGACGCAGAGGCAATTTAACCTTCTCCTGAGGGGATGTTCGAGTCTGGCCACAGGGGGGAGCAGCTGCTTCATCATCCACTCTGATGACACTTCCTCATTCCAATGTTGTAAATTAGTTAAACTTGCCTCCCCACTTTTTTTATAAGTGGTACCTTATTTCCTACTTGATAGATGCAACTATCTTTTGGGTTGCTAGGTCAGCAACGAGCAGGGGCTATATTTTATTTTTAATTGACGGGTGCTCACCCTGCCACAGGCTGGCTTCAAACTCATGACCTCATGGTCAGAGTGATTTATTGCAGCAGCTGTTTACCAGCCTGCGCCACAGCCCGGCCCCTTTATACAAGTCAAGAAGCCACAGTATCTTAATCCAACTTAAATCCAACTTTGTGTTTCTTAATGTGGATTTGAACATTATATACAACTGAACACCCTCTTCTAGAAGGAGCTATTGGAGGGAAATAATGTGAAAGGTGTCATTTAATTAAATCAGGGGTTCTCAAACCTTTTCAGCCATGGAGCCTTTTTGAAGCAAAAGTTTCTCGTGGACCCCCAAGAAATGTTTATATATTATATTACATATAATATATAATGTATACATATCAGGTATGGGCCGGGCCAGTGGCAGATGGATGGAGAGTATTTTTGCACACTGCAAAAATTACAATATTTAACAATTGAAGAACAATTTTAACTAATATAAACTGAACAGTATTTTAGTGGAAGACCCCCAGGGCCATATAGTGCAACACTTTTCTGCCATGCAGGAAAAACACAATCAAAGCACCCCCAACAGATGGCCATCCAGCCTTTGTCCTAATAATAATAGCAGAAACTCCAGAGGAGGTGGGACCCCCGCAGAGCCCCTGAGCACCTCTCACAGAACCCCAAGAGCCCCAGTTTGAGAACTGCTGCATTAAAGCATAAAGGGTTGTCTCTGCTTTCGACGAGAAATTATGAGAAAATGTTCTGCTAAATGTCCCTGTCATGATTCTTGGGGTGATGTGTCAGAATTCATTGGTAGTGAAGATAGGATAATAAGAAGCCTATAACCAAATGCTAATGGTACTACACAATTAACATTGCGACTGTATGCAAAGTTCTAATTCTGATTAGACAGCTTCATTTGTGGAAGAATAGCTTCTAGGGATTTGAAAAGTAACAGAACTTCATTCAATTACCCAACATGTGGATATTTTGAATGTGTGAAATGATTGCCAGAGGTGGAAAAAAAAACACAATCTACAAATCCAAGTTAACACTTTATGCCTCATCTAATTGTCTAGCATGTGTGTGCACTTTGTATACCAGTTGTCAGACAGTTTAGAAAAGAAGCTAAATTAAATTAGTTGTTCAACTCTTGGTATGAAATAATTTCAGAATTTAGGAAAGTATTGATTAGGTATATGTAACTGTGCCTATGCATTTAATGCATACAGTAATACATTTAATGTTTAAAATTTTATATAATGTGATTTTATTTTGTAATGGTATCTGCTTTTATGTGAATTGTTGTTTTGTGTATTGTTTTTAGGCATTGAATTTTTGCCTATTTATTGTAAGCCGCCTTGAGTCCCCCTGGGGAGAAAGGTGGGGTAAAAATGATGTAAATAAATAAATAAATACAGGCTTGCAAGGAATCTGTCTTGTCTACCTTCTCACAGGTGGCTGTCACCTAGTAATTTGTTGGCTTCTAAGTATTTGATAGTGGGCTCAGTAGAAGAAAAACTAAATCAGCCATATCAATGCCAACAGGTGAGAGGTCTTTTTCCCCCTTACCGTAAAATAAATCTAAAATGATTTGAATTCACACAACAACAACAACACAGTTGATCCTGGTGCATTTCTTCAACCATGTTCTATGCCTACTCTGCACACTGGGTTTTCTTTTAAATCTCTCAGTCAACTCAGCATGATCTAGTGTTCAGGCTTTCATTTCCAAGCTAAAATATAAAAGACTCAGGGATGATTTTCAGCTGTTTTCGGTTTTTGAAAGTGCCCTGGTCCTTACTCTGTTGAATAAGTGGATGAGACCTGTATAGTTTGTTAGCTGTATAGTTTGTGATGCAAGATGGAGATAGTTTACCCATTTTGCAGGTACATATTGCACGGGAGAGTTCTGAGGCTGAAAGTGGAGTGCCTAAATCCATTAGATAAATTCAATAGAAGTGACATTTGAACTCTGGATTTTCTTATGAAATATTAGATTGTAGACTGTATAAACTTTCATCAGATTTCTTTGCACATTTTCCTGGTCTACATACATTGCCTCTGAAGGTTCTATCTCCAACAGAAGTAAAATAATCTGAATTTGGCTGTCATTGATACTTTTAACTGTATTTCCAATTATAACAGTACAAATGCTTCTTGAGATATTCTGCCTAGAAAGGGGTTTGTATATTTGCAGAGGACAGTGACAGTCTAGATCTCTAAAGCAATTAATGTTGTTATTTCTGCTGCCATTGGAGATGGGAGTTTTATTCTCACTTCCTTTTTCTACTGGGACCAAGAAGGCATGGCGCCTCTACCTGCATTAGCTTCCCATCAAGACTCTCTTAAACACAAACCAGAGATCTTAGACAAACCTGGAATTGACAGTTTTCTTCTGTATAATTTTTTGCCTGATGAAGAAGCCAGAGAACTTCAAAAGCTAGTATAAGGCATTGCCCTTTGGTCTACACAATGAAAAGTATCACCTTGATTTGGATTTTGTATTCAGAAGGGCTAAGTGAGTCTTATTGTGTGCCTTCAAGTCATTTTTGACATATGTTGACCTAAGGCTTACTTATCATTAGGTTTTCTTTGCAAGGTTTGTTTGGAGGTTTGCCTTTGTCTTCCTTTGAGGCTGAGAGAGTGTTCCTTGCCCAAAGTCAGCCTGTGGGTTTCTGTGACTGAGCAGGGATTTGAACCGTAGTCTCCAGAATCATAGTTTAATGCTCAAACTATTGCATCATGCTGACTCCTGCAAGTGAGTCTTCTTACTAAGAAGTAATTTAGACTTGCTGCCCATATGCATATGTGTTTCTTTATTACTCATTGCTTCCTGGTAGGTGTGTGGATTGACTCAATTAAGGAGTGTTGCTCTGAGGTGCAAAAACTGATCCTTGCTCACAGAAGCAAGCCACCATTTGAGCCTGATTCATACTGTGTCTGAACAGATGCTCCTTGTATAAACAAATGCAACAAAATCTGTATTATGATGTCTGGTAGTTCATCTTCCTCCTACACCTTTATTGCACCACCTGAGACCATATTCACATTACCACATAACTGGATTGGTGACATCAAACAGGCAGAATATTCTCTTGAAATAACTGTAACTTGTAGGGCTATTTCACCTTAAAGTGTCTCAACCATGTACTGCAGGATCTACATACCAGTTACATGCACAAATGCCTTAATATAAGGTTTGTGTCATCCTTTTGGGTTGTGGGATCACTTTCACTGATCTGAAAGGCATGGGAATAAAAAATAATGGGAAAAGTCAAATTTGCTGCAGAAGAAGCAGAACATGAACTTCTGCAGTGATTCTCTCTCTAACTAGCTAGAAGAAGGCACTATGTACATTTCCTATGGAGATATAAATGCCTTTCCAATATGATGGAAGAATATGTGCATGGCATGTGTACTTTCTGTTACAAAATTAGGGTAGAAAGGTATAGTTATTTGTGTTTATGCCCCTAAGAACTGAAAGCCCTAAGTTATCTAAAAGTTTGGCCAAGAGAAAGTAAAAAACAGGCAAAACTACATCTTACAGAAAAATCTACATACTGTATATCAGTGGTTCTCAACCTGAGTCCCCAGATGTTTTGGCCTGCATAGATACACACAGTTTCAGTTTCTACCTACTTTTATCTCCATAATCAATTTAATCTTGCATCTGACATGAGTGTTCTGCTGCCATCTCTTAACACAGTGATTCTCAACCTAGGGTCACCAGGTGTTTTTGGCCTTTGGCTCCCAGAAATCCTAACAGCTGATAAACTGGCTGGGATTTCTGTAGGCCAAAACTCCTGGGGACCCACAGATTAAGAACCCACTGCTGCATATACTTACAACAACAACAACAACAATAATAATAATGTTTATTTTTATATCCCGCCCCATCTCCCCGAAGGGACTCGGGGCGGCTCACATGGGGCCAAGCGCAACAACATACAATAAAATGCAACAGTATAAAATACACAATATAAAATACAACAATATAAAATACATAACTATCACAGTAGTATATAATACACAATATAAAATACAACAATATAAAATATGTAACAATCACAGTAGATCAATAACACAGCTTCAACAGAGTAAAACATGGCCATTAAAAGAGGCAATAACTTATGTATAAATCAGGCTCAGGGAATAAGTCAAGGGCAGGTTTTGGGACCAAAATTATTAATTTGGTTATGACCTATGTTGTTCCTTTACATATAAAAATAGAAACTTGACAGAACATAGAGTAAAAGTCCTCAGGTGCAACATTTTCTCTTGGAATTACTGGTAGTTTATTTAGGAACTTTCGAGAACATAGACATTCTCAGATGAAATGCAATGTGGAGATCTTTATTTTACTTTTAGAAACGTCTTGGATAGCAGATATGTCCTCTTGGTATCTTGGTAATGGAATGCTTACCTTATAGTAAGATTTTTAAGATTGTAAAGATACTGTATCATTTCAAAATGCAGTGAATAAAACTGTGTATTCACAGTAGTAGCTGACTCTGATACATTTTTTACAACTGGTGTAAATAGTTGAAAAAATAGAAACTAATGTTGCTCTATTTTATTTTGCAGATAAAGTTTCTCCTGTGTTTTGGATTATTAAACTGCCTCATAGTCTATGGATTTGCCCAACAAGGTAAGTAGTAATATTTGTCATTGCTTTTGTTGTTATTCACTGGTTTCATAGTTTACCAGGTGTTACCAATTGGAGTTTGAGACCATCAATTATTTATATTTTATGCAAGAAACTACTTGTATATACATAGTGAGATATTGAGTTTCCTAAAGAGAACATATTAATCAAATCTGAGAATAATCAAATCCACAAAAGTTATATCTTTGTAGGGTTGATTGAAATTAATAGTGTGCCATTATAATTTCAACAAAACAAATTAATCTATTAATATTTTCTTATAGGTGGAAATATTTGTATAGCAGCTAATGCAAAGTCATGCGCTGATTGTATACAAGCTGGACCAAATTGTGGATGGTGCAAAAATATAGTATGTATTGCTTTAATTTCTCTACTATGCTAAATTGTGACCAGTCCTAAACAAAATGCTAAGAATCTTTTTCCATTAACAAAGTAGTTGTAACTGCAAATGAAAACAATTGGATTTAGTCAGTTTCTAGGTAAATAGCAGAGGAGATATGAGCAATTTGTAATAGAAATCCTTATAAAGAGGTTGTGGAGACATTGTATCTGGTCAAACTTGTTAAATACATTTTCCTAACTTGACTGTATGAGAAGTGTGTTATGATTGATCCAAAGCAAACTGAACAGTCTTAAGACGTTGGTAGAGAATGACAGGAGGGACTGGGAAGAGATTATTAAATATACCTTTTATTCCGTGTTTTTGAATACTTAAAACTCTTTAATCAAAAGATATTAGCAGAGAAAGCCATGAATGCAGTGACAAAGCAAGGCAGATTAAAAGTTCTGGTATGGCTTCATCCCTGAGGAGGATCTCAAGAACGGAAAACAGGATGTCAGTGGACAACAAAAGAGCTAAAGATGGATTTAAAGGTTACTTTTTTAAAATGTGGAATAAACACAGAGAACTGGGAAGCCGACTTTTGAGCTCTCTAGCTGGAGGTTACCAACAGTGCTCTGTGGATTTTGTGGTACGAATGGAAGGGAGAAACGTGTCAAGAGAAAGGTGCTCCAAGCCAACCTTGTAGGGACCACCTTGCATCTGGAAACTGATGCCCTCATTGTGAAAGATGCAGATGCAGAATAGGTTTTCACAGTCACTTATGGACCCACCACCAAGACTCTACCCTTGGAAGACAATCATACTTATCATATCATATATAGCACAAAACAGAAAATGCTGTTTCTTAAGTTGCCATGCAATAAGCAGAAGCATTGACTAGACCTACAGAAATGGATACTCAGATCTGTAGAGAGGCAGTCTACGTATTTGGAACCCTGGCTATTTAGGGCTTTGGATGAAAGCACCAGCATCATAAGTGAGTAGTGCAGTTCCTATGGGATCATTAAAGTGTGCCTTTGCTCTGCTATATATATCTTAATATTCTGATATGTGTTATTGAGCTGTTTGAAACCTCTGGGTTATCTTCCAAGGCAGTTCTAGGTGCAGTAGCTTATAGTAGTCCAATGGGAGGTTTGATTAACCCAACTCCACCCTCTGATGAATATTGAATCTGTGGATACATGAAGCACACTATAATGAATTAGTTCCTGATTACGTCATACTTGGCTGTTATTGACTCCAGGTTCCATTCATTTCAGTGCATCTGCTCTAAGTGTGATTAAGTCTGGATTCAGTCCAACAAATGTAATGTATTTGGTTTCCAGCCACAGCTATTAGTATTTTACAAGTATGTCCTCCTTCAGGAGACTTTTAATAAGAGCAGGTTGACCTTGATGAGAATGGGAGGGGAGGAGATGCTCAAAAGCCTTCGCATTTATGCACCAGTTTAGAAGGATTTAATAAACTAAAGTGGGAATGTTTCTTAATGTCAAAATACTGCTTTTAAGTTACCTAATAGCATAATGCAACTGTGCTGCAGCTCTGTTTCTGTTCTATACATGTCCCTCTATCTTTTCCATTTTACAAAGCTAGTGGAAATGACTGTTGAAGCTGAAATCTGTTTCCCTATATAGTTTCATTCACACTGTGGTTTCCCCATATGACCCCTATATATATACATGTGGAGAGAGGGTGTACTGCACAAGTACGTGGAACTGACATGTATACTTGAAACAATCTGCTGGGGTTTTTTTTAGTCTCAGGTGAAAAGGGCTAGAAATCCATTAGAATTAGACAGACTGATCATGACAACAGATTCTGCTACTAGAAACCATTTCTGTTTTTAATAAGGGAGCAGATGGACAAGAATGTGTGTTTTAAAAACAAATATCAGGGTATGAATTAACAAAGAGAGAATTGCATAGCTAATCTTGGGATTTGTCCCCTTTCTTTTCCAGTTGGACAGCCATTTTCCATTCCCTCCACTCTCCATATAGAGCATTCCCTCATAGCTATTTAAAAACCATTGCTCTTCGGAGTCTGTGTGTCTGGATTTAATTATATTCTCCGGTGACATTAGAAGACCAGTAACTTTAGATACAGACAAAGAGGATGGGCAGGAAAACAAAGGATTTTATATACATTTTAAGTCTGTTTTCAGTTCTGAAACGCCATATGTTCTGATACTAGTTTCTGTGCATCTATTTTCACAGAGCTGGGAAATGGTTGTATGGGTTGTAATATCAGGGCACTAGACCCCTGAACCCATTCTTTTTCCAGAAAGGTATTCCAACACCAGAATCTCCACTACTGTGAACTGAAATGGCACGGCCTAGGCATAAGTTTTACAGACTACTCATCACTGAGATGCTGAGTAGTTTCCTACTACTTTATCCCAGAAAAAAACCTTCAACTTACTGAGTTGTTTCTTCCAAGCTTAATTTGAACATCTTATATCTGCAGGTTACTCATGTTAGCATCCCATATCATCTGAAAGCTGGAAGATTGCTTTGTGTAATTTCAGTTTTCTCTCTTGAATACATGATTAGAAGGAAATATATGTGAAGTAGGCTAACTTGCAGAGATAGCTAGCAGCAGTTCCTGCTTTGGTTACCACACTTCTGTGGCAATTACAGGAATTGTTGTCAGCCACAAAATATATGGATAAAATGTAAAATGTTTTAGACTGTATTGAGTGGTTCTCTTTACTTGGCTTTTGTTCCAAAATACCATTGAAGGACATATTGATTCTTGCAGATGAGGTCATTGAAATCATGGTGTGACTCTTTGTTGCATTCCAAGGGCTGGATCAAGTTAATTGAGAATGCTTTAGTAGAGACACCTTTTTCCCATGATAACTTCCAGGTGTTACTTTTCCTTCCAAGGGGTAGATTCCTCTCACTTTCTGTTGTCTCACCCCCCCCCCTTTTTTTTTTAAATGAGTCATTAGCTTTGCCCGGCCACGCATTGCTGTGGCTTATGGGAATCCTTTGTTGGCCAGGTGGAATAGCAGTGAATAGCCTTGCAGTCTCAAAGCCTGGCCATGTTCTGGAGTAGCTGGAGCTGTTTATTGTATGAACGTAGAGGCATGGATGAGGGGTTGTGCTGCCAAGTTTAGTGTTTCTGGGATGTGTAGTTTTATTGTTTTGTCCTAGGCCGAAATTTCATTACCCTTTTATATATATAGATTTGCAAGTCGGATGTTCATAGCTCAGGGACTGCCTGTATTTGTAAAGAATCATAATGCAGAGGCACTGGGTTTTATACAGGAAGTCCTAGGTTCAGTTTCTGATATTTGCATTTTCAAAAGCATCAGATAGATATAGTTGAAAAGAAACACCTTCCAACTTGGAAAAGAGTAATTGTTCGCTAGATCAAGAGTCTGACCTAGTATAAGGAAGGTCTTATTCTGAAGTTCGTGTTCCTACAAAGATTTTAAAAATATACTAAATTTTACTGCTCTTAAAGAGAAAATAAATAATGACAATTCAAACCTGATAGAAGTGGCTCTGATTATGCTATCATTCTTGTACAAATGAAAAAGGTTTGTTCATTTTAAGTTATAGTTTAAAGCTCACAGTCGTTGGGTACATATCATCTCTCAGGTGTGTGGGGTCCTTTGCTAGAACCACGGTTTGGAGCTTTAATTTCTTCAAAAGAGTGGAATTACTGATTTTAGTTATTCTGTCTAAAATTAGGGTACAAAATATCCAGTCATTAATAATTTTAAGCTGATCTTGTTTGTGTTTCTTAGACTTTCTTACAAGAAGGAGAATCTACTTCAGCACGATGTGATGATTTGGAGGTTTTAAAAACTAAGGGCTGCCCTCCTGGTGAAATAGAAAATCCCAGAGGTTCTCAAGAGATGCTCAAAAACAAAGAAGTAACAAATCGTGTCAAAGGAGCTGCTGAGAGTCTTAGGCCAGAAGACATTACCCAGATTCAGCCCCAGCAAGTACGGTTAAAGCTACGGATAGGTAAGGATATCACCGATGTCTTATATTGTCTTGATATTCATTAAAAGGCTTCAAGAGTTATCTTCCAAAATGTGGCTCTAAGTAGAGTAGTGAGTGGATAATCAAGAAGGATGTGAGTTGCCCATGATTCCAAATATCTGGAGAACGTTACCATTTCCTAGTTCATTGATTTCTGTGACAAATGTCTTCTGCAGTTTTGTTGTTCTTTTGTGTTTCAATCTTGATAGAGGTGCTTGATTTCATTTTGTAGTTTTAGCACTTAAGTATGTTGCGTATTTTTATACCCCGCCCCATCTCCCCGAAGGGACTCGGGGCGGCTTACATGGGGCCAGGCCCGATAAAACAAACAAATAACAGTAACAAAGCAATAAAACAATTATCCCAGTAAAAAACATCAACATCAATAAAAACAATAATTAAAATCAACAAGCAGGATACAGTGTTAAAAACAGGGGACTAATTCGTAGATAAAATAATAAAAACTTCATATGGATTGTTCATTAACATACTAATCCCCATGTACTCTCCAAGTAAACTATAAATAAATATCTGAATCTTCTATCATTTCTCTTCTTGTGCCCATATGGTTCATGCAAGGAAAATTTCTAAGCATGGGGGTTGAGAAATCTTTATATCTGGGATATATAGTTTACTATTGTGGATATAAATACGCGTCTGTGTGTTTGTACAAGTTTTGGAAAAATCCAATATTTGTTCTGGCAGCCTTAGTTCTAAGGTTAATGGGAGTGAACCATAGCTGAACATAGTTAGAATTTAAGCTAGAAATATTTCCATGTTAATGATTTAAGATACAAGTGAAGGAAAGCTGATTATCTGTTTAGTTTTGGAGTCAGAACATGGCAGGCAGAGGATCACATAAACTTGCAAATCGAACATTTTTAATAGGTAAATGTCAGGTCAAATTGAGGCTAATTCAAAATTCTGAATTTTTATATGGCTATAACATATTTACAAGAAAATAAAAGAGTGCTGCTCAAAAACAGGAAATATTTAGGGCTTCTGCACTTTGGTGGCACATTTTGTTTCCATCAAACCTATTCCCCATTTTCAGATTTTGAGCTCCTCCCAATTGCTTATGAGTGTCCTCTGATAAATTTGCATTAAATACAATTCTTTGTTCTAAAGTGATCTGATTTTGTTTTGGATTCTTTTTAAGCAGCGGTGGGACTCGCGTGTTGTTTGACTGCAGCTTCTGGCATTTGTTATCATTACATTTGCTACCAATTTGCAGTCCAACTAAATCCACATGGGCACATGATTCCTACCCAATATTACAGAGATCTCCTGGATAGAATCTTAGAGTTGGAAGAGACCTCATGGTCCATTCAGTCCAACCACCTGCCAAGAAGCAGGAAAATCACATTCAAAGCACACCCAACAGTTGGCCATCCAGCCTCTGTTTAAAAGCCTCCAAAGTAGGAGCTTACACCACAATCCAGATCAGAGTTAACAGCTAAACAGCTCTCACAGTTAGAGAGTTCTTCCTAATGTTCAGGTGGAATCTCCTTTCCTGTAGTTTGAAGCCATTGTTCGTGTTCTAGGGATTGTTTAGCTTCTTGGACCAATACTATAAGGGATAAATGCTCCCATCATACTTTACATCCACCCTGAGATATTCTGATACAAGCTGGGATATAAATATTTTAGGGAGCCAGTGTTGTTTGAGTTTAGGACTATGACTTTGGACACCAGGGACTAAGTCCCTCTTCAACTATGGAAACACACTGGTTTACCTTGTTCAAGGCAAAAGTACAAATCCTGCCCAGAAAACCCCATGATAGGGAGTGTTGCAGTTCCCATAAGTTGGAAATAACTTGAAGGCATGCAACAACACAACATCAAGAGGTAGTTGGTTTGAGCCTCTTAGCTAGACGTGGGAGTTATGGATATTGGGTTATTAATTCCAGTATTCCTCATCATTGACTGTGCCGCTTAATGCTACTGAGGCTTGCAATGTAACTACATTTGGAGGGTCACATGAATCCCGGTCCTATTTTAATTAAAATATCTGCAGTTTCACATTGGAGATGCACAATTTCATTAATATTTGTGGCTCCAAAAAGAAGGCATTTTGCAAAGCAGGTCATTAGATGTTACTTGCCAGTAATGAAGAGAATAATTTGTTAATAATGTAGTTATTGGAACTCACAAAATCTTTATAATTACTGCCACTGCCTATTTAGCCAGAACATTAATTTTCTGCCCATCTGTGAAAATTCCAGTCTCTTGATATGGTTATGTGAAATTTTAGGTTCTAATTTATTAATAAGCATTTTTACACAGTTGGTTTTCACATCTGAATAATCTTTCTAATGGATATTTGTGAAGAAATTAGGCTACCAGATGACTAACTTCTAAGATTTATAATCCAGAAATTTGATAGAAGATCTATCAACCAATTAATTGTTTTTCTCTAAGATGATTTCTGCCTGATAATTGTTTTAAGATGTGGGTTGGAAGAACATTCATAGGCAAAGCATTTATTTTTGTATTATTTATTGACTGCTAATAAAATGCAATCTTGTCTTACCATTATTACTTCTTTTTTGCATTAGGGGAACCACAAACATTTTCACTAAAGTTTAAGAGAGCTGAAGATTACCCTATTGATCTTTATTACCTTATGGACCTCTCTTACTCTATGAAAGATGACTTGGAAAATGTCAAAAGCCTTGGAACTTCTCTAATGAGTAAAATGAAGAACATCACTTCAGACTTTCGAATTGGTAAGTATTATGTTTGATCATTAGAACTTTGTGCTTTTTTTACCCATAAATTGCTTGCTTTGTTGTCTGCTGTGTCCCATTAGGAGTGCATCTATCCTGTAGAATAAATGCATTTTGACATCACTTCAGCTGCTGTGGCTCAGTGATATGGGATCGTGGGAATTGTAGCCTTATATGGTCTTCAGTCCTCTCTGCCAAAAAGTGCTGGTGTCTCACAAAACTACAGCTCCTAGGATTCCATAGCATTGTTTTAATTTTAAGTATGTAGTTTACTTAAATGGCTCTCCATGCAGTCATGCTGGCCACATGACCTTGGAGGCATCTACGGACAATGCCGGCTCTTCAGCTTAGAAATGGAGACGAGCACCACACCCAAGAGTCGGTCACGACTAGATTTAATGTCAGGAGAAAATCTTTACCTAGTTTACTCCTTCCATGCTGGATTCCCATATACACACATTCCAGAAACCCTCACAGGAACCAGATAGTTCTTTGGTCTTTCAATTAGTTGCCTCCATGTATTTTGCTTCTGGTTGTCCAAACTCCCCTTGGCTTGTAGGGGAATAAAACGTTGTTTTGAAAAAGAAATGCAACCTATCAACAATTTTATCTTATTCCACATGGGTCTTTTAATGCAATCAGGAAGATAATTGTGTTTTATTTTCTTTTGTCTTGTTCCTAGGTTTTGGCTCTTTTGTTGAAAAAACTGTAATGCCTTACATCAGCACCACACCTGCCAAAATCAGGAATCCTTGCACAGGTGACCTCAACTGTACCAGTCCTTTTAGCTACAGAAATGTACTCAATTTTACCAGCAATGGAAGTCTCTTCAATAAACTTGTAGGTGACCAACAAATATCTGGCAATTTGGATTCTCCGGAAGGTGGATTTGATGCCATAATGCAGGTTGCTGTTTGTGGAGTGAGTATATTTTAATTTATTTCAACTTCTGTTGTAAGTGCAGGTGGCTTGCATACTTGTAATTGGTTTGAGGATTCAGTGGATCTATTACATTTCAGTTTGCCATGCAAACGTGGATGGAAATGTTGGAACCACTTGTGTTTTTTAGTGAACCATAATAAAGAACAAGATATACACATTAATAATATATATTATTAATGTTGATTATTAATAATGAAATGGAAAGCAGGAGAAAAGTTTGCAAATCTTACAATGCCATAATTTACAGTTTAACCATGAGCTATAACAGTAAAGCATTAAAATGTTATGAAGGAAGTCTGTGGGTGCGTTCAAAATAATCAAGTTCTTGCAAGTCCATTTGGGCTTGTTGCAGCTCCTAAATTCAGTGATTGACATGAACATATGAAGCAGTTATACAGAGTCAGACCAATGATCCTTATATCCCAAACTTCTTTGTTATGGCTGGTGGTTTGGACACACCCTACTGCCTTGAGCATTTTAATGCAGGAATGAGCAGATTCCAGAGGTCTACAGTTTCCACCCAGTGGCCCACCACAGGTTGCACAAGGCGACCAAAATACGAGGTAATGTACTAAAACCAGCAATATCCAAATGTTCATTCCAGTTATATGAGGAGAGAATATGATGCCAGGAGATCTTGGAATATGCTTTAATGTAGGGATGGCCATAAAGTCCCAATGATTCTATATAGCCCCCTCTGGTGCTTCTAAATGCAAAATATAGTAAAAATGACTTCCCACTTTTATATGTAACATCCTCCCCACACCTAATTTTATCAATCAGCTTCACTTTTCCTTCCCCCATACCCCAATTTAGTTTTGGAATTTTTCTAGACTTGATTTTTTAGGGTTTTTCAAAACACTACCACACTTTAAAAAATTCTATTTAGTAAGAATCTCAAGAACAATTTACATCACTTTTCTACATAGTCATCTTCCTCTGTGAAACATTTTTCCCAGCATTGAACTTTTGAATACCTGAGCAAAAAATGCTTTTTGGTTGCCACTGATGCACTGATTCATTGATATGAATCAGTTTGAGGGTTCTTTCTTCATTCCTCATGGTCATAACTGTAGCCAGATATCCAGAAGCCATTACATCCTTAATACTAGTATGGTCATTTCTTATCATTTCAATCCACTCATAGACTACTCTACGGGAGAGAACTTTATCCCCATATTGAATGCAGATGCAAAGATGAATTTGTTCTCCTGGCATACCTGCCTACAAAGATACATGACACTGTTCCTCTTTACTGCAATTTATAAACTTCTCAGGCATCTTCACCACAGCATGAAAACTTTTACACCCAGCTTGCCAGACAGACTAGTCACATGATACTCTTAATATGAACAATTACTCTTCCTCCTGCCCTCACGATTTCCAATGAAAATATAAAAGCGTGGAAACATTTTGAAAACCCCTCATAGAAGACCATGATAATTATAAGAAAAGTAGGGGCTCTTAAAATAAAAAGTAACTCCTGGAATTATCTGTCCTATTTGTTTCATTTCATATGTGCATGTAATTAGTATTCAATAACATGTTTGCTGGAACCTGTTCTTATTCTTTCCATATTATTTCTGCCTCTGGTATTAATTTTGTTGTTGCCCAGGAACACATCTATTTCATTAACTGAAGTGTACCTGTACTTATTTATTAAAGTTCTTTTTCTCTCTAAGTCAAAAATCGGATGGAGAAATGTCACTCGCCTGCTGGTGTTTTCCACGGATGCTGGATTCCATTTTGCTGGAGATGGGAAACTTGGTGGAATTGTTTTGCCAAATGATGGACAATGTCATTTAGATGATAATATGTACACAATGAGCCATTATTATGTAAGTATATTTAATGGAATGCTTGTTTATCTAATACTCCAGTGTGTACACATATTTATATGCCAGACACCAGACACTACACTATAGGCACCAGACACTACACTAGACCCTCCACTTTTGCAAGTGGAAAAAACAATAATAAAAATGCTATTTTTAAACCTGAGAGAATACCTCACTTGGAATCCCTAGATCCTACAGGCTATATGGTCACTTTATGCTGGGCATTGAGTAGAGAAATGATCTTTGTGAGATTATCTTGGTTCTCCAGTAAAATCCTATGGTCACTTCTGGCAGAACATAGTCACCCTGAAGGATAGAAAATTTTCTGTTCCTGGTTTGAAAGTATTATTTCCTGTTGAATTGTGTGGTACTTACTCTGAAAGTAGTTTTTATACTTCAGAAACTTTGTTTTTTCTTCGTGTACTCTGTGAATGCACACTAATGGAGAAGCTGCGCCTGCGCAGGTTCCGACGGAAACTCTTCCAAGCTGAAGTTCAAATTTTGGCGGTAACCACGCCCCCCCCTTCCCAAGGGGCATATAAGGCGGCCCCAGGCGCCCGCTCTCCAGTTCCTTTTTTTCCGCCGCAAGGTTCACTTCGGACTCTTCGCATGTCTACTACTCGTTTCAAGCGTTGCACGCAGTGTGCTGCTAAAATTCCTGACTCGGACGGCCACGCCAAGTGCCTCTTCTGTCTTGGCGAGGCTCATGTGGTCAGTACCTGCCGTTTCTGCCTAGCTCTCACAGCTCAGGCCAGAAAGAACAGAGCCACTAGGCTTAGAGCGGCACTTTACGAAAAATCTCTCGCGCCAGAACCGACTCCGTCGACGTCGGGTACGTCGTCGTCTTCAGCCCTAAGAGCTATGTCGGCGCCACCAGCTAAGCCTCCGTCAGCTAAAGCCTCCTCGGTCTCGTCCAGGGCGTCCAAGACCTCCAGGGCCGCTAAGCCGGTCAAGCCACCGTGTACCGTGACGACGGCTACCGTATCGACCCGCTCCGGAAAGGTGGGGCCTTCCTCGACGTCGAGCTCTTTGGCTTCGGTGACCTCGATCCGCTCTCGTATCGGCTCCCCTCCGTCCTCCTCTGCTATCAAAATAGCCTTTAAAAGGGCTCACGAGGAGTCTCGTCGAGCGCAATCTGACTCAGCTGTGGTTCCTCCCACACCTGGCAAGTCCTTGAGGGTTGCATCCAAGCAACCGCCGACAAAGAAACGGCTGACTCAGCGCTCCTCTTCCTCGGCCTCCTCAAGGAGAGACCAGCCATCTTCCTCGGCAACCTCCTCGAGAAGATCCTCTCCAATTGTGCCAGCACAGAGGCCTAGAGATGTTTCTCAATCTCCATTGCACCCCCTGTCTGACGGGGAGCTGCAGGACTCACCCCACCACTCTACCCAAACGGTGGTCAGGGTGCCGGTGCCGGAGCCCCTTGCGACGCCTCACTCGTCGCGCCAACAGCTCTTCCCTCCCACCTCGACACCGGAGCGTGGCAGACAAACGGCTCGCCTGGCTCGAGCAGCTCAGGCCTCAGCCTCCAAGGATCCTCGGCTCCCGACCCTCTCTTCCCGCGAGGCCATGCCTCCTCCCGAGACTGTGCTTTCTTCTCCCCCTCAGTCCCCCCAAGGGGCTGAGGAGGAAGATGTTGATGTTGACCACCCAGACTCTGTCCTCTCGGCCTCGGTGGTCTCTCTCGGTCTCGACCTCTCTCCTCCCCACGATGCGTATGAGGCGGACCCGCCTTCTCCTACTGACAATATTCGTGCTTTCTCTGATCAAATGGTCAGAATGGCCGACGCCCTGGGTTTGGAGATCAAGCAGACTTCCAAAGCAGTGTCTGATCCAGTTTTCAAAAGGGTGCAGGCCCAAGCTCCGCCGGCCACGCTACTCCCTTTCCTGCCTTATCTGTTGGACGTTATCCAGGCCTCCTGGAAAACCCCTTCCTCCATTCCTCCGACCTCGAAGAGGATCGAGACTTGGTACCGTACCGACGATGATACCTTGGAATGGCTCAAACACCACCCCGACCCCAACTCCCTGGTTGTTAAGGCCTCTCAATCCTCAGGTCGTCAGTCGAACACTCCGGCCGACAGAGAAGGGAAGCGCTTCGACGCCGTGGGTCGAAAACTTTACTCCGGAGCCCTTTTGCTTTGCCGCATGGCGAACTATGGAGCCTGCATGGGTGCCTACCAGCAGATTATCTGGGAGAAGGCACAGCCCTTCTTCGCTAAGATGTCGGACGAAGACCGCTCCGTCCTCACTACCCTCCAACAGGAAGCAGACTCGCTTGCTCACCACCAAATACAAATGGCGAAACATACAGGTGATACTGCGGGCAAGATGATTGCCCACGCGATATCCATCCGCCACCACGCCTGGCTGAGGTCTTCGGGTCTCTCTTCATCTTCCAGACAGGTCATTGAAGACCTTCCCTTTGACGCGCTCGGACTATTTAACTCCGGTACCGATGACAAACTCAAGTCTAATCATGACTTTAAAATTCTTGCGTCTAAATGTGGCGACCAACCGCAACCTCAGCGCACCCGCTGGTTCCCGCACCGCTCCCGCCGCTTCCCGCCACAATCTTTCAGACACCACTCTTTCAGGCGGCCTTCGGGCTCGAATAATCAAACCCATCACCAACCTCGTCGGGGACCTCATCCACAAAAGCAACGCGGTCGAACCACCCCCGCTCCTCCGCAGGCTAACCGGCGTACCTGACGCCAACCCCTGCCAAAGCTCCTCGCCCGCTACCGATGCAGAGCCCACGCTGCCTCGACCCTCCGGCGCCTTTGCAGACCGCCTAGCCCCCTTCTACAATCAATGGGAGTCTATTACTTCAGATGCATGGGTTCTTCGCATTGTCCAAGACGGCTACGCCTTAGAGTTCACGGACCTCCCACCTACAGGTCGCATTCTCCACTCAACTCCTTCCCCAGAGATACTGGCCGAAGTCGAGGCATTACTGGCCAAAGGCGCCATCCGTCCCTCCCCTCCTGAACTGGACCCTTTAAGTTTCTTCTCCAGATACTTTACAGTCCCGAAGAGAGGAGGCGGGCTACGCCCCATTCTGGACCTAAGAGCCCTCAATATATTCATTCGCCCTTCCAAATTCAGGATGGTCTCTATTGCCTCTATCCTCCCGATGCTGCAGCGGGGAGACTACTTTGCCTCCATAGACTTACGAGACGCCTACTTCCACGTGGCGATACGGGAGGCGCACAGAAGGTTCCTCTGTTTCAAAGTTCTCGACCAAACCTACCAATTTACCGTTTTACCCTTCGGCCTCGTTACGGCCCCGAGGGTCTTTACCAAGGTCGTCGCCGCCGTAGCGGCCCACCTCAGGCTACATGGCATCACGGTCTTTCCTTATCTGGACGACTGGCTTCTCGTCGGGCCCGATCCGGTTCTTCTCGAAAACCACGTTTCCTTCACGCTGCGTCTTCTAAAATCTCTCGGCCTCCAACTCAACTCCGAGAAGTCAAATCTCTCCCCGTCAACCCGAATCCGGTTCATCGGGGCCCTCTTCGACTCCGTCACAGAGACTGTTTCACTTCCGTTCGACAGATTCCTAGCTCTCCGCCACCACATCGCCCTTTGTCGATCTGCCCGGAGGGTCAGAGCCCGTGCCATCCAAGTCCTTCTGGGCCACATGGCCTCCACGGTTCTCACGACCCCGTTTGCCAGGCTGCGCCTTCGGGTCCTGCAAAGGTGGTTTATAGACACTTTCAAGCCGTTCTACCACCACAACTCCAGATACCTGTCGGTACCGTCGTTCGTCCGCCAGTCCCTCTCATGGTGGACGTCTCACCAAAACGTGTGCAAGGGCCTCCCATTTCATCCAGCCCCGCCGTCGCTAACCATAACCACGGACTCCTCCACCTACGCTTGGGGAGCCCACATGAGCGGTCTAACGGTTCAAGACCTTTGGTCCCCTTCCGAGAGGGCCAACCACATAAACTTCCTCGAGCTTCTCGCCATTCTCAAAGCCCTGAAAGCATTCTCCCGCCTCATCCGTCACAAGTCCATCCTCATTCAATCGGACAACCTCGTAGCAGTATTCTACATCAACAAACAGGGCGGTACGGGTTCGAGGAAATTGATGCTCCTCTCCTCCCGTCTCTGGGTTTGGTGCATAGCCCACGACGTACAGGTCTCTGCAATCCACCTGCCGGGCGCCCAAAACGACCTAGCAGATGCCCTCAGCAGGATGACATCTTCCTCTCACGAGTGGAAGCTCGATCCCGAGATCCTCGACGGTCTGTTCCTCCACTGGGGACGCCCTACTCTGGATCTCTTCGCGTCTCCCCACAACGCTCAGCTACCCCGCTACGGGGCGAGACTTCCCCCGAACTCCTTCCCCGGCTGTCTAGGAGATGCCTTTCTACTGGACTGGTCGGCGGAGATGCTTTATCTTTTTCCACCGATTCCTCTCATACCGAAAGTTCTCGAAAGACTTCTCTCGATCTCGGTCACAGCGATTCTCATAGCTCCGGCCTGGCCCCGCCAACCGTGGTATCCGGCCCTTCTTCGTCTCTCCAGAGGAACGTTTCGCCCTCTGCCTCCCTCGCCGCACCTTCTCTCAAGGGAGGACGGCAAAATTCTTCACCCGGACCTCCCTTCCCTTCATCTCACTGCATGGAGGATTCTTACCTAGCCTCCCTTCCGCAGAACCTGCAAGACGTCCTTCGGGCAGCCCATAAGCCGTCTACTACCAAGGCTTATTCCTATAAACTCTCTCGCTTTCACGCCTTCCTTCGATCCCGTAACGTCGACACCTTTCCGACCTCGGTATCGGTGGTCCTCGACTTCCTCATGACCCTCGTCGAGAAGAAACTCTCTCTCGCTTCTATTAAAGCTTATCTCGCAGCTCTTTCCTGGTCTTTTCAACGCCACGGTCAGCCATCTCTCTTTTCTCACCACTTGATCAAAACCTTTCTCCGAGGCTACAATAACATCTGCCCGCCGTCGCTACCACCTACGCCGGGCTGGAATCTCGAACTTGTACTTTCTCAACTCACTTCTGCTCCCTTCGAACCGCTTGCCTCGACCGATCTCCGTCTGCTTTCCTGGAAGTTGGCCTTTCTAGTGGCGATCACGTCGGCACGACGGCCATCCGAGCTTGCTGCTCTCAGGGTCGACGAGCCTTATCTACGTTTTCACCATGACCGCGCTGTTCTTCGCCCGGACATTACCTTTCTCCCTAAGGTGGTGTCAGCTTTCCACCTCAATCAAGACATTGTCCTACCAGCTTTCTTCTCTAACCCCTCCTCTCCTCTAGAGCAAAAACTGCACCTTCTCGACGTTCGAAGGGCACTTCTCTTCTACAGGGACCGTACCAAAGACATCCGTAATACACAAAGACTCTTTGTCGCCTATGCCCAGGACAAGTTGGGTAATCCCATCTCTTCCCAAAGACTGTCCCACTGGATCGCTCAGGCCATTGAGTTGGCCTACGAACTAGCCAAGCGACCTCCTCCTCCATCCATCCGCCCGAGGTCGACTAGGGGCCTCTCGGCTTCAACCGCTTTCCTTAGGGGTATTCCGCTTGACTCCATATGCAAAGCGGCTATCTGGTCAAACCCTCTTACGTTTGTCTCTCACTACAGGCTGGACAATAGAGCCTTAAAGGACTCGGCCTTTGCAAGATCAGTACTCTCATCTTGCCTCTCCTGACTCTCAAACGTCTTTTCTCCTTATATTCACCCGCAGGTGACTCTCTATACCTCTCCTTCAAGTTTCGGCCGGTCGTTTTCCCCATACCTACCTCTAGGGATGTGTTTTTCCCTGATTGTGTTGAGCAGTTGCTCTGTTACTTGGTACCGCCTTATTGATCCTGGCGGATATGTCAAAGACCATGATGTGTTTGTCCCTCTCCCCCCTGGGAGAGCGTTTATATGCACTAAACGCAATTGAGTGTTTTTTTCTATCATGTTTATTGAAAAATTTCTATGTTATGTTTCCTCTTCTACTATGCTCATGTTTGCATTGCACTGGTCCTTTCGGACAATTGATTGCACTGGTCTCTTGGGACTGTTATCTCATTATGTCCTAATAAATATGTGTTTGGACATTCACTAAATTGTCGAGTTTGCCTTGTCCCACCATCCGGGACCTTAGCGTGTCAGTCTCCATTAGTGTGCATTCACAGAGTACACGAAGAAAAAGGACAGGTTGCTCACCTGTAACCATGTTTCTTCGAGTGTACTCTGTGAATTCACACAAACCCGCCCTTCCTTCCCCTCTGGCAAACCTCTCCCTTTCTCGTTGCCTTGGCGGTGTAGGAACTGGAGAGCGGGCGCCTGGGGCCGCCTTATATGCCCCTTGGGAAGGGGGGGGGGCGTGGTTACCGCCAAAATTTGAACTTCAGCTTGGAAGAGTTTCCGTCGGAACCTGCGCAGGCGCAGCTTCTCCATTAGTGTGAATTCACAGAGTACACTCGAAGAAACATGGTTACAGGTGAGCAACCTGTCCTTTTGTGGCTGCCAAAAACTATGTGAAATTGGTTTAGACTCTGAGATATCCATTGAAAAACTATAGCAAAATGTGCTGCAGGATATCTCGCAAAAACAAAGTTTTTGCAGTTTAATAAACCTTTTCCATGTTTTTATGATATAAGCAATTAGAAAATGACATTTATCACCCAGGAACAAAAATCATGTTCCATAGTGTAATGTTTTGAGGAAAATCCAAATACGAATGCAGATTCTTCAGGTGCATTGAAAGAAAGATCTGCACAAGCTGTTATGCCACCTTTACTTTTGTGTTAAATGCATAAATATTTTTGAATTCCGCATGTTATTTCATTTTGAGATAGTACAGTATTGTGCTTTAACTGTCGATTCCAAACAGCTCCTACTGGTTCCTGGTCCAAAAAGTTATCAGGAAGGCAATATTTTCACGTGAATTAATTAGATAAGCATAATTAGATGTTTTATCAATGACAGTAGATTAATTCTCTCAAAAATTTAATAAAATTTTAATAATCCTTAACAGACTCCCAGATGGTTTTATTGTCTGTATGTCATGGGTGTTTCTACAGATAGAGAGACAAAAGTATATTTGAAGCTTCATTTCCTTTTAAAAAGAAATACATTTTGACCAGCATTTGATCTATTTTTTCTTGCATAAATAGCATATTACATATGACATTAAAATGTGTAGAACATACTTTTTTCTTAATATTACCTAAATTTCATTTTCAGGATTATCCCTCCATTGCTCACCTTGTTCAGAAGTTAAGTGACAATAATATTCAGATCATATTTGCTGTTACCCAAGAATTTCAACCTGTTTATAAGGTAAAGATTGAGTAGCATAAGTTTATTCTGTTGTGCATCTATTATGAATTTATTGAATACTTAATTGCAATCTTACAAATAGCTTGTTTAAGGAAACTTTTGGAATATACAGGAAACCTGAAACATTGGATAGCAACAGTTATTGTGCTTCCCTAGTGGTGTCCAATCTAAATAGTATGTTTATTCTAATCTTCGAATGTGAATAATGGAAGCACTATTTTATATCAAGAATATTTTTTAAGTCTGCCTACTGAGCCTGATATCCAACAACCTGAACTATTAATCTCTGTGTCCTGGTTACATTTTTAATGTAATACTGTTTTCACTTTTCGTATGTAAAGGAGTTGAAGAATCTGATTCCAAAGTCTGCAGTGGGAACACTCTCTTCAAATTCCAGCAACGTGATCCAGCTGATTATTGATGCATACAATGTAAGTCTGCTACAGTGAGTCACTTTCCGCTTTCCTGCCAAATGCAGCATTAGTTTTATGAAGGATATGACCTGTCTCTCTTGATCAGCACCTCCATTATATATGAATTACATGTAGGGTATAGCTGTTCTAATAAGTCCTAAAAGAATGACAGTATAAGGTTTTTACTGTAACACTCTGTAATGGGATTGCTGCTGAAAGTAAGGTCATGTAAAATAGAGATAGTGTTTTGAAAAGTGTGTCTGTCCTGCAAACTGTCCCACCATGAACCTTTGCAGAGGCCTGGAAGTAATAGGTGAAATCCATTGACGAGCTGCTCCTAGGGGTTATTCATCTTCCATGACTTTAGGATTAGCATTTATAACATTTTATGCTGCAATGTAATAAGTAAGTACATAAGAGGCTTTGAACATTCATGGATTGAACCCTTGTTTCTTTTATTGAAACTTGCAGAAACTTGGCAAACTTGCCTCTTATTTCTGGAACATTGAAACCACTGTCTTCAGGGTGGATTTTCCCCTTTCTATTATTTTGTTGTTATATATTTGGTTTATCATTCATAAGTAAAGATTAAAGTTTAAAAAACATCTCTCCTTATTCAAGAAGGCATGTCTTTAAAATGACAATTTGATAGATTCAGCTATGTTAGAGACAAGGAAAACAAGAACAGATAAGCCTAAGGCTTCTGAAGCAGATATGTTTCATATATACAAGAAAATACAAATTAGTAAATCCTCCTCATTTGCGGATTTGAGTAAAATGTTCTCTCTAGGTTTTCCAGTCTGACATTACAGTCAACTACAACCATAAATTGATCATAAAGTCATATTGGAAAACTTAGGGATTCCTATAGAGAACACCTTTTAAGGAATAATTGAGTCTGCCACTGGAGTTTGGTGAAGGGTGATTATAGCATCATGATGGAAACGCTAGGTATTCTTATCTCTCAGATAGAAAAAATATACTTGTGGTTTTTCACTTTCATGAGGATCCTATGCCTCTAATCCCAGTGAATGTGGAGGCCTGACTGCATACATATATATGTATGTGTATGTTTTTGTTTCTGCAAGGGAGAAAGAACAGCACTGATCTTAACAGGAACATGTGATTCTTTTTAGCCTGAAATCCTACAGGAAAACTGTAGCACAGCCACCAGTATGTGACTAATTGTGACAGAAAAGAGAATAGTCCCTTGAAAGCACATGATTTAAAGAGATATGTCTTCCTGATTCCATTTAAACTGTCCCACTGTTCTATTTTAGTCACTGTCTTCAGAAGTTATTTTGGAAAACAACAAACTGCCAAAAGAAGTCGCAATTGAATATAAATCGTTCTGCAAGAACGGAGTGAATGGTACAGGGGATGAAGGAAGAAAGTGCTCCAACATTTCAATTGGAGATGAGGTACTGTTTTATATGATTGGGAATACATGCAAAATTTGATTTGTTCCGTGTAAGTTGTGGATGCCTCATAACATAAGAATGGTCCTGTATAATCTTCTCCACCCCCTTTCAATCTGTTACAATAAAATACCTATACATCGCTTATGTTGTCTTATTTGCTTTGCTTACAGGTTAGGTTTGAAATTAAAGTAACAGCCAGCCAGTGTCCGGAAAAAGGACAAAGTGAAACCATTAAGATCAAGCCGCTAGGTTTTACCGAAGAGGTAGAAATTAATCTGGAGTTCATCTGTGAATGTGACTGTCACAATGAAGGGATTGCTGACAGTGACCTTTGCCACTATGGAAATGGAACATTTGAATGTGGCGCTTGCAGGTATATATTTATTTATCCTAACTTTTTTGTATTTTTCCTCAAAAGAATATAAACAGTGGAAAAAGCATCAGTTGTTTATAGCCTTTGGAAATATCTGACTCTTGTATGAATTGTGTTGAAATTGTAGTTTTCTATATGTTTGCACTAATACATCCTTTGAAGCTTTTATTTTTTGAGATACAAGGGTAGAGTATGCTTGCACAAATCCCATTTCCAACAACTCAGCCAATTTTTCCTTTTAGGTGTAAACCAGGACGCATTGGGAAACAGTGTGAATGCAGCATAGAAGAAGTGAACAGTGAAGACATGTCGGGAACTTGCAGAGCAACCAACAGTTCCGAAATATGCAGTAACAATGGGGAATGTATCTGTGGGCAGTGTGTCTGCAAGAAAAGAGAGAATACAAATGAAATCTACTCTGGCCAGTATTGCCAGTGTGATAATTTCAACTGTGATCGATCGGATGGTTTGATTTGTGGAGGTAATTAACTGATTTTCCACCAACTGAACTTTTGAAAGAAGCTGTAAACAAACAAACATTTTATTATAGTTGCAGATATTAATAAATGAGAGATGAATCTATCAAATTACGAACTGAACTTCAGTGGGATGTTGCTTTGTTCAGAAAGCTTTAATTAATATAGGTGCCTTGCATATGAATCTGGTATGTTTGGAATATGATGCAGGAATATAGCTTATTATTCTATATAGAAGGCAAGGTTCGGGATAGAATCAGAAGGTAATTTCCTTTGCAAAAAGAGAACTTTTGGATACCATGCTATATTTGCCTTTTAACATCTAATGGCAGATCTCATTAGTTGGCTAAGTATTTGGCATGCAACTTGGTATATAGTGATATCATAATTTGGCAAAGAAACCTGAACACTTTTGCAATACAGATGTCAGTGCAAATACATTGTGCATTAAGAGTTAAGCTGGCATTGCTTGCTTTCTTATCTCATCTGTTATCCATATCTGCTAATTTGGAAATTATTTTAATTCTCAGCAAATGAATCAAAAGGAGAGAGTCATCTTGTAGGCTCAGCTGACAGAGATTTACTCCTGGTACAATAAATGTATGCCACTTATTTCACTGAAAGAATATATTAATGCCTTTTCTGTGTTTAACTAGGACATGGTGAATGTAAATGTCGTGAGTGTGACTGCTGGGCCAATTACACAGGCTCCGCGTGTGAGTGCCCTCTGGATACTACCCCGTGCGAAGCGGCCAATGGTCAAATCTGCAATGGCAGAGGGATCTGTGAGTGTGGAGTCTGCAACTGCACGGATTCCAAATTTCAGGGACCAACATGCGAGTTGTGCCAGACTTGCCTTGGAGTGTGTGCAGAGCACAAGTAAGACTTTTGTAAATCTCTATGCTTCCTGTATCTCTTCGACGCCGGCTCCATTTCCAATCTTTGGCTCTCTTTCTGCTAACAAAGACTCTTTTATCAAGGCAGGCTTTTGATTTGCACCATGCTTTTACCTTTCATATTACATTGTTTTGTGTTTTTACGAGGGCTATCCAGAAAATTCATTACGTTTTGGAATTAAAAGTAAACGAAGTATAGGAGAAACCATTTACCCATATTCAGTTGAAAGCCAGACCCAAATACTATTTCTCACCATAGTCCCCACTGAAATCTAGGTAGTTATCATAGGGATAAAAGTGTTTGAAAAGCCCTCTCCCCCCCCCCCCCCCAAGATTCCCACCTGGCTTGCGTCCTGAACCAGGCTGGCTTCCCTTCCCTCAGCTGTCAAGTGGTGCGCTCAGCTTTCCGCACGATCTTCCTCGATCGCTCTTTTGTTTTGCAGATGCTTGCAAGGAAGGTTTTTTGGGACAGGAAAGGTGTGCTTCTTGCAAAACCTTAGAAGAGCACCTTCCTTGCAATCATCTGCAAAACAAAAGAGCGATCGAGGAAGATCGTGCGGAAAGCTGAGCGCACCACTTGACAGCTGAGGGAAGGGAAGCCAGCCTGGTTCAGGACGCAAGCCAGGTGGGAATCTTGGGGGGGGGGGGGGGAAGAGGGCTTTTCAAACACTTTTATCCCTATGATAACTACCTAGATTTCAGTGGGGACTATGGTGAGAAATAGTATTTGGGTCTGGCTTTCAACTGAATATGGTAAATGTTTTCTCCTATACTTCGTTTATTTTTAATTCCAAAACGTAATGAACTTTCTGGATAACCCTCGTAATAGAATAATAGTTGAATTGCTTTTTGTAATTTTTGGGCTGGTAGACTTTGCATGTTCTTTGTTTCAATCTCTTGTAAGCCGCCTTGACTCCTGACCTGAGAGAAAGATGCAATATATATCAGTTAGTTGGACGAATGTTATATTGCTATATATCTGTTTTGTCATAGGGATTGTGTCCAGTGCAAAGCTTTTAACAAAGGAGAAAAGAAAGAGCGTTGTGAGGAAGAATGTTCACATTTTAGCTTGATACTGGTAGACCGTAGAGAGAAGTTGCCACAGCCTGGGCAATATGAGGCCCTGACCCATTGCAAGGAGAAGGATATTGATGACTGCTGGTTTTATTTCACATACTCAGTTGATTCAAACAACAAAGCTGTTGTTCATGTGGTGAAGACACCAGGTATTTTTTTTTCCTTTTCATGTGAAGTATTTACTTAGTACTCCTCAACCATTTCTCAGATATAATATTATATTTCAATAGCAATTCTAATGCAAACTTTTACTGTTTTATATTGTGAGCCTTGGGAAGATTATGGTAATGATGCCAAGAAATATATAAAATATTAAATGCAGAAATAAATTAAAATAATGTTTTTTACCCCTTTCTGGAGCCCCCAGTGGCATAGTGGGTTAAACTCTTGCGCAGGCAGGGCTGCTGACTGAAAGGTCGGCAGTTTGAATCTTGGGAGTGGGTGAGCTCCTGTCTGTCAGCTCTAGCTTCCCATGCAGGGACATGAGAGAAGCCTCCCACAGGATGGTAAAACATCTGGGCATCCCCTGGGCAATGTCCTTGCAGATGGCCAATTTTCTCACACCAGAACCAACTTGCAGTTTCTCAAGTTGCTCCTGACACAAAAAAAACCCCTTTTCTTAATTAAGTTGCATGTGCTTTGTAAATATCCAGCGGTTTAAGCAAAACCTGTAGTTCTATTAATGTAATTTGGGTTCACACTAGTATTCCCAAAGGGACACTGTTTGAATTGATCAGCGTCGGGGAAAGGAAGCACTTGTTTGTATGCAGGTATTAATACTCTCGCCTGCAGGCAGTTTGAGCCTAAATTTACTCTCGGAAGACTGTGACAACTAAATAATGAAAAAATGTTTTCAAGATGATCCTTTAGGTCAGTGGTGGACAACTTTGGTGGGAATAGTGGGATAGTTTGGTGGGATTACACTCAGCAGCACACACTGCAACCATCCCCATTCAATTTTTCTTAAAAAAGTACTGACCAGATGGTGACTCTTTATTTGAAAAAACATTGAGGGAAGCCTCCAAAATTGTTAGTCTTAAAGTCTTAAAATCGTTTGTTTTGGTGGTGGTATCTGGGGGTTGCAGAAATAGATTAGGGCAGTGGTTCTCAACTTGTGGGTCTCCAGATGTTTTGGCCTTCAACTCCCAGAAATCCTAACAGCTGGTAAACTGGCTGGGATTTCTGGGAGTTGTAGGCCAAAACACCTGAGGACACACAGTTTGAGGGGATTACATGTTACCATTTGTCAGAGGATTTTTACATTTAAAAAACAACTTGGTCAGTTTACTATATTATAATCAATGTCAGGATTAAAGTCATAAGTGAGCATTCTTTTTATACTTCTAAGGGCAATAGAAATTATGGATATCTTGTTAGTTACAAGTACTATGTATTTCTGTAGCACTGATTTTACATTATACTTCAATGATTTTGTCCCCCAGAATGTCCAACAGGTCCGGATATCATTCCCATTGTTGCCGGTGTAGTTGCTGGAATTGTTCTTATAGGTCTTGCTCTTCTACTGATTTGGAAGCTGCTTATGATCATTCATGACAGAAGAGAATTTGCAAAATTTGAGAAAGAAAAGATGAATGCAAAATGGGATACAGTAAGTCACATTGTGATTCGGCTTTTGGAGTGTGCAACCTATTTTTGCATCAGATAAAAGTAGTCAAAGAGAACATTCTTCTCTATAGATCACAAACAATCCCTTGAGAAGAGAGTGTTCTATGGACTAAATAACTTGGATGGCCTCTTTTCTGAGACTTAATTCTTCAGTTATGTTACCTATATTTACCAGATAAAGACCACAGTAGTTGGTCAGAGAACTAGATAGTTGTCATTTCTCTGCATTCATTAAGTATCTGCTCTTCCTTTTGTCATAAAGTAGCTTGGATATGCTGAGGATACATATGTGAAATATAGAATATATGTTATGTCTTATTTAAATGTTAAATTTACTTTGAAAACTGGTATCCAGAAATTGTATTGTACTGAAGATGCAAACACACTCTATGAGGAGGTTCCCCACACATGCAGACAATGTTGTTCCTTCACAGTATATCTTTAGTAAACTGCAGGGCTTTAAAAGAATCAAGCTTTAGTAGAAAAAATATTTTAAGACACTAACAAGTTTATATAGATACAGCATGACCTGTTTTATGTTTGAGAATGCTTTGTCTCTTCTGTATTCCACATTCATCATTTTTCTGTCTATCTCAGCAAGAAAATCCAATATACAAGAGTCCTATTAATAATTTCAAGAATCCAAACTATGGACGTAAAGCTGGTCTCTAAGTTTCCGTTCGTATTTTCTTTTCCATTTCTTTCTCTATGCATGTTCTTTTCTTCAGCCACACTGTATGCACCTTAAACTAACCACTGCTTGACTCTTACATTTTACCAGCTGCTTTAAAAAAATAGGGGGAGAGAAAAGAGGAGGGGGGGCAACTACTTAAAATCTTAAGTCTGAAATTCAGATGTCCACTGAACTGAGCCACCAATTTTTGCCTCACCATATAGTGTCCGTACAGAATCTTTGTTTCTTGGCAAGTAGTTCCATTAAAAAAAGATGGGATATGTTAAAAAAAAAACCTTTTTGCATTGCCCACAATCTCCTCAGATGTTCCCATGTGAAGGGAGAATAGCACAACTATTCGTACAGTGGATTCTTTCCAACCGTGGGGCTTTAAGCAAATGTGAAGATACTTTAGCTTTCTAATCCAGGTCACTAAAGCATGGCCACAGTCCATATGATGATGTCTCTTTCATCTCAGTGGAAAAGAATAAAGGACATGAATGCTTTATTCTTGCTTCATTTCTGGATAATGCAACACATTACATGCCAATGCCCCCTAATGTTTTCGGGCCTATGGTCATAAATTGAAACGGTGAAGAAAATGTATTAGGCAGCATCACAAAATAGTTGCAGTGGACCTGGCTAGACATTAAACATCCATTTTACCAAAGACAACCAGGTGAATCTAAAAGGCAAGAAACATAAATACCCACTGCATAGATACAGTTTCTACCTAGTTTTATCTCCATGATCAATTTACTCTTGCATCTGACCATGGTTGTTCTGCTGCCATATCTTAACACAGTGGTTCTCAACCCAAAGTCCCCATATGTTTTGGCCTTCAGCTCCCAGAAATCCTAACAGCTGGTAAACTGGCTGGGATTTCTGGGAGTTGTAGGCCAAAAACATCTGGGGACCCCAGGTTGAGAAACATTGTAAACATGTTGTTTACAGCATCGCTCAGCTAGCACTTTTCCAACCAGAAAGCTATGAAAAGAGATGCTTCCCAAGTACTAAGTGAAGGAAACCTAGACTGTCCTTGAAATAGGGACATATATCTGACAGTAACAGAATGTTGTCCCAATAAATAAAACATTTCGCTAGATATTCTCCTTAACGTTTTCTGTTTAAATATATATTTTGACAAAAGAAATGTGCATAGTCTTACACATTGTGAGAGTTTCTTAGAATATGCTTTTAATCATTGCCATAAGCAAACTGAAATAATTCTAGAGCACATATGTACATTAACATGTCACATGGTTATGAGCATAGAAACATTTGATTGGCCTATTAAAAGACAAGCTGAAATGTTGAAACTACAGAATGGGGGATGTCTGGCTCTATAGCAATATGTGTGAAAAAGATCTTGCGAGTCCTTGTGGCCAACAAGTTAAACATGAGCCAACAATGTATGGTGGCAGCTAAAAAAGCCAAATAAATAAGAGTACAGTGTTGGCACTGCTTAAAATTAGCTATGTCTTCATGTGTGAAAACAGTGGAAATAATTCTATTTTTTCCAGAGTAGTGCAGCAATTGTGGGGAAAGGCAAAGCAGAACCCCTGAGCAACAAGGTTATCCACTGCCATATTTATTTTACACCAAGAGTATACCTCTGCTTTTTTCACTTGCATATTAAACTACACTAGTCAACTATACCAACATATTTCCAGCCAGTACAGTATGACTCCCATATCCACAAAGGATACGTTTTCAAACATGAACCCATGGATAATAGCAAACCCTATTGAAACGAAGGCCTTCTTGCCCAAATATATGATGCGGTCACACTAGAGGACTCAAAAATGCCTAGAGATAACATATTTTTTCAAATGCATGTAAGTGAAGCCAGACTCATTTGTCAGTTCGGTGGATATGAAAGTCATACTGTATCCAGCACTTCAGTTGCTATAAAATATCCCTTGGGGGAAAATCACCTTACTCAATACAGTAATGGTTGATTTTTGTGTATAATCCAATCTTATCTTCCTTAGCTTATTCACAGAGGGCTAGTATCTGAGTAATAACCCTTCTTTTTCTGCCTGCTTTGTGGTTTTCCAGCTCTGCACTTGAATAGTCAAGGATGAACATTGTGTTCATCCTTGACTATTTGTTAGCTCACTATATATATAGCTTATTAAATCCTGTTGTGAATCTTGCATGTTGATCTTCATTAGAATACAAAAGGAAACTATGTTTGTCTGTAAGAGCAAAAACACTCAAATCAACAGTTGGATACTATATTTATTGATGTGCAGTGATGAGCTCATTTGGTTTGCAGTTTCAATTCTGAAACTGAGCCAAACCTGCAAACTCATGTTCACTTCAGCTGCCTTGATCTCTGGGACTTTCCTTCTTCTACTATCCCCTATATTTTGTATCACCTACCCTGAGGAAGAATTCTAGACAACATGAACGTTTGCACACCTCTGTCGGTTTTGGATTAGTGAAACAATTATGAAAACCATATACATGAAGCTGCCAGTTTCTGAATGTTTTTGATGTGTCAGTTTTGTTTTGCATTTGGGAAGAATGTGCCCAAAGACCCTGATATAATTCCATGTGCATGATAGTGAGTGGAGGCCTCTGAAAGGCATGAATTAAAGCCTGACATTCATATAATTGTCATATGTTTTAATTATGCTTTTTACTAATGTAAATAAATGTATATATTTCAGTTAAAAGTGCTACCAAAGGAATATTGCAAACCGTCATTTCTTAACCCTCTTGCACACTCTAAAATAATAAATTATAATAGACTTGAGGCTTAATGAAAGATTAAGTTGTTACCACAGTCACTTTTTTCCCCCCAAAATTAAATACTTACCTAGTGATGGTTTGTGGGAGCAAAGGGTTGAACATGCATAAGGGACTCTGGATTGGTTTGGCCATGTCTGCAAATATTGCCAATACGTGAACTTTAAAAAGCTCTTTCAGCAATTTGTCACCTTAATATTAATTTACTTTTGCTTTCCTTCTAGGGTGAAAATCCTATATACAAGAGTGCCGTGACAACTGTAGTGAATCCAAAATATGAGGGAAAATGAAAACTGCTTTTTAACTTCAACACTGTATGCAATGTAGCAATTTTGTAGTCACAGTAACTTAGCTTTAGGGCAGTACTGCAATGGATTTATTAATTCATTTCTTACATATTAGGTTTGTTTCCTATGCAGACTTTGAAAATGTACAGTATGCTTTTTTATTTTTGAAGTGTTTTCCTTTTGTTTTGTTTTTGCAATGAACAATGCCAGGGGACTGACAGAAAACTTGAGACTGCGTAGCCTCCTCAGCTAAGGTCACTTGGTGCCTTTTTGAACCTTTCCCTCCTGGGCCTGGAGAGAAATGGCTAAAGCAATCAAAAGGAGGGGCTCTGCTTAGCCATTAAGTATTAAAGGTAGATTGGTTTTTAACTTTATAGGCACATCAGGGCTTGGTTTGCACTGCTAAAGTGCAGCCACGTAATTCTTTCTGAACTACAGAACTTTAGCTTGTGAATATTGAATGGAATGTTTGGAAAATTAAACCTCATTTGGATACATTTGGTACAAGATGGAAATCATGCAGTAAAATTGACAATTTATTATGTACATAAGCATTTTAATCTGTCAAATGTTAATATAAAAATAGACCCAAAACAATAGCCTCACCGGTTGTGCCATTCTTTTTCATGCTGTAGCTGCACAGTAACCTCAGAACTTCTTTGTAAATTCAAGTCTGGCTTTAGAACTAAAAATTAGTCTGCCAAGATGATATTCGAAATGTATTAGGGCCTTAACTCTTTAATGCGCTTGTTTAATTTTCTTATTTGGGTTAAAGCCTGGTGCTTTGTCACCTTTTTAAAAATGTGTTTTGCTTTCATTATGTGTAAGATTATTGTTGTCAAAACATCTTGATTTTTTTTTTTACAGTCTCGGTTGTAGATTTGCAGCAGAGAACTAAGATTACTTAATTGTCATGTACCATGACTGTCAGCCAGATAACTGTTTCTGCCATGTATATTTGCCTTTGATCCTTCTGAATACTAGCCACGTCCTTATTTTAAGTGCCTTTTATTTTAACAAATGTTCACTTTTTACAGTGCTATCATGGAAGTTATTTATTAAATAAAAAATATAAAACATACTCAAATGTCTTTCTATTGTGCTTTTTCCACTGACAATAATCTCAAGGAAAGCTTGTCTGTTTAATAAACATTAGTGGAATAGAATTCCACCCCTTAGCATGTAAATATATTTTTTGTTTCTGGTGGCCATCCAAGTTAGTTTTAGCTCAAACTCAGTTTCTTTCAAGTTTGGTTTTTTGTAGTCTGGAGATAGAATGCAACATGCAGCCCTAATATAATTCACGAGCTACGACATGTTAAATCAGGCATGGGCAAACTTTGGCCCTCCGGGTGTTTTGGACTTCAGCTCCCACAATTCCTGGCCTCAGGCCCTTTCCTTTCCCCCCTCAGCTGCTTCACCCTTTTGGGGTGAAGGGGGACCTTTCCAATGGCCTCTATAGGTTCTGGAGCTTAAGGGGTTTCCCAAAATATACCCTTTGGTGCTTATCTGGGGGGCTTACCTCTCTCCTATTGGGTTCTGAGGCTCAGGAGAGAGGACCCCTGGGATGGTCTTCCAGTAATGACTGGCCGGGATATCAAGGCATCTCTGTGGAGTGCCCCCATGTCAGGTGCTTCGCCCAGAGGCTGGCTGGTCAGGTAGTCAGAGAATGATACTTGGCCTTATGCCATTGCCCATGTCGCAATGCTCTCCCCACAAAAGTTACTTAGTTCCATTTACCAGTTTGAAATAGGTCAATAAATGGCCTCTTATTTCTCCATACCTCTGTGTCTGGTCTTTTTATTTTACAGTGGGGATTCAACAGGAGAATGCATTGAATTTGAAGATTAACCACTACCAGGTCAAAGGGGAGGACTTTGTATGTTACTCATGCAGTTCCGCTGACATCACAGCAGAACTGCATGAGTAACAGGGACAAAGAATTAGGTCTCCATTGTGGAGGCCATTAATTCCCCTTGATAGAGTGCCTCTATCGAGTTAAGAATGTCATCTTTTGACCTTAACATATATTATTACTTTCCATTTGCCTCCCTCTTTGAATACAAAGATAATGTAGTAGATGCCTGAGGATATTTCAACAGGCTGGAACCAAGCTAGATTTTTTAAGGACACATCAGACCTTCACTTAGTGTCTGGAAGACCTAAAACTCAATAAAGATGCAAAGGCAAAGAAGGATCTAGACGGAGAGTCAAGGGAAGCTACTTTTATTCATATGATGTTCTTACCTCTCCTGGATGGTAAGTGGAAGACAACCTGCTCCTTCAGAGATTTCATGAATGATCTCAGAGAATTCTAGAGTCTGGTTTGTTTCAAACACCTGATTACATAACTAAAAGTGCCACAAAAGAAAGCAAGCTGTAATTTTGATTAGGACTGTTGCGATTGTGTTCTGCTGAAACCATTAACATTTTGTGATCTGCATGAGTTCTGATGGTTTACATTTCATGTATTTAGCTTCTGCTCCAGTTCAGTTAACTTTCTCCATAGATTTCAAAAGAGATTCATTTTTCACTGTATGTTTTGACTGTTCTTTTAAACAATTCAGCAAATCTGAATTTCAACAACAATTAGAATTAGTTTTATCTTAGCCTTTTCTTTATTGCTGGGATCGTGGCTTGTTTTTGGTTGGGGCTCCATCCCTTTCCAAAAATAGCAATTGAATCCTAAAAATGAAATAATTATATAGAACAATTTTAATTATAACTCAATCGATATACTGCTGAGCACAATTTAACATGACAATGTAAAGCTTTATGTTCTGTTATCACATACATGTCACATTTCTAAGCTGGGCTAGAAAGAAATATCCTATGTACTCATGTATAAGTCTAAAATATTTTAGTAAAAAAGTCAATTCCAAAAAACTGGGTTGGCTTATCCACAGTCAATGTGAATCCTGCTCCTTAACTCTTACAAAAAAAAGAACCATCCCCTTCTTTGAGTAGCAATGATAAAAACGAGATTAGGTCCTTCCTGGAAGAAGCTAAAAGAAGCACTCAACCCATTCTATTGTCTGCCATGGAGGTACTTCAGGTGTTCATGAATGCCTGGGCATGGAAATGGTGCTAGGGGTGGCTGTCCCTCTCAGTGGCATTGGTGTGCCCCTCTTTGACTTATTCATGGGTCATTTCAAAATCCATAATTTTGGCTCTCAAATCCCTCCTCGTCTTGTACATGAGGTAAACTTATACATGAGTATATACCGTATTCGCTACTTACCACGAAGAAATGCAGAGGAAGAAACAAGTCTAGAGGAACATGATATTTACTGGAATGTTTTTAATTACTCTTCCTCTCCTTTCCACTTAGATAGCCTCCCCTCAAGCAGGCAGTAGGATTTGCAACAGATCAATAAAAAAAAGAAGTGTCTTGCCAAATGGAGGTTTTCTTTTATAATGTCCTTTGTATTTTACTAGTGCTATATCCAAAAATTTTGTGAATTGCTCCTCTGCACCTCTTCAGGATTACCCTTGTGGTATGTACCACAGAAGAGCAATCTACAATAATATGGTATGTACCCTTCTATTCCCTAAGGCAGAACTTTCCAAACTGTGTGTTGTGACACATTAGTATGCTCACTGGAGTGTGTAGGTGTGTTGCATGAATGTAACAAGAAACCTCTGAGTCTATGTGAAATAAACAATACCAACTTTTATGCATTTTCACACAGCAAAAGAGCCAATTTGTATGGTGCACTAGTATATTCCCCTTCCGTCGTGTTCATGTATGCACACTGTGGCCAAAGGATCATACAGATACTGCACAATAAGCATAATCAGGTCAAAATAGCCGATTCCACATCACTTCCAGTATAACCAAATGACTGTATCATGAAATGATGCATGACTAAAAAGTGTGTCACCAACATGAAATGTTTGGAAAGCTCTGCCCTAAGGGCATGTGTAAAACTGCTCAGAAAATAGCTTAACATTCTTTTCTGTGGAAAACCGCATCTGCAGCCTTACCTATATTGTGATGCTAGATAATATTTTGATATTTTAGATGAATAGTTGTTTTATCTATTTTGTAATGCTGGATATTCCCTATGCTACCATGTTTCTTTCAAAGACAATAGTAGTTTCGGATTTGAGAAAGAAGAGGGAATCGCCTATCCTTCTGGGGAACTTAGGGAACAGAAGATTTGCATTAATATGCCTTCCTGCTGTGGTCAGTAAATCTATTATTGCAATATGAAAAAATAAAGACCCCACACAGCAACACAGCCATAAGTTCACACTGAAAGAGTCAACCTGAGGCCCAGCAACAGAACAATTAGCGGAACAAGAGCAGGGTGAGTGCCAAGATTCCTATGAGTTGGAGTTTTGGAACCAGCTTGGACAAACTGCTGGAAACAAATAGTGAATTAAATAGATCTCTAGTATAATTAAATCAAGCCTTTATATTAATTAGGATTCTGAAAAGCCTAAGTGTTGGTACACATTTTATTAAAAGCAGGAAATACTTTCTTATGATCACAAATGTATTTCCCTTTCTATACTTTTTGGCAACAGAAAAAGGCTGCAGATTATTTAAAACTGAAAATGGGCCTGTAAATTAATAACATTTATTCATGGGTTTTGCTTTTTATAGATGCCTTTTATTTTGTCCTTTATATGAGCCCCATGTGTCATTGCTCCAAGACACTTCTTCCTATATTCATTAAGACAGCAGCTGCAGAACTGCCAGATGTTTTCTGTTTCCAAAATAATCCATAATCACTTACCTTTTCTTCACCCTGATTGGCTGGAGTACTTGTCGTTTTGGAGGCTGGAGCTCCCCACGCAGCTATACACAAAATACATTGTCTCATTATACCTTTTGAAAGTTTTCTGGTTTGATTTTTATATAAGGAAAAATGTCAATTAAATTTTGTCAAAGTGACTAGTAATACTGCTGTGTTAACTAGCTATAGTTTAAACTCAATGGAGATATTTCTATATTCTAAATGCAGTACTAATCTGTAATTTGAAATATGAACTAAACCTCTGAAAGACCAATGAAGCTTCATACTAACTTGCTCTTCTACATACCAGTACAGTGGAACCTCAACTTAAGAGTACCCCAACTTAAAAGTATTTGAGTTAAGAGCTGCTGCTCGGTAAAGTTTCACTTTGACATATTAGCATTGTTTTGAATTAAGAGCTAGAACCAGAGGGAGCACTAGCACGAAAGTACAGGACTTTAGGGTTTCAAGGGAGCGGCCTCCAGGCCTCATGCTCTTGTCTGCTTTGCAATCCTCTTTGCTCTTGTCCGCTTTGAGGAACTTTGGGTTAGTTGATTTTGTGTGGTGTTTATTCCTGGTATGTTTGGCTTCATGAAGGGAGAGAGGAAGAGAGAGCAAGAGAGGGAAGGAGGCTGGAATGTGTACAGTATGAAGAAAATTATGCTTCTGCCTCTTCACTTTCTGCTTCCTTGCCACAACTTTGTGCTTCTACCATTTGGAAGTTGATTTTTCTTTTTTCCTTTTCCATATGAATGTGCAGGTTTTGCCTTGCTGTTACACTGGCCAATACACATTTTGTTACCTCAAATGTACTTCCTTGCCACAACTTTGTGCTTCTAAGATGTTGACCTTTCTTTTATCGTTCCATATGAATGTACATTTATACATTATTTATTTATAAAGTACATTTACTTATTTAAAACATGTAACAAAAACATTGGGGAGGGGGTTTGGGGGGGCTGGAACAGATTAATAGCATTTCAATACATTTCAATTAGAAAAATTGCTTTGAGATAAGAGCAATTTGAGTTAAGACCTCAGTCACGGAACAAATTAAACTCTTAATGCAAGGTAACACTGTATATGGCACTCATTCTGTGATCCAACAGAAAGACATAGTTGCTTATGCCAACATTGTGTACTTATTTGTAAAATATCATTTAATGTTTGGCTTTGCAGACTGCACTGGTTCCTATGTCAGAAGAAGTCAAAAATCTGTTTTTAGATTCATGAATTACCTTTCATTACTGGTGCCAACATCTTTCTTCTTAATAGATTCAGCTTGTGGAAGTAGTCCCTTTGAGGTAATTGATTTGCTTCCCATACTGCATGGAAATACATAGCTTTACTAAAATATAGTTTTGAATTCATAAATATCTATGGTAACTGATTAAAAATACTGATTTTATAGATGTGATAGAAATTAGCAACATTATAGATCTCTTGCTAATAAAAGCTACAGAGGTACAAAATACATAATTGATAGTACGTAACTATCAACACTCTACATTTTTTTATAAAAAGGGACAGTGGTGGCAAATGCATAAATGTAAAAACTAGGTTCACAACTATTAAAACAGTGGTTCTCAACCTGTTGGTTCCCAGGTGTTTTGGTCTACAACTCCCAGAAATCCCAGCCAGTTTGCCAGCTGTTTCTGGCAGTTGAGGCCAAAATATCTGGAGACCCACAGGTTGAGAACCACTGCATTAAAAGTAAGGGAGAAATGTATTATTATAATATCTACATCTACAAGAACCTCTTCTTTGTGTATTACTGGGCTGGATCTTTCCCCAAGGTAGATGGGTATAACGTTGGAGCTAATGGTCCATGAGGTCTCTTCCAATTCTGTAATTCTATGATTTGATTCACAGCCTAATTCCCCACTCTACTATTCAGGTACCTGGTTTTAATTGTGCTATGGCAAATAAATGTATATTTCCTATTTTATCCATTAGGAATAATTATTTCTAGATTAATTGCAACTCTTAATGTTCTGTAGTATGAATATGACCCCTTCTTTATTGTAAAAGCAAAATTTCTTAGGTTACCTGGTCTTGTCGGCTGCGTAGGATACTCATGGAATCTAGCTGTGCCAGGAGGTTGGGGAGATAATAATGATAGCTTTCTGATTCTTTCAGCTATAAATTAAAGCACAACAAATTGGTGTGTCTGAAAGAGAATGAGCTGGAGGGAGGGGAAGAGAGGGAACACAATCGTTCTAATGGAATTTTTTTAAAAAAATGTTTATCCATTTCCTAAAAATTCAAGAACGTAACATTCCCTCAAATTCTGGTTAACTTTTTGAATCTAACATTAGCAGAGAAAAATAGTTCAATATTAGGTTTTATTATGACTTGATTATCACATCTCCATCCCATTTTATAGTAAAAATATAAGAACAAATACAGCTGAAAACAAATTTAAAATTTAATTTAAAACCATCCAAATGATTGCAAACTCTTAAAAGTAACGGGTTGCTGTGAGTTTTTCGAGCTGTATGGCCATGTTCCAGAAGCATTCCAGAAGAATACTAGAAGAATAAATTAAAATATGTGCACAAAAATTGGTGCAGAATGATTTTATATTTTGAAAATTGAAATCGTCTAAATCGGGACTCCAAGTGTTTTGGACTTCAACTCCCACAATTCCTAACATCCAGTAGGCTGTTAGGAACTGTGGGTGTTGAATTCCAAAACACCTGGAGGGGCAAATTTTGCCAATGCCTGGACTAAATGCACACAGACCACTTTTGCAGAACTGAAGTGCTAAAGTTAGGCTTCTAACAAGTTCTTAAAGATGTTGAAGTTCAGGTCTTTAAAATCAACATATTATGCAAAAATGAAACAATTTCTGGCTTTGATGGCTGAAATATTCTACAAGTATTTTGAGTTATTTGGATTTTAAATTGAATGACTGTATTCACTGAAGGAAAAAACCCTACATTGTGAATCTCAAGGCTGCCTTTGTAGGGAGTGTTATCATTTACCTATGACCTACCTAGAATATAATTTTGCTGTTGTTGTTGCAACCGTTCCAATGCTTTTTGAAGTTTTGCTTTCTGTCGTAACATCATGTTAAAATTGAGTATTTCTTGCAGAGCAATATCCACTGGAAAAAGCAATGGTAGATTTAAATTAACAATTTTACACTTTTTAAAGTCCTTCTCTATACTATATACTATCCAGATTTGGTTACAGAGAATTTCTACTGAATCAAAATTGCACATGAATGTCTGAACAATATTAACATACCATTTGGAGTCTGGGATTAATTTTAGCTTGAGGATTAGAGGATATGCAACCCATTGTCCTATTTTTGACACATGTTTTTTCAATGGGCTTCTTCCTTGAACCTAACTTCCTCTAGTATCATATGTGCAAAGGTTATTATTATTCATTGTTATTCATGCCTTTTCACAATCATTTCTCAAAACTATATTATTTTCCTTCAAATTATCACTTTTCTATGTGCTAAATCTCTTAAATGTTCTCCAGTTCATTGACAGAAGCATGCATTCTGGGTTTACTAAGCATTTCAAATGCATAATTTTGTCCACAAGTGAGAACTTCCAAGTAATTGCAGCAAGAAGTACGCCAGCTGAAAGCATACATTTGGGAAAGAATTAACCCAACATTGATGACAGAAGCTTAGAAATGTAAAATGATTTTGCCTTTCTGTATATATTTCAGATTTCAATATTAATGTCAGAAATATGTAGTATGATTTTACATAGGATTTGTGCAAAAGAAGAAAGTTATAATCCTGTTGGGGTTTTATTCAAACTTAACCATGTCGTTCTGCAAGTGAATTCTAATTGTTTGAGAAATTAGGGCTTATATAAGCATTCCACCCAGGTTGTACAGCAGCCTATATCGCTTTGGGGAAAACATTTGGGAGCAGCCCTATCTTCCCCACACCAGTCTAGATCAACGTTTCTCAAACTGTGCTCTGCATGAGTCACTCTGGAGCTCCATGGGCACCTCATCTCGTTCTAGCCCATCACTTCCCTTCCTTCCCTTCCCCATATACTCCTTTTCACCATGCTTTCCACGTGATCCTGGCAACCACAGGACCATCAGGATCACTTGGCCAGCATGCTGTAAAGTTGTGACTTCCATGCCAGACTATGAGGGAGGGAACCATTGCCACCTCTGCTGCTGAGGAGAACAACGAGGAGAACGACGAAGGGCCCGTCCCTGCTGCTCTGAAGGACCTGATGCACATGCTGCTGCCACCCCCCACCAGCACTATTTCGATGACAAAGCTAAAGATAGTAAAACTACCATTCTCAGGATTCCCTTGTATTGAGACATGGTGGTGAAAGTGATTCCAAATTGCAATACCTATCTACCGGTATATCCATCTATCCATCCATTTTACATAATTTAAGTACAGTGTCTTGTGATTCAAGTATGAAGTGATATTAAAATGTATCATTATATTTATATTGATACATTTTAATACCCCTGACTCTGCTTGACCTGCAGGAGATCGGACTGCTCTTTTGCAAAACTGTCACCCCCTTTTTTCTCTCCTTCAATAATGTCACAATTCCAAAATGTGGTTGGTAGTGAGGGTGCATTGTGAAAGCAGTTTGGCATCACTTTAACTGCCATGTGCATTAATGGAATAATTGGAGTTGTAGTTTTCCAAGGCCTTCTCTGCCAAAGAGTGCTAGTGCTCACCCCAACTCTGTTCCTAGCAAATATATATACCTTATTATCTGTACTTCCATATACATATAGTGTGTAATATGCCCCACAGAACATAGACAGATAAAACTAAACTGTAAGATTTTGGGGGGGCTCCACAAGAAACTTTTGCTTCCAAAAGAGCTCACAGTTGAAAAAGTTTGAGAACCTCTGGTCTAGATAGTGTACTGGATCTTGACTTTAGTCCCTGAATGGAAAACAGATACAGGGATTTGAATAACTGATTCTTGCATGTAAGAAGACCTTAGTTAGGTTTGATGTGGCCCAAACCCTTCTGGAACTAAGTAACTAACTTCTAAGACTTGGCACATTTTCCCCAACAATATCACACCCTCTCCATAGTGGAAGTGGGAAACTGAAAGTTGGTGCAACCAATATTGCATTTGAAGTCCTAACACAAGGCGGGTTTTCTCTTTCGTTGTAATCCCCATCATTGGTAGATATTTACTGTCTTTTTGTCCTCACATTTCAGTCCCTAGAATTCCTGCATGTGAACATTTCACTTCAAAGAAGAGTGACACAACTTAGCTAACTAAAGGGTTAATGTTTTTCTCTTGAATTCTGCTTTCTTGCCATACACTTTATTCACTGCCTCAATTTGGATTCTGTCATCCTCTCACTTTTCAAGTCACACACCCCTACACACACAACTTTCCCAAAATATCTGTGCTTACCGTTCGGTCTCTCTGGACTTCTGCCAGAAGACGCAAGGCCAGGTATTTGTGGAAAAAATGTTTTATTTCCTGAATATTGCAACAATGATTCTTTACTCTCCTCTGGCGTACCTTCCCTTTTATATAGTAATTTGATCTCATGCTCTGCAAGGACAATAGTCAAGATACAGGTAATCACTGACAAATTACAATAATGTATCCTGATTATCTTATAATATTTATTTCACTTATTGCTGAGACAACTTGAAACGTTGTTTTTTTTAAACAGCTCGTAAGTCTGAGGCATAAATGAGAATGCAGCCTTGTTTACATCAAGGTCTGTACTGCTCTTCCTGAACCGAAGTATCAACTTCCATTTCTGCTTTTTTCTAATGTGGCGAAGTAGGGCCAAACCTGTCTTTCTCCATCACGAAAGTATGTAAACAGGGAAAGTATGTACACAAAATGGTGTGTACAATTTTGTATCCAAAGATTTAGAATACGTGATAATAATTTATGGATTTTATGCAGACTTCCCTGCTAAAAAACAATAATTAAATCACAAATTCATAACCTGCAAGTGTGGAGGAATACCTGGAGGGGCTGGGAATCAAAAGCACTGTGTCATCCCTCGCAGGCAGTTTCCAGATGGTGCTGCTTGGGATAGTTGCCCTTCAAAAAAGAGCTGTTATATGGCATCCCACAAGGTAGCATTGTATCCCCAATGCTTTTAAATATTTACATGAAACCACTGGGAGAGATCATCTGGAGGTATGGGGTGGTGTGCTATCAGTATACTGATGACATCCAAATATCATGCCTTCAAAAACAACCTCAGCTAAGGATAGTGCGTCTCTTTGAATGAATGCCTGAAGGAGGTAATGGGCTGCATGAGAAAGAACAAACTGAAACTGAATCTAGACAAAACAGAGATGCTGTCAAGGGTCCTAATCTGGGGATGGAAGTGTGTCAACCAGTTCTGGATAGGGTTATATCCCCCCTGAAAGACTATGTTCGCAGCTTGGGAGTGCTTCTAGGTTCATTTTTCCAAATGTCAGCACAGGTAGATGCCACAGTCAGGAATGCTTACTACCATGATATGCCAGCTATGCCCCTTCCTAGATTTGGAGAAACTAAAGATAGTAGTGCATGCATTGGCAATATCAAAGTTGACTTCTGCAATGCACTTTACATTGTCCTATCTTTGGACCAAAATCGGTAGCCAGACTGGTTACAGGAACATCTAGGAGTAAGCTTATTATACCCACAGTTTGTGGGGTTTTTTAACTTGGTGATTTTTTTATACATTATAATTGTACCCTCAATTCACTTCTGACATGATAGATAGATAGATAGATAGATAGATAGATAGATAGATAGATAGATAGATAGATAGATTGATAGAGATAGATAGATAATACCCATACTAAAGTCACTCCGATACTAAAGTTGCTGGCAATTAGTTTCTGAGAAAAGTACAAGGTGTCGGTTTTGACCTTTAAAGCCCTACATGGCTTGGGTTCAAGTTACCTACAGGATCCCCTTCTCCCATACAATCCACCCCTCACACTTAGGTCCTCTGGGGTTGGCTACTCCAGCCAGCCAGAACCCAACTGGCGACTATCACCCAGAGGACCTTTTCATCAACTGCCCCAAAACTGTAATGAATGAATTGTATATCTGGAATCTGACAATGAATTGTATGCCTGAAAACACCATCTGAAAAGAAATGGAAACTGGAAAACCACATTATAGAGAACAAAGGAGGTGAAGAATGTCAAAGTTCAGGCAAAAAAAAAAGGGGGGGCTAATGAGAAAACTGCTGAACTGAACTGAGAACTTTGGGAGCAGACAACACATTTTTACATAGTCAAAGACAATTGTTCTTTAAGTTAAAGAAGTTAAACAACCTACCTGTTTGAGAATTGATGAGGCTCCAGCAGGTCTGAGCTGAACAACAGAGGTTATCTAAATAACCAAATAATGGATAACCGAAAGCTTTCTGTAAAAGACCCTTTTCCTTTCTGACTCTATGCCAGATCTGCAGGGATGCAGCTCTGTCCACTCACCTCTCTTCTCCCAGCAGCACTCAAATTTTGCCAAAGTGACTAGCAATACAGTGATACCTTGAGTTAAGAATTTAATTTGTTCCATGGCTGAGCTCTTAATTAAAAATCACTTTATCTCAAAGCAAATTTTGACACTGAAATGCTATTAATCCATTCCCCCACAACCCACCATTTTTGTTTTTAAATAAGAAAATGTACTTTATAAATAACAAATAATGTATAAATACACATTCACATGGAACAATAAAAAAGAATTATCAACTTTATAATGGTAGAAGCACACATTTGTGGCAAGGAGGCACATTTGAGACAACAGAATGTGTGCTGGCCAGTGTAACAGCATGACAAAACCTGCACATTCATATGGAACAATAAAAAAGATCAACTTTAAAACGGTAGAAGCACAAAGTTGTGGCAAAGAAGTACATTTGAAGCAACAAAATGTGTGCTGGCCATTGTAACAGCAAGGTAAAATAGCACATTCACACAGAACAATAAAAAAGAAAGATCAACTTTAAAATGGTAGAAGCACAAAGTTGTGGCAAGGAAGCACAAAGTGAAAAGGCAGAAGGATCCTTTTCTTCATACTGTATTCATTCCAGCATCCCTCCCTCCCTTGCTCTCTTCGTGAAGTCAAACATACCAGGATTAAAATCCACACAAAATCAAATAACCCAAAGTTCCTCAAAGTGGAAAAGAGCAAAACAGACAGCAATCTCCCAAGGCGGATAAGAGTACGAGGTACGAGGCAGGAAGGCTGCTCCCTTGAAAGCTTAAAACCTTGTACTCTCACATAGAGCTCCCTCTGGCGCTAGCCCTTAACTCAAAATGCTGCTCATATGTCAAAGTGACCCCCAGGCCAAGTGATGGCTTTTAATTCATAGCATCTTTTAAGTTGGAATGCTTCTAAGTGGCGCTCCACAGTACTACTAGTTCAGTTTTAACTCAACCAAGATATTTCTATATTCTAAGTGCAATATTAATCTGCAATTTGAAACAGGAATTTAGCATCTGCAAGCCAATGAAGCTTCATATTCAAATGCCCTTCTGTCTTCTACCAATGTAGTCAACAATAACAATATTACCATATTTCATTGCATAATAGTTGCATTTTTGCCCTATTTTAGGTGACAAAATTGGCATTTTTGTGTTCCTCATATAATAGTTCTATCCTTTATTTGTCACCCCAATGTACTGATTGCAGAGAAACAACTAGCACACAGTTTTGAGGAACAGTTTTGTAAACAGTCTGCTAGCAGTTAGGCTTCCCTTCCATGTGTCTTACTGCCGTAAACAGCTTTACCCACTTGCCTGCCTTCTTTCAGCAATGATACTTCAGCTGCATGAAGCACCATGCCCGAAAGGCAAGTGGGAATGTGAGTGAGGTGGCACTTCATACACTCACTCACTGGCACATCCATTCTGTTTTCAGGCATGTAGCTTCATGCTGCTGAATGCAGTGCCATGCCTGAAAGGGGGTGGACAACTGAGTGTATGAGTGAATGAATGAAGTGCCTGACAGGACGAGCAAACCAGTAACTAAAGCACCCTTGCTGAAAGGGGGAAGGCAAACCTGTTAAGGGGTCGCAAGACATGTGGAAGGGAAGCCTAGCTGCTAGAAGACTGTTTACAGCAGGGAGACTGTCTTCCTCCACACTTTTTCCACAGTATGTGCTTGTCCACGAACAGTACATTGTCTTGCACAGAATTTTTTTTCTGAACATGATAGGAACCAGAGTCACATGTGCTCAAAAGCTTAAGCACTTTCATAGAAATATATTAACCAGGACAAGAATCTGCTATAGGTTTCCTGCAATGCAGGATGTGAAATGGCTGATAATAGAAGCAACACATTGGGGAATGGTCCTAGAATTAAAATTAGTATTATCCATGGACTTCTCAAAATAAAATAATTTTAACTGAACTAATTAACCAGTGCCATCATGCTATTAATACTTCTTACATTTCCTTTGTTATTGTGTCCCTATTACAGATTAAGCATGTAAATTACTTTCTACATGGACTGTGAGGAAGTTCATAAATTATTAATAGTACCTTTCCCAATTTTCTGCAAGGTTTGAAAGGAACAAGAGAGTACATCTGGAAAGACAGCTATTCATCACTTTTCACTAATATATGGTTCTCATTTTGTGAGCCAACAGAAAGAGACATACTGTAGTCGCTTATGCCAATAGTTTGTACATATTTCTTAAATATCATTTAATGTTTTGCTTTGCAAACTGCATTGGGTTCCATGTCAGGGGAAGGCAGGATATAAATAAAGTAGGAGAAGGCAAAAATTGTGTTCAAATTCATGAATTACCTTTCACTTCTGGTCCCAACATCTTTCTTTTTAACAGATTCAGCTTGTGGGCATAGTCCTTTTGAGGTAATTGGCTTGCTTCCCACACTGCACGGAAATACATAGACAGTATACAGTGCTTTACTAAAATATTGTTTTGAATCCATAAATATCTATGGTAACTGATTAAAAGTGATAGTAATTAGTTACATTCTAGATCAGAGGTATAGAGAATAAAATATACGAGGAAAGTTTGAAAGATCTGGGCATGTTCAGCTTAAGTGAAGAGAAGGCTGAGGGGTGACATGATTGTACTCAAAGGCTACAAGGCTACCACAGGGAGGAGGAAACAAGTCTGTTCATCCCCATGAGGTCTAAACGGTTTGAAGTTTCAAAAGAGTAGGTTTTAATTAAACTTTAGAAGGAATATCTTGAGAGTAAATTTGTTTAGCAATGGAATCAACTTCCTAGAGCAGAGGTTCTGAATCAATTTGTTCCATGGAACCCTATGCCAATCCGGTGAAAACCATGGGCGCCTTTTCAGCATGTAGCAACAGATAGTTAGTCTTATGATACTCAATCTTTGGTATGTCTTTACATTAAATTTTAGAATTATTCAAAATTACATTTTACAACTTTCCCACAATTTTATTATCTGATAACCTAATACAGTTTGTACATAGCAGGGCTATGATTATGTGTGATCTAGCAGAAGACCAAAAAAACTGTTGTAATTTCAAAGAATTTCAAAGAACAACTGTAATGTGATATAAAATGAAGACTAAGTTTTTCACATCCCCCCTGAAATCTTTCCATAGACTCCCCCCTCCCAAGAGGTCTGTGGCCTCTTGGCCTGGCCTAGAGACTGTGTGGTTTCCTTCTCTGGGCATCTTTCAAAAGGGTCTGCTTTAGCTGGAGAACTGCATTGAGCAGGAGGTTGGAACTAAGGGTCCATGAGGCCTCTTCCAATTCTGTAAATCTATGATTTGACTCACAGCCTAATTCCCCACTCTATCATTCAAGTACGAGATTTTAATTGTGCTACAGCAAATAAATGTATACTTTCTATTTTATCTATTAGGTAAAGGTACAGGTAAAGGTTTTCCCCTGACATTAAGTCTAGTCGTGTCCTACTCTGAGGGTTGGTGCTCATTTCCATTTCTAAACCAAAGAGCCAGCATTGTCCGTAGACGCCTCCTAGGTCATGTGGCCGGCATGACTGCATGGAGCACTGGTACCTTCCTGCCGGAGCGGTACCCATTCATCTACTCACATTTGCATGTTTTTGAACTGCTAGGTTGGCAGAAGCTGGGGCTAACAGCGGGAGCTCACCTCAATCCCCGGATTTGAACCACCAACCTTTCGGTCAACCTTTATCCACTGAGAATAGTTATTTCTAGATTAATTACAACTCTTCATTTTCTGTAGTATGAATATGATCGCTTTTTTACTGCAAAACTAAACTTCCTTAGGTTACCTGGTCTTGAGGGCTGCGAAGGATACTCATGGAATCTAGTTGTGCCAGGAAGTTGGGGAGTCAATGATAGCTTTCTGATCCTTTCAGCTATAAATTAAAACACAACAAATCAGTGTGTTTGAGAGAGCAGGAAGGAGAGGAAGAGAGGGAACACAATCGTTCTGAAAGATTTTTTTTTTAATGTTTATCCATTTCCTAAAAATTCAAAAATGTAACATTCCCTCAAATTCTGGCTAATTTTTTTAATCTAACATTAGCAGAGAAAAATAGTTCACTATTAGATTTTATTATTACTTACTTATCACATCTCCATCCCATTTTTGTAGTAGAAATATAAGAACTAAAAATGCATCTGAAAACATATTCAAAACACTTCTTAAAACCATCCAAATGATCACAAAATTTTAAAATTAAAACCAGTTCTGTTGATTTTACCAGTAGAAAACTTTCTACTTGTGATGCACAACAGAGTGTGTGAAACCAGTTCTGTAATTACTTTTATAAAAGTGAATGGGAAAAGTCAAAAAGTGACCATAAGGGTTCTAATGAGGCACAGCCATGTTGAAGAAAACAATTTGCTTTGACACAGAAACTGTTGAAGTTTCTGGGGGTTCAAGTTTAAAAATGTACAAATACAACAAAACCATTTTTAAATGGATTTATGTTTCAAAATATCTGGTCATGTGATAATTGCTAGAACATAACAATAAGATACGAAGACCAAGTATAAAAGGTACACAATTTAAAACAAGTGCCCTCTCTCTCTCTACAGGTAAATTAGTTTGCAACCTTTCATTGTTCCATTACTCCTGCTACATGTCTTTGAAAGACTGATTTCCATGATTACTTTCATCATCCTTTCCTGTCTTGTTCTATAAGACAGCCATTTCCCAGGCTTATTTGCAAATTCAAAATCATTTCACTTAAAATATTGTAACATTAGAAGAATAAATTAAAATATGTGCACATAAAATGGTGCAGAATGATTTTATATTTTGAAAACTGAAATCATCTACATGTACAATGGCCACTTTTGTAGAACACTAAAGAGTTGAAGTCAGGCCTCGAACAAGTTCTTAAATATGTCGAAGTTCAAGTCCTTAAAAACAACTGGATAGTAAATAATACATATTCTCAAAATAAAACAATTACTGGCTATTGATTTGATGGCTAAAATATTCTACAAGTATTCTGTGTTATTTCGATTTTAAATAGAACTACTGTATTCACTGAAGAAAAAAGAAATGCTACATAACAAATCTCAAGGCTGCCTTTGTAGAGAATAGTATCATTAACTTATGACCTACCCTGGCTATAAGGTTGCTGTTGTTGTAACTGTTGCTGAGCAATTTGCAGTGCTTGTTGAAGATTTATTTTCTGTCCCAAAATCTTGTTTAAATTGAGTATTTCTTGCAGAGCAATATCCACTGGAAAAAGCAATGGTAGATTTAAGTTAATAATTTTACACTTTTTGAAGTCCTTGTGTCAAGGACAGAACGCCACAAGATTCAAAGTAACAGAGTTTATTAGATTACAGAACTCAAAAATGCCCGTAAAAACACAAGGGCCAGGCAGTTTTTGCCTTTAGGAGCAAAAAGGGACAAAAGTAAATGTTCAAAAGATAAACCGGATTAAACCGGAGTTTAATCCGGGTAAAAACAAACTGCTTGCTTCAGCCTAGGTATTAACAGAACGAAAGCCAAGGAACAAAAGATACAAAGAATGCAACTAATTGGCAGCAGATTCCTCTCTGCTGCCAGCACTGTGCTTAGAGTAACTTGCGTCGCTCCCACACACACACAGTAGACAGGATCTCCAACACGAGCAATTCAGCCAAGGATTGTAGAAGTAGAGTAGACCAGTTCCGTTCCGTAAATCAAAGCCAGAAGCAGACGTTTGTAGTTTTTCCAAGTCCAAGAAGGGGGGAAGACAAGCCGTGGTCAGTTCAGTCCGGGTTCTCAAAGCAGGAGATGGCGTCCGTCAGAAAGACGACGGAAGGTCAAGCTAATAAGAGTAAACACAGGTTTGCACAAACAAATGCCCACACAATCCCTCCCGCCGTCTGACCCTGGATTTCAATCAACTTACGTCACAGCACAGGAAAGCACACAAGTCTTCAGGGAAGCGTCCCACACACACACGGATCCCAAGCGTTTGCCCAGATTACCTTGCCCGACGCAATTTGCAATTGCTCCCAAGCCCCATTTTATGCCAGTTACAAATCTTCATCACTGTCAGCTGTCCTCCTTAACCCGGGCGTTTCCTCATCACTTTCCTCGTCAGAGCTGGAACACCTCTGACTACGCCCAACAGCATCTCCAGCTGTGGATCCCGTCCCATCCCTCCAGCTAAGCCATGGGTCTAATCCTGAAGGTCCCCATTCATCTTCTGTCCCATCATGGCCAGTGGCACCCAATTCCTCCCTTACCCGAGTCCAATCCATCTCATCCTCCTCTGAGCTAACCAGCCCTTCCTCCATTCTCTCCGTAAACCCTTCGAAAGATTCTTCGTCAGATGGTGCTGCAAATATGTCTCGCAGTCTTTTTCTCTCTCGCTCCTCGAGAGTATCCGACTCTCGAGGAGTCTTACGCCCACGCCTGTCAGTAACAGAGCCATGAGGCTCAATCATAACACTATCCCCTCTCACAAAGGCCTCCTCCCCCGATGGCGGAGAAGTGGCAGTGATACCCTCCGCTATAGCACCACGACGACTAGAGGTATCAAGTTTCAACAGCGAACGATGAAAGACTGGATGGACCTTTAAACTAGACGGTAAACGCAAACGAAACGCAACGGAAGAAATCTTTTTAACGATAGGAAAGGGACCCAAATACCGAGGCGCAAACTTTCCCCCAGCCTGTTTAATATGTTTGGAAGATAACCACACCAAATCCCCTTCTTCCAACTCCTCCCCTGCCTGCCTGTGGCGGTCAGCCTGAGTCTTCTGCGTTGCCTTAGCTTCCAGCAGTAAGCGACGGGCAACATCATGCAATGCAGCCATTTCCGTAGAGCGGTACACAGGGTCCGAAGAGACCACATTGGTCGACGGCGCCACACCTCCCCGTGGGTGAAAACCATAAGTTAGCTCAAACGGCGTATGCTGACTAGATGTGTGCACCGCATTGTTGTAAGCAAATTCCGCCACCGGTAGCCACTTCACCCAAGCCGTGGGTTGATCTAAACAAAAACAACGCAGATATTGCTCTAAGAGCCCATTAACCCGTTCCGACTGTCCATCCGTTTGCGGATGAAAGGCTGAAGAAACGTTTAACTTAGTCCCCAAGCACTCATGGAAATGTTTCCAAAAGCGTGACACAAATTGCGGAGCCCTATCTGAAATAATCACCTCGGGTGCTCCGTGCAAACGATAGATGTGCTTAGTAAATAGTAAGGCCAACGTAGGGGCCGCCGGAATGGTTGAACAAGGAATAAAATGAGCCAGTTTACTAAATAAATCCACCACCACCCAAATACAAGTATAACCCCCAGACTTAGGCAAATCTGAAATGAAATCCATGGAAATGATTTGCCATGGCCTGTCCGGAACAGGTAAAGACGACAACAACCCTCTAGGGCGCCCAACAGGCGTCTTACTCTGCTGGCAAACGGCGCAGCTGTCACAAAAGCGCAGAATGTCTTGCCGCATCTTTGGCCACCAATAGCTCCTGGTAATGAGCTGCACGGTCTTGAATCTGCCAAAGTGCCCAGCCATGGGTTCGTCATGGTGGGCTCTAATCACCTCCAACCTGAGGGCCCCCACTGGTACGTAGACCTGCCCCCTGCGTACCAATACTCCGTCTTGATCTTGTAGATGCGGCAGTATGGTACGATTACCTGCTGAGAGCAGCATCAGTTGCTCCTGTGTCCACACATCATCCCTCTGAGCCTCAAGGATCTGGTCATGTAACCCGAGCTCATTATCTACAACACACAGAGAGGCAGTAGGCAAGATGGTCTGACATACAACCTGCTCATTGGTCTTAAACTCCGGCTTGCGGGATAAAGCATCGGCCCGCAAGTTTGCCTTCCCCTCTACGAACTGCACCTTGAAGTTAAACCTGGAGAAAAACAAAGCCCATCGGATTTGACGCTGGTTTAACTTCTTTGCTGTTTGCAAGTGCTCTAAATTCTTGTGATCAGATCTGACCACGATCTGGTGCCGTGCCCCTTCAAGCCAGTGCCGCCACACCTCAAACGCCACCTTAATCGCCAACAACTCCTTCTCCCATATGGTATAGTTCTGCTCGAAGGGTGTTAGTTGCCGCGAGTAAAATCCACAGGGACGCAAGGTCCCTGAGGAATCCTTCTGAGACAATACAGCCCCCAACGCGTAGCTAGAAGCGTCCGCTTCTACCACGAACGGTTTGTCAACATCAGGATGGGTTAGTATGTTGTCCGATTGAAAACTAGACTTAAGTTGTAGAAACGCCTCGTGAGCTTCCCGCCCCCACACAAATGGCTGTTTCTTGCGCAGAAGCTGCGTCAAAGGTACCGTGAGCTTTGCAAAATTCGGAATAAACTCCCGGTAGTAATTAGCAAAACCTAAGAACCTTTGTACATCCTTCTTAGTTTTCAGCTCCTGCCATGAGTTGACGGCGTCAACCTTATGTGGGTCCATTTTAAGTTCCCTACCTGACACTACATGACCTAGGAACTCCACTTCAGGCACATGAAAGACGCATTTGGAAGCCTTGGCGAAAAGCCCATTAGCCCGCAGTCGGTGCAGAACCTGCTTGACATGTTGACGATGTTCTTTCTCGTCCTTAGAAAAAATCAAGATATCATCCAAATAAATCACTAAAAATTGATCAATTAGGTCCCTGAACACATCGTTCATGAACCTCTGGAAGACCGCAGGAGCATTACAAAGCCCAAAAGGCATGACTCGGAACTCGTGGCATCCGAAACACGTGTTAAATGCCGTCTTCCATTCATCCCCTTCCCGTATACGGATTAAATTATAGGCCCCCCGCAGGTCAAGCTTGGTAAAGACCTTAGCCCCTTGCACCCTTGATAACAGTTCCGAGATTAAAGGGAGCGGGTACCTATCCCGAATGGTGTATTTGTTTAGGATCCGATAGTCGCAGACCAGCCTAAGTTCCCCAGTCTTTTTGGCTACAAAGAATACTGGTGCCGCAGTTGGAGAACTAGATGGGCGAATAAACCCCTTGGCTAAATTGTCATCTAAAAACTCTCGCAAAGCTTGCCTTTCCGGTACAGTCAAGGCATACAGCCTCCCTGCTGGCAGTTTCGCACCTTCTGCCAACTTGATGGCGCAATCATATGGCCTGTGCGGTGGTAATTTGTCCGCTTCTCTTTTACAAAATACATCAGAGAACTCCCCATACTCAGCAGGCACTCCCTCCATATCAGCATGAGTAACGTTTAGAGTGCAACAATCCTGCCTCTTTAAGATCACTTTACGTGTTGCCCAATCCACTTGTGGGTTTACTACAGCTAGCCAATCCATCCCCAGGATCACATCATATCTAGGCAAGCTCGTAATATCCCACACAAACGTTCCCGTTACTCCCTGCACCTCCCACGTTACTGCTGAGGTTTCCTGGTTAACCACCCCAGTCTCCAGCAGTCTCCCATCTGCTCCCTCCACCCACACGTCGCATGCCTTGCGCACTCTAGGAATGCCATGCTTCTTAGCAAACTCAATATCTACATAGGAGACCGTAGCTCCTGAGTCCAGCAGTGCCAGAGTAGAAACAAGTTCCCTTCCCCCAACAGATAATGTAATGGGTACGAAAACATGCTTCCTCCCCTCAGTTGACTGCTTAAGGAGCCCTAGTGCGTTGGACTCACGTCGCACTAGGGCTGGCCTTTTCCCGAAAGCTGGGAAGGTTTCACATTACAATTTTTGGCAAAATGCCCAGCATTCCCACAGTACAAACACAAGCCCAGCTGCCTCCTACGGCTCTTTTCCTCTGTAGACAGTTTTTTAAAGACCCCAAGCTCCATGGGCTCTTCCCCCATCACCACAGGTGCCCTGGTTACATGCATAGGTGGCGCACACATTGCTTTTGAGTGTTTACGAGCCTCGAACCTTGCGTCTAAACGCAACACCTTAGCTACTAAGGCGTCCCAGCTTTCAGCCGGCTCCAAGCGTGCTAATTCATCCTGGAGCATATCACTTAACCCGGCAGTAAATAAAAGCATGAATGCATTTTCCCCCCAATCCAGCTGGTGGCGATACAGGTTAAACTTATTTAAGTAATCCAAAACAGTCCCCTTTCCCTGTTTCAACCGATACAGAGCCCACCCAGCGTTCTCCGTGCGGAGAGGATCCCCAAAAGTATCAGTTAACAACCTTTTGAAATTATTCAAATTGTCCTTGACTGGGTCATTTCCCAAAATTAAATTAGTGGCCCATTGTCCTGCGGGACCGGTCAACAAACTCAAAATAAAAGCCACCTTGCTAGTGTCAGTAGGAAAAGCATGAGCACTGAGCTGAGAAAAATAAAGCTCCACTTGTGCCAAAAAGGTTGGCAACTTGCACCTGGTTCCGTCAAAGCGTTCAGGAGTCAAAACATGTCCTTTCACAGCAAAAGCTGTTTGGCTTAAGGCCGTTTGCAATTGGTCTACTTTGGCTCTTAACTCATCCATCGTCTTCCTGACGGGTTTATTGCTGCAATAAACTTTTTATGGGCGTCGGGCAATCTGTCAAGGACAGAACGCCACAAGATTCAAAGTAACAGAGTTTATTAGATTACAGAACTCAAAAATGCCCGTAAAAACACAAGGGCCAGGCAGTTTTTGCCTTTAGGAGCAAAAAGGGACAAAAGTAAATGTTCAAAAGATAAACCGGATTAAACCGGAGTTTAATCCGGGTAAAAACAAACTGCTTGCTTCAGCCTAGGTATTAACAGAACGAAAGCCAAGGAACAAAAGATACAAAGAATGCAACTAATTGGCAGCAGATTCCTCTCTGCTGCCAGCACTGTGCTTAGAGTAACTTGCGTCGCTCCCACACACACACAGTAGACAGGATCTCCAACACGAGCAATTCAGCCAAGGATTGTAGAAGTAGAGTAGACCAGTTCCGTTCCGTAAATCAAAGCCAGAAGCAGACGTTTGTAGTTTTTCCAAGTCCAAGAAGGGGGGAAGACAAGCCGTGGTCAGTTCAGTCCGGGTTCTCAAAGCAGGAGATGGCGTCCGTCAGAAAGACGACGGAAGGTCAAGCTAATAAGAGTAAACACAGGTTTGCACAAACAAATGCCCACACAATCCCTCCCGCCGTCTGACCCTGGATTTCAATCAACTTACGTCACAGCACAGGAAAGCACACAAGTCTTCAGGGAAGCGTCCCACACACACACGGATCCCAAGCGTTTGCCCAGATTACCTTGCCCGACGCAATTTGCAATTGCTCCCAAGCCCCATTTTATGCCAGTTACAAATCTTCATCACTGTCAGCTGTCCTCCTTAACCCGGGCGTTTCCTCATCACTTTCCTCGTCAGAGCTGGAACACCTCTGACTACGCCCAACAGCATCTCCAGCTGTGGATCCCGTCCCATCCCTCCAGCTAAGCCATGGGTCTAATCCTGAAGGTCCCCATTCATCTTCTGTCCCATCATGGCCAGTGGCACCCAATTCCTCCCTTACCCGAGTCCAATCCATCTCATCCTCCTCTGAGCTAACCAGCCCTTCCTCCATTCTCTCCGTAAACCCTTCGAAAGATTCTTCGTCAGATGGTGCTGCAAATATGTCTCGCAGTCTTTTTCTCTCTCGCTCCTCGAGAGTATCCGACTCTCGAGGAGTCTTACGCCCACGCCTGTCAGTAACAGAGCCATGAGGCTCAATCATAACACCTTGTCTATACTATACACTATCCAGATATGGTTTTAGAGAGTTTGTACTGAATCAGCAATGTCTCAACAATATTAACATACCATTTGGAGTCTGGGACTACTTTTAGCTTGAGCATTAGAGGTTATGCAACCCATTGTCCTATTTTTGACACATGTTTTTTCAGTGGGCTTCTTCCTTGAACCTAATTTCCTCTAGTATCATATGTGCAAAGGTTCATTTATTATTCATGCCCTTTCCCAATCATATCTCAAAACTATATTATTTTCCTTCAATTTCTCATTTTTCTATGTGCTAAATCTCTTAAATGTTCTCCAGCTCATTTTTACATGACAGAAGCTTGCATGCATTCTCGATTTGCTAAGCATTTGCGAATGCATAATATTGTCCAAAAGTGAGAACTTCCAAAGAATTGCAGCAAGAAATAAATGAAGGAAAATGCTATTCATCTACCCCTCTTTTATCTACCCCAGCTGAAAGCATACATTTGAGAAAGAATTGACCCATTATCGATGACAAAAGCTTAGGAAGTTAAAACGAGAGTGTATCAGACATCATTTACCCTCGCTTTCGGATTATGCCTTTCAGCAAAAGAAGAAAGATGGAATCCTGTCAGGGCTTTACACAAACTTAACCATGCAAGTGTTTGAATTCTAGTTTTTTGTTGGAGAAACTAGGGCTTACATAAGCATTCCACCCAAGTTGTACAGCAACTTATATCACTTTGGGGAAAACCTGTGGGTGCAGTCCTATCTTCCCCACATCAGTCTATCTAAATAGTGTAGTTCACTGCTACAATATGAGATCTTGACCTTAGTCTGTAGGAAGACCTTAATAAGGTATAATGTGGCCCAAAAGCTTCTGGAACTAAGTAGCAGTCTTCTGAGATTTGTCACATTTTCCCCAACTGTATCTCATCCTCTCCGCAGTGGAAATGGGAAAGAGAAAGTTGGTGCAATTGATATTGCATTTACAGTCTTAATACAAGGCGTTTTTTCTCTGTTTTAGCAATCCCCATCATTGACAGATATTTACTGTCTTTTCGTCCTCTCATTTCAATCCCTGCAATTCCAGCATGTGAACATCTCACTTCAAAGAAGACTGACTTTGCGAACTACAGGGTGTATTTTTTTATCTTGAATTCTGCTCTTTCTTGCCATACACTTTTACCTTTATTGGCTGCCTCAATTTGGATTCTGTCATCCTCTCACTCTTCAAGGCCCCCCCCCACACACACACACACAACTTTCCCCAAAATATCTATGCTTACCACTCTGTCTCCCTGCATTTCTTTCAAAATCTGAAAGGCCAGGCAATTGTGGCAAAAAGCTTTTAATTTCTTGATATTGCAGCGATGATTTTCTGCTCTCCTCTGGTGTAGCTTGCCTTTTATATGCTAATTTGATCTCCCTTTCTGCAAGGACAGTGGTCAAGATACAGCTAATTAAGCACTGGCAGGTTACAATAATCTATCGTGATTACCTTATACAATTTTTTCACTTATTGCTGAGACACTGAATCATTTGTTTTTTAAATAGTTCTGGCATCATACACGCACTACGTAAACATTTTTATGCTGACTGTATCTTTAAGACATTTCTGCAACTTGAGGCATTCAGCCCTGGCCATGGAGACACTGAGCATGCTCAGTCTGAGGACAACTCCAAAGCAGCCCCTCCCATCACCTTAGAGATGCCTTTCTCAAATTTAATTCTTAAGTAGCATAACTTGTTTTCAAAATGACACTTGCAGTAACTAGGAGAAATATCATTGCTACTGCAATGTTTTTCTCCACATTGGAGCGATTGACTTCAAGCTCATGTTTTCAAAATGATAACTGCAGCTTAGTAAAGGTAAAGGTTTCCCCTGACGTTAAATCCAGTCGTGTCCGACTCTGGGGGTTGGTGCTCATCTCCATTTCTAAGCTGAAGAGCCAGCATTGTCCGTAGATACCTCCAAGGTCATGTGGCTGGCATGACTGCATGGAACGCCATTACCTTCCTGCCGGAGCGGTATCTATTGATCTACTCACATTGGCATGTTTTCGAACTGCTAGGTTGGCAGAAGCTGGAGGTAACAGCAGGCGCTCACTCCGCTCCCCGAGTTTGAGCCTGGGACCTTTCAGTCTGCAAGTTCAGCAGCTCAACACTTTAATACACTGCGCCACCGGAGGCTCAATTGCAGCTTATCTTGCTTAATTTGATAAAACTGCTCTAATAATTAAGCAGCTACATAGGCAATGGATATGTTTGAATGTACATTGCATGGTAACTCCTGTTTTACATAGGACCTGAATTACTGATCTCTCAATTATACACTTAAATTAAATGAGAATGCTTATACATTCAATGCTTGCACATTCTAGATAGGTGCACTCCTGGTTTAGAACCTTTGGGGACCCCTAGACCCAGGATTGTTCCTGGATGGCCCAGTGCCTGCTATGGCCAGAAAAAGCTTTACTCATTTTCAGTTGGTGTGTCAGCTTTAGCCCTTTCTATGTAAAGTGAATTTGGCCACATCAATCCTAGCTTAATTTTACAGCGGCCCTGTGCAAAATGTTCCTAGTGAATATGGAGGACTCCCGAGTGGTTCAATCAGGCACATCGATAAGAATTCAGTCTTACTTACGTGAAGAAATGTCCTGCTCTTCCTGGACTGAAGTATCGTCTTCCATTTCTGATTTTCTGTGATATGGAGAAGCACTGCCAGTTCTGCCTTTCTCAATCACTAAATGGGTAAGCACACGGGGAAAGTATGTACACAAAATTAATGGTATGCGCAATTTTGTATCCAAAGATTTAGAAAGCACAGTCATGGCTTAAGGGTTTCATGCAAACTTCCCTGGTAAAAGAAACAATAATTAAACTCACAAGTGTAGAGCAATATCTGGAGAGGCTGGGAATTGAAGGGATTGTGTTGGAGTAGTTCCAGTCATATTTCACACACAGGTTCCAGATGGTGGTGCTTGGGATAGTTGCCCCTCAAAAAGTAGCTGTTATATGGCATCCCATAAGGTGCCATTCTGTCCCCAATGCTTTTTAATATTTACATGAAACCACTGGGAGAGATCATGTGGAGGTGTGGGGTGGGGTGCTATCAGTATCCTGATGACATCCAAATATATTTCTCCATGCCTTCAAAAACAGCTTTACCTAAGGATAGCCTGTCTCTCTGAATGAATGCCATCTCCAGCCACATGGAGACAAATCTGACAAGACATCTCCAGATAAAACAGAGATGCTTCCCTTCAAGGGTCCTAATCTGGGGATGGAGGTGTGTCAACCAGTCCTGGATGGGGTTGTTATTATTATTACCTGCACACCAAAAGTGTACACTCCATACCACACTCATTTTACTGAGACCATTTATATACATTTTATCAACTTGGAAATGGTTATATGTATTACTGTAGTTCTTAAATTCTAAGACACATTTTTCCTATATAAGCATCTCTTAAAATGGGGTGCATCTTAAAATGGGGGGGGGGGGTTCATGTCAGGAGCTACATGGAAAACTGCAAGTCACTTCTGGTGTGAGACAATTGGCCATCTGCAAGGGCGTTGCTCAGGTGTATCTTATGTATTTTTGTTGGTGGTGGTACTGAAATTAGGGTGCATCTTATAAGGCTGCACCTTATAATCAATGGTCTTTCAATTGAATAAATATGATATTTGATTAAATTAGCATTATTATTATTATTTATACAATACTCAGATTTAAAAATGCTCAGATATGAAGATATTATTTTCATTATTTATATCCCTCCAGTAACTGATAGTAACATTGACATACAACAAAATAAACACTTAAACACACATAATAATGCAACAAAGTATTCTTCCCAACACAGACTTGGATATAAAATTAATTTTAGTCCCAGTTAAAATTGACCTATGAAATCAATGAAATTTACACTACAACCAACTAAAGCTAAAGGTTTCGGTGGTGGAATCGCTAGCTCATACTTATTTGCTCAGCCGTCAGTGACTAGAAAAGAAAACAAGTGGCTATAGATTCATTACAAACAGCATTCTCTTGTTCTCTTGTCACAACATTATCTCCCAGCTCCTCTGTGAAAAATCATACACTTTAGAAATAGTTGGGCACTTTCAGGAAGCCATATTTTAAGCAAAATGTTTTATTCTTACTAGGTGCTTTGAGGATTTGTATTCGCAGCCCAGACAATGATGGTTTCACGGCCTGTTGCTGACTGACTGGCTCAGAGATCATTTTTCTTTTGCTTAGTGTTCCTGGTTCTGAAAGAGATTATACATGTATGCCATGGAAAGGATAAACATGCAGTAGACCCATGTACTAATCTAAACAAAACACTGTTAAATAATGGACAACAGTCCCTTGCAGTAATTCAATGTCTCTTACATTTAAAGTTTGCAGCTTTAAACTTTGTTCCATATTGTCCAGTAATAAACAAATAATGTCAATAATAATATCCAGAAGAGTCAGAAACTATGTATGTACAAAGAAAGAAGCTGTTGCCCCCAACATCAGCTGGGAAAGGGACCAAATGTCAGTTTAAACCAGATATGATCAAAGTGAGGTTTTCCAGATGTTAACACTGCAACACCCAACATTCATTGCCATTGGCTGTGCTGGCTAAGATGGATAAAGATGCAGTGTAACAATTTCTGTAGATAATAATCCCCCTGTTCTTGCTTTAACAAAGCACACTTTCCCAAATTTGGATGTCATGGTTTACGTTTAAAATCAGGCAGAAAAGAAATCTGCAACGTGGACATGAAAAGAGGGTAAAATGCAAGCAATAGGTGCACCATATCTTTCAGATAGTTAGAAACCACAGCTTCCCACTATTCTGAGTTAAATTTCTTAGTACTCTAGTCAACCCTAAATATATCTTTTTCTATAGAATCACAAGAAAGTATGGCATTTCCAGTAACTGAATAATTAAAAAATGCTATATGAGTTGCTTTTACTCACCAGCATATTTTTTTTTCGATTTCTCCTTATCATAAACAGCTTTCAGGTCTTTAACATTTGCTTCTAGCTTTGCAGCCAAAGCCCTTTGTTTTGCTGTTTTCTCATCTAGACACAAAGTTTCTGATTATACAAGCTGTACAGGATTACAAGCACAAGATGCTTTTGGAAAACATTTGAACACCATGGCTATTTTTGTAATTGTTCTCGTGATGGCATGAGAAATAAAAAGTATACACAAAATCCTATAGTTTTTGAAACAGCATGTAGGGAATATAGATAAATTCTGAATACCATCAAAATGCCTGAAAAATAAAGAGTTGAACCAGTGCCACTGATACGACTGATAAACTACGATTTAGTATGTATGGTATAGTGTTTGTATACAGCTTTTCTGTAAACACCAAAATGGAGTCCAACAAACCAAGACCAACAACAATACAGACACTGAAATAAAATCTTTGTAAAAATCAAAAAGAATTGAATATAACAAATGACTGAAAAGGCCAAGCCCTCCATGTCTTGAAAAGCAATCACGACATCGATAACAGTTATTCCTTGATGTGTTGTCTATATATTTTTATATATTTTTGTTGCAACAGTGAGGCAAGGACCATTAACTTACATCATGGCTTTGGACTTTATACTTCAGTCCTTTTATGGTGTTTATGTACTAGAGAAGTAGTTTATTACAACACATTAAGGAAAAACTGTAGATTACCTCTCATACAGAAAAACAACACAATTCTTAAGTAAAAAAAATTCTGTAAAGATGTGAGGAATCTTTTAAAGGGGATTGTTTTGTTACTATTATTATTATCATTACTATTATTATTAGGGAACAGGAAGAGGAGGCGCACTTTTACACCCACCTGCTTGTCCATATTCAGCCATTAAAGCAGCAGCCTCTTTTTCCAGAAGATCTTCTGGAACTGTCATTAAATATTTATGTAATGCCATTTTTTCTTTTGATGTGTCTTCAAAACCTTGGTGTATTGCATATAAAAAACCATCTGAAGTAATTGCACACAAAAACATTTATACATTCAATTATTCTCCTTCAAGAATATTTATTATTACACTAAATAAACACTGAAAAATACAGCCTCATTATAAAAGCAACTGATTTAGATCAGTACCATATTTTTTGTCTTCATCCTTACAACCATTTGAGACATTCTGTAGCAGATGTCTAAAGCTTCTCATTGGTGTGCTCTGAAGCTGTACAAGTTCTTCTAACAAATGTATCTGCATAGTGCACAATTTCAAATACAGTGTTGTTCATGTCATTAAAAGTCTATTTTTAGAATCCTACCCTGAGCAACTTTATATGCAGAAAGATTTTAAAAACAAATATAAAGAGAAGGTTTAGCACAAGCATGGCTGTTCCACTCTCAGTGGCTACCTCGTTCTTGAGCTGTGTTTTGAACTGGGCTGGCAAGGCTAAGAAATGCAGATCGGAGACTGTCAACAGCCACAACCTACAACAGGCATGGGCAAACTACAACCTACAACAGGCATAGGCTGTTAGGAATTGTGGGAGTTGAAGCCCAAAACACCTGAAGGGCCCAAGTTTGCCCATGCCTGGCTTAGCATATTAGCCTTTCTCACAAACTCAAGATAACTAATCAATTAACTCTGCCTACCTCAGATTTGATTTATGAATGTAGATAAATAGCAATATAATTGAGTAGCAAAAGTCAAAGAAACCCAATTTCTCTGCTTTCTTCTATTTGGATTGAGAAACAACCCAGTACGGGTTTGATTTTTTTTAACCTAATAGAAGCACCTAAAATTAATTTCCAGTCTTGCTAATGTTTTTAAAAGCCATATTTCTCATGATAAGTCTATCTCACAAGGTTCTCAGTTAAGGCTAGGCAGTGGCTTTCTCAGGTGAGGAGTGTGAGGTAGCCACCCTGCCCACCCCACTTTCTCCACTCTTACAGGAACCAGTGAAATGTTCCCTCTGTCACTGCTCTGGAAACACTGTTGAAATGCTCCCTTCATAAGATGCTACTGTTGGGTGAGTGGGCTTATTAACAAAAGAACCTCTCCATAAACATATAGCAGAGTAACTTATTAGCAGCAAAATGACCCAGCACCAGTAGCCATTTAAGAAAACACACAGACCAAAGTTATCTTTTCCTTAGGAGGCTGTTCTTTGTAGCAAAATAATATGGTTGCACTATTTACATGACACACATGAATAAAGTTCTTTATACTTCCTTCTTTGCTTACACGCTGGGCTTCTTTCTCATGCAGACAAATAGCTTCACTCTCACAGAGTCTCTCATACCAGACTTACACAGGAGCTTCACACAATAGCTTTACACGCAACAGCCTTCACACTGGAGCTTCACACATGAGGCTTTCAACCTGGGGCTTCTCTCACTGAAGCATCTCACACCAGACCATCTCACACCGAGGCTGACTAACACTGAGGTCTACTAAGCTACAGGCACACCTGTGTATATAGAACTGCAACTTTTGCTGAGTCACTGCATTCATATAACCCTTTTAGTGCTTGACTCAGATTTTTGTAATTAAAAATACCTATTTTTAAAATATTTCTGACAGCTACACCATGTTTCTTCACATAGCCCTTTTTCAACGTCGCCCAGGTCTGATGGAAATATTCTAATGAACAATCCCGCTGCACTGGGGTTGCCATTCAATCAGGGCCAAAGACAGATGAGGAAAAGAGCAATGTTACTTTTTAGACCAGTGGTTCCCCAGATGGTTTTGACCTTTAGCTCCCAGAAATCCTAACAGCTGGTAAACTGGCTGGGATTTCTGGGAGTTGTAGGCCAAAACACCTGAGGACCCACAGGTTGAGAACCACTGTTTTAGACAAAGGATGGAGATGCTACATCAGGCATGGGCAAACTTCAGCCCTCCAGTTATTTTGGACTTCAACTCCTATAATTCCTAACAGCTGGTAGGCTGTTAGGAATTGTGAAAGTTAAAGTCCAAAATACCTGGAGGGCCACAATCCCACCCATCTGTCCTGGCTCTCTCCTTGTCCCTCGCCCCATGCTGGAGATCTTCTGAATCAGATACCAAAGTACAATCCACCTTCTGTCCTGTGTGTCTGTGTGTCAGGAGACATTCAAAGTTCCCTCGCTCACTCATGATCACTCACTAGGGCATGACTAAAGGAAGGGGATAAGACAAAGGTGTCATCTAATAAGTGTTGGAAATGACAACATTCTTCAAGCCTTCTGTAGTAATCTGTGATCCTGTTGCTTACTGTTTCCTGTATGTATGTTCTAGTATGCAGTTTCCTTTACTCTATGGTTCCTGAGAAATTATTAAAGGGGCTGCAGACCACATGCGCGCTCGCTCTCGCTCTCTCTCTCTCTCCTTTTGACTATGTGACCCGTTGATAGCTATTTTATTGTAAGAGATGCCCTGGTCAGATGGCACAGGGAACATATCTGAAATTGGACTAGTAAGTTTTGTATCTGTGTATGCTGAACACATGAAAGTTGTGAATAAACCAAATATGTTATTTTTATCAAAGTCTACTTCATTTTTGCCTCTTGAGTGCATGATATAAAGCAAGTTGTTTTATGGGAGATTATATATTTTGGGGCACTTCTAAAGCTCTGCTTTTTATGCACTGGTAAAACTGTTTTCCTAACAGTTCAGAGATAATAGGTTATTCAGCCTAACAACTGAAACTATTGCCTTGAATAATTATATCTGGTTGTATACCACAAGAGAAGATTCTATTCTAAAGGGTTTTTGGCTCTTCTCTGTAAGGTCATGCTTCTCTAAGAAATTATGATCTCCAAAAGGTGTTTTTCCAAAAGTTATAACTGCCATTTTCCAAAAATAAGAGTACAAGGTGAATGGCAAGATCGGCAGGAAGAAGGCCTATTAGTTGATAGGTTCCTACATGTCAAAAAGGAGAATAAGCCAGAGTTGCAGGTTCTGTGTCTGAAAATAATATAACACACACATAGATATGACAGGACCCTTTTGTTCTGACATTACTTTGGGTGGGGAAGATATTGTAACACTTTCCATACACATTCAATCCAGAGATAAGGGGTCCTTATGATACAAATAGGGGTCAAACCAGGGCAGGATATTGCAAACTGCAACTGAATTTTTTTGCTGGTAATGTCCAAGTGATGTCAATGGATTTACTCAAAGTAGTTCTAAGCCTGAATCCAGTTTTATGTGGGCAGTACTCATCATCTATAATGCTTATTAGTGGCCTTGAGAAAAGCACTGTTTCTCACATGCAATGTTAGCTCACAAAGCTATTATGAACACTGAGCTGTCTAAAAAGAATCCTGGACTTTAACTATAATAAAAACAAACCAATTCTGTAGGACTGTAGAAAACTTCTTTTTGGCAAGGATTATAATTCAATTGTAAAGGTTTGTCTTTTTTGAAAAAAGTCAGTGATTAGTGAAAAATGACATTATAATGATCAAGAATAAAACTGTACTTACCAGGAATTATGCCTTTTTCTCGAACTATACCTTTTTCTTGAATTATGCCTTTTTTTTCCAGATCCCTAATAGTTGATTGAAGGTATGAAAATAAATCCTTTTTTTGTTCAATGAATTCTTTTACCGCTTTTTCTTTATGGCTTCCTTCATTAAAAAAAATATTAAATATCAATCACATCTGATATCCCAGGGACACCCTCCTCTAGAAACTTGAAACCATGTCATGGAAACACTCCATGTGATAAGAACATAATACGCATTTGTTTACTTGCTTTAATGTTTTTTATTCTGTTTTTCAAAGAAATCTCCTACCAAGATACTTCCCAGAGTAATAAATTGATACAATAAAATATAACTAAACTAAAGTGATATAAAAAAATCAAAATATACAAAAATGTATACATCAATTAAAACCATAGTATAAAGCATGTACCTAACATTAATTTAAAAGCTGGTTGAATAATTCCTATACACCAGGGCTGTAGCCAGAAAAAAAATTCGGGAGGGGTTTTGAAAATTTCGGGGGGGGGGGGTCAACCCCTAGCACACACCCCTCCCCGCTACAAACCTGTCAATATCTGCTTGAGATAGTGCCTGGAGGGACACTTAATGTTTTGTGTCTCATAGACTTAGCATGGGGATTTGGTTAACCAGTTAAAATTCATGAGTAAACCAGGTTTTTTTTATAACCTGAAAAATTTTGGGGGGGGGGGGGTTGAACCCCTAAAACCGCCCCCTCGCTACAGGCCTGCTATACACAGGTGAATCATCCTCAGTCATACTCCTACCACAGATTATTCTGTCCATGCTAGTCCAAACATTGGGAAGTCCAATAACAAACCTCACCTTTCCCATGAAATTTCAGCACAATCACTTAGTTAAAAACCTCCCAGTAACTCCATAGACACAAAGAGAGAATAATAAAAAGAAACATAGGTAAAGGTAAAGGTAAAGGTTTCCCCTAGTCATCTCCAACTCTGGAATGTGGTGTTTATCTCCATTTCTAAGCTAAAGAGTAAGCGTTGTCCATAGATGCCTCCAAGATCATGTGGCCAGTATGACTGCATGGAGCACCATTACTTCATTTTCCCACATAAAAATTCCAGTAGCCCAGAGATATAGATATTTTAAGTACTTACTATCATCTGCATATGCTCTTGGTTGTTCTACAGCAGGCACCTGCCATTTATCAATCAATTTTTTCTTCTCTTCTTTTAAAAATCGCACTTTTTTCCCTACAAAAATAACTAATTTTAATGTAGTCAGTGGAAAAAAAAGGGTTTTAAAGATTATCAACTACAATAGTTTATGGCTGTTGATTAAAGAAAAGGTAACATAGACTACACTGGCCAACATACATTTTGGTGTCTCAAATGTTAGACCTTTCTTGGGGTATATTTGACTTGTTGATTCCAAAAATAGCAATTCTTAGGATCTAATAATAATAATAATAATAATAATAATAATAATAATAATAATAATAACACTTTATTTATACCCCGCCATCATCTCCCCGTGGGGACTCAGGGTGGCTCACAATGTTACAAAAGTAACAGCGCAAATACATTAACAATATACACAGTTTAAAACCCAAGAAGATGATAAAACAGAAGTTAAAACAAAGGTTTATACAACAGTAATAATATCAAACAACCACCAATGCAATTCAGTCAACTTCATAGGTGGGGGGGGGGGGGGGGACTATAGCAGCAATATAAGATAAAATCATTAGATTAAAATACCCCGATGAAAGGAACCTAATAACATTCAGAATAGAATTATAATCCAATAGCTGTCTCTCCAAAGGCCAGCCCAAACATCCAGGTTTTCAATTGTTTCTTAAAGGACGGTAGGGAGGGCGCTAACCTAATCTCCCTAGGGAAGGGAGTTCCAGAGCCGAGGGGCCACAGCCGAGAAGGCCCCCTCTCTCGTCCCCACCAAATATAACTGTGAGGAAGGCGGAAGCGAGAGCAGGGCCTCCCTAGAAGATCTCAGAGATCGCATAGGTTCATCGGGGACGACGCGGTCACCAAGATAGGCAGGTCCCGAACGTTTTATAGGTAATAACCTGCACCTTGAATTGGGCCCGGGATATTATCGGCAACCAGTGAAGCTGCATGAACAGGGGGGTTGATCGCTCCCTGTAAGCAGCTCCAGTTAGTAACCTACCCAAGTTTCCAACAATGGATGGGTGCTAATGTAAGCCACTAACTTCAAGACCAACTTCCTGAAGGGCTCCTTTGCTGACTTAAATTTGCCCAATTTATATTTATAATGTTTTATAAACATGATTGGTTCTGACCAACCTTCCATTTCACATACATCTTGCAATTAAGATGTCACAGAATACAGCATAGACACCGACACAGGACTGGGCCGAGGAAATTTCCAGGGGTACGCAAAAAGTTTTGCGCCTCCCCGCCGCACCACGGGAGGCATAGCCAGACCTAGCCCCGCCTCCCATGCCACGCGCAGACGCCCTGACCCCGCCTCCCACAGCACGGGCCATGCAGGAGGCGGGGCCAGGGCGCATGGGCGGGAGGCGAGGTCAGCTCTGGCCAGCTCTGGCCAGCACTGACACAAGATCAGTGTTGGTGCAGGCCCGGCCCAACATGGGACGCTAGCCATGCCCCCGCGTTGGGCGCCATGTTCCCAGGGGCGCTATTGAGCCCCTGGGAGGCGGGGAGCTCTGGCCCCGCCTCCTGCACTGGCCAGGCTGCGGCAGGAGTCCTTCCAGGCCACGGCCTGGAAGGACTCCCGCTGCAGTGGGCGCGTGATGCGGGAGGCAGGGGCAGGGCGCCCCTTGGGAACATGGCGCCCAACGCGGGGGCGTGGCTAGTGTCCCATGTTGGGCCGGGCCTGCACCAACACTGATCTTATTGAGTGTGTTGAGTTTTACCTCAGTCATAGCACAAAAATATAGAACCCCTAATCCAACATGATAATAACTGTGCTTGATACCTTGTATCCTAATGTCTTTGAGCTGATTGAAATGAACATAACACTCTGTCTAACAACCTTTGAATTTCTCGAATATATTCTAAGAGCATGTCTCATATCTCCAAAACGTATCTTGGTTTTGAACTGGAGTTTTTAAAATATATTGTATCATTGACACCTGTATAAATTGATGGAGCCAACTTGAAAACCAGCCTCTCATCCTCAAATCTGAAAAAAATGGGATGGACTGACAAAACCATTAATTCTGAAACTCTTCTCGCTTACATCTCGTTCACTAGAAAAACACTTCTCAATGAAACTGTCAGTGGCTCAAAATATTCATCTGTTAGCTCATTCAGAAATAGATTAAAATCCCAGGTTGGAAACCTATATATTGTAAAATGAGTTGAAAGAACTGCAGCCACCAGAAATCTTTTCATATGTGGATAGGAATCAATTGGACCCATTTCACAACATTAATATATTATCTGTGTGGATTTCTTCCTGGATATCATGACTGTGCTCACCACTGCTTCCAAATAGCAACACTTTTCCAACATCACTCTCCCAAAACCTATGCAGCCAAGCGCAAACACTGTGGGTCCAAATGCTGTACAGAACATTGTATTAACAAGTCCATCGTGTGTACTGCTTCTTCAGCTAGCCTAAGAACAGTTGTCTAAAAAAGCTATTCAGATTAATTCAGCTTCATGTACCTATTAAAAGTATATACATGTTCTTCATTCTGTACTTACTTATACCATCCAATTGAATAGATGAAAGAGTTCCTGATTCTTCTAGTTCATCCAGTTTTGATTCTAAACTTGAAAGCATTATCAAATCATTAAAGTCTTTCCCTAGAAATAAAATAATACATGCAGTTAATAACTGAAAGTATTACTTAATATTTTCTTCAACACAAGTATTACGCAAAATCCATGATAATTCTTAGAAAAGTGGTGTTCAGAGTCCCTAATAAACATATATCTCTCTCTCTCTCACACACACACACACACAAATATATATATATAGGGTTTCTGTATGTATGCTCACATATGTATACTCCCATATCATTGTAGTCATTGTGCCATAAGTATGGTGCCTCCACATCTATCAAAAAATAAGTTAGAATATTTGCTCTTGAATCAGTTACAGTTTGCCTGAACACATATGGATGTGCAGCTTTGAAATTCAAGAAAATTAACAGGATAATCTAGAATAGTTTTCCAATATTAGCATTTATTTATGGTTAAATTATTTATTCACTCATACACAACAAAATGTGAATTATCTAGATGGAGAATGAACAATAAATCTTACATGACATATTTTACTATCAAGTATGTCAATAAAGTACACAACAAGGCTGCAGGATATTAAACTAATATCTTCGGTAATTTATAATCTCTGTTTGTTACTTGATTCCGCAGTTATAAACAGCAAAACACAATTGTGTTCATCAAGGCATCAGAGAAACGGCTTATTAGATCATCACAGCTCAATGTCTTGGTTGATGACTGATTTATTTTGTTATAATGTTTTTATTTCTCTATTTTTATGTTACTGTTTATGCACTCTATATACCATGTGTGTACTTAGTATGTTTATATTTTATATTTTAAAACTATGTTGACTGAGCTTGTCCCCTTGTGAGCCGCCCTGAGTCCCTTTGGGGAGATGGAGGCAGGATACAAAAATAAAGTTGTTGTTGTTGTTGTCCAAAAGAGAAGTGTTTCCTTCTGTTTTGAGTTCAGTGTTTTACATTTTATCTTTTCAGTCAATTTAAGTGCACAGCTCCTATAGTTGCCACCCAATCTTCCAAGTTTTTTTATCTAATCCCATCTATGACTCTTATACATGTCACTCTGTCCCTGATTCTCTGGCCATGGAGAGAAAAGGCTGCTGCTAAATCGGACGTATTGGGAGGAGAGCTGAGTTCAGTTCCAGAATGCTGATTTCCACTTACTGTCTGGACCCATCATTGCACTTCGGTATACATCAGAAGTCTGTTCTTCTTGCATTTCTTGAAGCATAGTTTCAAGACTTTCATTCAAAAGTGCTACCTTCTCTGCTAGTTCCTGCTTTTTCTGTTCTGTGTAAAATAAATGATCATGTTACCGTTTGGTATTTTAAAACCGTTTGAATTTTTTAACTGTTTGATAAACACCAGAGCTATCATTACTGGAAAAAAATGCCTGAAAAAGCACTGAGGTGTCTGAGCCCATTATGCTAAACATGATCACTGCATGAAAAAAGGATCCAGAAATTAGAAGAAACAAATGACAGCCTTCTTAATAAAATCAAATATTTTGTACTTGTTTATTGGTTTCAAACATACCTTTGATCTCTTAGCATACAAAGACGCTGAAACCCAGCAAATTGCAATATTTAACACTGCTTATTTTGACTTGGCCCCTGTCCTTCCAGAGATCAGATTGATGACAGCTGATAAACAGCTCAGACTTTGTCCATGCTCTCTTCTTGGGTTAATATTGGAATAACTGTACTATTCAATTGGGTGTACTCTATCAGTGGAATTTTGATAATGGCCTTCTCAAGACCATTACTATTCTATAGTTGTACTTTCTTCCTCATTATCTCAATGGAGTCACTAACAGATAATGCTAATGTCTAGATCACCATCCTCAACAAACTTCTAAACTGTACTTCCAATACTGTAATACTGTAAGCAGCTGTGCATAATATTGTCCCTATCTGAATCAAGGTCTGAGGAATCACCTCCTCCACTACCCACGTGATCATCACTTTTCTGTAGATCATCTTCCATCTCTAAGAGCCGCGGTACTGCAATGGGTTAAACCCATGTGCCGGCTGAACTGCTGACCTGAAGATCTGAAGGTTGGTGGTTCAAATCCGCAAAATGGGGTGAGCTCCCATCTGTCGGCCCCAGCTTCCCACGTGGGGACATGAGAGAAGCCTCCCACAGGATGGTAACACATCCAGGCATGCCCTGGGCAACGTCTCTGTAGATGGCTGATTCTCTCACATCAGAAGTGACTTGCAATATATTCTTAATTCACTTCTGACCCGATTAAAACATCTTCCATCTCTGACCCAGAAGTGTTCTGCTTTTATAAAAGCTTTCATTTCCTTGTACACTTTGTCCGTTCTTTATTATTTAACTATCTTAGCAATGGTGATGCCTTTCTGCTATGTTCTGTATTACTAATCAATGTTTTGCTTGTTTGGCTCTGAATTATTTGTGCTTGTGCTTTCACCTCTCTAATATTAAATAATGAATTAATTGGTTTCTGAAACTTGTGTTTAATTAATCCTTGTAAATAAGTTATTAGGTGCAATTATGTTCTGTATATTGGTTTCTATTAAATAATTCATGAATGTATAATTTACTAGAGGTATTTTTTGCCTTGATCACTGACCAGAATATACACCCAACAATTGGGATAATTCTTACTTCACTTGCATTCTGCTGTCTCACGCTCTAGTAGCCACAGTGCTCACATGGTTCTATCCTATTTACCAGGCATAAAAGACCACTGGGGAAATGTAGTAGGAACACTTTACTTACCACCAGGTTCAGCGTTTGCAGCAGCATGCAAATCTTTCAGCTCTTCCACATTTAATGTCAGATTTTCAAAAAACAATAGTCTCTTTTCAAACAAATCTAATTCTCTTTCTGTAAAGAGAAAAAGTTCAGCATTTTTATCTTAAAAACTTTATCATTTAGAAATAGCTACATCAATGTCGAAAGAGAAGATATGGAAGATACCTGAGAGACAGTAATGAAGAGCAAGCACTAGACAGGTACAATGAATAGAATGTGAGGATGCTGTAGATATGTAAATATCACAAGTCTTTTGTTATTCTTTTTATCTGAGGGACACACTTTAACCCTGTGTGTGTCAGGGAAAACGGAGAGCAACACTGTCCTGTCATTAGACTAAACTTTGACAAGAGTCTGCTTTGACTGGAGAAAAATCACTGCTGACTTTTTCGAAGGACTTTGAACCCCTTACTGTTTTTGCAGAAAAAAAGAAGATGATACAGTATATAGCATCAGACTAGAAAATCTCCGTAATATTTCAATTTGTCACATCTAGGAAACACAAGTCTTCAAATGGAGAAAAGAGAACATATTCCATTTTGAGATTAAACGTCAGCTAGTCCTATTGCTTAACAGTGATCACTTCTTCTGATTATATTTTGAGAGCCATACTCACCAGTGGGTTTTAATACCCCTGCTGTATCTAAAACCAGATCCTTTATTTCTTGCATAATTGCATCTAAACCGACAGCCAAAAGCCTCCTTTCTTCAGTGAGTTCTTCTACCTTTTGATCTAAAAATAAATTAGCACAAGTTACATTCAAGAATATTTTGGTAGTTCATGTTATTTTCTCTTTCAAAATGTATCAGGCATTTTGTATTAAAAAAACCCCGAAAGCCAGCATAGGTTTGGACATTTGATTCTGACTATGGATACCAGGTTTAAATCCCTGCTTAGCCATGGAAACCCAGTAGGTAACCTTAGGCAAATCATTTCCCCACAGTGTCAGAAGAAGGCAAAACAAACCATCTGAAAAAATCTTGCTAAGAGAACCCACCTTAGGACTGCCATACGCTGGAAACAACCTGAAGGTACATAAAACATATGAAAATATTGCATAATGTAAATGATCTATGTTACATACCAGCCTTCTTTGTTCCATTTGATATCAAAGCCTTTGGATTCTGTGCCCAACCCTATACAGGCTTTAAATTTGTGTCTGTTCTGATTTCTAAATTCTTAAATATGTTATTGTTATTGTTAAATTGCTTAGTGAGTTTTTAGACTGTTGGAGAACAAGTAGCACCTGTGTGGTGACTGGTAACCACTGCGACACAGGTCCCTTTTACACTGCCATATAAAATCCAGATTATTTTATTATTTATTTGATTTACCCTATTTATACCCCGCCCACCTTTCTCTACCCCGAAGGGGACTCAAGGCAGCTTACATATGGCAATTATTAAATGCCTTAAAACACATGCAAAGCATAAACTTAAAAATAAATTAAATTAAAATTGAGACGTATTAAATATTTAAAACATTACATTCAATATTAAAATCACACCATGCAGAAATCGTAGTCTGGATTATCTGTTTTGAACTAGATTATATGGCAATGTAGACTCATATAATCCAATTCAAAGCAGATAATGTAGATTGCCTGTTTGGATAATCTGGATTATACAGCAGTCTAGAAGAGGCCACAGAATATGGGGAGCAGAGGGAACTGCCATCTCATGTCACTGGGCTGCCAAAGTCCAAGAAACATGGGGTTAAAGTGAGGACAGTTGCATCTGGTTCACTTTATGTCCCAGCCCAAAGGTCCAAAACCTACAGCAGAATTTGCACTCCCCCAACTTTGGGGGATGTAAGGCCGCATTAATATGGTCTTGCTCTGCATTACCCAGGATAACTCCCATATGGTGTTTGGCTACTGTGGGACTGCTCCACACCTACACCAACCTTAATGGTCAGTGTATATGTGGCTTTCATGTAATCCAAGTAATCTATAAGCAACCTAGGAGTGGTCTGGAATCTACTGAATTGGTCTTTTTATCTAGACCAGTGTCAGACTGTGTATGTATTTTAGCGCAACTTAAAAGGAATAGAGGATGCATTTTCAAGAAATATACCGTATATACTCGAGTATAAGCCGACCCAAATATAAGCCGAGGCACCTAATTTTACCACAAAAAAACTGGGAAAACATTGACTCAAGTATAAACCGAGGGTGGTAAATTTCAGAAATAAAAATAGATACCAATAAAATTACATTAATTGAGGTATCAAGTAGGTTAAATGTTTCTGAATATTTACATAAAGCTCAAATTTAAGATAAGACTGTCCAACTCTGATCAAATCATTGTTTTCATCTTCTTCAATGTAAATGTGCTTATGTATCCTTTTAATAATAATAGAGTAAAATAATACATGTAATAATAATAATTACAGGAAAATAATACATGTAATAATACAGTAGAGTCTCACTTATCCAACATTCTGGATTATCCAATGCATTTTTGCAGTCAATGTTTTCAATACATCGTGATATTTTGGTGCTAAATTTGTAAATACAGTAATTACTACATAGCATTACTGCGTATTGAACTACTTTTTCTGACAGATTTGTTGTATAACATGATGTTTTGGTGCTTAATTTGTAAAATCATAACCTAATTTGATGTTTAATAGGCTTTCCCTTAATCCCTCCTTATTATCTAACACATTCGCTTATCCAATGTTCTGCCAGCCCGTTTATGTTGGATAAGTGAGACTCTACTGTAAATAGAGTAAAATAATAAATGCAACAATAATAATAATATGATCAGAGTGAAATAATAAATGTATTAATAATAATAAAAATAGAGTAAAATAAATGTAATAGTAGCAACAATAATAGAGAAAATTAATAAATGTACCATATATTCTCGAGTATAAGCTGACCCAAATATAAGCCAACCAGAACCCTCACCCGAGTATAAGCCGAGGGGGGCTTTTTCAGTCTTAAAAAAAGGGCTGAAAAACTAGGCTTATACTCAAGTATATACAGTAAACAACACAACACATTATGAAAAGTCCTTTCAAGTGAGGCTGGATCTTCACTGCCCTATATCCCATAACCTAATCCCATGTTATCTGCTTTGAACTGGATTATTTGACTTTCCACTGCCATATAGTCTGTGATAATCAGATGATCTGGGATCAGATCCTGGGATATAGGGCAGGGTAGAAGGAGTCTGCGCTCAAAGACTTATTGAAACAAAAACGTCTTGACTTGCCTAGAAAAAGAAAGCACACAAGGTGCAACATGTTTCTGACATTCCACCCACAACTGGATATAAAGAAAACACCCATTTTTCAAAACCAGAAATAAACCCCTGGTTACTTTAGTTAGGTTCTGTCATTTTTAGTAGTTCATGTTGCCCACAGGTGAAGACTGAATCCTAAACTGACAACAGATATCCAACTACGAATTGAATTGTCAAATCAAGTAAAATACTTACAATTGACATCATCTGGCTCAGCAGCAGCAAGAACCTTTGCTTTGTTCAGACGTTTCACATTTGATGCCAGATCCTTCAAAATTACTCTCCTTTTTTCCGATAGTTCTTCCAAAATTTCTTCTACAAACAGAATGGCTAATCAAGGATTTTCTCTCCTAAAACTTTCCTAATACTAGCCAATAAATACTTTTTCATTGAAGAAAAGTGGACTCATATAACTCCAAATATTTTCTATATTTGGGATAGCAATCAAATATATTTGAATTATCTCTTACATCAACTCTATGCTGTCTATGGCTCAACCCAAGGCTCCCAATAATGTGTCAGTCCCTATGGGATCATGAACAACCCTGACAAAAAATGTCTATATCTGAGCATTCTGACAAGCCCAACCTCTTCTCAAACTTCTTCAGGGGGAAGCAATGGAGATTATTATTATTATTATTAATAATAATAATAATAATAATAATAATAATAATAATAATAATAGGAATAGTACCAAGGCTGGGTGGCCATCTGTTAGGGGACATTTGATTGTGCTTTTCCTGCATGGCAGAAGGGGATTGGACTGGACAGCTCCTGAGGTTGCTCCTATTACTATTTCTATTACTACAAAAGCTGGGTGACCATCCATTGGGGGGTGCTTTGATTGTGGTTTCCCTGCATGACAGAAAAGGATTGGACTGGATGGCCCCTAGGGTTGTTCCTATTACTACTACTACTACTACTACTACTACTACTATTACAAAGGCTGGATGGCCATCTGTTGGGGTGCTTTGATGGTACTTTTCCTGCATGGCAGTAGGGGGTTTGAATGGATGGCCCTTGGGGTCTTCCACTGAAATGCTGTTAAGTTTTTACAGTTAAAATTATCTTCATTTTAAATATTGTATTGTTCTTTCTTTTTATTGTGTTTTTTTTTTGCACTAAAGACAAGATATGTGCAGGATGCATAGAAATTTGTTCATGTTTTTTATCAATTAATTCACACAAACATTCTCCATCTGCCACTGGCTTGGCCTCTTTGTCAAATTTTAAAACACAAGGTGGTCCCTGTGTCCAAAAGTTTGCCCCATGTTTGAGATATATATATATAGGGTAAAGGTTGACATTAAGTCTAGTCGAGTCCGACTCTGGGGGGCAGTGCTCATCTCCATTTTTAAGCTGAAGAGCTGGCGTTGTTCGTAGATGCCTCCTAGGTCATGTGGCTGGCATGACTGCATGGAGCGTCGTTACCTTCCCGCCAAAGCGGTACCTATTGATCTACTCACATTTGCATGTTTTTAAACTGCTAGGTTGGCAGAAGCTGAGGCTAATAATGGGAGCTCACCCTGTCCCGCAGATTCGAACCGCCGACTTTAGGTCAGCAAGTTCTATAGCTTAGTGGTTTAATCTGCTGTATCATCGTGGCTACACACACACACACACACACACACACACACATATATGATATAAAATAATATATAATATATTATAATATAATGTATAAACATTTCTTGAAGCTCCACGAGAAACTTTTGCTTCAAAAAAGGGTCTTCGGCTGAAAAAGTTTGAGAAACCCTGCTCTAAAACCACAGGATGAACCTTTCTCTTGATGAGTAACAGAGTGCAAATAGCCACCGAATACTATTGTTATGCTGTCAAAATGTAGTAAAAATCCATTCTGAAAGTAAATAACATTTTCCTAAGGCACTTTTCTACGTTTACCTTTGTTTCTTGTTCCAACTACCTCTTGTACCTTTTCTAAATCTTGAATAATTGCTTCCAGCCCTGCAGCTAAAAGCCTTCTCTCATTAGTAAGATCTTGAATCCTTTGCTCTGCAAAAAATATTTTAATAAAAACAAATGAAAAAGTTTGATATCACAAATAAAATGTTATTTTACTAGCTATTACAAATTTCACTGATAACACTTAAGAGAACAGCCTGTCCCAGTGGTCTTAAAATACAAGCAGGCAGACACAGGCAGGTTACAAAGCTCATTATGACTGTTCTTAAATTGAATGTGTATGTAAGTCAGAACAGGTACATTTTTAAAGTGTGACTCCAGACAAAAATATATGATGCTTTTAAAAACTTTTGGATCACATAGGGAGGAGGTTAATACCCCTGTGACATTTGTGGGTTTTTTTGTTGTTGTTTTTTTTGTCTGCCCCTGCTGAAAGATTTCACCTCACTTTCTGTCCCTGTAATTGGATTTAGACATTTTTGGGTTGTTGTTGAACAAGGATTGGTGATCTAGTTTCAGTGGAGATATCTTTTCCCCAGAATAACTCTTCCAGGAGTGAATTTCCCTTCTTAGGGGTAGATTTGCTCTCTGTTGTATCACCTCCATTATTAACTAGGAGTCATACATACGTTGGATGTCTGTAACTCAGGGACTGCCTGTATATCTACAGATATTTGAGTTTCTAGGTGTTTATGATAAACATTGAAACTATTACTGTTAAGATATCAGATGATCTTTTTATTTACTATATATATACATACAATAACATCTCACAAAACTATAAAGCCTATTAGATCTCAAACCTTTTACATTTTCTAAATATATGTATTATAAAACTTCATTTATTACACACAAGAACTATAACTGGAACCAGGGAAAAGGTAATAAAGTGATAATGGCTAAAATAATGTAGCTAGAAAGACACAAAACTTTGTGCTAGCAATTGATTCCTTTAGTCCATTTGTACACTAGGATACGTCTAAATTCCATCTGTTTCTCATAAACTGCTTTCCACCTCCCCTGAAAGAATGATCCTTCATGTACTTTGTTCATTTCATAATATAAATTATATTTAAGTTTTATTATTAAACAAAAAGGTGCATAAGGTATTACTTCCTCAAGCAAGTAAACACTTACCATTGGTTTCATCTGGATGAGTTGCTGCAAGTTTTTGTGCTGCTTGCAGCTCTTCTAAATTTGATTTCAAATGTTCCAGAAATGCCTGTTTCTTCTGCAAAAGCTGATTTAAATCCTTTTCTAAAACAGACATTTGAAATGCTCTCTTTACTACAATGACAAGGTTATAAACATTTGAACATGAGAAGCAGTCTGTGAGAGTGTTCAAAAAATTATATGTGTGCACTCATTTCTGAGTAGTGAAAATTTTAAGGGAAAACTATCCACCTGAGATCCAATTTTCTTTGAAAGGAAATCTAAAGAGGCGTGTTATATTAGTATTACTTGTATTCATTTTATAAATATACAAGTTGGACCTAAGTTGGATATTCACAGCATTAAAATTCCCACAGACGCCACTCACCAATTAGATTTTTGAGACGCTAGTACCATAGTATTCTTAAGACATAGAATCTGTATATGGGGAGCTAAGCCTCCTTCTACTGATAAAGAGGTAACAAAAGCAGACTGGGTAATCACTCTGCATGAATAATCAAGATAACCATCAGCTATCAATTGGTTCCATTCATCCTCTCCTGACCAAACCCCAGTCTCCTAACCAGAAACCACTGGGGTCAGAAGTTATATGACATTCCAACTACTCTCCTATAGTTTTAGATTTAAAGTTACGACCATGTAGTGTAGAAAGAGAACTAAGAAAAATATCTCCAATATGTAGCAAATCAGAATAACTAAATGAGGTGTACATTAAGATAAATTAGTGATTTTTGTTTATAAAAGTCATTTACTTTGTACTCACCAATGGGTTTTATTATTGCTCCAGTCTGTGAAAAATGAGCTTTCATTTCTTGCATATCTTGTACAACTGCCTCCAAGTTCTCAGTCAAAATTTTTCTTTGCTCATTTAACTCCTGTATTTTTCTCTCTGCATGATTTAATACATTTCAAACAAGCTCAATTATTACTTAATATTAGTTAGGTTCCACATTTCTGAAATCACCACATAAATAATATTACTGGTTGGATCCAGACTTTGGTTGCAGTCCTATTTTCATGTACCTGAGAGCATGCCACATACCATTTTATGTTTTTTCCCATTTTTTATTCAATTATATTTTATAGTAATTTAAAATGTATTTTCAGATTAATGTTCTATTGTTCAAGTGATCATTACCTCAATGCCTGTCCTAATCAGTATTTCACTCCAAAATGACTAGAGAAATATTCTTCTGAAAAGATTTGTAGACAATAATAAGGTCTAATTGCTCTGCCAATCTTGTTAGTCTCATTAGCTATCATCTGCTCTTTTAGTAAAATCTATTTTCTTTGTTGCTATCTCTTCTTGGGACCAAATGGAGGACAGATTTAGATTACCACATTCTAAATCTACTTTACTCTGATCCTTAAAGAAAAGTCTTAATTTTTCTCATCCATGAATTTAAGTCTGTACATAAGTAATACTGCCTATACAGTTTCATTTGCTCTGAACAACAGTCCAGCTAATCTGAAATTAATATCATGTAAGATAATCCCACAGCTGCTGTTTTTCCCTAGCATGCGTGTCAGAACCAGGGCTTGGAAAAGTTACTTTTTGGGCAATTGCTTTTTCAAGCTCTGGTCAGAACATAAGAGGCATCTCTGATAAAGACTTTTTTCTTCTTCTTACTAATGTGACGATATATTTTATTTTGTACAGTTCTACTAAATATCAGTGTGTTATACATAACAGCTTTAACAGTTGTACATATGTTGTATGATACATTCCACTCTCATTCAACATGCTGTTGACATATGTCTTCTTATATGCATCCTTTTACAAAATAACATTTAATTAATTTTTAAATATTAAAGCCACCTGTGTAGCCCACACCTCACCCCTCCCTCCGATCACATATTTATTCTATACTGTTATCATTAACCATGCACACAGTTTTCTTAATTTCTGTAAGAGGTTTATGTTGGCTTCCCTTTTTTTTAATTCATTCTATATAAGTCATCTATTTGTTCAATTTTATTTGACCTGCTAGTTTATAGCAGCAAACTCTAATCTTAACATGCTGGATAGTGATCCTAAATTTATACTTAATCTCAGTCGAAACTGCAAGATTCTAACATTGCTTGCGCAAAATAAACATTAGAAATCAGCATGTACATACCAGTGATTCTGCTGGGTTCAGTAGCTGCAAGAGCTCGAGCTTCTTGTAGCTCTTTAAGATTCGATTCCATATGTTCCAATAAAAGTTGTTTCCATTCAGATAGTTTATGGAAGTCCTTTTCTATACATCAGAATATATTAAAATTATTTCTTAAAAAGAAGCTCAAATATTATTATTTTTTTCTTTTCAAAGTTTGGTTATGTTATCTTATAATGTTTTTCACTCACCCGTGGGCTTTTCAGGAATAACTGGTTGTGAAGTACGACACTGTATTTCTCGTATGTCATGCACAGTTGCTTCTAGACTTACAGCCAATCGTCTTTTTTGCTCAGATAGCTCCTGCAGCTTACTTTCTACAAAATAATTTGAATAAAATATTAATATATTTTAAACATAACAGTTAAGAAGTGTAGTTAGCATTATGGGATGGATCCATATTTTGTCATATTTAGACTAGACCCTACTGAAAGCAAATTAAAATTGCATCTGAAAGCATGAAAAATCACTGTACTCATACCACCGATAGAGCCTGGTTGGGAAGCTTCAAGAGCTTGAGCTTCTTGTAATTCCTTCTGCTTGGATTCCAAACTTTCTATCAAGAGTTGTTTCTTCTCAGATAGTTCAAACAATTCTCCTGAAAATAGGCATTTTTAAAATAATGTATTGAATAATGCTTTCAAATGTCCATATTGCTCACTCATACAACTACATAGCAAATCCAAATGAATCTCACAGCAAGTCGTGGTGGCTGAAAACAAAATACCAGACCACTCAGTTTCCCTACTTCCAGTTGCATATTTGTAAATAAATCCAACATTATAAAAATAATATGAGCCATTTCTTTTTCAAAAGGAAATCAAATCAGGGCAACATTTCTCCCTAGATGTTTTGAGAGTCAGAGAACATGGGAACAAATACCTAGCATAATTATGATAAAATGCTGATATGGCATCTTCAGGATTTCTGGATTGTTCTTCAGCATTTCTGGATTTTTTTAAAAAATCCACAGATTCTGAATCCATGGCTTTAAAATAGTTTTTAAAAATCCAAAAAAGCAAAGGTTGATTTTTCTCTTTTATATAAGGGATACCTTTTTACTATGCCATTGCAAATAATGGGACTTAAGCATCCATCTATTTTTATATCCATGGGGGAAGGGGGGTCAGGAACCAAACTGCAGCAGATATCAAGGGCCCAATGTACTAAGTGCCAATATCCTTCCTCTCTCTAGAAAGCATCAAGGCTGATGCCAACAATTGGGTTTACACTGTAGTTTTTAAAAAAGAAATAGGAAGCTCAAGTCCATCTACTTTTACTCATTACTTGGTATGTAATTTTTTTCCACTTTTCTTCTCAAAGGAAGAAATGAGTGATTCTAGCATTTTTCTTTTTGCTATAATAGTCCCTGAAGATGCACAGTCCAGGATTCAGTACAAAATTCACAAGTGGTATTTTTGCACAGGGGTTTCTGTGCAGAAAATAATAACACAGAAATTTTGCACAGAAAATGCTGTTTCTTGCACTAATGCAAAAATTCACCAGTCGAGGAATCTTCTCATTAGCATTTCTAAAGACCGAATAAACATGTTTTTCAGCTATTTTTGAGCAATATTTTTAGACATTCTTCCCATCACTACTCACGACTGGGTCTTTTAGGTGGAGCTCTTTGTGAAGCATGGCGTTGTATTTCTTGTATATCGCGCACAGTTGCTTTTAATTCTTTGGTCAGTTGTTTTCTTTGCTCAGCTAGCACCTGTAATTTATGATCTACAAAATAAAATATTATACTCTAAATACAACACTGTGACTCCTGTTTATTATTTATAATTTTTTAATATTCACACTTAGCGCATCTTGTTGATCCACTGCAATACAGTCGTGTTCTATGTGGAAATACTTATAAACATTGTCAAGGAATATGAACTGATGTACAATATCTCAGCCTGCTTGCTCTGCAGTAGTTATCTGTTCAATTCTGTCCAATTAAAGTGGTATTTGTTACAAATCCTAAACAGATTAAAGCCTTATCATAATAATTAATAAAAGGGCTATCTAACCTCAACAATATTTTCAGATACCTACTGAAAATCTGAATGTTCATGGATGTGTTTGTGGTTGGATAAATCACTGATGCTGTTTGTCTTCCTGATACTACCCTTTTTGTTGTCCAAAAGGTTTTATCCTTTTACAGCTTGGTCTTTTGGATTGCTGATGTTGTTGTCCAATTATATTCCTTACTTAGCTTGGTTGTTTTATTTTTCATATTTATTTCATTTTCAATTGATAGCTTCATTATTTTCAACTACTATTAGCTGCTCCCAGAACTGCTAACACAATAGCTTCCTTGGAATGACAATATCGGATGCAAATATTTTAAAATCACATATAAAATAAATGTGTCATTTTAAGATGCAGAGCATGGCTGTTATTGACATGATACATCATAGTCTATTTGTGTGAATAAAAATAGCATGGGTAAAAAATTGAATTAAACTGAAGAAAATGCACATCCAAGTCAATTGACAGCATAAAGAATGATAGCATACATACCACTGACACTGCCTGGCTGGGCATCTGCAAGTGCTTGAGCTTCCTGTAGCTCTTTCCGACTGGATGCCAAATTTTCTAGTAGCAGGTATTTCTTCTCCAACAGTTCATGTAATTCCTTTTCTGCAAAATTAAATGTTCTACAATCACTCAGTGACAAATGCCAGAAATACCCAGCAAAAAAAATAGCCAGAATTTTAAAATTTACAATAATAATTGCTTCCTTATCAGTTGTTGTAGACAAGAAAAAAACTTAATTTATTCTCAGAACATAAAGTAACTTTACAAAGGAAATCAATGTCTTAACCTGTAGGCATTGGGACTGCAATTACAACTTCATAAAGACAGAATGAGTGTCAGTAAACTCCAGGATGAATCGGGATGCAGTGAGAAGATACCAGACCCATGAATACATATCAGATTCAGTGTTCTCAACACAACAGCATCAAGAGAGAGAATTTCAGTAGACACTACTATCTAGACTGATTGATAACTGGCAAATAGAGGGAGAAAACATGGAGGCAGTGACAGGCTGTATTTCTAGGCACAAAGATTACTGCAGACGCAGACTGCAGCCAGGAAATCAGAAAACGTTTGCTTCTTGGGAGGAGAGCAATTACCAATCTTTATAAAATAGTGAAGAGCAGAGACATCACATTGGTAACGAAGGTCCGCATAGTTATAGCAGTGGTATTCCCCGTAGTAACCTATGGATGCGAGAGCTGGACCATAAGGAAGGCTGAGCAAAGGAAGATACTAGACGCTTTTGAACTGTGGTGTTGAAGGAAAATTCTGAGAGTGCCTTGGACAGCAAGAAGATCAAACCAGTCCATACTCCAAGAAATAATGCCCGACTGCTCACTGGAAGGATATTAGAGGCAAAGATAAAGTACTTTGGCCACATAATGAGAAGAAAGGTAAGCTTGGAGAAGATAATGATGCTGGGGGAAAAGGAAGGAAAAAAGGAAGAGGGGCTGACCAAGGGCAAAATGGATGGATGGATGGTATCCTTGAAGTGACTGGCTTGACCTTGAAGGAACTGGAGGTGGCAACGGCCGACAGGGAGCTCTGGCGTGGGCTGGTCCATGAGGTCTCGAAGAGTCGGAAGTGACTGAATGAATAAACAACAAAAACACTATCTAACTTTATTATTTATACCAGGGTAGGCAATTGTGGGAGGCTAGGACCACATCAGCACCTCCAGGATACTTTGGAGCAGTGGTTCTCAACCTATGATCCCCAGATGTTTTTGGTCTTCAACTCCCAGAAATCCTAACAGATGGTAAACTGGCTGGGATATCTGAAAGTTATAGGCCAAAAACATCTGGGGACCCCAGGTTGAGAACCACTGCTTTGGAGGGACATACAAACACACTGGGGGACATTCACCCATGATTTTAGGCCCCATGGGTAGCACAGGAGAGGCCTTTATCTATTTAACAAAATATAGCAGACAGAAAGCCAGCTATGAATATTTACATTACATATAGTCTATTTTAAAATAAAAGTTTTTTATTCTCAACTTACCCCTATCTATTAGTGTTTCAGGCATTTCTGAAGCACGCTGTGCTTTTTGTATATCATGCATAGTTGCCTCTAGATCTGCAGCTAATCGTTTTTTCTGCCCAGCTAGCTCCTTTCGTTTTTCTTCTGTAAAATGAGTTTAGACAAATTCATTAAGATATTAATTTTATTTGAAATAATGACACTAAATAAACCCTGCTGTTAATATTCAATATTATCTGAAATGATTTGATTTCAATTAGCAGTTTTTGCAGTCCCCAAGCCCTGAGCCCCCAGGTGCAAAAATGATCTCAAACATTTCCTTCTTAACATCATCATCCCCACCAACCCAATACTTGAAACTGAAAATAGACTAGAAAACTCAGAGGTCAAACAGATTCAATCTCTGGTTACTTCTGGGGCACATTTTTGGCTTATTTTGGCTTGTTTCTTTGTAGAACTCTATAAAGCTGGACTGTACTACTGTGTTTACTAAGTCTTTCACCATGCTTTTCAGTTTATTCATGTCAGCATTCCCAGCAAATAATGTAGATTACTGACACAAAAGACTTATCTGTGTTGAACTTGGCTTACCAAGATGCTTGAATTCCCTGCCACATGTCTATCAGGGAGCTGAGAAACGCTTCATCCAAACAGCTTTTTTATTTGGGCAGATCCAACTTTCACAAATTTTAATTTGGAATGAAAATTGTATATACCCACAAATTGGCCTTGGCAATTAAAGCATCTTAGTTCTAAGATTAAGTATTAAACATTTAACTGAAACAATAAATCACCATACATACCACCAACAATGCCAGGCTGGGTAGCTGCCAAAGCTTGAGCTTCTTGTAATTCTTTTAGATTTTCCAATAACATCTGTTTCTTTTGTGATAGTTCATATAATTCTCTTTCTGCAAAAGGAATTTTAAAGCATTTCTTGAGGATATTGTTTTATGTCTTTATTGCTTAAAAAGTTGCTTAAAAGAAAAAAATATTTTAAAGCTGGCAGTTTTTTTAAAAAAAATATGTGTTTCTTCTTTTGACAAGATTCTAGATTGTAAGAAATAATCTACATTAAATTGTTTTGGTTGTGTTGGAAGACAACTTGATTTAAGTCTCTAATACATATTTTCAAGCCCCACTAAGATTGGTTAAAGCACAGGTTTTAACATGGGCTCCATAGGTCCAAGGAAAAACTGCCATAGGAAGTACCAAGTCTTCTCTGGGTCTTCTTAGTAAATTTTCTGATAAAACACAAAAATGCATCTTTAATAACCCCTGAAATCATTTTGAAGCACAAAATGAACTTGATTAATCCCACATTGATCACCACTGCTGGAGAGCTTGTATGTAAAAAAAATGTTCTGTTATGCTTTTGCAGGAATGCTACTTCTGTTAATGAAGATTGACAACAAACTACATTCTAGATCAGCCATGGGCAAACTTCGGCCATCCAGGTGTTTTGGACTTCAACTCCCACAATTCCTAATATCCTCAGGCCCTTTCTTTTCTCCCCTCAACTGCTTATGCCGAGTGGAGCACAACCGGATGCTAGAGATGAAAAGAGGGAAGCCTTGTCTCTGCTTATGTACTGTCTGTCTTTGTCAATTGTATAATGCATTGAATGTTTGCTATATGTACTGTAATCCACTCTGAGTCCACTTAGGGAGATGGAGTGAAATATGAAATAATTAATATTATTATTAATAATTAATAATATAAAATATTAATAATATTATTAATAATTAATAATAATTATTATTATTATTACTATCATCATCATCATCTCACCTAGGGCAGTTGTAGTTTGAGAAGGAAGACACTGCAACTCAGTCCAGGCATGATAGAAATATCAGGGCAATACATCAATATCTGACAACCAGACTAATGAGAGTAATAAGTGGGCTTGGAACACTGAAGCAATTACAACCTTAATCCTAATCATGTTTTAAAAGTCAACATAATGTGCTCTGTACTTACCAGCAGGTCTCTCAATTTGACCTTTTCCTAAAGAAGAAAGCTTTGTTTTTTGTATATCCTGAACAGTTTTTTCTAGATCTTCAGTCAAACGTTCTCTTTTCTGAGCTAGTTCCTTCAGTTTCTTCGCTATTTAACAAATTCAGAATAATTCATAACAAAATATTAATATGATCTATTAACTAAACTGCATACAAAAGTACAACTAATGTTGGTGTGTTGGTGAAAGATGTGTTTGGAAAAATGAATTGAATATCTGGAAACATTAATGTTTGACACTTATGTAGTACCTTCTTCACTTCCTATTTATTATATATATTAGAATTACTTGTGGCTAGGCATGCATCTAAGAAAGTTCTATTCTAGACAGAGGCCATGAAAAACAATAAAACACTATTATGACATATATTGTGATAAACCCATCTTCCAATTTTTTTTCCTTTTTGACAACATTTTACTTTGGAACTGTAATATCTTTGTATGTAAAGCAAAGACCCTTCCTGGTTTTGGCTATATTTGAATGTAAAAAGCCCCCATTTTTGTCTCTCCTCCTCCAGCAGGACCAGAAGGAGATTAGACATTTCTGATTCTATTTGAGATTATTTAAATAAAATGTACATTATCCACTTATAATATTGTCTAGACCCAAAACTGTATTTTGATTGGTAAAGGGTTACAACCTAACTTAATTTACTGTGATATGAAGTTTCCATTAAACATCGCTGAAAATCTGAAATTAACCAGTTTGTACAAATTACCATGAAAGACAGCAGTCAACATAACTGAAAGTTTTGCCTTACAGCTATGCCAAAGGAAAGAGGTGTGGTGCAGGAGTGGATATTATATGGTCCTCTAGATGCTGGTTTGCAATAATCAATGGCATATAACCAGAACAGCCACTTGGTGAGGACCTTTGATTTTGCAATTCAACATTTGTAGGGCCACATAGTTCTAATTCCATTGTTTAGTGTTACCTTGTGTGGAATAATATGGTAATTACTTATTGTATGGCACATTGTTTACTATTAGACAAACAATCATCTACAGTTTGCAATGCTTTTGTCACAGCCACCTTCTGACAAAATATATTTCAGGTTGCAGCTGGGAGCATCAGTAACCAGAACATAACCTACCAGGGATACTGCCTGGTTGAGCAGCTTCAAGAGCCTGAGCTTCCTTTAACTCGTTCAAAGTAGATTCCAAATTTGCTTTTAACAGCTGCTTCTTTTCAAATAAGTCATATAATTTTCGGTCTGTGAAAACAAATGTTCTTGAAGAAACAGTTTCAAATATCCAATCTTGCAAAATGAAGAAAAACATGTTTAAAATTGGATTCTTTTTAGAAATGGCAAATACTTTTTCATCTTCCATCACAGACTGCACATCTTAGGGCAGGGCAAAAAACCACTAACAGAGGAAATGAGAATGCCTGGTTATGGTCTAAATAATCTTTTTTAATCTATGTTGTCAGCAGCCTAGAAAAATTCATTCAAAATAATCTAAATTATCTAAATCTCCATTTATTCTGAAACATTTAATAACACTGGTCAAAGATAAACCTACCTATGGTTCCTGACACATATGAAGACACTGGCCTCTAAATGGAGACTTTTGAGAAATATAGGTATATTTGACAGCTTCTTTGCATTGGCCTCTTTTTTAAAATATATTAAGGGTAAAATAGACAATGTGTATCTCCGATGCAAATCATTCAAAAATCAGTTATCAAATTTTATTACATAAGTTTTTTGCTTTAACACTGCCTTTGATGTAAATAAAGGTTCAAAATCCTATAGCCCTTCTTTTTCTGATTGGGTTTTTTCTTCTTGTTTATTTCATTTTGTGATATATGTAGGATTTCGTGTCTAGTAGAAAGCAGCTACACTGAGACAAGACAACAGAAACTATTAAATAAAGGTAAAGCAGCCTTCCTTGTTTCAGGATACATTATTTTACCTGCAGGATGGTTTCATTAGGCACCACATTTTAATGTCAAATGTATCTGGCAGTGTTGTGGGGTCTATTTTCAAAGGCACTGATATGCACAATGCTGGACACATTCATGAATGAAACAATCTTCACAATTTCACCATCTGAGAATTCTTTCCAACTCTGGTAGCAGTTTCCATCTGGCCACATACACGCCTTTGCTAACAAAAGGCTATGATAACCAGGTAGTGAAAAAATATATTAAGAAACAGTCATCACATGCCTCTCTGCTAACACTATGTTCTCCTTTATTCCAGGACTCAAAAATGTACGGATAGGTTGCTTAGGTGTAACTATAGTTCTGTGAATTCTTATATGTGAATGCATATAAATGGATCAGTTGTGCCTTACAGCATCCAGAATGTTCTAGAGAAGTGGTTCTCAACCTGGGGTCCCCAGATGTTTTTGACCTTCAACTCCCAGAAATCCTAACAAATGGTAAACTGGCTGAGATTTCTGGGAGTTGTAGGCCAGAAACATCTGGGGAACCCAGGTTGAGAACCACTACTCTAGAGGTATGACATATGTGCCTCCTTGTTTTACCAGCAATGGTTCTTTCCATTAGGTCCTTTTTAGAAACACGGCGTTCCACCTCTTGTAGTTTTTGCATAGTTGTCTTCAACTCTGCAGTCAACTGTTTTCTTTCCTCAGCAAGCTCCCGAACTTTGTCTTCTACAAAAAATGGTAGGATGACTCAAAACAATTAGAATGTATGTTGAATATGCCAATACAATTTACAGATCAAGTACAAGCAGTCCCCAAGTTACAAACAAAATAGATTCTATAGGTTTGCTCTTAAGTTGAATTTTTATGTAGTAAAGTACATTTTAAGTATAATTCTAGCTATGCACACACACACACACACACACACACACACACACACACACACTGCGCTTTGGAAAGCATAGGGAAGGGTTAACACCCATGTGGTGTTTGTTTTGCTGTCTGTGCCCCTGTTCAGAAGATTTCACCTCACTTTTTGTCCCTGTGAGAATTAGATTTTGAAAAAATTGGCTTGTTGTGGAAACAAGGATCGATGATGAAGCTTCAGTGGAGACACCTTTCCCCCATGATAACTCTCCCAGGAGCGAATTTCCCTTCCTAGAGGCAGATTTCTCTCACTTCCTGTTGTCTCACCCTTTTTCTTAACTATGAGTTGTTTGTAAGTTAAATGTTTGTAACTCAAAGACTGCTTGTATCTGGAAACTGAAATGCAGGCAAACCTCAGTTAACAAAGCTTCTGACAAAGAAATTCCCTTTTTATAAGTCTTTCTGTGACTACCTGGCTCACTTTTATTATTTGGCCTCTGTCTAGCTGCAGGCTTTTTGACAGCATATTGATAAACACAAATTTTTGGTATAAGGTTACAGAAGCATGCCTGCAGTAAACAATATAATAATGCTTGAACTGGGATGGAATGGGATTCTACTTCATCTGATTCTTACTGTAGCTATGTATTCTTGTCTACAGCAGGCAATTCTACAGCTCCTGGATGATGTGGATTTATAAGGGGGGAGGTAGCTAGAAAATGGGCATCCACATGGAAAAGATATGATAAAAAAAACTAAAGAGAAATTCCAAAATCAGTGAAAATATGCTGCAACTGATCAATGTGTGGATGTGCTGAGCAGAAATCTGGGAGGAACATGCACTCTCGTAAGCAGCACAACCTCTGGAAAGTTCAGATAAAGGAACCAATATGGTGCTCTCAGGAAGGTAAGCCAACACTTTTTTCCCTCCCTCTCTCCCTGTGGTAAGAAAAAGATATCTCATTCTGTTGAACGAATTTGGTATAAGGCTTTGTGGACATCACAGGAGCTTTTTCACGGTTCTGTGTGAGTGCTAAAAGTCTCTGGAGTAGAAGTGGATTTCTTTAATCCACATTCTGATCTGGATTGTGTGGCTGTGTAGAAGCAGTCTTACAGAGTATGTTTAGCTTGGAGAAGTGAAAACTGTGATGACATGATAGCTATCTTGTCACTAAGAGCCTCATCACACTAGAGCATGAATCCACTTTAAATCCATTTTCTGCCTCCTGCAGAATTCTGGGGTTTGTAGTTTGGTGAGACTCTGGACCTGTCTGGCTACTTAAATCCCTAAAGTGGATTTAAAGTGGATCCAAGCTTTAGTGTGATGAGATCCTCTATAGATTGAGTGAGAATATTTTCTGCTGCTTCACAGACTAGAATACAAATCAATGGATTCAAATACAAGAAAGCACCAAGTAAAACTTCTGTTTCTCAGTAGAACAAATTGCCTGAGATGTAGACTCTATCTACATCTGAATGGGCATCTTTCAAAAGTGTTTTAGTTGTGCTTTCCTGCATGTCAAGAAATTGGACCATATGGCCTTGTGACCCTTCCATCTCTAAGATTATTTTATGAATGACTCCTTAGCATTATCTACCAGTTCAGTTGTAACAAATTTACATAATTCAGAGTATATATGTTTAAAAGAATAGATAGCAGCACAAAAAAATAACAGCATGTATACCGCTGATACTGTCTGGTTGGGTAATAGCAAGATTCTGAGCTTCCTGTAGAGCCTCCCAATTGGAATCCAAATATGACTGTAAAAGTTGCTTCTTCGCAGATAGCTCATATAATTCTGTTTCTGCAGACAGAAATATTTTAAAAATTATCTCATGACAAAAGTTACATAATAATATTTTAAAATACAATACAATTAGCTATAACCAGTATTTATTAATTAAAGCTAGCTTATAATAAAGCAAACATTCACAAATACTGAAATTCAATAAATAATTGTCGCTAGAAAATATATTGAACGATTGAGTTCAAAAACACAACTTGAGAAAGCCAGAATGTCTTCAGGTCTTTCTGAAAACTTTGTAAAATGGACATTATAGGCCACAACTGTTGTGACACTTTGGGAAATGGGTGTATTCTAGGGCCTTTTCCTAAAGTATATACGTATCTTGAAAAAAAAAACACCTCTCTGGCATGTATCTACATCTAGATGCCACACGATTTCCACCCAAAAATCCACTTTGGTACTGTATGAACCTGTAGAAGTTGTTTACCGCAAGAAGGAAACAATCCTTCTTGATCCAGGCAAAACAGAGAGGTAGCTGTTTTTTACTTTGTCTAATAGCCTCAGTGGAGCCCTCGGTGGGGCAGCAGATCAAACCACTGAGCTCCTGAACTTGCTGACCAAAAGATCTGCAGTTCGAATCCAGGGAGCGGGGTGAGTTCCCACTGTTAGCCCCAGCTTCTGCCAACTTAACAGTTCGAAATCATGCAAATGTGAGCAGTTCAATAGCTATCACTCTGGCGGGAAGATAGCGGCACTCCATGCAGACATGCCAGCCACATGACCTTGGAGGTTTCTACAGACAATGTCGACTCTTTGACTTAGAAATGGAGATGAGCACCAACCCCCAGAGTTGGACACGACTAGACTTAATGCCAAGGGGAAAAATTTTACCTTTACCTAATGACCTCAGAAATTGTTGTGTGTTCAGTTTCGTGCTCAATTTAGTGCTCAGCAAAACAAACATCGATTTTAAAGGCCATTTAGTATTTACTTACCCTCAGGTTTTCCAGCCAGTGCTCTCGCTGAAGCAAGGCGTTCAACTTTTACTAAATCACGCAATGTTTCTTCTAGCTTTTCATTCAAATATTTTCCTTGCTCAACTATCTCTTGTAGTTTACTCTCTACAAAATAATGCCAGGCAAATCCATAGTGAAATTCTGATGTACTGTATGTTGAAGTAGCTGCACTATAAAATAGTCTCCCCTATCATTCTGACTAGGAAAAAACATAATTATGTGGGAATTTTCATGGAGTCTTCTAGCTAAAACAAATAAAGTAATCCTAAAGAAAAAATATGACACATTTAAATGGTTCATTATTTAATTGTTTTTTAATCATTCTGTCATTTGGGATAGTTTTTAAATTATGTTTTAGCCAATGTGCCTGTAAGCTGCGATGGCATAATGGGTTAAACCCTTGTGCTGACTGAACTGCTGACCTAAAGGTTGGCAGTTCAAATCCGTGAGACGGAGTGAGCTCCTGTCTGTCAGTTCTAGCTTCCCATGCAGGGACGAGAGAAGCCTCCCAGCAGGATGGTAACACATCCGGGTGTCCCCTGGGCAACCTCTCTGTAGACGGCTGAGTCTCTCACACCAGAAGCGACTTGCAATATGTTTGTTTCTGACACGATAAAAAAGCCAATGTGCCTATTGACTACTTTATAAAAAATTCTTCTTTCTTTTTTTTAATGTGGTTGTTTAGCATAACAATGCTAAGTCGCCTTTAAAACAGAACAGCGGGAGACACAGGTAGTATCAAAAAGCTTGAAAGAATACATTTGCTTTATCTAAGGGAACACTCTTCAACAGCAGATATGTAGCCAGTGTACCTGAAACTGGACTGAAAAGTATGAAAATCATACAGTTCATACCACTAATACTGCCTCGTTGTGTAGCTACACGTTCCTGAGCTTCTCGTAGCTCGTTCTGATTATATTTCATCTGTTCCAGTAATTCATGCTTCTTTGCAGACAGCTCACACAATTCCTTTCCTGCAGAGAAAGATTTCTGAATGAACTTCAAATTGCATCGTTGATGAGAATGTCACATAAAATTAAATAATCTATTCAAAACTTGGATTATTTTACAAAAATAACAAGTCACCCTTTTCTCTGCCATTGAACCCCACACAATTTAAGACACAGCACATAAATCAAGTTCTATCATGCTGAGAATATGACAAGTACAGCACAAGGGCTGTACTAGGAGCCTCCGGTGGCCTAGGGGATAAAAGTCTTGTGACTTGAAGGTTGGGTTGCTGACCTGAAGGCTGCCTAGTTCGAATCCCACCTGGGGAGAGCGCGGATGAGCTCCCTCTATCAGCTCCAGCTCCATGCGGGGACATGAGAGAAGCCTCCCACAAGGATGGTAAAACATCAAAAACATCCGGGCGTCCCCTGGGCAACGTCCTTGCAGACGGCCAATTCTCTTACTCCAGAAGCAACTCCGGTTGCTTCTGACATGAGAAAATGAAAAAAAAGCACAAGGGCAATACAATTACTGTTCTTTGTAACCATCCTGCTGATGAGCCCAGAAATAAGAATGAAATATTGCTACTGTTGTCGAAGGCTTTCATGGCCAGGATCACAGGGTTGTTGTATGTCTTTTGGGCTGTGTGGCCATGTTCCAGAAGTATTCTCTCCTGACGTTTCGCCCACATCTATGGCAGGCATCCTCAGAGGTTGTGAGGCAACCTCTGAGGATGCCTGCCATAGATGTGGGCGAAACGTCAGGAGAGAATACTTCTGGAACATGGCCACACAGCCTGAAAGACATACAACAACCCCAAATATTGCTACTTATTATAAATAGTCATAATCGGGATGGCATGGTGAAGCAATCCAATATTATTTGCTTATGTTCAGCAGAACAATCCACAATCACAGGGTTATATTCCTATGTGCTTTAGAGGCAGGAGTCCAAAGTTATTTTGCAGTTATATTTATTGACTCCTCTCTCCTTCGTTTTTACTATCCTATCTTGCCAGCTATCTATCCATCTGGGTTTATGTTGCTATAAGCAAAGTGTGCCCTGGTTGTTGGTTGGAGACCACTAATGAATAGCATGTGCTGCAGGCTATATTTCAGAGGAAGAACATGATGGAACCACCTTAGACTATTCCCTGCCTAATAAAATCCTATGAAGTTCATGGAGTCACCCTAAGTCAACAGTCAACTTGAAGGAATATGCACACAGACACTGTTAAAACATAATTTTAATTATTGCATGTCTAATTTGTCATAATGTTTCCATTACCACTTGATATGGATGTTTCATATGTTCTTTGATTTATGTTTGCTTTGGTTGTTTTGATTTCTCCCTGCACTTTATGGCATTGCATGTTTGTTGTAAACCGCCCCGAGTCTCCACAGGGAGATAGGACAGGATAGAAATAAAATTATTATTATTATTACTAGCTGTGCCCTGTCACGCGTTGCTGTGGGCAATTGGAATTGCACTGAATAGCCTCGCTGCTTCAAAGCCTGGCCACTTTCTATATAGGGGTATCCTTCCTTGGCCAGGTTGAATGGGATGGAGTAGCCTCGTGGCTTCAAAACCTGAACGTTTTCTATCTAGGGGAAATCTTGGTTGGCCAAGTTGAACAGCACTGAATAGCCTTGCTGCTTGCAAGCCTGGTCGCTTCCTACCTTGTGGAATTCTTGTTTGGCCAGGTCGAATAGCAATGAATTGTCTCAGTGCAGCAAGTATGAATACTGCAATTAGTTACCTTGATTAGCATTTAATGGCCTTACAGCTTCAAAGCCTGCCTGCTTCCTGCCTGAGGGAATCCTCTGTTGGGAGGTGTTAGCTGGCCCTGATTTTTTTCCTGTCTGGAATTCCCTTGTCTTCTGAGTGTTGTTCTTTATTTACTGTCCTGATGTTAGAGATTATATTGTTCTGTATTATTATACCATAGTCATTATTATATATTATATTTATAATCTTATATTATCTGCTTAGAACAGGATTATATGAGGCCCCTTCTACACAACTGTATAAAATTCAAACTGAACTGGATTATATGACAGTGTGGACTCAAGATAATCCAGTTCAAAGCAGATTATCCTGCCTTGGCATTCAGGGTTATATAGGTGTGTGGTAGGGCCTTGAATCTACACTGCCATATAATCCAGTTCAAATCAGATAATCTGTATTTTATAGGCAGTGTGGAAGAGTCCTGATTGAAGAGGCCCTGAGCGCCATTAAATGGCTGAGTGGATTGCTAGGAGACAAAGTTGGCGGAGCTTACCCTTCTAACTGGCAGCAATGGGAAAAAACAGTTCTTCTTCTTCCTCTAATTAGGACTTTATTTTTTCTTGTTTTTTTATTGAAATACATATTTTGGATGACTATGTCTTTTGTGGACAAATTTGGTGTGATTTGGCTTGGTTGTTTACTCCAAAATAAAATTAACATAACATTTTTATATATATAGATGATGGTGATGATGATGATTATTATTATTATATAATGAATTATTTTATCATCAATTCAAATTATGATCTGATTGTCCTCATAAAATGATAGGAACTCCAGCAATTAAATTTAAATAAATTAGCCTCAATAATCAAAACTGTTATGGAGCCAGCACTGAAACAATATGCACGTAGATTGTCTGTGTAAAATCTTTTATTCTCTTCTTACCAGATTGCAGCATAATTCCTGTTTCTTCTACAGCAAGCCTCTGTTCCTTTTCTATGTCATGCACCGCTGCCTGTAGTTTCTCAGTCAATTCCCTTCTTTGGTTAAATAATGCCCGCAGCTTATGATCTAGAGAATTATTGTACATCTTGTTATAACAGAATGCCAGTGTAGATTGAAATAATTGCATTCAAAATAATTTTGTAATAAATATATAGTATTACCCATAAATAACTCAATAGCACACCAGCATTTTTGTAGAACACATAAAGGCCTCAGTGCCTTCACAAACATTCTCTTAGTAATGCAACAAATCTATTAACAATGATTATTGGGCTCTTTTTAGGGGCAAACTTTTATCTTTAAGAATAATACAAATACGGTAGTGATTCAGATCAAGGCATGTGACCACTAGAGGACAGGATTGTATAAACTTTCGCCTAGAAAACTGAAATGGCTTTTGCAGCAAGACTCAGATAGATTCTAGGTGGGTTGTTGTGCCTTGGTTTCACGTTTGTTGCTTTTGCCCTCCCCTCCCCTTGTTTCTTTGTTTGTTTGAATTTTCCATTATCAACATGGGCTAAGTAGAGCAGGAAGAGCTGTTTTCCAGAAGCTGAAACAGATAGAAGAAATTTAAATTCTAAACTCCCCCAGTACTTGTCAATTCAGCTTGTGTGGTATGTAGTAGTTAATGGATATGGGAAATTTTATGTATATTTCTAGTGATAGTTGATGCTCTGCCCTTTAGGGGAAATTGCATTATAAATAAACATTATAGTAATTAGTAAAACTGATTAGGAAACTTTTTTTCCTCCTAGCACCTGAGGAAGTCTAGTGCAAACTCCAGACCACTGCTTTGGAAGAATCTCAGCTGTGAAATTGACCCCTGAAATAATTTACTTAGCCCTATATCTACCAATTTTAAGCAGCAGGCATTTTTATTTCACCTCATTTTTGAATATGTTTAATAAGATTGTTGGAATTCTAATTCCTCCACTCTCTTTGCTTTTAATTGTTACTCTTGATGTTTGAAAGGTTTTAAACAATTACATTTTAAACAGTTTAGTGAGCCTTGTTTAAAGTTAGATGGAAGTTGAGAAAAACTCAGGCAGATAATAAATAAAATTAAAACAGGATCTTAACTCCATGTTATACATACCACTGATACTTCCTGGTTGTAAAATTGCAAGTTGCTGAGCTTCTTGTAGCTCCTTCCAATTTGATTCCAACTTTCCCATCAAATCTTGTTTCGTCTCGGAGAGCTCATCTAAGTCTCTTGCTGTAAGCAGAAATGTTTCTGCATAATTTCTTGAAAAATATGGTCAAAAATAATATTGTCCAGAAATATACATTAAAAATGATTTGTTAAACCAAATCTCATGCACTTTGATTTAAAAATATGAAAGTTTGTTATCACTTATGAGCCAAATATTATATTACTACATATAATGAAAAACGCTGAGTGAGATTTCTTAGGGAAGGATATGACTCAAATAGAGAATTGGCATTAGATCTAAGACAACCATGTGCACTCATGATGTATATAAGTCTTCCCCAGAGCAAGCCATGCCATTAAGAAAAGTTAAGCAACCTTCCATGGCATCACTAATTTATCCTGTACTTACCAAAAGGTGGTACAAATACAGCTCTTTCTGTGGCATAACAGTATGCATTTTGCATGTCATCCACTGTTGCCTCCAAATCTGCAGTCAACTGTTTCCTTTGCTCAGACAACTCCTCCAGCCTGTGTGCTACATAAATTTCATAACAAGATGTAAATCTACACAAAAATAACAAGATTCTTAAAATAAGGAGATGAATATTAAAATCTTATTAACTAGCATTCATCTAGGGTCTCTAAGTAATGCTTAATGATCACCTCTCTATCTACCACCCAATTTGCGTGTGGGTAATCTATAACGGGATGTGTTAAATTGTTTTGACATGAGGGACATTTCTAGATTCTAGAACTGGCTGATAATCCAATGGCTTGTACCCAGACAGCTTGCCTTTTGAAAGTCCAATTAGATATATTTGATGATAATGCAAATAAAACTGATCTATTGCACCAGTTCCTTTGCCACCCACAACATTCTTTTAGCTAATACTCTAGAGGGCAGGATCAGAATTCAAAATGATCTCAGAGAGCTGGGCCAAACTGATACAATCAATTTCAACAGAGATCAATTTAAGGCAGAAAAAGTGAAATGTAGAAATATAGGATGGGTGACACGTGTGTGAAAGCAGTACCTGTGAGCAAGATCTAGAAGTCTTAGTAGACTACAAACTAAACCTCAACAATGTGATGTGGCAGCCAAAACATTCAATGCAATTATGAGTTCCACCTATAAGAGTAAAATGTTCAGAACAAGGAAAATAGTAATAGTACCCTATTATGCTTTGGTTAGACCTTATCTGGAATACTGTGTGCTGTTTTGGGTAGCACAGTTCAACAAGAATGTTAACAAGCTGTGTGTAGAGAAAGCAAGCGTTATGAGGAATAATTTAGAAAATTGAGCATGTTTTGTCTGGAGGAGAGAATTCAGAATTAACAAGAAAAGAGATACCCTTGCTTTGCAGTAAAGTATCTTAATTATAAATACTTATGTTTAAGTCTGTGATTACAGCACGGGAAACAATAACATACATACCACTGACACTGCCTGGCTGGGTAGCTGCAAGTTGCTGAGCTTCTTGTAGCTCTTTTTGGTTAGATTCCAATTTTTTTAGCAACAGTTGCTTCTTTTCAGATAGATTGTGTATTTTAGACAATTCCCTTTCTGCAAGAAGAATTTTAAAGAATCATCTTAAAAATAATCTCACTTACAAAATCATATATTATTTCACCAGCTAGCTGAAGAAGGAATCTCAATTTGGTTGCCTCTCTCCCCATCCTAGAGCAAAGATTGGACAAAAGGAGTGGCCTGGGGATCTCCCAGCCCAGGGCCGTAGCCAGGATTTTGTTTTGGGAGGGGCTGGGATTTTGGTTTTGGGGGGGGGGGCTGAGTCTGAGTGGGAGAGGGTCTACCCTAGCAAACCTTTTGTATCGTTATCCCAATACCCCCATGCATATGGGATATATTGAGCATGGTGAGCAGATCATGATATGAATAAACATAACAGTTTAAATACTAAATGTAAGGTTTTCTTGTGGACCACCCTGAGAATTTCACGGGGGGGGGGGGAGGGCTGAAGCCCCTCAAGCCCCCCCCCCCCCCGGCTACATGAGCAACCCTGGGGAGAAGGCACAGTGAAGAAGGCGATAGAAGGAGAAGCAACAGCAAAGGGGAAGGGGAGCTGGCCTGGCTACATGCCCATTTCTCCCACCTGTTTTGCCAGTACAACCTCTGCCCAGGCCCTGCTACCTGATACACCACTGGCTGCCTTATGCTGTCTCCCTTTCTTCCTGCTACCATGCCCTACACTTCAATCTGGACAAGGGGATGTATCCGTGGCCACCACTGTCACTGCCACTGCCACTGTCTCACTTTTCTGGCCGAGCCAGGAACCCTGCCAGACTTGAAATGGGCCATCAGGTGACAGCAAGACCTCACTCCCTAACAGCCGTTTAAGTAGCCAGCTGACAGAAGAGCACCACCAAAGGTCTTGATATGAAAGGTGAGCCACCATGCAGCTAGATGTCATCTCTCTCTGATGGTGTCACTCAGTAGGTACCACACTCCCCACTATTAAAGTCACTAGTAACTTGTTAACTGTTTAAACTTTGTCACATGGCCTTCCAAGTGATTAGATAAACTTTGGGAACAATTATTTGAAGTTATGGAATTGTAGTGAAAAACCAACAATTAATTTTCATCCTCTTATTCTCAAATGAACTGTATCTAGTATAATCTATAGCAGTGGTTCCCAAATGGGGTTGCAAATGGTTTTCTGTGGGATCATCAGGCAATAGTGAGCTATGAAAATTTCAAAAAGGGAAAACAAAAATCACATCAACCAAATGTCACCCTGCTTGCATTTCAAGTTTTAATCCCCTTTGTTTTTAATATCTTTGTGAGAGCAGATTTTCAACCCTTCTTCAACTGAAAACCAAAACAAGAAACAGATTAAATGTTGAGAATGAATCAAGGTTGCCATTAACGAAAACTGAAATTGCAAATGTTTAAGCTTGTTAATGAATTACAATTTCAATCATTGCTTTAAATGTCATTGTTTTAAATCGTTTTAAGCTGAAAATCTATTTTCAACATTTTTACGTTTACCCTATTAAAAAGCCTATTTTTAATGTATCAGGGTCTCAGGTCACTTTGTCTCTTTAAAATGGGGTCACAACTCAAAAATAGTTGGGAACCACTGATCTATAGACTTAAATATTAAATACTACAGATGGGATCCAGAGAGGATTATTTGTTTAATGTTTTTGCTAATTATGAAATGTAATTTGTAAAATATAGAAATAATGTATCAATGAAAAAGGAATAATAATCAAATATTGCATATTAATAAAGCGGGGAGCTACTCGAAATATTCTACTCGAACTTCTAGAAGACTGGGTTCTGCTAGACATCACAGCTCCACACCCATCCCAATGCTGTGCTCAGGAGTAAGGGACTTTCAAACTTACTTCATCAATCAATACAAATAAAATACAATGCAATGCAATGCAATGCAATGCAATACATATACATATACATATACATATATATACACATAAAGAAAATTGAGACATACCCTCATAGCTATGGTTTGGACCACCTAATCAGATGGCACATGAGAGGAATCCCAGCAGTTGTAGATTGCTCCTCGTGCTCTCCCTAGAATACATTTTGTGGTAGACTTATGCTAGACCAGTGGTTCTCAACCTGGTGTCCCCAGATGTTTTTGGCCTACAACTCCCAGAAATCCAAGCCAGTTTATCAGCTGTTAGGATTTCTGGGAGATGAAGGCAAAAAACATCTGGGGACACCAGGTTGAGAACCACTACGCTAGACTATCAAGTTCTGAGAATGTCTGAATTCAGGCATGATCAAATAGTAAACTGATTATACTTCTGTGTATTGTGCTGCTGGAACATGCATGGGCATACAACAGATTATGCTTCTCATCATAATAATTAAGATAACTCTAAAGCGATATGTATCACAAATACCATTTCTTAACATGCAAATTTACTTATCTTGTACTTACCAATAGGTGGTATATATATAGCTTTTTCTGAAGCAGTGCGATATATATTTTGTATGTCACCCAGTGTTGTCTCTAGATTTGCAGTCAACTGTTTCCTTTGCTCAGACAACTCCTCCAGCCTGTGTGCTACATAAATTTATAACAAAGTATAAATCTACACAAAAATAACTACATTCTTAAAATAAGGGGATGAATATTCAAAATTTTCTTAAGTATTATGAATCTTAACGCCTATAATTTGTCACTATGTAATGTTGAATGACCACCTCTCTATCTACCACCCAGTTTGTGTGTGGCTAATCTAGAAAAGGATATGTTAAATTGTTGGGTTATTTCTGCTAAATATTTCTAAAACTGGCTGATAATTCAATAGCATGTGCCCATACAACATGTATTTTGAAAGTCCAACTAGGTGTGTGTGACCATAATGCAAACGAAACTGATTCAAGGCACCAATTCCTTTGCCACCCACAACATTATTTCAACGAATACCTCAGAGGACAGGACCAGAATTCAAATTGACTTTGGAGACCTGGGCCCTAAACTAATTAAATCTATTTCAACACAGATCAATGTTAAGATAGTACAACTAAGCAAGAAAAGTGAAATACACAAATATAAGATTAGTGACATATGTGTGAAAGCAGTACCTGCAAAAATATTTAGGAGTCTTAGTAGAACACAAGCTAAACATGAGTCAATAATGTGATATGACAGCGAAAATACCCAATGCAATTCTCAGTTACATTTACAGGAGTATAATGTAACAAGGGAAATAACAGTCACTCCTTTCTGCTTAGGAATACTGGAATACTGTGTCCAGTTCTGGGCATCACAGTTAAAGAAATTTATGAGGAACAATTTAAAGAATTGGTCAGATTTTGTTTGAAGCTGAGAAGACTGAGAGAAGACATTATAGCTGTCTAAATGCTTGAGTGTAAGAGCCAGCCTGGTTTCTGCTGCACTGGTGACAAGAATCAATGGCTTCAAATTACTAAAGGGATTCCACCTAAATATTAGGGAGTAAGTTACTGTAAGAGCTGTTCAATGCTAGAACGGAATTATTTACAATTGTGGACTTTTCATCTTTGGAGTTCTTTAAGCACCACTTGGATGACCACTTGTTAAGAGTGATACTATTGTATATTCCTGCATGGCAGGGGCTGGACTAGATGTCCTTTCTATGACTCTTAGAGAAGAAAGCACACTTATAAAGCAGGCTGCAGTAAGCATCTTAATTCTAAATACTTATGTTTAGGTCTATAATAGTAGTATAAGAAACAATAACATACATACCACTGACACTGCCTGGCTGGGCAGCTTCAAGTTGCTGGGCTTCTTGTAGCTCTTTCTGATTAGATTCCAACTTTTCTAACAACATTTGCTTCTTTTCAGCTAATTTATGTATTTTAGACAAATCCCTTTCTGCAAGCAGAATTTTTAAGAATCGTCTTAAAAAATCTCACTTGTAAACTCACATATAATTTCATCATGACATTTCGGAGATCCACTATGATGAACCCCACAGAAATGCTCAAAGACCTACCAGAAATTGCATTTAAACCTTACCCAGAGCTAGCCATGCCACTAAGAAAAGTTGAGTGATCTGTCATGCCATCACTAGGGTGTCACCTCTAGGCACCTCACAGTTTCAGTAACTGGGAGAAGCTAGTAGAAGGGGGAATATGAATTTGGTTGCTCTCTCTCCCCATCTTGGAGCAAAAATTAGACAGAAGGGGTGGCCTGGGGAACCCCAGGCCCTTTAGAAGCTGAGAAGGAGGGGAAAAGAAGAGTAGGTGCCACTGCTGTCCTTGTAGCTGCTTTACCCTGCCTGAACTCTCCCCCCAGTAAGGAGTTCTTCCAACCGCCCACAATCAGAATGAGCAACCCTGGGGAAAGGGCACAGTGAAGAAAGTGGTGGAAAGAGAAGCAACAGCAAGTGGGAAGGAGAGCTGGCCTGACACACCGCTGCCTGCCTTATACTGTCTGCCTTTTTCCCTGCTACCATGCCCTGCACTTCATTTTGGACAAGGGGAGGGTTCCATAGCCACCACTGCTGCTGCCACTGCCACTGCCACTGTCTCACTTTTCTGGCCCAACCAGAAACCCTGCCAGACTTGGAATGGACCGTTAGGTGACAGTAGGACCCAACCCCCTAACAGTCATTTCAGTAGCCAGCTGGAAGAAGAGAACAACCAGGGATCTTGATATGGAAGGTGAGCCACCATGCAGCCAGGTGTCATCTCTCTCTGAAGGTGTCACTCATTGGGTACCACACTCCCCACGAATAAAGTCACTAGTAACTTGTTAACTGTTTAAACTTTGCTGCATAGTCATCAAATGATTAGCTGAACATTTGGAGCAATGTTTTTAAGTTATTGAATTCCATTAAACAACCAACCACTTACAATTTTTCGGGCTCTGTTTATTCTCAAATTAACTGCATCTGGTATAATCTATAAGCTTAAATATTAAATATTACATACACAATTCCACAAAGGAACCTTTGTTAAATGTTTTTGCTAATTATGAAATTTAATGTATAAAAAATGAGTGCAATTGCAAGAATGTATCAATGAAAAAGGAATAATAATTAGATATTATATATTAATAAAATAGGGAGCTACACTAAATGTTAGACCACAATTTCTAGAAGATTGGTTTCTACAAGATAACACAGCTCTCCACCCATCCCAACACTGTGCTTAGGAGCAAGGCACTTTCAAACATACTTTACTGATACAAATAAAATACAAAATACATACATATTTTTAAAATGAATTGGAGGTGTTCCCCCATAGCTATGGTTTGGGCCACCTAGTCAGATGGCACATGGGAGGAATCCCAGCAGTTGTGGGTTGCTCCTCGTGCCATCCCAAGAAAAAGAATTGAGGTAGAGTCATGCTAAATTATCAAGTTCTGAGAATGCCTGGAGTCAGAGATGATTGGAAAACAGACTGATTATGCTTCTCACTCATTGCCATGATAATTAAAATAACACCTAAGGAATATGCCATGATTAAAATGCAAATTTATATATCTTGTACTTACTAATAGGTGGTACAAATATAGCCCTTTCTGAAACATGATGATACATATTTTGCATGTCATCCACTGTTGCCTCTAGATCTGCAGTCAAGCGTTTCCTTTGCTCGGACAACTCCTCCAGTCTGTGTGCTACACAATTTTCACAACAAAATTTAAACAAAAATAACTATATTCTTTAAATAAGGGGATAAATATTGGAAAATTTTCTGAGCTATGACAAATATTACTCCCTAACGTTTATACTTCTTGGATCACTAAGTCATGCTGAATAACTGTCTCTCTGGCTACCGCCCAGTTTACATGTAGCTAATCTAGAAAGGGATGTGTTAAATTGTTTTGACATGATGCGACATTTCAGCTATATGATTGTATATTTTAATCCGTATTTTATAGAAATACATTTTAATGTGTATCTTTTATAGTAATACATTTAAATATGTGTATTTGTGGTATTTTTACAAAAATTGTGTTTTAATTATTCTGTAACCCGCCACAAGAAGAGGCGGGTAAGAAATAAAATTATTATTAGTAACACAAAAACATAGTATGAAACAGCAGACGAGATCTATATGCTGGATTTCGTATCACAAAATCACAAGTCGAAGACCTCCCAAGTGTTTAGAACTGTGTGACGTATTTTCGGATGATGCGTGCAGATCCCAGTACAGTGGCCTTTTGCAGTTGACAGATCGTAATTTTGTCAATGTTTATTGTTTCCAAATGCCAGCTGAGATCGTTTGGCACGGCACCCAGTGTGCCGATCACTACAGGGACCACCTGCACTGGTTTATGCCAGAGCCTTTGCAGTTCGATCTTGAGGTCCTGATAACGGCTGAGTTTTTTCCTGTTGTTTTTAGTCAATCCAACTGTCACCTGGTATGGCGACATCAATAATTTAAACTTTATTTTCCACAACCATGACGTCTGGCGTGTTGTGTTCCAAAACTTTGTCAGTCTGGATTCGAAAGTCCTACAGTATTTTTGCATGCTCATTTTCCACAACCTTTGTAGGTTTGTGATCCCACCAGTTCTTTACTGCTGGCAGGTGGTACTTGTGACATAGATTCCAATGAATCATTTGGGCCACATAGTTGTGCCTTTGTTTGTAGTCTGTCTGTGCGATTTTCTTACAGCAGCTGAGGATATGATCAATAGTTTCGTCAGCTTCCTTGCAGTCTGCATTTTGGCTCATTAGCTGATTTTTTTTTATCTTGGCCTTAATTGCATTTGTTCTGATTGCTTGCTCCTGGGCTGCAAGAATCGGGCCTTCTGTCTCCTCCTTCAGTGTCCCCTTGGTGAGCCATAGCCAGGTCTTCTCCTTATCAGCTTTTCCTTCAATTTTGTAAAGGAACTGCCCATGCAATGCTTTGTTGTGCCAACTGTCAGCTCTAGTCTGTAGTGCAGTCTTCTTGTACTGATTTTTTGTCTGCTGTGCTTTGAGGAGTTTCTGATTTTTGACTTCAATCAAAGCAGGTTCTTCACTTTCCTTTACATATTCTGCCAGAGCATGTTCTTCTTCTTTGATTGCTTGTTTTACTTGTAAAAGTCCTCTGCCACCAGATCTTCTAGGCAAATATAGCCAGTCAACATCACTGTGAGGATGAAGTGAATGATGAATGGTCATGAGATTTCTTGTTTTTCTGTCCAAATTGTCCAGTTCCACCTGCGTCCAAATTTATGATGCCAGCAGTATATCTTATGACAGGTAAGGCCCAGGTGTTTATGGCCTTGATGATGTTGCCTCCAATGAGCTTGCTTTTGAGAATTTATCTGACCCTTTGAGTGTATTCTTTGCTGACCATTCTTTGTTTTTACATGTTCATGTTTGATGTTGTCCAGCTGTAGTATGCCCAGATATTTATAGGCCTCTGGCTGGTGACACTTTATCATTTGGCCATTAGGCATATTTATGCCTTCACTTTCAATGATTTTTCCCTTCTTCAATGCCACTGTTGAACATTTTTCTAGACCAAACTCCATGTTGATATCAGCGCTAAAGATTCGGACAGTCAGAGACTCAATTTCAGTTTCAGTTTTCCCATACAGCTTCAGGTCATCCATGTACATCAGATGTGAAATTTTGTGAGATTTCTTGGAGGTTTGATAGTTGAGGTTTGTTTTTTGTAAGATTGTTTACAGAGGCATCATGGCAATAATGAAAAGCAGTGGGGATAGCTATTTTTTATTATTATTATTATTATTATTATTATTATTATTATTATTATTGTATGACACAGCAAACAAAATAGATATGCTGGATTTTGTATCACAAAATCACAAGTCAAACACTTCCCAAGTGTCTAGGCCTGTGTGGTGTATTTTCGGATGGTGTGCGCAGATTATTATTATTATTATTATTATTATTATTATTACTGTTACTATTATTATTAGAAGAACTGGCTGATAACCCAATGGCAGGTATCCATACAGCATGCCTTTTGAAAGTCCAACCAGGTGTGTTAGATAATAATGCAAACACTATTGATACATGGCACTAAATCCTTTGCTACTCACAGCATCCTTCTAGCTCAGGAGTTCTAAAATAAATTTCAGACATGGAGCCCTTTTTGAAACCAAAGTTTCTTGTGGAGCCCCAAAACACATGGTTTGAAAGCATTACCTGTGAGCAAGATCTAAGAGTTTTAGTAGACGACAAGCTAAACATGAGTCAACAATGTGATATGGCAGCCAAAACATTCAATGCAACTCTGAGTTGAAAATACAGGAGTATAGTGTCCAGAAAGGGGGAAATAGTAGTTGTACTCTGCTTTGGTTAGACCTTATCTGGAATATTGTGTCCAGTTCTGGGCATCACAGTTCAAAAAGGATATTAACAAACTGTATGTAAAGCAGAAGGACCAAGATGACCAAAGGTCTGGAAGCAAGCCTCATGAAAAACAACTTAGAGAACTGGGCATGTTTTACTTGGACAAGAGATAGCATTATATAGCTGTCTTTAAATACATGAAGTATTGTAGAAGATGGAGCCAGCTTGTGCTCTGCTGTGCAGGGACTAAAATCAATAGCTTCAATTACAAGAAAAGATTTCATCTAAAGATTTAATCTAAACATTAGGAAGAATTTTTTTAATGTAAGAGCTATTCAACAGTGGAACAGAATTCTTTGGGGAGTGGTGGACTTTTCATCTTTATGGGTCTCTCTTAACAGATGGCCATTTATTAAGAGGGATGTAATTATATATTCCTGCATGGCAAGGGCTGGACTAGATAGCTTTTCTTTGAAAAGAAAGCACACTTATACAGTGGACTGCTTGGCAGTAAAATATATTAATGCGAAATACTTATGTTTAAGTCTACAATTGGACTTAACATACGTACCACTGACACTGCCTGGCTGGGTAGCTGCAAGTTGCTGAGCTTCTTGTAACTCTTTCTGATTAGATTCCAGCTTTTCTGACAATAGTTGCTTCTTTTCAGATAGTTTATGCATTTTAGACAATTCCCTTTCTGCAAGAAGAATTTTTAAAAACAGTCTAATAAAAGAATTTCACTTGTAAAATCACATATAATTTCACACATACCCAACATGACCAACAGAAAATACAGAAGGGGTTTGATGAACCTGACCCAGCATGATGAGAGCTGTAATTCAACCTGCAACTAGAGAGCACTGTGAACTCCACTGATAATGAATCTGAAGCAAACGTGGTACACAAACTCCCACCATCATGACCAACAGAAAATACAGAAGGGGTTTGATGAACCTGACCCAGCATGATGAGAGCTGTAATTCAACCTGCATCTAGAGAGCACTGTGAACTCCACTGATAATGAATCTGAAGCAAACGTGGTACACAAACTCCCACCATCATGACCAACAGAAAAAACTGGGGGAGTTGGGCAGACTGATCAAGCATCATGGGAGTTGTAGTTGACCCCGCATCCAGAGAGCACTGTGAATCTCACCAATAACAGATTTGGACCAAACTTGGCACAAAGACAACCCTCATAGCAAATAGAATATACTGGATGGTTTTGGGGATGATTGACCCAGCATGATGGGAGTTGCAGTCTCTCCACATCCAGAAAGCCATTTGACCCCCACCAACGATGGATCTGAACCAAATGTGGCACAAATACCTATCAAGGCCAACCTTAAATACTAGAGGGGTTTGGGGAAGGGGGGCAATAACAGAGAATGATGGGAATTGCAATTCACCAACATCCAGAGTGCCATTGATTAAAATGCCAATTATTTTATGTTGCACTTACCAACAGGTGGTATAAATATAGCTTTTTCTGATGCATAACGAGGCATTTTTTGCATGTCATCTACTGTTGCCTCTAGTTCTTCAGTCAAATGTTTCCTTTGTTCGGACAACTCCTCCAGCCTGTGTGCTACAAAAAAAATAATAATAACAAAATATAAACCGACACAAAAATACCTAGTGAATGCTCCAATGAATAGGAACAAAATTCAAAATGACCTTTACAGATTGGAGAGCTGGGGCCAAAATAACAAAGAAGATCAGTGTAAGGTACTCCATCTAGGCAGGAAAAATGAATGTAAATAGTGTATTTATTTATTTATTTATTTATTTAATCTATTTATATCCCACCTTTCTCTAACCCAAAGGGGACTCAAGGCAGCTTACACAGAGACAATTATTCAATGCCTTAAAACACATACAATTCCAAAAAACTAAAATTATATTAGACATTAAACATTTTAAAACATTTATATTCCTGCATTGGCAGGGGCTGGAGTAGATGGTCTTTGTGGTGCCTTCCAGCCCTAAGTTTCTATGAAAATAACACATACTTGTAAAGTAGTACCCCAGTTTCAAATTCTTATATTTCAATCTGTAATCACAGCATGAGAAATGATAACATACATACCACTGACACTGCCTGGCTGGGTAGCTGCAAGATGTTGAGCCTCTTGTAGCTCTTTCTGATTAGATTCCAACTTTTCTAACAACTGTTGCTTCTTTTCAGATAGTTTATGCATTTTAGACAATTCCCTTTCTGAAAGAAGAAAATTTAAAACGTCAAATAAAAGAATTTCACTTGTAAAATCACATATAATTTCACACTTACCCTCCATGACCAACAGAAAATACGGGAGGGATTTGGGCAGGGGTTTTGGCCCTGGATGAGGGGATTTGCAGTTCACGTCACATCCAGGGAAAAATTCCAGAGAGCACTGTGAGCCCCATTGATAATGGATCTGGACCAAATTTGCTACATGTCCAACATGACCACCAGAAAATAATGGAGGTGTTTGGGGGGACTGGCCCACCATGTTGGTAGTTGTAGTCCACCCTACATCCTGAGAGCACTATGAACACCACCAATGACAGATCTGGAACAAACCTGGCACACAACCCACCCAAGACCAACAGAAATTCCTGGAGGGTTTTTCGGGACTGACTCAGCATGAGTCAACCTGCACCCAGAGAGCACTGTGAAAATCACCGAAGACCGATCTAGACCAAACATGGCACAAATGACCAAAATGATCAACAGAAAATACTGGAGAGGTTTGGTGAGCCTGACCCAGCATGATGAGAGCTGTGATCCAACCTGCATCCAGGGAGCACTGTGAACCCCATTGATTATGAATATCAACCAAACATGCACACAGAACCCCCTACATTGACCAACAGAATATACTGGAGGGAATTGGGGAGGGGGCTATGACAGAGGATGATGGGAAATGCAATCCACCCACATCCAGAGTGCCATTGATTAAAATGCAAATTACTTTATCTTATACTTACCAACAGGTGGTATAAATATAGCTTTTTCTGATACATAGCGAGGTATTTTTTGTATGTCATCCACTGTTGCCTCTAGTTCTGCAGTCAAATGTTTCCTTTGCTCTGACAACTCCTCCAGTCTGTGTGCTACAAAAAATTAATAACAAAATGTAAACCTATACAAAAAGAACTAGCAAATGCTCCAATGAACAAGATCAGAATTCAAAATGACCTTTACAGATTAGTGAGCTGGGTCCAAATTAACAAAGGATATCAGTGTAAGGTATTCCATCTAGGCAGGAAAAATGAAGGTAAATTGTACATATATTAATTAATTTATGTACTCTGTTTATATCCCACCTTTCTCTAACCCAAAGGGGACTCAAGGCGGCTTACACAGAGGAAATTATTCAATGCCTTAAAATATATACAATTCCAAAAAAATTAAACTTATATTATACATTAAACATTTAAAAACATTTATATTTCTGCATGGCAGGGGCTGGACTAGATGGTCTTTGTGGTGCCTTCCAGCCCTAAGTTTCTATGAAAATAACACATACTTGTGAAATAGTACCCAATTCCAAATACTTATATTTAAGTATAATTACAGCATGAGAGATGATAACATACATACCACTGACACTGCCTGGCTGGGTAGCTTCAAGTTGCTGAGCTTCTTGTAGCTCTTTCTGATTAGATTTCAGCTTTTCTAACAATTGTTGCTTCTTTTCAGATAGTTTATGCATTTTAGACAATTCCTTTTCTGAAAGCAGAAATTTTAAAACGTCAAATAAAAGAATTTCACTTGTAAAATCACATATAAATTCACACTTACCCTCCATGACCAACAGAAAATACGGGAGGGATTTGGGCAGGGGTTTTGGCCCTGGATGAGGGGATTTGCAGTTCACATCACATCCAGGGAAAAATTCCAGAGAGCACTTTGAGCCCCATTGATAATCGATCTGGACCAAATCTGCTACATGTCCAACATGACCATCAGAAAATAATGGAGGTGTTTGGGGGGACTGGCCCAGCATGATGACAGTTGTAGTCCACCCTACATCCTGAGAGCACTATGAACACCACCAATGACAGATCTGGACCAAACCTGGCACACAGCCCATCCAAGACCAACAGAAATTACTGGAGGGTTTTTCAGGACTGACTCAGCATGAGTCAACCTGCACCCAGAGAGAACTGTGAAAATCGCCGAAGATTGATCTGGACACACATTACCAAAATGATCAACAGAAAATACTGGAGGAGTTTGATGAGCCTGACCCAGAATGATGAGAGCTGTAATCCAACCTGCATCCAGAGAGCACTGTGAACCCCACTGATGATGAATCTGAACCAAACATGGCACACAGATCCCCCTTCTTTGACCAACAGAAAATACTGGAGGGAATTGGGGGAGAGGACTATGACAGAGGATGATGGAATTGCAATCCGCCCACATCCAGAGTGCCATTAATTATAATGCAAATTACTTTATCTTGTACTTACCAACAGGTGATATAAATATAGCTTTTTCTGATGCATAGCGAGGTATTTTTTGTATGTCATCCATTGTTGCCTCCAGTTCTGCAGTCAAATGTTTCCTTTGCTCTGACAACTCCTCCAGTCTGTGTGCTACAAAAAATTAATAACAAAATGTAAACCTATACAAAATAACTAGCAAATGCACCAATGAACAAGATCAGAATTCAAAATGACCTCTACAGATTAGTGAGCTGGGTCCAAACTAACAAAGGAGATCAGTGTACGGTGTTCCAACTAGGAAGGAAAAATGAATGTAATTGTATATTCCTGCATGGCAGGGGCTGGACTAGATGGTCTTTGTGGTGCCTTCCAACTCCGAGATTTTATGAAAATAACATATAATTGTGAAATAGTACCCAATTCCAAATACTTATATTTAAGTATAATTGCAGCATGAGAGATGATAACATACATACCACTGACACTGCCTGGCTGGGTAGCTTCAAGTTGCTGAGCTTCTTGTAGCTCTTTCTGATTGGACTCCAGCTTTTCTAACAATTGTTGCTTCTTTTCAGATAGTTTATGCATTTTAGACAATTCCCTTTCTGAAAGCAGAAATTTTAAAACATCAAATAAAAGAATTTCACTTGTAAAATCACATATAATTTCACACTTACCCTCCATGACCAACAGAAAATACGGGAGGGATTTGAGCAGGGGTTTTGGCCCTGGATGAGGGAATTTGCAGTTCACGTCACATCCAGGGAAAAATTCCAGAGAGCACTGTGAGCCCCATTGATAATGGATCTGGACCAAATTTGCTACATGTCCAACATGACCACCAGAAAACAATGGAGGTGTTTGGGGGGACTGGCCCACCATGTTGGTAGTTGTAGTCCACCCTACATCCTGAGAGCAATATGAACACCACCAATGACAGATCTGGAACAAACCTGGCACACAACCCACCCAAGACCAACAGAAATTACTGGAGGGTTTTTTGGGACTGACTCAGCATGAATCAACCTGCACCCAGAGAGCACTGTGAAAATCACCGAAGACCGATCTAGACCAAACATGGCACAAATGACCAAAATGATCAACAGAAAATACTGGAGACGTTTGGTGAGCCTGACCCAGAATGATGAGAGCTGTAATCCAACCTGCATCCAGGCAGCACTGTGAACCCCACTGATGATGAATCCGAACCAAACATGGCACACAGACCCCCCTTCTTTGACCAACAGAAAAAACTGGAGGGAATTGGGGAGGGGGCTATGACAGAGGATGATGGGAATTGCAATCCACCCACACCCAGAGTGCCATTGATTAAAATGCAAATTACTTTATCTTGCTCTTACCAACAGGTGATATAAATATAGCTTTTTCTGATGCATAGCGAGGTATTTTTTGTATGTCATCCATTGTTGCCTCCAGTTCTGCAGTCAAATGTTTCCTTTGCTCTGACAACTCCTCCAGTCTGTGTGCTACAAAAAATTAATAACAAAATGTAAACCTATACAAAATAACTAGCAAATGCACCAATGAACAAGATCAGAATTCAAAATGACCTCTACAGATTAGTGAGCTGGGTCCAAACTAACAAAGGAGATCAGTGTACGGTGTTCCAACTAGGAAGGAAAAATGAATGTAATTGTATATTCCTGCATGGTAGGGGCTGGACTAGATGGTCTTTGTGGTGCCTTCCAACTCCGAGATTTTATGAAAATAACATATAATTGTGAAATAGTACCCAATTCCAAATACTTATATTTAAGTATAATTACAGCATGAGAGATGATAACATACATACCACTGACACTGCCTGGCTGGGTAGCTTCAAGTTGCTGAGCTTCTTGTAGCTCTTTCTGATTGGACTCCAGCTTTTCTAACAATTGTTGCTTCTTTTCAGATAGTTTATGCATTTTAGACAATTCCCTTTCTGAAAGCAGAAATTTTAAAACGTCAAATAAAAGAATTTCACTTGTAAAATCACATATAATTTCACACTTACCCTCCATGACCAACAGAAAATACGGGAGGGATTTGAGCAGGGGTTTTGGCCCTGGATGAGGGAATTTGCAGTTCACGTCACATCCAGGGAAAAATTCCAGAGAGCACTGTGAGCCCCATTGATAATGGATCTGGACCAAATTTGCTACATGTCCAACATGACCACCAGAAAACAATGGAGGTGTTTGGGGGGACTGGCCCACCATGTTGGTAGTTGTAGTCCACCCTACATCCTGAGAGCACTATGAACACCACCAATGACAGATCTGGAACAAACCTGGCACACAACCCACCCAAGACCAACAGAAATTACTGGAGGGTTTTTTGGGACTGACTCAGCATGAGTCAACCTGCACCCAGAGAGCACTGTGAAAATCACCGAAGACCGATCTAGACCAAACATGGCACAAATGACCAAAATGATCAACAGAAAATACTGGCGAGGTTTAGTGAGCCTGACCCAGAATGATGAGAGCTGTAATCCAACCTGCATCCAGGCAGCACTGTGAACCCCACTGATGATGAATCCGAACCAAACATGGCACACAGACCCCCCTTCTTTGACCAACAGAAAAAACTGGAGGGAATTGGGGAGGGGGCTATGACAGAGGATGATGGGAATTGCAATCCACCCACACCCAGAGTGCCATTGATTAAAATGCAAATTACTTTATCTTGCTCTTACCAACAGGTGATATAAATATAGCTTTTTCTGATGCATAGCGAGGTATTTTTTGTATGTCATCCATTGTTGCCTCTAGTTCTGCAGTCAAATGTTTCCTTTGCTCTGACAACTCCTCCAGTCTGTGTGCTACAAAAAATAATAACAAAATGTAAACCTATACAAAAAGAACTAGCAAATGCTCCAATGAACAAGATCAGAATTCAAAATGACCTCTACAGATTAGTGAGCTGGGTCCAAACTAACAAAGGAGATATGTGTAAGGTGTTCCAACTAGGAAGGAAAAATGAATGTAATTGTATATTCCTGCATGGCAGGGGCTGGACTAGATGGTCCTTGTAGTGCCTTCCAACTCTGAGATTTTATGAAAATAACACATACTTGTGAAATAGTACCCAATTCCAAATACTTATAATTTAGTATAATTACAGCATGAAAGATGATAACATACATACCACTGACACTGCCTGGCTGGGTAGCTTCAAGTTGCTGAGCTTCTTGTAGTTCTTTCTGATTGGACTCCAACTTTTCTAACAATTGTTGCTTCTTTTCAGATAGTTTATGCATTTTAGACAATTCCTTTTCTGCAAGCAGAATTTTTAAAAGCCATCTAATAAAAAATTCACTTATAAAATCACATATAATTTCACACATACCCAACATAACCAACAGATGTATCTGGACCAAACTTGGCACACATGTCCAACTTTAAATACTTGATGGTTTTGGGGGCAATGACAGAGGATGATGGAAATTGCAATTAACCCACATTCAGAGTGCCATTGATTAAATTATTTTATCTTGTACTTACCAATAGGTGGTATATATATAGCTTTTTCAGATGCATAACGAATCACATTTTGCATGTCATCCACTGTTGCTTCTAGTTCTGCAGTCAAATGCTTCCTTTGCTCAGACAACTCCTCCAGCTTATGTGCTACAAAAAATTAATAACAAAATGTAAACCTACACAAAAATAACTAGTGAATGCTCCAATGAACAGGATTAGAATTCAAAATGATATTTACAGATTGGTGAGCTAGGCACAAACTAACAAAGGAGATCAGTTCCATCCAAGCAGGAAAAATGAATATACAGTAGAGTCTCGCTTATCCAACGTAAACGGGCCGGCAGAACGTTGGATAAGCGAATATGTTGGATAATAAGGAGGGATTAAGGAGAAGCCTATTAAACATCAAATTAGGTTATGATTTTACAAATTAAGCACCAAAACATTATGCTATACAACAAATTGGACAGAAAAAGTAGTTCAATACGCAGTAATGTTATGTTGTAATTACTGTATTTACAAATTTAGCACCAGAATATCACGATATATTGAAAACATTGACTACAAAAATGCGTTGGATAATCCAGAATGTTGGATAAGCGAGTGTTGGATAAGTGAGACTCTACTGTAATTGTATATTCCTGCATGGCAGGGGCTGGACTAGATGGTCCTTGTGGTGCCTTCCAACAATAAGATTCTATGGGGAAAAAACACATATCTGTAAAGCAGTACCTCAATTCCAAATACCTATATTTAAGTCTATAATTACAGCATGAGAGATGATAACATACATACCGCTGACACTCCCTGGTTGGATAGCCTCAAGTTCCTGAGCTTCTTGTAGCTCTTTCTGATTGGACTCCAACTTTTCTAACAACAATTGTTTCTTTTCAGATAGTTTATGCATTTTATACAATTCCCTTTCTGCAAACAGAAATCACATATAATTTCACCATAACAACATATCAGAGACTCACTATGATAAACAGCAATGAACCCTACAGGAATGCTCAGAGACCTATCATAATCCTTTCTGAGCTTTCTTTCAGATTCCTTCAGAAAGAGAACTCCTATCATTAAAAATCAAAAGGCATTGTATAATAATTCAAATTTTACTCTTTAATGCATGCTTTTTTGGTAGGAGAAAGCAGTAGTAAAACATGTGTTCCTAATGCAACACATAAACTGAAAATGGCATAAGCTGGATCCCTTGAAAATTATGTGAATGTGGGTGAATGTGCTACATACTTTGTTTATGTAAGCATATGTGCTACATACTTTGTTTATGGGTGCCTCTTCTTTGTAGATTTAATGCATTTTGAAACTGTTATGGTAGGTTCTTAGAATACACCACAAGCCTTACTTGAAGTGGGAAAAGAATAATGCATTTTTATTTTGGCTAGTCAGGCCTCTGAGTGGATCACTCCAACAAAAATTGCTGCCGCCCCCTGACACCTACAAAACAGTAACTTTTCTCTATTGATTAAAATTGCTTAAGCAATCAAGAGGGAACATACTGTTCATTCCCTGATGACATGGCGCCCCCTACTATCTCAAATGGCATCATGCAGGTGAAAATGTCTTTTCTGGTCACTTCAACACCACTTTAACTGCCATGGTTCAGTACTATGGAATCGTGGGACTTGTAGTGTGGTGAGACATCAGCACTCTTTAGCAGAGAAGGCCTTGTAAAACTAAAACTCCCAATTATGGTGCTTCGTTCCCCCCACTCTCCGGTTTAGTTATTCACATTTTTTCCACTATTGCAGGACAGCTGCATCCATAACCTCCACTAAAGTAGAGGGACAACTATAGTTCAAACTAGATGTTTCCAAATCTTGGTATGGGTGTCAGTGCCTTGCATGTGCTATTAGGAAACAGTTGCTTATGCAGTCACCCCCTCCACTTTCATGAACTTAATACTCTGTTTTGATTATTTGTGAGATTGAACACTGTCCCTATTTCCCGAATTTGGTGCTGCTGTGAGAACTTGCTCTTGTACAGCAACCCCATCCTCAGGAAGTGGAGTGAAGCAAGGAATCACTGCCCAGGCCATGCCCAACTCCTGAAAAGGGGCTTGCTTGCCATGAAACATTCATATGGCAGCCTTGTCCTCAAGAGATGAACAGGAGTCTTTTCAAGAGGCATTCATGCCATGTGGTTCTGTTTCTCCTAGCATTTCCTTTCCTTTGCCTAGGTAAGACAGACACTTGCACCATGAAGGAAGGTGAGGAAGCAACCCTGTGCCCACAATGGCACAGACCCTGGGGATCCGGTTACTCTTTTCCTCCTGGACAAGATGGGGACAGATCAGGGGAGATAGAAACATGTGGCACACAAGAACAGGATGAACTGTATCCATAGAGTAAGTGATGATATGAGCACCCACAGCAACAGTTCCTCATCTTTCTGTTTGTCATGTGTCCCCTCCATTTCTCTCTTTCTTTGCCCAGATAAAACAGACACTCGCAGCATGTAGGAAGTGGAGAAGGTGTCAGGACTCACAGGGTAAATAAAGTGGTGTGTGAGGCCAGCTCCTCCTCCCCTTCCTCTTGGTATCACAATGTGTATTCCCCCCTCACAGGGACCACAAAGGCACCCCAAAGATAATCATAGTTTTCAGATTCCATTTTATCCTTTCATTATCGCAAGGGTGCTGTTTCAATAACCTTGCGAAAATGGGTTTCTTGACAACAAGGAATGAGAATTCTATGATGAAGTTCTAGTGACAACAGTACATAGGACACACACCTTGCTCTGCAAGTCCTGGAGCATAAACCTGTGCCCTTTGCAGATCTTGTTCATTTGTTTCAAGAAGTGCAGTCAAATGCCTGCTTTGCTCTCGTAGCTCGTTCATCTTTTCATCTGTCAAACATAAATGCATTGTATGTTTAATGTAAACAATCAAGTTCAAACTGAATAGTACTTCTATTGCATATAACAAAGTAAGTGTATGACTGAAGGTGTTTTTAATTCACTGACCTGGAATTGATCATTTTTAGGCCAAGGCCTGTTGCTCAGACTATTCAGACTATGTGAAGTGGGGACCAGTTTTTAACAAAACATCATGTCTCTCCCCTCTACCATGGTGATAAGACTGTCTCCCCATACCATATTTTCCTTTGCCACTGTTGTCCCAATGGCTGCTCCATGGGCTGCTTCCCCTCCTACACTCTCCATGTGACCCATTCCCTCTGCCAGCAGGTAGATTATTTAAATGTTGCAAAAACCTCAATGCAATCCTCCCCCTCCCAATCAAAGGGCCTGACTCCTGGTCCAACCCTTGCTCCTCCATTCTGAAGCAGCTCCACCAAAGGGGAAACCCACCTTTGATGTCATTCCCCCCCAGATTTGGCAGTAACCCTGCCAGTGGTAAGCCCACTGCAGCAGGCACCCATCTTTTATCCTCTTGTATAGATGACAGGGCATCCTATGGCTTATTAACTAGTACCTAGGATGTGGCTGTGAAAGAAGAAAATGGAGCAGCCAGCAGTCTACCAAGGGATGTGACAGCAGGAAGCAAGAAGGCCTTCTATATCTGATCTTATACTGATACTGTACTTACCACTCACACTGCCCGGTTCGGTAACTGCAAGAGCTTCAGCTTCTTCTAACTCGTTCAAATTTGATTTTAAATTTTCAAGCAGGATGCTTCTTTGTTTTGTGAGCTCACTCATTTCCATTGCTGCAAGGTAAGAAACACTTTAACAGGTTTAGGAGGCAAAACATATGAATATATTAACTTTAAATCTTGAACGATAACAGTAATAATTGCTTATTAAAGAAGGACAACAAAAATCTTCACCAAATAGGTTTTTGTGAGAAATCATGATTGGCAGTCCCCAGGTTATGAACAAGATAGGTTATGTAGGTTTATTCTTAAGCTGAATGTGTATTTAAGTTGGAACAGGTACATTTTTAGGTGTACCTCCATATATATATATACACCTAAAAATGTACCTGTTCCAACTTAAATACACACATATATATAAAACTTTGGATTGCATAGAGAGGGGATAACACCCCTGTGGTGTTTGTTTTGCTGTTAGTATCTCTCTTCAGAAGATTTCACCTCACTTTCTGTCCCTGTGAGAATTAGATTTTGAAAAATCTAGCTTGTTGTGGAAACAAGGATTGATGATAAAGCTTCAGTGAAGACATCTTTTACCCATGATAATAACTTTTTCAGGAGTTTCAGAATTTCCCTTTCTAAGGATAGATTTCTCTCACTCCGTGTTTTCTCACCCCCGTTCTTAACTGTGATTCCAAACTCTGTGTTCACCTGTTCACAACCAGAACTAAATCAGGATGTGCATATATATCCATTTCTAGATCTCCCATAGCTTTTTCTAAAGCTGGCAGAACTGCAGATATGATTTTTACATATAAGAACCTCCCTAATTTAACATGTATCTTTGACATCTGTCATACTTGCCATTTTCTGTTAAGCTAACTTTAGGAGTCCTTATTTTATGCAGATCCTTTAGATTTTCTTCTAGATTTGCTTCCAGCTGTTCCCTTTCCTGTAACAGTTCTTTTACTCTGTACTCTGTAGAAAGGAAAACATTTTTTGCATGTAACAGTTTTTAAATTATTGACAGAACCTTATAATGAGATATATGAGATAAACAATCAAAAAGCAAACATTTTATTTGTATTATTGAGTGTGTAACCCTTCAAAATAAACACAAAGCAACCTCAAAAAGAAAACCATTATAAATCCAATTCATCAACTTATTACTTTCACAGTTGAAACATCTGGCTCAGGTAATACTGTAAAATGGTTCTGCCATATTATACAAAAATAATTGAAACTGATGTTCCTGGAATGAAGACTGCAAATCCTTTTTGTGCAGGGAAATACTCAGCAATTTTAATTTTTCATGATTGAAATATGCAATCACTTTTCACATAGTTTTGCTTATCCTTTTCTAAATTCTGATATACCTCTCTTTCAATTTACCCACAATCTGGCCAAATGCACACACGATCTAACCTTCCCTTCATTGAGCTACAGTGGCGCAATGGGTTAATCCTTTGTGCCATCTGGACTGCTGGCCTGAAGATTGGGTTGCTGACCTAAAGGTTGTTGGTTGAATCTGCGAGAAAGGGTGAGCTCCCATCTGTCAGTTCTAGCTTGCAAAGACATGAGGGAAGCCTCCCAGGAGAATGGTAACACATTCGGGCATACCCTGGGTAACATCTCTGTAGACGACCAATTCTCTCACACCTGAAATGACTTACAGTATCTTCTCAAGTCACTTCTGACACAATAAAAAATTGGGCTCTTATATTCAATGATTCCTGTTTAATAATAAGACTAGCCCACTACCAATTCTGGCTCTGTTTTGCTAAAATTACTCCTTTTTCTACTACACTAGTTAGCAATCTGCCATTATACTTTTCTTTCACTTTCTCTCTAAAGTCTTGTTTTGTTAGATTTCAAAATGGCAAAATGTATTTCATATTTCTCCAAACTGCATCTACATTTGTCTTTAATCGGTCTCAAGGTTTTGAACTAGGCATGGGCAAACTTTGGCCCTCAAGGTGTTTTGGACTTGAACTCCCACAATTCCTAACAGCCTACTGGGTTAAGTCCAAAACGCCTGGAGGGCTAAAGTTTGCCCATGCCTGGTTTAAACTGTTTCTTTTTAATACCATTAATATTTAATCCTATTTAATGTTTGTATATTTCTAGGTTTTAAATTGTATTGTATTAATTTTACTGTAAGCCACTTTGAGACCCTTTTTAGAGAGAAATAGTGGGGTAAAATAAAATGACGATGATGATAAACAATCTTGGAGACCTAGTTCAAGTTGAAAATAGGACTAAGGCATGGAAAAATAGGTGGTGCCAAATTAATAGGTGAAATATTAAAATACAAACATCGGATAATACTTACCATTCATTTCTGATGGCTCAATAGCTGCAAGAGCTTGCGCTTCTTTCAACTCCATCATATTTGATTCTAATCTTTCAAGCAATAAGCTTCTCTTTTCTGACAATACGCTGATTTTCCTGTCTAAAAAATCCACATGAATGTAAAACTAAGTTATTCTGAGTTAGATTACTGAGCCATCTAGCTCATCATTTATGGTGGCTGGCCTTCCCAGGCATCAGCTAGAAATCTTTCCCATGGTTGTTGTATGTCTTTCGGGCTGTGTGGCCATGTTCCAGAAGCATTCTCTCCTGACGTTTCGCCCACATCTATGGCAGGCATCCTCAGAGGTTGTGAGGTATGGAGAAAACTAAGCAAAGAGGTTAATATATATCTGTGGAAAGTCTAGGGTGAGAGAGGTCAGTGTGAATGTTGTGTAGTTAATCACTTTAATTAGCATTGAAAAGCTTATCTGCTGTCTTCTTCCTGCCTCTGGGGCATCCTTTGTTTAGAGTCGTTAACTACCCTTGGTTGATTCATGTCTGGAAATCCTCTGTTTTCAGAGTATTGCTTTTTATTTACTGTTCTGATTTTTGAGTTTTTTAATACTGGTAGCCAGATTTTGTTCATTTTCATGGTTTCTTCCTTTCTGTTGAAGTTGTCCACATGCTTGTGGATTTCAATGGCTTCTCTGTGTAGTCTGACATGATAGTAGTTAGAATGGTCCAGCATTTTTGTGTTCTCAAATAGTATTCTGTGTCCAGGCTGGTTCATCAAATGCTCTGCTATGGCTGATTTCTCTGGTTGAATTAGTCTGCAGTGCCTTTCATGTTCTTTGACTCTTGTTTGGGCGCTGCGTTTGGTGGTCCCTATGTAGACTTGTCCACAGCTGCATGGTATCCAGTAGACTCCTGCAGAAGAGAGAGGATCCCTCTTGTCCTTCGCTGACCGTAGCATTTGTTGGATTTTCTTCGTGGGTCTGTAGATAGTTTGTAGGTTGTGCTTCTTCATCAGCTTCCCTATGCGGTCAGTAGTTCCCTTGATGTATGGTAAGAACACCTTTCCTCTGGGTGGATCTTTGTCTTGACTCTCATGGCTTGTTCTTGGCCTTGCAGCTCTTCTGATGTCTGTGATGGAGTATCCATTGGCCTGTAGAGCCCAGTTTAGGTGGTTGAGTTCACCTTGGAGGAGGTGAGGTTCGCAGATTCTTTGTGCACGGTCTGTCAGGGCTTTGATTGTGCCCAACCAAGAAACCATGAAAATGAACAAAATCTGGCTACCAGTATTAAAAAACTCAAAAATCAGAACAGTAAATAAAAAGCAATACTCTGAAAACAGAGGATTTCCAGACATGAATCAACCAAGGGCAGTTAACGACTCTAAACAAAGGATGCCCCAGAGGCAGGAAGAAGACAGCAGATAAGCTTTTCAATGCTAATTAAAGTGATTAACTACACAACATTCACACTGACCTCTCTCACCCTAGACTTTCCACAGATATATATTAACCTCTTTGCTTAGTTTTCTCCATACCTCACAACCTCTGAGGATGCCTGCCATAGATGTGGGCGAAACGTCAGGAGAGAATGCTTCTGGAACATGGCCACACAGCCCGAAAGACATACAACAACCCTGTGATCCCGGCCATGAAAGCCTTCGACAACACAATCTTTCCCATCCTTCCCAGAAATTTATTTATTTACAGTATTTATATTCCACCCTTCTCACCCCGAAGGGGACTCAGGCCGGATCACATTATACACACATAGGGCAAACATTCAATGCCCATAAACACATCAAACAGAGACCGAGACAGACAGACGCAGAGGCAATTTAACTTTCTCCTGAGGGGATGTTCAATTCTGGCCACAGGGGGGAGCAGCTGCTTCATCGTCCACTCTGACGGCACTTCCTCATTCCAGGTCATAAATTAGTTAAACTTGCCTCCCCACTTTTATAAGTGGTACCTTATTTCCTACTTGATAGATGCAACTATCTTTCGGGTTGCTAGGTCAGCAACGAGCAGGGGCTATTTTTTATTTTTAATTGACGGGTGCTCACCCCGCCACGGGCTGGCCTCGAACTCATGACTTCATGGTCAGAGTGATTTATTGCAGCTGCTTAACAGCTTGCACCACAGCCCGGCCCCTGTGAACTACTGTTTACATCAAAGTTTTATACATTATTAATCCAATTTTACAAATATTTAATTTGGCCTTAACAATGAGCAGTGCTGGAATTCAAGTTTGTCATACTTGTCTAATATTCCAAAGGACGAAACACTTCAGGAAACTGATGTCTGCTCCTGGCTACAGTGCCAGGTGGAAAAACTGCGGATGCTTTAGCCAGAAACTTGACAGCTTCAGGTGGATCATCCTTGAACCTGACTTTATCCAAATGACAGAGAACTATGGATTGGGATATTCAGTTTCTATTCAATGTATGTTCTGCTATCCTTGATATAGTTTGGGCCCCCAGAATATGATAAAGAAAACACTTCATAATTTTGGTGCCAAAACTACACAAAATAGTACCCTAGCACAGTTGTGTTTATATAAAGCACCTCTGGTTCAGAACTAAAAATACCCATATATTCCCACCCAAATCTTAACATCTATTGGAAAGCTCCTGTTACAAATACTCTTGTCTTCTGAAGTGCTACGGACAGTGACAAGTAAGAAGTCCTTTAATTCTGTGAAATGTTACTTTTTGGCACACTTTCCTAAGGAGCTCAGCAAGCAATTATCCTACTTCTAATAAGAAAACTGATTTACACATTTTATAGGGCGATTTTCATGACTAAACTGATTTCCAGGAATAACTTTGTTGTTCTATTTTGCAGTGTTGTTTTTTTCTTTGCATTTTTCTGAATTTATTATTTTCTTTTATTGTATGCATTTTACCTTTCTAACCATAAGCACTCTGAGACTTTTGAGACTAAAATATGGTGTACATATTTGAACTAATTAATAATCATAATAATGCATTTTACTTTGACAGTTTTGTATTATGCTTTTGAGATGTAAGTAATATAATGTGATACCCACCAATGTCTTCTTTAAAGTCTTCCATAGCCTGTGCTTGTCGAAGATCTTCTAAGTCTAATTTCAGATTTTGAAATAAAACTCTTCTTCTCTCTGCCATCTCATTCCTTTCTTCCTCTGTGAAAACAGGAATATTTTAAAACTGTATCAGGAGCTACAGTCTTCTTTAGCATCTAAAACTGTGCCAGTCACAATAATAAATGACTAATTCTAGCCAAGATCATTTTCCATTTCAATGAAGTGGATTGTTCGGCCCGGGCTGTGGCGCAGGCGGGAGAGCAAGCCAGCTGCAATTAACTGCAATAAATCTCTCTGACCAGGAGGTCATGAGTTCGAGCCCCGCTTGGAGCCTATGTTTGTTTGTCTTTGTTCTATGTTAAAAGGCATTGAATGTTTGCCTATATGTGTAATCTGATTCGCCCTGAGTCCCCTTCGAGGTGAGAAGGGCAGAATATAAATGCTGTAAATAAAATAAATAAAATAAATAATCCCTTAAGGTTAAGAAATCCTCACTAAAGGGAGAGGTGGCTCTGGATCAAGTTTGCAGACGACACCAAACTGGGAGGGATAGCCAACACTACAGAAGACAGGAGCAGAATTTAAAACGATCTTGACAGATTAGAGAGATAGGCCTAAACTAACAAAATGAATTTCGCCAGGGACAAATCCTTCACCAGGGACAAGATACTTCACTTAGGCAGAAAAAAGGAAATGCAAAGATACAGAATGGGGGACGCCTGGCTCAACAGCAGTACGTGTGAAAAAGATCTTGGGAGTCCTCGTGGACAACAAGTTAAACATGAGCCTACAATGTGATGCGGAGGTGAAAAAAGCCAATGGGATTTTGGCCTGCATAAATAGGGATATAGCATCTAGATCCAGGGAAGTCATGCTCCCCCTCTATTCTGCCTTGGTCAGACCTCACCTGGAATACTGTGTCCAATTCTATGATTCTATGATGGACTTGGCCTGAATTGGGAAGGATAGATGTTGGGTTTGATGGTGAACTTCAAATACAGCGGGTGGCAAGAGACTCACAACACCATTCATTATTGCTGCTGCTTTACTCCTTACACAAGGAGATCTTTAATATGTTATCTGTGAACAGTGAAACTCTCAGAACACTTGCCATAATGTTTTCATAGAATCATAGAATAGTAGAGTTGGAGAGAATCATAGTATAGTAGAGTTGGCCTCATGGGCCATCCAGTCCAACCCCCTGCCAAGAAGCAGGAAATCACATTCAAAGCACCCCTGACAGATGGCAATCCAGCCTCTGCTTAAAAGCCTCCAAAGAAGGAGCCTCCACCACAGTCCGGGGAAGAGAGTTCCACTGCCGAACAGCCCTCACAGTGAGGGCTGTTCTTCTTTCCAAGATGAAGTTCCTCCTGATGTTCAGGTGGAATCTCCTTTCCTGTAGTTTGAAGCCATTGTTCTGCATCCTAGTCTCCAGGGCAGCAGAAAGCAAGCTTGCTCCCTCCTCCCTAGACTTCCTTTCATGTATTTGTACATGGCTATCATGTCTCCTCTCAGCCTTCTCTTCTGCAGGCTAAACATGCCCAGTTCTTTAAGCTGCTCCTCATAGGGCTTGTTCTCCAGACCCTTGATCATTTTAGTCGCCCTCCTCTGGACGCTTTCCAGCTTGTCAACATCTCTCTTCAATTGCGGTGCCCAGAATTGGACACATTATTCCAGGTGTGGTCTGACCAAGACAGAATAGAGGGGTAGCATGACTTCCCTGGATCTAGACGCTATACCCTTATTTATGCAGGCCAGAATCCTGTTGGCTTTTTTAGCAGCCGCATCTCATTGTAGGCTCACATTTAACTTGTTGTCCATGAGGACTCCGAGATCCTTTTCACACATACTACTATCGAGCCAGGCGTCCCCTATTCTGTATCTTTGCATTCCATTTTTTCTTCCGAAGTGAAGTATCTTGCATTTGTTAGTTTCGGCCCATCTCTCTAGTCTGTTAAGATCGTTTTGAATTCTGCTCCTGTCTTCCGGAGTGTTTGCGATCCCTCCCAGTTTGGTGTCATCTGCAAACTTGATGATCATGCCTTCTAACCCTTTGTCTAAGTCGTTAATAAAGATGTTGAACAGAACCGGGCCCAGGACAGAACCCTGTGGCACTCCACTCGTCACTTCTTTCCACTTCTTTGGGTTCGTTCGCTTAGCCAATTGCAGATCCACCTAACCGTAGTTTTGTCTAGCCCACATTTTACTAGTTTGTTTGCCAGAAGGTCATGGGGGGCTTTGTCAAAGGCCTTACTGAAATCCAGGTAGGCTACATCCACAGCGTTCCCTGTATCAAACCAACTTGTAACTCTATCGAAAAAAGAGATCAGTTTAGTCTGGCATGACTTGTTTTTGGTAAATCCGTGTTGGCTATTAGCAATGACCACATTTGTTTCTAAGTGTTTGCAGACCACTTCCTTAATGATCTTTTCCAGAATCTTGCCTGGTATCGACGTGAGGCTGACCGGACAGTAATTGTTTGGGTTGTTTCTTTTTCCCTTCTTGAAGATAGGGACCACATTCACCCTCCTCCAATCTGCTGGGACTTCTCTTGTTCTCCAAGAACTCTCAAAGATAATTGCCAGTGGTTCTGAAATAACCTCAGCTAGTTCCTTCAATACTCTTGGATGTAGCTGATCTGGCCCTGGGGACTTGAATTCGTTTAGAGCAGCCAGGTGTTCCTGGACAACTTGTTTCCCTATTTGGGGTTGGATTTCCCCTAATCCTTCGTCCATTCCATGTTGCTGATGCTGCAGGATCCTTGGCTTTACCAATACCATACCAGAATATATGTCTTGACCCAAGCTATTACTTCCTGCAATTGACTCATACATTTTACCTGATTGGCAATCTTCAGGAGCATGTATTTCCTGCAAAAGTTGTAGTGTTGCTGCAATACTTCCAAACAATTTTCTTTTCTTTTCTGTTTGCTCATCATCTGTTTCACCTACAAAGAGTGAAATATCTAAGGGGTCATATTATCACAGAAAAAAATAACATTCTCACTCTTTTAGTAAGAAGAAAATTATCTCAGACTGTATTGCATGTATTGCATCCCACTCTGGAACCAATTTTTGTGAAAAACATATAAATAACATCAGTACATAAATGCAGTTTTTAGAACCCACAGTCTGCATTCATTGGGATTTGTTCCTAAGCAAACATTCAATGAATCACAGAATTAACTGTTACGCACAGTTGTCTGGAGTTAGTTGTGCCTCTAATGTAGTGTCTGACTGACATTCTTTCACTATGGAGGAGGAAAGAGAAAACCTGATTTATCTAGATCAGTGGTCTTCAACCTGTAGTTCCCCAGGTGTTTCTGGCCTACAACTCCCAGAAATCTCAGCCAGTTTACCAGCTGTTAGGATTTCTGGGAGTTGAAGGCCAAAGCATCTGGGAACCACAGGTTGAGAACCACTGATCTAGATCTTCCTGGTATTAATTTGCATTTTGAAGCAAAGCAGTTTGAAAAGATAGCAGAAACTGTATTTAGTACCTGATGCACAATCGGTCATACAAGCCATTTTTTGTAGTAATCCAAATGGAAGATTAGAAAGACATTGAGTACTAGATTGTACTTTGTTTTTTTAAAAAAAAAGACAAACATTCCAAAACTTCCATTTAACAGATTTATGGAACAATGTGAGATGTAGTCAATAGTATTATGTATATTTGTGTGTGTGCGCGTGTGTGAGAGAGAGATTCACAAATTAATAAATGCAAACGTAACACAACGATATCTCAAGATTACCGATTATTACTTGCTAGCTTTTGATGTTACTGTCTTTCTACTTACCAATTTGCATTAGCCCATCTGGAATAATCAGCTGATCCAGTAATTGCAGTCTCTGTCTATCTGATATTTCTTCGATTTGAGTGGCAAATAGAAAGATTAGAATCATGGGGAAATACAATTACTGATAGGTTTTGAGTCACATGCTAATAATTAATAAAATGTTATATTTGCTGCTATACTTCCACTAAAGACAGAAGGGAAACTTTGTGAGATTTTCCATCTCTCTGGGACAATTACAGAATGTTTCCTTTAAAATTAGTAAGAAGAATACAACTGCTGGCCCCAACCACTACAGATCCACTGAATAAATTGTTTGGATGGCAAATCAACACTTAAGTAAATCCAGTTGGTTGACAGGAGTAACATGTATTACGGTTTAGCTTGCTTGATCGGCTTGGCACAAGAGGATAGATAACCCATAAGTAGTGGATTGAGGCAAGTGGCTTCTGGTGTGAGAGAATCGGCCGTATTCAAAGACGTTGACCAGGGGACACCCGGATGTGTTACCATCCTGCAGGGGGCTTCTCTCATGTCCCCGCATGGAAAGCTAGGGTTGACAGACAGGACCTCATCCTGTCTCATGGATTCGAACCAGAAGCGACTTCACTTCTGACACGATTTTTAAAAAGTAGCGGATTGCTCCTTCAAATTGTTTAAGAATGGATTTACCCCATAAATTCTAAGGGTGCATCTACGCTGCAGCATTAATGCAGTTTGTTACCATTTTAACTGGCTTTGCTCAATGCTATAGAATCATAGAGCTTTACTGATGCCTCTTTAAGCTACAACTCCCACAGTGCCATAGCATTGAACTATGACAGTAGAACTGGTATCAAAATTACAGAAGTAGCTAATTGAGGTTGAACAGAGAATATGAATGCTTCCATCACAGGGACTGTAATGTTGCTACAATTGTGATTTCATATTCTAAGGAACTCTAATCGATACTTACCCATCCCTTTGCCAGGTTCTAGCAGAAATTTTGCTAAAGTTTCTGCTTCAGGCATTCCTTGCAGCGCTATCAGACGATCTGCAACTTGAAGCATTTTCTTATTGACCAAGTCCTTGACTTCATCCTCTGTTTAAAAAAAATGACAGAGAAAAGCATTTTGCTGCTGTTTTCTCTTATTATGACTCGAAAGAACCCCAAAAACTAAAGTTATCACTAGAACAATGTTATTTGTACGTTTGTAAACAGCAATTTTCATTTACTTTGTTCAAATGTGTGCATATTTTATTTATACAGATAAAGAAATTATATTTCGTGCCAAGAGCATGGCATCAGATATGATGATCTATTTCCAGTGGGGTGATATCATTCCTTTATGGATTCATCACTTGTCCTATGTTATTTTAGTGCTTAAATTGCATGGAGAAAAAGATTCTCTGCGAAGTTATAATTTAAGAACCTCCCAAGGCTGCTTTCTACAGCTGTAGTAGCACAGGCGGAAGGAAAACATTCAGTCTCAAGATAAATACATGGCATAAACAAATATCAAAGTATAGCATGCACTTTGGGTATGGGACAAAATATTTATTATGCTTTCTTGTTTTCAGCTCATACTATTTTGATTGCCACATTGGCAGGCTTCTATAGCAGGCATGGGCAAACTTTGGCCTTCCCTCCCACAATTCCTAACAGCCTCAGGCCCCTTCCTTTCCCCCTCAGCTGCTTAAGTCAGTTTTCAACCTGCAACTAAAATAAATTCTAAAATCTAGAAATCGTTGTATCAGTGATTTCCTGTTTTCTAAAAACAGCTTGAGAGATGTTTTCGCGTGCCTTTATGAACAGTTGTTTCAACTCAAACACAAAAAAATAATAATTACCTGTTAATTCTACTGAATCTTTGTGAAATCTCGGAAATTTTTTTTCTAAAATGACAGACTATGAAAAATAAGAAAAATTAATACACACCAAAAAAAATTAAGTCATCCTTTGGTACGTGCCGAAAATGTGTTACTTTAACTACAATAATAAATACAACTTTGGGGAATCATGTGCTTGTAGGTACCGCTCATAATTTTACCTTACTATTCTATTTTAATACTACATTATGCAATCAATATGCTACTGAAATGGATCAATGAAGAAAGTCTTACGTAAAGCTTTAGAAAATTTGAACTAAAAATTAAGACTGCTGTCTGGTCAGAATACACTAACAATGCATGAGTATTTGTAAACAAAACAAAATACTGTTATTTTCAAACCCACAAGATTTCACTACTCTCTCACCCAGCAGCTATCTTGATCATAAATACTTTCTCTCACTGCTATTTGAATGTAACTCTATAGACAAATATACTGAGTTGTTTCAAGAGATAATACTGCACCCTGTACTCCTTGACAAAGACAGACATCCTCTCCTTTGCAGCAATCACAGTTGTACATTCCCTTTTTGGAGAGAAAGCAGCTGATAATGTCCCTTTTATTACAGGAGTCATTCCAAATGAAGGAGGTCTTTTAGACATAGGGAGCGTCCAGACAGGAGTAAAACCCACGCCAAAGCGTGTTTAGAAACCCCACTTCGGTGTGGGCTTTAGTTCCCACAAGCCCCCCAAAACCCAGGCTTTCCTGGAGAGGGTGGCTACATGCCATCCCAATGCCTGACAAAATAACCCCCTAAAATAAAACATTAACTGGCCACCATTATGTTCCTTCTCAAACACTCGCTTGAGTGAGAAAATTATGCGCCAGGAGATGGGGTGCGAGTAGGTGTCCTAGTGCATCATTTCCTCATGACAGGAAGGTGCAAGGAGGAACATAGTGGCCGGTAAGTTTTTTTATTTTATTTTAAGGAGTTATTTTGGGGGTTGAGGGGAGGGGAATGGAATTCAAAAAAAACGAGATAGCAGTCTGGATTGGGCCCAGGGATTGTATGATGCAGACCCCGGGCCCAATCCACACAGGGCCCACACCTGGAAAGACCCAAATCTTTCCTAAGATCTGGATCTTACCAGGTGTTTAATTAATTCAGAAAAAAATCAGTGAAACCCTGATTATTCTGAATTAATTTGGTTTTACTAAACGCATTGTTTGGACATCTCTGGTAAAACCGAGACAGTTCCTGGTTTTTTAGCCTGTCTGAATGGGCCCATAGTTTCTTCCAGTCCAGTTGATATTTTCACTTCAAATTTAGAAGGAAGCGACGAAACTTTTCTCTTCACTTACAGGAACTTTCCCTTCTTCTTCAGTACTGAGTTCAGGAGAAGGGGTAATTTCCGTTTTCTGTTCTTTTGAGTCTGGTGAAAGCATTTCATCAGGAGACTTATCTAAAACTGCTATTAATTTTTCTTTCTCAACTTCTTTGGATTCAGGCAAGTGCTTCTTTTCTACCCTAGGAGGCAATGGTTCTAAATGTGAGCGTTCTAATACTTATTTCCCTGCACTTTAAGAAATAACAATATTATCAAATAAGAGTTATAAAGAATTCTGATACATTTGAATTATATAGGTTTTGTTTACTGCAGAATTATAGATCATACGAGTAGAGCAGAATGGTCATAAATGAAGACTAGCCCCATGTTCTGCCATCTAGGACATCAAGTGTACTAGGACATGATGTCAAGAGGTTTCTCAGCCTGATAAATCTTACAATTTTTTTATCCCTTGTCCTTTTCCATAAATAGCAATCCAGAGGAAAGTTAGGTTGACATACCTGAAGTGTTAAAATCTAATCAAACAGAATGCAGAAACTATGTATGTATCCTTTGAATCCAAAGTCAGTTCATATTCATGTCATCCCATTTTCAAAATGCCCATTTCAAAATATTATCACTGGCAGAAACACTCCTGATGGTAGCTTTCTGTCCATCAGTCTCTTGTCAAACTGTACAACCATGGACAAGATGTTGAGTTTAGGACTACTCTTTGAATCAAAGTTGTTTATTTTTTTTCAACTGTATAAAAACTGGATTCATTGCTCCTATTCTAGTTTCTGTGCACCAAAAAGGAAGTATCTTGGTGCTCTTTTTCTGTTTAACAAAAGTGTTTCAATTCAGTTGTTCAGTTAGTATTTTGTAAAACATGTTTCTACTTTAAAACAATTACGGGAAAATCTTCCACAATGTTTTCATTTAATTAAATGCCAAAAATTGATATTGATTCCCTTAATGTGTGTGTTGCTGTGTGCCTTCATATTACTTCCGATCTATGTTGACCCTAAGGTGAACATGTGGTGGGGTTTTCTAGGCAGCATTTGTTCAGAGGGGATTTGCCTTTGCCTTCTTCATCTGAGGGAGCGAGAGTGTGACTTGCCCAAAGTCACCCAATGGGTTTCCATTCATGAGCGGGTAGTATTTGAACCTTGGTCCCCAGAGTCCTCATCCAATGTTAAAACCACTATGCCACACTGACCCTATTGAAGGCCTATACTTGCCATTACTGCAGCAAAATTTTACTTCTAAATTTATTTCCAATACCTTGCAATTATTAACAGTATTTTGGAAGTGTGAATGAAGCCAACAAATCACTGGAGTTCTTTCTAGTTATTTCTAAAAGTAATTCATTTAATATGATGTCCATATCGGAACTTGGAACATGTGGTGGTTATACTGTACAATATAAATGTTAAAAAATTGGAAAGAAGCAAGGAATTTGGAGAACACTCGTTCTGTTTTCTAGGTCATATGTGAGTTGGCCTGGTATCCATAGCATACTTCCTCCTTAAAGATATGGCAGGTATTCTGCAAAACACGTGGACTTGTGCTGTCAGGTCTCGGGATTTTTGCCCTGCTTTTTAAATTTGCATTTTGACACGGTCTGGCAGTGCCCCAAGGCAAAGCTATCACAGGGTTCTGTGGGGGTTTTGTGAACATTTGTTCAGAGGAGGTTTCACTTTAACTTTCCTGAAGTTGAGTGTGTGACTTGTCCAAGATCACTCAGTAGATTTCCATTACTGAGTGGGAATTTGAACCCTGGTCTCCAAAGTTGTAGTCCAATGATTAAACCACCACACCATCATTGTTCTGTTTTTTGTTGCCTTGGAAATGTTTTGGTGTTTATCATTTATCAAAACATTTTGACTATAACATTGCTTTACCAACTCATCAGACGGGCCCATTTGCTCCTCGTACACTGCTTCCTTTTCATTTTCGGCATGGAGCCCTACACACGATGCACAGGCGCTTCTAGTCAGACCCCATGCCAAAAAGAGAGCAAAAGCAATGCACACCCAGCTATATTCCTGTGTTGCCTTCCCTGCAGTGGCGGGAAGCTGGGCAGCAACACTTCCCCCATGGGATGAGGGACAAGGTAAGACAGGCAATGGCATGGAGTGGCAGCTTCTCCGAGCCTCCCACTAGGAGCCCATGGATTAACCCTCATGTGGGGCGAATCCATGCGACTTATTGATAAGGGTCATGAATCTGTTTGTCAGCTTGGAGAATCATAAAGTCCATGTTTTCTGAGCAGCCCAAATGTTTATTAGCACTACTGTTTTTGGAAATATTAACAGTCACTGTGATAGTTATCAGTCAACAGTGCATCTAATGTGCTTATAGTTTGACACTTTTGGGGATAGCTAATTATACATGGATTTCAATATATGGAGCAATGTATCGAGAAATCTTCAACCTCCAAAGCCTTGACTCTTCTTCCATGCAGCAGTGATTGTGGTGAAAGAGGACCAAAACAACACGATTGCACTGTCATAGGATTTGACACAGCACCACATAGGATACCCACAAATAGAAGCAGGCCAAGGAAAAGGTAGCCTGTTTTGTTCTAATTCTCAGTACTTTATGGCCTCACGTTGCACAGGAAATGGCATATTCTGAGCTCTTGAATAATATTTCTGCCTTTGTACAATTTTTATAACTAAAGTGCACAATACATGCTCACTGACTCCCCCCCCCCACCCCATCACCACCACCACCACCACTGGATACCTGACAATTTAATGCCTGACGAAGCACTGAGCCACACATTATTCTATGCCATGAAGTAGAAGACACTCTCCTGGAGACATAAGGATATGATTTGGGTTGTCCCAAAGTTTGCTAAATGTTACACAACTCAAGATCCTTATCTGAGTGCATGTTCTTGCTATTATTAGCTATTATTGACACCAACTTGACAAGAATTTCTACTATGTTTTTGGTTAGCTGACTGTATGTCAATATTTAAAGGACATTATCTGGAGCAGCTGATATGTAATTTAGAGAAGGTATTGTGATATCCCCATGTTTCCCATTGTCTTTTTAGTTCATTGTGGCTGCTTGAGAGCATCTTATAAGCAAATGAAGTATTAAGTCTAACACAAATTCTATGTCATAACAGATACTCTCCTAGAGCTATGGAAAGTATTCCCCCACCAAAAAATCACTTTTATAGCATTGCATAATTGACTTGCTGCCAGGGCCAGCCCTAGGTAATTTTCAAGTGTAAGCAAACAGAATTTTGGCGGCCCGCCCCCAAACCAATCACTGAAAAATAAAAGCGTTGGATAAGGAAAAATGTTGGATAATAAGGAGGGATTAAGAAAAAGCCTATTAAACATCCCATTACATTATGATTTTACAAATTAAGCACCAAAACATGTTTTACAACATTACATGTGGCGTATGTAGAGGGTGGGTGGCCATCTGTCAAGAGTGCTTGGATTGTGTCCTGCATGGTAGAAGGGTTGGACTGGATGGCCCTTTGGGGTCTCTCCAAACTCTTGGATTGTATGGTAGTATTATGATTATTATTGTTTTTATTATAAGTATGATTATTATCATTATTATGTAGAGGTTGGACGGCCATTTGTTAGAAGTGTTTGGATTGGTAGAAGGAAGTTGAACTGGATGATTCTTAGGGGTCTCTCCTAACTTTAGGATTCCATGATGTTATTATTGTTGTTATTATTTACAGGCTGGATGGCCATCTGTTGGGTGTGCTTGGTTTGTGTCCTCTATTGCAGAAATGGTTTTGGCTGGATAGGGTTTAGGGGTCTGTCCTAACTGTATGATTGTCTGATGGGATTATTGTTATTATTGTGGAGGTATTGGATGGCCATCTGCAAGGAGTGTTTGGATTGTGTCCTCTATGGGAGAAATGGGTTGGACTGGATGGCCTTTAGGGGTCTGTTGTAACTGTTTGATTCTGTGATGCGATGTTTATTGTTATTGTTATCATTATTATTATTATTATTATTATTATTATTATTATTATTATTATTATGGAGAGGCGAGTGAAGGAGCGTGGAGGAGGGGGGGTGAGTTTCACGTGCTGGGCCTGTCCCGTGCAAGTGCACATGGTTTTTAGGGGGGTTTTCGGTTTGTGTTGGCCACGGATATTGATGTGAATTGTGGCTTAGTCGTCTAAACCCAGCCACAAGGGGGTTGGGTTGTGTTGTTAAGTTTCGTGGTTCTGGGTGTTATAGTTTCTTTGTTTAGATTAAGGTAAAAATGGACAGACCATTTTATATATACTGTATATAGATCAACAGAAAAAGCAGTTCAATACATGCTAATGTTATGTAGGAATTACTATATTTGCGAATTTAGCACCAAACATTGAACTGGGATATAGGGCAGTGTGGCCTCAGATAACCCAGTTCAAAGCAGATATTGTGGGTTATTCAGCTTTGATATTCTGGGTTATATCGCTGTGTGGAAGAGCCCTGAGGGTCCTTAGGAATCCATAGGAATTAAAAGGCCACCTCTAAAATCAGGACAGTAAATAAAGGGCAACACTCTGAAAACAGGGGAAATACAGACAGGAAACAATCAGGGCCAACTAACACCTCCCAACCAAGGATGCCCCCAGGGAGGAAGCAGCCAGGCTTTGAACCTGCAAGGCCATTAAATGCTAATCAAGCTGGCCAATTGCAACATTCACACTAGCCTCAAACAGACAAGAGCTCTTTCTCCCACCCTGGTCTTTCCACAGATATATAAACCCCACTTACCTAGCTTCCAACAGACCTCCCAACCTCTGAGGATGCCTGCCATAGGTGTGGGTTTATCGTCAGGAGAGAACGCTTCTGGAACATGGCTAGGCAGCCTGGGGATCTGGCCTTGAGGGTGAAGGCTAGGCCGCGGCCGCAGAGGCAGGCCAGGCTGTGGAGGCAAGAAGGCCATGCCTGGGTGGAGGTGCCTCAATGGCGCCTCCTAGGCGATGGCACCTTCAGAAACCGCTTACTTCGCCTAATGGTTGAACCGCCCCTGCTTGCTGCCCAGAATTATCCCATGTATTGTGAAGCCAGCTGGCATTAGTCCCAGAGACTAGGAATGAAACTTTGGTTGCTTGCTGTGAAAAAATTGCCAGGCACTTCAAAATTCTTTATATTCTCTCAGAATTTGACACCACAATGGCAATACAGTAGAGTCTCACTTATCCAAGCCTCGCTTATCCAAGCCTCTGGATTATCCAAGCCATTTTTGTAGTCAATGTTTTCACTATATCCTGATATTTTGCTGCTAAATTCGTAAATACAGTAATTACAACATAACATTACTGCGTATTGAACTACTTTTTCTGTCAAATTTGTTGTATAACATGATGTTTTGGTGCTTAATTTTTAAAATCATAACCTAATTTGATGTTTAATAGGCTTTTCCTTAATCTCTCCTTATTATCCAAGATATTCACTTATCCAAGCTTCTGCCGGCCCATTTAGCTTGGATAAGTGAGACTCTGGCCAGATTGGGAAAAGTGGCCAATGCATACTCAAATGATGAATTAATGCACATAGACTAAAAGCAAATGGTGAAAGGTGAATGTATTATTTGTTTATGCTGAATCAAACATTCCTATTAGATGTCTCCTTAATGCCTAATAAGACTGCAGAACATACTGGAGCTCAAACCATCTTATTTATTCAGCAGCAAGACCCGGCATCCTGTTTTGGTTTTATTTCACGCCGCATGGAAGTTTGAGAAGTATTCTTCAAAAGTTTTCAGGAATTCTTTTAGAACCTAAAGAGCAACCCGGGATTAATTTTAATAGGATATTGTTTCAGTGCCCTTAAGAGTTAATATTTCCTATATTTATTATGTTAAAGTTGAAAGCATCTCTCACCACCTTACACAAGGAAATTCAGACTAATGTTATTTTTAAAACTTTGGTATATACAAAACTATCCAATTTCCCATTTGGTTTAGTAAAACATCAAGAAGGGGAACATCATAGAAATACATATTGCCAATAGTAACTTCTCTTAAGTGGCTAATGCCAGCTACAGTGGCACTTTTTTGTAGCACCATTGCTTGAGCACTGACTCCCCACCACCACTCCCATGCCTATGCCTGTTATAGTATTTGCAAATTTAAAAACATCCAAAATATGTTTAGCATTAGGTCTAATTTGGAATGCAATCTTTCAAAAGCAGCAATCAGTAGTGTGACCTCATAATCTTCTTTTTAAAAACACAATATAAAAGAAATGCCACTACATATGCTCTGAGTAAATATCTAAATTGCATGAACATCTAGAGACTTGTTTCTTCCAATCTCCTCCAGCACCTATTATTTACTTTTTTAAATATTTAGATTTTCTCTAATATTTTCCAAAGTAACAATCAATTAAAAGACAAAAATATATATTTAAAAATTGAAAAATTACAAAATAAAAGCAAATCATATTATCAATAGACAGATACTCAAGACATAAGACTGCAGACAAAAAAAACCAGATAGAAATTGAGTATTAAAGGTTTAAATCTTCATAAGTGGTTCTTCTTTTGTGATAAATCAATGGAGACATATTGTCAAATTTAAAACTGCTGGGAGTCCACAAATGAGAAAAGTAAAGTTAACCACAGAGTCCAGGAGAAGGACAAGCAAAGTACTTGGTTGGGGGATATATGAACAAATATTTTGCTATTGGCCTTAACAAGTAGGATTAACAGATGACCCTAGAATAAACTCACAGAATCAATTAAACTAACCTAATACATATTTCATAAGTTCAATGGATTTACTGTAATTAGGACAAATGTAAGTCATTAGTTGCTATCTTAGAACCACAAAGCTACGATACTGAAATGCAATAATCGTGTAACAATATGTAAATGAATGGCTCAAATATTTTGTACTATTTTAAATCTGTATTTAATTGCTTATGTTTTATTCTTTTGTATTGTTGTGTATTGGCATCAAATTCTGCCAGTTTTGTAAGCCGCGCTGAGTCCCTTCAGGTGAGAAGGGCGGGATAGAAATGATGGAAATAAATAAATAAAGCAGAGCTCAGTCCAACAACACCAACAACCACTAAAGGTGCATCTTTACTGGCATGTTAGGGTCATCTCCCTGGTGGTTACATGACACACGGAGTCATGGATATCCAGAGTGCCAAAGCAAATGGAGAAGGAAGCATGGAGGGGGGGGGGGGGGGAAGCAATTCTTCCCTTCCCTCTTTCTTCTCTTGCATCTCCTTGGTACTCTGGATATTATCAATCCAGGTGCCAAGTACTGTCCAGGTTAATTTTTGTGCTTTGTGGACACTGCAAACAGTAGATCAAGGGAGGCAAAATAAGGGTCACAGGCAAGTGATGCTAAACTGTTTCAGATACTGCTCAGCCATACAGCCACCATCCAATTGCTGAGGCAGTCTGGCAGTGTGTAGTGCAGCCTCTGACAATGCTGATCAGAGTACTTCACTCTAGATCAGAATTGGCTTTTCTGCCCTGTCAAATAGGTTCAACCTAAGAAGTGATCATTCCTGATTGATCTTTGTTAAGAGATATTTTAGAAAATCTGAATGAAATGAATATGATTTTTTCATCCCACATTTTTTGTATATTTGAAGGATCATTTTCTAACAGTAAAAACAATACAATATACAATTTACACTATTATAGAGTGAAATAACTTTGCAATAACATATCTAGGAAATACTTAGACATCATGAAATACCACATAGTCAACTGAATTTTGTGAAAATTAAGTACAGTGTCATGTGACCATTTAAAAATACCCGTTGGGGTTCTCAGTGTTGTTAATGTTGCTCACCACCAACATAAATAGAACAAGAACTAGGAGAATACGCACTTAGAACATACGGTACAGGTTCCCTATATACCAGCATTTCAATGCAACTGGAAGAAACTACAATAACTGAGTTTAATCAAAGACAGCTCATTCTGACTCACATAAAATGCTGTTTGAAGAGGGATATGAGTGTATACAGGCAGTCCCCAATTTACAAACTTCTGACTTAACAACAGACTCATAGTTACAAACGGGTGTGAGACAACAGGAAGTGAGAAAAATCAGTAAATTAAACCTAATATCAATAAATTAAACTACACGTAGACAAACAAAATTACATAATAACATAAAAATCTGAACAAACATCCATAATTAATTTACAACAGCCAACTAGTGTTCACTAGCTTCCTTGGGGTGTACTTATGTTGCAGAATCAATGCAGTTTGACACCACTTTAACTGGGCTGGTTCATTGCTATTGGGTCCTGGGAGCCGTAGGATCCAATAGCAATGGGATACTGGGAGCTGCAAGATTACAAGGTTTTTAGCTTTCTCTGCCAAAGAATCAAAAGTGGTTTGGAGGGATCCATAGGAAGAAAATGGAAAAGGGGTTTGGAGAGATATCGATAGGGGAAAAAAAGGAAAGTAGGGTGGAGAGATACAGACATGTTTTGGCTCGGTGCTAAGATTTCATGGTAGGCAGGGAGGGGAGACTATGAATTGTTTGCAACTCTGAGTCGGATGTTTGCAATTCTGAGACTGCCTGTACATATAGCCTAATGTAAAACATCACAATATTTAAAATAAGACCTGTTTGGAATGTTCTGCAAAAAACAGTCAAAGAAATTTTTTATAGCTTACAAGGTTCAAGTAAACTGTCCTTAGAAAATAGTAATATTAAATCTATATGTGTGATTCTGCAAATGGAACCATAAATTAAAGCCACAAAACGAAGAAGTCATTGTGGCTTCTAGCTGTGATTCCAAGACTCTTCGAGACAACAGGATGCCTTTGGAGTCAGATATTGCTCAACATTTTTCAACACATCTAAACATGAAATCAAAGCTGATAAACACCAAGAGTGTCTAGCACATTGGTAGGAAATACTGGAAAACAGCTCTATGTAATTTTACCACTATAGTATGAAATTTCAAGTATGCCTACCCTTTTCGATGCTTTTTCATTTCCCCAGAGTCCTTAGATTTTGGCACGCCTTTGGAATCAGCCTTTGAAGGCAAAAACATTATTATAAAATTATAGGCCTATACGTATATGTCGCATATATATTAATCATTCTTCTGCTTAACCAAAGTCTTAAGCTGCCTTGTTGCTACACGAACGTATTTCAAAAGGTATGCTTACTCACACAAAGTCCAATGAAAGGGAAGCAACATTGTTGTGGGAGAAAGATACCATATTTCTTCAATTCTAAGACGCTACTAATCATAAGAAGGTGAACTAAGCCATAAAATCTGAAGAGAGCTTGGAGAAAAAGAATGCAAAAAAGCCAAGGTTTCTGACTGTGCTGCTGCAACAGTAGAAGAAAGAAACGGAAGCTTTTGGCACAATGGCCTATTTATATCTTTGGGGAGAATGGGTGGGGAGAGTGGGTGGGGCTCCCCCCCCCCAAAAAGTGGAGCTCCCCCCCCCCAAAAAAAGTATCAATTTAGTGGTCTAGAACAGGCATTGGCAAACTTCAGCCCTCCAGGTATTTGGACTTCAACTCCCACAATTCCTAATAGCCTATTAGCTGTTAGGAATTGTGGGAGTTGATGTCCAAAACACTTAGAGGGCCAAAGTTTGCCTATGCCTGGTCTAGAATGTTCCAAAGTGCTCTGTGCATGCACAGAACACTCACACATGTAAGTTCACAGAGACCGCAAAGAAGAAAAGCTTTGTGTTGTCAAAGGCTTTCATGGCTGGAATCACTGGTGTGAGTTCTCCAGGCTGTATAGCCATGTTGCAGAAGCATTCTCTCCTGATGTTTCATCCACATCTATGGCAGGCATCCTCAGAGGCATTGTGAGGTTTGTTTGAACCTAGGCAAGTGAGGTTCATATATCTGTGGGTGGGAGAAAAAACTTTTATTTGTTAGAGGCAAGTGTGAACGTTGCAATTGGCTACCTTGGTTAGCATTGAATTGCCTTTCAGCTTCAAAGCCTGGCTGCTTCCTGCCTGGGAGAATCCTTTGTTGGGAGGTATTAGCTGACCCTGATTGTTTCATGCCTGGAATTCCTGTTTTTGAGTGTTTTTCTTTATTTACTGTCCTGATTTTAGAGGGTTTTTTGATACTGGTAGCCAGATTTTGTTCATTTTCATGTTGAAATTGTCCACATGCTTGTGGATTTCAATGACTTCTCTGTGTAGTCTGACATGGTGATTATTAGAGTGGGCCAGCATTTCTGCCATGGAAGTGGGTGAAACATCAGGAGAGAATGCTTCTGGGACATGGCCATACAGCCGGAAAACTCACAGCAACCCTAGAAAAGCTTTATTTATATACAGGCAATCCACAAGTTACGAACATCTGACTTATAAATGACTCAGTTAAGAACAGGGAGGCTAAACAACAAGAAAAGAAAGAATCTACCCCTCGGAAGGGAAATTTGCTCCTGGAAGAGTAATCATGGAGAAAAGGTGTATCACCAATCCTTGTTTAACATTGAATAAAACTTTTCAAAATCCAATTTTCACAGGGACAGAAAGTGAGGTGAAATCTTCTGAACAGAGGCACAGACAGCAAAACAAACACCACAGGGGTGTTCACCCTTCCCTATGATATCCAAAGCTTATATACATAAGATTTGGATAGCATAGGGATAGCATAGGGATAGCATATACATATACATATACACTTTAAAAATGTACTTCTACTGACTAACATACAAATTCAACTTAAGAACAAACCTACACCATCTATCTTGTTCGTAATTTGGGGACTGCCTGCATAAGGAAAGCACCTGTGATTCTAAAATGCAGCCCATTTTAGAGATGTTTATATGGAGGAAAACTGTGTCTAAGAATTAAAGAAATAATGTGTAAACAATTCTTCACTCAAAACACTCTATTAAATTTTTTTTAAAAATACTCTATAAACATTACTTACTGTCTCTGCTTTAGCTTTCATTTTCTTTGACTCTTCCTTTTTGTCAGTTGGAGGACTAGGCTCTTTTTCTAGCATCCCACTCACTTTTCTCTTAGGTTTTGTTTCAGAAAGGTCCTGACCCTTTCCTGGAAGCATTTCACCTGGTTTTACTGGCTCACTTTTTTGCTGCTTATGGACTGCTCTGTCTGTTCCGCTAGAAGCCAGTTTTACATCTTCTCCTTTGCCTTTAGTTTTTGTTGGCTTTTTGCCTTTCTTTGGAACATCTTTGTCATCTTCCACAATTGTTTTATAAGGGAACTGGAAGTCTGGCGTAGTTGGGGGTATTTCTGCAAGTTGACCCTTTGCATACCCAGCCTCCTAGTAAATAAAACAAAGCATAGGATTTCTGATTAAATAATTTGTAATGTACTTATTTTGTGCATGGTAAGAAAAGTTTTCAATGTCTATATAAAGTTTATCAGCATTTCAGCATAAAGCCCACAGTACAGCAGCATGAAATGTATTAAAGAAGCAAGGCAGGGGGAGACTGTTGTAGTTGGGGCAGTAATGGTACTACTGGTGAAAGTGCTAGAAGGAGAAAAAGGGCTAATAGAGAGCAGGTGCTTGACGAGGAACAACAAGCAAAACGGGTCGGGGAAATACTTATGGCTTCTTCGGAGGATGAGACGTTTTATGGGTTTTCTAGTGACTAGGAGTCCATGCTGGAAGATGATGGTTTTACGGAGAATAGAGGAACTAAAAGGTCTACTCGAGAGCAGGAGTCAGATGAGGAAAGAGAAAGGAAGAAGATCCGGGATATACTCACTGCTCCCACGGAGGATGATATTTTTGAGGGTTTTTCTGGGAATGATGGGTTTGGGAGTGAGATGGAGAATGTGGATTGGACTCAAGTTAATGTGGATGCTGAGCCAGCTCATGGGGCTGCATTGGGGGACTGGCAAGCTGCTCATACTCCAGGGGCATGGGGAGATCTAAGTATTGAACGAAGATGGAGGGATTGGAGGGATGAGAGGCGAGGTTCACAAATGAGAACAAGATCAGCTGTGGATGATGAGGACAGGGCGGAGGCCCCATCATCATCGGACTCCGATGAGTAAGTTAAAAATGGAGTTGAGAGAGTTGTTGCCTTGCAGAAGGCAAGGTGTTGTTTGGGGACATTGCTTTGTCGCTGCCTGTTCTCCTTGGGTCCTGGCTGCACAGCTTCATGTTAATCCAGATTGATTCCTGCTTCGGCGTTCCTGGCTTCTTTCGGCTCCTGACTCCAGTTTGGCTTCCAGCGACGACGTCTGCTCCTGTTTTGGCGTTCCCGGCTTTGGCGTTTCTGGCTTTGGCATTCCTGGCTACTTCTGGCTCCTGCATCCCGTTGGGTTCCTGACGACAGCGTCCGTTCCTGATTTGGCGTTCCTGCTTTGGCGTTCCTGCTCTGGTGTTTCCAGCTTGGCGTTCTGCTTTGGTGTCCCTGCTTTAGCATTCCCGCTTTGGCGTTCCAACTTGGCGCTTTGCTTTGGTGACCCTGCTTTGGCGTCCCTGCTTCAGCGTTTCTGGCTTCTGAATGCGGTCTGGCATTTTGACAACGACGATGTTTGCTCCCAGCTTGGCGTTTTGGTCTGGCGTTTCTGGCTTCTGAACCTGGTCTGACTCCTGACGATAGTGCTTGCTCCTGATTTGGCGTTTCTGGATTCCCCTTCGGTTTTTTGGAACTTGGTCTGGCTTTTGACTACGGTACTGTTTGCTTCGTTTTAAGAGCGTTTGCTCCTCACTAGCCCTCAGCATCACAGCATTGCGTGGCGCTAGTTCCGGTGATGTTTCAGTTGTATTTGGTTTGGATTATCAAGTCGGATAATCCGGATTATTTTTCTGTTCCTGCTTTTTGACCTCTTTTTGAGCTAAAACTTTTACTTTTAGAAGAAACACTGAAGTTAAGTGTTTCTGAGTTTGAAATATCATTTAATAAACATTTGTGAACTTTTCTTATTGTGTGTGGTTCTTTAAGAGGCGGCTATGTCACGACAGACATTTCTAATATCTGATTATCTGATGGCACAAAAATGTTCATAAACTTCTCAGCTGCTTGGAGAACAAAGTAATTAGTATATTTACTAATATTTTTAAAGAAGTAGTTTACAGGACAAGCTGAAGGTTGAATATCAAAAGGCAAAAAAACAACCTATGGTTCAGCCTACATACAGGTGGTTTAAATGACTAATAAAAAAGCACTAAGAATGAAAGGGCAATAAGAAGATAAACTGTTCAAAAGTAATCTGAGGAAAAAGTAAGTACAGTAGAGTCTCACTTATCCAACATAAACGGGCCGGCAGAATGTTGGATAAGTGAATATCTTGGATAATAAGGAGGGATTAAGGAAAAGCCTATTAAACATCAAATTAGGTTATGATTTTACAAATTAAGCACCAAAACATCATGTTAGACAACAAAATTGACAGAAAAAATAGTTCAGTGCGCAGTAATGCTATGTAGTAATTACTGTATTTACGAATTTAGCACCAAAATATCATGATGTATTGAAAACATTGACTACAAAAATGTGTTGGATAATCCAGAACGTTGGATAAGTGAGACTCTACTGTACTGCCTAACAGAAGAGCAGTGATGCAGTGGATAGACAAGAAATGGGCAGGTTAGGAAGACCTGGTGAACCAGCAACTGTAAGATATAAGAAAAGTCTAAATCTTGCCATAGTCATTCTTTCTGTTGCAAACTCTACTCCAGTGGTTCTCAACCTGTGGTTCTCCAGATGTTTTGGCCCTCAAGTCCCAAAAATCCTAAAAGCTGGTAAACTGGCTGGGATTTCTGAGAGTTGTAGGCCAAAACACCTTGTGATCCACAAGTTGAGGACTACTACAGTCTACTGGGACTGTAATACAGTCCTATATATTTAATTAGGATCAAGAGTAGTACAGTGGACATAGGGTTACATTTCACATATTACTTGAGTTTTCCATATTGAGTTTGGAGAACTTATTTTCATTTACTATCTTTTTACAATATTTACAGACCAAAATGTGCTAAAAGTAGTACCTCCATTACTTTCTGCAGCTTCTCTTCAAGCATTTTCTTCTCATTTTCAAGCGACTGAATGGTTGCCTACAATATCAAAGTTTTATTTTTACATGTTCGTTTATATTTAAGAATTTCTTTTATATTTAAATTGTAAAATATAAAATATATTCTACTCCTTCTGCACATGTATTACTCCAATAAAAGAGATGAATTGATCGTTTGGCTTTTCTGTGATGTCTCAGAGCTCTTTAATGGAAGCGCCAAAGACCTGTCATTGCCATTTCCCACACAAACATTTAAAAAGATTAGAAGTGATGCCATAGCGGAGAGTATAAGTGGTTGATGCCCGTTTCAGGTTTTCCTGGGATTGACTAAAACCCCTTCTACATTGCCAGATAATCCAGTGTATCAATGCAGAAAATCCACATTATCTGATTTGAACTGGATTATCTCAGTCTACACTGCCATGTAATCCAGCTCAAAGCAGATAATGTGGATTTTATACAGCTGTGTAGAAAGGGCCTAAGTTCTTCTGCCAGTCTATTCAGAGAACGAAATAGTTCCTTTTCTATTGGAGTTAATGCACAGTTCTTACATTGACGCATGGATAACTCAACCTGGGTTTTGTAGGTCAATTTCTGACCAAAATGTCTAGATTTACAATAAATGATATTATGAAGAATCCGGTAGGGCAGCGGGTTAAACCACTGAGCTGCTGAACTAGCTGACCAAAAGGTCAGCAGTTCGAATTCGGGGAGCAGGGTGAGTTTCTGCTGTTAGCCCCAGCTTCTGCCAACCTAGCAGTTCGAAAACATTCAAATGTGAGTAGGTAACGACACTCCATGCAGTCATGCCGGCCACATGACCTTGCAGGTATCTACGGACAATGCCAGCTCTTCGACTTAGAAATTGAAATGAGCACCAACCCCCAGAGTCGGACACGATGAGACTTAATGTCACGGGAAAAACCTTTACTAATATCCCTTTTCTGTAGAACCTAAATGAAGATTAGATTAAGTAATTGTATTTGAAGTAGGAATGTTTCTTCTTTTACTTCAGCCCATTTTGAGGATATACTTTATTGTGAAATTCTCCAACAGATAAAGACAATTATAGGGAAGCTTTATTTTGTCAAAAAGCTACGCTGCTTACCTGAGCTTTCCCTAGGTCTTCTTTCATTTTCTGATGTTCCTTCTGCTTTGTAGGAAAAGTTTGTACCCTGTATTTTTAACAATATAAGCAAATTCATTACAGAAGAAAAGGTATTTAACTGTGATGACTATACTGGCAATTTTAGAGTTACTGAACAATGCCAGAAAATATCTCTCCCAGTAACTAATAAATAGGATTCCAAACTAGCTTATAAAACATATTAATGCACCAGAACACACACAATAAAACATATCTATACATATTAATATTTGGAACAAGGAGTGGACAGCCTTTAGTCCAATCCTACTCATCAGTTTCCAGAAGGTTTTGAAGAACAGTATACAGCTCCTGGAATGTATACTCTTCTATTAAACCAGGCATGGGCAAACTTTGGCCCTCCAGGTGTTTTGGACTCCAGCCTCAAGGAAAAGGAAAGGGCCTGAGGCTGTTAGGAATTGTGGGAGTTGGCATCCAAACACCTGGAGGGACCAAGTTTGCCCATGCCTGGTTTAAAGATTATAATATTGGCTTTACCTTTCTGGAGCAGCAGGAGGTTTCTCTTCGGGTTTCATTCTCTCTATTTTTGGTAATGTTTTTTTCCTTGTATCCCCCGATTTGTCTGGCTGTTAAAGATATACAATGAATTTCAAGTTGTTAGCTTAGTAGTTTCATTACTAGTACTTTCTGCAGCCACATAACTGGAAGCACGTTTATCAAGACGCATCACACACATATGTAATTTCTTAAAGTTTGCTGTGATACTGTTAAAGTGCCATTTGCCTGATGTAGTAGTACACTTTGTATGTGTGTATGTCTCTTGAAGTTTCACACTGACTTATAGTGACCTCTTGAATTTCCTAAGGGTTTTTTTGGGCAAGGAAGACTCTGGCCTCATCTACACTGCCATATAGTTCAAACTGCATTATATGGTCAATGTAGATTCATATAATACAGTCTGAACTGCATTAAACTAGATTATATGTATGTACAATGCTATATACTCCTGTTTAATGCAGTTAATCTGCATTCTGAAACTGCATTATAGAGCAGTGCAGATGGGTCATAATAGGTGATTCTGATAGTTCTTGTCTTTCACTGGCAGTCTCTCATCCAAATACTAACCAGAGCTCAACCTGCTTAGCTTCCAAGATCAGATGGGATCTGGTGCCTTTAAGGTATTTAAGCTGTCACTATAGCACTAAAACGAAAAAAGCTAAGGAGAAAAACAAAAAGAGATGTTTTTGTTTTGATATATCTCAAAGCTGTTAATTCTGGTGTCTCTTTGGATCAGTGCTTATTGGGTGCGCTAGAAAGTGTTTATTTGGATGCACTAAAAAAGAGGCCTAAATAAAATTTTACTTAAAAGTTTTGGCAGTTCTTGAATACACTAAATTAGACTCAGTTCATGTGGAACTTTGCATAACGGCTAAAACTGAAGTCATTTTGAGTTAAATATTATTTTCAAGCGGTTTCGGAAATTATCTTGATGGTATAGGAGGACTTGGGCCAAAATATATGGATACAATTGGTAATCATGAATATGGGATTTTTTGCTTCTTCTTTTTTTAGCTTAAACATATGTTAGAGCTAAATTGATCTTAGTACAGAGATCTAAGGATATAGAAAATTGATTTATTAATTTGATGATTAGAAATTTATAATTGTGATGGATTCAACATACTATCATTAAGACTTAGAACTTGCATCACTGAACCAACTGTATATTGGAAATTCATTAAACTTACTAAATTATTGAAAATACTTAAATTATTTAAATTAATTGTTTTAGACAAATGTGACAAATTATACCAATTAGCTCAAGTAAATGCACTTTGCTTTGAGTTTAAAATATTTTGAATATTTAGAGAACACTGAGCTCTGGCTTGCATTTCAGCATTAATTAAATCGCTCATGTGATTTCTTCATGATGTAAGATGATGCTTTACGAAGTATTTTGCCTTTTCTGTCAAAGAGTGCTGGCCTCACCAAACCATAACCCCATGATTCCATAGTTTTGAGCCAAGGCAATTAAAGTGGTTTCAAATTGCATTAATTCTACAATCTAGATAAATCATGGGCAAACTTGGGTCCTCCAGGTGTTTTGGACTTCAACTCCCACAATTCCTAACAGCCTATTGGCTGTTAGGAATTGTGAGAGTTGGAGTCCAAAACACCTGGAGGGCCTAAGTTTGCCCATGTCTAGACTAAATGCACCCAAAATCATTAAATAAATCATCAATCCAAAATATGTATGCCCTGGCTGACAAAGATGCTACTGAGATAAAGAAACCTTCTGATGGCAACAGAAATGCATTTGTTAGGTTATTTCATGGCATATTGCCTTCACTGGAATTATGATCTGGATAACAAAACCCCAGCCACATCTTATCTCAAGATACCTCTCATGACATCTCTAAACTTCCTCCACAATAGAGGGAATAATAACACATTTGACTTAATCTATTGTTCTTCTAAGCCAGGTATGAGCAAACTTGGGTCCTCCAGGTGTTTTGGACTTCAACTCCTACAATTCCTAACAGCCTACCAGCTGTTAGGAATTGTGGGAGTTGAAGTCCAAAACACCTGGAGGGCTGAAGTTTGCCCGTGCCTGTTCTAAGCCCATAGGAAAAAAACTCACTCAGTCATAAGAATTAAGTCCCTCCCAAGCAAATGTGTTTGTACTTACAACCTTAGTTACGATATTCATTCATACCTCAGTAGCTTTCATTTTTTGAAGTTCATCCTCCATTATCTCTTTCTCTTCTGCTAGCATTTGAAATTCTAGTTGAATCTTTCGTAATTTCTAAATACACAAAGAAAGAAAAAGAATTACTGAAAAAAGATTTTCATTAAAATTAGAAATTAGATGTGCTTTTGAAACTTGTAGGAACAAGCATTATGAAATAACATGTTGCAAGTAATAGCATGAAATGTTATTTTAAAGGTAACAACAATGATAGAGCAGCATTAAAAATTGTTTGCTTAACAAGTACTGTTTACTCCTAAAATGTTACTCTTGAGAAATCATTTTACAGGATTTGGGTCCTTTCCATGTTTTAAAAAAATCTTAAAATACGAAAATATAGCTAGTAATATCTAAAAATAATAATGAGTTGGTTTTTTAAATAACAGGTTGTTTAATTGTCACTGTGGTTCTTTAAGTGGCCATCTGTACCCTCCTTAGGACCATCTCAGTTATAAAAGTGGAATTCTTAACAGACTGAAACTTCCTGGAATGGCTTAGAATTAAGTCATGAACCTGTTTCAAAATTGATTAAATTATTAGTTCTGAATCATTTCCAGAATCTTAAAAAGTACAGCATACTCACACCTTCCAGCACCTCTTGTTCATTTGAAACTCTGAAAAGCATGAATTATATGTTTTAGCTTGTTTTCTTTATAAACCTTAATAATCTAATTAAGATGCAAAAACTTGATGCATCACAAATATCAAGCATAAAAGTATACCACATGAAACAGAAAATCAATTGCTCATACAATATGTACATGTGGGCCCAATAAGGACAGGTTGCTCACCTGTAACCATGTTTCTTCGAGTGTACTCTGTGAATTCACACTAATGGAGAAGCTGCGCCTGCGCAGGTTCCGACGGAAACTCTTCCAAGCTGAAGTTCAAATTTTGGCGGTAACCACGCCCCCCTTCCCAAGGGGCATATAAGGCAGCCCCAGGCGCGCGCTCCCCAGTTCCTACGCCGCCAAGGCAACGAGAAAGGGAGAGGTTTGCCAGAGGGGAAGGAAGGGCGGGTTTGTGTGAATTCACAGAGTACACTCGAAGAAACATGGTTACAGGTGAGCAACCTGTCCTTTTTCTTCGTGTACTCTGTGAATGCACACTAATGGAGACTGACACGCTAAGGTCCCGGATGGTGGGACAAGGCAAACTCGACAACTTAGTGAATGTCCAAACACATATTTATTAGGACATAATGAGATAACAGTCTCAAGAGACCAGTGCAAACAATTGTCCGAAAGGACCAGTGCAACGCAAACATGAGCATAGTAGAAGAGGAAAACATAACATAGAAATTTTCCAATAAACATGATAGAAAAAAACACTCAATTGCATATAGTGCATATAAACGCTCTCCCAGGGGGGAGAGGGACAAACACATCATATCCGCCTGGATCAATAAGGCGGTACCAGGTAATAGAGCAACTGCTCAACACAATCAGGGAAAAACACATCCCTAGAGGTAGGTATGGGGGAAAAAGACCGGCCGAAACTTGAAGGAGAGGTATAGAGAGTCACCTGCGGGTGAATATAAGGAGAAAGACGTTCGAGAGTCAGGAGAGGCAAGATGAGAGTACTGATCTTGCAAAGGCCGAGTCCTTTAAGGCTTTATTGTCCAGCCTGTAGTGAGAGACAAACGTAAGAGGGTTTGACCAGATAGCCGCTTTGCATATGGAGTCAGGCGGAATACCCCTAAGGAAGGCGGTTGAAGCCGAGAGGCCCCTAGTCGACCTCGGGCGGATGGATGGAGGAGGAGGTCGCTTGGCTAGTTCGTAGGCCAACTCAATGGCCTGAGCGATCCAGTGGGACAGTCTTTGGGAAGAGATGGGATTACCCAACTTGTCCTGGGCATAGGCGACAAAGAGTCTTTGTGTCTTACGGATGTCCTTGGTACGGTCCCTGTAGAAGAGAAGTGCCCTTCGAACGTCGAGAAGGTGCAGTTTTTGCTCTAGAGGAGAGGAGGGGTTAGAGAAGAAAGCTGGTAGGACAATGTCTTGATTGAGGTGGAAAGCTGACACCACCTTAGGGAGAAAGGTAATGTCCGGGCGAAGAACAGCGCGGTCATGGTGAAAACGTAGATAAGGCTCGTCGACCCTGAGAGCAGCAAGCTCGGATGGCCGTCGTGCCGACGTGATCGCCACTAGAAAGGCCAACTTCCAGGAGAGCAGACGGAGATCGGTCGAGGCAAGCGGTTCGAAGGGAGCAGAAGTGAGTTGAGAAAGTACAAGTTCGAGATTCCAGCCCGGCGTAGGTGGTAGCGACGGCGGGCAGATGTTATTGTAGCCTCGGAGAAAGGTTTTGATCAAGTGATGAGAAAAGAGAGATGGCTGACCGTGGCGTTGAAAAGACCAGGAAAGAGCTGCGAGATAAGCTTTAATAGAAGCGAGAGAGAGTTTCTTCTCGACGAGGGTCATGAGGAAGTCGAGGACCACCGATACCGAGGTCGGAAAGGTGTCGACGTTACGGGATCGAAGAAAGGCGTGAAAGCGAGAGAGTTTATAGGAATAAGCCTTGGTAGTAGACGGCTTATGGGCTGCCCGAAGGACGTCCTGCAGGCTCTGCGGAAGGGAGGCTAGGTAAGAATCCTCCATGCAGTGAGATGAAGGGAAGGGAGGTCCGGGTGAAGAATTTTGCCGTCCTCCCTTGAGAGAAGGTGCGGCGAGGGAGGCAGAGGGCGAAACGTTCCTCTGGAGAGACGAAGAAGGGCCGGATACCACGGTTGGCGGGGCCAGGCCGGAGCTATGAGAATCGCTGTGACCGAGATCGAGAGAAGTCTTTCGAGAACTTTCGGTATGAGAGGAATCGGTGGAAAAAGATAAAGCATCTCCGCCGACCAGTCCAGTAGAAAGGCATCTCCTAGACAGCCGGGGAAGGAGTTCGGGGGAAGTCTCGCCCCGTAGCGGGGTAGCTGAGCGTTGTGGGGAGACGCGAAGAGATCCAGAGTAGGGCGTCCCCAGTGGAGGAACAGACCGTCGAGGATCTCGGGATCGAGCTTCCACTCGTGAGAGGAAGATGTCATCCTGCTGAGGGCATCTGCTAGGTCGTTTTGGGCGCCCGGCAGGTGTATTGCAGAGACCTGTACGTCGTGGGCTATGCACCAAACCCAGAGACGGGAGGAGAGGAGCATCAATTTCCTCGAACCCGTACCGCCCTGTTTGTTGATGTAGAATACTGCTACGAGGTTGTCCGATTGAATGAGGATGGATTTGTGACGGATGAGGCGGGAGAATGCTTTCAGGGCTTTGAGAATGGCGAGAAGCTCGAGAAAGTTTATGTGGTTGGCCCTCTCGGAAGGGGACCAAAGGTCTTGAACCGTTAGACCGCTCATGTGGGCTCCCCAAGCGTAGGTGGAGGAGTCCGTGGTTATGGTTAGCAACGGCGGGGCTGGATGAAATGGGAGGCCCTTGCACACGTTTTGGTGAGACGTCCACCATGAGAGGGACTGGCGGACGAACGACGGTACCGACAGGTATCTGGAGTTGTGGTGGTAGAACGGCTTGAAAGTGTCTATAAACCACCTTTGTAGGACCCGAAGGCGCAGCCTGGCAAACGGGGTCGTGAGAACCGTGGAGGCCATGTGGCCCAGAAGAACTTGGATGGCACGGGCTCTGACCCTCCGGGCAGATCGACAAAGGGCGATGTGGTGGCGGAGAGCTAGGAATCTGTCGAACGGAAGTGAAACAGTCTCTGTGACGGAGTCGAAGAGGGCCCCGATGAACCGGATTCGGGTTGACGGGGAGAGATTTGACTTCTCGGAGTTGAGTTGGAGGCCGAGAGATTTTAGAAGACGCAGCGTGAAGGAAACGTGGTTTTCGAGAAGAACCGGATCGGGCCCGACGAGAAGCCAGTCGTCCAGATAAGGAAAGACCGTGATGCCATGTAGCCTGAGGTGGGCCGCTACGGCGGCGACGACCTTGGTAAAGACCCTCGGGGCCGTAACGAGGCCGAAGGGTAAAACGGTAAATTGGTAGGTTTGGTCGAGAACTTTGAAACAGAGGAACCGTCTGTGCGCCTCCCGTATCGCCACGTGGAAGTAGGCGTCTCGTAAGTCTATGGAGGCAAAGTAGTCTCCCCGCTGCAGCATCGGGAGGATAGAGGCAATAGAGACCATCCTGAATTTGGAAGGGCGAATGAATATATTGAGGGCCCTTAGGTCCAGAATGGGGCGTAGCCCGCCTCCTCTCTTCGGGACTGTAAAGTATCTGGAGAAGAAACTTAAGGGGTCCAGTTGGGGAGGGGAGGGACGGATGGCGCCTTTGGCCAGTAATGCCTCGACTTCGGCCAGTATCTCTGGGGAAGGAGTTGAGTGGAGAATGCGACCTGTAGGTGGGAGGTCCGTGAACTCTAAGGCGTAGCCGTCTTGGACAATGCGAAGAACCCATGCATCTGAAGTAATAGACTCCCATTGATTGTAGAAGAGGGCTAGGCGGTCTGCAAAGGCGCCGGAGGGTCGAGGCAGCGTGGGCTCTGCATCGGTAGCGGGCGAGGAGCTTTGGCAGGGGTTGGCGTCAGGTACGCCGGTTAGCCTGCGGAGGAGCGGGGGTGGTTCGACCGCGTTGCTTTTGCGGATGAGGTCCCCGACGAGGTTGGTGATGGGTTTGGTTATTCGAGCCCGAAGGCCGCCTGAAAGAGTGGTGTCTGAAAGATTGCGGCGGGAAGCAGCGGGAGCGGTGCGGGAACCAGCGGGTGCGCTGAGGTTGCGGTTGGTCGCCACATTTAGACGCAAGAATTTTAAAGTCATGATTAGACTTGAGTTTGTCATCGGTACCGGAGTTAAATAGTCCGAGCGCGTCAAAGGGAAGGTCTTCAATGACCTGTCTGGAAGATGAAGAGAGACCCGAAGACCTCAGCCAGGCGTGGCGGCGGATGGATATCGCGTAGGCAATCATCTTGCCCGCAGTATCACCTGTATGTTTCGCCATTTGTATTTGGTGGTGAGCAAGCGAGTCTGCTTCCTGTTGGAGGGTAGTGAGGACGGAGCGGTCTTCGTCCGACATCTTAGCGAAGAAGGGCAGTGCCTTCTCCCAGATAATCTGTTGGTAGGCCCCCATGCAGGCTCCATAGTTCGCCATGCGGCAAAGCAAAAGGGCTCCGGAGTAAAGTTTTCGACCCACGGCGTCGAAGCGCTTCCCTTCTCTGTCGGCCGGAGTGTTCGACTGACGACCTGAGGATTGAGAGGCCTTAACGACCAGGGAGTTGGGGTTGGGGTGGTGTTTGAGCCACTCCAAGGTATCATCGTCGGTACGGTACCAAGTCTCGATCCTCTTCGAGGTCGGAGGAATGGAGGAAGGAGTTTTCCAGGAGGCCTGGATAACGTCCAACAGATAAGGCAGGAAAGGGAGTAGCGTGGCCGGCGGAGCTTGGGCCTGCACCCTTTTGAAAACTGGATCAGACACCGCTTTGGAAGTCTGCTTGATCTCCAAACCCAGGGCGTCGGCCATTCTGACCATTTGATCAGAGAAAGCACGAATATTGTCAGTAGGAGAAGGCGGGTCCGCCTCATACGCATCGTGGGGAGGAGAGAGGTCGAGACCGAGAGAGACCACCGAGGCCGAGAGGACAGAGTCTGGGCGGTCAACATCAACATCTTCCTCCTCAGCCCCTTGGGGGGACTGAGGGGGAGAAGAAAGCACAGTCTCGGGAGGAGGCATGGCCTCGCGGGAAGAGAGGGTCGGGAGCCGAGGATCCTTGGAGGCTGAGGCCTGAGCTGCTCGAGCTAGGCGAGCCGTTTGCCTGCCACGCTCCGGTGTCGAGGTGGGAGGGAAGAACTGTTGGCGCGACGAGTGAGGCGGCGCAAGGGGCTCCGGTACCGGCACCCTGACCACCGTTTGGGTAGAGTGGTGGGGTGAGTCCTGCAGCTCCCCGTCGGACAGGGGGTGCAATGGAGATTGGGAAACATCTCTAGGCCTCTGTGCAGGCACAATTGGAGAGGATCTTCTCGAGGAAGTTGCCGAGGAAGATGGCTGGTCTCTCCTTGAGGAGGCCGAGGAAGAGGAGCGCTGAGTCAGCCGTTTCTTTGTCGGCGGTTGCTTGGAAGCAACCCTCAAGGACTTGCCAGGTGTGGGAGGAACCACAGCTGAGTCAGATTGCGCTCGACGAGACTCCTCGTGAGCCCTTTTAAAGGCTATTTTGATAGCAGAGGAGGACGGAGGGGAGCCGATACGAGAGCGGATCGAGGTCACCGAAGCCAAAGAGCTCGACGTCGAGGAAGGCCCCACCTTTCCGGAGCGGGTCGATACGGTAGCCGTCGTCACGGTACACGGTGGCTTGACCGGCTTAGCGGCCCTGGAGGTCTTGGACGCCCTGGACGAGACCGAGGAGGCTTTAGCTGACGGAGGCTTAGCTGGTGGCGCCGACATAGCTCTTAGGGCTGAAGACGACGACGTACCCGACGTCGACGGAGTCGGTTCTGGCGCGAGAGATTTTTCGTAAAGTGCCGCTCTAAGCCTAGCGGCTCTGTTCTTTCTGGCCTGAGCCATGAGAGCTAGGCAGAAACGGCAGGTACTGACCACATGAGCCTCGCCAAGACAGAAGAGGCACTTGGCGTGGCCGTCCGAGTCAGGAATTTTAGCAGCACACTGCGTGCAACGCTTGAAACGAGTAGTAGACATGCGAAGAGTTCGAAGTGAACCTTGCGGCGGAAAAAAAGGAACTGGGGAGCGCGCGCCTGGGGCTGCCTTATATGCCCCTTGGGAAGGGGGGCGTGGTTACCGCCAAAATTTGAACTTCAGCTTGGAAGAGTTTCCGTCGGAACCTGCGCAGGCGCAGCTTCTCCATTAGTGTGCATTCACAGAGTACACGAAGAAAAAATCTATGTTTTGTGTAAAACAAATAGATTGGTGTAATTCCAGTTCACTTTACTTTTTATTTATGCAATGCTTTTGACACGAAATAACTAAATAAACTTTACTTTTTCATTTCAGAAATCAACATTAAATACTGACCTTCCAACCAAAAGGAAATATTCATTATTACGAGATAGCCTGGCAGGGTATATATAATGCTCATTACATATAATTAATATAAGATCTTTTTCTATGTAAAATGGCAATACATTACCTATGTAACTTGTTTGTTTGTCTTTCAAATACTTTCATTATTTCTAGCATACGATGGTTCATCACTTCAATTGTTTCTGAAGAAAAACCAAAGTTAGTTAAAGGTTAAGCCTAGAGCCTTCAGGTTTGCTTCCAAAATACGTCAAATTAATACCAGGTGCTGTAGGTTATATTTCAGGAAAAGGAACTACCTCTAAATATTACTTCCATGCCTAAGAAAACCATAGTTGCTATACTTGAAGGCATACACACACAATGTCTTCCACCAATTCCAAGTTAATAATACAATAAGATACAATAACACATAAAATAATTAATGTTACAAATTAAATAGATTTGATTTGTAATCCAACACATGCAAATATTAATATATACAGAATATATGTATGACATATAGGTCATCAAGGCCTATGTTTCATTACTGAAAGCATTCTTCACACACCACAAACAGAATATTACAACTAACTGAAAAGAGGAGCAAGTACAAGCAAGCTCCTTTGTTCAATTACAAGTGCAGGTTGACAAAGAACCACTTGATCTGCCACTGAAACATATCGTTCACCTTCTTTCCAAGGATCCATGCAATTTACTTCAAACAGTAGAAAGGGGAGGGAGTTGCACATCCCACAACTAATTTTGATTGACTGTACAAGCAAACTACTTTAATTCATCTGCTATACCTTCAAGGTGAGAATGTGAAAAATCTATGTCAATGTGGATCATGACACTGCATAACCTGACAGCATTGCGTTTTTGCAGGTCTTATTGTGTTGTAGTAGAGCCTGTGAGTAACTTACAAACAGTAGTATGGGTGCCAGAGGGGGGGGAAAGGGTTACTCGGGAGCAGGAATCTGATGAAGAGCAGCAGAAAAAGAGGATCCAGGACATACTTACAGCACCTACAGATGAGGAGTCATTTGAGGGATTCTCTGGGGATGATGGGTCAATGAATGAAGGAGAAGAAGACACCATGGATTGGACTAAGATAAGAGAAGTGCAAGCTATTTGTGAGGCACCAACAACTAGTGGTACCTTTATGGGGTTCTCTGGGAGTGAAGACTGGCAATCAGGGGATCCAACTGATTCTTGGGGGGATCTAAGTCTTGACAGGAGATGGAGGAATTGGGGGGAGAGTCAAAATAATTCATATGAAGAGCTGGGAGCAGCTGTGGGAGATGGTGATGGGGCGGTGGGCGGTTCATCCTCTGATGGTTTGTAGATAAAAGTGAGTTCAGGGGTGAGGGGTCTTTGCAGAAGGCAAGTTGTTGATGTGTGTTCGTGTGCTGGGTATTGGGAAAGTTTCTTGTAGTCTTGCTGCTGCCTGTTTCATGTTTGGATCTGCAGTTTGGACCTGAACCGGTTTGGCTGGAGACGCTGCTTCTGCAGACATTGGAGCAACGCTGCTTTGGATTCTTCGTGCTTCGACCTTGGACTTCGGCTGACGACGCTTCTCTTCTTGCAACTCCCTCTCTTAACCATTTGTGTACTGTGCCTTTTTGTTTTGCCTTAGAGCACTTTGTTTGACTTGTTGCTTTTTGCATCCAGTTGATCTGTATTACATTTCTGTTTACCCTTTTGAACAAGGCCTGGTTTGGGTTTTTGAGTTTTTGACCAGTAGAGCTGCATTAAGTATCCCTGCATCCTTTTCTTTTTGTTTCAATAAACTCTGTTTTGAAAACACTTTTAAGTCTGGCCCTTTAAGGCGTCTGTGATTCCAACATATTGATTACAGGTATGTACAACTTCCTTGCAATGCATTATGCACTCAATCCCTACTTATAACAAGAGATTCAAGTATGTACAACTGCCCTGGATCGTGTATGCAGATAAATGTTTTTTTTTCTGTGTTGCATATCTTGTAAAGAATAAAAAATTCTACAAATTCAGGAGAACAATTGTGTTTAAAAAGGCCTGAAAAATGGTTGACATTTAACCAAATATTTTCACTTTTCAGTCAAATTTTTAAAATCTTACGTGGTTGTCCTGTATCATCTTGAAAAACCTGTACCATGTTCATCACATCCTCAGTTCCATGTTTCATAGCAAGTTCTGAAACAAAGTATTTTAAAACTATTTAGTTAAAATAAAATTTTCAATCAATCTTCAAATGTATGTAATTCACAAGCAAAGTACTCTTTCTCGACCATAAAAACAACAACAATAATGATGGGAGGTGACAAAGGAGTTTACCATATGTTATCATTCTTTTTTAGTTCTGTGTATGTATGCATATCTACACAGATGCTTCAGTTTCAGACGCTCTATGAGCCTTCAGCTATTCAAATACACTGAAAGTATTTGGATTATAGCAGGTACATGTGATACTACTGGGGTTAAATCAGCACAGCATACCATGCACTGAAACTAAGATATAGTTCTGGTGTGGATTCATTTGCAGAGGAGTAACATGTTCACAATCTTAGAATGTATGACTAACATCTTATTGAGAACATTCAACTGCATAACTACCAATTATGTTAACATGTATACTTCCAGTCTCCACAGCGGCTGAGTAGGTGCTTGGCTGACCCATCTCAGGGCCAATCCAGTCTGCATCACACTACATCAGACCTGGTATAGCAGATCGATAGATCCATCTCATTAGTGAATGGATCACGCCACCAAGACCAATCAGTAATCGGCAAGAGGGATCCTGTATATGATCTGACCCCAGTCTTTCAGTCAAGAAAAAAGGAATTTCACCTCCTGAATGTAAAGCAAATTTTCTGACACACTGCTTATACTTTTCAAAGTCACTGATTTTCTACTTATTCAGTCCTGCTTTCTCTAACCAAAGTAGGTACCATACAACATTATTAATAGCTAAGCCATTTTATTTTTCTTCATTTCACTCAGTCATGTTCCTTCTAACAAAGTTTATCTTTCACTGTTTTAGGCTCACAGTTGTTCAAAGCATATGCCTTACCTTCAATAACATGTTTTGCATCTTTAGGAACAGAAGGTATGGGAGGTTTTTTCTTATCTCTGTCAAAATATACAATATTGTAAATGTTATTTCTAATTTTAAAAAACCTTGATGCCAGTTCAAACAAAATTCTAAAGATAATTGCTATCTTTGTATTTATTCATATAGGGATAAAAAATCAGCAAATAAACACTATAAAAATTCTAAATCCTATAATAAGCATCCTGTCCTTTAGCATTTCGGGAACAGACTGCCAAAACATATGTTGAGACATCTAAACTACAGATATATTGCATTTGTGTGAGAATCTTTAAACACATCCTTAATGTTTCCTTAAAATATAGTATATATGATTTCAGATATCAGGGAGAAACACTCAGTGTTCTGTCTAAAATGTCTGAAATTGTATGCATCATAAAGTCTGACATTCAGAAGAATGAATATGGTTCTGAATCCCATGCTGACAGCTGGTATGGTTGATTATAGATAAACCAGTATAATGTGCTGGGTACAAAACTAAAGTTGAAATGGAAAAACCTAACCTGAAAGCCCAACTTCTCTATGAATCTCACTGGATAATTCATTGGGCCAATCACATATTTCTCAGGATAATCTAATTCATAGTGTTGTTGTGAGGATAACAAAAGGAGGGAGAAGAACTACAAACAAACTTACATACTCAAGTGCTTAGGGATATAAGTGTAACAGAAGATTTATTTTTGCAGTGACCCTGAAACTAGCGAAACAGCATCAAATTATGCATTTCTTTGATTCAATATAACTGGAATGATGTATTCAGCAGACCATATATAACATCTAATTAGACTTTTAAGGAGGGACACTTTAGCAATATTTAAGAATTTATAAATTCAATATGGCAATTCCATATTAGCAAATGAAAATGTCAAATATTTTAATGTTATAATCTATATTTTACTGTTACCAAATCTCTCTCTTATTCTCAACCCTCTTACATTTTGGGTGCAGAAAGTTGGATAAGCTTGGGTAGTTCCTGAACACGACCCTTCAAGTCTTCAAGTCTTTGGATGCGAACCCGTAATTTAGTAATGTTAGCTGTGATGGTTTTATCAGCAACTGGTACTTCCCAATCTGGAATAAGTTGTTCCATACTTATCTGAAACATAACAATATCAAAGTATTTCGAAAAAAAATCTTTCCTTATTAAAAGATGTTTTTGCAAACTACTTGAATAATATCCTGTCATTTTCATTGATTTGTCTCAATTGAGTGTTTTACAGATTGAGTTATATCTCAGCTGCACATTAATATATTTACATGTTTAACATACTAGGCTGAAATGTGTGTCCGTGCATCTGCACAATAGCACACATATCAGAAATACTATTATTTAATTAAAACATGGACAAGAAATATATGTAATCTGAGCAACACACATTAGGGCAGAAACCTTGGTAATACAAAATTGAGCTTTAAGTTATTTTATCTATTTCAAAGCAAGAAAAAGAAATCTGGCCCTCTAAACATTGTTAGACTTCTATTTTTATCATCCTTTACTATTGACTTAAGCTGGGAGATGTCTACGGCTACCTCCAGCCAGGGATAAAGGAGTGTCAGCCCCTCCTTCAGCACACACTCCCTATTGCACCAGCAACTTTGTTCCAAGCAGAAGGCATTATAGGTCATTGCCAGCGCTTTAAATTGTGCCCAGAATGCAAGGGGGTTGTGATCTTCCTGTAGCACACTACAGCCCTATCCACAATTATGGAACTGAAAGAATGAAGCACAAGAGAAGAAGCGCGAAGTAGATGTCTACAGGGACTGTGGTTTCAAATTATTATTTTTAGTGGGGTTCTTTGCTTTTTGAGAGAAATAAAGGTGATGGCAGCCATGCAGGTAATGACCAAGGAGAATAATAAAATTCAGCCTTCCTGGCTAAAGCCCCATCAACACTGACCATTTAAGACAGTTTCAAACCAATATCGAAGAAAGTGGTTTCACTATGCAGATAATTAGATAGGAAATCTTGGAACTAGTTTGTGGCCTGGATGGTGATCACACCAACCACAAAGCACTGGTGCACATTAAGGACTTTCTTTCACACACTTCTCTGAAAGTCTGTTGTCTAGCCATCACAGTTTGAAGCTAGCTAGCTTCAAACTGTATTAAACAGTCAATTCAGATGAGGTCTAAGACAGGAAAGAAGGGCACTGGTGGAAAGTCCAGCCACAGGAAGAGGCTACTCCAACTATGAATCCCTCTTACGTATGGAAATAAGAGTTGAGGTGCATAAAGGGAAGAACTTTTGGAGAGCTTCTTTATTGCTGTATGCACCACAAATATGGATGCAAAAAGTTCTTCCATCTTTTGTGGAAATGAGTTAGTTGCAGAAAATATTGATGGATTCTCCAACTACTATTTACTATAAAACATGTCTGTTAAAATTAGTCACACACTCTCAGCCTCAGATGAAGACAATTAATGAATCTTGACACGGAAACTCTAATAGAGTTTGAAACGACTTGCAGACACACAACAACAATCCCAACAAGACTATCTAATCAATCAAAAGCAAACCCACACTTCCCATTGAAATACTGCTACATTAATGTTGCTTAAAGTTGTTCTTCATTTTAAATGCTGCATTCTTTAATGATTTTTTCCAATACAAACAAGATGTGTGCAGTGTGCATAGTGTGTAGCATGCACAGAGTGCATTCTTTTCTAAAAAATTTTCAAGTTATAGTCCACCCCTGCCCACTAGTCCAAGAGACTGTGAACTAGCCCTTGGTTTAAAAGGTTTGGAGACTTCTGATTTAAGACATCAAAAAACAATGTCATTTTAATTTTATCACCATTGTAAATGGAGCTTATGATCTTTTTAGGGAAAATCCCTAAATCTCACCTAATAGCAATATAAAAATAATAATAAGAAAAATCAAAATTCTACATTTTAGTTTACCTCTTCCATCTCTTGTACTTCCTTTTCAAACCACTAAAAGAAAAACAAATAAGTACATTTAGATATTTACAGATTGCCATATATCCCCCCCCAAAAAAAAGAGAGATTTTAAATTGAAATTTGAACAATTTCTTACCTTAAGCAATGATTCTAATATCTATAAAGAAAGATAATTTAACAATAAATTTCTGCAAAAATTATAGCATGAAAAATTATCTGTGAACAACTAACATGTGAATACATACATTGTAACCCTTAATGGTATGCAATTCCAAATACATTTTGACTGGTGTACCATATACATCAGGTAACCCACATTTCCCCTCAAAATCACCCTTCTACAAAAAAATTGAAAAATAATACTGAGGTTTCATAACACAATAAAGCATTTGATTGATGATACCATGTTTCTCAAGCTAGGCCCAACATACCAACTATCAATACTTCCCAGCTTCAAAGGTAAATATGTGAAAAGAAGCTGAAACCAGGACTCTCTCGCTACAAGCCTTCTAGAGGCCAGGTGATATGACAACACCCTTAATATCATCAAGTCCCCAGGGGTCCCTGGAGAGGATACGGAGGTGGTGGTGGTGTTTAAAAGGGGAGGTTCCTTCCCTTATCTTAGGATCTCACTGATTTCACATTAGATATTTTGTAACTATGTGTTCCTATAAGTTTACTAATGCTGCAACACATAGGCAGAATGTTCAATGGATAACCAAATTAAACAAATAATACATACAGGAAACCCACAAGATATGTATATATACATATATATGATATATGCATGTATTTCAAAAGGCCCAGCTATTTTGAAACTTAGCAGAAGACCCATTTACACTGACCATTTAATGCAGTTTGAAGCTCGCTTCGAACTGCAGCAGCTACACAACATACTCCCACAAAAGCGTACAAAAGAAAGCTCTTAATCTTTCCCATCAATGATGTGTGATTGGTATAATCACTATCCAGGCCTCAATCTTGTTCCAGGATTTTTATTAAATCATCTGCACAGCAAAACCACTTTCTTTAATAACAATTTAAAACTGATTAAATGGTCAGTGTAAATGGGGCCAGAGTAGGCGAGAGAAGGAAAGAACAAAGTTATTCAGCCCGCTTGAATTAACTGCCAATAATCCTGTCCTTCCTGAACTGTAGCAGTACTCAATAATTCTACTTGGAAAGGAAAATAATACTCCTCTCCTATCCTGGAGTGCACTTCAGGGACAGGACCTATGTCAGCTGCTTAGCACCTTGACAGTACTCAAGTTTTTGTCCAGTTGTATTTATACCCAGTTCTTATTGACTGGCCTCAATTATTATAAAGCAATCATTTAATCAGCTAATGTAGGTTATGTACCTGACTATTCTATATACCTGAGACAGGTTAATACATACCCATTGCATCATAGACCATATCAATCAGCAGATGAGAAAAAAGGATTACACTACACAGAAGAATCTTTCCAAAAATAGTTATACATAATACATACTTGTTTTTCTTCACGAAGTGCAGTTTCTAATTGATTTTTAAGGTGTGTACAACATATCAGGAAAGTGGTCATATCTTCATATGCTTCTTTCTAATGACAGAAAGAAATTACTTTTGAATATATGTTGCTGTAATTTCTCTTAAAATCTGATAGCACAGGTGAAAACATATTAGTGAAGTTTATTTACTAATTTTACTTCAATTATTCAGCTATTCCCAGCTTCAAAATACTACTTTGAGATGTTTTTGTGAAATTAAGTAGTATCGCTACTGAATTATTTAGTAAAATTGGGGGGGGGGGGGGGGGTGAAAGTTTATTTAGCCAGAAGTCTATGCCCATTTAATATAGAATAAGTTCAACGAAGTTTGTTGAGGTGTATTCCCAAGATGAAAGTACATCACAGGTATTCTGTGATTCTATGAGTTTTCTATTTATCCAATTCAAAAAAAATCATACTGTTCCATCAATACAATGGAGAATATGGAACATTCTCTATAGAGTATTTTTGGAAGAAAAATGTATGGCAAGAACAAATTCAAGTTTTCTCAGAAGCTTCACATAAAAGCTTCTTTCCGACTTATTGGAGCAGTGATCAAATAGGCAGGCAAGAAGGGATGAGCAACATAATGTCAAGTAACTTTCTGCAGCACCTATAGTTCAAATGCCACATCTGCAGTCTATGGACCAAAGTTCAGGTCATCACCTTACAAGTATGAACTGACAGAATGACTCCCTTAAAAGCTGTTGGTGTATTTCTACTATCCTCAGAAGAAAAAATGCACAGTAATTTCTCCATTCCAGGGACTGTGTTCTTAAGATTTCATGAATCGTAGAATCATAGAATGAGACATCACTAATCATTCTTTATCTAAAAATACTGGATTTCCATATTTTCCAACCTTTAGAATCAGAAAACCTCAGAGATCACTAATCCTATCTAGTTAAACTGGAGAGCACTGCAAACATCTATGATGGCCAGCTTCATTCCTGGGAACAATCCATTTTTGACACAAGGAGGACAGTGATATTTCATGTAAATTGAATCCATATATGGAAGAAGAATTTAACTTGAGACTAAAAGACTGATCCTAATAAAGCACAGCACAGCTTTTCTGTAAAGGAAAATGTTCATGTAATAGTTCTAGACGTTCCAAATGATGCACTACAGACACAGATGACCCATTGGTGTGAGTCAGAGACAATGAAAATAACTTAATGTTATTTCATCAGCATATGACGAGTTCTGCATTTTTATTAATACTCACAGGACTTATTTCTCTCAGTATAAAAGGTGTTACAAGATCCCTTTGCATACTTATCCAGATTAACCAAGCTACATCTTTGAATGATGTAGCTCTGTGACAAGAGGCTCCGATTGCCTCCATGGTGCAGAATATCTTTCATCAGTTGAGGATTGTTGCCAGCAGGTGGCCTTTTTGGAAAGAGATACCCTCATGTAGACTATAGAACTGAGTAACTTGATGCTTCATGCAGCAGAAGACAGTTTAAGTCATAGCTGCAGTGCTGCTAACCTGGGATCTGTATTATGCCATTGCCTATGCCTTCTGACTGAAGCTCACTTTTTCGAGAAAGCTTAGTTTAAATCACCAATACAATGTTTTGATAAAATAATGTACTTCTGCATTATTGGTCATTTGCAGTTATCTGTACCTTTGTAGAAACTACTTAAGAGGCATATAATGTGAATTACAAAACATACAAAAGGTGTTTCTGCTTCTTCTCTTTCTCCTTCTCCTTCCTCTTTTGGCATTTCTTCACCCTTTGTATACACGTCTTCCATGGTTTTTACGAGCTATGGAAAGTTTCAAATTATTTTTATTAATCATTCGTTAGCTATACTTCTTACTTGTTATATATAGAAGCCTGGATCCAAAGAGTCATCATTTTATATAATAATGGGGGCAAGAGTACCAAGAAGGCAATCTATTTTTCTTTCATGAAGCAACACAATTATCTTTTATTAAGTGGGTACATGACTCTGAGGTCAAAGAACATACAAGTTTTTCTTCCTACTCATGCTAGTCTGAAAAAGATTACTAGTGCAAGGCAGTAGTGACACAGGTGTATCACACAATGTTATAGTGTTATAGTGGTGGATAAACTGTACCATTTCCTCAAATTTATCACATGATATTGTGTGATGACTCATGGGCCATGTAGTCCCGTTCCTAGTACTATTGTGGCAGACGAAGAGGAAAACTTGGGTTTCCCACCGATTCAGCCAGAATCGGAGGCCCTGCACCTGCAGGATGTTTGCCCTCAAGAAGTCAGCCAAACAAGCCTTGGGCAGAATTCTCCCCCGTTCTCTCGTAAGGATAATTATAATAGAGATAGAGGCGCTAGGGAGGCGAAGCGCTGAAGCGCCAGAATCGCTGCCAGACAATTAGCTGATTAAACCTGTTTCCCTTGGGAAATCTTAAGGAGTCATGCATCTGGACACAGTTTGGGTTTCACTTCTTGTTCCCCAGGGAAAGTGTTCCTTGACGGGAAAACAAGATCCTATATAGGTGTTTCACCGCAAAGAAATCCTTGCGGAGTCAATTCGTCAGCTTCAGGAGTGAGATCGTGTGTGGACTACGCTACTCCAGTTCCTTGTTTCCAGGACCTTGCCACGGACCTTGTTCTAGTTCCAAGCCTGCCTTGTTCCCCGGACCTCGCCACGGACCTTGTTCTTGCTTCTTGCTTCTTGTTGCCTCGTATCAAGTCTTGTTTGCCAAGAATCTAGTTTGTTTCCCAGCCTTGTTGTCAAGCTCCATTGGACTAAAGGACCTTGCTCGGCAAAGTGTGTGTTTCGGTTATTGGATTATAACTTTGGACTCTAATATCTCATATTGGACATTGATTTCCTGGACTATATTTGACCTTTCCTGAAAGGTCTACTTCTGAACTATATTCTTCACTTGTTTTTATTGACTTTATATATTCCTTTAATAAAGATATTAGATAGATTCTGGTCTCTGCGCATGGTTATTGGTGCTCTGCAGCCTGGGTCCTGACATATTGTGACTCTCCCAGTGGTTGCTGTGTTACAGAGCCACTGGGAATTAGGTTTTCCAAGATAGAAATAATCTATTAATGACCCTATTTCCCAATCTGTTTCAATAACCAGTTTGAGCACACATTCTGCTTCATTGTGAGAGAAGACTGCATGATAGGTATGGTGCATGTGTGGTCTAAGCATTTGTCCCTTGGAGGTTCCCAATGAGATCTCTGGCAGGGATGATTCAAATTACATCTCATGCTTGGATAGGGAGGTCACGATTTCTCAAGAGAATAACTGTGTTTCCTGATCTGATTTCTATCATCTATATTCATGATACCCTTATCGGATTTAGTTATTAATACACATACACACATATAGTTTGCTGTTACTAGCTCAATGATAGGCTAATCCTGACTTGTTGGAACCTTTATAAGTCACTATTAAGATCTCTCTATGGTGACACAGTAATATCACCCCAGTGTTAATTTTCCCAAAACGTATTTTAATTATTAATTTAATTTTAAGGCAATGGTGTAATGTGATAGTATTGTGATATCATGTCATAATACTGTTATTAAGCTGTTCTACTAATATTAATGCTCATTAAATTGTGTGGGTGAAGCATTTCCTGACCAGAACAACCTGAAACAACTTATTAGCATGATAAGCACTTCTACTGTTCACAGAAAAATAGTCTATGTTTCTTCCTGTCTCATCTTTTGTCATGTGGGCAGTGATGAGCAGGTTATGATAAGGTTGTGTCATAATTGTGCTTTTTTTACTGCTCTCGTTGTAGCTATGCTATTTCTTCAAGAATAGACTTAAAAGGTTTCCTCCTCTCAAGGTAGACTTTAATTTCCTTTCATTCCAGCCCTTTCAAATGTGAAGAGATTTAATCTCTTCCTGTTGGGCTCAAACAAGAATATTGTGGCTAAAGGAGAATACTATTTTCTGCTATTTCTTGAGAAAATGGCGAGGCATACTTATTGGCTAGAACTGGAAAAAAGAAATTGATTTTAAGTAAGGGAGTCTATTTATATCTAGTCCTACTAGCCAGGAAAGTGGAAACAGGATCTAGTTTTTAAAGTTACATTTCACTGTATAACACTGCACATATTCAAAAAAACAAAAAACAAAAGCATTAATAGCATAAGATTTAGTTTTAACAAACTTAACTTTTAGAGTCTCTTTAATTGTGTCAGAAGCGACTTGGGAACATACTGCAAGTCGCTTCTGGTGTGAGAGAATTGGCCGTCTACAGAGACGTTGCCCATGGGTCGACCGGATGTGTTAGCTGGGAGACTTCTCTCATGTCACCGCAAGCTAAAGCTGACAGATAGCAGCTCACCTCATCTTGCAGTTCAAACTGGCAATCTTCAGGTCAGGAACCCAACCTTCAGGTCAGCAGTTCAGCCGGCACAAGGGTTTAGCCCATTTGCGCCACTCCAGTTACTTTTGGAGTATTAGAATGCCATGCCATTTATTATTGTCTGTCTTTATTGTTAATTATTTTGCATTACTCAGTTAAGGAAAACATTCAGTCAGAGGAATTCTTATTTAGAACAATTAATTAGGAAACTATCCAATCTGAGATACATTTAACATTTTCCTTAATACTAGAAATCCTGCAATGAGATTGAAGAAAATTAATGGATATTGCCAGCAAATGCATTGATCATGCGATACCACCCATTCATTTGTAAACCACTGAAACTACTAGATTGTTCCAGATTATATTTTCACCAACTTTAGAGATGAAATTAAAAGCATAAATAGGTAAGCAGGCTTACTAAACCCGTCTAAACTAGTAAACGAGCACAGGGGGTAGTCATAACCAAAAATGTATATGTTCATAAACAAGTCTTGAAATTGGAGCCCAAATTTGACCCAAAAAAACTGGGTCAACTTACCCACAAGTCAATGTAAGTACTATACCTTAACTTCTCAAATCTGTTCTCTGAGAAAACTGGCAAAAAGTGAGAATTTAGTCTTTCCTGAGACAACCTGGAAGAAGCACCAACCTCTTCTATTCTCTGCTATACACAAACTTATGGCCTTTTTGAATGCCTGGGGCCCCTTCCCCACAGCTGAATAAAACCCCACATTTTCTGCTTTGAACTGGATTATATGGCGGTGTGGACACAGATAACCCAGTTCAAAGCAGATATTGTAGGATTTTCTCCCTTGATACTCTGGGTTAAATGGCTGTGTGGAAGAGTCCTGGGTGGGAAAATGTCAGTAATCGGGGGCAATTGGCCCTTACATCAATGCTGGTGCTTTCTTTTCTCTGCAGAGTGACCCTTGACTTCTAAATGGATCATATAAAATATATTATTATTATTATTATTATTATTATTATTATTTTATTTTATTTTTATATCCTGCCTCCATCTCCCCAAAGGGGCTCGGGGCGGCTTACATGAGGACGAGCCCAACATTAATATAGGTTAAAACACAATCTATGAATTAAAACAATATGACAAAATAAATATAAAACGACATAAAACACATCAAATGCTTTGCAAAAACCTAGACATAAAATACACGTGCAGAGAAAGAAACTTGTGTAGAACTCTGGACAGGGCTCATAAATAGTATAAAGGCGATCAGGAAAGGGCGAAGGGATGATCTATAAAAATGAGGAGTAGTGAAAAGTGCAATAAGACACTGTAAACAAGCTCGGTATCTGGTGGGATCGTTCACTCAAAAGCGCACTGGAACATCCATGTGGAAGGTGAACAGGGTAGGTGCCAGTCTGATCTACCTGGGGAGAGAGTTCCAGAGCCGATGGGCCACCACCGAGAAGGCCCTCTCCCTCCTTCCCACCAACCACGCTTGAAATGGAGGTGGAAGCAAGATAATTTTGGACCCAAACCTGGCCTTGACCTACATATGGTGTCCAGGGCTCTTCCACGTAGCCATATAACCAAGAATATCAAGGCAGAAAATCCCACAATATCTGCTTTGAACTAGGTTATTTGAGTCCACACTGCCATATATTCCAGTTCAACGCAGAAAATGTGGGATTTTATTCAGCTGTGTAGAAGGGGCCTCACTTACACACAAATACACAAGATGCCTCCTGGAACAAGTTATTTATCTCTTGTACTACTGCTCAAGAGTAAAAAAATTAATACAATACAGACAAATGTTTGCACATAAACACTAACATGATATAAAAGAGAATGCCTACCATAACCTACCTCGTTTAGATTGCTTGTGATATTCCGAAGCATATCCATTTCATCAAGCATTCTATCTTTATTTGCTGATGGAAGAGCTAAAGTATATTTTGCCATAGACTCTGTGGGAACTGTAGGGATTATAACCATTGGCTGAGGTTCATGCGTTGGTTTTTCTTTTTTCTTTGGTCCAGGAGATGAAGAGCCGGCTAGTATTTCTTTCATTCTTACTTTTTGTTCTTTTGCTGTTTTCATTGTTGAAGCTGTATTGACTTTTGGAGAGCAGATGTTTTTTTAAAAAATATATGTTATTCCAAATAATTAAGTGAAAGGAAAAATACAAAACACATTTCTACTTTTAAAATATGATATTTTGCACAATCTTCTGGTGGATGTAATTTACTTTTAATGTGCAAATATTGCATCTAATTGTGCTAGGTAAAAGTGTAGAGAATTTTTCATCCTCAAAAAAATAAAAACAATAAAAAACAAGGGCTCCTTACCAGGAAATTGTAGACATGGTAAGATTCATTGCAGTTGAAGGCTGTTTTCATACAAAATGTGCATTTTGTTTTGTCATTTTGTTATAAATACCCTATACCTAAGGAATAGGGTATTTTTATCTGTGCATAACATTCTATTCTTAGCCAGATGTGCTACCTATAACTTGGTTTTTTCTGCATTTCTGTGTATGTGTATATGTGTATATGCAACTAGCTGTATATGTGTATATATCTATATATCTATATATCTATATCTATATATATATATATATATATATACACTGTATATCTATATCTGCATTTCTGTGTATGTGTATATGCATCTATCTGTGTATGTGTATATCTCTATATCTATCTATATCTGCATTTCTGTGTATGTGTATATCTATATATTTATCTATATATTCATTTCTGTGTATGTGTATATACATCTATCTGTGTATGTGAATATCTATATATCTATCTATACAATGTTAGGTTCCAGGATCACCCGCAATAAGTGAAAATCCACAAAGTAGGGACACTATATTTATTTTGATATTTATACATTATTTTAGTAGGTATACACTATTTTAATTCATTATCAACCAATCATGTGTTGATAAATCGCCTCCTTCTCCTCCTGTTGCCACTTGGGCTCCTTTTCTCTCCTTTTGGCTTCTCCTTCCTCAGGCTAGAAATTGGAATTTTTAATCTATATCTATATCTATATCTATATATATAAAATGATAAAGTTGTTTGCGCAGTGACTATAACAACAAAACTAAACATCCCAGAAATACGAAATTTGGCAACACAATGCAAAAGGCTTGCCTCCAGGTTACAACAACACAACCACACCACAAAACCACAATCCAGACCCACAAAACTCACAACAACGCATCATGCGATAACAACACAACTAAACGCTCCAGAAATACAAAACTTGGCAACACAATGCAAAAGCCTTGCCTCCCAGTTGTAACAACACAACCACACCACAAAACCACACAGGACCCACAAAACTCACAACAACGCATCATGACTATAACAACACAACTAAACGCCCCAGAAATACGAAACTTGGCAACACAACGCAAAAGCCTTCCCTCCAGGTTGTAACAACACAACCACACCACAAAACCACAATCCGGACCCATAAAACTCACAACAACGCATCGTGACTATAACAACACAACTAAACGCCCCAGAAATACGAAACTTGGCACACAACTAAACGCCCCCGAAATATAAAACTTGACAACACAATGCAAAAGCCTTGCCTCCTGGTTGTAACAACACAACCACACCACAAAACCACAATCCGGACCCACAAAACTCACAACAATGCATCGTGACTATAACAACACAACTAAATGCCCCAGAAATACGAAACTTGGCACACAACTAAACGCCCCAGAAATACAAAATTTGACAACACAACGCAAAAGCCTTGCCTCCCAGTTGTACGAACACAACCACAACACAAAACCACAATCCGGACCCACAAAACTCACAACAACGCATCATGACGATAACAACACAACTAAACGCCCCAGAAATACAAAACTTGGCAAAACAATGCAAAAGCCTTGCCTCCCAGTTGTAACAACACAACCACACTGGACCCACAAAACTCACAACAACGCATCATGACTATAACAACACAACTAAATGCCCCAGAAATACAAAACTTGGCAAAACAATGCAAAAGCCTTGCCTCCCGGTTGTAACAACACAACCACACCACAAAACCATACCTGACCCACAAAACTCACAACAATGCATCGTGACTATAACAACACAACTAAACGCCCCAGAAATACAAAACTTGGCAAGACAACACAAAAGCCTTGCCTCTCAGTTGTAACAACACAACCACACCACAAAACCACAATCCGGACCCACAAAACTCACAACAACGCATTGTGACTATAACAAATACAAAATTTGACAACACAACTCATCCACCTCCCCAATCCCTACAGTCACACTTGGCCTTCAAAAAAACAATTACAATAATAACAATGACAACAACAACAACAATAAGAATCAACACCATCACAGGCAAGAAACAGCCAGGCACTGAGGCTGAGAGGCCAGTTAGTGCTACACTGGGCCTCCAAAAAACAATACAGTAGCATCTAACATCCAACCTTCATAATCACTACAACAACAATAATAATAAACACCTACACAGGTAAAACAAAAAAAGACTATTGAACCACAATAAAAATATAAACCGCACTCAGCAGAATCAGACATTACAATTAACAACAAACCAAAGACAACAGGGATCTCAAGCAATTATCAATCAACACAAAAATTGAAGAAGGTAACAGACTTCAAATACTACTACTAATGTGAGTATAAAGAAGGGTGGAGGTCACAGCATCAATACAACCTAATGTAGACTGACCAACACCACCAGACTAAGCCACAGCAACACGTGGCCGGGCACAGCTAGTATATAATAAAAGTCAATGTTTGTTTGCGAGTATGTGGCAGCTTTCTGATTGGCCGCCACTTTCACAGGCCACTGTGACTGCCAGGAATCACTGACGTGGCCCAAATTTGGCACACATAACCCCTATGACCCATTTTCTGTCCTGGTGCCGTTTGGGGGATGATGGGCCATGGAGGATGGGATTTGCACTACTTTCAAACACTTTCACTCCCACACACTACTGCAATGCCCATCAATGATGGAAATGGACCAAACTTGGCACACAGAACCCCTCTGGCCCCCTTTACGTCCTGATGTATATTAGGGCAGGATGGACCAAGGATGATGGAATTTGCAGTACCTTCCCTCACTTCTACACATCACAGCAACTGTCACAAATCACACAACTGAACCAAACCAGGCACACATATCCCAAATGACACACTTCACATGCTGCAGCAGTATGACGGAGGATGGACCAAGGATTATGGGATTTGCAGTACCTTCATCCAATTCACCTCCCACAAACCTCTGTGATGTCCATCAATGACAAAACTGTATCAAACTTGACACACACGTGCAGGATAGCCCACTTTACATCCTGGTGCAGTTTGGGGAGGAGGGACCATGGATGATGGGACTTGCACTATCTTCACTCACTTCCTGGGACTACTGTGACCCCCACCAATGACTGATTAAGACCAAACTTGGCACATACAGCCACCATGGCCCGCTCTACATCTTGGTGAGGTTTGAAAGAGCTTGGACCTTGGATGATGGGACTTGCAGTATGTTCACTCACTTCCCGAGACCACTGTCACCCCCATCAATGTCTCATCAAGACCAAACTTGACACAGACAACACCCAGGACTCACTCTACACCCAGGTCCAGTTTGGAGGACGATGGACCATGGACGATGGGACTTCCAATACCTTCACTCACTTCCTGAGAGCACCGCGACCCACACAAATGCCTGATCAAGACCAAACATGGTACATGGAGCCCCCATGACCTACTCTACATACTGGCTGTGTTTGGACAGGGATGGACACTGGACGATGGGACTTCCAGACAGCCTACCCCATGATGCGCTTTATGTCCTGGTGCCGTTTGCGGGATGATGGACCATGGGTGATGGGATATGTAGTACTTTCAATCACTACGATTCCCACAGGCCACTGCTATGCCCACCACTGACGGAACTGGACCAAACTTGGCACACAGATGGGACATGCAGTACCTTCACTCTCTTCTTGAGACCACACCAACTGCTACAAATGACAACTGAACCGAATCTGGTATATATATCCCAAATGACACACTTTATATGTTGCAGCAGTTTGGGGGAGGACAGACCAAGGACGATGGGAGTTGCAGTACCTTCATCCAATTCACCTCCCACAGGCCACTGTGATTCCCATGAACGACAAAACTGTACCAAACTTGATACACAGGTGCAATGTGGCCCCCTTTACGTCCTGATCCGGTTTGGTGCAGCATGGACCATGGATGATGGGATTTGCAGTACCCTCACCCGATTCACCTCCCACGGACCACTGTGATACCCATGAAAGACGAAACTGTACCACACTTGACACACAGGTGCAATGTCACACAATTTATGTCCTGGTGTTGTTTGCAGAAGAATGCACCAAGGATGATGGGATTTCCAGTACTTTCATCCAATTCACCTCCCACAGACCACTGTGATGCCCATGACTGATGAAACTGTACCAAACTTGACATATAGGTGCAATTTGGCCCACTTTACGTCCTCCTATCATTTGAGGGAACAACAGACCATGGATATAGCCTACACTTGGAACACAGGCAAACAATGCCTTTCTCAAATCACCCGGGCAACGCATATATACTAGCTTGAAGGCCCGGCGTTGCCCGGGTGATTTGAGAAAGGCATTGTTTGCCTGTGTTCCAAGTGTAGGCTATATCCAATGTCAGGTGGGTTCAGTGGGTGCGGGTGAGCTCCAACTCCTATATGGAAGTCCCATCGTCCAGTGTCCATCCCTGTCCAAACACAGCCAGTATGTAGAGTGGGTCATGGGGGCTCCATGTACCATGTTTGGTCTTGATCAGGCATTTGTGTGGGTCGCGGTGCTCTCAGGAAGTGAGTGAAGGTATTGGAAGTCCCATCGTCCATGGTCCATCGTCCTCCAAACTGGACCTGGGTGTAGAGTGAGTCCTGGGTGTTGTCTGTGTCAAGTTTGGTCTTGATGAGACATTGATGGGGGTGACAGTGGTCTCGGGAAGTGAGTGAACATACTGCAAGTCCCATCATCCAAGGCCCAAGCTCTTTCAAACTTCACCAAGATGTAGAGCGGGCCATGGTGGCTGTATGTGCCAAGTTTGGTCTTGATCAGTCATTGGTGGGGGTCACAGTAGTCCCAGGAAGTGAGTGAAGATAGTGCAAGTCCCATCATCCACGGTCCCTCCTCCCCAAACTGCACCAGGATGTAAAGTGGGCTATCCTGCACGTGTGTGTCAAGTTTGATACAGTTTTGTCATTGATGGACATCACAGAGGTTTGTGGGAGGTGAACTGGATGAAGGTACTGCAAATCCCATAATCCTTGGTCCATCCTCCGTCATACTGCTGCAGCATGTGAAGTGTGTCATTTGGGATATGTGTGCCTGGTTTGGTTCAGTTGTGTGATTTGTGACAGTTGCTGTGATGTGTAGAAGTGAGGGAAGGTACTGCAAATTCCATCATCCTTGGTCCATCCTGCCCTAATATACATCAGGACGTAAAGGGGGCCAGAGGGGTTCTGTGTGCCAAGTTTGGTCCATTTCCATCATTGGTGGGCATTGCAGTAGTGTGTGGGAGTGAAAGTGTTTGAAAGTAGTGCAAATCCCATCCTCCATGGCCCATCATCCCCCAAACGGCACCAGGACAGAAAATGGGTCATAGGGGTTATGTGTGCCAAATTTGGGCCACGTCAGTGATTCCTGGCAGTCACAGTGGCCTGTGAAAGTGGCGGCCAATCAGAAAGCTGCCACATACTCGCAAACAAACATTGACTTTTATTATATATATAGATATAGATATAGATTAAAAATTCCAATTTCTAGCCTGAGGAAGGAGAAGCCAAAAGGAGAGAAAAGGAGCCCAAGTGGCAACAGGAGGAGAAGGAGGCGATTTATCAACACATGATTGGTTGATAATGAATTAAAATAGTGTATACCTACTAAAATAATGTATAAATATCAAAATAAATATAGTGTCCCTACTTTGTGGATTTTCTCTTATTGCGGGTAATCCTGGAACCTAACACTGTATAGATAGATATATAGATATTCACATACACAGATAGATGCATATACACATACACAGAAATGAATATATAGATAAATATATAGATATACACATACACAGAAATGCAGATATAGATAGATATAGAGATATACACATACACAGATAGATAGATAGATGCATATACACATACACAGAAATGCAGATATAGATATACAGTATATATATAGATATATATAGATATATACACATATACAGCTAGTTGCATATACACATATACACATACACAGAAATGCAGAAAAAACCAAGTTATAGGTAGCACATCTGGCTAAGAATAGAATGTTATGCACAGATAAAAATACCCTATTCCTTTGGTATAGGGTATTTATAACAAAATGACAAAACAAAATGCACATTTTGTATGAAAACAGCCTTCAACTGCAATGAATCTTACCATGTCTACAATTTCCTGGTAAGGAGCCCTTGTTTTTTATTGTTTTTATTTTTTTTGAGGATGAAAAATTCTCTACACTTTTACCTAGCACAATTAGATGCAATATTTGCACATTAAAAGTAAATTACATCCACCAGAAGATTGTGCAAAATATCATATTTTAAAAGTAGAAATGTGTTGTTTTGTATTTTTCCTATATATCTCCATTTCTGTGTGCTTGTGTATATCAGGCATGGGCAAGCTTGGGCCCTCCAGATATTTTGGACTCCAACTCCCACAATTCCTAAGAGCCTCAGGCTCTTTCCTTTTCCTTAAGTTGCTGAGGGGGAAAAGGAAAGGGCCTGAGGCTGTTAGGAATGGTGGGAGTTGAAGTCCAAAACACCTGAAGGGCCCAAGTTCGCCCATGCCTGGTGTATATGCACCTATTATGTCTATCTCCATCTGCCTTTCTGCCTGTGCCTCTTCAGCTCACTTTCAAAAGACCCACCTAAACGAAAACAAGGCGACTGCTTCTTCCTTTTGGCTGTTAACTAAGTATTTCCACAAGGTGCTATTACTCATCTCCTGCCCGACTTCCTTGCAGCCCCGTGCTTTGGGCGCCTTGCTGCTGCTGTTCTTTCTGAGGAATGAGGCGCGGCGCCGAAACAAAGGGCGCGTGCACGAGAGGGAGGCGGAGAACGCGCATGCGCGCCCCTCGCGCCGTTAACAGCCATTTGTTTTCCAACGGCTGGAAAGGTCACTGGCTGAAACAGTGGCAGAGCTGATTCCATTCAATCTAGACCAGGCCTGGGCCTACTTGGGCCCTCCAGGCGCCTTGGACTTCAACTCCCGGCATTCCTAACAGCCCCAGGCCCCTGGGGCCTGGGGCTGTTAGGAATGCCGGGAGTTGAAGTCCAAGGCGCCTGGAGGGCCCAAGTAGGCCCAGGCCTACTATATTAGCCAGTTCACAGCATAGGACCAAACCAACAGCAGGTTAGTATCGCCAGTGTTATATGTATCAGATGGAAACAGCCCAAACAAACATTATGTATGAGTGTCACATAGGGCCCTTCCAGACAGGCCCTATATCCCAGGATCTGATCCCAGGTTTTCTGCTTCATAAGACTTTATTTATATACCGCCCTATCTCCTCGAGGGACGCAGGGCGGTTTCCAACATAACAGAAAACCATACAACAACTTAATGCCACGCAAAAACTTTTTTTTTTCGTATCAGGAGCAACTTGAGAAACTGCAAGTCACTTCTGGTGTGAGAGAATTGGCCGTCTGCAAGGACGTTGCACAGGGGACGCCCGGATATTTTGATGTTTTTATCATCCTTGTGGGAGGCTTCTCTCATGTCCCCACTTGGAGCTGGAGCTGATAGAGGAAGCTCATCCGCGCTCTCCCCGGGTGGGATTTGAACCTGGCAGCTTTCAGATCAGCAACCCAACCTTCAAGTCACAAGGCTTTAACCCACTACGCCACCAGGGGCTCCTATGCATTAACTAAACATAATGCAATAATAAACGTAAGTACACAAGACATACAAATCAACCAGTTAACACAGACTTCAAAACTAATGACAGAATATTAATATATTATTCTATCACATTATTATTATAGATGAGACTGTTATTATATTATTGTTATATTGTATTACATTGTTATATTATTATGTTGTGTTATTATTATATAACTTTTGGACCACCAGTGGCGCAGCGTGCTAAAGTGCTGAGCTGCTGAACTTGTGGACCGAAAGGTCGCAGGTTTGAATTCGGGGAGCAGAATGAATGCCCGCTGTTTGCCCCAGCTTCTGCCAACCTAGCAGTTCGAAAACATGCAAATGTGAGTAGATCAATAGGTACTGCTCCAGCGGGAAGGTAACGGCGCTCCATGCAGTCTTGCCAGCCACATGACCTTGGAGGTGTCTACGGACAACACCGGCTCTTTAGCTTAGAAATGGAGATGAGCACCAACCCCCAGAGTCGGACACAACTGGACATAATGTCAGGGAGAAACTTTTACCTTAACCTTTATTGTCATAATACATTAAAACACAGTAAAGTCCCGCTTATCCAAGGTTCTGGATTATCCAAGGCATTTTTGTAGTCAATGTTTTCAATATATCATGATATTTTGGTGCTAAATTCGTAAATACAGTAAGTACAACATAACGTTACTGTGCATTGAACTACTTTTTCTGTCAAATTTGTTGTATAACACGATGTTTTGGTGCTTAATTTGTAAATTCATAACCTAATTTGATGTTTAATAGGCTTTTCCTTAATCCCTCCTTATTATCCAAGATAATCGCTTATCCATTAGCCCATTTAGCTTGGATAAGTGAGACTCTACTGTAATATTATTCCATGTTACATTATATCAGGCCTGGGCCAACTCCCCCCCCCCCTTTAAACTTTAAATTGGATTATATGAGTCCACACTGCCAAATAGTCTGGGATAAACAGAAAACCTGGGATCAGATCCTGGAGTATAGGCCTGTCTGAAAAGGCCCTCGAAGGAGTGGGCCCTGGATTGTTGCCAGTTCCTGGTAGGATTTCAGAAAATAGTACTTGCTACATAAACACCAGATAGCTTAAGGTTGCATCTACAATGTAGTGCCACAGCAAACTTAAAATCCCAGGGTCCCATGGGATAGCATTATGGAAGTTAGAGAGGTGTCAAACTGCCATGCTTCTGCAATGTGGATGGTCTGAAAAAGCCCTAGACGCTTCAGGTCCAACCTGTCTTCAAGACCCACAGTCACCTACGTACCAGTGCCAAGACACTACTCTTGGAGGACCATCATACTCGGATAACGAGGGATCACCTAAGAAGAAGAAAATTCTTCAAGATCGCATCTCTTTCTATGAACCAGCTCGGGCATTGGGGAGGCCCTTGTCTCGGTCCCACCACTGTCTCAAATATAGTTGTTGGGGACAAGAGAAAGGGCTTTCTTGGTGGTGGCGCCCCAGCTCTGGAATGCCCTCCCTAGAGAGATCAGGCTAGCTCCTTTACTTCAAGCCTTCCGTTCCAGCTTAAAAACATGGCTTTTTTTTAAAAGCCTTTGATTTTATATAGGTTTTTAAGGATTAGTCTGAGGACTTATTGTGGGCGCCATGTCAGCACTGGGCTAGGTCAATTGATACAACTTGCATTTTATGAATGTTAATGTTTTACATTGTAATTACAGTATGTGTACGTGTGGTTGTAATTCTGTGGTTTTATTGTTTCAGATTTATGTATCATCTATATGCAGCACTTTGCTGTATTTTGTCGTCTGCCCCAAGTCCCTTCAGGGAGATGGTGGCGGGGTAGAAATAAAATGCAGTCTGATACCACTTTAACCGCCATGGCTTAATGCTATGGAATAATGGGATCTTTAGCCTTCTCTCCCAAATAGGGCTATGCCTTTCCAAACTACAAATCCCAGGATCCCATAGGATTTTTTTTTTCCATGTCAGGAGCGACTTGAGAAACTGCAAGTTGCTTCTGGTGTGAGAGAATTGGCCATCTGCAAGGATTTTGCCCAGGAGACGCCCGGATGTTTTGATGTTTTTACCATCCTTGTGTGAAGCTTCTCTCATGTCCCGCATGGAGCTGGAGCTGATAGGGGGACCTCATCCACGCTCTCACCAGGTTGGATTTGAACCAGCAATTCAGTGTCAGGAGCGACTTGAGAAACTGCAAGTCACTTCTGATGTGGGAGAATTGGCTGTCTGCAAGGACATTGCCCAGGGGATGTCTGGATGTTTTGATGTTTTTACCATCCTTGTGGGAGGCTTCTATCATGTCCCTGCATGGTGCTGGAGCTGATAGAGGGAGCTCATCCGCACTCTCTTTAGGTTGGATACAAACCAGCAACCTTCAGGTCAGCAACCCAAACTTCAAGTCATCAGTCCTGCCAGCACAAGGGTTTAATCCACTGTGCCACCAGAGGCTCCTCTCCCATAGGACAGAGCTGTAGCTGTTAAAGTGATGTCAAACTGCTTTATAGGTGCACCCTTTGAGACCATCCACACTGCAGAAGCATAGCCGTTTGACACCACTTTAACTGCCATAGCTGGGATCCTGGGATTTTAGGTTTGCTGTCACACTGGTTTAGAACTATGGCAGTTAATGTAGTGCCAAAATGCTATAATTCTGAAGCTATTGAAGATGATACAGGGGCACCATTGTTTCTTTTCTAGTACAGGAACCAGTAGGTTTTGCGATGCCCAGTCTTTTACTTCATGCTGTTCAACTTGTACATTAAATGGCGGACACGGTCATCTGATGATCTGAGCCGCAACATCATCAGCATGCAGATAATACCCAGATCTATCTCTCATCTGATCCTAGGAAGACAATAGAAGTAATATATTGTAGCAGCTGTGAGGGGTGGGGGAAACAACACTGAAATATAATCTTCTCAAAGCATAAGTACTGCTAGAAAGCGAAGCATCTGTTTCAGAATTGTGTGTTTGGTCTATCTTTAAAAGAGGTGCACTTACAAAATCAGGCTCATCGTTTTGGGGGGTGGGGTGGTCCTTAATCCAGCACTTTTGCCAGATATGCTGATAGTGCCATATTTATAAGTATATTTTTCTATTTTTATTGGCTTGCCATCTATATTTATGTCATATGTAGGCTTTGCTGCAGTCACCCCAAATCAAATTAATTCCAGATTAGAGTACAGGTTAAGTATTCCTTATCCAAAATGCTTGGGACCAAAAGTGTTTCTGGAATGTTCTTTTTAAATAGTTGTATTTGCATAATTAAATATCCTAGAAATGAGGCCAAAATCTAAACATTAAATTATTTTATGTTTCATTCATAGATAAACAGATAACAGAGATAACTCTGGGCTGCTGTGAGTTTTCCAGGCTGTATGGTCATGTTCCAGAAGCATTCTCTCCTGACAATTCACCCATATCTATGGCAGGCATCCTCAGAGGTTGTGTGGTCTATTGGAAACTAGGCAAGTGGAGTTTATATATCTATGGAATGTCCAGTGTGGAAGAACGAACTCTTGTCTGTTTGAGGCAAGTATGAATGTGCAATTAGTCACCTTGTTTAGCATTTAATGGCCTTGCAGCTTCAAAGCCTGAATGCTTCCTCCCTGGGGGAATCTTTTGTTGGGAGGTGTTATCTGGCCCTGGTTTCCTGTCTGGAATTCCCCTGTTTTCTGAGTGTTGTTCTTTATTTACTGTCCTGATTTTAGAGTTTCTTTTAATACTGGTAGCCAGATTTCTTTCATTTTCATGGTTTCCTCCTTTATGAGGAAACCATGAAATGCTGGACCACTCTAACAATCACCATGTCAGACTACACAGAGAAGCCATTGAAATCCACAAGCATGTGGACCATTTCAACAGATGCCTGCCATAGATGTGGATGAAACGTCAGGAGATAATGCTTCTGGGACATGGCAACACAACCTTTTAAATATGTGCATGAAACTGAGACTATTTACACTGAATATAGCTGTCACTATCTAAACCATGCACATGGACAATTTTGGATTTTGGAGCATTTCGGATTTCAAATTTCAGAGAAGGGATGCTCAACCTGTACTGTAATGCTCTCTTACAAAATTCTCCTTCATAGTCACTACAAATATTGCAAAATATGACAGCTAGATTGATGATAGGAACTAGATATTTTTCCTGGTGGTTTGCCTCTTTAAGAGTTCCAGTATTATGTAATGGATGTCAATACTAGAAACCAGACTCCCTGCTCAGCCATGGAAGCCCACCTGAAGATCTTGAACAAGCCATACCCAGCCTCATAGAAAGAACAAGGTCATCCCCTCTGAACAAGGTGAAGGTTTTCCCCTGACATTAAGTCCAGTCGTGTCCGACTCTGGGGGTTGGTACTCATCGCCATTTCTAAGCCGAAGAGCTGTCATTGTCCGTAGACACCTCCAAGGTCATGTGGTCGGCATGACTGCATGGAGCACTGTTACATTCCCACCAGAGCGTTACCTATTGATCTACTCAGATTTGCATGTTTTTGAACTGCTAGGTTGGCAGAGGCTGGGGCTAACAGAGGGTGCTCACTCCGCGCCCCACATTCAAACCTGCGACCTTTCAGTCCACAAGTTCAGCAGCTCAGTGCTTTAATACACTGTGCCATCGGGGGCTCCTCCTCTGAACAAATCTCACCAAAACCCCATTATAATTTGTTTAGAGCTACCAGAAGTAGAATAATGCCTCTTCAGATTGAGTTGTAAAAGCTACCATCTTGGTCTCTTGGTTCAATTCAAGTTACTAGTATTGATATATAAATAGCTTAGGATCACCTTCTATGTTATTCCTGGCATCACTGGGGCCTTATACTAGATCTCTAGCCTGATGACGCTAAGCATACAGTCAAGGAGCCTTTCTCCCTGAGCTATGTCCACTATATGAAACGCTCTTTTAGCAGAGATTAATCAGCTCTAACATTGTACTGTTCTAAGGTAGCATGTTTCTTCCCAGGTCTTTAAGAACATATTTAGTTAAAAGTTTGGATACTCCATTAATGTTTTGTTATCCATGGCCAACTGTTGCTGTTCTTTGTTTATTATTGGGGGGTAATACATGTGTGGAGGAGTCTCCTTCTCTGGAGGTTTTGAAACAGAAGCTGAATGCCATCTGTCAGGAATGCTTTGATTGTGTGTTTCTGCATGGCAAGAGGCTGGACTGGATGACCCTTGTACTTTACTCCAATAATATTATTCAAAATTGTTTTAGATACTGGTAACTTTATTTCAGTCACTTTCAGAGAAATAAACTCTACTGTAACAATACACAGCTGTGTAACAATCATGGATTCAAAGTTGCTGAGATTCTGCTTGTATACAGAAACTAGATAAATACAGCAACATAAATTATCTTTGCTCCTTCATGGTAGTAAATATGGATTCTCAAATAAAATGAAAAGGAGGAAAATAATACCACTTCTGACTTATGGTGACCTTACCCCAGATTTTTTCTTGGAAATATGTGTTCAGACAAGAGGGAGTTTGCCTTTGCCCTTCCTCTGAGGCTGAGAGTTATTCTTCCAAGCTCACCTAGTGGGTTTCCATGGCCAAATGAGGATTTGAATCCCACTCTCTAGACTTTCTGAATTACTTTCTGTAATGTATTCAATTGGTTACATTTACATTTTAAATTATTTTGGTTAACAATTTGTATAACACATATATTTTATTAAAAAAATTAAAGTCATACATTATATTCTGTTTTCTATGGGAACAATTAGGTCATGGGTATGGAATGAATTTGACCAGAAGTATACATTAAACAGCATACCGGTAATTTATTTCAAGAAAGACCTGCATATCCAGATACCAACTGTAACAATTCCAGGGATCTGCGCCACTTCATTTCAAGCCAGCTATACCTAGAATAAATGAAAGAGGTCACAGGTGCTCCAAAGCAATGATTTATTTATTACACGTAGATCTTAAATAGGATGCAGCAATAAAATCTTAAGGCAAAGGCAACATTAGCTCATGCCCCTTAGATGATCAAAGCAAACCTTCATCATGGCTGTTGTTCAGGTGGGATTCCCCCAATGACCTATAGTAGATGTCTTCTGCAACAGACCAATTTCCTGGGCCATATTACAAACAAATTCAATCACAACCCATGATTGATGTAAATACCAATTTGTTATCTTATGCATCCTTGTATGTAGAGAGCAGTTTATCCAAGAGCTGACAACACATATGCTCCAACTGTCCCAATTTATTATCTGTCATCTAATTTTTAAGGTGCTTTTAAAAATGTCCAGTATTTTTCTCCTGCCATTTCCTGCTTCAGCCTTAGTTGCAAACTGAGTTCAAAGTGCAAATTAAAAAAAAAATTACACTCAGTTAACTTGTCAGGGAGAAGAAGAGAGGAAGGGGTGAAATCTTGTTCTTCCCTTTATATTTAGGCAACAGCAATCTGCTGCAGCCTTTTCTAGTTTACGCGCTCTTTCTCCACATTAACAACTGTGAGTGGTTTAATTTATTTGTTAGGGGTGGCTGTTACCACCCCTTTCTGTGAGGTCACCAATCCCAAAGAAGCTAAAATTAATATTAAACTGTTACTTGGGAAGGTAGCAATATATAGATGAGCTATAATAAATCCAAATATTTTCTATTTTGTCATGTTCAGCCCTTTAAAAAATAGGATGGTTATAGGCTTTCCATGGGAAGAGTAGCTTGCACTGTACAGAAATTATAGAGCTAGAGCTTCAATCACGCAAATGTGGATAGCATTGCATTGGTTAAAATAGCCACTTCAAATCTGTTTTTTTAGATAGAATTCTAAGAAGGCCCTTGCTTTTAAGTCTGTTCCATTGAAACGCCTTTAGCCAACTTGAGTCGCATTGTAGTTTATTACCACCAGAGGAATTAAACTAGTTTCAAGTGCAAAACCCCTTCAAAGCGGTTTGTGTGGCTTGTTCTATAAAGCTGTGATCCTCAGAATTGGGAATCTTCAAAGGCAACTGCTGCCTAATTGGAGGCTTCCTACTAAAGTTGTTTTACTTGAAGACAAATGAAAGCCATCCGTGTGGAGTAATTTCAGAAGTTTATGGTGTCTAAACATATGAAGAGTAGTGTTTATGTTTGTAGTTTCAGAGTTTATTTTAATGTTAATAAACAATATACTTTCTTTATTGTAACCAGGCATTAGGTGTTAATTGCTAAACAACAGCTTCTGATCCTCAGGATTGTTCCCAAATAAATAGTAATTATTAAACTGCAAATGTAATATATATTAGACTCTCTGTTAACTAGAACTCAAGCACCTTAAACTCTCAAGCAACTGGAAAAATAGAAGAAATAATATTTTAAATAAAAAACTGATGGAATAATACAATAAAACAGTTAGGTTACATTTGTCTTCATTTCTCTTAATTTGCTTTTAATTACTGTATGTCAATATTAATATTAAGTCAATAAAGAGCTAACAATATGGTATAGCATGGAGTATAGCATTACCTAGGCCTATTTAATAGTAACTCAAGCAACCGGAAACTAAATTTATCTGGCATCTATCAATCCTCATGAGTTCCGGTTAACTGAAAGTCTACTGTACATTGCCAGTACTTGGGAAAAAGTGTAATGTTTGTATTTATGCAGCGCCAGTATTCTATGATCACATGTATAAGTGATAACCCTTCCAAAGATTAAAAAGAAATGGAGGATTAGATAGATCAAATGTTAGTTTTTTTCTTAATAATAATAATAAATCTTTATTTATACCCTGCCACAATCTCCCCGAAGGGACTCAGGACGGCTCACAGAAACACTCCAAGTGCTGCCTATAAACAATTATACATACGTATATACACAGTGACATAAGTATAAAAACAACAACTCACATAAAATCCCAGCACATAAAATCCCAGCTAATAAAATTGTAAAAATTATAAAATTTCCTAAAACGCCCTAGAATAAAGCTGGCCAGGACACCTTTTTACCCATCCATGCAGCACCTGTGACTCAGGCCCCATCTACACTGCCATATAATCCAGATTATCAAAGCAAATAATCCATGTTATCTGCTTTTAACTGGATTATATGAGTCCACACTGCTATATAATCCAGTTCAAAGCAGATAATCTGGATTTTATATGGCAGTATAGAAGGAGGCTTAATAGTAATTATTAAGCTTCATATATAATGTACAATGCTTGGAAAGAAAGTTTAATGCTTTTATTTATGCAGAGCCAATTGCCTTTAATGACATTTTTATATGACAATCCTTCCAAAAAATAAAAACCTCAGAGAAAATTGGACATGCCAAATGTTAGTTTTTATTCTTTGTGAGGCCAGGATACCGTTTTTTCCAGCCCTTTTGCAGCAACTCAGCTCAGCCACTGAAAAGCCACACAGCATCAAATTTCCCAGCGCCCTTAACTTGAAACCTGGCCAAGAGAGGTGAAAGACCTTATGCATATGTAAAGCAGGAAGTTCACATTACACAGCCAAGTCGACTCCCTGGGATTGCATGCCCAAGGTTTTAAAAATCCCTTGCGGACAGAACAGCACATTTTGACAAGATTCCTCAGCCCCTTTTCCTGAGACGATGTGTTGTCTGGACTGTACATTGTACTTTTGAATGCTGGTTTATTTTGGATTTCGGGGGGGGGGGGGGAGCATGGTGGGAGGATCCCAAAAAAACTCAGTGCCACAGCCATTTTGTTTGTGGGCAGCATGGTAGGTTTCTGTCAGTCAGTATGAGGAGGGGTTTTTGAACAGGCTTTGTGGGAGAACTACGCCTCCCACAATGAAGGTATCTCACAATTATCCTCAGCCCTTTGGCACCACGGTAGGTGTGCAGATTAGTGACATAAAAGAAACAAAGGCTGCCCTTTCCTCTTTCTGTAGTCTTTTCAGTTTCATAGATTTTTCTTCCAGGCGTGACTGGCCTTTTTTAAGGTGCCAGGCAAAGTAATTTGGCTCTGTTTTCTTTCAAAATTGGTGGAGAGAGAAAGAGGAGCTCATAGAGGCATTTGAGACTTGAAAAGAAATATGGAAAGAGACCCAAAGCCCCTGTGTGGGAAGGAGGGGCTATTGGTGCCAGTGCCTTTTTTCCTTCTTCCTTCCTCACTCTCTCTCCTGTCTTTAGGAACACATACAGACAAGGACATGGAGGCGTTTCAGACTGGATTTTTTTGAACAAGATAGAAGGCAAAAAAGGGCCTAAAGCCCCATGTGTGGGAAGGAGTGGGTTACATGTGCATGTGCCTTTTCTTCTTCATACATACAAGGACATGGGAGGCATCCAATCCTGGATTTTTAAAACAAGATAGAAGGAAAGAGGCCAAAAGGAGTGGGATATTATATGTGCACGTGCCTTTTCTTTTTTTTCTTTCTTTCCCTCTTTCTTTCTTTCTCCCCTTCCGTTTCCATCTCAAACAAGGGCAGGCTTATGTTAGGAGGGGCAATCCAGGCAACATCTTTTCAGGAGCTGCCGCTTTGGTGGGGCTCCCGGGCTCCGCCTGCTCTTTTGGGGTGCACAGATTGGGGTGTGTGTGTATGTGTGTGTGTGTGTTTTAAAAAGCCTGTATAAAATGGCACACTGCCTTTCTGCATTTTTTCTTTCCAGGCTGCAGGAGGGAGGGAGGCAGGGCGGGCGCGCGGGGGATAGTGCAGACAGTGTAGGGACACTGCCCTCCTAACCAATCAGCGCGCGCCTATTTGCCATTACAAAGTTGTTAACCCCAGAGTCTTCTGGCTCCTGCTGCTGCCTTTGCTTTTAATCTTCTTTGGATATTTCTCCGCTTTCTTTCCCCCCAAACGCCTCCACAGATACCGAGGAGAAGGGGGGGGGGAATACCTTCGGAATCCGCCGCCCATCGCAAGAGATCGCCTCCCTTCTTCGCCAAGATCTTTTAAAGATGTTTGGGGCTCCTTGGGCTGCCTTTGCAAGCCAGAAACAACTATGCCCAGCCTATTTGGTTACAGTCGTGCTGGGGAGGCAGCTGTCTGCTTCTTGGCGAGGTAAGTTTTCTAATCCTTTTAAGGGGGGTGGGGGGGATACATCAAAGGTAGGCTTGCCTTTCCCCCCCGTTTAAACTCATTGCCCTTATTGTTTTAGACCATTAGGAAACAATTGTATTTCTATACTGCAGCCATACATTGTGCTTACATCTTTTCTAGAGCAATCAGGGACTCGGAAATACCGACAAGGCGGAGGGGCTGAGGTCTCCTGTATTTCTAATGAATGCGTGTAGAGCAAAATATTTTTAAAAGGGGGGGGGGTCACAATATGTGGCTTATTTAGAGGAAGGAATGCGCCCTGGGAAATGTATGTTCCGAAATGATTGGGGGGGGGGTGTGAATGGGTGGACGGGTTTGAGGAAAAGTGCAAGAGGAACTGCCCCTAGTGTGATGAAGAAGGAGACTGACATAAGAGGGTTTTAAATTAAGTTATGTCTGTTACTAAACATTGGCCTTTTTATTCGCCAATCAGCTCCTTTTCGGTCAGTCATCTTAAAGCCTTCTTTATAGAAAGGATCTGAATGAGCAGACCTCGTCTAGGTGTCGTGTTCTTTTGAGAAGGTGCATTTGGGAGACATTTTGTAATTTTGGGGGGCATTTTTATAGGCTTTTTTTTTTGGCACACGGTGAGAAATCTTTTTTTTTGTTTTGTATTGATCTGTGTTGGTGGCGCTGTGGTGCTCCTAAACAATTTTATGTTCGTTTCACCAAGAAAGGGGGGGGGGGGGCAAGAAAGGTGGGGCAAGGTTTGATATTTTGTGTCATTTCCTTTTCTCCTCATGGAAAATAACATATAATCATGTCGCACATTGTGTGTGTGTGTCGCTCTGTATATATATATATATATTGTGTATTACAATCAATGTATCCCAAGTACACTGTACACCATAACAGACGTGTCGTCACAGTCCTTTGTTGTTCTGTGAGGCTAGAGGCAAGGTTCAGATTTTGCCCCATGATTAAAAAATACCTCTTGAAATATGTGAAGACTTATGCTAATATTTAGTAATGTTTTCACCCCTGCTCTAAAAATGAATTTTTCCATATTCTGATTACATATTTTCTGTGAAGTGTGCCCGTGTGCGTATATGTATGTATGTATACACAGACATCTATAGTTAGTTTTTGTGCCATATATATTCATTATCAGATTGTTAGGTTTTTTTAGAAAAAATGTTGGTTGAGTTGTAAACCCATTTTTCCTTGCTTAAGAGTATTTTTAAAGGTAGGTAAATTGATCAAAATTTGTGGGCTGGGCCCTTTCTTTAAAATGCTATATATTTAAGAATATTTTAGAGATGATCATGTTTTAATTGAGATTTACCTATATATGGAAATTAATCTTTACAAGACAGGTATTATGCAAGCATTAATACAAATTGCCAAGCAGACCTCCATGCTTAGTATGTGTATATATGTGTGTGTATGTCCATGTTTAGCAACCACAAACACATTAACTAAAGACACAAATGTATACACTAGTGTCCCCTGCAAATATCTGTATTCATATATGAAATGAAAATGTATTAATGAGATGCAGCAATGGCTGGGAAAATGTAGCTGCACATTCTAAAACCATTCAATAAAATGGCTTACCTTATAAATGCATAGTTTTGAAATGACCAAAATATCTTAGAAAATGCAACAGGTTAAGGAATCTATTAAAGTATTGCAAAGGAATGTTTATTTTTCTTTCTTTAGGAATTCCTCAGAGTGATACTCTGAAGTCTTTTGTATGAGTAATTTATTTATATAATTCTGTGGCACATGCAGCTGAACACAAGGATTATAGAAGACATTGTTGCTTTTTATATTGTGCCAGAAATATTTCTAGCCTCTGCTCTGAGATAATTCTTTCCTGTCCTTGAAACAAAATTTCTTTACAAAGAGCTGAATGCTACATTATCCGTTTAAAGGTTTCAAAGTAAAAACATTCAGCAAAGGTCGGTTCTTTGTTGATGAAGGCAATTTAGTTGCAGAAATGGCTTGCTGAGGATTTCCACATGAGAATCTAAGTAAAATATCAGTTTAACTGAGGGCAGATGAACAGCTAAAAGTGCTTTCACTTGCTATGGGCCCCATTGGATTAACAATGGTTGTTTGAAAAGGCCAGACATGGATGTTCTCTTGCAGATCTGAGAATGCAACTCATGCAGCCTCCATCGCATTAATGGGGCAGTGCAGCACATGATTGCACCATACAGTGTTGCAGGCACCTTGATACATGGGTGCAGCTCCTAGTGCTTTGTACATACAGCTGTAAAAGAGGTGTGTGAATATATCATGACTGGCCCTGGTGGATCAGCTGTTATTCATGTTCAAATAGAGATTATTTGTTCTCTCCACCCACTCCATCCTGTGAGGAAAGTCTCCATTTACACTTACTCACAATGAAACATACAGTTTTTGCATTGTTACTCTTGTGTTCCTCTTTTTCCCTCAAATGGTTCAAAGCAATATACAGGAAATATCTGCAGTGAAGGTGATAGCATATAACTTCTGCATGTGTAAAAACCAGAAAATCGTTTCCTGCTGTCTTGGGAACTCAAGTACCAACATATGGACCTGAGACTTTGGTCAGTCTAGCCAAGTGTTGACCAGTGAAGTAAGGCAACTTAATTTAGTTTACAGGCCTGAATGACATGATCAAATTGAAATAAATTAAGCACAGCCAGGTCCTTATGCAGGATATATCAAAGCTTCATGGTTCTATATCTTTTAATATTGGTGCTAACTGTAATAAGCAGGTCCTTTGTTAATCTCAATATAGTATCTACCCAAAGGTCTCTTTTTGGGTTCAGTAGTTACCAAAGATCAAGTGCATAGGCTGTACCAGCAAAGCTGTATCAACCTGTATTGCATCTCAGAAAAAATACCTATGTACATATGGACCAAAATACCCTAAAGGCAGAAGATCCCATCTTACCTTGGAAGCTAAGTAGGACCAGCTTTAGTTAGTATTTGGATGGGAGACTATATTTCAGAGGAAGAAACTGGCAAAACCACCTCTGAATATTCATTCCCTAAGAAAGCCCAATAAAAGTACTGGTAGATAGCATAGGCTGTCAGCTCATTTGAAGGCACACAACACAAGAGCCAATGTAGTTCTTTGGGCTTTGGACCATGGTCCTTTTTTCCTGTCAGGAGCAACTTGAGAAATGGCAAGTAACTTCTGGTGTTAGAGAATTGGCCGCCTGTAAGGACATTGTGCAGGGGACGCCCAGATGTTTAATGTTTTACCATCCTTGTGGGAGGCTTCTCGCATCTCCCTGCATGGGGAGGTGGAGCTGACAGAGGGAGCTCATCCACTCTCCCCATTGCACCACCAGGGGCTCCAACTATAGTCCTGGAAACAAGGATTGAATCCCTGCTCAGCCATGGAAACCCATTGGATGACACTCAGCCTCAGAGGAAGGCAAAGGCACCCCTTGAACAAGTCTTGCCAAGAAATCCTGTGATATATTGTCTCTGGGTTGCCACAGGTCAGAACCAACTTGAAGGCACACAACATGTACATATGACCAATTTAATAGTATACAGTACTCGATGCCTAATACTTGTTTTTAAAGGAAGCCTTGGATAGCTATTATCCACCCTTTTCTTTTAATTACATGGTATTGTGTTCTGTGCAGAATGTAAGTTATACAATAGAAAATAATTAAAGGCAAGAACAGTCAAACTGAATATACAATGAAGAGAGGGTTAAGAGCTTTTTAATACAGTATATGGGTTGGTACAGAAACTGCATTTTCTTTAATAAATATGCTACCCTATATGTGTATGTCTAGAAATGTTATCCAGAAAAACCACACACACCCCATGTTGACTTACCCATGGTTCAGTGTGACCCTTAACCCTTATTTTTAAAAAAGGAACCATTCCCTTGTCTGATTAGAGTGCTAAAATAACAGAGCTTAGTCTGTCCCAGGAAAACCTAAAAAAAACACCAACTCTCTCGCTGTGGCACCACTTTTGGCCTTTTTGAATACCTGGGTGGGAAAACAGCAGCAGTGACTAGGGATAGGCGTCCCCCGAGACAACATTGGTGCATTCCGCTCTCCATGGAATGACATCCATAGTAAAAGGTTTTCCCCTGACATTAAGTCTAGTTGTGTCCAACTCGGGGTTGGTTCTCATCTCCATTTCTAAGCCGAAGAGACGACACACCAAAGGTCATGTGGCCAACATGACTGCATAGAGTGCCATTACCTTCCTGCCAGAGTAGTACCTATTGACCTACTCACATTTGCATGTTTCCGAACTGCTAGGTTGGCAGAAGCTGGGGCTAACAATGGGAGCTCACCCAGCTCCCTGAATTTGAACTGCTGAACTTTTGGTCAGCAGTTTCAGCAGCACAATGGTTTAACCTGCTGCACCACAGGTCATATCAAAATCCATAATTTTGGCCCCAAGACCTGTCCTCAACAAATATGAGGTCAACTTATACATGAATGTATGCGGTACCAATTGAGGGAGGATTGCTCCTACCTAGTATAGGCACTAATATGACAAGATATAGGAGTGAGACATAGTGACATAGGACCCCAATTAATTTATGCAGAAGAAAGCAGTGAAAATAGACATGTATCAAACAGTCAAGAAATGAAAGATGGCAAGATATTGGAGGTTTTGAAATGACATTAACTAAAAAATATTGTAGTCTCAGAAACTGATTCAAAAGATAACTTCAAGCATAGATTATGGAAAACACTAGTTTAATGCAAACTTCCTGAAATGAGTGAACATAGTGCAGAAAGGAAGGCCGGGAAGGGAAAATTTCAGCAGTCTAAACAAGTTGTGGTCTGGGGCAGAATTTTATTTGAGTTTGTGATCAGTGTGGCTTTGTCCTGCAACCTGTTCAGTAGGATATAGACCTTCTGCCTGAATAACCACAAAACAACCTGCATGCGTTCAGGATGTGGATCAGATGTGACTTTAGGTTATCTAGTAGTAGTAGTAGTAATTATTTTATATGTATATTCTCCCTTTTCATCAAAAATGGGACACTGCAACCTACTGAAAGCCTACTTTTCCAATAATAGGATTAGAATTTACTAAAAACAACAGATTAAAACTATGCATAGTTGAAATATAAAATATTAGAAATATAATATTATACTTTTATAATATTTTATATTTCAGTGATGTATATTAAAGTATAAATATAAGCATCCGTTTTATTTTTTAAAAATTGGGTATTTATATATGAATAAGAACATGGTACATACTTTACACTGCACGTATACCATATAGCCCTCATTCATGTCATTGCTGAAGGCTTACTTTTAGAGAAACAAAGCAGTAAGAATCAAATCTATTATTTGCATTAGTATTTAGTTCTTAAATAGATTTAATGGCTTCAATTTTACAAATCGTTGAACTTCTTAAATACATTTTCATCCTGCTGTGAAGAACTACAATTATATTTATACTGATTTTGAAGATGGACTGTTTCTGGATAATGGTGAGTGCTTATGATCTGAAGTGATACAGGCTTTAATTCAGAATATCCTTGTTATAATAAAATACAAATGTTGCATCTGGCAGGATCCAACATATAGCAACAATGAACTGATTGCCCCTGCGTTTTAAAATGGGAAATCACAGATAACAAAGTACAGGTAGGCAAAGTAGAATGTTAGAATGCAGGAACAGTCAGACCTAGCCATCATAAGCAATTTTAGGGAATATTGAAGCCATACTTTACCCATCCCTGATGTAGCATAAGTAAACAGAAAAGAACTGGCAGAGACTGGTCCATTTGTGCATGCTTCTCAGCATTTATTAGCTAGAGGATCATCTGGCACTGCTGGCATAAGGTTGTGTTCTCAGATCTTTTGTGACTGATGATGCTGAGTGATAAATGAGTAATGCTTAAGTTATGAGAAGATAAATTGCAGTTCTATTTATTTTCATCTTGTTACAATGTCTATATTATAACCCTTTTCATTACTATCTGAGTAGCTTTATGGTGCAGTCCTACTGTGTACTCAAAAATAAGCTGCACTGTTTGTATTCAGTGGTATTTACTCCCAGGTAAGTGTGTGCAGAATTACAGCATTAAACATTCCTTACACTGAAGCTACTGGATTCCCATGGTAGGCCTGTGTACACCACCTACTTCAAAGACTACTCTGGTGCATACAGGCTGAGCAAATATGTAGCGATGGATAGAGGGGATAAATATGATCTTGAGCCCTGTGTGGTTCTTCCACATTGGGAAGTAAACTTTATAGTGTGTGTATATTTCCCTAGTGAATATAACTTTGTTCCTATCAAAACTGAATGGTGTTATGATATTTTATTCCCTAAATGTTTGGTTATATGAGATAACTGCTTCTTTACAGCTAGTTTCTATATAACAACAGTGCATAATTTTGTATCATTTTCAAGATGGCTTCAAGTGTAGAAAGAGCATAATGCATCTGTTCAGATTCAAAGAACCTTTGATGTTTTTAAGTAAATAAGTTAAAATAAGAATGAGCTCCTCTAGTATGTTCAATTTAAACAAATACTATATAAGGTATTACATTAGGTTTTTGTTTCTTTCCTGCTTCCATAAACATAGAATTCTGTGCAGCAGTGGGGATCTTCAGAGTAGGCCTTCTTAGGAGCTCCATTTAAAAAGTGAGAGAGTCCAACTTTAAATTCCTATGAAGAAACCCCGGAAATGAATGGTGTCTGCAAAAAAAAACCTTTCATTGTTTGAGACATGTAATACCTGTGTTAGTCCTGACTTACAGCTTGGTTCCATGTATACTTATTACCCTCATTTTTACCATTCTGAATAGTCACCATATTATTCTTAATTCTTAACCATTAAAAATGCAAACTCCTAGATTCCTGGGTACATAAATAAATGAGGAGGAGGGATGAAAAAAAACACGCCTTTAGATTTCTGCCTAAACAAACAACTCTAGCTATTTTCTAAAAATTACTAGGGACTGTAAGTGTAGAAACCAAAATAGTTTCTCAGCATCTGTCATCCTGGCAGAAACCAGGGGGTCTTGGTACTCACATTACTGGACACCAGTTCCCATAAACGTTTGCTTAGCCTGGCCAATTGTAAGGGTCCACAGGAGGAATCATTCACCATCCAGAGGGACAGAGGTTCCCTGGCACAGTCTAAATTTTCAGAGTGGCTGAGCATCATTATAGTGAGTTCTTCTGAGAACAGGCATACCTAATAAGAAAATAAATTTGAAGAGATTAAGGGGAGAGATGACATGTTTAGAAAATCTCTGAATAAATCTGTCAGCAAGGTTAGAAACAGAAGGATACATTAACTAGGGACTTAAACTATCTGTTACAGTATTTTCAGACAACAGGAAGGATATAACAACCAGATATTCTCTCATGTCAGCCAACATTAAGAACATAAAAGAAACCAAATAAGAGAAAGTGCTGTCTCCTTTGCATTAAGCTATATACAAATCATGATGCTGATACCTTTATCCAGTCAAATCCAAGATAGCAATGCAAAATAACAATAGACAGTAGCACTCTTTTGTAACACAGCACAAAACATCAGCAAATAGGAATGTATTATCTCCTTAATTTCCATATTTCTCCATCTAATAGCAAACCTAATTGGTAGATGTCAGCAGAAATGAGATATCTGAAAATGATTGCTGGGCTGACCCAACCTTCCCAGACTCCCAGGTTGAGGGAGCAGTGAATAAATGTGTCTAGGCAAGTGAGACTAGTTCTGAGGTCTTCAGGAACTTTAGCAAAATGGGATCAGCAAATACGGGATCTATAAGAAACAAGACAAAAAAGGAGCATTGAGAAAGAGATGGTTTTGGTGTATTTTAGCTATAAAAGTTTAAGGGGCAAAGAACCCCCCCCCCACACACACACAAAAAAAGTCCAGATAGCAAAATAGAGGCACAACTTAGTAACCACAAACTGTTGCATGCAAGTTGGGGAAAATATGCATATCTGAAAGGGAGATAAGGATGAAAATGTAGTGTCCTCAAAAAGGATGTTGTTGGCAGGCAGACCTGTCAAAGATGAGAGCCAATTTCTCCCCTTTTTGTTTATACGTATTTCAAAGTCAACAGACAGTTATACTTTACTTAAGTTGCTAACAGTTGGAAGAACACTATGGTTATAATATCACATCTTGCACAAAAAGTCATTGGACTAGACTAGGATCCTTCTAATAAAGTAGTAGGCAAGGATTATCAGTAGCCTGTATTCAGAAATACAAGCTGTTGAAAATCCTTGTTATATGTAATCACATGTAACAAGAAGCCAACATTCTGCTTTGCTATTGACAAGCTGTGTGCTGATGCTACCTGATTAGTCTTGCTTATCTCTTCCAACCAATAAGTACAAACAAATTAGCCAGTTTAACATTATGTTCAAACTAAGCTCCCAAACTTTCAGGAATTTGAATATTGCTTCCAAATATTCTAGGAATGGGGAAACAGCTTTACATTTTGGTTTCATTCTCTGTATAGTTAGGCAAATGATAAATCAGGAGCCTCAGTTCACATATACTGCAATAAGATGTGATTTTGCTTCTTATTCTTGCCTGCTCCTAGGCAGTAGAAAGAGAATATGGTATTATCCTAATCACCTGGATTCTGTTTTTGTTCTTACAAAAGAACATGGCCAGAGCCTCTGAACAATACTTCTTTAGCTAATCTAGATACAGAGTTGAAAGAGACCACAAGAGCCATCCAGTCAAATCCTCTGCCATGTAAGAACATATAAAGCATCACCTATAAATTATCTTCCAGTCTGTTTTAAAAACCTCCAAAGAAAGAGACCTCACGACAAATCATATTCTTTGATAGTATATGTGTTTCCTTAAATATTTTTTTTAATTTTAGGCTAGTAGGCACCATCCAAATTCCAAAAAAAAAATTTACAAGCTTGCATACCAGATTAATTATGAGAGATGCCTTAAATTGGTTCCTTTTTCATTCTGAAACATTAACTTTCCCAGTAATCAGAGAATTTACCCTGAAGGTTCTCAGAAATTTTGCATTTGTCTACAGATTTTAGTTCTGACTCATATACTCAGCTATTAAAATCATGTTCAGCTGCATTCATTTCAATGTTTATTCTTCCTAAAACAATTTCCTTTTGTCCCTTCATGTTCTTCTTCACACTTGCTTCTTAGTGTAAATACTGGGTGCAATTTTCTAACTCTAGTCTTTATGTGTTCAGTGTTTTAACAGCCATTATGTAATCATGGAATTCCATTAATTTCTATGATTGAGGAAAAGCTGATTTACCGTAACTGAAGTTAATAACATAATTATGGAGTCCCCAATGGCATAGTGGGTTAAAGCCTTGTGACTTGAAGGTTGGGTTGCTGACCTGAAGGCTGCCAGGTCTGAATCCAATCTGGGGAGAGTGCGGATGAGCTCCTTCTATCAGCTCCAGCTCCATGTGGGGACATGAGAGAAGCCTCCCACAAGGATGGTAAAAACATCAAAAACATCTGGGCGTCCCCTGGGCAACGTCCTTGCAGATGGCTAATTCTCTCACACCAGAAGCGACTTGCAGTTTCTCAAGTCGCTCCTGAAATGAAAAAAAATAATGTAATTATCTTTTATAATGAAGTACAAGAAAATGGTATTGTATCTGGCATTATTTACATTGGGAGAATAAGGTTACCACTTTGATGACTTTTTGTGTGTTTTTTGGGGGGGGCAGTCATAATTAAAAATATTTTGGATTGCTGTGAGAAAAATATTCAGTTGATTGGAAAATACCTAGCCTCTACAATTGTATAATCAGCTTCTCTAATTAGAACATAATATAATTGTCAGCAACAACTACAACAATTGTAGTAGTAGAAATAGCCATTATAATTATCTCTATGTTTAAAAAACAGCTCCCACAATGGTATAAAAAGGTAGTAAAAAGGGAACAAACTAAGATACTAATAAGGACAGGGAATAATAAGTTGCTTACCTATAACTGTCGTTCTTCGAACTGTCATCCGTGTCCTCCCATTAAAATTTCAGCACAGAGACCACAAAAATAATGTATGGTGCACTGAATGTTAGGTTGCAATCATCCCTCACCATGGACTGAAATGACTAGGACTGTGGAAGTTACAGTCTAACACCACCAAGATGCCTAAACATTCCCAATCCCTATATATTCCCAACTAAAATAAATGTTGATTAGCACATAGTTTAAAAATAACTGGGTTATATTTTTAAGGGGTAATATTTAAAAATATGAAAAATGATGTATTTTCAGTGATATGTTCTTAATTTTCCCGTCGATGCAAATTCTCTAGATTAGCACATCTATAGATTAAAATTTTATTGTTCTACAGATGCTTGCACGTTAGCTGAAATTGTAAGGAAGTCTTCTGTCTGAAAAAAAAGCAGCAATATCCTAGAAAAGAAATTTTTAAACAAAAAGCAACATAGAATTGGTAATAAATAGTTTTTAAAGAGCTGGCATGATTGAATTAATACAAGTCATTGTCTTAAAAAAATCAATTACAAAAGAAATGAGAAGGCAAGAGCAATGTGCTTCAAACTAATCTTAGGACCTTCCACACAGGCCTATAGCCCAGAATATCAAGGCAGAAAATCCCACATTATCTGAGTGTAGACTCAGATAAACCAGTTCAAAGCAGATATCGTGGGATTTTCTGCCTTGCTATTCTGGGATATAGGGCTGTGTGGAAGGGCCCTTAGTTACCTGATTCAGAAGAGGGATTATATCATTCATAAAACAATCCATCATACACAATCAGAAGAAAGATTTTTTTACTTTTACACACACACACACACGTGTGTGTGTGTGTGTGTGTGTGTGTGTGTGTGAAGTTCAGCAAGATATAGCACCTGGAAGTCATGAGGACTGCTTATATAGTATAAAGGATATATATAGCTCTTTACAAAATGAAACAAAACAAACTGTATTTCCTAAGAATCTTATACATTGAAATAATTCAGCTATTATCAGTGCAGCATACATCTCAACAAAATGGATAGGATGCAGACTATAGTGGATATTAAACTTTATATTAAAATCAGTGAGAGAGGTACAGCAGAATAAGACTACCTTTATCTGGATACAAACCAAACTGGCCTGTGGAATAGTAATTGGCCTTTTATGTACCAGTGGCAGAGGATAAAGACAGGGATAGCTCTAGCCAGTGTATATTTAGGTCCCTTCTACACAGCCATATAACCCAGAATATCAAGGCAGAATAACCCACAATATCTGCTTTGAACTGGGTTATCTGAGTCCACACTGCCCTATATCCCAGTTCAAAGCAGATAACATGGGATTTTACTCAGCTGTGTGGAAAGGGCCTGAGACATATAACCTAAAGCAATGCTTCTCAACCTGTGAGTCCCCAGGTGTTTTGGCCTACAACTTCCAGAAATCCCAGCCAGTTTACCAGCTGTTAGGATTTCTGGGAGTTGAAGGGCAAAACATCTGGGGACCCACAAGTTGAGAACCACTGACCTAAAGTTTATATTGCTAGTGCTTATGTATGTTTGTTCTGAAGTAAGCACCATTTTGTACTAACTCTAATACAGGATTACCTGGAAAGCAGAAAATAGACATATTGTTAACTTACTTGCCAGTTTGGGTTTTAGCTTCAGCAATACCATCAGTCCTTTGCTGTATTACAGTTAAGGCATCATGTAGATCATGCACCCTGACCTCCCCAAAAATTATACCGAAGGACACCAATGTGTCTACATTTACATTTATATAATAAAAATAGAAGTCATTTAAAGTCATTTAAAGAAAGGGAGCACGATTCACTTTAAAATGAAATATATTGTTAATATGTGGACAACCCTTTTATCTACATATTTATTATATTCCCCAAATCTCGGTCTAGCTCACGCTTGATAAGCATGTTGAGCAGAAAAACTAATTGTAATACTTCTGTGTTTAGGGAAAATTAGTACAGCTTGTGAATTCTATTGAATGATTGTCACGTGTAACATCTTTAGCACCACAAGAACCTATGGGCTGTAAAATACTCCTGCTCAGATTAAGAGTAGGTTAGTTGTGCAAACCACAGATTTAGGGCCCTTCCACCCAGCCATATAACCTAGAATATCAAGGCAGATAATCCACCATATCTCTTTTGAACTGGATCAATTGAGTCCACACTGCAATATAATCTGGTTCAATATGGCTTTTATACAGCTGTGTGGAAGGGGCCTGTCTGGAAGGGACCAAATGCAAGACTGCATTATATGGCAGCGTAGGCTCATATAATACAATTCAATGCAGCAAAACTGCATTATATGGCAGTATAGATGGTGCTTTAGTAAGATGTGTTTTTATTCTTCATTAAAGAGAACAGAATGCTGCAGCCACAAAAGGTTTCCATTATCACTTTGATCCATACCTCTTCTTTCCCCCTAAAATAACACACAATGTGGCTTACAGTTTAAAATGACCACAATATAGTTAAAAGCATAGAAAATGTCAAAATTAAAAAATAAAAATATTAACAATATTAGAAGAAATCTAAATGTAGATTTTAAAAGGATAAACAGCAATTTAAAATGATGCAGTTAAAACAATTTTAAAAATCCTTTCCGTAAAAACTTTATGTTCTAAATGTTTATTAGAGTAAAAAAGCTTTGTCTGTTGATAAGATAACAAGAAGAGCACAATCTCTCTAGTAAACAGAGACTAGGGGCAGCCACTGGGGACGCTTTTCCTTAGGTCCCCATCAGCTGTACCAGTGAAGGTGGCAGTACTGAAAGAAAGATCTCTTCTGAGGATCTTGGCGCCCAAATAGTTTCATGCCAAGAGATACAAATATAGGCCTTTACAGCCCTATAAGCAGCCGTTTGGTACCTGGAAACAAACTGCAGCCCGTTGAGATGTTTGTAGATAGTTGCATGATTCTTCTAACCAGGCCAGTTAAGACTCTGGCTGCAACTTTTTGCATCAAGTTAAGTTTCCAAACAATGTTCAAAGGCAGCTCTGTAGAATGTATTGTAATAATCTGAATGGGATGTAACTAAACTATGTATTTTTTTGGCCAGAGCAGTCATTTCCAAGAATAGGCGTAATTATTGCACTAACATTTAAGTGTGCAAATGCACTCCTGCTTACTATAGAAGGCTGAGCCTTCAAATTCATATGAATTTGCATCTTTAGTTAGTGACTTAGTAAATATTGAATTTCTCTTCTGTGACCCACCTTTCAACTAAGAGTTGAAATCCTGTCTATTAATAGTTATTCCAAGTGTCCTTATGAAAGACACCTTGTATTGGTAATTTTCTTAAATTGTTTCAGATGCAACATGAGAGGGAACAAAATTAGGTCTGTCAAGTTCCAAAGGCAGGTAAAAGGTTACCGAGGGTTCCTCCAGAACTGATGTCAGAGAAGATCAGATTTAAATACAGAGATTAATCAAGGTCAATCCAAGATTAATCTAATTTCTGCAATTCTATTTATATTTCAAAGTTTTACTACAGGTTGTATGTCTCCTCCTAGATATATCAAAACATTATTTTCCCCTAATATGTCATACTTAGTATAGATATTTTGATATGGAGCAAATAACCCTAACAAAATATGTAACTTTTAATTAATATATAAATCACTCACAAGCAATACCTAAGGTTGTGTAAATTGTGACCAGGGTACATTATTTGTCTTTGTAACATAAAACATGCCAAACCCTGCAAGTCCTATTTAGTTATCATATGGAAATCTTTGATATAAGGTAAATAGCAGAGTAAATTGGTGCAGTCTTTGCATGAACAACAGTAGTGTGTTGTTCTTGCAATTATGATTGAAAACCTTGTACTACAACTCAAAAAGCATCTCTTTATAAATAGCATGCTTTCAGTGCATTTCCCCATAATCCACAAAGCAACTACAGCCTACTTTGTGTACTAGACACTACATTAGGAACACTGGACAAGATGATTAAAACTCCTTGAAATTAATAATGATTTAATGATGTTCAGAGTATATAGTGATAATGATTTGAATTAGAAATGCTTCCTCTACCACTGGTACTGTGCACAGTTAGTATATATTTCGGTACCATTCACTCCTTAGAACGTAGTACGTATACCTGCTGTATTACAGTCTACCTACTGCTTTAAAACTTGGAAGGTCTTCAGAAGCCAAGATGACTCTCGGTATTCCCGTTTCTCCAGTTTTCCAGACCAATTTGCAAACATTGTGACTTCAGAGTGTAGTAGTGACATTCTAGATGAAACATTAAAAAATAGAAATAAATGTTGGATATAAACCAATGAGTTATGTAGTCTATCTCCTGCTTTAAGACTGCTAAGCTGCTGGGACCCATGCTTCCTCCACATGTGTACTGTCTGCTAAAATAGCTTGACATATTATATTTTAATAGGTAGATGGCTTTTCTTAATTGAATGTGAAATATTTGCACAGAAATTAGTATATTTTTAGTGTTTGTGTTCCTAGTCAAAAGCTCAGTAATCCGTACCCCTTCGTAAAGGTGTACAGTCGTCCCTCTATGTTTGTGGGTTTCACTTTTGTAAATTTGATTATTTAGTGTTTTAATTAATATGTTCTCTCTAGAAATCTCTAGGTCTTCCAGTGTGATTCTGTTGGTCAACTTTCGCCTAGAGCAGTTCTCAACCTGTGGGTCCCCAGGTGTTTGGGCCTACAACTACCAGAAATCCCAGCCAGTTTACCAGCTATTAGGATTTCTGGGAGTTGAAAGCAAATCATCTGGGGACCCACAGGTTTAGAGAGCCTTAGAGAGAACACTTCTCTAGGCATTTGTAGGTCCTCCAGAGTGATTTTATGACTAATTTCTAGCAGAAAATGGCCATAGAGAGTTGCACTGGAAGCTCTAGAGATTGCAAGAGAGGTGTTATTTTAGGTGAAAAAACTTTTTTCTTCCTGATTTTTCCAGTTTTGTGGTGCCACTGTACTCCTAACCCTAAAGAATGTGGAGGGCTGGCTGTACAGGATTGCAATTTTAACATATGCATTATGAAAGATTAAGATAGCCCAAGACTTATTACTGTATTACAGTTATAAACTACTCCGTTATTTCTTCTCAGTATTTTTTCGGTATCTTAAATATCTGTACCTGCTTTTTCTATCAGTTCAATGTGTCATCCTGAGCCACAAAAGCCTGAAGGCCACCCATGGGATTGCATGCCTTTCTGTCTTCTGGTCTCAAGCGTGCTTGTGCCATACTTTTTTCAGGCAAAAAGGGTGAATAATTGCTTCTCCTGGAAGATGCCAGGAGCAGCGATTCACTTTCTGAATAGACTATAGTGACTCCTCCAATGTTTTTATATTTTAAAAAGCATGCTTTTCAAAAGGCAACATGGACTTGTGGTCACTTCACTTTAGTTCTGTTCATCTTTTGGCTGTCTTATAGGCCCCCGTCACCCACAGTCCTACTGAAATGACTCTTGCAGACCAGTGCCTCAATACAAGGATCTCCTTTACGTGGTCTCAGAAATTAGGAGGCGCACAATGCATTGTAGAGATTTAGTATTATACCAAATTATTAAACATAGAAATCGCAGTGACAAAGATCGTGAAGGACAGTCCACCTCATCTGTCTTCTTACATGGCTGTAGTTTAAACACTCGTTTGAAGTTACAATAAACCAACGTTTGGTCAGGCACTACTGTGTCGGAGTGCTTCTGGAATATGACGAAAGACATGTACATAACAAACACATACCATGTTGAAGAAAAGCTTAACCAGAAACGCTTCCTGGCCTGTGTGTTTTCTGTGAGTAGAGATTCTTTCTTAAGCAATGAATACTTTGTCATAAGCTCTCACAGTCTGCGCCAGGCATGGGCAAACTTGGGCCCTCCATCCAGGTGTTTTGGATTTCAACTCCCACAATTCCTAACAGCTAGGCTGTTAGGAATTATGGGAATTGAAGTCCAGAACACCTGGATGGAGGGCCCAAGTTTGCCCATGCCTGGGGTAGAGTGTGGATACGCAATTCCTGTGTTTCACTATTTCTTCTATTGTAGTGGTTCTCAGCCTGTGGGTTCCCATTTGTTTTGGTCTACAATTCCCAGAAATCCCAGCCAGTTTACCAGCTGTTATGATTTCTGGGAGCTGAAGGCTAAAACATCTGGGGACCCACAGGTTGAGAACCACTGCTCTATTGACTCCTCTGTTAGCCCATGCCTGGTCTACCCCAGCTTTTAGAGAGTAAATTTAAGATGTTCTAATTCCCTATTACACTTCTCAAATTAGACGGACAGCACCATTTTGGAAGTTGTGTGTGGTTATGTGCCTGTCAAAAACTAAAACTATAATTGAAGTTTAAAATGAAAGGTTTTAATTCAAAAGACATAAGAAATATTAGTTTAGCATTTCATATTAGTAGTAGTTGGGGGAAAATTAGTGGTGGGGGGGAAATTTCATATTATTAGTGGTTGCAACCTAAGGGCTCCATCTACGCACTGTAGACCAGGCATGGGCCAACTTCAGCTCTCCAGGTGTTTTGGACTCCAACTCCCACAATTCCTGACAGCCTACTGGCTATTAGGAATTGTGGGAGTTGGAATCCAAAACACCTGGAGAGTCGAAGTTGGCTCCAATTTTACAAGAAAGGAGTTTCTACCTGTATACGAGCTGTTCAGCAGTGGAACTCTGCCTCGTAGTGTGGTGGAAGCTCCTTCCTTGGAAACTTTTAAAATAAGTGGTTCCCAACCTTTGGGCCTCCAGGTGTTTTGGATTTCAGCTCCCACAGTTCATAACAGCTGGTAAGCTGGCTGCTATTTCTGGGAATTGAAGTCCAAAACACCTGGGAACCAGTTTTAAATAGATGCTGGATGGCCATCTGTCAGGGATACAGATGTGCTTTTCTTACATGGCAGGGGGTTGGACTATAAGGCCCATGTGGTCTCTTCCAACTCTATGAATTTAGAGCAGGCATGGGCAAACCTCAGCCCTCCAGGTGTTTTGGACTTTAACTTCCGCAATAAGGAATTGGAGTTGAAGGCCAAAATACTTGGAGGGCCGAAGTTTGCCCAGGAATGTTCTAAAGGATGCTCAACTTGGACTGGTTCTTAGACGTGGAGCAATATAAAGGAGCATCCTATGCTCCTAAAATAATAATAATAATAATAATGGATTGCTGATAGTTTTCTGGGCTGTCTGGCCATGTTCCAGAAGCATTATCTCCTGACGTTTCACCCACATCTATGGCAGGCATCCTCTGAAGTTGTGAGGTCTGTTGAAAACTAGGCAAGTGGGGCTTATATACCTGTGGAAAGTCCAGGGTGGGAGAAACAACTCCTGTCACAGCAATCCAGTGATTCTGGCCATGAAAGCCTTTCACAATAATAATAATGTCTGGATTTAAAAAGGGGGAAAATCAAGGTGATTAATTACAACATTCACACTTTCCTCCAACAGACAAGAGTTCTTTCTCCCACTCTGGACCTCCCTTGCTTAGTTTCCAATAGACCTTACAACCTCTGAGGATGCCTGCCATAGATGTGGGCGAAACGTCAGGAGAGAATGCTTCTGGAACATGGCCATACAGCCCGGAAAACTCACAGCAACTCAGGGGGGAAAAAAGTTTGGGCGAAGCAGGAATCCGTCTTAGAAGTTTCAAGCCAGACAAGGTTCCCCCGTCAATTCTATAGAACGGCTTGATGTCACAGAGAAGGAGGAGACCGTTGGGTTTAAAAAAATTCTCTGGGAGAGATGTAAAAAATGGAAAGACAACGCTGCCAAAGTGTGTTTTGTGGGAGCCAGTGGCGGTGAGGAGTTCCTTCTGTCTCCATCCCTCCAGGCTGCTCTCTTTCCTCCCTCCCGAGCTCTGGAGTTTTGGTTTTTTTCCTCCTTTCCTCGTGCCCGCGCCTGCCTGGTGCGCGCGCCCCCTCCTGGCGGCGCCGTGCCCGCGCCCCTGCGCGATGCAGTGTGGGAATGGCTGTGGCGCTGGGGTTGGCTGGAAGAGGCGGCCAGTCGAGGAGGTTTAATGTCCGCCATGTTGTCCGCGGCGCGCTGAGCGGAGCCGGAGCGGCGAGGGCGAGGGCGGCGGCGGAGGAGAGCACTCGGCGGCCCGGCCTGGCCTCGCCGCGGAAAAGCCCCCCCATGCGAGCGCTCGGCGGCCGGGCCCGGCTCTCAGCGCGGAGCAGCAGCGCCGCCTCCCCCCGTCGTCGTCCTCCTCCCTCCTCCGCCTCCGCCTCCTCCACAGCCGCCGCCATCTCTGCCGCCGACTAACATGAGCAAACTGTCGTTCCGGGCCCGGGCGCTGGACGCGTCTAAGCCGCTGCCCGTCTTCCGCTGCGAGGACTTGCCCGACCTGGCCGAGTATGCCTCAATCAACCGGGCCGTGCCGCAGATGCCCACGGGCATGGAGAAGGAAGAGGAGTCGGTACGTGAGAGAAAACCAAACCCCTCCCGCCGCCATCGCCGCCTCTGCGCAGGCACAAAATGGCCGCCATTTTTCCCCCTCCCTCTCTCCCCCTCTCCCGACCTCTGTCTCTCTCACGCCGAGGGAGGGAAGGGAGACCTCGCCGGGGCCCCTCCGCGCGCCCTCGGGGTCGCCCCCTCGGCCTCTCTCGCCCCCTCCCGCGCCCCCCGAAAGGCCCCCGAAAGGCACAAAGGGCGTCACGTGACGCGGCCGCCATTTTGTCGAGGCGCTCGTTGAAGGGCTGGGCCTGGCCTGGCGCGAGAAGGGAAGGAACGCGGGCAAGTGGGCGCTAGGTGGCGCCTGCGCCTCGCGAGCCAAGCTGAAAAGGAAGCCCAGGCTCTGGCCATGTGCTGCGCGTGCGCGCGCCCCGCGTGTTTTCCTTCCTCACTTCCCAGGCTTGCATGGGACGCGTTCCCGTTACAGCAATGGTTCCTGGATGGAGCGCTCAAGTTTGCTCATGCCTGAAGTAGAGTGTGGATACACAATCCCCGGATTTCACCATTTCTTCTTCTGAGTTGTTGTGTGTTTTCCCGGCTGTGTGGCCATGTTCCAGAAGCATTATCTCCTGGCGTTTCGCCCACACCTATGGCAGACATCCTCAGAGGTTATGAGTTATGCCTGCCATAGTTGTGGGCGAAACGTCAGGAGAGAATGCTTCTGGAACATGGCCATACAGCCCGGAAAACACCCAACAACTGTGATTCCGGCCATGAAAACCTTCGACAACACATTTCTTCTATTGCAGTGGTTCTCAACCTGTGGATCCCCAGGTGTTTGGACCTACAACTCTCAGAAATCCCAGGCAGTTTACCAGCTGTTAGGATTTCTAGGAGTTGAAAGGCAAAACATCTGAGGACCCACAGGTTGAGAACCACTGCTCTACAGCTTCAGCCCTCTCTCCAGGTGTTCTGGACTTCAACTCCCACAATTCCTAACAGCCGTTGGAGTTGAAGTCCAAAAGACCTGGAGGGAGTTAGCCCCATGTCTGATGTAGACATAAAACATACCTGCTTATTCACATTATTTACATTTGGAGTGTATAGTGCAGGCATGGGCAAACTTCTTCCCTCCAAAGTGTTTTGGACTTCAACACCCACCATTCCTCCGGGGGGGGGGGGGGATTCGAAGTTTGCCCGTTCTCTTATTGCAACTTGGGATGCTTGAGCTGTCAAAGTAATGTTTTGGACTTCAACTCCCACAATTCCTTGGAGGATAGGTGTAATATGCTCACTCATAGGGCCCTTCCACACAACCATATATAACTCAGAATATCAAGGCAGAAAATCCCACAATATCTGCTTTGAATATCTGAGTCCATACTGCCATATATTTCAGTTCAAAGTAGATAATGTGGGATTTTATTCATCTGTGGGGAAAGGGCCCTAGATGTTCCTGTAATCAGTCTAAGAACAAGACTTATATGGGACAGTTTTCCAGGGACTCGCCTTGCATTCGTTGTGCCGTTCTCTTGATGCAACTTAGGAGTCTAGAGCTGTCAATGTAGTGTTTTGGACTTCAACTCCCACAATTCCTTGGAGGGCCAAAGTTTGCTCATTCCTGGTATAATGCGATGCAAGAACTAATAATAATTTTATTTCTTACTCACCTCTCCTCGTGGCTCAAGGCAGGTCACAAAACAATTAAAATACATAAACACAGCAAAAACACTACAAATACACACACTAAAACATACCTCCGTAAAAGTTACATACCAAAACCTATCTCTATGGAATACATATTCAAACAGAGAAAACTGGGATTAAACAAAGGACATGCATTAAAATTCATGTTTGTGTTTAAAGACTGCCTGGATAGGCCTGCCGAAAGAGACAAGGCTTCACTTGTGTCTTAAATTCTGACAGCTGATCTAGCTGTTAGAGTTCTACCAGCAGGTCATTCCACAGCCCTGGGGCAGCCAATGAAAAGGTCCTCTGAGTGGTGGTTGCCAATCAAGCTCTGGCTGGTTGGAGCAGATGCCCCCTAAAGACCGAAGTGTGTGGGGTGGATTGTACGGGAGAAGGTGATCCTTTAGGTAACCTGGACCCAAACCATGTAGGGCTTTAAAGATGAAAACCATCACTTTATACTTTGGCAGCCAGTGGAATGACTTTAGAATAGATGTAATATGCTCACTTCTAGATGTTCCTGTAACCAATCGAAGAACTGAACTTATATGGGACAGTTTTCCAGGGAGTTCACCTTGAATTTGTTGCACTGGTCTCTTGGTGCAATTTGGGACATTGAGCTATCAATGTATACATAAACATACATAGAATCACAGAATCATAGAGTTGGAAGAGCACATGGGCCATCTAGTCCAACCACCTCCCATGCAGGAAAAGCACAAAGCACCCCCAACAGATGGCCATCCAGCTTCTTGTTTAAAAACATCAAAGGAAGGAGCTCCCACCACACTCCAAGGCAGCTCTCACCTATACCTAATCACATTATTTGGAGTTTATAATGCAGTGCAAGAACTCAATTTGTATGGGACAGTTTCCCAGGGAGAGTCTTGAATTAATTGGGCGAGTTTCATAGCATAGCTTAAGGCTCTTGAGCTGTCAAATGTAGATGTAAATATACCTGCTTATTCACATTATTTAGATTGGGACTTTGTAGTGCTGACAAAGCTTCATGAAGCAGGATGCTACCATCTAAACCAGTAGTTCTCAGCCTGTAGCTCCCCAGATGTTTTGGCCTTCAACTCCCAGAAATCCTAACAGCTGGTAAACTGGCTGGGATTTCTGGGAGTTGTAGGCCAAAACACCTGGGGGCCTATTGGTTGAGAACCACTGATCTAAATGCTGTTTCACCACCAGAGTCAGTATCCTTTATCCAAAATGCTTGGGATCAGAAGTGTTTGGGGTTTTGAAGGGTTTTTTGGAAATTGGAGTACATGTATTTGCAGCCAGTTTTAAAATTTGAATTTTAAAGTTACTTTTTTATTAGTATTGATGTTTTAATCTTTGTTCTGTTTCTAATATGTTTATTTTTTATGTTTTTTGTACCTTATTATTATTTGTAAATAATTAGATATCAGGGAGATGGGACCCAAGTCTAAATGTAGAATTCATTTATGTTTCACATGCACATAGTCTGGAAGTAATTTTATACCTAATATATGCTAAATAATTTGTGTACGAAACAAAGTTAGTTTACATTGAACTAATAGAAAGTGAATGTGTCACTGTCTGAGTCCACCACATGCACAGTTTTGGATTTTGGAGTATTTTTTTTTATTTCCGAATTCCAGATAAGGGATGTACATGCTGTTTGTGATTCTTCTGTCCAGATAATACTGTTTTAACTGTTGGACAAGTAGATCCTCTTGTCACACTGTGTAGTGTTATTTTCAGGAAACAATAGTTAAAAATAAAAGCATGCCCAAATTATTTAATGTTTTTGTTTTGACTGAAAGTTATGCTTTAAAAATGTAGAAAGTGTGAGAATAACAACTATGACTTCAACATGTTAAAGTAAAATCTGAATAACCACATCATTATTTTTGCTTGTTCAAGAATTTTCAATGATTAATACACAAAGGATTTCAGAGCAGGAGGTGTTTTTTTGTGTTGATGTGCAAAATATGTCTGATGTGACAGGTCCCCTCAGTTTTGCATCTTGTTAAACCATTATTAACTTCCTATAAACTTAACATGGAGATTAAGTTTAGAGTCTAAACTGGAGTCAATCCTTTCTGTCTAAGAAGGAAGTCCGTTCAATGTGTCTGAACAGCATTCTCTTGAGTTTTTAAGTATCGTCCATACAATGTGCAGTGAGAAAGCATAATTTCCTTAAATGACATCTTTTGAATAAATGTACAAATATTCCGGAACTGTGACAGTTTAAAGTTCTTGAATTGCAGATGTGTGGATTAAAGTGCATGGATACACCTGGGTATACTTGCTAATTTGTAGGAACTTCTACAATCATGTAAAGCTCTGATGAATGGTTTGTGGATGCAACTTTTAAAAGCTTTCATTAAATATACGTAGTTTTCCCGAAAAAAATTCATAGGATATTCATGCAATATAGTTGTTACTGAACATAATGGAACGTTTTAGGAGTGGCATTTTAAAGATTACATTTATTTCAGTAATATTTGTTTTTGAGTGATAAATGCTAACAAAATGCATATTTTATTAAAATAGCGAGTGTTGGTATCCTGACACACAGAGATACAAGCATGTTGGTAGTAGCCTTGTGGCATCAAACTCAATTTAGGAAGAAGTAGTAATACTTATTTCTGAGAAAAAAAATGAATGAAATAAAATCAAATTAAAAAGATGTAGTAGGAGCCACTGAGTTTAGAAGGGCCTACTCCTATTTGAACAGTGTACAATTGCAGCCTAAATTTGCAAGGTGCGCAGAATAATAGAGTTGAAAGAGACCATATGGGCCAACCCCCATGTCATGCAGAAAAAGCACGATCACAGAACCCCTAACAGATGGCCATCCAGCCTCTGTTTAAAAGCTTCCAAGCAAGGAGCTTCCACTACACTTGGAGGCAGAGAGTTCCATTGTTGAACAGCTCGTACGGTCAGGAAGGTCTTCCTAATGTTCAGATGGAATCTCCTTTCCTGTAATTTGAACCCATTGCTCCTAGTCCTAGTCTCTCCCTCTTCCTTATGACACCCTTTCAAATATTTATACAAAGCTATCATGTCTTCTCTTAATCTTCTCTTCTTCAGGCTAAACATACCCAGTTCTTTAAGACACTCCTCATAGGGCATGATCTCCAGACCTTTGATCATTTTAGTTGCCCTCCTCTGGACACCTTCCAGCTTATCAATACAGTAGAGTATCACTTACCCAACATAAACGGGCTGGCAGAACATTGAATAAGTGAAAATGTTGGATAATAAGGAGGGATTAAGGAAAAGTCTATTAAACATCAAATTACGTTATGATTTTACAAATTAAGCACCAATACATCATGTTTTACAACAAATCAACAGAAAATGCAGTTCAATACACGATAACATTATGTAATAATTATTGTATTTATGAATTTAGCACCAAAACATCGCAATGTATTGAAAACATTGACTACAAAAACATTGACTACTAAAAGGCAGGCTGCGTTGGATAGTACAGAACGTTGGATAAGTGAAGGTTGGATAATCGAGACTCTACTATATCTCTTTTGAACTGTGGTGCCCAGAATTGGACACAGTATTCCAGTTGAGGTTTAACCAAAGCTGAATAGAGAGGCACCACGACTTCCCTCAATCTAGACACTGTACTCCTTTTGATGCAGCCCAAAATCCCATTGGCTTTTTTAGCTGCTGCATCACACTGTTGGCTCATGTTCAACTTCTTGTTCACAAAGACTCCATCTTTTTCACATGGACTATTGTTGAGCCAGGTATCACATTTTGCATCTTTGCATTTCATTTTTTCTGCCTGAATGTAGTATCTTACATTTGTCCTTGTTAAAATCTATTTTGTTAGTTTTGGCCTAGCTCTCCAATCTGTTGAGGTCCTTTTGAATTCTGATCCTCTCCTCTGGTGTATAATTTGGAATCATATTGAACAGTACTGGGCCCAGGACCGAACCCTGCGGCACTCTACTAGTCATTTCTTTCCAGGATGAAGACGAACCATTGGGGAGAAGCACCCTTTGGGTTCGATCAGTTAACCAATTACAGATCCACCTAATAGTAATATTGCTTAGTGCACATTTGAATAGTTTGCTTGCAAGAAGGTCATACTTCGTCAAAGGCCTTACTGAAACCAAGATATGCTACATCCACAGCACTCCCTGTATCTACCAAGCTTGTAACTAAAAAAAAAAAGAGAGAGATAAGATTAGTCTGGCATGACTTGTTTTTAAGAAATCAATGTTGACTTTTAGTATCAGTATCAGCAATTTATTACAGTCTATGACCAGAATATATGAAAATGGGCACAGGTGCCCGAAAAGGGGAATTGCAGTTCCCATAAAAGTCAAATAAAAGAACAAGTTAAAAACATGTTATAATAAAAACAAATTAAAAGCAGACTATTAGCAGGGTCGGCTAATAATAAATATCGATCCACTGCGTTACCCAGCTCCAGCGTCAGCTCTGCCCCACAAAGCATCCTTACAGCTTTAATAGAAGTCTCACCCAAACCCTACGCCTCTAGTGGCAAGGCACTCTGCAAAACAACTACTCCCCCAATTGAGGCAAGCCTGGAAACAGGTTGTGACAACAATATATTGACTTTTAGTAATCACAGCATTCCTTTTTAAGTGATTGCAAACTGCCTCCTTAATAAACTGCTCCAGAATCTTTCTTGGTATTGATGTCAGGCTGACCTACAATAATTGTTTGGATTTACTTTTTTCCCCTTCTTTGAAGATACGAACAACATTTGCCCTCCTCCAGTCTGCTGGGATTTCTCCTGTTCTCCAAGAATTCTCAAAGATTATTGCCAGTGGTTCTGAAATTACTTCTGCTAGTTCCTCCAATACTTTTGGATGTAGTTCATCTGGCCCTGGAGACTTTAATTCATTAAGAGTTGCCAGGAATTCCTGAACTACTTCTTTACTTATTTTGGATTGCATTTCCCCTATTACCTCGTCTGCTCCGTATTGCTCAGGTTGAGCACCAATCTGCTTTTGGGAGAAGACTGAGGCAAAGAAGGTGTAGAGCAGCTCTGCCTTTTCCCTATGTCCTGTTAACATTTCAACACCTTCTTCATGCAGAAGACCCTATTGTTTCCTTTTTCTTCCTTTTTCTGCTGACATAACCAAAGAACCCTTTTTTATTGGTTGTAATCTCTGGCAAGCCTGATTTCATTTTGTGCCTTAGCCTTACAAACCCTTTCCCTACATATGTTGGTTATTTATTTGAATTCCTCTTTGGTGATTTTCCCCCTTTTCCATTTCTTGTGCATGTCTCTTTTAAATCTTAGTTTAAAGTTCTTTCAGCATCCATTCTGGTTGTTTTACACTTCTCCTATATTTTCTCCTTGCTGTCACTGTTTGCAATTGTGCCTCAGGATCTCACTTTTAAGAAACGCCCATCCATCATTAACTCCCTTCTCTTTTAGCATTCCTGTCTATGGAATCATGTTCAGTATTTCCTTAAATTTTCTGAAGTCAGCTCTCCTAAAGTCTAGAATGCGTGTTTGACTTCGGTTAGTTTCTCCCTAGCATATGGTCACTCCCACCTATAGGTCCCACCACTTCCACTCCATTGACTAGATTCTCAGTGTTGGTTAGGATCAGATCCCGAATAGCTGATCTTCATGTTGCCTCTTCTGCCTTCTGGACAATAAAATTGTCTGCAAGGCAAGTGAGGAATTAGTTGAACTTTGTACTCTTGGCAAAGCTTGTTTTCCAATGAATATCAGAGTAGTTAAAGTCCCCCATTACTACCCTGTTTCCCCGAAAACAAGACATCCCCTGAAAATAAGACCTAGTAGAGGTTTTGCTGAATTGCTAAATATAAGGCCTCCCCCAAAAGTAAGACCTAGCAAAGTTTTTGTTTGGAAGCATTCCCTCCAAACAACACCAGAGCATGCAGGATTAGTAAATGTACGTACCATAGATTGTTGTAGTAACAAGAAATTCTTGATAGGATTCACAGTTTGTCTGGTTATGCTGGTTTGTGATGACAACTACTGTACAGTATATAATGAATGTTCATTTTTTTTGTTCAACAATAAATGTGAATTCTTCATGGAAAAATAAGACATCCCCAGAAAATAAAACCTAGCGCATCTTTGGGAGATAAAATTAATATAAGACACTGTCTTATTTTGGGGGAAACATTGTACTATATTTCTTCTTTCTGCATGTTTGGTCACCTGGTCAAGGCAGACTTCATCTAGTTCTTCAGTCTGGCTTGGAGATCTGCAGAGGAGAAGGAATATTTGTGTGCACTGATGCTATTTATTTAACTGATGTGTGTTAACCAAAACAAAAATAAACATTAATGTAAAGTAAGAGGGGTAGATGTTCTTGCGTTGTCCCTCTCATAATATCTCACCAGTGGTATGTTGATTAGGATTGATAGGAGTTGCAGTTGCAACAACATTTGAAAGGTCATAAGATCTCAAGACATTTTTCTGCAGCTCTGAGCTGTTCATGCAAAAGTGTTCAAGTGGAATTGTTATGAGTAAGGAGTGGACCATAGCGAATGCACAGGTACTTGAATATGGAACCTACTGTTCAATCAGATTAGTATACTACAAATAGGAAAAGAAGTTTTGGTTGAAAATTTAAAAAATGTAATTAGTATAGAATGATTTGTAAATGATCTAGTATCATGGCATTATAGAAGCAAAACTGCAGATTATTCATATTGTAGCAATTTTGAATGACATTGAACATGCAACTTCTAATGCAGTGTTTCTATAGAACAGTTGTTCTCAGACTGTGCTCCCCCATATGTTTTGGACTTCAGCTCCCTCAATTCCTAACTGCTAGTACGCTGGCAGGGATTTGTGGTAGCTGAAATCCAAAAGACCTGGAGGAGCATAGTTTGAGAAATGCTGGTATAAAGCAAACTAACCTTTCTTTTGGATATTGTAGTTTAATGGACTGACAACCTCAAACCTGATCATATAGGTACAAATAGAAAGCATCAATGACTGAAAACTGAGACATCACTGTTGTTTACTCCTGTCATTGTTATGTACTCTTAACTGTGTCAGAAACCTGATTAAACCATCTTCTCTCTCTCTGTCCACTGTGTGCCTTCAGGGGAACATTTTCAAAACTGACATCTCAACAGTTGTGTTTACACATAATGGTGTGCTTATTGTTGCTTACTGTGTATAAATATAGTTCTGATACACTCAGCTTCATCAGTCATTCTTCCGTATGAATGGATAAAACTAACCAGGAAAGAATACCTTCTTTTGACATCTGAACAAAGTGTACTGATATATTGTTTATTCCAGAGTGAACCTGAATCAGTGTTTGTAGCTAGGAAGTTAACTTTTTGTGAGCAAATATTGCTTGATCATATTAAATTAAGGTTTGTGCTTTATAGTTCTATATAAACTTGGTCTTGATGCCTCAAGTATAGTGGGCCCAATTATTCTGCAAGGTTATTGAATGTGGTTTCATTTATACATGAAGAGCTTTGAATAACATATAATTGATCTGGAGGATCTAGAACACACATGGGAAAACTTTGGCCCTCCAGGTGTTTTGGACTTCAACTCCCACAATTTCTAACAGCCATAGGCTGTTTGGAATAGTGAGAATTGAAGTCCAAAACACCTGGAGGACTGAAGTTTTCTCATGCCTGATCTAGAAACTGTCTAAAGACGTGTTCTTTCTAGACCTCTAGTGTAATTCTATGGTCAACTTTAAGTGGAAGTTTCACCGGATGCTGACCATAGAATCACGTTGGAGGCCTAGAGCAAACACTTCTCTTGGCATTTCATGGTCCTCCAGAATTATATTATGCTATGCTTCATTGTTCAATTCAGATAAGGAAAATAAGGATCCAGAGTATGGAATACTGTATTATGTGAAGGGAATTGATCCCTTGTGTAATATGCAGACTCACTGAACTTTAGAAGCATAATTTTCCTGATTTGTATGTCTTTGGACTTTTGGGGAGGGGGAGCTTTTGCAGCAGAAATGTGTGGTTGCTCAGATGTTGTTAACTACGCCCCATCATGCATGAGCATTGGATTTATTGGTTAGGAATTATGGGAATTGCAGCAGGATAAAACATGAAGGCGCACATGTTCCTTTTCCCAATTCTATAGGCTTCGCTGCCATTAGCATTTTTTTATGCTTCAGTATTTTCATCAGGTATGCAAGTGGTTGTATTTTAAGTTGCCTTTCATGTTTAGAGATTTGGTGGTTACTACAACTCTTATATTTTGGTTCACCTGTTCCTAGCAAATTGGTAGATGATAATATTTGAAGAAGACATCTGATTTAAAGTTGACCTTTCAATCTTGCATTTAAGTATAGTTTTCAATGTGACTTTGACCCTTTCTACACTGCCATATAAAATCCAGATTATCTGCTTTGAACTGGATTATATGGCGTTGTAGACTCATACAATCAAGTACAAAGCAGATAATGTGGATTACCTTGATTTGATAATCTGGATATATGGCAATGTAGAATACATATTCCAAACCCATGATAATATATATGGCTCCAAGTTCATTCCCTCCCATAATCATGTTTTAAATTGTCTTATGTTTAAATTAACTATGTATTTATTTTGTCTAAATAAAATATTTGTATCTTAAAGTTAACAGGACTGATACCAAAGAAAGAACGAGGTGCACTCTGAAAGTTCCATTGCTCATGTTAATTTTACGGAAGTGATGGGTGTGTGTATGTGCCTTTAAGGCCTACTGACCTGTATACAAGGGACCAAATATCTTTGTCAGTATAAATATACATTGGTGTATAGAAAAAATATACTTATTACCAAGTCCCTGCTTTGTAGTAATTTTATCTCCCACTTTGCAAGGATTCTGGCTTTCTTTTGAGTGCACTAGAATATAGATCAGTCATCTTCAAACTTTAGCCCTCCAGCTGTTTGAGCCTCCAATTTCAAGAAGCCCTAGCTAACTTGTTAAAATGGTCAGGAGTCTGAGACTCAAATAGCTGGAGGACCGTAGTTAGAAGATGCATGATATAGATGTATGTGTTGGAATATTATATTTAAGAAATGGGAAGGCCTGGAAAAAAACCTGGTAAAATTGGCGGGGGTTCGGTTTTTCCCCAAAACCATTTTTCTAGAAAAATTGGGGAAAATGTGTAGACAAAAAGTCTCAAAGATCTTTCAGTAAGGTCTTCATGTTATATAGTTTGAATACCATGACACAAATATATTACTTATTGGAAAAGAACATATTCTACACACTTTTCGATATTTCTGGGCATTGGAAAAAAGGAACACCCCTCCCAATTTTTCTGTTTTTTTTTTCAGGCCTTCCCATCTCTAATTATGTTGTTTACCATCTAGCTAAATTCTTTGAGATGCTTGTGTTATAGTTGTAAAATGTAAAATGAACTTTTGAAGTTCTGAAAAAGAGGATTGCAATATCATTATTATAATTGTTTCTGTCCCAGTCCTTTTTGTATTTCATTGGAAATAAATCCCACTTGAATGTATACAGTAGAGTCTCACTTATCCAACATAAACGGGCCGGCAGAATGCTGGATAAGCGAATATGTTGGATAATAAGGAGAGATTAAGGAGAAGCCTTTTAAACATCAAATTAGGTTATGATTTTACAATTTAAGCACCAAAACATCATGTTATACAACAAATTTGACAGAAAAAGTAGTTCAATATGCAGTAATCCTATGTAGTAATTACTGTATTTATGAATTTAGCACCAAAATATCACGATGTGTTGAAAACATTGACTCCAAAAATGCGTTGGATAATCCAGAACGTTGGATAAGCGAATGTTGGATAAGTGAGACTCTACTGTATTTCATTTACTCCCATGTAGCAAAAGCAAGGCATCAGGGCTCTATAATCCATTTCTCATCCCTCAAATCTATATGTTGTTTTTGTTTTTCTTATCATTGCTGCTTTCCTTGAGTTCTTTTCCAGTTCTGCATTTGGTCTATATACAGCTATGTAAACATTAATACTTGTAATCTTGTAATCAGGATTTCCCATGCTGAGTTGTCCTAACTTGAACCAAGACACTAATTAGTACTTGAGTTTTAGGGAAGAGATTTCCCCCATAAAGTTTGATAGTGTTCCTAGCTTCTGTTTTTAGAAGATACTGATAAAACTGGTTAACCCTTTGAAGTCATTAAGGAAATAATTTTTGCATAATTCAGTCAGTGATACTGATGACAACAATTATTAAGGCCAATCCCAATGAAATCAGTGACATCAGTAACTTACCACAGCTCTAAGGTCCCTTCCACACAGCCATACAACCCAGAATATCAAGGCAGATAATCCCACAGTATCTGTTTTGAGCTGGTTTGTCTGAGTCCACACTGCCATATATTCCAGTGTGGAAAGCAGATAATGTGTGATTTTATTCAGCTGTGTGGGTATGGGGCCTAAGACTCATGCTTTGTTCATACAGTTGGTATCCTTCACAGTTTGGGAGTCCTATGTTCCAAAGCAGTCTGATGAGTTATAATAGCACATTTTAGGGATAAAAATTTGAATGTTCGGTCTGTGAATTTAATTGTAGTGTAGTTTGATGTATTAACTTTTTTGTATATACAGTATCAGCAGAAATTATCAAGGCTGGTGCAAATCTGTGAACATGCAAATGGGAGAGAAATTATTTTCCCCTCTGATATGTGAGGGGATTCGTTGTTGTGCTTTATATATATTTCAGAGCACTCTCGTTGCATTTCACAGTATGTGCTAATATTGTTTTCAGGAGCTACTATTTTGGATTAATAATCTGCAAATAATCCCTGTGATATCCTCTGACATACAATTTTAATATTGAATGTTGTAGAGGTCAATATGCAAAATGTTGGTTGCATGTTAATCTCTTTTATTCCAGATAATTATATTCTATTTTACAAGGTTCCTTAAAATTCCAAATTTCATAGTCAATGGTAAATTAGCCCTACACACATAAGTCCGGGCTTTTTGAAGGCCTCTCTTCCTATAAAGCCTGTTTGAGCTGTAATATCTTTTGAAAAGGTCCTTTTCTCTATCCCAATGCCTTTTCGGGTATTTTGGGAAACAAGCTGGATGGGATTCTTGGTAGCTGCTTCCAGATTTTGGAACTCCTTGTTTAGGGAGCCTAGGTGTGTATCTGCATTGCAGAATTAATGCAGTTTGATATCACTTGAACTGCTATGGTCCAATGTTACAGAATCATGGGAAATCTAGTTTGGTGAGGAACCAGAACTGTTTGAGAAAGAAGGCAAAAGACGTTCTTTAATTCTATACCATTCCTTACTTTTATATTCCAATATGTCCTGTTTGGATGGGTGATCAGTTTCCTCTTCGATTCCAGGACAGAGTCTTTCCATTTCATCTTCTCACTCTGTAATTGGATTATGTTTATATTTATGGGGTTTTTGTGAACTCTTGATATAATTCATTCAGACTTGACTGCTTTTGCTACATCTCCCCTCAATATTATGCCATTCCATTTTCTTGGTTTTTCATTTACTGTATAAAACGTTGTAATTATCTGACTCAGAATATCTCAATCCTGTCCATTTTAGCTCATTCATTATAAGTGGTTCAATATTTTTATGTTCTGTTTCATATTTTACAATATCTAGCTTCCTCTGATTCATGCTTCTCACATTCCATTGTGAAACTCCACATTTTCCTTTCACTTTAGAGATGAATTAATATACTCATGTATCTGTTTGGGTCATGGGGTTGTGGATGCTTCGAGAGAATACCCTGCATTTGTATAAGTTGAAGTAGAAAAATAGTAGAATAACTTATTCTGTAATCGAATTCTGGTTGTATTATTTTATCATGGAGAATCTGGGTGTTTGCTTACAAATGGATACTTTTCTCAGTTCAAACACATCAGTTCCAGTTACTTTTTAAAAGGTAATAATTTTATTGGCATCAGCTGATCAAAACATTCCTTCTCGCTATCTGGAAGATTTAGTCTGGCATAATAAAACCATACTCCCAACAATAAAAATGAGTTTAATTTAGAAATTATACATTATACATACAACTATGATAGTAAAAAGCTAATTTCAGTTTATATTCAACAGGACTTTAGACCCACTATACTGTATATTTAACATATACAGCTGTACTTCTCCGTAAGTAAATTACATCTTTGAGACATATGACAGATGTTGAGTTTTTTCATGTTTGGGGCAAGGTTGGGAGGCTAGGAGTTGTTCTAGGTCCTGTGTGAAACCTTGGAGGGCTTAAGCTCCCCAGCACCAAATCCTTTCTTTTTGGTGTCTGTTTTTAAATAGACGACATACTTCCCCAAAATGACAAAAATATCCCTACATTTCCTAGAGCATTGCTTCTTAAACTGTGGGCCCTGACCCCAAATAGGGTCCTGAAAAATTTGGCAACAGTAAAAGTTTTCTAGACATCACGTAGTGGCTGTTTTGGACATTTATATGAATTTGTTGTGCAGTGTTTACAGTGAATTCTCCAGAGGATGTTTCAGTTGTACTTCATAAAAAGAAAAATCAGCCTGTTTAGCAAGCCTTGCAAATGCTGATTTGTTATCATTAAATTTTATAGCTATTTTATATACCTATATATCTGGTGTCATGTAAAATTTTCTCAGACCAAAAGGGGTTGTGAGTGGAAAGGTTTAAAAATCCCTGCTCTAGAGCACATTTAGGGTCAAAAAAATTATTCCCATAGGGACCTGGACTGCAATTTGTTCAACCTAGTTTAGAGATTTCTTTATTGTATTAGAAGCGAACCGAGGGTACAGTTGTAATGTATTTAAAAACACAAAGTTTTAAACTTGACATTATACTAAATGTTCTTTGACCAGTAGCTGGCCACTTGGAGTGTTGTTATTAGAAGGTCTTCCATTGTGCATGTGGCAGGGCTCAGACTGCATTGTAATAAGTAGTCTGTGGTTTGCTCTTCTCCACATTCGCGTGTCGTGAACTCCACTTTCTGGTCCCATTTCTTAAAGTTGGTTTTGCATTTCGTGATGCCAGAGCGCAGTCTGTTCAGTGCCTTCCAAGTCTCCCAGTCTTGTGTGTGCCCAGGAGATAACTTTACTGAACTGTCTGTCTTGATCAATTGCAATGACAACAGAGATGTGCTATTTAAAAGTCAGTGTTTAAAGAATCTCAAATTAAATTAAAATCTTGAAAAAATGTGATGAGTAAATTATGGCCAGTGAATTGCATAAGGCAGAGGTCTTCAAACTTAAAATAGAGGGCTGGTTCACATCCCACAGAATGTTGTGAGGGCCGGATTATAGTTTGAAAAAATATGAATGAATTCCTATGCATACTGCACATATGCATAGTGCAAAAAAGTGAGAGAACAATGCAATATTTATAATTAATAACAATTTTAACATAAACTTGCCTCTTTTGAAATCGAAAATGTGAGTCTGCTTTTGGCATTGTTATTGTGTGCCTTCAAATTGTTTCAGACTTAGGATGACCCTAAGTCTAAAGTTTAGGGCAGTGGCTAAGTAAATGACCTTGGAGAACTGCATCTAGTTTGGAAAGGTATAAGGCATCTACAAGTGGTTTTGTGGCTTTCCAGAACATCTTCACAACTCCCTCTATCTGAAAAAAAATGCCTTATAGCTTCCCTAAAGGGGTGGTGCAGTTGGTAAATACACTGAATTTGTAAGCATGTACTGATAGCTTTCTTTGCCCCTATAAATTGCCCACTCCCACATTTTCTCAAAATTTCATTTGACAATGTTTAGAGAAACCTCTGTAGCTATTTTTTCTCAGAAGTCTATCATTGCTTTCTCATTTAATCTGTCCAAAGTACATATTTCACAATGCTGTGGTGTGAATGGATCCCAGGTTGATGTATTTTATTTCTTTTTATTTATATCCCACCTTTCTCCCAGCACAGGCTTAATTTAAAAATACAATTTATTCGTTCAATTTCAGATGCTAATTTGAAATTTTGAAATGACAAGAATATCAGTGACCATAGTTTCTCAAATATTACCTCCCATGCCCTGTCTTTCCACACAAACTACTTTAAACACTATCCTATGTTTTAGAAACCTTTAAAAATTATTCTTCAAAAAGGATTGCTTAGGAGTGATGCTTGATATTTGGAGGAGTTTCACTAGAGCACTGGTGCTCTAGGTGTTTTCGACTTCAGCTCCCACAATTCTTTCTGGGAGTTGAAATCCAAAACACCTGAAAGACCAAAGGTTGGGAACCATTGCTGACTAGATAGAAGTCCTCAGCTGTCATCAGAGCACAAAAGCTACTTCATGTCATGAAACTCTGATAGATAGGGCTTGGAGGTACTGTTCTGCAGTGGCTCTGATCCTTCCTGGAGGGCTATTCCCAGAAGGTGTTCTTGGGGACAGCTACTCGGCCCCGCAATCATTGACCTGCAGGGTCCCGCAGGGCTCAATTTTGTCCCCCATGTTGTTTAACATCTGCATGAAGTCGTTGGAAGAGATCATCTGGAGTTTTGTAGTTCGATGTCATCTGTACGGAGATGATGTTCAACTCTGTCACTCCTTTCCATTTGTTACTAAGGAGGCTGTTCAGATTCTGAAGTGGTGCTTCGCAGCTGTAACGGCCTGGATGAGGGGCGAACAAATTGAAACTGAATCCAGACAAGACAGAGGTACTCTGGTCATTTGTAAGGCCAAACAGGATATTGGGTTACAACCTGTGCTGGACAGGGTTACACTCCCCCTGAAGACACAGGTTTGCAGCTTGGGAATGATATTGGATTCATCGCTGAGCCTGGAACTTCAGGTTTCGGCAGTGGCCAGGGGAGCTTTTGCACAGTTAAAACTTTTGCGCCAGTTGCACCCGTACCTTGGGACGTCAGACTTGGGCATGGTGGTCCATGCTTTAGTCACATCCTGAATAGATTACTGCAATGCAGTCTACATGGGGCTGCCTTTGAAGACTGTTTGGAAGCTTTGAATAGTCCAATGGGCGGCGGCCAGATTACTCACCGGAGCGGCAACAGGGAGCATTCAACCCACTTGCTATGTCAGCTCCACTGGCTGCCAGTCTGCTACTGAGCACAATTCAAAGTAGCGTATAAAGTCCCTTCGGGGTGAGAAGGGTGGAGCACAAATGTGGGAAATAAATAAATGTTGCTTTGATTGAAATAGTAATACCCTGATGGTGCTTCTGATTTTGAATGTATTGGCATGCTTCTGGCATCCTTTCCCCTGCATTTCTAATCACCAATAGCCTCTTTCATTGGATATTTTACAGAAAGGGAAAGAAATATTGGTAATATGTTCAAGAAAACATTGCTGACACCTTTACCGTGAACCTTTGTTGTTGGTGTTGCGTTCCAATTTATAGAAACCCTAAGGCTGGCTCCTTTGCAAGATTTGGTCAGAGAGATTTGCCTTTGAATTTCATGGGGCTGAGAGAATGTTATTTGCCTAAGTCACCTAATGGGTTTCCACGGCCCAGTGGTGAATCAAACTCTGTTTTCCATAGTTCACTGCTCACACCACTACTCTACTGCTGAATATCTGCTCATAGCTAATAAGCTAGAGTTTTTGTGGATCTCTGGCTTAATTGTGTTTGACCAAACTTTCTGTATATATCTTGTACCTGCTTTGTAGAATTTACATACATTAGCCATAATATAGGCACTTACAAATAAGTTTTACATTAGCAACTATGTTAGAGCTTTTCTGATGTAAAAAGTCCCCCTAACTCTTAGATTGCTGCATTTTGAAGTTAAGAGATGAGTTGGAGGCATGCCAAAAAGGTGATGCCTGTTTATGAATTGTAACAATATAAACTCCTCCTTTGGCCATTGTTAGACTTTTTTTTTTTTGTAAATACGCTGCTTATTTTTAGCATTTTAGTGTGCAGGTCAAGGAACTTTCAAGTATGTGAACAGAAGGAAGGATGGAAAAGTCTGTAAATACAGGTTGAGTATCCCTTATTCAAAATGAGTGAGATCAGAAATGTTCCATATTTTAGATTTTGGAACACTTGCATATTTATAATGATGTAGAGATGAGCGCCAAGTCCAGACATGAAAGTAATGTTTCACATGCGCTTTATACATATAGCTTGTAGGTAATTATATACACAGTATTTCTTTAAAAAATGTGCATGATATAAAGTTTATGTACCAGAAAACAAAGATTTCAATATCTCAACCAGCCATATGAACAATTTTGAAGTATTTCAGATTTTAGAATTCCAGATAGGAATATTCAAGCTGTACTGTATTGGATATATGAACAATTCCAAGTATAACAATTTTGTACTTTTATGCATGTCTCAAATTGTCAATAACATGTTTGCCAACCATTCTCAAGAGCAGCACTGCATCAAATCAGTTTGGTTTGAAACACCAATATCTGTTTAGCAGTGCTTTAGGAAATTGATATAAAATGATTAATTTAAAAACATTTAGATTTTTTGCCTTTTGGAATACTTTTAAACAAGATCTAGTCACTTTGTGTTTAAAATTGGATACATATTGTTTTTGAGTGCTATTTAGACTGGATCAGTGGTGTACATTATAGTTGTATTTATACAAAATGACACTACTCCTAAGCACATTTATGGTTACACTTAAGCACAGGTTGAATTGACTTTTCAATTAAAGTCATCATGACAATCATGAAGACTTGGCCAGAGAGTGCATTATACTTAATTTACATAAGCAGAATTTATTTCAGTGGGATAAATAAAGTAATGATAGAAACTTTACTGCAATACAAATTATTCTTGAACAATTTCTATAATAATTAATGTAATTAATTAAAAATAGGCTGCATTTAATGAAGGGAAAATTTACTTAACTTGTAAACATAATACTAGCATGATGTTTGGTGGCAGAAGCTTAAATATATAATTTATATATATAATTTATATTATAAACATATAATTTTAGAATTAATTTTGAAAATAGTAAAGAAGGAAATGTAAGAATTTGGAAGTATTTTGAAAGGTTTATAATCTAAATTTCCTGAAAGAGGTTGTGTGCCCCTGGTTTCTTCATATCATAAGGATATTTCAGTGATGGTGAAAATGCTCAGCGAAGCATACCTTTGGATTTTTTTGTTGTTGTTGGTTTGGTTGATTGATTTTGAGAATGGGGGGGGCTTGTTGTGGGGATCTGGCTTACTATACGGCAAAAATTGATTCACAGATGAGCATACTGCCAAACATCAACTAGGAGTATTTTTGTTCTTCTGTTGTGGTTTCTGCATCAGACCTTCCAGGTAGAGAAAGCACATGGCGAGGAGAATTGATTTCCTTTTTTGCTCCTTCCAGCAATTTTGCTAGACAAAGATGCCCCTGCTTCCAGGCAAGCAGAGGAAACCCTTTTGAGCTCAACTAAAATCTCAAGATTCAAGTTGATTTCTCCAAACCTCCCTTCTAAGCAGACAAAGGAAATCATCTCTTCCAAAGAATCGCAAGATTCATGTTTCCTCCTCTCCCTTCTAAGCAGGCAAAAGAAACCCCTTTACTTCATCTGTGCAGTTGCTTTTTCCTATTCCCCCAACCTAGGAAGGTAAAAAACACAACCATGAGAACTCTGTATCTAACTCCACAAAGAGTCAGTTTCTCAACTCACTCTTGTTCTCTTGGCTCTTTCTCTTTGTTTTGCCTCACTCAGGCATGGTGGGAGAGCTGTGTTTGTGGGTGAGACTTTGATTTATTCTTAAGATACATATGTTTGAAATGTTATAAATTAAGCCAGTGCAAATTTAGACTTGCCAGTGGGTGTGGTGCTATGGTTTTAAGCATCAGGGACTAAAAGGCAGGATTCTTCTCGCAGCTGGAGTAGAAAATTCCCTTCCCTGTTTTTGCTTCATGCTGCTCAAGAATTCCTCTGAAGGGTGACCTAGCTCTCTACATTCAAATGTGAAAAGTGCATGAGGTGATAGAATAGTTATACTTGAATTGCCTCCTCTTCCTGGTTTTTAATCCTGCTCTTCAGCCAACAGAATTCTACTTTTGGATACTGTCCTCCAAGTGTTGTTATATTACAGTTCCCAGCAACTCTAGCCAGCCCAGTCAGTAGTGAGGTGATGGGTGTTGGGAGCTATAATATAACAGCATCTGATGATCTACATGCATTTTGTCTACATCTGCTCTAAAGTAAGGATGGACAGTTGCGAGCTCTCCAGTAGTGTGGAACTCCAACTCTTATCATTCCTTCTGGCTGAGATTTAGATGGCACTTGCATGTCAGCAACAATTAGAAGTCCATGGGTTGTCTCTCCTGCTCTATTGCATAGTTGAAAAAATTGTAAAGAGAACTTGTGCATTTTCTTGATGGACTTTCTGTAGACAAAAAATTATAAGACATCATCCTGGCTTGAGATTGTACCAAGCCCTTTCTCTCAGGAGAAGATTTCTCCTTTAACTGCAGTTGAGCTGATTACTGATTCGGCAATGGTGTGTTTATGGCTCATAGAAATCAAATTTTCATATGGGGGTTTAAACTAGAATGTGAAATTATGCTTTTATGTTATTTGTCTTATGTGAGCCAGGAATGTAGACTTTTTAATATAGGAAATTGCTAATTTCACATATGTCGGGGTTTATGTTGTGTAATCTGTCTTTGTTATGTTGTACTCTGCTTTGAATCCCGCTCTGGGATAGAAATAAATACATAGCAAATTAATAATAATACTGGCACTTCAATTAATGATATTTGAGAGGCTCCATAGAGTAGAAGAAACAATGTAAGAGAGTATATTTAACAGTAGAATACTGTGGCTTACTGTATTTTTGCCATGTTTCTGAAATACTTCTCCATAAAGTCTTAAGATAATATTTGTGTTCAATTTTGGCTTGCCATTCCTAAGCACTTAGCAACATTTACCAAATAAGAATGCTAATAATCGCACCAGTGAAGAGTGAGAATCTGTTTAACCTCTTGCATATTGCTTTCAAATCTTCTATTTCACTTAGCTAAAATAATTTTAATATTCTTATGAAATCTGCTCACATTGCCCTATACTGACTTATGTGTAGAGTGTCTTTTAGCTTCCAGTGTTCCTCATAATTTTCTTTTCAATTGCAGGAACATCATCTTCAACGGGCCATTTCAGCACAGCAGGTTTATGGAGAGAAGAGGGATAATATGGTTATACCAGTCCCAGAAGCCGAAAGTAATATCGCTTATTATGAATCCATATACCCTGGAGAATTTAAGATGCCAAAGCAGCTTATTCACATACAGCGTGAGTATTTTTATAAAAATAATGCAGTGTGTGGGATCTTGGTTGGATTTGTCAGAGGAGGGTATCGCTGTTGTTGTTTCAGAAGAGTTGTTTCGTAATAACAAGAAACTAACGGGCTTATTGCAGCAAATGTTTGTACTTATAATTGCATGAGTTCATTAAATACAAAAAGCAGTTCATAAAATAATGGCCTAAATGCAGGGTCATTCTGGCTTTACAACACCAGCATGATCTGTCTTTCCCCATTTCAGCCTTCAGTAATGCTCAGAAATCATTTCTAGAGGAATTTTCAATATTGTAGAGGAGGTTTTCGGAGCCTATGAAGGATAATTGGGGTAGAGGGGGGGTCTCTTCTTTGTTCTGCTCACAGAAGCACTTCTATCAGCAGAAGTTCCCTGTCGGTTTTCGCCATTGATTCATCAACTGTCATTATTTCTGTTGTTCTTTTGTATTGTTTGTATTGTTTTTTGAACTGCTCTGACATCTCCTTTATATAAAGTAGCACATATATTTGTTAAGTAATGTCTTAGATTGAGGAAACAAATAAATACTTCAAGAAAGGAAGTGGTCTCAAAATCTTTAATTTGCCATGTTCTCTGATATAATCTGGCAAGAATTAAACCAACTAAGTATCAGTTCTGCATGTAGCTCTGTTGTTTCATTCAGATATCTCTGCTGCAATTTTGGTTAGGTCATTGGGTAGTAAATTTTAATTTTTAAAAATTCTTAGCCAGAATTCTATTGATGGATCATACTAACATAATGGTGTGCTATATTAACTATTTTACTTTGTCCCAGTTGTAGCAGACAGGACAAATATAATTATTGCCGTCTCTGTGGTAGTAGTAGCAACAAAGGCAATTAGTTTATACTCCCTGCTCCAAGCAGCCTGTTTTCAATGATTCGGGGCTGACGCTTGAGGCTCAGGTGTCGGCCGTGGCCGGGAGGGCCTTTGCACAACTAAAACTTGTGCGCCAGCTGCGACCGTACCTCGAGAAGTCTGATCTGACCATGGTGGTCCATGCCTTAGTTACCTCTAGACTGGACTATTGCAATGCGCTCTACGTGGGGCTGCCTTTGAAGACGGCCCGGAAATTACAACTAGTACAGCGTTCGGCAGCCAGGCTTCTAACCGGAGCAAATTACAGGGGCAATTCAAGGTGCAGGTTATCACCTACAAAGCCCTAAACGGTTTGGGACCCACCTACCTTAGAGACCGCATCTCCCTCTATGAACCCACACCTTCTCTTCGTTCGTCGGGGGAGGCCCTTCTCTCGCTCCCACCACCCTCACAGTCGCGGTTGGTGGGGACGAGAGAGAGGGCCTTCTCCGTCGTGGCCCCCCGGCTTTGGAACTCTCTACCTAGAGAGATCAGGCAGGCCCCTACCCTCCTCTCCTTCCGGAAGAGCTTAAAAACCTGGCTTTTCCAAAAGGCCTTCGATGTTTAGTTGTTGCTGGATTGATCTATCTGTCCATTCCATAATAGTTGTTGTCTTGCCATTTTATACCGCACTTTATTGCCCATTCAACTTGAAATTTCCTTTTCCCATTTCGTAACACTCTGCATTTCGCCTGGGATCTACGAATTAGTCTCCTGTTTTTAACACTGTATCCTGCTTGTTGATTTTAATGATTGTTTTTATTGATGTTGATGTTTTTTACTGGGATAATTGTTTTATTGCTTTGTTACTGTTATTTGTTTGTTTTATCGGGCCTGGCCCCATGTAAGCCGCCCCAAGTCCCTTCGGGGAGATGGGGCGGGGTATAAAAATAAAGTTGTTGTTGTTGTTATTATTATTATTATTATTATTATTATTATTATTATTATTATTATTATTAGCTGAGTTCTTGCTGCTAAATGTAATCCGGGAGGAGTGGCAATTAATTCATGGCACTAGAAATCTCTAAACTACTCTTTCCAGAATGCCTCAGGTTTTTGGAAATAGATCATTCAGAATCATGGGTGCCACTGTTGAATGTATGGTCTTTCCTTCTTTGTTTCTGCACAGATGCTTTCTGATGTTTAGGCTACAAATATTTTCTAATTGGCCATGGAATTCAAAAATTGATTATTTAAATTTTGAAAATGTTGATACAGTAGCCTCTCAGTTAACCGGCATCTATGGGGATTAGTAGATGCCAGATAACTGTAGTTTTGGGTTACTTGAGAGTTCCTATTAAAAATAGACCTAATTAATACTATGCCCCATAGTACACCATACCATAAACTCTATATTGACTTGATATTAATACTGAAATATAGTAATTAACAGCAAATAAACACAAACTTAACTTAAACCTACATATATTTTAACTAAAAATATTTTTTTATTTTAAATGTTTTTCCAATTGCTTTCAAGTTTTGGTTGCTTGAGTTGTGGTTAACCGAGAGTCTACTGTATATTTATAATGTGCTTTTCTGTACATATAGATTTTTAGGATTCAGTGGAACAATATGCTTTTTTAAAAAAAAACATTTTTGAGACAAGGGAGAAAAGAAGAGATGGTTGTTACATAAAGAAATCTTAATTTATCTTGCATTTGGGCGGTGCTTCTCAGTGTGCTAGCACATTTCCATTGTTTTCAGAATACTAGCATGTTTTATCATTCCAAAATAAACACCTAATTTCTAAGGAAGTTTACAGTGTTTTCTCTGCAAGGTTTGTTGTTGCTTTGACGTTTTAGAATTGGGCTGTTGGTTTCTTATACAGCTATTTACTTAATAGATTTGTCTTTTGGGATCTGTTTTCTCCCCACCCTCAAAATCAAGTTATGGTTGTTGCGAGGTTTTTGGTATTACAGGGACAGGAAAGTTGTAATTTCATATTATAGTCCGAACATAGCTGTTTTCCCCCCAAAGAGACACTCCACTTTCTTATCTGCAGTAGTAATGTAGCACTTCAGCTATTTGTTCCCAATGCCTCCATCTTGACATAAATTCTAAGAGTTGGGAACAGGGAACAAACATTAAAGTGTCCTCTTGCCACTCAGACTGAGGATTAGGCAGTTAAATAGCATTTTCTGCAAAGTTAGCTCAGTGATGAAAGCCCATGATGTCCCCTTTTATGTGTTGATAATGTATCTTCAGTTACACTTAGTTGCTTAACTGGGCTTTAGAAATAGTCAATTTGACTTACATGAGCATTCTCAGAATTCAGTAGAAATACAGCGTGTATGTTTACAGTACTCAGTACCACATGTGTATTTCTAGAACTCCCAGAATTGGCCATTTTAAATACCTCTTGTTTAACATAGGGGCGTGATAGTGTGTATGTTAACTGGGCCCCTATAAAATGATCAGTTGCTAAGTTGATCTGCTCAATAAAACAGTTCTAATAGTTTGTTTTCTGCCATCTTACTAACTCTTGGCCAGAAAAAAACTTGGAAAGACAAAATACAAATGTAGATTGCTGTGAGTTTTTCAGGCTGTTTGGCCATGTCCCAGAAACATACTCTCTTGACGTTTCACCCACATCTATGGCAGGCATCCTCAGAGGTTGTGAGGTACATTGGAAACTAAGCAAGGGAGGTTTATATATCTGTGGAAGGTCCAGAATGAGAGAAAGAACTCTTGACTGTTGAAGGCAAGTGTTAATGTTGTAATTAAACACCTTGATTAGCATTTAATGGCCATGCAGTTTCAAGGCCTGGCTGATTCTTGCCTGTGGGAATCCTTTGTTGGGAGGTGTTAGCTGGCCCGGATGGTTTCAGGTCTGGAATTCCCCTGTTTTCAGAGTGTTGTTCTTTATTAACTTTAAATACAAATGTACCTTACTTTTCTATTCCCCAGCTTTTAGTTTGGATGCTGAGCAACCAGATTATGACTTGGATTCAGAAGATGAGGCCTTTGTGAATAAGCTGAAGAAAAAAATTGATATTTCTCCTCTGCAATTTGAAGAAATGATAGATCGGTTGGAAAAGGGGAGTGGTCAGCAGGTACAACACCATTTCAAATATATGATCCCTCCCCTCCCTCAAGAAATTAATATATGAAAATGACACATTTGTGTTTTGCCTTCAGCCAGTTAGCCTGCAGGAGGCCAAACTACTGTTGAAGGAAGATGATGAACTGATTAGAGAAGTATATGAGTACTGGATCAAAAAGAGGAAAAACTGTCGAGGTCCCTCTCTTATCCCAGCAGTGAAACAGGAGAAGCGTGATGGCTCCAGCACAAATGACCCTTACGTTGCATTTAGGAGGCGAACAGAAAAGATGCAGACTCGCAAGGTAAGTTTGTATATTTATAAAATTCTTGCACATTCAGGTTATTTCAAAAAAAGCACTGTAAAAATAATAATAAAATAATGGCTATGGACCTTGTTATGACCTGGCAATGCTTGCTTTGAATTTAAGTTAAAGATATTTGCCTGCCTTGTTTATTTATGTGTTTATATATTTTGCAGAATCGAAAGAATGATGAAGCTTCTTATGAAAAGATGCTTAAACTGCGTCGGGATTTGAGTCGTGCAGTCACCATTTTAGAGATGATAAAAAGGAGGGAAAAGAGCAAGAGGGAGTTGCTGCATTTAACACTGGAAATTATGGAAAAGAGGTAAAGGATGCTTCAATTTTGTGGGGTGTGATTTTTTAAATGTTTGTTAATGTTGCAGGTATAAGGCAGATTTTTGTATTCCTGTGAATCATGTACAGTATTGTTTCTTAACACTAGTATAAATTTGAAGCGTCTGTCTATTATTGTTGCTGTTATATAGAATATTACCTTTGTATATATACTAAATTTTAACTCATAATCCGTACCAGTCAGCTTACTCCATAAGAAAAGTCACTTTATTCAGACTCTGTTCTATCATTTTGTCTTAATACTAGTAAACTGGATTTAGGGTAGTGAATATACATCATTTGCTCTCCTCTGTAATACATTTACTGCAATAATTCCTTTTGAACTTGGGTTCATAGTCTTTGTATGCATATTTACTTCCCTGAGATAAAAGATTGAAAAAATAATAAGATATTATACATTCTAAAGCTGTGGCATCTAAAGTATTCATTCTTAATTTACAGATATAATTTGGGTGATTATAATGGAGATATCATGTCTGAGGTAATGGCACAGCGACAGCCCACGAAGCCCACCTATGCCATCCCTGTTATTCCTGTTCCTAATAGCACTCAGTTTAAACACCAAGAAAGTTTGGAACTCAAAGAATTTAAAGTGAACAAGGTGACTAACTCTTTTTTTAAATACGTGTAGTACATTATTGGATATTGGTGCAGGAAAATGCCATTTGAAATTACATGCAGTAAATGTTCCTAGAAACACATCAATCCTTTTGTAATAGCCAGTGAAATATAAAAGTGCTCTTTATACTCATGTATAAGTCAAAGGCCGGTTTGGGGCCCAAATTATGGATTTTGATATGGCCTGTGGATAGATCAAGGGTCATTCTATGGAGAGGGAAAGCATCAATGCTGCCTCAGGGGTCACCTCCTCCTGGCTGCTGCCACCATTTCCTCACCGAGGCATTCAAAATAGGCAAGATGTGGCACCACAATAGAGAGAATAGAGGGTGATGGTGCTTTGTTCAGGTTTTTCTGGAACAGACTAACCTCTGTGGTCTTCCACTAATGTACTCAGATAAGGGATAGAGCCTTTTAAAATAAGAGTTACAGTACAATATTCACATTGATCAATGGATAACTCAACTCAAGTTTTTTAGGTTGATTATGTGACTTAAAATTCTAGATTTATATAGGGTTACTGGTCTCTGTTGTGTGGGTATTACCCCATTTGCTATACTTAGTAGAAGGCAGTTGGTCTTAGGAATCATGAATTTTATTTATTGTATTTATTATTATTTTAAAAGTAGTAAAATTTTGGTGTACGAAATTGTAAATACAAATAATTTGTTGGCAGATTCCTGTCAGCCTCTAAATCTAGATCTGGTCAAATAATTGGAGTACAGAAGGAATACAAAAAACTTAGTATTTTGGCTCCATTTTATTATATTTCTGTTGACCAAGCATTTTGTAGCTTAATATAAAACTGTTAACCTGTTTTCTCTTCCTCCAGCAAGAGAAAGCTGATGCTATACGACCCAAAAGAAAATATGAGAAGAAACCTAAAATCGTACCTTCATCAGTTACTGCTGCTACTCAACAGACAACTCCTGCTGCACTGCCAGTCTTTAATGCTAAAGATATGAATCAATATGATTTTCCCAGCTCTGACGAGGAACCTCTTTCTCAAGTACGTCTTCTGTATTTTCATTGGCTTGGGAAAAGAAAAAAATGGTTCTTATTCTTACGCAACCTCTTCCTGAATGTTTTAAAGGTTTTGTCGGGTTCTTCGGAAGCTGAGGAAGAAAATGATCCTGATGGTCAATTTGCTTTCCGTAGGAAGGCAGGCTGTCAGTATTATGCCGTAAGTCTTTAGTTTCTAAAGCACTTTTGAAAGCCAGTATTCATTTGAGTAGCATGACTTAATTCTCAATTTTTGTGGTTTTTTTAGCCTCACTTAGACCAAACTGGTGACTGGCCATGGAGTAGTCCTAAAGGGGGAACATCAGGGGATGAGCGTTATAGATACTGCTTAACAACCCTTACTGTGCCACAGAGGTGCATTGGGTTTTCACGTAGACGGGTTGGACGTGGTGGAAGGTAGGTTTCTTTATCTTACAATTAGCTAGTTACATATTACTATAAAAACAGAATTTGAATATTGCATTAAATTATTGTAATTTAGTTTTGCTTGGTTTTTAAAACAATTACAAAGATGTCAACCAACTTTTTATTTTTTAATCTCTTCATGTGAAATTTGTAGTGCACCCCACACCTTTGTATATAGGAATGCAGGAACACTTTTTCATAAGAAAACAAGAAGTTATCCTTTACTAAATCAGATTGTAAGTCCATCTTTCCTAATACTTTTGATACCGCCGAGTAGGTAGCTATTATGGTTTAAGTCAGGAAGTTTTCCATACCTACCAGAATCCAGGTGACTCTACTCTGATATTTCTGTATGCAGAGCTTGTCTGCTAGTTGAATTACAGTATATTCCTCAAATCACTATTAAAACCTTAACTATGTCATGACTTTCACACCTCCTTCAAAGCAGTTTCAAATCATGTGTTCTGGAGTTTAGCGCTAATCGTAGCTGCACAAGTAAGCTGTAATAACAGAGAACACTAAAGGTACCTGGAAATGAATGGAAGCCTATGGTACATGCTTGGTCTATTAAATTACAGGCAGCTTGAACAATTAGTATAGTAAACGGTTTCTATAAAAGAAGATAGTAATTCATACTCTGAAAATAGTACCAACCATGAGTACTCTTCAGTTCACAAAGAAAGTTCTTACAATGTGTATCACTCCCTTACCTTATTTTTTCTCATTTCACCACCTATCAGCTCTATGGTGCTTGTAGTAGACGATCAACTTCTTCTGAGTGCTATTTTTCTGATTCCCAATCTGGTTTCAGACCAACCAGGTTTTTCTTTTCATTCAACAGTTCAAACCATGGTTTTCTTCAAACCTAAATAAAAAGTAAGGAATTACAATGTTCAGGGGTAGAAGAGGGAAACATATAAATCTCAGGCATATTTTTAAGACAGAATCTTCCTGTGATCTTTTAGAAAAGGTATTTGATACCTCCTCATAGTTCCTGAAGTCAGTTTATGATGTGCAGTTTACAGTTATTCCTTGTAGATCTTTACATGCTTTTATAGGACACCTTAATAATAAAAATATTATCTAGAAACCAGATTTTAATGATATATAGGTAATGATACTATGATGGTAATACTTTTTTCCAGTAAGAAATTAACTGGTTAATTGGTTGTTTCAAATATGGCTCTTAATAATATGGATATGTCTGTATACATTAGAGATACATTGTATTAATAATTGATTTTGAAGGTTTTTTGGCACAAAATTTGCCAAATTTGTCTGCCTGAAGGTGCTGATGTATAGACATTTTGTAATTCTAAGTATCAAACAATAAAAATTAATTGTTGCCTCCTCCCTTTTTTTAGGGTACAACTGGACCGAGCGTATTCAGAAAACAACAGTGTATTTTGCCAGCTGGATTCAGAAATGCTTTCCTCACAACTACACTCTTCAATCAATCAATCAGCCAATACCTCAGAAACAAATACCTCGGACAGAACTTGCTCTAAAGACCTCAGTCAGATACTAGTTAATATTAAATCATGTAGATGGCGGCATTTTAGGCCTCGGACACCACCCCTACATGACAGTGACAGTGATGAACTTTCCTATAGGAAATTACACAGGAGTGTAAATCGAACAGGCACAACACAACCTGGGACCCAGACATGCAGTACCTCTATACAAAGTAAAAGTAGCAGTGGTTCAGCACATTTTGGTATGTTGATTTTGATAAGCTTAATTCTAAAAATAACTTTGGCAAAAATATTTCAGCTTCTGTTTAATTCCTCATTTTTCTTGGCTGTTTCTATTGCTGCATAAAGCAATTGGTATACTAAAATCTAAACTTTAATAGTATGCTAGTTCCAGATTTGGTCAGGTTAGTCATGACGAATTATTATTCTATTTCCTTTATTGAAACTATGGTTTCATCAAACCTACATATTTTAAATGTTTTTTATCAATCTAATCTGATATGCCTACCTTCATGTATTCACTGCTGTCCTGGCTGTGCTATTTTATTAATATTTCACGATATAGAGCATTCATTGTTTGCTTTTCAATCAGATTTATCAAACCAAAGTGTAAAAATGTGAGGCATTAAAGTAAGCAATTGCTGGGACCAATGATAGGTTAAAATAATTGAGCCAGCATTATACATTGAACACCTAACTATGAGCAGGTCTACCTCAAGATTCTCTTAACTGTGTGTTAGAATTTTAAAGCTGGAAAAAAGTAATTGAAAACATCTAATATGGCAGTTGCCTCTAACTTTATAGAAAGTAGGGTAATTGGCAGACTTCCAGTGCCAGCTCTATGGAGTGGAATTTTTAAAAATCTTGTCAGAAGTGACTTGAGAACATATGCAAGTCACTTCTGATGTGAGAGAATTGGCCATCTACAGAGATATTGCCCAGGGGTGCCCAAATGTGTTAGCTGGGAGGCTTCTCTCATGTCCCCATAAGCTAGAGCTGACAAACAGGGTGACCTGTCTCACGGATTGGAATTGGCAACCTTCAGGTCAGCAACCCAAATTTCAGGTCAGCAGTTCAGCTGGCACAAGGATTTAACCCATTGCGCCACCGCGGCTCCTTATGGAGTGGAATAGCAAGTAAAGAATAAAACTCTCTGCCTAAGTAATAGGCATATTATACTGAAACACTCGAAGGGCCAGGTTTTCTAGCATTTTATATTGTTGATTACGTAAGCATTTTCTGCATTTGGTATATAACCAAGCAAAAAACGTGGATTGTAATTATTGTTGGCAACCTATTAGTTTAGTTTTCCAAAAGAATGGTTCCTAGCAGCAATTTCCAGACTTGTGCAGAATGATGATGTATATGTTGTCATTAATATTCATATTCTGGTAGTAGAATTCTTGCTCTTTGAAGCTATTATCAGGCTGAGGACTCATCAGTCTTTAATTCTGCTGAATTCTTTAGTAGCAATGAATATCTCTGTCTTTTGAAAAACTTGTATGATTTCAGAATAAAAGAGTATCAACAGTGTTGTCCCTAGAGGTTTTATTAAGACATTTGATAATCTAATTATTTTAAGAATTCATGACATTTATTATTATTGGCGACTTCTGTAATTAGGCAAATTAGCACCAGATATATACCATTACAAGCAATAGTGTCAGAATTTAGTGTTCTGTATATTTTGCTCTGAGTAGTTGTGTAGGGCCTACATTAAGAAAGCTTTAACTGACTCAGAATATAAGGACATTATTTGAGTGAGAGAACTTGCTGCTATTGTACATTTTTGTTGTTGTACCTAGAATAATCAGCACAATTCCTTTGCTTATTAGGGCTTTCTGGCAGGTGTGAATAGTTATTATAACATTTACAGTTCTAAATATATGTATAAATAGTTTGAATTTAAGGGGAATTTGCTGCAGCCTAAATAAGTATTTAGGCTCCAGTTTTAAACACATTATGAAACAAGTCCCTGCAAATGCCGTAGAAACAAGCAAGGTTTGCATTGTTACTTTATCCTTCTTTTGTCTATAGTTGAAACAAACAGAACTGTTTCCAAGACAACCGTTCTGTTTGCATAGCGTTGTGAAGTACAAGATGGTGATAATAACATCTGAAATCTTAAAAGTCAACATTATTCATATGTTAATTCCTGAGGTTGAATAAGTGGCTGTTTTGAACACAGTGGCTCAACCTTGGCATGGCTCTCAGATCTATGCTCTTCTCTTTTGCTCTAAACATGCTCTCTTCTCAGCTCTGTTTTCCCACCCCATTTGTGTACTCCTTTGCTTAGAAAAATCCTAATTAGTGATTACATCAAAATTACAATTTGTGCATGTCGTTAAAACCTGAAAGTGACCTGTAGTTTGTGCCACCTGGATGGCCAGGGAGAGAATGTAAGAGCAGGCCACGTTATAATAAAGATAGCAGTTTTGGGGCAGCAGTTGTTATAGAGAATCAGTTTGTAACCTGTGGACTGGAGTACCCCCTCCCCCGAAGTATGAGTTGCTATTTGAGAAATCATGTCATAATATAATTGTGATAATTGCATATTCGTGCTAGATTATACTGGGAAGTATAGCCATTTATGATCATCATTTTAAGAAAATTACAGGCTAAGGAAGTTTTGAGTATACCTTGTAGATGTATTTAACATCCTTTCTTCCTACTCATATTCTGTTTTGCCATAGAAATGTAAGTTAGACTTCCAGTTAACAGCTTTGAATAATTTGCATCCTAAGTATTTGGAAATTAGAATAGTATGTTAAAGGTAAAAAGGTTTTAGTCTGGTTAATATATCTTGAGTATAGGAAAAAGTGAAATAGAAGTTTGCATTTTGAGACTGATCTACAAAAATATGTAGAATATTGACAGGAATCTGTTGACACAAGAGACGGAATTCTGGTTTTCTTCAGCTTAGTTTGATGTGATGCTAGCACAAGCATTACCTAGGCAGTCTCCTTCATGTGTTATGTGCCTCCAACTCACCTATCAACATAGTTTGACTCCATGAATTTCATAGAGGTTTTCTTAGGCAAGGAATACTCAGAAGTAGATTTACTACTTCGTTCTCCTGAACTACAGTACTTGGTATTCATTGGCCTTCTCTCACCCAAATAATAACCAGAAACTGCTTATCCTCTATTATCAGACAGGATCTGGTGCTTTTAGGATATCTCATAGGTAGAAAGCTAATCATTTGGCAATAGGGAAAGCTTCCACACTTTGTTTGGTACATGAGCTATAATATTTCTGCTAGATACACATGTGGATCTATGTTTCACAATCAGATTGAAAAGATTCACAGATCTGTCTTCTGTGAATCTATTCTGTCTAGTTTCAGGGAATCCTCCTTTATAGAATTATCAGGAGGCTGGAGGGATTGCCATAGAAAGAATGTTATAAAGAAGTCTAATTCAGCCAACCTGATTCAATCTATTAAATTTTGATAAATGTATTCTTCAGTGTCAAAAAAACCTATGCCGCTTCAAGTTAGATGAAAGATATACTCGTATGGCTTGCTTCTATGTCAGACTGAGAATCCTGTTATTCATCTGATAAAGCAGTTTCATTATACTCTTATAATTTAACCATAGTTTTAAAGAAGTATTTCTAAAAGAGTTTATGTATCCATTTTGTTAGAACTCTGGTTTCATTCCTACTAGTAACCTCTTGCTGTGATCTTGCATTTGAAAAAGTATGGACTCTACTTTCAGTGTACAATTAGTAGTGCTAAAAATCATATGTAGTAATGTCAGTGAAATAGTGGAAAGAACTTAACAGACAACTTTGTCCAACTTTCTCCAGTGAACTGCTTACATCAAAGGGAAGAAAACTATCTTTTTACAAATGTTATGTGCCTTCAAGTCAATTTAAGAGTTGGTGGTGATTTGACAAAGGAGTTTCCTGGCAAGATTTGTTCAAAGGAATATTGCTGTAAGACAGAGACAGAGAGATAGTTACTTTGCTGAGGTCAACTAGTGCATTTCCTTGGCTGAGTTCAAACCCTGGTCTCTTGGCATGCTATCTAACAAACAATATAATGCTGTTCTCATCTTGAAATTATAGTGTAAGGTTTCCTAAATATTGGATCTAGAGGTACTACTCTGCATAGCATAGGATATAAATCGGCATATAACATTTAGTATTAGCAGAAATAAAATTTATCTTGTCCTGCTTCAGACAAGTGCTGAATAAATCTATTCTTGATATGTATCACAACCTAGGAAGCTGGGTTTGGTCAGATGAGCAGGGGCCCTTTACACTGTACCCTCTGGAGATTATGTCATATATTTCCTGTCTTTTCGAAATTGCCATTAAATGGTATGTTGCTTCGAAGAGAAAATTAGTATTCAAGGAACATAAATCCAAACCTGTGTTAGGCATATGGAATGATTATTTGGTTTTGATCATAATATACATCGTTATTAAGTATGTGTGCTGATAAAACCTCTTAACTAACAATTGGTGAAAGGTTTCAAATAGTAACCAAGGCCCCAAGTACATTGGCATCATAGGTTGTTGCAGATGAAGATCAGCACCGCCGGACTCCCCCCCTTCTTTGTCATGGTGGTCTTCTCATAGAGTTGATGCAGGCAAGGCCATCTTAATGCAGCCTCATCCCACATTAACCAAAGTTGGTAGAATTTGGACTTTCCCCTGACTTAGGGTCTGTGGGAACAGTTGGATTGGTTTCAAAACGGAACCAGCCACAACTGTCTCCACTGCCACTCCATAGGGTAGTAGTTACCTCTCCCCCATCTTCCATATTGTGGTGCTCTCCAGCTGCAAGACGGATCATATCTGTCTATTGTCTTGTGCCATGATGTGCTAGGAAGGAAGGAGGGAGAGGAGGGGGTTCCGACATCCCAGCCAGCATCCCAGCATGCAAAGGCGGTGGATGACTCAATGTCACTGCTGGAGATAACCCAGTTGTCCATGGGTTATGGATCAGTGTAGATCTGCCACAGTTAATTTAATGTTGGTATCATATATAGAAAGAACTTCACTAACTGATAATTTTATGTGACTTCCTTGAGCTTGTTGATAATTTTCACTTTATAATATTTTGACAAGCTTAAGAGAAATATTACATAGCAAGCTAAATGTTTATTGAACTTACAGAATAGAAGTTTGAACTATAGACCTGGTTGGGATGTTTTGGTTTGGCATTGTAACTGACAGAATGGTCTTTCAATCTAGAGACTTAATAGTCCCTTTAACTGTTTTTTTCCTCCTGTGAGCAATACTAGGGTGCTATGTAATCATGGGATCTGTAGTTTTACAAGGCCTTTAGCCTTCTCTGTCAAAGAGTGTAGATGCCTCACCAAACTACAAATCCCAGGTATCCATAGCATTGAGCTGTGGCTGTTAATGTGGTGTCAAAACTGCATTAATTCTACCAATTTTGAAAGCCTGTTATGAAAAGTGTACCAACACTGGCGCAAAAGATAAATCTGAAATGGATTACAGAAGGAAATATCATGAATGATTGATATATTTTTCAAAATTTCAAATTGTCAAACTATGTTGCGCAATTATTTATTCCTTGAAAGCCTCCATTTACTCATCTTACTAGTTGACATACTGCTGGTAATGTTGCTTCTTAAACATATGTGCCCCCTGAACCAACCAACTGAAGTGGGGTGTTTGCTTTTGTTTTGTTTTTGGCACTAATTTGGTAGGACATGGGGAACTGTTGATATGGCATGGATTATTCTGATACACTTGAGCTCTTATGCACAAAATTAAATTCATTCTGACCAAGTGAAAATATGTTTTATATGCTCTAAAATTATTTCCTAAAATCATTCTTGAGGCACAATCAGTTTTCCAAGTATTAAACAGATATTATAATTCTGTTACTTATTGAATGAGCTTCTGGTCAGAAGCAAAGTATTTTCAGCATTTATAGTATAATAGAAGATTCTCGTACTCACAAATATTTTAATAAGATATCCCCAATGTTCTCAAACATATAGAGAACAATTGCAAGCAAAAATCTCAAGATAGAGCATCCTCTGTAGCAACAGTAACTGGAGTCTCACTACTTGAATCTGAAAAAGAAAATTTGTAGGATATATCAAGCATGGAACTGAAAACTGTACCATATGCAGCCAGTATTCAAATGAACAGAAACCCCATGTTGCATAGTGAAAAAGTTAATTGCTGAAATTCCTATTTTGTATTTTTCTGTTGCCAAGAATAAAGCAGAAAACATATTAGTAATATTATATGAAAAATTCATACTTAGGATTTTAAGAAAAATACTCCACCATAGTTACTTGCCTCAGACATCTGGATATAATCATTAATTTAAAAAATAGCTAATGATTTTTTTCAATTTCTGGAAGTTTGCCTCTCTTAAAGCAGCTTCAAAATGTTGCATGTGTTTGAAAATACAGCATTGTATTAAGTTGCTTGCAGCCTCCCCCTGCCAATTATTGAAATAATCCACTAACAAAAGCTGTCTTAAATTTATTTCTTGGGCTTTGTGGGGAAATATTTTTAGAAGTCAGCCTCTGATCATGTCTGTGCTTGATGGGGTTACACTCCCCCTGAAGACGTTCACAGGATTCACAGTTTGGGGTCCTGGACTCAGTATGAAGGTATCGGCGGTAGCTGGGAAAGCCTTTGCACAATTAAAACTTGTGTGCCAACTGCACCCATTCCTTGAGAAGCCAGATCTGGCCAAGGTGGTACATGCCTTAGTTATATCCCATCTGGAATACTTAACACGCTCTACGTGCAGCTGCCTCTGAAGAGTACTCAGAATTTCAAGCTGGTCCAAAGAGCTCCAGCCAGGTTGCTAACTGGGGTTGGCTACAGGGAGCAGACAACTTCCCGTTGCAGCAGCTCCACTGGCTGCCAGTCTGTTTCCAGGCACAATTCAAAGTGCTGGTTATGACCTTTAAAGCCCTAGATGGTTCAAGTCCAGGCTATTTGGCCAACTGCATCCCCTTGTATAAATCTGCCCCTACCCTGAGATCTTCAGGAGAGGCCCTTTTCTTGGTCCCACCTCCATCTCAAGCTTGGTTGGTGGGAACAAGAGAAAGGGCCTTCTCAGTGGCTGCCCCTCGACTCTGGAACCCCCTGCCCAGGAAAGCCAGGATAGCGCCCTGCCTGCTGTCCTTCCAGTGGCAGACTAAAACCTTTTTATTCAGGCAGGCGTTTAAATATGAAGGTGTTTAAGGTCAATTAAGGGGGTGCTGTGGTTTTTAACTTTGAATGTGTTTTAATGGCTTTTAATTCTGATTTTTTAAATACTGGTTATATTTAATCCTGTTTTAATGTTCGTATATTTGTATACAGTAGAGTCTCGCTTATCCAACGTAAACGGGCCGGCAGAACGTTGGATAAGCGAATATGTTGGATAATAAAGAGAGATTAAGGAAAAGCCTTTTAAACATCAAATTAGGTTATGATTTTACAAATTAAGCACCAAAACATCATGTTATATAACAAATTTGACAGAAAAAGTAGTTCAATACACAGTAATTCTATGTAGTAATTACTGTATTTACGAATTTAGCACCAAAATATCATGATGTATTGGAAACATTAACTACAAAAATGCGTTGGATAATCCAGAACGTTGGATAAGCGAGTGTTGGATAAGTGAGACTCTACTGTATTTTAAAATTGTTATGCTGATGCTTTATGTTAATCTACTTTGAGTCCCCTTTGGGGGGAGATAAAGTGGGGTATTATTATTATTATTTCACTAGAAGTTGAATGCAAGGCATCCTATACTTCAAAGACAAATATTGCTTGAGTTTCCTAGAGACTAGTTAATAGACAAAAACGTATTTTAGGGCACTGTTTAAAATGTTCAGTAGGCACTTGTTCCAAAAAAATAAAATAATAATAATTTTATTTCTTTCCTGTTTTTCCTCATGGCAAAAAATAAAAATCCCCAATTAGAATTTTGCCAAATAAGACCATCCAAATTTCTAAAAACCAAGCCCCAGTTTTTTTCAAAAGTGTCAAATTTTTTTCTCCCATCACCTCTATGCAGCTAAAACATAGGTCACAGCATAGCAGTATCTAGAGAGGCTCGCTTAGTCTATTTTAACCTTTGACCTTTACAAACAAATTCAGGTTAGTGTTACATAAACAGTAAAATCTAAAAAGTGCAAAAATTGAAAGTGCCATGTCAGTTGTAAATTTTATAATTGAAAGAACCTACATAAATATTTTGGGTTTGCCCATTCTTACCTTGGCAATATACTTGTGAATTTTACCCCTTCATAGCCATCAGTGATTGTTATTTTGGGAACTTAATTTTTAATCAGGGATTTTGATGACCTAATTCTAGAGGTTTACAGTTAAAGTGGAAATTCAATTCAAATGTGTATTCCATAGATATTACATTTCACAAATAACATACAGGGAACAACCTCCTCCAACACATCTAGGCATTTCACAAGTAAATCTTGTCATATGTTACTATGCAAAATAGATGTATAATTCTGACCATTGTTATAATTAGAGCAATTAGAAACAGGTGTATAATACTAACTGCTGCTATAATTGGAGGAATAATAAATTGAACAAATTCTGTTATTTTCTTCACTTGGATATATACATGATTAGCTTTTCCATGGGTACAGGAACCAGTCTCTTTTATGTCTTTTGATTGACATCTTGCATATAGTAAAAGTGTAAATATTAAAATAAAGTAATATTCCTTGGACCAGAGTCCGTAGTTAAGGTATGTATGGTCCAGGGTACTTAGAATTCGTTTCTCAAATAGAAGCTGCACAAGCCACACAGAAAACACATATGAAATTGCAGGCAAATTTCAACAGCATATGAATATGGGGAATGTGAGTCAGCTTTTATGTGTCTGAAGTATCTTTTGATGACCCAACCAAAATATAGATGTTAGTTTGGAGCAAATTTATGTTGTATTGTTTTCCAGTAAATCTATGCAGTGTTCCTGAAGGGTCATGGTTTGAATTCCTGTTAAGGCCTGGAAACCCAGTGGGTGACCTTGGGCAAATCATACTCTCAGCCTCAGAGGAAAGCAGTGGGAAATCACTGAATTAATCTTGTCAAGAAAACCCCATGATAGGTTCTCGTTAATGCCTCCATAAGTCAAAAATGACTTGAAAGCATATAACAACAACAACGTCTACTCAATATAAACAACCATATGCCTCTTTGAGTCTCCTTGTGAAGAGAAAAAGCGGAGTTTAAATAAACATAATAATGTGAACCAGTCTGTAATAATGTGAACCAGGTAGTGGTCATTTCCATAAGTCATTACTTGCTAGCTTGCCTGTTTTTCACTGACTACTTTCTTTTCTTCTTGTGATGATATACCTACACATGATTATAGATAAATTCGAGAATAACTGGTTTTACTTCCAGCCAACATTTTGCTGATGCTACTTTAGTGTTGTCCCAAGTATTTCTGTTGTCTGTTTCACCTCCTCATTGAGTAGAACCTATGAAAACAGTACATCAATTTGAAACATAGATTAATTCCATGATCTAATTTTCTTGTTTATACATATCTGTAAGGAAATTTATTTGTGGAGCTTTGTACCATTTTTCCATTTAATTCAGTCATTTTGTATAATTCAAATAGTTTTGCTTAACGTTTTGATGTAATACCTGAAAGCAAAGAATGTCTTCTGCCTGAAAGACTAGAGTCACGAGTGATATTTAAATTAGGTCTCTTTATGAGAACTGATCTAAGCTGACGAGCAGATCTATATCTAAATAAATCTAGTGTTGTAGGCTGTCAAACTCCTGTGCTTGCAGTGTAAATTGAAGTCTAAATGTCATTATTTGAATAGGTCTGGCGCAGAAGAGGGGGAATCTTAAAAGCCTAGGTAGCCCTCTGTCTTTTAGCATAGTAAGAGCCATGCATTTGAACTTTTTTATAATTACACGTAGGCAACAGAACATGTATGCTCTGATTTGAAATGTTCCAGTTATGAATTAATCTATGGCTGAACAAAATGTGCATAAATCTTCATTGTATTTTCTTTCAATATTTCTTTCTCTGCACTTGAAATTCATCTCTATTAATTGGTAGTAGTTGTGCAGAACTAAATGGCTTATGTAAAATTGGAGCATAAAGGAAACAACCTATGCCAGCCTTCTCTAAAGTGTTACCAGAATGATTGGGCTGTAGTGCCAGGCATCCTGAACTGATGTGGTTGGAGATACTGTGAGTCTTACTGTTTTAGAAGATTTTGATTCAAGATGGTGGTACCTGATATAGAAGGGTCTAAAATATTTGTGCTCATATTTTGAATCTCTACCAAAATCAGAAATTGAAGATTAGATTAAAAGACTGAAATTAGCATGTAATTCTGATTCTTTATCTTGAATTCACATTAAAAGTTTGCAACATCAAGTTTTTCAATAAGGTAAATGAAATAAAAACATGATCCATTTCCCATGTTTAGAAGTCTACATTTGAAAACTAGGTTGTGTAGTCTAGTTTTTTTAGTATCATTACACCTTAGCTTGACCAATTCTGTTCTTGTTGACAGGATCTCAACCTCTTCCATGGGTTAATTGAAGGAAACAGAATTACTGTATTCTTACTAAATTAAATTCTTTAGATTAAATGTAGATACTATCTAAATTACAAGCAAGAAATAAATTAATTGGACAGATTTATGGTTACAAATTCTATTAGCAAAGGGATTATAATGTAGCAACTACTTGCTCTGCAAGCGCAAGCCAGTTTCTTTTTTTCCTTATACACACTATGCAAGTATGGCTATTATCAGCTCCCATTGGAATGAGAGCACTAAATAAATTTGCTGCACTTCACACCTGTACGGTGTTCTTTTTTTAGTGTAAGGAATAGACACAGAAGGTTTCCTTATTTTGATGTGGTATTCTCTTTATTTTATATTTTGTTCAGCATTTACCGCCGAACAATACCAGCAACATCAACAGCAACTGGCACTAATGCAGAAACAGCAGCTTGCACAAATTCATCAGCAGCAAGCAAATAGTAATTCTTCTGCGAACGCTTCACAGGTGAGGGAGTTGTCTGTATTATGATTTATCCCTCATTTTTTCCACCAGGGTTCATCTCTAATTGTCAACTGTTGCCATAGCACCTTGCAACTAACCAACAGGAAAGTGGCTTTCGCTCGAATCTACATCTTAGCCATACTCTAAAGTGTTTAGAAGGGATGCTACAGGTGAGTATAGTAGGCATTGCCTCTGCTCCCTCCTAACAGAAAAGAGGTGGCTTAGTTATATGTGTCATAAAGAGCTTCAGATAACATATGTAATCTAGACTTGCATGTTTTCTTTGTTTGGTGTGTGTATTTTTCCCATTTGAAATTCATAGCTCTTAACTATTGCGAAATGCCAGTGACCTTTTCAACATGCCCTGGTCTTTAAAGATTAATATGTTAACATTGATTTTAATACTATTAATAAGAATAGGGATCACTTCTAGGATTTCTTGTGCTTGACTTTCTGAATGTCTTGTTTCATTTTGTTTTTTAATAACTGTCTTAAGATCAGGGGATGGTTGTGGATTGATGCTACAGTACAAAGGCCTGGCTTTATCACTTCTGCAAATATCAGAAGTGATAAAGCTTGGTCTGGCCACTAAAGTTTTTGCGTTTAAGGTTTGGATAACAGCTTTTGATACATTGTCCCCAAGATCAAGGAAATACCCTTTCTGTGGAGCCCAAGATTTTTGATATTGGTGGTGTTGTTTCTGCAATGAAGTAAAAATAATGGTTTAATTTTGTCTTTGAAATTGGCAATTTTTATTTTTGTCTAATTATATTCAAACTTTGTGACCTTACCATTATTTTAGTAGTGTATTCGTTCCACTAGTTTGATTTTACACAAATATTTGGGTTACAGTTCAGCATTATTTTTTTTGGTTACTTTTCCTTTTCTTTCGTTAAAGGGTTTTATTTCCAAGACATTGGATTCTGTTAGTGCTCAATTCGCTGCTTCAGCACTAGTTACATCAGAACAGCTCATGGGATTCAAAATGAAGGATGATGTGGTGCTTGGAATTGGGGTGAATGGCATCCTTCAAGCCTCAGGTGAGAAAGGATAAAGATTGGGTTGCATGTTATGTTCCAAGTCAAAGCGTTTGCATTGGTATATGGGCATGGACATTTTTTTAAAAAAGATGTCAATTATGTTTTGTTTCCTCTTCACAGGAGTATATAAGGGCTTACACCTCAGCAGTAGTACGCCTACAGCACTTGTACATACAAGCTCCTCATCAACGGCAGGTTCCACCTTGTTACAGCCTTCAAATATAACACAGACTTCAAGTTCCCACAGTGCACTGAGTCACCAAGTAACTGCTGCCAATTCTGCAACAACTCAGGTTCTGTTTGGGAACAACATCCGATTAACTGTACCTTCATCTGTTGCCACTGCAAATTCGATTACTACGCTCAATGCACGACACATACCTAGGACTTTAAGTGCTGTTCCATCATCTGCCTTAAAGCTGGCTGCAGCAAACTGTCAGGTGCCCAAGGTGCCAGCTTCATCCTCCGTGGACGCAGTACCAAGGTAAGCCTTTGTGATGGAAATCCAGTGGGTCCAGAGACTTCTCCTAACAGCTGAAAAATAATCCTGTCATAAAGAGGACAAATCTTTGACGATTTTCATGATAATCCAAATATCTAATTCTTCAGATGTATTTGGACTTCCAAGTACACTTTGGTTACTGCTTATATAAAATTTGAATTAGAAAGTCCACAATGTGGGGTCTCATGAGTTTCCTTCTGAATTTTGAAACCTTTATTCGCCAGTACCATTCAGATGGACAAGATCCACTTCTGAATAAATGGCAACACTTTGAGGAACTTTGTTAGGTTTGCACAAAAACACAAAAGCTTGCAGATCCTTGCAGTGTCATATTCTGCTTTTGGAATTACTGGTTTTTTAAAGAAATTATGTTTTATTTATTTACTTTATTTGTACCCTGCCATTCTTCCCAATTGGTTGGCCTTCTGTGCTTGTGGAGAGTAATCAGTGGTCAAATGTTGGAATCTTTCCCCATCATTTTGGCAGGAGTTGCTAAAAGGACTCACTTGTATACAGCTATCTTAAATATTTTCCTGGCAGCATTTTATTGTGTCCCTTGAGATGTTTACAGGCAGCTTCTCAGTATGAATCTAGACAATGAGATCAATTTTTAACATCTTTTCTTCCAGCCATCATATTTCCTACACAATTCCGTACCCCCTCCAGCTTGGTTGTTGAGGTTTCCTCCCTATGTCATGCCGTATTTGATCCCCTTTGAGCCTAATTGAGCTTTTTATAAGGTTTTTCTCCTTTAAGTTTTAAAATTTTGTAGTCACTCTCAGGCTCTGACAGTCCCTGTCAAAGAAATAATTAATATTCAAATAGGTCTTTGTCATTTAAACTAGGTTGTTGTTGACAGGAATTTTAACTACTTTATATTGCTTATCTATTTGATCTTTTTTGTTACTATATGTTATATTATTTATGGTATTTTAGACTGATTTTTCAGTATTACTTTTATGTGTGTATTGTATTAACTGTCTTGAGTATCATTTTGGCATATTTTTAATAAAATTTTAAAAACCATCAGATCTTATATTTGTGTATGGACCTTTTGTCTACATTTGCACGTGAAGCAGAAATGGGAGATTATATGATTAAAGCAAATTGATACTGTAAAGATAGAAGCAGTGTTTTTAATGGGGCTTTTCACAGATTGATTTGGTTCTTTTGTCCTACTTTGATATTAACTGCCCCCCCCCCCCCTTTCCTTCTTATTTCCACAGGGAAAACCATGAAACAGAAAAGCCAGCACTGAACAATATAGCAGACAATACAGTAGCAATGGAGGTGACGTAGTTTCTATAGTAATGGAACTGCAGCCTTTGGGAACTTGTTTAGGTGCTATGCATCAGTAGCAATTTGAATGCAAGGGATGGTGAAATGCAGCCTATTGCGTTTCCATGGCAGCTGTGGGGACTTGACAGCAATGCACATCTCTCATGCTTTGGTTTTTCTTTTCTTACTGTTAATAGGAAAGGAATCAACACCTGTAAATTAAGACTACAGCAATTATCTGTACAGTACTGCATATTTGTAATACCCTTGTATATACGTTACTTGAATACAGAACCGTTCATTTGTGATGCTTTGCACTTGGGGCTGGGGAGGGGAGGGGCGGGAGGGACAATTGCAACAAAGTAAGAGTGTGAGAAGGTGAGATTGTATAGAGATGAAGTGTCATCACATCATGTGCATGGTGCGGAACCTGCTGTTTTATCTATTTATTGTGCCGTGTTTACAGTTTTTTGTACACTGTACCTTCATTGGTTCCTGTGCTGTAGTAAATGTGTTAGGTAGCTGTGGACTCCTTGGTATTTTGTAAATGGTATTAACATAACTTGGTTCCCCCTCTGGGTCCTTGAGTTTTCTGTGTATCATGTGAAAAATGGTGACATACATACAGAATTTTTTTAAAAGGCATCAATTTAAAAATGGGGAATGTACTATTCAATGGGATCTTCCTGTTCTTAATATCATAAGGCAAGTAACAAGCTAAAAATGAAGTCTCATGGATTCTACCAACTGACTAGCTCACAAACGTGAGCAGTTTCTGGTACTTAAAGCACTAAAAGTTATGTTGCTGCTCTTCATACAGCCCCCTCTGTTGTCCCATTTCCTTGCGCACCAAAAAAAGAAAGTGGTGTCGAATCAAGTATGCAAATGGAGTCCTTACAACTGGAGTTTTTATGTTGTCTTGCCCTTCTTTTTGATCACAAATTATATTTTTTTATTGTATAATTGTTAAAAGACTTCATTCTTTACTTGTTCTTAAGAAAAAGGCTATAAGGGAGAAAGAAATGCAGTAATTGCTGTACGTGTATCATCATTCCAGTTTCTGAAAACAGCCAGCTTTTTTTCCGTTTAAGATTCTCCAGAAGGCTGCGAGGCCAGAACCACAACTGTCGGGTGCCTTCCTTTGGAAATATTTGCCCTCTCTTCTGTGAAGAGACTGGTACTTAAGACTCTACTACTTGTGCTTTGTCAGTACCGAAGCCTGAATGCCCACTCCAATGGCGTACATTATCCTTAAGGTTTTTAATCCCACCTGGAAAATTGTGATAGAACACTCACAAAATAAACCCAGGGCATTACATGTTGACAGACAAGCGTGTCGTGTGTTTTATACCCCATTTTATTCACTTATTCAATTGGTGACCATCCCATCCACTTGGTCTCAAGGTCTGCAGAGTAATTCAGCACTATACTGCTCTGTTTACAATTAAAACAATAAACAGTTGGATCAAACAATTTAAAATCATCAGATAACACTACCTCTTGTCCTGCTACCATGCTTCATTTCTTCAGGGCCATTAAATCAGGCCACCAATCATCAAAGGAAGTAAAATGTCCCAAATGTGTTCTGACTTCACTTTTACAAAGGTAAAAAAAAACAGAAGCCTTAAGTGTTGGGGAAGAAAGATTCCTGGTTTGAGTGGCATTTTATATATTTCTAAATGCATCATTTAGAAAAACAAATTCTACAAACAGAATAAAGTTAGATAACTATTTTAAACACTATTTAGCTAAAACATGCCATTAGTTGTGTAATCAAAATGACAGCACTTGGGAGGAGGAGGAGGTGGACATGTTTGGGGAAAATTTGAGGTTTGAAGAATAAAATTTTAGAAAACGGAAATACCATCCACAAATTTAACATATGCTCTGCATGGGCAGTGTACATGGAATAAAGGCAGAAAGAGTGGAAGTGGGATGAAGAATCTTTTAAATCTGAACATTGATATTCTAAGCTTTAGCATTTTATTGCAACTCTGACTTGTCCTTACTTGGACCAGCCATGGGAAGTGATCTGTCCCTTGCATGTTTTGTCAGTTAATTGGGGTCAAACTCCCTCAAAAAAGTAACTTCTGCTCTTTTGCAGGGTGAGGAGATACTTCCATCATGTACAATTACTAACATACATTAATCAAACAGCCTAACAAGGACTTATCAGTGCTTTCAAAGGCAGAATTACAGATTGTCAAGAGTTGGTTGGAAAGGCTCAATAGGAGAGAGAACTGACCTGCTTAAGTTCTTAGCTCATAGTTTTGTGGAGAATGTAGGCACTATATATGGCAAGTATGGGCAACTACGGAAGGTTCATTAAATGAGTATTCCATTTTCCCCTTCCTACACCAGCTGCACCTAGTTTTTGGAAAATACAACTTTGCTCTCCCCAAGTAGCATTAAATACAAATCATGCTCTCGGGTTCAGAAAAAGGCAATGGCAATAAACAAATTTTGCCAAGAACATCCTATGAGAGGCATACTGTAAACTGCATCTTGAAGGTACACAACAATAACAGGCACACAACAATAACAGTAATATTTGAATTAACAATGTTCAACTTAACATGTTTCAACTCAAAAGTCACTTTCCAAACTTTCCACTCAGCATATGATGTTCACGAAAGAACTCTTCAGCAACAAAAAGATTTGGAAAGCTGGAAGTAATAATGCCAGGTCCTAAGATTTCTCAACATTGGTGGGATGGTGAATCTGGGTTTAGTTCAAACTTCAAATGAGCCATCGGATGATGGGCAGGATTAAACTCTTGCAAATTCACCTGCCATTGAAATGGAATGTTCTTAATGGACTACCCACTAAAGAGTGAGAAGTGCTCTCTGTACACTTCAGTAAGAATTACCAGAATATTTGCAAAATGAATTACTAGAAAGGCAGTCGGAAGCAAAGCTGTAAATACAGTCTGTAGCACAAGAGGGAAAAGGTATGTGTTGTGGTTCCATTACAGACAAGTGAGACTTCATTCTACATTTTAGCCTAAAATTCAATGAGTCCTGAGAATGTATGCACTTGTTTGCACCCAGTAACTTCCAGACAAATCCAACTCTTTTGAAAATGGCAATTGACCATCTGGCCCCTCAGATAGCAGAACGCTGGAGGACCTTTTACTTAGTAGGAAACATTCTGGCTAGTGCTGACATTGGAAACAGCACCATACATATTTGAACTGTAAAGTATGCTAACCCTTGGGATAAAAAGTTAATCAATATGCTCACATTAAGTCATTTCATACATTGCACTGTGACAAAACCTATAGATTTGGCATCTGGTATCAGTAACACAAATTCTTCCATCTTAGAGACACTATGCAACTCAGGAGGGTAGTGTCTGTCACTGTGCCAACTAACATGGAATTTGTGAGATTTGTTCCTTTCCAAATGTAGAACAAAATGAAAACAATACAAGGAAAATGAATAGCAGAGAAGTAGATTTTATGTCATTTTAGTGACAGTTTGACAGCAAGCACTTTCTGCCGTTCTATTTTGCTAGCCTCATTAACCAGTCAATTGTTTTCATAGACAGCAAATCCATACATTGCAAAACCACAGCAGAACAGTTGCCTTTTTCTTTGTAGTCCCTCTTGTCCACAGATTTGCTTTTTCTGCAATAGGTATTCTGTTCACACATGGCAAGTATTGCTAATTAAGTAAACTTGAACAGATGATAAACTGGTGTCTTTTTCCTGTGGCTATAGAAAATTCAGTAAACAAGGTCAGCCTTTCCTAATTGCAATTACCCATGAAGACACGGCATTTAATCACACTAATCGTAGCAATTTGGTTCTGTTTGCTATAAACACTTTCTTACCCAGCTAACATAGCTGTGAAATTATCCCCTAGCAAAACTAACAATAATCAAACAGGTGGAAATTGCAGCTGTGTTTTGCATGTCGCCATTATAATGCAGGTTTTCCCACTGTGTGCCAAAGAAAACAGTATCAAAAGAACTACTTTGGCATACATTTACATTTGCTATAAATCAGTGTGCTTAACAGCGATTTATCAGATTGCATAATCTTTTCAGTTTGTTCTTGATATCAAGCCTCTGGGCACACAACTAATTGAGAGTTTACAATGGCTTGTGGCCAATGGACGTATCAACTGGCAATAGCATTTGCTTAATATTTTCCTCTCTTTTTTTTGTTTTGTTTATTTTTATGGAATCTATTGGTATGCTTCCGTATGAACTTTAAATGAGCTATCCAAGAACCTGAACATGTTTTGAGGCCATCACATGACTTTTTTCAAATTCTATCTTAAATCCAGAGTAGATGCATTGCCCCACTCCAGTGGAGTCAGTTCCCATTGCTTTGACCTTGTGAATGCTGGTGCCATTATACCTCTGCAATGAAGCAGATGGGATGAATAGTCTGGTGGTAAATGATTCTGCAAATGATATATGGAGGGAAAGCATTCCAGCCCTTTAATAGATGGAATGTAACATTCCCTCGCAGACAATGATAGAAGGAAAATGAATTCCTATGGATTATGTAGCACAGAAGTGAACAAAGAAAAAGAAAATGTCCGTCAGTACCGCCCACAGTTATGATAACTGCTCAAACAAGGGAAAATTCACTCTCCCAGTCCATTCCTAGTTTTCATATGTCATTAAATACAAAGCATCCCTTTCTATGGCACTAGAAAGTTGTTAACATTTGGCCATAGTGTTAACAAGGATTCCACAACTCATCAGCCTGTTGTCACAGGCAAAATGAAACAATATCGGTACCCATCTGACTTTCAGGCTCAGTGATTTCATTGTCAGGAGGTATGCGAGATAACAGAAGGAGGTACAAGGAGTCATTGCTTGAACGACTTGAGGATGACTTGTGCCGATTTTGCAAATCTTTTGTACAAAGCTAATTTATTTTATGTCAGATCTGAGAATCAGACCAGAAGTAGCACTTGGAAATTGTCTTCCTTTCCAGGGATAAGAGGTTTCCGTGATCAGTTGGTTTGTTTATCAAGTGGAAGCATCGCAGGGGCTGCTTTGGAGCATTTTTTATCTTCTCGTTTCCATGGCACTTGGGGGAAAAAACGCATTGTTGAATTACAAAGAGCTTGATCCTCCTTTTCTTCATTCTCAGTGACTGAAACTATGTGAGTTTTTCAATTTCTTGTCTTAAAGTACATGGTGGGTGTAGAGTCATGAAAGGAAAGAGAAAGAGGTATATGCTAACCGTTCAAAGAAAAGGGATGTGTAGAGATGTGTTAAAATTTAATTCCACCTTTTAAAAATAAAAACAATCCAAAATTTGCTACTTTCTTCATAAATATGAAAGAACATACTTCTATCCAGAAAGAGGATTTTGAAGTATGTTCTTCCATATTTATGAAGAAAGTAGCAAATTTTGGATTGTTTTTATTTTAAAACCTGGGTTTGAATTTGTAGAGGTTCAGCTATTGCTGTGATGTTGGATAAGGATTAAAAGAGCCTTGTGTTTAACAGTGACATGACAAGCAGGCACACAATGCAATGCTGTGGTGGATTCATCCAATTCAGATGGTTTTAGCCAACATTAAAGGTTGAGAATTTGATTTGGAAGAGTGAATGAGATTTGCTTGGGAGAATTTACGAATGTAGTAAGCATTAACTCCTCTTCATCATTCTGGCTAGTATTTCTTTGTTTTATTTAGAGTATTTCTACCCTGCCCTTGATGCAGAAAGACTCCCGGGGTGACTTTGTTATTGTTGCTATGCACATTCAAGTCCTTCCCTGGCATATGGTGACTCTTGTTTATTCGTTCAGTTGCTTTCAACTCTTTGTGACCCCATGGACCAGCTCATGCCAGAGCTCCGATGGTGGCCACCCCCAGCTCCTTCAAGGTCAAGTCAGTCACTTCAAGGATAACACACATCCATCTTTCCCTTGGTCAGCCCCTCTTCCCTTTTCTTTCCATTTCCTTCAGCATCATTCTCTTCTCTAAGCTATCCTGTCTTCTCATTATGTGACCAAAGTACTTTCATCTTTGACTGTAGTATCCTTCCCTCCAGTGAGCAATCAGGCTTTATTTTCTGGAGTATGGACTAGTTTGAATTTCCCGTGGTCCAAGGCAATCTCAGAATATTCCTCCAACACCACAGTTCAAATGTGTCTATCAGCCTTCCTTATAGTCCAGTTCTTGCATCCATAGATTACTACAGGGAACACCATTGCTTTAACTATGTGGACTTCCATTGCCAGTGTGATGTCTCTACTCTTCACTACTTTATCAAGATTGGTCATTGCTCTCCTCCCAAGAAGTAAACATCTTCTGATTTCCTGGCTGTGGTCTGCATCTGCAGTAATCTTTGTGCCTAGAAATATAAGGTCTGTCACTGCCTCCACATTTTCTCCCTCTATTTGCCAGTTATCAATCAGTCTGGTTGCCATAATCTTGGTTTTCTTGATGTTTAACTGCAACCCAGCTTTTGCACTTTCTTCTTTCACCTTGGTTATAAGGCTCCTCAGCTCCTGTTTGCTTTCAGCCATCAAAGTTGTATCATCTTCCAGAAATTTTTACTCCAGCCTTGGATTCATTAAGCCTTGCATATCACATGATATGTTCTGCATACAAGTTGAATAGGTAGGGTGAGAATATACAGCCCTGCCATACTCCTTCCCCAATCTTGAACCAGTCTGTTGTTCCATGGTCTGTTCTTACTTGGCCGTTATACAGATTCCTCAGGAGACAGACAAGGTGACTTGGTATCCCCATAACACCAAGAACTTGCCACAATTTATTATGATTCACACAGTCAAAGGCTTTAGAATAGTCAGTAAAAGAGAAATAGATGTTTTTCTGAAATCCCCTGCCTTCCTCCATTATCCATCAGATAATGGCAATTTGGCCTCTCGTTCCTGTCTTTTCTAAACCCAGCTGGTATATCTGGCAACTCTCGCTCCATGTATTGCTGGAGTCTACCTTGCAAGATCTTGAGCATTACCTTAACTGGCATGTGAAATAAGTACCACTGTGTGAAAGTTTGAGCATTCATTAGCATTTCCCGTTTTTGGTATGGGTTAGGTTTAGGGTTAACAGTTAACATTTTAACTGTTACGGCACAATGCTATGAGATCACAGAAGATGTAGTTTTACAAGGTCTTTAGCCTTCTCTTCCAGAATGCTGGTGCCTAAATAAATTACAAATTCCATGGTTCCAAGGCATTGGGCCATAGCACTTACAGTGCTGTCAGACTGCATTCTATAGTGCAGATTCATCTTTAGTTTGAAAACAAATTCTTTGCATATAGGTTCTGCATCTATTTCCAACTACATCTGGTACTTTTTAAAACTGGGAAGGAATTCTGCCTCCGTTCTCAGTGTAATGCTCAAGGGGCAAGGCTCTTGCTACTCCTGTCACTGGGATAGCATTTTACTGTTGGTGGTTAAATCAGAAGTGAGATTCCTAAAACCCCCCAAGACGTTGTTTGGATTGCAACTCTTAAGGAGCTCTAAGCAGAGTATCAACCCGATAAAGAATGTTGAAAATCATAAACCAAAAACATAAACCAAGCGTTGGAAGGGACTACATGGATCATCCAGTACAATCCCCTGCCATGCAGGAGAAGTTCAATCAAAGCATACCTGACAGATGGCCATTCAGCCATTGAAAAGCCTCAAAAGAAGGACTTCCACCACACCCCGAGACAGTGAGTTCCACTGCTGATTTCCACCTGTGTGTAATATTGCTTATTTTGACAAAGTCACTGAAATTACAGTCTATTAGCTCTTGGTGTATGGAAACATCATTGCCATTTTTTAAAAAAGAGGGAATTGTTAAAATACAAATCTGGAAAACTGCTAGGAATTCATGTGTATAATAATAATATTATATTTTATGAAATATTTCAAGAACTCCTGTAGCGCTATGGTTACAAGTCATCTCCTACTACCTTCTTACTTTTCCTGAATACACTCCCTTAAGAAACATTTTAGGAAACAAATCTAAAGACACAAAACCCTGCCATCTTGTGGCAACAGAGCACACTACCGTTTGCAAGAAGTTACCATCAATTAGCCATTGACAGGCAGGCATAGTATTATTCTTAATTTTTACTTTTTTGAACATTTAATTGTGTAACATATCCAGCTCAGTGTCTACTTTTCATTAATGGTTTGGACACCCACCATAAACATCCTGGACAATCTTCAGTAAATGGTAGTTATAGTATTCCTAGACTTCTGATCAAATAAAAAGGCAAAAAAATCAAATGAATTAAAAATTAAAACCCTCAAATGCTTTAAAGCTTAAGGTTTGAGATAATTAAAATGCCAAAAAGGAGACCAGTGTTGATGTGGGAACAACCAGAACTATCCCAGTTCAGAGAAATGTAAGAGAGTTTACAATATGAAATTGCACCTTTTCTTGCTCAGTGTTGTTCATTGTGTGCAGAAGAATGGTCCAAAAGTTTTGTTGTCTGTCTAAATGTCTAGTTTCTTTTTACTCTTTATGCCATCTTTTCTCTTGGCCCAATGGTTGCTAGCTTTCTGTAAGTGTAAGACAATGTTGCCAGACTTTGACTTAATCTATCACTTAATTTCGGGGCTGCCAGTTTCCAAACCAATATGTATTTAATTTCACCATTAGAAGGAATTTTTTATAATGGTTCACAAAATTTTCTTACAAAACTCTTTGTTGCCGTTGGAGTGTTGACATTTAAACTAGTACAACTGCAGCACTCTAAGGCTTTTGAAGAAAGGTCATTATAAAGACATATATAGTTATTTTAAAAAAAACATATTTATTAACAGTTGAAAGAATTTAGTCCAAGTAAAAATAAATGGCATGATGTTCCTCCCTTCTCGGTGTTAATTTGGGAAGATGTTTTGATCTGCATTATCACAGAGGGAAAAACTTTAAATAGTGCATCATGCCCCTGCTTCTGAAATACACTACAGATGTTGGATGCATTCACAACACAAACATTTAACATTTATGATTTGTTAATTTGGTCATGGGGACTTCGGTGAATTACAATTTGGACCCTAGCCTCTCTATAGTAAAGGTAAAGGTTTTCCCCAGAGTCTAGTCATGTCCGACTCTGGGGTTGGTGCTCATCTCCATTTATAAGTCAAAGAGCCGCCGTTGTCCGTAGACACCTCCAAGGTCATGTGGCCAGCATGACTGCATGGAGTGCTGTTACCTTTCTGCTGGAGCGGTACCTATTGATCTCACATTTACATGTTTTTGAACTGCTAGTTTAGCTGGAGCTGACAGTGGGAACTCACTCTGCTCCCCGGATTCAAAACGCCGACCTTTCGGTCAGCAAGTTCAGCAGCTCAGCGGTTTTATTTACTGCGCCACTGGGGGCTATATAGCTCAAGGTAATGACCAGCAATAAAATACTATCATCCCTAGTCTACAGAACAAGCTTTATTATACTATTTTTAGTATTCTCTGGTTGTAAGTCTTGAGGATCATGATGCAGATTTTGAATTACAATGCCTATTTTGCAAATCTGTTGTTGTCCTTATTTTGCTTTTCAAAGATCTAGCTTTACTAGTATAATGACAATATTGGTTTGCTTTCCTCCTTATTTTCCTTTGAACTAGAGTTTCTCGGGCTATTTTGATATCGGTTTCCCAATATGTCAGGAATGGATACCATAGTTGTGCCCAATGTCTACAATTGATCCTGGTGGGTTTTTTCCTGGAAATTCACAAGGGACTTATAAGAATCCATGGACAACCACTTTAATCAGTGTGGCTTTAAAAGATTTTACATTTTGATCTAACTCAGGTGACATTAAAGATATATCTGTAAGGGACTGCATATCACTCTTGAAACATAAACCCTATTAAGATGCAACCAGCTGATCTAACAACTGGGAGACTGACAAGCATGGCCAAGAAGTGAATAATGCTCAGACATAGGGTTAGATGGCTGATCATGGAAGAGACGCAGCCATCCCACATTCTAGAAGTGCCATTCTAGATATATCTATCATTGTTTGAATTTATGGAGTTTATTTCTGTGATGTCACTATTATTGCCAGAGTCTATTTCCATGTCTGGATTTGTAACTGAACAGAAAACAGTTACAGATCCATATATCTGAAGCAAGATTTTGTTTTTGAAAATAACATTTTTAAAGTTATGTTCTTTTGATATTATAGATTCAGGCATTTTTGAAATAACAATGTTTAATGAAAGTTATTTGCTCAAAAAAAGAATGTGTACTAGATTACTCAGCTTGATTTGTTTATGATTCATACATTCATAAATGGCAAATGGTTAAGAGGGTGTGGTGGGAAACTACCGCTTGAAATGAGTACCACTAAGCACTCTCTCTGGCATTTGTGGTGCGGCTCTTGAATCCCACACTGTTTCCACAGATGCCATTGTGATGTCAGTCAACCAACAAATGCGTCTTGCAGTGCTGTATTTAAGGGAAAGCTGTCCACTTTCATTCTGGGCATTTCAGTTGATATGCTGTCAGCCAGCCCCAACTCCAGCTGCTAAGAGAGAAATTAGTTCTGGCAGATATGTCATTTCTGATCCTAAATAATTCACATACAAAACATATCTGAGATGTTGAACTTCATGTTTTCTGACTGCATTCAAAACTATCAGGACAACTGATGACTGGGGTCTTAGAGTTCTCTCATTCAAAGTCAAAGTCAACTCTATGACAACAATAATTCACACTGAAACCCAAAGGTCTCCTCTCCAGCAGTGCAACCATTGGTGTTCTTCAAGGAAGTCCTTATAGACACATCCCAAAGGAAAGTCAGCAGTGGATACAGCTGTTGTTGATCCATAACATCAAATCAGCTTTAATTTCTACCACACATTGGTTTTAGATTAAATCAAAGTATAAATTCTGCTGCGAATACCTGGATAGATTAGATCCATTAAACCAACAGAATTTATGTAAGTGTTGACTTGACATTCAGCTTTCTAGATGGGGTTAGGCTTTAGTCAGTTAGGGCCCTTCCTCACAGCCATATAACCCAGAATATCAAGGCAAAATTACCCACAATATCTGCTGTGAACTGGAATATCTGAGTCCACACTGCCATGAATCCCAGTTCAAACAGATAATGTGGGATTTTATGCAGCTGTGTGGAAGGAGCCTTAGTTTAATTTCCTTATTCAAGATCAAGCCCCTTCCAAATGTATCACACGTATAGTTAGTAATGTAAATATGTTCCTGGGCATTTCTTCTTTATCTGAAATTTGATACCAGAGGCAGAAAGAACATTGAAAGAATAAGAGTAGATATAATAGCAGTTCAGAGTACCGCATCAAACCTTTTATTCAAAATATCGAGATGTAAATGTGACATGAAACAAGAACCCCATCTACACTGCATTTTATAGTCAGTGTAGATTAATATTACACTGTTTAACTGCATTGATTATATTAGTCTACACTGACCATATCATGCAGTTTGAAACTGCATTACAGACAGTCCCCGGGTTACAAACATTTGACTTATAAATGACTCTTAGTTAAGAACATATTGGAAAATAACTGCACCCAGTCTCTGAGCACATATCCTTTTGGCAAATGTGAATCTCCATGGATATCTGGAGACTACCTTTTGAAAACCACTAGTCAAGAAAAGCATGAACTTGTTAGAAGTCCATTCTTTGGACAAGTGATATTCACAAGCATTCATATAATGGCACACAGGTAACTCAGATGTTAAACTGAAGAACCATGTCTTTGAACTACCAAGGACAAAGACATGGCACTACAAAAATATATATTTGGTTAGCAGAGGATGGTTGTTTCTTTGAAGTTGAAAATGTCCAAAACATATACACTCCCTTTAAAACCTTTTAGTTTAAAATATGCACTCATAGAAGACCAAACACATACTGAATACAAAATGGAGTCCTGAGTCTGAACACGCTCAGTACAATCACATGTCTATAACTCCTCCCATACCAAAGAGGTAAGTCAAACTGGCAAATCAACATAGAATACAGGTTAGCAAATATTAATATATCAAATAGTGAGAGGCTTGAGAGGTTGCTATTTTCAACAGAACGGGAATGAGATAAAAGGAAGTGAGAGAAATCTAGCCCTCGGAAGGGAACATGAGGAAAAGGGGTCTCAATTGAAGCTTTATAATCCTTGTTTCCACAACAAGCCATTCTTTTTCAAAATCCAATTATCACAATGACAGAAAGTGAGGTGAAATCTTCTGAACAGGGGCACAAACAGCAAAACAAACACCACAGGGGTGTTATTCCTTCCCTATGCTATCCAAAGCTTAGATAGGCTGGAGTTACACTTAAAATGTACTTGTTCTAACTTACATACAATTTCAACTTAATAACAAGCCTACAGAACTTATCTTGTTCATAACCTGGGGACTGCCTATATTACAATAAAATTGTTCACAATAATACATTCATATCAGTGAATGACAGCATTGAAGAGTAAATGCTTCAAAAGCATTAGAACATGTATTCCAAAAAGGTCTTGTGACCCATTTAAATAGGCATAACGGGTATAAAAATCAATGCAGCAACGATAATATTAGGCTACAAAAACAAATAAAAAACAATATATAGGGATTATAATTATCAGAGCTTTTTTGTGTGTCAGGAGTGACTTGAGAAACTGCAAGTTGCTTCTGGAGTAAGAGAATTGGCCGTCTGCAAGGACATTGCCCAGGGGACGCCCGGATGATTTGATGTTTTACCATCCTTGTGGGAGGCTTCTCTCATGTCTCCGCATGGAGCTGGAGCTGATAGAGGGTTAAAAAACAGAGCATTAAAAAACTGTAGATAATGGCAAGATGTCCAAGGCATAACATATATTTGTGGGAAAAGATTATGCATTCAGAAATTGGATTCAAATGCAGTTTTGGAATGACAGCATAGAAGAATGGCGAAATTGATTCAAAAGGACGCCATGGGAGATATTCCTAGTCAGTTTTAGCACAGCACACATCTCCGGATCCCCTGCTCTCCTTAAAATAGAAAAACAAGCCTTTGGTGACAGAACAATATAGTTAATGAACTCATCAAAATTTAAATTAAGCTGTCTGACATTTGTGAAATGGCAACAACATCTGTTAAACAAGCAGAGAGGAGATGACAGGAGGGTTCATCTTAGGCAGCCATCCACAAAATATGTGATGCATTGAGGCAGAGTGGATAGTAAAGCTCAGGATAAATAATGGGTTTGGTATTAATCAAAATGAAGCAAATGAGATCCCTTCCACACAGCTGTATAAAATCCACATTGAACTGGATAATATGGCAGTGTTGACTTAGGGCCCTTCCACACAGCCATATAACCCAGAATATCAAGGCAGAAAATCCCACAATATCTTTGAACGGGGTTCTCTGAATCCACACTGCCATATATTCCAATTCAAAGCAGAAAATGTGGGATTTTATTTTGCGATGTGGAAGGAGCCTCAGATAGCCCGGGTTAAAGCAGACATTGTGGATTATCTGCCTTGGCATCCTGGGTTATATGGCTGTGTGGAAGGGCATTTAGTGTTTTAAACATGCCTATAGAAATGTGATAGGTTCGCTGAGACCAGCGGTTTTCATTACATTCAAGGAATGTCCCTCGTCCACCCCACAAAATGGTCTGCTAGAAAAATTGCACCACAGAAACATATTCTGAGCCATAATTTACAGTGAGAAATCACTTTTTGCACGGTACTGCCCAATATTACTGGGAGGTTATTTATTTCCCTCCATGAACAGAACTCAAGGCCTCCAATGCTGAGCATGCAAGTTGACTAGAGCTTTGGGTGCTGGTTGGTTAAAGAGTATTTGAGGGGTGCAAAGAGGTGCAAATGGCACCGGGTGACATCATCAGAGCGGGTGACACCACCAATGACGGCCTACACATTTTTTGTGCAGTGTTTCAACAAAATGTACTATTTTTATTATTTTTTTTAAATATCCCCATAGTTCAATATAACCACAAAAACATTTTCCGTAAATCCAACTTATATGTACAGTAATGATATATCTACTAGGCTAAAACTCTACACGAATGTTCTTTTTGAACCTTCTAATGCAGGCATGGGCAAACTTGGGCCCTCCAGGTGCTTTGGACTTCAACTCCCACAATTCCTAACAGCCGGTAGGCTGTTAGGAATTGTGGGAGTTGAAGTCCAAAGCACCTGGAGGGCCCAAGTTTGCCCATACCTGTTCTAATGTATATGTTGTCATTATTACCCAATTACAACGATAATTCAAATCACATGGTTTTGTCTGCACATGGTTGCTGCTGGTTTTTAAAATATATATATAGTCACTTGGTTCTGCCAAATTTTCTGGTATTTTAACTACTAATATTGTGGTGTAGCTGGTATGAGAGAAGCTCCATGGAGATGGCATCATGGATTACTGCACTGAGAAGTATCAATCCTAGTGATAACACTGCTAAAAATGTGAGATACACCAATTGGGAATTGCTCAGTCCTCTTATGCAGCTGCCCATTACTGATAGTAGTATTGGCTGTCGTTCACGGAAACTGATCTTTTCCATGAGAAGCCAACTGGTAAAATTCCAAGGAAAGGAAGGCTCCAAGGCATTCAATTTGAAACTCAAGTTGTATCATTAAAAAAATATGAGTTAGGAAAAGTCAGTAGAATTCAGAATATGATTATTGTTTTCTCTGCTAGAAACGAAGGCCCTTTTCACACAGCTGAATAAAATCCCACATTATCTGCTTTGAACTGGAATATGGTGTAGACTCAGATAACCTAGTTCAAAATAGATATTGTTGGATTTTCTGCCTTGATATTCTGGATTATATGGCTGTGTGGAAGGGCCCTGAGTGGAATCAGATCACTGTTCTCCTACATTGTAGTCAAAATTGTATGTTTACAGTATCCACACATCAGCTAGCTAGGAACCGCTAATTATATTTTATTGTTGTTGTGTACCTTCAAGTTGTAACCGAGCTAAGTTAAACCTATCATGGGGAGTCATGGCAGTTAAAGTGGTGTCAAACTGGATAAATTTTGCAGTGTAAATGCATCCTTGGGCTATATTCACATTGTAAAAATCATTACAATTTGACACCAAATTAACCGCCTTGGCTCAATGTTATGAAATTCTAGGACTGATAGTTTTGTGAGATTTTTAACCACCTTTGCCACAGCACTAGTACTACAACAAACTGAATCTCAGGATTCCACAGAATGGATTTACAGCAGTTAAATTGGTGTCAAACTGCTATAGGTGTGCTGTGCGGATGGCCTCTTGATCTGTTAACTAACCTTTCTTGAGAGAGCGGTGTCAAAATTAGAAATAGGACTTGGTTTTTTAAAAAATGAGGTAAGCCGAGAAGAAACTACTCCACAATCCTGATATACACTTATCTCATGTCTCAGGAAAAAAACTGAACAGTGAGACTAACAGCAGCAGCTGACTGGATCATGAGACAGCACGCCTTGAAAAACACAGAGTGCAGTCATTGGGATAATTGTTGAAATCCTGTTATGATCTTAATGGTGATTGATAGTGTATATCAAGGACAACACCATGCAGAACAGCAGAGAAAATTGACCAGCACTGCATTTGCCCAGTGTTCTTGTTCCTCTGGGGTCTTTAGCTCATTTCAAAATTATACAGACAGGTTGATTGCATTGTCAAAAGATTCCCATACTAGCACTGCAGGATTGGAAAAAGCCTTCCACTCCAGTTTGGCTCATGGGGTTTTAGGCTTTTTCACTACATTAAGACCGCAAAGGCATAATTTTCCAACTGCCCCATGGGCTCCATCTACTCTGCCATAAAATGCAGTTTGAAACTGCATTATATGGTTAATGTAGACATCTTTTTATTATGCCACTAGCTGTGCCTGGCCACGCGTTGCTGTGGCTTATGGGAATCATTTGTTTACCAGGGGAATAGCAGTGAATAGCCTTGCAGCCTCAAAGTTTGGCCGTTTTCTTCTTATGCGAATCCTTGTTTGGTGAGCTGGAATACAATGGAATAGGCTTTCTGCTTCGAAGGCTGGGTACTTGCATTCTAGGAGAATGGTTTTTTGGCCAATTTGAATTGCACTGAATAGCCTCGCTGCTTCAAAGCCTGGCAGCTTTCTACATAGGGGCATCCTTTGTTGGCCAGGTTGAATGGGATGGAGTAATCTCGTGGCTTCAAAACCTGAAAGTTTTCTATCTAGGGGAAATCTTGGTTGGCCAGGTTGAATTGCACTGAATAGCCTCGCTGCTTGCAAGCCTGGCTGCTTTCTTCCTTGTGGAATTCTTGGTTGGCAAGGTTGAATAGCAATTAATAGTCTTGGTGCGGCAAGTATGAATGGTGTAATTAGCCACCTTGATTAACATTTAATGGCCTTCCAGCTTCAAAGCTAACTGCTTCCTGCCTGGGGAAATCCTTTGTTGGGAGGTGTTAGCTGGCCCTGGTTGTTGTTGTTAGGCCCTGAGCTCCATTGTTGCTGAGTGGGTTGCTAGGAGACAAAGTGAGCGGGGCCTACCCTTCTAACTGGCATTTGGGGGGGGGGGGGAGAGACAGCTTTTCCTGGTCCTCTAATTTGGACTTTATTTTTAAGGTTTTTTTTTGTTTGAAAGACATATTTTGGATGACTATGTCTTTTGTGGCCAAATTTGGTATGATTTGGTTCAATAGTTTTGTTGTTTACTCCACAATAAAATGCACATTACATTTATATATATATAGATTATATATAATGGGACTTCATGTATCCATGTGGATACAGATTTTGGTATCTGCATGGAACCAAACCGCAATGGATACCCAAGGTACACTGTAGACCTATGTTTTCCTGATTATAATTTCATTGTAGTTAACCTCTTTTTAAAATCACCCTTATTTTCCAGTTTTCACAAAAAAAATAATAATAAGTGAGCTAACATTTATTTTTATTTGTTCTATTTTTTGAGAAATATACTCTCCACCTTGTCATTGCTTCAACACCCATAGTGAGTGTCAGGAAGAAGTATAAGGTCGCTTCCACACATGACAGAAATGTTTTAAAAACCTGCTTTGGTGCGCATTTCTGTTCCCCCCCCCCCAAAAAAAAACACAAAAAAAAAAACAAAAAAAAAACAACCCACTGGCTTTCTTGGGGGTTGTCTAAATGCCATCCTGGTAACTAGCAGAATGGCATCCAGCCACCCAGAAGCCCCCCTCCCCACAAAAAAACTTAAAATAAAAAATGTAATGGAAATTGCTCCTGCTCTCCCCCCCCCCCCCGCCCCTTTTCAGGTTTTTCTATGCACCAGGAGGACTGAAGGACCGCCTTAACAGTGGCCTGGTTAAATTTTTTAAGGCTTGTTTGAGTGTTTTGGGGGAGGGGTGTGTGCCCTCTTGGTCTTTCGGGCTTTTGGAGCTCAAAAAAATCAGATGGCTGTGTGCATTGGGCCCAGGGATCATGTGACGCGGTCCCAGGGCCCAATCCACACAGAGCTCACACCTGGTAAGGCCCGTCTCTTACCTTAGATTTGGGTCTTACCAGGAATCGAATTAATTTGGAACGAAGTAGGAAAGTAATTCAGTTGTACTGGAGGCATCATTTGGCGACGCCTGGTAAAACTGAGACATGTCTCAGGTTAAAAGCCTGTCTGGATGAGCCCTAAGAGAGCACATGAATCCTGTGATATTCCTTCTCCACCAAAAAGGTTTAGTTCTGCATTGTGGTTACAAAACCACAAAAAATGGCTGTTCCACTTTTAAGCAAATCTTCTCATAAATAATATTATATGCTTTGGGGTGTGGAACGTAATGGATGCAAAAGTACTGCTAGTACTAAAGTACGGCTACTTTAATGGACATGTCTCAATAGATTTGCCTACTTTATCAAACCCTTTCCATTTTTTCATGTAGTTGGCTGATTGCTCTCAATAGCTATCTTCCAATGACTAAGGAATAGTTTGCCATTTTGGCAAAAGGATATACATTTCTTTCAATCTCTGTTTACAAAGGTCTAAGACAGGAAAATGTATATAAAGACTGACTACATTTTTGAAGTGTATAAGAACACCGATTACTGAATTATGAAATCTGTAAGTTGATCGTTTCAGAGGCAGTTACCTGGTTGTCTTCCTAGAGACTAGATACGTGAACAATGGGTTTTGAAGTAGGATCTAAGAAATTACAGCCAGGTAATTGTTGTAGCCTGTGCGTAGGTGATAGGTGTGGCATATCTCCAAATGGCTCATCAGAAATCTAAACAAAGATATTACTACAGGTTTCATTTAGAAATGCAGGTGATGGCTTCCCAGAAGATCTTAGAAGAGAACTCTCTAGGGGCATAGGCTGAAAAGGCAAAACAAAACAACATCCTACGCACTATTTTTATGGTAGAATGAACAATGTATTCCAGGTAAACACTAAGGCTCGCTATCTTGGAGCTATTTTTTCAGTTTCCTAAGATTTGAAGTTAATTTTTGTAAAATGAGAACTGTAACCTTTTAAAGTTATGTCTCACTGTAGAAATATTTTTCTTTATTCCTTATAATATTTATATACTGCCTAGTATTGTTGTTAATCGCTGTCTTGTCAAATTTGATTGATGGTGACCCCATTTTTTTATGTCAGGAGAGACTTGAAAAACTGCAAGTTGCTTCTGGTGTGAGAGAATTGGCCGTCTGCAAGGACGTTGCCCAGGGGATGCCTGGATGTTTTACCATCCTGTGGGAGGCTTCTCTCGTGTCCTGTGATGCCTCATGGGCCTTGTAGTCCTGTGCCTAGTGTCATTGTGACAGATGAGGATGAAAACATGGGGTTTTCTCCGGATCAACAGCCAGAGCCAGAGTTTTTCCAGCTGCCTGAAGTTCTTGTCCAAGAACCAATTAAAACTGACCTTGATCAACGCTCACCTCCCTTTGCTAGAAAGCAATCTTTCTCGGCGGATAGGGGAGCGAGAGAGAGAATTCGGAGGAGTGCCCGAATTGCTGCCAAGCAAGACTGATTAGCCATGTTTCCCCTGGGAAAATCCAGGGAGTCTTACACCTGCAAGCTGGGTTTTCGTTCCCTGTTCTCTAGGGAAAGAGAACGCAGGACGCCCATTTGGTGGGAAACGAGACCCAGATAAAAGTATCAAACTCTGTTGATTCTTTGCGGAGACAACAGCTCAGCTTCGAGAGTGAATTCCATGTTCCCAGCCTAGTGCGGACTTTGCTAAGTACGCAATCCAGTTTCCTTGCCTCGCCTATCCAAGTATCCAAGTATTGCCTTGCTTTATTCTTAGCCACGGATTATGCTCCTTGAATCAAGTTTTGGACTGCCTGCCTTGTTTTGAACCACGGACCTTGTTTCCCAGATTCAAGCCTTGTTCTCAGCTTCCCTGCGGATTTACCTTGTGCCTTGAAAGACTTTGGACCATTCCCCACACTATTGCTTGGCATTAGTGTGTGTTTCGGTTGGATTTTACCTTTGAACTCTAATATCATTTATTGGACAAACTATTTCTGGACTATTTTAGGCCTCCTTTGAAAGGTCTGTTTCTGGACTATATTCTCTACTTGTTTTTATCCTCCTTATATATTTCCTTAATAAAGATATTAGATAGTTTTATTGGCCTCCGTGTTGGGTTCTTGGTGCTCCGCTGCCCTGGTGCGTGACATGTCCCCACATGGGAAGCTGGAGTTGACAGATGGGAGCTCGCCCCGATCCCCGGATTCAAACTTCCGAACTTTCAGTCAGCAGTCCTGCTGGCACAAGGGTTTAACGATGGAAGTGTGAAGCCACTGGATGCAGAGTCCAATGAACCACATCCAAATTGGCCACATCTCTATTGCTCCTTTCCCCACATCCAAATTGGCCACATCTCTCTATTGCTCCTTTCCCAATCCTGTTACCAGGAATACTTCTAAACATGAGTAATTTGAGATCTCCCAGCATGCAAAGCTCTTCTTGCTCTCTCTAAAGTGTTTTCTGGAAGGATGAGATCCAAAACTGGCTTTTTAAGGTTGCCCCAAAACCCATCCTGCAGAAGCATCCAAGCTAAAAACCAACCTTGCCCTATGATCAGCAGGGCTGCTCTTGTTTGGCAGATCCAGGGTTGTGACTTCCTTAGTTTGGTCTATCCAACATGAATGTGGTCTTTCCTTTTCGCCAATGGCCTTTTTTCTAGCTTATCAAGCATCGCTGGCTTTTTGAGTGAGTCATTCTCATTATATGGCGAACAATCTCAATTTAGTTAGTTTACAATACTAAAAAAAACCCAATAACCACCATGAAATAAAAAGCATGAACATAAACTAGGTGACTCTGGGCATGTCAGTCTGTCTTATTCTTCAATGAAGGCAATTATACACTTCACCTGAATAAATCTTGCCAATAAAAGCCTACCATAGTGCTGCCATAAGTCACAGTCACCTTGAAGACACAGAACAACGAGGCCTTCCATACAGCCATATAACCCAGAATATCAAGGAAGGAAATCCCACAATATCTGCTTTGAACTGGAATATATGGCAGTGTGGATTCAGATAACCTAAAGCAGATATTGTGGGATTTTCTGCCTTGATATTCTGGGTAATATGGCTGTGTGGAAGAGCACAAGCATATATGCACACATTGTAATATGGCTGGGTGCACACCAACAACAAAAATGTGAGGTAACCATATTTCTACACACCTTTCATACTTTTGGACTGAATAGACACCTTTATGAAGATATTTAAAAGCAGTTTTTAATGTCTGCTAAATCAACCAACTAAACAACCAACAAACAAATAAGGTTAGTTCTTAAACTATATGGGGTAGAGGGAGTCACTTATTTCTCATGCTTGGTCTTTTAGATATTTCTGTACTAGAATACACATTAGGCACATAATTAGCTAAAGTGACACAGGATTCAGGGTGGAACTCGCAGATTTAACTAAGAGCCTCTCTTCGTTGAAAGGATGCCTGCCATAGATGTGGGCAAAACGTCAGGAAAGAATTCTTCTGAAACATGGCCATAGGTAAAGGTAAAAGTTTTCCCCTGACATTAAGTCTAGTCCTGTCTGGAACATGGCCATACAGCTTCTGGAACGTGGCCATACAGCCTGGAAAACTCACAGCAATCCAGCCTCTCTTCTTTCCTCTCAAGTATCAGAGATGTACCCTGGCAATGTGTCTTTTTTAAAGTGGCTCTTTGGATCTTCTCCTAAAACCATGCATGACAATGTATTATTTTTGCCAAATGCGAAATACATTCTACCATTAGCAGTGCCTTCATAAGTCAACACATAGACAAAGCTGATTATCTTATAGCTGTTGTTTCCGTTGTAATTGGCTTGACGGGGCAAGGCAAATAATATCATCTTTAATTAGTTATTTCAGTCTGTGTTAAAATATTGCTTTTCATTCCCAAGGATGCTTATCATAGGACACTAATGGCATCTAAGAAAATCATCTTAATGCATTAGTATGCACTTTAAAATGATTTTGTTTATTTTATCCTAACATCCTTTTGCAGTAAACTGCAATGAGCAGTAATGCTGCTGGGTCCTTGTAGAGAAACAACTAACGTCATATTGGCAGGCTCACTGTTCAATTGAATAATCTTTAAAGCCACTGACCCTTATTATTTATTATTATTATTTATTTACAGTATTTATATTCCGCCCTTCTCACCCCGAAGGGGACTCAGGGCGGATCACATTATAACACACATAGGGCAAACATTCAATGCCCATAAACACATCAAACAGAGACTGAGAGACACACGCAGAGGCAAGTTAACGTTCTTCTGAGGGGATGTTCGATTCTGGCCACAGGGGGGAGCAGCTGCTTCATCATCCACACTGACGGCACTTCCTCATTCCAGGTCGTAAATTAGTTAATCTTGCCTCCCCACTTTATAAGTGGTACCTTATCTCCTACTTGATAGATGCAACTATCTTTCGGGTTGCTAGGTCAGCAACGAGCAGGGGCTATTTTTTATTTTTTTTAATTGACGGGTGCTCACCCCGCCACGGGCTGGCCTCGAACTCATGACCTCATGGTCAGAGTGATTTAAGGCAGCTGCTCAACAGCTGCGCCACAGCCCGGCCTTATCTTTCTTTTATATTAAAATGTGCCTCATTAAAAATACACACAATACATTTGACCTTACTAAATTAGAAGGTCATGCCATTTCTATCTAAAGTTCTAAATATCAACAATGGAAACACAGTTAATTCTAAGGTGAAATGGATCTGATAAAAAACCTAATGGAAGATTTTTATCTCATGGGAGCTATAACGATGTAATCAGTACTCTACGGTTTAGTCTTTGCTTTATTGTCCTACCTGTAATGCTGCATGATTCAAAGTAATATTAAAACAGTTAAAGAACATTCCCTATTCAGTAAACACAGTATCCACTCCTATGCATTGGAGGTAAACACAGTAACCACTCCTATGCCTTGGTGCTGAGAAATGGAAGCAATAGTACAGGACCTCTCAAGCTCAGTAGCTGACTTATCAAGGAAGAAGCAATAGCCAGTGCCCAACCTAACCAACAACCCACAGGTTTGATGGAGAAAGAAATAGCACATTCTATCTTGTAAATAATATAGCAGTAGCTTTACTTTCTAAAGGTTCTATATACTCAAATACATCATTTTATGGGGGGAAAAGAATAGAAAAAGACTGCAGCATAGAGTGATGCAGAATAGTTCTGGTCCAATAAGCCAATTACTATAATGTTCTGAGTATAAGCACAAAAATGTTTTTAACTTTAACAAAACCCACACAAAACTTAGGTATCTTTATATTTATCAACACCTCTATACAAACCAAAATGTGGAAAAATTGGGATTCTGGCTCACATGGAAAGCCACCACTGAAACAACTGTCTCTCCATGCATAATATGTAGCTTTTGTGATAACTTCTAGGCTGTTTCTAATCCATTTGGCTGGGGGATTTTGGCAGTTTTAACTAAATCTTGTTGAGGAATATCACAATCAGCTTGTCCTTCTTTTTCGTCCATTCAGACAAAACCAACATCTTACAAACATAGTTCAGGAACAAAACAAAAAAGCTGGTCAGGCAAGGAACCAAATTCATGTGATGCCTGTTTTTGCTTAGTTATATATACACTGCTGCAGTGAAAAGTACTGAGTATACTGGTTATGAAAACAGGATCATTGTACATCTTGTGTTACTTAACAAGGGGAAGGAGAAGGGAGATTAATTTTCCTAAGATGTGTTTTGCCACAGTGAGTACGGAATCTGGATCTGCTTTTAAAAATATGTTTGTTGCTGAAAGAGTTATCTTTTTCAACTATGACCCATCAAAGTGAAAAAAGAGAGCATCTATCTAACCACTCAAGATTCAGCATGGTGTAGAGTCTTCAGAACTGAATGATGATTCTGGAGAACGGAGTTCAAATCCCTGCTCAGACATGAAAACCCATTGGATTATTTTAGGCAAATCATAATCTCTCAGCCTTAGAGGAAGGCGGAGGCAAACTGTCTGAACAAAGCTTGTCAAGGGTTGCCAAACACTGGAAATGGCACACAACACCAAATCTGCTTATTTATTTTCCCTACCCTCTGATCCTATCTGTCATAAGTAAAAGTTGTAAGTCCCATTAACACCTTTTCCAATTACACTGGCCAGAGGACTATTTCCTTGAACAATCTGTTGTAGCACCTGCTAGTAGTGGCTCATCTACATTCATGGGATTTTTATGAAAACACTGTGACCCATTAGGCCAGCGGGAATCCCACCATGATCGATTGAACTCCCCTCCCTTGGCATTGGGACACAATTATTGCACAATAATTACACTTCAGTGGCCAGGGTCACATTCTATGGAATCATGGGTATTAAATTTTTATTTTATTTTATAGTGCAACTCTTTGGCAAATAATTCTAAATATAATAAACAAACCCCAAGATTTGTCATATTAGGACTCCTAAAGTGGATTCAAAATGTTGTAGCTATAGATCAGAGTTTTCCAAACTGTGTATTGCGACACCTTAATGTGTCAGCTGCAGTGTGTGTTTTGTGCGAATGTAATGAGAAACCTCTGAGTCCATGTGAAATAAGCAATAAATTATATTTTTAAAAAATATAAATGAAAGGTTTTCACGAGATATGTTGTGTCCCCATAAAATTTGTATTACAATTTATATATCTGCCTGTATCTCTTATAAGGGGTTGATTTAACCTCTGGTTTGCTAGTAAATCTGAATTAGTATGTCACAAAATGATGCATGCCTAAGAAGTATGTCACCAACACAAAATGTTTGAAAAGCTCTGCTGCAGAGCATGAAAGAGATCCTCTCATCTCACCTACCATCTGATCCAGGGGTTGGGGTTGCTCTGCAAGGATGGGTTCGCCCATACAAGAAGTAGACATAAATAAGGTTGTAGTTTACCTTTGCAATCCTATGCCCATTTACTTAGGAGTAAGACACAAGGAACCTAGGGGGGATTCATTTTTGGATAAATTAAATTTTGGAGGCTACAAGTAATGGTTATAACATCAACACTACACAATGCAAAGTGTTTGAAGGCTAGCCAAATCCCTGATTAAAGTCAATTTACACCAAATTTACAAATGTATGCCCATCAGATGTTGCTGGACTTCAACTCTGATGGGTCATGCATTAAAACAGCATCTGGAGGGCCACATATTTCCCATTCTCACAGACATATTTCTCTGAATTCGCTTACATTATATTTTGTAGATTCTAGGGAAATTAAGTTCTGCCAACCTAGCAGTTTGAAAACATGCAAATGTGAGTAGATCAATAGGTACCACTCCAGCAGGAAGGTAACAGAGCTCCACACAGTCTTGCCAGCCACATGACCTAGGAGGTGTTTACGGACAACACCGGCTCTTCGGCTTAGAAATGGAGATGAACACTAACCCCCAGAGTTGGACACGACTAGACTTATGTCAGGGGAAAACCTTTATTTAACTAGGGAAATCAAACATTCCTTAAATGCTAGTAAGCTCTCTAAAGTATCCTGAATAAAGTATATTGTTTGCTTGTAGTATTCTGAATTTTAACATATCACGACATAATGATTAATCTAGCAGACTTGTTTTTAGATCAGGGCGAGGGAAACAAATTCCATTTCAGTCTGTATGTGCACCTGTGCTGACAATTCAGTCAAATTATTTTTTACATCAGATTAAACTTGCTGATGCCAAACCAATTCTGACAGGATAATTACATAATTACATAGCTACAGCAATTCTCCAAATTGGCAGAATCCCTGCGCCATGTAAGCCTAAAGGGGTTGTTTCTATAATATACAGCAATAGCAACAAACATAGATTTTGATTTCAAAGTTCATTGCATGAATTGATGAAAGTGTGCAAGTCTGATTTTCACAATTAACATGGGAGTAAATACCACTGAATTAAATGAAGATTAAGGGGCCTAAATACCTTAAAGGCACCAGATCCCATCTGATCTTGGAAGCCTAGCAAGGTCAAACCTGGGTAGTCCTTGGAGGGGAGATGGCTGACAAATATCAGATGCTGTAGGCTATATTTCAGAGGAAGGAACCAGCAGAACCCTATGAAATTCATGAGGTCACTTTAAATTGACAGGCAACTTGAAAGCACAGACACACATGCATGCGATTGTTCTGGGAAAGTGTAAATTGGCCACATGTTTTGTTGCAGAATTCACAGAGAACTAGATCTACAAGATAAGTATTTTATAGCAGTCAGTAAATATTTGACAACAGTTGTAAATATTGTTCCTGAGTTTCAGCCAGCTGCTATGTAGATTTAAAAAAAACCCTCCAGTCTGCAATACAAATTATTCAAGCAAGTTAACTGCATTGTTGTTAGCTACATTTTTTTCTCAAACAAGGATGACTGACATCTACTTAAAACAAATATGACTTACATTCCATGTAAATATATGTTTCCAGGCCTTGATATTTGAGTATTATAGAATACTTTTCATGCTGTTGTGGAAGGCTTTCAGGGTTGTTGTATGTTTTCCGGGCTGTATGGCCATGTTCCAGAAGAATTCTCTCCTGACATTTCGCCCACATCTATGGCAGGCATGCTCAGAGGTTGTGAGGTATCACAACCTGTGAGGATGCCTGCCATAGATGTGGACGAAACATCAGGAGAGAATGCTTCTGTAACATGGCTATACAGCCCAGAAAACACACAACACTTTTCATGCTGTATTCACAAACATATTTGTGGGCACAGAACATTTTCATGCCATGCAAAAGAGTGGAATTCATATTTGGGTCAAAAATATTCCAGATTAAGACCCTCGATCGATTAAAAACCAAACCGCTTGGATGAGGATAAAGTAGTTATGTTTTCCTTAAATCTATTTAGCTTACAGATCTATAAGGTTTTACATTAGATTTGGCCCTCAGTTGACTGATCCTAGGCTTGCAAACTCTCCTGTGATGGGATAGTGCTTGTGACAACTACCCCCTTAATTCAAAACCAGATGTTTAAGATGTGCTGTGTGGTGCTCCTGAAAAACTAAATATAAACATCAAAATGGACAACCACATCCCCTGGATGCTTCTGGCAGGCATAACTGTCCTTTTCTATGCCATTTGCCTTAATAGTGGACCTGGTGTGGGTTTGGATCACACTATGCAGCTCATGGAGAGTCAGCGTGGAGTAGTAATTTGAGCATTGGACTAAGACTCTGGAGAACCAGGCTCAATTCACTTGCTCAATTTACCCGAAACCCCACAAAGTGACCTTGGCAAGTCATACACCCTTAGAAAACCTTGTAATAAGTGTGCAATAAGGTCGTCACAAGTCAGAAATGACTTGGAGTGCATAACAACAACAGTACAGCCAACAGGTGGCCTGATATCCATCCCTTCCTTACAAATATGCATGATGTGCTATCCCCATGGAAATGATAAGTTATAAGCAGTCTGCAGCCAAGACTGACAACTAGTAACTTCTTTTGGACTTTGTTTTTGGAGTTCTGGGCAACAGTCCTCTTCCAAGTCCCTTTTTTCATCCTCAGCTGATCCACTACCGATCAGTCTCACAGTGATGTAGCGTACTATATAGTGGTGCCTTGGTATCCCTTGTGGATTCCAAAATATGTGGATGTGTAAATCTCATTGTATACAATGGCATAGTAAAAGGTTGTGCCTTATATGAAATGGCAAAATCAAGATTTGCTTTTTGATTATAAAAGAATATTTTCAAGCTGTGGATGGCAGAATCCATGGATACCGAATTTGTAGAAATAAAAGGACAACTACAAATTTGCCATATCCAGAGTTTGGAAAATATACTTCATTAGACTATTGCTCACAGAAGATCCCAACCAAGGTGGCTATATTCTGGGTGTCACTAATAGTGTCCAGATGTGCAAAGTTCTGTTCGAGACACTGCTCTGCACATGAGTCTTAGAGATTATAATAGGAAATAGATGTCCTCATTGTGAGAGACCATGCAGACCGAATAGGTCTCTACAGTCACTTATGGACCCATTGCCAAGACTCTACTTCTCGAAGACAATCCCATGCTCAGCCACAAGATATAGTCTATGATGATGAAGATGATGGTGCATTTCATTAAAATGGAAGGCATGAACACATCTTTAGAATTTTGTCTTTTCTGAGAATATTTGCTCATACTCCATCAAAGAACAGTGGCCTTTTAAAAGGTATGATCACACCCACCGCCTGGTGAATAATGATTGCCTACAGCATTTCTGTGGTTGTGAAGTAGAGCTCCTTCTGCTCAGATGAAGAGAGAACACCGCTTAAGGCTTCAGCTGCATAAGTCAGAAGAATATGTTGAAACAAGATCTTCATGGCAAAGACCAAAACCTGCCTTAGTGCATTAAGCCATGTCCCTTTGTATATTAAAACATCATACTCCAAAGTGAAGGGAGATCACTAATGAACAAACAGCAACCAATCTGCCAAAACCATATCATCAACATTAGGAGATTTCAGTAAAATGGATCACGGCTGTGTGCGTTAATCCACATACACCTGCATAGTTTAACATTTGTACAGTGAAATCCCATATGTCAACTATAAGTACACAATAAGTATGGATCTAACCATTAATGAACATCCAGTGGAATTCAAAGGCAAATATAAATTCCAGCATGTATTCTAAGTAAATCAAAAAAATATGACGTACAACATGGTGCTAGTACAAGGATAAGGCATCATATCTTCTAAAGAAAGACATTTACCTGGACAATGGGGAGTCCAGCTTGCTTTATCTGATGGAAAACTGGTAAAAGGTCTAATAAATGAAGACTTAACATACATTGGCACAATTCAGCAGAACAAGACACACACAAACACTCTTTTTTCTACAACAGGGCAGTGGATAAGAAAACCAGCATATCACATGGGGGAAATTAGCCTCCAAGGACTACATTCAAGTAATAATATATTTATTAGGAGGATATTGTTGCCAAAGTAGAAAACTGTCCCTTGATATCAATACTATTAGGTTTCCCTACAAGTAAGCAACAGCCATTGTTTTCCTTTAGGGGTTATTAGGCCATTAGGATATTTGATGGGCTGAACACAAGGGTTTGGTTGTTTTGAGTTGGGGGGAAAATGGAGCCTTTTTGCAAAAAAAAAAAGAGAAAGAAACCAAGATGAATACTCCAAACAAATTGTTCTACTGATTTTCCACCTATAAACTCTGCGCAGATGGCATTTTAAATTCCAAGAATATCTTGCAGGGTTTATATGTATATGTGTATGTGTATGTGTGTATCTATCTATCTATCTATCTATCTATCTATCTATCTATCTACCTGGATGACAGTTAAAATGATAAGGCAATTACATTATGGTTAAGATTTCATTTGAACAGCATCTGACCACTGTGTAAATCAGAAGGGTGCAATATTATAATTTGGTAAATCACCTTGTTCTCCAGTTAAGGAAGAAAGTGAATGACTGGGTTGCTGTGAGTTTTCTGGGCTATATGGCCATGTTCCAGAAGCATTCTCTCCTGATGTTTCGCCCACATAAGGCATCCTCAGAGGTTGTGAGGTCTGTTGGAAACTAGACAAGTGTGGTTTACATATTTGAAATAATGTCCAGGGATAAAGAACTCTTGTCTGCCTGAGAAAAGTGTGAATGTTGCATTGGACAGCTTGATTAGCATTGAATAGCCTGGCAGCTTCAAAACCTGACCGCTTCCTGCCTGGGGGAATCCTTTGTTGGGAGGTGTTAACTGGCCCTGATTGTTTCATGTCTGGGATTCCTCTTTTTTCTGAGTGTTGTTCTTTATTTACTGTCCTGATTTTAGAGTTTTTTTTAAAAAAAATACTGGTAGCCAGATTTTGTTCATTTTCATGGTTTCCTCCTTTCTGTTGACATTGTCTACATGCTTGTGGATTTCAATAGCTTATCTGTGTAGTCTGACATGGTGTTGTTGGAGTGGTCCAGCATTTCTGTGTTCTCAAATAATATGCTGTTATATCAAAGCCAGGCTTTGAAGCTGCTAATCGAGCTGGCCATTTGCACCAGTCACACTTGCCTCAGACAGACAAGAGTTCTTTCTCCCACCCTGGACATTCCACAGATATATAAACCCCACTTGCCTAGCTTCTAACAGATCTCACAACTTCTGAGGATGTGGGCGAAATGTCAGGAGAGAATGCTTCTGGAACATGGCCATACAACCCAGCAACCCTGCATTAATTATATTTATTTATTTATTTGTGACATTTATATCCTGCCCTTCTCACGCCAAAGGCGACTCAGGGCGGCTTACAAGTTATATGTACATACAATATATTATATTATTAGTATAGCACAATATTAGCATCATAAATTACTATATTGTACTATACCACTATGCTGCAATATTAATATTACATGTAATATACAATATACAATTATAATAGTGTATTATTATATTGTATTACATTATATTATCAATATTATATATATACATACAATATATTATTAATATAACATAGTATTAGTACAGTAGAGTCTTGCTTATCCAACGTAAACGGGCTGGCAGAATGTTGGATAAGCGAATATGTTGGATAATAAGGAGAGATTAAGGAAAAGCCTATTAAACATCAAATTAAGTTATGAATTTACAAATCAAGCACCAAAACATCATGTTGTACAACAAATGTGACAGAAAAAGTAGTTCAATACACAGTAATGCTATATAGTAATTACTGTATTTACGAATTTAGCACCAAAATATCACGATGTATTGAAAACACTGACTACAAAAATGCGTTGGATAATTCGGAACGTTGGATAAGCGAGACTCTACTGTATATTATAATATTATAGTGTGAAGATACACCCTTATCCTATCTTGTTCTGTGGGAAGGGCCTCGCAATCTCTACGTGGAAGAAATCAGAATTTCCTATCGATTTCTAGCGACCGCACTAACTTCAAAGGATTTTAGAAGTCCAGGAAGAGAGAGAATCCTGGCCACGCTTTCCCGCTAAATAGTCAACGCATGCGCAACACAGCTCTCGCCTTTTCCTTTTGCGCCTGCGCGCTACATCTCTCCTCCCGGACTTGCTGACAGGATTTCCCTGTGGAAGGCTTGTTGTGATCGATTTGCGCCTGCGCAGTACCCGCGAGGCGGCGGTCCTCGCTGCGGATGGTGACGTCACCTCTCTCCCTGCCCGGCTGTTAGCCACGCCCCCTCCGCGCGCGCAGAAGGGGAGGGCCCGGATTCGCCGGCTGCAGGTGCCGCCATGGCGGCCATATTGGAAAGGAAGTGAGTGCAGGAGGAGGAAGAGAGAGGAGGCCTGGGCGGAGCGGGAGCCCTCCGCCCTTCTTCGGACCGTGGTTCGGCTCCTGACTCTGGGGAAGGATTTTCTTGTCTTACGTCGGGGCGAGGCGGCCGCTGGGCCTGACTCGACGCTGAGGGAAGAGGAGGAGGAGGAGGAGGAGGAGGCGGCGGCTGAGGCCTAAGATGGCGGACCCGGCGGAGTGCAACATCAAAGTGATGTGTCGCTTCAGGCCCCTCAACGATTCCGAAGTGACCCGAGGCGACAAGTACATCGCCAAGTTCCAGTCCGAGGACACCGTGGTCATTGCGGTGAGTTGAAGCAGCGAGGGAAGCGCTTAGGCGGGCAGAGGCCTCTGGTAAAGAAGAGCTTGGGCGGCGGCTGTGAGACCTTCAATGGGGCGAAAGCAGGGGATGGGTTGATGGATTGAGGGAGGGAAAAGAGCCATTGGTGGGGCCTAGAGCAGGCATGAGCAAACGTGGGCCCTCCAGGTGTTTTGGACTCCAACTCCCACCATTCTTGAAAGCCTCAGACCCTTTCCTCCCCCCCCCCCCCCCCAAGCCGCGGAAAGGGCCTGAGGCTTTCAAGAATGGTGAGAGTTGGAGTCCAAAACACCTGGAGGACCCAAATTTGCTCATGCCCGGCATGGAGGCTAGAGCCGGCCTTCTATGGAACCGAAGGGAGGGACTAAAGAACACTAGGGCCCATCCACACAGCCATATAGCCGTCAATATCAAGGCAAAAGATCCTAGGGTATCTGTTTTGAATTGTGTGATCTGAGGCCCCTTCCACACACCTGAATAAAATCCCACAGTATCTGCTTTGGACTAGGATATATGGCAATGCGGACTGTTATAAATGAATTGTTTATTGTACCAGCCATAGGCCATGGCATCAAATAATACACAGCATTTAAAAGTACAATAAGCACTTCTCAATATAAACATTAAAACCTATTCCATATACTGTCTCTTTAAAATTACAGTAATAGTGATGTGATAACAATAACAATGCCTGATTTGTATCATCCAAACTATCTCCATTTCTAGCCACTGCTGTGGACTTTACTAATTTTACTCAGATTTATTTGGGCTGCCTTTAATGCTATATTTTTTGAATAATTCGCTAACGAGTCACAGATAACTGCTGACTGATGCCATGCTTCCTTCTCTTCCAAAAGGGCTCCCAGAATATTGTTTCTAGAGTTATTATACAAAGAGCAATGTAACAGTGTATTACATCCATTTTTTCCCCCAACCAACAAATACAAAGTCATTGGGCATGAGGGATCCCTCTATATATCTTCCCTCTAGCCAGCCTGGACTCAGATAACCCAGTAGAAGGCAGATATTGTGGGATTTTCTGTCTTTATATGCCATTTTATAGGGCTGTCTGGAAGGGCCCTGAGTCCACACTGCTGTCTATCCCAGTTCAAAGCAGATAATATGAGGTTTTATTCAGCTGTGTAAAAGGCCTCGCTGTGTATCACCTGGATCCACATCATCCTATAAAAGCAGTTCCAGAATGCAGATTAAATGCCTTGTATGAGACTCCGTTGCCATATAATTTGGTTCAGTCTGCATCCTGAAACTGCATTGTATGGCTGTGTAGATCAGGCATTCAGATCCTGTCCTCTGGGCTATTAGCTATCCTTCCCAATTTGATGTCATCTGTAAATTTAATGAGTGTGCCTTCTATTCAGCCATCCAAGTCATTGATAAAAATGTTGAATAGCACTATCCCATGACAGACCCCACTGGTGGCCTCTCTCTGGGATGCAGAGAAAGATGGGATATAAATATGGTAAATAAAATAAGCACTCTTTGGGCTCTGCCAGTCAACCAATCCCCAATCCATCTAACAGTAGCATTGTCTAGCCCAGGCCTGGGCAAACTTAGGCTTTCCTGGTGTTTTGCACTTCAACTCCCACTGTTAGGCATTGTGAGAGTTGAAGTCCAAAACACCCAGAGGGCCGAAGTTTGCCCATATCCATACAGCCTGAATCTCCCATGTTTCCTGAAATGCTTGGGACCAGAAGTGTTTGAAATTTGGGCTTTTGGGATGGAATAGAAGGCTCACTTATCCCATTTGTGCATGACAGCAAATTGAGAGGGATAGCCACTGCCAATCTTCTTTGAAGAAATGTTCCAGCAGATTGGAAGAAGCCAAACACCAGTCCCATCTTTTTAGAAAAAGTGTGTGTGTGTGTGTGGGGGGGGGCAAATAATGACCTCCCAGTCAGTCTGACATCAATACCAGGAAAGATTCTGGAGCAGAATATTAAACAGTCACAAAATGTCAACAAGGGCTTCCCAATAACAGGTCACGCCAGACTAACCTTATCTCTTTCTCTCTCCTGCAAGCTTGGTAGATGGGGATTGGTTGGCTGGCCAAACTCAAAGGGTGCTCATGCCCAATGGTTCTGTGCATCCCAGAGAGAGGTGACCAGTGGGGTCTTTCATGAGACCAGAGCCGTTCAACATCTTTATCAATGGCTTGGATGGCTGAATAGAAGGCACACTCATTAAATTTGCAGATGGTCCCTCTAGGCAGGGAGTTCCAGAGTCTGGTAGGCCTTCTTCCTTATTCCCACTCAATGAGCTTGAGATGGCAGTGGGACAGGGCCCTCTCCAGGTTATCGTAGAGATGTGGTCCTTCAAATAACCTGAATCCAAGTCATATAGGGGCTTATAAACCTATAATTCAAATTGCGTCTGGAAATGGACTGGCAGCCATTGGAGTGGTTGCAACAGGGCATCTGTGCTCTTCCTGAAGCCAGCCAAAACTGAACTCAAAATTAATTTACATTTCATATGCACATTATACATATAGCCTAAAGATAATGTATGCAGTATTTTAATAGTTTGTGTACTGTCAGCCATTGGAATGCAAAAGTGTCACTATCTCAGCCACCCATGTGGACCATTTTGAACTTTTAAGTATTTTGTGTCTTATAACAGATGTCACAAATTTAGCTGCTGAGTGAGCATTCAGTTTGGGCATTCACTCACAAGTGTGTAAAGCAAAATGAGTACCTTTTGTTGCCGTGTTTTCCAGGATTGCAAGCCTAAAACACTGTATTTGGGAGGGGGGTACTAAGCTATATGTTAGAAGCAAAAACAACAAAGAGTTGTTTATAAAACAGCAAGCTCTCAAATACAGTAGCCTATTTTGCAAGATGCATGCAACCTTTTCAGTATGTATGCAGTATACATGGTAGGGGATGGGATTGTAGACATCGATGCATGAAAAGAAATTAAGGACAGAAAATACTGGCACTGACATTGATCATTCAGCACACTCTAAGAATTGTCTTGACAGTTTCATAGTCTATCTTCCACTGCAGGAAGGTGGATAGCAGCTGATATTTTTATGCTAAGAAAGATATTCTGTCTTTAGCAATTAAGCATCTGAAAAACATCAAACTGTAAAGTTGAACAGTTTCTGTACACTGAGGAGGTGGTCAGACTATAAAGCAGTATTTGACAGTTGGCTTGAAAGCATACTGCAGATGTTAAGTGGAAACTACATTGGCTTGGATCCAGACTCAAAACAATATCAGTTAAAATCAGTTGGGGTGAGCTTGAGTGTGATTGACTTGTTCTATTCATTTATGTGGATCTACTCTTGAGTGTCTGGATTTAGCCACATGACTGATAGCCTTGTATCAATTTAAACTTGACAAATATTATTTACGTAAAACAATTGAATTTGGTTAGTTGTGCATTGTAGAGATGATAAAATCTAACACACTATGCAAATTAGTAGGAGAATATTCAAAAGTCAAGTCTCCTTTTAGTAAATGTGTAAATTCAGAGTGCTGATTAAACCGATCGTAAGAATATTTCAAAAGTAATCTTTATTGGTATTTTTAGAAGATATGTGCTCTGCTGTAATGACTGAATAGAATGTTGATGCTAAAATCTCTATTTAAGATAGAGAATAAAGCTTTGGGAAAAGGAATTACATTGGTAGTACTAATAGTGCTAGTTTGTAGAGTAAGGGTAAATGTTTTTTTCCCTCAGAAAGCAAATATTTTCAATAATGCTTTCAAGCTTTTACCACCATCCTCAGGCCCCTTCCACATGGACCTTATATCCCAGGATCTGATCCCAGATTATCTGTTTATCCCTGATTATATGGCAGTGGAGACTCATATAATCCAGTTCAAAGCAAATTAACCTGAGATTAGATCCTGGGATATAAGGACAATGTAGAAGGGGCCTCAGTCTGGAGTTGTGTTTTTTTTAATGGATTCCAATAACCTTTTTTGTAGGCCAGTGGTTCTCAACTTGTGGTTCCCCAGGTTTTTGGCCTACAACTCCCAGAAATCCCAGCCAGTTTACCAGCTGCTAGTATATCTGGGAGTTGAAGCCCAAAACATCTGGGGACCCACAGGTTGATAACCACTGTTGTAGTCCTTCAGTTTGTTTATTTCAATTTAACACCTACCTATCTAAAAATAACATTTGGCATCTTGCAGACAATTTGGTAAAACAGTTTTCTGAACTGAAAGTTTGCATGTACAATATAAAACTTCATCTAAGATGGCAGATAGAGTCTGAATTTGTTTTACTCAGTATATATTGAGAATGTACCCGGTATTCCTGACATGGGAATAGACCAGGTAATTAGTAATTGGCTTGCTAACCAGTGAAGAGGTTCATCTGTAAAAAGCCACTGCAAGCCTACCTATTTCATTTTACAGCATAGTATGCCTGCCACTCCGTTGTATTGGATGCTTCACCTATAAAATTAATTCAACTATAGGACGAAGTAAGAATATGGAACCATCTACAGTGCTAATTTTTTTATTTAGGTGAGCTGTGTGAAAGAATGGGGGAGAATAGAAGAATGGCAAACATTGCTTGGCCCTGTATTACCAGTGGTTATCAATGGGAAAGACTTTTTGACTCTGTTAGGCATTAGTTTTGATCCATATCTCAGCTCAGCTATGGGTGAAAGAAATCCAATATCTCCCTTTTCTGTAACCATATGTAAAATATAAATTATACTTTTATTTTCAAGTAGCTGCTGTGAAGAAGAACAATATAAAGGCTATAAAGCATATGGCAAGATTCCAAGAGATTAAAGAATACATTGTGTCCTCACCAAGCCTTGGGCGAGAAAGAGTAATTCCATGTAGGTCATACTTATTGGCATGGGATTCGTGATATAGCTTTCAGATGATGCGCAGGAGTTGAAAAACATCTTGATGTTAGTGAGCAATAAAATTAAAAAGTATTTAAACTCCAGCAACTAGGAATCGAGATAGGAACAGACAAGCTTGGGTGTTAGCCAGTAGCTATTGCTGCAAGGCAAAATAACTCCAGTTAAGTTTCTCTTTCTTTTATCTAAAATCTATTAAACACGGTCAAAAATTGTCTTTATTGTGCAGACCCATCACAAATAGCTATATTTGCTTTCTGTCTCTTTTACATCTATATATATAAAAGGGTAATGAAATTTCGGCCTAGGACAAAACAACAAAACTACACATCCCAGAAACACTAAACTTGGCAGCACAACCCCTCATCCATGCCTCTATGTTCATACAACAAAAAGAAAAGAAAAATAAAGTCCTAATTAGAGGGAGAGGAATAATTCTTTTCATCCAATTGCTGCCAGTTAGAAGGCTAAGCTCTGCCCACTTGGTCTCCTAGCAACCCACTCAGCCCAGGGGACAGGCAGAGTTAGGCCTCACTTAGGCCTCTTCCACACTGCCTATAAAATACAGATTATCTGATTTTAACTGGATTATATGGCAGTGTAGACTCAAGGCCCTTCCACACAGCTATACAACCCATTTATAATGAACTTAATGTAAGGTAAAACCTTTACCCTTTACCTTAACTACCACCAATTCCTCAATGCTTTATTTGCTATACCACCATACTTCGCCACAGCAACGTGTGGCCGGGCACAGCTAGTACAATGTAAGTTCTTTATCCTTTAGTTTAAGTAGTTTCTCTCCCTCTTTTTTCATATGTTTGTGTTATGTTCCTGAAGGGGTTTAGTTATATCAGTTTCTTATGTTAGTTTCACCCCACTTTGCAAATTGCTGCAAAATTTCAAGTGAAATGCAGAACATAATCTTTCTTTACCTTTGTTATAGCTTCCGGTGCAGCTATGATAATCTAGGGCAAAAATAAGTAATTAATGTTTTGACTTTTCGAATTTAATTAGTGAACCTCCTGAAGCACCAGTGGGAAACCTCCAGCCCACATGCTGAAGTTGCACAATGAAGTTTCCTCAGTGTGATTTGCTCAAGCCCCATGCTCTCCCTGAAACTCCCATCCTTACTAGGATAATAAATGAGGCCCATTTGGAGCTGTTTTTGAATAATTCTGTTCTCACCATGTTTCTGTATGAAGTATCTTCTTTTTAAAGGAAGTGTAGTGGTTAGAATATTACACTAAAACTCGAGACCAGGGTTTAAATTCCCACTCAGTCATGGAAACCTTGTGCAAACTTCTCTCTCAGCTTCAGAAAAGGGCAAAGACAAACTCATTCTGAGCAAACTTTGTCAAGAAAACCCATCATATGTTTTCCTTAGGGAAACCTTAAGTAGGAAACAACTTGAAGGCACATAAAAGTCATGATAAACACAGTATAAAATACTATTTTGAACAGAGACTACAGAAGTAATCTGGACTAATATAGAGATTTTTGCAGCTCAGTTCAAATAAGAAATTTCTACTTTTTGTATAATCATCATGAGGAAATATTTAAATTTATTTGAAGATGTTATATGCGAGCACTGCCCTTATATGATTTAATAGAGATCCTACTATTCAAATATAACATGCTTAAATAAAATATATACAATGATACAGTAAAGTATATAGGAGTAATTGAAACATTAAAATGAGTGAAACTGGATAATTGCCTAAAATTAATAAATTAAACTTTTAAATATTAAAATGTTTGGAAAAGTAAGACATTATTCCTGAAGCTGTAAAGATGACTTAGGCCCCTTCTACACTGCCATATAAAATCCAGATTATTTGCTTTGAACTGGATTATATGGCAGTGTAGACTCATAATCCAGTTCAGAGCAGATAATGTGGATTAGCAGTGTAGAAGAGGCCTGAGTGCCTGGTGAATCAGCTTGTGAAGTGTTTTGCATGTTGGGGACCTCAATATTGGAATCCCTTTCTTCATAGTTATCACGCTTTAGTTATTTAGATTGGCTTTCCTCATCTTCACTTCCTCCAGATGTCATGAAGTAGCTTTCATCATGTGTGATTATTGTTAGGTGGGGCTTAAGGATGACATCTGAAGGGATCCAAATGGCAAAGGCCTGGTTTATCGCACTGGAAAAATACTCTTGACATTGGGGAATAGTCAGGGCTAATAACCTGGTTTTAGGTTACAAGTGTTTTTAAGGATCAATTCTTTATGTCACAGTTGAGTTTGCAAACAAAGCAAGAGACAATGTTGCATTTGAAAGAGTACAGAGATGCTTTCCTATTCCAAATCAGGAAAATGTATTTTGTACTAAGTAGCTTCAGAACAGTTGTCAATGGCAGCTCCTAATTACATGAGCCTGATAATTTCTAGGGTAGTGTGTAGATAACTGAAATGGAGCTATCATTGTCTAGGAAGGCAACTGGTTTTATTATTTCAATTTCTCTCCCCATTCTAGTAAACTTATAGATTCATAGAGAGGGAGGGAGATCTTTCCCTTTTTATCATCACTCACCTTCATTAGGGTGGCTCAGCAGAACATTGAACACTTTTCATGGTTCTGTGGGGATTGGACCTGGATCTCCCAAATCCTAATCCACGGTCCGCATTGGGCATACATTTGAAAGTTTTGAAACCAGTTTAGTCCCCCCCCCCCCCCCGCAAATGTTGAAGTTTTCTGTTTAATAGAGTGAATTGTCTAATGAGTGGATGTGAAAATGAGAAATCTAGCACAGTCAATTCTGATATATTATTTCTGTGTACTAAAACACATGGAAGATGTCTGTGATACTTTAAATCTTGAAAGTGCCTTTCACAGACTTTATATTTTTCTGACCAAGTTTTTACTTCTCTTTTGGAATTTTGACTGGCTTGTTTCCAGCATTTTGTTGCAGTTGTATGTCAAGTGCTTCTTGGCTTCATCTACCCTGATTTGCCAAAAATGTGTCCTTCAAATTGTGCATAGTCTCTATATACTGGAGATTGGAATAAAGTAGAAGCACACCTCAGAAAGAATGGGAATAGAGCCGGATGGGAAGTCTGAGAAATATTATTTCTGTTTCACTTAAATGTATTCACTGAACAAGTGAATCGGAGTCAGGCAGACATTTGAAATGTGGGATGCTTGCAAGAAGTCTACCAGCTAATTGCATGTCTGAGTTTTTTTTTTACCTTATAGAGCATGAAGAGCACCTCATCTTGCAAAATCATTTTGTCATAGGTTTTATATATCAGAAAATGTTGTACAGACAAAATGTTTCTGAAGCTTATGTATTTTGCTAATACTGTTTATACTTGTTCTTAAAAACAAGCTACAGAATGTTTGCACTTGAGATATTATTGAAATTATTCAAAGTAAGTTTGTGAGCTCAAATGTTTAGGCCATAAAAATGCACTGTACACTGGATCATAGTTTGGGTAATTTTCAGAATTAGTGATTGCTGTTGCCAGCTTTATGACACTTACTAGATAACGACTTAAAAACACAATTAGGTAAGTTTTGTAAACTCTGTTTCTGGTCATATTTTTCATAGAACTCATTTGAATTCCATTTTCTATAGATTTGGAGTTAAACTCGTGTGTATTTAAGAGCACACGAGTGAAGACTTGGCTTAGCAGATACTTTTCTAAAAACATGTTCTCATCTGTATTTTATAGTTGACTTTATAGTTTCTTGTGTGTAAGCAGCATATCTTTGAGTCTGAAAAACTTCAGTCTTTTCTAATATACTCCATGTGTCAGTGAATTATACAAAAGAGCCTTTTGAATTTGTTTTGGAATAATTGTTAGTTTAACTGTCTTACCTTTGACAATTTAAAAATACAGAATGTAATCCCTTTTTTTAAAAAAAACTGCATGCATTAGCTATGCATTTTACCAGAATTTATAGTACGTTTTAAAAATGACAATATCTCACCTATCCCTATTGTTTATTTTAAAGACTTATGAAGTAAAAAAATAATATTAAAGCCCATATTATCTGAAATGGTAATGGTTTGCTCTAATTGCAGTCTTTTCTTTTCCAGTCTAAGCCTTATGCATTTGATCGTGTATTCCAATCACATACATCACAGGAGCAAGTATATAACGACTGCGCAAAAAAGATTGTCAAAGGTGAGTACTTGACATGTACATCTAGGCACACATGCACAATCACATATAGAAAGCATGAGTGACAAAATGAAATTTTGAACATAATGCTCCAACCATTTTATCTTTTATCTGTGATTTTGAGCTACAAATCATAGCAAGGAGAGTAGGTGATTAATATAGTTCAGGTCATACAAAAAACGGGTTTGCTTCTTAAATCTGACACTACTTCAGAATGTTTTCAGTGTGACTTGTTTATACTTATGTACGGTTTTTTTACTTGCTGTATGTTATATGTACACCTTGGAGTGGCTTTGTAAGCCGCCCCGAGTCCCTTCAGGGAGATGGTAGCAGGATATAAATGAGGTTTATTATTATTATTATTATTATTAGTAGTAGTAGTAGTAGTAGTAGTATGTGCTGGAATTAGTCAGTGATTTGCAATAAATTGGAGTTCCCCTTCAGTTTTTATTCTCCATTAACCTGACATAGTTTAACCGTTTGTGAAATTGATTAAAATAAGGAAGACAGAAGTCTAGATCCATGGTTTAAATACAATTGCAAATCTTAACTAGATTGCTTTAATTGAATAAAGGGTATTTATATGATTGTATTAATGTATTATTGTTTAAAAAGTGGGTGCTAGAGATTATATCATATGGAAGCTGACTGGCACAACCTGAGGATCACAAATAACAATGAAGACATCTGCCCTTGCGTTTTGCTACCCTGCTGCTGAATACGCATGCCCAGTATAGAATACGTCTCATCACATTGAAACTGGATGTGGCCTGTAATGAGACATGTCGCATTATCACAGGATGTCTACACTCTACACCGCTGCAGAAATTATACTGCTTAGCCAGTATTGTACCACCTGAGATACTTGAGGAAGTAACAGCCAGTAATGAAAGGACCATGGCATTGCCATCTCCGGCCTATTCTCTGTCTGGATATCAGACAGCATGCCGACATCTTAATTCAAGAAACAACTTCCTACGATCTCAGGAACACCTCAGCAAGTGAGAGTCCAAAAGTGGCAGACTAAAACCCAGAACGTCAATCAGTGGCTGATACTGAATGAAAAACTCCCTCCTGGGCACACAGAAGACTGGGCAACTTGGAAGGTGCTGAACAGACTGAGATCTGGTGCCATGAGATGCAAAGCCGATCTTAAGAAATGAGGCTATAAAGTGGAGTCCACAACATGGAAGTGTGAAGAAGAGCAAACCATAGACCACCTATTTCAATGAAATCTCAGCCCTGCCACATGCACAATGGAGGACCTTTTTATAGCAACACCAGAGGCACTCCGAGTGGCCAGCTACTGGTCAAAGGAAATTTGGTATAATGCCAACTGTTTTTTTAGACTCTGTGGGTTTTTTATACATTATAACTGTATCCTCATTTCGCTTCTGACACGATGAATAAATAAAATAAATTAATGTATTATTCAGCTTGTGATTCAGTGGGTCTACTCTAGTTGGAATTAGCAACTGAGGTATGAAGGGTTCCTTTCTTACACTCAAGATTATGTGGTCCTTGTTGCAAGGCTTGTTAAAAACATCTGGAAAAACATTGGTTTCAAGAGGCCTTTATGTGAGCTCTTGTGAAATTTTGACATTGGTATGCATTTTCTTTTCTCCCAGATGTACTTGAAGGATATAATGGTACAATATTTGCTTATGGGCAAACGTCATCTGGGAAGACTCACACTATGGAGGTAAGATGTTACTGTGTTTCCTCAGTCCCCTCTGTAAAACTGAAACATATTTCTGAATCCAAAGGTATATATTCCAGGTGTTTGTTGTTTATATGTTCGTTGTTTCTGACTTAAGGCAACCCAATTATAGGAGTTTATTGGCAAGATTTGTTTAGAGGGTTTTGTTTTTGCCTTTTTCTGTGACTTACCCAAGGTCACCCAGTGGGTTTTCATACCTCTGTGGGAATTGAAGAGCCTAATGATAATAATTCCATCGAGTCCTGTGCATAAATGGAGATTGCTTTTGTATGCACTTTTCGTTTGAATCTGCTTTGATTTGTGAGATCCATTATATAATACCCTAATGTTGAACAGTAATTGGTGTGAGATGGGTTAGGCAAACAAAAGTGAGGGAGGAGAGAGTATCCTATTTTACAGAGTACAGTGGGCCCTTGGTATCAGCAGCAGTTTGATACTGTCAGTAGCCTTTGCTTTTTAAAAACATTTTTTCAAGCTGTGGATATAAACCTAAATTTCTGACTAAAAACATGAATGATTGGTTTGTGCATTCCATAAATTTCCCTAAGAAAATTTAACATGTAGCAACCTTCCAAAGTTGAAATGACTGTGAGAGTTCTATTAGATTTGTGCATCATTATAGTCATTAGTTTATCCTATAAATTAGTTACAATTTTTAAAATGTTCTCGTTAGCAACGCTTTAAATGTTTGGAATAAGCGGACTTTACAAGAATTAACTCATCTTTGTTCTATATTAAGGGGAAACTGCATGATCCAGATGGAATGGGGATCATTCCAAGGATAGTTCAAGATATTTTCAATTATATTTATTCTATGGATGAAAATCTGGAGTTTCATATTAAGGTAATTTTTTTCAATTTGTATTCAAGATATTCATCAGTATAGGACATAACTGGAGATGGATGTGTCCTGTTTAATTTAGAAGTCCCACAATGACATACCTCAAACAACCTTTGACTCACCGGAAGCTGCTGAACTGTGACTTCCTCAGCTCTCATGAGCATAGCTAATAGAAAGGGATGATGGGAATTGAAGTTGAATAACTATGACGAGCCATACGTTGTCCAGCCCTTCATTAATATATTTGTGTACTGTGTTTCAACTATATAAAGATTATTGTGGACAGCAATAAAATCAGGTTTACAGATATGTACCATCACAATAATAGTTGACTGTCTGTAGAAAGAGTATTGTGTTGACCTAAGATTTCTATATTCTTTCAGGTATCATATTTTGAAATTTATCTGGATAAAATAAGGGATCTTTTGGATGGTGAGTATATGCATTTTTTTTTCTTTAAGGGCACACGACTCTTGTGTTGCTAATATGGTGTAATGGAACCAAATTGTTCAGAAAGAAAGGGAAGACTAAGAGCAATGCATGATAGTGTGGAATCATTTTGAGGGTAGTACTTTCATATGGAGGAAGTAGTGAGATGCGTGGATGGTAACAGTGTGAGAGGTGACAGAGGTCAGAAAATGAAAGAGATAATGAGCAGAAGGAAATTTAGTTTGGTTTATAAAATAGAAGGTAATTAAAAGCTCATGGCTTGTGGCAGATGCCTCAGGCTTTTAATAATGAAACCTTGTGCTTGTACTATGGTGAATGCAGAATGCTAGCAATTAAAGTGTAATAAAACACTTTGTTAAACCTTTGGTACATTATACAAATATATCGTGTCTTCATTTGTTTGGTAATGTGTGTATGGTACTGCAAAGTATTCCTTTAAATACTATATGAAAGTCCAAGTCAATTTAGTGATGCTTGCTTTTGCACAAGGTATTTTGCAAGTCAAATATATCCTAACTACTCTGAGAGCTTTGTATATGTCATTAGAAACCTTTATAACAAATCTGTAAGGCAGGTCACATTATTCTATTATTAGAAAAAGAATTATGTAGTCTGTTGGTGGGGATATCAATAATACATTTCCAAGGCTTATTAGCTTTTGTTCAGTGCATATAGCTGCCTGGAGCTGGAAATGCATTTAATATAAATAACATGAACTTTGTCCTCCTGTCTGTCAGAATCTGTCAAGTTGTAATAACGTTACACAAGTACACACTAGAGAAAAAATGTCTTCACTTATATATCAGCTGATCTATATTTGATATGACAACCTATGAAAAAAGAAGGTGCTCTAATGGAAAGTTCACTGAAAATGTCACCTGGGATATGCTAAGAGTATATATTTAGAGAGTATATATTTCTCATTTAACTGCAGAATTTAAAATTCACTAAAGCATTTTCCTTAAAAAATGACATGATGCAGTGAAAGAGATGTAGCTAGTCATTAACAAGTTCATTATCAGCAATTTTGTATACATTAGACTCTCAGTTAACTGGAACTCGAGCAACTAGAACTCTCAAGCAAAGACATTGAAGAAATAATGCTTTAAATAAAAAACCTGTTTTTTAATACAGTAATACAGCAAAACTGTGTTACATGAAGTTAAGTTTGTCTTCGTCTTAATTTGCTTTTATTTATTGTGTTTTGATATTAATACCAAGTCAATACAAGATTTATTGCATGGTATAGTATGAGGTATAGTGATGGATCTATTTTTATAATTCTCAAGCAACAAGAAACTGCATTTGTCTGACATCTACCAATCCTCACAGGTGCCAGTTATCTAAGGGTCTGCTGTATAAATTACTCATTGCATTATAGAGTTATTGCCACAAATTATGGTGATGACTGCTAGGCTAGCTTTAAAACAGATATAGACAAGTTTATGATGCATAGGTTTATCAACAGCTGTTGGTGAGGACAGCTAACTAAACCTTGATCTTAGGACAAAGTGTATATTCAGAATTTCTACTGAAGAACAAAATTGGATATCCATCATAATTTTACCTTGTATGTGAGGTATCCCAAGATATCTGGTTTATCACAGCCAAAATCAGGATTTCAAAATATTTCTCTTTTCTGTTTAAAGGAAATTTAGTTTTTCTAATACTTGTTTCTCTTTCAGTCTCAAAGACCAATCTTTCTGTTCATGAGGACAAAAACAGAGTACCTTATGTGAAGGTTAGTATAAGAACTAGGTAGGTATTTTAGCACTTTGGAGATCTTGTTTATCTGTTAATCACATGTTGTTTGTATTTTCAAAGGGTTGTACTGAACGTTTTGTATGTAGTCCAGATGAAGTTATGGATACTATAGATGAAGGAAAATCAAACAGACATGTAGCCGTTACAAGTAAGTGATACATTTTTCCATATATATTTAAACATAAGGTTCTCTGTGTTAGCATTTTGAAAAATTACTAAATTTTGTTCTGAACTAAATAAAGAGGATCTCTTTTTCCTATTTGGGAAAATATAAAATAAATGTTAAGTGTGGCCTTTTTCCTCATTTGCAAATCATGAGGTTTTGAACATAGACAGCTAAATTTCTCTGTAGGGGCAAGAGGAGAAAAGTTGGATTTGTCATCATCAAATTGGCTAGAAGCAGGAGATGCATTATCAGTAATGTAATTCTCTACACATTCTGAAAAAAGTGTGAAACCTTTCTGCTGTTGGTGGGGTATTTGTTTTGTCAAGAAAAAAACTTGGTGTTGTTTGGGGCTATTTGAAATGAAGTACCAGTTTCCTTTTCTGCTTCTACTAAGAAAAATAAATATGACTCTAAGAAGGATGTATGCAACTATATTGGGTAGACCTACCCTGTTTCCCTGAAAACAAGACATCCCCTGAAAATAAGACCTAGTAGAGGTTTTGCTGAATTGCTAAATATAAGGTCTCCCCCAAAAGTAAGACCTAGCAAAGTTTTTGTTTGGAAGCATGCCTGCTGAACAGGACACCAGGGCATGCAGAATTGGTAAATGTATGTACCATGGATTTATACACGGAAATAATGGTGGTAACAAGAAATTATTGATAAGATTCACAGTTTGGTTATGCTGGTTTGTGATGACAACTACTGTACAGTATATAATAAATGCTCTTTCAACAATAAATGTGAATTCTTCTTCATGGAAAAATAAGACATCCCCTGAAAATAAGATCTAGCGCATCGTTGGGAGCAAAAATTAATATAAGACACTGTCTTATTTTTGGGGAAACAGAGTATATCAGTTCTCTTGGCCCGGTTCTGAAGCAAATATATAGGTGATTTTTGTAGCTTAGCCAAATGGCTTCTTCTATTTTGATTATTAGGTTCTCAAACTAAAAGAATGCATGTTTTTACATTTCTAAAAAAATTCTATTCCAGACATGAATGAACATAGCTCTCGAAGTCATAGCATCTTTCTCATTAATGTAAAACAAGAAAATACTCAAACAGAGCAGAAATTGAGTGGAAAGCTCTACCTTGTTGACTTGGCAGGGAGTGAAAAGGTAATACTTTTATATTTTGAAATGACTATTTGAACAAAGCATCTTCGTTTTCAGTATTTGGTCTTACCACTAGCCATAGTCTGCTTTCTCCACTGCTGGTATATTCCTTTTGTAATGCTTTTCACCTATTAACATAATTTAAACTTCTTTCCCCCTAGATCTTGCTTATTTTTCATATATGGTCCCAAGGGTAGCCAGTGGGAATTTATGAGTTTTGCTATTTTCTATAGAGAAGCTTGTACTTGAAAAATATTTTTATAATTGTATGAGAATACTTATTCTATCAAATCATCTGAAAATGAGCTCTCACTTCATTCAGTCTATCAATATAATAATAATAATAATAACAACAACAACAACAACAACAACAACTTTATTTCTATCTCCCCAAAGAGACTCAGGGTGGATTCCAACAAACAACAGCATACATTCAATGCCTTCATAAAACATATGGAAACAGAGTTAAAAACCTAACATCAAATTAAACATAACATTGATAAATTAAACCAATATAGTCAGACAGAATCAAACAAGAATTATTATAGTGACATAAAATCTAAATAAATGTTTACAGTAATTTACAAAAGCCAACTGAAGTTCAACACCATTGTGTGGGTTGGATTATGTAACCTATGGTGGTAAATTGGGCTGACATAGACTAACAGAGCCCAGATACAGCATGCTTCTCAATCAGGATCCAGAAATGTTCTCTCATTAACTAATCCTCCTCCTCTCCATATGCTAATGAGCAGAAATAGGTCTTTAGTTGTGTTTTTTTTCTGTCATTTGTTGTTAAAATTAAGATAACGTGATAATTCAGAATAACTTTATGTAATCTGAGAGCCTTTACAGCCTTTAAATCCTTAACTATTCTGATTCAAGAATGCACCATTTTGAGAATTTCTAAAATAATAAGGATTGGAATAGGCAGTCCCCAAATTACAAGCATCCGACTTGCATATCAGTTGTTTTATTTGGCCCATAGCCAATGTCGGAGAATTTATACAATAAAAAAACCTGATAGTGCGGAAGGAACTCCAGTGACTCCAGTTACAGAACCAGGTGTAGTAGACTTCTGCAGTAAGAGGAACATACAGACACAGTTGTTCTTTCCAAAAATACACAGGAAGGCTTTTCTCTTCTTTGTTGCAGAAATATATACTGTGTATACAATATATGCAAACTTTACAATTTTTCTCTCCACTCCGGCAGCATCTCTCCAACAACCACCATCCATTCCTCATCAAACCTCATTAGGGAGAACACAACTTTGATACCTCCCCTATTACATCAGCCTCCACACCCTGATTACAGTGACACAGCACTTTCACATGTGGTTAGGCCAGAGGAATGATCACTTAAAAAATGCGGGGTAATTTACAATTCCTAACATTGCAGACAACTCATGGTTAAGAACGGGGTTGAAACAACAGGAAATGAGAGAGATCCCAGGAAGGGAAATCAACTCCTGAAAGAGTCATCCTGGGAAAAATCTGCATCTACTTAAGGCTTTATCACCAGTCCTTGTTTCCACAACAAGCCAAATTTTTCAAAGTCCAACCAAAGGGACAGAAAGTGAGATGAAATCTTCTGAACAAGGGCAGAGACAGCAAAACAAACATCACAATGGTGTTAACCCTTCCCTATGCTATCCAAAGCTTTTATATATAGGCAGAACAGGTCAATTTTTAAGTGTAACTCCAACCAAACTCACACACATATTGTTCGTAACTTGGGGACTGCCTGTATATCAGGAAAATATTATAATTTAGATTTCTCTAATAGAACATGACATTCTGTGAATTAGTAACAGAGATTACAAGATATTGATTGATTTAGAAGTTGAAATTCTCACTTTTCAGTTATTTGCCAACAGAAGACATAATGTCTACATTTTTAATGTTCAAGTATGATATATCTTCTGATGCTGAGTAAATTCAGAATGAAAGTGCTATGAATGAAAAACATCCATTTTAATTTGAAAGCTATTCTAAGTCTACTTTGCCAGATAATATAATTGTTTAAATTGTTCTCAAACAGTAAAGGTGCTTGCATGAATTGATGCTTCTTTTTTGTAAAGAAAACTTTCACAGGATTGTACTTGATCAGCAGAAGTTAGATGTTCAAAAACATTCCCGTGTTGATATCCAAATCTAGACAAATTTGCTACCTGTAAGATGTCTTTGTTTTCAAAAGCCACTTATAAAATGGGTCTAGGTGAGGGAGTAATATGTATAGCAAATTGGTCTTTCTAGGTGAAGGGATAATTTAATATATTTCAATCTTTTTCTTAAGGGGTGGAACATTTTGGGTCCTTAGTCTTGTTACTGTAATGTACCACAGGAGCTTTGATTTTACAATTAGATCTGTCCTTATTAAAATGTTAGCAGATTCATCACCTCTTAGCCTGATCTTCAGTTTCTGTTATTGAAGTAGATATGTTTCAACAGGAAAGAATTTATTATTATTATTTGTGACATTTATATCCCGCCCTTCTCACCCCAAAGGGGACTCAGGGCGGTTTACAAATATATATACATACAATATATTATATTTATATTTATGAAGAACCGCTGCACACTGTTTGTGGCTCTTTGAACTTAGGCCAAAGGTTCATCTAATAAAACATAGTTCATTTAAACTTCCTTAAAATTTCCATGTTATTTTGTTTTATGCTATGTTGTGCTATTTTGTCAGGTTAGTAAAACAGGAGCAGAAGGTGCTGTATTGGATGAAGCTAAGAATATCAATAAATCTTTGTCGGCTCTTGGAAATGTCATCTCTGCTTTAGCTGAAAACAGTGTAAGTATATTTCTCTTTTGAATATGTTTAAAGTTTAAACCTATCCACAAAAATAGTTTTTATAAATTAAACTTTGGATACCTTTTTCTTATTTACAGACATATGTTCCATATCGCGATAGTAAAATGACTAGAATCTTACAAGATTCATTAGGTGGCAACTGCAGAACCACAATCGTCATTTGCTGCTCACCATCATCCTATAATGAATCAGAAACAAAATCTACACTGTTGTTTGGTCAAAGGTGAGTAAAGAGTTTAAGAATGTAAACTGTCAAGTGTGGATAAACTTCAGGCCTCCAGGTGTTTTGGACTTCAACTCCCACAATTCCTAACAGCCTACCAAATGTTAGGAATTGTGGGAGCTGAAGTCCAAAACACCTGGTGGGCCAAAGTTTGCCCATGCCTGGTGTAGATCAAAACCTAGCTCCCATATGAGCTGGCAAGTATCCTGTATCACTGAACATGACTGAATTCTAATCTGCCTTTCTAGAGCGAAGACTATCAAGAACACAGTATGTGTTAATGTAGAATTAACCGCAGAGCAGTGGAAGAAAAAGTATGAAAGAGAAAAAGATAGAAACAAGACACTACGCAACACCATACAGTGGCTTGAAAATGAACTCAATAGGTGGCGTAATGGTGAGTTGTGTCACACATATCAAAGCCAGGTGTGTTTTTATTTTGGTACGTCACAGTAAAAATGTTGGAAGCATATTAAAATTCAGGGAAGCTTATGGCTAGGTGTGTAACATTGTGTTTCTACAATCATAACAGCCCAAGACTATTTGTTAGGATATATCTGCTATTACTAAATGCTACGCAGGTTTGTTTTTTTTAAAACTCAGAATAGGTTCAAAACTATATCAAAGCTGAGCTATTCAATTCAGCAAGAGATAATTTTAGGGTGAGTTTTGATCTTACAAATGTAAAGGATGGCTGTTTATTGAATTTCTCATGTCCAAACCATTCTAATGGGTCAGTTTGTACACATATTTCCAGCAAGTGATGTAAATGGAAGTTTTTGTTTTGAAGGAGAGACTGTACCTGTTGATGAACAGTTCGACAAGGAAAAAGCCAATTTGGAAGCCTTTGCAGTGGATAAGGATGTTACTATAACTAATGATACACCAACTGCAACTATTGGAGTGGTTGGCAACTTTACTGATGCTGAAAGGAGAAAGTGTGAGGAGGAAATCGCTAAGTTGTATAAGCAGTTAGATGATAAGGTAAGCTTTGAGCTTGAATGTATTTTATCTTATACTGTATTTCTGTTTCCTTAGAATCACAAAGTCTAAATGTGAAATTCTCTACATTTAAATCTGAAGTAATTCTTAATGAATTTAGTGGAACATCAGAATAAACATGTATGCCTGTGCATTCTGGTTCAGTAGATTGTTCTTGAAAGAGAAATATCACAGTGTATTAGGAAACAAAGTAAAATAAACTGATAATTGATATTAGAAGATCAGAAATTAACTGTATTCTGCTCTCTTTAATGATAATACATGTGTAATACATGTATAATTGACCATAAGCATTTGATGCTAATGAAAGGAGTTAAATCCAACATTCTGAAATCAATGGGAAGCCTTTTAATAAGCTATAGAAAAAAATGTCTTTTTTTAAAAATCAGGATGAAGAAATAAATCAACAGAGCCAATTGGTAGAAAAGCTAAAAACACAGATGTTGGACCAGGAAGAGGTAAGCTTCTCTATTTTAGTTGCATATAGCAAACAAGGAATTATATAGCAATGAGAACAGATAAATGATCCATATGTTAGTTAGTATTGGTTTTATCGGTAGGGTGTCTGATTTTGTTATAGATGTATGAGAAATGAAGTCCTTGTTATCAATATTTTGCAGATTCTTTTAAAAATACCTTTAAAGGCCATTGACTTACATGAATTTTTGTTTATTAGAAGATTTTTAGTGTTTCAGGATTTGCTAGTCAGTCTTATGACAAACCCTTTTAGTAAACGGACTAGTTAAAAGCCCACAAGAGTTAAGCATCGATTCTAGCGGTAGCATCTCCATTTTTGCTGTCTTCAATTGTCCTTGTTCTCCAGTGCTTGAAATCTACTCTGGTGCGTTTTCTTGCCATTTAAATAGTTACAGGTTTTTAGGACCTTAAAACTGAGAAGTGGTTGCTTTCCAATTGCTTAGTGCTCATAATAACCACTTCTGTGGGAGCATTAGCAGGATTGGATAAAGGTAAAGGTTTCCCGCTGATGTTAAGTATAGCCGTATCCGACTGTGAGGGTTAGTGCTCATCTCCATTTCTAAGCCCAAGAGCCAGCTTTGTCCATAGATGTCTCCAAGGTCATGTGGCCGGCATGACTGCATGAAGCACCATTACCTTCCCACTGTAGCGGTACCTCACATTTGCATGTTTTCGAACTGCTAGGTTCACAGAAGCTGGGGCTAATAGCGGGAGCTCACCCTGCTCCCCGGATTTGAACTGCCAACCTTTTGGTCAGCAAGTTAAGCAGCTCAGTGGTTTAACCCGCTGCGCCAGCGGGGGCAACAGGATTGGATATAGGCAAGGATATGCTTAGTTGCAGATAATTGCATTACAAATTCTGCAAGGAATAAATTATAAATCCATATTTAGATTTAATTGAAAAGCTGCTTTAAAGTACACTATCGACATATGTTTTGTGTAGCTTCTGGCTTCTACCAGGCGGGACCAAGATAATATGCAAGCAGAATTAAATCGCCTTCAAGCTGAAAACGATGCCTCTAAAGAGGAAGTAAAAGAAGTACTTCAGGCCCTTGAGGAGCTTGCTGTCAACTATGATCAAAAGTCGCAGGAAGTAGAAGACAAGGCAAAAGAATATGAGCTGCTTAGTGATGAATTGAATCAGAAATCGGTAAGAAATCAAAAAAAAGAATAAGGGCCTGCAATATAACTCCTTTGTGCAGCATTAACAATATACTGAATATTTGTATAAATCTGTATGCACAGTGTTGTGCCATTTACACTACAAACATATCAGTGTTTCAGACATGCATTTGTAATTTCTTCTATGTTCTAATTTTTGTGTGTGCGTGTGTGTCAGGAGCAACTTGTGAAACTGCAAGTCGCTTCTGGTGTGAGCGAATTGGCTGTCTGCAAGGACGTTGCGCAGGGAATGTCCAGATGTTTGATGTTTTACCATCCTTGTGAGAGGCTTCTCTCATGTCCCTGCATGGGGAGCTCACTCTGCTCTCCCCAGATTTGAACTGCTGATCTGTTGGTCAGCAGTCCTGCCAGCACAAGGGTTTAACCCATTGTGCCATCGGGGGCTCCACTGTTCAAAAATGATCTCTTACATTCCTAATTTATTCCTGGTATAATCCCATCCATTATTAGTACACTTACAAAAAAGAAGTAAATAAATGGCAATCTGTTCTGTAGATTTGCAGGAACTGTATCAATAAGGCAATTGATCTATTCTCCAAACTGCTGGTCAAGAAATCCTTTCACTGTTGTCTGCATTTCAGTAGTTTTAGATTTTTATATTAGCATCTTTTGTGGAGAATTAATATTTCATAAATCTTTCTCTTCCATCTCTAGGTAACATTAGCTAGTATAGATGCTGAACTTCAAAAACTTAAGGAAATGACTAATCATCAGAAGAAACGTGCAACAGAAATGATGGCATCGCTATTGAAAGATCTTGCAGAAATAGGGATTGCTGTCGGAAATAACGATGTGAAGGTAATTGCTAACTGAGCTACATTTCTGAATTCTAGCCCCTCTCCTTACCCTCCACCCTAGATTCCAGCTTTTGAAACAGTTATGATAATTTCTCTGTCTGCAAATATAAGTGAATGCAAATTCATAGGAATATGTAGTTATTTTCCAGTATAGTATATGTGATCCTATCAAGTATAGTTGTCAGCTTCTTTTCCATCAAATATTGGTGCTGTTGATTAATTTACAGGGAATATTTTGAGAGCAATAAAGGTGCTGGCTTAACATTGCTGTGGATAGCAACATTTTCTTTTTTTAAAATAAAGAGCTTAAAATTTGTGCTGTTTTATATGCCAAAAGCAGCAAAACCTCTCTTAGGTGCTGCCTTTTGTTTACTTACTCAAGTGCCCATGGAATGCTGCTTTCAGGTATCATTATTTTGAAAGGCGTTCTCTTTTAAATCAGTGCTGTTCTTAGTAGGATGGCTTATTTAATTGTTTAGAAGTGCCTTTTATTACAGTTCCTTTTTAATCTGAGTTTTGTTTGTATCTGTGTTGCAAGCTGTCATGAAGGAATGACATTAAATGACTTATTTTTTTTAAAAAAAAATAATGCCAAAAAGTAGCTGTAAGGACTAGCCAATAGCTTGATAGGTTCTCAAGCTAATATATTTTAATTTCAAAAGTTAGACAAGAAAAGTTGCTATCTGCCACAAATAGTAACTTTGCAGAAAATCAGTTTGCTTTCCTTTCAGTGTTCTACATGTAAATGAGATGGCAGGGAGGATTTGCATTTGTTACAGTTGATCTGGCAGGCACATAATAGAAAAAAATCCCACTTTGCTGAACTTGGAATTTGATGCACAATTTTTAGATTTTGAAATGATTGGAATTAAACACTAGTTTTTCTTTCACAGCAGCCAGAAGGAACTGGCATGATAGACGAAGAATTTACGGTTGCAAGACTCTACATCAGCAAAATGAAATCTGAGGTGAAAACTATGGTAAAACGCTGCAAGCAGTTAGAAAGCACACAAACTGAGAGCAATAAGAAAATGGAAGAAAATGAAAAAGAGCTTGCAGCCTGTCAGCTTCGTATATCACAGGTAAATGTTATTTGTCTCTGCCAGTTAAGTAATATCTGCTTAATTTTTTTTTGATGTGTAGGAAGATTGTACTTCTAAAAACTTTATCAAAAGGCAGGACTAATGCCACAGTGTGTTGTACAGTAAAGAGATTGCTTGCCTGTTTTGTCTTCATATAGGTTCTGGTTTACCATCTTGTTTCTAAATATTCACTACTATAGATTATTAATGTGCCAAAGTTACATTTGTTTTAGATTAAGACTATAAGATTAGAAGAGAGCACAAGTACTAGTGAACTCCAAAAGGCAGAGATGCCAAATAACAAGTTTCTGTAGTGTGTCTTCTTACATTTCTCAAATGTTACTATGTAGGATTTTGCTATTTCAACCAAAGTTATTAATTAGTTTCTTTTAATACTGCTACCACAAATAAAACATTTCGTTACCTGCTTCTCATAGCTCAAGACTAATACAGCACAGTCAAAACACATCAACATAAAATACATACAATAAAATACATATATTGAAACACCTTACTTTAAAATAGCCTGATCAATGTTACTGTTTAGAAAAATGACTCCAAATGATTTTGTCTTGGTACAAGTGTAGTTTAGGAGTGGCTTTTAAAGGCGGTACCATTTTCACATATAATGAAGGTATTTCCTGTTGTATGTGCTTTTCTGTCAGTAAATTTTGATTTTGTAGATTAAAAGTACCAATATTTCAAAATTCTTCCATTTATCTGCCTTCTTGTAATACTGATAATATTTTTATCCTCGAAGCATGAAGCCAAGATCAAGTCACTTACAGAGTACCTTCAGAATGTGGAACAGAAGAAAAGACAACTTGAAGAATCTGTGGATTCCCTTAATGATGAACTGGTTGAACTCCGAGCACAAAGTATGAATTACTTTTATGTTCATGGTTAGAAATGTACAGGCAGTCCCTAAGTTACAAACGAGATAGGTTTGTTTTTAAGTTGAATTTGTGTGTAAGTCAGAACAGGTACATTTTTTAAGCTCTGAAAACCATCTGACTGGTTTTTTGAAAAGAATGCTCAGCAAGATCATCCATTAGTCTTGTCCTGCAATGATCTTCTATTGTTTAAGGTGCCAGTTATTTGTATAAGTTGCATATTATTTTTGGAGTGGCCGAAGAAGATCTTTTAATAATCGCCATTGAATAGATTGAGATAAACACCTGCTTCTGTCAACCTGCTGAAAGCTTCCTTTTTCTCACCAGAAAAAGTTCATGAAATGGAGAAGGAACATTTAAACAAGGTTCAGACTGCAAATGAAGTCAAGGCAAGTGAAGTCTTGGCATCTTATAATACACTTTGCAAAAAATGTAATTTCTGATTGTAATGTAAAGTAACCAGAACATTTGGTTCTTTAGCAAGCTGTTGAGCAGCAGATTCAAAGTCACCGTGAGACCCATCAGAAGCAAATTAGCAGCCTGAGAGATGAAGTTGAATCTAAGGAAAAACTAATTACTGAACTTCAAGAGTAAGTTTTGCAAAAACTACTAGATTCAATGCTATGCGAGAAAGGGAAATAGCACTCTGAGTCTCTTTCTAAGGGCAAAATTAATTTTATAGTGGAAGAGTAGGGTGAAAACTTGGCGCTATGTCTGTTCTTATTGTTATTTAATGCTAACTGTATTGTTTTATCTATTTTGTGAACCGCTCCGAGCCAAATTGGGAGTAGCGGTATACAAGTCCAATAAATAAATAAATATCAGTTAGCCTTGATTCATATCTAATTTTGCTGTGTTTTCCCAAAATAATATAATTTTAATGTTAACGTTTTAGGAATCAAAATGTATAATTAAAATTATTATTTATTATATTCATTTATACCCCGCTTTATCTCACCCAGAGGGGACTCAAAGCGGCTTGACATAAAAGCATTAGTATACAATTTAAAATATACAAATATACAAAACATTAATACAGAATTAAATACAAACAGTACTAAAAATTCATAGTTAAAATTGGCATGGATTTTCTGTTGTTTGAATTTCTCTAAATTTCACTGTTCATTCTAGGTATTGGTAGACAGTCTTGTGGTCTTCCCTAACAGAATATTATCTTCTGTGACCTGTGATCTTGTTTATTGGCAGAAAAAGAGCTGTTTGAATTATCTGTTCTGTCACCTCACAAGATGAGGATATGTTGATCTTGTATGATGTTTTTAATTTTTTCCCTCTGTGTGTCCAGTCAAAATCAGAAAATGATGCTTGAGCAAGAACGACTCAGAATTGAGCATGATAAATTGAAAACTACAGATCAGGAGAAAAGCAGAAAACTGCATGAACTTACGTAAGTAGGACTAGTTAATCGAGACAATTCGCGCTTCAGAATGTCTAACATTGATCTGAAGAAACCACATTCTGACATGTTTTGAGTAATAAGTTCCTGCTCTTGTGCATTTAATACAGTGCAAGTATGGGTAAAATATTAGTGTTCTTTGAGCTTTTCTGTTTAATGGCAGTAATTGGAAAATGACAGAGACCCTGTATTGCAGTGGAGGCTGCTGAACTACTTTAAGGGTATCTGTTCTTTAACTCTAAAAAAAAGTTTCCCCAAAGTTATTAGTTACAGGATTGGATTGTATAAATGTGTTCTGAAATGTGTTGCTAGACAGGATAGAAAGGATTGGTCTGAAGTAAAAATGACATACCGTATATACTTGAGTATAAGCTGACCCTAATATAAGCCGAGGCGCCTAATTTTACCACAAAAAACTGGGGAAACTTATTGACTCGATTATAAGCCAAGGGTGGAAAATGCTACTGGTAAATTTCAAAATGAACATAGATCCCAATGAAATTATATTGAGGCATCAGTAGGTTAAAAGTTTTTGAATATTTACTGTATTTCAAAGAAAAACAGTAAACTTGCTCTGTAAGTGGGAAAGTAGGGTCAACAAAATAATATGGTATTAATAACTTAATAATAATAATAATAATAATAATAATAATAATAATTAATAATAATAATAACTTCATTTGTACCCTGCCCTATGTCCCCATGGGGACTCAGGCCAGCTTCCAACATAGTAACAGGCAAACATTCAATGCCTACATAAACAATGCAGGGCTAGATATAGATCTATAATTCTATATTAAATTTCACATATGCATTTTCCCCTGAAACATTTGCAAATCCTCTCTCTATATATGTGCATTTTCCTCCTGCAATATTTGCAAGCCCTATATATTTACTTTTATATCTATCTGGAAATCTGTGTGCGTGTGCATTTCCCCTGCAATATTTGCAAGCCCTATATATTCATATATATCTATCTAGACATCTCTCTCTAAATAATTATATCTGTATAGGATTTGAAAAAGATTTGCAGACATGTGAGGTGAAAATTCATATATAAAATAATGTATACACATAGATACAGATATACAGGTGCATGGAAATCTCTAGCTATCTATATGTATATAGGATTTGCAAAGACTTGCAAACATGTGAGGGGGACATTCATATATAAAATTAATGTATATACCCTGTTTCCCCAAAAATAAGACATCCCCTGAAAATAAGACCTAAGTAGAGGTTTTGCTGAATTGCTAAATATAAGGCCTCCCCCAAAAGTAAGACCTAACCAAGTTTGTGTTTGGAAGCATGCCCGCGAAACAGAACACCAGAGCATGCAGGATCGGTAAATGTACGTACCATAGATAGTTGTACATGGAAATAATGGTAGTAACAAATTCTTAATAGGATTTCACAGTTTGTCTGGTTATGCTGGTTTGTGATGACAAGTACTGTACAGTATATAATAAATGCTCATTCTTTTGTTCAACAATAAATGCGAATTCTTTTTCATGGAAAAATAAAACATTCCCTGAAAATAAGACCTAGCACATCTTTGGGAGCAAAAATTAATAGAAGGCACTGTCTTATTTTCGGGGAAACACGGTAGGTAGATAGATAGATAGATAGATACAAATATAAAGGTAGATAGGGATTGTAAGGGCTTGCAGGGGGAAATGCCTATATATCTGTAGCAGAAATTAACAAATATTTCAGGAGAAAATGCTTTAATAAGATTAATGGGTGTATATATATATATATATATATATATATATATATATATATATATATATATATATTCTTCCTGACTTGCAAGGGATTCTTTCCCTTTTCAAAACATTCCCTTGGTTAAGAGCGAGGGAGGCTTTGGAAAAGTCAACACTGATAAGGGAGGGTAAGATGAGAAATAAATATGTCATATATTGCAAGCAACGGCCTCCAGGCTCTGCTGCCGGCTTGACCGATTATAAGCTGGGGGAAGTTTTTCAGCTCATAAAAAGGGCTGAAAACTCGGCTTATCTTCAAGTATATACAGTAATTCACCATTTGAGCCTATTTGGGAGGAAATGGCATAATGTTGACTACAGAGTTTAACCTGAATTCAGCATTGTGCTGACAGACATGCACCAGTGCATTGAAATTGTCTTGCCTTCCCCTGTGGCCTTTCATGCTGCCCGAAATCCCACTCTGTAGAGTTTCCCAATTCACTTGAGCAGACTTTGAACATAGCTGGTCTGTCTGTGTCTGGTTTTATCATAGGAAGTAAATTTGAGTCAAAGGAAAAGTGAGTTATTTTAATGATTTTTGTGTGTGTGTGACTCCAGGGTTATGCAAGATAGGCGAGAACAAGCAAGACAAGACTTGAAGGGTTTGGAAGAGACTGTGGTAAGCTACGTATATTCAGAACATATCTTTCAGATTCTTGAACTTCTCAATTAAGAACTTTACAGTTAAGTTATATTTATGTTTTTCAGGCCAAAGAACTTCAGACCTTGCACAATCTTAGAAAACTATTTGTTCAAGATTTGGCTACAAGAGTCAAAAAGGTAACATAAAACTTAATTATTGCTTTCATTCCGTCAATACTTTATTCATGTTCCTGAGAAATAAAATCCTGGGTTGTGTGTCTTTCCATAGAGTGCTGAGATTGACTCTGATGACACTGGTGGCAGTGCTGCCCAGAAGCAGAAGATTTCTTTTCTTGAGAATAATCTTGAACAACTCACAAAAGTCCACAAACAGGTAACAGTAATCTTCTTAAATATCTAAGGCTTCCATAACCGAAAAAAGTATGTCAAAGTCTCTATAACGATAGCATTTAAAATAGATGTCTATTTTATAGGCCCTAAAGTTCTTTGGCTTATGGATTGATGTCCGTGAATTTCCACCAGTGATTGTTGATACATGACTATAAAATTAAATTGGGACATTTTTGCTTGGTTCAAACTATGCTATCTTCAATTTGTAAAAATAAGAACTTAGGCCAAAATCTTGTATAAAGCTTTTGGGTCATCACGATCCACCAGTATATTTATGTAGCATCCTGATTACCAAGATAGAAGGATGAGAGAAAGCAGCAACATGAGGGTACTTTGAGTCAGCAGCCCTTTTGCTTCTTCCAGGAAAGATGATTGCCTGTGGAAGTACGAAATATGCAGTAAAAAATTATATATCTGCTAGTATAATTCTTAATTACACTTAATATTTGTTACCCAAGTTATAGCATTATAATGAGCAAACAGTTATATTCGTTATGCAAGATTATGAAGAACGAGAGGGCACAACTAAGATCTATGAAGGTAATATATTATGTGTGCATATATGTATATATATGTGTGTATATATATCTATCTATCTTCCTAGCTGGTACGAGATAATGCAGATCTTCGCTGTGAGCTTCCAAAACTGGAAAAAAGACTTAGAGCTACAGCTGAAAGAGTTAAAGCTTTGGAGTCAGCACTAAAGGAAGCCAAAGAGAATGCCTCTCGTGACCGCAAACGATATCAACAAGAAGTAGATCGTATTAAGGAAGCTGTGCGGTCAAAGAACATGATCAGAAAGGCACATTCTGCACAGATTGGTTAGTAGAGAAAAGGAGGCATTAGTCCTCTAACTGAACATGCACTTGATTGCCAGGCCCTGGTTCTTGGTCACTCAGTGGTTTTGTTTTGAAAGGGTGAGAAAGCACAGGATTAACTGTAATTTCTGTTAGGATTTCAATCCTTTCATTTACTTTAAATTCCTATCGGAGTCTTTATTGAAAAGGATTGAAGTATAAATAATCACAGAGTACTTGTTGGTTGCAGAAATAAGTACCATATTTCTTTTGAAAGAATTCGTATCTTGCTCTTTGGCTGAAATAGCCCTCAGAACAGCTTAGAATGGGCAGGAATAAGACAGTCCATTACGCAGGATTAACATTGAGGGTGAAAAAACATCACTCGAGGAAGGAAGATTGGGAAGAAGGGAGAACTGAAAAAAGTAAAATACTAGTTTCTTAGTTAAATAGATCAGGAGGTTTTGTTTTTTGCATAGTGCTGCCTGTCTCTTACGACTTTCTTCATGAAACTCAATGTCTAAAGTATGGTTAGTGAAAGTGTGGACTATGGTTGGCACACAGCTCCTCACCCTGGGGCATTTTCTCATGTTTTGCTTCAGGATTGCTTCCTGTTGAAGGGAAAAGGACCTTCCTTAGACCTAAATGACTGAAAAATCTCCTTTTTACCTTGTAGTCTACTCTACTGTCCTAAGTCTTTTCCAGCTCTTGCAGCACAAACATAGTGCTGGATTTAGTCCCAGCTTCCAACAGTATAGTAAAAGTATCAGTAATAATAAACAGCCAGTTGTTATTGGGATGTCAGAAGATCAACAGTCATGATGGAGTATCTTTGTCTAGAACCTGCTCCAAGAGACTCTTGAAGTAAATAGCCTTTGAAAGCTTAGGCCGTAATTTGCTGACTGGTCTTTAAAGTGTCACAAAACTCTTTAGTCAGTTGTCTTATCTCCCTTCATGGGAATAAAACAATAAAATTGGGACAATGAAGAAGCACAGCTGTGAGGTTTGTAAATGTATTGGCAAACCAGTTATAAAAGATCATCTTGAATACAAATGAGTCTATCACTTTCCTAGGTCTTAAAAAAGTATTCTTTTTTTTCTTGCTCCTATATATTATGTTTCATTAAGCATTTTCCAGGTTGCTTTGCCTGAGAATTTAACATTGAGGTTTGTTTCATGCAGCAAAGCCTATTCGTCCAGGTCAGCATCCTGCAGCTTCTCCAACTCATCCAAGTGCAATTCGTGGAGGAGGCGCTTTTACTCAAAACAGCCAGCCAGTTGCTTTACGTGGAGGTGGAGCACGGCAGGAGAAAGTGTAATTTGACATTACCAAGGTAGGCTTTCTACTTACTTATTCTGCGAAAAGTGCCATCTTTAATTTAGTATTTCTTATCAGTTTTGTGTGCTTGCCATAGATTATCATGGTAGCTTGTCACCTACCAAGTCAAGACTAACTTTGGTCTTTGGGTGTTCTACAAGTAACACTAAGCGTGTTTTAAATTAATCCTGTAAAACTACATTGAAATATTAAGTGCAATCAGTTTAGATGAGAATTCTCCTTCAGAATGTCTTCAGTGAATGACTTTTGTATAGTCTGTGTACCTGCGTTTCTATAATGTATTGTAAGTAAAACATTGTGATGCCCTAATTTTCTGTACACTCTAGTTATACACCATCTTTACTAAAATCTTCAGGTAAAGTTAGGTTGTAAATAGTGTGAATGTAAAGAGCTATAAATAATTGTGTTAAGAACACTGTTTATTTTCTTATCTTATAATCAGATTGTGAAGAATTTTTGTGATGTTATTTTTCTGTTTCCACATAAGTTTCTCTGGCTGTTTCCAGATGCTGAAAAGTACATACAGCAAGAAGAGGACTGGATATCGCGCATTGAGAGTCATTCCATGACCGTGATCTCTTATCTGTCTCTCTCTGGGGACTGTAGGATTCTTTTTTGAAAATTGTATAAACTTATTCTGGTCTGTACAGCTCTCCTCATGATATGAATTTGGCCGATTGATTCCCAACAGAACTAGGAAAAAGCTTGTTCCTCTTGGAAAATTGACGTGTAACTTAAAATGTAGCTCTCATTACATGATCTGTCCTTCACGTCTTAAATTTAGTCTGCACTGTGCCAAGTTGAATGTATGTTAAGCAACATCTTAGTTTAAACAAATTCTTTGCTTAATTTATGTATATTTAATGGTCCTAGGGTTATGGAACAATGTTGAAGTAAGTTTCAATTTTACCACTTTAAATAACACTACTTGGCCCACTCTTGAAATAGAGCAGCACTGTACATTAAATTTGCCCAAATGGCTGTATAGCGTATGAGACTAAACTTATTTGTACAGTATGCAAATCCTGCGGGTTGATTAGAAAGACTGCCTTTAGGCACTGAAGTCTCAGAAACCTGGAACTACAAATTTCTGTTTTGGTGAGGCTTATTTAACTGTTTGTTTAAAACTGTTATCGGAATAATGAGTTAATACTGTATAGCAAGTAGTGTAAGTTTATATGGGAAAACTTGGCAATGACTTTCGTCTGTCCTGTTCCTGACGATACACAGAAATAGTGTGATGAGGTGAAAACATTCTGCTTCATCTTGATGAGCCTCTTAGTGGTGACCAGAGCTATACAAATTTGGTTCTCTGCTGTAATGAGAAACTGGGACACTATAGAACACCTCTAGCTTTATTGATCCACCATTTTTATTTTATCCAACTTAGAAGTCAAAGTGAATGTAAATTGATAAACTAATTGGAACGAACCAAATTGAATGAAACAAGCAAAGTGTTGTAACATGGCCAGACATGTCAAATGATTATGGGAATTGAGCTACACTGAAAATGTACTGTAATTTTCTTGTAAAAATAGATTTATTTAAATAGCCATTTCTCCAGAGATCTTGTCAGACATCTTGCTGCCTTTTAATTTCCCCCCCACAAGCAACATCCTTAACCCTGCTTCACAACATTGAGTCTTTCCCTAAAAGAGCACTTGAAAACTACATGCCATGAAGTTCAAATAATGCCTTTGATGGGGACTTCCTGCTTGATAAATTCCAAAGGTTTTAGAATGCTTTCTTGTTAGTCACTAGGTTAAGTAGGAAGCAAAAGAATCAGCTTTTGCAACAGTGAAGACATTCTGAATAACTGCTTTTCCAGAGTATGTTGATGCCAGTTTTATATCTTAGTACTGAACATTCACAGGCACTTCGGGGAGGGAATGGTTTCCTGTAGCTCTTTGACTGACTTTTTTTTTTACAAATTAAAGTATTTGTATTATGGAGGCGGTTACTAATAGAAAAGATAGAATGTTTTTTTTTCTATTCCTTAACTTCTGACGTGTCTTTTTTTAAATAATAGTCTTTAGAAGTTGAATTTTTTAATCCGTCAGACCCTTGCTAGTTTAAATGGTCGTAATGTAGGCCTGCCCTTTTTTGTGCTTGAATTAAAACACTCCAAACTGAAGATGAAACATTTTGGAAAGTAAGAGGGGACATGTACAAAGGGAAAAGGGGGTATTTAAGAAATATTTGTGTTTTCATTTGCCATGGCCTATGTCAGTTCTTAACATTAGGCACACAGTTTCAGTCCCAGATCATTTTACACAGTTCCAAGTCTGGTTTCCTGGCATTTTGTTCAAATGAAGCAGGATATTTTCTCATGGCTGTTTATGGTAGTGCATTCTTGTAAGTAATGTATCACGGGTTTTGGTGCTGACATGGCTGTGTAATTAAGCAGTGAAATAAACTGTAGCTAGCATGTAGCTCAAATTGTACATCCTTTTTATACTTGTTTTTTAATTATTATTTTAACCTTTTACAACATTTACCAAGAACCGCAATCTAGACTTTGAAAAGAACTCCCTTTTCAGTTTCTTGGATCACTTGTGGTAGGTTGCATGGTCAAGACAGCACCTGGTTTTGTAAATTTAAAACCTTAAATCTGCAATAGAATTTCAAATGCATTGCTGTTCCACTTTAAAGTCCTTTGCTCTTTCATTCCTCCAGGTCATTTAAAAATAATAATAATGGCCTCAGGCGGGAACTGAGTGACAATAAAGAACTCCTATTTATTCATGGTGACCAGCTAAATTATTTGCATAATCTTCTAAAATACTTTGACTCTAATTTAGACTTACAATGACAAATGTTTTTCCTGTGGACACAGTTGTTTGTTCTGAATTCATGAGAATGCACTGAAGAATAAATGGTTTGGAGAAGATGCCATATAGTTAACAACCTGCATGCTGTAAATGTTTTTGTGTGTTAAATAAAGAAAATCTTTGAATTTTTTTTAGCAAACTTCATTGAGACCCACATCACCTTTAAAGTAGTAACTGTAATATTGCATAAATTATGGCCGTGTTTCCTATATTTTGTTGTAGGGTAATTTAAGAGGGGTAAGTTAAGTCAAGATAGCAAAGGAATATGGTTGGCGGATGTTGGAAGAGAGTAAAGGCAGAAAGTGGAAGGATAATAGGAAAAGACTAAAAATGGATGAGAAACAGGATTAAAGTTTGGACAAAGACATTTAAAAGGGGAGACAATCTGATTGCGGAAGAGTGATACTGAGGGTGGATTGAGGATTGTGTTAACACTACTTGATTTATGGTAATGATCCATAACGATATTAAATTGTATTTAATAAACTTATTTTATTTGTTCAACAAAAGCATGCCTACTGCCTGGTTACTATACCAGTGTTTTAGGGCTGAAGCCTAAATATTAAAAGAACAGCAGCCTCTTTAAATGGAGTAATCTAGAGCAGTGGTTCTCAACATTATTGTTGACCACAGGACCCCCTTTTTAATACCTTTTGTGGCCGCAGACCCCAAGACTTGATTCAAGATTTAAGGCACTAGACTGCATCAAATGATTATTTCAGTTTCCTTCAAATTTCAAATTTTCCAAAAGAAGCATGGAAAATTAAGATTTTGTTTCATTTCCCTATTTGGCTTTCTTTCATTCATTCACTTGTTTGTTCATTTAGATTTAACTGAAAAATCACAACATTTCTTCAGTCCTTCATAGACCCCAGATTGAGAACCACTGATCTACAGGAATTGGGTCCATTGGGAAGCTTGGTGATGACATTCAGAATGGATTTAGAGTTGAGATCACCTTGATCGTTTGTTTGTTTGTTTGCATGCTGCAAGTCTCTTCTGGTTGTGAGAGAAACAGCCGTCTACAAAGACGCTGCCCAGGGGATGCCCGGATGTGTTACGATCCTGCAGGGAGGCTTCTCTCACATCCCTTGGTTCGCTTCTGACACAATAAATAAATAAACCCCTTATCATGGCATTGTATTGTTCCTGTTGTAAACAATATGGAGGGGACTTCGATTGATCAATATATAATTCTCAGTTATATACACTGTCCCACTGTTGGGAAGTGGGCATGAACCTCAGTGATTTATATCTTTCTTGCTATAGTAATATAAATGGCCACAAAAATGTAAAAAGATCGTATGAGTATGACATGTTGATACAAATGTGTGTATATCGGCCTTCATTTTATAATTTTTTAAACAGGTATCAAATTTGCAGATATCAATTTGCAGTCCTGATTCCTTTTAGGTGTAGAGAATAGGTATAGTACAACCCCTCTATCAGCGGGACTGGTATCTGGTTTTGTTTATCCACATCTAACAAAATATGTTTCTGGGCTAGATCCATGCAGCACAGTTATATGGCATTCTTGGGTCAGAGGTGGTTCATTTCAATAGGGTTTGCTATTATCTGCAGTTTCACATATCCATGCAGAATTAAGTAATGCATCCCCCACAGATACATGGATCTTTCTGTATTTCTTTGTATTTATTTCATGCTTGAATTGACCTTTTACCATATTTGGGAGTGATTCACAATATGTTAATTTTATCGAACCTGTGCATCTACTGTGTTAATTATTTATTTGATTTTCATAGTTATTAATCAGCACAGTACCTGAATCAACTAAATTATCTTTGTTGGAATAGTTTGAATTGCACTCATGTTACCCTCAAACATAAAACTAGGCCCTTCGGTTTACGAATACCAAAGAGCTGAGTCTTGACTTGAAAAATACCCATTACTGTAGCCCAGAAAATAATTGTCGATTCTGAAGCTGTTTTAATGGGTTACTGTGAGTTTTCCGGGCTGTATGGACATATTCTAGAAGCATTCTCTCCTGACATTTTGCCCACATCTGTGGCAGGCATCTTCAGAGGTTATGGGGTCTCAACCTCTGAGGATGCCTGCCATAGATGTGGGTGAAACATTAGGAGAGAATACTTCTGGAACATGGCCAATACAGCTCGGAAACCACAGCAACCTAGTGATTCCGGCCATGAAAGCCCTCGACAACACTCTGCTTTAATGTTTGCAAGTAATTTGTATGTATTTAGACTTCTTTTGTTTAAAAAGAGGTTTATATTGAGGAACTAGATCCAGCTAATATTTAATGGCTTTGCAAGGAATTAATAATAATAGAGCAGTATACAAATAAAGTTTTATTCTATCTCCCTGAAGGGACTCAGGGCGGTTTCCAACATAGAAAAACATTCAATTACCAACACAAAAACATATAACACAACCATAATAAAACATCGGCATAATTACTATGACACAACATACTCATACAGAATTAAAAACCATTAAGCTAAAAATACCATCCACTAGAGGGTGCAATGGCCCTTCCTATTAATTATACTAGGAAATCACTTTTTTAAAACCTTTGAGAATGATGGAAGCAAAGAAAGGCGGCACAGATTCAGATTTAATACCTTTGGTGCTAGAAAAGCAGTGAAGAGAAACTGACCCTTTTGAAGTGTCTTGAGACCTCTGCATAGTAGTTGATGTTAGTTGTTTACACATTGCAAGGATAGGTCTGCAACTGATCTTGCAAAGTGAAGTACTTCCTTCAGCAAGTAGACTGCTAACTAGTTGAGCTAAACTGACCAGGCTTTCTCAGAATTCACCCCGGCCTACTTGAATGCCTTTTAAAACATCAGCCCAGCAGATACACATGAATAACGTGCAAAACTTCTTGGAGGAGTTTTTTCAGATGGTGGTGGTCTCCATCTTGAGTAGACCACATACTTTCACTTGAGGTCATTTTGAATCACAGGAAGGGACTGGCAATTATTAAGTCGAAAATGGAAGGAATCAATTACGATTTGAATGGAGAGTAAGAGGGAGAGTCAGATTCCGAATTAGGGTTTATGGACTGTTGCAACCAAATGTAGCTCTGGATTTCAGAGCCACTGAAACCGTGACACTGTCTACTGTAAAAGGCGAAAGATTCCATGATGCCCAAAAGCAAATGCTAAAATGTTTGTTCATGTACCTTCATTTATTAGCCAATTTCAAAGGTGACTAGCATTTGACTTCTTCATAACCCTTTGTTGGGAGAGATGTTAAACAAATCAGAGCAGCATGTAGGAGATGAAAGAAAAAAGTGACTGTATTTGAACCATGTAATTTGCATCTGGTCTTACAGTAAGGGTGAGGAAGTTGCAGGCATTCAGATGAGGCTGTACCAGGAACTGAGATGGTTTCTGGTATCTTCACCTAGAACTGCTGCTGGGAAGAATAAAAATAGTGACTGCCACATGTTTTAGAATAACATCCACCTATTGCCAAAATTTTCCCCATCCTTAGCAGAACATGGGTTCCTTGATAGTGAAGACTAGAATTAAAGCAATTTTTTGTGTTTGTAAGGTTGGCAAGAATTGTAGGTTGTGCACTAGATAAAAGTAATCAGTAGAAGCCAAAGTGAATAAAGTTGTAGAATAAAGTTCATATTTCATTTTCAAAGTTTAAAATAGGCTCTTGGCCCTGTTTACAATTGCAAAATTGTATTTCCAAAAAACTTGTCTAGATATTTAAAGGTACGTTAAATAGGGGAATGGGGATGCATGCTCCATACTTCATTCAGTCTCCCAGTTTTCAGGGGGGAAGTATGCCGTGGAAACAATTTACATTAGTTGACATCATTCAAAAGCTCTGTAGTTGTGATGCCTCAAAAACACAATTCCCGGTCTTGGGGAGCTTTATAGTTGCATGCACTTAAACACATCTCCCTTTCCTGTTTAGACATTTGCAGTCAAAACATGGAGACTGGCAGGAGCTGGACTGGAACAATTTTCTAATCTCAAATACAAAGCGGTATTATATCCTGAGTTCACATCAAGACTGTCACTTCCAGTCACATTTAATGCCACCTAATTCATAGCCTAATGGAATTGAGCCTCATATTTCTCTTTAAGAAAATTTTAAACCGTCGTTATATCCTCCTTTGAAAATATGCATAAGTTGGTTTACAAAGATCAGTAGTAATATCCCTGCCCAAAAGCCTAATATCTAAAGTAAAGAAAAATATATTGTAATGTGGTGGTGGAGAATCAAACTCTGGCATTAGTTGTTTCAGCGATAAGATAGATTGGTCAAGGGGGTGGGGGTGGGAAATAGCTGCAGATTGTGTCTTAGCAAAGTTAGATGGCCCTGCATTCCTCCTTTTCTTCTGGAATTACCTGATGGAATGAATGGCCACTACCAGGTGGAGATTGATAGAAGGAAGAAGGTGATAGAATGGCTTTTTAAAAGAGTTGATGGCTACTCAAAGTGCCTGACTTCAGCAGGCATCTGGCATATTTTATTGATTATAAACTCTTCTGGATTTAGGCAGGTCTTTGTAACCGTAGAAACAGAATTTTCTTTAATTTTTGCTTGCATCTTTGGGGAAAGCTGACAGAAGAGGAGCAACCAGTCTTAAATTATTGAAAAAACTAAAAAGCATGTCTTTCATGGCTGCCTCTTTTCTAATTGGGGTGATAAATAATGCATATGAACAAAACATTTGAGCCTTGCAAACAGCTACATTTCCTATGAAAGACCTTGAAAGACCTTCACTTATGATGGATTTTCAGAAGGCTGTCTAGACTACAACTATCCATAAAAGGTAGAGAAGAGGGTTTCTGTTGTCCTCCTGAGGCAAGGCTCCTATGCTTTTAACAGCTGCACGGCAAACGGAAATCCAGCAGATAGGACTTATTCCAGCTACTGCTAAGGAGGGGGGAAGTTTCAGCTGCAAAATCCCAGCTTGAAGGAAATAAATAGAACAACCTTTATTCAGAACAATGTTTGTAAATACCATTCCAAATCTTTATGCTAAAAATAGTTATTTAAAATACTCCAGTTTCTAGCTCTATATGCTGTTTCCACCTGCTGTCCTTTGTAATTCATTCTACAACTGCTACTTCTCAAAAACTTTTCTGTAATAAGATGGATGGGATTCTCCACAAGCCTCTTCCTCCAAATTTAATTAATACAAGTTTGGAAAGTTCCAATATTGCTTTAGCTCAAAGGTGATCAGATTCCTTCCCCGCCATCCTCAGTTATAAAATACAGCTCCCATGATCCCTCGTGACTGACTGGTGATTAGGGCTGATGGGAGTTGTAGTCCAACAGTGTTTGGCAACGTGTACAGAGAGAAAGAGAGCTACTATAATAATCAGTACAGAAGAAGTGAATATGACAAGAAAAAAGGAAGAACAAGAAAAGCTTCCACAAGATCTGAGAAACCAAAGGGAAAGTTAAACCAAAAGTAGGGGAAACAAGCCGGTGGAAACAATAAACTGAAGAACTATATGGAAGAGATGAAAATGTGATGTATTCATTCAAGGAAGAACTGTTTGGAGATGAACCTACAGTTTTAGAAAGTGAAGTAGAATTTGCACTCAGGGCATTTGAGAGTAAAACATCATCTCTAAAGAACACCACAAGCCTTGTACAGCCTTCACTTTGCCAGAATAAGTCTGAAATAGATGTTTTTAAAATTAATATTTGCATCTGTTACAGAATATAGTATGATGCCTTGGATTATGAATTTCTTGATGATTTAAGCTTAAACATGTTTGTGTCATTCATGATCTGAATAGGCTTCCAAAGTAGCATGCATGCAGCCAATGAAGCAAGACAGTCCGTGACTATATATTTAAAAGCCCCGGTGGCCAAGTGTGTTAAAGCACTGAGCTGCTGAACTTGTGGACCAAAAGGTCCCAGGTTCAAATCCCGGGAGCGGAATGAGCGCCCGCTGTTAGCCCCAGCTCCTGCCAACCTAGCAGTTTGAAAACATGCAAATGTGAGTAGATCAATAGGTACCGCTCCGGCGGGAAGGTAACATTGGCGCTCCATGCAGTCATGCCGGCCACATGACCTGGAGGTGTCTATGGACAACGCCGGCTCATTGGCTTAGAAATGGAGATGAGCACCAACCCCCAAAGTCGGTCACGACTGGACTTAATGTCAGGGGAAACCTTTACCTTTACCTAACATGAACAGGTGGGAATGATGATGAAAACTCAGGCTTAAGCACCTGTTCTTAAAAGTTAAATAATTCATGTAGAGATACTTTCTCATTTTTAAAAAAATCCTGAGAAGCTTTTACTGATTGAATCTTAGTCTGTATCAGTGGCAGGCAACTATGTATCCAAACTCCTAATTTGTGTAAGGACATCACTGTGCACGGGAAGTTCAACCGATTTCTTCAATGTTTGCTACAATTTCTAAAAACAATGTCTGTTTTACATTTCAATTTCTGATCTTCTGTATGAACGGGGTATGTTTCTGTGTGGGGAGTAGTAACCAAAGAGATGGCTGTCTATCATGGCAGCTGAAGGCCAGTCCCATTGCCTTCTCTGTCTTCCCGGAGAGCATTGCCCATGGAGGGGAATGAGCACAATGGAGTGCAGTGAAATAGTCATTCAAGCGTGTTAATCTGTGCGTCAGGTCGCTGAATGGGAACAAGGCACACATTGTTCCTCCAGGGGACAAGAAGAGCTCGGAAAGAGTTGCAGGGAATAAAGATCAAAACCAAATCATACCCACTTGGGAAGAGAGGCAGAAAAGGAAATATAACATCCATTTCTTTTCTGTTTTAAACATCACCCTAAGGCTTGTAAACACGATTTTTTGCTTTTATCATTGGATGACATAAAGAATATATGGTTTCTACAGAGGCTTTTGCAGAATGGCATCTGTTCGGCAATGATTTTTGGGATTTGCACAAATTCACACCATTAAGGATTAACGATTTCAGGATTATTGATTCATCCCAACTAGCATGTGCAATATTCCTATCCAGTGGAACATATACCGGTATTAATTTGCAATATCAACTATGATCTTGAAGCACCATGTATAACAAATTGTGGTTTAGCTTTATTTTTACATGTGTCCAAGTTTAAATGCTAATAGTGGTAGATCCTCAGCATCATCTGAAGCCGCAGTGGTACAATGGGTTAAACGCTTGTGCTGGCTGAACTGCTGACCTGAAGGTTGGGTTGCTGACCTGAAGATTGCCAGTTTGAATCTGGGTGAGCTCCCATCTGTCAGCTCTAGCTTGCGGGGAGATGAGAGAAGCCTCCCAGCAGGGTGGTAGCACATCTGGGCATCCCCTGGGCAAATGTCTCTGTAGATGGCCAGTTAGTTCTCACACCAGAAACAACTTGCAGTATGTTCTCAAATAGCTCCTGACACAATAAAAAAACATAATCTTTCATTACTACTGCTTTTGAAAAGGACTTTGGCCCACCATTGGTATTTCAACTACTTTGCAGATTACTCTTAAATCCTACAGTGATGCACTGAAACTTAACAACCCAGTTTGGTCAGAAGTAAGCCTCACTGCATTCAATGAAAAGTAAATATATACGATTGCTATGTACATTAATTCATTTGCTACAGTAAAATAATACAAAATGCATTTATCTTAATCTGTCTAAGGTGAGTTTGGAGGAATGAAATTGGGTTATTTCTACCAAGTTCAATGAAGAACAAACAACCTTGAGTATACGTTATCAAAGCACCAACCTAGTCCTGTTTGTGCTATACACACTGTTAAAACTTGCATCTTTTGGCCATGTAAAATTTGCATGAATAAATTTTACCTTTCTTCAGATTGTGGCAAACCATTGGTCCTCCTTGTGTTACACAGATAAAACAGATTTAAGTGGATAGTTTTATCTTATGACAAACAACTATGTAAAACTGATGGAAATGGAGGAGAGGTGGAGAAAACTGAGGAAAACTTTACTGTCATTTCATCTTCTGCTTAGACCTGGTAACACTGAGCTATGGCAGTTAAAGTGTTGTTAAACTACATTAATTCTACAGTATGGATGCACCTTTGTTCAGATCCAGATTGTTACTTCTTGACCTGGATGCAAATATGCTCAACATTGTTCCATGATACAGCTCACATAGAAAATCCACTGAATCAAAAGGATTTATATGTTGTCTCACCATTCAACAATTCTTTCAAGGGGTCTACTCTAGTCGGAGCTAAGCATCAGGATTACTGCAGTGTTACTATGAAAAAGTGATTTAATGTACAAACATCTAATAGGGGAGTTAGGAATTGGGGCATACACAGAAGACCAACAAACTAGCAAGTGGAGGAAAAGTACTATTCCAAGTGTTTTAAAAGAGAAAAAATGCAATGTGGCCACAAGGTGGAGTAGAGGTTCAGTGACTGAAGTCAGGCAGGGATGGTTAAATTCAGAATTAGTGACAATCTCCCAGAGATGGGCTGGAAACACTTGAATTTTATTGCAGCTCTGAATGAGCAGGTACATGGAGCCTCAGTTTTTATTATTGTTCTTGTAATAACAATTTGTTTTAATGACTACAACTATACCTTGGACTACTAGGACTAATGTGCAGCTCAGTAGTCTATGCCAGTGTGTCTGTGTTAAATGAACAAAATAACCACCTTTAAATATGAAAATGGTACAGTTCCTGCAGACTACATAGGTGCTGTTAACCCCAGCTTCTGCCAACCTAGCAGTTCAAAAACATGCAAATGTGAGTAGATCAATAGGTACCGCTCCAGCGGGAAGGTAACGGCACTCCTTGCAGTCATGCCGGCCACGACCTTGGAGGTGTCTACGGACAACGCCGACTCTTTGGCTTAGAAATGAGCACCATCCTCCAGAGCTGGACACGACTAGACTTAATGTCAGGGGAAAACCTTTACCTTTACCTGTACCAACGGGAAAGTCACTAGAGTAGAGATGGAAACAATACAGAAACCTTAAAAATAGAATTCATGGAATTGTAGACACCCTGCATATCCCACCAAATAATGTCTAAGTTAGGAAGGTCTCTCAAACTACTTGTTTCTGAATCATGCAACAATCCTACATTGTTAAACACCAAACAAACCTGGCCTAATAGCAGTGCTGTGAGTCTCTTCACCACATATTATGTGCCTCCAAGGATATCTACATATCCATGTGAACATGTATGAAAACATATTCTGGTGGTCCTTTTCCTTCATCTCTTCAACATGGAAAGAACCATTTGTATGATGTCTGAAAAAGAAGCGAGAGTTTTCCCTGCAAATCTGGTAAGAAATAGCAATGGGGAATGTAGTTGTGAGGCCACACTTATTGGCCTCGCTTTATGCTTTATACCAGGGGCTCACCCAAAGTCTGAAATGACTTGAAGGCACAACAACAACAATCCTACTTGATTATCTCATTGGCCAGAAGCAGGCCCACCCTTCCCACTGAAATCCTGATAAGTTTACAGTATGTTGGTTAAAATTATTTTTATTTTTAAATATTGTATTGTTCTTTCCTTTACCAATATAGTAAATTAAATATTGTAAATGAATGATATGGCAATAATATAATATATTGTGTATACATAGAATATTGATAATAATATAATGTAATACAATATAATATAATATTTATTTATTTATTACAATATTTCTGCCCCACCCTTCTCACCTAACAAGGGACTCAGGGCGGCTAATAATAATAATAATACAATATAATAATATTGTATAATATAATAATATTAATTATATATTATATATTAAATGCAATATTACTAATAATATTATGGTATAATGGTATAGTACAATATAGTAATATATAATGCTAATATTGTGCTATGCTAATAATATAATATATTGTATGTACATACAACTTGTAAGCCACTCTGAGTCCCCTTTGGGGATGAGAGAGGGTGGGGTATAAATGTAGTAAATAAATAAATAAGTAATTGTTGCTGGGTTGTTTTTTTGCACTACAAATAAGACGTGCGGTGAGCATAGGAATCTGTTTGACTTTTTTTTTCAAATAATAATTCGGCCCCTCAACAATCTGAGGGACCATGAATCGGCCCTCTACTTAAAAAGTTTGAGGACCCCTGCTTTATACTGTAAGCCAGCTTTACACAACCTAATACTTTAGAAAAGTGTGGATTGGGAGCATCCATGTTGTTTGGGGATGGTGGGCATTGTAGTTCAATAGAATTAGGTTACAATGCTATTGTCAACTTGCTAGTGGGATTTTGCATGATTGAGGTGCTTCTGTATCACATGGGCTTAAGTGTTTCATTTTCCTTGGGGCAAAGTTATTAGTCATATCAGGAGCTGGAAAAGCAATTGCCTTTCTTACATGTTAAGATCTGTTTTTCCTTTGGCGACCACAACACACATTACAAGCTACGTGTGATTTACAGTCACCTATGTGTCATTGAACTACTGTGTAGGTGGAGTACATATCCTCTTCCAAAATAGATGTTGCTTTCAAGACATCTAAACTAGGGAGCATTCTATTTAAGGAAGCTTGTGCTTAAATGTGAAGTTATGTTTCCTGTATCCAAGCTGAACACTTATCAGCTGCAACATACTGAATTAGTTCAATTATTATTATCACTATCTAACACTTTAGACTTTCTCTTGCTATGCTAGGTGGCATGTAAAAATTAGGGCATGTGGGTTTATTTCCAAGACTAGAAGTTGATACAAACAACACACAAAGAAGCGAGTAGGACTGTGGGGCTGTGGCGCAGCTGGGCCGGGCTGTGGCGCAGCTGGTTAGTAGCCAGCAGCAATAATTCACTACTGACCACGAGGTCATTGGTTCGAAGCCCGGGTTGGGATTAAGCTTCCGGCTGTTAATAGCCTAGCTTGCCGCCCACCTAAGCAGTTTGAAAACAGTTGCAGCTGTGAGTAGAGAAATCTAGGTACCGCTTAATGTGGGGAGGGTAATTTAACTTAATTTACGACACCATAAAACTTCCGGCATGAGAAAGAACAATGAGGAAGTACTACCATCAAAAAGGACTGAGTGTCACAGTGGATGATGAAGTGGCAGCTCCCTCTGTGGCCAGAATTGATCATACCTTCATGAAGCCAGAAGCTGGAAAAATGTTAACTTGCCTCTATTGTCTCTATGTTGTATATCTAATAATGGCATTGAATGTTTGCGATGTTATGTGTATTGTAATCCACCCTGAGTCCCCTTTGGGGTGAGAATGGCGGAATATAAATACTGTAAATAAATAAATAGGAGGGTTAATGTGCCAAAAGTCTGTTGTACAACACAGTGGCTTACAATGGCGTTTCCAAAGAAAATATTCAACTGCCACAGCATCCTACCCAGTGCAAGATTAGTTCAGAAAATTCCACTGACTCAACAGGAAGCAATCCACATTTGATTCAAGATGTGTCCTTCATGTCAGTACAGACACCAAGAAGTATTGAATTGTTGTTTCCATCCTTTGGTGACACTAAGGCAAACCTATCTGGCTTTTCCTGGAAATATTTGTTCCAGGGAAAGGTTTCATTTCCTTCCCTTGAGACTTACTGGATGTGATTTGCCTAAGGGACTCCAATTAAGATATTTTCAAGGTAACATCTCTAGACACACTAAACAACCGATGTGGCTCCCAAAGTAGCAAGAACATTGGTAAAGTTCAGCCCTCTTTCCACGATAAAGGGATATGTCTATCTCAAGGCAGGCATCTTTGTCGATCTTGCTGTGTAATGCCTTCTTGTTTGTGACAGAACTGCTCCGTAGCTTTAACAGGAACAAAGGCAAAAGGAAGTAATTTTACTTGCAATTAACTGATGCAATAATTTTTCACGAATTGGCAGAGTCAAAGAAGAGCATGTGGAGTTCAAATCAGGAAGAATAGCATAGCTGTGATTCATAGGAATACTCTCCTGATCCCCAGGGGAATTAATACGGAGACCTCAAACAGGTTGGGCTGGAGGTTTTGTATCCGTCACAAATGCTCAAGTAAGTTTTAAGTTACTGCAATGGTAGAAATTTGGAGTCTGGTGGAATATTTCTTTGGAATATTTCCCAAATAGCTACAATCTCAAATAAGTTACATACCCTAGACCTAATTGTTAGCCCAACCTATGTTAGATCCATTAAACTGATGGGGATTTGAGAAGTTGACATTTATGTAAATTTCACTCATTTAATGTGCTTATTCCAGCTGGGACTAACAGTTGGATTTCACCTCGAGTTATGTAAATTGGTTGAACTATGTTTGTTCTTTTTGTACTTTCTGTTTGTACCTTGTTTCATGTTACCAAGCTCTGTATTCGTTGCTAATGTTCTCTTTTTATTCTGCTCTTGTTTCAGTCAGCTTTGGTATTTGATGTGTAGCTCCCTTGACATCTTCCATTTAGACATTTCCAATAAAATATTATCTCAGTATGCCCTCAGATAATCCTTTGGGTACTTTCTCTCTCTATAAGATCAATCACTTTCTGTTAGATTTCAGACATGTAAAGATACTGAAGAAAGATCACAAAGTGAGACAGATTTTGGAAAGTGATAGCAAATAGAAAAACCACAAGGCAGCCATTTTGCTTTACTTTTCCCAAGGTAAAGGTAAAGGTAAAGGTTTTCCCCTGACGTTAAGTCCAGTCGTGACCGACTCTGGGGGTTGGTGCTCATCTCCATTTCTAAGCCGAAGAGCTGGCGTTGTCCATAGACACCTCCAAGGTCATGTGGCCGGCATGACTGCATGGAGCGCCGTTACCTTCCCGCCAGAGCGGTACCTATTTATCTACTTACATTTGCATGTTTTCGAACTGCTAGGTTGGCAGGAGATTACTTTTCCCAAACATGTTTTTATTAAATCTTGCAACAGCAATCCTGTTCATTCACTTCTCTATTCTTCTTGTCTCCAGATAATACTCATGCCTTTCTCCTAGCCCAGTGGTTCTCAACCTTCCTAATGCCGCAACACCTTACATTGTGGTGACCCTCAACGATAAAATTATTTTCGTTGCTACTTCATAACTGTCATATTGCTACTGTTATGAATCGTAATGTAAATATCTGATCTGCAGGATGTATTTTCATTCACTGGACCAAATTTGGCACAAATATGCGGAACGCCCACATTTGAATACTGATGGGGCTGGGGAGGGAAGACTGATTTTGTCATTTGGGAGTTGTAGTTCACCTACAATCAAAGAGTATTCTGAACTCCACCAACGATGGAATTGAACCAAACTTGGCACACAGAACTCCCATGACCAACAGAAAATACTTTGGTTTGGCGGCCATTGACTTTGAGTTTTGGAGTTATAGTTCACCTACATCCACAGCGCACTGTGGACTCAAACAATGATGAGTATGGACCAAATTTGGCATGAATATTCAATATGCCCAAATATGAACATTGGTGGGGTTTGGGGAAAATAGACCATGACATTTGGAAGCTAGGATTTATAGAGTCAAAGAGTCCCTTGAACCCCACCAATGATAGAATTGGGCAAACTGGGCTTTTGGTGGGAGGATTTGTCATCTGTCTCAAAAAGGAAGAGAAGGACAGGCAAAGAAATATACAGCCTTCTCTGCCAAAGAGGTTCCTAAGACCATCAGAAATATGTGTTTTCTGATGGTCTTGGCAACCCCTTTGGGACCCCCTCGTGACCCCCCACCCAGGGGTCCTGACTCCAGGTTGAGAAACACTGTCCTAGGCAATGCATCTTGCTATCTAGAGCGTAGCTATACAGTCAATGGGGTAAGCCCAGGCATGGGCAAACTTTGGCCTTCCAGGTGTTTTGGACTTTAACTTCCACAATTCCTAACAGCCGGTAGGCTGTTAGGAATTGTGGGAGTTGAAGTCCAAAACACCTGGAGGGCCGAAGTTTGCCCATGCCTGGGTTAGCATAACCATTGAATTAACATGTTCCATTGATTCGGACTTACTCTGTTTAGGGATAATCATTTTAATTTGGTTTGATTCAGAGAAATTCCTTAGCTTGCCAGGATGTTGATGAAGTGTTCTGTCTAACAGAGATAAATTGATCTGTGGATGTAAATTTAAGATAGCATTTACCATAGTGTCTCAATACATGCAACTTCCTGTCCATTAAATTAGGAATAAACCTGATGCAGAATTCTACGATGAGGTCTTTAGCTGACTGACAAATTAAAGGTTTATTTAAAACAGAACACATGCAAATGTGAGTAGATCAATAGGTACCGCTCCAGCATGAAGGTAACAGCGCACCATGCAGTCATGCCGGCCACATGACCTTGGAGGTGTCTACGGACAACGGCGGCTCTTCTGCTTAGAAATGGAGATGAGCACCAACCCCTAGAGTCGAATACGACTGGACTTAACGTCAGGGGAAATCTTTATCTTTACCTAAGGTAGTACATTATTTGTGTATTGCTATATAAGAATGTTACGAGTCAATAGTTGCAATTCCAATATGTTAGAAACAATAACTGAACTACATTAGTAAAAATATACTTTTAAAAACTCCACATATCATGTGGTAACATCCGGAAATACCTGCAAGCAATAATCGACCTAGAGAGCATTGTTAGATTGCATATAGAAAATGTCAGTCAATAATTCCATTGGCAGCCTAATTTTCAGAGGATCATAACTGGTTTGCATTGAAAGGTTTGTGATGTAGAAGGAAAGTGGAACTATTCCTGAAATATTCCTTCCCCAGCTCTGAAGATAACAAGAGCCTCAGAAAGAAAATGATGGCCATTCTTCCTATATCTACTCACATTGGCATGTTTTCGAACTGCTAGGTTGGCAGAAGCTGGAGCTAACAGCAGCCGCTCACTCCACTCCCGGGATTTGAACCTGTGACCTTTCGGTCTGCAAGTTCAGCAGCTCAGTGCTTTAACACACTTCGCCATTGGGGCTCCTATGATGAATAATAATAATACTTTATTTATACCCTGCCTCCATCTCCCTGGAGGGACTCAAGATGGCTTACAAGGGTCGAACCCAGATAAAAACAGTAACAATATAAAACACATCAAATGTACAAAGACATGTGCAACTATAAAACCAGACATTTACATATACAGGTAAAATAGCAAACTTAATAACATAATTAAAGCACAAAAGTTAAAAATTGGCTGAATAAAGTGCACCGTATAAATATCAAACCTGAGGTAGGTGACAAAGTGCTACAGATTAGTGGGAGGATAACTTGAGAAGGGAATAAACCCAGTGGCTATATCGAATAAAGTGCATTCAATGAGGAAATGGTCATAAACTCTAATACTTTTGACAGGAGTCCCTAACATTTATTCACTTTGTTCTCCACCTGCATCTCTCTCTTTTCCCTGAAATTCTGTATGCTCTTGCAGATTTTCCCAGCATTATGTTCTCCAGATGTTGTAGGGCTCCAACTTTCATCATCCCTGGTCAGGGGTGGTGACTGTGTTTCTAAACTTTTGGAGAACATGAGATTGAAGATCTAAATTTGATACAAAGTTGAGTTTACTCTCTGGGACATTTCCCAGATGATAATAAACACTTTATTTATATTCCGCTCTATCTCCCCGAGGGGACTCAGAGTGGATTACAACATACTCAGATAGGCAAACCTTCAATGCCTTTATTACAGAGGAATAACAATGACATACAAACACACAGAACAAAGGTAAAGGCTTCTCCTTTCATCTCCGGCTTTCTGGAGGCAGTGCCCAACTTTCTGCTCTTGTTACATTTTCCAAGCCAAAAACCCTGTTGTCCGTAGACACCTCCTGGTCTTGTTGTTGGCATGGCTGCTTGGGCACTTTATTACCTTCTTGCTGAAGCAGTACCTATTGATCTACTCATATTTGCATGTTTTCGAACTGCTAGGTTGGCTGGAGCTAGGGCTGACAGTGGGAGTTCACCCAGACTTGCGACCTCGAGCTGCCAACCTTTAGTTTAGCAAATTCAACAGTTCAACGGTTTGACCCATTGCGCCACTGTGACCCCTTGATATCAGGAGTAAGTCTATTTATTTATTTATTTCCCTCATTTCTATCCCGCCCTTCTCACCCGAAGGGAGTCAGGGCAGCTCACAATCTGGCAAAATCCAATGCCAATATACAATACAAGTCTACCCAAAGTCTACACCAACATCACCCTGGTGTCTTTCTCAGTGTAGTTAAATGGCAAGGAGTGACTACTTTGTGATCCTTTCTGCGTTTCCTAGGCTTTTTTCCTGCATGAATTACAAACAGTTGCTTTGTCTCCCGCCCACTGGATCCTGGGTGTGCAGCTAGCTTTGTTGTTTTCTTCTTCTTTTCCTTGTTTTTCTTGTATGGAGAGCATGGAATGAGAAGTGAAATGCAATCAACCACCTCCTCAAAGTCAAGAGCAAGGCCGGATTATTATGGGTGTAATTGGAGGAAATGTTCCAGGGCGCTGCTAGGACTCACAGATATAGCCACAAGCTACTTGTACTGTGATGCTCCTGGAAAGAGGTGGAGTATTGATCTCTCGTCCACTTAGCAGCCATAACAGGATTTTCATATAGACCCAAATCATATAAATGCTAGCACTCCCGGATCATTCTTGGTTATAGGGCAGCTTTGATCTTCAAAACATGAGGAAACCCCAGGAAACCAGATGTGTCAACATCGTGAGAAACACATTGAATTTAAATTCCCTTTTAATGTGCTCCTTATTAACATGCAAACACATTATTTATTCTTTCTGATGTAATGGCTGCTCTATTCCTAGTAGATTTTGTAATAAGCTATAGCAACAGTCATATTTTAATTCTCTGGTGTTTTGGAGTTTATGTGTCAAAAGGTTTTTTTTGCCTCTGACTTAAACTGCTCAAGCACTTACGGTATCTCATTGCCATGCCCTCTGTCCTTAAGATCACAAGAAAGTTGTCTAATGAGCCCTGGGTGTTTTTTCTTCTCTAACTGTTTTAGAGATCTTTCTAATCAGCCATTTCCAGGGATTTTCACTGCTAGTATGAATATACGAATCCCCCTTAAAGGCATGCATATGAACTTCATTATTTTTATCCCACCCCATCCTCCTCATGGGCTTGGAGAAACCTTCTGGCATTGCTTTCCAGAATGAATATTACCCAGAATAGGACTGAAGGGATTGAACTCTGTCGATTGTTTTTGTCATGGTGGGCTTTGAACTTTAGACTGAACTCGGGTGAACACTGCACTCCAAAATGAGCACAGATGTTACTACAAGGACCATGATGTTCTCTTATTATTATCATTATTATATTATTATACTAGCTGTGCCCAGCCACGCGTTGCTGTAGCGTTGTCTGGTGGTGTTGGTGAGAAATTGTTGACGTAGTGGTAGTATTGAATATCTGTTGTATGGTTGTCTTTATGTTTAGTATGCTCACTGAAGTGGATTATATGGCAGCGTGGAGTCAAGATAATCCAGTTCAAAGCAGATAATATAAGATTCTAAATGGGTTATATAGCTGTGTGGAAGGGCCTTGAGTCTACACTGCCATATAATCCAGTTAAAATCTGAAAATCTGTGGAAGAGGCCTAAGTGAGGCCTAACTCTGCCTGTCCCCTGGGCTGAGTAGGTTGCTAGGAGACCAAGTGGGTGGAGCTTAGCCTTCTAAGCTAAACAATTGGAAAAAAACTATTATTCCTCTCCCTGTAATTAGGACTTTATTTTTCTTTTCTTTTTGTTGTATCAACCTAGAGCTGTGAATGATGGGTTGTGTTGTCAAATTTCGAGGTTGGGGGGCCTGTAGTTTTGTTGTTTTGTCCGCTGCCCCGATGCCATCACTCTTTTATATATATAGATTATTATAATATTACTATATTATGTTCTCTTGGAACATAATACAGCAATTTCATATATCATTTGCTAGCATGTGACATTTTGTTATGTGAACTGTGTATATCATAGCAATTTTTTTTTACTATTTGGTCATATAGAAGAGAATGCAGTTTTCAAGCCTATCTCTCTCTCATCACTAAAGATGACCTGAGATTGGTGCAAAACGTAATTTGCATTTCTGCTGGCCTGCATAGATCACAAAACCTGCCTCTCAAATCCGCTGCCTTCATTCTCCTCAGTGTATGTCACAAAACCCATCTCCCACACCTGATAGATGCTGCTCCAATGTTAGCAAATCCCTGTATGTTCCTCGCTTAAGTCATCAAAGAGCCTTGGAATTAGTTCTAAGCCAAGGTTCATAGGTATCTTAGGGACTCGCTTCTATATATAGTCCCTATGCCTGAAGGAATGTGTTTATAGATAGGCATGGTGAGTAGAACGAGGGATTGTCCTACAACAGTAACTGGGCCAGAGAGATGGCTTGGTTATATTTTTGAGCTCAAGGCACGATCCTTTTTTGTAATGTTAGATGCATTTCATTCCCCAAAATCAAGAAGTGACAATCTGGTTCCTTCCAGTTTCAGAAGAAAACTCTTAAGGACCCAAGTCATATTGGAGGTGGGTTTAGAAGTGGCTATTTGCACCCCCCAATGGTCCAACAAATCCAAAACTGGAATATTGGGGAAGTGCAGCCCCTCAGGATCCCAGGATTTCCATCAGCACAATATACTTTTCAAGAATATATGCATGTCAATCTTTATTCTTCCCATCTTCTTAAATTATCTAGAGCATCTATTCTCTTATGACTTCCTAAGAGTTTTGTAGGAGCCCCAGGAAAAGCAAATTTTAAACGTACTGGGAGACTTTCATACAAATACAATTCATCATAACCCCTAGTTGGATTGCACCCTTTCTCTGTAGCTGACAAGGGCTGATGGCTAATGCTATTGCAATTAGGAATACCATAAGGGTGTGTGTCCTATTCTGTTCCAAAACAGTGGAGGACGAGCATAATGTAATTCAACTACACCCACTGACTGTTTTCCCAATGCACCAAAACACAACATTGGAAGGAGGCATTCCTATGACAGAAAGAGTATCATTTCTCTTAATAAACCTCATTTGATCCCCAGAGCTTCTCATGGGGATTAAAAATTCATTGTGAAATTCCAAGAAGTTTTACACATAAGTGCCAGATAATGACAGCAGATGTTCAGGGAAAAAATAGTCTGGGAAAACGGCCCGTTGAAAGAGCCATTTGTCTTCTAGCTTTGCTTTGCTTTGCAGACCGTGGGCCTGAAATTATAGTGTGTTCAGGGGGAAAAAGCAAGACTTAAAATCCATTCCTAGTTAAATCTCTAAGTCTGGTGGAGAGTGCTACAAATTTTTAAAGAAAATGACACATTTCCCCCTATTTGTATCTATAGGACTAGTTTTGGAATATCATTGATCTCCTCTCTTCATCATTTTAATGCACTGTCAGCATTGCTGCTGAATGAAATGTCCAGATGCCGAAAGCAAATGTTTTCAGCTGCATTCCCCTTGAGCCAACTTATCTGGCACAGTGCTTTCATACCCAAGTTCTGCCTTGGAGACCTTTACTGAATATGAGATTATGACCTGAAAGGCAAAACCTGGGCCAGAGCTTATGCAGTTTTATAATTTTCCATGATGATTATCCAGATCCTTTGCTTTGGATCATGTTCTCAGTATTTCCAGAGTCACCTCCATTACCTCCACTGCTCATTTCCTTCTCTTTTCTTTGGGGTCCCAATGTGTTTTTATAGCATTCTGAGAAGGGTAGGCTGTATTCTGATCTCAGAACTTGGAAATTTACTTTTTAAAAGTCATTTGGTTCCATTACTTGTTAGGATGTTGGTAAAGCAATCCATTGTTATTAGTTGAGATGCTGAAAAGGGAACTTCCTGCACTGCTTGTTGCCTTTCTATTGCACCAGTGGTTCTCAACTTGTGGTCTTGTGGTCCCCAAGAACTAAAATGTGGTCCACATCCTCACCGTTACTACAGCATTGCAAAAAAAGAGTGACTGGTCTTACGGAACCCTCTTATAGTGCCGAGGCAATGGGGATGTTGGAAGGGGAGAGGCTGATTCCCTATGAAGGGCATGACAACAAACCTCCTGACTGCTGCTTCTCCTCTTCCTCTCTCCCCCTGAGCGGACCTGTTCCATGTGGCGCCTGGAAGCAGGGGCGCCTTGCTGTCTTCATTTTTAAGCATGTTCCTGGGGTTATTTGGATGCTGATTCAGAAAATTGCATTGGATAGACCACATCAGCTCTAGATTATTAAATATGGTTTTCTGTGGGTGAGCAGATGGCGACTACTGGAATATGTTCTGCATTAAAAACTAGAGTTGATATGATCTATCCAATGTAATTTTCTAAATCAGCACCCCAGATAACCAAATTGAATCTAAAGTTGACCAAAACTCATTTGTAGCCCTTTCGGTACTAATGTTGGAGAGTGGTCCCTGGTCAAAAAAGTTTTGGAACCACTGTATTACATGTATTATTTGTGCTAGTTCTGCTGTGCTGGCTTCAGTTTAGGTAAGAGTGAAAATTCTATATAAAAAGCATAATTTTACTTAAAGATCTTTGAAAGAGAAGATTTTTCTGCCTTCCAGCCTAATTAAATTGTAACGTGCTGTGATGAAAAGCCAAGCAGTGACCCCGTCATTCTGGCGATATGGGTGTTTTTATGTGAGTCACTCGTAGCCCCGTGGGACATATATATTCTTCAGTTGAAACAGCAGATGAAGTCAGCTGCCAACTCTCTGTCTTGCCAATGTGTATGTATGTGTGTGTGTGTGTGTGTGTCTGCTTGTGTACACCTTTTTGTTGGATTCCAGTTGCATGACTTGCTGACTTGTGAACAAAAGTGGAATCCAAGAGAGAGAGATGTGCTGGGAGGCCATGCTGTCCAGTATATAATATTTATATTTTGAAACCTGGGTAACAAGGGAAAGGGGGAAAAAGATAGGCATTCATTCTGTTTACTCTTTGAGTTCTGTGACTTTATTTGCAGGAATCTGGAAGTCGACTTTGTCTTTCCGGCAGATGGCAATAAGTCATAATGGATGAGCAGGACAAAAGGAATGTTCTGATGATGTGGAACATTACCATGAAACCAGGAGCTCCCATTGCTGTAATGGGGAGAAAGCGCTATGTTCCAAGAGAAACTGTGACATAGAAACAATAAATAATTGATTGTGAAAAAGTATTGGAGCCATGCGTGCAGGGGAGGGAGGAATGCATAATTCATCTCTAATCCTCTTGTTGGTGGGATTTGCACTAGACACGCTTCTTTGTCTTTTTGGCCTTTAAAAGATGAGAGGAGATGGAAACATAGCACTGCATTATTAAGATTATTTGTCGGGGATCTAAAGAACCTGAAAAACATGGCTAACCTTGTTAACTGGTATTTGCTGTTGTTTTAAGGCCATCTGTTTGGGTTTGGGAAGATGTGGTTTAAGATGGGATATGAGGAAAAATTACAAAAATGAATCTTGGATGTATTTTGCTAAATTATGCCTGTACTTTGGCACTTTTCAGGGAGATGCGTTTCCTCCATGGTGCGCTACATATCATTTATTGATTTATGCTGCATTTAGTTAATTTTAGATTATTTGTAGGATACCCAATAGCAACACTTCTTTTAGAAGGAGAGCAGAGGAATGGGCAGCTTGCGTTCTTCTCGTTGTTGCAGTGCAACTCCCATCACTTCACATCATTTGTAATTGCTGCCAATGTGTGGGAGTCATAGTCCAACAATATCTGGAAGGACTGATATTACATCCTTATTGTAGAGCAACAAAACTAGAAACATTTTCAGTAGCAGACATGGATCCACAACCTGTTTCCTGAACAGTAAACAAAGAAGTAAAAATTCTAGATGTTCAAGATGCAATGAAAAACCAGAAGTGGTTCACTGTGTTACCACTATATCCTGGCCTGACCTTGGTGTGTTTCTATGTGTTGTATCATTGTTTTATTAAAACACACATTTAGAGAAAAGCCATGGCAGACTGTGGTTTACTGGTTTTGATACAGGAAACACTTTTAAGGTGTCGTGATGAATACGGTCATAAGAACGGTGCACTCCAAATGTACCACGTCTGGGCTGATTTGCTTCCATCTGTTCTCTTTCATATTTCTGGCCAGCTGACCTCTGCATATTTAGAGCATGATAACTCGATTAAGTACAATACCGGGCAACACAGCTGGGTTCTGGCAGAGGCAGCAGAAAAGGAACAATAAATTTAGTTTGGGAATAATACCGTATTTCTTCGATTCTAAGACACTATCAATTGAAAGATGTGCACTAATTTCAGTGCCACCAAAAGAAAAAAAATCTATATATGAAAGCACCTGTGATTTGAAGATGCATCCTATTTTTAGAGATGTTTATATGGGGAAAAGTGTATCTTAGAATAAATGAAATACAGTAACATTGCTTGCAACATAAACCAGTAGCACATGGAGCTTTTTGTTCACTGGCCTGACATCATCAGGTTGAGCTGCTTGAACAAGCACATATTTCAAATAAATATTTTTCATTTTGAATAAATATCAATTGGGCTGGACCCAATTATTTAAGGTTAAAATTTGCTGCAGCAAATCTAGCAAAAAGCTTTATAGCATCTTTAAATCATAGCTGACTTATTACAGCATTAAAGTAGCCAGCTATTATGGCTTTAAAGGGCATGTCACCAGATGAAAAACCTTCATCACAGGAAAAGTGGATGTGTGACTCACCAGATGTTGTTGGACTGGATCACCAACCATTTGCTATCCTGTCTAGAGCAATGGGATTTGCAGTCATCTTAATGGACCACATGTTCCCTCCTCCTGCTTCATTAGATCAAAACAAGGGCCACAACAATCAGTAGTGGTTTGAACATTGGATTAGGTTTGAATCTCTGCTAAACTGTGGAAACCTATTGGTTGACTATGAACAAGTCATTTTTAGGCTCAGAAGGTGGCAAAATCACCCCCCTTCTGGACAAATCTAGCACAAGAAAACGAAATGATAGCGTCACCATAAGTCAGAAATGACTTGAAGGCAAATAACATCAAGAAAACCAGAGCAAAGTATTGACAACAAGTATCATCAACAGTAAGGTGGAGGACCAAGTATTGGGTTGTGGGGAGAGAATGCCTCCTTGGCTTGGCCATGATATGACAAAGCCAGCTAGTGCTGCTACTGGTCTAATTGGTAAACCAACAAGATGAGGGTTATTGGATCAATTGCTGAAGCAGTCTATATGCATCCCATTAAATCTGTGGGCTTATTCTAGTTGGGATTTAGAATCTAATTTAATAGAGTTTAATAGTTTTTAATTGATGTGGTATTGTTGTAATGTTTATTGATGTTATTTTTTTATTGAATGTGTTCTGGGCAATGTAAATTGCAGATTGTTGTAAGCCACCCTGAGTCCCTATGGGTGGGAAGGGCGGGGTAAAAGTGATGTAAATAATAAATAAATCTCTCCACATGGAGCATTTTTGCCCCATTTTGCAGCTTTTAATTAGTGCAAGGACGAAGCCTACCATGTGCCATCACACGGCGTACGGCAGGCCCCACCCACATTCCTCCCAAAGTGAAGGAGAAGCTCTGACAACCACTTTCTCCTCCACTATGGGGAGGAAAGTTAAGTTTGGGTAGCTTCAATGGAGCTACCTGCACTTTCCTGCCCTTTTTGCCGTGTGATGGGACAAAGGACAGCGGGGCAATGCACATTGCCGCCCTTTCTGCCACCTACCATCTGATGCCAAAGCACCCTTTCCCATCTCCTCCATGTGATGACGGAGGGTGCAAGGATGCCATGAACCACACCATACACCTTCCCTTTCTCTGGCAATTGTCAGCGCAACGGCACGGCCCAAAAGGGCAGTGTGAAGAGGTCCTCAGGCAAGTGTCCTTGTCAACAATAACCCTGGCCAACACACATTTTGGTACCTCAACTGTTAGTCCTGTTTCCTATTAGGGGGTTAGGTTTTAGCACATCTGGTAAATCACCAGCAGTAATAAGATCAATCAACCAAAAGGTGGCCAGTTTGAAGTCTGGTCGGGGTGAGCACCCAACTGTCAAGTCCAGCTTACTATTTACCTAAGCAGTTCAAAAACAGCTTAGAGATGTAAGTAGAGAAATTAGGTATCGCTAATTAAGCGGGGGAGGTATTTTACGACACCATAAATGCCAGGACCGAAAGGAAGGAGGAAGTCCTAATGGCTCTTCGTCATAGAGAATGGAGCAACAGCACCCCCCCCCCCAATGGCTGAATCCAAGCATATCCTCCAAGGCATCAAAGCTGGACCTCAACACAACATACCACTTTTCTGTCTGTTCTGTCTGTCTGTCCAAACAGCATTGAATGTTATGTATATTGTGATCCGTCTTGAGTCCCCTTGGAGAGAGAGGGCAGCATATAAATAAAGTGTTATAATATTATTATTTCTGAGTATACTTGACCTGCTGATTTCAAAAATGGCACCAGTTTCCCCCTATCAGCTCTAATTTTTGAGATACAGGACATATACCTATACCAGTCACCATCTACTCATCCATAGAAAATCATGATAACCACATCTAAGGAATTAGAGCTGATGTGGTCTATTCAATGCAATATTCTGATTCAGGGCCCCAAATAACACCAGGAACACTACTAAGAACCAAGACACCAAGAATACTTCTTTTGGTTGGTTTGTATAATAGGAGATCATGTTTTCATGGGAACTTTTGGTATGGCTTTTGATTCAAGAACTGATGACATTTTTATATCTAAATAATCAACACATTATTTTATGTTAAGCACTTTACTTTTGAGAAAAGTATTTTTAAATTTTGGGGGATTGTAAAATGCTTATTGGTCAAGTAGTAAACAAGAATGAAGAAGACTCGAGTCCCTGCACATTTATTTTACTGATTCCAAAAGTATTTGAGAGATTACAGGGAGAGGGACACTATAAATACATAAGCTGGCAGGGGGAAGATATTCCTCTATGTGAGAAATTGTCTCTTCTCACCTGGTAATAATAATGATAAAATGTGGTCAGAAAGTTCAGCCAGCTGTGTGGCCTAGTGGGAATGAACATCCACAGGTGCCTGTGAAATATTTACAAAAGATCTTCTCCTCCCCTCTGGCACCAGAGCTGCTTAGCTTTATCTTTTCTAGGTTTACAAACAGTGTTAAGACAGCAACCATGAGCAAGTCTCAGCTGGACAGAATTTTTAACAACTGCCCTTGTTTAGCAGCCAGCAGATTTGGACAGAACGATCCTTTCCCTTTTCTTTGGCACCTTGCCTCCTGCATAATCTTTCTTCCAGATAGTTAACTATTTTGATGTCTTGTGCTCAAAAGCCATAAACCTGGTGTCTTCTTTGTTTGAACAGAGCTTGGAATAATTATTTTGGAGCTACTACATTTCCCATGATCTCCCAGCCAGCATGATCAAAAGCCAGGTTTCTGGGAGTTGTAGTCCAAAGCACAACTTTCCTTAGGTCTACTTCAAAGCAATATTTTAGTACAGATGTCTACTAATGTGGTTTCATGTGGAAATATTCTAAGATATGGAACCGGGTTCCAGACTCAAACTAAATCTAGTATAAAAGGAAAGACAATACAGCGCTGAAGACAAGATATTACTGTGTGGGGCTGAAACACTGATCAGAATTGCTAAAACACACACTTTTGAAGGGACCATAAGCCAGAAAATAGTAAACTTTTGCCTATGTAGCTTTGCCTCTGCATATGCCCCTCCCTTCCTGTGAGCTGGTGCCTTTCTCCAGGAAGTTCTAAAGAGAGAAGAAAGCGCAGAGTAAACAAGTGAGGTCACAGGTATCATTTATGCCAAGTAGGTGTGGAAGGTGAGAAAGACCCTCAGCCATTGGTCAATTTTAGATAAGCCAAAGGTATATATTCTTTGTTTGCTACGCACATGTTGCGATGACAATTTGCATAGTACAGACTCATTGAGAGTGGGTGCCTATGGCTGTTTGCCTTATCATCAGCTGTGATAACAATAAAAGGCTTGTTTTATTGCTCTCTTGGAATTCTCTCCTTTACTTCCCCTAGTCTCTAACACTTTAATATACAGTAGAGTCTCACTTATCCAACACTCACTTATCCAATGTTCTGGATTATCCAACGCATTTTTGTAATCAATGTTTTCAATATATCGTGATATTTTGGTGCTAAATTTGTAAATACAGTAATTACTACATAGCATTAATGTGTAATGAACTACTTTTTTGTCAAATTTGTTGTATAACATGATGTTTTGGTGCTTAATTTGTAAAATCATAACCTAATTTGATGTTTAATAGGCTTTTCCTTAATCCCTCCTTATTATCCAAGATATTCGCTTATCCAAGCTTCTGCCGGCCCATTTAGCTTGGATAAGTGAGACTCTACTGTATAGTAATATTGCATAATCCACATGTGCTGTGTACGTGCATAGTACAGGGCAATCAATAACAACACATTATTCCAATATCTCACTCTGAACAGAACTGCTTTTGCTTTGAGGGACATTGTCAACCATCCTGCTTCCTTAATAAATATTTTCTCTACTCAGAAAGTAGTAGGGCCTCTTTCCTGTTTGAATGTGAGGAAGAAAGCCATTTTTATTTACACAAGTGACCAAGTCAGAAGAACAAAGAAACCTGGTGGAGGAAAGAGAGGCAAGATAAATTATACATCAGAGCTTATGATCACATCAAAGTGAATTATGCATCACAGCTATGATAAGTAGAACTCCTGCAGGGGATCCTCTAATTTGTAGTGTTTTCGTGTGCCGCTGATGGAGAGCCATCACATAACTCGCAGCTTGTGATGTGCAGCCGTAACAGAGCTTAAGGCTGGTTACGAATGTAAGTACAAAGACATGGCCCAATCGGTTGGGGCCACCAAGATCCAGAAGGGCTGCTTTGCCAGAACTGCACAAAAGACATAGAGCCAAGAGCAGCAGTGTGGCTGATAGTCATAAGTTCATAAGTGTTCATAGTCCAAAGCAAACATCTGACCCAATTTTATATGAATGAGTCAAAAGGATAGATCAGCTATGGGCAAACTTTGGCCCTCCAGGTGTTTTGGACTTCAACTCTCACAATTCCTAACAGCCGGTAGGCTGTTAGGAATTGTGGGAGTTGAAGTCCAAAACACCTGGAGGGCCCAAGTTTTCCCATGCATGGGATAGACAGGTCTTTCAATGCTCAATTTGTAGAAATAAAAACAAATTATTATTAGATGAAAAACACCTTCCTGTTTAAAAATATCAAAACGGTGTTATCATAACATCTGCTGGCCAAAGGATCTAAAACCATTTTTTCTTCTTTCGACAATATATATTTTCAAAAACTGCTCAGACAGACTAAGATCTTTCCAAGATTATGAGGAAAACAACACACCAACAGAAGCAGATCGGGGAAGGAAACCTAATGATGTCAGTCTTTGAAAGGCAGTTCTTCTCATACTTGATTTAGATCTGGAAGGACATTTTCCCAGTTGAAAAGAACAATTGTACCCTTTGCTTGTTTTGACCACTTCTTTCAACATCTGCTTATGTGGAGTTCAAGTGAAGCTTGATTTTGGAAACAATTTGAGGATTATGGCCTCAAGTGACACAGAATTGGCTGGTTAATTAGCTACAGTAGAGTCTCACTTATCCAAGACTCGCTTATCCAAGATTCTGGATTATCCAATGCATTTTTGTAGTCAATGTTTTCAATATATCGTGATATTTTTGGTGCTAAATTCATAAATACAGTAATTACAACATAACATTACTGCGTATTGAACTACTTTTTCTGTCAAATTTGTTGTATAACATGTTTTGGTGCTTAATTTGTAAAATTATAACCTAATTTGATCTTTAATAGGCTTTTCTTTAATCCCTCCTTATTATCCCACATATTCGCTTATCCAAGGTTCTGGCAGCCCGTTTAGCTTGGATAAGTGAGACTCTACTGTACTTCATGTGCAATGCTTTCCCATAATTTTAGTAACACAAGATTGCTGGTTTGCCAGGTAATTCATAAGTGTCCTTCCACACGCACACACATACTTCCTTACTTTACTTTAATTTCATTCTATCCCACCTTTTCTTCTGAAATAGTGATTCAATGCAGCTAACTGTAACATGACACAATATAATTTTGTATAACATTGGTAGTTTTAAGGAACCGCGGTGTAAACGCTTGTGGTGTAAACTCTTGGATTAAACTCTTGTGCTGGCTGAACTGCTGACCTGAAGGTTGCCGGTTCAAATCCGTGAGATGGGGTGAGCTCCATCTGTTAGCTCTAGCTTGCAGGGGCATGAGAGAAGCCTCCCAGCTAACACATCTGGGTGTCCCCTAGGCAATGTCTCTGTAGACCAGCGGTTCCCAATATTTTTTTGACCAGAGACCACTACTTGATCAAGGACCACTTTGACCAGGGACCACTCTCCAACATTAGTACCAAAATATTTACGAATCAGTTTTTGGTCAACTTTAGATTTGGTTAGATTATTTGGGGTGCTCATTCAGACAACTGCATTGCATAGACCACATCAGGTCTGGTTTCTGATACAGAACATATGCCATCCAGTAGTTACAATCTGCTCGCCCACAGAAAACCATATTTAATAATCTAGTGCTGATGTGGTCTATCCAATGCAATGGTCAGCTCTGTGGAAAGGAAAGGAAATAAAATAAATAAACAGAAAGTATGTTCGTGGTACGGATTTTGGTCCTCTCAGCCCACTGCTGAGCCATGGCCCACAGGTTGAGAACCACTTCTGTAGGTGGCCATTTCTCTCACATTAGAAGCGACTTGCAGTATATTCTCAAGTTGCTTCTGAAACTATTGAAAATTGGTTGTTTTGTATAGCACAAGTCTAAGCACATACCCTACATTTTCTAGTACGTTTCTGTAGCAAACAAATAGCTTGCAGGAAAACACAGGAGCACCTTAGATGGCTTCTGCTGTTTCTACAGCACACCAAGAAGTAAACCAGTTTCATCAAATAAAAATTGCTTTATTTCCTGTGCTTTTTATCAGTCGGGCTAATAATGGCTGCAAGGTTTGCTGTTTACTGTGCTGCTGATTCAGCACAGAAAGGTTGGGATGGCTAATACTGTACAAACAAAACTTCCTACACTGCACTTCTGTGGCATTTTCCCCTTTCAGAATTTCAAAGTACTTATGTAAATAGTGTATATGAAGAAGGTAAGCAAAACCAGTTCCACAACAGGGGAGTAGCCCAAATCATTCTGATTAGTGTGAGAATTGAAAAAAAAGAAAGTCTGCTAAAGATTTAACAAAACTTTTTTGAAGGGAGAGGGTTAATGCTGTGCATCTATACCAGGCATGGGCAAACTTTGACCCTCCAGGTGTTTTGGACTTCAACTCCCACAATTCCTAACCGCCGGTAGGCGGTTAGGAATTGTGGGAGTTGAAGTCCAAAACACCTGGAGGGTCAAAGTTTGCCCATGCCTGATCTATACCAATATCCACATAATATTTTGCAAACGATTTTGGATGAGAAGAGAATCAACAATTTGTGAACTCAAAGGCTTTGCCACTCATTCAGTGGTTAACTCCAGCCCAAACTTTGGTACTTATTAACCAAATATTTGCAATGGGTGGCACCTTTCAAACTTTGTACAGGTGTGTGTGTGTGTATACACACTTATAAGCTATGTTCTTCTGCATCCAAGCTTATTAGCTATGACAGCCTTTGCTCCTGCCATTACTATGTAGACATGCAGATAAGTGTGAGTCGCCAAGCACATTTTAGCATGACATTTAGGATACGGATCAGCTCATGCACACCTGTGCCGTCCGCCGGACAATAAAAAACTATAAAACTGAAACGTGCTGTCCTTTATCCGGGCGAACTGCAAATCCCTATAAGCTGTCCTATAGATATTGAACGACTGAGTCTGGATAACTTCAAAAAAGGATGTTTATTCATACAAGGTTGTAAACCTGGCACAGATCTTAAAGTTGCAGAAAATGAAACAAATTTCTATAGGTTTTAGGTACAGAATTATCCCTGGTTCCAGAAAGCAAAGGTGATTATAAAACCACTATACCCTAATCACGCTGCCTATATTAGAAGGAGAAACTCTTTCCTTCCCTATCTTTACAGCAAAGATTAGTTCTAGAAGCGACAGAATAACCCTGCTCCTCTAACTAGATTTCCTATTCCAGATCAGTATAATTCAATACTTATCTAATTTGGATAGGCTTAGATTGGCCTGGTTTTGAGGATGATTTGTCCCAGTTAGCTTTGCACAGCTCCAGCACGTTGGAAGACTATAGCCAGAATGAAGCTCCAAAATGGAGACTAGACCCTGGTAAAAAGGGCGGTCCTAAGATGTTGCACTCTTTGACCAATCACTGCAAAGAAAACTGCAGCCAGCTCTTGCAGATTCCAAGCCACTTTTCCTAGGCTTTTGCAGCCAGAGGCTCAAACAAAATGTAAAGGAGGGAAAACAAACAAACGACCAATAGGTAAGGCAAACCATCGTCCTGGGGGACGGAACAACACCTAAGGTACCATTTATCTGACAAATCTCCAGACAATCTCCAGTTTTCTTTCTCTCTTGTATTCCTGGCTTTTTGCAAATATTTATCTAGCCACATTCATTGAATGTGGCAGTAATAACTTGCAGCAATAACTGACCCAATGCCCACCTCAGATTGTGCCAGGATGTTTAATGCCAGCAAATGAAATGGACACAAAACCCTAGAGCAGACCTTTTCAAACATTTCATATTGGTGAAACACTTTTTAGACATGCGATGCAGTAATTCAGTTTTACTATCAAACAGGAGGTACACACTACTTACTTTACTTACTTAGGCGATCCCTCATTGCCCGAGTATGATGGCTTTCCAAGTGTAGTGTCTTGGTGGTGGATACATAGGTGACTGTGGTTGGTTTGGTTTTATTTTTCTTGGAAGATGCCTGTGCTTGAGTTTTTTTTATGTGTGGAAGTCGGTGCACAACTGATCAGCACACAGTCTTCAGAGAGGGTGGTTAACACGACAACGGCGGCTTCTCAATCTGTTGTAGCCACCTTCCATCTTCACAGCTGTTGTAACGTGTACCATGTTGTCTTCCACCTGATTCTCCATTGAGGTCTTCAGGTCTTCAGATTGTGTTTGGTCTGGAGTACATGACTCCAACGGTTACGTCCGCAGGTTCATTGGAACACGCAAGCCCCCTCACCATGACAAGGTGACAATCCATCGAGGGGGATGTGTACACATACATAGATTTTAATAACTAAATGTATGGGGACACAACACATCTCATGAAAACCTTTTAAAATATATGATTTATTGCTTATTTCATATAAACTCAGAGGCTTCTTGTTATGTTTGCACAACACACACAGCAGCTGACACACTAACATTTTGCGACACACAGTCTGCAAAGCTCTGCTCTACAGTGCTGTAAGTGTGAACTAAGATGAATTGGATATATGCATGGGAAAAAATATGCGAAGAATTTTCATGGGATGCAATGGGAGTTCTAGAGGAGATGGAAGCAGGAGACACTTCTTACCATAAGCTTCTGGAACTAAAACTGGGAAATCAAGACTCTGATTGGGACTTTGCCTGGGTATCTGTTCTTTACCTGACACTGGAACCCCTAGTAGTGCAGTGGGTTAAACCTTTGTGCTGGCAGGACTGCTGACTTGAAGGTTGAGTTGCTGATCTGAAGGTTGCCATTTCGAATCCAACCCAGGGAGAGCGCGGATGAGCTCCCTCTGTCAGCTCCAGCTCCATACAGGGACATGAGAGAAACCTTTCACAAGGTTGGTAAAAACATCAAAAAATCTGGGCATCCCCTGGGCAACGTCCTTGCAGACAGCCAATTCTCTCACACCAGAAGCGACTTGCAGTTTCTCAAGTTGTTCCTGACACACACACACACACACACGAAACCTGACACTGACTTGTTTTGGTTCTGGCTCTGAATGATTTCTGGATTTCCCTCAATGGTTGCCTATAGTTGAACCTTGGCTCTCATAACATGAAGTCTTGTAGATTAGAACTTCTCACTAGATAAGTTAATTGCATGACATAACTGAATGGGTGGTGCCTACAGCAGTGATGGTTGATGACATCATTTGAGTGCTAAATCTACTCCAAATATCAGCCTGAACGTTAATGCAGCCATTCAAGGTGCTGTGCCAATTCTGGGTTCAACACCTTGGGTTGCTGCTTTAAATTCTGCATTAAGACTCTGGTTTCAAACATAGCAGTGCTGAGCTCCATATCTTCTCCTCTGACATCCTATCTCTTCTATTCAATGAGGCGGAAGAGGAAATTATTCCAAAGGGATAGTCTAGGGCCTGAGATATCCTAGAAGAAGTTTAAACATAAGCTAAAAGCATTCTTCTGATAGCCAAAGGGAAACAAAGTAGTTTACATTTTTTTCAATGAAAATTACATGAGAATACTTTTTGTGTGTGCTGTTCAAGAGAACCTAGAGGAGGAGATAGTTTTATTGTTTATGTATGGAGCAGCAGCATAAATATTGATCTAAAGCAGTGTGAAGGATGTAGCTGCCAAGGAACTGAGCAAAGAAGCAAACGGAAAAGGTGTTGTCTCTTTCAATGCTCATGGTGATACATAATGCTTAATTAACAACAGCAAAGACTGCAGTCCATGCAACTTACTTAGGAATAAACATTACTGAATTCCCTGGATAGCCTTGCATCAGGCCTCAAAAACGTACGGCCAAGCCTTTCTTATTGGGGAAACATGATCACAGGGACAAACAGAATTATCTTTGAGCAGCATGTTACTATTAGTTACAAAACACTGATTCACTTCTTGGCTTTAGGAATAACATCTTGGTAAATAGTTCGGAAATAACCAATTCACAGCAACTTCAGGGGTGCCTGTTTTATAGCTCGATGCTGTTTTTGTGTTTTCAGTTGATTTAAAATGACACTTCCTACTTTTCTGGCTCAGGGGTGGGATATGTGTCACAATACAGGCAACAGCTTGTTAAAACCCACTGAAAGACACAGTGCATTTAGGAGGCCAAAGATGATAAACCAAGTGATTAAAAGGTGGTGCCATTTCATGGCTATCTGACCACCAGTTCCTGAATAGAGCTCATATAGGCCACTTTCAAGGCTGAAACATCATAAATATTTTTCTGCATGAGTAATGGAACTAATTCAGTTTATCCTTTCTTATTCATATCTCACTATTATTCACATCTCACTCTCAGATGCAAGATATATACTATGCAGAAGTTCCATTAACTTGCTCACCACTAAACAGAAGTAACACAAATCATCCTTTATCAGGAGGATAGTAGTCTTTACCAAATAAAGAGAAGCTATTTCTTGCTATGGACTCATATCTGGTTGGTGTTGACTTGTCTTTCAACAGTGTAAGATAGAAAATGTGGGATAATTTAAAAAATGATAATAGTGTCAAGGACAGTGTGGGAGCAATCCTACCCAAACGTCAATTGTATTGTTTTGTTTTGGCATTCATTATCCGGCCAGTAGGACCAGTTGCAATGCTCTAACATTATTAGAGATACCCACTTCGAGTTTTGCCAGAATAAAAACAAACAACATGAATCGGAACAATGAATCTATGTACAGTATATCAATATTGGGAGACTCCAGTTTTCAAGAAATCTGCATGGTTCTTACCGCATTGGTTGCTCTTGTCATCTTTGAGCATGAAATTCATTTCCTTCCATCGTAATTGTATGGATGCTTGCTGATCTTGATCATGCATACCTATCCTAATTGCAACTGCTACTTATGGTCTGGGCCCAAGGCTGTCCTATGAGGCTTGCCAGATCTCAGGGCTTGGTCCTGAGTCTCCCATTCTCATGGGCCATCTCCAGGCAAGGGATGAGAATGGGAATCCTCCAGATTTGGTGGACTGGGCTTTTGGCAAAAGGAAAGGGCTGGATGCAAACCTCCAGCTCACCTAGTCAAACAACAACCTGCTACATTTTTCAAGGACTAATTGAATTGTTGCTGTAACTTGCAAGGACTTTCTAAGAGACAATGTACAAGCACCTTGTTAGCTTCCTCCTTCCCTCCCAGTCACGATGGCAACAGGATTTGCTCTCTGCCCTGCATCCACTTTTTGGTTAGAAGAAGGTAAACAGGATTAAGTGTTCCTTATTTCCCTAAATAAGTGGGAAGGAATAATCTCTCTATTTCTCTTTGATCTGGGAACATTCCCTCTAGCTATGATTTCTCTCTCAATTTCCCAAACAAGAAAATATGCACCCTCCCCCCTGTCCTCCTCCGCAGTGTATGTGTGTGCTTGAATAAAAAGCATACATAGTGTTTGGTACTTAATGACATCACCAGAGGCTGTCTTTCCATCTCAGATTTGGAAGCCTCAGAGCTTGAGACCATCCTGTGCTGCCAGCCATACAGTCTGTTCTTTTTTAAATCAAATACTCCAATGACCACTAGCTCAGAGATGGAGTGGCTATCCCATCCAGCGACCATCCTGTGCTGTCAACCATACAGCCTGTTCTCTGCTAAATCGAATACTCCAATGACCATTAGCTCAGAGATGGAGTATCTATCCCATCCAGCTGTGATTAAACCCAAAGTCTGTCCAGTCCCAGATAGGATTGTCTATGGTCAAGGATGATAGAAGAGTTCTCCAACTCGGGAAGGGTGGGTGTTTATCAACCCAAACATTCCCAAACTTGTCATTGATGGATCATGGTGAAGCCTGGCTAGTACTCGGATCGAAGATCATTGGGGATTACCAGATAAGTCTAGGAAGTAATCTTGCAATGATGAAAAGATGCCACCAGTCAGTATGAGGACATTACTAAGATGGACCAATGATCTGACGCAGTATGAAGCTGGTTCTTGTGGACAGACACCAAGATGTAATTTTGGACTTTACTGCACAAAGCATTGAAGCAGAACCATTACCTTTGTTAGTGGCTTCTTTCACACAACGCTATGGGCAACCTATCTGTCATTTCCCTGCAAAAACCCGATCATCTCACGGTCCCATCACTTACTTTGTGCAATGAACCAGGATCTAGATCTGTGTTGGCATAATGTCAAGTGGTAGGATTATCCTGCTCTCTCACTAATGCGTATATTTTTTAGTTTTATTATTATCATTATTATTATTATTACCCAGTTTTTATCTGCCAAAGGAGACTCAAAGTTACTGCTATCCCTGATCACATAAATGGTTTAGGATAGTGACATCATGTGATAAAACACTTAATCTTGCATTTCTGAAGTCAAACTTGCCATAAAGACATTAATAAGAGAAGGAAATCACTTACTGGATGTTATACTTTCTGGAGATTTTCTTGATGTGCTTTAGAAACTGTGTCAAATGAAAGTTAACACGAAAACTTTAAAGCGCGGAGCAGGGAGGGAGCCATTAAAAATCTCTGTGAGGATGTCCCAATAGATTTGCTACTGCAGTCTTGTATCTGATCCTTTCTAACCTTCAAAATGACACCACCTTTCATTATGCAGCACTTTTCATCCCAAAGGGCTTGAAATTTAATTTATGCAATGGCTGTGGGAGTTGGGTAAATGGTTTGAGGGGATTAAATAACTGGGTGTAGACACCTGAATCACTTTGCCTTTTGATGAGGTACAGTCAGAGCTCAGGAATGAACTTGTCAGACATCCTTCACTCCTAGAATTACTTTATTAAGCTGTTTCTGTTAAATGCCAGGAAATTAGATACTTACATATTATATGCCATAGCACTTGAGTTAAGGGAAGATACCTCTTTGAAGGAGAGTGGGAGTCTGTATATTAATATCTTCCAGCCAGATCTGGAAAGTAACTATGGTAGTTACAGATACCTGCTTCTGATTAATCCCTTAATTAGTTGAATTTATTAGTAAGTACGATATAAACAGTGATTTATGACTGCAACTTAATAAAAGAGATGTCCACTCTTTTTGTGGTACAGTATAACATTACCTATTAATTATGGGGGTATAGCCTGAATAAATGGTAGAAAATAAATATCACACACTTCATGTAACGACATATTGTGCCTCATACTTTGGATGCATCTGCACTGTAAAATTAAAGCAGTTTGATGCTACTTTAACTACCATGGCTCAATGTTATAGACTCAAGGGAGATGTAGTTTGGGGAGGCGTCAGGATTATTTGGTAAAGAAGGTTAGAGACTTTGTAAAATTGAAGTTCCCGTTCTTACATAACATTGAGCTATGGCAGTTTTGCTGGGGTTGAATGGCATTAATTCAACAGTGCAGATGTACCCTTTGTTGCGGGTACTTAGAAGACAACATGGCAAATGAGAGGAAAGTATGTTTTATGACATTGATTAGTGACTGGTAGCTATTCTACTTACTCTTCAGAAACAGGAAGGAATTATTATAAATTACAACTGTAAATAGTAATTAGGGTCTCCTATAGAATGAGGTTTCTTATTCCCATTTTTTCCATTTTTGCTGGGGATTCCCCATAGTCTTGTCTGTCTTTTAATATACATGTTTTAATGTATTTTAAATGTGTTGCATCTCACTGTAACAAATGCTTCTGTTACTACTACTACTACTACTACTACTTTGTCTACTTCTTATTATACGAAGCAAATGTGGAGGGCTGACTGTAGTACGAAATTGAGCTAACTCTCCCTTTTCCAGCATTGAATAATGGCAATCAATTCATAACACAATCCAGTTACCCACCCTCTTTTTCTGGTACATTTAGCAACAAATGTGATAACAGTTCATAAAGGCTTTATGACCACAAACCTCAGCTCTGCTCCTGCTGGAATGAGGACCAAAAACCCACAAGTAGAAGGAAGGTATTTGGTAAGGCTGTGCTAGGATTGCTTCAACACTCACGTGTCATTTAGCCACCCATTTTTTCAGGTTTTTTTTCCTTCATGTTAGGAGCAACTTGAGAAACTGCAAGTTGCTTCTGATGTGAGAGAATTGACCATCTGCAAGGATGTTGCCCAGGGGACTTTCAGGTGACTACACAGTCACACTACCTTCTTTCACATTACACAGTTATACCACATGTATAGCAGTTACTGGTGTGTAACTGCCATGGCTACATCCACTGCCATTTTGGGATTTGTAGTTTTCTAAGTGCAATAGACTCTCAAGTAACTGGCAAAAACAAAAAGCAATAATATTGTATTAACAAAGTTGTTTTTGTAATACAGTTAAACTGTAGTGCATTAAGTTGTGTGTGTCTTTATTTACTTTTAATTACTGTATTTTAATATTAATATCAAGTCAATACAGAGTTGACAGTATGGTATAGTACGGAGTATAGAATTAGTTAGGCCTTTTTCAATAGTAAGTCTTAAACAAGAAAAAAATATATTTACCTGGCATCTATCAATCCCTATTGTGCCAGTTAACTAAGAGCCCTTCCACACAGACATATAACCCAGAATATCAAGGCAGAAAATCCTACAATACCTGAACTGTGTTATCTGAGTCCACACTGCCATATATTCCAGTTCAAAGCAAAAATGTTGGATTTGATTCAGCTGTGTGGAAAGGGCCTGAGAGTCTATTGTATTTAGAATTCTCTGTCTAAATACACCAAATTGCAAATCTCAGAGTTGCGTAGATTAGAGCCATGACAGCTCTGGTCATGACTCAAAGTGACATTAAAGGTAGGTGTTGAAATAATCCCACAACTCAACCAGTCCCACAACTCAGGCTCCTTAACCTCTGAGGATGCCTGCCATAAATGTGGGTGAAACGTCAGAAGAGAATGCTTCTAGAACATGGCCATACAGTCCGGAAAACTCACAGCAACCCAGTGATCCCGGCCATGAAAACCTTTGACAACAGTTCCACAACAGTTCCAGAAAGCTACTTTTCAAAGAATTGTATTTTCTGTCTCCGATGTGCCACATTCCCTATAAAAATGGTTAAAATAACTCATTTAAAACAAATTAAGAAAATTAAATGACTTCCAAAAATGTAAAACAAATATGTCTCTTTGCGCCAGCTTATTTGCTTGTTAGTTTATTTAGGCAGCTTCTTTAAATCAGGAAAGGCAGCATTTTTGGTAAGGACCGAATAAGGAAAATTGCTCCTAAAGGTGGGGTTTATATATGAAATGTATGCGATCTCAACAGCTTATTTCAGTAAATTGCTTCTTAGCATGGAATTGGGTCATCTCCTCTTTAACTTCCCCAGGGAAGACAAACCCAGATTTCCCAGAGTTGAACAGAATGGGCGAAGCCATTTTAATTTATACTGCTATGATTTCCTTCTATCTTATGGAGGAATAATATGTCTCCCAATTCTTTCACCCATTTCTCTGTATTGACCCAGATCTACGCTGTTCTTTTGCTACTCAGTGCACTGTATGTTGAGCAAACTGCTTTGGGGGGAAAGCAATGGGGGCAGAAAATTGCATCAGGAAACTTGCATCAGCCACAATCCATACCAGATGGGAGCCCTACAGCTGATCTTCACTCAAAAGAAGATTTGTAAATTGAAGTACCGTACATTTTTTAAAAAGGCATGATTAACGTAATACATAGCATAGACCCCTATATGAGAAACACAGGATGCTTATGACAAAACCATCAAGCTGGATGTGCGGAAGGGACACATTTTATTTCCTTGCGACACATTTCAATTCATATCATTGTCAGTGGAACAGCTGCAGGAAAAATGAGTATGAAGAAATTAAACATGCTTTTTATTGTTCACTGTGACAGTATTTAGAAGATTCATCCACTGAGGAAATTTCTTACAATAGATTTTAGAAGGGTTTTTTAAATGAAAAAGTTTGGCTTTTCTCTATTGCAAACTGCTTATATTGACGTGTCTCTTCTTGGCAGTGTCTTTGGCAAGTTGCAGCTGTCACCTTCAGTGGATTTTGCGCCTTCTTTCTCCCTTCCTTCCTCCCTTTATTGGTGATCATGAGCAATTAAGATGTTAATGCTGTTATTGAAGCTGTGATGGGATTAATAGAGCATGTGCAGTTCAACCCCTTTAATTTAATTGCTTTAACTATCTCAAAGCCCTGGTACTTACTTTGCCATCCATTTTCTTAATTCCACATTTTAAACATTCAATAAGATTTTTGTCTAACTAGACTACCGGAAGCCTCGCGGTACAAAAGAACAGTGGTATACAGTTAGGCAAACCAAGAAGGTCCTGAGATTTGCAGGTTCTGTAAGCAACTGAATCAAATATATACATCTGGGAGGATTTGTCTAACCAGTTAGTCTTATATGAGCCAAAAAAGACCTTCCAAATATCAGTAAATATGGTATAGGTGTGTTGTTGAAGGCCTTAATGGCCAGAATCACTGGGTTGCTGTGATTTTTCCAGGCTGTATGGCCATGTTCCAGAAGCATTCTCTCCTGACGTTTCGCCTACAGCAAAGGATTCCCCAGGCAGGAAGCAGCTAGGCTTTGAAGCTGCAAGGCTATTCAATGCTAATCAAGTTGGCCAATTGCACCATTCATATTTGCCTCAGGCAGACAAGAGTTCTTTCTCCCTCCCTGGACATTCCACAGATATATAAACCCCACTTGCCTAGTCTCCAACAGATCTCACAACCTCTGAGGATGCCTGCCATAGATGTGGGAGAAATGTCAGGAGAGAATGCTTCTGGAACATGGCCATACAGCCTGGAAAACTCACAGCAACCCACGGTATAGAGGCTTATTGACACTGTAATATTAAAAAAGAGTCGACCCTTTGTATCCAGATCCTATTTGAAACTAAGGCTGCATCTACACTGCATAATTAATGCAGCTTTACACCACTTTACCTGCTATTGCTCAATGCTATGGGGTTAGGTGATTTGTGGTTTCACAAGGTTTTCAGTCTTCTCAGCCAAAGAAGTTTGGTCCTTCATCAAACTACAATCCTGAGGATTCCATAGCATTGAGCCATAGCAGTTGAAGTGGTGTCAAACTGCATCAGTTCTACATTGTAGATGCACCCCAAGTATAGAGTTTAACAGAAGCTGCTTCTGAGCCATATAAATTTAGTTCCGAATTGCATTTAGCACAAAGCAACCCCAAGATATGTCCTTATGTTAAGATAAAATCTATTTTCTTCTAGTTTGAAGCCATTGGTTCATGTTGTAGTATATGGAGCAGCAGAAAACAAGCTGGCTCCATTTTCAACGTGGCATTTCTTCAAATATTTAAAGATAGTTATCATATCACCTGTCGGTGATTCCTTAAGTCATTCCTTGATTTCCAGATTTTTGATAGTCTTGGTGGCCCTACTATCTATTTATATGCAAACCAATGAAAAGTCTATAGAGTTTGAAATCTCTGCACTATTATATGGTTGTCTGTTGAACTTGAAACTACTCAGTGGTTTGTTTTGGTACCTAACCAAAACCACTATACGTTTTCTTATCCTCTTTCACTTCCTATGTGACAAATTATTGATTTTGGTCTATAAGGAAGATGAAGAACTATTATACAATAAGTGAATTAGACTCACGTATAGTAGGACATGGAATCACCATGTTATGGATTGCACACTCATTTTACCCCTTCTTTCATCCCAAAAGACAGTCACAGAGTTATAATCAGCAGTCACAATGCATGAAGAAAAAAGCATTTACTTTATTTGAATGTAACAATAACTTATGACAAAGATGAGCCTTGGCGTTGTATTTTACCCTTTTTCCTCCTTCTCAGAGAAGACCAGAATGTTCAGCCCCCATCTACACTGCCATTTAATCCAGTTTCTGAATTCAGATGATCATCTTTGAACTGGATTATATGGCCGTGTAGAATCATATTATCCAATTCAAAGCAGATCATTTGGAATCAGATACTGGATTACATGGCAGTGTGTGTCCAACATCATCTCATACTTTTTAACTAGCCAGTTTACAGTTATGTCTAAAATTGGCCTAAATTTTGGTTACTATGTCTCATGCACATAAACCAACTTTCTATTATATCTTATCAAGTTGGCTTGTTGTTTCCGTACCAGAGTAAGACTAACTATTGTTTAGCATTTGGATTCATGGAATACTAAATTGTGGTTAGACATAAATAAATATACTAAGAGCATTATATCCTGTCCGATGTTGGAAGCTAAGCAGGATCAGCCTGGGTTAATACTTGGATGGGAGATAGCCAATGAATACCAGGTGCTGTGGGCTACGTTTCATGAGGAAGGAATAGCAAAAGCATTTTGAATACCCCTTGCTTAAGAAAACCCTATAAAATCTATAAAGTCAGCACAAGTCAGATGACTTGAAAGTTGCTACACAGATTGTAGTTAACGGAATCTGGAGGCAAAAGGCATATCAAAATTGCAGAAGTGTGAGCTTATTGGTATGAGCCTGGCATTTGGCCTAAATCACTGGATGTACAACTGACTCTAAATGCTTTATCGGGACTTGAATCCATAATTGGGCTACATCGTTAAGATTAATTGCCAAATTATTGAATATATTTTAGCAACCTCCAGAACTTGAGTGAACAGTAAGCAAAGCAAATGGTGGGAGGAAGAATAAGACTTGGTTTGATGGCTGCTTTGAACATTGTTTCCTGTTAGATGCTGACTTGGAGTTCATCTTATGGCTTCAACATTGACTCTTTGGGCAGAAAAGGCTAAAGGTCTTTTAAGGTTACCTCTCCCATGATCCCATAGCATTGAGCTAGGGCAGTGAAAGGGGTGTCGAACTGCATTAATTCAACAGTGTAGATGAACCCTAGGACTCTGAGAGACAATTATTTTGAAAATTTGCCTGGCCATGAAAATATGCTAGGTCGTTTAGTTTTCTGTTCCTGGAATTGGAAGGAACTGGCTCTAATAAGAACTAAGAAGCGAAACAGACATGAAATAATCAATGAACATGGATAGAATAGAGAGGGAGATAACTTTAAGTTGAATTTAGCCATGATATTCCTTTCCCTGATCTAGTCCTTTGTTGAAGGCAACTACAATTGTTCAACTGTTGCTCCAGAGTTTAAGAAGTGTTGACAATTTAAAGTTCGGGACTGTGGCAGTGTGTTGCTCTATATATACATTAGCAAAGACAACATAAATGGTGGTAATCAAAGCATCTGATGTCATTGTTACACATCTTGGGCTGGGCTTAAAACAGCAGGCTAAATTGTTGTGCTGCAGAAAAATCCTGCCAATTGAAAGGTCGGCAGCTGGAGCCCAGGTTGGGGTGAGCACCCGCCATTAGCCCCAGCTCACCCACCCACCTAGCAGGTCGAAAGCAGAAATGCAGGTAGATAAATAGGTGCTACTTTTAGAGGGGAGGTAATAAAGGCTCCCTTAAGGATATTGATCGGGAGGAAAACTCCTCCAAGATGCTGGAAATAAATATGGGGAAACTACTTTTCCCTATGTTTGTGTTGTCTGTCCTTGTACACTGTATAATCGGCACTGAACGTTTGCTGTATGTGTGTTCTGTAAGCTATTCTGAGTTCCCTTCAAGGTGAGAAGGGCGGGGTATAAATACTGTTAAAAAATAAAATAAATAAAATTATTTGCCGCAAGGAATGTCAACCACAAGATGGATGCTTCTTGATTCACCTTACACTGAATAGACACGTAAACAATAACACATTTGTTATCGATGATGAGCAGAATTTTGATTGTAAAACATGTACTTATCTGTGCACAATCAAATGCAAATTTATGCTGCTTATGGTGTAAGAAGGCATTCTCCAAAATGTTTTCCCCTTCTTTGGTAGGTACAGCAACAGTTACATAGAACTATTTAGCCTGTAAAATGAGATATTGTATTGTAAATCCCCATTAGCAACATATCGGAAAGTAGTGATTGGGCTAAACAGAAAAGGTGCCAGCCTGCATTATTAATTTTATCCCATTGAAACGGAATACACAATAAGGTAAAACTCCCAGGGTGATGTTAAGAAACCATGTTGGATACAAGCGAAACAGATCGTTTTAAATGGCTTTTAGTGCCAGTTGGATGCTGGGTGCTGAGTAGTTGAGTCTTAGGTTAATGTAGCTGGAGCAGAGAATGTGAGTAGGAGGGAATTTAATGAAAAAGAGAGAGGAGGAGGTGAAAATGAAGGAATGTTAGCATTTGGAGGTCAGATTTTGCAGAGAAATCACACGGAGAGTGAGTGCATTTAAAATTTTTGCAGTCAGGGATATTTTGTTCCTCAAAACAGGAGCTGTCTTCACATAGCCTTCGCAACTTCCTGCCCTTGTTCTTCAGTGTAAGTGACAGCAGAAAGATGTAAGGAGTAGGAGGCAGTGATCTTTCTGCTCAGCAGACAGCAACACCCAACAAAAGGAGAGGGAACTGACAAAAGGCAGGAAAAAAAAAGAAAAAAAAGGGAAAGCAAAATGTACCAACTGGGGAACAGACTCCCAAGGCAACTCACCATATATGGCTCTTCTGCCCCCAGTTACACAATCATTACTTTCCTTTGAAGAATTATGCAATAGTTGCAAGCCCAGGCCCATTTCGTGGTCCCATCCTGCTGATAATGATTGCCATAAAAGTAAAGTCCCATCTATAGGTGATGACACGAGGTGCATGTACACCACACATGGGCAAACTCTGGCCCTCCGAGTGTTTTGGATTTCAACTCCCACAATTCCTAGCAGCCTACAAGAGGGCCAAGGTTTGTCCATGCCTGATCTACACTGTAGAATTAATGCAGTTTGGTACCATTTTAACTACCGCAACTCAATGCTATGGAATGATAAGAAATGTAGTTTTAGAAGGTCTTTAGCATTCTCTGCCCAAGAGTGGTCATGCCTCACCAAACTAAACGCCCATTATTTCCTAGTACTGAATTGTGATGTCAAACTGCATCGATTCTACAGTGTAGATGAACCTATGCCATCACTTATATAGGTGATCTTGCGATTATATAGATATGAGTCAATCTTCCAGGGGGCCATGGTAGTGCAGACACTAAAGATGAAAAAAGGGGAAGGCTTTTACCTTGTCTGTGTATTGTATGTTGTCATGTTCACTATGTAAAAGACACTGAATGTTTGTCTGTATGTGTACTGTAATCTGCTCTGAGTCCCTCCAGGGAGATAAAGGAGAATATAAATAAAGTATATTCTATTCTCAATGAGGTTATGCTCCAAACTAGAAAGCTGGGAAGTATCAGAGAAACTGATTTATATCAGACATTCTATATGTATAACAACAAGAAGAAGGCAGCTCTCCAAGGTTTCAGACCTGGACTTGTTAAAACGCATCATCCCAAATGATCATTGAATGACTATAAAAAGGAAGTGGATGATCAAGGAAAGGCTATGAAGAAATTTATATATTTTTCTATAACTTGGATATAGTCCAGGATAAGAACTGATTTAACTGGCTGCATAAAGCCTCAACGTGTTCAAGATTGTGATCCAATATAAATCCCTCTATGAGCCAGTTTGGATTACATCAAGAGGAGATCCTCTTGATCCTTCACATTTGGAGAGGACGTGCGGGGGACAAAAGTTTTGCACAGGAAGGCTTCCGGCACATGAATTTCTCACTTGCGGTTTAATGTGGCAAAACACCCCCACACATGCATCAACTCAGGGGAAATCAGGCAGAGTTCTTCTGACTCACTTGAAAAGGAATTAAATTATACTATTCACTTTATATCTGCACAAAAGAGGCAAGTCACAGCACCCTGGATACTGAGAAAATAGTCCTGGTCTCTTAAAAAGCCACACACACAAGGTTATCCCTTTCAACTACAACTCTAAGAACACATTTATCACAACATGAGCTTTGTAGACCGTGAATTGGAACTCAAAGTCCCCAATTTCCCTAATCTACCTTAAAATCAGTGACAGATTGAAGTGTTCTGAAAAGCAAAGTGATGCTAAAGTCAGAGACTGTAATTCAGTAGGACATTGCCAGTTATCCCTAGAGGTTTGTGATAATGATTTCTTATCACACAAAAGGTGTTGATTGTCATATCTACTGTTAGATTCTTGTTGAGTTTCCTGAACCAATGGCCCACATGAATAAAATATTTCTTACTGTCTGTATAGTCTGTATGTAAGTTTTATCTGGTCTTGCTTTCTATTCTCTCTTTATGCATTTGGTGTGTGTGTGTATACAACAGCAGTACATGTGAAAAAGATCTTGGTGTCCTCGTGGATAACAAGTTAAACATGAACCAAAACATGAGCCGACAATGCAATGTGGCGGCAAAAAAAGTCAATGGGTTTTTGGCCCGCATAAATAGGAGTATAGTGTCCAGATTCAAGGAAATCATGCTACCCCTCTATTCTGCCTTGGTCAGATCACAACTGGAATCACACTGTGCCCAATTCTGAGCATCGCAATTTAAGGGAGATGTTGACAAACTGGAATGTGTCCAGAGGAGGGTGACAAAAATTATCTGGAGAACAAGCCTTATGAGGAGCGGCTTAAAGAGCCAGGCATGTTTAGCCTGCAAAAGGGAAGGCTGAGAGGAAACATAATGACCATGTATAAATATGTGAGGGGAAGTCACAGGGAGGAGGGAGCAAGCTTGTTTTCTGCTGCCCTGGAGACTAGGATGCGGAACAATGGCTTTAAACTATAGGAAGGAGATTCTACCTGAACATTAAGAACTCCTTCACTGTGGGAGCTGTTCAGCAGTGGAACTCTCTGTCCCAGAGTGTGGTGGAGGCTCCTTCTTTGGCAGCTTTGAAACAGAGGCTGGATGGCCATCTGTCAGGGGCGCTTTGAATGCGATTTTCCTGCCTCTTGGCAGAATGGGGTTGGACTGGATGGCTCATGAAGTCTCTTCCAATTCTATGATTCTATATACATGTGGATATATATGCCTATATATATGTTTAGACACACACATATGTATATCTCTGTGACTGTGTATGCATACATGATATATACAATTTTTTTATCTGTGATACAAATATTTAAATGTTTTTTAAAATGTTTGTATTTATATGTATTTGCCTTAAAATTCTATTGTGTTGTTTCACGTTATTGTTAGCCACTTTGAGTCCCTATAGGGAGAGATGTGATAAAAATAAAGTGATATATATATATAATATCAATACACACACATATACATGAGAATGAAAGTGTGTATGAACATATGTATATATATATACATACATATGCATATATACACACACACCCCTATAAGAGTGTCTATATCAGGCCTGGGCAAACTTGGGCCCTCCAGGTGTTTTGGACTTCAACTCCCACAATTCCTAACATCCTTCCGGCTGTTAGGAATTGTGGGAGTTGAAGACCAAAACACCTGGAGGGGCCAAGTTTGCCCAGGCCTGGTCTATATACATATGCAAACATTGTATAACAACTTGGAAATGACCTGAGAGCACACAACTATAAGAGTGCATTTATACTACAGAATTAACCCAGTTTGACCACACTGCCATGACTCACAGCCATGCAATTGGGGGCATCGGCCCTATTTGACAAAGAGAACCAAAGGCCATGTAAAACTACAAAGCCCCACGATTCCAGTTTCAAACTGCAGTAATTCTATAGTGCAGATGCAGGGCTTTTTTCACATTACATTAAATGGTTCCCATTTAATTGCCATGGCAACATCCCAATGGACATTCTGGGGTGTGTAGTTCACCCAAGGGCTGTTGCTACGGCAGAGGAATGTGGATGACCTTTTAGAAGGAGGGGATTTAAAAGTATTTAAGTGTTTGGTTGGTTCCCATACTTACTGGATGTACTTTGTACTTCTGCAAAGATCCCTTTTCCCGCCTTCTTCCCGCCCTCCCTCGTCACGTGACGGGGGACCTCTGCGGCCTCTAAGCCGCGCGCGCGCGCCGTGCCCTGCGGCTGACTCTGGACGAGAGAGGGGGCGTGGCTTTGTGGGGGTGGGTGGGCGTGGCTTTCGGGCTGGGTCGCGAGGAAGGAGGCCGAGAAGGGGGCGGGGCCCGATGAGAAGGAAGCAAGCAAGCAAGCAAGCAAGGAAGCAGGCAGCGCGAGCTGGGCGCAGAAGGAGACGTTTCCTTGGTGAGACAGGCGGGAGGGGGAGAGGACGGGTGGGGGGGGGGCCTTGAGGGGAAAAGGCGGTTTCTAGGGGTCCTTTTATTTATCTGGAGAGCTTGGAGGGGGGCCTTGAGGCGAAAAAGCAGTTTCTAGGGGTGCTATTTTTTCTGGAGAGCTGGGGGGGGGGGGGGGCTTGAGGCGAAAAAGCGGTTTCTAGGGGTCTTTCTATTTATCTGGAGAGCTGAGGGAGAGCTTGGGGACCCCTTTAAGCCATACACACAACCCACACATATGGAGACCAACCCCCAGCACAGACATACACAACACCTCAGACATGGAGTGCCTACTCACAGTTATAGATGCATATACCAATGGATATACAAACAACACGCAACCCACACATATGGAGACCAACCCCCAGCACATATATACACAACACTACAGACATGGAGTCCGTACTCACATACATATATGCATATACAAACAACAGCCACACGCAAACCCATACACACCTTCTACTCAAGACATGGGCCCTAACACACACACAGCAATACAGTGTCTTCTCACATTCACACATGGAGCCTTCCATTGAGGCTCTACAACAGGCATAGGGTGAACTTCGTGCCTTCGGGTGTTTTGAACTTCAATCCTCACAATTCCTAATTGAGAATTGTGGAAGTGTTAGTCCAAAACACCTGGAGGGACCAAGTTTGCCCCATGCCTGCTCTACATGCACCAAACGCAGTTCTTACACACAGAGAGAATCTGTACTCACACACACATAGGCTTCGCTAGACACATGGACTCCCTATATAGTGGTTCTCAGCCTGTGGGTACCCAGGTGTTTTGGCCTTCAACTCCCAGAAATCCCAGCCAGTTTACCAGCTGTAAGAATTTCTGGGAGTTGAAGGCCAAAACGTCTGGGAACCCACAGGTTGAGAACTACTTCCCTATATACACAACATAACAACATACAGAGCCTTGACTCACACACATCTACCCGCATACTGATCCCCTAAACCAAGAATGGGGAAACTTGGGCCCTCTAGGTGTTTTGGACTTTTAACTCCCAATTCCTAACAGCCGGAGCAATGTTACTACTTTTTAGATGAAGGATTAAGATGCTACATTAAACCCACATGGATACATTACACACACACATACACAAAGAGAACAAAAACACACACAGCCTGTGCTCTCACACACATATAGAGCCCCCCTACACACACACACACACACACACACACACACACACACACACACACACATATGGAGGCCCTACACAGAAACATGTCCCCCACCTTTCATTTGCTGAGAATCTGACTCGTGTCCTCCTCAGCCTTGCCCATATGAACAAGTAGTGTAGTCCTCCAAGATTTAGGAACCACTGCAACACACACCTTTTCAATTTTATCCTTATCAAGACAAGTTACTATCTCCACACTAGCTACAGGTGGAATAAGAAAGGTGTGAGAGGAGTGACTGAAACCCACTCCTGTTAACAATTAATTACTGGAAGCTTGCCAGGCATATTTAAAGGACACTTTGTGTGATGTTAGGGTGTGTTAATGCTTTGTTGTCTCGATGACGGTGGGGAGACAGTGACCTTCCAGATTTCCTTGTTCAGTGCTTGTTGGAAGGGCTTTAAGGATCAAATCAAGGTCTTGTAGGGGAAAGGTTTGTTGCTGTCTCTGTCATTGTCTTACAGCGAGATACTAAGGTATATTTATATCTTTGCTCAGTGATTTTAAGAAAACTTGCTTGAACTCACAATGGTGATGATTGCGTGTAAATGTGTATGAGTTCTTGGTGCTCTATAATTATCTGGTGAGCTATGCGAGTGTGTATCTGAATGTAAGTGAGGCAGGGCAAAAGAACTGCAATCCCAGCCTTCTGGCTGTTTAGGCCTGGTTTTAGTTGTTCCTTGTTCTTCTGCAACTAGTTCAACCTGCTTCCGGAAATATGTTAGAAACCTTGGTGGTAAGATGTTCCCGCAGGGAGATCCTTTTATTTATTTTTTGGCTTCACCAGCCACTGGTTGGTTTGTATCTGGAAGCATTAGTGTGTGTGGTTCATATCCTCTTCTCTTGCAGCCTTAATTTAACTTGCTGATAGGGGAAGGGATGCTGAGTGAGGGTGACTGTAATCTTTTTTTACTTATGGAAGAAAATACGTTTTGGTGTCAAGATTGTCTATGTTTTATATCTCTGTGTTCTGTGTTTTTCTTATGTGGAAGATTGGAAATGATTTCCTCCCCACTATGTCTGATTCTAAATTTGTGTGCCTTAAGTATAATTGTTTCTTTATTTCTTAGAAACTTGCCAAGGACAGGCAGCCAGTGACTCGGGGAACAGCACTGGATGAGAAACCACTGCTTTAGTTGCACTAGTGTAGATAGAATTTAATTGATCAAATGATTAATTCAAGCACATATATACAAAATAAAGTAAGAATGGTTTGCAGACTATCATTCCACCTTTTAAGGTAAATTTTGAAGTCATTGTGTGGAGTATGGAGGTGGTGGAAAATAGCTTAGTGATTATTTTGCAGAGGACTTGGGGCAGAAAAGTTGTGGCAGTCTTGTTTTGTCCTACCAGCTGCCTCTGTGTGTGTGTGCCCCCAAGTTACCAACCAATATTTGACATCCCCTTTAGTTTCATAGGGTTTTCTTAGACAAATTATTCTTAGAGGTAGTTTGCCGCTGCCATATTCTGAACTGTAATATTCCTCTATTCTCTCCCATAAAGTCCTCACCAGGGCAGATGCTAGTTAACACCCAAGTTGAGATGGGATCTGGTATCTCAAGGTATTTAGGCTCTCCAATAGGCTTTATAGTGATTTGAGCCTACTCTCTATTTTGAGTCAGCTATATTATATTAGGCACAGATTTTCCTAGCTATTTATAGTTGTTGATAGTTTTCAGCTCCCTAAGTAGCTGATGTTATTGTTGTTTGCTTTTATTTTTTATTTGGTTTTGAAGACAGCTTTTAAAAATAATTTTCATGGTATGTTTAAATGCTGCTGAGAAGGTGGAAAACCTGTTGGTAATAAACTTGCATGGAAGCTGATAAGCCAAAATTTACCTTTCATTTTGAAAGGACAGGTTGTTGAGAAAGTGTGGCTGCTCAGAAAAGATTGTTTTTGTTTCTCTGTGTTTGTGTGTATGCATGTGCTTTCAGGTCACCTGTTGACTTACAGTGATCTCATAAATTTCATAAGATTTTCTTGAGCAATGAATACTCAATTGGTTTCACCAGTCCTTCCTCTGAAATATAGCCTACTGTACCTGATATACATTGGCAATCTCCCATTCAAGGACTAGTCCAGAATGACTCTGCTTAGCTTCCTAAATAAAACACAATGTATTGTCTTTAAGTTATTAACACACTAAATGAAGTTTAGACCTGCTTTTTGGTAACTAGTTCCTGCTGTCTGTGCTTGCCATATGCATTTTATGTCTTTGTGTCATTTTGAAATGATTTCATATCAGATTGAGTACAAATGACTCATGCAAGCTGTCCAACAAAAAGTATTCTGATGGAATGCTAGTGTGTGAAATTGATTTCCCTCAGCAAATGTGAAGAGAACGCTATTATGAAAACCATGGATTTGGCACTGCCTGCTGTATTTAGTTTTCTGCCATGGTGACTAGAAATGTTGCTATTCTTTCTCCAGCTGAATCCAGTCTACTTTATCATTGTCAGAAATTTTGATATAAACATTGGGAGTAATGCAGTTTTGTTTTGCGCTTCTTTACTGGTAAAAAATCCTGGCTTGAAGTGAGACTATAGATATATAAGACTCTGAATAAAGGGCAGAGCTGTTGTGTCAGGGAGATAACTTAGCATTTTGTTCTCATGATATTTACCCAGAAATCGTGTGTTTAACGGAAATGTGCTTGAATTAAAGCTTTTTCGTGAGATTGTGACTAGTGACAACATTACAGAAAACATCTATTCTTTATATAGCAGTTGGCTGTATTTTACTTCATCCGATCTTCAGTTGGTAAGAACGTATGACAATGAGGATCCAAGTGTCCCCCCACAGAGCTTCAATGACTAACTTTGTTTGTCTCACAACATCATTAATGTGTTCATTGCAGCTGTGAGGAATAATGTTTGCCAGCAAAACACCCTGCAGTATAAGAATGAAACAAGTGTATGTGTGTTTTCAGGAGGACAGTTTGCAGAAAAAGTATTTAATACAGGCAGTCCCCGAGTTACAAACATCAGACTTATAAATAACTCATAGTTAAGAATGGGGTGAAATAACAGGAAGTGAGAGAAATCTACCCCTAGGAAGGGCAATTCACTCCTGAAAGAGTTATCATGGGGAAGAGGTGTCGCCACTGAAGCTTTATCACCAATCCTTGTTTCCCCAACAAACCAAATTTTTCAAAATCCAATTATCACAGGGACAGAAAGTGAGGTGAAATCTTCTGAATAGGGGCACAGGGAGCAAAACAAACACTGTAGAGGAGTTAACCCTTTCCTATGCTATCCAAAGCTAAATACTTTTTTTTTTTGGCTGGAGTTACACTTAAACATGTACCTGTTCTGACTTACATGCAAATTCAACTCAAGAACAAACCTGCAGAACCTATCTTGTTAATAATTTGGGGACTTACTATACTTGATCAGAGATTCTTAATGTTTTTTTTATCAGAGACCACAGTAAAAATCTTTTGTGATTGAGGACAGTTAAGACTTAAGATTTAAAACTTGAAATACATAAAATGTTTAAAATTGCTTATCAAAGGTCTTCAAATTTGGAGAGAAGAAATAGGTAAATGCATGCACGCTTATTATAATTTTATTGGAATTATTCTATATGGATTTATTATAATAATAACAAAAATAACCACATCCTAATTACAAGAACAATATGTCCTAATATTACTTGTTAATTTTAATTAAGTAATTAATGAGAAGGCTGCTGTATTTCACTTACAAGCCTTATATCTAGTTGTATACACAGTAGAAGGAAGTATCACATGTTTTCTTTCAGCCATTCTGTATAATTAACTTGCATGTTTGCACTATGTGCAGAGTTAGCAAGTGCTGAGTACATTTTTTTGCTTTCAATCAGCTTTTCATATTTTTGACACTTTACGATATTGTACAATAAAATGGCCTTGGATCTCACTTTGAGAGAAAGGCAGGATATACATTCAATAAAGAAATAAACAAATGTCCATTATTTGTTTTAAAAACTCTCAAGCCTTCGTTCATCTTCTGGGAGGACATTGCGTTCTTTAAGAGATCTGCAGATCACAAGTTACAACTATTGTACTAGACTGAACATAAGGCCATACTGAACCGTATTTAACATTTTATTATTTGTGCCTTAGATTCTTGGCTATTAATTCTGATATGACACCAGTTACGTTAGCCATTCTAACTGGTTTTAAAATACTTCGATTTTAAATGAAAGGATTCATTTTAAAGGAAGTAATCTAGAAGATCACTAGCTTTTATAGCTGTGCTATGACACAATAATAGTATTTCTGAAGGTGCTAAAGATTTGTCTCGTTAAAGCATTTTCTGCTTTGAAAATTATACGAATTTTTACTGATTTCAAATCTTGCATACCCATCCTTGTCTTGCATAAGATTAGTGAATTGTGTGGTTTTAAAGTCACGGTACTGTGCTTTTATTGCCTCCTACATTCCATCTACACTTCGAAAATACAAATTAGTTTATAATGCCACTTGCTGTATGAAGCCCTCCCCCCTTCTGATTCATGCAGAACAATCCTATGCATTCAGGCTTAGAAATAAGCATGACTGAATTCAATGGGATGTAATCCCAGTACTAAGAGATTTGAGGATTACAATCCAGAACTCTCATAATATTGATGATGCATACCTCTTATTTTCCTGTCACCAATGTGTTCTAGTCCTGTCTTTCCAACACTGGCAATAGCCAAAGCAAGACTCTTAAGAAAGGACATCTGAGAAATGTTTTAATAACTTACATGTTAAATTACATGTTTCTTCTGGAATCTTTCCTATTGTATGTTGAATGCTTTAGTAGCACAAGTGCAAGGAGAAAATGATGTACATGCAACAGCAAAATCAATGGGTAGTAAGACAAAGTTATTTTCACGTATGTCCTGCAGTTAAAAGTTGATATGCAGGGTGAGTGTGAGGACATATCTGGCCTCTTTGTACAAGCAGAAATACTAACAAGGAAGCTGAAATTCACAGTAGTTTTCTTATGTGTGAAGTATGGCTTATTGTTCTTGAACAAGCACAAGATTTGTAAATTAACTTCAAACTCTGGTTTAAAGCTTGATTATATGTAATGGAAAGTTAGAGATAATTAGAATTTTCAGGTCTCTTGGCTTGCATGAAGGGAGAAAGGAAGTAAGAGTGTGCTTTGTGTGTAGATACAACCAGTCTGTTTCAGGCATGTATGTTTTTCTTTATTCATCAAGTGATTATCTAGAATATGGCTTTTGCTTGAACATAAAAAGGGCCTTCTAGATCATATAGGAAGATGAAATATTAGAAATCACTTTATGCTCTCAGACCATTGATCCATCTGTTCAGAATAGTCTACATTTGTTGGTGGTAGCTTTGATGATTTTTTTGGCAGGAGTCTTTCCTAATCCTAGTGGATATACCAGGGGGTGAGTATGGCATATTCTATTATTCCAGATATCGTAATATGGAGATTGTAAATGGGTTTGATTCTCTGCTTGCTCTCTTACAGGAGGAAATAATTGAAATAATTGTGACTCTATTTCAGTTCTAGTGTTTCTTGTAATTATGATAGGACACAGATGTTTTCTTTCATTTATGAAGCTTTAAAATAATTTCTTTTCATTTTCAAAACACAGTCACAATCTGGCAAGGTTCTCAGTATGGTATTATACTCCCAACACTGACATTTTCTGGGTGCAGGGCCAGAGGTACAGATGGTGAGAAATAGCAATGCCTTGATCTAACTATTGCAAGTACAAGCAGTGGTAGTTAAGAAAAGGGGATGTTGAAAGAGATCCTAAGGAGACCCATGTTCCACTCTTTGTGGTCTGCTATCTCAAGTATCATGGCAAGGCTATCTTTGTTTATATAGCTTGTGACCTGGGTACATAAAGAAATCTCTCATTTCATATCATCTTGGCCAGGCTTATATATGGAGGTCCCTATCCAGATGTCATAGGAGTGCTGGGTCTTTTCTAGCATGGGTTTTCTGAGTCTTTCTATGAAACATGGGCCCCAAGAAAGTTGAGCTGATGTCTCCATTAATATGATAACCTTAAAACACAAAATGCATCTAACTTGCAGAAGTGAACCAGATCAGTTGGTGTAGTGAAACGCCGAGTGGGAGGTCTGTGCATATTTCCTTAAGGTCCCTGGAAGAAGGGTGCTATAAATATAGAAGAATTCTGGAAGTTATTAAGACCCAAATGTCAGTTCCTGTTCTATTCGTTCCAGTAAAGTCTTCCAGCTGGTGACTGGTTGATCTATATTTAACAACTCTGATCTCTTTAATCCTTGTTAAAACAGTTTAGATCACTGCAATTTTGAGAACTTGTTTCTATATCTGATTACAATATACATCTAGAGTCACCCGTATCTTGTTAAAATTCTTTTCTGCATGTGCTGTTTAAGCATGGTTGAAGAGAGTAAATTTACAATCCCAAGAACTCAAGATGATTTTCATCATAGATAATATAATTCAATTGATTTGTTGATTATTTCTGATTTATTAGCTTGATGGAAAACGGAAAATTATGGAAAAATGCTGAGAATTAAAGTGTGCTGAAGAAGCCTCAATGATTGTCGCTGCTTGTCTATGTATTCACCTTGAAACAGTTGGGAGACCTGTCCCCCTGTCAGTCCATGAGTCATCTATGCTTTATGAACAGAAGACAGAATAAACAAAACAACCCCCCCCCCCCCCCCCCCGTTTAATAATACTTGTGCTAAATCAATCCTCTACGTAAGCAAGGGATTGTCTTAGGATAAAAAAAGACTTGATCCACCTTGCTAAGTAACTGAAACAATAGGCTTAGCCACTTGCTCTTTGCTGGTTGCCAACAAACATGCATATCCAGAAATGTTGTTTAAATTTATTACTTTAGGTCTGTAAAATGGGGGAAAATTACAGCCCAATGTATGTGTTTGGCAGAATATATATTACTTTCCTGAGATTACTGTGCAGTTATTCTCAAATCAAGGTTAGGCAGTAAGAGAATATTCACTAGTTCAGTAACATTAACATCCTACATGTGTAGGATTATTCTAAAAATGGGTTGTAATCAGTGATGGTACCATGGAAATACTTATTTATTATATTAATATCCTTCCTCCTTAATGCAAATTCTTTCAATGTGTTTTATGAGTAAAATAAAAATACTTAAAATAAATTATAGTAAAAGCATAGCAATGGGGATGATGGTAGATCACAGGGAGAGTACAGTCAAGTTTAAATGGATTTCCCCACTTCATTTTAGAAAGGCATTGTTTTTTAAATAAGTCAGATGGGGCAGTAGGAATGGATCAATCACTTGTCAAATCAAAGGTCAGGTTGTAATCCCTCCTCTTACGATTATTCCAGAGAGTGCACATGTGTGTATGTTAACATTGCTCAATGCCTAATTTTTTTCTTTAATCATAAACAACAAAAGGGAAATATGCTATTGAGTTCTCATGTATTAAATATTTATAAGTATTTGTTAATAATAACTTTGAATCTTCCCTATCCCATAAATTTTTCAGTTAAGCTACTTTTTGCTATTAAGAGATTTCACATAATTTATACTGCATGCAAAAATGAACAGATTTTTATTACTGTTTGTCAAAAATGCAAAATAAAGTTGGAAATAACAAATAAAGTTAAAGATTTTGTTAGTTCATTTGAAATCAACAGAGGATAATAGTTAAAATTTACTGCTGATAAACTGGTAATATATGTGTTTTCCTTACAGCTCTGTTGAGATACAAAAGGAAGAAAAACCATAATGCAGCTAACTTTTCACTTGGAAAGGTGAACATCGTTTTTAAAGAGAAATGGCTGACAAGAGTGGAAAAAATCTTTCAGGTCCATTATACATTGAAGTTGAGTATGATTATGACTATGAAGCAAAGGATAAAAGGATTGTGATAAAGCAAGGAGAGAGATATATTTTAGTGAAGAAGACTAATGATGATTGGTGGCAAGTGAAAAAGGAAGAAAATTCCAAACCCTTCTATGTGCCAGCACAGTATGTCAAAGAAGTAACTCGCAAAGCACTAATGCCACCTATTAAGCAACTGAGTGTGCTACCAAATAGCACTCTGAAACTTATGCATGGGTTACAGAGGTCAACAGAAAATGTGAACAAGTCTCCAGAGCTTTCTAGTTTTGGAAAATCATCTCCAGTACAAATGTTGGGACCAATTCGGGATGCCAATCAGAATCTGGGACCAAACAGTAGTCCGGGTCAGAATACTGGTCTCAGCCTGGACCTTGCACAGAATAATGGGAAATTTAGTGAATTCCAGTTTCCTAAAGTTTCCATTCAGAACAAGAGTTTCTCTGTGTCTCATTTCCCTTGTTCTGATTGTATGGAAATAGAAAAGACTAGTTTCTTGCAAGAGCTATCCTGTGATTCTGCAGGAGAAAGCTCAGAAAAACTCCATCAAGATTCAGAATCTGGAGATGAACTCAGCAGCAGTTCCACAGAACAAACACAGGTAAGACAAGGTTCATTGCAATACATGGTTTTTGCTTCAAATAGATATTTTCTACTCCATGGAAAAATGCACTTTAAAATGTCGTTCCATAATATCCTGCTATGTACACATAGCACTCATTTTTTATTCATATGCTAAATTTAAAGACCACTGAGGTAGAGCTATGTCAGTTTTCAGATCCTGTTTTACTAACATGGGTTATGATAGTGAATTAGTGTGTTATGTATTATAATAGTGAGTGCTGCTGGTTTTTATCTTTTTATTTTCTTGTTCTCCCCCCCCCCCCCCCCACGCTGGTTATATTGATTTGTTGTTTATCATAAATAAATATAAAAGACTAAAAATAAAGTTAGAATAGTTACTGTGGTTTATAGCAAGTGTGGAGTAGTGAATATTTTCTTGTTAAGACATAGACTGTGATTGGCTTGCATTTTAAAATTTCCAGAAAGTTTAACTTTAATTTCTCGAAGTTTGAAATTGTAAAAAGAAAATAGTCCTGATACTGTGTAGGATTTCCTAATGAACAGTGTTGGGGATACTTGCTAGGTATACCATTTGGGTTTTATTTTGTTCTAACTCCCAAGGCTTCTGTGGTGTTTATTCTTAACTACTTATTTGTAGGAATATATTCTGAGCTGTAATATATATGTTTATCTGTATGCATGGACATTAGCTGCAGTGGAGTAAAACCCTGAGATTCAATGGATTAATAGTAGGTGCTTGATATGATTAATATTGTGAACAGTTAACACTAAAGCAAAGGATGATGTAGGAACAAATTTGACTTAAACTTTGCGGAAAGAATAAGAAGTACCTTGAAGACTGATTTTTCAACAAAAGCCACCTGGATTTTGGAATATAGTGCAGGTAGCAGGTGTTATTTGTAGTACTCTCCTGTTAGTGGACAGGAGGACTGGGTGCTTTCTTGCAATTATAATTTTATCATGATACTTAGCCTTATGTTATGGGCAGGATGGCATAACACCATTTAAAATATATTTTAATTCTCATTGTGAATTTTGAGGTGATACAAAGTATGATCCTAGGCTGGATTTCTACACTGTCATATAATGCAGTTTGAACTGTATTACATGGTCAGTGTAGATCAAGCATCCCCTAACTCCGCCCTCCAGCTGATTGGGCCTCCAGGCCCCAGAATTTCCTCACCATTGAACAAGCTGTCTAGGGCTTTTGGGAGTTGGAGGCTAAAACAGCTGGAGAGCTGGAGTTTTGAGATGCCTGGTTTAGATCCATATAATGCAGACCAAACTGCATTATATGGGTCTACATTGACCATAAAATGCAATTCAAACTGCACATTATTTGGCAGTGTAGATCCAGCCCTAGTATTGCAAGGGATATGGTCCAAGACCCTTCGATACCTAAAATTGGATTATAGAGAGCCCTATATTTTGACTATGCTTGGGCTGAAAATCTATCATGGTAATGCGCTAGAGAAGCCCACAAAAACTTCCAGGATAGTATTTAGGAGTGTGGATAAGAGAAGCTGTGGATATAGAATCCATGGATAAGGGAATTCTACTGTACTCGCAGCTGTATATCATTATTTTGAAAAGAAAGCAAGTATCCTTGTTCTTTGTCTAATACAGTTTTCTCACTGTATGCCATAGGCTATTAAAGTGATTCTGTTGCATGGTCTCCTCAGCAAAATAAATACAATTATTATCAAGGTGAGGAAATTTAAATCAAACCAAAACAACACTGACTCTCTTCCAGGCACAAAGTCAGAAATATTTTCTGAAAGTCTCTGAATCAGCAACAGAAATTTATCTCACTAGTGGGAAAACTTATTTCTTCTAGATTAAACTCGCCCAAAAATTTGAACATCAGCTCGATTTACTGGTACTAAACCCACATTTTCTATAAATCTTTAAATAATGACCATTGTGTAGTAGAAATCAGCTGTTCAGAAATTAAGGGCTTAGCAAGCTGTTCTTATGTTTGTATGCTGCCAGAACACAAAGTCCCAGACTGAGTATTCTTACCTTGCAACTGGACATTGTGCTCTTTGTTTGTGTGAATAGTACAGGGAATTTCAGACCATATTGTCCTAGGAAGATTTGTGTGTAGAACATGATCAGATTCTGGTGTTAGAATCATTAATGTCCTGGATTTAAATCTTTGTCTATTTACATACTTAATTTGGAATTTCTATTTGATACCTTTTGAAAATACAGGAGGATGTTTGCTTTTCTAGCATATGTGTGATGCCATATTAAAGCTTACACAATGCATTGCAGTGTAGCTACTCAAATATTACTTGCTAATTAACTATTTGGAAATAAACATTATATTCACAGTAATTCATTTATTAAAATTATGACCAAACATGACCAGGATCCAGTACTAGAGTTCTGGATCCTGATGTGTCAGTCAGCACCAAAATCCTCTGAAGTACTTTGCCTCATGAAAAAAGTCCCATAAGTAAGTTCACTGTGAAAATGGGTCAAAGAAAAAGTTACTCTACAGCCCCACTACTCTCTCTGCTATTGCATCATTTATGTAGGAAAAGATTGGTGGTGTTGAACATTTGCTGGTTTGTTCCCTTTTTTATGTGAATATATTGGGCGCCTATGGTCAAAAAACCTGGATGGGGTGAATGAAAATTCCCTTGTACATTATGGATATCTTTGGAATTTTGTTCAGTCCAAGCCAAATTTTAATTACAAGGATTATTCTGCCTTTTACTTATTTTTTTCATTTTTGCAACCAAGTTTATTTACCTTGGCCAATTGAAAGCCCACTCTAAGGTTGCTGCAAAGAGATTGCCAGCATATTAACAAATACGTAATCTGTTGTCAGAATGAAAAACTGATAACAAATTTAAAAACATATAATCACCATTGTGACCCATATCCTTTTTAAATCTGTAAATTCGCAAAGGCAACAACACAGCAGCTGTTTCAAGTAAAGGAGTGACACTGTACTCTATATTAAAATGTCAGCCAATGTTTTCTTGATTCCTTTATATGTACTGTGTGTTAAAACTCATTCACTCCATTGTGTTATGACATAAGGAGGTTAAGTGGAACTCCCTTTATTGCGAAAGCCGTCAACTGACTGAGTTCCTCTGGTATGGATGTGTATGATGTGCCTTTGTGTATACCATCTGTGCTAAAGAATTATTGCTACTCCTTTGCTATAAGGATCTGGAAATGTTTCTTTTGATTTCAATTTTATATCTCTAAAGAGGATTTAAGGCACTTTTGTTATACAGAAAAATGTGAATTTTGGGAGGCTTATTTGCAGTGTCAGTGACCTATGAGAGCATCTCTGAGTATATAAATCCTGCCTTACATCTTTTGAGAGATAACATGATAGTTCCAACATTTTTTCTGGAGGTATTCATTTAATTCTGGTGAAGAAATGAGAAAAAGTATTGACACTTCAGATTGACATTATGTTCATTTGGACTAGTTTGGATTTCTGCAAAGGAAGTGGTGAATCCCCATCAGATTTCATTATTTGGCTTTCACTGTTCTAGAAAGGGCTGAAGACTTGATAGGTATTTTCAAGAACACATAAAACCTGGTGGGAGGTGAAATCTTTCCTTTCCACCCCTCTGCAAGTGCAAAGTTGGCTCCAAGTATGGCCAATGGGATGGCCCACATGTCAGCCTTTAGTCAGGCTTTTTTCTTTCCTCTTCTTCAGTTGTATTTGTAGGGTTTGATTATGATTTACAGTTTGGGTATTTGTCTCAAGAGCAGCTAAACCCTGACTCCCAGAACTATTGTTCTCAATTTCAGAGCTTTAACTGTTGTATTGTAGTGTATCTACGTACGATGGTACAACCTGTGTTTTTCCAGAAACAGACTGAAATTTTAGCTCAAAGTGGCTTCAAAAATATCTGGTCTGCCTAACTATGATTTCATGTTAAAGGTGCACTGAGGCAAAGCATATTTAACTTTGGAAAATAACTTTTGTATGTTCCTAAGAGTTTCTCCACATCTGCAAACTGTTATTTACTTGGCAACTGTTGGTGTAATGCCAGACTCCAAAACTGATCTGAATGCACTTTTAACAAGTATGGCCAATGAGGTGGCCCCACGTATCATCCTTTATCTAGGTTTTTTCTTTCTTTCTTCTTCAGTTGGATTTTTAGGGCTTGATTATGATGCATTTTGTGAATGGTATCACTACCCTATGGATAGACTCAGGGTATAACTAGCCAGCTATATTAGACTCTTCATCCATCTTTGAATATTTATGTACAAGTGTTTAACTATACATGCATTTCTATATTTTTTACAATTGTGTGATCTGCACAAATGTTGCATTTATATAGTATAAGCTTCTGTTAGTCCTTCAGTTCTTATTCACTAACATTTTCTACTTGTATTTAAGGGGAAAGACCATAGGTCAGTGGCCAAATACAAGTTTCATGTTTAGTAGTTTCTGGTTAAGACTATATGAAACTCCGGAAACCTGATGCTAGTTATGTAAAGCTGAGATGGGACTGTGATCTAATTTGGTATAATGCTAGTAATAATAATAATAATAATAATGATAGTAATGATAGTAATAATAATACTTTATTTGTAACCCGCCCTATCCCCCCAGGGGAATAATTTCTTGCTTTCCTTCTCTGGCATACAAAGTGAGGACTCAGGAATTAGCTGCAGTTTCTCTGTACTACAGATCTTCTGTAGGTCTCAGACACTGTTTGTTTATAAGGGAGAGTTTATAAATAGTATAAATATCTGCAGGTAGCTTTGGTCATCTTTGATTCTGGAGAGCTGCTTTTAAAAATGTTTTCCTTTTGAATACAACTCAGCTAATTGAAAATATGTCTCTGTTCACTGTACAGAATGCCTTACAATGTATGTAAATAGAGTTCATGCATGACTGCATGTTCGGTATGACTTGTATTTAATGCTTTGCTGCTAGCTTAATTTTTTCTAACGATGACTGTGGATTTTGTTAATATTTTTATGCTTTTTCCCAAGCTACATCAGGATGAAACAGCTTGTAGCTGTTAAAGCATACAACATAAGTGTATTTTAGGATAAAACCTATATTCTGTAATACGTGTTTGTGAAAAATGCAATTTTTATATTAGATAAAAGGTAAATCTATGTAGAAATAGGATAAAACAGATCGATAAATGAATACATGGAAAACTTGCACACACTGGAAATATAGTGATTTGTTCAGCTAATTTTGTATGATGTTTACCTGGTGGTTTTTGCGTGTGAGAGAAAGCAAGCTATTAGTCATGCTAAAATATTACCTTTTCTCATTTTTAGAAAACTTACTGTTAGGAGAAAGCTGTGTTAATTATTATAAATATAGACACTGACCTATTTGAAAAGATTGTTCTGCCTTCCATCCTCTTTAGTAATTGACTCTTGCATAAACTGTGAAGTACTAAAGGGGATTATCACAAGGAGGACTATGTCTTGCTTTGATGAATTTTGTGTGGAAGGTTCTTGAAAATAGATTCTTTCCTATCCATGCAAGCTTACCTTGGAAATTTACAACCTTGTTCAGATACATCGCATCATTTATATATTTTAAGGGAACATGAGTGAATATTGGCTGTTGTTTCAAATGAATCCCTACCCTAAATCTTAGTTTTAAGTACTTTATATAATTCAAAGTTTCTTGTCATGGTTGCACTGCATCATGTGTCGCTACATAGGTGGTGAAGGGGCAGAATAAAAGGAGCACATGTCCTTCTGAGACACAATTAAGTTTATATTAGGTGGGCTGTAACAGTCCCTGTTAAATGCAGAAACAAATGCTTTTCAAAAATGATGTAGCCTATTTTGGTTTATGTGTGTCGTCATTTATTGACTCTTGGCAATCCCATTAATATCATAGTTTTGCCTCTTACTTTCTCTGAAATTTAACCTATAGCAGCAAATAATTCATTGCTGATCTCCTATCCAAGTACTAACCAGGGCTGGCCCAAATTAGCTTCCAAAATCAGATGGGGGTTAGTGGTTTTAGGATATTTAGTCCCCTGGAATTACAAATAATATTTGTCTATCATGTTTAGTACTTGAAAATTTCATTCCATATTCATCTTGAACTTTTTTATAGTTTGTATTTGTTCATGGTCGCAATGGTCTTTCTTAAATGCTAATACTCACTACTATATAATATTAAATATGTATTTCTTATATATGAAAATATATATGGTCCTATTTTGTACTCTGAGTCAACAAGACTATTATTAATTACTATCAGCTGTAGATGCTGACATATGGCTTTGAGAACTACTCTTTATCTTGTATCAAGTGGCAGATGATAATCTCTTTCTGTCACGAACAATAACATAGATAAAAATGATGGCTGTGGAAGCAGAAAGATTCCATATCATTATTGAACATGGATTCTCAATCAGTTTTTTGCTCTCCCCCCCATTGGCATTGTTGGTCTTCTGGAATTGCTAGTTAGTTGTTAAAACAAAATCAGAGCAAAGAATAAAATGTTTCCTTTTTTAATGTTGTGAACACTACAAAAGATAACTCTTTGTTATTTATTGTCTTACAGGTTCCTTGTGAAACTATGTAGAATTCCCAACCCACCCCCAATTTGTAGTGGATGATTGTTTTAATGCAGTGTGTTACAATATCGTTTGATATATTACAACAGTATGAAAAATGAAGGCTCTTATTTATTCTGTAGTCTATTATTTGTCCTTGTCAGTAAAGAAATGCTATTTTTGAAAGCTAGAACAAGTGTGTGCCTAGGAAGGCAGCTAAAGTGTTAAATGGTTCCCTGAAGTTAAGCTGCTGGAAAGGAGGAAGTGGAGTAGCCTAATTTTTGCTGATAACAGATGTTTTATTGAGTGCAGCTAAAACCATTGCTTTCCTAGTGTATCTGTATTAATAAAGCAGGCTTCTTTGTCTCCCCAATGTATCATGACACTTTACTTATAACTGAATGGATAATAGGTAGGTTGACCAGCGATCCTTATTTAACAGCAAATATGCTGGAGTTTGGTTTCAGGACTCCCTGTGTTATTTTTGAAATAGCATCAGAGCAAAGAAGTTGTACGGTTATTCAAATAATACATTTTACTTACGTTTTATATAAATTATACAAATATTTATTCCTATAAATTATATAAACCTACCGGAAAAGGTAAAGGTTTCCCCTGACGTTAAGTCCAGTCATGTCTGACTCTGTGGGTTAGTGCTCATCTTCATTTCTAAGCTGAAGAGTTGGCGTTGTCCGTAGACCCCTCCAAGGTCATGTGGCCGGCATGACTGCATGGAGCGCCGTTACCTTCCCGTCAGAGCGGTACCTATTGATCTACTCACATTGGCATGTTTTCGAACTGCTAGGTTGGCAGAAGCTGGAGCTAACAGTGGGCACTCATACTGCTCCCAGGATTTGAACCTGGGACATTTCGGTCTGCATGTTCAGCAGCTCATTGCTTTAACACACTTTATTTTATATAAATTATACAAATATTTATTCATATAAATTATATAAACCTATACTGTACATTATATTTATAAAAATAAATAACAATGTATTAATAAAAGGAACAATCAAGTCCTGTTATATACAATGGCTCAGTAAAAAAGTGCCTCTCATATAAAATGGCAAAATCAAGGTTGCTTTTTGGAATTTTTAAAAAATATTTCCAAGCTGTGGATATCTTAATCTGTGGCATCAGATTTCATGGATATGGAGGAATGACTGTATAGCCAAAGGAGTTCAGTTTGCAAAGTTTCTTTCTAAAAACAGATTATTTGAAATGGATTTTCTATTATTTGTGTACGATGAAGTGTTTTTACTCAGCAACAACCTTACTGCATATAGTTCATATTGTATTCATCTCCTCATTGAAGCAGCTTAGGATACCATATGTAGAGTTATTAATTAACTTCAAACAGCTAAGAAAGGTGAAACTAAAACAGTGCTACTCAAAGTGGTCTTTGCATGGACTGATCTGCCTCATTTTTTCAGATAAGAAAGAAACAGTTGTAGCCATCATAAATATGATATTTAACCCTGGCATAAATATATTTGGGGGGGGGGGGGGAGGCAGTACCTCACACAGATAGCTTATGAAGCACCATAGAAACTTTGTCTATTTAATAGCATATGATAAATAGAATAGCATAACTAGTAAAGTTTTTTCAATACAGGAAGTCTATAAAAATTGCATTCTTTGTATGACTTCATATGATTCATATGGCTTGAACATGAGTTTAAGGCTAAAGGTGCAAGGAAAATTGCTGGTACCCACATATTATTTTATTATGTCTAATCAGGCCCAACCTTTTCGTATCTTCATGAACACACTGAACATGGTAACCTTTCTCAGTATTAGTGTTTTCAAAATGCTGCGTTGGCAGCTGCTGATTTTTATGTTGGGAGTCCAAGGAGCAGACTTCTTGAACTTTGGCTCTCTCTGTGAGTGTTAATTAGCGTTGCCTATATGTTCATCTCCCAGTGAAATAGATTCTTGCTGCACTTCCTTTAGGTAGCATTTATCTTGTTTAATCAGGGGGTGTTTTGACTAAAAAAAGCGAATTGATGAAAAAAAGAAGTTATAGCAATTCTTGAAATGCAAAGACTTCAAGTAAGTTTGATGACTCTGTTTTCCTGTTTAAACTTCCTGCTATGGGTACGCGTGTTGGCATTTTGGTGACTTTTGTATGAATGCTTATATAAATTTACATATGTGAAATATGTACTTTTGTGCGTGCAGGATAATTAGGAACTACTAAGAATAATAGTTTTGGTGTGAAACTCTTCCAAAATATTTCTGTTATACTTTGTCGTCCTGGATTTTGTTCCCATTTCTACAACTAAAATGTAATGTTTAACTAATCTAACATATATTGTAATATTGTTACAACTGCATAAAATGTCAGGAGGAAATTGAATTTTGGGACTGAATCTTTGTTCATTGTATATAAGAAATTATGACGATCCATTTTCTTTTGTATCTCAGAATTGCTTCTGTTTATTTCAAGATCAGTATGAGTTTGTGTCCATGTCCAGTGTAATTGCTCTTTCTAAAATCCTTTAGTTATGGATATTTAAATGCTGATGAGACATCTTAAATGTTTGTTCCTTGACAAGAATTTATTTAATGAAATCTCACAGAAAGATTTCTGTTCAGCTATTGTATATGGTCAAAGGCTTTCATGGCCGGAATCACAGAGTTGTTGTGTGTTTTTCGGGCTGTGTACCTCACAACCTCTGAGGATGCCTGCCATAGATGTGGGCGAAATGTCAGGAGAGAATACTTCTGGAACATGGCCATACAGCCCGAAAAACACACAACAACATTGAGTATGGTCTTTCCATTTTCTCTGTATTAGTCCATTCTATATCATAGCAACATACTTTCATATGATATTTTTATGAGAAGAGGGGGAAAGTCAGTATTATAAACCACATATCAGTTTTTCAGTTTATAGCAATTTTTCTGAACATGTGTGTCTTGGTAGCCAGCTATCTGTTGATAACAGTTTCACTAGAAAATGTTAAGACTTAGAAAACATATTTGGACCTAGGGCAAAGTTGCACATTTATTGCTTCCAACTGGTCATTGCTCTTTGCAGAACATCACAATGGAATATCAAGGGTGGGCACATAAAATGGATTTTACAAGTGGCCTTGATGGCCATATTTTTTTCAGTGTATAGCCCACTTTCTGGGAACTATTTGAAGGTTATTCTCGTACAGTTAAGTGGCTCAGATCCTCTTTATCTTCTATCTCTTTCCCTATCCCCCACTGCCATACCTCACCTACTGCTTAATTATCTAGTCTCTTCATTTATCTGTTATGCAGGTACCTTGTTTATGTGAAATACAGGTTACAGAATTGACTGTATGTGGGATATGTGAGATTATTGCGAAGGATAGCAGAAAGGAATATCAGAAGGGCGTAAATAGGATTAGGTTGATAAATAATCCATCTCTATCGTATTACAAATTAGTGAATACCACATTTTGAAAGAGGAACTTTAAAAGGAGAGGTGATGTCTACTTATTCCTTCCATCTACAGTAGAGTCTCACTTATCCAAGCTTCGCTTATCCAAGCTTCTGGATTATCCAAGCCAATTTTGTAGTCAATGTTTTCGATATATCCTGATATTTTGGTGCTAAATTCGTAAATACAGTAATTACACATAACATTACTGTGTATTGAACTACTTTTTCTGCCAAATTTGTTGTATAACATGATGTCTTGGTGCTTAATTTGTAAAATCATAACCTAATTTGATGTTTAATAGGCTTTTCCTTAATCCCTCCTTATTATCCAAGATATTTGCTTATCCAAGGTTCTGCCGGCCTGTTTAGCTTGGATAAGTGAGACTCTAGTGTACTTTCAGGAATTGTGTTTGTAACAACTTCCCTCGAATTGTTTCAGCTTTTCCAAAGGTGTAGACAGGAAATCACTGAGAAGAATGAATGCGAACTTGGAAAGAGATAAAATTTAGGAAATAGTCCTAGTGCCAGGTGGTATACCATTGTAACCCCATTTTCATTCACAAGGCTTTCATCACATGGAGATAGCCTTAGTCTATTTTATTCTGAAAATGTATTTATAAAAGAATCCAGTATAACACCTTAAAAATAACTGGGAATGAGAGATTTCTAGTATAAGCTGTTATGGACTGCAGTCCATCTTCTTAGATTCAATCAGTCAGACTGCAGCCCACAAAAAATTAGGTTAGAAATTTCCTTTTCCCAAACATGCTACTTGACGCCTTTTCATATTTTACACGATTTATCATTATATAAGGTAGTTCAACTACAGTTACCACTCCTTTCTATTAATAATACTATTTTATGACTTTAATTTCCTTAAAAGAAATACAAAGTTCTGAATACTTTGTATTGATTCGTTGTTCATAGAGTGAACGCAAAAAATATGTGTACAACATTATTTTAAGCATTGATGAGAGAAAGAAAAACATGGGAAGGTCTTTTTCAGCCTGCTGTGCCATGAATTACAGGAGTTCTTTTTCTAGATGGATGACAAATTTAAGCCTGCTACTACATTTTGCTTGCCTGTTGGGTGTGAGCACACAGAGAAATCATTGGCATTATATAAAGCTGTGCCTGATAACAAGGAAATGAATTCCATTTCTCTCTGACACAGATCAGTTAGATGAATCTACTGTATATATGTTCAATGACATTTGAAGCAGGAGAACCTGTATTAAATGGAGTAAGATAAACAATATTTTTAGGATAGGTAGGTTGTTTAAAGTAGGCTTTAAATATTAAGTCCAGTTTATATCAGTTATTTTATTTTAAAATGTTATAAGAACTGGTTCTGTTTGTAAACCACATTGATTTAAATAAGATCTTAATACAAATGCTTATAATCTGTTAAGGTATTTCCCCCTAAATCTTTAAATGTATCAAAGTGGTATTTTAGTGACCTTTACTTTTGAGCTGTTTGAGGTTGAGCGTTATGGTAACAGATAAGTGCATATTATTAATACAGACTTTGAGTGTGAGACACTGGCAAATGTTGTCTAGACAGTAGGATGCAGCTAATACATTAGCTCCAGGAACTAGCACATTGTATGTTCTTAGGATCAACAGTGATGGTGATTGGGTGATTTTAATATACCTTTGCTTTATGTTCCAAGTACCAATCACTTTATTCATGCCCCTCCTTTTCCCCAAGTTGGAAACTGAACATGGCTTTCAAGATTCATTTTTTAAAAATCTCATGTAGCTGAAAACATTAAGATTAAAACTGTATACAAGTACTTTGCACTGTAACTACCCATCTTAAATGGGCACTTGGCTTAAGACTTCCCCATCTCCTAAATGTGGTTAGTTTTTGGAGTGCCCCTTTATCTTGTGCATTTCTTTATTTCCATTGGTATGTATTAAAAGGGAGGTTGGGAGAATTGCTGAACCAGACAAAAGCATAGAAGCATTGATTTATTTCATGCTGCACTGAGAAAAGTTTGTTTTCCTGTATATGTACAGAGAGGAACAAATGAAATCGATTTCCTTTTTAAACAGAACACTGTGCTGCAATATAGAAACATGCATGGGTTGTGTATCAACATTTTGGACCATCTTCATAGGTAGCATAAAGGCTTTGTAATAATACATTGATCCAAACATTCTGGCTTGGTATAGTAACCAGCTGTTATTGATTTCTTGCCCTCTTAGGTTCTGTACATTCCCCTTCAGTTCTTTGGTTAATCCAGACTAGGTAGAGGTGCTCCTGGCCAGTCAGAAGGCAGATTAACAGGGATTCAATTCAATTTATGCTGAAAACTCAGGTTCATCGTTTGAGCATACTCTTGGACTCCATCCTGAGATTAAGGCGAGAGTGAGGGTTTTAACCTTGAGTTTAATGAAGAGATTGCAAGGTGTGAATGAGAAAAAAACCATCCTTCAGTTGTAATTATTATGCAGATGTTTACTGAAACTTGAAAAACATTCTTCCAGGGCACAAAGGTTGATAGAGGCTATACTAGAGGAACATAATGGATTTAATGTGAGACAGTACTGCTGTGGGATATAAATGATACTTTAGTTGTATATCAGTGTGAGCATGATAAAATTAAAGTGAAGGCTTTATATGCTCTAATTTAAGTTACAAAGTAAAATGTATAATTAAAGGCTTTGACTAAGTTGTACTCTCAGTTTTGATGGGTATACCAAGGAATTCAGTTTGCTTTTGTTTAGGAAATAGCTGATTTCCAAAATGGAAAACTTTTTTTGAACACACAACTTAGTTTTTTCTACACTTTTTTGGTGTTTTTATGTGTCTTAATTACTCTACTGTAGTGTTGGTTGCTAGAACTGATACATTTCTGTAGTTTTATTTGTCAATATATAGTGGGCCATTGGTTTGATTCTTGTTAGCCCAAAATCCTTGGATGTTCAAGTCCCAGTTATACAATGGCACAATAAAAAGGTGTCACTTATTATAAAATGGCAAAAATCAAGATTTGCTATTTGGAATTTTTGGGTGGGGAGGGACATCTTCAAGCTGTGGAAGGCAGAATTTATGGATCAAGAATCTGTGGATATTGAGCACTGACTATGCATTTTTAAAATTTGGTTTCATGTTGAGACATGTTTTATAGGCTCTCTTTTGAAAAAAATCTTATTACATAAATGCAAGAATTGATAAGGCAACAGATTTCTTGTGTATGTGCTTTCAGTTTGCATGTGCGTAACAATTAATGTAGGTCATTTTATTCAAGGCTTTGGTTTTAGGTTGTGCATTTAGGATACCAAACTAAAGGTCATTTGAGTGGAAAGGGGGAAGTTTCTGTAGCTAATCTATAATCCTTAAGAAACTTATTTCTCATTTTTTTTGGATGCTTTGATAAATCATCATTAATCCCCAGCCATGCTCATATCAATACCAGACTACTTGAGAATAGGATCAAAGAATGATTTGAGCACATGAACTTCTGCTTTATCTATCCATTAGTTAATATTTTTGTACAGCTTCTGTAGACTAACATATTTTATGGTTTGTTCATAAATAACTGTTTGTGTTCCTTTGCAGACTGAAAGACATTATTATTATTATTATGTTTATTTATACTCCCACTTTTTCTCTTCACAAGGAAACTAAAAGCGGTTTACATTAAAAACATTTTGGTACAATTTGAAATCCACAAATATATCAGTATTAAAACAGAATTAAGTATCATGGGTATTTAAAAAAATCAGTTAAAATAATTACATACATATTCAAACTAAAAACCACAGCAACCCCAGACTTAATCAACAACATTTATAATAACTAAGAACTTCGTACTGATGGGAAATTTAGTTCCTTCTTTTTGTTGAAGCTTAATGACAGCTGTTACTAAAGACACCGTCTGTTTAGCAAATCCTGCTGAACAGCACAAGGTCATTGTAGTTAACTGCTAAACAGTAGTTGCAACTTGCTGAGGCAGACAGCCAAGTTCTGCATGTCCTCTATGCATGTTTTGGGCAGGTGTGAAGGAGATGGCTGTTCTAGTGAAAACATGAGATTCCAGGCTAAAGCCATTCAGTTACCTAAAAACATAATTTTTATTAAATGACTAGCTTGGGTACCAGGTGATGCCTGGGTTATTTGAAAAGGGCCTTGTTTGTTTTTGGATGTTAGGTAATATTAGTTTGGTCATACGTTGTGCTATTGGAGTTCAGAGGGCTCACAGAATACAGGTGAACTATAACTCCCAGAGTTAAACTCCCCAAAGTCCACTAGTATTCTCAGTTGGCCATACTGAATTTGTGTGCCAAATTTGGTCCAGATCTGTCATCAGATGGGTTCAGGGTTCTCTGAATACGGGTGAACTATAACTCCTGGATGTCAAGGTCAATCACCGCCAAACCCTGCCATTATGCAAATTTGGCCAGATTGGGTCTGTGTGCCAGGTTAGTTCCAGGTCCATCGTTGGTGGGGTTCAGAGTGCTTTTAGATAGCAGGTGAACTATACATCCCAGTCCCTACAACTCCTGTAAATCATTGTGAATTCTCCACAAACCTCTCTCTCCAGTATGTTCAGTTGCTGATCAATTCCTCTGTTTGCTGTGTGCCATAGGAAAGGGTAGGAAAGGATTGTGGGAGAGGCAGTGCGTGGGGTCATGCGAATGAAAAGAGAAAGGGATGTGCTTGCTGTAACCTGCAATGTTCTTAGAGGGAGTAACTTGGTGGCTCCTCAACACTGGGAACTATTGCCTGTTTGTGGAGGTCGGAGGCTGTGTGAACAGATTTTCACTTTTATTATGTGTATAGATTGTACAGATTGAGCCTCTGTTATCCAAAGAGAAACTCAGCCTGTACAGAGAAACAGTTACAGTTGAGTAGTATTCACTTTCAGACATCAAGTAATAATTTAACTTTTAATACATTTCTGTACTAAGAAATTGAAAGTTGGTCTTGTTCACATTATAGCTCTAAAAGTGTAATGATTATCTGAGGTGCTTCAGCACTTACAACTGAATCATATGCCTGCTCTCCCATCCGCCAAAAAAGTAAAAAGATCAACTGTCATCTTAAAGCAGGATGTGGTCATTTACAGTGTTGTAGCAATGAAACGTACATTTCGGTTTTCAGTAAACCAGCAGGGCTACTGTGGTGTGCAAGTTGCTACTTAATTTCCTTCCATCTTTGGCATTTTCTTTGTTTCCGCACTTGGTTGAATATTTAAAGGTGTTTGAAGACTTAAAAGATACTTTAAAAAATCCTTCAGATGTTGCTTTATAAATGGGACTAGTATCTGTGCTCCCCTCTTCTTTTTTGCAGTAGTATGTGCAATGACATTACTTGCAGGCATGGGAAGGAAGCCTTAGTCCAGAGTTGCAGAGCCTGCTGCTGACACAATTTTCAGGCAGTCCCTAATTAATTTCAAGCTTCTCTGCAGCATTTCTCTTGCATCAGAGTTAAAGGATTTCCCTTTCTTCTTGGAAATAAACAAGGTTTTTAAAAACGTGGGGAAGGAAGAGCTTATCCTCCCTAGTGCTGTTCCTCCTGAGCCACTCTTTCCTTACTGCAGTGAAGCTTTAAAAAGGCGAATCCTATTAAGTTGGAATCAGTTGAGGTTTTTAAAAATCCTTCCAATGTTTGTGAGGGTGTGTGTTTGTATGTGTATGAATGGCACATTGGCAAACAAATCAGTAGTGGAGTAGCCTTGCCCATTTGGAGTTGGTTTGGTTCACCCATGATGAGATTGCCTTGACGTAGTTGACCCTTGGAGCCAGAAGTTACCATTATTTTTGACTTCATCACCATTACTTTGAAATGAAATTGACTTAATTAATGCATTCTTGAATGCAGAAGTTTTTGGTTGAGACTCTTTGACAGCCCTCAATGACTCGATACACAAATACATGAGTGAGAATGCTTTATTGTAAAGTAGGTTCTATTATTTTAGGTTTTAAATGGGAATGTTCTAGAGAGTTGCTGTTGCAGTTGATCCTCTGAATGCTGAGTGTGGTTTTATAAGTGAACCACGTGAATATCTGTGAATGATGTGGCACCAATTACTCCATGTTGCTTTGTCAGCTTTAGAGAACTAATTGTTGTCATCTCAGATGTAGAGTACTGTTGATCTGATAGGTTTCTATACTGAGGAGACCAAAATAAATAGTGGTTTCAGATAGTTGTTATTTGTGTCTTTTTTTTAAGAGCAACCCTTTGCTTTGTTTTTTTCTAAACCAAGTAATGAATAATAACAGTAAGATTGCCATACAGATTGTGTAGTTCATTTTAATAAATGTATTGACTGGCTATACTATTAAAATATTTTTGTTGGACTACTTTAGTGATTACTAGCAGGTGAATAAAAATAGTAGACAAGATAGTTAGGTTTAGATATTAAGCTAGTTTTCAGATAGCTGTTCTTCATCAATTTTACTTTTTCATACAGCATATTTCCTGATGGATTAAAACAAGAAAATTCTTAGTATTGGTTGCTTTCAATCCAGTGAATCTGATATGCTAAATTTATTGTTTATGCAAATTAATCATGGCTTTACAGTAAGAAGAAATTTAAAAAGGTAGTAGAGTATTGACAGAGTTCTTGGACATAATAGTCGAGTGCTATAGACATAATATTTGTTGTAGGAATTGCATGATACATTGTATGGGGCATCATAAAATTATCCATCTGTCTCCTAGTTTGGGAATATAAACGAAAGCACCTGTGAGAAGTATCCATTAACCCCTGTTAAAAAATTTCCAGTGAAGTTTGGAGATTTGTCCATTTTCCAAGATAATCCAGTGTTAAATACTTCTTACCATCAGTAAAGTCTTCCTAATTTTTAGTTGGAATCCTTCAGTGTAATCTGTTGGCCCTCTACTAATAAGAGTAGCCCTGTCTTGTTCATGTAAAGCCATTCACATATCTAAAGATGGATGTTTTATCATCTCTTAATAATTTATTCTCCAGATTAAGCATGCCCAAGTCCCTTATGTTTTTCCTCATAGGAAAATCTTTCCTATGCAGATCTTTTGCTATTTTGGTAACATTCAAACTTGTCACTTTGCTTCTGGATACAGGATTTTAAATGAGGACTTATTTATTTATTTATCGTATCAGAAGCAAAGCCGAGGGTACAGTTGTGATGTATTTAAAAATACAAACAAAGTTTAAAAAAACTTGGCATTATACTAAATAATCTTTGACCAGTAGCTGGCCACTTGGAGTGCCTCTGCTGTTGCTGTAAGAAGGTCCATTGTGCATGTGGCAGGACTCAGACTACACTGGTGTAGGTGGTCTGTGGTTTGCTCTTCTCCACACTCACATTTCATCGAGCCCATTTCTTAAGGTTGGCTTGTGGTGCCAGAGTGCAGTTTGTTCAGCACCTTCCACATTGCCCTGTCTTCTGTGTGCCCAGGAGGGAGTTTCTCATCCGATCTCAGCCACTGGTTGAGGTTCTGGGTTCTAACCTGCCACTTCTGGACTCTCACTTGCTGTTGTGTTCCTGCAAGTATCTCTGTAGATTTTAGAAAACTGTTTCTTGATTTAAGGCGTTGGCATGCTGGCTGATATCCGAACAGAGGATGGGCCGGAGATGTCACTACCTTGATCCTTTCATTATTGGCTGCTACTTCCCGGCAGATGTCAGGTGGTGCACTACCGGCTAAACAGTATGGTGTCGGGCATAGACATCCCTTGATAATGAGGCATGTCTCATTAAGATACACAGCCACTGTTTTAACATGGTGAGATGTGTTCCACACTGGACATGCGTATTCAGCAGCAGAGAAGCAAAGCACAAGGGCAGGTGTCTTCACTGTATCTGGTTGTGATTCCCAGGTTGTGCCACTCAGATTTTGTATGATATTGTTTCTAGCACCCACTTGGCTATGACTCTTGTTTTCCTCCAGATTTTGGAAATCTGACAGGATACAGTGCAGTTGTTCATCAGCTTCAGCAGCCAGCAACTTGCTTTTGGGCCAAAGTTCTTGATTTTTTTTCTATCCGTAGATCATCCAGGCCAGCTGTTTGGATATTTTTTACATTTGTTGAGAGCCATCTCCAGTTCAGAATATATAAAAGGTTAATGTAGGTTGCTATTCTCATTTATGGTTGTCTGTTGGCTTTCTTCCTACTTTGGTGGCAAGGTTGGGTTTCCCATTCTTCAGAAGCTGATGCACTATTTGACCTACCTTTTTGTTGGTATGGGTATTTGTTTATGAGGGATCATTGCTCAACCATCTTAACAGCCTCCACACCTTCTGACTGCTCCTGCTCATCTCAACTTCTGTTATCAGCTTTATCCACTGTTCTTTCTTGGCTTCAGATATGGAGGATAAAATGCTCTGTGCTGCCTGTAGAATTTGTTCACTAAATGGATCTTCGTTGTGGAGCCTGTAATAGTCTTCCAACAGAGCAGCTGTATCAGGAGTAATGCCCTGAAGGTAGTGTGTTCTGTATCCTCTCAGTATAGAAGCCTGTGAGCAGGTTTTTATTATTTTGATAAAGTGCTCGTATTCCTCAGGGATTGGGGTGACCGATATGATCTTATCATCTAATATGTCTGAGAATATGCCTTTCTGAAGTTGAATCTTCGTTTAAATCAAATTTCCTGAGGCCTTATAGTTGGGAACAGTTGGCATACTATTGGCCAATGCTGTGTGTTTGGTATTGGTGGTCCTACTGATTTAGTGCATTGCTGCACAATACTGTCACTCACAAATAGGAGATCTGGGTTATATAAGTGAGGACTCACCAAAGCATAATAGAGCATTATTTTTTAAAACTGTGTGCGGTCTTGGAACCAAGCCTCTTCAAGTACTGAAGGTTCACCAGTTCTATCGATCTAGCCTAGAATTATGTTGGCTTTTTGTTTGGCTGTATTATAATGTTGGCTCATGTTAAACTTGTGGTCTTTTCACATGGATAGATGTCAGACTAGGAGTTTCCCATCTCCCAATTTTTCTTGTTCAGATGCAGTAACTTGTATTATTTTTGAAATTCATTTTGGTAATTTTGTTAGCAGTCCAATATGTTAAGGTCATTTTGACTTTCTGCTTAGTTATCTCAAATTCTATTTCACTGCTTTTTATTGGTTAACAGCTACCGCAATAGCAACAATACAGTCACTCTGCATTGTCTGGAACATAAAATTGCTTTATATGAAATCTGATCACTGCTCTGTCTGAGTTAATATTGTCTGCTGAGAATATCAGTCGTTTTCCAAGGTCTCAGGCAGACCAGTGTTTTTACAGGGTTGCTGCTTGTGTCAGGGACAGTAAACACAGTGTCAGCTTTATCAGTCAAATGTGGTTATCATCCCAAGTCTTGAGAGAAGGCAGAAAACAGCTCTCCTACACAAAACAGCTAAAAACTAGTCATTGACCCTCTTTCTGGGATATTTCTGAATGGATATCATGGCCAGCAGAACAGACAGTTCATTCAGCTATTGAGGAACAGCAAGTGACTAGAAGTTAAATACAGTAGAGTCTCACTTATCCAAGCCTCACTTATCCAAGCTTCTGGATTATCCAAGCCATTTTTGTAGTCAATGTTTTCAATATATCGTGATATTTTGGTGCTAAATTCGTAAATACAGTAATTACAACATAACATTACTACGCATTGAACTACTTTTTCTGTCAAATTTGTTGTATAACATGATGTTTTGGTGCTTAATTTGTAAAATCATAACCTAATTTGATGTTTAATAGGCTTTTCCTTAATCCCTCCTTATTATCCAAGATATTAGCTTATCCAAGGTTCTGCCGGCCCATTTAGCTTGGATAAGTGAGACTCTACTGTAGATGTAATCCACTTCAACTATTGTATAAAATATACTTGTGTCTGAGTCTGTCAAGGGATGAGGGAAGAGAAGCAGCTAGGATTATTTTCTCCTTTAAAATACAGTTCTAAGGTCCACAACTTATTTAAAACAGAAAAGTCTTTTGTGCCAGTTGAAATGGTCCTGTGCTGGTTGAACTGCCCTTATGCCGGCAGAATTCCCTCTGGCTGCTTGATCTTGAAGAACAACCAGCAAAAGACCCAAAAAAGGGGTGGAGAGAAAAGGGGCTGAGGGAGGGAATAGTCTAGTAATACAAGATCCAACTCTTCTTCAGCTGAGGGACATACGTCCTGTATTTGAAACAACCTTTTACTTGTTTTAAACAAATAGTCCTAAGAAGTTTCCAAGTGAGAGTGGCTTGCGTTAAGCATAACCCCAGCTACCTTAGTGTTGGCTCTTCTGGCTCTTGGCCATCTTGGTGAATTAGAATTGTGTCTTAATTTGCTAACATTTAAAGTTTTCTAAAATGCATATGGAGAATTTAAAATCATACAGTGTGGCTTGTGCCTAAAAAGATAAACTATACACAAGCTATATTATGTATTTGTTTGTTTGAAGTGTATGCCTCTCAGTCCAACAGGGTCCCAAGGCAATAAACAATAGATTAAAAATAAATAAGAATATTTAAAAAATGATTTAGAACCTAAATAAACAACTTTAAAGAAGTCACAATGTTTGTTTACTATACTATCTTTTAAAAGTATTTTTAAATTATTGGGATAACAACAAAAACAACATTTATTACGGTCCATGGATCTATCAGTGAACAACAGCCATTAATAAATTCTCCCACCTCACTGTCCAAAATTAATATACATGGTTTCAAGTAATACCACTATCTGATGTTACAGTAGAGCCCCGGTTATCCGAGATAAAGGGGCGGGCCCCATCTCGGATAACTGAACGGGTCGGATAGGGCAAGGTCTCGCCGAGGGACATTCCTGGGTGAGACCACGTCCTTTGGGAAGCGCCTCGCCATAGCTGCTAGGCAGCAGCTATCGCGGGACGCTTCTTCCTCCCTTTCTTTTTCTCGAACTCGAGAGAAGGAGAGGGAGAGGGAAGGGTGCCTTGGATAACCCAGAGCCTCGGTTAACTGGGGCTCTACTGTAGTTTCTTTCTCAGCCTTGTTGCCACTGTGAGGAATTTTGCCAGTTTGAGGGAATTATTAGGATAAGAACATCGTTTTACATGAAAACCATTGAACCAAAATGTATAAATATTGTGTGAAATAATTCTAAATGAGTGGGGGATTTGTAGAAGCTGAAGTATGCCTTGAAATTGCTTTTTGATACCATACTAGGGCTAAAGATTTCTCAGTCAAAGTTTTTAGTACACAAAAAGATGTTTGTTTTATCAGTTGCACCTCCTTGTGTTTGATGACTGAAGAGAAACAGCCTGGCCTGAAAATAAATTTCTGTTGTGCTCTCCCCATCTCTTTACTAGAGTACTACAAGATTTTTTACAACTTTGAAATTTTTTACTGTTCTTAATTGTTCAGCTGACTTTAGCTTGTTGTGAACCTATTAACTGTTATACACTTCTTTTGTTACTCCCCCCAACATCTATCCTCTAGACTGTTCTTCTATCTCATGTCCCTGTTCCTCGTGGTTTTTATTCTTATCTTTTTCTCACCCCAAGTTTTAACTGAGTGTTCATGCGGCCTGCCCTGTTATATTGCTTTTTTTGATTTTGTGTTGTACTGTATATGATTATTTATTGTATTGTTTAACTGTATTATGATATGTTGTTTTTATATTTTGCTATATTGTATTGTCCTGGGCATGGCCCCATGTAAGCCGCCCCGAGTCCCCATTGGGGAGATGGTGGCGGGGTATAAATAAAGTTTTTTTATTATTATTATTATTATTATTATTATTATTATTATTATTATTATTATTATTATGACCAAGAGGTCTCCAATTGTCTTTGTTAGCAATAAACTTACTCAGGGCTGTGACTTCCTTGATCATATTTTTCCACTTGTATTGTGGCCTTCCTCTTTTCCTACTGCCTTCTGTCTTACCAAGAAGTATTGTACTTTCTAGTGAGTCATATCTTCTCATAATGCTTCCAAAGTGCAGTTTAGTCATTTTGGCTTCCACGGGAGAAGTCTGTCTTGATTCGTTTTGGACCCATTTATTTGTTTGTATGGCAGCCCATAGTATCCACAGAACCATCCCCATTTCAAATGAGTTGACTTGAAGTCTGAAGAAGAAAAAGAAAATTGAATTTGGGAAAAATAAATATAACTGCTGTTTCTGCAAAGCTGGCAATAAATATTTACAGAAGATTCAAGTGACGGGATTCTAGGATATTTGGGGTTTGTGTCTCTATTTTGATGAATGGAGGTGAGCTTTCTGCTTGTATTATTGTTTCTATAATGCCATTGTTACAATCTAGAAAAAGACTATACGGTCTTGAAATCTGGAGCGCATGTGTGCACATAAACTAATTTTCTACTATCATCATCATTGGCAATCATGGTCATGGCCGAGTATGTTTGCCTTCCAAGTGTAGGGTCTTGGTGGTGGGTCCGTAGGTGATTGTGGAGACTTATTCTTGATCTGCATGTTTTTTCGCAGTGAGTACATCGATTTCCAGGTGGAAGGCAGGGGTTGGCTTGATGTGCCTTCCTCTTGACACATTTCTCTTTTTCACCCTCCATTTGTGCCTCCTTGAATTCCATAGCACTAGGTACACTACTGGAATACATCATGGATAGGCAAAAAAGATAACACTTGTACAGATCACCAGTCTGATCTTCAGGCATTATTTTTTGGTAGTTGCTTTTAAAAAAATATTTTTATTTATTTTATCATAATTCAATACATTTGTTATTCATCATTTGTTACACAGTAGACACATAATATTCAATACAATCTACACTACATCTCATGAATTTTTTTCATCTACTGTTGTTTTCACACTTAACATGTATTTTCTATCCCTCGCCACCATGTCCCATCCCACCACCAGAACCACTTCTTTTATATATCATCTGTTCAAAATTTCATTTCCTCTTGTGGACGTAACTTTCCATCGTTCTTTTTGAATCCTCTTTCAATAAATTTTCTCCAAACATCATCAAAAGTACCTTGTTTCCATATTCCTCTTTTAACTTTTAACTTGCATGTCAGCTTATCATTTATGCCCAGTTTCCATACTTGCTTATACCACTCTTCAATTTGTATATTCATTTCCCTTTTTCAATTCCTTGCTATAAGCAGTCTTGCTATTGTAGTTGCTGTTTAAAATAAAGATTTCTGCATTGATTTCTGACTTTTGCCTTGTCTTGATCTTGTTTTGAACTACTGATGGAAACAATTGTATTTGTATTCACATTTTCTGATTGGTTTGCAGAGAGGTGTGACTATTGTTGACTGTTCATTTTCTATAGCAGAAATGAAATAGCTTAGTTGGGAGAACAAATCATACAGAGATTAGAGATAAGAGGAACTGTGTTACTAGAAAGAAGGTAGGACAAAGACCAAGGCTATTCAGCAACAGGGAGGACAAAGGGTGGTAAATTAGAGGAAGGCATGAAGGATGCCTTTTTTGGTAGTTAGCAATTATGTGAGTGCTTTTTATAGTACGTGAATCTAATTTGAATTGGAATTTGGAGGTCTAGAACCACTCTGGAGATGAAGTCCTTCATGCCTGCTTTATAAATAGGGGTAGGAATACTTTGTTACAGTAATTGTGCACCTGGGGGGGCTTCTGGGGTTCCTTTTGCTCTCATTTTTATAGCTATTGGGGTGAAACTTGCTACAATAGTAGAACACATTTTTCACTGTCAGCCCACTACATTTTGGAACATTTCACTTATCTACGGATCTTTGGGGAATTTTCAAAGTTTTTATAAAAAACATTCTTTTTATAATAAAGAAAACATGTTCCTATTTTGAAAGTGTTATTTCCTGTTTAATGGTGTAGTCCAGGGGTCCCGAAACTTTTTAAACAGGGGGGCAGTTCACAGTCCCTCAGACCATTGGAGGGACGGACAGACTATAGTTTTTTAAAAAACTATGAACAAATTCCTATGCAGTGCACACTGCACATATCTTATTTTGAAGTAAAAAAAAACAAAACAGGAATAAATACAGCCTCCATGTTAATAATAATCATAATAAAAATAATAAAGAGGGTTGGAAGAGACCCCTTGGGCCATTTAGTCCAACCTCCTTCTGCCTTTGTGCACCAAAAGTACTAGCAAAGCACCCCTTAAAATAATTATTAAATAATAATTAAAATACCATTATAAACAAGCAAAGCTTTGGAAGGCATTCACCAGGCAAGGGAAGAGATGGGAAAGGAGCGCTCCTTTCCCTCCTATTCCGTGCCGTACGCACCTTCCTCGGCGAAGGAGGAGGAACTGCCGCCTCAGGGGCCAGATAAATGGCTTCAATGGGCCGCATGTGGCCCCCGGGCCTTAGTTTGGGGACCCCTGGTGTAGTCCTTACTTTGAAAGTAGTTCTATTTTGTTTGTATGGCACAAAGTATGTTGAATTGTTTGAGACTAGATGATCAGATATTCATTGAAAAACAAAAGCGCTATAGCTCCATGTCCCTCCCACAAAGACCAAGTTTTTGCATTCTAATAAACTTTCCCCATTTTTTATGCTAGAGCCAATTAGGAAATCACATTTATAATCCAGGAACAAAAATCATAGTGCAGAATATTAACCAATTTATTGGAATTTTGGCTAGCTACCGAGGGGCAAATCTCTCTTTCTCACCTATCCTGATTGAGGCTTTCTGATGCTGATGCATTCTGGGAAATGTAGTTTAGGAAAGGGTTTTTGAATTCTCTGGCATATGGCTTCTCACCTTTCCAAACTACCTTTCCCAGAATTCCATGCTTCTTCCCAGGGAACTCTTATTTCTCCCTCCTTTCCCTCTCCTAATGGTGAGAGACCATTAATTTTCAAAGGAATGGGAGCCTTTTTGGCCTTGCTTTGCTTGCTTGCCATATAAATGAAACTGACTTTGGGAGGGAGCCTTTCGAGACAAACAAAAATGTATTGGGTAAGCTTAAGTTCTAAATTTTTTGGCACAGGCCACGCCCATGTGTTGGTTATTGGTTTTGGATGTACAGATTTAATGAATTTTTTATTACTTAACAAACGTTTTAAAAATTTGCACATTCCTAATAATTGTGTAATAGGCCAGGCTTATTTGATTATCAACATTGCGGCTTGGTAATAGATCAATGAAGTATTGAGTGTAAGCTTTGGAGTATAGCATATAGAGTATGAAATATAATGCCAAAAGCTACATGTGTGTATGTAATATTGGAAACCTGGTGGCAGACTTCGGACTGTGCCTTTTTTGAGTCTTTCCACTTGTAAGGGGAAAAAGGAAGACTGCATTTCGAATGGGTAGATTCAAATCATGGAAGCCATTTTACTCATTCTGCAAGACTGAGTGGGGTTGTTGATGCTTGGAAGTCTCATTCATAGGATCGCCATAGGTTGATTTGACAGCAATAACAGGAACAACAAATAATCAAGAGAGTTTTTTGGTGTTATGGGTTGGCTATGGGTTGTGAGTGTAAACATTGAAAATCGTTTCTGAGGCAGGTTATACAAGAATCATTATATATTCAATGAAATTTTCGTGTTACCATAAAAAGACATAAAATAATCCAGTTGCATGCTTGAGGCTGACTGGGAAGAAAGCTTTCCTTGTGCACTTGGTCCATGAATAATGCATGTTGTGCTATATAATTTATTATAAAGAGGCATAAAGGAATCCAGTAGCACCTTTGGGACTAAGACTATCATCTTTTTTTGATTACATGTCTTAAACAGTTAATTCTTCTTTTGAAGTATGATAAAATCATCACATATCAAGAAATGACATTCCAACTATAAATATTTTATAATCGCCATATGAAATTGATTTTTATATCTCACAAAATTAGAGCTTTGTTCTGATGCTATAATAAAATGATACTTGGCAAATCCAGATTGAATCACGATTTATTTTCAGAATATAATCCTTCACATTGACCTATTTTTGAATTAATGTATTTCTTTGTATTCAGAATGCCAATAGAGTTTCCTTACTTATTGATTCAGTTCTATCAAATCAATTCATACCTTTTTATCTTACGTTATAGCCAACCACACCACCAAGCCAAGGAAGACCAGATTCACCAGTTTATGCAAATTTGCAAGAACTGAAAATATCTCAGTCTGCACTCCCACCTATACCTACAACTCTTCCAATCCAAATTAACGGAGAATGGGAGACTCATAAAGACTCAACAGGACGTTGTTACTATTACAACAAAGGAACACAGGAAAGAACCTGGAAACCGCCACGCTTGACTCGGGATCCAAGCATAAGTAAAGGAGACACTTTGAACCAAGTAGATCATGAGGTAAGTTTGAACCAATACTTAGTAAGCTTAGAGTACAGGTGAATTATATGCATTTATAAAAACCATTGATTTTTCCCCAATTAGAGTTTTTATGTGAGTAGTTGAACTAGTTCTTTGAGCTTTTATTTTAATTCTATCATGCTTCCATAGGCAAATGAAGGAACAGTGACACTTTCTTGTTTAGGTCAGTCATATTGTTACTTACATTAATGATACAAATTCGAATTATGTAGTAAAAGAGGTGCTAGACCAACAGACTAATTACAGTGCATGCATCTGGGTTTCCTTCTTCATTGAAAGTGGCATGGTTTTGAATGCACTTTACTTTTCTAGTCTAAGAACATCAAACCATATAAAAATAAGAATAGCAAAAAGCATATTTTTCAGAATTCCAGTCTTAGGGAACTTTGAATATAGGTAGCTATGTAACTACAGTATTGTGGTTACTGAAGTTAGTTCTACATGGTATTAGTTTCTGGATCCATCGTCTTCTGGATTGCACCTTATTTTCACCTTGGCCTTGAAAATGGATGCTTTCTTGCTAGCTAATGCTGATGAATAATTCTCTGGCTCACAAAGTGCTTTTTGAGGAGTTATAGTATATTGAAGTTTATGGCTTTACATCACCTTCTTTGTGTTATCTTCTGTGGGCTCCAGAGCTACAAGGAACCTGCCAAAAGTCAGACAGGGCTACAGTATTGCTTCCTCTGAAATCCAGTAATAGCTCTGTTTGATCTCTATGGTACCAGGATCTCCTCCTATATTGTAGAGACCAGCCAGTTGGCAGGGCAGAGTGTCTTCTTCCTTTCCAGAATACAAAAATATTGTGTCAGCATTCTGCTCAAATATTAACAGCATAATTTCTCAGTGCCATCAGAATTTGTGTGATCCAGGCAGTTTGTATATAGCGTGCAAGCTATGTGTTGTCCATCCATGGTTTAAATATTTAATGAAGTGACTAATCCATGGCCAGTTACTAAGTGCAGCTCACTATAGAAACCCTAATTCTTCCTTGAAACCTAATATTGGTGTAGGATTTGTTTAAGGCACAGCTTTTCCTTTTTTGGGGAAAGCAGGATTTCCATGTGTCCTGTTTGATCTGCTCCAACTTTAGGAAGAGAAGTAGTTGCTGCAGTTGCTGAATTGTGTGGTATGTTGTCCAGATACTGTAAGTAGCATGTTCTGCAGCCAAATCTGAAATGCCCGTACCTCCACCACCACTATGCAGTAACTTATTTGATTTCTAGTGTAGTACATTTCAGAAAGTTTTTGTTGCTGCATATTATTTTTCTTCAGATTGATCTGAGCTGTCACATCTTATTTCATTATTCAAACACAAACCAGTCAGAGTTTCAAATCTTGAGAGCATTATTGTGTGTGATATTCTTTGAACACCTGTCAGCATAAGTGCTAAATATTCAATATTCTGATTATTTTCGCTCTTTACCTGTCCTTTATCAACAGTTCATTTACCTTTGTTAGACATACATTTTTCCTCATACATTATAGCCAAATATCCTTTATACATTGATTCTCTGAACTGTCCATGTTTTGATCTTTTATATTTTATTTAGATTCTTTTAAAAAGTTCTTAAAAAGTTCTGCTTTCAGAATTCTGTAGAGCTTATGTGTTTTTTGATAGCATTACATACTTGTTACACTTAAATTGTTTTTTCAGCTTTGTTTGAGTTACGTGTTTCCTTTTTCTGTTCTTTGGGATGTCTTACTTTCAGTCTATAGCACTTAGAATGTGTCCTTTTTTGGTAACTTTCGTAATACTATTTCTTCCCTATTTTAAGGCCCTTTCAGGATATCATTCAAGTTTTCCTTGAGCAGCAGTTTTGAATTTTTGGAATACTAGTGGTAATTTCATGTATTAATCAGGCTTTAGAGTTATGTTTGGCAAGAGCAGTTTTCTCCCTAGTTTTTATTAAGAAACTGGGGGGGGGGGGGAATAGAAATCAGAGTTCTAGATCACCTCCAAAATAAAGAGATTAAAATGCCTATTATGGTGAAAGCTGCAGAGATTATTTGACTTGATTATTTGATTATTTGAGAGGAATTAGTCACTCCTCTCTTGTCCATGATTTGTCCTTTAAACTTGCTGTCTATATCCTCATTTGTCATTGGAGCTATTTGTGATATAGTTCAGTAGATAGAGTCTACAAGTTGACTTCATCAGGATTTATGTCTTTCCCTAACTGAAAGCTAAGTAACAATTATTCTTTTTTATATTTGACAACAATTGAACCTATAAGTGTCCTATCCGATCCCTCTGCTTCAAAAGCTTTCAGTTCAGCAGTCATTTCTTTTCCTTAAAGTGTGGCTATTTCCACTTCTTTCTTGTAAAATTTAAATTCTCAATTTATGATTTTGACTTCTAGATAAGTGCTAGCCCCTTCTAGAATTTGAACTGATACTACATCTCAATACTTCTGTATCTTTGACCATTTGTAGACTCTTCCACCACAAGAAAACTCCCACAGTTTTTATAACAGCCAGTCAGATAGTCAGTATGGTTCTCCTCCCAAAGGGTGGTCAGAAGAATTGGATGAACATGGTCAAACGCTATATACCAGTGACTATACTAATGAAAAGGTACACACTTTTCTTCATCACCTACTTTTTTTTAATCTCATAGAAACATAGTGGGTAAGAAATCAAATACATGCGGTTTTTATTTCATAAGTTGTAAAAATGTGTTCATTCCTGGCATCTTCTTTCCATTTGTTTTGTTTGTTTGTTTCTAGCTATATTCTCTAAGAATGACTATCCTGCTTCTCCTGAAAAATAAATCCAACAAAGTCTTGTCAGTGTTTATTGTCAGGTAGTCAACCTTATTTTTGACTACATAATTCCAACTCCATTTCTGATCTGGCAAACTGCTGTTATTTTTCTCATCAATGAACTGGATAAAGCTGTCAACAGTAATTTCAACTCTTGACTCTGTTTCAGGAGCAGTGTTGATGAGAGTAACTGTAAATAAGGTGTTTGAAGGAGGTGCCTAATTTCCTCTGGCAGAAATAAAGAGATTACTGTCCTGCTAATTATTCAGAAATGTAACATTTAATATCGGAATCAGAAAAAACGTTTTTGAAAACATGTCAAATGTCTTTGGGCTGGTATTAGATCATTCTTGAAAATTACAGTGTCCTGGGTTGCCTGAGTCTTTTGATAATAAGACAAGGCAGACCTGTGTTCTTCTTATGGTATTCTTGAATAATTTGAGTGACAGCTTCTCTCCCTATCTCCTCCTAGAAACAAGAAAGGAGTGACTGAACGATTTACCTCTAGAGTAAAGTTCTATTAACTGAGAGCTCAGTACTTGGTAGGATTTTCTTAGATTGTGAGGGTATGATCTATAGGGAATATTCCCATGATCTGATTAAATTCTATACTACATGTCTCTTTGGAAGCCTTGTGGTTAGCATCAACCTAATTTCTTACCTTGTTCAGCAGTGGGTTTAGAAATACCAGAGCTGAGCAGATACGACTCTTTCTTTCTTTCATTAAAAGCAGGGGAACAGGAAAGACAGAGAGAATAGCTAATACAGTGTTCCCTCACTACTTTGCGGTTCACTTTTCTTGGATTTGCTGTTTTGCGGTTTTTCAATAAAATCTAGAAGACCATTATAGACCATAAAAATTTCAATTTGCAGCCTAAGGAAGGGAGGAAGGAGAAGCCAAAGGGAGAGAAAAGTAGCCCAAGCGGCAATGGGAGAAGGAGGCGATTTATCAACACACGATTGGTTGTTAAAGACTTAAATAGTGTATAACTACTAAAATAATGTATAACTATTAAAATAAATATAGTGTCCCTACTTCGTGGATTTTCACTTATTGCGGGTGGTCCTGGAACCTAACCCCAGCGATAAGTGATGGAACACTGTAGTATATTTTGATAATGGGATTCTCTATGAGAAAACCCATCTTCTCCTTTCTAAACATTGAAATTATTTTGGAAATGTAAAGACTAGGAACAGTGAGGGAATGGCTATAGATGTCTACAAATTGCCAGGGAGTTGTGTCTTTTGTTGGTGCATCAGGAAAGCAGGCCTTGTAGACCGAAATGTAGAAGCATACACGGCTAGTGTTTAGATTCTCCTCCCTGGGTATTGTAGTGTATTCTATCCAGGGGAGCATGAAATTTGGTGGCTTTCCAGACAAATAGGTCTATTAGATCTTCAAAGCAGGCTGTCTTTTCTCATATTTCTTTGGAATATGTCCCTGATAATGCCATCTTCAGTAGATAGATGCTACAAAATGTGCTGGAATGATAAACTTCTCTGAACTCCTTATTCAGCCACTCTGGGCCATTCTCTAGTAAACTGAAATTGCCCACTGACTGACAGAAATGTAATTTATCATAACATTTACTTGTGGCTCATGCTTAAATTAGGCTTGTTCTTTAATTCCCTGTTCCTTTACTTATTCTTTCCTTTTTAGCACTGTTCTTGGTGAAAACTAAATGAGTGTTGTAGTTTGTCTATAACTGTTCTTTGAAGGAGGAATGGGAATGCTTCTCCATTTCCTGTTCATTTTTGCCCTTTGCTAAATCAGCACAAGCAGTAGAACCTTTATCTCTAAGTAAACTCTTTTCCCATCACAAGTAAAAAGGGAACTGACATCTAGTTTTTCTTGTTATGTGCTGCAGTGTTGTATTGTAGACATTATTTGCAACAGCACAAAAATGATGCAGCTCAGTTCATAGCTGCTTTTAATAAATTCTTTGTTTACTCCAACATGCTTAATGCATGTATGGTGCGGTGCAAACTAAAATCTTTGCTCCCAAGGGTGTCCTAGTCTGGCATCTGCGGCATACTTTAAGAGTCTTTTGGATTTTATAGGCACTCTCTGTGTCCATGGAAGTATAATTACTTTTTGTCTTCCAGCAACTTTTTGTCTTTAGAAGGTAAATTGCAATCCATTAGCAGGCTAGTAGCCAACTTTTGACATGTTGATTGTGCTTTTTTAGGAGTCTCAGACAATGTTGGACTAAGTGAAATTTATAATGATTTGACGTCTTTTTCATGTTCTTAAACAACACTAATTCAAGATCATTTAACATGACTAGTTATGCCAGTGAAGGACCCTTAGTTATGCACCTGTAATTTGTGGACATTAGTGAGCTGAAAGGATTCTAAAATACCTAAAGTGTACCACACAACTCGGAAGTCAGACCACACACTGACATATAATTCAGATGAGAAATAACACTATCAAATGCAAGGTAATAATATATTGAGTGAAGAAGTTCTGATCCTTAGGAGTTTGCTGTATGAAAGAAGTCCTGAACTGAATAATAGCATTTCTTACATTTATTTTTTTTTGTCATCTAAAAACAGGCCTTAAAATTGATCATCTTTGTAGTGAAATTATAAATTTCATAATGATCTTTAGTTCAATGTGACTACTCATGAAAAATGGAAAAACGGTTCCAGCCCAGTCCACCTGTCCTAATGTATCTCCCTCTATGAACCACTTCAGAGTTTAAGATAGTTGAAGGAGGCCCTACTCTCGATCTCACCTCCTTTGCAAGCACGACTGGTGGGGATGAGAGACAGGGCCTTCTCAGTGGTGCTCCCCCCCCCCCCCCCGGGCTGTGGAACTCCCTCCCTAGCAATATCAGATCAGCCTCCTCCCTCCTGACCTTTAGAAAGAGAGTAAAAACGTGGCTGTGGGAGCAGGCCTTTGATAAATAGCAGAGTGCAATAATTTTATCTGGAAATCGTGAAATGGAGCAGAGAAAGGCGGGATATAAATATTACAAATAAATAAATAAATAAAAGACAGTAAAATATAGTAGCTCTGGTCGCATAATGAAAAAACTTTAAATTTTATGTTATGCTTTGTGGAGTAACAATCAAGCTTCTTACTTTGTTTGGTTTCAGAGGAGTAGAAAACTATGGGCATTTCCATTTCTTCTCATACTTAAAATGTACTTAATTCTTGCAATATGTAATGATATTTTTTTTCTACAGTGGATAAAACATGTAGATGAACAAGGTCGATCATACTACTACAATACAGACGGATCTCGATCAGAATGGGCCCTGCCAAAGGTGAGTAATAAAAAAGGACATCAGTGTTTTTAGTTACACAGTACAACTAATGCATGATTCATTTCTAGAATACATTTAATTATTATATCAACTTCTACCTAATAGCAAAAATAGGCTCTATTTGAGGGGGAAAAAAGAGGAATTCTTGCTTATTGTTATACAACTCTTACTTAATGTAAAACCTTTTACAGACAAATCATCTTCATGCAAATTCTGAAGAAAATGCTGTTTACACATCCACACCCAAATGTAGGCTGAAGGGGAATGAATTTGAGAAAAAGTAGTTTATGAAAACTCATTGTACAGTAGATCTTGGTATCCGTTGGGATTTGATTCTAGGACTTTTCAATATCACGATCTACTGATACTCAAGTCCCCATAATATAGAATGGTGTAATAAAATGGTGCCCCTTACATAAAATGGAAAGCAATTCAAACAAGTGCTGGAGAGAACCTGAGGATCTATAGTGGGAGGCTACAGCAGGATATGCCAGTACATCAGCATCGTGCTCAGCAGGCGACAAAATCAAGGTTTGCTTTTTGGATTTTGAAGGATTAATTTTGAGCTATGGTTGGGTGACTCTGTGGGTTGATAAATTGTGGATATGGAGGGCTGACTGTAATATACACAGACCACTCCAGGTTCAGGCTTTCAGTGGCTTGCAGAACACCTGCAGTTACTATTTAGGTGTTGGGCTGAAGCTGAGAGGACAGCTTGAAACAAGTAGTAGCCTTATCCATGACATTTTATTATGCTGTAGATTGACATTTGGGCTTATTTAGAGTAATATGTAGCAACTTTGCATCATATAATAGTTATACCCCCTTTCCAAGCTAGTGCTAAGAAAAGTATTTATACCCCCTTTCCAAGCTGGTGCTAAGAAAAGTATTTATACCCCCTTTCCAAGCTGGTGCTAAGAAAAGTAGGTTATGGAAATCTTTCAAGAGGAGGCCACTGTTAATGTCAATCTGAGGGTCAGATCAGGCTGAGGGAGAAAACTCCTACTTTTCAGACTTCAGCCGCAAAGATATGCCAGGCAGACAGACACTGTACCTTTTTATTGGGGTTTCAGTTCCTTCTAATCTGTTCTACTTCTGTGGGAATGTGGAGGAAGAAGAGATGGAAATGCTGAAAGTTCAAACCATGCTGCAGCTCATGATTTTAACAACAACCCCATTGTTTGTTAAATCTGAACTTTGCTATTGTAATGTCACAAAAAAGGGAAATGACAGATAATCCTCTGGTACTTTTGAATTTAGGTGTTGAATTCTTAAACAGTGACTTTAGCAAAACCAGAATCTTAAGTACATGAAGAATAATATAGGCATTTGGTGCCCCATAGAAGCAGCAGTTGAAACCATAATCATTTTATTGGATATGCTGTGTTTTTATGTGTATGCTGGAAGATTCATTTTTGTTTGTTTCCTATATTTACATAACCCTAGAGATGGCTGTGTCATACTTTTATTTACGAGAGCTGGAATTAGGTTTTCTTTTTTTGGATGCATTACCTTTTCTTAAAGCTTTCCGACATATTTATATGTTCATGATGCCATTATGATAGTAGAGCAAAATATTCAGAAGAAAATAGGTTAGAATCATCAAAAAAGCTCTGTAGAATGCATGCAGGTTGATTCAAAGCTGTTCCAGTTTTAGGAATAGGCATGAGATATATATTTGAAACATGAAGGAATGCAGGAAATACTTGAAAATAACAGGACAGGTGATTGGAGATACAGTACTTTCAAGCCAGAGTCCATATTCCAATATGGCAAGTCAGGAGTAGAATATGATCTGTTTCTGAGATGACCACACATTCGTAACTTTATAGCATCAAAGATCTCAATTTCTGGCCTATTAGTAGCATGAAAAGATCAACCCTTTAACCCTTGCAATTCACTGTGATAGGAAAAGTTTAGAGTAACAGGAAAGAAATGAAAGAAAAAAAGTATATTCTTGGATGCCTTAAAACTCATCCGCAGATTCTAGTTAAGAACTCTTCATTAACTGCTTAAACAAAGCTTGGCATGGATAACATAATGCGTGAAATTATGTGGATTACATTAATTCACATAAATATTGCCTAGCCTGTTTTGAATGTATGGAGACATAGCAAGTCCTAACTTGTAAGCAAATCATTTGATAAGTGAAAGACTAAGACTAATAATATTGTTCTGCCAATTTATATCGAAGAAAACATAGTTAGCATTATATAGGACTTAACTAGGTCAATAATCCTTACAGCAACCCTGTAAAATAAGAGAATTTTATTATTTCCATACTATAAAATATAGAGGGAGCCTGAGAGATAGTGGCATGCTGAGGCCACCTAGTGAATGTATCTGAGAATTAGATTAAAGCTATGAAGTTCACGTAGAAACCATTTTGCTTTATCTCAGAGATTTTGTAATTTGATCACATTCCTCAGCTAACAACAAAAGTGGAACAGTCCTATCAGACTCCCTGTCCCTTCATATTGCCTGGCAACTTATGGTATTCCCCATGAATTTCATAGGGGTTTTAGGGTAAAGAATCCTGAGATGTTGTTTTGCCATTTCCTTCATCTGATATATAGCCTGTTTGTTCGTAGTCTCCCATCCCAAATACTAACCAACCCCACTTTGCTTCCAAACATCAGATGGGATTTTAAGGCGTTTAGAATGTATACTGTGACAAAGAGATACATAGTCTGGCTTTAAGAATTAGATGGCATCAATAACATCCTGTTCATTTACAAGTAGACATAATTTGGAGATCATGTTCACATCGTTGTTTAGAAAATATGTAAAGAATGCCTGTGGGAAATAGTTGAGTCACTCAAATTAACATTTTCCTAATTGGTTTAAATTATTTAAATGGATTAAATCACAGCTGATTTTAAATTATTTATAAATTGATTTAAGTTTGAGCTTCTAATATGGAGAAGCTCTAGAACTGAGCATGGGGCATTTTGTATCGCCAATCTTTCTGTGCCCCCCACCCCCGTCTGAAATTCGCACCCCAAAATGCCCACTCAACTTTGGATTTTAGGAGATTAGATGAATCCATCCCCACATTATTAAATAATTGCTGCTATAGGAAATGCTATTGACTTTGGGGAGAGAGAGGACATTCAATTTTATGTAGGGTACAGGGCCAAAAATGTGTTGTGTGGATGCTTGAAGTAGTATATGTCAGTGATATAGTACAAGCATGTAGCAAGCACTTCATTTTAAAATATCCATGTCATTCAGTGTTTTTCTGAAATACGGTATGTCCTGATAAAGGTGGAGTGTTTAACCATTGTATTGTCTTGTAACTAATTATTGTAATTTTGTAGTACTTGGCTTGTCTTAAATTGCTGCTTTACTCTTTATTGGGTTATAAAACTGTTACTGCTCTGACAGTTTCTAACTGGAAGCATATGCCTTACACATTACATTGCATTGAGCTGCTATGATCTTCAGGTGTTTATTGAACTTGTACAGTATGTGGCTCACTTTTGTTTTGGTTAGGTTATTCCCTTCAAATGTAGAAATTTGCCCAACCTATATATGTTGTTATAATAATTGCAGTAACTGATCAAATAAAACACAGTAGATCTTTCTTTCAGTTTGTTGCAAAGGCTTTTATGGCTGGAATCACAGAGTTACTTGTCTTTTCCGGGCTGTATGGCCATGTTCCAGAAGTATTCTCTCCTGACTTTTCGCTCACATCTATGACAGGAACATGGCCATACAGGTCGGAAAACGCACAACAACCCTTTCTTTCAGTTATTTTTACCATCAGATTTTCAAAGATATCTGGGAAATTACTGGTTCTATAAAGTTGCTTCTATTACAAGTAGGGTTGTGGGGACTTCAAATAGATTCTATATGGAGTGGGACATCAATATGTTCCTCAGTTCTTCATTTCTCCAATTCTTGCATGCCTTGGCATTCTTTTGAATCTATTTTCTTTTAACCTTCATTGTAAATGCTTCTCTTCAATATTCAGGTTGTCAAAGGGTAGCCTGGGAGACTTACAGCTTTTATAGGAGCAGATCCATGGCTTTTTTAAGCTTGTGTGGTTTTGAGGGAGAGAGTTTGCTCTATCGTACTCAAGGTTCTATCCAGACCCCTTACATTCAATTGATAAAACGATGTTATAACAGAACATTGTGCTGAATTCACGCCACTAAACATATTTTGTCAGTTCTGTTAGAAACTGCATATTTCACTTCAATTTCATTGGCAGTTCAGTTTTGATCACACCTACAGTGTTCCATTTCCTTTTTCTCACCTTTTTTAGTATAACGCTTCACCACAACAACCAAGGGAGATAATTAAAAGTAGGAGTCTGGACAGAAGGCTACAGGAACCAATCGTTTTAACAAAATGGAGGCACAGCTCAATTATGTTGGACACAAATGACAAGGTAGGAATATCTAAAAGTGATATTGTGTGTTCATTGAAAAATAGCATTTGCTAAAAGTACAAGATCCCTGATGCCAAACTGTTAGCTAATTGCAAATCATTGTGAGATGTATTGCATTCTGCATATGTCTGCTTACAAATAGATCCTGTGGATTTCATTGGGGAAAAAGTTATGTGTACACATTTTTGGTCTTAGCAATACCCTTCAAGTGTCTCAATTTTGTCAGGGATAGCCTTGATTAATCGTCTGTTGTCTCACTTTTTTACCTGCTTTTAAAATGTCTTGGTTTCTTTTCCTACCCCTCCTTTTCCACTTAGTCCTCCATTTACTTCAATTACTGAAAACTGAATTAAAAAGTTATTAATTCAGAAGGAGGAAAGAAAAGGTGACAGGAATATGGCCTTTTTGTGTAGACTTTAGCATAAGTGCTGCCACCTTTCCTGGTAACTTCCTTATTAAAAACCTTACTTATCAATGTAATGTCAAAGCATATGCCTTAGTCTTACAGTAGAGTCTCACTTATCCAACATAAATGGGCCGGCAGAACGTTGGATAAGCGAATATGTTGGCTAATAAGGAGGGATTAAGGAAAAGCCTATTAAACATTAAATTAGGTTATGATTTTACAAATTAAGCACCAAAACATCATGTTATACAACAAATTTGACAGAAAAAGTATTTCAATACACAGTAATGTTTTGTAGTAATTACTGTATATATTGTGCTTTACATTGTGCTTATTAGAATACTCTATGGCAAACTGTGTTTGCTTTGTCCAGCACAAGTCAGTGGAAAGTGTTTATTTCCATGAAAGTAAAAAATGCCTAGAGTAGAGGGGAATATATGTCTGAGATGGGGAGAGGCACACTTTCCCTTTTCCTTATTTCTGAGCATTGGGAATGGGAGCCATCTAACTATATCTGTAATGACCGCTTTTTGGTTTTATTTTCCCTGAAGTCAGTAGTTGCTATAGCAGGACATTTATTTTTAAAATTTTAAATGCCACTGTTGGATTTTAAAATGCCTTAAGGCATCTGAAACAATATGAAATAATCTCAAAACATCATATAGAACAATGAGAGGCTTTTTTGTATCAGGAGCAACTTGAGAAACTGCAAGTCACTTCTGATGTGAGAGAATTGGCTGTCTGTAAGGACGTTACCCAGGGAATGCCCGATGTTTTGATGTTTTTACCATCCTTGTGGAAGGCTTCTCTCATGTCCCCGCATTGGGAACTGGAGCTAACAGAGGGAGCTCCTCTGTGCTCTCCCTGGATTTGAACCGGCAACCTTCAGGTCAGCAACCCAGACTTCACGTCAGCAGTCCTGCCGGCACAAGGTTTAACCCATTGAAGATTTAATGTAAGATGACAGATGAGGGTTTTAAAGTGAGGAATTCTGTCATTTGGGGAAAATACTGGTTCCACGTAGGACACCGGAAGTTTGTAGTTCCCTGTGTTCCCCCTCTTTAATAGTTTGGAAATTTTGGAATTCAGGATCTTTTCCTTCCTTGTGGTCAGTAGCGTACTCCAAGCCTTTAGCCTCACTTTTTAAAGGTTTGTCTAGTTACTTCTGTGTTTTTGAAAAAATGCTTGTACAGGCTGAACATGACCAGTACACCCCCCTCAAAGATTAGAACATCCAAACAAAGGGCAAAATGTCCATTAGTACTCCTTGCATATTAAGGATACTGCTTACAGTTTGAGGGTCAGGCAGCTGAGGACTCTTGGAGGCTATTTGACTCAGATTCATTAGTGGATTACTGACATTTCATAGGCCTACTTTGTTTAGAACTGGAATATTTAATCTTTTATCCATTAAGATTGGCTTCCCTTGGGGATATTCTGCTGTGGAAGGGACCAGAACTAATGGTGGGTGGAGGCAGGGGCAAATCACCTCTTTTCTGCAAAGCCTCAACACTCACATCTTGATGTTAGTGATTTGCACACACCCTCTCCTGATTTCTCCATATTTTGGTGTGTTATAACCTGGAATTGAAATGGCATATACTCAATGCTACAAGGATCTTTAGAGGTTATACTCTTTTATGTCCAAGTTTATTCCAGTAATATATGTGAAGTACATTTAGTACTCAAACACAAATGCCAAGGATTTTTTATGTGATGGATATGATGGTATAACTCTTTATCTGCAATTGAAATTAAAAGAATTTCTAGTAATTAAATATTATAATTTATAATATTATTATAATATTATAATTTATGTTTATTTGTTACATTGATATCTTGCTTTTCCTTCAATAAGTTTAAAGTTGTTTGTGTCTTGCTTTTCCAGGCTATCCTCACAATTTTTTGTGAGGTGGATCAGGTTGAGATACAGTGGCTGGGCTGGGCTGGGCTGAGGCCATCCAGTCTTCTATATCAGGCCTGACCAATATTAATTTCTCAATGAGATTAATCATAGAATCATAGAATGATAGAATTGGAAGAGACCTCAAGGGCCATCCAATCCAGCCTTAGTCTGAATCCAAGACAAGAAGCTGAATCTTCCAAGTTCTGGTCCTGCATACTCAATCACACTAGCTGCACTTGTCAGCATTGCAGTGCTCCTGGTTTAGGGAAGGAACTGTAACTATGAAGTGCTAATTTTCATATTACTTATTGCTTCTCAAATTATATTGTGTTTTTTTAAAGAATAATCATCAATAGCCTGCAGAAAAAAATGCCTGCACCTAATTTGTTTCCAGCACCCATAATCTTTTGAGAGCAGCTAATTAAAGGGTGTGACTCGCATCCGAATGTATGCAAATCAGTTTCCTTTTGGATTGTAAAAGGTTAGACTATGAAAGAATAATAATATATTAAAATAGTTTTTATATTTTTACAGTTGCCAACTAATTCCTCTGAACTTCTCTTGCCTAATCCTGCATATTTGTTTCCAACATCCCCAAAGCAAGTTAGTATCTGAAGCATGATTTATTTATATACAATATTTAATGATTAGTAGCTTTCCTATGGAAGGAAAAACTGTACATGAAAATTAGTGCTGAATTGTTAGTGCTAGTTTAATTTATACATGGTTATTATTGCACTCTCTTCATACCAAGCATCATATTCAGTCATATTGCTGAAAGTGAATCTTGAGGAGTATTGGTGTCATTTCAGTGTATCTTATTTTGTAGGATTCTCAAGTTGCTTCGAAGATTTTTTCTGAAAATGACTCCTCTCCTTCTTCTCCTTCTTCTCCTAAGCATCAAGCCACAGTCAGTATGATTTTTGTATTATTAAATTGCCATAACCATATTGAGACATATTGCTATTAATGTATTAAAGGTATTCATATATGTTACCATTTGCTGTGATTCTTTCTGTATTTAAAAATGCATTCAGATCTAAAATATTTGGCAGAGCTAAATAATATAAAGGATTGCACTTTTTATTCAAGAACCAAGTTCCTGTAGTTCAAGTTAATTTATCTCTTCATGGCCATGTTTGTAATAGGAGAGAGATTATTTCATGTTGTAAGTAAACAAAGATGTTTCTCGTTCAATGATCCCTATTTTTCCTCCTTCAGGATCAAGAGAAGTATGGACTATTAAATGTGACAAAAATTACAGAAAATGGGAAGAAACTTCGGCAAGTATCATTACAATATTTCTGCTTGTTAGATCTAGTCTTTAGACTTTTTTAATGCTTAGATAAAAACTAATATAAATTTAGGCCTCTATGCTATTAACATTCTCAATTAGAATAAATGATTCTAATCACTTAGGAAAACACATTGATTCCATAGTTCAGCTCTATTTGGGACATCTAAATAAGATTCAAGCTTTACCAACCTTTATTTCAGGAAAAAACCCTGAATATTCGGTAAGAATTTAGATAAATAGTGGCTATTATTTAGAATACAGTTTTGTATTGGTCAGGCTAAAGTTTCAAAGTGATATAGAGCTGTGGGCATCTTTGTCAATAAAACTGTATCAGCAAGATTTGTTGAATTCAGTAGAAATTACTCATTTGTTCATAATTTTAAATCATTTTGTGGAACATGTTTTGCAGAAGAATTTTCGGTTTCAACTACTACATATATTTACCACTTCATGATTTCTCCTATTTTAGCAGTCATACTGATAGACTTCTTTTCTATGCTGAAAACTGTAGTTATTGATGGTTCTTGGAACCTGTTAGAATGGTAAGAGGAACATTTGAAATAAAGATTGCTAATACTGAGCTATTGTAATGAGTTATTCGATCATTTAGCATTTTTTACATACCATTCATGCTCTTGTGGCGTAAGAAGTTAAGACTAGCTTTTCATTGCCAATAGTATTCCTTAAAACAAGTAATACTAAAGCTATCAAGCAGCATTGGTTAATTAGATAGTTGATTATTTACAAATCTCTGTTTCTTCTGCAGAAAGAATTGGATGCCATGGTGGGCGGTATTGCAGGGACCATCATTGTTGTTTACCAAGACTCAAGGAGGTGGGACTAGTTGGGTAAGTATTTGAAGATTATAGTATTTCCAAAAGAATACAGAAACTATCCATAAGAGCTTTGTGGCGAAACCTTCTGAATTGATCATGTGGAGTAGTAGTAGCTTTGAGAAAGGGATTAAAGTAGGTTAAAAATGCAGCTGCAACCATGGAAATTACTGCAGTATTGTAAGCAGCTGGTTTAACAGACATTCTGGCTCACAAACATGTAACATACTTAAGAAGTGAGTTTTCCAAACTGGACAAACTTCATAATGAATTTCTCTGTGTCATCAGAACTGTTTCAAGTTTTCTAGGGTGATCATATGAGCAGAATCTCAAGTTCGCAAATCCCTAAATGCTTCCCTTTTTTCTCCTAGAAGTTTGGAGGAAACCAATCTAAGCCGGAGTTCACAGTGGATCTGAGAGGGGCATTTATTGACTGGGCTACAAGAGAGAAGTCTAGCAAGAAAAATGTGATTGAGGTAATTGTTTCCCTTTTTGCCATTTTTGCAGACTTGATTAAAGAGGTGAAAGGAATATTGAATTGAAATACAATAACATCTGAAAGGCTGCAAGTAATTTTTTTTTAGCCAGGACAGTGGTATTTGAATTTAGTTACAAGGCATGTAGATATGACGTCTAACTTAAAAATGTCCTTTATCCTATCCCCAATTGCAGAGACACAAATACGTTTGGGTTACAATTCCCATTATTCCCAATCTGCATGGCAGATAATCAAAAGTGATGGGAATTGTCATCCTCTAACATTTGGGGATCCAAACTGGATAAAAACTAAAGAGCACTTGACCACTACATAAAATAATTATAGTTTGTCCTCTGTATCTATGGCTTCTCTGTCCATGGATTCAGTGACCCTTTGAAGGCAACCATAAGGCTGATGTGACCCTCAGTGAAAATGAGTTTGACACCCCGATATAGAGGATTTTTCTTTAAACAATACATGTTGTCATTGCTATTAGTTATACATGTTTGCTCTTATTGCTGTAAGACAGAGCTTTCCAAACATTTTACGTTGGTGACACATTTTTTTAGACATGCATCATTTTGCAACACAGCCATTCAATTTTATTAGCAAACCAATCCCTTGTGAGAGATACAGACATACATAAATGGTAATAACGAAATGTATGGGAACACAACATATCTGAGGAAAACCTTTCATTTATATTTTTAAAAATACATGATTTATTGCTTATTGACAACTGGAATGGCTTCAGGGATTTGGTTTGAATTGTGTGATTTTTAAAATAATGGTTTTAAGATTGATATGTTTCAGTTATGTGATTTGAAAGTAATTCTTATTTTTTATATTATGTATGTTTGGCATTGAATTGTGCCTGTTGTAACACACAGTTTGGAAAGCTCTGTTGTAAGATGTCCAAAAAAACAAAAAAACAAAATTAGAGGCAGAAACAAGTATTTTAGAATGGTTACAGCATGCTACAGATATTTATCTCTCAGTCTCGCTATAAGATTCCTTTGCATTCTGATACAGACTCACATGCCTATGTCCTTGGGTACTACTTAATATTTGGCTATATCTTGTGGGGAAACATTGAATGGATGTCCAGTGTATTGATTCTAACACCGAATTTTGTTTTATTTTTGAAGGTGAAAACCAGACAAGGAACCGAGCTGTTAATTCAATCAGACAATGACATTTCTGTTACTGAGTGGTTTAAAGTTCTTAGCTATGCTATTAGTAAACACGTATGTATTTGAATCCTACCTAACTGTCTTCCCTGCAACTTTTTGTGAACTGCAAGATTACATATTTTGTAATAGAATTATGATTTAGAGTGGGGGGGGGGAGGTTGCACTTGGTTGTTCACAATTTGTTTCTTCTGTTGCAGAGGTGGAAATTATGCAGATATTCTAAGCAGGATTTTTTTTTTAAAAAAGAATGGGTTATTTCATTTGATGTAGGATGTGAACTATTAAGGTGTTGTGCATGTGGTTCACTTTAAAATGGAATGATGATTAGACAGAGATACTTTTAAAATACTGAAAAAATATCTTTATGGTCCTTTTTTTCTCTTCAGGGTTTGTACATTACCTTTTAAGATCTGAAGAGCAAATAATATGAGAAAAGAGGTTTATGATTGATTTACATCTTTCTAATAGAGACTTAGTTGCTTTTGGCTTAGACTTACATGCAGTACCTATGTGGACTCAGAATATAAAAGAGCAACATTGGCCTGTTTTATTCATAAAAAGGAGAAAAAACACTCCTTGCAGCTTGATAAAGGATTTTATCACAAGAATGGAAAATCACATTGTTTACTTTCAACTTTAATTTCTTAATGCTGTTTACTGAAGCTTTCATAAATGGCTCTTTAGTAAACTGGCAGTGAACCCAGAACACAGTCCCAAGCATCATGTTACAAGTGCATAGCTTCATTGGGATGCTGCCAACAGCTTCCTGATTTGCACAGGGTTTGGAATTGATATCTGGCACTGGAAAGGAGCCTATGCAGATTATATCTAGCTGAATGATTCAGCTAAATATCTGATATTAACAGAGAGAGGAGAGCTTTCAAGGCTTGGCAGGTCATGGTGTCACATTGACTTAACAGCCTAAGTCTGGCCTTCTGCCTGAGATGACTTTAGCCAACAATTATTTCCAGTCCTGCTTACAATTGTGAAACTATCAAGGCCCATCTCTGTTACATGGATTGAGAAAGATGTAGTATTGTATATTTAGAACACAGATATCTATAAGATATACGAAGTATTATGTTATTGTTATTTTTGAAACATCAATTGTGTTATTACACGACAGGTTTATTGTTTATATCTCTATCTTATCTCTATCTTATCAGCTTATCTCTATCCTGAATAAATGTCCTTATTCATATAGATTTTAAATGGGAGACATGAATCTCCTCTGAATAAACACAATAGTCCAATATATTGACAGAATATGTCTGAAGATTTAAAAAGTCACTTATAGGTATCCTGAAGGACCATATGTGGCATCCAAGGTTATGGTTGTATCAGAGAAGGGTTCTATACAGTGACCAAGGTTACAACAAGGTATCCTGGGTAGAAAATTCCTTGTTTCAGTGTTTGGAACACCTCCTTCGGGTGCTTGATTCTTCTCTGTTCCTTTAGATATAACTTAGAATTCCAGTAGGAGATAAGTCTCTGGCACTATATTTACATGTATAAAGAGAACAACAACATACATAAAATAGATATGCCATAGCATCCCTATTGTGGCATTATATTAACATTGAAAAATACATAACTGAATACAAAATAATCAAAGTAATGTTCTCATGGCTTACATTTCTTTAGGCAATCACTGACTCTGCTGTAGGAAATTCTATGAGAAGCAATTGTTCATAATCCTGATAGACCTTAAATACATGTTACAAGTAACAAGTGAAATCCAGTTTGTCGTTAAGGCCCTGGGGAACCAAATTTTTAAATTTAAAGATCCAGAAAAATTACACACTAAACCTCATTCAGATATGCAGAAGTAGTTTCTTCATATCTGAATGAGGTTTAGCGTGTAATTTTTCCAAAGCACAGAATTTGAATCTATGACTGGAATGTGTTTTCTCCGTAAGGTGTGTGTATAAGGTGGTGTCAGTATTTCCATTCTTAATACAGGAGCGGTGTTCATACATTCTAGTTTTTAGGGGCCTGGTTGTCATACCAATGTATAGAAGGTTGCAGGGACATTGGAGTACATATATTACGTTTTCTGAAGAACATGTTGTGTGATTCTGTACGGAGACTGTGATATTACAAGTTGGATGTATGAAATGCTTTGTGGTTTAACATTTGGCAACAGCAGTCACACCGCCTGCATGCAAAGTTTCCCTTAATTGTTTCTTGGGTGTCTGTCTTCAATGTTATAAAATCTGAATGAATCATAATGTCCTGCAAATTTCTGGATCTCTTGTGGGCTATGATGGGTACTGTTTGACAACCTGGAATGTCCTGTACTAAATGCCAGTGTTTGGATAGGATTTTCTGTATGTTGGAGGTATGTGGTGTTAAAAGTTAGAGGCCAAACAATTCGGATTTTCTGTTTTTTTGGGTGTCCTTTTAATAACTCACTCCTGCTTATTGATTGTGTTTTTCTAATAGCTATATCTAATATCATTTCTGGGTACCCTCTCTCCTTGAGTTGATTCTTGAAGGTGCATGTTCCTGTATCAAAATCATTTTGATAGCTGGTGTTGTAAAGGTGTAGCTGGGTAAAGGTGTAGCATCAGCCATTGGCTTGTATTCAGCACCAAAACTCTCTGGTATGTTGCCCTATGCCTCTGTAGTTTGTCACAGCTCTTTTAGTACAGCCTACTAATGTTTTAAGGCTACCCAGAAATCAACCCCAAGTTTTAGGTTTTCCCCAGCCCCTTGGTTTTATTAAGAGGGCTATAGGTTTCCCACCCATAAATGATGGTTGCAAAATGCTCATTGCAGTCCATGTTGAGAAGGGCACAGCCTTCCTTCACCCCAGACCATTGATATAATGTATTTACTAGAATAGGTATGGCCCTCCAGATGTTTTGGACTTCAGCTTGGGGTTGAAGTCCAAAGCACCTGGAGGGCCGAAGTTTGCTCATGCCTATTCTAGAAGGTCATAGGCAAGTTACTGTGCCTGAACTACAATGTACCTGGAGATAGTTTGCTAGGAATACCGAGATAATGTTTGCAAAATGTACTTTGGATCATAAGTTTTACTTGAAGAATTTGAGTTGTAGACTAGGACAGAACTTCTTAAACTTCAACTGACAGAAGCAATTCATGTATACTATGAGGGTGAGAACCTATTGAAAGTTAATGTTTAGTTATTAAATAAATTGAAATACTTATAAAATCATGATATCTTTCATTATGAAGCAGCAATTTGAATGTACTATTAAAAAGTGTTCTTCATTACGTAGAGTATCCTTAGTGGAATCTTTTTCTTCATCTCAATAGGCCTCAGAGTCCGATGAAGTATTAGAGGATGAAGTGCCAGATTCTCCTGGGGTGGAAAAACAAGACAAGGAAAAGGACCACAAAGATGCCAAAAAACTTCGTTGTATGTTGCATTTCTGTTGCTTTGGCTTTTTTTTTACAAAAAAATTATTTCTGGACTCTGCGTAGTGATGAGAAATTGTTTGTAGGTAACATCTTATCAATGGAAAACATTTCTTGATAATTAGATATTGCTCTTTTTCATCTGAATTTAGTCTGTGTTCTTGTAAGGTGTCTTGTGTTTGCTTTTGGTCAGTTTTCAATTGCTGACATACAACCAGTGTTTATTTACACTAGTTTTACTTATCTGAGTGAATCTAAAGATCTTTTTGTCAGTGATTAATATTTATTTCAGAGAAGGGGATGTGTCATCAGGTTTGAAGGAAGCACTAGTAAGCTAATTCTATATCAGTATTCCAAGACCCTTCTAAGACTAGTGTCAGGCCTTCCTTTCCATTCTGTGCATAAGTAAAGAATTTTTGTTGGAAGTTAGATTCTACTCAAAATAGAACCAACAGATTATGTGAGAATCATAATACTAATAGTCTTCTATAAACTTTGTAAATTCATTACAAATATGAAGGCTAGTATTGCAACTATAGTGTGCATTTCAGCATTTTCCTATCAACATGTGGAAATTGCTTGTTGGGCATTCATGCAACAGGTAGCACAAAGCATAGCCTATTAATATTGCTATGTGATAGGCTTTTTTCCTCCCTAGGAGAATTCCAATTTCAGCACTCAACACATTAAGCCAAATCACTTAAAGCATAATGCATTTTTCTTTCAGCAATAAAAATATCTGGTAGCATTGATTCTTCTGAACAGAAAAAGACCAAAACAAAACTGAAGAAATTTTTGACCCGCAGGCCTACATTACAAGCAGTCCGTGAAAAAGGCTACATCAAAGGTGAGGCCCTTCCCTTTAATACAATGTTTGTGATATTTATTTATATTTGGATTTGGTAAATAAAGTAATAAGGAAATGGCAGGCACTGAGTAGGTGGTCGGCTGCCGTTCTTTTCCCCTCCCTTCTTCCCTCCCTCCCTCCCTCCCTCCCTCCCTCCCTCCCTCCCTTCCTTTCTTCCTTTCTTTTCTGATCCTTACAAATGTTTGTTACGCAGGTACACCCACCAGCCCAGTCTCACAAACGTAACGCTTCCCTTTGTTAATCTTGTTAATCTTTATGAATGAAAATTTAATTTTTAAAGATATAATGTGAAACCTTTGATTTTTACAAGTAGCCTCTGTTCAAAAGATTTCATCTCACTTTGTGTCCATGTGATAATTGGATTTTGAAAAATTTGGCTTGTTGTAGAGACAAGGATTTGTGATATAGCTTCAGTGGAGACACCTTTTCCCCATGACAACTCTTTCAGGAGTGAATTTTCCTTCGTAGGGATAGATTTCTCTAACTTCCTGGTGTCTCATCCCTGTTCTTAACTATGAGTTGTTTGTAAGTTGGATGTTTGTAGCTCAGGGACAAGCCAGAGGGGACCAACTCAGACTTTTGCCTATGAGCCTGTGGTTTTCTAGTTCTCCTTTTCCTGATATATGAGAATTGCTCTATATCACGGGATCCACTTAAAAAGCAAAATCCAAGCTAATGTTCTTCACTTGCAAACACTGTTTCTTTCCCCATTTTTCAGATCAAGTATTTGGTTGCAATCTAAGCAGCTTGTGTCAAAGAGAGAACACCACGGTGCCAAAATTTGTGAAGCTGTGTATTGACCATGTTGAAGAACATGGTAAGAAGATACAACTTACCTACTAATTCTGAACACTGTTGTTGTTGATTTTACTAAGCTTTTGCATATATGTCAAATAAATTCTGTTTGGACAGAATAGACGTTCTGTAAGAAATGCAAGTTTGTCTCAGTTATCGTTCCTCTTTATATGTCTAGAATTTTTCTCTTAAAACTTGAGGAAGCCAAGTATTCTTGTTGGTTTGTAAATGTTAAAAAATCCTGTGGGTAAAGAGGTCGCATTTTTAAACATTAGGAAACTGTATGTGTGATGTCAGAACTAAAAAGCCAAAGGATAGCCTCTTAACATACATATTTGTACATTTTTACAGGATTGGATGTTGATGGGTTGTACAGAGTTAGCGGAAATCTTGCAGTAATACAGAAGTTAAGATTTGCCGTTAATCACGGTAAGGTCCTCTTAATAACAACCAACTAAAGAATGGATTTAGCAATTCGGTTCCTAATTGATAAAAAGAGCTATAATGAGTTAGTTCTTAATCTATAAATGCTTAACACAGCGGATCTTAACACATTATCTTTTCATTCTGAAACACTGAGGTGAAATGATGATCTTAGCAAAACCTGAACCGCATTTGAGAAGGTTTTAAATCTTTAGCTTTAATATTCTTTCATTATCATTTGCTGCTTCACTGAAACATTGCTTTTCATAGTATGAATCATGCCAATTGGAGCTCGTTTTGAGGCATCTAAACCAGCCAACAATGTGTTTTTTTTCTCTTTCAGATGAAAAACTGGATTTGAATGACAGTAAATGGGAAGACATCCATGTCATTACAGGAGCCCTGAAAATGTTTTTTAGGGAACTTCCAGAGCCACTATTCACTTTCAGCCATTTCAATGATTTTGTCAATGCCATCAGTAAGTCTTTCATGAAATAATCTTTTCACCCTGTGGATGTTGTCTAGTTAATTTCAATTAGTAGTTTGTACAAAAATAAGAGACTGATCTAAACATCATATGAATCCCATTTGAGCTATTAACTTAGCAGCTGGCCCTAAAATGTCATAGTATATTCACTTTATCCTCCCCACTACCACTATGCCAGTAACATTGGGGTTATTGTTAGGTTGAGAAAAATGTATGTTGCAAAGTGCTTTGTAAAGTGCTATCAGTATAACCTAATAATAAATTAAGCACTATACACTTTAAGAGAGCAGTGTGGTGGACTGTGACCTTGAGTAGAGCTTTTCAAACTGTGTTGCAACCCGTCAGTGTCGGCTGAAATTTATTGATGTGTTGCGCAAACGTAACGAGAAACCCCCAAGTCTTTGTGAAATAATCAACAAATCATATATTTTTAAAATATAAACAAAAACGTATGTTTTATCCCCATACAGTTTGTCATTACAAATTATATATGTGCCCATATATCTTATAAGGGATTAGTTGAACCTCCAATTTGCTAGCAAAACTGAATTACTGTGTTGCAAAATGATGCTTGTCTAAAAAGTATGTTACCAACATGAAAATGTTTGAGGTTCTGACATAGAGACTAGGGTGGGGATTCCTGGTTGACCATGGAAATAGCCATGCTGCAATTACAAGTGATTATGTAATTGTTGTGTGTCATTTCTAGCCTATGTTGACCCCAAGGTGAATCTTTCATGGGTCTTCTTGACATGATCTGTTCATAGGAGGTCAGCCTTAGAGTCTGAGAGAGTGCAGTTTGCCCAAAGTCAGCCAGTGTGTTTTTATGGCTGAGTGAGGATTCAAACCCTGGTCTCCAGAGTTACAGTCCAATGCTTAAACCACTGTGCCACACTGGGATTCATTGTTAGTACAGTACTACAGTATTTTTCATTACTAACTCTTGTAGACAGGTGTCAGATGCATGAAGTAGTCACTTACCTACATTCCTTAGAGCACAAATCAAGTCATGAACATAGAATTTAAACAGTGTGACTGTGTCCAGTTTCCGCCTAGGATTGATGAGGCTAGCAAGATTTAATGCAAATGGACACTAAAGCGAGCAGTTATTTTCTTTAGCAAGCGGATTTTTTCTAGGATTCACTGAGAGCAGGTTCCATAGCATCACAGTTACTAATGAATTCTAAACTTGGTAAGGTCATGCAGAAGAAAAATCAGCCTTTTAAGCTTTATTTATTTTTAATGACTACTACAGAAAGTCTTAGGGGACGGAAATGCATTCCAGCTTGCCTTTAGCCATGTTTTTCTTGTCTGTATCAACATAATATTTTGTTTTAAAAATGGAAAGAACCCATTGCAGGTAGATTGTTTAGATCTCATTATGAAAGATACATATCTTTAATATCATCAGTGTTTTCATACATTGTAATTACAAGTAGCCTTAGGTGAGCATTTCATCCATCGAATAAAGTGTGGTGTCTGCTAGTAATGTATACCCCCTTAACGTTACTTGCCTTATGCTTGTAGGGATACTATAGAATCTTAATGCTCTTGCTAGTTAATGCTGCAGTAGACCAACAGCAATTATTTTGTTGTTGTAAGTAATTATAACGTTGGCCACGAGGTGGCAGCATATATTAGCTTATGTCCTATGTTCAAAAGATGCAGACATCCTCTTTCCCTTTCCTGTGCAGAGCAAGAACCTAGGCAGCGCGTGCATGCTGTAAAAGAGCTGATCAAACAGTTGCCAAAGCCAAACCAAGATACCATGCAAGTACTCTTCAGGCATCTCAAGAAGTGAGTAACTGTTATCTTTCTCATGATGAACAAATAAAGTCAACCTGCCCTTCCAGCCTAGATCCTTGCACTCAGCTTCTCAAAAACCGAGTGCTAGCACAGTATAAAGGAGTGTGGAGGTGTGATATGAAGGAAGTGAGTTGTTTGAAAATGTTTTAAAACTCATTGTAGTTTATTGGTTCGCATATTTGAATGCATCGGCACTAAGAAACTGCCATGTCCAACTAACTGTAATGTGAGGTTCTTATAGGTAGGATTTTCAATGACACCATCCAGGCTAGTGTAGCGCTCTAGAGCTATAAACTTGGATTGTGCCATTAATTTTATGGATAGGGTATCCTACCTATAAGAATATAAACAAGGAATGCCATTGAATAGTAGGTTTTTTTAAAAAAAGAAATTACTTTATTTATCCCAATGAAAATCCAGGTCAGTAGGAAAGGTCTATGTACCCATCAGAGCCTTTGGAACAATGTACTTAATATACACGCTAATATTTGTGGCACTGATGTGGAGCATTGCATTGGCTAGACTGCATCAGCACTAGTTTCTTAGATGATTTTCTATGGGCGAGTAGATGGTAACTGACAGATCCATATGTTCTGTATCTCAAAAACTGGAGCTAATAGGGGGAAACTGGTGCCATTTTTGGAATCAGCAAGTCAAGTATACATAGGAATAGGTCTGTCGTTTGAGGCACCAAAATGAGTGCTGGACAGTGTAATCCAAAAGTTACTTAGATAGCTGCTATGTTATTTTTCGTTTTAGTATCTGAAATACACATCCCTTTCTTTTTTCCAGAATTGTAGAAAATGGAGAGCGAAACCGAATGACCTATCAGAGCATAGCCATCGTCTTTGGCCCAACCCTGTTAAAACCAGAAAAAGAGACATGTAACATAGCTGTTCATACAGTGTATCAGAACCAGATTGTAGAGCTAATCTTACTAGAACTGAACTCCATCTTCGGACGCTGAATTTCCCCGTGAAATTGGCCTTAGGAGGAAGACGACAATTATTACTTTTGTTTTGGCAGAAACCGCATCTCTTTTGTACGTGGCGCTATTTGTGGACCAAGCAGCAACTTGATGTTTTTTGCACTTTTGTGGGAGAGGGAAGAGTGTTTTGTTTTAGCTGAATTTTGTGGAAAATACAAAAACTTTGAATTTACTTACAGTTAATTATTGTGACTATCTCAAAGTGTATATATGTATATATGTATATATATATTCAGTAAGACTTAAAACTTCAGATCTGATATAGATGTATACACACTGGAGTCCATAGGGAGAGAAGCTGAATTTGAATGTCAGTCTGGATCATCTGGAATAGCGTTTTACATTTATTTTTAACATTGGTTTCACCACTTGCTTTTGGGGAAGATAAAGCCCCTCAACTGACTTGGAAAACCTCCATGGGCATTTTTAGTGAATAATTTCAACGTATGCTTATATGTTCAGCCTGTAAGATAATTCCTATATCTTGTCCACAGGGTTTTTTCTGTTTGTTTGACAGATTTAAATAATTGCTATCAGTGGCCAGTGGAAATTCCTCACAAGAGGTCTGCTTTTTTGTTCTTGGTATTGTTTTAACTTCGTTACACAGATTCATGCTGGCTCTCTTGAATGCACAGTAGCATTGCTTCAGATACTGAAATGGTACCTATATCCAACGGAGGATATATACTATATGGTCTGTGATGAATCAGATCTTTCAACTAATAAAATCTTTTTTTTTCCAGGATATGTTTGGTCTACACTTTTATCTAAAATGAAATCTTACCAAACAATCCTAACTTATAAAGGTTGATTTGAAGAGTACACTGAATTGTTGGTATGAACCTGTGGTAGTGAATTTGAATGTGAAGACCGTACTGTGTTTGGATTTTATAATATTTATATACAGAAGTGGAACTGTCTCAGAATACTTTCTGGTCTTCTATTGCTATCATGTGCAAATTAGTAACTGATATTATTACGCCATCAATGGTGTTTCAAGAGTTTCCAGACAGTCATGAACTATTTGGGGAAGCTGTACTTTTAAATGGCAATTACATATGCATGCAAGCAATTGCAATGCCACCGGTACTGGAATAACACTGAGTGTGTTTGCTTCAGTGGTTAATGCACTACAAGCAATGCCTCTGATATTATTTAATATGTATAGGAGCTACATTAGGTAAATGTATTACAAATTCTAACGCCTATAAATAACAGAACCCTATGTTTGAATAGATGGATACCTGGATATAATGAAAATGCTGAATTTCAAGATTCCTTTTTACATTAATATTATAGATTGATTTGTAAAATAGGTTTCAGGAGATTTTGTTACAGGAGACATGGTCCGCGGAAGATTTTTTAAAATGTATTTTTCTAGACTAACTGCTGTATCTGACATTTGCTACATGGAATCTGAATAAATAAAACTGTTAGCTGTTTTGGAATCTGGTGGTCTACATTTGGGTAGTATCTTGTCCTCTTGAAACCATGGATACCGAGTATACAATAACCTTTTTCTTAATGCTGTATGTTATTCCCATTGTCTGGTTGGAGAAGTGGAATGACTATTGTTCATGCCTTTTTATTGGATTATCTAACTCCCAAATTGTGGCTATACTGCCATATAGCGACCGCGACTTGGATTTTTAAAAAGGGATTTCCTTAAGAGATGCTGAGACCAGGATGCTGAAGGCATTTATAATGCTAGCACTCAGAATCAAATCTGGCAGCCAACTTCTCTATTGAGCAAGGAGCGATATAAAATGCTTTCTATTCCAGTCTTCAAGATTATTGTAACACTACAGACTTAGAGATGATTATAACATGCTTCTCTACCTGCAACTTGTTTTTGAGGACAAGCCCTTTCGAAGTGGATGACAGTAACCGAAGCTATCAAGGCCTGAATGGCAGTGGAAAAATCCTTATCCCCCAGAAGGCGCATGGCTGCTGCCTCTGATAAAAGCACTTCTGAATACCCAAGAGGCCTTGCTAAGAGTCAGGCCGAGCCAAGGGACGCTCTCAGAATGTAAATGGGCTTTTTCAAGGGAAATGTGATCCCAGTCCATAAACAGATTAATGGTTTTTCCCTAGAGAAAACCACTTGCTTGTCGTCACCACCTTTGATTTTAGTACAGAAGGTATCTGGCATTTCCACATGTATAGGTACACACATAAAAAATAAGCAAACTGAAGTAATTTTGACCCTTTTTGTTAGAATCCTGGTTTGAGGTTTCAGCCATAATTGTCCTAAAATTCATGGGGTGATCTGTAGAAATATTAAATATATAACAAATGCACATTTTAGATGGCTTGATTGGATGATGAATATTATCAAAGTGCTGAAACATCCAAAAAAATACTATCGGACATAGCAGACTGATCACAACTTCTTAAACTGTGGATCCCAACTCAAAATGGGCTCCTTTAGTTCAACGTTGGGGTTCTGAAAATTTTGACCACAATATGTTCCTGATGGTTACTTAGTGGCTGTTTAAGATATCTACATGAATCTGTTGTGCAGTGTTGATAGTGGACTCTGCAGAAGATGATTCAGGTGTAATTCATAAAAAAAGAAAATCAGCCTGTTCAGCAAGCCTTTCACATGTTGGTTTGTTAGCAGTAAATGTTTGGTTTTTACCTGTTTTGTATACCTATATACCTATTTCTCAGGTGAAAAGGGGTCACGAGGGGAAACATTTCAAGATAGTCAACACGGATTTACCAAAAACAAGTCATGCCAGACTAATCTGATCTCTTTTTTCGATAGAGTTACGAGTTGGGTCGATACAGGGAATGCCGTGGATGTAGCGTACCTGGATTTCAGTAAGGCCTTCGACAAAGTCCCCCACGACCTTCTGGCAAACAAACTAGTAAAATGTGGGCTAGACAAAACTACGGTTGGGTGGATCTGTAATTGGCTAAGCGAACGAACCCAAAGGGTGCTCACCAATGCGTCGTCTTCATCATGGAAAGAAGTGACAAGTGGAGTGCCGCAGGGCTCCATCCTGGGCCCGGTTCTGTTCAACATCTTTATTAACAACTTAGATGAAGGGTTAGAAGGCACGATCATCAAGTTTGCAGACGACACAAAACTGGGAGGGATAGCTAACACTCCAGAAGACAGGAGCAGAATTCAAAACGATATTGACAGACTAGAGAGATGGGCTGAAACTAACAAAATGAAGTTCAACAGGGACAAATGCAAGATACTTCACTTCGGCAGAAAAAATGGAAATCAAAGATACAGAATGGGGGACGCCTGGCTTGACAGCAGTGTGTGCGAAAAAGACCTTGGGGTCCTCGTGGACAACAAGTTAAACATGAGCCAACAATGTGATGCGGCAGCTAAAAAAGCCAATGGGATTCTGGCCTGCATCAATAGGGGAATAGCGTCTAGATCCAGGGAAGTCATGCTCCCCCTCTATTCTGCCTTGGTCAGACCACACCTGGAATACTGTGTCCAATTTTGGGCACCGCAGATGAAGGGAGATGTTGACAAGCTGGGAAGCGTCCAGAGGAGGGTGACTAAAATGATTAAGGGTCTGGAGAACAAGCCCTATGAGGAGAGGCTTAAAGAGCTGGGCATGTTTAGCCTGCAGAAGAGAAGGCTGAGAGGAGACATGATAGCCATGTACAAATACGTGAAGGGAAGTCATAGGGAGGAGGGAGCAAACTTGTTTTCTGCTGCCCTGCAGACTAGGACACGGAACAATGGCTTCAAACTACAGGAAAGGAGATTCCACTTGAACATCAGGAAGAACTTCCTCACTGTGAGAGCTGTTCGACAGTGGAACTCTCTCCCCGGGGCCGTGGTGGAGGCTCCTTCTTTGGAGGCTTTTAAGCAGAGGCTGGATGGCCATCTGTCGGGGGTGCTTTGAATGCGATTTCCTGCTTTTTAGCAGGGGGTTGGACTGGATGGCCCATGTGGTCTCTTCCAACTCTACTATTCTATGATTCTATGATTCTATGAAGAGCCCTGGCATAAATGGACCATATAAATGGAAAAATAGTCCCAGTTGGCATAGTAGGCCTCACAGTTCTCTGAATGGCACAGAGAAGAAAACTGGACAAGGATCACATTATCTTTGGAGCTTTTCTTTTGGTTCCGTTTCCTGTGAACATTAAAAGTGTGTTGTAAATTGATGTATGTTGTGTTAAGAATTAACAGAGCCTGCCGCCTTTTACATTTTCTCAAAGGCTTTAAAAATGTCAATTAGTCATTATTTTAGTAATAGGAAGTGATGGTAAATATATAATTTAATGTAGAAAAGTAATCCAAACTAGACTTATAAAAGCATAGGTATAAAGGAGTGTCTCAAAAAGAAAAAAGTAGAGCATAATGTTTCCATTAGCATATCAAAGCTGTCAGGTCTGACAGATCAGCATCTATTGTCCTAAAGTGTGGTTGTGCCTCTGAACAAATGAATTTTGCTAACTCAGGCTTTGCTTTGTTAGAAAAAGCGGCCTTGTTTTCCTCAGGGTGCTGGAAGTGAGACTGCTAATTAGTGACATTCAAAATACCTTGAGTTTTGCAAATTAAGTTTAACTTGTTTAGTCGCTATGGATTACTGGAGGCATTTTGAAGAAAGAAACACAAAACCCCGATGCTATTTTGATATTTAAAAGTTTGTCTTTTTAACTCTTCACTCTTGCATGTATATAGCTCAAAGCAATCTCTTGCATTTAATCGTGTCCTGCACGCTGTGCTATAGTAGTCTCAGAAATTCCCTTATGTCATCCTTGCCCAGATTGCAATTCTGTAGATTCATGACTCCATAACAGACTTTGAAAATGAGGAAAAGTTGGAAGCAACTGTGTAAGTCAGAACCTCAGTTTATGAGAGCTAAGGCTCAATTATGGGTACGAATAAGTATAAATATTAAGTTATTTGTGAGTTTGTGTCTGTATGTTTAAAAGCAGCATTGTGCCAAGGCAGAAAAGAGCAGCTATTTGTTGCGATGGCTAATTTATACCCCATAAACTTTGGCTAGGACCAGCTGGACACAGGGCTCCAAAGAAGGGTCTGAGCTCTGAATGTCTAATGAGGCATTCCTAAGCCACGCAAGACGAGGAGGGAGCTGCTCCGGGGAATCCTAATGAGCTTCCACAATTGCAAATCTGCATGGAGGAGCAGCTGCCCAGGCTGTTTTTCATGGGATCAACCCTTACAAAACAGTCCACCCTAAGAAGAATAGAGCTGAAGTGAACATTTTCCATGTTGCAACTTTGCTTTAAGGGAGCATTTGTGAAAGAATCCATTGAGAAGGGAATCTGGGTTCTTCAACTTCTCGCTTCATCCATATGCAAGGAATAAGAATGTGGTAATAGACGTGTACATTGGATTGGTTTTAATTGCTTCAAGAGATATATATATATACATACACACACACACGAGGTTTTATCACTGGTTGCATTTTTTCTCGTTGACTATTCAGATGTGCATTTTGTGAGTTTTACAGAAACAAATCTTACTCCATGTATATAGCTCTACCACATTCTCCTCTTTAAAGCCTTATAGCGTATATCATATTCCATTTAATCATGCCTTTTGAAATTACTTGTTGAAAAGAAACCTTATATTTAAGCAACAAAAAAGTCGGTCTTTTGAGACTCCTGTCCCTTCCTCCAAATAATGGAAATTAGGCGAAGTCAGCATTGAGAAAGCAGCTGTTTATGCTACTGACTTCCTGCAAGTTATTTACTGGAGACTTGCAAGAGCAGGTGGTGCTAGAAGAATGCAGACAGTGGAGGGCAATTTACAATTGAAAGTTGCAGTTTGTTGCAGTCCGATCCAGTCGCAAACATCCATACCAAAACTTTAGCCTCTTGGTTACAAGCATTAGGGAATACAAAATGATTTCCTCAATTCAGGGTCGTCTTGAATTATTCCTAAGAGCACAAGATGGTCTCCCTTAAGTAATTGCATAGAGCTATTTTTCATGGCACTAGTGGTTTTGTATTTTTAAAAACTCTAAACCCATCAAGCACCAAAGTCCTGTTATTTTAGCACAATGAGATGATTTTTATGGGAGGATGAGCATTTCATACAGCAGTTATGCCTACAGAAAGATTTATGCCTGGAGATGTGGATGAAGCCAAATGTTACTGGATTCCTCAGACACCAAGAGGCAACTAGATTATTTTTATACTCTATAGTGAGGCTAGAAATTTTAATGAAGCATTTAATGGGTTCATTAGGAACTATAGTACCGTTCATACTCTTCTCCTATGCTAAATTTTTCTCATATTTGTGTATACTGTAGTCCCAAACAGTGGCCAATAGAATTTGGCCAAACACTACTTTCCAGAGGGAAAAAATCTATTGCCCATTGGTTGTGATTATACACTAATGCTAAATTAAAAGTCCTTTTCTGAGCTTATTTCTTACAAGACATATAACTGGGTATCTGGAAGAGTGTGGTCAGATGAAAATGTGTCACAGCAGCGATGGTAGTGATCTCCCTTTCTTTTGAGAAGCTTGGCAACAAATATTTGACACCCAACCATTTATGTAATACAAAGTGACCTTTTTTCTGGAATTTTTCTCTTGGAACATTGGATATTGAAAGATATTTGTTGAGTTCTGATTGCATATCTAGTTGACAGGAACATTGTTCAAAAAATATAATACAAATAATCTGAAGCTCTTTTGAAATCAGTGTGAAAGTCTATGGCAGAATTTAGCATTCTGTGAATTTTATACCTGTACAACTGGTGGATATGGGTAATTTCCAATTCAAATTTTATTCTAACCATTGAGAAGCAAAGGCAACTTTGTTCCTGCTTATATCTGTGTACTCTGTCTTCTTTGGAAGAGGATCCATGGGGCAGTTTGCTTCACAACAAATCTGTAAGATCTATCAGGGTGAGAGAGACAGATATGCACAGATCTGCTAAAGATTATTTTGCAGAAAAATGTATTTGGAAGCATACTCAAAAGGTTGACAGTTCAAGTGCAGGTCGGGGTGAGTACCCGCTGTCAGCCTCAGCTCACCTGCCCACCTAGCAGATTGAAAGCAGAAATGTGAGCAGGTAAATAGGTATCACTTTTAGCAGGGAGGTAATAAAAAAGCATCCTTAAGGACATCGATTGGGAGGATGTCTGAGGATGATACAGCTCCTTGGCATGGAAGACGAAGCAACAGCAACCCCCGTGGCCAGAGTTGAGCACAGTGTCCAAGATGCCGGAAATAAGATGGGAAATGTCTTTGCCTCTATATGTGTATTTTCTGTCCTTGTTAATTGTATAATGGCATTGAATGCTTGCCATATGTATGTTCTGTAAGCCACTCTGAGTCCCTTTTAGGGTGAGAAGGGCTGAGTATAAATGCTGTACATAAATTAATACTTTTTGGTGCAAAGAGATGTAGGCAGACGAAACAACTGAAAGCTTGTCAGCTGGAGACTCCCTCAACCACTTACCACTTTAGAATACTTGTTATTTTATGAATCCTTCTTCTCTGCGGTCTCCAAAGATCTCTGTGTTGTCATAGAAAATCGACATGACAGTGCATTAAGATTTTCTTCACCAGGAAGAAATACATTTTGGGTTATCATATAAGACAAGAGTTTTATCAAGAGGCAACTTGAAAGCACCATCTTTTCATCTGCACACACAAGTAGGAGCACATGAGTCCAAATTCAGAGTAGTTCCAAATGTGGTTACTGGAGTATGTAAATTACATGTTTTTGGACATGACCCATAGGTTCAATTTGAAGTTGTATTATTATCTGCAGGACTCAAACATACCAAAATGTATCAGGGCGAATCCAGCTTCCAAGTAAACATGTAGAAGATTAAGCTGCAAATAATATTAAAATTTTAGCGAGAATAGAATATTTTTGTAGTGCCCTTTTACAATTTTGATATATCTTTCTAAATTGCTAAATTAGTTGCGTCTTAAAACCACTTTTTCCTGATTGCCTTGCATTTCTTTCCCCTTTTTGGTAAGCACTGGGTCATTTTCTCCCTCTTTTTTTCTTCGTGTACTCTGTGAATGCACACTAATGGAGAAGCTGCGCCTGCGCAGGTTCCGACGGAAACTCTTCCAAGCTGAAGTTCAAATTTTGGCGGTAACCACGCCCCCCCCCCCTTCCCAAGGGGCATATAAGGCAGCCCCAGGCGCCCGCTCTCCAGTTCCTTTTTTTCCGCTGCAAGGTTCACTTCGGACTCTTCGCATGTCTACTACTCGTTTCAAGTGTTGCACGCAGTGTGCTGCTAAAATTCCTGACTCGGACGGCCACGCCAAGTGCCTCTTCTGTCTTGGCGAGGCTCATGTGGTCAGTACCTGCCGTTTCTGCCTAGCTCTCACAGCTCAGGCCAGAAAGAACAGAGCCGCTAGGCTTAGAGCGGCGCTTTACGAAAGATCTCTCGCGCCAGAACCGACTCCGTCGACGTCGGGTACGTCGTCTTCTTCAGCTCTGAGAGCGATGTCGGCGCCACCAGCTAGGCCCCCGACAACTAAAGCCTCCTCGGTCTCGTCCAAGGTGTCCAGGGCTTCCAGGACTGCTAAATCGGCCAAACCGCCGTGTACCGTGACGACGGCTACCGTTTCCACCCGTTCCGGCAAGGTGGGGCCTTCCTCGACGTCGAGCTCTCTGGCTTCGGTGACCTCGGTCCGCTCCCGTATTGGTTCCCCGCCGTCCTCCTCTGCCATTAAGATAGCCTTTAAGAGGGCTCACGAGGAGTCTCGTCGAGCGCAATCTGACTCAGCTGTGGTTCCTCCCACACCTGGCAAGTCCTTGAGGGTTGCATCTAAGCAACCGCCGACAAAAAAACGGCTAACTCAGCGCTCCTCTTCCTCGGCCTCCTCAAGGCGAGACCCGCCGTCCTCCTCGGCAACCTCCTCGAGAAGGTCTTCTCCAATTGTGCCAGCCCAGAGGCCTAGAGATGTATCTCAATCTCCATTGCACCCCCTGTCTGACGGGGAGCTGCAGGACTCACCCCACCACTCTACCCAAACGGTGGTCAGGGTGCCGGTGCCGGAGCCCCTTGCGCCGCCTCACTCGTCGCGCCAACAGCTCTTCCCTCCCACCTCGACACCGGAGCGTGGCAGACAAACGGCTCGCCTGGCTCGAGCAGCCCAGGCCTCAGCCTCTAAGGATCCTCGGCTCCCGGCCCTTTCTTCCCGCGAGGCCATGCCTCCTCCCGAGACTGTGCTTTCTTCTCCCCCTCAGTCCCCCCAAGGGGCTGAGGAGGAAGATGTTGATATTGACCGCCCAGACTCTGTCCTCTCGGCCTCGGTGGTCTCTCTCGGTCTCGACCTCTCTCCTCCCCACGATGCGTATGAGGCGGACCCGCCTTCTCCTACTGACAATATTCGTGCTTTCTCTGATCAAATGGTCAGAATGGCCGACGCCCTGGGTTTGGAGATCAAGCAGACTTCCAAAGCAGTGTCTGATCCAGTTTTCAAAAGGGTGCAGGCCCAAGCTCCGCCGGCCACGCTACTCCCTTTCCTGCCTTATCTCTTGGACGTTATCCAGGCCTCCTGGAAAACCCCTTCCTCCATTCCTCCGACCTCGAAGAGGATCGAGACTTGGTACCGTACCGACGATGATACCTTGGAGTGGCTCAAACACCACCCCGACCCCAACTCCCTGGTCGTTAAGGCCTCTCAATCCTCAGGTCGTCAGTCGAATACTCCGGCCGACAGAGAAGGGAAGCGCTTCGACGCCGTGGGTCGAAAACTTTACTCTGGAGCCCTTTTGCTTTGCCGCATGGCGAACTATGGAGCCTGCATGGGTGCCTACCAGCAGATTATCTGGGAGAAGGCACAGCCCTTCTTCGCTAAGATGTCGGACGAAGACCGCTCCGTCCTCACTACCCTCCAACAGGAAGCAGACTCGCTTGCTCACCACCAAATACAAATGGCGAAACATACAGGTGATACTGCGGGCAAGATGATTGCCCACGCGATATCCATCCGCCGTCACGCCTGGCTGAGGTCTTCGGGTCTCTCCTCATCTTCCAGACAGGTCATTGAGGACCTTCCCTTTGATGCACTCGGACTATTTAACTCCGGTACCGATGACAAACTCAAGTCTAATCATGACTTTAAAATTCTTGCGTCTAAATGTGGCGACCAACCGCAACCTCAGCGCACCCGCTGGTTCCCGCACCGCGCCCGCCGCTTCCCGCCGCAATCTTTCAGACACCACTCTTTCAGGCAGCCCTCGGGCTCGAATAATCAAACCCATCACCAACCTCGTCGGGGACCTCATCCGCAAAAGCAACGCGGTCGAACCACCCCCGCTCCTCCGCAGGCTAACCGGCGTACCTGACGCCAACCCCTGCCAAAGCTCCTCGCCCGCTACCGCTGTAGAGCCCACGCTGCCTCGACCCTCCTGTGCCTTTGCCGACCGCCTAGCCCCCTTTTACAATCAATGGGAGTCCATTACTTCAGATGCATGGGTTCTTCGCATTGTCCAAGACGGCTACGCCTTAGAGTTCACAGACCTCCCACCTACAGGTCGCATTCTCTACTCAACTCCTTCTCCAGAGATACTGGCCGAAGTCGATGCATTACTGGCCAAAGGCGCCATCCGTCCCTCCCCTCCCGAACTGGACCCTTTAAGTTTCTTCTCCAGATACTTTACAGTCCCGAAGAGGGGGGGCGGGCTACGCCCCATTCTGGACCTAAGGGCCCTCAATATATTCATTCGCCCTTCCAAATTCAGGATGGTCTCTATTGCCTCTATCCTCCCGATGCTGCAGCGGGGAGACTACTTTGCCTCCATAGACTTACGAGACGCCTACTTCCACGTGGTGATACGGGAGGCGCACAGACGGTTCCTCTGTTTCAAAGTTCTCGACCAAACCTACCAATTTACCGTTTTACCCTTCGGTCTCGTTACGGCCCCAAGGGTCTTTACCAAGGTCGTCGCCGCCGTAGCGGCCCACCTCAGGCTACATGGCATCACGGTCTTTCCTTATCTGGACGACTGGCTTCTCGTCGGGCCCGATCCGGTTCTTCTCAAAAACCACGTCTCCTTCACGCTGCGTCTTCTAAAATCTCTCGGCCTCCAACTCAACTCCGAGAAGTCAAATCTCTCCCCGTCAACCCGAATCCGGTTCATCGGGGCCCTCTTCGACTCCGTCACAGAGACTGTTTCACTACCGTTCGACAGATTCCTAGCTCTCCGCCACCACATCGCCCTTTGTCGATCCGCCCGGAGGGTCAGAGCCCGTGCCATTCAAGTCCTTCTGGGCCACATGGCCTCCACGGTTCTCACGACCCCGTTTGCCAGGCTGCGCCTTCGGGTCCTACAAAGGTGGTTTATAGACACTTTCAAGCCGTTCTACCACCACAACTCCAAGTACTTGTCGGTACCGTCGTTCGTCCGCCAGTCCCTCTCATGGTGGACGTCTCACCAGAACGTGTGCAGGGGCCTCCCATTTCATCCAGCCCCGCCGTCGCTAACCATAACCACGGACTCCTCCACCTACGCCTGGGGAGCCCACATGAGCGGTCTAACGGTTCAAGATCTTTGGTCCCCATCCGAGAGGGCCAACCACATAAACTTCCTCGAGCTTCTCGCCATTCTCAAAGCCCTGAAAGCTTTCTCCCGCCTCATCCGTCACAAGTCCATCCTCATTCAATCGGACAACCTCGTAGCAGTATTCTACATCAACAAACAGGGCGGTACGGGTTCGAGGAAATTGATGCTCCTCTCCTCCCGTCTCTGGGTTTGGTGCATAGCCCATGACGTACACATCTCTGCAATCCACCTGCCGGGTGCCCAAAACGACTTAGCAGATGCCCTCAGCAGGATGACATCTTCCTCTCACGAGTGGAAGCTCGATCCCGAGATCCTCGACGGTCTGTTCCTCCACTGGGGACGCCCTACTCTGGATCTCTTCGCGTCTCCCCACAACGCTCAGCTACCCCGCTACGGAGCGAGACTGCCCCCGAACTCCTTCCCCGGCTGTCTAGGGGATGCCTTTCTACTGGACTGGTCGGCGGAGATGCTTTATCTTTTTCCACCGATTCCCCTCATACCGAAAGTTCTCGAAAGACTTCTCTCGATCTCGGTCACAGCGATTCTCATAGCTCCGGCCTGGCCCCACCAACCGTGGTATCCAGCCCTTCTTCGTCTCTCCAGAGGAACGTTTCGCCCTCTGTCTCCCTCGCCGCACCTTCTCTCAAGGGAGGACGGCAAAATTCTTCACCCGGACCTCCCTTCCCTTCATCTCACTGCATGGAGGATTCTTACCTAGCCTCCCTTCCGCAGAACCTGCAAGATGTCCTTCGGGCAGCCCATAAGCCGTCTACTACCAAGGCTTATTCCTATAAACTCTCTCGCTTTCACGCCTTCCTTCGATCCCGTAATGTCGACACCTTTCCGACCTCGGTATCGGTGGTCCTCGACTTCCTCATGACCCTCGTCGAGAAGAAACTCTCTCTCGCTTCTATTAAGGCTTATCTCGCAGCTCTTTCCTGGTCCTTTCAACGCCACGGTCAGCCATCTCTCTTCTCTCACCACTTGATCAAAACTTTTCTCCGAGGCTACAATAACATCTGCCCGCCGTCGCTACCACCTACGCCGGGCTGGAACCTCGAACTTGTACTTTCTCAACTCACTTCTGCTCCCTTCGAACCGCTTGCCTCGACCGATCTCCGTCTGCTTTCCTGGAAGCTGGCCTTTCTAGTGGCGATCACGTTGGCACGACGGCCATCCGAGCTTGCTGCTCTCAGGGTCGACGAGCCTTATCTACGTTTTCACCATGACCGCGCTGTTCTTCGCCCGGACATTACCTTTCTCCCTAAGGTGGTGTCAGCTTTCCACCTCAACCAGGACATTGTCCTACCAGCTTTCTTCTCTAACCCCTCCTCTCCTCTCGAGCAAAAACTGCACCTTCTCGACGTTCGAAGGGCACTTCTCTTCTACAGGGACCGTACCAAGGGCATCCGTAAGACACAAAGACTCTTTGTCGCCTATGCCCAGGACAAGTTGGGTAATCCCATCTCTTCCCAAAGATTGTCCCACTGGATCGCTCAGGCCATTGAGTTGGCCTACGAACTAGCCAAGCGACCTCCTCCTCCATCCATCCGCCCGAGGTCGACTAGGGGCCTCTCGGCTTCGACCGCCTTCCTTAGGGGTATTCCGCTTGACTCCATATGCAAAGCGGCTATCTGGTCAAACCCTCTTACGTTTGTCTCTCACTACAGGCTGGACAATAAAGCCTTAAAGGACTCGGCCTTCGCAAGATCAGTACTCTCATCTTGCCTCTCCTGACTCTCAAACGTCTTTTCTCCTTATACTCACCCGCAGGTGACTCTCTATACCTCTCCTTCAAGTTTGGGCCGGTCTTTTTCCCCATACCTACCTCTAGGGATATGTTTTTCCCTGATTGTGTTGAGCAGTTGCTCTGTTGCTTTGTAGCGCCTTATTGATCCTGGCGGGTATGTCAAAGGGCATGATGTTCTTTCCCCTCTCCCCCCTGGGAGAGCGTTTATATGCACTATACGCAATTGCGTGTTTCTATTATGTTTATTGAATAATTTCTATGTTATGTTTCCTCTTCTACTATGCTCATGTTTGCATTGCACTGGTCCTTTCGGACAATTTATTGCACTAGTCTCTTGGGACTGTTATCTCAATATGTCCTAATAAACATATGTTTGGACATTCACTGATTGTCGAGTTTGCCTTGTCCCACCATCCGGGACCTTAGCGTGTCAGTCTCCATTAGTGTGCATTCACAGAGTACACGAAGAAAAAGGACAGGTTGCTCACCTGTAACCATGTTTCTTCGAGTGTACTCTGTGAATTCACACAAACCCGCCCTTCCTTCCCCTCTGGCAAACCTCTCCCTTTCTCGTTGCCTTGGCGGCGTAGGAACTGGAGAGCGAGCGCCTGGGGCTGCCTTATATGCCCCTTGGGAAGGGGGGGGCGTGGTTACCGCCAAAATTTGAACTTCAGCTTGGAAGAGTTTCCGTCGGAACCTGCGCAGGCGCAGCTTCTCCATTAGTGTGAATTCACAGAGTACACTCGAAGAAACATGGTTACAGGTGAGCAACCTGTCCTTACTCACCCACCTGTTATTTTGCCTGCTCTGAAAGTCAGTGTGACTGGAGATTGTTTGCTTCCTTATTTGTACAATCTCTTCATTGAGAATGTAAGCAGGAATGTGCTCTGCCTGGCAAACGCTCAGGGATTGCTGCTTGGCCTGCAGACGGTATAAAAAGGGCTGGGATACTTCCTCCAGTTGCCAGCTAATGAGCCTGGGCTGCAAACGAGAGCTGCTCAACTGATCAGACGGACTTGGAAGAGAACAATTTCCCCTTCCTGTTTAGAACGCTATGCATGTACAACTAGACATAAAGCTCATTGCGTTCAATGGAGTTTACTCTCAAACATGCATAGCCGAAAGGTATTTATAGCAGAGAGAGATGAATGGGCAGTTAGCCCGCTGGGAAACAACACTACTGCAAATTCATTTTATATCCACCTTGTATATATACCCTTAACAACACTGATATAATCCTACTGTCAGTAGAGTGTACCCCATATCTATTTTGAAGCAGTATAAAATATCATATATTCATCATTTGCTTAAATTTCTAACTTCATCTCAAGATACATTTATTTTATGGTGTAGAAAATGTCTGGTATCTTCTGTTTGTTTCTACTAAGGCTGTTTTTGTGTCAGTAGTGACTTGAGAATTTGCAAGTCGCTTCTGGTGTGAGAGAATTGGCCGTCTGCAAGTACATTGCACAGGGGATGCTCAGATGTTTGATGTTTTACCTTCCTTGTGGGAGGCTTCTCTCATGTCCCTGCATGGTGAGCCTGAGCTGACAGAGGGAGCTCACCCGCTCTCCCCAGATTCAAATTGCTGGCCTGTCAGTCAGCAGTCCTGCCAACACAAGGGTACATTGCGTGATTGGGGGTTCCTTTTACTAAGGCTAAAAGCAAAGCAAGTCATTTTTAAAAAACAAAAAAACAAAAAACCTTTTCATGGGATTTTGATGTTTTATGACATGGAAATCTAGCACTTTTCTGTGATCCGTATTGCCCACTATTGACAAACTTGATTTGACAGCACCTTTTGCACATGGGACCAGGTTGCAATTTCCCCATTTTAAGTTAAGAGGTCTAGATATGTGCAGCCTTAGTTTTCATTTTTGCCTCCCTGGGGTTGAAATAAGGCCAGGATCCAGCACATGCCATCAGGTATCATGGGGTCATCTCATTTCCCCTCTTTTTGGGATGTAACCTTTAGCTCTTGGCAGCCCCAAAAGGATGGCCTTTCCTGTGCCTTTTCAGCAGATCTTATGAGACTTCTGCCTTGGCTGATCATCTTAAAGTGGATCCAAAGTGTCCTTGCGGGATAGATCCAGCAGTTGAGCTGTAGCTTTCAGCTGAACTTACATGCTTTGACAGGACATAAAGCCACCTCCAAGGCATTCCTCACTTCTGAGAGATGATCAAACTCCCTAGCTCTGTGTTCTCAAGCTTCCTGATTCAGCCTTGGTTTATTTTGGGTTAATGTTCTTTAAATTTCATTTTAGTTCAAAAGATGCCCCTTTTATTTTTGTGTATGAAGGGACTCGTGAAGCCTGCCTACCCTTTTTTGAATTTAAAAATAAATCATTCTAATTTGAGCAAATCATTTGGTAGGATCTGGAGAGGGTGAAAATTCATTGAATAATTTATTTGAGGGTGATTTTTATGAGACATTAATTGGCTGACTTTGCCTTCTGTGAAATATAAATAACTCGAGTAACTTATTTCCAGATTTGCGTATTGATGAAAATCTATATAATTTAGATCTATAATTTGTCTAGATATAAATTAGCATGTGCAAATTTAAAGCAGATTTATACCCTTTGCACTTGTGCTCCCGGTCTTTTAAGTACCAGCAATGCCCTAGTGCACCAATTAGCACTATATTGTAATATCTCTGTTCTTTCTGTGTTTTATCTATCCATGTTTTATCTGTGTGAGGACTCTTTTACTCAGTTCTCAGTAAATACAAATATAGAATTAACATGCTTTCGATATTAAAAAGGCAATTTACCATGCCCTCCTGGTTCTGTGCTGCTGGGAAGGTGCCAGAATATGGCAAATGGACTTAACTAGAAGGAGTCATCTCTTATATTGCTTCCCCCCCCCCCCCCCCCCAAAGACTATACAAACTCTTCTTCAGAGATTAGGCCAGGTCTTGAATGCTAATCTGTTTTTCGTAGCATTTGACCCAAATACAGGAGATCCTTCCTGCTTCCTCTGCTTTCACCTTCACCTGCATTCTACAATACATATTTTCAGGTATTACCTGGGAAGGAATCCCACTGGAGCATTGCAGTTCACCAAAATACCTGGGAGTTACTCTAGACCGTGCTCTGCCTTATGAGAAGCACTGCTTGAATATCAAGCAAAAAGTGGGTGCTAGAAATAATATCATATGAAAGCTGACTGGCACAACCTGGGGATCACAACCAGACACAGTGAAGACATCTACCCTTGCACTTTGCTAGTCTGCTGTTGAATACGCATGCCCAATGTGGAACACATCTCACCATGTTAAAACAGTGGATGTGGCTCTTAATGAGACATGCCACATTATCACAGGATGTCTACGCCCTACACTGCTGGAGAAATAATACTGTTTAGCCAATATTGCACCTCTTGTCATCCGTTGGGAAGTAGCAGCCTGTAATGGAAGGACCCAGGCATTGACATTTCTGGCCCATCCTCTACTCAAATATCAGCCAGCATGCCAACGCCCTAAATCAAGAAACAGCTTCCTAAGATCCACAAAGACACTCACAGGAACAACTCAGCAAGCAAGAGTCCAAAAGTGGCAGGCTAAAACCCGGAGCTTCAATCCATGGCTGACCCCAGATGAGAAACTCCCCCCTGGGTGCAGAGAAGACTGAGCGACGTGGAAGGTGCTGAACAGACTGCACTCTGGCACCACGAGATGCAGAGACAATCTTAGGAAATGGGGCTACAAAGAGGAGTCCACGACATGCGAGTGCAGAGAAGAGCAAACCACAATGCAACCCAAGCCTTGCCACGTGCACACTGGAGGACCTTCTCACAGTGACACCACTCCAAGTAGCCAGCTTCTGGTTAAAGAAAATCTAATATAATGCCAAGTTTTTAACTTTGTGTTTTTAAATACATTATAACTGTATCCTCTATTTGCTTCTGACATGATAAATAAATACATAAATAAATAGGTATAAAGGGAAAGATCCTAACCTAAAGGTAAGGACCCTAACCTAAGAGGGTTGTGGGGGAAAAGGAAGGGGCCTAAGGCTGTTAGGAATTGTGGGATTTGATGTCCAAAACACCTGGAGGGCAGAAGTTAGCCCATCCCTGGACTAGAGTCTGAGCTAAGAATTGAATTATATTGTGTTGATGGAATAATTGCTTCACTCAGACTCAGGCTAGCTCATACAGTAACTATGTTAATGTGCCCAAATGAGTTTACCTAGTATCTCAGAACATTATGGTGCCATGGAGTCAATAGGATGAATCCAGATTTACCCACTAAATTTTGTGGGATTTAATTTCTAGACAAGTAGCTGTGACAGTCTGTTACAACAAAAACAAAACCATGTGGCTTTCCATGTGTTGTTGGACTGTCAGTTCTAGCAACACAAGCAATCCTAGCCAAAGGTAAGGAATGATGGGAGTTGCAATACAACATCTGAAAGGCCAGATGAATCTCACCCTTATGAATCTTTATTATGGCATGGATTTTGTTGGTCTAAAGTTCACTTTGTCATATATGGGGCCCATAAATGTCAGGTGATCTACTTCAGACCTAACTAAATCTGGGTCCCACCTCTAGCAAATACTGGAAGTTGAGGAAATATATATAGTTTTCTAAGCACTACTTAGACAAGCTGATGGGCGAGCAGAGTTGCTGCTGCTTTGAAGAAACCTCACTGAATTCAGCAGGGAATGAGGCCCAAAGGAAGCGTCCTAGAAGTGTGTATCTAGAGATGAGCAGCTGGAGCAATCTTGCAGTAACTGTATTAGCACATCACCAAATGGTAAATTGGGTTAAATGTAGATTATATGCTTTGGGAAAAGTGATTCTTATGCTTGAAAAACCCTCCTTGCTAGTTACCTTTGTTCATGCAAAGCCAGCATATCTACTCAGAAATGGGCTGCCTTGACCTCATTGGCACTTACTACCAAGTAAATATATATATATAAGGCTGCAGTCTTAGAACTCCTAGAGGAATTGGATGTTGTTACGTCTCAGGAAAAAAAAATAACCGTTCAGTTACATTGCATATGAAACCCCATCGAGGCCACAGATGAGAAGGCTATTGATTTTATCCATCACTGTCCAGGAAAAGAATCAGGATGCTTGTGCTTTTGCGCAGACAGAGAGGAAGGGGGAAAGCCCACCTTCAAATTCAAATTAGCCGGCGACTCTGTGCCCAAGTCACTAGGGCATGAATGCTAAGCAGCCTCCTCCCGGTGCAGTCTGTTCAGTGCCTAACTAATAATTATTCTCTAGAGAAACCCTACAGGATACGCTGATTCTTCTCTCCTCCCTCTCTTGCTTCTGTGCTGTATTTATACAAGATTAAGCAGTCTTGTTATGTTTTTACGTCTCTGATTAGAGCTCGTTTTAACCTCATTTAAGGCACCAACCCAAGCGTTTCCGTAGACAGAGAAGAGCCCCTTATTTCTCTTCTTTTGTGCTGTGATTCTCTCCACCTTTTGTATGAAAGCGATTTCATGGATTGGCTGTTTTGGAGATTGCCTCGTGGCAGGTGCCCAATGAGGACACTCCGGGAGGATAAATGGTGCCAGACTCCCAGAGGTGCTGTGGCACTGGGTAATTATTGCTCCAGACAGCTGAAAACAGCAGGGTTGCTCCTTCCCTCTGCTTCATTTCAGCCTGCCATGATTGCTGGCACAGAAAGATGCTGATTATAAGTAAACATTAATTATGCCCCTGCTATTGGACTCCTTCAAGTACTGTTATCTTAACAGAGAAACAATCCTATTGCTAAGGCAGAAATGTATTTTCCAATTTGCACGCTAAGTGATTTTCTTGCACAATGAGCATATGCTCATGTTTAGTTGGATACACCTTTTGGTAGCTTGCTCTGGGACGGAATTAAAAAGGCGTTCCTTCGTTGCTTCATTAGATGAGCAAAAGCCCCACTGCAGCAAACCAAGGACCAGATAGTCCAATACTCTGCTCACACTGCAACCAACAGCTTTCCTATGAATACAACTTCATTTTCACCCGTGTGTTCCCCAGAAACAGATATTCAAAGAAATGATATTTCTGGTACTGGAGGAAACATCATGGCTTGTATCTACTGCTACTCCTATTTTCTCTGGGTCTGTTCAATCACCTTCCATAAGTTGTCCAAGTTGCAGCCGTCACTACTTATGGGGATAGTAAATGCCACAGTTAAACTATCCTGTTGTGAAGTTCTTCCTTTTATCTCTGGTATGATCACACACACACAGATATGCTTTTCTAAATTACCTGAGTTTGGAAAAGAAATACAGCTCAATCCTGCTCATATGTCCTCAAAAGTAAAGCTACTGATTCCTGTAGGACTTAACTCCCAAGTAACCTCATTTATACCCTGAGTCACCAGACCGAGTATATATGGATAAGCAACAATCTTACTTCCTAAAATGGAGTGAATCTACACTATAGAAACAATGCAGTTTGACACCATTTTACCTGCCATGACTGGATGTTATGCAGTCATGGGAGTTGTAGTTTTACAGGGTCTTTTGCCTTTTCTGCCAAAGAATGATTATGCCTTACCAAATCCCAGGATTGCATATAGCACTGAGCCATGGTAAAGTGTTGTCAGACTACATTAATTCTACAGTGTAGAATTAATCTGCTCAAAGTCAGATGTAAAGCTTCTGAAGTACAGTTAACACATAACTGCTGATATAAAACTGACATAACTTCCATGGGAATAAACTCCCTTTGGTAAACTTGAAGAAAGGTGGCAGCAGAACTCATTTATTTATTTATTTATAGCATTTATATTCCGCCCTTCTCACCCCGAGGGGGACTCAGGGCGGACCACACTACAAATATAAGCAAACATTCAATGCCTTTTAACATAGAACAAAGACAAACAAACATAGGCTCCAAGCGGGCCTCGAACTCATGACCTCCTGGTCAGAGTGATTCATTGCAGCTGGTTACAGCTGGCTTGCTCTCCAGCCTGCGCCACAGTCCAAGCCGATATGAATGCTAACTCAGAAACTGAGTACTATAGTTAAGCTATAGAACGGAAATAGAAGCAGAACACCATGGTTCACTCTTTGGGCTCAGCTAGGACCTTTCTTATTTTCAGACATTTTTACCTGATCTTCAAGGTGTGGCAGGCAATCAAAAATATAAGGCAGGAAAGGAAAGGGGGTGGTGGTGGAGGAAACTCTTAGGAAACAGTTGAAGCAGAGGAACAACCAAAAAGTGTAGTTGAGCTAAATAAAGAGTGCCATGTTTTCCTTCTCTTCCTCTGCAGCAGCCTGAACAAATGGACTGTCCAAAGATATATTTTAATGTGGAGAACCGAGTGCTGACGCTGTGATTTTTGCTTTTCTTTGTATCTTTCCCTTGCTGAACTATTACGAACCTTTCCAACTGATTATAGCATAGCAGAAAGAAAAAAGATGGAACAGTAGAGTTGACTGGCAGAGAGCTTTCTGCCATTTGGCTCCCTTTCACCTTTATCTATCTCCTGTTCATTATAAAAACCCAAGAACTGATGCTCAACTTTGGTCTCCCTCTGCCATTGCTTTTTTCCTTTTGTGCCTAACAGATTGTGAGCCTGAGGGCAGTGACTGTTCCATTAAAAAAAACCTCAGCACAACAGCAAATACTGTACACACACACACACACACACACACACACACACACACACACACACACACAGATATTATTAATAAACAATGCAATATCTGGGCTTGGGAATGAATAACCATATTTTGCTTTTGCTGTCCACTCTTTTCCTCTTTCCCTCTCCTCCTAATACACTACATTGTAAACAGGTAATGGTCTAGTTATATTTTAAAGCACTACATGTTTAAAAACCCTGCACAGTTTTCTTGCATGGTGTCACTGCACACATCCGCGACATAGACAATTATGTACTGAGGAGGCAACCTTTAATAAGGATGAAATTCTACTTTCTTGTGACAGCCTTGTACTGCATGCAGACAGTTGAAATTTGATTAGCTGGCTATGCCATTGCTTCTATGTTTACAACCTTCCTGACCTCTGGGAGGAAGGGTAAGGATGCCCGGCCAATCACATTGGAGCCATTTCCAAAGGTCAAAGCAATAGAACATTCATTCCCATAATTCACAAAGCGGATATTTGTGAACCCTGGTCCTCGTGACAACACAAGCTGATTTGAAATATTTATCCAGTTCAAGGCAACCACCTCAGCACAAAGCATAAACTTCATTTTTTTCATGGTTACTATGATCTAATAAGATCAGAAACACACATTTTCATTTGGAAATACAGCTTGAAATGAATTCACTATAGATTTTTTATCTTTGTGTTCTGCTTACATATTCAGACAAAACATAAACTTGTGGTTTATGGATGAATATGTGTCCATAGGTAAAGGTGAAGGTTTTCCCCTGACATTAAGTCTAGTGGTGTCCGACTCTGGGGGTTGGTGCTCATCTCAGTTTCTAAGCTGAAGAGCTGGCATTGTCCATAGACACCTCCAAGGTCATGTGGCTGGCCTGACTGCATGGAGCATCGTTACTTTCCCACCGTAGCAGTATCTATTAATCTACTCACATTTGCATGTTTTTGAACTGCTAGGTTGGCAGAAGCTAATTGCAGGAACTCACCCCACTCTCCGGATTCGAACTACCGACCTTTCGGCCAGCAAGTTCAGCAGCTCAGTGGTTTAACTCACTGCTGTCACTGTAGAATTAGATGGGGCCATGGACATATGAAGACCACTACAGTGACCATTAAAGTTGGTGTAGATTATGATCAGCCCTGCCGTGGGAGTTCAGATAGTAGGATGCAAAGATAGCTGGTTCTCTTTCCTCTCTTCCGCATCTTAGAAATTATACTTCTGCTTTCAAAAAGCAATTGGCAGAACTCTTATGAGTCTCCTGCAGAACAGGCATTGTGGGTAGGCTTGCCAAGTTTTCATGGGTCATTTCCAGGTGAGCATCATGGATGCATATAACACATACATATCTGACAAAAGATACAAAGCAAGGTAGGAGAGAGGTGAGAAAGCAGAATAAGGGAATGCCTCATGCATTGCAAATCTTCTGTTCTGGCCCTGCTGCTCCTTGGTACATGAACGAACCGCTATTGTACAAGCCCAGCTTATGATGTCATTCACACTTTGCTCAGTTGTTAGTCAAAGCTGGGCAAGGCATAGATGACATCATACAACTCGGCCTGGGCAACTCCATCCTTTCCTGGCAACAAAGCAGATTAGCATTCACCCTGGGGAACTGCAGGCAGTCAGAATTTGCAGGTTGCCTAAGTGACAGAGACGGACAATACAAAACACTTTCTGGAAAGTCCTGGTCAGGGGGAGAGGTGGGTTATCCAAGGAAAATTCAACACAGTGCACTGGAGTAGAGGGAACTGGAACTGGTGGGAATATCTGCTTGACCTTATGTAAACAACTCTTATTTTTAAATCCCACTAGTGACAGGTACCCAGAGAAGCATATTTTCTCTTAGAAAAATGATGGGGTTGGATAGAAGAAACTGGATAGGAAAATAAGAAGGTGCTGTTCTTTCCATACACAAAAAGCTGTCTGATACTAGGATAATTTATTCCTCCAATCCTGTATTTTTTTCTTAGACTGTCAATAGCCCTACAAAAATATTTTCTACCACTTTCTGCGTGATCCTTTTTAACTGGAGATATCAAGATTTGAATTTAGCTTTGATTTATTAATCAGTTAATTAAAAGCTTTTCTTCCATATGGTGCTAATTCCATTCTATAGGATCAAGGGTGGGCAATTGGAAAACCTGGGCAGTATTAACTCTTCAGGAGACTTTGGAAGTTGCTGGTGATTGGTTATTTAGAAGAACCAATCTGTTGCAGGAATGTCCCCCTGGGAGGGCACAGTCTATGAGAGTGGTTCCCAACCTTTGGCCCTCCAGGTGTTTTGGACTTCAGCTCCCACAGTTCCTAACAGCTGGCAAACAGGCTGGGATTTCTGGGAGTTGAAGTCCAAAACAACTTGAGACCCAAAGGTTGAGAACCACTGGTCTATGAGGAAATGGTAGTGTGGATATGCTTCCAACTGACCAATCACCAGCTGTTGTTCTTCCAACCATGGGAATTTTTTCCTGCAGGCTGTGATGTCAAGGGAATCTCGGGCCAATCCGGGCATGGATCCTAGCCTGCTTCTTTCTCAGCCAATCAGGGGAAGGAGTGGGAAATCTGTTGCTGTCAGAATTGTATAAAATGTCATATATTTTTCTGTGAGTTTATGCTTATACTTTTTGAAGCACATTGCTAGCACATTGTTAGTACTCTGCCGAAGTGAAGTATCTTGCAGAAGTTCAACAGGGACAAATGCAAGATACTTCACTTCGGCAGAAAAAATGGAAATCAAAGATACAGAATGGGGGACGCCTGGCTTGACAGCAGTGTGTGCGAAAAAGACCTTGGAGTCCTCGTGGACAACAAGTTAAACATGAGCCTACAATGTGATGCGGCAGCTAAAAAAGCCAATGGGATTCTGGCCTGCATCAATAGGGGAATAGCGTCTAGATCCAGGGAAGTCATGCTCCCCCTCTATTCTGCCTTGGTCGGACCACACCTGGAATACTGTGTCCAATTTTGGGCACCGCAGATGAAGGGAGATGTTGACAAGCTGGGAAGCGTCCAGAGGAGGGTGACTAAAATGATTAAGGGTCTGGAGAACAAGCCCTATGAGGAGAGGCTTAAAGAGCTGGGCATGTTTAGCCTGCAGAAGAGAAGGCTGAGAGGAGACATGATAGCCATGTACAAATACGTGAAGGGAAGTCATAGGGAGGAGGGAGCAAGCTTATTTTCTGCTGCCCTGCAGACTAGGACACGGAACAATGGCTTCAAACTACAGGAAAGGAGATTCCACCTGAACATCAGGAAGAACTTCCTCACTGTGAGGGCTGTTCGGCAGTGGAACTCTCTCCCCCAGACTGTGGTGGAGGCTCCTTCTTTGGAAGCTTTTAAGCAGAGGCTGGATGGCCATCTGTCGGGGGTGCTTTGAATGCGATTTCCTGCTTCTTAGCAGGGGGTTGGACTAGATGGCCCATGAGGTCTCTTCCAACTCTACTATTCTATGATTCTATGACTTTCATCTATCGAGGTCAAAGCCGCAGTCTGTCCAAGTGACAGGAGCAAGCAAAGCAAATTCCAATGTCCATTCCAGAAGGTCCAGTACACAGAGTTTCACCAACAAGTCCACATCTGATATCTAAAAAGTGTGGTCCGAGGTTCTAGGGACAGGGTCACCAGCACAATGATTGCTTCCAGCAATGAAATGTTACAAATGCCAGCCCTTTATTCTTCCCCTGAAAAGTCCTTACAGCTGCAAGATTCTCTTTTGAGTCAGCCGATTGGACCTCCGCAGTTGGGTGGCATCAACCCTGAGCTGAAGCTAACTGAGCAGAGTTAACTTCTGCTCTTTCTCCTCCTCCTGCTCAGGCTCAGGAACTTCCATTCCTGGAAGGTCCCTCTCAGCAGTATCAGGTTGCTCATCTTCCTGGGGCTTAGATTCTGCTGCTGGGAGGAAACCCTCCTCCTCCTCATCCTCATTCTGCCCCATGGTCCTGACAGCATCCTTTTTGGCCGAAACATAATAAACTTCTGTGGCTTTGCCTTCAACATGGGGAGCTTGTTTCTCTGTCATTGCTGATCTGGTTTAGCAGGTGCTCACTGGGCACAGACCTCCTAACTGTGGTCCTAGCTGAAATTACTACAAAACAAGGAAAATGCTGTCACCTGTAGGGACTGCAATGGGGGAGCTTCCCATGAGTGCTACAGCCAGGAGCAGTGAGCTAATAATCTCTCTCTTTCTTTGTATTTGTTGCACACGGGCAGGTCTCCAATAGGGGCTGAATAGGGGAGAAGCTAAAGCCAGCTATGAAATTTGCCCACTCTTGTTGCCTTGCTACACAGAGGCCTCTTTAAATGCCATTTTGTCAACAGCATGGCGGAATTTTACATTATAAGCCATGCACACAAAATTGTGGCCTTGAGGCTACAATAGATTAGTTCTGTGGTTCCTTTAAGTCTATGACTTGGAAGTAGCGATGTCACGACTTTGGTTATCCAGCTGCCTGCAAGATTTGGCTGGTGAGAGAGGATTTGTAATATTTTCCACCATCATCAAAAGAGTTGTGGTTTCATGCAGAGAAAATGCAGCTGGCATTAGAAGAAAAGCTGTCTTCTTTCAAAGATCAGCACATGAAAAACGACCTGCTATTTACTGACCATCCTCCTGTGTCATCTAAGAGGCTGGTGACATTTCTTTCTAACTACTTGTAACTGCTTTATAAAATGTATTCCTAAGGTATTCCAACTCCTTCCCCTTCCTATTTTTTTCATTGGGTGGGTCAGTGTCTTCACATTACAAACAATATAGGGAACTGCTGTGTAGATACAAATAGGAAAATAAAGTTACATTTTTGGGGGAAATGGTTTGTAAAAAGCAAAACAGGCGAATCCAGACTAGGAGAAAGAGCACAAAGAATGCATGTGGACAAATCTTTCCCTTCGTTATTGATTGGAGTGTTCTTGTAAATAAATGGGATCCATCAAAATGTTGAGCAAACATATGTTTATGTTGCAGAGATGACAATTTTTATTTTCTTTGGCAACATCTAAAGAAAATAATATCATGCAGGTGGTGAGGAAAAGAAAACTTTTACCAACCTAATGCCATCTTGCTATATAGTCATCACTGGAAGCTTCAACATATTTGCCTACTCACTTTCTTTACTTATTTGCCGTATTTTTATATCTTCCCAATAACCCAAGTTATCTAGGCATTTACAAACAGATACAGTATTGAAATACAATGCAAAATAATAACACCTATACAACTAAAATTGAGGTATTATATACAACCAGGGGCCCCTTTCATACTACATAATGATAGCACTATGATTCTATTTTAATATCATGGCAACATCTCTTAAAGCATAGGATTTGCAGTTTTAGGGAGAGGCTGTTGCTCACCAAACTGCTTTTTGCAGTTGTTTTCCTTGCTGCAATAGCCATAGTTGCATTTTCTCCCATATGTTTCCATATACTTTCCAAATATCCATAAAAGGCACCAGCCTTATTAAGTTCTAACTCTTAGTTTCAAGCTGTATTTTTATACTATACTGACATCTGCAGGAATGCAACAATAGATATGGTTATTATAGACGATCTAAGTTTTGCATCACAAGCCAATGTTGCTTTGTAGACAACCATTGCATCTAGTCTCTGTGAAGCATGTCAGGCAGAATCAATTTCCACAAGGAGGTGCTATCTATTTTAACAGTTAAACCTTACATTTAAAGCTGTGCTAATGCTGCATTAGCAGGCTTAATTACCTCTTGCAGATGGAGCTGTTCTCATGCCAACATGACACAGCTGCAAGCATTAGTCAGTTGGATCACAGTTACAAGGATTTAGACTCACAAGGAAATGAACACAAAACTTGTACTAAAGTGGGTTGATTTTTATTGTTGTTGGCCATAAGAAAGGAAAGGGCTACACTTGACAGTAGTTCATGATCAAAATACAAATGACTGCTATGCATATTCAGCTATTTAACTACTATATGCCCAAAATCATGGACTGCGAAACGTATGTGTATCGCATCTCTGTATCTATGGATAATATCACACTACACTGTTATAGCACAATTAAGACTATTTTAACTGCCTCGTATGGAATCATGGAGTTTGTAGTTTTAGGTGGACCCTTTAGAAATCTTAGAAAACTCTTGGGCCTTACTAAACTACAAAGCCCAGTATTCCACAGGAGGCAGCTATAGCAGTTAAAGCGGAAGAATAGTTGATTGTGCTTTTCCTGCATGGCATGGGGTTGGACTAGATGACCCATGTGGTCTCTTCCAACTCTGTTATTCTATGATTCTAATAGTGCTATAACAATGTAGTGTGATATGGCCTGGAGCAGGGGTCCCCAAACGAAGGCCCGGGGGCCACATGCGGCCCATCGAAGCCATTTATCTGGCCCCCACGACGGCGGCTCCCTCCTCCACCTTTCCCACCTCTTTCCTCACCTGTTGCACACCTTCTAAAGCTTTGCTTGTTTATAATAGTATTTTAATTATTATTTAATTAATAATTTACTAAGGGGTGCTTTGCCAGTGCTTTTGGTGCACAAAGGCAAAAGGGGGTTGGACTAAATAGCCCAAGAGGTCTCTTCCAAACCTCTTTATTATTATTATTGGCACAAAGACACAGCATAACACAGCAAACGAGATATATATATGTATGCTGGATTTCATATCACAAAATCACAAGTTGAACACTTCCCCGGTGTTTAGGACTGTGTGATGTATGATGATGATGATGATGATTAACAACATTGAGGCTGGGTGGCCATCTGTCAGGGGTGCTTTGCTTGTGCTTTTGGTGCACAAAGGTAGAAGGGGGTTGGATAAGATGGCCCAAGGTGTCTCTTCCAACCCTCTTTATTATTTTTATTATGATTATGATTAACATTGAGGCTGTATTTCATCCCGTTTGTTTGTTTTTTTACTTCAAAATACGAGATGTGCAGTGTGCATAGGACTTTGTTTATAGGGTTTTTTTTTCAACTATAGTCCGGCCCTCCAACGGTCTGAGGGACCGTGAACTGGCCCCCTGTTTAAAAAGTTTGGGGACCCCTGGTCTGGAGTCTCCCAATGCTACTCTCCCCCCTGCCCAAATTTAACCTGTAAGCAGTGTAGCCTTCCTCCTATCCCTACCCCAAAAAACCAAACAAACAATTTCCACATTGTTCCAACTAGATGAGTGGGGATGTGTCCAGATATTTTATTATAGCTGAATGTACTGAAAGAAGCATCTAGAGAGACATGTTGATCCCACAGTATTCATGGTGTCAGGTTTGCAGTTGAAATAGTTGGAAGAAAAACTGAAATTTCCCACAAATATTTCCCATTTTTAAGAAGAAATCCTTCCATGGCAATTTTCAAGAAAAATAATGATTTCTCTTTATATAAAAGTCAAAGCATGTATGTATGTATGTATGTATGTATGTATGTATGTATGTATGTAAATGTATTCATTTGTCCATTTGTACCACAAAGGTGTGATGGATCTAGACCAAACCCATTGTCATCTTGGCCAGTCTCCCAACTGGATTCTAGTGCAATTCTGTGTGTGCATAAAATTGACGAGAGATTGTGAGTCCCTACTCACAATCTCTCATCTATTTTATGCACACACAGAATTGCACTATGCACTGTATAAGTCTGCAACAGAAATGTCATCCTGAAGAAAGCAGTCTAAATACACATGGCATTTGGGAATGAGGCATGATACTCTGAGAAAAGAAATTTGGATCCCCTGATAACATAGAAATGGTTGTGCATTTTTGGTACTAAAAATAAAATGTTTAACATTATTGATAGTATGGGATAAAGGTCTCTGAATTCTGGGAATATACTACTGCAGCCAAATGTTCAACAATGAACAGTTCTTGGGCAGTTCAAATGCACAGAAACACAGTAGTGCCTTTATCTCTTCACCCTCAAAGTCTGTTTTTAGACTTGTCATTCAAAGTTCCAGAATCCAGGATATCATACTACTTCCAGCTATTGTAAGTATTTATAAAGCAGTTAACGTCACTAAGCTAGTTTTGCACAGGAACCTCAAATGCTTTCTTTGTTAAGGAAGGGGATTTAGTCAGAAATACAATGCAAAACCGTACATTTTATGCAAGGCTGACAGGCATCCTGTTCAGTAGCTACCAGATAATAAACTGGATTTACAATTTTGTAACAGCAGACTATTCATGTTTACAGTTATAAGTGGAAAATGTGCCTCCAAAACCTACCCTTTCAACCTGGTTACACGCCAACTGAAAAATTGGATCATATCAGCAGTGCTCGTCACAGGACACTTTGGATGCATCTACACTGTGGAATTAATAGTTTGACACCACTTTAACTACCAGGACTCAATGCTGTGGAATTATACGAATTGTAATTTGACAAGCTCTTTGATCTTCTCTGCCTAATGGTGCTGGAACCTCATGAAACTACGTCTTTCAAGATTCCATAGCATTGAGCCATAGCAGTTAACGTGGGGTCTAACTGCATTAATTACACATTGCAGATGCATCCAAAGTGCTCTGCGACTGGAAGAGCACTGCAGATATGATTTCCCAGTGATCCAATCTGCAGTAAATTTCAGGGGTAGGTTGTAGCTGTGATATTAACCCTGACCAGAAGGTTCTCTACCTGTGGGTCCCCAGATGTTTTGGCCTTCAACTCCCAGAAACGCTAAGAGCTGGTAAACTGGCTAGGATTTCTGGGAGTTGTAGGCCAAAACACCTGGGGACCCACAGGTTGAGAACCACTGCTCTAGTGGTATGTCTGCAAGTCTGTTAGGCGGCAGGGTGCCCATCAGTTCCTCCAGGGTTTTCAAACTCAGGCACACACAATCAATGTAAGTCATTTCCCTAGTAGGTAATCTAGTCCAGTTAAGATGGTCTTTATAGACCACCACTATTCCCCCTCACTTTCCCTCACCTGCTTACTAACACAGCATCCATCTGGGAATAATAATAATATAATAAAACTTTATTTATATACCGTCCTATCTCCTGGATGGGACTCAGGGCGGTTTACAGTCATAAAAGCAACACAAACATTACATAACAACATAATAAAACATTATTAAACAAAGTAAAATAATACAATTATAACAATAAATAACACTTACATGACCAGATCAAGGGGGAAGGCCCGAACCCAGGTTGGACAGCTATCACCCCGCAGCAAAGTCTTGGTGAAGCATGCCAGGCCAGCTCCCTCATCTTTGAGGAAGTAGTAGATTATGTGTCTTTTATTTTTAACTGACCTGCATAACTTAAGAGCTAGGTGAGGTTTTGGGGGTGATCTGGCTCACTCTCCAGGTTCCCCAGGCTACCAAAGTGACTTTGTAACTATGTTGCCCTGGCATTGAAAGCCTCATAGGCCACATACAATGACGTAGCAGGGCAGATTCGGCCCATGGGCCTTGCATTTGCAACATGTGGACTGCATTATGCTGCATTGTCTCCCTCTTCCAAGAAGCATTTCAACCTCTGCAACCCAACAGAAAAGACAGTGCCCCTACTTTTAAAAAATATGTTTCTCCTGTTCTGTTTCAAACAGAGTTTCCTTTTGCTTTGCTTGGATAATTAGAAAAACTTGAAAACACATTCCAGCTGCTATCACATTCAACGGAGACAGAGAAATTCACTTATTTCACACGCTGTTTCATGGAGCAAAGAGAGAGAAAAAGGAGGATGGGGCACCATTCAGAAGGATGCTGAATGATGATCTATGAAGGTTGATTCCTACCCTTGACCTCCTGAAAGGCACCTCTGCGTGAGACTATAAAGAGTGCATGGTCACTCATTCAATATTTTTCTTAACAAGATTTTGAAATGCACCACCAACAATGCTAGGAAAAACTCGTTACTCCCTACTGTAGAGATCTGTCAGCGCTGACTGGCAAATGAAGTTTAATTAAGTTGTAATTAGAGAAATTAAATGTTTCACAGTGTGCCCTTGTGAATGAAGATTAGCAGAAAAATTAGAGCACACTTTTCCCTTTCAACAGAATCACTGACCAATTGTCAAAAAGTGAAAGAAAGAAAGAAAGAAAGAAAGAAAGAAAGAAAGAAAGAAAGAATGTTGCATGGCCAGTTCTATAGGATAAGGCCGCTCCAAACAAGATCAGCATTGTGAGATTAGCACTTACCAAAATGTGTACTGCATGGAAAAATATTTAAAACATCACGAATTCAGTCCAGGCTATATGAAAGGCCTGCCACCTTCAATGAGCCTTCAAACTCTGAAGATCGGTCTCATCACCTTACCAGGTGTATTTGATGAGGAGGAGGAAGACGGCTTCATCGATAGATGCTTCCAAGTTAAGGGGTTCCCTGTCATGGAAGGCTCAAATTGGCCCTCTAGGCAAATATGTTTCATTTAAGGAGGCCTTTGGTCTTAGGTTACTGTGGCAGAAAGATCTTTTAACTGAAGTGTGCTACGCTTTATATTTTGTGTTATGTTTCAAGGTGGTTTTGAGGTATTTTAATTTAGTATCTGAAAAAGAAAATCTAGAAAATTAGAGGGTAAACACCATGAGGTTTGGGAAGTGTGCCATGTATTGCACAATGGAGAATGGCATTATAATGATGGTGAAAACACTTGTTGTGTATCAACAGCAGCCCCACTCAGGTCTTGCAGATTCAAGGCTGTGGCTTCCTTGATTTTAGTCTAAACATTTAATAATAATAATAATAATAAACTTAATTTTTATATCCCGCCCCATCTCCCCGAAGGGACTCGGGGCGGCTCACAACAGGGACAAGCCCGAACAACAACAACATATTTAACATAAACTTAAAACATTCCAACAATACACAAAATAAAATAATGGACAAATACATCAAAATCCAAGCAGATAAAATCAGAGTAATTAAAAGCAACCCAGTGGGGACAGGTTCATAAAGTGCTGTATCATGGAAATAAGTAGCAGTGATAAAGTGCCATATGTTTTCAAAACAGAAAGAAGTATTCTAATAACAGCTCTTTTGGGCCTGTTCATTTAAACGCGCTCGGGAACAACCATGTCTTCAATTCCCGACAGAAAATGGGCAGAGAAGGAGCTAACCTGATCTCCTTAGGGAGAGAGTTCCAGAGCCGGGGGGCCACTGCCGAGAAGGCACTCTCCCTCGTCCCCACCAGCCGCATTTGAGACAAAGACGGGAGCGAGAGGAGCGCCTCCCCAGATGATCTTAGGGTTCGCGTTGGTTCATAGGAGAGGAGGCGATCACGGAGATAGGCAGGTCCTGAATTTTTTCTTCTTTTTCTATTCCTTTCAACTTTACCAGTGATGCAATAGTGGTCACTGGTGTCCCACTGTTATATTTTTCTTGGTAATTGGAATATATATATTGAGCATTTCCAATCTGTGAGTCTTCATCTTGTGTTTGTTGACTGATTAGTTTGTACTAGAGGAGATTGTGCCTCTGTGTTTTGAAACAACTGTGAAGCAACCTGGAAGTGTCATCTTCTGGCATTATCTCTTTTTTCATTTTGGATTACCTAGTCATAGGGTTTAATAGCAAAAGAAATTCAATAAGGATTTACGGTGCCTCTTTCTGTGCAGTACTATCAAGTGTTAGCTATGGTGACACTGCCATTGTCAAAGCCAGTTTCTACTGCAAAATATTGACTGCAAACCCACCCATCCCCAGAAGAAACTTCGGGTCCTTCCGTGCAGCCATATAACCCAGAATATCAAGGCGGAAAATCCCACAATATCTGCTTTGAACTGTTTTATTTGAGTCCATACTGCCATATATTCCAGTTCAATGTGGGATTTTATTCAGCTATGTGGAAGGGGCCTTGGAAGTCTATTCAATTTCCCTTACCTTTGAGTCATTCTGGGATATGCCCATGACTCTGGGAAGGTCTAAAGCAATTCTGTCTAGAGCCACCACCTTCATCTAGACTTCACTTTAACTAGATTTGCTCTCATCGTTATACCTTAAGCAAAAATTGCCCTCTAATTAGATTAGCTGGAGAATCATGTTATTGTGTTTTCGGCTTGTTATTGTTGTTTTCTTTCCTTTGGCGATGCAGCAGAGTTTACTTCCTTAGATTATTTTACTGATTTTATTTTCCCACATAAGCACATCTGGGTTTCTCCAACTTTGGTTTTCCTCCTTTTTGGTATTGCCATGCTATAATTTGTTGTGATTATAGGTTAGATCTCTTTATTATTGTAGCTAACATGTTACAGATGTTGAGGGCTGTGTAGATTCTGCCACAGGAGCTTGCAGTTTACAGCTCAACAGTTAAAATCTCTCTGAAAAATATCCCAGTTAAAGAGTTTAAATGCCTTATATATTTACATTTGCACAGAAAAACTATAGAAATCCCAACTATACAAGGCATAGAGAACATTGTATACATATTCAGACTATAAGACAATAAATACATTATAAAATGATGAGCAAATTACTAGAAGTAATTCCTCCACATGCAGAGCAATGCCATACAGAAATATGGACATGCAACACAAAAACATGCATCAGTATTTCACATGGAAACATCAAATGCCCTTCATCATAATCATCTTCATCATCATCATTGTTATTAATGTTGGCTAGAATCCTGTATCAGCTATCTGGTATACTTAACTAAGAAAAGCCTTTGCGCAGTCTTCAACAGGAATATATATATTTAGTTAAAATCTTTTACAAAGGGCCAACACAAAGTTATTTAGCAATAGATGTTAAGCTAATTAAATAAAATGCATACTATTAATTAGATCACTAGCAGAAATTTCAGATATTACATGTTCACATCCTCCATTTACTAGACTGATAAGTAATGTTTATCTTCATTTAGCCCCTGAACAAGGCCAATTAATTTATGTGCAGGCTGAAATGTTTTGGACTTTTTAAAGGAAAAATTCAGTCCATGTACAAGCATATGGAGATTAGTCTCCTGTTATCTGTAGATTTATCCCGAAGCATCCCATTTATCCATGATGCAGACCTCCATTACTTGGAGCAGCTTCTCTGAGTTCAAGATGGGTCCCAAAGGACAATTCTTTGGGTCCTTCATAACTACCCTAAAGTGGTTACTAACATGATCTCAGCCAATAATGATAATAACATCATCGACAACAGAACCCCAGTTTGGAGAGAAAAGTGCAAGGAAGCAAGTAAATAAATAAATACATATGTTTTAACATGAATGTGCCAAAAACTATCCTCCCTGCGCTTTTATTAATGTACCTATTCATTTTCTTTCTTCCTCCAACTCTTAATTTCTCAAGGTGTTTAATTGAAGCCTTCCCATTACAAATGCCCCCCACCATTGCTATGTTCTCTATTTATTCCATGTTCCACACCTGTCAAAGAAGTGGCTGAAGTCAGAAAGACAGCTTTTATTTATTTATTTGATAAGGAAATGTCTGGAGTGTTTTGTTTTTAAATCTTTTATGTGGCCCTGGGGGGATCGGTAATGGAAGAACTGGCAGGAGACAGCGCACACTAATCGGCCCGGTGCTCCCACGCCGCTTCCTTTAGAGACGCTTTCCTGACAGGAGACTCAGGCCTTTGGGATGGGAGCACGGTAGTGCTGATAAATATTTATCACTCCTGCCATTGTTAATCCAGATACCTTATAAATAGAGGAGCCTACAGTTAAATAAAATTGGTGGAAGGCATGTATATAAAAATGACAAAGCGTAAACACCTTCCCTCTGCTAGATTTTCAAATGATTATATCTATATATCAGCCAACCAGTTACATACAGCAGCTATGTATATTATGTATAGGTCAACCCCCGGTATAAGTTGAGGGCAGGTTTGGGGGGGGGGGCAAATTATGGATTTTTATATGATCCATAGATAAGCTGAGGATTATTTCGAGGCGAGGGGATTCCGCCTCTGATCACTGATGTCATTTCCCTGCCCAGGTATTCACAAAAGGCAGAAGCAGTGCCATGGCCGAGAGAGTAGAGTAGGTTAGTGATTCTTTTAGGTTCTTCTGGAATGGACTAAGTTCTTGCTTTTTACCATGTAGAGAAGAGGATGGTTCCTTTCTTGATAAGAATTAAGGTATTGTACTTACACTGACCTGTAGATAAGTCAACCCAGGTTTTTTAGATTGATTTTGTAACTGAAATTTCTAGACTTATATATGACTATATAGGATAATCTCAGGTGTTTACTAATTAAATCCACACTTCTAAAATAAGTGGGCTAAAGTCAACCTCTTGTTCATAGGTAGCATGTTCCTGTCTCATTAGTCATACCCCATTGTTCCCATACTTTGTATTCCAGTGTTTTGCATGCAACTCTGTTCCTTCTCTGCCTTCTTGTCAATATTTCCATTGACTGAGACTGTATCTGATGAGGAGCCAATCTATTACTAGCTTCCTTCCTGCTTTACTCACTCAGCATCCTTTTCCCGAGACCAAGCTTCACCCTCATACGTCAGGCCGTAGCAGATGTTCACACCAGTTCTATTTTGATAGACTGTATGACAATATTTTGGCATGGATCAAAGTCTTGGATGGAGCCTCAAGAAAAATATGATTCTTTTAGACACACTTTTTGTTTTGGAAGGCTCAAGGCCAAATGCTTGTGCTATGAAACTCTGAAAGTACCTAAGTATTCTGTCAAGGCAAAACAACACAGCACACTCCAAAGTGCTTTAAGTCTCAAACCTCAAAGGGATGCTATGAAATCATTTTTTGAGGAGGGGGAATAGAATGGAAACTTCTTACTAAAATCTGTCAACATTACAAAAACACCATTCCTTTTGCTTCGCCACCATAAGATCAATCTAGAATTATACTAAATTATCAGATAACTTTCTTTTTCAGTGTACAGGCAGTCCCTGAGTTACAACACATCCAACTTACAAATTACTCATATAATAAGAATGGGGCTGAGACAACAGGAAATGATATAAATTTACCCCTCGGAAGGGAAATTCATTCCTGGAAGAGTTGTCATGGGGAAAAGGTGTCTCCACTGAAGCTTTCTCACCAATCCTTGTTTCCACAACAAATCAAATTTTTCAAAATCCAGTTATCAAAGGAACAGAAAGTGGGGTGAAATCTTCTGAACAGGAGCACAGACAACAAAAAAATTCCACAGGGATGTTAACCTTTCCCTATGCTATGGAAAGTTTGTGTGTGCGTGTATGTGCGTGTGTTCTTTTTTCCTAACTTCAATTCCTCCCACACAAAGATACTGAAAAGGACCACAAACAATGGGCATTTCCTTGGGCAACTACAAATTAATGGGCAGAGGGGCAGAATCACAATTGGCTCATGGCTCTTATATTGTTCAAGCACTCAGGTTTCTTTCTTATATGGTTTTGCACTTTCATAAAAATAATAAAAATAAGAATATAAAGGTGGAGAATGTGGTCTTCTATAAAAAAATAATGTTTCCCTTCCCATTTGTTTCAACTCAATGAACCACAATTTGCAGGTGAAGAAAGAACTGTGACCCGGTTTTGGTCATAAAGGTTTCAATTTCGGAAAGGATAAGATGTGAGAATTCCACTCTGTTCAAGAAAAGTCTAAATTTAAGAAAAGTCTACAATATGGACAAGACAGACTGTTTATGAACTAGGGATTCTCCTGACTAATGCATTCCTACTTCTTGTCTCAAACTTCAATTCACAGCCAGGCATATAGAGAGGAAGGGATGATTATCTTGAAACAATGCGCAATGTCAGTGTTATATAAACACTAATCTAAAGCAATATTTTTTTTAAAGAAAGGGCAGTATTGTTTCTGCCTCCTTTTCTTTGTTTTCCTTCAAAGTATTAAACAGAGGAACTCTACTCCAAAACATAACTGCTTTCTTCAGGTGCAAAAATTCCAGGTATCAGTACAAGCTGAGGAACCTTTATGTGGAATTCTGAAATCCTATAATAGTGGCACATTTGATGCTTCAATGTACATAATCTTTAATTTATGCACAAAATTATGCAAGTGACTTTCAGGATATGTGGCTATGTGTATAAAGTATCTATGAAATATCAGTAAATTTTATGTTTGGACTCCAAGATACCTCGTTTGAAAATACAGTGGAGTCTCACTTATCCAACGTTCTGGATTATCCAACGCATTTTTGTAGTCAATGTTTTCAATGCATTGTGATATTTTGGTGCTAAATTTGTAAATACAGTAATTACTACATAGCATTAATGTATAATGAACTACATTTTCTGTCAAATTTGTTGTATAACATGATGTTTTGGTGCTTAATTTGTAAAAACATAACCTATTTTGATGTTTAATAGGCTTTTTCTTAATCTCTCCTTATTATCCAACATATTCGCTTATCCAACCTTCTGCCGGCCCGTTTATGTTGGATAAGTGAGACTCTACTGTACGTGTATTCCAGAATTTGAAAGAAAAAAAAAAGAATATCCAAAACATGAGCACTTTGGATAAAAGATCATCAACATGTAGTAGTAAGGTATGTGTAAATCCTCCTTATTTCCCTTGTAGCTGTATCTATGATGACGATCCACATTTTTACTTTCTTATAATGCAGTATCATTCTATGGCTATTGCAGGAAACTCTTTTTTGTTAAGGCTGGAATCAGATAGTCAGAAAATTTTGACAGTGCTGTGAGTCTACCACGAGGGGGAAGCCTTCTCAAAACTGCTTCAGTGGATTGGATTCTGCTTCCCATTCAACAAAACAAGAGTGCACTTCCTTGCCCTGTTGGTTAAAAATATCTGTTCACACTACCATATCCTGCTGGAACGCGCCTTGTCCAACATCCAGTAGGCACTAGGGTTCCAGTGCTGAAAATAAAGTTTCATCTCATCATTTATGAGGAGGGGAAAATCATCTTACTTTGCAAATATTTTTTTCTGGAGGCCACACACATTCCCAGCGGGTGTCTGTTTGCTGTATTCCTATCAACTTAGAGAATAGTCTGTAACCTCTGAGCCTGTCTGTCTGGTTAAAAATTCCAGCCCGTTCCTCCAAGCTGAATTTAGAGAGCAGCTGGCTAAAGCTAAATGAATAACACTGCCTCACAAAACAATGGGGCCAGGCCCAACATGTTGCACAGACATCTATTTCGAGTTCAGATATTTAAAGACCAAGGCAGCATGACAGTCACGTTTATGGGGCCAAGCAGTTACAAGCAGAACGCAGACTGGGCTTTAGATGTGAGTAGATTAACACCCTCAGCCTGAAGCGTCAATGTAATAACAGTTTGTCTGCATAGCCTATTGAAAGTTTGGCCAGCTATAGCTACGGGATGGGGCAAAAAGCGGGAAGGAATTATGCCCCAGCAAATACATTTTTTTCTGTTTCCCCACATTTCTAGCTTTGCACAGAGTGAGATCTTGACAACCGTTCACACCTAGAATCCCTCCATTTGCTGTGTGTCCCATTTTTGTGTGTCCACATTATTTCTTGATTCTCAACTGATGTTTTTACTGCAAGGTCCCAAGGGAATTTTTTTCATTTGGGAGGGTAGAATTCTTATTTGAGGACAATACCCTCATTTCTTCCCATAGCTACATCCCTTTCAGACCCTTTGTCTTGGGTGCATTGAACAATGATTAGCTCCCCACCCCTTGGCCAAACTATTTTAAAGAAATTCAATTTTCTCTTTCTCTCTTCATAAAGGAGGTATTGAAAATCACTATTTTTATTTTCTTACTCTATCACATTTCTATTCCTCAATTCCTACAAGGAACTTGGAGTAATGTGCAAACTTCCAGTTCCTCCAAGTTTATGCTTCAACAGATTAGGTGAAGAGACCACTGACTGGTCATTTGGGGACCACAACTCTTGAATTGAATATTTGTTTGTTTATTGGCTTTATATCCATCTTTCTCTCATAATGGGAATATATATCCTGGTCCATATCTAACAGTTTCAGAAAACAAAGGCAAAACAAAACAGAACAGGTCTCCTTCCCATTTCCCACTTTCCTGCCTCCTAACTTTCCTGGTAAGCAGTGTCCTTTTAGACATTTCCAAAGGACAAATGTGTGCATAGAAAGAACGTGAATGAAGTCGACAGTTAACTGAGGAAAGCATAATAGACTCTAAAAGCTATGTTATGTAATCACATAATTTCTCTGTACTGCCAGGAAAGAAATAACTGAATGAACCAGAGAAATGTGAGTATCTTTTTTCAGCAGTTCCAAAAAAAAGTATTGCTAAGAACAGCAATGGCTCAAACCACAACTAGTGCTATCTGTGTACTCTGTGTACTTGCAATCTGTAAAAAAAGGATATCTAATCCAAAATTCTATTTATATAGGGGTCAAGTGATTGCCCATGAGAAATTCGCAAGCAGGACATGACTTCTACAGCACCCTCCTGCTCACACTCCCTGGAAATGATATTCAGAGGCATGCTATCTCTGGCATTGGAGTAGTATCATGAATAACTTATGCTATAAATTTATCCAGTCCCCTTTTAGAGCTGCTCCAGTGGATGGCCATCACTGGATTAGAGCTCTCGTCTCCTTAGAGCATTCTGTAGGTGTCATGTTAACATGGAGTATTTTCATTTTCAGTATGTTCAGAAGTCACTGGAGAATGTAATTATTTATTACTAAATATCCCAACTTTCTTCAATATGGGACTAAGGCACCATTTACACAACCATATAATGCAGTTTGAAGCTGAATTATATGGTCAATGTACATTCATACAATCAATTTAACTGCATTGAACTGCATCATATGAGTCTACACTGACCATATAATGCAACTTCAAACTGCATTATATGACAGTGCAGATGTGACCTTGGGAAGCCACTCAACAAAATACAACAGAAAAAAAGTAAAAACAATGGCAGGTATCCTGTTCAGAAGTTAACAATATAATAATCTGGACATTGTAACTGCAGGGACTTCAAGTTCATGGTCATGAATGACTGGATGTGACCCCAAAAGCCTGCCTTTGCAGCCTATCAGCACTTTGCCTGAAATGTTTTTGGGGTGCTGAAGATTGGGGTGCTAGGACATCTGCACTGTACTCCTGGTTGTGGGATGCCATGGGACAAGCAGTTGTGGCTGGATTTCAGGTTGTCTCTCCAGTTGCTTGTTTGAAAGGCACCTTATGAAAGGGAGTGTAGTTCAGAAGCCATTTCCCAACACCCTTATCTCCAGTGCCTTGGAAATACTTCAGAAAAGACACTGTCAGGCTGCAAAGATAGGTTCAGGGAGACATGGCAGTTGAAACTACAATTATGGATTGATATCATCATAGTTGCAATAATGTATCAATGTACTTACAGTGATGTAATTCTGATGGCAACACTGGATCTTGAAGAATGCTAGTTTTCAAAGTTCTCAGAACTGTGGCTTCCTTGATTGAGTCTATCGGGATGCAGTTTCTTCTTTTTCTATTGCTTTCCACATTACCAAACATTGTCTTTTCTAGTGAGCCATATCTTCTCATGATATGTCCAGAGTACAACAGCCTCAGTTTAATCATCTTGGCTTCTAGGGAGAGCTCAGGCTTGATTTGCTCTTTGGTTGATTTACAGTCGATCCTCCACTTCCGTGGCACAGATCTTCCATGAAAGTGGAAACACTGGAAATATATTGAGCCCACCCCCAAAATATAATATGATCTGCAGATTCAATCTACATTTCTTTATAAGGCAGAAGTGGGCAGCTGGCAGGACTTGCGGACTAGCTCCATTGCTGCCCTATGTTGTTGTTGTTGTTATTATTATTATTATGTTTATTTATACCCTGCCTTTCTCTCCAACTAGGAGACTCAATAGGGACTTATAAGCTTCCTCTTAAGCTTGTAGTCTCTTCAAGCCTTGAGAAGTTTGCAAAAAGACTGAGAAAATGAGGAGCCAATTATATACCCCCGTTGTAACAAGTGTAAGACAGCAGCAAAGACAGCAGCAAATAATTCACCAATAATTCAAATTCATATGGAGAAACATATCAGAAGGCTTAATAACATGTCTCTTCATGTCATATGCCTCTTGATTCTATATTTATTTGTCTGGAAATAAGTAACCATAAACTAGATCCAAACAGAACTTCACCTGAAGTAGAAGGTTAGTGTGGATAGGGAACATGTCAACCTACTCACTATAGTGAGCCTTTCTCTCAAATGCATATTCCTTGTATGGTAATCCCTGTGCAATTTAAATATCAGTGAATTGATTCACTGGAGGGAAGGATATTAGAGGCAAAGATGAAGTACTTTGGCCACATAATGAGATGACAGGGAAGCTTGGAAAAGATCATGAAGCTGGGGAAAATGGAAGGAAAAAGAAAGAGAGGCCGACTGAGGGCAAGATGGATGGATGGTATCCTTGAAGTTACTGGCTTGACCTTGAAGGAACTGGGGGTGGCGACCACCAACAGGAAGCTCTGGTGTGTGCTGGTCCATGAGGTCATGAAGAGTCGGAAGCAACTAAATGAATAAACAACAACAAGAACAAATTGATTCAAGATTGGAACGTAAATATTACAAACCAATTAATACAAAGAGATACAAACTGCTTTGAATTGATCTCTTCTGTATGTTAGTCAAATGTTACAGCTATTATGAAAAACAATTGTTCCTGTAAGAGCAATTTGATTTCATCCAATGTGCCAAATATTCTCTCCAAAATCAACAGCTCTCCTGTTCTGCTTACAATCTAATTATTACCCTTTACTTGATGGTACTGGCTCTGTCTCCCACTGAGATTTCAGCAGGCTAGAATCCTCCAGTCTAAAGCTATCATCCTTCTGTCCCGCTTCTGTTTTGTTTCTTTAGTTACTCTGCTGGAGCCACAAATGACTCCAGCTTGAATTAGAGCTAATAAAAGTCGGAGAGTCTAGACGCAGCTCTGCTTTAAGGCCAGAAGCTACAGCTCCATCCCCAGACATAACCTTCATCAGTCACAGAGCACAGATTATCCACTACTGCTCTCCCAAGTTCCCATCATGGTCTACGTAAAACCCATTCCTTCTGTCCCAGGGAATGATCTAGAATCTTTTCTCAACATCGGACAAATATCCAACAGGAATATAAACCACTTTGAATTTTCTCATGTCCCTGGGACTATGCAGATGAAGAGCTGTATGCCTGGAATTGTTCTCAGGGCCATTCATTCAACAAGGCAGCTTTTGATGTCTTCCTGACGCAAGTTGAGTTATTTGCGTTTGTCCAGCAACAAGTCTCCCGGATTCGCCATCCAAGGCAACAACACAAAATTGTGAATTATGCACCACGTGCACTGGCTTGGAACTAAATTGGCTCCCACCTGCTATGAGTGCTGGGGAAGCATTTGGTTTTGCTAGCTTATAAATAGCATACACTTCATGCAAGTGCTAAATTAAATTAGACCTAAGATATTCACACAGCCTACACCTGGTTAACTGCTAATGCAACTAACGGTTGCAATACAAGTAAATGCTCTTTCCCCCCGCCCCCCTTCTGTTCCTCTCATCCTTGTTTGTCCTGCTCTAGTCAAGCATCACAATTATATGCTTAACCTAAATGTAAATGTGGGACTATATTTTTATGACCATACTGGTGAGATTTGTTCCAGCAACAGGCACATGCTATTCTTTCATGTGTAATTTGTGTTTTATCTGAAGGTCTGAAGTCCTATAAAACACTGATTCATAAAATAAAGTCTGTCTTGACCAGTGTTGTTAGTATATTGGGCTGGAAGGAGTGATCGGCTTGGTAGTTGCTTTGGCCAAGGTTATTGTTTGTAGCCAGTTTGCATTATTGCTCAATTTTAGGCCTCATTCTACCTTCATGCTGTGTGTGTGTGTGTGTGTGTGTGTGTGTGTGTGTGGTGGGGTGCGGCTCATTGCAAAAATAAGAAAAGGCATTCAAAATGGTAAGCAGCAGCAACAGCAGTAGCCGCAGTTCAGTAGAGTGCCTGAGCTTAAGCAATTCAGGAGGAGAGTCAAGCTTTAAAAAGTTAGAAAAGGCTGTCCTCAAAGAACTACATATCTAGATAGGAATGTTAACAGGGCCTATTTACCTACTAAGGGTGTGCATAATTTCATTTTTAATTCATTTTTCGTATCAAATTTGTTAGATTTGTGCATACGAATCGATATTAGAAACATGCAGGAAAGGTGGGGGTGAAATTTAAGAAAATACTCACTAATAATTTTTGTTAAGATTCTGTAACATTCGGATGCCTCCCAAGGTCAGTTTAATTTTCAGTATAAACATTGAGCAACCCTGGTAAAGCCAAGAGAACATAAAGTGTATTAGAAACCAATCCTTTTTCTTTGGCTCGATCGCCATAACCAAAGTCACTTGGGGTGGGACTAGCAAAGATAATGGGTGGGAGACTGAGAACAGAGCATTCCTAGAAATGTAGTTTGGGAGAATGCAAAAGGCCCTGCCGTAAACTACATTTCCCAGAATGCTCAGCATCTGAAAGCCCCAATGACACTAGCCATTAAGAGTCAGTCTAATAGTAATAAATAAAATTACAGAATCTCCAAAGAGGATTAAAGTAAGTAAGTAATAGTATAAATCTGTGCTAAGATGAAGTTATGTGGTTGTGTGTCATAAAGACAGACAGGCATTCAAGGGAATTGCTGTTGTCGCTTTTTGGAGGGATAAATTGTTCTTGTATAAACTTTTAAAAATCCCCAAAAATCTGTAGATGTGTGAATCTTTCTGAAACTTCTCAGGATGGATGCCCTGGTTATCTTGTGCATTGTATATAAAATTCAAGTAGATAACTCTTGTAGTTTTTTAAAATGTTGTTTATGAAATTTTTGAAAATTTCCCAAAAATCCACAGGTGAATGAAATGTTCTGAAATTTGGTGGGAAATATGTTCTACCATTGTAGCAAGTTTCACTCAATAGCTTTAAAGTTGAGGGAGAAAGGAGCCCCTGAAGTTTCCCCAATTATAGTAACTATGCACAATTATTATAACAAAATAGTAACGAAATTTTGTTACTCCCATTATAGCAATGAATTTTGCACGAATTATACTTTAGAAACAGTTTCCAAACATTAAATGTTGGTGACACTCTTTTTTTAGACATGTATCATTTTGTGACACAGTAATTCGGTTTTACTAGCAAACCAGGGGCTCAACCAACCCCTTATAAAAGATATGGAAACATACATAAAATTGTAATGACGGAATGTATGGGGACATACCATATCACATGAAAACCTTTCACTTATATTTTAAAAGGTACAGTAGAGTCTCACTTATCCAACCTTCGCTTATCCAACATTCTGGATTATCTAATGCAGTCTACCTCCCGCCTGGATCCGCAGATATTTCTCTAGGCAGTAAGGACTGAACTTTTTATGGATTTAACTTCTAACAATGTGTTACTGTAAGTCCATTTTATGCAATTCTATCTTTATTTGTAGTCAATTTTTTAGCAGTCAATGTTTTGTGCTCAATGTTTTCAATACATTGCGATGTTTTGATGCTAAATTTGTAAATACAGTAATTGCTACATAACGTTACCATGTATTGAACTGCTTTTTCTGTTGATTTGTTGTAAAACATGTTGTTTTGGTGCTTAATTTGTAAAATCATAACGCAATTTGACGTTTAATTGGCTTTTCCTTAATCCCTCCTTATTATCCAACATTTTCGCTTATCCAACATTCTGCCGGCTCATTTATGTTGGGTAGGCGAGACTCTACTGTATGTGATTTGTAAGACAGTGAGGTATATTTCCAATATTTTTGTCATTGATGAGTAACAATCAGTAAATATGTGCTATATATATATATATATATATATACACACACACACACACACACACACACACACACACACATACTATATAAAGTATGATACTAATAAAATAACTTACCATTGTGATGAGATGTGTGAGGCTGATGGGATGAGCACAACTTTTGAATATTTGGTGGAATAGCAGATAAATAAGCATTGCTTATTTCACCCAGATTGAGGCCCCTTCCACACAGCTGAGTAAAATCTCACATTATCTGCTTTGACCTGGAATATATGGCAGCGTGGACTCAGATAACATAGTTCAAAGCAAATATTGTGGGATTTTGCTGCTTTGATATTCTAGGTTGTGTGGCTGTGTGGAAGGGCCCCTCAGAGGTTTCTCATTAGGTTTGCATGACACAACCACACCTTGCAGGCAACACACTATGGTGTTGTGACACAATTTGCAAAGTGTAGTGATCTACACTATGGATTTATAATATAGTATGATACTTAGGTCAGGCACGGGCAAACTTAAGCCCTCCAGGTGTTTTGGACTTCAACTCCCACAATTCCTAACAGCCTGCCGGCTGTTAGGAATTGTGGGAGTTGAAGTCCAAAACACCTGGAGAGCTTAAGTTTGCCCGTGCCTGACCTAAACGTTAGGAAGAGCTTCCTGACTATTATAACTGTTTGTGGCACAAAGTGTGGCACAGTCCCCTTCTCTGGGTGTTTGTAAGCAGACATCTGTGGGGAGAGCTTTGATTGTGTATTCCTATATGGCAGGATGGATCTGGACTGGCTGGTCCTTCTGCGACCAAGAGAGCAAATACACAGAGGCCTACACACTGCTTCCTAGGGAGCCCCGTTGCCAAGGCAACCGGGATGGCGCTGAAGCCTTCTGTCCTGGGCCCCTTTCACAATGGCCTCCGAGGAAGAAAGGGGAGCAAGCTGTTTCGGCCTCTAAAGCTCTGCTTTGGGAGCACCGCCGCCGCTCTTGGCTCCGCTCGGCCCTCCTGCAGCCTTGGATGTAAAAGCCCAACCTGGTCCAATGTATAGGGCCCCTGGGGATAGATAAATAATGCACTCCACACTCTCCTCAGGCCTCCTTTTTTATCTGCCATTCAGTTGGCTGAGGGAGAGGAGGCGTTGAAAAGACTGTGCTTATTCAGATGTCCGCTTTTGTCTTGATGTTCTAATTTAGGGCAGGCCCCGTTGAAACACTTGAAGGCTCTCTCCTTCAGACTGGAAAGACAACCCCAAAATTTGCCACATACCTAGCAACTCAGATTTTGTTTTGTTTGGCTACTAGGGTAAGTAGCACCTGCATTTTAAAATATACTATAGGGATGAGGATGATTCAGGTGGTGCTTTTGCTAAGGAACCAAACGCGAACCAGTTTAAATGAGATGAAGAACAGATTTCGGTGGTTATTTACCTGACAAATGCTGAACTAAATGACAGAAGCTCCAGCTTCTGCCAACTAAATGACAGAACTAAATGACAGAAGCTCCAGCTTCTGCCAACCTAGCAGTTTCGAAAACATGCAAATGTGAGTAGATAAATAGGTACCGTTTCGGCGGGAAGGTAATGGCGTTCCATGCAGTCATACCGGCCACATGACCTTGGAGGTGTCTACGGACAACGCCGGCTCTTCGGCTTAGAAATGGAGATGAGTACCAACCCCCAGAGTCGGACACGACTGGACTTAATATCAGGGGAAATCCTTTACCTTTACTAGTGTTTAAACAAGGCATGGGCAAACTTGGGCCCTCCAGATGTTTTGGACTTCAACTCCCACAATTCCTACCAGCCTACCAGCAGTGTGTTATAGCAGTGTGTTGACTGCAGAGTGTAGTTTGTTGTGGATTGATGGATGATAGAAGGAAGCTCTTACGTGTGCCCGTGAGCCCAGAAAAACCCTGCAGAATGATGCACCACTCAGCTTTGCAGAACAAAGTAACACAGGAACATTGACTAAATCCAAGAGATCAACAGAACAGTAGTATTTACAATAGTCCTTCTGATTGCTTACAAAGATCAACAGTTATAGGCAATCCTTTCTTTGTCCATGAATCTGCTTCAGTAAAGATCAGAAGCAAATGGGGCTTCAGAAATAGTCAGGCCTCTCTGAGTACAGAGCCATCTTCTTTCCAGCCAGTACTCAGAAGAAACACACACACACACACACACACACACAGAAACCTGGTCAAACTGGTTCTCCAGCAGCAGGATAGCAATAGTTACAAACCAATTCCCCAGGTACTTGCAAACTCACCCAAACGACTTTATGCATTTGATTTTCCAGTTAACATACATAGAATATGTCAGCAATCCCCGACATAGTTGTGTAATGCAAACATAAAGAGAAACCTCTGAGTCTGTGTGAAATAAGCAGTGCCACTGAAACGTGAGAGCTTAAATGGGAATGTCTTTATCCAATATTCCACCAAAGTTGTGCTCATCTCTACTGGCTGTTAGGAATTGTGGGAGTTGGAGTCCAAAATACCTGGAGAGCCCAAGTTTGCCCATGCCTGCCAATAGCTTTAAGTTGCCCAAAAAGATCTACTCTCCCATCAAGTATATTGTTTTTAAATCATACTCTCAAAAGACCAAAAAATAAGTAGGTAAAGGTAAAGGTTTCCCCTAACGTTAAGTCCAGTCATGTCTGACTCTGGGGTGTGGTGCTCATCTCCATTTTTAAGCCGAAGAGCCAGCGTTGTCTGTAGAAACCTCCAAGGTCATGTGGCCGGCATGATTGCATGGAGCGCTGTTACCTTCCCGCTGGAGCGGTACCTATTGATCTACTCACATTGGCATGTTTTCGAACTGCTAGGTTGGCAGAAGCTGGAGCTAACAGCGGGCGTTCACGCCACTCCCGGGGTTTGAACCTGGGACCTTTTGGTCTGCAAGTTCAGCAGTCAACTGGACATTAATACTGAAATACAGTAAATAAAATCAATACAAATAAAGCCAATTAAGACAAATAAATCCAAACTTAATGTTACAGTTTTACTGTGTTATGAAAACTAATTTTACTCTATTATGGAATTGATTTTATTTTTAATTTTGATTTAAAGTATTATTTCTTTTGATTGTAGGCCTGTTGCTTGAGAGTTCTAGTTGCTTGAGTTCCAGTTAACTGAGAATGATTGTTTGAATTCCAGTTAACAGAATGATATCAAAATGAAACCCAGGAGCTGTTTTGACTCATGGAAAGCTAGATTTCATGACATGTGGACAGCCATATGGTTTATTGATTTCTGGCTTCCTGTTATGTTCGAATACATCTCCATAAAGTACAGTCAACAAGCTGCAAATTACACATTCTGGCTCTTTTAAATCATGGTTTGCCATTTCTTCTCAATACAGGATCATCCCTGATTTATTACCCGAACCACCAGATCCTGAAGCAGAACATGCCCAAAGGTCTGCATGAGAACAAACATTTGGGGGAATACAGGCTGATTTCTTTGATTGCCTGTGGGATAACACATCCTCAAAATTTGAAAACATGGCTAACATAGACTTTGGCTTGCATGAACGTGGACACACTATTAACAAATATTCATAAAATCTTATTGCGCAATGAACTTTACTTAGTGAATTGTATGCTCACAATTTAAGCCGTGCATCTTAAATGCTCCAATATTTACTTGTGAGATGACCATCTGTTAGTTAAGTTTTCCATACCTTTTGAGGTAATTATCACTGCATGGGTTTTTGGACAGAAGGTGAAATGCAAACAATGAAAACAAAGCAAAACATGCATTCAATAGGTTGCTGTGAGTTTTCCGGGCTGTACAACTATGTTCCAGAAGCATTCTCTCCTGACTTCACATCCTCTGAGGATGCCTGCTATAGATGTGGGCAAAACATCAGGAGAGACTGTGTCTGGAACATGGCCATACAGCTCGGAAAACTCACAGCAACCCAGTGATTCCGGCCATGAAAGCCTTCAACAACACAATGCATTCAATAGTGCAGTTATAGTTTCATAACCTAAAATTACATATCTGTAACTGCCCTGTACAGGAAGTTTCCAAGTTATGAACAAGATTGGTTCTGTAGGCTTGTTCTTAAGTTGAATTTGTATGTAAGTCGGAACAGGTACATTATTTAAGTGTAACTTCAGCTAAATATATTTAAGCTTTGGAAAGCATAGGGAAGGGTTAACATCTCTGTGGAGTTTCCTTTGCTGTCTGTGCCCCAGTTCAGAAGATTCCACCTCACTTTCTGTCGATGAAAATTGGATTTTGTAAAATTTAGCTTGTTGTGGAAACAAGGATTGGTGATAAAGCTTCAGTGGAGCCCCCATGATAACTCTTCCAGGAGTGAATTGTAGCCCAGCAGCAGTCACAGCAGGCAGGGGCTGATGAGTTCACTGATGACTTTAGACTCAGATGGAATTGTGGGCTTTCCTGGGATTCATTCTGATGCAGAGCCAAAAAGTTAAACTGCTTTAGACAGAGAGACAGGCACAGATGGGCCTGAGAATTGCCTGGGAACCTCAAGACCTTCAAGTCCAGTCAAGGGAGCTGGAATCATTATCTACGGATAAGGAGTCTAGTGAAGACGAATTGATGGGAAATTCTCATGGGAACACACCTAATGACATTGACGTAAGTGTCCTAAGCCAGGAGGCTCATCTGCAAATTTAAGCAGATAGCCAGCTTCCTCGGTCAACGTGCCTTTATGGGAAGCAAAAGTTCCAGGGTAGACGTAATGCTTTCATGTCTGCTTATTAGGAGCTAACGGGCACTCTGTTCTTCAGTTCAGGCAACATGGCTTTCAAGTTATAGCCAAGCTTGGATTCTCTAGTTCTTGTCTTGGTTCTGAGATTCAAGTATTCTGGGAGTTTTTCTCTGTTCAAGTTTTGCTTAGGGATTTAAGTTGCTTTTGGATTTTGGGACTATTCTTGAACTGCCTTGTCTTTGGATTTACAAGAAACAATTGATTGCTGACTTTTTGGATTCTACACCTTCTTACCTTATCCCTGCTTTTTACTATATCTCTTTTGCGTGTTTTTACAATAAATTGTTTGCCTTTACTCCGGACTCTTGTGTGATGCTTTGGTCTTAGTTGGCTTCAGGTCTGGGGTACAATATGAATTTCTCTTCTGAGGGGTAGAGTTGGCTCACTTCCTGTTGTCTCACCTCCATTTTACAGAAGTGCAAAAAGCAAAAGTCTCCCCTTGCCTTAAATCTGGCCTTTTATATTTTTTTCTTCTCTCATAAACCTATTGAACTTCTTCTAATCAGCATCTTCTGTTTATACTTCTTTCTTTGCTGGCTTTTGCAACAAGTTGTGAAAGTTTCTTATCTACAAGTTCTGTTCCCTCTGTTTGTGACATTTCTGTGCCAAAACCTTCTGTTCCTCCTTTACCTTGAAATTCTCACTTTTCGTAGAATCATTAGTTGGAAGAGACTACAACGTCCATCCAATCCTAACTCCCTGATTGCAGGAGACATTAACTAAATGCAGGTCGAGCCTTTCTTACCCAGAATTTTAAAATCCTTCAGAATCTCAAACCATATCATCTAAAAGTTGTGGATTACTCATATGAGAAGAATTCACTGTAGAGGGATATATGGTATATTATGTAGCATGATGGAAAAGATAAAGTAAGAAACATGGCAGACAGATTAGCTCATTAAACCATATGATGGTGCAAGCTGATGGACCTTGTTTTTAGATCCAGGCTGAGTATCCCTAATGTGGAATTCTAAAGTCCTCCAAAATTGTCCACAGTGATGATGATGATGATGCTTTATCTATCTTGCTTTATCTCTCTAAAACAGGGGTCCCCAAACTAAGGCCCGGGGGCCGGATGCGGCCCTCCGAGGCCATTTACCTGGCCCCCGCCCTCAGTTTTATAATATAATATATTGTATATACATATAATATTGATAATAATATTATAATGTAATGCAATATAACACTAATAATAATACCATATAATAATATTAATTATATATTCTATATTACATATAATATTACTAATAATATTACGGTATAGTGGTATAGTTCAATATAGTAATATATAATGCTAATATTGTGCTATGCTAATAATATAATATATTGTATGTACATATAATTTGTAAGCCACTCTGAGTCCCCTTTGGGGTGAGAAGGGTGTGATACAAATGTAGTTAATAAAAGCAGTATTTATTTATTTATTTATTTATTTATAGTATTTATATTCCGCCCTTCTCACCCCGAAGGGGACTCAGGGCGGATTACAATGAACACATATATGGCAAACATTCAATGCCAACAGACAAACAACATACATTAGACAGACTCAGGGGCATTTTTAACATTTTTCCAGCTTCACGATTCCGGCCACAGGGGGAGCTGTTGCTTCACTGTCCAGTTGTGGCTGTACTTCCTCATTCCTTTCCTCGTGTTTTGCTGGCAGTTTTATGGTGTTGTAAATTAGCCTCCCGCATAAAGCGTCCCTAAATTTCCCTAATTGACAGGTGCAATTGTCTTTCGGGGCTGCATAGGTCAACAGCAAGCCAGGGCTATTAATGGTCGGAGGCTTAACCCGACCCGGGCTTCAAACTCATGACCTCTCGGTCAGTAGTGATTTATAGCAGCTGGTTACTAACCAGCTGTGCCACTTATTAAATAATAAATAAATTTTAGACTTAGGCTCACCCAAAGCCTGAAATGACTTGAAGGCACACAACAACAACAACAACAACAACCACAACCCTAATTAACTTGACTATCTCATTGGCCAGAAGCAGGACCACACTTTCCATTGAAATCCTGATAAATGTATGTTGGTTAAAATTGTTTTTATTTTTAAATATTGCATTGTTCTTTCATTGTTCTTGTCCTTTTTGTTGTTGCACTACAAATAAGACATATGCAGTGTGCATCAGAATTTGTATTTTTTTTCAAATGATAATCCGGCCCCTCAACAGTCAGAAGGATTGTGGACCGGCCCTCGCCTTAAAAAGTTTGAGGACCCCTGCTCTAAAAGGACACCCAAAGCAGCTTACACTCGAAAGAATAGAATATATAATTTACAACTTAAAAAACATATAAACACTAAAATAGGATGTACTGTATTAAAAAATAAACAGTTAAAATCATGCGAGTGACACATTTGCTTTCTGATGGTTCAATGTACATAAACACCTTTTCATGCATAAAGCTATTTAAAATATGGTATATAAAATGTATAGGAAACATAAGATATGTCTTTATGTATATATCAGTGAAATCAGTGAAAAATCACAAATCCAAAACAATTCTGGTCCCAAGCATTTTGAATGAGAGATATCCAGCCTGTAGCCAATGTAGAATAATTGTCAAACATTTCAATATTTCTCCTGATAGATTGCCAGCAACCGTGTTGTGTAAAAATATATGGGAAGAAAAGATGTATCAGGAATGCTTACCTGCTTTATATCATATATTTCCAAAAGGACGGAAAGGTGTGTCACCCTTTCATGATGCAAACACATCCAATACTCTGTGTTGTCATTCTTTGAACCATGGAGAACTCCCTCATCATGACTGACAGATCATATTCTTTTTCTATATAAAATATCATGGTCAATTTCTGGCATCTTCAAGGTGAGTTAAGAAGGACTTCTGGCTGAAACGTTGGTTTTGGACATTATCTATCTATCTACTCTATCTATCTATCTATCTATCTATCTATCTATCTATCTATCTATCTATCTATCTATCTATCATCCCGTGTTGTCAAGTATTATAGTCTACCAGGGATAGAGTCTTCTCGATGGGTCTGTAAGTGACTGTAGAGACCTGTTCTGGATATGCATGGTCTTTCATGATGAAGACAGGTTTCCAGGTGGAAGTCGATCCCAAAAAAGGTTTACTTGAGGCATCTTCCTTTTGGCACGTTTCTCCCTTTCGCACTTATTTGTGCCTCCTTAAAATCCATAACATTGTTGATAACAGCTGACCTCCAGCTTGAGTGCCAGGCAGGGCCGGCCGGAGATATTTTTTGGTGTGAAGCGGGGGCGCTGAAAAGCGCCCCCGCCACTGGCCCCGCCTCCCGCGCCCTGGCCCCGCCCAGTGTGCCCTGGCCCCGCCTCCCATGCTGTGTGGGAGGCGGGGCCAGGGCGAATAGTGAGGGGGCGGGGCCACGCTGCGTGGGAGGCAGGGCCAAGGCACGCTGGGCGGGGGGGGCGGCGTCAGAGCTGGCTCCGCCTCCCACTCTACTCCCGCTCGCCCGTCTGGCCTTTTCTAGCAGGCCAGACTGCAGCGGAGGTCCCTGCAGGCCGCGATTGCGGCCTGCAGGGACCTCCGCTGAAGTCTGGCCTACTAGAAAAGACCAGACGGGCCAGGGCGCACTGGGCGGGAGGCGGGGCACCGTCAGGGCGGTGCCCCGCCTCCCGCCCAGCCTGACGGCGCCCCCCCGGGCCTGCGCCCGAGGCGGCGGCGTCAGGTGCCTCATTAGTGGGGCCGGCCCTGGTGCCAGGGCTTCCCTGTTCTCTTCCCACATTTTTTAAGATTAGCTTTAAGCCCATCTTTAAATATATTTTGCTATCCACTGACATTCCATTTTTTGTTCTTGAGCTGGAGTTAAAGTAACTGCTTTGGAAGATGGTGATCAGGCATTTGATAGTAGACAATACTGAGTAAACTGGACCAAAAATCTGTTTCAGTTTAAAGCATCATCTAATGACTTTATGAAGTCAGTCCACAAGAAGGAGCAGCTTTGGACTCATGAAATACACAGAAAAAAATATATGGTACCTAAAGTGTCAAGAATCTGGATGTCATCACTTCTAAATAAAGATGAAAAGTGACCCTTTTAATGTCTGTGGTCACATTAAAACAATTCTCTGCATGTAATAAGATAAAAATAATAATGGTGATGACTGCTTTAAATGCTCTTTTGAAATGACCCAGTTTACTACATGTAAGATGTTTGCATTTTTTCTAATATGCAAAAATCAAATACTTTTTTCTAATCCATTCAGCAGTCCGAAGCAAGTCAATTTAGATAGCGACCACCTCCTACCATCACATTGTGCATATCAAATAAGTGGAGAATTCATCTCATGAGCAGCAACTAGAAGACTGTCACCTGTTTAAGTGCAGAAAAGGGGAGGATGAGGTTCAGACTAGACATAATGGGGGCAACAATGATTGCTGTTCCCTTGTCTGTCCCATTCATGTATAAAATAGTTTTAATTTGTACCCCAGCCTTACACTTAGATCTAAAGAACCATGAAATTAGAACTGGGAACCCATGGGGGTTTGTTTGCATGTGCTTTTTCTTAAACAGCAGCACCATGCTGCTATGTTTCATGCTATTAAGAATAACTGATTAGGTATCCCCCCCTTGCAAAACATCCATTTCAATGAATATGACTTATCCCACAAGTGTGCATGTAGATATTATGTAGATATCTTATGTAGATATGCCTATGGATACCCTAAATCAGGAAAGAGTTTTGTGCTGATCTGAACACATAAAAGGCCAGGAGGAGGAAGCAATGCTGGCTAAATAAATACATAAATGTGGCGTTTTAATTACATTTCAGGCAAATTGAATGCAGCTTTTATGAAGTTTCCAGGGTGCTATGCAGTTTGTTCAGGTGACAAACAAATGTCTGATCAAACATATGGCAAGGTGAAGAATCACCCTGTGTGTGTTTTAAGATAACACTGCCAAGTCACCTTATGCCGTTCTCTGCGCAGTTAAAGCAATTCAACATCTCAATGTGTTTTTCCTGAATATTTTTTTAAAAAGAATGAAAATACTTCTAGAAGTAGCTAGGTGTGCTTTGACTGCTGTTACAGAGCTCTGACTGAATCTAAAATATTGTGATAAATTTGCAGGCATTAAACAGTAGTATTGTAAAGGACACAGGGAAGCAAACTTTTCACTTTAACAGTTAATACTTAAACAGGTAGAGTAGATAACATAGGAATCAGCTTTATGCAAACTCAGAAATGTTGTTCATCTAGACCAGGGTCTCTTAATTTTTTCCACTCGTCACCCTTTTTCACTGGAGAAATGTTTATGTGATTCCGGGTATACAGGTATATAAAATAGATATACAAATCAAATTTTAAAAAAATATCAGATGGTTAAATCAGTGGATACAGAGGGCAATAAAAATTAGGGCATGTCTAATTCCCAAGTATATAAAAACCAAGACCTCAAGTAAAAGACAGTATCTGCTAGACAGTTTGGCTCCAGGATCCTCTGTTTCCCAAAACCTGTGGATGCTCATGTCCCATGATATATAATGGTGTAGTAAAATGGTATCCCATATATAAAATGACACAATAAAGGATATGATTGTGTGTGTGTATATTCAAGTTGTGGATATATGAATCTGTGGATACAGAGGGATCACCCTATTCCAAGCCAAGCTCTGCTGAAGATAAAGGTGCAATTCTTAAAATAACAAAATAAATGATCTGATTTCCTTCAAGCGAAGGGGTGCAGTTTGGGAAAAAGAAGGGCAGTGAATGTCTGGAAGGGCTTGCTGGGATTTCCGGTTTCTCCTCCTTCACCCTTTCTTATCTCTCCTGCCGTTCCTCAACCCACACCCTCCTCCTCTCCTCCTCCTCTTCCTTCTTTCTCCCTCATCCATATGGCCTTGGCCTTGGCCCCTCTTCTCTTTCAACAACATCCGCAGCCCCTTCTACCTTGTGTGATTGTGGGATGTGTGGAGTACATTGATGGGTCTTTCTTCTTCATTCACTCAGTCATTTCCGACTCTTCAGGGGTTGTGACCCATAGTTAAAGAAGCTTTGACTGAGGCTGGATCTACACTGCTATTTAATGCAGTTTGGAATTGCATTATATAAGCAATTTTAGACCCATATAATGCATGTAATGCATCATCCATATAATGCATCATCCCTTACTTGTATCCACAATGACTAGGCTACACGAAAGCTCATTCCGCTGAATCTATCCAGTATAGAATTACACTGTTTACTTGCTGCTGTTATTGTTTTTAATTCTTAAATTGATCCTTAAAGCATCCACACGTACACACACCCTTATAGTAGCCTCTTAGTTAACCAATACTGATGGGAATTGGTAGATGCCAGATAAATGTAGCTTCTGGATACTATTGAAAGTTACTATTAAAAATATGTGCAGCTAATGCTATACCCCATACTATACCATGCCATAAACTCTGTAAAAAGGTAAAGGTTTCCCCTGACGTTAAGTCCAGTCATGTCTGATTCTGGGGGTTGGTGCTCATCTCCATTTCTAAGCCAAAGAGCTGGCGTTGTCCATAGACACCTCCAAGGTCATGTGGCCGGCATGACTGCATGGCGCGCCGTTACCTTCCTGCCGGAGCGGTACCTATTGGCATGTTTTCGAACTGCTTGGTTGGCAGGAGCTGGAGCTAACAGCGGCCGCTCACGCCGCTCCTGGGGTTTGAACCTGGGACCTTTCGGTCTCCAGCTCAGTGCTTTAACGTATTTCGCCACCGGGGAAGTATTGACTTGATATTAGTATTACAATACAACAATTAAATGTGAATAGGAGCAAATAGAGACAAAACCTAATGTAATACAGTTTTACTGTATTATAAAAATAATATCACTGTATTTTTAAAAAATATTTTCATTTTTATTTAAAGTGTTATTTCTTTGATGTTTTGCCTGTAGCTTGAGTTCTAGTTAATTGAGAGTTTATTGTAAATCTGTACACGGACACAAATCTGTATTTGCCTTTCTGGTGAAGATTGTCATCCAAATATGGGACAATGAGAAAGGAGAACAAGAAATAATGGAAGAGAGAAAAGAAAAGGAGAAAAGAGACCTTCCAAGATAGATTGGCTCTGGCATTTAGGGCACATTTGCCACCTTAGGGCATGAATCTCTGGAGCAAAATATTATTTTCCTGACAGTGAACTCCTTTTTAAAACGAATTACAATGGCTATTGTGAAGAAAGGCATTCAAGCTCTTTTAGCAATTACAGCAATGTGAGGAGCAGCTACTGTAAGGAGCATTTGGGGCATACATTCACCCCTGGGGCGCTCCCTAGTAATTGGAAAGGAGAGATAATATTTGCCCCCCAGAGATGACACAATGGGCCTGTTCTATAAAAACATTGGTCGTCCTTTCAGAAATGGATTGAGGGAAGCTGCTCTCTGATGCCTGCCGCCAGTCCCGCTACAGCTGCAACAATAACCTGTCCCTGTCCGGTTGGCCTGGATTATAATCCGAGAGGAGCTCAGGAGGAGCTTTACATCATCTTCTAATGTAAACAGTATTGTATGAGAGCCTGACGTCCCCCAGGATTTCCACTGAGCAGTGATTGATGCGGAAAGGGATGGAATTGCTGTGATTTGACATCAGTCACAGCTCTCGCTTGGCTTCCAAGCTGACCCTGTTAGCACAGTCTGACTTGGATCATTTGTCTCAAAAGTACCGAGGGATTTCAAAACAGCTGTGGATTCAACCATTTCAAACGGGAACATTGTGGTAAGAATAAACATACATCACACGCTCTTTAGAGCCCAGGGGCTCTGAAGTCTTGGCTGGCTTTTGGTCTCTTTTCTTTCTCACACTTTTCTCTTTGCTTTTCTTCTTCTTTCCATTGCTTTCAACTGACGCCCACCTTTTGTCTTCACACATCTTCCCCTCACCCCACCGCATTCCTCTTTATAAACTTCTCTTTCTCCTGTTCTGTTAGAAACGAGCAGGTGGATGGGAGAATTCCAGAAATAAGGCTGCTGATGGCAACTTTTAAGCCTGTGGTGTTTCTCACATCTAAGATACATTTAAAAAATCCACAACAATGTATTGCAACCTCCACTGTGAAGAACATCTGAGCCCCACTGGCATAAAAAAGCCAAATAAAAGCAAAACCGGCACGCCATATCTGCTAGACTAGTTGAATGCCCAGTAACACAATACTGATATCTGTGAGGCAGGAAAGACACTTAGAAAACATGCAAAGATCAATCTCCACCCTTGACCCAAGACAGAAATGAAATGTGCTGTATCAATTTGCTTCTATGTATAATTCAGGATGTCAGTATTTTCTCCTAAAGACTTAGATGGCTTAGAAGGGCCAGATGTTCTCAGACATTTGAGGATGCATCTATACTGTAAAATTCATGCAGTTTGATACTACTTTAACTGCCACGGCCCTATGCTTTGGAAATGAAATGTGCTGTATCAATTTGCTTCTATGTATAATTCAGGATGTCAGTATTTTCTCCTAAAGACTTAGATGGCTTAGAAGGGCCAGATGTTCTCAGACATTTGAGGATGCATCTATACTGTAAAATTCATGCAGTTTGATACTACTTTAACTGCCACGGCCCTATGCTTTGGAATCATGGGAGCTGTAGATTTGCAAGATCTTTCGTCTTCTCTGCCAAATAATTCTGGTGCTCCATTAAATTGAGCCATAGTGTCCAACTGCATTAATTCTACAGTGTAGATGCACCCAAGGTCTCATTTTGCTCAAGTACTCCTAATAATAATAATAATAATAATAATAATAATAATAATCATCATCATCATCATCATCATTTATTTTTGTACCCCTCATCCATCTTACTGAAGGGACTCGGGCCAGCTTACATATGGCACAAGGTGCTTAAAACAACCCATAAAATAAACACACAGTACAATACAAAATAAAAACACTAGTATATAAAAGAACAATTTGAACTCAGAACAGTGCCGATAACCTAAAGTGTCATCTTAATAGATATGAACTCAATGAAATCATGTTTCTCTGCGGGCTTCTTTGGGCCACAGTATGATAGGAACTTTTATCAAATCATACCTGGCACTCACAAGTTGCCCATCCTTGATATACATAATAAATAATGTACATGTTTCCCAAAGGTGAGTGTTACAGCTTACTAGAAAAGTGGAGTCAGCATGCATAACTGAGTCTTTCCCATCAGAAGCTGCCTGACTCAAATCATCCAGGTGTGGCAAAGACCACAATAGAGCACAAGGGCAGAAATCCCACAGTATTCTAGGTAGTGTTGATTGCAACTCCAGCATGACCAATGGAAACGAAGGAGTTGTTCTCTTATTATACTAAAACAAATGCAGTATGTAGATGTGTATATATATATATGTGTGTGCTTGTGTGCATGATTAAAAAGTAAAAGCCAGAGTAGTGTAATGACTCTGAAGACACTCATGGAAACCCATGAGTTGACTTGGGCAAGCCAGAGGGAGGCAAAAATGAAATAAATTTGCAGAGAAAACCTCATATTTGTTCTGGATCCCAGAAGAATGCATTTAATCCCCCCTTCTCTCTCCCTCTATATATATTGAAGTGACTAACAAACAGAACTGAAAAATATAGCACGAGCAAAAACATGAGGCTTCTTCAGTTGTTAAAGATGAAATGTATTTATGTATCTGTGTATATATGTCTATGTGAATGTGTAAATAATACCAATATACACATTTATAAATCAGAACTTTCCAGGTCTAAAAAATAGTCTGCTTCTGACAGATCTCTTCCAGTCATGATCTTCACAGCATGTCCTGTTGTACTGTGGTAGCATTACCTATTTCCTCACTCTTCTCTTTGCTCTGTTTTCTCATCTTCTCTCTTTTTATTTCCTCTGCAGTCGCATCCCTGGAGAGATCTGCTAGGAGGAGTGATAAACTGAGAAACGAAATAATTATCACAGCCTTCACAGTCTGAAGCAGTCTTTAATGTTCACGTTTAAAACATCGGCACTCTAAAAGCCAGGAATATGACGGTAAAATATGTTCCCAACCACATCTGCTCCAGAGCAAATGTTTCTTTACCACATGAAGGGAAAGGATACGCTTATTTACAGACTCCCTCCAGCTGAGACTGAATGAAGCCGATCTGGTTCCCAATATATGATTCCACTGTTCAAAATATTGGGAACTTTTCAGTGGTTTTGTCCCAACAGAAAAACCATAGCCAGTCTGAGGAACAGGAGAAAACCGACCCAAGGCCCTTTAAATAAGAATACCAGCATAGTGGGGTATTGTGTGGCTTCCAGGCTGTATGGATGGGTTCTAGCAGCATTTTCTCCTGACATTTCGCCTGCATCTGTGGCTGGCATCTTCAGAGGATCTGATGGTGGTAAAAGCAGAGGAGTATATATACCTGTGGAATGTCCAGGGTGGAAAAAAGAACCCATGTCTGTTAACCAAGTGTGAAGGCTGCTGTTAGCAAGTTTGATTTGCAAATGTTTGAGTGGGATTCCTCCATTAGCATGTGACAGAGTATGAAAGAGATTTGAGCTAAATTACTAGTATTTTCACAGTCTGTCCCCATAATGAATGTGAATGTCAAGACACCTTCGTCAGACATCTAAGCACTTTGGAAGGAAACAAAATCAAACTGCACTAGAGGTGTCAGGTTTCAGGGATGCACAAAGCCAAGGTTGCAAAAAGCTGCTCACAAGTGTAGGGATTGCTTTGCAAGTCTAGTGGCAAGAGGCCAGTGCAGGCCAACACAATCCGCATATCACACACAGTTAGACCACACAAGTGCTGGCAGGAAATGGCCAGAACTTTTATGGGTTACAGTTGTATAGCTTGGCCTGTCCTGAGGCACACATCCAGTGTCTGGCAATGACCAGAAGCATTCACCGCTTACTGGACTCCTGACCTGAAACAGGAATCAACAAAGAAAATACTAACTGCAAAGCCATTTGGGCATGATTCTCCACCATTAGAAGACGAGGCATGTCCATTCAATGTGAGTGTTACCTGTAAGCCTCTACCCTCCACCCCATCCTATAATTGGACTCCATGTACTGATGGATGATAGGCTGCAAGTCCCAACTTACCTTGAACCTCCACCTTGCTCCTTGCTGCATCACCCCAACCCTGTGACAGGTGTTCCTCAAATTAAGTTACCAACCATTGGGCATGCATTAATAAACAGGAAAATAACACCACAAACAAGAGTTCAGACAAATGCCAGTAAACAGGCCTATAATATAGGAAAGGCGGGAAGGAAAGCATCCTAAACCAAAGCTTCTGGCAGTGTGCCAGAAGGAAAACTGGGCTCTGCAGATCAGGTGCCTGGGAAACACACACCGACAGCCACACACACTGGTAGGTTCATTTTATCCAGGTGGTAATGGCAGAAATGAGCCCAGAAAGAGGAAGCAAAGTCACATAGCAAGGGAGCCCAGAAAGAGGAAGCCAAGAAAAATGGAAGCTTCCAGATACCCACACTGCTGCTGTAGCCTAACAAATAGACCCAAGTCAGTCTTTCTTCTCCATTCTTTTTCTTTTACCAGATACAGTGAAGACATCTACTCTTGCACTTTGCTACTCTGCTGCTGAGTACGTATGCCCAACGTGGAACACATCTCATCACATTAAAACAGTGGTTGTGGCTCTTAATGAGACATGCCACATTATCACAGGATGTCTATGCCCCACAACACTGGAGAAATTATGCTATTTAACCGGTATTGCACCACCTGACATCCGCTGGGAAATAGCAGCCAGCAATGAACGGACCAAAGCAATGACATCTCCGGACCATCCTCTGTTCAGATATCAGCCAGCATGCCAATGCCTTAGATCAAGAAATAGTTTTCTAAGATCTACAGAGATATTCGCTGGAGCACCTCAGCAAACAAGAGTTCAAAAGTGGCAGGCTAAAACCTGGAACCTCAATCTATGGCTGACACCAGATGAGAGACTCCCTCCTGGGCACACAGAAGACTGGGTGACTTGAAAGGCACTGAAGAGACTACGCTCTGGCACCACGAGATGCAGAGCAAACCTTATGAAATGGGGCCACAAAGTGAAGTCCATGACATGCGAATGTGGAGAAGAGCAATTCACAGACCACCGATTACAATGCAGTCTGAGCTCTGCCACATGTACAATGGAGGACCTTCTAATAGCAACACCAGAGGCACTCCAAGTGGCCAGCTACTGGCCAAAGAACTTTTAGTATAATGCCAAGTTTTTAAGTTTGCTTGAGTTTTTAAATACACTACAACTATACCCTCGGTTTGCTTCTGACACGATAAATAAATCATTCTTCTTGGCTAAACTGTGACCATACTTCTTTCTTCTTCTTGTTCTCCCACGGCCAAAGGAAGAACTAGCCAAGTGCATAGATCTGGTATATGAAAGAGCTGCAGTGTTTAGGAAATGAGAATAAATGAAACATCTAACTGACAAGGCTAGTGAGCAATACAGTCATAGGATTAATCACTTACATGTCTACTTTTAAAATAAGATATTTCAAACATTTTATTAATCCATATAAAGTAGATCAGTATTATAATTTACATATAATAGGACTGAGAGATAAGCCTTATGCACTTGCTAGATAAAAATCAACATGTGAAGAAGGGATGCAATAACCTTGCCCCCCTCCATCCCCAGGACTGCCACATGGATGGAGATGACCCTGTGGTCTCTCATAATTTTAATACTCTCATAATTATATGAATGGTGTCTTTAGTGTCCCACCATGCAAGTGATACAAATAGAGATTACGCATTATGTTTTGGTGGATTGTGCCCAGCATTTGCAGTGCAGCTGCTGATGGTGGCTGTTTCAAGCCAGCTCATATATTGCTGTTGTTGGCTATGTGCCAAAAACGAGCAAAGCAAAAATTCAGAGATTTAAGTCTAGACTTACAGTTTTTCTGTCAGGCTTTCATGACATATGGCTTCAAATGTGTGCATATTGCTTTGTAGAGAGAAAAATAATAATTGTGAGCCACTGCTCTGTGTGTAGGTAAGAAATCTTTGATTTGTTGTGCAATACATTAACATTTTAAAAACATTTCCCTTTTGCTTTCGGACAGAAAGGGCAATGTGGGTTAAGCACATCTCTGGTTCCTAGAACTTCAAATAAAGAAAAACAAAGGAAGGGGGTTGGAAAAGAAAAGAAAAAGACATTAACCATTCTGGAAAGATCTAAGGGTACAGCCACATTATTCAAGCCAAGTATATCCACACTCTAACTAACATGATGTTTTCTAGTGTGGGATGCCAAGAAGGAATTGAGGATGACCGTGGCAAACTTAATCTTGTCTTCAACACAATTTCCCTCCCAGTTTTGGAGCAAGATACACAAGAAATAAAAAGCAGAGGTGTGGGAATGAGAAAAACAGAGTCTTCATTCTGGTATGACAACTTAACATATTCCGAGTCTCAATAAGCACAGAAAGAGCAGTAAACCCTCAGAGATAGAGCTCCTCCTTGGATGTCAATTTCAATCAGTGTATTGTATTCCATGAGTCATCTGGGCAACATAATGTGCCATAATCAAACTGTCTACTTATCAATTTATGACCATCTTTATTTGGCACATGTGACCATACTTTTGAGATTGCCAGAGCTTTTTTTCTGGCACATGAAAAAGACAGAGCTTGGTGGAGGACGAGTTACTTTGGAGACTACAACTAGTTGATAGCTGGGACATTCTGTTAATCATAATCCAAAAAGTAATTTTTCCAATCCTCTAAGGAAGGCAAAGGGAAACCTCCTGTGAAGAAATTTTGCCAAAAAAATCCAAAGGTAGGGTCACTTTAAGTCAGAGTTTGAAGGCATATAACAGTAGGGAGCTAATGCGGTGTGGTGCTTTGAGCATTGGACTTTATCACAGCAGGCGGGCAAATTAGAATTGCAGCATTGAGCATCTTCAGTATTGTCTCTAACACATGATACAGTATACGTACATCCCACTATTAGTTTGCCTCCACCTGTGATTCTCCCATCTTTATCTGTTGATGGTAAATAGCAACCAGTAGCTTCTGCAACGTTGCCACTACCTACCATGGTGTAATAGGTTGTGCACATTTCTGTGCTGACATGTACAGTAATCCTCCTCCTCCTCCCTCTTGATGTTACAAAGCTGCCCGTTTCCCTTTTATTCCATATACTGTATCATTGCTTTTTTTTGGTTTTGTATGCCTCAGTTGCAGTAAAAATAAAAAATAAAGGAACAGAAAGGCTGGGTTACAAAAATGTGCAGAAGTCTGATTGTGGGATCATGGATCAGCAAACTGGCACAGTTTCCGCTACTGAAGAAAGGTGCAATACTGAAAGTGTTTAATGTCACGTGTGTCCTAATTCACTTTAACTTGACTGGGGCAGAATAGTGGGTTACTGTGATAAAGTCCTCTGATGCTGGAGACCAGGGTTTGAATGCCAGTTCAGCCATAGAAATCCAGTTTGTGACTTTAACTCTCTCAGTGCCTCATCACACTTGAGCATGCATCCACTTTAAATCCAATTTCTGCCTCCTGCAGAATTCTGGGATTTGCAGTTTGTTGAGGCCCAGGACCTGTCTAGCTGAGCTGTTTAAAGCCCCCTTCCTGAAGTGGATTTAAAGTGGATCCAAGCTCTAGTGTCCTGACAGTTTCAGACGGAGGAAATGGCAGACTTCACTGGAATAAATCTTGGCAAGAAAACCCTGTGATACGGTTACCTTAGTCCATAAGTCTAAATAACTTGCACATAATAACAACAACAATAACAACAGCAACAGTATTTTTCAGTCTTACAGCTTTATCTCACATTTAAGATAGAATCGTTTGCAAATCAAGGATAGCTATAAATTGCCAGTTAAATTGGGAAAGCACACTTCTAATCCTTTCTTTTATGTACTGTCTTTGCTGGAGGACTTCCAACCAAAAAACCCCCAAAAACCCAGGAGGACCATTCAATGACAGAGAGCCACATTTTACATGTTTTTTTTTTTAAAAAAAAAATCCTGTTCCATTTCCTACATTAGGGTCAGGGAGTGGACTGAAGACATTAATTAGTTTCAATTTTAAATGTATGTGTGACTTATTTGGCTTCTCATAATATCTGTCAGTTAAATGAATGCCTTGGTCCGAGTCCCAGTACTGAAAGAGTGCCTTGGTTACTGCCAACAATTCTTGAGGAAACTTTATCTTATCTGGTACAGACTGCTGCAGTCTTTATTCATAGGAGGTTCAATCCCAAGGTTCCCTTTCTCTGATGGAAGATCTCCTTCATCTTGACAAGGAAAGCATCCTCCACTGGACAAATGGAATATTTTAACCTTACTACGGTAGGATTACATTATTCCAGTTTTCCAAAGCTGGATATCTAATTTGCATATTATTTCTAATGATGCGTGTTATTGATTTGCATTCCAATTATGCAAATGCAGCACATTAATCGTTGCCTGTTTACAACCACTGCCCTGGTCTTGGTATTATTTTTTATAGTAACTACTCACCTGAGAAAATTAGTCTACAATAATTTCTAAGGGCTGGGCTTGGAACCCAAGTTCAAATTCCTGCTTGGTCATGGAATTTACCACATGACCTTGGGGCATCACTGCCTTTCAGCAAATCGGTTTTAAATACTTATTTTGAAGATTAACAGCAAGCCAGGAATCGTGTGAAATGGCTGTGTAAATTCCTGGTGTGGTGGCAATAACATTTTGTCAATGATTCTGTTCTGATCAGTTGACTGTACCATTTTTGCCCTTGGGAGTATCTGATTCACAGGGGAAAATGAGAAGGAGAGCAAGGACAAATGTACAAACACTTGCTTTACCTTGTAGTTGACTCTGTCTTACTTCTTGCACCCTCTTTCTTTGCTCTCCCTTCTGCTTTCTCGTCTCACAGTGTTGACTTTTTGCTCTGCAACTGCATTACTCTCCCTTCTTTGGCTCATCTTGTGTTACCACCACTTCCATCACCATATGCTTCTACCTCTACTGCCATTGCACATATTTCCCTCCCTTACTTGACCTAATACCTTTGTCATGCTCCTCTCTTGCTTCTTGCACTCTGGTGATCCTACACTTTAGAATTAATGCAGTTTGACACCACTTTTAATGTCATAGCTCATTGCTATGTAATCCTGGAATTTGTACTTTGGTGGTGGCGCAGTGTGTTAAAGTGCTGAGCTGCTGAACTTGCAAACCGAAAGGTCCCAGGTTCAAATCCCGGGAGCAGAATGAGTGCCTGCTGTTAGCCCCAGCTCCTGCCAACCTAGTAGTTCGAAAACATGCAAATGTGAATAGATCAATAGGTACTGCTCCGGCGGGAAGGTAACGGCGCTCCATGCAGTCATGCCGGCCACATGACCTTGGAGGTGTCTACGGACAACGTTGGCTCTTCGGCTTAGAAATGGAGATGAGCACCAACCCCCTGAGTCAGTCATGTCTGGACTTAACGTCAGGGGAAAACCTTTACCTTTACCTTTAAGTTACCAGCACCCTTTGACAGAGAAGGATAAACACCTTGTGAAATGACAGCTTTCTTGATTCCATAGTATCAAGCCATGGCAGTTAAAGTGGTGCCCAGCGGCAATAATTCAACAGTGTACATGCACTCACTGCCACTTGTACGTCACATCTTCCTTTCCATCTTTCCCCCCCTTTCTTTTCACCTCTTGTTGATGAACTTATCTTCTTTTGCACCTTAAACTATCTGTCATACCTCCCATCCCCTTCACTTCCTTCAACACGCTTCACACTGCTGCACACCATGCAGATGTGTATCAATAGCACATTTCTTACACTGCACTTAAGGACGCCAGTCTTGACACCAATTGGGCCTCCAAGGGGAGGGCATCCCACAATTGTGTGCCATGGCCGAGAAGGTCTTCTCCCACATCTTCACTGAGAGGACACTCCCCAACAGACCTCAATCCTCAGGCAGGCAGGCAGGCATAGGGAGAGGCCTCAAGCAACAAGGTCCCAAGACACCTGGGGCTTTAAATGTCATTGCAGGTAAGAACTCAGGCAAAACTTGTTCATTTTAATAGGGTTTGTTGTTATCCACTTTCCATTTCCACTGCAAGTTTGGGAACCTATATCCATGGATATAGGGGTTATACCGTATTAGGAAATTCCAAATACCATATAAGCAGCTGCTCATACAATGAATGTGGTCATTATAAGATCACCTCTATATTTTGTAGTACCTTCACAAGGAAATTGCTATTGTAGAATAAAAAGTACACACACACACACACCTTATTACCTCACCCCTTATTTTCAGGAAAAGCATCAGGCCCTGCTTCTACCTTACTCTTAATGACTACTTCTTCCATTTTCCTATGAGTGGAACTCAATTCCCATTGCTTTCACTGTCTGAGATAATGTCTACTTGGATTACGGCTTGCTTTCTGAAAGCTAGTTCCCTTGGGTTCAGGTTTACTCACATTTGTGCTTTAAAACCCCACAGAGGCTTAGTACTGGAAGGAGAAAAAACATTTTTATAACTTGATTCCAATTCCCTTCCTCCTCCAGACAGGAAAAACTGTTGCACTTTTCTGATTGCAATTTAGCTGCAGGTAATGAGTTAGCAGCATGTGGGGGGCCTATTCCGAACCAATATTAATTTGATTGGCACTCAAACATCTCACCGGGTTCCATTTTATCTCCACATTGTGAATACATGCGATTTTTCAGGACTGGAAAGTTTAAATATCGGAATTTCTTGTAGACTGTCAAGGAAGATCCGTCTAACCAAATGATCACACAGAAACAATTTCACAGACATTAAAACTGATTAATTTGCAGTATATTGCTCCTCTGACAATATATTTTATTGTACTAAAATATAAAAACCTATATAAGAGACTATCAAGCTGAGAATATTAATTTGGTCTAATTACAGACAATGGGAAAAGAGCATAGATGTTCATGCTTTAATTTTTTTAGAAAATGCTATGGAGGAGTTACGCAATGACATCTTTCTCGTATTCACCATGGAAAACATTCCCATTCATTTCATTCATTGTGGCTGAAAAAGAGAAAGCACTTCAAAGGAGAAAGTAATATCCAAACTTCTTGTTAGTCAATCTAAAGAACTAGTCACAGCCCAGAAATTGAACTGATGTACAAGAGGTGAAAAAAGTGGGCACTGTGAAGTCTGGCCTGAGTTGTTAGCAATTTCTATTTACACAGACAATTTCAACAACACTATGGTCTCTTCTGGGGCATGCCCTCTTTTGGAAGCCTCAATGAGTGGTAATTTGGTTTTAAAATATAGTATTTAATATTAAATGTCCCTGATTGTCACAACCAGAAATGGTCTGCTGGCCACTTCACTTTAAGGCTGTTCGTAGAAGTCCATGAGGCTTCTTCAGGGCTTGAAGGGGGGAAAGTTCCCTGGACCTGCTGGAGTTTCCCACACTGATATTTAGAAACATGTTATACTGAGCCAGACCACTGGTCCATCTAGCCAATATTTTAAACCTTGATTGACATCATTGACTGATCGAGGCATTACCTAGGTGTTGTTGTCAAGCCATGCTACCCTATCCCACAAAAGATGTATAGTTTATCAAGAGACTGCAAGCAAATAATAATAATAATAATTTTATTTTAAAACCTTTTTTTGGATATCTGGATTTGCGAAATACTAAAGTGCTAGAGGCTCTGGAATAAACTAGGAGCAGCTGTACCCTACAAATTCCACTGTGTCTAACCTTTAATAAAATGTATTAATTTGATGATTTTTATATAACTTGCATCTTTTATATACTGTTCACTTGTCAATTCCGACTAGATGGAGTGAATAAACTGTTCCTAATATATGTATCAAAATGTAACTTAAAAGCAGCCATCTCTTCATGCCCCGTTTGCATAATCTCCTGGGAAAGAGGACCTTGGCCAAGATCCCTCCAGCTATTTCCCAAGCCAGCTAACTATCAAAACAATTGTGTGTATGCATAGATAGATGATCCTTTGTACCAACAAAATAAACTCAGGGTGTTTGTCCATTTAACCTGAGGCTGAGAGTCTGCTGCTCCAGCAGAAGAGGGGGTTTCATTCATTCACTTTCTATGCCAAGTCAAGTCTTTGATTTTTTAAACCCAACAACTGTATTTTGGGCTCAGCACCATGCACGGAACCGGACACTTGAATTAATCAGAGATGCATCTGCATATCCACACTACTGTTTCCTCATGGACTGTGCCCTCCCTGGGGGCGTCTTTCCAATGGATTGGTTCTTTGAACTGACCAATCACTGGCTGCTATTTTTTCCATCCTGGAAAACTCCTCCTGCAGGCTGTGATATCAAGGGAACCCCGGCCAATCTGGGAGCAGATACTAGCCTGCCTCTTTTTCAGTCAATCAAGGGAGGGAATGGAAATTCTGAATAACTGTCAGAACTATCTAAGATGTCTTGTATTTTTCTGTGATTTCATGCTTATACAATTTGAATCAAATTCCTTGTACTTGCATCCTATTTGGCCAAATCGTCATAAATCTCTGTAGCTTGTCTTCTCTGTCCTGGCTGACCTGGTTTAGCATATCCTCACCAGGAACAGACTCTCTAACCACAGTCTTAACTAAATCACAACAGTATCAACTGGTGGTCTCCCATCCAAGGACTAACAAGGCCCAGTGCTGTTTACTTTCTGGAATCATTAACTCAACTGTGCCCAAAGTACTGTGGTAGAAATATCATAGTTAATTGTCTTTAAAATGGAGAAAAACAAAATACAAACAACTGGTCAATGAACCAGCAAAACAGTTGACGCTCTTGCTTGTCATTGCCAGAGAAATATTTCTAAAGAAAATTGGTGATTGTACAGTCCCTATAAACCTTCTCATCCTTACATCCAGAAAGAATAAAGATGAACATTCCAATGGATTGGCAGAACTGTATGGTGCAAAAGCCACAGTGATTCTCAAAGTTTGGACTTCAGCTCCCAGGATTCCATACTGTTGACCAAGCTTCTGAGAGCTGAAGTCCCAAACACCTGAAGGACCAAAATTTGGGAGTCCCTGCTCTCTAGCACGATCCAGCACCACTGAGAGCCTCTGTTACTGTAGCCAAACTTTGGCTGGAAACTGAACAATGAGTTTAGGTAATGGCATCAGAAACCATAGGTGCTAATTGATGCCACAGAAGTCTCTAAAGGATTTCAGTTCAGTTTCCTACACCTGAAAAAGTGGTCTGCTCCTACTTTAATAGATACATCAATGCTCTTTTTGGTAAATTGGTTATAAATAAACCAACAGGGATTGGGAATATCAACTGAATATTACAGCTTGAGCATCAATATGAAGCATGCTGTCTTAAACAAAGGTTCTGCCTTAGAAAAAAATAAGGCAATTACAATGATTCCGTCTATCTCTCCTTATATAAAGTGATGACTTAATTCAGGAATGCATTTGAGAACATTTTGTCTATGTTTTGTAGCCAACAAAAATTGAGTATCTTGCAACATACCTCTTACATTAAGAAATAGAGAGCTGCTGCTATTTAATCAGTTTAATCAATTAATTGAAAGCAAGGCAGCTGAACTATAACAGAGCCCATAAATCTATCAAAACTCCTAAACCATAAAGTTGTGTTGATGTACTGCTGATTCTTGACTTGCCATCATATATCATCAAGAAAGGAGAGAGAGGAAGGCCAGTTGAGGAGAGTTTCAAAATATTGATTTAGAAGATGTTACACATGATGCAAAACAGTCTGATCGCTTCTGGTTGTTTATTTGGAATCTTGCTGGACATGACAAGGGAGTTTTAAGGATGGATCTTGAGGACAACGTATAAATAAAGCAGAGCAAATAATAATGAAATTCAAAGCAATTATTTATGTCTGAATGCATTATGTGGTTCCACTGCACCAATTAACCCAGACTGACTTCCACTCTGTTATTGCAAATGGTCTTCTTTATCACTGCATATATAACCCATAGAAACAGAGGCTATTAAATCTTATTCATCCATTGATACCAGGAACACAGTTTACAGTATTTACCCACAAACATTTTAAAACAATGCTTGATAAAATATCTTAAGATCCCTGCTTCTCTTCAGATGAAATATCAGACTAACCTAGGCTTATAGCAAATTAACATGAATTTTTTGTAATGTGTAATGTTGGAAGATGTAACCATAATTTTGATGTATAGCCTTCCCTCGTGAAAATATGAGTAATATATATAATGCACTGGTGTGAAGAAATGGGAAGAAATAGGCAAGATCATTTTCTCAGTCTTTATAAAATTTTCTTCCTCCATCGCTAAATAGGATTTTATAGGAGATCAGCTCCAATCTTTGGCAAACGGAACATTTGTTTTATGATATGTGAACCAGGGTCCATAAGAACAAAGATGCTGACTGATCGAGCCCTTGCCATGAGGACATGTGGTATGTCCTGTCAAATAATGTCTACTTTATTGCCAGGAAACATTTCTGTAGAAAGAATAGATCCATAATTTCAGCGCCCTGTATGCATCAGCTTAAAAGAAGTGCATTTGATACATCAGCTTCAAGGGTTGGTCACACAAATACGTACCTGTTAAATATCATTTGACAGAATGCTAATTGCAAAAGAGAAAGCCAGAGTTCAACAGTCTCATTTAACAGTTGTGAATTAGTCATATGAGATAATTCACTTCAGAATTCCCTGTATGATGGAAAAGCTGCAATAACAAAACAGGACAGACAAATTAGCTTATTAATTCACATGATGGTGTGAGACAGTCAACCTTGCTTTTGGGTTCAAGTAGAGTATGTCTTGTCCGGAATTCCCAAATCCTCCAAAATCCAAAATTGTCCACATGGTTGGCTGAGACACTTATACTTTTGCTTTTGGACAGTTCAATGTGTATGCATTTTGTTTCATGTACTAAATTATTAAAAATATTGTGTATGAGCCTTTTAGACTATGTGTCTAATGTGGATATTCCACTAAATTAATTTTGTGTTTAGACTTGGGTCCTATCTCAAAGGCTTTTAGTTATGTACATGTATGCAAAGACAGGTATTTCAAAATCCCAAATGTTTCTGGTCCCAAGCATTTTGAATAAGGAATACTCAGCCTGTATTGCATTTACATGGCAAAACACTGTAGAAAAAATTGAATAAATGTCTAAATAGGGAAATAATAATAATTAAGTCAAACGTGGCTTTCAGTGTTCTATTTTCGTCTATGAAAGATGGAAAAATGGTTTCTCTGGACACTTTTATATGGAGGTGAGGAAAGTGTGGAACTGTTGAGCTCACTTCTATATCGCCACACCAGAATGATTAAAAAAAGTTGAAACTTGTGCCCAATTTGCATGGACCATGTGTGATCCAAGAACTAGAGGTTTTGATTGGAGCAACTGTATTCAGATTAGAAATGAGACTCTCTTCCATTCCCTCTTGGCTCCAACACAGCAACATACACACAGGTGGTGGAGTTGTTTTAAATGCCAAAAACACAAAACCACTGCCAGAGTATGAATAATCCTAGTAGGGGAGAATGCATAGGAAGCGCAGGACATATTCCATCCAAAGGGATGTCATACCAAATGTACATCATTAAATTTTATTCAGTATTTTAGAGAGGACATTTAGGACATAGATAATCAGCCAATGTACAGACTGACTCCTTAAAAGGTCCAATAGCTTAATATGCTTTAAAGGACCTGGACTTTAATTCAATGTTAAGTTTTACATCAGTTCTAAAAGTGTTTGTCCCAGCCTTCAATTACATTCTGTTTCAGTGTTTGGCAATTTATATTAAAATCTTAGTTTTGAGTATGCTGATATTATTTGAAAAGAATATTGATATTCGGGTGCATCTGTTTCTGTTTTTTCAAAATGTCTTCATACATTGCATTTTTCTTTCCCATAAATGCTAAATGCATTTTCATCTTTGTGTATACACTGTCCCTTTAGTTGCCCTGGCCAACATATTAAAATATGAACTGGAGTACTTTAGATCAAGCCAAGCAGAGTAGAGTAACATTTTGATTGGATTATTTTGAATTTAATAGCGATTCTGACAGAGTCCTTCTCTGATGTGAATCACACATAAAGGTGAATTTTGGAGTGTGGCAATTGTGGCTGCGGGCTTTCACGACTCCCCTGGATGACATCTGAACCACCTTGAGTCCCAGGATCCTCAAGGGAGGGCTTTCTCTTGGTCCTGCCACCATTGTACACATTTCTTTGGCAAGGACACAAGACAGCGCTTTCTCCATGGTTGCTTCCAGGCTGTGGAATCCCTGTCCGTGGCTAGTCCAATAAGCCCCATCCCAGTTGTCTTTCTTGAGATCTTATTTAGACAGGCATTTGAGTGGCAAAGTGTGTTAAAGCACTGAGCTGCTGAATTTGCAGACCGAAAGTCCGAGGTTGAAATCCCAGGAGCGGAGTGAGCGCCTGCTGTTAGCTCCAGCTTCTGCCAACCTAGCAGTTCGAAAACATGCCAATGTGAGTAGATCAATAGATACTGCTCTGGCAGGAAGGTAACGGCGCTCCATGCAGTCATGCTGGCTACATGACCTTGGAGGTATCTACGGACAACGCCGGCTCTTCGGCTTAGAAATGGAGATGAGCACCAATCCCCAGAGTCAGACATGACTGGACTTAACGTCAGGGGAAACCTTTACCTTTTTCACCTTGAGTGATTTTAAATTATATGGTGGAAAAGGTATGTTTCTACCGTTTTTGTTGTAAATGGTAGTGTTGTTGTAATGTACATTTTAGTCAACTATTTTAAATTTTGTAAGCTGCCTTAGTAAAGGTTTCCCCTGACGTTAAGTCCAGTCGTGTCCAACTGTGGGGGTTGGTGCTCATCTCCATTTCTAAGCCGAAGAGCCGGCGTTGTCCGTAGACACCTCCAAGGTCATGTGGCCGGCATGACTGCATGGAACGCCGTTACCTTCCCGCCGGAGCGGTACCTATTGATCTACTCACATTGGCATGTTTTCGAATTGCTAGGTTGGCAGAAGCTGGAGCTAACAGCGGGCGCTCACTCTGCCCCCCAGGTTTGAACCTGGGACCTTTCGATCTGCAAGTTCAGCAGCTCAGCGCTTTAACACACTGAGTCATCGGAGGCTTGGCTGGATATAAATTGAATGAATTGATGTCTACCCTTTTGGATTGGGGAATGGAGTTGTGCTTGGCAGTTATTTGATTGCCATGATGGGGCTCCAAGAAAACTTATTATGCAAGGAGGTACCATATAAATCCTAAGGCAATATCTGATGAGATACTTGCATTACTCCTGGATACAGCACCAAGATCATTCTGGCTTTTAGGTCACAAAGACTGACACTAACAACATATTGTTGGCATTAGTGTATATCAGTGGTTCCCAACCCTTTTTTGATCAGGGACCACTTGACCGGGGACCACTTTGACCCGGAACCACTCTCCAACATTAGTACTAAAAGGGTTACAAATCAGTTTTTAGTCAATTTTAGATTCGGTTTGGTTCTTTGGGGTGCCGATTCAGAAAATTGCATTGGACAGACCACATAAACTCTAGTTTCTGATACAGAAAATATGCCATCCAGTAGTTGCCACCTGCTCACCCACAGAAAACCATATTTGATCATTTAAAGTTGATTTCCTCCATGTCCTGCAGCCCTTATTTTAGGTCTCGCAGCCCACTGGTGGGCAGCCGCCCACAGGTTGGGAACCACTAGTGTAGATACATGAGAGATGTCAACAATGCTCTTTTGATAATAGCCACTAGTGCTTAATAAGGACACTTAAGGAAGAGTGTTTTGTGGACTTTGGAATTTTCTTTGATCAATAAGGACAGGCAATCATCATAATCATCATCAACATCTACTACTACTTGTGAGGAAGATTCTTTGCAGTCCAGGTTTGGCAATTAAGGATTACCTAACACATAAGATGCATTTGATGAAAAGCTTGTGTTCTATTGGGCACTCTTCTGATTTTTGATTTAGGATAAATATTTAAGATGAATCCAGGAATGAGAAAGATCCTTAATTAATTTATTTTTGTTTCTAACACAAGAGCTCCTGTCTGTGAAAATGACCTAGCTGCCATCTGAATGAAAGTAAAAAGTAAATCAAGAGTTTACAATTCTGATTGAATTTTTGATTGGCAGAATACATAGGTGTAAATATCTTGAAGAATACTTCATTCAAATGAAAGCAAAGCCAATTTATGCTGAATTTGCATAGTTGTGAAGTGAGAATGAAAAGATGCCATAGAGGGTTTTAGCATTATCCTGCTTTTATTAAATAATCTGTCATACTGAAGACTTGTTGAATGCCATAGCAGAATTGTAATTACAATTTAAAAGCTCTTCTAATGAGTAAGATAGGAATGACTGATTTCCAATCTGATCAGCTCTCATGACAAGTCTCCTCTCAAAGCTGTATTATGAAATAAAAGGTCGTAAGACGCATGCGAAATAACCACCCATTTACAGCAGGATTAAGCAACTTGATTTTTTTGAAAATGCATAAGTATGGGCAAAAACATTATAGTGAAGAAATTGCAATGTCTTGAAGAACTATATTGAAAAAATGACAGAATGAATGTATAGGAAATTCGAAAACTTATAGTAAAGATGCTGAAAATAACTCGGAGGACGAGAAATGAATCACTGAAAATGAACCAATAAAATAAAAACAAAACAAAGTGACTGTGGGTCAGAGATGAGGTAGATGAAAACTGGCCACAGATCATGAAAACAACGGCCCCAATTGTGTGGTAAACTCTGCAAAAGAGATGACAAATGAAAACAAGAAGTCATGATGTGAGATGGGATGCGTGATGGAATCTTCTTCCTTAACCTCAAAGCACCATATAAGTTTAAAAAGTTGCTTTATTATTACACTCCTTTGTTTTTATTCATAACCTATCATGCTTAATAGTTTTGTTGCGATATATAGACAAGACAGCTTGTTCCTGTGGTGGAAGAGGAAGATACAAACCCTATGTTTGGCAATTCAAGACTTCATTATTTTGGAGTTACGATGTTCAAGGTATTCATGTAGAACTTTTAAAATAAAGAATGTAAGACAATATACATGACACTATTTCAATTTCAACCCTCCAATCTTACCTTTTGGATTTCTATATTCATCTAATTACCAGCCTTGCTTTCTAACAATTGCTTTCGTGTATATATAGTCAAAACATTGGTTTAAAATAGGATTGAAGAAAATCAGTGCATTTGCATTCCACGTATAGAATCCCTTCATCCCCAGTGAACCCAATTCTCACCAACATTACTTTCTTTTTGACACCAAATATTGCTTTTTATTAAACTCATTGGGATCTGATTTAGTTCTAAGTACATGCATAGTTTAAACTCTTACTGGTATTGTTTGGATATGTCTTGTATTTTCTTTAAATTATCTGTTGATTTCAATTTGGACATGGTTCAGTAATTTACAGTTAACAACCCTGTGGTGTTTGTTTTGCTGTCTGTGCCCATTCAGATTTCACTTCACTTTCTGTCCCTGTGATTATTAGATTTTGAAAAAAATTTGCTTCTTGTGCAAACAAGGGTTGGTGATAAAGCTTCAGTGGAGACCTTTCACCATGATGACTCTTCCAAGGGGTAGATTTCTCTCGCTTCCTGTTCTCACCCCCGTTCTTATCTATGAGTAGTTTGTAAGTCGGGTGTTAGTAACTCAGTGACTGCCTGTATTGTTTTACTGTTTGCCACTCTGAAATCTCATGCTACAAATATTTAAACAAACAGATTGATAAAAGTGAATGTGGAAGAAAAAATATTAATTGTATATCTAGTTGGGTTTTTTGCTAGACAAAGTACATAGGCAACAACAAAGACTTTATATAGTTACCACATAGCTGATTATTTAAAGTTATCATAAGGATGCAATATTAGGATTTTTTTTCTTGTCAAAACTTACCAGATTCCATATTTGAGTAGTGAGTATGGCTACTAGAATCAGAAGTGGAGTGAGTTACAGATGTCACTAGTATTTATTCAGTAGACAACAACAGAGGACATTTGTTTCCAAATACTCTCATTTCCCAACTTTTACGAAGTTACTTCTGTTGCCTTTGTAAATGGGAGCCAGGCCAAGATATCAGTTCTGGTTGTGAATCAAAGACCCGAGGAAGGGAATTTAAGTCTTAAAGATAGTTCCAAACATCATTCCTTCTTTGCTGCAATACTTGTTGGAGGGTCTCAGCTTTTCTTCAATCCCTCTCTTCTAAAAGGTTGACTAGACTCTCTAAAGACATAGCGATTTGCAGTAAGGGGCTGAGCTACGGCGCAACTGGTTAGTAGCCAGTTGCAATAAATCACTACTGAACAAGAGGTCATGTGATGAAAACCCGGGTCGGAATGAGCCCCTGATTATTTAATAGCCTAGCTCGCTGTTGACCTAAACAGCTCGAAAGACAGTTGAATCTGTAGAGTAGAAAATTTAGGTACCGCTTTATGCGGCGAGGCTAATTTAACTAATTTATGACACCATAAAACTTCTAGCAGCGTGCAGAAAGGAATGAGGAAGTCTCCATCAAGGACTTGGTGTCACAAACAGCTCCCCCTGTGGCCGGAATCGAGCATACCCTCATGAAGCTGGAAAATGTTAAATGGCTTCTGTGTCTGTCTATGTGTCATCTCTCTAATGGCATTGAATGTTTGTAATGTATATGTGCATTGTGATCCATCCTGAGTTCCCTTCAGGGTGAGAAGGTTGGAATATAAATACTGTAAATAAATAATAAATAAAAAGGCTAAAATATGCTAGATACTTGCAGGAACATCTCAGCAAATGAGAATCCAAAAGTGGCAGTCTAAAACCTGGAACCTCAATCCATGGCTATTACCGGCTGAGAGACTCCCCCTTGGCACACAGAAGACTGGGCGACTTTGAAGGTGCTGAACAGACTGCGCACTGGCACCAAGAGGTGCAGAGCCAATCTTCAGAAATGAGGCTACAAAGTGGAGTCCACGACATGCGAGCGCGGGGAAGAGCAAACCACAGACTACCTACTAAAATGCAGTCTGAACTCCACTACATACACAATGGAGGACCTTCTTACAATGACACCAGAGGCACTCCAAGTGGCCAGCTTCTGATCAAAGGAAATTTTTTAACTTTGAGTTTTTTAAAACATTCTAACTGTACCCTCAATTTGTTTCTGACAAAATAAATATTGAAACAGGATTTCTGTTGTCTCCTTTCATAGTCAATTTGTGCTTGGCGCTCTTAGCAGGTGCTATTAGACACAATTCCAGTATCAACGGATTTGAACAGATTGGTTTAAAATGTACTTTTCACAGATTTTTTTGTTGTTCATTTCAACACTTCAGCAGTTGAATCCTTTTCCTTTATTATGGCAATAACGACAGTAAGTCAGGCTTGTTGACGTTTTTTATTGTGAGATGGGGAGTCTGGTAAAAAACTAGAAAATGACCATGATGTAACAAGAAACTTAAAAAAAAGTTTCAGATTTGTAACTCACATACATGAAAACAGGAACAAATTGGCACAGAAATGTTAAACATTGTTCCCAACACTGTTTAGAAGATTATTCTAGCTTGGCTTACCTAAGAAAATGAGTGTTTTATGGTTAGGATAATCTCTTAATAAAACCGCAGAGCATCATGCTATTACACACAGTGAATTTCAAAATTTAAGAGCTTTATATTAAAAACTGGGAAAAGATAAAATGAATTGATTGCAATTGTAAAATTGATACATTCCCGTTTTAATTCCTCTCTTCTACAGTCCAAGGCAAGTATAAATGTTAACATAACACTGTTAAATCAAATCTCAATGCAAGAGAACCAATTGCATCTCTACTTTAAATCTTATCAACTTTCCAAATTTTCATACTAAAATATATTATTGTATTAATACAAACTACCGTATTATACACTACACTGTGTAATAAATAAAGAAATATAAAAATAAGACACATAAATATAAAAGTTTTCTAAAACTAAAAAGGTACATATGTCAGTAAGAAGGGTATTAATACTGCCAGGTTTGAAAACATACAGTACAAAATGTTGCACAGATCTAGAAACTAAAAGAAATAAAATAATACTGATAGGTTAAAATCAGCTAACATTGTCAATAAATGGGGTCCAGAATAACTAACATTTGGAAACATATGAGCCCAATAACATATTACGTATGTGTCTGAAATTAAGTGAACCGATAAAACAGATTAGACATTTCCCTTCGTAATTACTCTAGAGAAATTCTCCAAGTAAATTATTAAAGAAAAAATAATAATACTGAAGAATTGCATTATGAAATGTACCAGTGCTTTTACTTTTCTAATGGCTGAGTGTTTTCCCCCCATGATTTAATTTACAGAAGTTCAATACAAATCAACAAATGCTAGTTATTGTAGGCCACACATTGGAGAAAGGCTAGTCAGAGCCTTTAAAATACTGAGAAATGGCACTTACAGCACACAAGGTCTTGCATAAGGCCAAAGGAGATACAAAGCTTCATGTCATATCCTTCATATTTTTTTGTGTTTTACTACATAGCCCAGAACATAATTACAAACACTGATTTTGACAACTTGGCTGTCCTCACCAGTATTAACACTGTTAGTCCCTGCAATCAGAAGCCCACCACAATCTTTTCAAACTACATTTTCAACCACATGAGTAAGAAACTTCAGTTCTTCTATCAGCTGCTTTCTTAAGGCTAACAATACACTTTAAATGTATCTACGAACAACATCTAAATGTTATAAACCGCTACCTTCTATGCTGAATTTACAAAGGTAGTCAAGCACTGTTTGGAACTGCATCATACCTTTCTGCTTAAGGGAATTCTGTAGTGCAGAAGTTCTCACATTTTTAAAAAATATAATAAAATACTGAAGTGGAATTAGCAGAATTTTTCACTGATATTTTTCTTTAAAAAAACAACAACATAAATCTCTCCCAATTGTACAATTGAAAAATTAATCCAACAACAACAAAAAAATAAAAAAATAATACTGATAAAAACCAACTGATGTCCAACACATATCAAATAAAACATGTTTCCTACAACATGTTAACTATTTGCTTCCAGAGCCACCATGTTCTTCTAATCTGTTTCAGGTCACAAACTTGTTCCTAACTTTGAAAACTGTGTGAAAAATTATTAGGTTTGAGGTTCAGGCACACCTGGATATATATATATTTTATATTTTCTTGTTTCTTTCTTTTTTTCATTTTTGTTACACAGTAGTGAACAGGACTCACAGTGCACAGGCTACTGTGCTTCCATGAAAAGCATGTAGAGTATAGAACAAACTTCATTACCGGTTGAGATTTCTTTTCCTTGTACAAAACCACATCCTCAGTTAAGCTTCACTTGCTGCTCCATCTAACATTGGCTCCTCTTTCTGTACAACTTCTTGTTTAATACTGCTTTCTTCATTTACAGTTTCTTCAACTTTCAAGTTACCTTCAGTTACTATTTCTTCCTCTTCCTCATCTTCCTCCTCCTCTTGTAATTTTTCACATTCTTTTTCTTTTTGCAGCCCCTCCTCCTCTTTGTCTTCCTCCTCCTCCTCTTTCTCACTGTCTTCTTCTTCCTCCTCCTCCTCCTCTTCCTCTCTCGTTAAGCTCTCTCTCTCATCGGAGTCGAGCGGTGAGGGAGAAGCGTCAGCCTCGCCATGCTCCCCACTCAGGTGCTCCTGTGCCGCCTCATCCTGCTCTGTGCTGTCGCGTTCCTCTGCTTCCCTTTTGCAATAGGAGTAGCGGTGATTCATGTGCTGAGAGTAAGACCCCGAGTGTGAAAATCGCTTGCCGCATTTGTCACACTGATACGGCTTTTCTCCAGAGTGCAATCGCATGTGTTCGATCAAATGATGTTTGTGTTTAAATGCTTTCTTGCAGATCCCACACTCATGAGGTCTTTTACCTGAAAAAGAAAAATAATTGTATCTCACAACCGTTTTGTGTTCTAGTGTAACCCAAGTGGGATTGCAATCTACTCAGTGGAGCAGTAGATTACAGCAACACCATAGGCAATCCAAGTAGCCATCATTAATTGAAAATTATCTGAATGTAGGCAAAGATAACAAACTTGGTAGTAAAACTAATTTTGGGGGGAAAAAACAATGGTGCAAAAGAAAAAGACCTTAAACTTAATTAAAAAAAAAGTTAATTCTCCTTAGAGAAAGATTGAGAAATCAGTGGTTTAAGTGATAGTTTCAAATAGATAATTTTGATTAATTAGTATCAATGTGAAAAACTAAAGCAGATCAATTAGAGATAACTTGTTGTACAGACTACGAGTGAAACTATATAAAGGGGCTGCAATATATAGGTGCCGGCTCCTGTAAAAGTTAGACATATAAAAATTAATGTCTAACTTTTACAGTAGAATAATTTACTGTAGTTTAAGAAATCAGGCATTTCCTCCTAGTATGATCTCCTCATGATCTCTTAGTCTAAAACTGAGTGAGGAATACAGATGATAAATAAATATGACTGGTGACTTTGTGTTACTTTTGGGTGTCACAGCCAACTTAACCAACATATGATTTCTCTCCCTACTCTTACAAATATAGATGCTGGTAATTAATGAATTAGATGCACCCTGCTATGTTCTTGAAAAAAATTCTTGAAACCATTATGATAAATATGTACCTGGATGACAATTTCCATCAGTGTACTTTGCTTATCAGATTTCATTGTTGGCTGATTTGACATGAAAGGTGCATGTTCCCATCTGGGCCTACTAACTGTTATGCATGACCCAGCCAGTTTTAATTATGAATTTTAAACTCGTGTCTTGTGTCCACTATATTTTAATCATTGTTCTGTGTATTTTCACATATGCATTTTGTAAAAATATGATCTAATATGTGCATTTATATAATAATTATGTGCTTTTAGCTATGTTGTAGCCCATCCTGAGCTACAAGGAGAGGCAGGTAAAAAAATTAAATTATTGTTATTACTATTATTATATTGAGGAGCCCCGGTGGCGAAGTGCATTAAAGCACTGAGCTGCAGACCAAAAGGTTCCAGGTTCAAACCCCGGGAGCGGCATGAGCGGCCGCTGTTAGCTCCAGCTCCTGCCAACCTAGCAGTTCGAAAACATGCCAATGTGAGTAGATCAATAGGTACCGCTCCGGCGGGAAGGTAACGGTGCTCCATGCAGTCATGCCGGCCACATGACCTTGGAGGTGTCTACGGACAACGCCGGCTCTTCGGCTTAGAAATGGAGATGAGCACCAACCCCCAGAGTCAGACATGACTGGACTTAACGTCAGGGGAAACCTTTACCTTTACTTATTATTATATTAATTCATTTATTATTAGTTTTATTTGTCCATACCAGGAGGCTGATCTACACCACAATAATAAGCCTTTGACATTGATCTTCTTATTCACATACCTGTGTGTTCGTATTTATGTCTCAAGAGTGAGCTACTCTTCTGGAATATTTTGTCACACAAATCACAAGCATACATTCCATTTTCAGTTTTTCTCATCTTCTTCTTCGGCGGTGTGGAATCAGAATCATTCTGATCCTCCACATTTGATACCCCTTCTGAGCTAGTGTCCTGTCTTTCATCCTAAGAAGTCAAGGAACAACATTCTTAAACTGATTAAAATGCAATGTTCATGGAAGGCTGTATAATAAAGGGAAAAATCAATGCTTAGTTTTACTACACTTTGGCAACTCATTGGAATCTAAGACAACATTTATGTAGTGCAATAGCTTTGTTCTTACAAACCCTCCTAATAGTTCTGTAAAAGCCACAAAATGGTGCATTCACAGTAGCAGATATTTATATGAAAGAAAGACTTCCAGGTAGTGCTATTGTAAGTGGAAGCTATAGTAAAATAGCAATGTAATACAAAAAGCATTTCACAGAAAAGGAGTTTCCAGACTGAGGTAATTGGGTCATCTGCCACTTAATATCTCTTTTACTCTGTCTTATAGTAATATATAATTTTGGTGCTCCAGATCACATTGCTTTTTTGTTGTTGTTGTTTATCAAGAAAAAAATCCCTTCATTTTATGGTGCTAGAAACATTGAATATTTGTTTAAGTATTACATACTTTCCCCTTAACAAATCTGTATGCATTTCTAATGCATCTGCATTAGGCTTTCATGCTCAAACATTAAGGCGAAATCCAGAAAATCATTTAAATTTCAGCTTAAGCAAGCATTTTCTAATGTTATCAAGAAGCTAAAAACAGAAACCAGATAACAATAAATTCTTATAAGAATGTGCTCACTACATAATCAGCCATTTACAAACTGTCTTTTCCCTAATAATGTAAGATTAGATTTAGTTTTAGACCAGATGCATAATAATATTAGTTGCATCGTGCTGGATGAGTGGGAAAGCTAAGTAATATTCATGTAGGAATAAGAACTCCCCCATGAGCAGAAAATCAAATAAAAACTAGACTCGTTTGACAGGGTTCTGCCCTCAACCACACATGCTGTGTAAAAAGAACCTTACAAAATGGGTTTATGGTTTGCAAGCATAGACATTTATCCCTCAGCTTGTTAGGGGTATTAGTGCACAGCAGAAACTGATGTGGCAATAGAGGCTCTTCTCCTTTGCTTCCTGGCTGGACATAACCTGGGTCGGCTTCCATATTTCAAATGGATGAACACTTGATGATAGCAGAAGCCCTACAGTCCTCCAAAGCCAATCTGTATTGAGAAAGTGGTGATGGCTTTTGCAGCTAGAATTGATATGCCTTATTGTGCTGTCCGTTACACACCTGAGTAATCACATACCCAAATCCCATGTCCCACATTCACATGTCTTTGTGCAAACATTACTTTTACTTTCATCTGTCCTTACTGCCATTAAACTATTTGCCTCTGACAACATCATAACATAGTTACAAGGCAATGTAGAAAAATCATTTGGCTCACCCAAACAGAATATGAGATATTGCGGAAGTGTAACAAACGAAGCAAAGAACAATAAAGATAAAGACAACAAAGAGAAAAACAGCTCTTACAAAGCAGTGCTATGGAGGAAACAATGCCAAAAAGTCTGGAAACAATTCAATTATTGGTGGGACCAATATTTTTCCAATAATGTGTTCCAATGTTTTAAATGGGATTCTGTCAGGAGAATATCTGGCAGACTATCTTTTTTGTTATATAATGATAAAAGCAGTCATTTTGTGGAGACAGACAAAGTATCATACATGCTTAGTGTTACATTGAGATCTTTTTTGGAAGTGTATTAGCATAGAATAAATACAAAATAAAGCATGTCTGTGATATCACCAGTTTTGGAGGCCTGAAAGTAACATTGTGTAGACATTTCCACAAGCAAGAGTGATATTACATGAAACATCAGCTTCTAATTTTGGATCTAATCTGTGTCCAGTTCTTCTGATAACAGGTTACATGATATAACTGAATGACATCTAGTCTATATGATCCTTGCATGGGCAAAATTAACATCTTTTATCTGGCCACATACAATAAAAACAGCAAAGCAAATACCGCAAATTCTCAACTATATTTGTGACCTTTTAAAGTGGACCTTTGTTTACATATAAACAGATATAAGGTTAGGTACCTGACTTCCATTTGCCTGCATCTGTTTTGGTGTTTCTTGAACTGTAGGAGTAACTGTGGTTGAGTAAGTATAAGCTACCTGTGGGATAAGAATAGTCTGCTTATTGGCAGCAAGAGCTCGTAAGCATGGAACACTGTTCTGGTCAGCAATGGCAACAATTGTAGGTAACTGGGCAGTGACTGTAGGTATAGCAATATTAATGGGATTGGCACTTTGTGGGATTACATTTACAACTGGTTCAGAGTCTGTAATACTGCTGTCTTTTTGTGGTTCTTTTTTTGCACAAGTCAAGTTCAAAGGTTCTTCTTGGACAGAATAAGCACTATTCTGGTAAACACTAGTTATAGTAGATCGTTCCAATGACTCTCCATGTTGCTTTGGTAGTGAAAGATCAAGAGGTTCTATTTGTGGCTCTTCTTGGGCATCTTCATTAAGGTACAAATGACCCTGTGAATTTCTAGAGGAAGAGAGGTTAAGGGGTGATGGGGGTGGTGTGTTATTCTGTGAGCCATTTTGAGTGGATCCTGTGGAAACAGTTGGTGGTTTATCTGCCTTGAGAGGGCTTACAGAACCAGACGTGATGTCCTGGTGTTCATTTGTAAGTCCTGAATGGTCATCTTGATCAATGGTATCTTTTAATTTGTCGGGCTCAGGAGAAGATGGTCCAGATGATGGTACAGAAATTTGGCCAGCTTGCATTTTTTTGAACCACTTTTGTACTACATCCAATGGCAAATTTACTGAATCTGCAATTTTTGCGAGCTCTTCTGAGCTTGGCTGTGCATTTAATGCATAATAGGCTTTCAGAAGGGATAAAAGGTTTTTTAAAGGGGGTTGACCAGGGGAAAGGTTAGCCTCTCCTGCTTCTGTTGAAACAGCCGATTTGGACTTCTCAGCTTCTACGTCACTGAGCTGAGACAGCTGAGTGGGATTTTTGATATTATAGTGCTTTGATTCTTGAAGTGCATTAGACTCTCCTGGACAGTCATTATTTAGAAGGCAAGTGCTATCTTTTGTCTCTCCTTCAAAGCTTTTCTCTTTTTCAGACTTCACTCTAAGATCTTCTGGTAACTTCTCCATTTTACAGCTGTTTGCTGGGACAGAGTTTTCTTTTTTCAGGTTCTGTGGCACAACCTGAAGCTGACTGGGCTGCTCCAAGCTGTAGTTGATAATAATTTTGGTTGTTCCATCTTGGTCAACCAAAGGAAGACTGATAGCTGAAATGAGGGAATGTCCAGCTTGTTGTATGGATGCAGTGTTGATTGTTTCTTGTTCTTTGGATGCAAAATTGGCGTGACTGTTCTCCAATACTTGCCTTATAATGTTGCCATCTACAGCAACTTTGAGTACATTTTGAATGTCACTTAAGTTGATACTTATTGGAGACACCAGACCAACGGTTGGCAAAACAACAGCTTGCACCACACCCTGAGTAGAACTGGTTGCCTGCAATTGGCTACCACCACTGAAAACCCCATTTTGCAGAGGGGCCGAACAGTTGATTCCTGAAGCAACCACTATGGGCTTGAATTCATAATCCACAGGTTCAGTTTTAATTTGGTTTATAGGGAGTTGTTCTTGTAAGGGCTTGTTCTCTATCTTTTGTCGTACTTGTGGCTTTGCTGGGCTACCCGGAGATGCAGAAAGGGAAGGTGAAGAGCACTGAGATGTCTTCAGTCCCGTTCGTGTTCGTCCATTCACAGGCACCAGACCAATACATTTCTTACTGCTAATGTGGGAGCTATAGGAACCAGAATGGGAAAAACGTTTCTTGCAGTTTGGGCACTCATATGGCTTCTCTCCTATATAAATATAAACAGACAAGAGATACCATGATAATATAATCTTAGTTAAGTTTACAATTATAGCAATTTCAATTAACAAGTTGGAGCTCGGCTCCAAAGAACCAAGAGAGGGGGAGAAATAGCTTCAAGCCCTAGAGCTTGTATGAGACTTAAGACATAGTTGGAAAGGTTAGGATCTATAGCAGGCATCAGCAAACTTTAGCCCTCGATGTTTTGGACTCCCAACTCCCACAATTCCTAACAGCTGGTAGGCTGTTTGGAATTGTGGGAGTTGAAGTTCAAAACACCTGGAGGGCTGAAATTTGTCCATGCCTGATCTATAGCATTTGTACTTATGAGACAGTGTGACACCACACACATATACACACACACAGACACGCCTCCCCCCCCCCGGTGGCGAGCGGGTTAAACCGCTGAGCTGCTTAACTTGCTGATCAAAACATCTGGGGACCCACAGGTTGAGAACCACTGCTCTATATGATGAAATGTTTAGATGAACTCTACATCATTCAAGTTAAGCCTCTAAAAGAATAATATACATCCACCAGCCCAGCTAAAGTAATAACATGTTACTGTTCATACTTCTTTCCCAAAGAACAAAGCTTTAGCAAATGGCAAAATGCAAGACATATCATCATACAGAGTAATCATATTTTTGCTACTTAGCTAATATAGCAGCTATACAGCTAAACTGTTTTGATACTCTACTGTAGCTCTATCTTGTATAGAAACTCCTTATATTATCCATATGCTTTTACTTCATTTACTTTATCTGATTACTGACTACCTGTGTATAAAACAGCTTTAAATTGCAATGTAGAGGTAGACAGATAGCACTATAAGTAACAGGAAAACTAGAACAACACTGGCAAGGAGCATAGGATATTTACCACTGTGGATGCGTAGGTGTTCCTTTAAGTGATGTTTATATTTGAAAGCTTTTCCACATTCAGTGCACTTAAATTTTCGGTTACCACTAGACTGCGTCACATGTCTCTGTAAAAGCAGAATGGGAAGATCAATCAGCAGACAAAGGAAAATGGGCAAAACAAAGCATATGACAATCTCTTTATTTACAGAAAAAAAAGATAAATTCAAATTTTAATAGAGTGAAATAAATCATCAGATGATTGAAGGTACTGCTTGTGAAAAATAAACAAGTAAGAAAACAAGTAGGCAAAGTTAGAAAAGTAAGCTGCAAAAATCACTTCGCCCTGTATCAAAATTTCAGGAAAATCGTCATTTTACATGCCTAGGAAATTCAGCAAGACATTCCCTCATTCTGTTTGTAAAAGACAACCAAAGAATCTGGGTTACGAGAGAAAGAAACATTTCAGCCTATTTAAATTTTAATTATTTAACTTGATTTTTCCATTTACATGCTTCCAGCTCTTACTGTTGCTCTTGAATTCCTTTATGTAACGACATCACAGGACTGCTCTAGGGAAGATGGGCCAGTAACAAATGTACTCAGTCACAAAGCATTCTCCAGGTAAGTGCACAGAAACATACTTCAAAAGTTAGTGGCAGTTATAACTAAAGACTGATAGTAACAAATGATGTCACCCCAAATTAATCATTACATTTAAAAGAGGGTCTATTGTCACATATGTAACTTTTTTCAATGAAACTTTGTGTTAGTGTCACACTTATTTTAGGATAGCCATAGCTAACAGAGAGAAATCTCAGATGCCTGCAATAGATATATCGATTGAGTATCCCTTATCTGAAGTGCTTGTATTGTATCTACTAATGTTTTTTCTTTGGAATTTGGAATTCATCTGTTTGCATATGCATACATAATATGCTATCTTGTAGATGGACTCAATTCTAAACACAAAATGCACTTGTGCATTACATATATATATATATATATATATATATATATATATATATATATATATATCTTCTCCACGTAGTCTGAAAGTCATTTTATACAGTATTTTAAAATAACATTGTGCATGAAACAAAGGTGGTGTACACTGAATACAAAGGTGTCACTGTGTGGGCAATTTTGGACTTCGGAGTATTTCGAATTTTGAAATTCCAGATGAGGGATGCTCATCCTGTATAATAAAAGATAGTTGTGTTTTAATTCTCCATGGAAAGTACGTTCTATTTCCCCACTTTAAAACATTTTTGTTACACACATATAGTTGAGGTTATGATTTTTTAACAAATTATGTTATTTATACATTTTTGTTCATCTTGGTTCTTGAGGTCTTTCCTGAAAAAAAAAAAGAATGATGATACATCAAATGCTTTTCCACACCTGTACTTAATAGTTTAGTTTTATGTCAGCCATTGAATGCCTCCCCAGCTCAAAACTTGCTGGGGCTCTAATTCACACAACTGGAAGCTGGATGGTCATGACATGCAATATGGCAATTCAGAATTGGGTCCTATATGGTAGATTATATGAATTAAGGGATACATATAATTCAACCAGTGCAATATATATAAATGTCTCTATATAGAAATGCGGAGCACTACAGGAACAGGAGATAACACAAGAAGGTTGGAAACGACACCTATAGAGTATACATGGGAGAGCAGATATAGACCGATATTTATAGTTATAGACTGTTATTTAGTTATGGGTATTCCCTCCCCCGGGTGCCATCCCCACTCCCTCCCTTTAGACTTTCCTCGGATGATTCTGTGGGCTGAGTTGGGTCTTAATAGTACTTGTATGTGGTTTTTAGATTTTAAATTTTGTCAATGATTCAATTTTATAATGGTTCTTTATTATTACTGAAGTTTGAAGTATATAACCCCTCGGGTTTCATATGGATGTACGGGACTGGGTACCCTTGATATGAGCTAGTCATTGACCGTAATAAAAGTTTACTTACTTACTTACACAAGAAGGTATTTCAACTGAGCACTACACAAAGAAGGGTGGGGTGCAATCCCATCAGTCTTAGGGTGCATCTACACTGTAGAAGTAATGCAATATGTCACCACCCTAACTGTCATGGCTCAGTGTTATGAAATTCTGGGGGTTGTCATGTAGTGAGGCATCAAGTCTCTTTGGCAGAGAAAGAAAGAGAGTTGTAAAACTACAACTCCTATGATTTCATAGCATTGAGTTATGGCAGTTAAAGTGACGTCAAACTACATTAATTCTACAGTGGAGATGCACTCTTAGAAAAGTTGCTGTACCTGGAATGACTACTCCCTATTATGTTTAGTTTGATACTTTTTTTCAGTTCACCAAATTCCATGTCCAATTTGGGACAGCCCAGATTAATGGTGTGCAGCGTGGTGTGAATGTGTGGCTTTCCAGATTATACAGCAACTTTCACTGGCCTTAGAACAGTAAATGATTTGGGGCTTATAGGAAAGGCAGCTCAAAAACAACTGAATGGTCACATATTTTCCAAGGCTAGTATATTTTTATCTCTTTTTAATGTGCTTTATTTAAAAAATAAAACTAGCTGACATTAAAAAGTGAGAAGAAATAAAATGTTCAGAGCTAGTGTTACTTTACTACTAGTATGAATTTATTAGAGAACAATCTAGCCAACATTCAGTTAAAAAAAAATCCCATTGATTTATACCACATGATTTCTAAGCAAAAAGACTGAGTAGCATGTGTCCCATTGACACTGATGGCATATGCTTAGGTTCTCTACGGAAATTAATGGAACTTGCACGTGCTTAATTGTGACTGCTTTGTGTCCCTATAAATACTAATCTACATTTAGTGTGAACAGCATTTACTGATGGTTTGCAATGAAAAGTTCCCCATTAACTTTAATGGAATTGAATTGTACCTGCAATTTGTATGACAGAATGCCCAATATACCTGACAACGACAAAGAAACAAGTGGAATTAAGGTTGCTACACTGAAATTATGACCTACAGCTCCCAGTCACCTAACATAATGCAATTAAGAGCATCTGTAACACGGGCTTAAATCCAATTGTTAGTCCCAACTAGGGTAGACCCAAGGAAACTATGGAAGTTATGTCATTACCTACCACTGATTCTAATGATATGGACATGAAAAGCATCTAGCTAACCAGAGCTTGAGCCCTAAGCATTTTTGTGTTTCTGTGTTTTATCTATGCCCATTTCTTAGATACTGAGGTTTGCACTAGTCCTTCCTGCCTGAGCACTTGTAGAGCTTATAGAAGCTGCCACTAGGTTGGCAGTAAGGGAAAGCACACATGGAGGCCTTTGAACCAGGACTGGAGGCTGTAAACATGCCTTTTCACATTACAGTATTAACACTCTCCTGCCTCTTTTCAGGCTGCTAAATTCACAAAGCATTAGTAAGATCTGGCTCTGCCTTGAGGCTCAATAACATTGTCACTTCACATGGTTCGTGGCTCAAAGTCCTCTACCACTGCTGCTTTTGTCAAAGAAGTAGGAAAAGGTGACTGCATCCAGCAGCTCCTGCTGTCATTGGCATTTGGCTCTCCATGCAGCACCAGTTGCTTCATGAATGGCTGGTTCTGAGTCTTCAGAGAAAGGGAAGGAGGGGCGACTAGAGACTTTCTAGATTTTCCTGACCTTTCCCACAATGTTTGGCACTGAGCACAGATCCAGGCATTCAAAAAGCAGTCACTTCAGGAAGCAGCCACTCGTGGTGGCAGGCACTATGGCTGCTTCTCTCTCCTCATTTTTATTTTTCTTCTGGATGTCACCAGTGTACCCTCCTTTTGGAGTGAGAATACAGGCATTACTCCTGTCTTCTCCTATGATGGTGGGTAGGATGGGCACCATCAGTACGTCACTCTTCTCCAAAAGGGATGGCGAGCTATTTCCTTTCTGTCTGGGATTAGAGATGGCGATTTAAGACTTTCAGACAGAGGCACTAATTCAGACCCTGTTTGGCAACTCTTGGTAGCCAATGAAATATAAATAGCAAAATGCTACTAATCAGATGAAATGCTGGCCAACACATTTTGCCTCATTGTTAGCCCTGGGTATATTTGACCTACTCATTCCAAAAGTGGCACCAGTTGCCTCCATCAGCTCTAGTTTTGGGGATATATATGTCATCTACCAGCTGCCAAAACCCTCCATAATTCTATCTAAGAAATTAGTGTTGTTGCAGTCTATCCAAGGCAATTTTCAAAATCAGTGCCCCAAATAACCCAGGAACAGGCCTAAAAGCCAAAGCACTAAGAATTTATTTTGGGTTGGGCTGTTATCAATAGCTAAATCAGCTATATCTTAATTCAGAAGGCATACAGTAATCATTTTCTTAACACCTTAATTGTGCATTGTAACAAATGAGCAGGAAAAGCAGTAATAAAGAAAAGCATATACTGACAATTTGTTCTTATGAGAATACAACATTCTATTTAAAAGATTCCTTGGGATTTGTAACTGGAAAATGTTTAGCCAAAAAGTTTCCAATGCCAAGAGTGGAAGAAATTTGGATGATATTTATGGACAGAAAAATAAAGAGGCACATTACAAATTTTAGGTTTCACACAAATAAACCATTTAGTTTTTTAATTTTAAATTTTTTAGAATTTTGATTCTAAAGAATCAAATCAAATCACTACACATCACACAATATAACATATATGGTAGGGCCCAGGGCCATAGCCAGAGGAGGGAGGGGGGTTAAGGGTTCAACCCCTCCCTGAAATGTGTCAGGTTAAAAAAAACCTGGTTTATTCATGAATTTTAACTTGTTAACCAATTTATGAGTAAACCAGGTTTTTTTTTTAACCTGACACATCTGGGGAGGGGCTGAATTTTTACACCCCCCCCCCCCCCCCCCCCAGCTAGGGCCACATAGTATGGTTGCAATTTAGGGTTACTTGTAAAAGCAGAAATAAAAAGTATGGCAAAAACATTAAAAACAAAATTTGTCTCGCTGTTTTCATTCTGAAATTGGTCTTCTTCAGGAATTAATATCATTGTTCATACATTCATTAACGATGCAGTCATGATTATTTAAGAATGCAAGTTGAAGAGTACACTGAGGTACACCACATGCAGTTTTTATAATCAGTCTGGGGCTGACATACACAACTACCAGAATTAGTTTGGCATCTTGGAAACTAGAGGTATGATAGCTCTCTATTGCCAGCCAATCAGCCTCAGGAGCTGTGATTTCTGTGAAAAATGAAGAATCCTTCCAGCAGGTTAGCCTTGTTAATCTTTGGCAGCAAAACTAGCAAAAAGTCTTGTGGCACCATGAAGACTAACACATTTGGCATGAGCTTCCATGGCCTTCAGCCCATTTCATCAGATGTAGTAACTGAGCTCCAAACCACAGCTCATGTTGATTTTTTTATATTTAAGATATTATTCTTAAAAATGAGAACTTCCAAAAAGTGAGCCAAACTGTCAATGTCAGTTTCTGTGAACACAACCACACAATTTTTTTTGTTTTCAATATCATCTAGAGACAAGACAGACTTAATGTTACCCCTTTCATTTTATGGCAATGTTAGTTTTTACAAAAAAAAAAGAAACCCTAACATGCTCATCCCTCGGGGATGATTCCACTGGATTCTAATCTAACCCTAGAGTAGGGTAAAGGTGAAGGTTTTCCCCTGACATTAAGTCCAGTCATGTCCGACTCTGGGAGTTGGCGCTCATCTCCATTTCTAAGCGGAAGAGCCAGCGCTGTCTGCAGACACCTCCAACGTCATGTGACCAGCCTGACTGCACAGAGCGCTGTTTCCTTCCCGCTGGAGCGATTCCTATTGATCTACTCACATTTGCATGTTTTTGAGCTACAAGGTTGGCAGAAGCTGGAGCTGACAGCGGGCGCTCACTCCGCTCCCCGGATTCGAACCTGGGACCTTTGGGTCCACAAGTTCAGCACTTTAACAAGCTGCACCACTGGGGGCTCCATCCCTAGAATAGCCAAGTATAAAATTAAAGTCCAGCATGTAAGGTCTTGAATAAAAGATATCAAAGTTCTCATCAGTTGTACAATCCTGAGATACTCAGAAGACTGAATTATTGTTAGTTTAGCTAGAGAAGACTTGCTGAACTAATGACAATTCGATAAGTCAATAATTATGTAAGTCCAATAATACAGTAAGTCTACTCTAGTTGGGCGTAACACTCTTTTTATCTTGACCAACTACTGATATCCAATTATTGTATATTGTTTGTATGCTGGATGTCTGTCTGATCATCTCTGCAACCTTTAAAGGTTTTGACATTTAAAGACCTACATGGTTTAGGTCCAGCTTACCTACAGGACTGCTTTCTCCCATACAATCTGCCCTGAACTTTGAGGTCTTCTAGGGGGAGGCTATTCCAGCCCACCAGAACCCAGCTGGTGACCATCACCCAGAGGAACTTTTCTTTGGCCGCCCCACGATTGTGGAATGACCTGCTGGAAGAGCTCTGACAGCTAAATCAGCTGTTAGAATTTAAAACACATTTGAAGACCTATCAAAAGAGAATTATCATCTTTTGTTCCTGAGTGATGACTGTGCAAGTGCTCAGATTTTACACCTGGATGAAATTAGCGGTGCAGCTTAGCATCTGAATACAAAACTTTGCACTAGTCCTGTGGCAGAACTATGTCACGCTCTCAAATCTATTACTGAGCCATAACTAGGAAATATAGCCTTATATTTATATACAATTTTTCTATGGCCACCTTGGCATTCAAAGTCATTGAAATAGGACACTGATTTTGCAAGTGCTGATGGAACTAGAAAGAAAATTAGCATGGTTTTAAGCCATTCTAGAGTTCAAAAGGGTGGTGATGTAACACAGCACCCAGGAATGTACTTTTAAAAGACAGATTTGTTCAGGACAGACTGTGTTCATCATCTGGGACAATACTGAGTGATCATACTGGTTCACTGAGATGAGTTATTTTCAGTTATTTTCCTATGATGCTGGAAGTACTGGGCCTAGCTTGCTTCTATGAAGTACTATAAACAATTTTGGAATATTGCTCCACATACTTACATGGCAGGACTGCTTTATCAGTTGTACTGCAGCACAGCTGAGTTTCTTGCCACTCCTATCAACTTTATTCACAGAATGTGGGTTAGGCTGGTAGTATCAGCCAGTAGCTGGGCTGATGAATTATTGGATCCTTGTCATATACCATACTAAACTCTTGAAGTGGCTATACATTTTGACAATGTCTATATTTGGACCCATTGTTTAGGAGTCTGTTTTTTTTAATTTGGAATGTTGAAAATCGGCATCTTTTGGTGCATGTTACCTCTGATGTACCATTCCCAGTCAGTTTGGAATTGATGTAACATTTTCTAATGTCTCTATTCCCAACTTCCTATCTGATCATCAATACTTTCTCTCATTCGATGAAACAACCACTCCACTTCTGATTTCCGGTGAACAGTGCTTTGCTACTAAAACACAGCTTTTAAGTAAACCATGATTTTAGCAAATATTATTTTTCCTGTAAATGAAGGAATAAAACCATGGTTTGAAGTAGTTTAATTCAATTTTTTGGTGTCCAAGATGAAGTTCAGCTATTTCAATTGCAAAAGCAAGCTGTGGTTCACTCAAATGGAGGTCAAGGTAAAATTTGATGCAAGAAAGTGGAGCACACAAATTGTAGCATACTCATGATTTCTAAAAGGATTTGGTTTGGAGAGTTGGACACATTATGTTTGAAAGGCCTGTTATGCCACAGAGAAAAATGTTTAAACAATTAAAACCCTTTTCATGGATTGGTTGAAGACTGTATCACTTTAGAGAAAAATAATGGTTTTCATATTTACATGAAGAATCTATATACATTTCAGACAAGGAAATCAGAACCATTAGTATTTCTTGCAGAAAGGATAGGGTGAAGTGAATATTTAATATTATGAATCTTCATAACAGAGGCTAGATGACCGTCAGATGGGGATGCTTTGATTGTACTTTTCTTGCATGGCAGGGAGCTGGACTGGATTGCCCTTGTCGTTTCTTCCAACTCTATAATTTATAAATGATAAAGCATGGTGAACTGACTAAGTTGATTAGTCGGTGAGACTATGAAAGGATAACAGAGATGACTGAACACACTTTTGTATAAGACATTGCAATGACCATGGTGTTTTTAGATATACATAAAATCAAACTGGAACACACAACACAAAACCAATAACATTTAAGAAAATAATTGTAAGTATCTAACCACACAATGGATAATTGGATATACAACAGAATCACTTACTTGATCTCTTCCTGATTTATGTGATGTCATATGGCGTTCAAGTTGCGTTCTGTATGCAAATGTGTAACTGCATAAAGAACAACTGAAGTTATCTTCATTTTTTTCATGGCGATATTTGATATGTTCCTTTAGAGAGGTAAAGCGTTTGTACCCTCTATCACAGTAAGGGCATGTAAGCAGCTGGGAAAATGCATCTGGCGTGCCTGAATAAAAATGAAAAAACATTTTTCCTTTGGAATTAATTAAAGAACAGGGTAGAAACTAATGTATCATAACATTCTAGATGTGACTCTCAGATGGGTGTCGGACTTATGCAAGGTGTCAAAAAGTTCTAAATTCTTAGGATAATATTTGGTGAAATCATCCAACTGGAATGTAAGGAAATACTTGTCCATATTTCTGCACTCCTACCATATAGAGAATTACAATAATCAATACTTCCATGAAGATGACAGCCAAGATTTTCACTATGGTACTCCAGAACATAGTTTGCTAGCTAGGCTCATAAATTAGTTACTTCCTTCCAAGGTACCAATGATGAAAAAGTGCAAGTGTATGATAAAATGAGGAAAAATGATGTGCCTAATGGGCTTAAAGTTCACATAGTATTGCAATCATAAAAATCTTTTATAGAACGATGTACTGGTAGTATACGATCCCAGAAAAGTTGATATTATTATTACTATGTTTTTTATCCTGCTTTATACCCCATACAAAGGATACTCAAAGTGGCTTACATTAAAAGTTGTCAAAAATGTATAATCGAGCTTTGAATATTTGTTCGAAATGTGAACAGCAACGTGCTGGACTTGTGTGTGAGAAAAAACCTCTGGGTTCAAATACATACTTGGATTCAGAGGATATTAAAGGCTAGTATACAGCTAAAACATGAACCGTTTCTTTCGTAATTTCATAATTTATAGACCAACAGACCATGGAAGATCTCTTCAATATGCAGTTACGGTGGCAAGATGTATGGATTCCTTATGAATTTATGAAAAATTCTAAATAGGACATCCTAAGGATAAATAAAAGTTCTGAGCACCAAGGGGATCTTTTCTGCACTTACAGTATCATGGGCTAGGCCCAGGATCTGCCTTCCATGAAGACACATTCCATAAACCTCTACCTCCCATGAATCCATAGGATCATGGAAGCTGCCTTTATCCAGTCTTTCTCCGACTTACCCCATTCATCATGGTTACACATACTTTTTGTACCATTTTCAGAAAGCCAGGGCAGCTACTACGGGGAGGATAGGGCACAGACATAGCTTCTGCTAGTCTAGGTACCAATATCTCAATCTGGTTCAGTTCTTATATGCTTCTACTGTTATAGATGTACTATTTAAAATTTAAGTTTCCAAATAACCTTCATAGAATCAGAAATTGGCAGTATTTACCATTTTCATCTTGGCCACTGGCTTCTGGCGTGCCTTGTCTTTGATCGTCTTCAGGTGCTTCAGGGTAGATAACCGCTGTATCTTCTTGCTGCAGAAATTCTTCAACATTAGGGTCATGATTTTGTTCATTTTCTGCATCAGAATCACATTCATCTTCTTTAGCTAGGAGGAGCCACATGTAAAGCATTAACAGATGTAATAGCAAACCAATATTTAGTAACGAATATTAATTTCTAAAGAGAGTTCATTGCCTTTTATGATACCAGAGAAAAATCTAAAAAACTGCATTCTGGTAGAATACTTTCCTTTTTTGTGTATTAAATTTCTTATTTTTCTTCTAACACTTTGGATTCTGCATAATCAGTGTGTATATTCTTAAGATATACGCAAGAGCTCAAAGGATACATCAAGACAATAGGAGATCACATATATGATGGAAGAGTACATTATTCAGCCAAGAATTATGATATAGAGCTAGTTTAAAACTTTATGAAATGATTCATTATTTTTCATATGAATACCTTAAAAGAAAAGGACTAAATAAACCTGTCCTGTTAAAGGGTGGCTGATTATGCAAGCTAATTTTATGAACACTGTTGAGCGTAAAATGTAGTATTATGACATTATAGCTAATATTACCTCAGCTACTCAATACTCTGTTGTTATCTGCAGCAGACCAGACATAAATTGTTCATCTAGTGCACTTGCTCCTTGAACCAAAAAAGCAGCTAAGAGACTGCAGTTATAGCAATGAGGAGAAGGGATTGCATTGCATAATTTATTAGCAACGCCTCAAAACTGCTCTAATGGGAGCGTAAGCTGAGCATCCTCAATAGCAGTATTTCTGCAGCTTAAGCCTCAAGTATAGTGTGTATAGCCACACCGCTGGATAGCAAGACAGATGAAAGGAGATCAAAAGGAAGAATTTCTTCCTTTCTGAAGGAACTTCCTTCTCAAGTAATGATGCAAAACTCAAAGATATGCTGGTATCACAAACAGAAATGAAGGAATTTGGAGGAAAATACCTGCACATGCAGATTCATCAACTTGAGCTTCAGGCCCCAGGATTTCTTTTGCCTCTTTACTACCTAAAATGAAACAGAAGATTTGCAAAATTCAGAAACTCTTTCACTTGAAACATTTTAGACTCATGAAGTCAAAAGTACTCCCCAAGAGGCAGAAACACTGTGGATGCCCATGGTCATCATGTGAGCAGAAGTTTTCGGTCATCCAGCTTTTAGAAACACAAGATTTTGCTATTTTAATGGAAATCAAGCAACAAGAATTGTGGTTGCCATTAACCCCATGGCCTTGGCTCATTAACTAGACTATTGCATAAGGCAAGAGCAAAGCACTGCTTAGCATTCCATGTTAAATCCTACTGGAAAGAGACCCTCAGGCTATTCATTTATTTCTCACATTTATATCCCGCCCTTCTCACCCGAAGGGACTCAGGGCGGCTTACAGCAATTAGATGCCCATATAAAATCAATATCAAACAATGCATAAACAGTTAAAAACTATTAAAATACAATATAAATTACAATATATAAATTTCAAACATAAAATCAGATCCGTTCATCCTAGAGAAACCTCATGCTTTGTGAACACTTTTATAGAGCCAACCACCTGTATTATTTGAAGACAGGAGAAAGAGATTAGTAGAATAGTTCTTCTGCATATTAATTATAAGATGTTCTACACTTTGTCATGAATAACATATATGCTGTTTATACACATTTTGCTCATATTAGGAAAAACAGATACGGTGTAAGGAAATTTTCAGATTACTAAATGTATGTATTTATTGCAATAAGAAAAATGGTGTATGATTTCTAATAATCTTAAAACCAAGAAGCTAAAAGAAAATGTGGAAAACACTGAATGAAGGACAGGACTCAAATATAATAAGTATGCAATATACATGCTAATCAATTTAATAACCATAATTAACATTTTTGTAAAATAGAATTACCAAAATTGAATTCTAAGAAATGCTAGAAGTAATCTGAAAAACTATTGCAGTTTTTATGTTGAATACCAACCCTCCACTGACTATAGATACATATACTCCACCTCTCAATAATAAGTATTGTTTATTCATGTTATATGTCATCCTATAATAAAAAAAACAAAAACAAAAAAGTTTTCAGGGTAGCAGAAATCTGGAATCTTCTAAATCACAAGTACATAGACATGGAGAATGGAATAATATGTGAAATGCCACACACTAATCCAATATCCTTACTGTTGTATATATTTTTAAAACTGCTTATTTGACCACCAAAGGCAGAAAAAAGCATACCAGAAAGAGCAGGGATGACTATGGAAAAGGACTTGGAACTGATGCTGATGCCATTTGCATGACAACTCCTAAAAATTCACAGCATACCTCTGTAAATAGCCTTGGCGTTAAACATATGACTGGAAATTAAATTAAGTTTAAGCACAAACCTGAACATGACACTAGAGAATGTGAAACTACTCCTGGGCAACATCCACATTTCAGAAATTCTACTTTCTTACCTGGAAAATGACCTAGCTACTAGATGAGCACTTTTATTAAAAGAGCCATTATTTAAGGTCATATTATTCAAACAAGATCCAACTTCCCCACTGAAAGTTGGCCTGAGATATATACAGTATAAATATATATGTCTCAAATACATAGATAATGCCCTCTCATATCACTGTCCTGCAGGGAATTGCAAATATGTATTTTAAAGTGGAAATAAATGTCCCTCCACACTAGAGTTCTAATATGCAATCTCTCTGCCTCATTCATGGGATTTTACATTGCGAGTAGATGACACCAGTAAACCATTCAGCTTGTTCCCCACAGCTACTCCCACCTTTTTTTCAACCACAAATAATCTGAAGGGGGTGGGTGGAGTCGAGATATAAATTGAAATAATCATGTTGATGGCAATTTAAACTAGGTACAGTTACTCCTGAGTAAACAAAGTAGATATGTTCCTGAGCATTACTTCTTGAACAGAAAATTGGGTATCAGAGGTAGACATAACATGGAAAGAGTAAGTATCAATTCCTACATCACAAAAAAGATGAACAATTCCACATGTTTCAGCAAATGTTTTAATTTAAAACTAACATGACCACGTGAAATGAAACAACAAGCTTTGAAAAAGTAAACAAAATAGTTTGAACCTTCAAGTGTGTTTTTACCTTTTGTATCTTTTCTCCCCAAATAATTTTATACTGTTTTTAGTTGTATTGTTTTCAACTAATTTTATCTGTGAACCAGTTTCGGTCCCACTTCTGGAGAAAGTCAGTGTATGAATAAAGGACATCATTATTATTATTATTATTATTATTATTATTATTATTATTATTATTATTATTATTATTTATATCCTGCCTTTCTTCCCATGGGGATTCATGGCAGCTAACATCTATCAACACCAAACAGTTTAAAAACAGCAATACAAAAGTTAAAAAACACATACTATATATACTCGAGTATAAGCCAAGTTTTTCAGACTCTCTCGGCTTATACTCAAGTGAAGGTCATGGCCAACTTATATTCGGATTGGCTTACACTTGAGTATATAGGTAATCAGAGTTGGACGGTCTTATCTTATTAAAGACTTATTATTATCTTAAATGAGTTTTATATAAATATTAAAAAACATTTAACCTACCGATGCCTCAATTAATGCAATTTTATTGGTATCTATTTTTTATTTTTGAAATTTATCAGTAGCTGCTCCATTTTCCACGTTCGTCTTATACTCGAGTCCTGGGAATTTACAGAAATCTGAACAAGACTTTCTTCCTTCTCCTCCTGAGGTATGGGATGCATAGGTTCCAGATGTGTAGCCTTTTCCATTTTGTTGTCACAAAGCAGTCAAACTACAGAACATGCCTAGTGAGACCTGTTTTGTTATTGCTGGAGTGAAGCTGTCCAGCCTATTTTTCACACTGAGCAGCCAATCAATTCACAGAGACATAGGAGCACCTCATCAAGTCCGCATTTTGTTCAAACTCACTAAATTTGGACTTGAAAAACCTCTAAGCAAATTAGACTAAATTCAAATAAATAAATAAACCCAGACTTTTCCCCACTGTGCAGTTCACAACTCAAAAGTATGAACTTTAAGAAATAGTGTGCATAAAACTTGCATGTGAAATAATAAATAACTTATACCAAGGAGAAATGATTGCAAAAGTGTGCATAGTAGGTAAAGTATTTTTTCTTTTGGCGGCCGGGGGGGTGGGGGGTGGGTGGGGAGGTACCTCAGTTAATGCATCTGATGGTAAAGCTCCTTTTCACAAAGTCTTTGGTCCCGCCACACTAACCAGACCATTTCACATGTTCATGCTTTTAACTTCGTTTTGTACAAAAGGTTTACTGAAACTGTTTGAACATCTCTTATTTTGGTGTGGATAAACTTATCTCTTTTATTTCCATTTTATCTCTGCCTCTTCTACGAAATGCACAAAAACATGTCTACTTTGTTAAATGATGTCTACTTATATTTGAAAAATGTTCAGAAAATAATCAAATTATTTGGATGAATTTGTCATGTTCACAAACTGATGCAAACACAGATCAAAATGAACTATTGAAGAGGGAAATGCGAATGTGGCAAACCCAAAATTTGTTCATTTCACCATCTATAGCAGCAATCTTGTACTTTGTCACTTGAAGTGCCTCCTGTCCCCTTCTCACTTATCTACAAAATGCATTTTGTGTAGTTTTTCACAGTGCAGTATGTCTCAAATTCTTGACCTGGGGAACTTATAGTTTACCTGTTCTACCCTGTTTCCCCTAAAATAAGACATCCCCAGAAAAAAAGACCCAGTAGAGGTTTTGCTGAATTGCTAAATATAAGGCCTCCCCGAAAGTAAGACCTAGCAAAGTTTTTGTTTGGAAGCATGCCCAACGAACAGAACACCAGAGCATGCAGGATTGGTAAATGTACGTACCATAGAGTGTTGTACATGGAAATAATGGCAGTAACAAGAAATTCTTGATAGGATTCACAGTTTGTCTGGTTATGCTGGTTTGTGATGACAACTACTGTACAGTATATAATAAATGTTCATTTTTTTGTTCAACAACAAATGTGAATTCTTCTTCATGGAAAAGTAAGACATCCCCTGAAAATAAGACCTAACGCATCTTTGGGAGCAAAAATTAATATAAGATACTGTCTTATTTTCGGGGAAACATGGTATGTGATGGTAACATCTCTCATGCAGTGTTAATTTTCTTCACAAGTTACATGGGGTGGATGTAGGAAGTGTTGTTTGAACTAGGGTGTTAAATGACTAGTCTTCAATTTATTGTATTAATCATCACGACACTTTCCTTTCTTTCATTTTTAATATAGAATGAAACAATCTTTTCAGTGCAATAAAATGTTATAAAATTAGGTATAATATAAGGTGAAGGCACATATCTTGACACATACCGTCATCTTCCCAGCAACTGTTTGCACTTTCACTGCATTCTGGTAATACTGTAGGGTCTTTTGGCAAGTCATCGTCTGGCACGCTGTTATCACAATCTGCTGCATCTGTTATACTTTCCTCTTCAACAATGTGCAATTTGTCTTCATCATCTGAATCTGAATTTGTTTCTACGATGTTGTTGTAATTGGTAACTGGAAAGACACAAGGAAGAAAGATAAATTTATCTATGCTGTTCAGTAGTGGTTAACTTCTAGTAAGAGTACCAAATACTAAATCTAGACATTTGGTAATACAGTATGTTAAAGTTATTAATGGAAGAAGAAAAGCCTTCAAGTTATTCTCAGTTTAACTACTTCCTTAAACACTTTCTGTTCCAAGGGTGTATTGAAATGCACTGAAAACAAAATCTGCGGCCACTTATATTTTTTCAGAACAGCTAAACATTATAGGAACAGCTGGTAAAATCTGACTAATCCCAATTCTGGAATTATCTCTCATTAGAGTTCCATGTTTTCTCTTTCTTTCCAGGAACTAGGTGAGTAGCGATACTCACTTTTCTTTACTACATTCCTCACAAGACATTATCCCTGCAATCTTGTTCCATAAAACTACAGGAAAAGATGCTTATTTGTTATTCCAATCTGACAACTCTGTCCATAGAAGCTCAAATGGAGAAAAAAACAATTATTATTATTATTATTATTATTATTATTATTATTATTATTATTACTACTACTACTGTATTATTACTATTTATACCCCGTTTTATCTCCCCAAAGGGGACTTAACCTTCGATTAGAAGAACTACTTGCTGAATACAATTCACAATCGCCCAAACTGTGGAACCTGAAATCAAAATTAATATGCCGGTTGATTTGCCTAGATAGATTATAATATTTGCTTACAAGTACATGCACAAGTAAGAGTGCTAATAAGTGCATGGAGACAGCCTGCGGAAAAGACCCGCTTCAATTCTAGGCATGCTAATATTGCTAGGGAGGTAAAGTTTTTCCCCTGACATTAAATCTAGTCGTGTCCGATTCTGGGGGATGGTGCTCATCTCCATTTCTAAGTCAAAGAACTGATGTTTTCCACAGACACCTCCAACGTCATATGGCTGGCATGACTGCATGGAGCACTGTTACCTTCCCGCTGGAGTGGTACCTATTGATCTACTCACATTTGCATGTTTCGAACTGCTACTCTGTTTCCCCGAAAATAAGACATCCCTGAAAAATAAAACCTAGTAGAAGTTTTGCTGAATTGCTAAATATAAGGCCTCTTTCGAAAGTAAGACCTAGCAAAGTTTTTGTTTGGAAGCATGCCCAGCGCCTGCCAAACAGAACACCAGAGCATGCAGGATTGGTAAACGTACATACCAGTTGTACATGGAAATAATGGTAGTAACAAGAAATTCTTGATAGGATTCAGTTTGTCTGGTTATGCTGGTTTGTGATGACAACTACTGTACAGTATATAAAAAATGTTCATTTTTTGTTCAACAATAAATGTGAATTCTTCTTCATGGAAAAATAAGACATACCCTGAAAATAAGACCTAGCACATCTTTGGGAGCAAAAATTAATATAAGACACTGTCTTATTTTCGGGGAAACACGGTAGGTTGGAAAGCTGGGGCTAACAGCGGGAGCTCACCCTGCTCCCCAGATTCGAACTACCGACTTTTCGGTCAGCAAGTTCAGCAGCTTAAACCGCTGTGCTACTGAGGGTTCCTACCTAATATTGCCAATCTATTTTAAAAAACAGTATTACACAAAAAGACTGATAGCAGCTCCTATAAACTATATACCTACTAGCTGTGCCCGGCCACGCGTTGCTGTGGCGAAGTCTGGTGGTATGGGAAATAAAGTATTGAGGAATTGGTGGTAGTTAAGGTCAAGGGTAAAGGTTTTCCCCAGACATTAAGTCCAGTTGTGTCTGACTCTGGAGGTTGGTGCTCATCTCCATTTCTAAGCCGAAGAGCCGGCGTTGTCCGTAGACTCCTCCAAGGTCATGTGGGATGACTACATGGAGCGGCGTTACCTTCCCGCCGGAGCAGTACCTATTGATGCACTCACATTTGCATGTTTTCGAACTTCTGGGTTGTCAGAAGCTGGAGCTAACAGTGGGGGCTCTCTCCGCTCCCCCAATTCAAACCTGTGGCCTTTCAGTCCAGAAGTTCAGCAGCTCAGCGCTTTAACACGCTGCGCCATCAGGGGATATTATTTCCTAAAGGTTGTGAATATACAATATTTCTGATTGGTTTTTTTTGTTTGTTGGAGGCAAGTATGAATGCTGCAATTAGGAAAAATGATTAGGATGTAATGGCCTTGCAGCTTTAAAGCCTGGCTGTTTCCTCCCTGAGTGAATTTTTTGTTGGGAGGTGTTAGCTGGCCCTGATTGTTTCCTGTCTGGAATTCCCTTGTTTTCAGAGTGGTGTTGTTTGCGATATTTTATGTGCTTCTACTGTCTGTGGCCCTGAGAAAACAGAGGATTTTCCAGACTTTGATGATGGGAATACTTTGTTGGGAGATGTTAGCTGGCCCTGATTGTTTCCTGTCTGGAATACCCTTGTTTTCAGAGTGATGTTGTTTGCGATATTTTATGTGCTTCTACTGTCTGTGGCCCTGAGAAAACAGGATTTGCCAGACTTTGATGATGGGAATACTTTGTTGGGAGGTGTTAGCTGGCCCTGATTGTTTCCTGTGTGGAATTCCCGTTTATTTACTGTCCTAGTTTTAGAGATTATATTGTTCTGCATTATTCTATCCCAGTAATTATTTCATATTAAAGAAGAATCTTACTTATCCAACATTCGCTTATACAATGTTCTGGATTATCCAACTCAGTCTGCCTTTTCATAATCAATGTTTTTGTAGTCAGTATTTTAAATTCATTGTGATATTTTAGTGGTAAATTTGTAAATACAGTACAGTAGAGTCTCACTTATCCAACATAAACGGGCCGGCAGAACGTTGGATAAGCGAATATGTTGGATAATGAGGAATTAAGGATAACCCTATTAAACATCAAATTAAGTTATGATTTTACAAATTAAGCACCAAAACATTATGTTAGACAACAAATTTGTCAGAAAAAGTAGTTCAATACACAGTAATGCTATATAGCAATTACTTTATTTATGAATTTAGCACCAAAATATCACGATATATTGAAATCATCGACTACAAAAATGCGGTGGATAATCCAGAACACTGGATAAGCGAGTGTTGGATAAGTGAGACTCTACTGTAAATACTACATAGCATTACTGCGCATGGAACTACTTTTTCTGTCAAATTTGTTGTATAATATGATGTTTTGGTGCTTAATTTGTATAACGATTACCTAATTTGATGTTTAATTGGCTTTTCCTGAATCCCTTCTTATTATCCAACATATTCACTTATCCTGCCAGCCTGTTTATGTTGGATAAGTGAGACTCTACTGTATATTTCTAATCTTATATTATCTGCTCAGAACTGGATTATCTGAGGCCCCTTCTTCACAGCTGTATAAAATGCACACTGAAGTGGATTATATGGTAGTGCGGAGTCAAGATAATCCAGTGCAAAGCAGTTAATATAAGATTATAAATGGGTTATATAGCTGTGTGGAAGGGCCTTGAGTCTACACTGCCATATAATCCAGTGCAAATCTGATAATCTGTGGAAGAAGTCTAAGTGAGGCCTAAATCTGCCTGTCCCCTAACTGAAACCTGGCTGTCCCTTGGTTGCTAGGCAACCAAGTGGGCAGAGATTAGCCCTCTAAACTGGCAGCAATTGGATAAAAAAAATTATTGCTCTCCCTCTAATTAGGACTTTATTTTTCTTTTCTTTTTGTTGTATCAACCTTGAGGCGTGGATGATGGGTTGTGTTGTCAAATTTTGAGGTTGGGGGGCCTGTACATTTGTTGTTTTGTGAATTGCCGTGATGCCATCACTCTTTTATATATATAGATAACATCATCCTACACATTACAAAGAAGAAATGTAGACTTCTACAATTGGTTGTGTGGTGACCATTTTCCTTGTACCAGGATAGCATTAGGCATATAAGTCTTTAAAAGTATGTATATAGCACATAGGAATAATGTCCTATATGGTGGATATAGGAGTACTTCTATAGAGATATGGGAAATATAGAAAGCAGAAAGGCTTTCCAAAAGGGCTAAAGAAACAGCCACACTCTCTATTTTGCATTGATTGTGCTTGTACTACAAACTAACTATATGATGAGTAGGTGAAATAATTTTAGAAATGAAGGGTTGTATACTGTTTCCACTCACACTGCAGCTTAGAAGTCACAGGGCAGGGCCCTTTTAAAATTTGTAAAGAATCAGGTTACCCATCAATTTAAAATACAAACATCATTCAATTATTCTGAGCTCATTTATGACAACAACTTCTAAATGGCAATATCACCTGTATTCTAATATTCAAGTCTATGTAAACAGACTCGTGTAGATAAAACAAAATATGTTAACTGTGTACCAGAATGTCAGCCAAACTATTATTTGTCATATTATCTGTCAGCCCTATGAGCACTAATGCCAACACCAGTGATAAACAATATGGCAACGTAACATGTTAAAAGTCTTCCCCATTCAACATTAACGTTAACGAATTAGATTTCCAAGTTAAGTAACAGATAATGAAATGTGTTAAGCCTCTTCTCTTGAAGTTCCCATCTCTGCAAAAGCCAAATGCTCAATTGACTCCATGCACACTGATTATTTGAATAGTTTTAGAAAAAAAATAACAAACAAAAATGTGCTCAAAATATTAGTTAAGCTAAACCAGGGGCTACTTGTTTTCAGCATCTTCAGTTACAGCTTAGGTAATACACACACGCACACACGCACACACAAATATAGTGCAGTATTTTGTAGTGTGTTCCTATTTGCCTGGTAAACTCTGAGAGCCCATCTTTATGTAGTCCAAAGGACATTACAGGCAGTCCCCTAGTTACGAACATGATAAGTTCTGTAGGTTTGTTCATAAGTTGAATTTGTATGTAAGTTGGAACAGGTATTTTCCAGTCAAAAATATATGTGTTTTAGCTTTGGATCATAGAGTGATGGGTTAACACTCCTGTGGCATTTGTTTACCTGTCCTGTGTCTCTGCTCAGAAGATTTCACCTCTGTCCCTGTGATAATTTGATTTTGTAAACTTTGGCTTGTTATGGAAACAAGGATTGGTGCTACAGCTTCAGTGGAGACACCTTTTCCCCATGATAACTATTTCATGAGCGAATTTCCTTTCTGAGGGGTAGATTTCTCTCTGAGGGGTAGAAGACATAGGTTCGCAGTTCGGGGGTTATCCTGGACTCAACCTTGAACCTGGCGGCCCGGGTGTCAGCGGTAGCTAGGAGGGCCTTTGCACAATTAAAGCCTGTGAGCCAACTGCACCCATTCCTTGAGAAGCCAGATCTGGCCATGGTCGTACATGCCTTAGTTACATCCTGTCTGGATTACTGTAACGAGCTCTACGTGGGGCTACCTCTGAAGAATGTTTAGAAACTTCAGCTGGTCCAAAGAGCTGCAACCAGATTGCTCAGTGGGGCTGGCTACAGGGAGCAGACAACCTCCCTCTTGCAGCAGCATCACTAGCTGCCAGTCTGTTACTGGGCAGAATTCAAAGTGCTGGTTATGACCCTAGACTAGGCATGGGCAAACTAAGGCCCGGGGGCCGGATGCGCCCCCCTGTGCACTTACCTCAGGCCCTCCCCATTTTTCCTGTCCTCTCGGCATAAGGACACAGTGACCCGCTGCATCCTTATGCAGAAAGGATTGGGGAGGAAGGCACGCAGCAGCTGAGAGCCCTCTGGAGCACTCTGAGCTACCACATGTCTTGCCCTCCTGGCACAAGGATGGTGCGAGCGGCCCCGTCCTTATGCCAAGAGGACCTTCTCTTGGTCCCACCTCAATCTCAAGCACGGTTGGTGGGAACGAGAGAGCAGGCCTTCTCGGTGGCTGCCCCTCGACTCTGGAACTCCCTGCTCAGGGAAGTCGGAATGGCCCCCCACCCTGCTGTCCTTCTGGCAGCAGGCTAAGGCCTTTTTATTTAAACAGGCATTTAAAGATTAAGGTGGTTAATATCAAGCCAGGTTTTTTTCATCCTCTGTAAATTGTGTATTTAAAAGTATGGAAATAATAAAGACGTTTACATGTATTTTAGAGTTAGGCATTCTAAAATAATAATAGAAATATGTTTTTCGAGTTTAAAAGAAAACTGAAATAAAAAGTTCCATATTTATATCAAATTTAAATGGAATCACTAATGCCATGCAGGTGAACAACATACATTTGCATTAATACAAAGTCCACATATCAAAATAGTTTCAAAAAGTGTCTCTAGAGGGTCAAATATTTTATTCATACAGAGTGCAGATTTATATGTTAGATCTTGTTGTCATTCAAATTACAACAAACTTTAACACATGAATTACACAGTCTGAAGTGGTGGCTTACTCACGTGTGCAGTATTACTCCTTTGCTAAAGCCGTGTTCTATCTCACCCAATGCTGTCTGTCTGTGGCTATTGCCATTGTCACCTCCTTGGCTATCAAGAGTGGGGAAGAGTGATCCTCCACTTGCATATTTCCTCCCTACTTTGAAGACCAGAAGGAAAGGAACTTAGTCTTTCCTGGTAAACTATAAAAGAAGCACTGATCCCCATTGGTTTTTCTACCATGGCGAGGAAGAGAACAAGAGTTGCTGTATTTTTGAGCAGTCATTGTAGAATATCAGAAGCGGTGCTACAGTGGTCAGATATACCGCACCCATTTGTGTATAATGAAACCAGCATTTTTTTGGGGGGGGGGTGTCAATTTTTTGCTTCCCTCTCATACAAGGAAAATCATTGGCTCAGAGCAACATGAAAGACTTTACAAGACAGTTAATATGCAAGGATAAAAGAAAGTACTGTAGTACCAAATCAAGTAATTAATTGCTTTCTGGTTATTTTTCTATTACAGTTCCTCTTTATTGATGGGAAACTTAATTAACTTAAAATTGTATTTTGGTTAGGACAAAAGAGCCAAATAACCAGTGTTTCAGGGTAAAAGAACTGCAGTATAGATATATAATCAGACATTCCAAATCAAGTATATTTCAAGGGCAAATTTCACATTTACTTACTAATCTGTAGATTAAGGCAAAATTAGAATAAGTACCATCACATTATCATTAGACCCATAAATGAAAACTGACACTGAAATATTCATGTTAATATAAAATAAAATTCACTAACCCCAAACTCAACCCCCTTCCAGGAATACATAAACTTACTATGCACATGTCACAATGCAGATATCACCTCAGAATAAATGAGGTAAGATTGAGCAGCATAACTGTTCTAACAGCAGTCTAGCAAACAAGGAGCTGTCAACGTCCAATAACCTATTATTCACACCTCTTTAATCACTGCCACAGAGTCAATTATAAATAGCCTCATACATTTTTAAATAAGGTCATTCTGAAATGAAAAAAGAAGTAAATATTTCAGAACATAACCAGTTCAAGTTAAAAAATATAGAAGACTGAACATTTTCAACACAATTAGTTTAAAGAGAGAGCAAAATCTTATTAGCCAATGATTGAGTTAAGGATTTATCAGTACAAACTGGTCAAATCATCCTGAAATGCACAAGCATTGTCACATTTTCTATAATTAAAGATTTATCCAGGTAGTGTGTCAAATCCAGATTTGGTCATGCATACAGTAGACCCATTTAAATCAATGGAACTTATGTCATAGCTAAATTAAGTCAAATCTGTTTCAATGGCTCTGTACTACACTACTAGGTCTGGGTCCTAATGAATGTATATAGTGGACAATGCTGAAGTACAAGTGTTTCAAGTAGAAATCTTGGTTATTAATCAAGAAGAACATCTACTTGAGATAGCTCATACAGCATATGAATCCAATGTTTCTCAGTTGATGTGAGCAAAATTGCTCACTGTTAACTAGGAAGAGAGAATACTTGTGAAAAACTTACAGAAAACAGCTGATCTTTCCTTTAACACTTATATGCCTTACTGTGCTCGTAATACATATATCTCTCCTCCACAGCAAAAGTAATATACAGAATAAATCAACTGGGAAATATATCTTTTGTGTATACTACCTTAACCGAGTATTGTATATTTAACATGCTTCATGATTCATACATTGAACAGATCATGCTATCATTAGTGGTCTGAGTTTACAGTGCTATGCAAGTGAACAGGTTTTGTAATATTAGGAAGATCCATAGATAAGTACATAGATATTGAAGGAAATTTTAAATTAAGATTAAATATAAACCAAACAAATGTTAATGGAAAAATATCTGAGCAGTTTCACTACATAACATTATCTCACACTTAAGGTAGAAGTTTTATGGTAGATGTCAGCCACGGATGCAGGTGAAATATCAGGAGAAAATATTGCTAGAACATACAGCCTGGAAACCACACAACACTCCACTAACAATAATATTATTAATGTCAAATGACACACTGTCTGATTAAGGCACTCAATAATCTTGCAATAGGCACTAAGAAGGCCCTCTCCCATGTTCTCACGAAACACTCACACAGGATGGTGGTGACATAGAGAAAAAGACCTGTCCTGCACATCTCTGGGCTGGCTCATATGGGGAGATTATGCCATATAGCGTTGAAATATAACCCACCCCCTCCACACACACACATAAAAAAAGAAAAATCAGTAGTCAGAGCTGTTATAGGAGGAGAGTTGTGTACTTTCTGCAACTAGCCCGTCAACAGTCAGATGTCAGCATCCTGAACTAGCTACAGGTTCTGGTCTTTACAGGCAGGCTATATAAATGGTGTTTCCATTAAGTACCTTCAGAAACTGTATGATAAGATATCTACAGAAATACACACAAATGGGGCACTAGTTTTAATTTGCGAAAGGGCTTCCTGGCTACCACCAAAACCTGGAAATCCAGGCTCAGAGATGAGCCCAAGATACTTGAAACTGAGGCCCCTTCTACACTGCCATATAAAATCCAGATCATCTGATTTGAACTGGATTTTGTGACAGTATAGATTCATATAACTCAGTTCAAAGTAGATAATGTGGATTATCTGTTTTGATAATCTGGATGAAACAGCAGTGTAGAAAGGGGCCTCAGACATTCTCGCTCATGCTTTTTTGTATCCTGCCTCCTTGATGCACTTGTGAAGAGTTCCTATTTTCCATGTGAGAAGGGAAGATCTCTGGACTGGATAAGGGATAGGTCCTTTGGTGGAATCCAGCCCTTGTGTTAGCTTGGGATGCTCAGAAAATGGAGGGTACTGATGGCAATTACGCAGGAACTACTCATGGTAAGGATGTCCTCTTCAATTCAATCTCACATACAAAACAAAACAAGAACCAGACCAAACCAGTATCACTACCTACAACACACACAAAAATCCAGTGGATGCAAATACAGATTAAAAGAAACTGATGAGACAAATGGTGATTTAAGTCCTCATTTTTATTTTTATTTTCTTCCTTAAAAACAGGCTATGTCACCATTTTTAGAGTTTGTATGTATATTGTAAGCCAATGGTTCTCAACCTGGGGTCCCCAGATGATTTTGGTCTACAACTCCCAGAAATCCCAGCCAGTTTACCAGCTGTTAGTATTTCTGGGAGTTGAAGGCCAAAAACATCTAGAGACCCTAGGTTGAGAACCATTGTTGTAACCAATGTTTTATTTTGTATAGAAATTCCAATTTGATTCTGTTAAATTTAGCTTCACAATACATGTAAGAACACTTTTAAGAAGAGTCGGGTCTTTAGCTTGACAATGAAACTCTAAATAACCAAATTCTGGAGGATTTGTTCTAAAGCATATTTGGAAAGGTTTGCAGTATAGACATGTCTAAACCCACTCTTTGGTCTTTGCAAAAAGAAATCCATGCAAAGAACTATTAGACAGGCAAATACATCAAACAGTTCAGTTCTGGATAAAAAATACATTCCCTTTAATAAAATATACTATCCAGGACTTGCAATCAGAAAATCAGATTTGTGAACTAGGATTCAGTTTGACTCTTGGATTATTGCAAGAATGTTTTAAAGTTGGAAGAACAGTGGAGGGCAGTATAGATATTTCTGAAAATCCCTGAAAGCATATGGAAATCTTAAGAAATATTTTTAGAAAGTACTTCCTGCTGTGCAAAACTAGCTAAGTTTAAATCACACAGTATCATTTACAGTATTAGAGAAACACAACAACTTCTACAAGCAGAAATTAGTTCATCTAAGCAAGTACATTCAAATGATTAACTTCAAAAAATTATTTCTTATATGTTATCTCTAATCCTTGGCACCCCCCTCCATAGTGAGATGAAGGTTTTTGAAAATACGTACCCTCAAAAACTTGTAAATAAGATATAAATGCCAGGAAGATCTACTGCTTTTTGAAAGTAAATTTTTGTACCAAATTCTGCCTAACAAGGTCAAGTTCTTTACAATCACAATCTTTTATGGAGTAACAGTAGACTGGTAAAAATACAGCTGCTTTGGTGGGATATATGTAGTCAGAAATCATGAGGGAGGAGTGCAGTAACTACATTATTACCAAAAAGGTTTACTTCATCAACCTGCCCTGCATGCATGTCTTTCAACATGCCACAGACCCAAGATTCAAAAAATAAATTCTGAAAAAGATATTCTGGAAGCCATCATTTGCACTCCATAAGCCATTCTTGGACTGGTCTAATAAATATTGCTGTGCAAAGCCCAGCTCAGAAACAACCACAATTCAGAGCAGCTAAGGAAAATGAAAAAGAGTCAAGAGAGAGAAAATAATGGGGTTATTCTCTTTTGTCTTGCTGGCAGTCAAATATATTTTTATCCTGTATTTAAGCTGGTTTGATACTAAAGGATGTTTAATTGATTTTGAAATTTCTTTTTATTGTTGCCATAGTTGTTTTTATGATTTAAATTTATGTTTTAATTGTAAATCTGTACTATAGCCTTAAGCACCTTGTTTTTGGTGGAAAGCAACTTCAGCATGCATACATAAAGATCTGTGGCTATGTGTAATTTAATACATTTTCCATGCAAGTTTTAATCCCATTTTAAATGTCTTTGTCAACATGAACAAGTATGAGCAGCACTAGCAGCCAGGCCATTTGGAAGTCTGGGAAAAAGGGTGTTACCACCATTATCTCAAGCATTTCCTTCTAGCTGTTTCCCAGACTTGGCTAGGAGGAGAGAAGAGGGACACAGCTGTCTATAATTTAGCCCATATACTCCAACTATCCTGATTTGATAGAGACAGTCCTTATTAGTCCTCTACAATTCCCACGTTTTCAGCTGCTTTAAAAATGTCTCAGTTGTTATCTTTTCCTCCCAGTTCCCCCTTTAATCCTTTTACATTTACTTCAGCTGGTGCAAACCGTTAAAAACGCAAAAGCAAAACTATGGCAGCCTCTCCTAGCTTGTGTATTCTTTCTCATTAATAACCCAGGTTGACTCAATCTGATGTTATTTGGCCACACATGCCCAAATTTTCATATGTGAAATGTTGGTAGGTGTGTTAGTTGAGTGAGAAGACCCCATCCCTAAAATCTCTAAATATAGTATTTAACTTAGGCTTCTATAGCTCCTTGGGAAAAAAGAAAGAAAAGCTAGCAATGAGGCTGGGTTACTTTCCAGTTTATTTTTATTTCACTTTGTACTTATGCATTATATTTAGAGTATGTAATTGTAATATGGAATTTATGCTATGCTTATGGAGTTATTTCACTTTATTACACTTGACATGCTTGTAACACTGCTTTGTCAAAAGTAATGTTGTATTTTATTAAAAATTGCTTATTGTGACCCTTTGTCCACAGTTCACTGTGGGAAAGTAGCATATTACTAACTAGATAGATAGCATGCTAAACTTTAGTAATCTAAAACAGCACCAGATGTTATTGAACTCCTTGCAGTGAAAGGAAAGAGAAGGCAATATTAAGGCAGGCAGATCTCTTTGTGTTGTTCTTCTAGCACTAAACCATGGAATTCTGTCTGAATACAGCTGATGTCTAATTCTATCAAACAGTAAAATGTATAATGACTTCCACAAACATTCTTCAATCTATCAAGAGTTATTTTCAAAATATTCTTAACATACAGATTATCCAGTCTGGAAATCGGTTAGAAATAACTTGCTCAAAGTAAAAATATATTTTTGGCAAAAAACTTTGAAATATATGATTTTTTTTTAATTTGGCCATATTGGTTATGAATGTTACTTTAATAGTTTGAGAGACATATTATCTAAAGTACATCTATAAAAGCCCAGGAGAAAAGAATTAACAGCAATATTTGTGGCTGAAAGGATATTCCCCCTACCCCCAAAAGAAATTGGACACCTTGGGAAAACACTCTGATAATACATTTTTTTCTGTAATCACTGAAATGCTTTTAAAAAGAGTTTTATTCACTCAAAATACTAGGAACAGCATAATATAAAGACGTGTAAGTATAGTAGTATAGGGATGATGAAATGAAATTTCTGTGCAATATTAGACATACATAATATTCAAATCCAAGATACATTTTCTGTACTCAACTTCACAAACATTATAAGATCTTTGTGTCTTGCAATAAATTACTGAAGAGTTCGATATTTTCAATATCGAGTCACATTTCACATTCATATATGCGGCTTGCTTTATCCTTGAGATTGTGATTGTTTTTATTAAAATAATGCAGTTTATTTTTTGAATTATGAATTTTAATGTATAATTTTTCTTCTCAAATGAAAAAAAATAAGATACTTAAATAGGACAAGTTGACAGCAGTGTAGCACTCTTTTTAGTAGGATGTATACACACAATTATCTAATAAAACTTACATATTTTGAAATATCATAAATAGGCTGAGTAATATAATTTTACCTGCTAAGTTATAAATGAAGCACTTTTGCTGCTAAAGTAGTCAACCAAGTTTGCGCAAGTGTTATATATATGTTTCAACTTCTATTTTTCTGCAAAAAAGTTTTTAATAGTTTTAAGCTTCAAAGTTTCCAGTAATTCCCACATGTGAATCATCAATGGTTGTCAACAAAACTTGAAAATGCACATAAACTGATAATTGTTCCTTCAGCATAAGAACAGCAGGTTCCTGCAACAACACTGTAACATGTCTAATCTAAGGGCAATGCACCGTGTAAACCACAAAAGTGACAAAAAGCCACCCAGAGTGCTTATCTCCGAATAAAAGAGAATAATACGAACATCCTTTTGCAAAGCTGCAATTTTTCAACCATTATGCTCAGACCAATTAATGCTTTGTGTAAGATTTTACTTATGCATAAATATGAAGTAAAAAATAAAGATTTGAGTTGAAACAGAAAACCACCCAGTTTATTTTCATTCCATAGGTTCGAAATGTTAGTTGCTCCACCAGTAATATCTAATTGTTTTAGTATTTAATACAAATAAGATAAGACATGACATATCCCTTCTTCCCAAACTGATGGAGATATTTATTTAGCACAGTGGCAAAAAACGTTGTTCATGCTGGTGTTTCATAACATTTTACCAATTTGAGATAGAGGTCAGATTCAGAATACAGACAGTTTCTAAGTTACGAAAAAATAGGTTCTGTAGGTTTGTTCTTAAGCTGATTATTTTGTAAGTCAGACAGGTGCATTTTTAAAGTGCAACTCCACCCAAAAATATATCTTTTTCAGCGCTGGATAGCATAGGGAAGGGTTAATACCCCGTGGTGTTTGTTTTGCTGTCTCTGCCCCCATTCAGAAGATTTCAACTCTTTCAGGAGTAAATTTCCCTTCCAAGGGGTAGACTTCTCTCACTTCCTGTTGTCTCACCCTTGTTCTTAACTGAGTCGTTTGTAAGTTGGATGTTTATAACTCGGAGACTGCCTGTAGTTTTCAATTTTATTTGAACTGAAATCAGAAACTTTGCAGTAATTAAGGAAGATAATTAAGCAGGGCCAATTGATAGAAGTAATGTCAAGTTTCAAGAAAAGAGTCAAATCAACATCTTAAACTTTATGAAGCACATGAAGAATTATGTACAGAGTGTCAACAGAACTATTCCCACACTGCTAGGCATTTCAATATGTGTTTCTAAGGCAAGTGCTGCCCTCTCAATGTTCAATCAACAAGTAACCTGTGCCAGAAAGTTGTATTAGTATTTGAACAGTCTTATCAACTGACTATAATTTCATCAGATATTGCCTGTTACTAGGGAAACTAAACCATGTTAATTTTGCAAATATGGTGCATCTCTATTGCATTTAACATCTTCCTATTCCAATACCCAAAAGGTTTGGAGACTGCCTTTTCTACCCACTTCAAAGAAATCTGACGTGACAGGTTTAAGTGGAAGACAAGTCTGCCATTTCACACACAGCAACTATCCTTATGGCATTCAGCCAACAAACAAGACAAATAGATTCATGGGAGCTGAACATTTCATTTTAATGCTCTAAGGCAAATTCCAGAATGTATATGAACACAAAATCTCAGTAAGTTGTACACAAAAGAATGTATTGTTCTGCTGCTGATACCATTGCATGTTAAGTTTTAATTTTTTGTAAGAGCCAGCACATCAGAGAGGACGTACCCTTACCACTCACTCAGAGCTGGTGACCAATCCCATCATCTCTTTTTGTCAAGAATTCTCGACTGAGTGCTGAAAAGACTCAGCTATAGATCTACAAGAGTTCTGAGGCAGCAGCATTGCCACCACTGGCTTCCCTGTATGATAGAGTATATCAGGGGCTGCTGAATAGCTATGTACGTCTGACCCTGCCATTTTGCCCATTCTTTGTTGTAAAATTGCTCCAGCTCAGTCTGGCTGAATAGGGAGATTTCGTCAGTCTTAATCTTGATCTGACTGAGGTCTATACTATGACTGGGCCTTCTTAAGATATCAAGTTCTTGCTTTCAAATACCAATTAAACTCCAATTCTACTTTAGCCCTTTGTTTAGGGCCACAGTCCTGCTGGATAATTCCAGATCCAAGTCCCTTGTGGACTAAAATGATTTTCCTTCAGAACTGTCCTGTTTCTGGATCCCTTCAACTTGTCCTGTTTCTCAGTTCCTGTTGAGGAAAAGTATCAACATAATGCATCATCGTGGGGATGATATTCTCAGGACAATGAGTAGTGTTCACTTTGTGCTACAGATAGCACTTTATGGCATGGCCCGAAAGTCCAATTTTGGTATCACCAGTCTACAGAACTGATTTTCTCTACATATTTACTATGCATTTTTGCAGTAGCTGAATCAACTTTGATTTGGGTTTGTTTCAGCAATGGCTTTGCCTCAATACTCTTCCACAAATTCCAGCTTTGCGGAGTATTCTTGTGATTGTTATCTGATGGATAGTTTCTTCAGCCTCAGCTGATGATTTTTTCACATCATTCAGAGTTTTCACTGTCTTTTGGGCTCCAACTACACTGTCATATAATGCAGTTTGAAATTGCATTATATGAGTCTACACTGACCATACAGTGCACTTTCAAACTGCATTATCATCAAACTTTAACAAACTTTATTTATATCCCGACCCATCTCCCCATAGGGACTCAGGGCGGCTTACAACATGAAATAATGGACAACAACATGAAATAATAAACAATAAATTAACAAAGCAAATAAACAATATAAACATTCAGTCATAAAAATATATCATCATATATGCATTTATAGAAAATAAAAATAAATAAATATGGCAGTGTAGATTGGGGCCTTGGTTGGTTCACTGACAAACACATTCCTTACCCAATCAAAGGGTCTTCCCATTTTTAACAACAGATGTAGTGGTGCTGTTGATGAACCTCTTAGCTTGGGATAGCTTTATTATAGCCCAACCCTGATTAAGGTTTTGCACTACTTCATTCCAATCTTATTTTGAGTTCCTTGTGCTTCATGATTGTTTGGCCCAGTTCTGTTCAACATCATTATTAATGACTTGGATGAAGGTTTAGAGGGAATGCTTATCAAGTTTGCAGATGACTCCAAATTAGGAGGGATAGCTAATACTTCAGAGGACAGGATCAGAATTCAAAATGACCTTAACAGATTAGAGAGCTGGCCAAAACTAACAAAATGAATTTCAACAAGGACAAATGTAAGATACTACACTTAGGCAGAGAAAATGAAATGCAAAGATACAGGATGGGTGATGCCTGGCTTGGTAACAGTCCACGCGAGAGATATTGGAGTCTTTGTGGACAACAAGTTGAACATGAGCCAACAGTATGATGCAGCAGCTCAAAAAACCAATGGGATTTCGGGCTGCATCAAAAGGAGTATAATGTCTAGATTGAGAGAAGTCATAGTGCCTTTGTATTCTACTTTGGTTAGACCTCACTTAGAATACTGTGTCCAATTCTGGGCCCACAGTTCAAAATGATATTGACAAGTTGGAAAGTGTCCACAAGAGGGCAACTAAAATAATCAAAGGTCTGGAGACCATGCCCTATGAGGAGCGTCTTAAAGAATTGGATATGTTTAGCCTACAGAAGAGAAGGTTGAGAGGAGACATGATAGCCATGTATAAATATGTGAAAGGGTGTCATAAGGAAGAATGTGCAGACTTGTTTTCTGCTGTGCTTGAAACAATGGGTTTAAATTACAGGAAAGGAGATTCCACCTGAACATAGGAAGAACTTCCTGACAGTATGAACTGTTCAACAGTAGAATTCTCTGCTTCAGAGTGTGGTGGAAGCTCCTTCCTTGGAAACTTTTGGAGGCAGGATGGCTATCTGTCAGAGATACTTTGTGCTTTTCCTGCATGGCAGGAGGTTGGACTAGATGGTCATGTCGTCTCTTCCAACTCTATTATTCTATGATTCTAGGTGGACTTTATTTCACTATTCCTGTAGCTTGACTACCCTATGTTCTCCTACAAATGGACCTTGAGCTTGTTTGGAGGTTCTAGCAGGGGAGTGCAGATATAGTATACCCGGGACCGAAGACTGGAGACTTTGGTACACTCCTTTTATACCTGGGACGTTATCCTCTTCCACCAAGCACGCAGCTTCGGGAGGGACGCACATGAAGCACTGAGGGAGGAAGGGGACACCCACCTAGCTAGCCAGATCAGCCGAATCAACCTGGCGATCAATGGGGTGACAGATGTCATAGCCAGATCACCCTCACATCACTACTCCTGTAATTTCTTGCGATAATGGGTTGTGACAATGTTCACGTAGGCACATAGCAAAGACAGTGATTTCTTATGAAATCAACAAGTGCTAGTTTGCTTTCATTTACTTTATGTTTGTGCAATAAATATAATGTACATCTTAATGGTTTTGAATATCTTATATATGCTAAGTATGTCATTGTAATCCATTTCTATTTCATGTTATAACACAATAATACATAGAAAGATCCAAGGAGAATACTTCTGTAAGGCACAACAGGGCTGAACGATGACAAAGAAGCAGACCCTAAAGGCTCTTTAACAGAAAAGAGAAAGATGTGCACTGTTTTTTTACAGCATGAACAATGACACTCCAAACAAGGGACACCAATAACATCTGGTATATGAAAATGCTTTGCAGCTACTCAGACTGTCAATTCATCTAATCAGTATACTAGCTACAAGCAGTTTATCGTATCTTGGATAGATCATTCCAACCTTGCTATAAGTGATCCTTTACATTTGAATTGCCTGAGATTGAAACTATGACTTAATGCATTCAAAGCATGTACTGCCAAGCTACAGCCATCACTCACAGCATTGCCGCAACATTATTGTTCTTTTGAGCCAGGTAACTGGAGCAGACAGGCAGAGAGGCTTCTTTGGTTCTTGCTTCAAGTAAGTTACAATGCTAATGTCAAAGTGTGTGTGTGCACATGTGTGTGTAAAAGCAGAACTGAAATATAGTTAAAAGGTATTAATCAACATGAAGCGCGTCTTTCAGCCATTTAACCATGCTTAACCTGAATTTCATTAAAATCTTTAAAGAGTGTTCCCAATTAACCTGCAGCCATTATCTACAAGAAAGGATATCAGATAAAAACTTCCAAGTTCTAAAAATAGTTGTGCTACAAAGCAGATGTACATTTCAATCAGCTGGTCTCTTAAGGCCAATTAGAAAGATACTTCTTTGCTGTTCAGCTATTTCAAAGATGATACTATCAAAATCCAGGAACAGAAGTACAAATACACTTCAAAAGAAAGGCTACTGGTGTTAGAGGAGCAGTAGCATTGTATCTATTTTAAAAAAGAGTGTTTTAAAGTATTGCACATCTCTAACCATTCAAAAGCAATGAAAGGATTCATTATACACAAGTTAATTCATTGTAGATCTCAAGAACAGCTATAAAAAGTAATTTAAATAAAAACAATGAAGTCACCATTATTACAAATATATCAAATTTGCCTTCCTCAAGGGCTGAGAGAGTGGCCAATGTTACCATGACTGAGCAGTATTTGAACTTTGGTCTCAATTGCTCAAACCACTACACTATGCTAGAGATTATCAAGAAATACCATAGATCTTCAGGCAGAACTAGGAAAAACCCTACTCTGGAGACTCTGTATCATATAAGTTGATAATATTACATCAGAAAAGCCGGACCAATGGCCCAGTACAGCAGAAGGTTCTATATTGCTGTGGTTTTTTTCTGTCCGAGATGAGTAACTAAGGATCTGGTATGGTAAGAGTATTGGAACTAGAGGTTGGAAACCAAGGCTTAAATCATAATCAAATGGTCTTTTTCAAATATCTCCTTCAGCTTGATCACTATGGAGTCTCTAGGAGACCTAAATGTCATTCAAAGCTGTTGGGAAGAAAGCAGTAAATATGTATAAAAGTCACATATCTATGAGAACCAGAAAATGTCCAGCCCATTTGAGATAATGTTACAAAAGGTGCACTTTTGGAAATAGCAGATAGGCATATAGATAATTAAATCATTCAACTCAAAATACTGCAATGATCTGTGCATTCAGAATCCACTGTTAAAACAGGAAAAATATGGGAGCCCTCCAGTGGCCAAAGTATCATTCATGTTTCTTTAGTTTATGAACATTGTCTGAGATATTTCCAACCAACTTTAAAATACAATTTATATATGAAAGTTATGGCAATCTTCCTGGCAATCTTCCCTCCTTTCTCACCCATATAAATTCTGAAAAGCTATTCTTAAATATTAATAAGAATATTGCATGAAATCTATGGAACTGATTGAAGAGAATAAAGCTAAACTCTCATGAATTGTAACACAATCTCCCTAGAACTGTATGATTGATATGCCTTACTGTCAAAGTTTATTTTGGCGTATTAAACACTTTAGAGCAGGGGTCCCCAAACTTTTGAAGCAGAGGGCCGGTCCACAATCCTTCAGACTGTTGAGGGGCCGAGTTATCATTTGAAAAAAACAAAACAAATTCCTATGCATACTGCACATGTCTTATTTGTAGTGCAACAACAACAACGAAAAACAATACAATATTTAAAAAAACAATTTTAACCAACATAAACCTATCAGGATTTCAATGGAAAGTGTGGGCCTGCTACTGGCCAATGAGATAGTCAAGTTAATTAGGATTGTTGTTGTTGTGTGCCTTCAAGTCATTTCAGACTTTGGCTGAGCCTAAGTCTAAAATTAATTATTTATTTACTGCATTTATTTACTACATTTATATCCCACCCTACATTTCCTACATTTATACCCTGAAGGGGACTCAGAGCAGCTGTATGTACATACAATATATTATATTATTAGCATAACACAATATTAGCATTATATATTACTATATTGAACTATACCACTATACTATTATATAATATGTAATATATAACATATAATTAATATTATTATATGGTATTACTATTATACCATATGTTATATTATATAGCATAATATTATTATCAATATTATATGTATATACAATATATATTATTGAAACTGATATAAACATATTATATTATAAAACTGAGGGCGGGGGCCAGGTAAATGACCTTGGAGGGCCGCATCTGGCCCCCGGGCCTTAGTTTGGGGACCCCTGCTTTAGAGTCAAATTTATTCTACTAAAATTTAATATTTACCTGTGCAAACTGCCTTAGCCTCTATTTTATAAAGAATCATACAAAGTACAATGTACTGACATTAGAAAAACAAAACTTTCTGTTAGTTAGAATAGCTTACTCATTCAGAACAGGAACTATGAAGTTCTCCCTTGTGTACATGGCACTTGAGCACTACTAATTTCTGCAACCGAAATCCCATTTTTCAGATTTACCAAGGTACTACAAAACACAACTTTGCTTTTGTGGGGATTAGGGGAGCAGAATACCCCCTCAATTGTAATGGGAAAATTGTGGACTAAAAAATGCCCAGGTCATTTGAAAAAGTCCATTTTTAATTGTCCAAAATTCATAAAGTTGTGGGTGACCTACAACTTACATCATGCCAGGTAAATCCCCTGAAATTCCATCAGTGGTTAAAGTTTATCATGTTGGGCAAGTTTGCTCTCTGGATGCATCATTGGTGGGGTTCAGCGTGCTCTCTGGATGTAGGTAAACTACAGCTCTCACCATGGTTGGTCAGTCCCTTTCAATTTCCTCCAATAGGTTCAGTTGGTCATGGGGTTTTTGTGGGTCAAGTTTGGTCCCGGTCTATTGTCCGTGGGGGTCACAGCGTCTCTGAAAGTCGCAGAAAGTAATGCAATGGGTTAAACCCTTGTGCAGGCTGAACTGCTGACCTAAACATAAGTGGTTTGAATCCGCGAGGCGGGGTGAGCTCCTGTCTGTTAGCCTCAATTTCCCATGCAGGGACATGAGCAAAGCCTCCCACAGAATGGTAACACATCCAGGCATCCCCTGGGCAACGTCTCTGTAGATGGGTGATTCTCTCACACCAGAAGCGACTTGCAGTATATTCTCAATTCGCTTGTGACATGATTAAAAAAAAATAGTGTCTCCAGATGAAGGTTAGTTCCCCTCAAACCCCTCCAGTATGTTCAATTGGTCATAGAGGTTCTGTGTGCCAAATTAGGTCCAGGTCCATTGTTGGTGAGGATCAGGTCAGTCCACTAAACTCCTGCTTTGCTTGCTGTGTGCCATAGGAGAGGCAGTGGGCGGGGTCATGCAAATTCTACAGCAATGGAGGGAGAAAAGGATACTGGGAAGAGTCTTTGGTGGAGGAAAAACAGAAAATCTAGGATGAAACTGTCCCCATATGAAAGCCTTCACTTGGGTGGTGGGCAGTATGGTGCTTGTGGAGGATATTGGCAGGACTCTTAGACGTTAATGGCATCCTATAACCTGCAATGTTCCTTGGAGGGCGGGCCAGTGGTGGCTCCTCAGCACTGGGAGTTGTAGCTGTTTGTGGAGGCGGGACCTTGTCTGTCTAAATGGACGCCCATGCCACATACACATATACAGATTTTCATTTTTATTATGTGTATAGAAGATAGAAGATATCCAGGTAAAAAGATATCTGATGCTTTTAAAATAAATAATGTGTGTACTATAAAAGCATACCTTAGCTTTAAAAGCCTCTGAAAAAGAAGGACCCTTTTACAAAGTCTTTTAACAGGATCCCAGCCCCCTTTTTTATTTTCTGTTTAGCTGAAAGGTTTTTTTCCCCAGCTTGGCATAAGGAGGATGTTGAGGGAAGGCTGGAAAAAGATAGATCTTCTGCAGTAAATAATGCAATAAAGCTTGACCTGGGAAAGTCTGGCGATCTGACTGTAGTTGTGTGCTTATGTTCAACAGGCAAAGAGCTGCCTCCAGAATCACTCACTGAGCATATGAAGAGCAAAGCAGAAAGAAAATGGGAAAGCAACTATTCAGGTATGTTTAATAGTAATCCTGGGATGCATTCTGGAAGAAGTTTTCAAAAGGCTTGGAGAAAATTCAAAATATTTTTGCAAGATTTACCTGACCTGGTTGTTTCATTTCACATGTGCATAGTGCTACCTTTGAATAAAAAGTTTTCTGAAATATATTGAACTGCTCTCTTTTTTTTCAGTGTAGGAGCCTATCCACAATCTTTCCAGGTTGTTTCTACTCGTGCTATCAAAGTTTCTGTTTAAAATATGCCTATATATTTCTATACATTTAATGAGTTTCTGACTGATTGAACAGTAATTTTTTTAGTGAAGCAGAAATGAAGTTTGTTCATTAAAATATCTGTTAACTGTTACTTTTAACCACTGCAGGTTTAATTTACCCATATAACCAAGGAAGCGCTTTTTTAGCAAAAAGAAAAGAGGAAGCCACTCTGATCAACTTATACGTATTCTATTCTCTCTCTAAAAGTCTTGCAAAACCTCCAGATTCTAATAACTTGATACAAACATTCCAAAAACCCATCGTTCACTTGTAAAGTACAATCTATGAAAGTACGCTGAACTATGTTCACTGCTATCTCCAAATAAGGCTGGGGAAGAGTCCTATCTAAACTCAGAGAGAAGTGCTCAGCTCTGAACACAATGCTGAAAGGCAGGTACACCAGTGTCTGATTCAGTACAAGGCTTCTCAATGTTACAATGCACTTCTAAATACTTCACAAAAATCCAAACTCAAAAGGCCTAGTCCTGTATTAGAGCTGTGTTCTGTGGAGCATTCATTTGACAACAAACAGTTCAAGTACTTTCTGCTTATAGAATCAAAATTTTAAGCTTAAAATGAAAGACTCTAGAATATGTTCTTTAAAAAAAAAAAACTTCAACTAATCAGGACTGAGATTTCCACCTGAAGAAATTCTTCAAAGGAGCAAGTGGACCATACTGCTGCATGACTCTACTTAATTACCAAATGGTCACAAGCTATGAATTTTAAGAGGCTTCTAAATACCCACTTGACCAGTCACCTGTAATAATCCCCTCCAAACAAATGGGCTGTGAGGCAGCAGCATTTTTTTTAATTTGCAGATATGACAGTTAAAATTGTATACAATAATGTATATTGGGAATGGATGAATTGATCTGTTTCCAGTCCATGACAGTTTCATGTAAATTCATTCCTAAATCTATCCAAGAATGTTTTTATATACAGTATTTTTTTAAAAAAAAAAACACTGGAAAAATCAAACCTAGATATGTAATTTAGAATATATTTTTAACAAAATATATTTTCCTTATTTTATCATGAAATACATATTCTGGCATTTTGTAGAATCAACAACTGTATTGCCAGTTTCAAAAGTTGCAACGACACCCATGGATCGGGGGGGGGGGGGGGGGCTCGCTTCAAAATGCTGAACAAAATCGTCATGCCTCTCTAGTAAACACTGTAGATTTATCTATAAGACATCAAAAATAAGTCTGGAGAATAACCACTTGTATTTCATACTTATTTTTCAACTTCATGTTCATTTTCAACTGCACGGTTACAACTGAAAAGTCACCTAAATTTTATGGATTGGCTCCAGTAAAATCAAGCAGGTTAATTAGTTCTTAAATGGTTGTACAAGTCATAGGTCACATAAAGTAATCAAAGCACTTATTCAGGCTCTATTCAGCAGGAAATGAAGCAGAAAGACTATCACGCCTCTAGCAAAGCCAAATGGCAAAGATTTTTCATGTTTTCAAATAATCTATTGGACATTGCTATGAATATACATAGCCAATTTCAAACTCCAAATTTGAATTGAGCTGTAATTTCACAACTAGACCAGATTGGAAATATGAGTTCAACCACCTGTAAACATCTGACCAAGACCAAGATTTACAGTACCGCTAATTGAATATGGCTTTCTTGGTGTGCATCAATAGCAGTTTAATCATTTAGGAGAGGTGCTTTGTTTTCCAGAATTATTACAACTTGCTTCAAATCAGTGAACTATTGCCTTGATTACACAGGTCTGTACAAAATACTTTTTCAATCCCAGTCCTGAAACACTTGTGCTTGATTTTTCAGTGTATGTAACACTGGCTGATGTAAGAAGCTTTAGCTGGAGAAACCCCAAATGTCTCTTTAAAGTCTAAATGCCACCCTTGCCATGAGAACTGACTTTGAAGGCCAGAAACAAAAACAAGATTGTATTAAATAAATAAAAGATAACAGCAAAAAGGATATCTGTGTCCCCCAAGTGCTCTTGTCTAAGTCTTCAACTTGAGTGGAACAAGAGTGGAACAAGTGCCCTCCCTCAGAGCACAGAGTTGAAATAACTAGTCAATTATCTTAAGTTATTAACTCATTAGATTTTCCCCCTAACATGACTTAAGACACTAGAAGGCCAGAGTTAATCCTGTACTTTAACAAGTTAATTATTTTAGCATGCTAGAATGTATTACAATGGATGGCTCTCTCTGGAAGATTCAGTAAGATAGGAGGACCTAAGGAGAAGGATTAGAATTAGAGGAATATATAATATGTATTTGTATCTGCTTACTGTTTCATGGTTGTCTTTGGGAACAGAAAATAAGATAGAGAGGGTTCTGGGAAGCTAGTAGAACAGCTAGAACACAATTGAGCAAAAAAGGAAGGAAACAGGGCATTTCTGGTCTGAAAAGGAAGCGATCTATCAGCTTTCTAGAAGCCCTGGTTATTATGGAATCGTATGGTGTTTGGCATCATCTCTTCAACTCTACCTGCTTTCTGAAGAGAAAATTCTTTCAGTTCTCTTCTAAAGATTTCTAGCCATTTATTTATTTCATTGCTTATTATCATTTAGGATGAACAGCAACAAAACTTTAGTATGTTTATTGTTACTCACAGATTGGTAATGGCTTGGATAATGAAGTGGAACATATTCAACACTCCCCATTTGCTTCTTTTGGTTATCTCTTTCTCTCCACACTTTTCCCATTCCACTTTCCATATGTCTCCTTATTTTGTGATAAAACTGAGCAAAAATTAAAAATTAATGCCAATTAAAATGAATCCATTTAAAACATTAAGATTCATTAAGATCAGCAAAACAGCATAATACTAAAAGCTCTGGCAGTCAATCTGAAAAAAAAAAACCCCAGTCAGAACATAGAAAAAAAAACTTTACTTGCTGACAGAAGGACAGCTTTGATGCAGCCATGCCAACTATAAAAAGAGGAAGTTACAAAGCCAGGAAACAGCTACTGAGAGGGTTGCCCCCTTGGTTCCTATTGAACATGCATTGGAAGGTAGTGAGATTGAGAGAAGCATCCCAACCCCAAGACCTTAGAGCCTGGCTAGGCTCATATCAAATTTTAAAGGATGGAGCAGACATAATTTAATATGGAGAGGTGAACCCAGAATGTAGTCTTGAGTGACTGTGTCCAACCCTTTAGCTGTCAGTCGGTGGGCTCTCACAGGAGTCAGTTCTGTCACCATACTATGGTGCTATCACTATGAAGATGACACTTAGCCTCAGAGATGGACTGGGTGAAGGTAAACAAATTGAAAAGACAGGTGATCCAGAAAAGACAGGTGACCCTGGTCAATTGAAAGCAGATCAGGGAATAGGGATTCAATCTATGTTGGATGGGGTTATACTCCCCGTGAAGATGAAGTTTTGCAGCTTGTATGTCCTCCTGGATTCAACACTGAGCCTAGAATTTATGTGCTGGCCAGGAGTGCCTCTGCACAGTGAAGGTTTGTGCACCAGCTACACTCTTTCCTCAAGATGTCTGAACTGGCCAGGGTGACATATATGGTATCTGTAAATGCTTTAAATGTTTATTATGTATTAATTTTAAATTTTAGTTGATTTTAAGTCATTATCTGTATGTTTTTCAAGGCATCTGGTGGTTGCCAGTCCCCTTCGGGGTGGAAAAGGGCGGGGTAGAAATAAGATAAATAAATAAATAATAAATAAATATCTTAGTTACATTCCAGTTAGATTTCTGTAACACAATAACTTTATTCTAATAATAACTTTATTCTTATAATAACAATCTACATGGGGCTCCATTTGAAGGGTGTTCAGAAACTACAGATGGTCCAAAGAGCTGCAGCCAGGTTCTTCACTGCACCTGGCTACAGGAAGACACAGCTGTCTTTTTGTAGCTCCACTGGTTGCTGGAAAAATTCCAGGTACAATTCAAAGTACTGGCTATTAGTTTTAAATTCCTGTTCAACTCAGGTCCAGATTATAAAGAATTGTATTCTCTCCCATGAGTCTGCCCATTTTAAAAATATCTTTCCAAGAGAAGTTAACCTGATACTGTCCTTGCTATCTTTCAGAAGACGTTAAGACTTTTTTTTTAAAAAATTGGGAGGCCTTTGAAGACTGACTGTCCAAGAGAACTGGATCTCACAGAACTGTGCTGTTTATTTTTTGTTTGTTGTTTTTTAAAAAAAAATTTTTTTTTTTAAAAAAAACTGGTTTAATTTTATGGAATTTTAATTATATTTTTGGAATTTGGTATATTCTTTAGCTCCATATACTTTTTGGAAGATGCCTTGAATCCCAGGAAATAAATGAAAGAACGTAATGGTCCTTTCGATAATCTGGATCTGAGCAGTGTTGTTATAGCCAGCTCCTTTTTGGTGCACTTGGGAGTATATTAGTGTCCTTTAGCTGAAATGGCTTTTGTACAGCCAAAATAGAAATGAAAGTTAGATGGTGGTGGTGCAAGCACCACAACAAGAAAAAAATATCAGAGAACCTTCACTTGCCTATTGTTTGATCCTTTCAATGGAAGATGCCTGGGATTATGCACTGGGAATGCCTATATGCAAACCACGTTCTTTACCATTCTAGTTCTTTTCCTAACCAGTGTCAGCTGTGATTCAGCAAAATCTAACATTAGACAATCATGGATGAGCACTGGATTTTATCCCAAATCTGTGGCAGTGGGTTTGCTCCCTAATTTAAAATTGGAAGGAAATCTTAAATCCCTTCAAACTCTAAAGGACAACAGGAATTTTATTGCCTCCACGTTTGCTGAGCACATGTAGCACCTAGTATGCATAAAGCATCCTATTTCTGTATGCTATTGAGAAAGTCTTTGTCCTTGGTTCTACTTTGTACAAGTGTCAAGATATCACGTTAAAGATCTTGCTTTTGTTATAGATTCATAGTTCTGGGTTGACCAAAATTCTGTTTCACTCAAAATGTATGCATTTCTTTATTTAAATCAAATACGTACTGTACTTCAATTTTTAACAAATGAGACTTCAAAGATGGAAAAAATGCATGACACAGCAAATTGTGAAAAAAGCGGAGGGAATATCGTAATCAGATATGCAGAGGCAGCTTTTAGATCCAGGTGATTAGCTGAATCAAACCAAATTAAATCAAGTCACATCATGGGGTTATGATATAACAAGGATTTCCTATTCCTATAGGAAAGAGGTAGTAGCTAAATACTTGCACTCATACGGGACTCAATTGTAGTGGGTATAACTATAATATAATGGCATCACTCCATGGCAGAGGGAAGGACAAAAGGCAGCTATCTTCTAGTAGTTATATAGTAAAAATGCTTGGATTTCTAGATATAATTGCATAGAGCTATATTCTGTATTGGAGTCTGCACACTATGTGTGTTTTCTTGGCTGCAGGCTTCTTTGGTCCCATAAAAACCATGTCAGATAACATTTCAGAATATAATGACTGACTACAGCGGGGAGTCCTGGTGGCGAAGTGTGTTAAAGCACTGAGCTGCTGAACTTGCAGACCGATAGGTCCCAGGTTCAAACCCCAGGAGTGGCATGAGCGGCCGCTGTTAGCTCCAGCTTCTGCCAATCTAGCAGTTCAAAAACATGCCAATGTGAGTAGATCAATAGGTACCGCTCCGGCAGGAAGGTAACAGCGCTCCATGCAGTCATGCCAGCCACATGACCTTGGAGGTGTCTACGGACAACGCCGGCTCTTCGGCTTAAAAATGGAGATGAGCACCAACCCCCAGAGTCAGACATAACTGGACTTAACATCAGGGGAAACCTTTACCTTTACCTACAGCAGGGGAGAATGAAGGCAGCATGTGGAAAGCCAGTGATAGCAAGTCAGACCAGTATAACATTTAACTCAAGACTGAGTAGGTACTTGTGAGGAAATATACATTGCCAATTATGTAGGGTGCTTGATTTTGACTATGGTGGGGGGTATCAGTTAAGAAGCTCATTTCAATTGCAGTTACAAACGAGATTGCTTCTATAGGTTTTTTCTTGCTGAATTTGTCTGTAAGTCAGAAAAGGTAATTTTTTAAAGTGCAACTCCCCAGCAAGCTTGGAACTGGCAGCAACCTACTCTGCTTGGATGAGCAAAGAAAAAGAGTTATATAAAACAGTATTGTAGAACAGAACTTTCCAAACATTTCATGTTCATGACACGCCATTTTTATACATGCATCATTTTGTGACACAGAATTCAGAGAATTCAGTTTTACAAGCAAACTTGAAGTTAAACCAACCCCTTATAAGAGATACAGCCATATACATAGTAAAGGTAAAGGTTTTCCCCTGATGTTAAGTCTAGCCGTGTCCGACTCTGGGGGTTGGTGCTCATCTCCATTTCTAAGCTGAAGAGCCGGTGTTGTCTGTAGACACCTCCAAGGTCATGTGGCCGGCATGACTGCATGGAGCGCTGTTACCTTCCCGCTGGAGCGGTACCTATTGATCTACTCACATTTGCATGTTTTCGAACTGCTAGGTTGGCAGAAGCTGGGGCTAACAGCGGGCGCTCACTCCGCTCCCCGAATTCGAACCTGCAACCTTTTGGTCTGCAAGTTCAGTAGCTCAGCGCTTTAACACACTGTGCCACCGGGGGCCACATACATACATTGTAATACTGGAATGTATAATAAAATAAATAGAAAACTATAATTTAAAAAAGTGACATCCCCTCCATGATCACTTTACAAGTATGGGCCAGATAAGTAGGTGTGTTCCTGTACCTATACACCACAGCTGGTACATTAATGTGCAAACATCTGAAACATTTGAAACAACTCCAAGTGTGACCTTTGTTCACAGGGTCTAAACAAAACTCAGATATCAATACAAGCCATGTTATCTTGATATCTGACAAAAAAGTATTCCTTGAATCCCTATGTAATAACAGCTAACTATAAATGAAAAACACACATCATATCATAGGCTCTATCAATCAAATATTCATTCTTCTGTCTATATTTCGGGTGTATTTCCTGAAACACTTTTTTTTGTCTTTCAACATTTTAAAGGCAGCTCCCTCAGCACAGAACAGTTACCAGTCATTATGAGTATGCAAAACTCCTCTGAACACTTGGTTTTAGGCAGCTAGACATTTATCTAAGGCAGATGCAAGTCATAGGAAAGCTCTAAGTTGTACTGCTTTTATATAAATGCCCATGAACTTAGGGAAACACTGAAAAGGGTTGTATGTTGGATATTCGATACTCAAAAGACAAGCAAGCAAGAACCAAATACTACTTAAGACTCCTGTAAAGAGAATGGGATAAGATTTATTCAAAGACCAGATAAGCCTTTACATAGGAACTGCAGGCAAATACTAGTAGTTTGCATGCATACATTGCATAAACTCCATCAATCCATAGGATCAAGCGATTGAAAACACATATGATCGATTTCAAAAGATGATTGGATTCCAATTAGCTTTAGCAAAATAGAAAAGAGCAGTACTGCAGTGATTCTCAATCTGTGACAATAGATTGCAGTTTCTCCCCTGCCCCAGTGCCTGGGACCAATACCAAACTTCTACATTATTATTACCTTTACAGTTTTCCTGGAGATTTGCCATGGTCTAGATCTGGATTAACATTGGCCCACAGACCGTCACTTTGAATAGCAGTATTTTAGAGCTGAAGTATCACATTAGCAGGACACATAAAAGGTCATTATTGATTTTAATGTGTGCAATAGCTGCTGATAATTGACCATCCCAATTATTTAAACATGTCTTTGAAGTTTAGTGCTCTGCTCTGTCAGAAAAGAATGGAGAAATTTAAGTTAATATGTTATTTTTTTATTCTATTTCACTTGAAGATAGGTTGGACTTTTGTTACCAGCCACAAAATGTTCATTTGGCAAGAGAAGCCATTTGTTAAAAGTTTTTACCCTTAAGGGAAGTAAGAGGAAAGAACATTCTCACGAATCATCTGCAGAAACCACCATCTGATGAAATAGCATTGGGGGGGGGGGGGGCTGCTTGCATACGTACATATTAATTTGAATGCTATTCTTTTGATGAAGACTCAAGTTTAAGAGCTACTTCTGTATCTAAAGGTGTTCTCTATATATACTCATGTTCAGCCAACCTCATGTGTAAGGCCACTAGGCTGTTAGGAATTGTGGGAGTTGAAGTCCAAAACACCTGGAGGTCTGAAGTTTGTCCATACCTGGTATATAGGATAATTAATAAGCAAGTTATTGAAACTTGGAACTCTGGATAATGTGTATCTCTAAAAAACTGCAGAATTCTATTTATTATTTACTGTTTAAATAATGTGTGTATACCAATTAAGGAAAGTGACATCCCCTCCATGATCACTACAATGGTCGATCCCAACCACTGATCACCTGATTATATCACGATATAACTTCGCGGCCACCAACCTAATTGTATTGGTCTACAACCACGCCATTCACTCTTCCCTGTCCCACTGGCCTACCGACCACAGGAGTCAGTTTTCATGGAGTCAGGGAAACTCTGACTTAAGGAGTGATGGCTATTATGCAGACAGGCCCCCTTCTTATGTTGACGCACAGAAAGACACACTGAATACCTGTGGTGAAGTTGGAAAAGATTTGTGAAGTTTATTTGAACTAGAACAAGAAGATTGCTCAGATATTAGGAGAGGTTCAGATGCGGAATGGTTTCAGAAGATTATCAAGCTGTTTCCTTAAAAGAAAATGGTTCTTTAACTTGTCTCCCACAGAACTAAGTTCACTCACATAAGAACTAATTGGGCTTTTCCAAAACCCTTTAGTCCTCCCTTCCGGAGACTCCTAAATTCAGCCCTCTGTGACTTAGAGACTCTCTAAAATATAGCACTTCTCCCCCCGAAGGTTATTTTTGATTTCCCCCTCACAGAGGTTCTTTTCTCCGACCTCTAAACCCTTTCCTCTTGCTCCTCAGACTCCTCTCTCCCCAAACTCTCCCTCTCACTGGTGCCCTCTACCTTCAGGCACCACTACCATATAAGGAGCAGGCTGTTCCCTCCTCCTTTAGTTTGGATTGGGTCTTTTCTTCCAGGGCCTAGAACGTTTCCTACATACTAGCCTGGCAGGATAGGCCCATTCCCTTACAATCACTTTACAAGTATGAGCCAGGTAAGTAGGTGTGTTCCTGGGCATTACCTCTTTAACATATTGTTATCAGAGGCAAAGATAACACTGAATGCATAGGGATAGGTTCTGACACAATAAAAAGACCAGTAAAGTATATTTCAGTGAAGTTTTTATTCCAAGTTAACAATATGCAAGTGTTTATTCCAAGTTAACAATGTGCAAATGCAACATGGGAAGCTTCCTCTCCCCTTTCGCCATGGAGCCTCACCGGAAGTACAGTAGAGGCTCACTTATCCAAGCTAAACGGGCCGGCTGAACCTTGAATAAGTGAATATCTTGGACAATAAGGAGAGATTAAGGAAAAGCCTATTAAACATCAAATTAGGTTATAACTTTACAAATTAAACAACAAAACATGTTATACAACAAATTTTTACAGAAAAGGTAGTTCAATACGCAGTAATGTTATGTTGTAATTACTGTATTTAAGAATTTAGCACCAAAATATCATGATATATTGAAAACACTGACTACAAAAATGCGTTGGATAATCCAGAACCTTGGATAAGCGACTCTTGGATAAGTGAGACTCTACTGTACACGTACGTCGTGTAATGGGCTCCATGGCAAAAGGGGAGAGGGGCCAGAGTGCAGCTAGGCAAATTAGCCTGTATGATGGGGTCGAAAGAGTTAAACCATTCTTTCTGTATTCAAGAAAAGGGATTCTCTATTCACAACTCTGGGGGGGGGGGCACTATCCCAGCAGTTCTAGTTCAGCTGCTAAATTGGTGACCCCAAGGTTATATTACAGGCAAAATATACACATATATTCATAACTGTAGTAACAGAATAGGTATTCTGTTTTAAGCCTTCACCCAAATATGTGAAGAACGCTTACTTAAGTTTAATGGATTTTAATGAGCTCATATACAAACTGATTCTCTATGCACTTTGGAGTAGAAGCAAACCTTAGCTCAGGAACCATGCAATCAACTGGATAAACACATGAATCCAATGACATCAACTAAAATAAAATAAAATAAAATAATTGTATTAAGTTGTATTCTATGCCATCCTCAGATCCTCAAAAATATGATATAAAATAAATATTAACAACAATTAATTGTAAAGGCAATCTTGAGTTTTACAAAAATATTAAATGTTTTCATGTTGTATTTAGTAACAATATTTAAACACAAGCAACATACTTTACACAATTTTAGTTGAGTACTTCAACAGAACAAACAAGATTTTCTAAAGAAGAGAAACAAAAGAACTCCCAATTAAAATAAGACCTGTTGTTACTTAAGTAAACTACAAAATTCTGTTCATTTATGCTACTTCGTTTTTAGCACAAGCTTCACAATAACAGTTTATCACTATAATTAAGGTGACCCATTTTGGGAATACAAAGGTATCAGTTGCCATAATTAGTTGCTAAAGAAGATTGGTTACAAACAATATTTTCTATATTAACAGACCTCCAGTATCCATGTTTTTACAGCACAAACTTCAGAAATAAGACACTGCAGCAAAAATTTCCAATGACCCTGTTTATGAATTTTGAAAAGTAGGTCAATATCAAAAATGACAATATTCTGCAATGACTTAAAACTGTTTTCCATAAGAAATTAGTTGTGATTGAGTTATGTAGCATCATTGCGATCAGTCCAGCAATTTTTCAAGTTTATCTAATATAAAAATGCCAGAGATTTTTTGCTTCTCAAGATATAGCTATTAATACACTACAGGAAGGAAGTTGATAATATTACTGAATCATGCTAGAAGTAAGAATGTGGAACTACACGTGGAAACTTAACCTATGTCAACTTCAAAACATTGCTGTTTGTCCTTCATCTTGCAGAGAGGGGAGCTGAAATGTGAACTCCAGAGAAGTACAAAAATCTTCATGGACCTGGTTGGTAAACAGTACTTGTGACATTTTATAGCTTCAGATTATGTTGTCATGCTTTGCATAAATTGGCTACATGGTGAGTTATAAAGAAAAAGTTAAATTCTTTCACCCTGAATTGAGGAAGTGAGGAAGAAGAAATGTGATACACAGGAAACATGAAGCACATTGTTTCAGGTTGCACTGAATGATTTTCGGTCTGATCTTGCTCTAATCAATGGCAACAACATATTAGTAGCTGAAGTAGCAGATGTGAAAGATGAGCTGAAAAAAGTGTTGCAGATAGAGGTACCATTCTCATTTAAGCGTGCTTCACTATCAGTGTTCAACTTCAATTACTAGAAAATTGATTATAAAAGGTGATGGAGATTTGAACTGTGCAGGCTTTTCTCCCTGAAAGTTACCCTCTGTGCAAATAGTTTCACAGGGTCAACAAGTGAGTCTAAATTTTATATGAAGGACAAGGATGTTCTGCTTGAGCTAATGTGTGGGTTTCAAAATCCCACACTCTATTTCTTTCACAGCTAGTTTAACAGACATTTTAAGTAACTTTAGCTGGAACAGATATTTATATGCTAATGATACTCAACATAGCTACTAGTTTTTGTTGAAATCAAATTGCTCATCTGGAAAGTAGAGAAATGCATAGAAGTTTATGTTGGGGTTGTATTCTTGGACTTGAGATGTAACTGATACATACTGATGTAAATGAGGGAGAGCTAATTTCACAGGGAATAATTGGAGAGCGGGGTGGGGGTTGCTTTCTGACAAAGCTGAAGTTGCCATAGAGTTGGCAATTTTACTTAACACACTACCCATTCTAAACAGGTTTAAAGCATAAAACACCAGTGTTCATTTATTCTTGGCTAGAGAAATGTCAGGTGCTCTCCAGAGGGACAAGAATAGACAGAACAACTAAACCCAAAGGGGCTTGGCTGGGGTGAACTAGCCTTTTTTCAGTTTTTTTCCACAGAAGCACATAGAAAGAAAGCAAATTGTAAGAACTGTGTTCTTCTACTATGTCCTCTTCATGAGGCCTCCCAGGAAGAACAAGCAGATAAGGGAAAGAGAAAGGCAGTACATTCCCCAGCTGTGTCTTCTGCAGGTGGTAAAGAAGGTACAACAGAAGAGACAGCACATCTGATAGAAATCACCTGGACTAAAAAAGAATAAAAGGGGAGGACAGAGGAAGGGAATAGCAAACCACCTCTGAATAAATATTGCCTCCCCCAAAACTCCATGACTCTTCTTAAACTTGCCATACATTAAAAACAACCTGACAGCAAACAGCAGCAACAAAAGTTTGAACCAAATTCCCATTGATTTCTTTTTCCCCACTCAGTCCACAGTGATAAGCAAGCTTTCAGTAACTGCAGGATTCCTGACATTTTTACTGCAGTGTGCTTAATAAAGTTATCCTTAAGAACAAGCAGAGGAAGCCCTTCCCCTTCAGCCACACCAAACCCTTAGGATTCCATTTTTTTCCTCCCCCTCACACACACCCTGTCTAAGCAGGCAACCCCTTCCTTCTGGAAATGTCGAGATTGCAGTTGCTTTCTCCCCCTCCTTGCTCCTCCATAGCAGAGAGATAAAAAAGAAAAAAAATACCAGTCCAATCAGTTTTTCTTACACCCAAACTCCAAAGCAACCCATGCTGCCTCTCCCCCACAGGTGCACTGGGAATGCTATATGTTGTGAATAAAATTTGATTTCTGGAGAATGTTGTAAATCTGAAATATTGTACATGGGGTAATGTAAATTGAGACCTGCCTGTATACAGGATATTTAAGCAACATCCCACCTGTCCCTGTAGGTCACAGAACATGAATTTATGAAAGACATAAAATTAGAAGCTTGAAAATGATTTTTAGAGGCTATATGATATGTATTCAACAAAATAAAAAGCAAAGACAAAGATATTATTCAACAGAACTCTGTAACAAGGGGAGACTAATGATTTTACACTGAAAAGGATCAGAAATAAGAAGGTAATGTGCACATGAAATTTAGTCACCACTAGGGATTGTTGTGTAAAAACTCTCACTTACTGTACTCAGATAGATAACTAACAAGCAGCAAGTGTTTTACAGTAAGCATGGGTCTCTCTCAAAACTGTTAATAGAATAAGCTGTCAAGTACAGTGTAAATGCCTCATTCATTTTGTTGCTCATTGTTTTCATATTACTTGGTGCATTTAGGCACAACTGCATGCAAGTTTGTTACAGTTAAGGGAGGTTTTACTTATCCAGACTTAGACAAGCATTTTAACAGCACTTTGAAGGTACAGTAACAAACAGGTGCAGAAGAGGAGCACGAACACGTCATCAAAACCATTCTGTTTTCTCACAAATATTTAGGTCTTCTGTTTCCAAGACTACTACTTCCAAAAAAAGAAAATAGGAAGAGGTGTCTCTCTGGGTTCACTTGTACCAAAAACCAAAGCAAAAAAACAAATAACGAAACAAAACAGGTATACCAAACAATACATTGTTGTTGAGTGCCTTTAAGTAACTTCCAACTTATGGCAACCCTAGTGCCAACCTATGACAGGATTTTTTGGCATGATTTCCCAGAGGGTTTTTGCCTTTGCTTCCTCTGAGGTTGAGCATATGACGTGCTGAAGGTCACCCAACATGTTTCCATGGCCAATTGAAACCTTGGACTCCATAATAGTTTCTAATGCTCAGACCACTATAGCATGCTGGCCTTCAAACAATACATACAGGGTTTCAAAAAACAAACTCCCTACTCCCCACTCAGAACAGCCCCTCAGCCACTTGAAGTCTGCAGATGGAAGAAGTCAAGGTAAATGCCTCATGAGAACAGATGAATTTAATAAACACGCTGTTTCCCAGCTACTGTAAAAGCAACATACATACACACTTTATTCTTATGTTAATTTACACAAATGTTAAACTACTTTAACAGGTTTAGGTATTGAGACAGTACCCCTTGGGTTTGGAAGACAGCAGATATCAGTAGGACAAATGCTGTATGATACACAGCTAGGAGTTAAATCAGAAAGGTTTCAGCTCCATAGGTTACCCCACCTGCTTGTGGTTGAACCTGAGGCAGATGAGTCATTAGAGGAAAAGCCTCAGCTGTGGTCCCCATGCTGCAAAGTTTCAATTTCTTGGTACTGTTTTGCAGTTCTCTTCCCACCTTCACCCCACCAATACCTAACTGTCAAAGTAGCTTGCCACCCCACAAAAGGCATGTGACCTCCTACCTGAAATCTACACAAACATTTTATTTAAAAAGGAAGTCACTTTCTAAATTTGAACCAGACTCTCATGGTTTAATTTCTACAGTGTCATGCACAACTAAAATAGGTAAGGGAATGAGGCAGCTCATAGGATGGGATAAAAGTAGTCATAAATAATAATAATGAATTAACTTTATATATATTCTGCCCTATCTCCTCAAAGGAATTCAGGGAGGATTCCAACACAAAAAAGGCAAACATTCAATGCCTGATTCAACAATAAATACAGATACAATATCAAACCATCCAAACTCCAAAATACTAGTGTTCCAAAAACATTTAACGACAGATATATTCATTGTTTATAAGTTATATTGAGTTTATTTTATTTCTTGTTTTGCCTTGATTGTTGTTATCTGTTTTTGGGCATTGAATGATGGCATTTTTGTTATTTTTGTAAATCACTCTGAGTCCCTTTGGGGAGAGAGGGTGGGTTATAAATAAAGTCTTCTTATATTATTATTATTATTATTATTATTATTATTATTATTATTATTATTATTTATTAACATATGTGACATATTTCCAGTACAGAAGTAACCTATAGTCACAAAATATTTAGAATAATGTCGTCAGAAGGACAAGAAAATTGTGCAATGTGATAAAATAATTACTTCAAAGAGTTTGTCATGATCAAAATATTTCCTATTTTCAAATATGTACAAAGAAAACTAAGAAAAATAATCCTGTTAGTATGCAAGCACTAAGCACTGAACAATCCTAGTCATGTGATCTTAAAAGCTAACATAAAAAGCCAGCTTCACATTATATGGTTCATGGTTACAGACAGCAAGGAAGAAAAGTTTCTGTTCTTGAGCACTGACATGATTTGAATTTTTTTTAACTGGACTTCTTCCAATGAGGTTGCTATAGGAACAATTTATGCTTTAACAGATTGCACAGAATTACAATTTAGATAGTCACACTTATACCTGCTAGATCCAGTAATGGATCTGTTAAGAACGTTAGAAGACACAACCCACTTATCAACACCAGGATTACGTTATATGACACTGTAGTTGGCACAAAACAATCACAACAATGAAATCTGAATATTTTACCTTGCTTGGCTTTATAATTCACCATTTACTATACCACTGTATAAAGAGTGTTGTTCAAAAGTAGCACATAAATACTGATAATACTGTCAGAACTAAGTTCTGAGGACTTTTCTTCCTACTATGTTTGTAGAGCAGATATGCTAAAGTCACAAACTAAATCAGCACAGTGTATCACTGTGGTTGGTCATTGGAAGAGTTTGCAAAGTGACAAGTTTAAGACTACAATATTAGCTATATTCATTTTTGGCATTCTTCCAAAAGATATAAGTTATCTATACACTTATCCAACATAAACGGGCCGGCAGAATGTTGGATAAGCGAATATGTTGGATAATAAAGAGGGATTAAGGAAAAGCCTATTAAACATCAAATTAGGTTATGATTTTACAAATTAAGCACCAAAACATCATGTTATATAACAAATTTGACAGAAAAAATAGTTCAATACGCAGTAATGCTATGTAGTAATTACTGTATTTTTCAAATTTAGCACCAAAATATCACGATGTATTGAAAACATTGACTAAAAAAATGCGTTGGATAATCCAGAACGTTGGATAAGTGAGACTCTACTGTACTAATGTTGCTTACATAGTGTTTCCTGTGGACTCCTGAAGAACTTTGTTATTGCATGTCTTCAAACTGTCACGGCTTTATAGTACCTAGATCACGGCAATAAATATTACCACTCTACTGTGCTTTGGTCAGACCTCACCTTTAATATTGTGCCCAAGTGAGGCCTGATTCTGGGCACCACAATTCAAGAAGGATACTAACAAACTGGAATTTGTTTAGAGGAGAACGGCCAACATGGTAAAGGATATCAAAACCATGTCCTATGAGGAGCCCCTTAGGAAAACTGGTAAAATTTAGCCTGGAAAAGACAAGAGGTGACATGATAACCCATCTTTAAATATCTGAAAGGATGTCATATTCAAAATGGAGCAAACTTGTTTTGTGCTGCTCCAGACACTAATACATGGAGCAATGGGTTCGAACTATAGGAAGAGATTCCACCTAAACATTATGAAGAATTTCTTGACTGTAAGAGCTGTTCAACAGTCGAAGACGCTACCTCTGAAGGTAGTGGGCTCTCCATCTTTGGAGAGCTGGGTGGCCATCTGTTGGGAGTGCCTTGATTTATTCCTTCATTGAAGGGGGTTGGACTGGATAGCTCTTGTCTATGATTCCTACTAAATATTTCAAAGAATCACTCAATGACTATAGACGATATAACATTAGAGCCCTAAAGCGCAGGTCCTTGTTTCCCAATCACCCAGTTTGCTCCTGCAGAATGCTGGGAAATGTAGTTTACGGCTGAGCTTTGGAATTCTCAGCCAGAGAGGTGCTGGCTTCCCTAAACTACATCTCCCAGAATTCTGCAGGAGCAAACTGGGCAATTGGGAAATACAGGTCTGTGCTTTAGAACTCTAATGTGATATCATTCTATGAGCTGGAAAGCTTGTGCTCAGTTTGAAACCTTAGAAGTCCCAAAATTATACATCTGGAAGGCAAAATTTGCTATGTTGGTGACCATTTTTAATTTCTGGATACAGGACAGGGAAGCATAGCCCGGAAATAACCCTTGTTCACACCTGTGTTAAGGCAAGAACAGCAATGATCACATGGTTCTTTTCAATGTTCATATCACATTCCTTTTTACTCCACTCCTTCAGAAGTAAATCAAAAAGAATTATGCCTACATAAATGCTATTTTCTTTAAAAAGTTCAACTCTTTAGGACATAATATGCTGCAATATATACTGCCGTAATATAGAATGATACATACCTTCAGTCTATTCAAACATGAATTACAAATATAAGTAAAGCTACCATATCTTAAGAAAGTATAGGTTTCTTTTTATCGTAGAAAAATAAAACTGAAATTAGACAGAAACCATCAGAAACAAAATAAGTCCTATTGTTCAGATTTAGAACTTTTAAAGAGTGGGCTCAGAAATTAAATATTTATATAATGTAATCGGAGCCCCCAGTGGCGCAGTGTGTTAAAGCGCTGAGTTGCTGAACTTGAAGACCGAAAGGTCGCAGGTTCGAATCCGGGGAGAGGACTGAGCGCCCGCTGTTAGCTCCAACTTCTGCCAACCTAGCAGTTTGAAAACATGCAAATGTGAGTATATCAATAGGTACTGCTCAGGCGGGAAGGTAACGGCGCTCCATGCAGTCATGCTGGCCACATGAACTTGGAGGTGTCTACGGACAACGCCGGCTCTTCAGCTTAGAAATGGGAGATGAGCACCAACCCCCAGATTCGGACACAACTAGGCTTAATGTCAGGGGAAACCTTTACCTTTTTATAATGTAATCTGAACAATCGGTGATTATACTGTACATTCAGTATTAGTATATCAAAATGCATACATCAGCAATGCATACAACTCCTCTAAAATTAAAAGTGAGATTGACAGTTGTGTAAAAGTCTTGAACAGTTTGGATCAGGCTATCTGATTAATGACGTTATCCATATTTCATGCCCATAGCCTGAAATGCTTGGATAAGACCTTGCTCCAACTGGTGGTGCAGTAAACAGGGATGAGAAAAGGGCCTTTTCAGAAGCATCACTTCAACTTCAAAATCTCTTGCTTTAAGAGTTGTCTTTTGTTAGGGCTTAGTTAGCAGGTCAAGGCATTACTATTTTAGAGAGAAAATCTGACTATGATGTGATAATTCTATTGCTATCAATTTTTAATTGCTCTGTAAATGCCCAAAGAGCTTTGATTTTACATTTTATTGTGCTATATATCTCATTTATCTAACTAGCCACACTTAAGTTCGGTTGGCACAAAAAAGGCCAGTTATTTTAACAAACTCATTCAGTGGAGTCAAACACTGAAATTGCATGCATTTGTTTTCAACACCTTGTTGCAATATTATCATATATAGACAGGAAACTGAGATTGTAAAATAATGACATGTTGAAGATTACACAAAAAATATATGCCACATACTGTTCCGCACCACATCATATAACAATGCAAAGGGAAGGATTGATTTCACCATAAAATTGAGGAAAGTTTTAGTTGGAACTGAGGAGTCCAGGGGTATGCTGAGATAAAAAAAGAAATTTGGTCCAAAGACAGAAAAAACCAGGCACCTGTTACTTTCTTAAGGAAGGAAGAGACCAAAAGGCAAAGGAAAGAATGCAAAGTCTCATAAAGCATCAAAGAAGTTCAACAGAAAGGCAGTTTTCCCATACAGATTATTTTTATTTGAGCAAGGTTTATAATTATGAGTTGGTCTGACATGTGCAAACATAAAACTATTTTCTGTTATGCTAAACCTGAATAGTGATTAACTTTAACAACTAATGGTTGTAACAAATCAATTTCAAGGCAACATATATGAAGCTGGCTTGTTTAAATTGACTAGTTGAAATTAACTAATATTTAGATTTTAGATGAGATGTGAACGGCAGTTTCTTAAAACAAAAGCAGAAATTTTCAATTTCCCTTTAGCCATTCCAAAGAATAGGAAAGCATGCAAGTCCCAGGCCTGTTGTTGAAACACTAAATCATGATTTAACTCAGGGGTCCCCAAACTAAGGCCCATGGGGCGGATGCGGCCCTCCAAGGTCATCTATCTGGCCCCTGCCCTCAATTTTAGATTTAGGCTCACCCTAAGTCTGAAATGACTTGAAGGTACACAACAATAACAACAATTCTAATTCACTTGACTATCTCATCAGCAAGAAGCAGGCCCACACTTCCCATTGAAATCCTGGTAGGTTTTTGTTGGTTAAAATTGTTCTTATTTTTAGATATTGTATTGTTCTTTCATTGTTTTGGTTTTTTTTTTTTTTTTGCACTACAAATAAGACACATGCAGTGTACATACGATTTGTTTGTATTTTTTAAAACTATAGTCTGGCCCCTCAAACACTCTGAGGGACCGTGCACTGGCCCTCTGCTTAAAACATTTGAGGACCCCTGTTTATGTGAGAACACATCCTCTATGATATAGGATTGTATAAAATAATTATAACTTTAGTGTTGATAGTCTCCAAACATCTGGTGGAAAATACAGTATCTATCAGTGGCACTATGAGGACTTATACAGAATAGTGGTTTGCACTGTGAGCAAGGAAGTTCCTAGATTAAGAAAAAGCAGTGAAGGTAAAATTCCTGGGACTTCACAGATAAAAGAAAAAGAAAATACTTTCATATTATATTTTGGTATCTCAGCAGATAGTTTTAATATCTGCTGCCAAATCTCAGCATATATATGTTTTCTGTTAATTTATAGTACCATAATGGGCCCCCCGGATCTGCAAATACAACCAATCATGGATTGTCACACCTCATATTAATAAATGGTGATGACATGAATGCAGACATGCTGGAGTGCTTGTGCTCACATTTCTGCCATTCAATAATATGGGAATATGGGGTGCAATCATCCATGTTTTTTCGTATCTGAATCCAAGAACCCTTTGTGGTTATAGCAGGCTCACTGTACTTAAAAGGCAAACCTATATCAACATGCAAATGGATCTTGCAGAATCTTTGAGACCGAGAAAAAGAAGTTTGTACCATAGGCTTTTGCAGACTGGATCCAATAAATCTGCTGAAATAGTCCGTATCTACAAAACAATAGGCTTTTTCTTAGTAAGACTCCAGAGAGCTCCACGATTTCTTTATATGTACAGTAACTTTAAAGAAACATCTGATCTTTTCCCAGTGCAAGTGCTCAGTGGCCCTGGTACATAGTTCCACATTACTCAGTCATGAACTCCCTAAGTTATCTTAGAAAAATTATTCCTATCTTTATCCCACTCAATAAAATGGAAAAATTCTATCTCCAACCTTACAGGTCTATTAGTAATGAGTGGGAATGGAAAATAAGCTCTTTAAATGTTCAAAAATAATTCTATAAATACGATCATGTTTTAGGTAGTCGGTAATGGGCCAAAATCATTTAGTGTATTTCCAGCAAACAAATATACACATGCAGGTATGAGCTTTTATAGCACTACATCTGGTCAGTGAGAACACAGATACATCTGCAACAACATTGTTCTCTGCCACACCATCAGATAGAACATCAACTATTTCCCTTTTTTCCTCAGAAGGAAAGGTCTTTATATGGAAGCTCAGCCATATCCCAACTGTGTATACGTACCACAGGACAACTTTAGGGCCTATTTGGCAGAGAGCTGCATTACAAATCTATTTAATAGACTATGCACATTCCAAAATAAGTTGTACAAAGTAAAAAAGCAATTTTAGTTGAAGTAGCCTGAGCACAACACTCTACTTGCCCCATGAACTACTGAAAGAAAGGAGTAGGTAAACCACGCATTCTAACATCAATACGATGGAGAAAAATTGCCACAAAAATCGTAAATTCATACTGAATGATAGTTTAAAGGTAAATTAACTATATAGGAGTATGTTAAAATGTATACCTGACAGAGAATTAGCCTAACAGACACAAAATGTTAAACATGGTTATAGATGCCTCTGACAGTAATATGGCACTATTAGTACTCTTATGAGTACTGTGTGTTAGCCAATCAAGAAGAGTATAGCAAAGTAATTATATTTAAATCATAATCCTGTATACAGAAGTAATTCTTACTGAATTCAACACATCTTACTCCTAAGTAAATAGGTACTGGATTACAGATTTAGAGAGTTAAAATGGCATATATTTCAGCTACATCTGTGTTAACACACAAAAATAACAAACATTTTTATTTGGGGGAGAAAGAATTTTAATATATCATTTTATTAAAATCTTTCCTTTAAAGGAGATGTCTACTACTACTCCATTAAAACAGCAGTACATAACTTGATGTTACTAGATAAAAAACAGTTAGGGAAGTCAGTTTATCACAGTTTGTCCTCCTTAAATCTCATGGCAGAAAAATCATTGCATAGGATTAGCTGCAGGCATGGTACCTATCTTCCAAAGGCAAGAGATCAACATCCTCTTTATGACAGAGATTTGGCAGAGAAGCAATTTCAATTGTCCATCTGTGGCAAAGGTTTAAGGGTTAACTTCCCCCAGCAATTTTGATCAGTAAACATTTGCAAGTCAAACAGGAACCTACTGCTGAGAAATCTCTATTATCTGGCATCTATTATCTAGCCAATCCAATGATGGTTAACACAGGGAAAGTCAAGTTATTATTTATCTGTTAAAATGTTATGTGACAGTTAGAACCACCTAATAATACATGTAGGAAGCTCTTTAAAACCTGTGAACACAGGTATGATGATTTCAACCCAAAATCACAAAATTTAAAAAAACAATGGTATTGTATCCCACACACCTTTTGTTTTCCACAAGTCATGCATACTGCAGGGGGAACGTTTGTGCTGCACACAGCCTTAAATCTGTTTTTCTAATATTAAGCACAAAGGAAAAACACTGACAGCAAGCATGGTAAATAAATCCCTCCCTTGAGAATGAACGCAGCAGACAGGAGAGGGCTGACATGCATGCAAGAGAAACCTCACACCATTTTTTTTCTACCTGCACAAGTTGCCATTTGCTGCAGCCTTCAGATTCCCTTTCCCCCTCGATTTCAAAGGCAAGGTATTCAAGCAGGCACAAAGCATCTGTTGATATGCTTTAGAGGCATGATAGTCCACATCAGGAGCATCTTTAGGGGAAAATCCATTTTCTCTCCTGCTCAGGTAAACATGTTTACAGCTCCTGCCCAGAGACTGGGTGGTTCAGGTTCGCATGTCACACACATGTCGTCAGCAGCCACGAAAAGCCCCTTTTCCTCTATCATTAACATTTCCAACAAGGTAGGGAGAGAGGTGCAGTTTCGGGACTTACCTGTAATACAGCCTCAACCTTAAACAAGGTTTAAGCAAGGTAAACAAGCAAGGGGTCTAAAGCAAGGCATTATTAGCATTTGCAATGTCATAAACAGATCTTCTGATCCTCGCTTTCTATAAACCCACCCATGGGGGGGGTGGGGTGGGGATGGGGACAGGAGCCTGGTGATGGTTCAGAACCGTTAGATCAACTTGTGAGTCGGCTGGAAAGGCAATGTTTATGTTGTGCGTGTTTCAGACGTTAAGTATGGTGAAGCTGTGGCGCCCTCCCTGCTCTGGGGAAAACCATAATTCCTGCTGGGAGTTATTTTGAAGAGAGAGAAAAAAAACACTAGTGCAAAAAAAAACCAACATTATGATCCTGGGCCAAAAGGCTTCCTATCCACACAACCGTATACAGAGTACAGGAAATGCCACACACAAAGCTCAAGAATTGCCAAGAAAGGTTACAAAACCATCCCATGAAGTCACCAGCTTTCCCCTTATGGGGTTGCTATGAGTTTTCCGGGCTGTATGGCCATGTTCCAGAAGCATTCCCTCCTGACGTTTCGCCCACATCTATGGCAGACATCCTCAGAGGTTGTGAGGTATATTGGAAACTAGGTAAGGGGGGTTTATATATCTGTGGAAGGTTTGGGGTGGGAGAATGTAGTTTCCAATATACCTCACAACCTCTGAGGATGCCCTAGCATAGATGTGGGTGAAACTTCAGGACAGAACGCTTCTGGAACATGGCCATAAAGCCCCAAAAACTCACAGCAACCCAGTGATTCCGGCCATGAAAGCCTCCGACTACACATTTCCCAACAGGCGCAATGGGTCCAAAGCCCCTACAAAACAACGGGGGAAGTTTCGCACATTTACCCGCCCCCCCAACACACACACTTCAAGGAAGCTTCCCAACTCGTTTCAAAGTAGTGCTCAGAGAAGGAGGGGGAGAGGAAAGGCAAAAGGCAGCCCTGAAAACTGAAAAGTAAGCGTCCTTCCTATATAAGGCTGTATGAGTCGGTCGCAAGCAGCCAGGGAAGGAGGGGCGGTCGAGGCCAAGCCGTTTCCACCCGTTATGAGGATTATTACACAAACAGGTACCTCGACATCCAAGAAGAGGGCGAGGAAAGGGAGCAACTTGGCTCCCCCGCCAACCCACAGGCGAGCCCTCCTCCGCCCCTTTGACAAAAGGGGGGAATGAAGCCCACTTCTAACACTTCTGCCAAGAGCCGGAGGCTGGCGGGGCGGGGGGAGGAGGAGGAGGAGAAACAATATGTTCAATGGCTACGGAGATAAATCAACATGCACTGCAGGCACTAAAAGAGGCGGAGGCGAAAGTAAAGGGGAGTGAAGGGGGGGAGGAGAAAAGGAGGGGAGGGGGTCCCTTTCCAGGCGCAAGGGGGGGGGGAGCTTTCCTTCCCCCCTTTCCCCTCCGTCGCTAAAAGAAATAAATAAGCAAGCAAAAAAAGGAAAATCAATACCCACTGCAGCAAGCAACAGTGCTTGGCCTCCACTCCCCTTCTTTCCCTTCTTCCTGCCGGGGCCAAAGCACGCCACGCTCTCTCTCTCTCTCTCTCTCTCTCTCCCCCACACACACACTCCCCGCAAAACAAACAAACAACACACAAACAAACATATATACACGCAAAGATTTACATATATACACAAACTACACACATATAGAGATGCACAAATAATTATATGCACACACACACACATTTTCAAAGTGTTTCTGCTTATTCACCCCGGCTCGCTTTGCATGCATATGTATACACACACAGACATAGACAAACTGTACACATACATATTTCTAAAGAGTTTGTGCTTGTTCAACCCCACTTTCTATACACACAAACACAAGCATTATATATACACACAAACTCTCCACACACACACACACACACATTTCCAAGGTGTTCTTATTTGCCCCGGCTCATCATATACATATATACATGCATGAACACACACATATTAATATAATAACGATTTTTTTTCTGACCTGCCTCTCCTCACACCTCTAGGCATGTACACACACAAACTATACACTTTCTCTACATATATAGTGTATGCATTATATATATATATATATATACTCTAGTGTGTATATATTCTCTATATATACATATATATTCTCTCATCGTGTGTATCATATATATATATACACACATATTCACTCTATGTATAATGAGTCTCTGTGTGTGTGTGTGTGTGTGTGTGTATATGTGTATATATATATATATATATATATATATATATATATATATATATATATATATATATATATATGTCACACACACTATATATTGACACACCAACTGTTGTGCTTATTCATCCCGACTCCTTTTGCCCTCCCAAACAACAACAAAACTCTTGTTGGGGTGGGGAGTGTAATGCATACACACACACACACACATATATATACACATACAGACTCCCTGTGTATATATATATATATATAGAGAGAGAGAGAGAGAGAGAGAGAGCGTACACACACACACATACGATATAGAGACACCAACTGTTTGTGCTTATTCACCCCGACCCCCTTTGCCCTCCCAGTCTCCGCAAACAACGACAAAACTCTTTGCCGGGGTGGGGAAAATAATCATCACAACAATAATAATAACGAAACAAGAGCCGTACGTGTGCGATGTGGGGCGGGGGCAGGGAAGAGAAGACGGGCTCTCCCAACGAGAGGAGGAAGAAGAGAAGAGGAAGAAGAAGAGAAGGAGGAAGAAGATGAGGAGAAAGAAAGAGGGGAAGTGAATAGGTGGAAGAAGAGGAGGAAGAGGAAGAAGATGAGGAGGAAGAAGAAGAGAAAGAGGAGGAGGAGAGAAGAGGAAGAGAAGGAAGAAGAGAAGAGAAGAAGAGGAAGAGGAAGAAAAGAAGAAGAGGAGGAGGAATAAGAAGAGGAAGAAAAAGTGGAAGGAGAGGAGGAAGAAGAGGAGGAGGAGGAAGAGAAGAGGAGGAGGAGGAATAAGAGGAAGAAAGGGTGGAAGAAGGAGAGGAGGAAGAGAAGAAGAGGAGGAAGAGGAGGAAGAAGAAGGGGATCCCCCTAATGTCGCCCCCTTCTTCTTCTTCTTCCCTTGAGAGAAAAAAGTTATTATTTCTCTCCTTCCGTTCTCTCTCCCCGCAAATCCAGCCCGAGACCCTCCTCGGGGCAGGGAATAAGTTTCCAAGTTGCGGCCTCCTTTGCCTCTTCCTCCTCGTCCTTCCTCTCCTTCTTCTCCCTTCAGCCCCGAAAGCACCCTCACAGGAGGGAGGAAGGGAGGGACAAAATGGACAGAGGGAAGAAGGGGAGGAAGGGCAGCCGGCGAGTAACGGTCCTCGGCCTGAGGGAGAGCCAGAGCCAGAGCCAGAGCGAGAGCGGAGGCACCGCTAGGCGGGCGACGGCAGCACAGCACAGCCCAGCACAGCCCAGGTAGCGGACCTAACGGTGCGGAGGGAGCGAGGGAATTACTTTCGACTTCTCTCCTTTCCCCCTTCTCTTTCCCCCTTCCTCTCCCCTCAGATCCATGGGAGACCAGAGCCCCGCTCGCGGCCCAACTGACCGTGGTTGCGCCGGGGGTTCGCCTGCTTCCTGCGCTTACACCTGGGGCCATCCGCCATGATCCTCTCGCTGGTGTCTCCGCGCTCCAGTCACCTCCTCCCTCCCCTCCCTCCCTCCCTCCCTCCCTCCCCCTCCCCCCCTCCCTCACACTTTACGACACTGGGTGGTGTGCTCTGTGTATGTGTTATTCTGTGTGACAGACTCTCTCTCTCTCCCCTCGCGCTCCCTTTTTTTCCTCTCTCTCTCTTCACTTTTTTACATCACCTTCCCACACCTAGTGGCTGCTCGGCCGCCGATGCCGCCGGAACCTCGTTGCCACGGGAGACCGGGCCCGCTTTACGGCAGCGCGTCCGTTCGAACCAGCGGAGAGGGAAAAGTTTTCAGGCCTGGCAGGTAACCATGAGAAGGCGCTGAGGAGGAGGAGAAGGCGGAGGAAGGGGCGCAGCGGGCCTACTGTAGGGGGGAATTGGGAGGGGTTGTCAATATACAACCTCTATTATATCTATATCTATACATCATATAAGGGAGGGGCGAAAGATAAAGGAAGGGGACCCCCCCCCCCTTTTCATGAGCTAAGAGGCCTGTCTTTGGTATTGCAATGGCAGGCCTCTAGGGAAGCCTTTTTGGGTCTAATGCCTAACAAATAAAATGTATTATTACTATTATTATTATTATTAAACTTTATTTGTACCCCGCTAGCATCTCCCGAAGGACTCGATGCGGCTTACAAAGGCCAAGGCCTCAACACACAATGTAGCAATACAAAACAAAAGGCAAATTAAAACAAAACAGTATAAACCACAAGCAATAACAATACGCTAGAACACAATAGAACTGGGCCGGGCCAGAGTAATGGGTACAAGATTAAAAGTGCTGATGTGACAGGTGATATATAAGACTTATAGGGCAAGTGCAGAGTGCGATATGCGATCTTAGTTCTAATAACTTATGGGACTTGGTATTGGAGATTTCCTATTAATCTGGGAAGGCACATTGGAACAGCCAGGTCTTCAAATTCTTTCTGAAGACTGCCAATGTAGGGGCCTGTCTAAGATCCTTGGGGAGGGTGTTCCAGAATCGGGGGGCCACCACAGAGAAGGCCCTGTCTTGTGTCCCCACCAACCGCGCTTATGACGTAGGCGGGATCACGAGCAGGGTCTCTCCAGATGACCGAAGTGAATGCGTGGCTTCGTAGACAAAGATGCGGTCATGGAGGTAGGATGGTCCCAAACCGTTCAGGGCTTTGTAGGTAAGCACCTGCACCTTAAATTGGGCTCGGTAAATAAATGGCAAATAAATTGGGCTTGGTAAATAAATTATTATGCCCAAATATTATTCTGATGCCCTAACAATAAAATATATTATTATTATTCTAATGACCATATAAACAAATAAAATGCATTATTATTATTATCATAATGCCCACATAGGTATTATTATTTTGATGCCCAAATAAATAAAATGTATTATTATTACTATTATTCTAATTTGTCTTTGCCAAATTATGGAGAACAAACCAGATCCCTTCAATTAATCAATGGCTATTAAAAGTATGAGAAATAAAGACCATGGACAGACTAACCTTCCTGATGAAGAAACACCATGGACAACCAATAAAAGAAACTGACTGGTCAATATTTGAAGAATACATAAGGAAAAGACGGACATACCCCGAAGAAATTCCATAAGAACAACCAGAAATATACAAACCTAGCAATACAACATGTGGCTTCAGGAGGCAAACTGACCCCCCACCCAAATTGACAGTTTCCCACGGAATAGCTGACACCACAAGGGGACCACTCTCTGACATCTAAAGACTCAACCGACCCTCCCAAATCTCTCTCTAGCCCCCTCCCCCCTCCTAAAACCCACCCCTTTGCTTTTCTTTCTCCCCCTTTCCCCTTTTTCCTCCCCCTTCTTCTATAATCCCTCTCTCCCAGCCCCACCCCCTCCTCCCTACCCCTACTTCCCTCTCCCATTTTTGAACCCCAGTATTTTAAACCTGTATGCAAAAATACTTAATAAAAATTATTTTAAAAAATAAAATAAAATGTATTATTTTTACTATTATTCTAATACCCAAATAAATAAATAAAATGTATTATTATTATTCTGATTTGCAAATAAATAAAATGTATTATTATTCAAATGCCCAAATATTATTATTCTAATGCCCAAGTAAACAAATAAATGCATTATTATTCTGATTCCCAAATACTATTATTCTAATGCCCAAGTACAGTGCGTTAAAGCGCTGAGTTGCTGAACTTGCGGACCAAAAGGTGCCAGGTTCAAATCCCAGGAGCAGAATGAGCGCCCGCTGTTAGCCCCAGCTCCTGCCAACCTAGCAGTTCAAAAACATGCCAATGTGAGTAGATCAATAAGTACTGCTCTGGCGGGAAGGTAACGGCGCTCCATGCAGTCATGCCGGCCACATGATCTTGGAGGTATCTACGGACAATGCTGGCTCTTTGGCTTAGAAATGGAGATGAGCACCAACCCCCAGAGTCGGTCACGACTTAACGTCAGGGGAAAACCTTTACCTTACCTTACCTTACCTTAAACAAATACTGTAAATGCATTATTATTCTGATTCCCAAATAAATAAATAAAATGCATTATTATTATTATTCTGATTTGCAAATAAACGAATAAAATGTATTATTATTCAAATGCCCAAATATTATTACTCTGATGCCCAAGTAAACAAATAAAATGTGTTGTTTTGTTGTTGTTGTTGTTGTTGTTATTATTATTATTATTATAATTCCTAAATAAACAATTTTTTATTATTCTAATGCCCAAATAAACAAATAAAGTATATTATTGCTGTTTTTGTTGTTATTATTATTCTAATGCCCAAATAAATAAATAAATACATAAAATGTATTTTTATTATTCTGATGCCCAACTAAATAAACAAATAAATGTATAATTATTATTCTGATGTCCAAATAAACAAATAAAATGTTACGCACACAGGTTTATTGGAATACACAAGCCCCCTCGATGGTTTGTCACCTTGTTGTGGTGAGGGGGCTTGTGTGTTCCAATGAACCTGTGGGCGTAACCATTGGAGTCAGTCCAGGAGGGGCCACAGGGGAGGTTCCAGCCCAAGCACAATCCGAAGAATTCAATGGCAGACCAGGCGGAAGATAGCATAGTACATGTGTGATTGAGAAGCCACCGTCATCATGTTAACCATGCCACTGGTTGGGACCCTCACTCTGTGAATATTGTGTGTTGATTGGCTGTGCACCGACCTCCACACATTAAAAAAACTCATGCACAGGTGTCTTCCAAGAAAAATAAAACCCTTGGAAGGCCATCATACTCAGACAATGAGGGATCGCCTAAGTAATTATTATTATTCTGATGCCCAAATAAATAAACAAATGTATTATTAATATTATTATTCTAATGCTCAAATAAACAAAGAAAATGTATTCATTCTTCTTCATTATAATTATTATTGAGAGTGTTTTGCATTTTGGGTGCCCCCCGCACTGAAATATTTTAACTTTGAATATGTTTTAATGGTTTTTAACTGGGAATTTTTAAAATACTGTTTATATTTAATTCTGTTTTAATGTTTACATATTTGTATGTTTTAAATCGTATGCTAATAATTTTACATTAAGCCGCATTGAGTCATCTTGAGGAGAGATAATGCAGGGTATAAATAAATATAATAATAATATGTACCTTGGAAATGGGATTCCAGTCTAAACACAGATTTTATTTATTTATTTATTTACTGTATTTTTACTCTGCTCTATCTCACCCCAAAGGGGACTCAGAGTGGCTTCCAGGTTGGCAATAATTCAATGCCACAACAAACATAAGCATAAATACAATATGCGCCATACATTAAAATCCGCAAAAAAAAAAAAACAACAACAACCGTGACATATCAGTACATTAAAATAAACTCTTAACACAACACAAGATTCAAAGTCATAATCCAGGAGCTGTTTCAGTCGTGTTACAATCATTTCATGGCTGCCTTTTGTACTGTGCTACTCTCAGAAAGCTTGGTTCCACAGCCAGTTTTTAATTTCTAAAGGTCAGGAGGGAGGAAGCTAATCTAATTTCACTGGGAAGGGAGTTCCACAGACAAGGGGCCACCAGTGAGAAAGCCCTGTCCCTCGTCCCCACCAGTCACACCTGTGAAGGAGGTGGGACTGAGAGCAGGGCCTCCCCAGAAGATCTTAGTCTCCAAGGTGATTCATAGAGGGAGATACGTTTGGGAAGATAAGCTGGGCCGGAACTGTTTAGGGCAGTGGTTCTCAACCGGTGGGCCTGCTGGGCCGCGGGAAAGAAAATCCGGTCCGCAAACATCCTTCCTCTTTATTTATTTATTTAATTAATTTTATTAATCTGGGCAAGCAGATGGTTACTGGATGGCATACTGTATGTTCTGCATCAGAAACTAGTACTAATGTGGTCTATTCAATGCAATTTTCCAAATCAGCACCCCAAATAACCAAACCAAATCTAAAGTTGACCAAAAACTGATACATAACCCTTTTGGTTCTAATGTTGGAGAGTGGTCCCTGGTCACAGTGGTCCCTGATCAAGTGGGACCTTGTCAAAAAAAGATTGGGAACCACTGTTTAGGACTTAATAGGCTAAAGCCAGAACTTTGAATTGTGCTCGCTAGCAGACTGGCAACCAGTGGAGCTGATGTAATGGGGGTTGTATGCTCCCTGTATGCCGTTCTAGGGAGCAATCTGGATGCCACCCATTGGACTACTTGAAGCTCCAAACAGTCTTCAAAGGCAACCCCAAGTAGAGCACGTTGCAGTAATCTGTTCGAGATGCAAGAAGAGCGTGGATCACCCTGGCCAAGTCTGGCTTCTCAAGGTACGGGTGCAGCTTGCGTACAAGCTTTAATTGTGCCAAAGCTCGTCTGGCCACTGCCAAGACCTGAGGTTCCAGGCTCAGTGATGAATTCAGGAGAACTCCCAAGCTGCAGACCTGTGATTTCAGGGGGAGTGTCACCCCGTCCAGCACAGGCTGTAACCCTATACTCTGTTCAGCCTTTTGACTGACTAGGAGTACCTCTGTCCTGTCTGGATTCTATTTCAATTTGTTCGCCCTCATCCAGACCGTCACAGCTGCCAAGCACCAGTTCAGGACCTGGATAACTTCCTTAGCAGCAGGTGGAAAGGAGTGATAGAGTTGGACGTCATCTGCATACAGATGACATCGAATTCCAAAACTCTGGATGATCTCTCCCAGTGGCTTCATGTAGATGTTAAACAGCATGGGAGACAGTACTGAACCCTGCGGGACCCCACAGAACAAAGGCTGCGGGGCCAAGCAGGTGTCCCCCAACAACACCTGAGTGCAATCCTCCAGGAAGGACTGGAGGCACTGTAAAACAGTGCCTCCAAGTCCCATTCCCGCAAGGATACCATGGTCTATGGTATCGAAGACTGAGAGGTCCAAGAGAACCATCAGGGACACACTCCCCACTGAAGTTCCCTGCGTAGATCGTCCAACTGAGACCAAGGCTGTCTCAGTTCCATAACCTGGTCTGAAGCCAGACTGCAACGGATCTAGATAATCAGTTTTTTCAAGAATACCTGAAGTGAGGCAACCACACATTCCAAGACTTTGCCCAACAAGGGGAGATTGGAAACTGGCCAAATGTTCTTCAGTTGAGTGGGATCCAATGATGAGTTTTTTCAACAGCGGTTTCATCACAGCCTCTTTTTGGCTGGCTGGAATCTTGCCTTCCTGTAAGGAGGCATTAACCACCAACTTCACCCAAACCCCCTCTGATCTGCTTTATCAGCCAGGATGGGCAGGGCTCCAGGATGCATTTGGTCACTCCTGCCTCTCCAAGGATCTTGTCCAGATCCTCGGGTTGCACTAATTGAAATAAATCCATTGAAATCAGACAAACAGATGATCATTCTACATCTTCAGAGACTGCAGTTAAAGTGATGTCCAGGTTGGAACAGATCAGAGCAACTTTATTCGCAAAAAATTGAGCAAATGCTACACAGCTAGCTGGCCAATGGTCAGTGATCCCGTCTTACGAGGTGGAATTTAACAAGCTTCTGACCATTCAAAACAGCTTGGCTGGATGATTCCTTGCAGACAAAATGTTGGCTGCAATGAAAGCTTTCTTTGCGGCCTCCACTGCCATGGAGTAAGTCTTTATATAGGCACATACCTGTGTCCGATCTGATTCGCTACAATGTGAACGCCACACACGCTCAGATAACCTAAACATGATATTTTAAAATTATTTTGTGTTTTTGCAGCCACAGAACCCTCACATTTTAATCATTAATTTTTGTGTATTGTAATCTACGTATTTTGTCAAAATACGTTTTAATATGTATATTTTATATAATGTTTATGATTGTTATGTGTTTTTAGAAATGTAACCCACCACGAGGAGAGGCAGGTAATAAAAATTATTATTATTATTATTATTATTATTATTATTATTATTATTATTATTATTATGCATGTCATGTACCTTATTAATATCATTATTAAGCTTGAGTGCTTAGGACCAGAACTGTTCCATACTTTGGATTCCCCCCCCCCCCCCCCCCCCGATTTTGAAATACTTACATATAGATAATCTTGGAGATGGGGGCCAAACCTAAACATGACATTCATTTATTCTTCATATACACCTTGTAGATCTAGTCTGGAGTAACTTTTTACACAATAGTTTCATACTTTTGTTCATGAAACCAAGTTTGTGTTCACTGAGCTATGTAGGCAATTTCATATTTTGGAGGATTGTGGAAACTCATTTTTGCTATTGCAATCTGGTGAAGGGACTTTATGTAGATTGAGTAACCCTTATCCAAAAGGCTTGAGAGTGTTTTGTATTTTTCCAGATTTTTGCATATTTGTATGTAACATTATTATTATTATTATTATTATTATTATTATTATTATTATTATTATTATATTTATAACCATTTTTTCTCTTAATTGAGATGCAAAGCAGCTTGGAGATAGGAGGCAAGTCTAAAAACCCAATTTATTTCTATCCTGTGTACATATTATACACATCCTCTAGAGCAGTGGTTCTCAACCTGGGGTCTCCAGATGTTTTTAGCCTTCAACTCCCAGAAATCCTAATAGCTGGTAAAATGGCTGGGATTTCTGGGCCAAAAACGTTTGGGGACCCCAGGTTGAGAACCACTGCTCTAGAGATTTCTAGAGAGGACACTTTAGGAATATCTAGATCCTTCAGTATGATTTTATGGAAAATCTCTGGATGACCTAGAGTTTCCTTGAGATGTGTTCTCTCAGATAAAAAAAATAGTATTTATTATACTTGTGCCTTTCCTAGCTTCAAGAGGTCCTCTGCCCCAAATCCCAGTGAATGTGAAGGCTCGATTTTATGTATTTAAAAATTAATTGGAGGAGGTGACTGTTGATTTCTGGTTGCGACTTTGTAGGAAACTAAAGGTTGGACTAGAGGGACTTTGATCCAGAAGGAAACTGCATTCTTAGAGAAAAATGTCATTTGATAAATAAGTTAGTAAAAGTTCTTTCTGAGTAAGCATGCACAGTATTGGGCTTCACAAGGAAAATAAAGCTCATCTTCTTAGGTGGATGATAATGAAGTTGTTCTCCTTCTTAGAAAGCACTATATTAGAGTGTCATTCCTCCTTCTGATCTGTAATGCAGCTTCATCTGGTCTAATTGCCATCTCCGCCTCCTCTATAGATTAGTGACAGGGATTTACTTGTCATGTACTTAAAAGTCTAGGTATTGCCATAGAATAATTTGCATAGTCAACATTAATTACTTTATAGAACTTTTTAAAAAATGCCTCTAGAACGTAGATGCCAGTGAACTCTTAGGAATTTGTAAGCATTCATTGGTTTTATTCATTAACAGCTGGAACGTTAGACAAAAAGGGAGTTGAAGATGTATTAAAAGATTACATGGTAAAAGTGCTGAATGAATTATTTGCCTTAATGTTTTCTGTGGAAGAGATAGGGCAGGTACCTGCGCCTGAAATGTTTTTCAGGAAAGGAATCTGAAGAATAGGTAAATTGTGGTGGCAACAGACGAGACTATAGATCTAATTAAGTTCAATCTCCCATTGCTACTTCAGCCCAATGTCAAGGTTTTGTTATTAATAATGAAATCTTTCTCTAAGCCTACAGGTTGGGGGGTTAGAAACACAGTCTTCAAAGATGAAAAACTCCAGAAGATTGGATTTCACTAAAGACTTTTTTTGGGGGAAAATGTGTACTAGAACAAACCATGAAGAGAATTAACTGTGGTTTCAGCAAGTCACTGTCAAGCTTTGATTATTATTCTGGATTTTTTTTTTATAAAAAAAGCTAGTTGAAATTTCAGTTCAGGCCCAAATTTAAGCTAAAATAGAAAGTATAACAACATATGGAAATGAGTTGTTATATTGTTATATTTTGTGTGGGTTTGTAAACCAGGGTGGTCCCCAAGTGCTGATGTGGAGATTGAAACTGGAAAATTGTTGGTTAATGTTCATTGGCCAATTCAAGAATCAGTCAAAATCTGATCAGGGAATTTTAGCTTAATTTAGGCCAAGATGTTTACATCAAACACAGCATGCCATGGGAAGAACAAAAAGACATGCAGCAGGTCAAGCATGGGATTTTGTTGCTTGTACATGAATCCAAACCATGGAATATTGCTGGTGTTCATGATTTCATGGCTGCATTGGAGGAAATGGTGAAAAAATGGTACATAAGCCTGAGGCTTATAGTTGTTCTGTCCCATTGGTATAAGCTATAGTTTAGTGCAGTGATGTGAAAAATGTAGCTTCCAGTGTATACGTGGTCCCTAAAACCTGTTTAGTGACCTACAAGGAGTCATGAACCACTCCACCCACAAATGGGAGCAACAATTCCACCAAATAGTCAATTGCTGCTCCTTGCTAACTTATAACGCCATACTCAACTTTCAGAAGTGGCAGAAAAATAACACATTAAAGTTCTGGTTATTTCTAGACAGGGATTAATGTTTTTGTTACTTAGTTCTTGCATGCAAGAATGAATGATTTCAAAGGTCTTCCCACTTGGCAAGAGGATTTGCATATTTTTATGAGTTTTCACATTTCAGCACTTTTTTTGTGAACAGTTAACTCAGAATTACATTTTGTTCAAAAACCTGCCTTCTCAACAAGAACAGTATTTTTTCAATACAGTCAACTAAGACAGGGGTACCAAACTCATTCTCACCAAGGGCCACATCAGCCTTATGGTTGCCTTCAAAGGGCCATCTGTGATTGTAAGACTGTATAAATGTAACTATTTTGTCCTGGTATTGAACGCTTTGTGGGCCACATAAAATGATGTGGTGGGCCAGATTTGGCCCATGGGTCTTGCATTTCACACATGTGAATGAAAGAGTCCTTAACAACATAAAAACTACTAGATGAGTTGTGTTTTCTGAGAGGTAGCAGCACTTTTCACATCTCAGATGAATTGAGCAACAATATTTCTTGATGAACCAGATTTGTGTACAGTGGAACACTTCTCTTAATTGGCTGTGCCACTAGTCTGTTAGGTTTCATTTTGAATACTGATGGCTGTTGCATTTGGCCATAACTTGAAAAATGTACAACATGTTCCACACCATTTGGAGAGCACATCTATCAACTTATAAGTATACAATTTGAGCTTAATGAGACTTGCTCTTCACTGGCTTTGCTGGCTAGGGTGGCTAAATTAGCAGTCCAATAGCCTGGTAAGACACATAACTTCTACTTCTCAGGTATAAGACTACTCTTAAATTCTTTAAGGGTTTCAAGAATAGAGTCTGCTATCAGATGTGTTACATGAATACATGACAAAGTTAAGAAATAGTAGTAATCCATTTTATCATATGATTATAGCTGTGTATTTCAGAAAAAGGACATTTCAAAGCACTTATGACTATCTTTTACATAGGAAACCCCTGTGAAATCCATAGAGTCACTATAAATCACTAGGCACATACAGACACAGGATGGAAGGGAGTCCAAGGACCATTTCATCCAACCCCCTGCTATGCAGCAACATACAAATCACTCTCAAGCTCTGTTCAAAGACCTCCAAAAATAGACTCCTCCTAGATAGTCTGATCCGCTGTTAAACAACTCTTACAGACAAGCCGTTCTACCTGTGTTTAAAGTGCTTAAAATGCCATTTATGGCTTTTGCACTAGACCATTTTAAAGTAATACTCTTTCTGCTGTGCTTGGTTCAGCTGGAGTAAAGATCAACTAACCTTGTCTAGACATTTGAAGAGCTGTAAGAAAGTGCTATATTATCTGGAAGCTCAAAAATGTTTGATAAGAGAAATGCAAGAACTGATAAAAGAAACAGGTGATATCCATCTGAGATGCTGCAATGAAAATATATTTTAGAAAATATCACTGTAGAAACACAGATAAGCTGTTGAAGAATAACACATTTCTTTAGAATGTGGCTTTAAGATGCGTATTTAAAAGATTATTGTAATGAAATATCCATAACTGGTGTTATTAATTAATCAAGTTCTGCAAACTCACTAGTCAGTAGATAAAAGAGTTTTCCTTTGTAGTATATACCAGGTTTGTTTAACATGCCTCAACTATATGTATGCCCCAGCTATAATGCCAGTGACCATTATATGCAGCTTGACATTTGGAAAGTTCATCTTGCAGCAGTGCTGTGTGATTATGGCCCCCAAGTTTTTGATACAAAAATAAAGAAGGGATAGCAACTGAGTATAATTTTATCAATTGATATAATGATCAATGAGCAAAAAGACAGCACTACAAAGAAATATCTTAGCAGGCATGGTTTCATCTTCTGATTTGTTGTGGAAAGATAGAACAGAGATGTTGGTTCTCCAAGACTTCCAGACTGCTGCTTCAGTGCTAAACAATGATCCTAGAGATTGGAACTTGAAACCCTGCTCAGCCATGGAAACCTGGGTCTGCCTCTTACTTAGAGAAAGGCAATGGCAAGCCACCTCTGGATAAGTTTCAACAAGAAAACCCTAGGATAGGATCATTCTAAGAGTTGACTTGAAGGACCATAATGATTGCCTCATTTACTGCCATTACTACTGCCATTGTCCATCCTCTGCAAAGGGAAGGGATCACAGAGCCAAAGCATGGGCCATTTCTTTACTGGTGGTAGATGAGGATTATAATGAGTCAGCGGTGGGTGTTCACATCACACTTTGCCATAGTAACAAGCACAAGTGCAAATGTACTTATGTAGAATGTTCTGAAAAGCAGATTGGTTTTTTGTTCCAAGTTCAGGCTTTCTGAAGAATTAAGTGTAAGCTGCAGGGGCACAGGCATAACATGGAACCCTTTGGGAACAAATACACTCATATTAGAATTGTTTCATGTTTAATATGCCACTGTTTAAGTTAAACAAGTCCCTAAAGATGGAAAAGTTGCAAAGCATTACCTTTTTCACATTAGCATTTTATATAGCATCGTCAGCATACATTTTGCATTAAAAAAGTCACATAAAAAGGTACGTTTGCACTTCATGGGACCTACATATATAAACGAATCACAAAGTTCAAACACACTTCTTTCTCCCTAGTTATTGGTCAAGGAAGATTAGATATTTTAGTATTTTTAAAACGAAATTTAAAGCAGTAAACCATGCTGCTGAGACCTCTTTAAGCCTCAAGCAAGAACAGGGACAATTACACAGATAATACATTCTCTGTATAATTGTCCATGGAATCCAGTTGTGAGATGGGGAAAAACTGTGATGATTAATTTTTTTCTTTTTCTCTCGGTTATAATAAGTCTTATTCTATAATAAAAGCAGCATCCTTTGCCCAAATGCTGCCCCATAGTGCTCCCCTTCTAAGCTATGTGGTAGAACTGTGGAGGCATATTTCTGGGCAAATGGCTAATAGCAGGAATTGCTGAATTTACACATTATTCTCCCACATTTCTCATTTTCTTCAACAGGTTTGTTTTGACTTATGTTTTCATTGTTTGCTGAAAGTTGGCACTAAAGCAACCCTATATAGTCGTGTACGTCTAGAAATGTTAGGAATTCAGTCCAAAAAACCTGAGTCAACTTATCCACAGGTCAGTGTGAGTACTGTATCTTAACTTTTACTAAAGTAGTAACCATTCCCTTCTCTTGAGTAGAATGAGGAAAGGCAAGAGCATAGTTCATCCTAGGAGAATCCTAAAGAAGCACCAATACCATCTACTTTCTCCACCTTGGTGGCATTTCTGGCCTTTTTGAATGCCTATGTGGATAAATTCTATGGAGAGGGGAAAGCACCATGAAGCTGACCCCCTGAGGAGACATTTATGCTTTTCCCCCTCCATAGAATGACTCTTGACTTATGCACGGGTCATATTAAGACCCATAATTTTGACTCCAAAAGTTGCCCATGACTTATACATGAAATTAACCAAAGCATGACTATATATAGTAGAGTCCATCTTTTTCTAATACAGTACCAACATTTTTGTATATACATTGCCTAGTGTGTACGTTTTTACAAATATTTTCCCCTAATATAATGGAATTTTTTTTGTATACATTCCCCAGTACACACAGGTATTTTTACTTTTTCCCTTAATGTACAAATGTTGGTTCATTTCTTTTTAGTTACAAACTGGATGCAAAATACAGGAATTGTGGAATTCCTCAATTTAGTAAATTCCAATTGCCTTGTGAATTGAAAGGTTCATGCAAAAATCTGGATCTAAAAAATGTTTCCAACATCTTTACTGATAAGGGGGGGGGGGGGGGGGCTGTAAATTCTTTCCAGTAAAACGCAGGAGCTGTTAGCTGCTTTTCTTTCTGATTAATTTTAATGATCAAGCATTAATGCAAATAGTTTTTGAAACCATTTTGAACAATGCTTCTTAATCTTTGTTTGATTCTGCAACCCCTCCATTAAACATTGATCTCAAATTTTTAACTTCCATCAAAATTTTATAAAAAGAATTTAAATATGTGGGAGATTTTCTTGACCCATAGTAAATATTCATGTGGAATATGTATTCAAACTGAGTTGAATTTTAAAATTAATTTTGTACTGTTTCATGAATATTGTAATAGTTTTTTTTAAAAAAATGTTAGGATGTTATGACTTCAGTAACAGAGATAATAGAGTTTATTAATGTGTGTCCAATGTGTGAGGATCTGTTTTACTGTAACCGATAAATCATGAACAAATTCTGAACAATTGTATTACATGAATGCTTTCCGTCCTGCTCTAATATAGTAAGCTCTGACCTGGTGGCAAGCCCAAATAATATTTTGCCATTCAGTCATTGTGAGGATAAGTAATTATTCTCTGAAGTGTTGTTTACTCTGGAAGCAACAATTGTGTACAAAATTAGTTCAGAATAATTAAATGAGTCATCCTTGGTATAAGGGAAATTAGCAACTAATAGGAGCCAGTTGCTGACTCAAGAAAACATAGTGCACAGGTGAATAGAACTTAGCTCTTAGCATATCATGCATAGATCTTGCACATGCTAAAACTGTTGCACAGGCTTGTTGGTGCCTTAACCTATTTGAAATATATAGTATGTGGGTTAAACATGGTTTCCAAGAGACATGTTGATCCTGCATATAACATGTGAAATACAATCGTATATGTTTCTGTTCAGAGTTACTCTTATTTGTGTTTGGTTGCAGGTAGGCAGAACAATTTTGTGTACATGAATGGGGAAGGGGAGAACCATGTTCTTTTTCCTCCAATTGAATCCTGTGTGAGCTTCAGACTTGAATAGATGAAGGGCCTGATGATCTATGGGTTTTGTAATGAACCGAGGGAGCTGTATGCTTCCATGACACTTTCTGTCCTGTTGCTGTAAAGACTTAATAAAAGAGGTTCTCTTATATCAGAAGAACAGTTGATCCTACTGTTGTGTGCTAGAGTTGAAAGCACATAGCATCCATGAAAAACATTGTTGCACATTTTGTATAGCTTGTAATGTTAAAAGAACACTGAGAGGAGTGGGGTGTTTGGAATGAAGGTGGCCTCACCTTTCTGGGCTTATGAACTCTCTAGTTAATGGTGCTCTCCCCATTCCTTCCTCTCTTCCCTCACTCTGTTGTCACCAACTGACCACTGTGTACATTCTGATTATTATTTTTAAAATGTGTATGTCACAATATATATTTATATACTGTGTATGAAGACCCTAAAATTGAAATTGAATCCAGACAAGACAGGTACTTCTGGTCAGTCGCAAGGCCGAACAGGGCATAGGGTTACAGCCTGTGTTGGACGGGGTCACACTCCCCCTGAAGATGCAGGTTCGCAGCTTGGGGGTTCTTCTGGATTCATTGCTGAGCCTAGAACCCCAGGTCTCGGCGGTGGCCAGGGGAGCTTTTGCACAATTAAAACTGTGCATCAGCTGCGCCCAGATCTTGGGAAGTCTGACTTGGCCACTGTAGTCCACACTCTGGTTACATCTCAAATAGATTACTTCAATGCGTTCTATGTGGGGTTACCTTTGAAGACTGTCCAGAAGCTGCAATTGGTCCAACGGGCCGCAGCCAGATTACTCACCGGAGCTGCGTACAGGGAACACACAACCCCCCTGTTGCGCCAGGTCCACTGGCTGCCAGTTTGCTACTGAGCACAATTCAAAGTGCTCGCTTTAGCCTATAAAGCCCTAAACGGTTCTGGCCCAATTTACCTTTCCAGACGTATCACCTCCTATCAACCATCTCAGAGTTTAAGATCATCTGGGGAGGTCCTGCTCTCGGTCCCACCTGCCTTGCAGACGCAGCTGGCAGGGATGAGAGATAGGGCCTTCTCGGTGGTGGCCCCGCGACTATGGAACTCCCTCCCCGGGGAGATCAGATCAGCCCCCTCCCTCTTGATCTTCCACAAGAAACTAAAGACATGGCTTTTCGACCAAGCTTTTGAAAACCTGATGCAACAATAGACATAAAAGACTCGAAATTTGACCAATGGAACAGCTCGGACCTTGCTTTTGGATCATGTAATATTAATGGTTTTAGCTGTGTTTTATTGTAATTTAATATGTATTTTTAAATGACTTTTCTGTAATTTCTTTGTAATGGTTTTAAACGGCACTAAATTATTGGCCATGTTGTTAAGCCGCCCTGAGTCCCCTCAGAGGTGAGAAGGGCGGGGTAAAAGTATAGTAAATAAATAAATCAATAAAACCGTAAGAAAAGCAAAAGGTTCACTGTTAATAACTCAATCTCAAATTACCCCCCTTAAAAATCAAATTAACCCTCTGTTGGGAACCTAGATACGCTATTGATATTAATGTTGTACCTGTGCAGATCACCATCAGAGCATAAAATGATATTTAATTTTCCCTGTGTAACTGAAGCTGAATGTAACTGAAACTGAAATTCTTCAGTGTCTCAAGCATATATTTCCATGTAGATTATTGTCTGGCGCTGGAGTCATACTGGAACAGTTTTGTTCATGACTATACCTATACTGTCTGTCTATGTCTAATCCTGATTTTCTCACCATTCTAGTCCACTTCGCTTTTTAAAATAAATAGGCTCTTGTTTATGAAAACCTGTGCCACATTAAAATGACCGTCCTTAATATAATACACATATCTTTCTCAGAACCAATATAACCGTTGCAGCCTTTCAAACACTCTTGGGTCTTGCTAGAAAATGTAATTCTCATATTGCCTCAATATGTAGCTCTCCTTGGAAAATCAGTAGTAACCTGTCTTATAAAGGATCAAATAATGTAATGTGCTGAAGATAAATGGTTTTATTTCAAGATGTAGCTGTAAACAAAGAGGTTTGATGCAAAGCAAACATTTTATTTGTTCTTTGTAAGGACTGTCATTACCTTGTTATTAAACACTAATGTGTTGAGGATGTATTTTCTCTTTCTCCATATGGTATATTTTTGTTGCCTTCTGCAATCTGCATGCTGTTTCTGGCTTCATTCTTTTATACACAGTAATTCTTACTAATTGCTTTCCCAGAATATTATGATGTTTCTTGTTTGGCTTTCATTTGAAACTATTTTCTTAATTACAGTTTCCATACAGTAGGCTTTCTCAACTCTTCAAATCTTAATTTTTTTTTAAAAAAACTTCTTTTTTGAAAGTAGGTATCATTGAAAATGTTATTCATCCATTATAATGGGCAGGCATGTGGTTTGGAAATTGCATACTTACATAACCAGAGCTCAGACGGCTGCACTTCTTTTCATACCTCAATAAAATATTTTAAAAATAATATCTTCCACTGAAAAAGCCTTCTGATGTCCTCTAGGCCATTTTAAAGACATTAATTGTTGGCTGTCATCCTTGGAGTGTTCAACAAATAGAAATATTTAAAATATTAACTATATGAGAAAAGCATTTTTAAGTGATTGAAACAAGTGATCTAAAATAATTTTGAAATCATAAGATAGTTGAAAGTCTCAGCACATCCACTCCTGGTCTTAAGAACATGAAGTCCAACAAAAAACAACTGTAGCTGCTCATTGGAAAGCCAAAAGGGATGAAGCTCACTTGACTTCCATGGAACAGTTACTTTACAAAAAAACAAACAAAAAACTTTTGCATTGATACATACTTTTTTTGCATAGCCATAAACAATAGATGTACACAGACACATACTTTGAATCAACCTGAGCCAGATATTCTAAGAAAAGTTAGGTATGCCTAAATTAGCAATGATCGAGACGTTCTCATGTAATCTAAAGCATTGTGGGAAAGAAAATAAGATCCTCTTCTTCTCTAACCATTCAGTCTTTTGAAATCTCAGAAAATAAGTGACTAGAAAAAGTTGCTAGGAAGGAGTAAGTGGCTGTATTTGAACAACATTTCTCAGTTTTCATCCAAAAATCCAACTATTTTTGTCTCCATATTTCTAATTTTTTACAGAATGACTTTTTCAATATTAAGTCAATAATTTCACTTTAAGTCAGTAGACCTGAACAGAGCAAAGCAAAATCGATGTCTCTGAGATTCAACAGAATGGATTTAATTGGTTTTCTTACATTTTAATCTCTGAAATTACTGGAATCTACTTCATGCCACAAATTTCATATCCTTGGTTTGCAGGTCAAGCAAGGTACAAGTAAAGGGAACAAGTAAACATACATTGCATTAGATAACAAAAAGTTACGACATTATTTTCTGTGTTCATAGAGTTTGCCTAATATGAGGCATGGATCCATAGAATTGGATCCAATAATCCCATCCTGTTAGTCTACCTGGAAGGGGGAACCAAGGAATGGTATTCATAAAAGCTACATGGGCATCAACAACTTTGTGATTCCTGCCACTTGGGGAGTGAAGCCGGTTCAACAACTGAGCTGGACCTTTCCTTCTCAGCTTCTACTTCATAGTCCTTTGAAAGGACCAGCTCTACATTCTCCAAAACTGGATCTGGCACCACGGCACCCTACCACCAGAGTGGGGTTGGAAGCAGTCTTATCTTAGTACACAATATGTATATTAGAGCATCATATACATATAACATACACAGAAACAATACTCAGTCCTAAGGTATATAACTCAAAAGTATCTAACTCAGTATTATAAATCAAACAAAATGATATAAGTCTCTGCAGTCCTAAAAGGTTTGGATTGGCTAAAAGGCAAACTGATTCAGAGTCTCTGCAATTTCTGGAGGGATTCCTCAGGACTCCACAGGTTTTGGATCAATAGTGAAGCCAAGTAGACAGAGTCAATGCTGATGTAACTCCTGAGTAGGTGGTAATATATCCGTTCACACCGTTTGCATGCCGTTTACAACTGGTTCCCGGGTTTTATCCCAGTTTCGGTAACCCTCCTGGTAAGCGGCAAAAGTTTTATTATTTCTTTATTGATGGCTCTGCATCAGGTATTCTTAATTCTTAACAGAAATAAAAATAAAAGGAAATTTGTCTAATGTTGTGCTCTTTATAACATATAAATCATCAATTGTATAGACCTTGTGAAAATAGACATGTCAAAGCACCCCAAGATATGCGGTATTCTAAGTTACAAACAAGGAATTATCTTTTTCCCAGATATAAATACCTGATCACTAGGGGACCATGAATGGCTGCTCGCACCACAAAATCCACAGCAGCATATTGATACTGCGAACATGTGAGTAGATATGTTTACTACTATATCTGGGAAAAAGATAATTCCTTGTTTGTAACTTAGAATACCACTATTGTGTTATATAGTTCATTACATTGTTTAGAATAGACATCTGTGTTTACACAGCAGTCTTATCTTGCCTACTTGTAGCAGCTGCAGTTGGCTTATAGCTATCATTCTGTAGTCAGAAATCTTGCTATCATCTGTCACATACCGTGCTTCCATGGACAAGGAAATGTCCAAGAACATAATCATGTCCAGATTAAATGCTTTTTTTGCTCCCTCAAGACTATCAATAGATAAATTGACAAACTGACAGACAATGAATGCATGGATGGATGGATGGATAGATAGATAGATAGATAGATAGATAGATAGATAGATAGATAGATAGATAGATGAAAGAGAAAGTGTGGACAATTGTTGGAGCATCAAGGAAGCTGCTTATGTGCTACCTGGTCAGACCCGAGTCTTCTGGGATATAGAATTTCTGATCTGTCATTCTAAGTAAGGAAACTCATAGTCCCAAATGCAAGAAATGATAGTGAATGCAGTTGTCTTAGTTTACACCATAGTGCAAGTGGCTGGGCAAACTCTTTCATAACTGTGGTCACACCAAGACTATATTAGATGTTCAACATTTGAAAACATGCAACTGCTAGTGAAACTAGCCTTGCATCAATGCAAGTATATGGCTGAATCACTTATTTATAATGGAGACCAAGCAAAAGAAAAAACGGTAATTTCCAATAATTTTAGATATAATTAAATAAGTACCTTCATGGTGGTTGAAAAGATAAGCATGAATATATTTGTATACTTTGTTCTTATTCACATTTAGAAGAAAATTCCGTGTTTTGTGAGGTTTCTGTTGTCATAAATGTGCACAGAATTACAGCTTTGTTATCCACAAACTCAAGGGTCCATCCTTTCCTCAAATATGAGTTAAGAATTCCTGAGATAGCAGTAGTAAAGGTTTAAGCAATTTATGTATCAATGCATGATAATACTTCAATTGTTACAGATCTCTGGAAAACTCGTGACTGAAGCCAACATACTGGGAGCATTACAGCAGAGCTCATGTCCTTGGTTTTCTTTCCAGTCCCCAATTTAAAGCAATGGTTATTATGACCTTTAAAGTTCTAAATGGCTTGGGACCAGAATAACTTAAGAACTGTCTTCTCCTGTGTAAGCCCGCTGCCCACTCACTGAAATCAGAAGAGGCTCTTGTTCATGTCTTTATAAAGATGTTATTATATTTACTTCTCAACCACATTTCATGCTTTGTCTGGTAGCTTGTGATCTGTCCACTCTTAACTTTGCTTTGATAATCTGATTTTGTAGTATATATGAGTTTTGTAAAAACAACAGAGTAGCTGGAAACTTACTCTGTTTTTCAGGTAGTTTTCTTGTTTTTTTTTTATTATGCGTTGTTCTCCAGAATCCACAATTTGGTCTCCTTAATGACAATTAATATGCCACTGCTGTTGCTCTGCTGGCACATGACTCACACCCCGTCACTGTCCCTTGTCAAGCTCAATATGGGTCGCATCCTCCCTGGCATACATGCCACCTGCTTCTGGTCTCCTGCTTTCCAACTGCTTCACAAGTTGCCTTGCCTGTGCTGGGGAGTTTCCAGGGTTGCTTCCCAGCAATAGCAACTGTGGTGGAAATCATGCCCCAGAGCAGTGCCAGCTGTCACTGAATAGCAATAGAGCAGATGATGAATTGCACTGGGGGAAAGCCAGTATGTAGCCAGTAAGACTGAACATTTCTAGTGGTGTACGTTTAGCAGTAGTGGGAGAAGAAAGGGAAAAGCCTTGTAAACAAGTTCCCTCTTCCCAAGTTACTAAACCAAAACCCCTTTTCCAACCAAGTGAATGCTGTCAGAGCAAAGATGGCAAATTGCCTTTCTATGCTAGTGAATGTAAAAGTAGAATAGTGTTTCATCTCTCCTCCACTGGTTCTGCATAGACATCTGCATAGAATTCCTTGTTCCCTCCTATATTCATCTCCTGATTACCCATGGCTCCCAGATGAATGCTAGTGTTTATTTACATTAGAAGTCTGTTATTGTGGACTTCAAGTTGTTTCTGACTTACGATGATCCTAAGGTGACTCTATTATGGGGTTTCCTGTGGCTGAGTATCTGTGACTTGTCCAAGCTCACCTAGTGGGTTTTTGTGGCTGAGTGGAGAATTGAACCCCGGTGTCCAGAGTGGTAGTCTAAACTCAAGTGGAATAAAAGCTTCAGGTAACCCATCACTACAGTTTGACGCTAACTTCTAATTAAATGGTCAGGGTAGATGGGGCCTCTGTATCTTCTAGAAAAGCTCCACCTTTCAACTTAGTTGACAATGGGAAAACAGAACATACCAGAACATTTTATTCCACTTTCCATGTATAAGTGCCAACATTTCTAGAGAAGAGGAAGAATGTCTAAAAAGGTAGGTACAGGACAACCCCTGTATCATCAGGGGAAATGTTTGTGGACCTCTCTGGGTACTCCAGTGCTGTTTGTTGGTATGCTTGGGCCAGAAGAATACTGTAGAACAGAGCTTTCCAAACTCTGTATCATGACACATTCATGTGTCAGCTGCAGTGTGTAGGTGCATCAGCCGAATGTAATAAATCCCTGAGTCTATGTGAAATATGTAGCACTTATATGCATTTTTTCATGAGATATGTTGTGCCCCCACACATTTTGTTATTGCAATTTATGTATGAGTCCATATCTCTTATAAGAAGTTGGTTTACCTTCTGGTTTGCTAGTAAAACTGAATTACTATGTCACGAAATGATGCATGTTGAAAAAGCGTGTCACCAACATGAAATGTTTGGAAAGCTCTCCTATAGAACCACACTGGAGGACCTACAGAGGCTCACAAACATGTATGGTGTCAGCACAGGTAGGTGAAACTGTGGAAAAGAGGATCATACTGTGTCAACGTTTCAGCAACAATGTGCTAATGCCAACTGCATAATCCTTTTTTATTTAAATTGAAAGCACTGGAATAGCCAATGCAGAAACATCTCAATAATTTTCCAAAAATAGCATTCTTCCTAAGTATTTTTTTAACCTCATAAAATTGTGCAGCCTTCTGGATGCCCATTGCTTACTGAATATTATTCACTGAAGGAAAGGAGCCTCTTAACAAAGACAAAAACGAAAAATGAGGAAGTTGGTGTTAATCACTCACTCTGAGAGGCAGGATGCCTGGTGTTGGTGAACCAGGAAACCTTCCTCTAGAAAAAATATTATTGGAGTGGAGGAGGTGGGAAATGAACTCTTTGTAAACTTGATTACATAAAATGAAGTTCTTATGTGATCAAGTAATTCAAAATACCTCTCAATTCTCCTGATTTTAGGTGTTTAGATTTTATAGATTTCTGTTCAGCATGAAAGATCATTGTAATATTGCTATAGTTTGAACTTAGATTCCCCCCCTCTCTACTTCTGTAGATGGTTGAAATATACTAAAGGCAACATATCCTCTCCGATCATGGGAAGTAAGTAGGGTCAGTTTTGGTTAGTGCAGAAGGTAGAGATAATGGGAGACTGCCAATGACAGTACGAACTAGTTGATAGTATAATAGACTATCTTGGAGGGAGTTGGATTCTTTGTCCTTGAAGGTCTGTAAATAGTGGTTGGATGGCTTTATTGTGGGAGTGCCTTGTTTATTTTTGTGTGGCAAGAGGCTAGACTAGATGGTCCTTGTCTCTCCCCACACTAAATCTGTGGTATGATATATGGATTGTCCTTGAAAGGGGCTTTACTTGAGCACAAAAACTATATTCCATTAATATTTCCCTCTTGTAAACAGTCCCATTGTAAGCCTCAGATAATACTGTATTTCATTGTTACGATGTCAAATTTTGGATAACAGTACACATTTTATAGATCTCATTGAAATCAATGGGACAGACCCGCCACAATTCAAGTGTGTACAAGAATTGCTTTTCTCCTTACTTTTGCAGGACATATAGATCTCAAATACCTTTGGGATTTGCATGCTTTTCTAAAGTTCTGGGGAAAATAAGTTTGAAACTTTAAATGGCACATCCCTTTCTGAAAGGGTAAACGGGAGGGTGATAGTGGTAGAACTTCAGTGTAAAGAAATGTTTAATAGAGATCAATAAACCCTTGAGGTCCAATGGATCATCAGATGTTAAATGGTCTTTAAATGGAGGCAACTGCAAAGGAGGCAGAGGCCATTCCCTTCCTCCCTCATGAACCTAACCAGTGTGGCCAGAATTGGTGTCATGTCATCTGCAGTTCTGGGAGTTGATCAAAAAAATTGCTGTTTTTTGCACATTTTTTGCAAGGGATCTCCAATTGCAGGTTTTTCTGGTTTGTATCTTTTGCGGGTTATTTATGGTCATGGATCTACAATTTCCCCAACCTGGGCTGACTGAAATCAAAAGCCCTGTTATGACCAGTTAAAATTATATGTGGGATTTCATATAAAATTACGTAAATTATTCTAGTCTGGTTTATTTACTGATTGCAAGCTGTTGGTGCTCTCCCTTGAAGGAACTAACTTCTTGGGTTTTGCCCTTGTCCCCACCCTGCTTTTCTTTTACTATCCCAAATGCCTAATTTTGATTTACTCTTCCAGATCCATAGTATGTCATGGAACAATGTGTTCTTATGCTTTGCACTGTAACCGACCAATTCATTAAAACTTTATTTTCTGTAGGGAAAATGTTGGCAGTAGTTACTCATCCACCTGTCTGCCTTAATAAAATACTAATACATAAATTGAAATATGTTTCTTTTGGAAGTAACTTCTAGATGAAAAAGCACAATGCTGGACTCAAAAGCCAAGAGTCTGATCAAAAGCCAACTGAAACCAATTATTATTCCCATTAGTTTCAGTGATCTATGGTTTAGGCCTGAAACACATCTGCTCTCTCTCTCTTTAAATATACACAAAGGGCAAATAAGTATGTGATGTTTCTATAGTTAAATGGAGACACAGTTCAGGACCAAGAAAATCCAATTCACAAGTGTTATTATGACAAATGGATGACATATTTACATATGCAGTTTCGGGTAACTTGAAAACTGAATATGTATGCATCTTTCTTAAGTTTGATTACATGTCCACAAAAGGCGTTTGAATTTTTTTGGACAAAAATCACAGGATGCCAAAGCTTGACAGTTGACATATTTCTTCTCTTTGTAGACTGTTAATAGCCGTGCACTCCTTTTTGTCCGTTCATATGAAAATCCTGTTAACTTCAGTGTTTCTTGCTTCCAGGAAGGGTATATTCAAATGTATCCTAAATTGTCTAATCCTAATCCCATGGACCAGAAGAACTGCTGAAGTCTACTAGTATTCAGAGCAAATTCAGGAATATCAGTTTCAAGACCAATCTGTGTACTGTTAGAAGCAGATTGATATAGATTAGATATACTATATACTATGTTTTTATACTATGTTGTTCAGCATCTAATGATTGCTAATTGTAAGGCCGCCCTGAGTCCCCCTTGGGGGTGAGAAGGATGAGATATAAATGCCTGAAATAAATAATAACTAAATAATAACAAAAAATGTCCCCCAATACATTTTTTAAAATAGCCTTCTGTTGTTTTAATTGCAAAAGAGCCAACCTGATCAAGGATTACATTTTAAAAGGGAGAACTATCTAGTTTATGTAAATATTATCACTCAGTGAGAACCACAGAAGTCAGCTTTCACAAATGTTTGAAATGCGTGCTCTTTTTTTGACATTCCTGAAAATGTTTCTGAAACACAGACTACTTAGCCCTGTCTAAGAATGTAATAAGTGAATTTGTAGTGATTTAATGACATCAAAATACTCATCTAATTGATTCAGATATACAGCTTGCCAGTGTGTGCTCCAAAATAGTTAAATAACTGATTAGCACAAAGTAGAAGGCAGACAGTCAGGGGTGGGCAATTCATGGACTTCTAAATGTTCCTGGACTATAGCTCCCATCATCACTCACCAGTGGTTATGTTTGCTAGGACTGATGGGAGCTGCAGTCCAAGGACATCTGGAAAGCCAAGAGTTGGTCACTCCTGATGTAAGTGAACAAAAAAGGCAGAGTCTGTCCTTTTGCATTTCTCCAGCTGCTCTCCAACTTTGATAGGAAACTTCTAAAACAGTCAAGGTAGACTAAACAAGAGGCAGTCAAAACAAAAGGTTTGCTTCTTCTGGATTTTTTAACATGCAAATGCTTGAACTGTAAATCTCTGAACACCATTCTAATTAAACAAACTTGGTGTGGAATCTCTCCTCTTTCATCTGAATCAATAAACAAAGAAGTCATGAGAAAAGGACCTTTTTCCCTTCAGGGAGCCTTTCCTTGTTAATGTTGACTCAAATTGTTAGTTTGTCCCTGTTCCTTTTTGCTTCTGTACTCAGTCTCCTTTACTTCTGCAGATCTTGGTACATTCTCCCTCATGCTTTCTGCCCACATACCACTTCCTTATCTATTTTTTTTTTTGCCAAGGACGATTATTAGCTGCTAAAACAAATTTTAAAAATAGAAATACTGTACACCCAGGACCCATGTAGACTTAAAGTCTTGTATTTCTCAAATAGGATTTCTTTGCACTGCTAGTACTATGAGTAGAAACTAAATGAAAAAGGAAAAGCAGTCCAGTTGTACAAAAACATTCTTAGCTATTGTCAGGGCTGCAGCAGAGGACATTGTCTCTCCCAAATAAAATTACTGCCCCCCTCATGAAATTTTTCTTTGGCTCCTAATTTCTAGCATTGCAATAGCCTTAAGTTCTAGGTGAGCATTTATAAACACATTTGAGTCATCCAAAGAAAAGGGTGAGGCAGTTTGACCAAGATGTTTGAATGCAGCAGATAAAAGACTTCCAGGTGGAAATAATTTTCAGTATCTGTCTTGGGATGCTAGAAATATGGGGAGTGAAAGAAATTTTCACGGTGGGGCAAAATTCTTATTTTGGGAGACAACACCTTCATTTTACTCTGTCCATAGCTATACCCTTGTTGTTTTTTGAACTGCATTCTTAGAATCCCATTCTATAGAAACTGTAATCCAAAATAATAACTTTTCCTCTGCATTTATGTTTACACTTGAGAACATTCATTTCATCACTTGTTCCCATCCACTTTGGGCGTCCAACTGGACACTCCCAAAATATTGCATTTCTGTAAAAAAAGGACCCTTGTTTTAAAATAAAGAGATTATTACCTTTGGCCTACGTACGAACTACGAAGTTTATTTGTTGTAAAGTTTAGTAGATGTAAACCTCATACCTTATATGAATGCCGAAAGTATGACTATCTACTCAGAGTTCAAGAGAGCATTATTGAAGGTAAGGTTGTGCCCCCAGTTGTTTTAACAGCGGTTTTATGGTAGTCTGCACCTGGCTAGAAAACAATAGGTTCTGCAAAATAATTTGATCTGAAACGTAGGAGAGAGGGGCACCTTGATCCCCTAACTCAGTGGTTTCCAACCTGTGGTCCATGGTCCCCAAGAACTAAAATATGGTCCACGGCCTCACCATTACTACACCGTTGCAACACGAGTGCCAAGGCAATAGGGATGTCGGGAGGGGAAAGGCTGATAACCCACGAAAGGTGTGACAACAAGCCTCCTGACTCCTGCTTCTCCTCCCTCCCTCCCTCCCTCTGAGTGGAGCCGTTCCATGTGATGCCCGGAAGTGGGGTTATTTAGGGTGCTGATTCAGAAAATTGCATTGGATAGACCACATCAGCTCTAGATTATTAAATATGGTTTTCTGTGGGCAAGCAGATGGCGACTACTGGATGGCATATGTTCTGTATCAGAAACTAGAGCTGATGTGGTCTGCCCGATGCAATTATCTGAATCAAAGAACTAAACCAAATCTAAAGCTGATCAAAATCTTATTCGTAACCCTTTTGGCACTAATATTGGAGAGTGGTCGCTGGTCAAAATAAGGTTGGGAACTACCTGTAGCTGTCCATATCAGAAGGGTGGTGAATCTACTACAAGGTTTTAGATTAGACTTGAAAGGAGCTATCAAAGATGAACTCTGTCACCAAATGGATTCAGTTTCTCAGATGTCTTCTTGAAATGCCAGACTATAATCTGACATGGATTCACCCCCACCCCATTGCAATAGGAACTACCATCTGCCACTACTTTTACTACTAGTGAGCAATATACACATCTCAAATGGAAAGAATAATATGCCTTTTAGCCTCCCCATATCTGCTTTTCAACAATTATAAGATACCAAGTTGCTTTCAGACTTCACCGTTTTTCTACTCGCCACTTTAAAAATAGTACAATGGAGGGGAATTATATAATTCTTTAAAATCATCCCAAATAATTACTAGCGCCCAACTCTCTAGAGTGTCTCTTTGTTTTACACACCAGAAAATGTCATATGAAAATGGTTATAGCAAAAGACTGGAACACAGAGAGCTCCATTTAAAAAGCCAGCTTTGTAGAAGGAAAAAAAGAGAAAAGTTATGTAATTTGCAGCCTCAAGCTAAAAGCCATAGCAAAAACTGGCTTGCATGAACACTAATACTCCAGCAAGACAAGCCCTACCCTGAGACATTATGATAAATCACGGAGGAAATATACAGCACTGCACCAAGGCAATATGCACGACTACAAAGGCTTTGGCACATTTAAAAGCTTATTCCTGTAGGCATAGTGCATCTCTTACTTAAATGGTACTCTATAAAGTATTTCTCCATATGCACTTCAAAAGTCTGTCAAATAAAATCCACCCAACCAGCAGCAGATCTAGCTTTCCGATATGTGCATCCAAGGGTTTCCTGGAATTTTTTCCTTCCTTTTCTCAGTGGAAGACATCCTTTCCCCACAGTTAAAAGCAAAAAAACAAAAAAACAAACAAACATCTGTTGAGTTTATAATTCAGCTCTGATCTATACTTTAGAAAAACAACTATTACAATATGTAAAGTACAAACAGGTTTAGAAGATAATTTATTGTCATTTCAGACAAGCATATTTAGATTCCATATTCAACATGAGGATCTCTTCATACTGGGGATCAATTCACACTTTGCAAAGAAAACATTTACAGAGTGTGCAGCAGAAATTAAAATTTGCAAAGCAATCTTTCCCATCTTGGTAGCCTCCAGGTGCTTCGATTATAACAAACAACATTCAAGAAGAGGAAAAGATTAAGTAGTCTCTTACCTCTTGTACTTTTTGAATTATAATAAAGCCCTTGGAAATCTATACATTTTTTATTTACAAAAACACAGACATATATTTACATCTTAGGGTTGCCAGATGTCCCTTACTATAAGGTTTGTACTTTATTTGATGTCCAAAAATCTTATCCTTCATTAGATTGGCAAGTTCCCTTATTGTAAATGGTGTCCCTTATTTGAGGGCTGGAAACTTGTTTCTTTTATATAGAATGAACAAAATGCCAAACCTGTATCTGAAGTGAAGGCTCTTCATAAAAGCAGAAATGTGTGCATCATGTAAATGTATAAATATGGACAATATGCCAATTTTATAAAGAAACACATGGCTAATTTACATTAATCAAGTAGTATTTAGATAGAACGCCGCAGTGGCACAGTGGGTTAAACTGCTAAGCTACAGAACTTGCTGATCGGAAGGTCGGTTGTTTGAATCCACGGACGGAGTGAGCTCCCGTTGTTAGCCCCAGCTTCTGTCAACCTAGCAGTTTGAAAACATGCAAATGTGAGTAGATCAATAGGTACTGCTTAGATGGGAAAGTAATGGTGTTCCATGCAGTCATGCTGGTCACATGGCTTAGAAGGTGTCTATGAACAATGCCGGCTCTTCGGCTTAGAAAAGGAGATGGGCACCGACACCTAGAGTTGGATTCAACTAGACTTAATGTCAAGAGGAAAGGTTTACCTTTACCTAGAACACCAACTTGTTAATAGCTACTTTGTGATTGTCAACTCTGCATGTCACCAATTTCAAATTCCCTTATTGCTTTTTTGGAAATCACTAACACATGCCCACAGAGAAAGACAGCCCTTGTGGCTTCATTCATCTGCTGGCCCAATCAGTTCTTGCTATGGAATTTCGATGAATGGGCTTCGATCTTCTCTTGTGCTTCATACACCAAAGTGTCTTGGATGGGCCCTGGAACTTGACAGCAATGTCGGATGCAATATTAATCTAAAAAGAAAACACATCTAGGTCATTTATTTTACAATCCATGTAATGAAGTTAATAATATGTAACAGATGTACAGTCGGGCATCTGTACCCATTAATTCCGCATCCCCAGATTAATGTACATACATGTAAACATTTTTTTAAAACATTTTTTCAGTTCCTTAAGTGAAAAATCCAAAGAACCAAAAGGAGTGGCTCTTGGATACCTGGCCAACCTGAAAAATGGCTCCTGGTTCCATCGTAGTTGTTTTCTGCATTAGAGGAAATGATGGAGTTACTTGATAGCCTTTAGCCCTTGCTAGGCACCTTTTCATTAACTGATTCTTGGAAGAAAGGAAGCGAAAGACTGGCTCACGATGGCAACAAGAACAGAATCATTCTGTTTCTAGACTTTTTCACACACTTACACAAACAATATGTTTTGTAGGCTACTGAAAAATACTTTAATTCCCCCAAGAAAGATCCTGTGCCTCCTAGTAGTCTGTCAAATCATGTTTGGGAAACTTTATACAATAAACACTTCGTGACCTGGCTCCTTTTCTCAAGTTCGCCGTGATCCTAGTGCTAATGCTCTTCTGGGCTCATTTTAAGGACATTGTACTGTAAATATTTTGAAGTGCAGCACATTAATCTGACACTGGCCAAAGCATGAGATCTTGAGAGTATCAGGAAAGGAATTAATGCTCTATCTGGAGAGAAGATAGAAACAGCAACTGCTTCCCAGACAGAAGTGTCTCATTGTCTAGGTAATTTATCAATTTCTCTCTTGGCTCACTTAAGCCATTATCCCAAACCATTTGGGACTCCCCCAGTCTAGTTGAAAGGGACACTTGATCCCTGTTATCACAGCAACCTCACAGCCTTTACCATTTCTTATGAGAAGATTATTGTCTTTAATGCCGCAACTGGGCTTGGCTGGTAACTGTTCTAATGTGAGATGATTATAGTATCTCTGATGTAAAAATATACTAGAGATGGAGATAAAACTGTTCCTGGATGGGTAGAAGGAAAGACGTGAAGGTTTTACAAAGCTGTAATCTATTTTTTAAACAGTTTTAAAATTCTCTAGGTGGCACAATATATGCCAATAAATTTAAAACAAATCAAATCAGAAAGCAATGGAGGTAAACAGTGCGTAAGGATAAAAATGACATAATAGATAAAACTGAAGCAATAACAAGAATGAATCAAATGTGCAAAAATAAAAAAAGACAAAGTTCTTAAAATGCATAGGAGAAGGGTCTTCTATTGAGGTTGAAAAGAGCATAATGTAGGTATCGGGTCATTGCTTCTGGAGAGGACACTCCACAGACAGGGTGCCACCACTGGAAAGGCTCTCTGTTTTCTAGCTGCATGTCTTGCCTCCTTTCATAAGGCTGTAGTTAAAGCAGAGCCTGAGATGCATCTGGCTATCTTAAGAAGGTATGAGAGACAATCTGGCACAAAGCTTTTATAGGACTTTTGAAAACCAGAACTTCAAACTAGATGCCAAAGTCCTGGCATCAAAAGATCATCCCAGTAAGCAGTTAACAGCTATTCTGTTCTAGGAATGTGTTCAACATGATGAGTGAGACGACTGAACCTAAAAGATTTGTCTCTTATGAGATCAGGCTAATTCTCTTTTCCAAACAAATAGAACCTATTATTTGAGTGAATCTGTCCATCCATCCATCCATCCGTCTATCTATTTATTTAGAGCAGTAGTTCGCAACCTGTGGGTCCCCAGATGTTTTGGCCTTCAACTCCCAGAAATCCTAACAGCTAGTAAACTGGCTGGGATTTCTTGGAATTGTAGGCCAAAACAACTGGGAACTCACAGGTTAAGAACCACTGATTTAGAGTATTTACTGTATATCCTTCCTGTCCTCAGGGTTACAATCTAAAAACGACCGGCCCCAGAATAAAAAGGGGATGGCAGTAGGAATGGAGGAAGGTCCTGTCACCAGTGGATGGGACTAATATTTATTTATTTATTTATTTAATCCATTTATATCCCACCCTTCTCACCCCGAAGGGGACTCAGAGCAGCTTACAAATTAAATTTACATACAATATTATATTATTAGCATAGCACAATACTGGCAATAAATTACCATATTGTACTATATCTATATATTGTAATATTATTAATAATATTACATGTAATGTATAATATATAATTAATATTATTATATTGTATTATTAGTATTATATTGGAGCCCCCAGATGGCATAGTGGACTAAGTGACTTGAAGGTTGGGTTGCTGACCTGAAAGCTGCCAGGTTCGAATCCCACCTGGGGAGAGTGTGGATGAGATCCCTCTATCAGCTCCAGCTCCATGCGGGGACATGAGAGAAGCCTCCCACAAGGATGGTAAAAACATCAAAACATCCGGGCGTCCCCTGGGCAACGTCCTTGCAGATGGCCAATTCTCTCACTCCAGAAGCAACTCTGGTTGCTCCTGACACGAAAAAAAGAAAAAGTATTATATTGTATTACAAAATAATATTAATATTATATGCATATACAATATATTATAATATTATATATTATTGTAAATTATATTAAAATATTATTATTATTATATTAATTATATTGACTAAGGGATGATGGAGTTGTGTCTGGTGGCTCTTCTCTCCCTCAGAGGTCAGAGCTGGGCACTGGTGATATCACTGAGTATGATACATCAAATATCAACCACATTTGTACAGAGAGTGCCATTCAAATAAATACATAGCCAAAGTAATGAGGAAGACACAGGCAAACACACATTTCAAGGGAGCATTGTTGCCCTGAGAGTCTTCCTTTTTGCTGGTGGAGGCGAAGGTCCAGGGCCTGAGATATGGTTACCCTATGTGCACCCATTCTGCTTGTAAGCTTTTAAAAACTTTTGTTAGTACATCCAATTGGATGCTTATGGCACTTCTAATTTTTTATGGATTTACAAATAGCAGAAATGGAAAAAATAACTTTTGAGAACAACAATTCCCAAAACACACCTCCAAGGGTTGCTGGTTGAAGATTCTGGACACTGTACAATAAAGGAAAAACTTTTCCGAGTTCTAACAAAGAGTACCCCTAAAATGCAAATGACATATAAATGGTATTCAGTTGTACCTTTTCAGGACTTTGCCACCTCCGTTCTGCTGCGTAAGCCAAACCTAACCATATTCTTAGTTCCTTATTGGAACTATAAGGCCTTCTGAAGTTCAGATGTTACTGATAGGCTGCAATGGATGTCTTTGGTTTTTTTTTTTTTTTAAAGACATGACTACGAATAACCACCTGAGATTTTGTCCCTTTTCTCGGAGATGAGACTAAATGGCCAAAATATTGCCTTGGAACATTTACCTTCATATATACAAAGACTGGGAATCATTTCCTTTAAATCCATTCTTTCAACAAATGAAATTGTCCAACAAAAATGAAAAGAAAGGCAACTGAGAGCAAGGAATGCTGATCGCTGCAAACCTGAATCAAATCAAAAGAAAACAAAGATTTCTGCTCTGATATCAGTATTATTTGGCGTGTATTTAAATAAAAGTTTATGGAGCAAACTACATCTCATTGAAGACAGTATGGGAAGAGATTCAACCTTGTTAATGCACTACTCAGCAGGGAATTCAATCCTGGTGTCAGAGTCAGGTAATGAAGCAGCTCTCCACTTTAACTATATGTTAAGGCAACAGTTTATAAATTCCTGCTGCTCCATTTAGGTGCCAGTACCAGGTTAATGCTTGGATGGGAAACCGCTAATGAATACCAAGTGCTGTAAGCTATATTTCAGAGGGAGGAACTGGCAAAGCCACCTTTGAATATCCATTTCTTGCCTAAGAAAACCTTATGAAATTCATGAGGTTGCCATACGTCAACAGGTGACTTGAAGGCATACACATACCATTCCCAAGCTCCATCATTCTCAACCAGTTATAGCCAGTGGTCAGGGTTGTGGGTGTTATAGTCCAGAATAGCTGAAAGGCATTAGGTTGAAGAAGGATTTCATAACTTGTTCTGTGGCTGGATTGGGAAATGGACCAAAAGCAAACTGCCTCCTTCATGCTTCCTTACCCAGGTGGACGTCTGTGAGTGGAAGCAGGAAATGCCTTTTGATAAACCAGATAGCCATTTAAGTCTACTACACCATTTACAGAAAATGCAGAACAATAGGTGACATTAGAAGGGAAGTTGAGAATGCTGAAGATCTGGTGATATACTTTTAGCCACTAGCAGGAACCATCATTTGTAGCAGTTCCCTGTCTTTGGCGCTAATTGCAGATGGAGAGCTCTTGGTGTTTTGTTGGATTCTTAATAATAATAATAATTTGTTGGATTCTTCAATGACATGTGGGCAAATCTCGCGACACAGAATAGCTGCAAGGCAGCAAGGAATTCCAAAAGGAGTCAAACATTGATTTAATGACCAGCATTAAGATTGGAACAAGTGCGTGTCAAGGTCCCCTCTCCCTTTTTTGTTAAGATAATGAAAGGCCTAAAAAATCCATGGGGTTGTCATATGTTGGCAGGTAACTTGAAGGCATATGCACATATTTCTTCCCTTATAGTTAAGACATAATGCTATTTCTTCTTCTTAGAACTCATGCAAAAATGGATTTCTTCAGCAGTTTTAGGACTGCATTTTTGAGCATATTTTAGACCTACAGAATGGGCAAATGTATGTGTTTGAGAAAAGACATGGGTTAATGTAACATACCATATGCTATTTGCACACGAACAAACTTTAAACAAAAGTTTTGTTTTAAGTCAACAGCTTTATACACAATTGAGTAAGAATCTACTTTCTAATTACTTTCTAATTTAGAGGTCTTCCCATTCCATACAGGATGTTCTCAAGTTCTCAGTTTCTTCTTGAGAAAACAGGATACATTTCAGCAGAACAGATTTGCTTATTCATTGTTTTTCAAACATCCATAATTATACTAGATATCATTACAAAAAATAAAACAAGGGGTCTCTGTCCAGAGTGCCTTGCCGTCTAAAAGAGTGGGGAGAGAAGGGGGATCGGACAGAAGGAAAACAGAACAGAGCCTTAAGAGTAATCCAGCCAATGCAGCATAATTTTTTGTTCTCAGTCACAGAGATAAAAGCGGGATACGAATATCATCAACAACATCCCATAGCAAATTAAATAAAATCTGCACTTATGTAAGTATCAATAGTATTACTCTTTTCATCTGTAAGATGTGGGATTCTATGGTACATGATTGTAATGGTGAGGAAGATAAACAATGTGGATAGCAGATTTCTAGGTTGGATCTAAGGTTTAAAGCGAGAGTGACTGCCGAATGAAATATTATAATTAAGATGAGAAAATATTAAAGATTGAATCAATATTTTTCATGTTGAAACCAGAAAAGAAAAGAAAACAAAAATTCCTGGCATTTTCAATGATCTGATCAACATGATTGATCTGGAAAGGGAAAGAAAAAGGGAGTGTTGAAACAAGTTGGATATCATCCAAAAACATTCAGCACCCGCAATCAGCATTTGCTTATGATCATCCTATGCTGGATCTCTTCCTCATTGACTCACATGTAAGTCTAGTATGAAGAGCAAGATTTACTCATGTTGCTTGAGGAAAGGTTATCTGCATCTTCCAGACACCCTCATTTCGGCAATTCTTGTAGCTCTGAGTTGCTGTTAATTTTCTGAACAGATAATACAAGATATGGACACACCAGATGTGGACATACCAGTTTCCTCAATGGTTGTGTTAGCTGTATTATCTTGATAGCTTTCCATTTTGTGTTTTAGATCAGCCCCCACTCAATCCTATTACTTGTATGTTTTTGGAGTCCTAAGAAAAGTGTGCAAACTTCCTTTTACTTCACAGCCCTCTTTCCTATCCTCCTTATGTAATATATTTTACTGAAGCAAATGAACATATGAACCTGCCTCATCTAAAGGTGAACCAATGCTCCATCTAGACTAGCCTGGTCTATTCAGACCAGCAATAAATTTTCAAGAATGTAACCAAGTGCCGACCCAATCCTGTTATCAATGAGGTAATGGTAGCTTTTGAGGTCCTTTAAAGTCTTATAGCCAGACATGCAAGGAGAATCCAAAAACAGTTCCTGCGTCATAAAAACGAAATCAGTCTTTATCTCCAAGAGGAGCAGGTCTATATATATAAAAGAGTTATGGCATCATGGCGACTCACAAAACAACAAAATTACAGGCCCCCCAACCTCGAAATTTGACAACACAACCCATCATCCACGCCTCTAGGTTGATACAACAAAAAGAAAAGAAAAATAAAGTCCTAATTAGAGAGAGAGGAAGAATTGCTTTTATCCAATTGCTGCCAGTTAGAAGGCTAAGCTCCTCCAACTTGGTCTCCTAGCAACCCAATAAAAATAATAAAAAACACTAAAAAATTAATACAATAAAATACTATAATAACAGAAAATAACTAAAAATAATACAAGAAAATAATAAAATATAATAAATAAAAATATAACTTACAATAAAATTAATAAAAAACGCAAATAAAGTCAAATAAAAATTACACAACAATTTTTAACCAATACCACCACCACTTTGCCACAGCAACGCGTGATCGGGCGCAGCTAGTATTTTATAAAGTTAATGGATCGATATTTCTCACTCAAAGCCAAACCATACCCCAAATATCTTTATATATGTATTGTTTTGTGACTAAAACAAATAATTTGTACCCCTGTGAGGATAACATCTAGGTCAGAGGGAACAGGAAAGTAAATGTGTCTGGTGGTGGGAAAAGCAGATCCTTTCATTTTTCCTTCTAAATTCTGGAGCTGTGGCCCTGTGAGCTCTGATATATCATTGCCCATTACCTTAGGAGGAGATGTTGAAAAATGAACCTCAGACATCCCATGCACTATATTATTGAGTTACAGCTCCGTTCCTTGATGAAACAATTCTAGCCACAACATTCTTCCCCTCTCAACTTTGCAAGGCTCACTGTGTTTACAGAGCTATATGCAAAAGGCAAGCGAAAGGACAAGATGCTTACACACATCTCCAAGTACAGCCTGCCTTTTATCTGCATTTGCCTACCTTAAATATCAACATTGTTACTTTGGAATTTTGTTATGAAGCTAAAAGCTTAAACTAAAAACTGCCTCCCAGAGCAGCCAGAAATATTTGAACACTTAAGGCTTTCAGTCTGTGATTCAGAGATTTATTTATAAGACTGCTGATTTTGGGACATCAACCGTATACATTCAAACTGCAGGAATGAGTCACATTTGTAGGAGGTAATTACTACCAGAAAGTACATGTAACTTTTGTAGGTTCCTCTTTAAACTGTCCACTTAAGAGCAGCGTGTTCTAAAAATAGCAATGCTTTGTTATGCGTTCAGTAAAATTCAGCTTTACTGTACAGTATGGTTTCATGCACTGAATCTATGACGGTTTAGATCTGTGGTTTAGGGTCTGTGTGGGCTTCATGGCCAAGATGTCCCAGGTCATTTCTGGAACACTGGCACTCGAATGAACTTGTCTTCCCAAAAGCTGAGGGCACTAATGATGACTTGCTTGCTACAGCTAGCATTTTTACAAACGTGTGATTTATGTAGCACAAGTCCTTGAAATGTTTTGCAATGTCCAAATGTTAGAAAAACAAATTTGCTCTCAGAAAATCTGGATGTTTTATATAATCAAAATTGTGCTCTTGTAGTACAAGACAAATACTCTGAGCAAATTTATCTATGCTTTGGGGCTTTTGGATGACCCGCTGCAGCAAGGATGAGAAATCTTCTTTTGGTGATTTCCCAGTTCCCTTGGTGGCAATATACTGGGGATGAGGGAAAACTTGTTTTTCTTTACATATATAAACTTTCTCTCCCAGAACCCATTTTGTTCCCTCTGGGTTTCTATTCAGGGGCTGTATGTAATGAGGCCCTTACGTTTCTATAATTGTCTCTACGTCACTTAAATCTTTCATCTAAGTGCAGTAATGTGTGGGAATTCACACCAGGATTCTCCTTGACTGGTTGTTTGCACCCTTCAATGGATCACCACAAGGGCACCAAAGAAAACACAAGGGTACATTTTCCATTGAGTGTTCCTGACCTTGTGTGTGTGTCTTCAAGCCACCTGCTGAATTATGGAGATCATATACATTTTCATAGCTTTTTCCTAGGCAATTAAAATTCAGAGGTGGTTTTAACAGTTCCTTCCTCTAATATATACCCTGTTTCTCCGAAAATAAGACAGTGTCTTATATTAATTTTTGCTCCCAAAGATGCACTAGGTCTTATTTTCAGGGGATGTCTTATTTTTCAATGAAGAATTCACATTTATAGTTGAACAAAAAAATGAACCTTTACTGTACAGTAGTTGTCATCACAAACCAGCATGACCAGACAAACTGTGAATCTTATCAGCAATTTCTTGTTACTACCATTATTTCCATCTACAACAATCTATGGTACGTACATTTACCGATCCTGCATGTTCTGGTGTTCTGTTCAGCAGGCATGCTTCAAAACAAAAACTTTGCTAGGTCTTACTTTCAGGAGATGCCTTATATTTAGCAATTCAGCAAAACCTCTACTAGGTCTTATTTTCTGGGGATGTCTTATTTTCGGGGAAACAGGGTAGATGACGGTACCCAGTATTCAGAGCTAGTGGAGTGTACTGTTTTAAGCATTGGAAAATGATTCTGGAAATTGGGATTCAATCCCTACCTGGCCACGGAAATGCAGTGGATGACCTTGGATGTATCACACACTCTCAATCCTAGAAAACCACACGATAAGTTACCATCGGGTCACTGTAAATCAGAAACAACTTGGTTGCACATAACAACAGCAGCAATAATGACCTGGTATTCATTTGCAGTCTTTCATCCAAGTAGTAACAAGGGCTAGCCTTGTTTCACTTCCAAGATCAGTAGTCTTGTGTGTTTAGGCCATACGGAGTCTTTTCCTGTTCAGTACTCTAGAGCAGTGGTTCCCAACCTTTAGTCCTCCAGGTGTTTTGGACTCTAGCTCCCCCAGATCCTAATAGCTGGTGAGCTGGCTGGGATTTCTGGAAGTTGAAGTCCAAATCACTTGGAGGACCAAAAGTTTGGAACCATTGCTCGTGTCCCCTGCTCTTCAGTTTCTTTTCCATAGACTGAAAGTATGCTTAGATCCCAAACTTGGCTGTCTCTAGTAATGGTTGTCACACTGGTTGCTGTATTCAGACAGCTTATTTAGCTGCAGTCTCAGTGATTAGTACATTCATTTCCTGTTCTCTCTCTAGTACGTCTGGTTCTGAAAGCTTACTGCCATTTCTGTCTCCATCTTGGCTCTTTCACTGCTCTGTCCCCAGCAAGCTATCTGGCATCCCTCTTTATCCTGTCCCAGATGTGTAGCTCACTCAAGCTTCTTCCCTGCTAGTATTTATGTTTCAGCTTACTTTTGCTCAGTTGACCAGTTAAAGGTATCCTAAATATTTGATAGCATATTCTTGTATTTCCATTTGCCCCTACATTTCCTCTTCCTTTTTCCTTTTTAGCTTACAAGAAGTGTGTTGAATTTGGTACATATCATGAGCCCTTTGGTCGAAGACAGATGGAATCCATTCTCTTTTGTGTTGCTTGTGACCTTTATTTGGAACCTGCATCATGTAATTAGGTGAATATTATCATAGTGGATCAGAGCCCAGAACTGCCTGTTGCAATTTTCCTGAGTATGGGGACCAGACTTGTTTCACAATGCTGGCATCCCTTCATCTTACAAGAATCAGTGATACTTAAGTTTTGTGTTGTTGTTGCTGTATGCCTTCAAGCCATTTACTATTCATGGTGACCCAATCACCGTATGGGGTTTTCTTTTTGTTCAGATGGTGTGTGCCTTTAAAGCCTTTTTCTGAGGCTAGACTAGACTAGAATAAAACTAGCTGAAGGTCACCCAGTGGATTGCCCTAGCCTCCACCTTATAAACATTCCTACAAACCACTCATAAAGAGTATAGTGCTAAGTGTTTTCTTGAAGAAACAAACACGGAAATAGATACTACTGTGGTCAGCAAGACAGACCAAGCAAGCAGCTATTATCTCAGTGGTTTCAGCTGGACCACTGGACATTATGGCTACTTCAAATCCATTTTTGGGGAGGAGAGCTGGATACAAATCTAACAAATAATGTTGCCTGAGGAAAATAACTAATCATGCTCCATGTTCAACCAGATAAAGGTGCATAATGCCCAAAGCCAGCCAAAGAGGAGGCAGAAAATCACACAAGCATCACTCACCATTGCTATCAACAAAAACACAATAATAACACATTAAATAAGTAACCATGGTGCCTCCTTTCTGAGTACACTCAAAAACTGCTACTTAAAATGCGAACTAACAAAATCCTCTCTGACTCTAAAGCGAGGGTTGTTCATTCATTTCTTGGACCATTAAAGATGTCCTGGAAGATAAATATGCATCTGAAACTGAAAATGAGTTGCACCTCTAGACAAAAAAAAAAAAAAAAACCTCTCTGAAAGTCCTAGGATCTGTTTTCGTAGAAACCAATGTTATTTTACCAAACCACATGATGTTTGGTTAATCCTCAAGAATTTCCTGGGACCTCCTAGCATTACAAAGGACCTTGCATTCCTACTTCCCAAGTCAGTTTAACCCAGTACTTTTTGAAATGAAATGTATTTTTACTTGACTGCTTGCATGGAATTGGCTACGAACTAGGGTTAGCTAAAATGGCCATCATTAGTAAACACAGCTATTGTTTCCAGGATGCAGATTCCACAGAGATCAAATGGATCCAAACAAAATAGTCCTAAAGTTGAATTTGTCTAATATTGATCAAGTACTTCAGCACTCTGACTGGAATACTTGATAATAATAACAATGGCTCAGTAGAAAATCTATTTCTGAAAGGTTTCTGAAAGGTTACATGGGTATAACATGTTCATGCTTCTGAGCCATTCATTTTTATAGTGTCCACTTATTCTCAAATGATGGTTTGAAGGGAATAATAATGCAGGCTCAACAGGAATAGTGGGCTACGTGCAACACATTCTTTTTTTTTTGCCCCCAAATGCCACCTAAGGAATATGAAGGTCAATTTTGCAAGATTTTTAGGTCCCAAAGTCATTTTGAGCACAGAAGAGAACTCTTGTTTTCTGCAAGAAGTTACTGAAAGGTTGACAGAGTTAATGGTTCAGAGTCACCCAAATGTGGCAAAACTGCATTAGGGCAATATTTTGAAGGTGTGAGGCAATTCTTCAAGGTCTCAGTGGCGTCTAATATAGACCTGTAACCCCTAACTGTAGCTCAGCACTGATGCTGAATGTATTCCTTGAGATTCACCAATTTGCAACAGCTCTTAATTAAATCCCAATTTTATCAAATTCCTGATCTTATGGATGTGCCATTGGGCAGGGCTGTATTTCAGAGAGCAAAGTCTTCCATTCTGCCAAGTGATTATTATTTCTAGTTATTTTGTTGGTGGTGTGGCAGCAGTCTTCAATAGGGGAGAATAGGAGGAATAGCTAGGCCTAAGATAAATATCGCAAGCCCTGAAGTGGATCTGGCAAAATGCTGTTTCTCAAGCTACAAGGTCACATTTCTACAATCTTCTCAGAAGTATTAAAATAGCACTCTTTCTAGCCCAAGGTCCTCCTTTGTTTCTTGAGTACTAGATGATATCCTTTAGAAAAATACATGTGATACACATACACATGGTTTGAGGAACCTTTGGATCTCCAGATGTTTTAAACTTAAAATCCTAGATGTTCTAGCTACCATGGTAAATGGTCTTCTATCATATGTATATAATAAATGCCAAGTGTTCACCCCTACTTTCACCAAGTTTCTTCTAACAGATGTGGTTGTTTACTTACAGATCTGACTTTTCACATATTTCCTGTATTTTTCTGTTCAGGACTCTAGTGCAGTGGTTCTCAACCTGTGGGTCCCCAGGTGTTTTGGCCTACAACTCCCAGAAATCCTAGCCAGTTTACCAGCTGTTAGGATTTCTGAAGGCCAAAAGATCTGGGGACCCACAAGTTGAGAACCACTGCTTTAGTGTTTCCCTTCTATTCTTATCCTCCATTGTGCTTTCCCAATTAACCTATTTCCTACTTGGCACTTATCTCTTCTTAACTCTAATAGTTCAGACTTTGGTTAAGACATATGTTTTTTTTCTTCATGTCAGGAGTGACTTGAGAAACTGCAAGTCATTTCTGGTGTGAGAAAATTGGCCATCTGCAAGGATGTTGCCCAGGAGATGCCCAGATATTTTGATGTTTTACCATCTTTGTGGGAGGCTTCTCTCATATTCTCGAATGAGTAGCTAGAGCTGATAGAGGGAGCTCATCTGTGTGCTCCCCAGATTTGAATTGGCAACCTTCAGGTCAGCAACCCAACCTTCAAGTCAGCAGTCCTGCCGGCACAAGGTTTAAACCATTGTGCCACCAGAGGCTCCAAGACATATGTTTAAATGCCATGGTTCTGGACATGGTTCTGTATTTGTTGGAAAAACCTGGAAAAGTTGCTTTTAGGATGCAACTATCCAAATAACCAACACGGAGTGCCTGAGGGCGGAGGAGACTCCTTGATTACGCATCAACATATACCTAGTTATATTGTATTTTAATTTGGATTTTAATTGTAAGCTATTTCTGAAACCCAACCTGGCTGGAGAACAGGTTATGGATACAAACAAACAAAGTTAGGTCTCAAATAGAAAAATATTTAAAGGTGTTGCTACATAATCTGGTCACATGCACTCCTGTACACATTGCATCAAAATAAAACAGCAGAACATTGAGAGGAAATTGAGGCTATGTCTTGGGTACTTTAAAGAGCTGAAACAAGAGCTGAACGACACATTTCCAGCTCCAGAACACACTGGATGCCTTCTTTGCCAGGAGTGGTGCCCATCCTCCCAAGCCTGCTCCTTTCAGAGTGATTCACCTTCCGAGTGTAGATTCTCATGGGAACTGGGATTGAAAGGGGATTACTAGGAGAAAACTCATCATGGTTCTGCCCATAAAAAGAGACATTTTATTGAAAGCATTTGCAGTCCAAGCTTGCTGTTTCTTTTGCCAGGCTTTAATTCACTGAAGCTCAAAATGGCCAGACGTTTGTACATCAGTAATTAGTTTTTTAAGTGGAATTCTTTTTTTGAAATGAAAGAGAAAAATCTCTCTTGGAGGAAAACTTCTACCTCCCCCCACCCTATCGAAAAACCTAAAGGAATAAATAGAAACAAATGTGAGAAGTTGCCAATTGGATCAAAGCAGTTGAGCAAGCCCCATTTCTGGATGGCTAATTGTGAATATGGGATGTCTGAAAAGGACTCTCTCACCTCCACTGCATTATGTGGGACTCTTGGCTGGGGAATGGGAGAAAGAGCAAAAAAACAGTCCATGCTGACAATTTGCCCAGAACTGCTGCTTTATTTAACTGTGCCCTGGTGTCAGGACTCGAGTCCATAAAAGAGGAGTTTGGGAAAAGTCTATTTATTTATTTGGACTGCAGATTTTCAGTGGGGAATTTGGAGAGTAACTAGTAAATATTCCCAAGCTCTGGTCCACAGGGAGCTTGTGTCTATCCAGCTTATCCAGATCCTATTATTTCCAGGTAGAAAAGCAGTTAGCATAGCATGATCTGGTATTATGGGACTTGTTGTTTGAAACATCTGATAACACAAGGACCTGCTATAGGTGCTCCTAAATTAAATATAATATCCATGACACGATTGACACTAAGAGATATTGCCTCCTCTGAAGGTGGGAAGTCAGAAAGGGCAAAAGGAGAAATCCTCTTTCTAGTATTGCACACCATAGAACTTGCAGAAATCTGTTTCCCAGGGTCCATTTTAAGAAGTAACCAAGTTTACAATCATTCTGTGCAATGTCTATTTCAAGTTAGCTCTGTGGCTAACCAATTTCCTGTAAGGGACGGGGAAAACCATGACAGCCGTAACAACTGTCAGGCACTGATTAAATTGCAGCCCTGGCAGAAATTCCACACCACATCATACAAGTAATAAAAATAAGTTTAATACTAGGCGATAGGCAAGATGTGTTAATTAAGCATTTCGGTAGCCTCTGACAATCTGAAGATTGATATCTGAATGAGAAGCCTACTCTGCTATGGAGTTATTTATTTGCCGTTATGGAGACAAGATGTTTTTATCTGCAGAGACAACCTCTAAACCAGCTGGCAGAAGTCAAAGAATGAGAATATAAGTCTTAGCTGACAACATGCAAAAAGTATATTCACATGCATTCTTGGAAGTCTTGCTTTTAAATAAATATATGGGCTAGGAACAATGGCTTGCCTTCATAGGAAAGAAAATGAGAGAGATTAATATTTATCTGCTGGATTTCATTAGTGAATATTAGGTTCACGGCAGGTCTCTTGTAAATGTCTGAAAAGTGGGCCTGGAGTTGTTCTGTTCCTCTACAAACAGCAAACAGGGAGAATGCCTAAACAAACAAAGTGACCTTATTTTTAAGCTATGGGCTCTATACTCTGTGGGTGGTAAAGGATGCTCACAAGTGTCTCACTTTTCTGTATGATCCAAAATAGAACTACTGCATCCAAAGAAGATACATTAACAAGAGACTGGAATCTCTTTAAGGCAGTGGTTCTCAGTCTTCCTAATGCTGCAACCCCTTAATAGGAGTTCCTCATGTTGCTTACCTGTCTATGATCACCCAGGCCCAAATCTAGAATAACCAGCTTTGTCAAACATGGGACTCGGTTTTGTCCACTTTTGGACTATTCATCCCACCAACCCACTGTTGTGGCAAGTTGGCGAAAGGTATCTGTTTGAGAACAGTATGGTGAACTGTTGGTGGTCCATGGTTACTGCTCCATGAATGATTCCCAGAAAAGAAGAAAGGGTTTTAGCCAGTGGGCACAAATATGGAACCAGTACCTAGAATATTAAGAAAAAAAGCTGTCCCCTCCCATCAGAAACCTGGGAAACCCTGTTTCAGAAAATAATTGTTTTCACAGTGGCAGCTATGGGCAGTGAATCAGCTCCAGGTTTAATTCTGAATTTTAAAGGAATTATGTAAAGCGCTGAACTCTAGTCTCTAAATAGGTTCAGTACATTGGATAGCTCCTTTTGAGGCTAAAACCCAGAGGAGGCTCACCCCTTCATTGACATGGAAACTAGGGTTACGCATGGATCCATTTTTCAAAACCAACCCCTCCTTTAAAATCTCTAATAAAGGAGAGTCCATAATCTTCCAGTGTTGTCTATTCTACTGCCAGCAGCTCAGGCTGCAAAAAAACCCCAACAAAACAAAACAAAACAAAAAAAACAAACAAAAACAAAAACCTTTCCTAATATTTCAGACTACTTGTCCATTAAATATTCTTTTGCTGTTAAATTTTTATTCTCCAGGGAATCTAGTTTTGTAAAAACAAACACAAAACCCCACGTTTTTATTCCTTTTGAGTAGCACATTATTATCCAGAAGCTGGATTCCTAGATGATAGCAGCTGAACACGACTTTGTCAACCAGCTATGACGTTTTCAGAGTTGAGCTGGAAACAGACACCTATTTTTACTTGTGTCATCTTAACTACTCCTACTCCAAGGGCCCTTTGTTAGGAATTCATCTTCTTCAGAAGAGGAAGGGGAGCAGGAAAGTGTTCATGGATCTGAGGGTGAGTTGGAATCTGAGGGGGAGATTTTGCAAGTGCCCACGTTTCAGGAGAGGCGAAAGGAAACAGAGCAGAGACGTCATTCAGCTAGAATAGGGGACTCAGGGCTATAAAGTGGAAGCAGGTGCAGCCAGCTCTTGCTAGTAACAAACTGACTCTTTGCGCCCCTTGTGCCTGCTTCAAGTCTGTATCTGGGAAACTGCTTCTAAGGATTTATTGCTGTTTCTTTGTCTGAAGTAAGACTGCTATTTGATTTGGGAATTTAACAGCGACTAAGAACTGCATTTACCCTAAGACTTCCTTGCTTCCAATTTGCATTATTCCACTGAGTGTGTTGTACTTTATGTTTTGCTGAAGTAAAGCAGTTTTCATTTACTTACCACAGTGTTTTAAGGCTGTTCTTGAAAGACAAAACAGGACACCCTTCCACACAACCATATAACCCAGAATATCAAGGCAGAAAATCCAACATTAACTGCTTTGAACTGGAATATATGGCAGTGTGGACTCAGATAACCCAGTTCAAAGCAGATATGGGTTATTCTGCCTTGATATTCTGGGTTATATGGCTGTGTGGAAGGACCCTAAGTGGGGCTATCCTTGAAGACTGTCCAGGAAAGAGTTTCAGTTGCAACAAATAAAGCAGCCAATTGCAACATGGCATTGAGATCATAAACTGGTTGTCAGTTGCTTTCTGGGCTCAATTCAAGATGTTCGTTTAAAGATTCAAAGCTATAAATAGCTTGGGGCCTCTGAGTTTAAGAAATCACATGCTACTTCATTTTGAACATGTTTAGATATTTAGAACACCAAAAGAAGCTCTTTTGGGAATGCCATGATTTACAGAGGCCTATTTGACTGACATGTAGAAGAAGAAGGCTTTCTCCTGTGTTTCTTTCAGATTGTGGAATGTAATCCCCCTGGACCTGTGATCGGTTCTTTTTTATATGCTTGCAGGCAATGTGTGAAAGCAACATCTCAAATTGGCCTTCCAAACCATTTTAATGTTAAACATTGCCTTAAAATAGATTTATTATCTAATTCTAATTATCTTATTGCTCGTTTGTTATTTAGTAACATTGTTAGCCAACTTGGAGTGCATTTTTAGTGGTAAAGTGGGATGCAAATAATATAAAACAATGAACAATCCTTGAAGAAATAAGTCTTCAAATTTCTTGTTTCTCTCACTTCTCATGCCCTTTTTTCCGTTTTGGGTCCTGCTTTAGGTTATAAGCTTGACTAGGGCAAGGATTGCTTTTATTAATTGTATGAAAGTGATTTGGGGAATAATTTTGACCAAAAAGTGGACTCAAAATGCCCAACATAAATAGCCTATGTGAATGCCTCTTGGTTGGCCAGACCAGATAAAAATAATACTATGGTGTTGACCCTGCTTTGGTGAAGGCAGTGGGCTAAAAGGTTGGCTGGCATTCAGTACTGAAGTTATGGTTTTGTTGCACAGAATTACAGATCTATATCTGTTCTGTATTTATGTAGAACCAGGACCCCTATTATAAATCCTCATTTGCTGATTGGAGGAGATGAAAATGTCATCCTCCTTGAGGACTTCCTTCACTAAATCTAGCTGTTTAAAGTGGAGTATGGAGAGGAGGTCAAGCCAGGAGATGTTACACAATCATAACTAAGTAGTCAATTCAGAATATTGCCATTCCATTTCTGCCAACAGTTCTGTTATTTAGGACCTCTTAATTCTCCTAACTGATGAAGTTGTAAACATTTCAGATAAACAGCCCTGGCTCGCTCGCTCTGTCTCTCTCTCTCTCTCTCTCTCTCTCTCTCTCTCTCTCTCTCTCTCTCTCTCTCTCTCTCTCTCTCTCTCTCCCTTTAATAGCTTTCTGCTTCTTGCAAAGCAGTGTGATGTTTTGGCCAGTGTTGAATTAAGACTTTGGAGATCGGAGTGGTTGTTCACAAGGAGCAATGAAACTCAGTGGTTGACCTTGGGCTAATCTCTCTTGCCTGGCCTATCTCCCAGGGTTATTGTAAGACTAAAGTAGAAAGGATGAGAACCATGTAAACTGCCTTGAGCTAACCAGAGGAAAGCTGTGATGTGTATGTAAAAAATAACGAAAAGAATAGTCATCAGACCAGACCAGAATTTGATTAGAAAGCAGCCACTCCAGGGTTTGCAAAATCATCATTATAATAATCCTTACAGATGAGACCAAGAGGTTTCCTTTTGCCCTATTCCATCCGTTTTCCTGATTGGGTTTCCATAGTATTTCTCAAGCCACAATCCTTTCTTTTCCAAACAAGTTCCTTTGTTGAAGAACAGTCCAAGCACAGAGCTATTTTATACATCATAGTTTCTCACTGTCTAGAGGAACTCCAAAAATGTGTTTGTTAATGGCTTAGTCAGGAGAGGAAAGTGTAACACAAGGATACTGGCAAGGTTTGTGGATATTTTCTTTCATTAAAAAAATATAACTTTTCCAGGGCAATCTAGAGTGAAGGAACAAATGGGAGCCACCCTTGATCTCTGGGAAGGGAGTGCTGTTTTGCTCTTCAGGAGGAGCACGGCCACCTTCCTTCCACCTGCCTTGAAACCAGATAGCCCCACGAAAGCACTTCTTGTTCTCCTAGATTCCTCTCCACTTCTGGACGTGCCAGGAATGTGAGCCAGCATGGGTTCGATGTGGGAAATGGAAGAACTTTTGCAGCTGCTCCTGAGTCAGGGAACAAAGTTTTGAGTGTGTTGTGTTAAGTCAGTTAAAGCTGAATTGCACGGCTGAAGAATGAAACAAAACAAAAGGAAAGAAAAGGAATCTCACAAATGCCAGCTTTTGCTGTGAACTCGACGGGCTCGCTTTGCAGATCAGGGACGGAAATGCCACCTTATTACAAAAGGGTGCTTCATTCGCAAAGAACGGCAAAACCGAGCCATTCCCCATGCATTCCTGTATTGTATTTTACCTCACACACAGGCAAACTTAGAGTTGCTGGTACCTGAGTCTATGAGATCACGTTGGTGGGCAAAGGGGGACTTTGGTCTTTTGGGTTGATACTGTTCTTGGAAAGTGTTGCCTTTTAGAAAGTATTTTCCATGACACAGGGATGGACTCACTAGGGCAACTTACAATCATGCAAAGGTTGTTTTTAAAATCTTCACTTTACATAACTCAACAATTTACTTAAGTAAATTCTAAAAAAACATACATCTTAATGATAATAAAATGATAACTTAAAGAAATCTGTTTTTTTAAAATGGAATTTTACAATATCTAAAATGTGAAAGAGGGGTTTTTTTTTGTTTCCCAGAATTTAACTCAACAAAAATAATAATTCTGGATTATTTTCCTTGCTTTTGGTTCAAATAATGTTATCAACAACAGGCTGAGACTCATAATAGGCATCCAGAGCTAGGTTTAGCGGGCCATTAACTGTCTTTGTGTCATTTACACACCATCTTACCTCCTATAATATAGTTAGGGATCATGGATCTCTCTGACTATTGTTGGATTGCAACTCCCTAGACAGCATTAGCCAGTGGTGAAGTATAATGGAAATTTCAGTCCAGTTGCTTTTGAAGACCCCTATAATATAAGACACAATTGCTTCAATTACACTGAGCATGGTGAAAGACTTAGGATTGCTTCAAGAAGTTTTTGTATCATGCCAGAAATTATGGGTACAAACTGATAAAGTTGAAAAAAAGGCAAAAAAGGCAAACCTGAATTAGTTCACTGTACCAAACTGGCTTTGAAGAATTGCCTCATGAATATCAAGCAGATTGCAGGAGAGAAAGTGAGGATCACTACTACATCTGAAACATGCAATAGCAGAAAAAATATTTTTTTCCAGGCCGTATTTCTCTACCCATAGCAACACCATAGAACATGAGTGCCTTCTATCCTTCAGTTATTGTCAGTACCAGATGAAAATGATGAGCCCAGCTCTCCCGGTCTCTGTTCCTCCTTATGACTCAGCAGTATTTCCACTGAGTCATCCTAGTCCTACTGATGCCCAAACCAGTGTGTGATGAGAAGCAGACCTTAAAGGATCATCAGTTCCAGACCTTTGTTATAACTACCATTAGAGTTCTATTATTAGAATTTTCTTATTTGGGAATTGGTGTGTGTGTAAACAATGTTTGCCCAAATGAGCATTTTAAAGGGTTTCAGTTTCAAACAAGACTAGGGGATACTCAGTTACAAACCATTTCAATATCTCACTGTCCAGAAATATATTCAAACAGTGAGCCAAGACATTTTTTTCAAAATGGAAAAATCAACTGTGATCAGCGCCCTTGAGAATACGGTTTATTTAAGATTTCCCCAATCTTATGCCCTCTAGGTATTTTGAACTCTAACCTCCATCATCTCACTGGCCATAGTTGCAGGAATGATGAGATGTATAATCCAAATTATCCGAGAGACACCAGATTGGTGAAGGCTGTATTTTTTTTTAAACTTTTATTTATATTTCATAAGATAACAATAAAAGTGGGGGAACATTTTGGTTATAGGAAAGTAGGAAATTGGGAAATTGGATAGTAGGGGAGGAGATGTAAGGTTAGTGGTTGAAAAAAAGAAAAAGAAAAAAGAAAAAAAAAGAGATTGTAAATATAATAAAATACACATAAATACACACCAAAAAAAAACACACACATCTGGTTTGACTTCCATCCATATCTAAACCAGATTGTCTCTCAGGTTTTTACTCCTGCATTGGTTTCCTTCTATTTCTGGATCTGCTTCTCTATAGCAAAATTTTTCTAGTCCCGCGACCTATTCGTGTTGTCAGCTTGTCTTTACATATTCCGTAATTTCCAATGTTATCAGTCTGTGTCTTATAGTTGAAGTCTCAGTCTTTCTCACTACATACATACTGTCATTCTTCTTTGTTGTATATAGACTAAAATTGGTTTCCAGTCTGTACATCTCTTGGGCACTCCTTGGTGTTTTGTTATTATATATGTTAGCCTATCCATGTTTTTAATTTCCATTAGTTTGAGTAGCCATTGGTCAGCATCCGGTATTTCCTCCTGTCTCCAGTACTTTGCATATGTGATCCTTGCTGCCGTAGTCATATAGTTAATTAACAGTTCCTCATTTTCTGTTAGCTTCAGTTCCGTGATTCCTAAGAGGAAAAGTTCTGGTTTGAATTGGTAGTTAGTTTTTAAATTTTTTTGCATACTTTCATATATAATTTTCCAATATTTTTTCGCCTTATCACACGTCCACCACATGTGAAAGAAAGTTCCTTCATGCTGCTTACATTTCCAACAGGCGGTATTCATGTCTTTATAGTAATAACCTAGTTTCTGTGGCGTTATATACCATCTATAGAACATTTTGATCAAATTTTCTTTCAGATCGTATGAATACATTTGCTTCATTTTACGATTCCACATAGTTTCCCATTGCTCCATTCTAATTGTTCTTCCAAAATTTACTGCCCATTTTGTCATACATTCCTTGACTGTTTCTTCCTCAGTAGCCCATTCCAGTATATGTCTATAGAGTTTTGTTATCACTTTTTTTTCCGAAGTCATTATTCTGTCCCAGGTGAAAGCTGTATTGACTACATACATTGGCCCTCTGTATCCATGGGTTATGCATCCAGGGCTTAAAATAGCTTTAAATAAAAAAGTAAGCATTGATTTTGCTTTTTTTATATAAGATGATTTATACTATGACATTGTGCATAATGGGACCTCAATATCCACAGATTTTGGTATCCACAGGGGGTCCTGGAACCAACAACATCTAATACCAAGAACCCATAACTATTTTGTTTCTCCCTGTTTACACTCTCTGTTATCCAAGACAGGAAAGCTTGGAAAGAACAAGACTTCAAAGCCAAAATGTGTGTACATGTACATGCCTTCAAGTTACCTGTCAACCTAGCAATCCAATGGATTTCATTAGGTAAGGAATACTCAGACGTGGCTTGCCAGTTCCCTCTCTTAAACATAGTCTACAGCACCTGATATTCACTGGTGGTCTTCCATCACAGCACTAACATGGCTTACTCTGCTTAGCTTCCAAAATTAGATGGGTCCATTTAGGCTGTTTAGATGATGATGATATTTATTTATACTCCTCTTTATTTCCCACGAAGGGGACTCAAAATGTCTAATCCTCTGACCAAGCCAACATGTCAGATGCTAATTTCTTTCTTTGAACTCAGAACCTATTCCAATAACTTCTGATATTGAAAGTTTCATTATAGACCATATGCTTCGCACACAGGGGGCTGTAGGTATATTTGAAAAGGCCTGTAGCTTGGTGGTGCAGACACAATTAGAGCTGTCTTGTTCAAAACCCGAGAAAGTCACCATGAATTAATACAGACAGAGCTGTGTGTGAAGGTCTCTGGCTTTCTATAAAGCAATACATTTCTGTATTTCAGACTGAAAAAGCATCCATCTGCTTGAACTCCACTACACATGATATTTGGAGTTTAAATTGTTAATGTGGGATTTGTGTATTGATAGTGTTTAAAGGAAATTTGTGTCTTGCCTGTATTGCATACTGATTGATCATCCAGAGTGTATTATAGATTGGAAAGAGTTAATTACTAAGAAGCTGTGATGTCCTTGATGTGTGGCTGGAACTGGGGAGTGTCCAGACACAAGTGTGTATGCATTACTGATTGCATCAGTTCTGCTCAGTTCTGAGTTGAGTCGAGTGCTGTCTGCCTAGAGTCCTGTGTTCGTCTGCAAGTCTGTTTGTCTTGTTTATTATTGCTTACAGTAAAACTTGTATATAGTTTTACCAAAGTCTCTGGATGTCTCTTTGTTCTGCGCTCCACTGATTCCAGTAAGCCTTTAGTATTAACTGGAGTTTGGTTCCAGGACACCTTATGGATACCAAAATCCTTGAATGCTTAAAGACCATTATATGCAATGGTGTAGCAAAATAACAACCCTGACATAAAACATCAAAATCAAAATTTGCTTTCGGGATTTTTCAAAAGAGTACTTTTAGCTGTGGTTAGTTGAATCCAAGAATGCAGTTCCCATGGATATGGAGGACCAAGTGTATATAGTTTCTACATAAAAACAGAGCTTAGGTTTATTTTATTTTTTTTGCACTCTTCCTCCTAGTATTTCCCAGCCAGAATGGCCATTGACTATGCTGCATGGGGATTCTGGGGATGGTAGTGAAAAAATAAATTTGCCAAGCTCTGAGGAAAACACTGGAATACCTAATTTCAAGCACCATTTCTGGGTTTTAGAAGTCATGGGTTGGATCTCAACTGTTAGTTGGATTTTGTTTCCATGGAAATCAACTATTGTTCTACGCTAGGAGCTGATTTACAGATGTTATATTGCAATCCCCATCACCATTGCCTATGTTGGTTATGGGATGTTTGATTCCCACCAGGACTATGTAAATGTGCATGGAAGTCTAGTGTTTCCTCTTATAGTGCAATTGATGACGCTGAAATGTTCCATCTTCTTATTTTTCATTTTGCACAAACGTGAAATGAAAATACAGCAAACCTAGGCCTGCATTCTCAGGAGTGGGTTGGTGCTTTATTATCAAGAAATATTTGTATAGTTCCAGCTACTTTGGAGATGAAGTATCCCTGCCTTTCCATTATTTGTGCTGAGTGGTAAGGGAGCATTTTTATTAAACTATTCTGCAGTTTTGTCAATACAAGTGAAAGGTGCGCTGTTTTCATAATTTACGAACCTTCAAGCAACATAATTTAAATTTACAAAGGAAATGCACACACATACCTCACTCAAACCCTTACACACAAAGATCATCCTTCTAATGGCCTAATTTTGGATTCTCTATTTCCTTCAACCTGTATTTTACTAAAAGTGCCGTAATGGGCTTTTAAACTGAAACATTGTTTTAATTTTGTAATTGGACTGTTTTGTGAGGCCCAAAACCAATTACAAGCTCCAACTAGACTCTCTGAAGTGATAGGATTTACATCAATATCGATCCGTTGTTTAGCAGTTGATACATTGGGTCTAATCCAGTTGAGACTAGCAGTTGTATCGTAGTCTATTCCCCATCCCAAATATATATTGTTTGAATTATATTTCTAAGCTGTCTTTGGAGGCGTATACATTTCTCAAATAAAATATAATGAATATTTAAGTGCTCAGCAGCTCACGGTGAAATATTTCCACAACATTCTCTTAATTATAGATATAAAACTGTTTGAATCCATTCAAATTTAGGATGTTGTTCCAGAAGATTTAACCTTGGTCTCAGCTTGTCTTGTGTTATGGGATATCATTCAATTTGTACAGCCTGAGGATGTGGGCAGGGTCCCTGGAGAGGTGGGAGCCGTCATGTATGTGCTGGACCCCTGCCCTTCTTGGCTCATTCATGAGGTCAGAGGGCGGCGGGCAAATCGGATGAAGGGGCAGCCAATTTGTGTTTGCAACAAGCCAGACCTCCACTTTTCCTACAGGAGGAAGTTGTAAGGCCTGTTGAAGAACTATTCTCCAAATCTCTCTATAATGGATAATTGTTGGAACTTGTCCAACAAACCACTTTGGGGGTGGCCTCCCACTGAAGACACTGGTCTAGACTTTGGGTGTACCCGGAGTGGACTGTCTACCCCACAGACATTGGAGACATCCGTATGCAAGAAAGGGGGGATCTGTCAATGAACTAGTAGCCTGCAAGGAATAGCAAACATGACAATATTGGTTTAGATAGATAAGACAGATGGTTGAGATAAATGTTGGGAATGTATGTTTTGGGGGGGGGGGGATTATTTGTTTTCTATACATCTATAGGGGCCCCTGGTGGCACAGTGTGTTAAAAGCGCTGAGCTGCTGAGCTTGTGGACCAAAAGGCCCCAGGTTCAAATCCCGGGAGTGGAATGAGTGCCCGCTGTTAGCCCCAGCTCCTGCCAACCTAGCAGTTCAAAAACATGCAAATGTGAGTAGATCAATAGGTACCACTCCGGCGGGAAGGCAACGGCGCTCCATGCAGTCATGCTGGCCACATGACCTGGAGATGTCTATGGACAACGCCGGCTCTTCGGCTTAGAAATGGAGATGAGCACCAACCCCCAGAATTGGTCACGACTGGACTTAACGTCAGGGGAAACCTTTACCTTTTATACATCTATAGAATGTAGAACAAAAAGGGGTGTTCTGACAGTCGTATGCAAACAAGCTCTGGACCTGGTACCTCACACCAGTAAAAGATTTTTCTTTGCAATACAGTTTGGAGAGGGAAGCCAAGATCCTTTTATCCTGTCATGAAATAAATGTATATTGATTGCACACTTAGCACTAATTGCATTTGTTTCATTGATGGGGAAAATTAAGTTTTTTGCTGAAAACTTTTGTAGTATCTGGTAGTTGAGGGCAGAGCATTCCAACTAGTGGCTGAGGCAATAAAGAATCAGTTGTAATATCCACAATAGTTTTTTTTCCTCAGTAGAATTCAGGGCATAATTTCTATCTCTTGATATAAAAAAAACTCAGTGGTAAATGAACAAAACTTGTTTTTATCTATAGTTTTTTTTGTGACATACTATCTGCTTTTCTGTGGCATATTCCTGGTTCCACGCTGCTGCAGAGGGTGGAGCTTGGACAAATAACTTTTGGGGACTGTAATTACCAGAAATCCTTTAGTTTGGTGTCCACTAGCCACACTGGCTAATTTCTGGGAAATGCATGCCTCCAAAAGCAACATTTCCAAGACATGAGAGAGTGTGAGTGTGAGTGAGTGGTATTAATAGCAGAATGGATGCTGCCAATTATTTCACTTCTGCCTGTTGACTTCCTCTCCTAATCGGGTTCCAACCTCCAAGCATTTGGCATATATGTAACAATCAAATGTTACTGACCAAATGCTGGGGTCCATTTGCTGGTATTGCAAATGGCGTGATACTGCTTCTCCACCTGGTATAAAATTCTCACCTTGTGATAACTGGCCTGGCAAGGCTAGATTTGGGTCCTGTGAGCTTTGACATCTCATGGGAGCCCCGTGGTTCACAAGAACCTTCCTCATGCAAGACTAGAAATGGCCTTTTCTAGGCCTGCCTTACATGGCCTCTATTGGTTTGCAGAAAACCTGGCAACCATATCCCCTGACATGGCAATGATGGGGTGGGGAACAACCACAGCCACTTGGCCCCAGCAACACGGCCCTGGCATTTGCACACATACCACAGCATTAGGGAATTTCACAACAGGGAAAAAGCTCTGAATATGTGGGAATGGAGCTGAACAAGAATGTTTCCATAAATGTTAACCAGAGATGAACACTCCTTCCTTCAGAAATCCCCGTTTGTGGCCTGATCCCCAGTTTTCGGTCTGTTGGCATGCAGCCTCTTCACTTCAAGGTTTTCAAAACACATGAGGGTGAGAAAGAACACTGAAAAAATTCCTAATTCTGGACCAAACTCTTGCACCACTGCGGGCAACTTCTTCCCCCTAAAGAGAAACAGATCTAAAGCTTTCCAAGAAGTCTGGAACAATGAAGCAATTCTGAAAGAAACAGTACCCCAGACAGTCTACTTCACAGTGCAGAGTTGATTTCTCTGGCATGCGTTTGTCTGGATTCTGGTATCCTTATTGTGGGTTCTTGGGACCTGGATTTTTTTAAAAAAAATAGGCTACCCATTTCCACATTTTGGACCTACTTAGGGTTGCCACATTTCAGGGCCTGGCCCTAAATTTCCAGTTTTTGTGAGTCATTCTCCAGCTGAGAAATCAGGGTACATATTCTCCAGTTTTGGTGGGCTCAGCTCTTGGCTAGAGGAAAGGGGCTCTGTGCAAATAGATCTCCAGCTCAGCTAAGAGAGCAGCAACTTGCTGCAATACACAAGGCTTCGTTGATTTGTGGCTGGAATGTGCAAAGGTGCTCTATGCACAAATTCTATGCTCTTAACTTTCTCCTTCCCTATCAATTGTTGTGGTGCCAGGGCTCACCCTCTGCTCTGCTCTACATCCACTTTCTAGCTAAAGGGGAAAAAAGGGTAGATTAAAGGCCTCTGATCCTATTTTCCTAATCTCCCAATAACCCCATAGCTAACATTTCTGCCTTATCCCAAACAGGAACAAGTGTTCGTTCTCCCGTCTCTCACCCTGTGTGTGTGTGTGTGTTAAAGTGACAAGTTGTGAACAAATGTGGTTGATACCTAATATATAACACTTTCATGACATTACCAGGGGCCATCTTTAGATCTCACATTTAGGCTTAAAACCCTCAGAGCCTAGGACAAACCTGGGCTGCCAATCCTAGATAAATCTAAGAGTGGTGACATAGAAATGAATTAAATAACAAATGAAATCCTAAGCACAGGATCAAACAGTGAACTCATTTTTAATCTCTCAACTTCAAGTGAGACTAACAGAGTGATTCCGTGCATTTTAACTCACTTAAGCAGCACACACAATTACGAGATCAGAAATACTGAGAATTTGGAAAGTGAATGGGGAAGACGACAAAATCAATGACAGCTTTTCTCTTCAATGGTAAGTCCTAACCTTTGTGCGAGGATTACACAGCCCAATTTTAAAAAGTCATGGTGTCTTGATGTTTAGGCCTGATCCCGGGGTTATTTGGGGCACTGATTCAGAACATTTCTTTGGATAGATCATACCAGCTCTTGTTTCTTAGATATGGCTATGGTTTTCTTTGGGAGGATAGATGGTGACAGGTAGATGGCATAGTTCTGCATCTCAGAAATAGTGCTGATAGTGGAAACTGGCACCACTTTTGGAATCAGCAGGTCAAATATACTCAGAAACAGCTAATTTTTGAGGCACCAAAATGTATGCTGGCCAGTGAGTCCTGCCTTTAGGCCAGTGGTTCCCAACCTGTGGGTCCCCAGATATTTTGGTTTTCAACTCCCAGAAATCCTAACAGCTGGTAAACTGGCTGGGATTTCTGGGAATTGTAGGCCAAAAGCATCTGGGGACCCACAGGTTGAGCATCACTGCCTTTTGCAGCAATTTTATACTAAAAAACTAGAAAGAGAAATACTGAGTATGGACACTTACCCCCTCCCCAAACACACAGCAAAGTAAATGACTTGGGGTGGGGAGACAGCAGATTTGCATAAAATTCACACATGTTGATTTATAGGTATAAATGTACATTTACAAATGATTTCTTGCCGTGCGCCTTGACATTATTTCTGACTTGTAGTGTCTTTACGGTGAACACCTCTTTGATTCTCCTTCCTTCACGTAAGTCTTGGAATCATGTGGCTTTAGTTGCCCCAGGAAAGAAGGGGAACTTTGACCTCTGCAATGCCCAAACCACAACCAAAAAAAGGTGAGATGTGGACATACGGTTTTAACTAACAGGATGTCACCCACTGAGAAGTGTGCAACTTTGAAAAAGCAGGGGCCGGCACCTAACGTTACAGTATTTCCTTTCAAAAATGCAACGAGCTCTGCTTATCCTACTTGTGATAGCAGGAACTTATATTTCATATATAAAATGTTTCTTTGCCTATATAGATATCAAAGGGTTCCCCATCCCTACAAAAAGGAAGGGCTTCAGGACTGAATCCTCCAAATGTAGGCTCCGTCACCCCACTGCCCTCTCTTGCTCTCTCTTGCTGCTCCTGAAACTAGAGAAGGATAAAATCTTTCAGGAGGCCTTCCTGGGGACTAAATGCGACAGTGAAGAAAAAGACTTCTGCCTCTCTAATGGTTGTGCTGAAGAGAGGATTTGGACAGCTGCAGCTTGTTGTAAAATAATACTACAAGCAAGGAGAAAAGTGGCATTTGCTATAATTCATTCTTCCACACAATTAGCAAAAGAATTACAAATGGAGCAAATGTTTCAACCTTTTTTGGCAATTGTGTGTGTATGCCTGTGTGTAAAGAAAACACCCTGAAAAGCTAGCATAAACCACATTTCTTGACATTTTCTGTGAGGATGGTCTACCTTACCTTTATTCAGGAAAGTTAGGAAGCAGTGTTTGTACAGGACAGAGTATTGATCACTCCCGAAACTAGTCCACAGGTGAGAGCAGTGACCTTCACAGGCACCAGGTAGTCTGTAACTGAGGTACAGGAGGGCATTTCAACAAGGCATATTTACAAAACTAAAATATAAAGAGCAAGTGTGGCATAGCTTTGATAGCCTTTCTAGACCCCAACTGTGGTAAGGATCCCTGCAGGTTTATGTGGGGAGGCTTCTATGGGGAAATAAGATCTTTTTCAATCTGGACCATTGTTGAGCATCAGGGTCATAACTTGCACTTTGAATCATGCTTGGAAACAAACCAACGGCCAATGGAGCATTTGCAGCAAGTTGAATTTTGTAGTTGTATAGCCCTGTAATGGACCCCAGTTACCAGTCTGAGTGGAGTCCTTTGGCAAATTAGCTCAGGAACCAAATGGAATGATTTCTCTCTCCCCCCCCCCCCCCACCACCCATTCCCATGAAATCCCAGAGTTTTATTTCAAAGTCTCTCCAAGGCAAACAGGGGCAGCTTTCCCATCTTTACTAAGACTATGACTGGAGTCCCACTACCGTTGTGCTGATTTTTCTCTTTCTAATACATTCAACAAAACTCTAAAAGATCTCCCTGCTTGCGAAATGTAATAAAGGAGGCAGTTATATTCTTTGCCATCAGGGGTTGGCCCATTTTATGGTCTAACTCAGCAGAAATACATCCAGCTCCCAGTGAGAGCCAAAGGCCTGGCACAGAACTTAGGAGACTCTAACTTCAAAAGCTTACTGGAGGCTTTATGGAAATTTCTAATTAGGGAAAAAGCCATTTATTGTATGCTTTCTGAATAATATACCTGGGTTTCTTTTCTTTCAGGGACTGAAGTGCACAATATTCCACCCACCCAGCTTGAAGCATATTTTATATATGACTTCTGACAATGACATATTTGACAAGAAGCAATTACAAAATTGAGTCAAGAGGACCTCTTGGTTGCTTAGCCTGACAACACGGTGCATAACTTCTTCTTACAGCAAACGTTTCCTTCGCAGTTTCCAGGGACAACAGCTGGCGCTTTAAGCCATCCTACCTCCTGCAAATGGATCTGTGACTGTAATTTCAAAAGCTTTGGATGTAGAGATTGGATGGCAGAGTGATGACCTTTACCTTCAAAGCAGAAAAACTATCCATTCTATTTATTTTTCTGATCCCTGAGATTTCCCCGCTCCATATGCTTATCCCTTAATAGGCCGCTCATGTATAGAACTGGACCTTACAACATTTCTTCGTGGCCTTGGTATTTTCAGCATTTGCTTTTTTCTAATCCCTCAGAAATCTTCCATCTTCTGATCAGTTGGCATCAATAAAGTAGTACGGTAAAGATTTCCTAAGGCAATCTTACACAGGAGTTATGTAGGAGGCAAAAATGTGTTTTGCACGCTTGCTCTCTTTCTCTCTTGTCTCTTTTATTTTAATGCATGCCCATTCCCTTGGGAAGCCCCAGGCCCTCAGGAGGAGACACACTAAGAGACTACGTTGCTCCAAAATAGGCTGAATAAAGCCTTCCTAACTTTAAGAGGAGCAAGTTGAATCTTCAACCTCAGAAAGGCTCAAGAAAGAAATAGTTAAACTGCCACAAACGTTCTAGCCATAGTTGCCTGTATGATGAGTACGATCTTACTTGGGGAAATTGGGGAGGGATGTACAGCATCCCCTTCGATATTTCACAGATGCAAATTGGGGCAACTGTATCTAAGGAATGTCAGGCTGTGATCAAGATGGCAAAAGGTACTAATGAGGAAGAACACACAATTGATGCTAGGAAAGGCTGTACCGACTTCCCTTTGCCCAAGTCTACTGGGAAGGGCAAGGGTCTGCTTTCTCCTGCTGAATTAATAGAGTAAAAACTACTTTTGCATTTTGAACTCCCTCTTTTCCTTTGTTTTAATGGTCCAGTCTGCCAATGTCTGGTTGTTGATGTCCTTCATTATCCAACATATCTTCTTGGGCCCTTTTCTCTTTCTTTTTGGCTTCTTGCTCCTTAGTCCTGCCTTCTCTGAGCTTTTTGAGCCGCTGGCTTTTATGCCCAATGGTGCCTTATGTGTTTTCTTCTCCACGTTGATGTCTGTTGCTGGTTTGTGTACCTCTTGACATTGCTGGAGGCAAAGCATCACAACTGATTAGTCTCCTTGCTTGTAACTCCAGGATTTCAACTTTTTCCCAGTAACAATTTGAGATGATCTTTGGAGGACCAATGTGGGCTGCTGGCCTTGGGCCCTTTCCCTTTCTTTGTCATCCCTTCATGCGAATCCTCTCATTTTTTCTGAGTAGGTTGTGCCAAATTGGTTTATGCTTTCCTGACCTGGCTGGCTTGTCCTCTTGTCCTTGGCAGCATCCCCTGCACTTCCTTGCCCTTTCCCATTTCTCCCCTTTGGTGGCATGACGCCCAATAACTACCCTGTTTCCCTGAAAATAAGACATCCCCGGAAAATAAGACCTAGTAGAGGTTTTGCTGAATTTCTAAATATAAGACCTCCCCTGAAAGTAAGACCTAGCAAGGTTTTTGTTTGGAAGCATGCCCGGCGCCTGCCAATCAGAACACCAGAGCATGCAGAATTGGTAAATGTACATACCAGTTGTACATGGAAATAATGGTAGTAACAAGAAATTCTTAATAGGATTCACAGTTTTTCCGGTTATGTTGGTTTGTGATGAGAACTACTGTACAGTATATAATAAATGTTATTTTTTTTGGTTCAACAATGTGAATTCTTCTTCATGGAAAAATAAGACATCCCCTGAAAATAAGACCTAGTGCGTCTTTGGGAGCAAAAATTAATATAAGACACTGTCTTATTTTCAGGGAAACACGGTAGCAAAGCGCAAAACAGTGAAACAACACACAACATCCCTACCTGCCCTTCCGTATTACTGAGGAAAGGCAATTAGGTTAGTGTGGCTCTTGTGTTTTTTTGGACAAATGATTGAGGAACTTCATGCAATCCCAATGCCTTTCATGGTTAATAATTATGATTAATGATGCTTAAGGTGCCTAACATAGCATGCAATTCAAAGGCCCTATTTACCCTTCCTGCTGTATGGTTTCTACCTGGCCTGATGTCCCCTTTTGTGTTGCCCTTCCTTTTCTTTAAGTGACTTTTTATCTCTTGGATGGGCATGAAAACCCCCATTGCCTCTTGATCTGGACAGCCTTCTCTCTAAGAGGCCCTGAGATAGGGCTGAGGGCCCCAGGTGTGAGCTATAGTTAAGTACTGAATTCTTATAATGACCTGATAGTGATTGGCTCCTATTCACAGAAGTAGCCCTTATAATCCCTTTTTAATAGGCAGGAGACAGACTTATATGGCCCAGTTCCAACTTATAAGGCCCAGTTTCCCTTTGTTTCTGTCTGTCTCCCAATCATTTCACCTGCATTGGGTTGGTTTTTCACATGCTTTCTATAAGCCAGGCAATTGTACAGGCATCTGAGAAGAATAGATAAATTGTGCCAACTAAAATGGTGCCCAACCAACTCTGGTTTTCTACCCAAACATCAAATATCGTCCCCAGAGTACTATTTTTTTTCAAGCATACATTGTTCATATTGTACATATTTCTATACAAATTCTCCTTGTATGTATGCAGGGAGAGTTTTTTCAACAAGCACATTTCCCATAACAGCAAAGTTGTTTTAGTCCACAATTTTCTCTATCACAACTGTATCGCATCATTCAGGGAAGACTGACAAACAAAAGGTAGTTGTATTCTGGAAGGATTTTTTGCCTTGACCTGTGCTTTTCCAGTAGATAGATACTTCTCTGAAATCATTGCCAGCAGATTGTCAATACGGAACAATTTGAGTGACTCATAGAAGGCAGCATCATTTGTTCAAAGCTAGATGCATTTCCCCATTCATGCTGCAATTCTTCCATAAATCGACCTGTTAGCTCACAAAGGGGAGTCTCGCTGGCCCTTTAATACACTTCCTTTCTCAGGGTAACATGCATATCCTCTCCTTTCTTTCATCTGTTGGGTAAGGAAAAGGGATCTCTCTTATCCAGAGACAGAAAAGAGTGTCAGCAAGTTCAAAATTCTTGATGCCAGAATACATTTTTCAATTTCTGATAGTCATTGTGAAATGCAACATGCCTTGCTTTCCAAATGTCTACATTTTTATGTGGTGCGCTTCATATAAATGAAGAATTGAACCTACTAACAGATTACAATAGGCATCATTGAAGCACCTATAACCAGAGTAGATACATTTCCTTGTGAAAATCGGTGGGCTGCAAGCTGGGCTAAGGATGGGAATCAGGTGGTTGTCAGGCTTGAGATAGTTTTGTATGTCTGCTCTTATCAAATTAATTCTCTATGGTGGCCCCCCGTATCCACTGGGGTTTGGTTCCAGGATTCCAAAATCCACAGTCTTATTATATACAATGGTGTAGTAAAATGGCATCCCTTATATAAAATGGCGAACAACTCAAAAAAGAGTGTGATGGTGGGAGGCTACAGCAGGACAGTGCTTAATGTACAGGAAAATAAAGGTTTACGTTCTGATTTCTTTTCAGAATATTTTTGAGCTATGATTGGTTGAATCCATGGATACAGAATCTGTGGAGACGGAGGGCTGACTGTGCTCAATAGGGCACAAGAGAGATTCATTCCCTTTCTGTCAATTCTCTGATATGCTGAAGGAACCTAGAGAATCAGAAGGAGTCAATTCAAGACTCCAAGAGATCAGGGTTTAAAGCTCAGCCACAGAAGTCTATTGAGAGTCCTTGGGCAAGGCACATTTTCTCTGCCATAGGAAAAGAGGTTAGCAAACCTCTGAATGCATCTTTCCAAAACACTATCATAGGAACTGTGGCCCATCTGAAACCACAAAAGATCAGGATTATCTATCTCTTTTGCAGGCAGCTCTGGGATCAGTCATATGCCCATCAATTCTCTCAGTTGAGTAGGAGGGACAGGGCCTTCTCAGTGGTGGCCCCTCAGCTGTCGAACTCCCTTTAAAAAAAAAGAAAGAAGGAGCAATACCAATTAATCCTCCATTATCCCGTTTTTCCAGCTATTAAAGAATCCTAGTTTCTCCTCTACTTTCACCTTCCCCCTTTGTCTTCAGCATACTTTAATTGATATAAGTGGAGTTCAAAGTGCAAAAGGAGTTTGCATTCAGTTTAACACAGCAGAAGGCAGAACGGCCCTTATCCTTCCCTGTAGACCCAGGCAAACGCAAACTGTTGCAGCATCTTCCATCTTGTCTGTATTTCTTTATTAATAACTTTTGTCATCTTGAACACCCTCTGATGTCACTTAACCACATATTTCCCAGTTTTTTTCTGTGATACATTGGAGAACATGAAATCACAGGGCTCTCACAAAGGAGTGACTCCCCCAATAAATGGGTGGTAGGTTATTTATTTGGGCTGCATTTTCATCAATCAGCGAGCATTTCGCAGGGATGAGTTAAAATGGTATTTTAATACAAGGGGTCAAACAAAAGTGACAAATAACTCTGGAGCAAACTTCCGCAACCTTCTGCCTTCCAGACTTCTCGAAAATGACTTTTGCCTCCAGCGAAATCTCTGCTCAACATAGGATGTTACCTGATGGCCAGCACAGATTATAGTAGCATTTGGATTTTCTGTGTGTGTGTGTCTTTGCTGAATGTATGCAGCTGGTGTCACTCTCCAGAGTAAAATTTTCCCATGTCTTAGCAAACACTTGAAAGCACTTTCTTTTTTGGCAGCGTAGTCATGTAATTGTGAGTACAGCAGTGTCTGCACGTAATCCTAGGAAGAGATACACAGGAATGACAACCAGCTCCTATGCGCCTAATGGTTGCGTGAACTCTTTGTGAATGCTCAACATTGACCATCCCTGGTGTGGATTTTGGTACTTATAGTCCAATGTATTTAGAGGGAAATATTGGGAAATATTGCTCCAGCTAACCCAAAAACAGACACAACAACTCAAACATGGAATGTGATTCCAAAGCTGGACCATAACTATGCAACCCAGAGCCAGAATACCTTTAGGCTTGTAGATATTATGTCTGACTTTAAAATGCCCTTTGGTCTTTCCCCAAACTCAGAGCCACAAGTGTTGTTGGGTTGCAATTCCCATTATCCCCAGTCTGCATGGCAGACAATCAAAAGTGATGAGAGTTGTCATTCAAGAAGCTTTTCTACCAATCTTAACATGATGTAGAGTGGATGATAAGACATTATGACCATTGTAGATCCCGGTTTATATAGCACCCAGCAGCAGGTGATTATTGATTGATTGAAAAAAAAAATATTAATTTAGGCTCATTCAATGTATGATTCAATTAATGATTCATTGACTAATTAATTTAATTATATTTTATAGTCTATCTTTGGGCTCTGCTTATTGGTCGCTGAATAGGTTCTTGTTCATAATTACTACCCAATGATGGATTGATGGAGAAGCTCACAGCCAAAAGTTAACCTAATTGTAAAAACTCCAAAATCTAAAATCAGGCTAAATCATTTGCTACAAGAGCTCAACGGATGGGAGTTTTAATGCCTACCTTTTACTTTATGTATTTTTTTTCTTGCAGCTTGGTATTATCTTAAGCAGGAAGGAAAAGTGACAGTTTTTTAAATAATGAAAAGGAATATAAAGATGATACTGGAACTAGTCAGAAGTTTTCAGATGTTCTAATGCTATATGTCATGGCATAAATATACATGTTTTCTTTTTTACTTACAGGATTTCACTTTAGTCAGAAAATCGCTGCACCAACTGCAGAGTCCCAGGATTTCACTTCTCCTTTTAATCTGCATTGTGAGCTCATCCGGTCTGGTTATATAATATTTAGGGTTGGGGGGGGGGGGGGGAAGTATGATCGAATAAAAATGTCACTTTTAGAGAACAGCTTCAAACAGGTGTATTAACAAAGACATCATGTGGGAGAAGGGGAGAAAAAGCTGTGCATTTAAAGGCTGATGGAAAGATGACAGTTGGAGAAGGATGCTGTGCTTGTGTATAAGCGTATATATATTTCAACACCCAGCTCTTTCACCGAAACCAGAAGTATCCACAAGATCATTTTCTGTTCAGAAAAAAAGGTCTAACACAGACCCAGGGTGTTGCGTGATTTTTTGAATGGCCATTGGAGACTTTGGAGACTTCTGATGACACAACTGTCCCTATGTGGTTTAGAACCAGGCTATCTGACCAACCATGGGTGCATCTACGCAGTAGAATGAATGCAGTTTGACACCACTTGAACTGCCAGGCTCAATACTACGGAATCTTGGGAGTTGTACTTTTACAAGGTAAAAGCCTTTTCTGCTAAAGAGTGCTGGTGTCTCAACAGATTACAATAGGGTCCCCGATGATGCAGTGGGTTAAACCCTTGTGCCGGCAGGACTGCTGACGGAAAGGTGGGCGGTTCAAATCCAGAGAGTGGGGTGAGTTCCCGTCTGTCAGCTCCAGCTTCCCATGAGGCACTTTGAGTTTCTCAAGTTGCTCTTGACACAACCCCCCCCCCCCCCCCCCCCCAGATTACAATGAAGTGAGCTGTCTCTTTGCTTGCTTTGTTCAGGTGCTAAGTGTGGATGAGTGACATCAAGGATTATAGATGTGCGTGTGTGTGTGTGTGTGTGTGGGGGGGGGGATGAGAACATGGCTCCCCAGATGAGCTTTCTGGACCCCAAATGAAATTTCATTTTACTCTTGCTTCTTACACGTGGAGCTTGGGTTTTAAAATATTTTTGTCCTGTTTTATGCCTTCCAGAGAACACTCCAGACAGCAAAGTTGACAGATGTTTGAATTCTCCAGGTAAAGCAGAATGAAGGGATATATATATATATATATATATATATATATATATATATATATAGCCAGGCATGGGCAAACTTCAGCCCTCCAGGTGTTTTGGACTTCAACTCCCACAATTCCTAACAGCTGGTAGGCTGTTAGGAATTGTGGAAGTTGGAATCCAAAACACCTGGAGGGCCAAAGTTTGCCCATGCCTGTTCTAAACTATCTGCCTGGAGCTTATTAATACAAAATATTTTATTCTTAACTCCTCTTTCCCACCATTTAGGCAAATTTATTGCCTCGTTTAAGCAGGTTCTGCAGTTGTCAGGGCCAATCGTATATCGTATTCTGTGCTACCTTCTGTGTGATTGTGAGCAGGCTATAATTTATCATTGTTCCCAAAGATGTTCTTGAAATGAGATGTTTAATCTCTGTTGTCATCCTATAGCAACATTTCCCAAATATAATTTACTAGACCCATAGTACTATTTTCAAGGTTTATGGGTAATTTGCCTAGAAAACTTTCTTCAGTAGGAATGGCAGGGCCTCAATATTCCTGCAAGCGATACAAGGAAAACTGTTATTGACATTCTGTTCAGTAATATTATTTAGAAGTTAGTGCTCAGAGGGATATACTTTATATTAAAGTAGGAAAGCAGCCCAAATATATATCAGTGTCTGGGAGAATATTAATCATGCCATTTCATTGAATGATTGTGGTATACAATTTAATCTCATTCTAACTTGAAATGACTCTTACACAACTATATTTTTAAAAACCTGGATTCTTTTCTAGGGAAAGGGGAGGCAAATTAACTAGTGGAGAAGGTACACTATTAACAACGTGCAGAAAATCGGAAAGTAACAAAATTCTACTAATAATATTCACTCTGATTCCTTTTCAACTGAAAATTACTCTGGCTTTAAAACATGCTCTCAAATGGCTTTAATAGATATTTACTTTGGATCTCTAATACGAGCAAAACATGACGATACAAAGAGCGCAAGAATTTCCCCCCTTGAGTTAACTGGGGAGTTACCAATGGGAGCCAAATGGGCATATATTGTGGTATTTATTTGATCATGTGGATCTCGATGCTTTTAGTTATATGGAAAAGTGAGCTTTATGGAAAAGCTTAAATCAAAAAGAGGTAGTAAATTAACAAATGAAATGGCAGTCAAAGAATTTCTAAAGGGAAAATATGATTGATTTTGGATAATGAAGAACTCCCTTTCCCACTGAGTAAATTAAAAAGTCAAATATCTGTCCAACCTCTTTTAATGATATGGGAATTGCCATTGCTATGTTCATACAAAGGGAATCAAAGCCCTCATGCTGGGCATGGGTAGATGCAATTTCTAGTTCCAGTTCAGTTATGACTGAAGTTTCTCCTATTTGGTTCCAATTCAAGTCAATAAAAATTCAGTAACTTGTCTGAGTGTTGGACTATGACTTTAGAGATAAGGGTTCTAAGTCTCTCGAATCGCAACCACATTGTCTCAGCTGCAGAAGAAGGCAAAGACACCCTCTAATCAATTCTTACCAAGACCCCGTCCCTGATAGATTTGCCTTAGGGTCATCATATGTAGAAAACAACTTGGAGGCACATAACAACAAACTACTGGTTTGGCAAGTATGAGTGCAATGGATTTGGCTCCAGTTCACATAAAAAAAGTGAGCATGAGTGATACTGCTCAACATAAATCTCTGTTCTCTTTGAGGCTGTTACTTTCAGGAGGCATCATGCTACTAAGAAGGAAGAACTCTTCAGGCAATGGGATGGGGCTGATATCAGTAATTGCTGATCGTCACTACAAGTGCATCTACACTGAGGGACTGATGCAGTTTGACACCACTTTCTCTGCCATAGTTCAGTACTATGAAATCAGGACAGTTGTAGTTTTGCAAAGTACCTCACCAAACTACAACATGCAGGATTCCATAGCAATGAGCCAGAGCAGAGAAAGTGGTGTCAAATTCCATTCAATTTACAGTGTAAATTGGTGGTTTTCAGCGTGTGGGTCCCCAGGTGTTTTGGCCTAAAACTCCCAGAAATCCCAGCCAGTTTACTAGCTGTTAGGATTTCTGTGAGTTGAAGAGCAAAACATCTGGGGACCCATAGAGTAAAAACCACTGGTGTAGATGCACCTGCAGTGACTTAGCAATGATTACCCAAACCAACTCCATCCCATTACCTGAAGATTCCCTCCATCTTGGTAGAACAATCTCCTATCTGTCTCCATTTACCTACCCATCTTATCTGCGAGTTTTCCAGCCATCTAACTTGGAAATGTTTCTTTATTTGGACTACATGTCCCATGATTTCTGATTGATCTCTGTAGGAAATAGTCTGATGGACTCAATAGGCCTCTGGTCTGTTCTAATAGGTCTCTTCTTTTGATCTTAGGGCTGCCAATACTGTAGAATCCCCCCCCCCCCCTTTGTGGTGTATTGCACCTTGGATAACTATCATACATAATCCCATTTGGCTTCTTCTTTAGCTCAAAGGCAGTAAATCCCTATACAAATTGTGATATGAAGGAAGGCTCTTGGATGTCAAAACAGTATCCCAGTGAACTGGGGAAAAACCTGTTATTAACCGGGAGAGAAAGAATAGCATACAACATCTCATAAAACATGCTAGACCCTAATTCCTCTATTACAGCATCTTATCTGGACACGCCATGGCAAAGTGTGATAAGAGAGCCAAATTGCTCTGTAATGTCACGGCGGTAGGCTCGCCATGCAAAAAGCTTGATACAGAAAACCCGCCTTGCTATTCCCTGAGTCAGCCAAATGTGTGTTTCTCTGAACTGTCCCACATCTAGGAGAACAGCCAAAGCTGAGCAGAGGAGTGCTGTCAGTAGCCGTCGCCAAATGGCTACTAGAGACATCTGTGCCTGCCAAACAGCTTTTAATTACATTGCCATCAGCAAGACAAACACCGCAACTCTTTTCAGATGTGTGAGAGAGAGACAGCAAATAGTACAGTATGTTCACCGTGTCTTGATCTAAAGAAGGAAAATGCAGAATGGAAGATATCTGGAGAAATATTTAGAGTATGAAAAGAAGATATTTGGGAAAGAAGAAAGATTTGTGGATTTTGTGCTTTCTCTCTTCAAGGATAACTTCCAAAGCTTGGGGGAAAAATAATTGGTTTGGATTTTTTTTTCTCATACTGGAAGGTTTTATGCAAAATGTTTCCAAGCTCTGCCTCGAGGTTCCTACAGTTTGTCTACACCAGGGATGTCAAACTCATTTTCACTGAGGGCCACATAAGCCTTACAGTTGTCTTTAAAGGGCTGTTTGTAATATATAAACTTAACTATATATGATGGTCTGGCATTGAAAGCCTCATGGGTCGCATAAAATGACATGGCGGGCCAGATTTGGCCTACGGGCCTTGCCTTTGACACATGTGGTCTGCACACTACATAAATTTAGCACTTTGACGAAAAACTCTTTCAAGTTCTGTGTTTTTTAATTTTCAATGTACATATTCATAAAGAACACTGTTGTTGATTTTTCATTGTTTTTTAACCCAACTTTAAAAATCGCTGCTTGATGCCAAAAAATCTTGGGATTTATAGTTTGATCAATAACTTAAATTCTCTAGTGCACTCCCCTACTGATGCCACACCATTAATACTCCCCTGGTACAGAATTCTAGGTTGCAAAGTGGGATAGTATAGGAAGGAAGCATGTCAGTTAAAGTGGTGCCAAGTTGTTATAATTGGGTAGTATTGACAAACTCTCAGACTAGCATTTGGAAGTCACTGGATTTAAACAAGACATTAGAATGAGACAGGAGTAGTCTTATGCACCACTGAAAGAGGCGGGCAAATAATATTTTGTGTCAGAATCACAGCGTATGCAACAGTGGTTCTCAACCTGTGGGTCCCCAGGTGTTTTGGCCTACAACTCCCAAGAATCTCAGCCATTTTGCCATCTGGAGATAAGGCTTGCAAGATTCATTTAGCAGACACTCCTATGAGTATAGTCTCTTTGATGTAGTTGTTTGCAAGAAATGGAAGAGCTTTGCTCCCTAACCCCAATCTGAATTCTGTCTACCTTGCTCCCCGATTTTCGCATTCTGAAGTTCCAGTATTTTGGACTATTTAGTGTAGACGTCTGTTGGCTTTTGCATGAGAAAGAAAACAATCTGTTCTGACGGAAGGTAATCCCTTATGAGGGTTCACCAGCTGGCTGTAGCAAGGGCCAAGGTTCATCATCCATCTAAAAGCAGGATGTCGTCTCATGCCAAAATCAGCAGACACAAACAAACAAGAAACCATGCCATACCCTCCATCTAAAACTGGGTCTTCTCATCAGAGTGAAACTGAAATAAAAACAGAATGGAGAGGAAAGAATCTCATCTCGTTCAAGCGTTCAATCCAAATACTTGGACACCTTGGAGTAATCTTTCAGCTTCCAGGGTAAAACAGTCTGGAAAACACCTCATGTACATCTGGGGACATTTTGTGGTATCTGTTGTGAAAGCCTGGGACAATAATTCCCAGTTTTAAAGCAAGGAGCTCGTTGGCATCAAACAGCTGACAAAGTGAGTCTTCCCCCCCTCCCCCATGCAGCGAAACAATGCTGTAGTCAAGATATAGCATGACCTTCCTCTGTTGCTTTTTCAATTACCTCCATGCCCTCCAACATGTGAGCAAACTATCTCAATGTTGTCAAGATGGCAAAAGTTACTAACAAGGACAAACACACCATCAGAAAAGATGGCAGCAGCTTGCTTTTGCTTGAGTTGAATGGGAAGGCTGAGGTCCCATTTACACTGCCATACAATCCAGTTTCTGAATCCAGATTATCTGCTTTGAACTGGATTATATGGCAGTGTAGACTCATTTAATCAAGTTCAAAACAGATAATCTGGATTTAGAAACTGGATTATATGGCAGCGTAGATCCAGCTGGAGAGCCCAGTTCCTCTCTCCGCTTTCCTAGCTGATTGAATGAAAACTAATTTTGAATTTTGTGGTGAAAAGAGTAAGTCTGTAAGTGCATCTGCATTGTCAAATTCATGCAGTTTGACACCACTTTTAGTGCCCTCGCTCAATGTTATGGAATCCTGGGAGTTGTCATTTGGTGAGACACCAGCACTCTTCAGCAGTGAAGGGTAAAGACCTTCCAAAAGTACAATTCCCAGGATTCCACAACACTGAGCTAGGGCTGGTAAAATGATGTCAAATTGCATTAGTTCAACAATGCAGATGCACCTTCGGACAAAGGGGGAACTGAGAAGAAACTGGGGCATTTCAAAAGCAGCTGGACAAGTGGGATGTCAAATTAGGATACTTAGAGAGTATGGACCCCTCATCCTACCTCAATGAGTTTGAGATGGTATTATTTTGCAGTGGAAGTCTTCAGGGAACAACTTCATGTTCTTCTTGGTGCTGGAAATATTTATGACAGAGAAAAAATAACAAGAGAAAAGGCTTTGCATATATAAAATGTTTTATTATGGATTGATGATGATAAATTGAAGGTCTTACATGTGCCCACAATCCAGAATCACAATAACATGCCACTCAGGTTTGCAGAACAAAAATACAGGAACTTTACTCATTACAAGAGATCAAAACAGCAGTATTTACAATGGTCCCTTTGATAATTTACAAAAGTCCACAGTCATAAATAATCCTTTTTCAGTCCACAAATCTGCTTCAGAGAAGAATACAGTCCTGGTTCTTCTCCCTCAAAATAGAAAAGGCTTCTCTGAGTACACTGAGAAAAACTTGTCCAAACTGGTTCTGCAGCAGCAGAACATAAACAGTATCAAATCAATTGCCAGATCATTGCAAGCTCAGCCAATCGGCTTCATGCACTTCATTTTCCAGTTAACACACACACAACACAGTGCCTTTGTAAACCATGACATGCTTGACCTCAAGTTAAAGTAAGTTGATGCAGTGGAAGGATATGTTTAAGAAGGGGTCCTGTTTTGCCTAGGAGGCTGTTGAAAGTACAGCTTCAAGATTATCTAAAATAGCTGGAAAAAAGATTGAAGAACATTGTTGGGCATGCGTTATGCTACCCTATATAATCTTGTCTTTACAAAAGAAATTAATGGGTGCAAGAGTTCATTGAGTCATTCTCACTACAAGCCACAATGACTAAACTGAGGCCATTGTAGTTTGGACATAACGTTAGAGAGCATGACTCATTGGAAAAGATGGGAATGCTCAATACACTTGAAAAGAGGAGGAAAAGAGGAAGACCACATTATCAATGGATTTGTTTCCCAATCAAATTTGCAAGACCTGAAAAGGGCTTCTGAAGATTGGTGTTCAGAGATGTCTGTATTCAACATAACTAAAACTTGACTTGATGGCGAATAATTACAATAATTTCCTTTAGAAATATAGATGTTTCCAAGGAAGGGAAAGCAGATTAAACCATCTGTGCATTTCAAAAATATGGAGGGATAAAAATATAAAGAGGAAAGATTAAAAAGCAGACAAGCATGTTTTAGTCCATGGGGAAATTGCACTAAGATGCTTAGGTTTTGGGGAAAATGAACACTAAAGTAAGCACAAAGAAAATGGGAAAGACAAGATGAAGAACGCCTGGTACGGAACTGGGAAAAGATGAGCATGCCAGTGGGATTTTGAGAAACATAGTGAAAATATAACTGGCAGATGTTCACATCCATAGCTAGGAGGGAGCCTGTGATAAAAAACGCAGCTGCCTTGTCGTTCATGGAAGAAGGTAAGTCAAATATCATGACGCCAGTTCCTAAGCATTCACATTGTGGTTAATGGTTGTGGTGTTGCATAGTTTTCTATAGCTAGGTCCCTAAAGATGTAAATCCCACTGCTGATCCCAGCAAGGGCAAAACCATTAAATCAATGGGGCATATGTAAATGTTGATTTGCAACAGGAGTAGGATTTGCAGGCTGTGTAGAGCAGACAGACTTTAGAAGGTGTCCATTGACATCTACTAACCCTCTAAGCCCTCAGGACCTTCATTTTTAAGGTCAAAACTGCTGTTGTCTGTTGAATAAACAATCCTAGAAAATGCTTTGAAATATTTTTTAAAATGCTATTTGGGCTGATCTTGCCTGACACTGTATCGTTAGGACTATAGCGTCTAGATCAAGGGAAGTAATAGTACCACTTCAATCAGACCTGGAATACTGTGTCCCATTTTTGCCACTACAATTTAAGAAGGATATTGACAACCTGGAATGTGTCCAGAGAAGGGAGTCTAGAAGCCAAGCCCCGTGAGGAGTCGCTTAGAAAGCTGGGTATGTTTAGCCTGCAGAAGAACAGGCTGATAAGGGAAAGGATAGCCATGACGAAATATTTGAATGAACTGAAGATGGAGGAAGTTTGTTTTCTGCTGCTAAAGAGACTTGAACATGGAGCAATGGATTCAAATGGCAGGAAAAGAGCTTCGGGAAAAATTCCCAATAATAAAAGCTGTTCAGCAGTGGAATATATTCCCTCAGAGCATGGTGGCCTTCTCTGGAGGCTTTGAAGCAGAGGCTGGATGGTCATCTGTCAGGAGTGCTTTGATTGTGTGTTCCTCCATGGAGGGGTGGTCTTTGTTGTCTTATCCAAACATGAAATACCAATACTCATTTCCCCATCTAAAAAGCCAACTAGAAGTGATACACATACGTAACTGTTACCTTCTAGAATTCCAGGGGAGGCTACAAATGGTGAGTGTCCCCTCTGATGTACAGCAGCTGTGGTCCAATCACACTTCTAGGCTATAGCATTACAGGTTTTAAATAATGGTTTTAATACTTTATGAAGATAACTGACTTTAGTGTTTATGTATATTTATGGTTTATTTTATGCTCCGGCATTGAATGTTTGCCGTATATATGTTGTGCTCCGCCCTGAGTCCACTTCGGGGTGAGAAGGGTGGAATATAAATGTTTTAAATAAATAATAATAAATAATAGCATTATAGTTCCATTTTCACTGGTTGCTAAAATGAAATTTGCAGTATCTATAATTTGCAGTCAAAGGTCTCTCTCTCTCCAGTGCCTCACGAGACTACAATCCCACAATTCCATAGAATGGAATCATGGCACAGAGAATTGAGAAAATAGCATTGTATATGTGGACCCCCGATTAATTGGTCCTGCTCTAATTCAGATGAGCAATATATCTAGGTAATAAAATACCCATTTACCTGGGTATAAGCCCCTGCCTGAGTAGGGGTATATAGGAGTGCTCTGTAAATCTTTAATGACCTGAGCCTAGCTTATATTCAGGAAACCCTTTCGCTCATAGGACTCAGTCACTCGCTAAGATGGTGAAATATTTTGTAAGCCCCTTGCTAGAGTTCAGGCTCCATTATAAATTAATACATTAATCAGGGTTGCAGTCTATTTAAAGATGAATTCATTGAAGTATTGTTCCATCTATAGTTAATTAACTGCTTGATTAAATTTGCAAACGTACCCTGATGCGTTGAACAATCAAAAGGCAGCATAACCAGGCATAATTTGAAAAGAAAGAAAAGAGCTTTGGACTGTAACATGTTTCCACCACACTGTACTGAGTAGGATGGAAAGAGCTAAATTTGCAGTGGAAGCAACCCACTCCAATGAACACGTGCAAGGATTTGCGTTCAGTGTAGTGGTATCCAATCTGGTGGCCTCCAGATGTGCTGAAGTACATGCCCACTTAGGAGTTGAAGAGAGTGCTATATTGCAGCAGTCCTCAATGATATTATTTAGGCAATGGTGTGATCAAGAAAAGAGTTGGCATTAAAACAGGCACGGGCAAACTTGGGCCCTCCAGGCATTTTGGACTTCAACTCCCTCAATTCCTAACAGCCAATATGCTTTTAGGAATTGTGAGAGTTGAATTCCAAAACGCCTGGAGGGCCAAAGTTTGCCCATGCCTGTATTAATAGCACAGAAATGTCAAAATGAGTTTAGGGAAAGTAACATTTTTGACTGCATCCCAACTCTGCATGATCATCAGGAATTTTTGTGAATGCAAAGCAGTTCAATAGCTCCAAAAAGTGGTCATGATGGATTATGTGCTTTTGGAAGTTGTAGTCTAAAAAAAACAACTTATTCAAATATTACAGTGCACATTCATTATCTGTAGGGATGTAGCCTTTAATATGATATTGCACATGTTCCTGAAAATTTAAATGTACTTGTGGTAAAGAGAATTTGTTTTTAAAAAAATGCTGCGCAGTTAATCAAGAGCGTATTTTTAGTCACTTAAGAGGCGTACGCACACACATAAGTTAGCTAACATGGACACTGGACTGTAAATCAAACCTGAGCCTGATTTACAGAGCTGTCACTTCAAGCCCCATGGTGCTTGACACTCCCACTTAATGGACTAAGGACCATAACATTATCTTTGCATAGCTGTGTCTGTTTCCTCCAATATCTCTTTCTGAGAAGGGAAATATATCCATGCACTACACAAGCAAGAAACCTTACCAATGCATGGCTTTCAGCAAAGCCATTTGCAACCCTTTCAACCCCTTTTCTCTTGAGTTTGATTTCCTCTATTCAAAGCATGAAACGTTTGCTCTGGGGTTGGCTTAAATTGTTTGCTTGATGTACAGGATTGAACCAAGACATTTTGTTGCCTTAAATGACAAACAAGATAGCTGCCCTTCCCATTCTATATACAGATTCCATACACTGGGTATGGAATAGTGTGTTTTACTAAATCAGAAGCCATAGACCACATAGCACCTCCACACACTCTCCAACTATCCTGTTTTAGCAGAGATAGTCCTGATTAATCTTGTCATCCCATTTCTTTTAAAATGTCCTGGTTTCTCTCCTTCTACTTTCCCCCTTTGTCCTTAGCTTACCTCAGTTGCATTCAACTCAGCAGGGAAAAGTAAAATTTTGCTAGCCATGTACATGATAGCCATGTACAAATATGTGAGGGGAAGTCATAGGGAGGAGGGAGCAAGCTTGTTTTCTGCTGCCTTGCAGACTAGGACACGGAACAATGGCTTCAAACTACAGGAAAGGAGATTCCACCTGAACATCAGGAAGAACTTCCTCACAGTGAGGGCTGTTCGGCAGTGGAACTCTCTTCCCTGGACTGTGGTGAAAGCTCCTTCTTTGGAGGCTTTTAAACAGAGGCTGGATGGCCATCTGTCGGGGGTGCTTTGAATGTGATTTCCTGCTTCTTTTGCAGGGGGTTGGACTGGATGGCCTATGAGGTCTCTTCCAACTCTACTATTCTATGATTCTATGATTCTTGCTGTTCTTGGTGGGTTCAGGAAAAAAAGCAACAACTGCAGTTCTTATATGTTCAAGTATAAATCTAGATATTTTAATCAAATAATCAGCTCAAAAACCTGGGGCAACTTATGCATGGTTCAATGTGAATGCTGTACCTTACCTTAACACTTTTCAAAAAAGTTACTATCCCTTTCTGAGTGGTGAAAGACAAGAGCTTAGTCCATCCCAGAAGAACCTGAAAGAAGCACTGACCACATTTACTCTCTCTGCCATGATGCTACTTCCAGTCTTTCTGAATACCTGGGTGGAAAAAATTGTAGACAGGTTAGTCTAGCCCCTTGAGGTGACATAGGTGCTTCCCCATCATTGTGAAATGACCCCCGAATTTACCCAATCAAAATCAATTTGGGCCCCAAAACTTGCCTTCAACTTATTTATGAGGTCAACTTATGAGTATATGCAGTACTTACAAATAATAAGTACTGACAAGTAGGCAATTTGGTACTGGGACAGGGGCAGAGAGAAAATTAGATTAAACAAATAAGGCATTTACATTTCTTGGAGGACCTTCTGCAAGCTCTAGCAACTGCCTCAGTTGGATTTAGGGAAAAGTCAACCCAACTGACTTTCCCCCCAGAACCGACTAAATAGCCTCACATGACCCACAGACCACATTCTGAGCAGCAGTGTCAAAAGCCTTTAAATACATAAAAGAATGCATCCTTCTGAAAGCAGCAGAGCTTATTTTAGAGCTGAATGAATTCAGCTTTAACGCTAATCCAACAGATGGTTTTGCATTAAACATCTGGTTTTTTCAGCAACTCCCATTGCTGTCTCCCTGGTCCACCATGCCACCTCTTTTCTACAATGTGCACAAACTCCACATAAGAATTGCAAGGGATGATTCACAAATCACAGAAGTTCAGAGTTCAGCTTGGCCTACTTTTGTGATTTAGGGTAGATTTGGGGTTATGAAAGAAAACATGGCAAACCGCAGTATTACCTTATTCCCACCTGGAATCATAAATATGTCCCGGCGTTTCTTTGAAAGGCTGAGTTCATCTAAAGGTTTAGGAGACTTCATAAACGCTTGTATTGGAGTAGCCCCACTGAGTCTAGCAGGATTGCAGCTTCCCCAAAGGTACACTGGAATCCTTCCTGTGGAAAACCTGGCCAGAGTCCCAAGCTTCTGGCCAACTGAGTTCACTCAATAAGAGATCAGAGGTTAAAAAAAAGTGAGAGCTAATGGTGCAGCACAAAAAAAGGACCACCCAGAATTAATTTATCTCCAGAACTAGACAGACAGAGGGCTGGCTCCTACAAGCATGGAGATCATCGAATGACTGATCACATCTACTGCATGACTGGACACTTGTAGCGGGTGGTGTGAATGGTCTTTACTGGAAAGCAGTTGGGTGAAACCTGGTTTGGGAATGTGGAACAGGGATGACATATATCTCTGCCATTACTTTCCTGCAACAGATCTAGTTTTTTTTTTAAAAAAAATACTATACCAGGGATGTGGAAACACAGGCCCTGGTCCAAATATGGCCATCTTGAAGTCCCAATCTATCTCTCTGGCATTCTCTAGGTAATCAAATAATAATAATAATAATAATAATAATAATAATAATAATAATAATAATAATAATAAAGCTTTATTTGTAGACTGCCCTATCTTCCCAAATGGGTTCAGGACAGTTTCCAACACATATTGCCTTCCTCATGATACCATCATTTGGTGGTATCTCATCTTATTGTTTATTTTCCTTTTGAAAAAGGTGAAATGGCTCACTTAAGACTTAGTTCCTGGTAATAGGTGATGTAAGCTCAAACATGCTGGTGTTTTGGGTCCATCCGTTTCGAAAAACATCTGGAAAAGAATCATAGAATCATAGAATCATAGAATAGTAGAGTTGGAAGAGACCACATGGGCCATCTAGTCCAACCCCCTGCTAAGAAGCAGGAAATCGCATTCAAAGCACCCCCGACAGATGGCCATCCAGCCTCTGCTTAAAAGCCTCCAAGGAAGGAGCCTCCACCACGGCCCCGGGGAGAGAGTTCCACTGCCGAACAGCCCTCACAGTGAAGAAGTTCTTCCTGATGTTCAGGTGGAATCTCCTTTCCTGTAGTTTGAAGCCATTGTTCCGTGTCCTAGTCTGCAGGGCAGCAGAAAACAAGCTTGCTCCCTCCTCCCTATGACTTCCCTTCACGTATTTGTACATGGCTATCATGTCTCCTCTCAGCCTTCTCTTCTGCAGGCTAAACATGCCCAGCTCTTTAAGCCGCTCCTCATAGGGCTTGTTCTCCAGACCCTTAATCATTTTAGTCACCCTCCTCTGGACGCTTTCCAGCTTGTCAACATCTCCCTTCAACTGTGGTGCCCAAAATTGGACACAGTATTCCAGGTGTGGTCTGACCAAGGCAGAATAGAGGGGGAGCATAACTTCCCTGGATCTAGACGCTATTCCCCTATTGATGCAGGCCAGAATCCCATTGGCTTTTTTAGCAGCCGCATCACATTGTTGGCTCATGTTTAACTTGTTGTCCACGAGGACTCCAAGGTCTTTTTCGCACACACTGCTGTCAAGCCAGGCGTCCCCCATTCTGTATCTTTGATTTCCATTTTTTCTGCCGAAGTGAAGTATCTTGCATTTGTCCCTGTTGAACTTCATTTTGTTAGTTTTGGCCCATCTCTCTAGTCTGTCAAGATCGTTTTGAATTCTGCTCCTGTCTTCTGGAGTGTTAGCTATCCCTCCCAGTTTTGTGTCGTCTGCAAACTTGATGATCGTGCCTTCTAACCCTTCGTCTAAGTCGTTAATAAAGATGTTGAACAGAACCGGGCCCAGGACGGAGCCCTGCGGCACTCCACTTGTCACTTCTTTCCATGATGAAGACGACGCATTGGTGAGCACCCTTTGGGTTCGTTCGCTTAGCCAATTACAGATCCACCTAACCGTAGTTTTGTCTAGCCCACATTTTACTAGTTTGTTTGCCAGAAGGTCGTGGGGGACTTTGTCGAAGGCCTTACTGAAATCCAGGTACGCTACATCCACAGCATTCCCTGTATCGACCCAACTCGTAACTCTATCGAAAAAAGAGATCAGATTAGTCTGGCATGACTTGTTTTTGGTAAATCCGTGTTGACTATTAGCAATGACCGCATTTGTTTCTAAGTGTTCGCAGACCACTTCCTTAATGATCTTTTCCAGAATTTTGCCTGGTATTGATGTGAGGCTGACAGGACGGTAATTGTTTGGGTCGTTCTTTTTTCCCTTCTTGAAGATAGGGACCACATTCGCCCTCCTCCAATCTGCTGGGACTTCTCCCGTTCTCCAAGAACTCTCGAAGATAATTGCCAGTGGTTCTGAAATAACTTCCGCTAGTTCCTTCAGTACTCTTGGGTGTAGCTGATCTGGCCCTGGGGACTTGAATTCGTTTAGAGAGGCCAAGTGTTCCTGGACAACTTGTTTCCCTATTTGGGGTTGGATTTCCCCCAATCCTTCGTCCATTCCGTGTTGCTGAGGTTGAAGATGGCTTTCTTTTTCTGAGAAGACCGAGGCAAAGAAGGCATTAAGTAGTTCTGCCTTTTCCCTGTCCCCTGTCGCCATCACCCCATCTTCTCCTTGCAATGGCCCTATCGCCTCCTTTTTCTTCCTTTTTCTACCAACGTAAGCAAAAAAGCCTTTTTTGTTGTTTTTTATGTCCCTGGCAAGCCTGAGCTCATTTTGCGCTTTAGCCTTGCGAACCTTTTCCCTACAGGTGTTGGCTATACGTTTGAATTCTTCTTTGGTGATTTCTCCCCTTTTCCACTTCTTGTGCATGTCACTTTTGAGCTTTAGCTCAGTTAGAAGTTCTTTGGACATCCATTCTGGCTTCTTTGCACTTGTCTTATTTTTCTTCTTTGTTGGCACTGTTTGCATTTGCGCCTTGAGTATTTCACTTTTGAAAAACTCCCATCCATCCTTAACTCCCTTGTTTTTTAATATCGGCGTCCATGGAATGCCGCTCAGTAATTCCTTCATTTTTTGGAAGTCAGCTCTCTTAAAGTCCAGAATGCGTGTTTGACTTGTCTTAGTTTCAGCATTCCTTTCTATTGCAAACTGCAGGAGCACATGGTCACTTGCCCCTAAGGATCCAACCACTTCAACTGTATTGATCAGGTCTTCCACATTTGTTAAGATTAGATCAAGAGTTGCTGATCCCCTTGTTGCCTCTTCTACCTTCTGGACCATAAAATTATCTGCAAGGCAAGTGAGGAATTTGTTGGACTTTGTACTCTTGGCTGAGTTTGTTTTCCAGCAGATATCGGGATAATTGAAATCGCCCATGACTACTATATCTCTTCTTTGTGCCTGTTTGGTCAGCTGTTGACAGAAGGCTTCATCAAGTCCTTCATCCTGACTCGGAGGTCTGTAGTAGACACCCACGACAAGATCTTTTTGAGTCCCGGTTCCCTTGATTCTTATCCAGATGCTTTCAAGCTGGTTTCCCGGATTACAGTCTTGCATTTCTTCTGCAACGTAACTGTTTTTGACATATAAAGCTACTCCCCCTCCTCTCCCCTTTGTTCTATTTCTGTGAAAGAGGTTATAGCCCTCAATGGTTAAATTCCAGTGATGGGAGTCATCCCACCAGGTTTCAGTGATGCCTATGACATCGTATGTGTGGTGCTGTGCTAGGAGTTGGAGTTCGTCTTGCTTATTTCCCATGCTCTGAGCATTAGTGTAAAGACATGTAAGCCCCTGTGACCTCCCCTCAAACTGTTTATTTGGGATTATTGTGTTCTCTGTACTTGGTCCTTGCTGTGTTTGTGCAGCCCTCCGTTTAGCCTTTCGGCGGTTCCCTGTGGTTGTGGGTAATATAGTGTTCGCCAGGCTGTTGTTCCCCTCCCCCAGTGGATCTAGTTTAAAGTGCGCCTGATGAGGTTTGTGAGTCTGTGTGCAAAAAGATGTTTTCCTACTTGTGTGAGATGCACCCCATCGCTTGCCAGTAGTCCATCCTCTTGGAAGAGTAGACCATGGTCAAGGAAGCCAAAATGCTCCTCTTGACACCATTTTCTGAGCCAGTTATTGACCTGTACTATTTTTCCGGCCCTTGTAGAGCCGTGTCCTACAACAGGGAGGAGGGATGAAAAGATCACATGTACATTATACAGTTTTAGCTTTGTTCCCAGAGCTCGAAAATCATTTGTGATCTTTTGAAAAGGATGCCTAGCGGTGTCATTGGTACCTACATGAATCAACATAAGGTGGGGAGGGTGATGGGGCTTTAGGAGCCTGCTGAGCCTCTGAGTGATATGGTGTATTTTTGCCCCCGGGAGGCAGCATGTTTCTCGAGCCATCGAGGGGAACAGATTGGGGGTTAAATCAAGGTTATCTAGGGAGCTATAGTTTGGAGTAGTTCATACCTTCTCTCTGTGAATGTACCTTCAAATTGCCAGTTGACTTATGAATTTTATAGGGGTTTTTTTTAGGTTGGGAATATTCCAAGGTGGCTTTCTTAGGCTATATTGTGTATATCTAACAGGACCTGGGATTCATTAGAGATCTCCCATTCAGGTAATAACCAGGGCTAACCTGTGTTTAGCTTCCAAGAACAGATGGACCTGGTGCTCTTAGTGTATACCAAACTTAGAATCATAGAATCGTAGAGTTGGAAAAGACCTCACAGGCCATCCAGTCCAACCCCCTGCAAGAAGCAGGAAAATCTCATTCAAAGCACCCCCGACAGATGGCCATCCAGCCTCTGCTTAAAAGCCTCCAAAGAAGGAGCCTCCACCACAGTCCGGGGCAGAGAGTTCCACTGCCGAACAGCTCTCACAGTGAGGAAGTTCTTCCTGATGTTCAGGTGGAATCTCCTTTCCTGTAGTTTGAAGCCATTGTTCCGCGCCCTAGTCTGCAGGGCAGCTTGCTCCCTCCTCCCTATGACTTCCCCTCACATATTTGTATATGGCTATCATGTCTCCTCTTAGCCTTCTCTTCTGCAGGCTAAACATACCCAGCTCTTTAAGCTGCTCCTCATAGGGTTTGTTCTCCAGACCCTTAATCATTTTAGTCGCCCTCCTCTGGATGCTTTCCAGCTTGTCGACATCTCCCTTCAACTGCGGTGCCCAGAATTGGACACAGTATTCCAGGTGTGGCCTGGCCAAGGCAGAATAGAGGGGGAGCATGACTTCCCTGGATCTAGAGCATGACTTCCCTGGATTTAGATGCCCAGGATTCTAAACAATGGGGCCATGACAATTAAAATGTCCTCCAAGTGCTTCAAATTGTCCAGTATGGACACATCCAAAGAGGAGAAAAGGACTCTTGCTAAAAATCAGATCATGGAGTGGTGCAGACAGATCTTCATATATCAAGAACAAAGGCCTTCTATGAACTGAGATTTAAGCCCTTCTTGATAATCCAGGTTATCAAAACAGATAGCCAACATTAACTGCTTTGAACTGGATTACATGAGTCTATGCTGCCATATAATCCAATTCAAAGCAAATAATTTAGTGTAGAAGGGTTCTTACTCTGGGGCAGAAGGTCATTCTAACCTATTTTCAGGGATATTCCTTCCTCCACCACAACATACTTTATTCAATAGACATCCAATCCACCTATCCTCATTCATGTCTAAACTTTCATATTTTCTGTATGTGGAATCCTTTGATAACTCATGTCCTTACTTTGGATATTTTAAAATGCTCAACTAGAGTTTTAAGTTTAAGAAATGCGGCAAATGCAGGGAATTTTCATTTGATGGGGCAGAATTCTTATTTAGGACAGCAATTTCATTTTGACTTCTTTCCCTGTAACTACTCTCCTACTTCAGCATGGCATTCTCTTCATGCTTCTCAAAAGTAATGTCCCGAGTTCTTCACAAACCATTGATGCTGAGCAGGTTTCCATATGGATCCTGTGATTTTTCCAGATGGAAAACCTTTTATTTTGTATTTGATAGATGTAGCATTCTTCATACCTATATGGCTGTTGCATTTAAGACAGCTCCCATGTAAGTTGGAAGCAATATTTTTATTTATCAATACGTTGTTCAGGAATCTCTATCTGTATATTTTGATCAAAGATTCTTTTCTTGGCCGTATATTTATCTGAACCTATTCAATTGAGGAAACATTAGGTACAGTTCCAAATCTGTCCTCTCTATTGAAACTATATTATTTGACCAATTTTTATTTTTAATCAATTTTACCAGCTGATAGTTCTGGAAAATTCCACCAATTGGTAGCACCATTTTTTTTTTGAAAATTAATTTTATGTGCCATTTTGTTGTTTTAAAAGCAGATCCCAACTAAGGAATTGAAACATAAAAACAGTGTTAAGCATTTACTATTAACTGTATGTAGATATTTTGAAATTACCAATATCACTTAAAATAATAAAAATGCTAGATGAGTTTAGGAAAGAAATTCCTCAACTCAGGATGATTTATAAAAGGAAGTACCGGTGCCAGAATTTGCTTCTCATGCCTCCCTTTCCTCGCTTGTGGGGCATGTCTTTTAGATTATAAGTTTGAAGGCAGGAACTGTTTTGTTTTTATTGATCCTACGTAAACTGTTCTGGGAGCATTTTTGGCTGAGAAGCAAAGTAGAAAAGCTTTAAGCAATAAAATAAAATAAAGTAACTTTACCGTTGCATAAGACCAATGTAGCTTTAAAGTAATAGTGCCAAGTGCACATTAGTGCCTGCACATTAATAACAACAACAACAACAACTACTACTACTACTACTACTACTTTATTCTTATATACTGCCACCATCTCCCAAATGGGACTCGGGGCGGCTTACATATGGGACAAATGCCCATAGACACAAATACAAATAATCTATCAAAGTAAAAAACATAGGTTAAAACAAAAACAGTAAAAAATTAACAAAACAGTTAAAAACACAAATTCAATGAAACGTAATATAAAACAGCCGCATAAATAATACTCAGCAAAACCAGTTGCCATAGTACAATGGGCGTGATCAGGATATACAAGGGCCGGGCACGAGGTAGTGCAAGCAGCATAAATAGGGCCTGGTATTGGATAAAGTGAAGATAGCACCATATTCTTGTGGAACATAGGGACTATGTATTTGTGACTAGAGACTGGGTGTTGTCAAAAGCAAGCTGAAACAACCACATTTTCAGATCCCTACGAAAGCTGGACAATGTTGGGGTTTGTCTAATTTCCTTGGGAGGGAGTTTCAAAGCTGGGGGGCCACCATTTTCTCGGTGGTGACCCCGATATTACATCACTATTTAAGGCTGGGATGGTGAATATATGCCCCTCCAGATGTTGGACTGCAACTCCTAACAACTTGAGGCAGGCAAAGCCAACTAACAGCCCGAGGCAGGCAAAGTCCAGCCACACCTGAAAGGTCACACATTTCCCATTCCTGATTTAGAGGAAATAGAACTCAAATAGGAGACCAGGCTCATGATAACCTGAAATAGTTCACTGTCCTCTCTCGATCACAGGCTGGGTAAGAAATTTACAATAGAATTCTGTTAGTGTCATACACAAGTCCTGCTGTACATGCAAAGTGGATTTTGTGGGCAGTGGATGCTGATAGTGGCAAATGTAGCATTACACATGAACTATTGCACTAGTGGATACACACCAGATTCAATGAGTAGCTGTGGATGTGCTATGCATTTGTGTTAAATTTCTATTTAGTTGTGCAGGACAAACCAGTAGCGTCATTGGAATTGATGCAGTAACTCATGGTATCATCCCCATAGATCCTCTCCATTTGTATGAGTTCCATTCATAGGATAAATTTTGGATACAATAAAATAACCAAATTGAATAAAAATACCAACTTCTGCTATTGTTTCTTTTATTTGTGTAAACATTGAAATCATGGTTGATATCTTGCATTGAAGAGACATTGAAAAGTTTGATAAGGTGGAACTGTGCCCTGTCTCAATGGCCCCTTCTACACTGCCATATAAAATCCAGATTATCTGCTTTGAACTGGATTACATGGCAGTGTATAAGGTGCCAAGGTCTCTCCACCCTGAAAACTCCCCTTTTTCATGCTGTGTCTTGTGAACATGTTCATAGCGTGGCCGCTATAGAAGAATGGTTTAGAAGCTTTTGACCATGGCCCCAGCTACACTGCCATATAAATACAGCTTGAAACTGCATTATATGAGTCTACACTGACCATATAATGGAGTTTGGAAGTGCATTATATGGCAGTGTAGATGGGATCAATGTGACTGCAGCCACATGCACAATGGCAACACCATCTTCCAGAACCTCTGCAGGACCCCTAGGAAGTCTTAAAGGACGCCTTGCCAAGGTATATCTCATCTATGTATATTATATCTGTCTGTATTACTTGCAGGATGACAGCCAACATTATTTTGCTATTAAGAGAAAGAAAAGAAATCAATAATTAGTAATTAAAGCTTGTTCTTCAATAAGATGTGTTCATCAGTAATTCTCGCGTTATATTGAACAAGAAACTGTATGAGGAATAGTACATCTAAGGAGCCAGTGAAAAATTAATACTGCAGGGCAATCTTTATATTAGAGGGTTCTTGACCACAAAAAAAGCTAATGCTGCAGAACATATTGCTGCATTATATGCTATATGTCACCACAATTCTGCACCTAGATGAAAAAGAGCAAAAATGAGGGAGATATCCAAGGATTGCTGGGGAACCTTCGTTTGGAAGCCATTAGAAGAATTCAAGACATCTTCTGGCAAATTGATATAACTCAATATGAGTTGGGGATTAATATTTCTTTGAAATTTCTACATACCCTCCAACTGTTCTGATTTGGCAGGGACAGCCCAATTAATCCTGTCATCCCACTTTTTCAGCTTCTTTTAAAATGTCTGAGTAACTCATACCTCTTCCCACTTTTGCCTTGTCCTCTGGTGATGTCAGTTACTGCAAACTGAGTTTGAAATGCTTTGTACTCAATTAATTCAGTGGTTGTATGTTTTTTCTGTACTGACAGCTTTTGCCAGTTTGACCACAATCTCCTCCTCTATGAAATGTTGTAAGGCAGGGGTCCCCAAACTTTTTAAACAAGGGGCCAGTTCACGATCCTTCGGACCGTTGGAGGGCCGGACTATAGTTGGCCACCGAGTAATAATAATAATAAATAATAATAATAATAACAACAACAATAAAAAAGTGGGTTGAAAGAGACCCTTTGGGCCACTGAGTCCAACCCCCTTCTGCCTTTGTGCACCAAAAGCACAAGCAAAGCACCCCTGACAGATGGCCACCAAGCCTCAATGTTAATAATAATAATAAGGGTTGTAAGAGAAGAAGAGACCCCTTTGGTCATTTAGCCCAACCCCCTTCTGCCTTTGTGCCAATGGGGCCGGATAAATAGCTTCAATGGGCCGCATCCGGCCCCCGGGCCTTAGTTTGAGGACCCCTGTTGTAAGGTATGTACTGTTGCCTTCACCACCTATGGAGGACCCAGGTGGCCACTTTTGCTCTTCTCCATCAGTGGCTGGGTGTGGGAAAATAAATATACCCATCCCTTCCCTGTCTGCTGTGCCATCTGTTCTCCTTGCCTAGCCATCCCTGGATGTGAGACATCTGCTTTGTAATCCTATATTGCACAATGGAAAAGAGCTAACTTCTGTTTCATCTTTTCCTTAAGTGCTAATGTAACACTAGAAAGCTGCATATTTCTTTTTGGGTTTTGTTCACAGGCAGGAGAATTAAACCCCAAGATTTATGACAGAGAAGTCTGATTAAAGGAGAAAGGCAACCCAGGAGAGATCACTGGGCTTCTTTGTTCTGCACTTTCCCTTAAAACTCTCCCTAGTGTGACATTTTAGGCTGACTTGTGTTGGGATATTTTTGGTCTACACAGGAAACACATACAGGGATAGCTGTGTTGTCCATGCAGTTAAATACAATACAAACCAAAAGATCTTCATTGGCCAGGTAAAATGCAGAAAATGCATCATTAAAACTTTTGAAGCTTCGCTGGTGTTTTCATCAGGTAACGTTGAAAATTATACAGAAGAGACGACGTTAGTGTGGCAGGTCTACATTTTGTCTCAAACATCACATCTGTGAATCTAACATCATCACTCTTCCTCCATATGAGAAGCCATCTACTGAGTGTTTTAGAATGGTTCTAGAAGAAATGCAACTAGTGTTCAAGGGGAAGTCATGGGAAAATAATAGGGGAGGAGAAAGAAATTTGGTGTTTGGTAGAGCGACCTTCAGACTACAACTCTCAGAATCCCTCAACTCATGCATCTCAACTGAGTGAGGGAGCACCCCTCCCTCCTCCCATTATTTCACCTTCCATCTGTTGAGTGTGAACACAACTCTGTTGAAACCTGAGGTCAAGTCTGAACCAAGAGAAATAATACAGGCCAGATCTATACATGCAGCAGAAATAGATGGGAATGAAATAATTTCAATGGCAAGATGACATTTTAGGACGTTCTACCTCTTGAAACCAGCACAACATTAAAAGGTAGGGAACCAGACCTTGCTGTCTCATCAGCTTCTAGACGTTGACTTTATATAACAGTTATTTTTAAAGAACTGTTATTAAGGAGCAGGCACTAGAAAAACATACCAGATACTTCTGATCCCCTGGAAATCATTGCATAACAACTGTGTTTTATTTGTTTCTATGGCCACATGGTTAACCAGCCTACGCTATCTCAGATTCCAGCTTCTCTGACTCAGATTCATTCTGGTGGATCTGGAGGGCTCATTAGGCATACTTTGTGTGGCTGTAACTTTAATTCCTGTTGGCTCCAAAGGGCTTTATGCACATTGGAGCAAATGGGATATCCACGCATGGGTATCGTTTAGTGGCTGGGATGGAAGGATGCCACATAATACTGCAAGCCTATGTTGGGTCAGAATCAACCCAGATCTATCAAAGTTCTCTGGAAATACCCTAAGACATTTTGTTGCTTGAAGCAAAGGATGAAATAGCACTCCTCTCTGTGCCATATTTAGAAGCCCAGCTGATCCAGCAGCTGACTCTTCTTTTAATATTGGCAATATTTGATATGCATGAAGGCAGATGATTACTTTAAGGGGTGCAAGGTAGACTCTGAAGGTAAATATAGTCAGAAAAGCAAGAAGGGGTAAGGGACATGGGAACACAGCTGGGTACCTTCCTTGCTGCCCACACACCTGATGTTGGAGCTAGTTTCCTCACTTTGCCAGTCACAGTTCCCCTTTTCTTTTACCATTTTTTGCACAAAGTATAATGTGTTTTGCTATGACAAATGTCTGACTCAGCGACTCATCAGAATATCACCTAACAGAGATGAAGCAAATAGTTCTAGAAAATAAAAAGACACCTCTAGAAAACAAACATATAAAAAAGAACAACTCTGTTTAGATATATAGAACCTAAGGTGAGGAAGGGAGTAATATGCTGATCATATATTCTGACTCTTCCATTTCAACTTCCAGTTTAAAAGAGAACACATCTTACCGCTTTCCGCTCACCTGCAATCTCTGTTTGCATTGTTCTGTGGCAACATTGGCCCACTGGATTTCAACAGCAAAAACATAAAAGCATGCCGAGAGCATAAACAGGAAACTTGTGTTTAGGTGGGAGTTCCCAGGAATTTTGTTCTGCTGACCACAAAGGCCATGGGAGAAAGGAAGTAGGAAAAACACTGTAAATACCTGGGTGACTAATAACTCTGCGCCGTTCATCTGGCCTTTTTGGGTCATGCAATTCTCTGCTCTTTCTGTGCAAAAGGAGGGGGAGCTCTCAGAGAAGGAGCTAAGAAGGCTTTTTAGGGTTTTCCATATTTTACCTTTTTGGGGGTAAATAACTAAATTTGTTCCATACTGTCTGTGTTTCTGCAATGCTCACTTGATCTAATATTAGATATACAGCATGACTCTTGTATCTACTAGGAATACATTCCAAGACCAGACCCCCTGATCAGATCTGAAACCATGGATAATATTGAACCCTATATTTTGAGTATACTTGGGCTCAAAGCCTACCTTAGAATCACACTAGAGGACATAAATAAAGCCACAAACACTACTGGGAGGATATTTCTTTGGAACATGGGTAAGTGAAATCATGGATATTGAATATTGAATCTATGAATAAAGTGGTTACACTTTGCAGTAGTCTTTAGTGAGGCTGATGATTAATTGAGCTTCTGTCTTTCCTCACCAGGCTGAAACTACCTGCAAATAGGCATAGGATGGTTGAGGGTTTCCATGCTTCTGGCGGGGCTCTGTGGCTCAATTGGGCACAAACGTCCTATGACGCCATGCCCAGAATATAGGAGACTTCCTGTGTTCCGTTGAAAACCACGGGGCCAGTGGGGGGGAGGGTGGAGTCATGTCGCTTCCCCATATGTGATAGGGAACCATCACTGTCAGCAAGGCAGGAAACTGCCCACCAAATTGCCATGGAGGTTGACGAATCGCCCAGTAGGTGTAGTTGGGTACACCTTTTGTTGACGTTAGCTTCATTACTCTTACCACTGTTAATGCTCATCAACCACTACTGTGTACAGTGGTAGAAATTTGTTCACAGCCCAATCCAATGCAGGTATGCTCAGAAGTACTACCGAGTTCCATGAGACTTCCTTCTAGATAAATACGTGTAACATCCAAGCCCTAATCTAGAACAGCCTTCCCCAACTTGGACCTCTCTGATGGTTTGGACTACAAATCTCAACTTCACTATCCAGTATGAGTAGAACAGTATGTAGAACATTGCTGTGTATCCCCTTCACCAAGAAAATTGTTCATCTTTGTTACCGCCCCTTCATCTGCAACATTTTCTCAGCAAAAACTTGGTGATGGGGAAATGGGATGAGGCTGTGCTTCTATCCAGACAAGACAGATGCCATCCTTTCTCTTACTGTAATTCCCATCTTCCCTCATTCTTATCTATTCTGGCCATCCTTATGGCTGGTGAAGAGAAATCATGATTTGAGATCTAGGAATCCGTATTGAAACCACAATGCTTAAGAGTCAAGAATGTCTCAGAGCAGACAATAGTACTAGAGTTCTCTTCCCATCAGTCCTCTCTCAACTTTTTTTTTTAAAATAAAGACAGATTAGACTCCTGAGTAACTTTTCTATCTCTCCTAGAATCATAGAATAGTAGAGTTGGAAGAGACCTCATGGGCCATCCAGTCCAACCCCCTGCCAAGAAGCAGGAAATCACATTCAATCCTATCTTATAATGGAGTATAATGAAGCCTTTAGTTTGTTTCTCTAAATCACTTATGTCTTTGCTCCTGAATCAAGATCTCTAACCACTGTACACACTCTTATCAACCCATGTCCTTCATCTTTTCACAGGACACATGGAGCCAAGCAACATCAGATTGTGGTTCAGAAGGAAATAGTTACTAACAAGGAAGAACAAACAAGCCAGGAGAGGCTGCAGCAGTTTACTTTTGCCTGAGTCTTCTGGGAAGGACAAAATTTCACCCCTTTTTTCTTCTCACCCTGCTGAATTCATTGAGTGCAAAATACTTTCACACTTTGGACTGTTTGTAGCAATTGAAATAAATTGAATACAAAGGGAGAACGTGGGAGGAAGCAAGGGAAATTTTAACAACTTAAGAACAGCTAAAAAACTGGAACAGTGGATTGGGATAGATGCAGAGTATGGTGTTGTGGTCTTAAAAGTAACCTTTCTGAGTCTGCTTGTCTCCACTGGGAGGGGCATTTTCACTGGTGTTCTCCATGCAACTTAAGTTCTTATGACTCTCCTGAAATTTGTTGCCAGCATGCTGCATTTTTATCTCTTTTGCCCAAAGATGTCCCACTGTCTCTGAGACAGAGAAAGTGGAACAAAGGGGCAAAATCACCCCTTTTGCATGGGCATTGTCTAAGCGGATTTAGATGAAAGCAGCCAAACCTTCACTCCCCTTGTTTTGTACTGAAGCAGCAGCTGGAGGTGGGAGTCTTGTATCTCTTTGTCAGAGGTTTTCCCCCTCAGATCCCCAAAGGATTTCCATTGTTACCCAGAGGGGCCCCTCGAAGGGTGGGCTTTTATTCTTTTCTTCCCCAGTGAGCAGCTTGGAAGAATTTTTTTTTGTTTTTCAACTGACCAGCCGCCTGCATCTTGCATGTGACGGAGGAAATAGGGAAGGAGTGGATTTCCAAGTGGGGCCATCTGTACAAAACTGGCAGAGCAAGGGTGGTTTTGTGGGTCTTGATGGTTTTCCTGCAAATGCCAAGGCCTGGCTAAACCAGAGACATCTGGTCAACTTAATTTAGAATGCAGGCTCTAATTTCACTGGACGGCTTAGGCCATTTAACCATCTACATAGACTCCAGATTGGCAACACAGGGGCAGAGACTGATATAGAACTACATTTCTATAATAGGGAAATTCATCACCCTTGGGAAAATCCATCCGCAATGAAGTCAGAATGAACAGATCAAATTCAAGACAGGAAGAAAGCAAATGGGATTCTACCAGTTTGTATAATGGATAGAAAACGCACTCTCCTTCAGACATCCCTTTTTTTTCAGCTAACCAGTAAAGGGAAATATAGAGACACCGCAAAATCATCTTCCTTGATCCTATGGTTTGCTGGCACTCAAAACAGATGTTTTGCATTTGTTTGCATGTGCCCATGACAACTGATACTTTGTCTTAGCGACTGAGTCATCTGCCTTCTTCACCTAAGAGTACAATATGAAACCCCCATGTGTATGGAATATATATTCACCCTTGTATATTTAAATGGTTCCCCCCCCCCCCCCCCCCAATATTTCTGGCTCATCCTGTAGATGAAACCTATGAATGGCTGGCAACACAATCAATTACAAAACTAAATATTCAAAATAAATAGAATCCAGATATTTTACAAATCTATCAATTGTGAAAGATAAACCTGTATAAAACCATGCATGTACAGTGTTCCCTCACTTATCGCGGGGGTTAGGTTCCAGAACCACCCACAATAAGTGAAAATCCACGAAGTAGGGACACTATAATTATTTTAATATTTATACACTATTTTAGTAGTTATACACTATTTTAAGCCTTTATCAACCAATTGTGTGTTGATAAATCACCTCCTTCTCCTCCCGTTGCCGCTTGGGCTCCTTTTCTCTCCCTTTGGCTTCTCCTTCCTTCCTTCCTTAGGCTGTAAATTGTATTTTTTTATGATTTATAATAGTCTTTTAGAGTTTACTGAAAAACCGAGAAGCAGCGAATCCGAGAAAAGTGAACCGCGAAGTAGTGAGGGAACATTGTATATAGGTTTTTATTACAGTATGACCCCCTTATTGATTTGATATCCATGGTTTCATTTATTCACACTCCCCCTCCCCCACCAAAAAGAAAAAAAACAAGTGTTTCTGGGCCACTCCAAGTCCTTCAGATCAATTATGTAGTAATCGTTTGGCCCAAGCATAGCACAAAGTAGCACTGGAAAACCTAGGGAGGTCCCCAAATAGAAATGCTTGCTGTCCTCTATAAGTTCTCTAGTGTTGTTCTATGGTATGCTACCATCCCAAGTATAGTCAAAATATAGGGTTTACTGTTTATCCATGGTATTCCTTGGGATTTTTGGAACAGATCATATGTGGATACTAGGCTTGCTCAAATAATTCGTTTTCCCCGTTAACCGTTATTAATTCGTTATTTTCGTTTGTTTTGAAGCAATATACGGCATTGGTTGTCCACACGTCTGGATATCGCGGTTTCGAATCGCGAGAGGCCGTTTTTCGTTATGTCGTCGTTTTTTTCGTTAGGAAAAAAAAGCTTTTGCAAATCACCCAAACTCCCACCATTCAGGCCCTTTCCTTTTGCCCCTCAGCAAAAGGGGCGTCACGGGCTCAGCCAATGGGAGGGGGCGAGGGGGAAGGAGGCCGAGGAGGAGGAAGAAGACGGAGGGGGAAAATGGCCGCCGCCGCCTCGCCTCAGCTCAGGCCTGATACTCAGAGGTTTTGACGTCTGTGCGGAGCTAGGCAAGTGGGGTTTATATATCTGTGGAAGGTCCAGGGTGGGAGAAAGAACTCTTGTCTGTGGGAGGCAAGTGTGAATGTTGCAATTGGTCACCTTGATTAGCATTGAATAGCCTTGCAGCTTCAAAGCCTGGCTGCTTCCTACCTGGGGGAATCCTTTGTTGGGAGGTATTAGCTGGCCCTGATTGTTTCCTGTCTGGAATTCCCATTTTCTGGGTGTTGTTCTTTTACTGTCCTGATTTTAGCTTTTCTGTAGCTAAAAATGCATATAAAATTGATTCTATAGGGAGGATAAATGATTGGATTTCAACTCCTACAGCTTAGCTTTCTTTGCCAATAATGGTACCATATCAAACTAAACCTCCCAAGATTCTGTAGCAGTGAGCCATCTTGGATATTGTAAGGGATTTATTATTATTATTATTATTATTATTATTATTATTATTATTATTATTATTATTAGACCTTGCTCCCAGGAAGGTGCCTTCGCTGTGGCTCCCAACTTATCTATCTACCTTTCCACATATTCTCCACATTGTGTGTATGTGTATGTATATTATATATACATGAGCCCCGATGGCGAAGTGTGTTAAAGCACTGAGCTGCTGAACTTGCAGACCGAAAGGTCCCAGGTTCAAATCCCGGGAGCAGAGTGAGTGCCCGCTGTTAGCTCCAGCTTCTGCCAACCTAGCAGCTTGAAAACATGCCAATGTGAGTAGATCAATAGGTACCGCTGTGGCGGGAAGGTAATGGCACTCCATGTAGTCATGCCGGCCACATGACCTTGGAGGTGTCTATGGACAACACTGGCTCTTGGGCTTAGAAATGGAGATGAGCACCAACCCCCAGAGTCAGACATGACTGAACTTAACGTCAAGGGATACCTTTACCTTTACCTATACACACACACACACACACACATTATGCAGGGTCTATATATATACACAGTATATATCACACACACACCAATTTAACAAAGTTTCAGCCACAAAAACAAAGTTTCTGAAGTAGAACAATGACTTTCACAGTAAAGACAACCCAATTTAACAGGAAATAAGACTTTCAAACCAGGAACAGATTTCTGCAATTATTAAAAAATGGTTTATTATAAAAGCTATGAAAATTCGCCAAAAATCAGAGGATAAGGGAAACGTTCCAAATTTTGGTGAGCTATCAGTGTTAAATGTGTTCTACCACTGTACCAAGTTGGAAGAAGATCACTCAAAAATGAGGGTGGGAGAGTCCTGTAAAGTCCTCTCCCTCTGTGCTGTTTTTGGGAATTGCACATGCGCGTCCGCCATTAACGAATTAATTTTGAAAATAACGAATTTTCGTTAATTTCGAATTTTTTTGGGGGCCAAATTCGGAAATACCATCAGAAACGAAAAACTGCCCCCCTCTAGTTTTGAAACGAGTTTAGAATCAAATTTTTCGTGGATCGATCAAGCCTAGTGGATACAGACGTTATACTTTATTATTATTAAGCTGGTTCTCCAAAAGGAAGGCATTTCCCAGCTGGTGTGCCACAACAAAGGAGGTCTTCTCCCATATCTTCACATAGTGGATTGCTCCTAGAGGTGAGACACCAAGGAGGGCTTTCTTGGCATTTTGTCTGCATCAGGGCCAATTCCAGTACCTTGTAACCACTACACTATTCTATCACTGGGACAAAAATCCATTTTTTATTTTTGTTTAAACTTTAATAAAGCTATCCCAAATCCTGAACTCTTTTGTTTGGACAACTTGTTTGAGGTATAGACTGAACCTTAAGACTCTGACATTGGAAATCCTCAGTCTAGTCTGCACAGAGCTATGAAACCCATTGGGGAAGTTGAAACAAGTCACACTCTCTCAGCTTGACATTCCCACAGGGTTGTTGTGAGGATTATGTCAGGAGAAAAGAGAATCATGCATACTGCCTTTGGCTCAGTGGTTTTTATGCATCTCAGAAATAAATAACATCAAATCAAAATTCAAAGCACTGGTTACCTGATCTACAGGTCTAACTTGAGACAATGTATTTTGTTGGATGTGGATAAATGAATCCCCAGAAACCATACCGTACTTTCCAAGCAAACTCTCTACATGGTGGTTTCTGTTTTTTAGGCTTTTCCTCTGCTTTCATCAGCTTTATTTTTTATTAAATGATTGATTCTGGTGTCATTTAAATTTGGTTACTGAAGGCTGCCAGTGGGGATTGTTTTAAAGGCTGAGTATAAATATTACACAAATAGAACATCTGTGCTGAGGAAATTCTGGATGGCACATAAAATGCATGCCCTAATGATGGCAAACAAAACTGGATGACTCAGCTTCCTCAAGCACCAAGTACAACATATGTGCACACCACATCAAAATGACTTTATGAAATTAACAAAATATTTAAAATGGCAGAAGGGGTGGTTTAAGGAGAGTAGCCAGCTCATCAATTGTATGTTTGGACATTTCAGGCACCATGGTGGAGTGCTCCATGGTGGAGTGCTTTTCATGTTGGACGATTATCCTGGAGACTAGGGTGAACATGGCTCCTGGCCATAGAAACCTTGAGCAAGTCACACTCTCAGTCTCAGGAAGGCAAAGGCAAACCCCACTGTCTTATGGTTGCCAAGAAAAGCCTGTGATAGGGAGAGAGGGGTCTTCCTTTTTTACACATATTTCAAATCTTTAAAGCAAGGGAAGGCAAAGTTTGGCTGTCCTGGTATTGTTGAACTACAGTGCCCCACATTCCTCACCATTGGCTATGATGGCGAGAACTGACAGATGTTGTAATCTGTTGTCCACTACCAGCCTAACGTTTTAATGACAATTAAAACATCTGAAAAACATTACCTACTAAAACAGAACACCTATGCTAGCACATGAAAGAACAGTGGAAAAAGAAATACCTGTAGCAGACTTAATATTAATTCTATATATCATAGAAAACTTGTAAAACTTCTTGCATTAGCAAGACAGTACAACTAGTTTGCTACCAAATGCCTCCACCGTCTTATGCTTACCTATTATTTATTTAATTTAGTGCTGCCATTGTTGTTGTTGTTGTTGTTGTTGTTATTATTATTAGATACACAACAAGATGAGTGCACAGCAAACAAGACCACTATGCTGGCTTTGCATTGGATCACACGCTGGATACTTCCCAAGTGTCTAGGACTATGTGATGTATTGGCAAATAATGCATGCAGATCCGAGTAGGGTGGCCATTTGCAGCTAACACGATGGTAATTTTGTCAAAGATGATTGTTTTTAAATGCTAGCCAAAGTCTTTAGGCATTGCACCCAGTGTGCCGATCACCACTGGGACCACTTTTACTGGCTTGTGCCAGTCTTTGCAGAGTCGTTGTCGTTGTCCTCCTCCCCCCTCCCCCTCCTTCTTCTTATTGTTATTATTATTATATTTATACCCTGCTTTATCTCTCCCGCAGGAGACTCAAAGTGGCTTAACATAAAAGCATTAGCATACAATTTAAAATGTACAAATATGCAAACATTAGAACAGGATTAAATACAAACAGCATTTTAAAAATCACAGTCAAAAACCATTAAAATATATTCAAAATTAAAACCACAGCAGCCCCTGATTTGATCTTAAAAACCTTCATCTTTAAAAGCCTGTCTGGGATTGAAAACATCTTCCAAAGATAGTAAATTAAAAACATTTACTATAAAATTTTAAAACATTCCCCAGTAGACCTTAGAGCTCTAGCAGGTTCATATTGGGAGATATAGCTCAAAGCCCAATCTATATAGGGTTTTATAGGACATGAGCAGCACTTTGAATTAGGCCTGGAAACAAACCGGTCACCAGTGAAGTTGTTTTAACAAGGGAGTTATGTCTTCCCTATATCTAGTCCTGGTCAAGATATAGACCAAGTTTCATAATGGATTAAATGAAGGATAAATAAAATAAATGTAATTAAAAAGCAGCCTGAAATTGTCACACAGCAGATGTGTGCTCAGATTTTATTTCTAGTAGATTTTAAAAATCTTTTCGCCACATGCTCTGAACCTTCACCAGACATGATAAATATTTAATCAACTGTTTATTTCAGTTGATTTAAACTTTCAGGCCTTAATCTGTAAACACTAATAATAGTTCAAATGGGTTAAACCTGGTTTCAAAGCCCTTTAGGATGATGTGAACGATGAAATGGTTTTGAGTAGTTCAGAGGAAAAAACAGTGAAAATGCCTTTAAAGTTAAATCCAAACAAGTTCTGCATTTCTATGTACTGAATGGAGTTTATTTTCTGAATAATTAAGCATTGGTTTAAGATGCATGTGTACATAAAAATAATTAGAACTCCTATTGGTAAGATTGACCAGGGCACTGAAGTGTGATATGGAAAATTACTTAAGATTAAGAGTGTAGCAGTTTGATAACACTTTAGCCACCATGGTTTCACGCGAGTTCATATTTTAGATTTCTGTGTTGGATAGGTGTACTGGATTCCCTTGAATGGCATCATTTAGACCTCATTTAGACCTTTAGAACGCATAGGAAATATCTACAAACCCAGCTGAAGTGGTATCAAACTGTTGGAACTCTTGCATAGATACTCTTGCATAGTAACTATGCACCTACATTATCCCAAGAGGATGCCCTGGTGTAGAGTGGCTTTAATGTAGCTTTTCATTTTATATCCACTCATCTTCCAAGAATGTACGGTCGGCGCTTATGAATTGAGTGCCATTCATCCACAGTAAAGTAGTGAAACAGGACAGATATTTATTTACCTTAAGTGATGTTGAGAATGTCATTTTCCCCCTGAAAATCCCACCCTGAGAGACAATAAGAACAAAGGCTAAGGGAAAAATTGCATATTGGTCAAAATGGTGAAATGAATCACTCTTGTAGCTTCATTTCAGACATTTTAGCTGACACAGCCTCAGAAATGCAAAAGGGAAGCCATTCGTCTTCAGTGACATGAACTCAGAGATGCCATTGATCACTTTTACAGTTCTTCCCAGCAAATGTCTCTTTATAATTAGATTCCTTTTCACAACAGTTCTGTGGGGTAGGCTAGGTTGGTCCATGAATCCTTTCCCCAGGTTCACACAGTGGCCATCTTGGGACGGATTTGAAATTAAAATTCAACACTCTGTTTATGGCGTGACAGTCCATATCTGGAACTCATAGATCCTGACTGTTGATGGGCATCTTCTAGGTCCCTTCTTGCTCTTCCTTCTGATTGTCTTCACCTTCAAATAGGAGGCTACTTTGAAAAAATGGACTGCCACCTGACAACCCTCTAAATCGTAGAATCATAGAGTTGGAAGAGACCTCGTGGGCCATCAAGTCCAACCCCCTACCAAGAAGCAGGAAAATCACATTCAAAGCACCCTCAATAGATGGCCATCCAACCTCTGCTTAAAAGCCTCCAAAGGAGCCTCCACCAGAGTCTGGGGCAGAGAGTTTCACTGCCGAACAGCTCTCACAGTGAGGAAGTTCTTCCTAATGTTCAGGTGGAATCTCCTTTCCTGTAATTGAAGCCCTTATTCTATGTCCTATAGTCTCCAGGACAGCAGAAAACAAGTTTGCTCCCTCCTCCCTAATACTTAACTTATTTATGCATGGCCATCATGTCTCCTCTCAACTCTTTTCAATACCCAGTTTGTCATTATAAGAACTACCGTTGGCCCACCACTTTTGCCAGGGTTCAGCAATTGCCCAATTACCCCCATGAAAGTGGAAAAACCGTAAATATCACTAACTATATTTAATACACACACAAAGTACTGGCCAGGAGTCTGGGCTCGAGAATACACACATTATACGCTCATTCACTTGGGTAGGAGGAAGATGGGATGGGGAAGTGAGAGGGGGGGGGGGAGAAAGGATACCACCCCATCCCTTCTTCCCAAATTAGGCAAGTGAGTGAGAGAACGTACATGTCTAGTCCAGCCATTCTGCTAGTTTGAAACCCCAGTGAATGTTGGGGCTTGACCGTACTCTCTGAAAAATATTCGAATTGGCAAATGTTTTGCCTGTAAATGTGGAGGGCCAATTTTGTCCGCATTATCCTTCTTCTCCCACTTTAGTGTTGTCCCTTTTAGATTGTGAGTCTGATGCAATGTACACCTTCTGGAAGTCTTTATGGCTGAAAGGTGTGGTAAAACTGCTTTAAAACAAATAAAATTCCAAAAAGTCTAATCGAAGAGGAGAAACAGATGTGGGAAGGTGATATATAGGTTAGAAGGTGGTCCAATATAATTTTGGTACTTTAAAAAGTGTGTGGGTGTGTGTAAGAGACAGAGATTGAGAAAGGGATGGCTGAATGCACAGGCTGCCTGACAGAGTTCTTTCCTGCTTCCAAAAGATGCAGATGGATGTCCCAATTAAGTACTGCGGAGACGGCTATATTGTCACCCTGTTTTAGCAATCAACAAAATAGATCAGAGCAACACCTGAAGGCACCGCTTTGATCACGGCCCTGTCAACATTTCCACTATTAACTTTTCTTTTTGGTTTATTAAAGGTTGAAAAGTTGGCTAAAGAAATTCCCTATATACTTCAGCACTGAGTGTAAGTCTTCTGCCAGATTTCAATTAAAAGACCCAGGACAGTGGAATTAATCACTGTGTTTCTCTGAAGAATTTTGGAACTTTTTTTGGCTAAAAGTAGAAGTTGTATAGATAGGTGCTTATGAATTTTATACAAGGGTCTAAACTGGGATAGGAAATAGGCAGGCCCCAAGCTTGTTTGTGGTCCAAGTTCGTAGAGCAGGCATGGCCAAACTTTGGGCCTCTAGGTGTTTTGGATTTCAACTCCCACAATTCCTAACAGCCTACTGTCTGGAGGCCCAAAGTTTGTCCATGCCTGTACTAGAGGAACTATTTTGGATTTGGATACTGCCGGTTTCTTTAATTTCTCCTCCAAACATATCAATGTGTTTTATCTTTTAGGTAGGGTGGTATTATTCATGCAATGATTTTAATACTACTTTAAAATTTTCCTTTAATTTTGTTTTAAAGGTTGATTCCATTTGTTGTTTAGTTGTTTATTGCAATTCCTTTATCCATAGATTGTATCAGATTGTATCGATGAGTTCACTTACCTATGCTTCAGAAATATACCCCTCACTTCTAGAGGTATTGGTGGGCCATTCTAGATCCTCCAGCACTTTATTTTCCCTCTTCTCCACCCAAACCCAAGATATCTCAAGAAATATTGACGCTTGTCCTAGTACTTTATTAACGGTCTTGAAATCATGCACTTTTGACCTGATTGCCCTAATTTTACATATTGATGGTAATGTTCGTTTTTATTACCCTCCCTATTTGTCATCATGGTTGTTTTCTATTTTGTGCTTTTAATTTTGCTTATTATACCTGAATTTTATGTTGATATCGTTTTACTTATGTGTTGGTTAACTGTTATATTTGTATTGTTTTGGGCTTGGCCCCATGTTAGCTGCCCCAGGTCCCTTCAGGGAGATGGTGGTGGGAAAGAAAAATAAAATATGATGATGATGATTTTATGGTATGTGTCTAATCCAAGCTTAATCAAAATATAGCAATTTCGGAACATATCCCCATCTATTTGGGGTTGTACTGTAACACTATGTAACAAATGTTCTGTTTCTGGTTTGAAAGTGTTATTTCCTGTTTAATTGGGCGGTACATACTTTGAAAGTAGTTATTATACTCCACAAACTAAGTTAAATTGGTTGGAACTCTATGAGATATTCATGAAAAATCTATAGCAAAATTTGCCACAGGATGTCTGGTAAAAACAAAGTTTTTGCAGTTTAATAAAACTTTTCCATGTTTTTATGGTAAAAGGTAAAGGGAAAGGTTTCCCCTGACGTTAAATCTAGTGGTGTCCAACTCAGGGGGTAGATGCTCATCTCTATTTCTAAGCCGAAAAGCCAGCGTTGTCCGTAGACACCTCCTAAGTCATGTCGCCAGCATGACTGCATAGAGCACCGTTACCTTCCCGCCGGAGCAATACCTATTGATCTACTCACATTTATATGTTTTCGAACTGCTGGTTGGCAGAAGCTGGAGCTGACAGTGGGAGCTCATGCCATTCCCACTGACAAATTCAGCAGCTCAGCTGTTTAACCCACTGCGCCACCGGGGGCTCCTTTTACGATGAAACCAGCTAGGAAATGACATTGATAACCTAGGAACAAAAATTGTGTTACACAATGTAATGTTCCTTGCTTGCTATTACTGTGATCCACCTTGAGTTTCATCTTTGAGAGAAAGATGGAATATGAATTTAGTGTTTAGAGAATAACCTCATGGTGTAAACTGGAGTTGGCAGACTAAAGTCCCATCTGCACTGATCATTTAATGCAGTTCAAAGCTAGCTTCAAATTTTGGCAGCCATAAAACAAATTCCTAAAAAACACACACAAACGAAATCCCTTAATACAGATCAGTGTCTGTGGTTAATCACCCACCATTCAAGCCTCAAACTAGTTCCAGGATTTCCTGTGTAATCATCTGCACAGAGAAACCACTGTCTTCAATATCGGTTTGAAACTGCATTAAATGGTCAGTATTGATGGGGCCTCAGTTGAAGAATCTACATGTTTTTTGCAGATTAAAATGTGTATATTAATTTGCCATGTAGAAAGCAGCTTATGAAGAGTACCTTGCATTATGAGAAGCTGTGTACCAAGAAAATTGAAAGCTTGCTGACCAAAAATTCATTTACGTTAATAGAACAGTTCATTTCAATAAGGTTCACAGTCAGCCGAAACTCTGGAACACGTTGCTCCACTTTTTAAATTTAAGTGAAAGAGACTGAACTCTTCGAATCCAAGCGTGGTGCATCTGAGATCTGGTGATCAATGCCATGTGTTAAGTCAGATGAGAAACTGGAGGCCATATTCTTTCCAGTTCAACTGGGAGGAGGGTGCAGACAAGATGCTTTTGATCAAGGATTTGGCTTAAGCTCAATTGGCCCAAAGCATCCTTGGACCTGCAACTATGTTCCAACAGGCCTGCCTATTCTCACACTCTTGAGAAAGGGGATAAGCTGGGAAATAAGCCTTACATTTATTTGTGCTTGGCAGATAAGCACATTTTTAATATGACATTTGGTCATTCAGATGTTTTGATCGTCAACTCCCAGAATTTCTCAGCATTGTCTATACTATACTTTCTGGGACTTCTGAGAATTGAAGTACAAAAAATCTAGAGGGTGAAAGATTGGGAACCATTGATCTAGAAGACTGTGGCTAAATGTTAAAAGACAGTGAACCTTTAATAGGAAAAGGCAGAGGCATCAGATGAATCAGCATGCATTTTGTGTCAACTTTTGGCGATCCTATGGTTTTAATAGTTTTCTTAGGATATTAAGTAATTGATTTTCAAGTAGATATTGCTGAATACAAACTTTTTTCCAAGTCAATGGCTTGCGATAGCAATTCTATAATCCCTCGTACACATTGCCTCTAGCTTCTATAATCAAAAAAACGATTAAGGACTAATTTAATATCCAGATAGGACTAAATGGTACAAATAATGACTAATCTAATAAAGGGATGGAAGTAACGTAATGCAGGGGAGACCTTTAATGAGTTTGCATTTTAACAAGCAGCTACTTAATTCACATTTCCCAAAGTAATTCATACTTCAGAATAGTAAACTGAAGCATGTTTATTGTAGGGTACTCATCCTTCTGAGAGCCAAGTTTAAGTGCTGTACTACCACTCCGGAGACCAGGGTTCGAAACTCCACTCATCCATGAAATCCCACTGGGTGTCTTTGAAGAAGTCATGCTCCCTCAGTCTCAGAAGACAGCAAAGGCTGATTCCTTTGGAATAAACCCCGTCATAGGATTGCCTTAGAACTGCCCTGAGTCCAAAACAACTTGAAAGCACATAAGAACAAGAAAAAAAATTCATCCTTCTCCGAATTCACAAGCCATTTCTCCCTGCTGTCAAAAATTTGTGCAGAAGCTCTTTCTGAAAGTGTACAAAAATATATTAAACACAAATATGTAGTATTATGTGAAAATGACCACAAAAAGTGAATATTATGAGAAAGGCACATTGAACTCATGCAGAGAAGAGAAAGTAAAAAAAGACACCAAAATTAACAGATTTATCTAATGGTAACCTAAGGATAGCTTATGTGGGGATGAATGCTTATGTGGCCAGACAAAACTAAGATTGTCAACTCTTGCCCTTCTGGACAATTTTATTCATTTATTTATCAAAATACTTCCATTTTGACCTATATTCTGGGGTTTCAGGATGTAACACAAGTAAAACAATACAAAAAAGGTCTTAAAGAATTCTACCTTTAAAGCAAATACAAATAATTTAAGAAGGCTGAAAACATGTTGAACAATTCACCTCAAAACAGCATAAAAGATTAAAGCAATGCACTTCTACATTTTGAAAAGTTAATTAGCCCCAAAGGCTTTCCTAAACGTCATGTACATCATACAAGATTTTATATTGAAAGAAACAACAGCTTTAAAACAGGTATCCAGCGGTTCACCAGAGACCCACAGTATCATTGTTTCTTGAAATACCAATATTCTCGCTCTGGTCTCAAAAAGGCGGAAGACATCATGATCACCTCCTAATTCAAGATGGGGAATCTGGAAGATGGACCATCATCCTACTCATAAATCTGTCTGCTCCAAATCACAGTGTGTATTTTTTCTCACCATCCCAAATATATGCTTAGAAAAAGTACGCTTGGGGATTTTTAAGATGGACCTGCAAATCTACTCCTTCCAACTGTATCAAATGAGTACTAGCTAGAAACAGGTGAACAGGCATTTCATTTTTAATTGTGAAAGAGCTAAATTAGACTCTCTCACCTTCTCAATGCCAAGTTCCTGTGCATAGCACATTTTTATAGTCTGGTAATAAAGCCTAGACAAACATCGTTTTATAGGAAATGTTGACACAACCTTAACTGAAGCAGTGCGAGCTGACACTTCTACATTTCCAATTTGGGGAATTCTACTGGGAAAATATAAACGCCAAGGCAGCAGTGGAAGCCAAGAATAATAACAAATCTTTAATCTTCCTCTACACCCCATGAAGACCTATTTCCAAAAGCACCAGTTCACATGAACCGAAGTTACTCATATTCCCATAAGGGTAACTAACAATTTGTTTCTAAGGTTTGGGTTTCAGTAATCATTGCTTCCCTCGAATCTTTGCTTAATTCCTACTGACACAATGCCTGCACAGCTTAAATAAGGGTCCTAGGACATTTATCCAACTTCTTTAGTGAAACGGGGAGGATTTTGAAGTGTTCAAGAGAAGGCTTCTTAAACTTTTTCCATTCGAAATTCCTTTTTGCCCAAGAAATGTGACCCTGGGTATAGGTATATAAAATCATCAGCAAACAAGATTATCATTTGCAAGGCTTGCTGAACAAGACAGGTTGATTTTTCTTTTTTATGAAGTACAGTAGAAGCATTTCCTGAATGAAGAAGCTAACACAATTATGCAAATATCTATAACAACCACTGGGAGGCAAGCTACCAGCCCACATTAAGTTAGGGAACCCCAAATTGCAACCCAGTTTAAGAAGTTTTATTCTACAGCAAAGGTGTCAAACTCATTTTAATCAAGGGCCACATCAGCTTCATGGTTGCCTTCAAAGGCCCACTGACTCCATGGACGGAGAATCAATGAATACAGAGGGTTACCTATAATTTTTTACATAGTGGTTGGTGCTCTTCAGTTTTTACCCAGATGTTATGAACACCTCCCATTGCTTTTGATGATATGTCATGTGGACTGGTGATAATGGGAATTGCAACTTGTAGTTCAGACGTTAGGGAATGGTTAAAGGGCATTTAAAGTCAGATATCATAACCACAAGCCTTGCATCTAAATTCAAACCTCACTCTCCTGGCCAAAGAACTGCAGACTTCCCAATATTACTGTAGCACAACTCCCATCTGCTCTAGTCATGATGTTTAATGAGGAACTGTCCTGTTTTGTCTTTCAAAAACAGCCTTAAAACACTATGGTAAGTAAATGAAAACTGCTTTATTTTAGCAAAACATAAAGTACAGCATACTCAGTGGAATAATGCAAAAGGAAGCAAGGGAATCTTAGGGTAAACACAGTTCTTTGTCTCTGTTAAATTCCCAAATCAAATAGCAGTCTTACTTCAGACAAAGAAACAGCAATAAATCCTTAGGGGCAGTTTCCCAGATGCAGACTTGAAGCAGGCACAAGGAGAGCGAAGAGTCAGTTTGTTACCAGCAAGAGCTGGCTGCACCTGCTTCTGCTTTATAGCCCTGAGTCCCCTCCCAGCTGCTAGGGCAGTTCCCTAATTACTCAGCTGCATTTCTGGCAGCTATTCTAGCTGAATGACGTCTCTGCTCTGTTTCCTTTCGCCTATCCTGAAATGTGGGTACTTGCAAAATCTCCCCCTCAGATTCCAACTCACCCTCAGATTCATCAACACTTTCCTGCTCCCCTTCCTCTTCTGAAGAGGGATCCCTAACAGGAATACAGGAGTTGTAGTCCAACATCTTGGGGGGGGGGCACCCATAAAATGGCATGGCACAATGGATTCAGCACATAGGCTTTGAGTTTAACACATGTGTTTCACAGGAGACATGATATTATTGGTTTGAATGCTGGACTGGGACTTAGGAGTCCAGGGTTCAAACACCCATTCAGTCATAAAACAAAACCCAACTATTGGGGCAAATTGTACTCTCTTAGTCTTGGAGGAAGCCAATGACAAACCTGCTCTGAATAAATCTTGCCAAGAAAACCCTAATAAATAAAGAATTGCCTCAAACTGATATCAACTTGAAGGCAAGTAAGAAGAAAAAGAGGAAATCCTCATAGGTTATTGAATATTATCCCACTCTAATCATAGTGACTGCGTTTATTCAATTGCTCATCTGCACACTTTTCAGCAACTAATCCACAAATATAGTTCGAACTGTCCCACCATTGTTTTGCTATTTTCTTCAGGCTGAAGTTGAGAAACTTGAAGAATTCAGCTGTTCTTTTTACGCCATCTGGATACGCTCACAAAACAGAACTAAGGAACAGTGGAGCCAGAGTTCGCCTGGTCAAAGTGCCAAGGCATTTTGCTTAGCAAAGATAATGGAGTCACCTTCCACCTCATCCACACCTGCCAGGTTTCCATTTTTTCTTTAAAGTTAAGATACTGGGATGAGCAATTTTTTGCAACAACACTATATAGTTGTGAGAAATCCATGGTAAAATAAATTCAGGTGGCTTCAAGGCCCACTATTTTATAAAGAACAAAATGCCTAGAAAACGGATGGGAATAGGTTATTTTTGATATCTCCTTGGAGCCATGGAACCTATCACAACAGATTGCAAAGCATGACCTTGCCTCTGCTCAGTCATGGATGCCTTCAACACGTAACCACATTTTTCTAAAAAGTGACTTCCCAAAAGTGACTGTGATTTCATTGTGAAATTTTCCATAATGTGGCTGGAACTGAACAGGCTTAACATTCATGTCTTGTCTCACCTTAGTGTATTTTGGGAGTTTTAAGTGTAAAAAGAGATGTACAATTTTTGCAACTGGTAATGCTAATCTGCACCAAAATCCAATAGACAGGATTTTTTAAAAGGGGAACCAGGACAATTAAACGAATGCAAATTCAATATAATGGAAATCAAAGATACAGAATGGGGGACGCCTGGCTTGACAGCAGTGTGTGCGTAAAAGACCTTGGAGTCCTCGTGGACAACAAGTTAAACATGAGCCAACAATGTGATGCGGCTGCTAAAAAAGCCAATGGGATTCTGGCCTGCATCAATAGGGGAATAGCGTCTAGATCCAGGGAAGTTATGCTCCCCCTCTATTCTGCCTTGGTCAGACCACACCTGGAATACTGTGTCCAATTTTGGGCACCACAGTTGAAGGGAGATGTTGACAAGCTGGAAAGCGTCCAGAGGAGGGCGACTAAAATGATTAAGGGTCTGGAGAACAAGCCCTATGAGGAGCGGCTTAAAGAGCTGGGCATGTTTAGCCTGCAGAAGAGAAGGCTGAGAGGAGACATGATAGCCATGTACAAATATGTGAAGGGAAGTCATAGGGAAGAGGGAGCAAGCTTGTTTTCTGCTGCCCTGCAGACTAGGACACGGAACAATGGCTTCAAACTACAGGAAAGGAGATTCCACCTGAACATCAGGAAGAACTTCCTCACTGTGAGAGCTGTTCGACAGTGGAACTCTCTCCCCGGGGCTGTGGTGGAGGCTCCTTCCTTGGAGGCTTTTAAGCAGAGGCTGGATGGCCATCTGTCGGGGGTGCTTTGAATGCGATTTCCTGCTTCTTAGCAGGGGGTTGGACTAGATGGCCCATGTGGTCTCTTCCAACTCTACTATTCTATGATTCTATGATTCTATAAACTATCTAAGTAATATATTAATAGTCACAGCAATATACGGTAAAAAACTTAAAAGTGATAATATGGTAAAATGTGTTAGAATCAGTATGTTTTCAATAGAATCAGTATGTTTTCAATAGGTGTCTACAAGGATGTTGCCCAGGGGACGCCCGGATGTCTTACCATCCCGTGGGAGGCTTCTCTCATGTCCCCGCATGGGAAGTTGTAGCTGAAAGACAGGTACTCACCCTGCTCTCCGGATTCGAACCGCCAGCCTTTTGGCGCAATGGGTTAAATCCTCATGCTGGCAGGACTGCTGACCAAAAGGCTGGCGGTTCGAATCCAGGGAGCAGGGTGAGCTCCTGTCTCTCAGCTCCAACTTCCCATGCGGGGACATGAGAGAAGCCTCCCACGGGATGGTAAGACATCTGGGCATCCCCTGAGTAACATCCTTGTAGACAGCCAATTGTCTCATACCAGAAGCGACTTGCAGTTTTTCAATTTGCTCCTGACACGAAAAGAAAAAAATAGGTGGGAGTCAAGATAAAAAGTTAAAATACCTTTGCCTACCAGACAGATTCCTAAGTCTGAACAATTAACACCATGCCTAGGTTAATCCTTTGATAGGAACATAAGGCAAATTTTAAAAGATTGGGTGACTGAGAATCAAATGCAAGAGGTAACCGTGTATTACAGACCAATAAAGAAGCATTTGCAGAGAAGTGAGAGGTGTGTTTAACTCTTCCTATGTGTGCTGCTTTCTTTCCCCAACACCTGAAATGTTCCTAGTTAAGCAAAGAAAAGCAGGGTGATCATGAAATCAGGAAAGTTTGTAGGGAAGAGAGCATCCTGCCATTTCTTCCCACTACGAAGGCTCCCTTCCTATCCTTACACCAAATAATAGATGTAAATGTGGAATCAAGAGTTCACATAGCCAAAATTCTGCTTCCAGTCTAACTTGCAATTAAAAATACACTTCCATGGAGTTCATTTCCATGTCACACTTTTTTCATCCTGCCAAACAGTATAAAATACATTTGTGGTGTAGGAAACTAATGTATAACGTGACCCTGACATTTCATTGATTTTGCTGAGACTCCAGTTAAAGGAGAACAGGCCTCCCCTTCTCAGACCTACCATGACCCTTTAAGTACCTTTATTAAGACATAATAATGGTAATGATAATAATACTGCTAGATTTTCAGCCTTGCTACCAATAACTTTGCATTGGACTCAAAAGCAGTCACAAAGAAAGGATTTTTTTGGGGGGGGGGGGGTGATTTTTTTAAAGTAGAAAAAAGTCGTGTGTTTTCATGTTAACATTACACTTCTGCAAGACATTATTTCAAAGTTTCAAAGAAAGATAGTGAGTTTCAGCATGTACCTGTCAGTGTTAAATGATTGTTCATTTCCTGTGAATTGGCAATAAAGTAATAAAATACATCTGGAACGCCAGGACATGCTGCTTGTTTTCTTTTTTCCTCCCTTTCCCCCCCTTTTAACTATCCATGAGCCGTATCCTTTACCAGCTGTGAAACAGTAATGTATAAACTCTTGGAATAACTTTCAAGAAAAAAAACATTAAATCTCTAAAGATGTCAGCAACTGATCTGGAATCTGATGCAGGCTGTTCATGACAGACAGCATGATGATACTGGGGAAGAGGATTAAAACCCCTTGAGTGTAATATGCACCAAGTAACCTTGGACTTCTCACTATCTTTCAGGTCGATTGATCTCACAAAGTTGTTGTAACAGGCCTATATAGCTTTGGTTCAGGCAATCAACAATCTGGCTGAACATTCAAGACCAAAACACCTGATTAGATTTTAGTTTTTTTTAATTGCATGAAGCAGGGAAATTGGTGCACTGGATGATACTATGTACATTAAGTTGCTGATCTGCCTCCTCCCCGTGATTCTCCGATCCCTAGCTATTAATTGGTAAAACCCATCAATAGTTCCCAACCTACTGATGGTTCCTTTCTGATTCTGCAATAGCAATAAAGTGACATAGAGGTTTTTGGGATCCTCCCCCTCTTCTCCTTAATCCTATTCCCAAGATGACTTTTTCCCTTTTATTTGATATGCCTTTTTTCAAAGCAGGAATTGCAAAAATAAATTGCACTAAAAATAAATAAAAATAAGGAAAAAGTGGTAGTGGGGAAACCTAGGTTACAATAGCATGCAGAAGTACTATTATGGAATTGTGTGATTGAAAAGAGGAGTGCTATCTGTGCTTCGACTATAGTGGAATATCAGGATCATGCGATAAAGTCCTATCTCTTTGTAATAAATCCCAACACAGGTTGGGGCCAGACTATCTAAAAGACAGCATCTCCTCATATGAGCTACTCGGAGTTTTAAGATCTTCAAAGGAATGTTTGCTTTTAATCCCACTACCTTCACAGGTGTGTTGGTGAGGACAAAATAGAGAGCCTTCTCAGTGACTGCTTGCAGGCTGTGGAACCTGCAGAAGGTCCTGTTAGTCCACTCCCTGCTATCTTTGTAGCAGGTTAAAGCCTTTTTATTTAGGATGGCCTGGTAGTTGTCAAAACTGGCTGAGGTTTATGGGAGTCGAAGCTCCATACATCTGGAGATCCAAAAGTTGGGAACCACGGCCCTAAGATGATCCCAGTGTGTCATTGTTCACTTAAAAAGAGTTGGTGTGGGAATATCCAATGCAAGGATGGTATAGTACCGAATTAGTATCACTGAGTTGCACGGAAATAGGTTGCTTCATACCTGGCTCCAAGGATTATACACCAAAAAGAATTTTTCACTGCCAGAGACTTCACCAATAAGGAAGGCAGACCTCCAGGTGTGTAAGCAGTGATAACTCTGGCGACTGTTGCTGTTTTACAATTGTTCACAGTTGAAGGCTTGGTGGGCTGCAGAGACAGGAAGGGAAAAGGTCACAAAAGGACAGTGCCCCTTCCCAGCATCAGGTTTCAGACAAAAGGGATCATAAGGAGGAAAATAAGGAACATTTGGACTTAATTATAGCACTAATCTGGCAAATAAGGAACAGTTGTTTGCAGGAGATATTGAATGATGTACGGAAGGTTCCCCCCCCCCCCCCCTCCCCAGGTCCGCTCCACCTCCAGTTTACTGAAATATCACTTTCTGAAGTTTTCTGCTACTTAGAAAAAGCTAGGAAGAGGTTGATACAACTCAGTTGTTACGTAAAATGTAAAGCTTAATTTTGCTAAGCAACAACAGTTGGGTTAAATGGGTTGTGTGTTGTACAATGCTGTTAAGCCAAATTCTAAGCATACAAATGCAAGTAAATCTGAGTTTCAGCGGAACAGATTTCCAATCCATGCATGCATTTAGTAGTGTAGCATGAGATTTGAATCTTTTTCATATTTCTTTAAGACGTGCAGTGTCTGAACCTCAACCACCCAGATTTGCTGGTGATTTTATTTTAACGTTTTCATAATCTTGAGGAAACAGTTCCAAATATTACTGTATCTTGCATTCTAAATTTTTCCCAGAACTGTTCAGTAGATGAGATTGCATTGATTTGGCCAAAAAATTAATGTCAAGTATAAAGAAACTGGTTTTTGTTTGTTTTGTAGAAGCGTGCATTAGATTAATGACCCACTAAAATTCATGTTGCCAAATGTGAACATGTGCTTTCTGATGCTCATTGCCAATAGATCAAAAGATCCAATAGATCTAAGCTATGCACAAGATGAAAGAAAACAAGGTCAACGGCTGGAGAACACACAGTCCGCATAATGGAAAAAGAGACTAGGGGAGGCATTTGTGAAAAGTCAAAAGGAAGGGGGAAAACACAAGCAGGATGACATAGGGAACAGAGAAACACAAAGTAAATAATAGGGAAGAAAATGTAAATGAGGACTTAACAAAGGGCTATCAGTAAAAAATATATACTGAAATGAATCACAAAGAACTCTACCAAAAAAAGAGTCGCATGTAAGGAGCCACACCTAAATAAAAAATAGTGGATTTTCTGAGAATCATTACAACGTTAAGACTAAAATTGGCAATTTGTCAAGGAAGAAAGGGATGTAAAAATGGACATGATCACATGTAAACTTGTTTAACAATCAAGAGGAAATGGAGTCCAAGCCTATGTTTGTTCATTTACAAGTATTGGGATCAATGGGTCTTATTCCCTAGCAGAATCCAAGAGTTGGAAGAGACCTCAAGAGCCATCAATCCAAGTCCATTCTGCCATACAGAAATACACAACGAAAGCATTCCCAACAGATGTGCATCCAACTTCTGTTTAAAAATCTTCAGAGGAAACTCCTTCATCTTCCAAGGTAGCATATACTACTGCCAAACACCTCTTGCCATCAGGAAGTTCTTCCTAATATATGTAACATTTCAAAGCTTGAAGTATGATTGAAGCAGAAAGCCACTGAAAAACCATCCTTAAAGGGTTAGGATGTCCTCTTCAGCATGAAAAACAATATTACTGCATTCCTTCTTCCAGACTATGGTAGGCCTCGGAGAGGTATTTGTTTAACCAGTGAGGAAACCATAAAGAATGCCATTCAAAAAAAGATTTGGTGGGAAATGTAGCCCTCCAGGGTGCAATGGGGGCCAATACAACCACCCCAACTCTGGCCGTTTTACATCTGCACCTTAAAAATAGTCAAACTTTAACAAATCAGAGGTTAGTGATTTCCTAACCATCCCGAAATACTCCATAATTTATTCTAAGTCTGTAAAATATTGGTGTCTTTCCCAGATTAAGAGCAAAAATCAAGAGACGTGTGCATCAAGGATTTTTGTGCATGTATAATGGCTTGCAATAAAGATGCTTACTATTCAAATGAAAATTGCTTTTCCATGGTTTTAGCTGCAGGGCTTCAAATATTCAAAGCTCTGACTATGAGACTACATAACACCCAATTTTACAAGGAAGTATTAAATGTTTCTGAAAATCTTCTGGCCCTTCCCAGTAATTGGACATCTGACAAGAATCTGACGCTGTATATTGACCTGTGACAAGGACTTATCCTCATGATTTCTGCTTTTAGCTCAGAATAAAAGTAAAGCATGACACAATTTTGGATTGCTTTAACTTTTACATATAATTTTTGTGTTTTATGATTCCTTCAACTTTCCCACTGAGCTGCCTGGAAAATACGTGGCAGAAATCTCATGCTTGTAGCATTAGATTTTGTCAAGGAGTGGTTGCCACTCCTATCTCTCCTATGATAGTTGAATTATCAATCATGTGATTTCCTATTCACTTTTTTTCTGATTGTATAATTAAATATCTCAAATGTGTCTAAACATACATAAGCGCTTAGTAAATTCTACCAATTGTTATGGGAAAGGACCCACACAATCAGTTCAAGGATTGACCCAATCTTCCCAATGTACAGTCAGTCCCCAAATTACTAAGATAGCTTCTGCAGATTTGTTCTTAAAAAGAATTTGTTTGTAAGGTGGAACAGATGCACATTTTAGGTGCCATACGTGTGTGTAGCTTTGGATAGCATAGAGCAGTGGTTCTCAAACTGGGTTCTCAAGATGTTTTTGGCATTCAACTCCCAGAAATCCTAACAGCTGGTAAACTGGCTGGGATTTCTGGGAGTTGTAGGTCAAAAACATCTCAGGAACCCAGGTTGAGAACCACTGGCACAGAGGATTGACACCCCTTTGGTGGTTTTTTTTGCTGCCTGTGCTCCTGTTCAGAAGATTTCACCTCACTTTCTATCCCTGTGACAAATGGATTTGAAAAAAATGGCTTGTTGTGCAAAGGATTTGTGAGAAAGCTTCAGCTGAGACCCACTTTTCCCTGCAAGAACTCTTTCAGGAGTGAATTTCCCTTCCTAGGAGTAGATTTATCTCACTTTCTGTTGTCTCACTCCTTGGTTGCTGAAACTGACTGAGCTAGATAAAATGGGAAAACTATCAATATTAGCAACATTTTTGAAAGATCTTGTACAACTACAACTTTTATGATTCCATAGCATTGAGTCATAGTAGTTAAAGTGGATTCAAAACTGCATTAATTCTTCAGTGTAGATGCACTCTAGGTTTGCAATCCTATACACACTCAGAAGAAAATTTCCTTGAACTTACTGTACTATTGTGTAAAGATGCATGAGACAGTACTATAATGGAAGAAAATGCTGATTATTAGAAATTATTATTTCTGCACTGTGTCCTGAGGAAAAAATATTAAAAGAGCAACATTCCTTTTACAAACATTATTTTTAAGACCAATCTTTCTAACAAAAGTTTTAGGAAACAGATCTTGGGAATAGGAAATGTGAGAAAATATATGGGCAGGCACTTTCAGTTTCTTTAACCATTATAATGATTTCCCACAAATTCTGAGAATATTCATGTGTGACCTCATGATTCAGTTCCAGGCCAAACAGGCTGAGAAACTGTAAAAGAGGCTCTGTATCAAAAGAATGCTGACTACTTATTCCCCCCAAATAAAGACCCATTGAAAAGTCATAAGATACAAGAACAGAGCAGAAACACAAAAAAACCGCTACTCCCTCTAGAATAATAAACTTATTATATGTGATTGCCACCCTGGTTTTTTTTGGTGTGCTCTTCAAATTGATCAGGCTGCTTCTCAGTTCTGTACAACTATTCTTCTCAGAATGGTTAATAGTTCGTCATCTGTTAAATCAGAATGGCTTGCAAAAGATGCCAGCCTTATTCAACTAGCAAGTATTGTCCTTTTATTTTCGATTGCTTTCATCCCAGTCTATCTGGAAAAGTACAAATGCATCTCCAATGATTCAAGCATATGGGGAACCACGGCCCAATGTAGTTACCAAATTCAGTATACTGGAATACAAGGCTCCTGTGCAATCTTAGCAGCTCAGAACATGTATCCCCACCTTTCCTCACATATTAAAATGAAATATTATCATATAATAGTACTTTGCTAATGCCCAACTTTAGCCCTTGTCATATATACTGAATGTTATCCAAATTCAGCAAGCCCTCCACATTTGCTGAGGTCAGGATCACAGGATAGTGAGGTGTCCTCTAGGAATCTCTAGGTTCTCCAATTTGATTCGACATTCAACTCCTAACAGAAGTTGATCACAGAGATTCCTAGAGATAAAGTTTTATTCAAATCCATGAATAAGTAAATCCAGAAAAGCCAAACCTGTAAATATGGTGGGTTGACTGTACTATCTTGTTTGGGAATAAAAGATGGTCTAAGGCTCAACTACATTTGAATTTGTTTTATGTATAGAGACCAACCAAATGCCTTTGGGAAAGTCAATCACAGAGTTTGAATGCAACAGCCTTCTGAAAATGTTCTCCAAATCTTGGTATTTAGTGTTTCAGTGGTAATTGTGAATTGCCATTAAGGAGACCTATTCTTCATGATTTTTTTTATCCTCTTTTAAAACCATCAGACCTAATCAGATATCTAAACAATAGCAGGTGACTGCATGAAGTATATCAGAAACCAAAATGCAACTGAAAGGAAAGTGGCAACTGTCTGGAATTATGAAAACTTTCTATCAAGATAATATGACAGAAACACAGGCCATCTACAGAACTTGGTTTTTTTTTCAAGGTTAGGAATCAGTCCTGGATTCAGACATAATTATGAAATGATAACATACTTTTGAATATTTGCAAATTTCTTCTCTTTTACAACTCAGTGATCAGAGTAGGCACAGAATCCTGTTACTATTCACTATCTTCCCAACATGGTATGTTTCCACCTTTTGTAAACTACAGGCAAATGCACATAAAAACCCATCCTTTATAAACTATAAGAATATTTCTGGAATAGTAAAGAACATTGTGTTAGATGACAGGTGCTTCAGGTGGGAGTGGATTTGCACGTGTTAGGCACACTGATTTGATATATGCTGGAAGTTGCCTATGAGTCAGACTATTAGTTTGTCTAGCTCAGTACAACTCTGCACACTTTCTATGTTTCAGACATGAGTCTCTTGTCTGGACATCTGTCTGAAAATGCCAGCAATTTAAATCAGGAGCTACTGCCTTTCTTCAGCACCTGCAAACACAATACCTAGAAATAGTTATATGGGGAGTCTGTTAATTTCTGCTAATAACACCAAAGATCTAGAAAACTTATCTTGCATTGCATTGTGAAAAGAACAATTCACACACACATCCACAACCACAACATTGCCCTATTAAATTACAGATTAGCTGAAACCTTCACAAAGAAAACTGATCCTGAAATAGTCTCATTATAAGTTTTACAGCTACAATGGGCCCTTAGTATCCCATGAGGTTTGCTTTTGTGGACCAAAATCCAGACTCTCAATGCTTATTATATATGATATCACAGTAAAATGGTGTGCTTTATCTAAAATGGCAAAATCAATGTTTGCTTTCTGGAATTAAACAAATTATTAATATTTTCATGTCATAGATGGTAGAATCTGTGGATACTGAATCCATGGATATGGAGAGCCAACTGAACATTAAATCTTTTCTTCATTCCTCAACATACACTTTAATATTCTCACTCTTATTCTATATGTAGAATGTTGACTCATATGCAAGCAAATAGCATTACTGTACAAAAACACGAAATGTCAAATTCAAGATTTTGTATCAAGGTTGAAGGAGAATAGATCAATCATCTGGCTCAGAGTTCCTGTTTACTAGAAATGTCAGGAGCTGAACTTGACACTTTTTTCACTCATCGTTCGTGCTATGGTTAAAATGACCAAATAATGGCCTATATAAATTGCAACTATGACTTGTATTTGTGCTCAATTGTTCCAATACTTACCTTTAGTCTGATTTTTGCTAGAATGTTTCTTGCTTTCACATGACACAAAGCAAGGAAAACAAACGTTAGGAGTCATTTGTGCCTGTGCAAGATGCCTTTCATGTAGCACTGATGAACATTGGTAAATCATTCATATATGTATAGTATATTGTCATAATAACAGATCTGCTGAATTAGGCCACCTAGCTCATCATCCAACTTCCTAGAATAGGTAGCCAGATGGCTCTGATAATCCCACAGCTATGACATGATAAAAGCAAATCTCTTCCTTGCATTTCTCCCTAGCAGTTAATAGTCTGTGGCAAGCTGTTTTTTAAATGTGAAGGTTCTACATCGCCATCACAAAATGGTGATTAGAAGCAAAGGCAGTCCCCAAGTTATGAACAAGAGAGGTTCTATAAGTTTGTTCTTAAACTGAATGTGTATGTAAGTCGGAACAGGTACTTTTTAAAAGTATAACTCCAGCCACACACCCACATATATACTAGCTTGGGTACCTGGTGTTGCCCGGGTTATAAGTACCTGCAACTCCTACAAATCATGATGAATTCTCCCTATAGTTCTCTAGTATGTTCATTTGTCACAGAAAAGGATAGGAAAGGGTTAAGGGAGAGGTAGTGGGTGGGGTCATGCAAATTCCACACCAGTGGAGAGAGTAAGAAACACTGGGATATCTGTGGTGGAGGAAAAACAGAAAATCGAGAATGAAATTGTCTCTGTATGAAAGCCTTCACTTGGGTGGGAGGCACTATGGTGTTTGTGGAGGACACTGGCAAGGCTCTCGTGCAAGTTTACGGCGCTCTCTATAACCTGCAATGTCACTGGAGGGAGGGTCATTGGTGTCTCCCGAGTTATGGGAGATATAGCTATTTGTGGACGTGGGAGCTTGTCTGTGTAAGTGGACACCCCAGCCTCCCCCCCCACACACACACACCTACATTTTCACTTTTATTATGTGTATAGATAATATATTCCAGTAGAACAAAACCAAACACCTTGGGTTCACTAGGGGTGGCTCTCTACACTGTAGAAATGATCCACTTCAACACTTTTTACTGCCATGGCTCAACACTATGTAAGCCTGAGATTTGTAGTTTGATGAGGTACCAGCCCTTTGTCAGAGAAAGACCATATACAACTTCAACTCCCACGATTACATAACATTGAGTCATGGATGTTAAAGTAGCGTCAAACTAAATTAATTCTCCAGTAAAGATGCAACCCTTGGAGGGTGGGGTGTACTTACTGTCTGTGATATAAAAATACACAAGTTTGAATATTTCTTAAAATTATGATAATTTGTCACCCTTGGTTTGCAAAAAGATGACACAAAAGGCTTTATTAAATGACCATGAAATTTACAAGTAGAATAGCAATCTGAAGTTCTATAGCAGTGTGGACACCCTCCCCATTGAAGTCAGGCAGGCTCCCTCCCTCCTATCCTTCCGCAGGAAGGTTAAAACTTGGTTGTGGGGCCAGGCTTTCGAATAACAATTAGCAGTGTTAATTATTATTATGTACGCTGGAACTCAATCAACAGACCTAGTCTTTTAAAATTGAACACACCCATCTGTATTTTAGAATGTGTTTTATGAATGTTCGAAGTAAGTTAATAATTTTTAACTGTTTTATAGTGCATTGTACATTTTTTAAAATATATATGTGTGTTTTATTGTAAGCCACCCTGAGTCCCCTGTTGGGTGAGAAGGGCGAGATATAAATATTGTAATAAATAAATAACCCAGTTCAAAGCAGATATTGTGGGATTTTCTGTGGAAGGGTCCTCAGAAAACTATACTAATTAAATTATTATTTTGTTTATTTATACCCCTCTTTATCTCCCACAAAGGGGACTCAAAGAGCATCACCACAATTTAAAAGTATACACACAGAATTAAATGTAACTAGTACAGTAGAGTCTCACTTATCAAACATTCTGGATTATCCAAGGCATTTTTGTAGTCAATGTTTTCAATATATAGTGATATTTTGGTGCAAAATTCGTACAGTAATTACTACATAGCATTACTGTGTATTGAACTACTTTTTCTGACAAATTTGTTGTATAACATGACGTTTTCGTGCTTAATTTGTAAAATCATAACCGAATTTAATGTTTAATAGGATTTTACTTAATCTCTCCTTATTACCCAACATATTCGCTTATCCAACGTTCTGCCGGCTCTTTTACATTGGATAAGCGAGACTCTCCTATACAAATAAAGCACAGAATAGCAACAGGTGCGCTTGCTAGTCAGAGTAATAAACCAAGCGTTTAAGGACGTGTCACAGTAACAGGATAAAGTAATACCAAGCCACGCCTATACAAAAAGCTTAGTCATGGGACTAAAAAACCAGAGAAATAAAAAACCTTCCAACACCGCCACCGCCCTCAGCGCATCTGACTCCCGTCGCGTGAGCTTCTCCCTTATATAAGCTTCAGAACCACGTGACGCAGTGACGTAGCCCGGGCGTGACGCGGCCTCGGAGAAGGAGGGGATAAGTAATCCCCTCCCGTCTCCGCCTGTACTGCTGCGTCAGTCACACAGCCCCGGTGGAGTCTGCGCATGCGCGGAATGGCAACTAAAAAATCTAACGGTCCGGCCTCTCTCCTCGCGCTGCCTCAAGGACCGGACCTCAAAGGCGCGCATTGGTCTCTCCGGACGCAGGGCCGCGTGATCCGCCTCAGGAGCGCTTCCTCCGCGTGGAGTGCCGTTGCCCTCTAGGGGAAGAGGGAGGAGTGCTGTGTCAGGCAATTGGGACTCTTTTTCCTCCCCCCTGACTGAAGCGAGGACTGTTCTTATAGTTCCCTTCAAGAATTAGGTTTGTAAATAACGCTTCTGGGAAATTATTCATCCTTCTGTTAATTACAAGAAGATTTCCTTAGTGACTCCCGCCATTCCTAACAGCCTCAGGCCCTTTCCTTTTCCCCCTCAGCCGCTTAAGCGGCTGAGGGGGAAAAGGAAGGGGCCTGAGGCTGTTAGGAATGGTGGAAGTTGAAATCCAAAACACCCGGAGGGCCCAAATTTGCCCAGTTCTGGAGACTAAAGGTGAGAGACATGTATGCAAGATTATTATGTAAATTCTTGATTGAGAAGTACAGTAGAGTCTCACTTATCCAACATAAACGGGCCGGCAGAACGTTGGATAAGCGAATATGTTGGATAATAAGGAGAGATTAAGGAGAAGCCTATTAAAAATCAAATTAGGTTATGGTCTTACAAATTAAGCACCAAAACATCATGTTATACAACAAATTTGACAGAAAAAATAGTTCAATACTCAGTACTGCTACATAGTAATTACTGTATTTACGAATTTAGCACCAAAATATCACGATGTATTGAAAACATTGACTACAAAAATGCGTTGGAAAATCCAGAACGTTGGATAAATGAGATTCTACTGCAGGGGTCCCCAAACTTTTAAAACTGGGGGCCAGTTCACGATCCTTCGGATTGTTGGAGGGCTGGACTATAGTTGGCCACCAAGCAATAATAATAATAATAATAATAATAATAATAATAATAATAATAATAATAACCACAACAGGAAAAACTCAGCTGCTATCAGGACCTCAAGATTGAACTTCAAAGACTCTGGCAGAAACCAGTGCAGGTGGTCCCGGTGGTGATGGGCACACTGGGTGCCGTACCAAAAGACCTCAGCCGGCATTTGGAAACAATAGACATTGACAAAATTACGATCTGCCAACTGCAAAAGGCCACCCTGCTGGGATCTGCACGCATCATCCGAAAATACATCACACAGTCCTAGACACTTGGGAAGTGTTCGACTTGTGATTTTGTGATATGAAATCCAGCATATCTATCTTGTTTGCTGTGTCATAATATAATAATAATAATAATAATAGGGTTGGAAGAGACCCTTTGGGCCATTGAATCCAATCCCCTTCTGTCTTTGGGCACCAAAAGCACAAACAAAGCACCCCTGACAAATGACCTCCCAGCCTCAATGTTAATAATAATATAATAATAATAATAATAATAATAATAATAATAATAATAATAATAATAATTGGAAGAGAAGAAGAGAACCCTTGGGTCATTTAGCCCAACCCCCTTCTGCCTTTGTGCCATGGGGGCCGGATAAATGGCTTTGATGGGCTGCATGTGGCCCCCGGGCCTTAGTTTGGGGACCCCTTCTCTACTGTATATAGGTCTGAACTAATAATCTGAACAAACCCACAGTCTAAACAAGTAACAAACACTTGCCATCTTTGACAAAATACTGCAGCTGTGAATTAAATTATCACCTTATCATAGTCCTTGTGACTAGTTACATTTATTTATTTACCGTATCAGGAGCAAATTGAGGGTACAGTTAATAAAAACACAAAGTTTAAAAAGTTGACATACTAGATTTCCTTTAACTACTTGGAGTGCCTCTGGTGTCACTGTGAGAAAGTAGGGACTCTGGCTCACCAGCATTAAACGAACAATGCATGAGCTTAGGTGTCCTCTAAAGATCCAGGCAGTGGTGCAAGGAGGATGCCACAAGTTGGATTCTTACTACAAAGGCTATTTATTTTGGGCCAAGCAATGGCGACAAAATGCATGCAGTAGTGCATGAAAAGGTTTTTTGATGTCGCAACTTGAAATAAGGTTGCAAGGTTGCAACAACCAGGAAGACAAACAGGTGATATCGAACAAAGGCAAAATTATAGTTTTTCATGTCTCTGACCCTGACTGTCATATGCTTTTCTGTTTCAAGCAGCTGTGAAATCAGGGAGGGCTGGAGCCCCTGGTTGTGTAGTGGGTTAAAGCCTTGTGACTTGAAGGTTGGGTTGCTGACCGAAAGGCTGCCAGGTTCGAATCCAACCCGGGGAGAGCGCGGATAAGCTCCCTCTATCAGCGCCAGCTCTATGCGGGGACATGAGAGAAGCCTCCCATAAGGATGGTAAAAACATCAAAAACATCCGGCCGTCCCCTGGGCAACGTCCTTGCAAAACGGCTAATTCTCTCATACCAGAAGCAACTTGCAGTTTCTCAAGTCACTCCTGACACGAAAAGAAGAAGAAGGGAGGGCTAGCCAGCCAGTTGCATTAGGGTGGATTTATCTTTTACACAGAGAGTAATCACCTCTCTTTGGCAGCTTTTTCTCCAAACATCAGCATTTTTACAAACATAGGCCTCTGCAAATTAGGACATATGGGACTTACAGTCATTGAAAGCATCCCTGAAAATTCCCTTTTAAAACTACGTCTCCCTCACCTCCATTGTGCACATGGCAGGGCTCCGACTGCATTGTAGTGAGTGGTCTGTGGTTTGCTTTTCTCCACACTCGTATGTCACGGGCTCCACTTTGTGGCCCCAATTCTTAAAATTGGCTCTGCATTTCATGGTGCCAAAGCGCAGTCTGTTCAGCGCCTTCCAAGTTGCCCAGTCTTCTGTGTGCCCAGGAGGGAGTTTCTCATCTGGTATCAGCCATGGATTGAGGTTCCAGATTTTAGCCTGCCACTTTTGGATTCTCGCTTGCTGAGGTGTTCCTGCAAGTATCTCTGTAGATCTTAGAAAGCTGTTTCTTGATTTAAGGCGTTGGCATGCTGGCTGATATCCAAACAGAGGATGGGCCAGAGATATCACTGTCTTGGTCTTTCCATTATTGGCTACTACTTACTGGCAGATGTCAGATGGTGTAATACCAGCTAAACAGTATAATTTCTCCAGTGGTGTAGGGTGTAGACATCCTGTGATAATGTGGCATGTTTCATTAAGGGCCACATCCACTGTTTTAACATAGTGAGATGTATTCCACACTGGGCATGCGTATTCAGCAGCAGAGTAGCAAAGTGCAAGGGCAGATGTCTCCACTGTGTCTAGTGAACTCCAGGTTGTGCCAGTCAGCTTTCATATGGTATTATTTCTAGCACCCACATTTTGCTTAATATTAAAGCAGTGCTTCTTATAAGTCAGAGTGACTCCCAGGTATTTTGATGTGTTGCAATGCTCCAGTGGATTTCTTCTCGGGTAATCCTTGGAGCTTGAGATGCTTGCCTATGAAAATCTGTGTTTTAGATGGATTAGGAATCTGCTGGCCTTCCCTGTAATAGGCAGTAAGAGCATCTAAAGCTTCAGAAAGCTTCTGTTCAACTCTTTCAAAGCTCCCTGATTGAGCAGTGATGGCATGATCATCAGCTTAGATGAAACTGGTTATTTGTGTAAATGTTAAACTTTGATGGAACAAGCATGCTCCCCTGAGCCAGACCATTATTCTGTTTTTGCCATCTGCTTCTCTGACCCTGGAACTCAAAAAAAAAAAGAAGCTGTTTTGTAGCAGATTTCCTATGAAGCTGGTGAGATGTTAGTCCTTTCTTATATTATATTTTTTCTCAGGAGAAGGCAGTGATTTATGCTGCTGACAGGTGAATAATTGTTAAAATGTCATTAACATACTAAGGAAACAAGCTAGATTAATTTGGCTTAGTTGTTTAATCACATGCATATATTGAATTCTGGATTTTATTGGTAAGTATTTCTGATAAAATGTCAAGATTTGTTGCATTTGACATTCATTTGAGAGTTGTTTTCCATGTTGATGCAAAGCATTTAAGTAATATTCCATTCGGAGAAGTGGAACAGCTATAGTAATCCTCTTATGTGTGCATTTTAAAAAACATTATTGTATCTGCAGTGCTCTAGCATTATAGCATTGAAGAATGAAATTGCCTTCTTCTATTTTTTGCTCTGAATTAATAATTAGAGAAAGTAGAACCTTAGTTGTGAAAAAAAACCAAGTTTGCAACTTGAGAATTTGAAGACATGGAAATACATTAACAGGTGGTTGATGGAAATATATGTCCGAATGCTCGATCATCATCTCCCAAAGCAGTTACTATACTCCCAACTCAAGAACGGAAAATGGAATGTTGGTGGACAGGAAAAGAGATTTAAAGATGGGCTTATAGCTAACCTTAAAATCTGTGGCATAGACACTGAGAACTGGAACGTCCTGGCCCTTGTGTGCTCTAGCTGGAGGTCAGCTGTGACCAGGAGTGCTGTGGAATTTGAAGAGGCATGAATGGAGGGCGAAAGGGAGAAATGTGCCAAGAGGAAGGTGCGTCAAGCCAACCCTGAGCAGGACTTCCTTCTACCTGGAAAATGATGTCCTAACTGTGGAAGAACATGCAGGTTAAGAATAGGACTCTACAGCCACCTACACATTCACCACCATTCACTACACTTGGAAGGCCATCATACTCGGACAATGAGGGATTGTCTAAGTAAGTAAAAAAAAGTACATTTTAATTTATTTTTACATAAAATTATGACACCAGCATTTTTTTACATTTTTTTATAGGTGCCCCCTGTGGCACAATGGGTTAAACCCTTGTGCTGGCACGACTGCTGACCGACAGGTTGGCGGTTCGAATCCAAGGAGAGCGAGTGAGCTCCCTCTGTCAGCTCCAGCTCTTCATCCAGGGACATGAGAGAAGCCTCCCACAAGGATGGTAAAACATCAAACATCCCGGTGTCCCTGGGCAATTTCTCAAGTCGCTCCTGACGCACAAAAAATAATAATTCATGTATGCATATTTAATATATGTGACAGAAATATGAAGAAGAAAGGTGACAAAAATAGTCACTTTTGATTTCTTTATCTTTTTCTCATTTTTGTTTTAAGAAAGTACCTTGTTCCTGATTAAAGCACATTTTGTCAATTACACCAGCTCTTATTTCCTACTGAACATTATTTCTGTGTTGCACAAATGTCCAGCTAGGCAGTAGAATAATCCTGCCATAACACTTTCTTCTATAGTCCTTTTCTTTGCTTTATGTGCTCTCAGCATTAAAATGATTTTATTAGAAATGCTAGAGCCATCAGATTGCAAGCCAGAGACATACTTAAAGGGATGCAATTTTGCACAGAGAAGAGGCACTTTCAATAACTTTTATCTTTCTTTTTTCTTCTTTCATTTTTACTCGAGAGGGTTTTTTTCTTAATGATTTTGCTTTTGTCCCTTTAAAAACACAAATAGGGTTTTAAAAGAAGAAGACAGCAACCAACCTCTTTTAAAATTACTGTTATTTGATACAAATAAATTTAGTCTTGTGTATAATAAAAAGAAAATCTCATAACAGCTTGCTTGATTGCCATCATTCCCAGGGATTAAAGTGTGTAATTGCTATAATGAAGACCATCAACCGTCTAACATCCCCACCCCTGAATTGGCACTTGAGTATTTTGTAACCTGATCCAACAGCACCTTCTGAACATTCGGATATTTCCTTGTAGTTCGCCGAGGACTTGAATCTTTTTATAATGAATTATTGGTGTTTAGATCAGATATTATTAGGAGCCCTGGTGGCGAAGTGTGTTAAAGCACTGAGCTGCTGAACTTGCAGACTGAAAGGTCCCAGGTCCAAATCCCGGGAGCGGAGTGAGCAGTTCGAAAACATGCCAATGTGAGTAGATCAATAGGTACTGCTCCGGTGGGAAGGTATGGACAACGTCGGCTCTTCGGCTTAGAAATGGAGATGAGCACCAACCCCCAGAGTCAGACATGACTGGACTTAACGTCAGGGGAAAACCTTTACCCTTACCTAGATCAGATATTAGGAAACTCCTTGAGATACAAGCAAGCAATTCAGAAAGAACTGGCCTAAAATAATCCTGCCTCCACACTGTCGTGCTTGATTTCACTGTAAGCCAAACACTATATACTCTTGAAATAGATACTCAATTGCAATTAAAATTAAGACATGGCTGTGTATGCTGATTTAGCACTTTCATAGTTGGCATTCAGCAGGTTAGACAGCCAACGCTGGCAGCTACAGCAGGACAAGATCGAAAGTTAAACTTCCCATAGCTTGGTAAAATTCACTTAAATGGTTTAAAATGGAAATGGATTTATCAACCAATATCTGATCTCTTTGAGATCTCAGTTAATGAATGGATCACACAAAGGATTGAAAAACAATGACAATGTTTTGAAGCAGGGCTCTTTGACTGCATGGGAACTTCTCCATGAACATTTTTTGTGAGAACTGGACACAGCCTGGTATGTGTGAGTCCCCTTCCCATGGTTCTGCTCATATTTCTAAATCAGAGTTTTTTTTTGTGGGGGGATTGGGTTGTTAATCAATTTTGTTAATTTTCCACTAATGAGACTAAACTGCACAGATTTCTTAATTAACACTGAAATTAATCCTTTAACAAATTAATTGATTAGGTCATTAGAATTTGTTGACAATCTCTGTGATAAATTCATAAAACAGCAGGGCCCCAGGAGAAGGAAGATTAGGAAAGGAGAAAATATAGCTCACTTGCACTGTGTCTGGCTGCTTTGTTGTTTTAATTTGCCTCCTGTCTTGCATGATGTCAGGGGTTGAATGTCAGATTACAACTCTGGAGACCACTGAGTGATTTTGAGCAAATAACACTCTCAGCCCCAGAAAACCCATATGGTCAACCTAAAATTTACATGATGTCAGATAACAGAAAAGAGAGAAGGGCCATGTATAACAGCAAAAAGTCATATTTAATCCATGTTTTTATTAGAATGTTTTTGAATTAGAATGTAAACATACATACGTTTTCCAACAATACATAACAAAACAAGTTACCATGAAGATATCTTCATCATCTATAAACAATTAAAGCTGGGAGACACCTGCTCGGACTTCTGGCTTTTGACCTGTTTGATCTTGTAAGGTTCCATTCTATCTCCTATGCTTATTCACATCTACATGAAAACACTGAGCGAGGTCATCCGGAGTTTTGGAGTTGGGTGCCACCTCTATGCAGATGACAACTCTACTACTCCTTTCCACCTAACTCCAAGGAAACCCCTCATGTCCTGGACCAGTGCCTGGCCGCTGTGCTGGATTGGATGAGGGCTAACAAGCTGAAATCCAGACAAGACAGAGGTACTCCTAGTCAGTCGCATGACCAATCGGGATATTAGGTGGCAACCTGCGCTTGATGTGGTTACACTCCCCCTGAAGTCTCAGGTCCGCAGTTTGGGTGTCCTCCTGGACTCGGTGCTGACACTTGAAGCCCAGGTGTCAGCAGTGGCCAGGAGGACCTTTGCACAATTAAAGCTTTTGTGCCAACTGAGACCATACCTTGAGAATTCTGACTTGGCCACGGTGGTCCATGCCTTAGATACCTCCAGATTGGACTACTGCAATACACTCTATGTGGGGCTGCCCTTGAAGATGGTCCAGAAACTCCAACTAGTACAACGGTCGGCAGCCAGGTTGTCAATGGGAGCAAATTATAGAGAGCAGACAACCCTCCTATTTAAACAGCTCCACTGGCTGCCAATAAGTTTCTGGTCCCAATTCAAGATTCTAGTTATTACCTATAAAGCCGTAAATGGTTCAGGTCCGGCTTATCTTTGTGACCACATTTCCAACTACAAGCCTACGCGATCCTTGAGATCTGCTGGGGAGGCCCTCCTCTCGCTCCATCTCTAATACGGTTGATGGGGACAAGGGAGAGGGCCTTCTTGGTGGTTGTCCCACGGCTCTGAACCCTCCCCCCCCCCCCGAGACAATCAGACTAGCCCCCACCATGACCACATTCCAGAAAGAATGGAAAACCTGGTTATTCCAGTGTGCATTTGATGAATAGGCATGAATTTGACATAAATTGACGGTGTCCCTATCTCCACTTATACCCAGCTACTGCACTTTTTTGGCCCATTCTCAGAGTTACAAGATACTGCAGATATATAAATGTTATTGCCTTGCACCAATTTTTGAATATGCCCACTGCCCCTGGCTATTGATATCGGTTCAGAATATGTTCCGAATATGTTTTTATTATATTTTACATGCTTTATGATTTTATATGCTTACATGTTTTCAGTGTATCTATGTTATTGTATTTTATTGTGTATTACTGGGCTTGGTCCCCATGTGAGCTGCCCCGAGTCCCTTCAGAGAGATGGGGTGGGATACAAAAATAAAGTTATTATTTTCCTCCATCCATATTCTGCAATAACTTTTCCCAAGCAGCATATAAAGCCTATCTAAAACTTGTGGGAAAAGTGGTCTCTCTTGCTATATTGACAGTTGACACTCAAGCTCAGAGATGTTGACAGATCACCCATTTCCTTGAAGAAAATGTGATTTATGTATTTATTTTATTTATATTCTACTTTCCTCCCAAATGGGAATCAAAGCAGCTTACAACATGTATTAAACCAGAACATCTAAATCAGGGGTGTCAAATTCTGAAATATTTAAAACAGGGGTGTCAAACACTGAGGGCCACATCAGATTTATGGTTGCCTTCAAAGGGCCATTTGTAATTGTAAGACTGTATGAGTATAAATGTATGTTGCCCTTTACATCACTGTCCGGCTCTGAGGCTCGTCTGGTATCGCCTTTCTCCGCATTCTCCTCACATAAAGTGATTTGGAGGGCTGGATTCAGTCCATGGACCTTGCATTCGACATACATGATCTATATGAAGAAAGGGCTTGGATCTGAAGAGGAGCCAAGGCTTTTATTACCTTTCCAGACTTCTGCAGAACAGGGTACACCTGAAAGAATATAAAACTCAGAAGTACTTACTGCTCATATCTTTATAGAATTTGGTGCCTTTAATTCTGCGTCAAGATCTCAATTTATTATTCTCTTTTATATAGCGGTTACTTTTTCTCATCCTTTCCTTTTCCAAGCATTGTAGAGTATTTTTGGTCAGAGAAGCAACTTACAAAAACTCAAAAGCAGGAATTCTTAACTTATGGCCCTTCAACAGCTAGACTGATTTTGGTGTGTGTGTGAAACAGACACACAAATAAGTGTTTTCTTTTCCTTCTTCTGTTACTTTGAAAATTGTGTCAAAGTGGTTTTAAAAAGAAGGAAAAGAACCAAAGGTGCAAAGGAGATACATTTCCAAACACAGAGAAGGAAACTGCAGCTCTTAAGAAAGTAGTCTAAATCCAATCATTTGTCCCAATTAGATTACATGCCCTCCAACTATCCTTACTTAGCAGAGACAGTCCCAATAAATCTTCTATCATCCCACTTTTTGCTTTGAAATATGTTTCTCCTCTTCCAATCCCCATTTATTCTCAGTTTACCTTAGTTGCTGTTAACTACAAATTGCAAAAATAAATCTTTTGCTTCAAGCCAGCAAAAAAGGAGGGCAGAATCATGTCCTTCCCAGTAGGTTAAGGCAAAAGCAAACTGCCGCATCCTCTTCTAGCTTATGTGTGGTGTCTCGTTAATAGGTTTGCCATCTTGACCACCTTTTGATATTGTATTGCCACACATGACCCAGTTTGCATGGGTGAAACGTTGAAGTGTATTGGATCGTAGGGTGAGTCTAAGCTGCCCCTTCAATCTGTAGTTATTTTGCTCTGCAGTGTACTAGACGAATTGTTCAGAGCTAAGTGATTGGTAAATGGGGAACTAAAGGGTTACTGTTCACATTTCCTGTGTAATTCCTTCTGATCTTGCTGAGCTGTAATTATTTTCTTGAGGTTAAACATTCCCAGGCTCCTATAACCTTAGAGTCTGTTTGCACTAGCCAAGTTTGTCCCAGGTGATCATGTAGGCGAACCTCCTGCTTTCAAAAAAGAAAAGAAAATATATTTCCTGTGTCAGATAACTTGAATGTGCTGTCCTTTGCTCTACAGTCCCAAAAGAAACCCCTTTAAAAATAATAACATGGTAAGGAAGGTAGTCTTTTCAAGTCAGATTTAGGAATTAAAAAAATACTTGACAGATCAGCAGTATGGCTTTAGAATTTGCTCAGTCCTAGATGAACAGCTTTCGTTTTCATATTAAAGATGATCTTGTGCTAAGGCCTTTAGAGAAGTTATGGTTCGAAAGGCACATTTTACTGCCTCATTTTACCTATATAATTAGCAACCACTCAAGACTGGATGTAGGTAAACTGCAGATGATATTGAAAAGTGCTGTCTGATGCAAAATTTGTCCTCCTTAGTCTATCTTATGTGATTAAGGAAATGCCCAATGGGATAGCTTTAGAACATTCATCTCACCAAGATAGAGACCAGACATTGGGTTGTGAATTAAGTTGAATGGTTATTCCACTTAATTTTCTTGTATATCCACATTCAAAAGTTTGGTTATTCATGAGTTTATAGCTGTCAGTTAATTAACTTGATCTCCATTCCCCTTCCTCCTCTCCATCTTCTGTCCTTCCAAAAAAACCAGTCAGATTTTAAACCCCTTTCCATCCCATCAACCTTGCAGAGGAGGTAGAGAATTATGCAACCCCCGCACATTCTGGGAATGGGCCTGCTGGGCACATTGGGGGACAGCAGTGGTGGCAGTAGTTTGTAGACCAATGGAAGGAGAAGCACTCATTCACACTCTTCCCCTGTCTGTTGTAACTGGTAAGCCACAACCCAGGACTGGGGAATGTCAATTTTTTGACTCACTCATGACTATATATGATAATATATCCTTATGGCAGGTAACAACTAAATATTCTGCCCAAATCTGTAGTCTTAAAGGCAAGAGGTGAGACAAACAGGCAGTTCCAGCATTCTTGAGCAGAGAAGGCTAAAGACCTTATAGAACTACAACTCCCAAAGAACTTATAAAATTACAACATTAAGCCATGGCCGGTTTTTTTTTTCTTCGTGTCAGGAGCGACTTGCATTAAGTCGCTCCTGGTGTGAGAGAACTGGCCGTCTGTAAGGACGTTGCCCAGGGGACACCCAGATGTTTTGATGTTTTTACCATCCTTGTGGGAGGCTTCTCTCATGTCCCCGCATGCAGCTGGAGCTGATAGAGGGAGCTCATTCGCACTCTCCCCAGGTTGGATTCGAACCTGGCAGCCTTCAAGTCAGCTACCCAACCTTCAAGTCACAAGGCTTTAACCCACTATGCCATGGGGGCTCCCAGCCATGGCAGTTAAAGTGATGTCAAAATGCATTATCTTACAGTGTAGATGCACCCCTTGGGGCTTGAGATTATTTTAAGCTACCAACTCTAGTGTTCAGATTATACTTAGCAATGTACTTTCTCTGATGTAAAATATAAAGCTTGGATATAATTTATTAAAATTAATTTGTTAACCTTAATTTGTTTTATAAAGTGATGATGTAAAAGTTTTCATTACATGACTGACATTTATAGGTTGAGTAGTAATTGCAGTTCTATTTTATTTTAATTCATTACTTTGGAATCATTTGATGGACTTTGGTTTACTTATAACCATATTAATTGATTTTAACATGTTCAGATTAATGTATTATTAATGATTAACAAATTAAGTTCTGAATTAACTTCTAATAGCAATGAATTAACTTTAATTCTAGCATGTCCAAGCTCTGAAAATTCACAATTAGGCTTAGATATCTGCCAGGACTCTGTTCAATGGTTTCAACTTTCCACTCCTTTCATTTTCTGGTCAGTTAGCAAAGAATTGCATACATTTAACAAGCTGTTCTGTCTGGAAGCCATTCTGAGATACAGGAAAGCTGAAATTATGACTAGTATTAAAAGTGCATAAACAGGGTCATTTTCTCATGTGGGATCTCCTGTTTAACTTACTCAATAACAATTTTCTCTATAGTCCACATTCTCCTCTGGTGGTCTCAATAATGAGATCTCTACTCTTTAAAGTATGGCAAGAGTAATCTCGTATTTCTTTCACCTTCAGATTTTGAAAGTGTCTTCTTTTAAAAAGGAGGACTTAACTACCTCTGCTTCTATTGTAGTTTCTTGGTGAGAAAAATAGAATACTTTAGGAAAAATGAACCATACCCACACAATGTGGAACATTTTGTATTAAAATTAATGGCTTCTTTATGCAGCTAACATCCCTGAGTGTGTATTCATCTATATATTTTTTTTATTTGAGGTTGGAGCGTAGCTCTAAAAAGAAATTGATAAAATATGTATATATTTGAACATAAAAGTGAAGCATTCTAATTTTTTTTCTCCAGGAAGAGGTTGTTCCAGATATGAAACCTTTGGAAAAAATACTGTTACTGGGCATGGGGTGAGTACAATCCTGCTTCTTGACAAATTACATTAGTGATATGATTGATGATGATACTGACCAGAATTGTTGCTTATCTATCAAGGTGGCACTCTTTTGTTTTGCAAAGTGACATATTTGTTTATTTTGAACACAAGTCTCAGTGGTGAGTGACCTGCTTGATACTCACACAGAAAAGTAAATGGACCCTTCGGGTGTTCTTGCTAAATGTTTCAAACCCTGAAAGAGAATTCCCAAGCATTTGATTAAGGTGCCAACCTTAATCCTCTTGCTACCATTGGTTGTTTTCCTAAGGTTTGTGTTTTCCTTGGAAATGGGGGTGATGCTGGAGGAAGTGGATGACACTTTGGGGTATACACTTTAAAATGGTATTTGACTTTCTCAGTTAATCTTCAAGAAGCCCAGAAAGGGTGTTTTCCTTTTCAAAGTTAGATATCTCTTCATCTTATTCTCAGTCCAACTCTAACCCTTTCAGTTCTATAGATATGTATTCCCAAGTAACCATCTGTAGATTGGCATTATTTTATTCCTCTTTCACTTAACCAGCTACTTACAAGTGTGGTAAATGGATTGATCAAGGCTACAACACCAAAAAAGTTAAGGGTGATCAAAAACAGCCTTTCAAAATCTGTATTGGTATTCCAAGGATGCAGCAGGACATAGCATCTTCTACACTTCTTTGGTGATCTCCAAAGGCATGTAAAGGAGTGACTTAAAAACTATCATTTGCATCCTGTCCCCACTACAATACATTCTAGCATACTTTCCTCATGCCATTGTGGTTGAAATCAATGGTTCACATGGCGTGTCCCAAAAATGTATACAAGGAAACACTTCTGCACAGGAGCAGCATGTATCAAGACCTGTCCCCTTCCTAGAAGCTCTGAAAATGGAGAAACAAAAGACAATTGGTCCTCTATTCATAGACTCAACCATCCACGGCTTGAAAACTTCCTTCCTCTGCCCCCCGCCATCCAAAATGCAAGCCTCAATGATGCCATTTTATTACAACATTATATATAATAAAACTTGAACATCAATGGATTTTGGTATCTGTGGGGTGGGGTGGTCTTGGAACCAAACTCCAACAGATACTGTACCAAGTGCCTACTGTAACTATAGCAAGTTTCCTGCTCCCTACTGTTTTTGTATATAGGTAGACTGAGAGGTGGGGATAACAAATGCCTGTTTGGTTCTCACAGGAAAGCTTATGATCTAATTTTTTCTTGTCTGCTAGAATGCCATGCCTAGATGAATGCAGCCTAGCTACTGACTATACTAAATGTAAACTACCTTCTTACATTCTTACATTCTGTGACAATCCATTTGGAGTAATGGTCATGTTTAACTAATATTCTTTTATTGACAGAAGGATTGGTTGCGAAAAGCATTTTACAGTGCAGTCCTAAAATATCTTGTATAGGAGGATTGATGAAGGAAAGTTCAGGAAATATAATTTTTTTCCAGCTAGAATGATGGAGGATATATGTGACTGTGAGGCTTAAATAAGAAAGAATTGATGTGAGTCTTTGCAATGTCTTTGGATTGTCAGTGAAATGATGCTACTTAACATTAAATACTTGACTTTTGTTGTCGAAGAGCAGGAAGATCAAAGGCATGGCACGTAGATCCTCTGCATGTTTTTTCAGTGTGACAATTTTTGGCATTAATTCCTTTTCTGTAATATGTACTGCTCTTCTTCGTGGAATCTATATTTGCCAGCTTTATGCAGCAATGATTTGTCAAACCTGGTGCGGTATATGTCCATGCAGTCAATTAATTCTGAAAATTCATATTATGCAATATTTTAGATCAATGGTTATGGTGAGGAAGTCAAACCTGCCACTGTAATGGCCTATATCGATTCCGTCACCTCTAATAGTGTATTGAATTCATTAACATCCATGCATGCAAAATAAATGGTTATGCTGTCATGAAGTTCACTGGGTAGGCAGAACATTTCTTAGTCTGCTTAACTAGATTGTGAGAATAATGTGGGAAATGAGTGTCAGGTGCCCTCAGATTATTGGAAAATGTACAGAATGTACATGAAATTCAGCATGGTTATAGTGGTTTGGATGTTAAATGAGAGTGTGTCTACACTTCAGAATTAGTACAGTTTTTCCATGGCTGAGCATAGATTAGAACCTTAGTTTTTCAGAGTCATAGGGTGTGCCTATACTGTAGTATTAATGCAGTTTAACACCACTTTAACTGCCATGCTTGCCTCAGTGCTATGGAATCATGAAGCTGAAGTTTGGTGAAGCACTAGTGCTCTCTGTCAGAGAACGCTAAAGGCCTTATCAAACAACAACTTTCCTGATTTCGTAGCAATAAGCTGTGACAATTAAAGTGACAGACTACATTAGAACAACAATATAGGCTCACCCTAAAACTCTGGGAAACAAGAATTTGAATCCCTGCTAAGCCTTCAAAAATTAGATTATTTGGAGTCATATTCTCTTAGGGTGGGAGGAAAGCTATGACAACCCCCTCAGAATAAATCTTGCCCCCCAAAAGTCCCATGAGTTGTCATAACATACAAATAATGTGCAGTGTGCTAAGAATATTGGTAGATGGCATATTTATAGATAAATAATGGCAAAAAATTCTCCCCCCATACATTATAGGTTAACTTTGGGGTGGACAAACATGATAGAATCATATTTTCCCATTAACCAGTTCTAAATCGGTTAAAAAATGTCTGTTTCCAACCCCTCCCAAAAAAACCCAAAAACAATTGTTCTAATCACAACAAAAACAACAACAACAACAACATTAGTAAAGAACTGGTGGGATCACAAACCTGCAAAGGTATTGGAGAATGAGCACGCAAAGATACTGTGGGACTTCCAAATCCAGACTGACAAAGTTCTGGAACACAACACACCAGACATCACAGTTGTGGAAAGGAAAAAGGTTTGGATCATTGATGTTGCCATCCCAGGTGACAGTCGCATTGACGAAAAACAACAGGAAAAACTCAGCTGCTATCAGGACCTCAAGATTGAACTTAAAAAACTCTGGCAGAAACCAGTACAGGTGGTCCCGGTGGTGATCGGCACATTGGGTGCCGTTCCAAAAGATCTCAGCCAGCATTTGGAAACAATAGACATTGACACAATCACAATCTGCCAATTGCAAAAGGCCACCCTACTGGGATCTGCACGCATCATCCAAAAATACATCACACAGTCCTAGACACTTGGGAAGTGTTCGACTTGTGATTTTGCGATACGAAATCCAGCATGTCTATCTTGTTTACTGTGTCATAATAAAATAAATAATAATAATAATAATAATAATAATAATAATAATAATAATAATAATAATAATAATAATTGTGCAGTTTTCTGGCATTGTATATTTCTGCCGCTTCTGTGACTGTTCATTTGTATTTTGATTCCGTAGCCCACTTGTCGATGGATGTCCAGAATCAGCAGCATCCACTGCGGTCCTTTTTATCCTGGGCGATGACCGAGCCAGTATAGACTTCGTTTTGGTTTGATTCTCCATAATGCTAATGGGTTAGGTTCTCTTAGTTCTACTCCTCAGCTGAGACCTGTCTGGCTTGGTTGGACCTGCTGGTAGTTACACTACCGCCAGCACAGCTCTCAGTCATCATTGGAACAGTTAAGCCCCTTCCCCCACCACAACAAGGTGGCACCTACGGGGTGCCGTGCCAAAAGATCTCTGCCGGCATTTGGAAACAATAAGCATTGACAAAATTGCGATCTGCCAACTGCAAAAGGCCACCCTACTGGGATCTGCACGCATCATCCGAAAATACATCACACAGTCCTAGACACTTGGGAAGTGTTCGACTTGTGATTTTGTGATACAAAATCCAGCATATCTATTCTGTTTGCTGTGTCATACAATAATAATAATAGACTACAAACAGCGGCACAACTATGTGGCCCAAATGATTCATTGGAACTTATGCCTCAAGTACCACCTGCCAGCAGCAAAGAACTGGTGGGATCACAAACCTGCAAAAGTATTGGAAAATGAGCACGCAAAGATACTGTGGGACTTCCGAATCCAGACTGACAAAGTTCTGGAACACAATACACCAGACATCACAGTTGTGGAAAAGAACAAGGTTTGGATCATTGATGTTGCCATCCCAGGTGACAGTCGCATTGACGAAAAAAACAGGAAAAACTCAGCCGCTATCAGGACCTCAAGATTGAACTGCAAAAACTCTGGCAGAAACCAGTGCAGGTGGTCCCGGTGGTGATGGGCACACTGGGTGCCGTGCCGAAAGATCTCAGCCGGCATTTGGAAACAATAGACATTGACAAAATCACGATCTGCCAACTGCAAAAAGCCACCCTGCTGGGATCTGCACGCATCATCCAAAAATACATCACACAGTCCTAGACACTTGGGAAGTGTTCGACTTGTGATTTTGTGAAACGAAACCCAGCATATCTATCTTGTTTGCTGTGTCATACAACGTCGTTGTGTCAATAATAATAATAATAATAATAATAATAATAATAATAATAATAGTAACCTGCCCTGTCTCCCCGAGGGAACTCATAATGTAAAAGAATAATGTAAGATTCTGTTTTCTGGTCTCCACATGAATCATTTTCATTTCATTTGGTGGTTTCTTTTAGCATCAAAGAAGAACCATATAGCAACAGCACCTCCTGTGTCTGGAAGTCCACCCATTCTCAGTAAAAAGTATATGGTTTACATGCTAGTCCCCTACCTCAATTTTTACATTGTTGCATCTTACCAGTTGAGGAATCAATTGTCATTCCAGTACAGGGAAAGGTAACTGAGGAGGAGGTAGATCCAATTTTGTACCTGATGCTATTGAAAGTGGTATTTGGTCACTTCTGGGTTTAATTTTTGCAAGTTTTCAATTCTTTTTTTTGTTTGATACAGTATGACTCTCGTACCTGTGGGACCAGTATCCGTGGTTTCGTTTATCCATATCCTACAAAAGATGTTTCCTCTAGATATTTTCTTGGCCCTCCCAATCAATAATATGATATTTGGTCCCAAAAGTCCTTACAATCAGTGGGCTTTGCTATTATTTGTGGTTTCGCATATCCATGGGAAATCTGAGAATGAATACTCTATGGATATGGGCTTGTATGTTATTTTTATATTCTTTGTTGGGGGCCAAAAAGTGTGCTTTGTAGCTTTGGAACTATTTTGATGGAATCATCTGAATTTTTTAAATTGAGGTAATGGAGGATTCAATGCAATCTCCAAGGCCCTAAGACCTGCGTGCCATGCAGTGGCCACATATTCATCACCTAGTTTTAGGCATTTTTTTCTGCCAGCGACCTTCATTTTGTGCTGACAGAGCTGTTTACTCTCCTGGCTGACAGAACCTGAAATAGAAACAGTAGCCACAACATGTATTTTGTTTTTTGGTTCTGCATGAGGATCCCTGAGAATCTAGGCCCTAAGGAAATTGAAACTTGAATATAGTCTAGTCTTGGAGCAACATATACCAGCAACTTCGGAAATATCTACCATGCCACATACCTGTTCTGTAAAAGGATAGAGTGAAAAATCCAAAATCCATGGCTCACCACCTGGATAGGTATTTTATCAACACTGTGTCTTTATTTGGATGGGAAATTTGGAATCATTTCAGCTTGGTCAGTTCCTGGATAAAACAATCCTTTCTTTTTCATTGCTTGCATGTTGTTCATGGCCTTTTTATGGGATTTTAAAAGAACATTTCATTGATGTCAATGCTGGCCTTTGGAGACAGAAGTTCAACTGCAATTAACATTCTGAATGTATTTCATAGCATCAACTCTCATTGAGTGGGAACCCCTGCTGCCTTTCTACTATTAACATAAATGCCGGTGCAAATAGCGTTTAGGTATGTTGATAGGAAGCAGTTGGTGGCATTTCACTGTGGGACACAACACTTTCATATTGCATGCATCTGTTCAAATAATGTATCCATGCTCAGCGACATGAGCGTAAGGATAGAAACATCTGCCCCTGAGACCATTTGCCATAAAGCAGATGCTTAGATCTTTATTTATGCAGATGGTTTGCATGAAGAGCTTGGTAAGATGATAAAAGCAGGGAAGTTTGACAAAGACTTCCTGTGTGTGGAGCAAACCAAAAATAAAGAAAAGGTGTTAAGACATCTGTATTTTACACAGACACATAATTCAAGGAAGAAGGGAAATCAATATAGATCTGGTTATTCCTTTCATGAAGAAGATACACTATGATTGACATGACATGGAGAACTACAAACAAAAGACTATTAAAGTTTTGGGCAAAACACATTATTTGCATAATTCATGTAGATGAACATACCAGCTGTGGGCAATATATACAGGTGGTCATGGGGATCCGCAGGATATATTTTCCCAGACTTCGCGTTGTTACATGACATAACAGATAATAGCAAACCACATTGAAATTAATGACTTCTGGCCCAAGAGTGCTATAAGTCACCCTGGAGGGGACATACTGGTATTTTGGATGTGGCTAAATGAAACAGCAGTAACTGGTTCTGCAGATATGGGGATCATACTGTATTTATTTTACTTATTTAATATCCATTCTGCCTTGCTAAGGATGCATTTAACTGAACTGGCTGTATTTAATTCCCACTGAAATCAATGGGGCTTACATTCAGCTAATTTACTTTGGATCCAACTCATAGTTCCTGATCAACTTCCTTAGTCGGCTGCATTGTTTGCTTATTGGACCACCCCTTGCATGCAGGGCTCAACTGTGGGTGTGGATCCAGAAATATTTCTGCAATTCAGTGAATATGAAGAAGACACCTGATATAAAGTTTTGCCAGTTGCCAGGGCAAACCGGCAACTGGCAAAGCTTCCCCAGTTCAACTGCCAAAGGCAACTGGATGGGAAGCTGAATTTTAGTTCAACACCAGAGACGGATGAAGCTGCGACATTTCATCTATTTTGCAGTATGGATGGGCAGTCATATCTCCTGCCCATGTGTCTTTAAGTTACAAGACTATCCTAAACTTGATTCCAGGTGTGGGAAAGGCACATCTCTATGTGTGAAAGAGAATAATATATATGTGTTTGTTTCCAAAAGGTACCAAATGTTTAAAAAATTGAAAAATGTATCATAGGTTCCAGCACATTGTTGGCTAGGAGTAGAATAGTATGGACAGGTCAAAGCTATCAAAATGTATCATATCACTTCAGTACAGGGCTTGGAAAATTGCATTTTATACCTAAAGAATGCATATCCTGAGCACTTTTTTATTCCTATAAACTTTGTTCAGGTGGATTGGGTACCCTTTGGAAACAAGCTCCACATATATATTAATGTGATTTACAATGGTCAGTGATATGTGTGAGTAAACTATGGGAAATATTGCCAAGTTTCAGCAGCTGAGGTGGAAATTTATCTGAAGGACGATGGAGTTCATTTGTGAGACAATGTGTTATAAATGTGTGCTATCCATACATCACAAGTGAATTGCCTCAATTACACTGCAGATCTAAACTGCTGCAAAGCAATGGAAATGGCTTTTTTCCCTTATGCAACAATAAATGCCTGCTGAAACAAATATGCATTTGCAGCTTAATGGAAAACATGCAGGGTTTCATTGTGAAGATTTGTTATGATTAGAAAAGTGGCAGAGAAGCAAGCAAAAGCCGAAATAAACAGATTTATAGTAAACCTCAACTAGAACACAGGTTTCTCAGATCTAAGAGCATGTCTATAGTATAAAATTAATGCAGTTTAATGCCACTTTTACAGTAAGAAACTTCTTGATGTTTCTGTAATTTCAGTTAATTGGTCTGCATCTCTGGAGCAGCAGAAAACAAGGGTGTTCCATCTTCTCCATAGGATCCGTACATAAAGAAATAAATACAATAAACAATTTTATTCACCAATCTAAAAAAAGTCTAAATCTCTCCTAAATGTTTTCTCCTCAAGTTTTCACACTCTTCTCCTTGCTCTCTCTTCATTCTGCTGGATTTCTCTGCTATCCAGATTTAGATTTCCTGGGGACAGCATTTTTGCTTTTATCATATATCATTGGTACTTTATAAATAACCACAGAGCTATTTAGTAATTGCAGGATGAATAAATTTCAATAGTATTCACTCATCAGTTCAATAATTTAATTACTCAGTTGTTTGGAATTGGTAGAATAGTTTAACCAAATATATTTTAGTGTCAAGTTTGGCTATATGATCTCTGGTTTCAGGGTGATTCCATAAAATATTCAGTGCTCCTCTCTCCATTTCAAAGGCTTTAGAAAACAAGTATTTCCTTTATCTTTTATATTTATTATTCAACTACTGCAATATATCAAAAGGACAAAATCAAAGTATAAATCATATCTCTGTTGAATAATGAGTGTTGTGGCCTCAGTTATGGGCTGTTAAAGTAGAGAGAGAGAAAAAAAGATCACTATCATTCCGATCTTCTTGTGTTTCTTTCTTCTTTGGGAAAGTCAAGCCAAGCAAGTACTTAGTTTAATTTTTCTTTTGATTTCTTTTAATTTACTGCTTTTTCTGGCAGACTGCTGCTATATATTGATTGCCAACACAGCAGATTTATTTTTTTCATTTTCCCATGAAAAGTTTATATTTTATGGAAACTGTTCTATTGGCTTGAGGTTTGATTTATATTTTCAAAAACTAATTTGGCTTTACATAACCATAAAGCTTATGTAAAATCAGTGCTGCTGGGTTAATACTGCAGTACTAACCACCTCATCCTTCTTTCTTTTATTCCGCAGTCGTTAAATTAAAATAGTATGGGTTTCTGTACAATTCAGTAATAAAGACAATGTTTAGGTCTCGTTTTCCTGCATCTTTGGAAAACAAATAAAAGGTGCTCTTTCATGTATAATTCCTTTGGCATTTTTCCTCTTATTAACAAAAAGGATTTTCTGCATATAGTTATATAAGTTATGGATAAAGCATATAGTTATGGATAAAGATTCCTAGGAGCCCCAAAAATGGCCCTGGAAGGCTGCATATGATCTGCTGGCCTATCCCTGATAGAGGCGGAACCCTAACTCTGTCCTTGATTTTCCTGCAGAACCCTAACTCTGTCCCTAAGCACCGTGAATCCACAAAATTCTTTCTTCTTTCATCTACTCCTATTGTTGAAGTGTTTTGTATAATGTGTTATCAAAGATTTTCATGGCTGGAATCATTGGGTTGCTGTGAGTTTTCTGGGCTGTATGGCAAAGCTTCTGGAACATGGCCATACAGCCCGGAAAACTCACAGTAACCCACTGTTTGTATAATGTAGGTTTGGAAATAAAGAGATTCAAAGTTCATTTTTAAAGCAGAGGTACATTGAATTTCAATAAGATGTTCATACTCTGGAATGGACATTTTTAAAAGTGTTAAAGATTTTTTTGCAAAACATCTGTGATGCTTTTGTGGAACCCTAGGGTTCCACAGGGGGCCCCTTGTGGCGCAGCAGGTTAAACCGCTGAGCTGTTGAACTTGCTGACCGAAAGGTTGGTGGTTCAGATTCGAGGAGTGGGGTGAGCTCCAGCTGTTAGGCCCAGCTTCTGCCAACCTAGCAATTCGAAAACATGCAGATGTGAGTCGTTCAATAGGTACCACTCCAGCAAGAAAGTAACAGCTCTCCATGTAGTCATGCCGGCCACATTACCTTGGAGGTGTCTTTGGACAACGCCAGCTCTTCGGCTTAGAAATGGAGATGAGCACCAACCCCCAGAGTCAGACACGACTAGAATTAATATCGAGGAAGCCTTTACCTTTACTAGGATTCCATGGAACACAGTTTGGGAACCACTAAAGTAGAACACTGAGTATTGAGTTAGTTGATACCAACAATTCAACAAACAATAAAAATAAACACATAATAGTAATAATAATAATAATAATCCCCCTGATTGGGGGGGGGCACCTTGTTGTGGTGGAGGGTTTAACTGCTCCAAGGATGCTGAGAGCTGTGCTGGTGGTAGTGTAACTACCAGCAGGTCCAACCAAGCCAGAGAGGACTCAGCTGAGGAGTGAAACTAAGAGCATCTAACCCATTAGCACTATGGAGAAACAAACCATGCCAGAAAACCACACAATTATGAAAAAGGCTCTGGCATAAACCAGTACAGGTGGTCCCAGTGGTAATCAGCACACTGAGTGCTGTGCCAAAAGATCTCAGCCAGCATTTGAAAACAATAAACATTGACAAAATCATGATCTGTCAACTGCAAAAGGCCACCTTACTTGGATGTGCACGCATCATTCAAAAATACATCACACAATCCTAAATGTTTGTCTTGTGATTTTGTGATACGAAATCCAGCACATACATCTCGTTTGCTGTGTCATACTGTGTTTTTGTGTCAGTATAATAATATTAATAATAATAAAAACTTTATTTATAACCCTCCCTCTCTCCCTGAAGGAACTCATTACACAACTAAAAATAATTGGAAGCAGTGAGTTGAACAGATTATGAATTCTTACAAATGGTCTATTATCCATTCTGATTTATTATCTATTCTGATTTAGGATCTAGTTCTATATTTTACATTACATCATATCTGCTGGACCAGACCAAAATCCTATTGCAGCAGTATTCAGGCAGATAGCACTTTGGTACATCTACTCCAGTTTTGTTCAGTTTTGACTAACGGCAGCTTAGGAGATTAGCATCTAGATTCAACATGAGAGGTCAGAGTTATATCTTATTGTGTTTGTAAACTGACCTGATTCTTTTGATAATGCACCATATTATGGTATCAGCTGCATGGGATGAGCATATCAGCTCTCCTTCTACTGTTCCCAGAGTGTGAAAAGTGCCTGTTCAGAACATACACATTCTTGTTCAGAAACACACATTCCAGGCTTTTGAAGAAAATGGAATGTGATCACTTGAGAAGAAGAAGAAAGATTGTCTTTTCTCATTTTAATACAGTTTTTACATCCGATTGACTCTGTTTTCCCTTCCCTACAACAAAAATTAGCCTTAAAACATTGATTAGAAAAAAACAGCTCAAACCAAGAAAAGAGACATTCACAGATATGTAGGGAACCCCATATTTTGGTGCCTTTGCAAGAGTCAATAAGGCAACCGCACTTTGAAATATCATGTGGTCAAACATCCCATCTGGAGGAGCTTACATACAAGAAATGACTGAAGCTTTTTAGTCCATATTGGTGAAAAATAGAGGGAAGGATCCTATAAGTTTATAGAATACTGTTGTGTGTGAAGAAAGTAGATAGACATTTATGCTAGAACTAAGAGCCCATTGAGCCAAATTGGGCAGGAAGAAATTTAGCCCACAACGCTCCCAAAACTGGAATAGTAATTATGTTCTATCATTTTACTGTCTCTCTAGTTTTTCTAGTGGGTTTAATCATGGCGGTTTATGTAATTTTCTTCAACTTGGTATCCCACATGCTTTTGATATTGGCTCCCATGGTCCTTTACTATAGGCCATGTTAATTGTGGTTGATGTGTTCAAACCATAAGGAGAAAGCCAGGTTGGAGAAATAGTTACCTCAAAAACTATGCATGTACATGTATGGGTACGTACAGTATTGTGTGTGTGTGTGTGTGTATGCATGTGCATATGTACAGTATGTACTATGTATATATAGCACAGTAAGCCAATTAAGTCTCTCCCTAGATGTTTCCACCTGATTCTGAACTGGCTTTCTTTATGTTATCTTTTTAAAGCATAATTCTTTTGGGTTATGAATAGACTTTACTAGGACAGAGAAACAAAGAAGAGATTCAGTGCCAGGTTTCTTGGGACCATCAGGTTACAATGTAGGATTCTCTTCTCCATAGTTATATTATGCCCCTTTTGTGGGTGAAGGAAGGTGACCATTGTTGATATGTGAAACACATGAGGCCCTGATATCTGACTGTTCGGAAATTATTAATATGTACAAATTCCCTAATAGGATTACGCTCGTTTTTGTATGATATCTTAGAAAACAATCAGAATGTATGACTCAAAAGATCTAAAATTTCTTTTCATTCATTTATATTGGAAGAGGTAATTACAAGTGAAATGCAAATTTCTAGGATTGAGATATATTAATTTCTGGCTCACATATTATTTTCATGATTAAAGCAAAGACAGCTTTTGGGGAGCAAAAGCTGTCTTTTGGTACTGTCTGTCAGTACCAAAAATTGGGTCATACAATGACCTGCTATAATGTGCTCTTCAAATAAATCCTTGCCCCCACCCCTCTTCATATCTCTCCTCATTAAGAACTTTAGCCATTTTGACTACCACACTTGGATGTTGCTTAGCCACAGGTGTCCCAATTTTAACTTGTCAAAGGTTGGAGGATAAGTGTCAGTGGAACAGTGAGTTTGCTGTGCCTTTTAACCCATACTTTAAAAGAAGTAGTCAATGTGTTATACCAATGTAGAGCTGAGCCCCCTCTGATAGCTCTTTTCGGGTTCACACTAGAATTTACAATGGATTAACTGTCCCAATAATATACTGTAGAAACCATCAGACTAGCTGTTCCAACTGTGGGGAGAGAGAGTACAAGCACAAGCAAGCATACTCTTCCCTACCTTCATTGTGTCTAGCAGATTTTTACTAAAATTGATGTTACCACAATGCAAAATTCTGGGGTTTTACCATGCAAATATAATTGTGTTATGGCAGCCAAGGCCTTTCTCCCACATCCTAAAAAGTATCCTGTGAAACAAGAGAGATTTTCCTTCCATACTCACCCACCTTCGCCAAATAATTCTGCGCCCAAGAGTCGAGCCTCAGGTGGCAATTTGTGGCAGATCTAGGGAATGAGTCCCTAAAATTGTCTTTCCCTGAAATAATTGTCAGGCTATGAAGCCACTTGAAGAGGTTTCTCTCGGTCCCAGCCATAGACAGTGTGAGAGCAATATAAGGCAGCCATTAAAGAACATCTAAAATTTAGCTTTAGATTGTGAAGAAAGCCCACTGCTGCATTTGTTGCATTTCCTCAGACTGAATGACTTGGCAGAACATTGCTAAAAGAAAGCCGTAATTCTCCATTATCGATAGAAGCAACAAATCACAGTGGTGAAGGATAAGTGGCTCATATTTACTTGGGCTGGTACTGGTGACCTAAAGTCAAGAGCTGTACCAGCTACTTCATAGCAAGTTAGTTCCTTCCCAATCTCAATTATTTTTGATTGAAGTAAATTGGACCTGCTATAATGTGCTCTTCAGATAAATCCCTACCCCGCCCCTTCATATCAAATCAGGCAACAGTTGAATCCTGAATCCTGTCCAACCACTTCATGCTATCTGCCAAAACATTTTTGTCCTAAGTGCAAATCAGACATGTCTGCCAGTAAATTTGCCTTCATGCCCCTAAGTCATCTGGTCACCTGCAATATGTTCTGCCAAGCTAATCAATGTTGGCGAGAGGGAGAGAGACGACTTTCAAATATTGACAGACTCCAGAAGGCTTTCACCGCTGGGCATACTAAAGAAGATGAATGACTTACCTGCAAAACTTTCAGACAAAGTCTTGATTTCTTTGCCACTTTATAGACATGCTGGCAGGGAGATTCTGGGATCCATAATCCAGAAGAATAGCATTTCCAAGTTCCATATAAACTTGGATATAAGACTGCAGGTGGGAGAGAGGAAAAAATGTCAGGGTAGCTTTAGGAGAGAAGTTTTGATTTATTATGCCGCTTTTCTGAAAATATGTTGAGTCCAAATTGTGCAACATAAATATACTTTCCCACTTGCATTATATTTTCCTAGGCCAACAGCTTAGAGCTGATGAATGTCTGAGACAACACTGGATGGAAACAGGACTGATTTCCAAAATGTTAGTTGTGCAATGACAGTCAAAGGCAAGATTGCTTCAGACATTGTAGTTGGGACACATGAGGTCATATAAGGAGGAGCTTCAATAGCCCAATGGGACGTAGTTCTTGTACACATTTCTTTATGAACACCTGATTCCAGTACCATAGCAAACACTTTTGAAGTCTTCCTCTTGGTATCAGGAGCAATTTACCATGTGAGATGAGTTGGAGCACCACTACTGACTATCGAAATCACTCCTGGAGTTTGTATTTGATTGGGTGTTCCCTGTGAATTTGTGGAGACAGTGGGACATTTGACCAACAGAGCTAGCTTCTCTCTACTGGAGAGTCTTAAGGTGGGTGGGTGCAGTTGACAGTGTGAGGGATAATGCCAGTTCTGCATGGTAGACATCCCTTCAGCTGCCTGGAAACCAATCGAAACAATGATTCATGGGGGTGATACATACCTTATGGTCCTCTCTGTCACAGGCATGGGTTATATAGCAACCTTATGTTAATTACAAGCTGAGCAGAGTTTTTGAAAAAACAGTGGAGAATGGTTGATCTGTATAATATTAGGAGTGTGATTCACCCAGTAAAATAAAAATACTATGTATAAATCTAGTAATTTTAACCAAAAAATTGGGTTGAACTACAGGTCAGTCATGGAAAGAAGTGACAAGTGGAGTGCCGCAGGGCTCCGTCCTGGGCCCGGTTCTGTTCAACATCTTTATTAACGACTTAGACGAAGGGTTAGAAGGCACGATCATCAAGTTTGCAGACGACACAAAACTGGGAGGGATAGCTAACACTCCAGAAGACAGGAGCAGAATTCAAAACGATCTTGACAGACTAGAGAGATGGGCCGAAACTAACAAAATGAAGTTCAACAGGGACAAATGCAAGATACTTCACTTCGGCAGAAAAAATGGAAATCAAAGATACAGCATGGGGGACGCTTGCCTTGACAGCAGTGTGTGCGAAAAAGACCTTGGAGTCCTAGTGGACAACAAGTTAAACATGAGCCAACAATGTGATGCGGCTGCTAAAAAAGCCAATGGGATTCTGGCCTGCATCAATAGGGGAATAGCGTCTAGATCCAGGGAAGTCCTGCTCCCCCTCTATTCTGCCTTGGTCAGACCACACCTGGAATACTGTGTCCAATTTTGGGCACCACAGTTGAAGGGAGATGTTGACAAGCTGGAAAGTGTCCAGAGGAGGGCGACTAAAATGATTAAGGGTCTGGAGAACAAGCCCTATGAGGAGCGGCTTAAAGAGCTGGGCATGTTTAGCCTGCAGAAGAGAAGGCTGAGAGGAGACATGATAGCCATGTACAAATATGTGAAGGGAAGTCATAGGGAAGAGGGAGCAAGCTTGTTTTCTGCTGCCCTGCAGACTAGGACACGGAACAATGGCTTCAAACTACAGGAAAGGAGATTCCACCTGAACATCAGGAAGAACTTCCTCACTGTGAGGGCTGTTCGGCAGTGGAACTCTCTCCCCGGGGCCGTGGTGGAGGCTCCTTCCTTGGAGGCTTTTAAGCAGAGGCTGGATGGCCATCTGTCGGGGGTGCTTTGAATACGATTTCCTGCTTCTTAGCAGGGGGTTGGACTAGATGGCCCATGTGGTCTCTTCCAACTCTACTATTCTATTCTATTCTATTCTAACTGCTGTATGTTAATTCTTATTAAAAATGGAACAATTCCCTTCTTTGAGTAGAGTAGAGAAAGGCAAGAGCTTACGACCTCATCAAACGTGCCTCCAGAATCACCACAAATAGTGGCGATTCTGACAGTGCCTATCTGGGGGTGTGGGGAACATGTCGCTCCATGCCCCTCATGGCCTGACTCACCCTAGTCCCCATCCCACAGGGGGAAGCATAAGCTACCCGGTTTCCTCCCATCGATCCAAAGCAACATGGGAAGTCTCCCATTGTGATGACTCATGGGCCATGTAGTCCCGTTCCAAGTACTATTGTGGCAGACGAAGAGGAAAACTTTGGTTTCCCACCGTTTCAGCCAGAATTGGAGCCCTTGCACCTGCAGGATGTTTGCCCTCCAGAAGTCAGCCAAACAAGCCTTGGGCAGAAATCTCTCCCGTTCTCTCGCCGGGATAATTATAATCGAGATAGAGGCGCTAGGGAGGCGAATCGCCGAAGCGCCAGGATCGCTGCCAGACAATTAACTGATTAAGCCTGTTTCCCTTGGGAAATATTAAGGAGTCATGCATCTGGACATAGTATGGGTTTCACTTCTTGTTCCCCAGGGAAAGTGTTCCTTGGCGGGAAAACAAGATCCTATATAGGTGTTTACCCGCAAGGAGATTCTTGTGGAGTCAATTCGTCAGCTTCAGGAGTGAGATCGTGTGTAGACTACGCTACTCCAGTTCCTTGTTTCCAGGACCTTGTTCTCGTTCCAGCCCTGCCTTGTTCCCCGGACCTCGCCACGGATTTCGCCACGGACCCTGTTCTTGTTCCTTGCTTTTTGTTGCCTTGAATCAAGCCTTGTTTGCCAAGAATCTAGTTTGCTCTCCAGCCTTGTTATCAAGCTCCATTGGACTAAAGGACCCTGTCATTTCCCCACACTTTGCTCGGCAAAGTGTGTGTTTCGGTTATTGGATTATAACTTTGGACTCTAATATCTCATATTGGACATTGATTTCCTGGACTATATTTGACCTTTCCTGAAAGGTCTACTTCTGAACTATATCCTTCACTTGTTTTTATTGACTTTATATATTCCCTTAATAAAGATATTAGATAGATTCTGGTCTCTATGCATGGTTATTGGTGCTCTGCAGCCTGGGTCCTGACACCCATGTTGCCACTGTACCTGCATGCACTGGTTCGCCTTTTCTTTTATGACAGAGCCCCGCAGAAGTTGCAGTGCATTGTGGGATGGAAGCCGGTAGGCTCTGTTGTAAAAGGATAGGTGAACTGGTGCATGCCACCAAATTTGCCCCCGTCTGATGAGGTCATTAGTCCATCCCAGAAGAACCTAAAAGAAATGCCAACCCCTTCTCCTCTCTCTCCCATGGTACACCTTCTGGACTTTTCAAATGTCTGGGTGGAGAAACGGCGATGGCGACCAGAGGCAGTTGGTATTGGCGCTATCCCGCTCTGAAGAATGACCCTCAAGTTATCCATGGATCATATATCAAAATCCATAATTTTGCCCCCAAAATCTGCCCTCAATTTAAATATGTGACATATAAATGCAGTAGATTCACTCCTCTCTGTGTGCACCCCAGGATACAATCAGTGCTTCCTTAACCTTTCACCCTCTTTACTGCTGAAGAACAGAGTACCTGAACTGAAGAACCACCTGTTTCCCCACGTGCTTGGCCATCATCTGCTATGGCATAAATCCAATTGCTAATCCCATCTGGATTAAACTCACTGAACATTTACAATGACTTCACTGGTTAGGAGATTCTAAGATAATATCATCTTTTTTTCTTTAAAAACTCTCCACGTTTATAAGCTCTGCATTATGATAACTGGAGATGACTGATCACGGCCATAGTATTTAAGAGTGTTTACCAGAAAGTCAAATTTAGCTTACATGGAAGGATGATCTGGAGTTTGGTAACAGCAGTTTAGTCATGGAAATAATTGCTGACAAGGATGTGAATCTCCTGTCCTTTGATGTTTTTCCAGAAATTTTTGCGAAGACATTTGCCAGGGGTAGTACAGTAGAGTCTCACTTATCCAACACTCGCTTATCCAATGTTCTGGATTATCCAATGCATAGTCAAAGTTTTCAATATATCGTGATATTTTGGTGCTAAATTCGTAAATACAGTAATTACTACATAGCATTACTGCGTATTGAACTACTTTTTCTGTCAAATTTGTTGTATAACATGATGTTTTGGTGCTTAATTTGTAAAATCATAAACTAATTTGATGTTTAATAGGCTTTTCCTTAATGCATCCTTATTATCCAACATATTCGCTTATCCAACATTCTGCCAGCCCGTTTATGTTGGATAAGTGAGACTCTACTGTATTTCTGATTGGTAAATGAGACGTCTCTGGTTATTTGGTTCTGTAAGATATAACTCCTGCCTTTTTTCATTCTCATTCATTTAAAACATTTGTTTTACCTCTCTTCCAGCACTTTGGTTTCTTGAAGTTGTTGACTGGGAGTTGAAGATCACCTGAATGAGTATGAGAACAATAGGTCTATAGTGTGAAGTGGAGTGTAATATGGAGTGTATCCACACTTAGTCATTATTGCCTTTTGATACCACATTAAGTGCCATGATTTCACTGTATGGAATCCTGGAATTTGTAGTTTGCTGAGTAACTTAGCATTATTGGTCAGAAAGTTGTAATACTGTAGTTCAGGAGAATGGCAAAGCTCAGGATTCTGTAGGCGACATCATAATTACTTTTGCTGGTCAGGCTGTTAGTTCAGGACTCAGGTCATCTGGCTCCAAATCCCCATTTGGCTATGACATTCTCTAAATGACACTGGAGCAATCATTTTCTCTCAGAATAACCTATCTCATGAGGTAGCTGTGAAGATAAAAATGAGACACTCTTTGGAGAAAATATAAGCAATATTGATAATTTATATCCATCGTGAATTGTAGCCTTTAAGAAGTTTTGTTATGTTTGGTAGCGAATAAATCCATAAGAAGTTGGAATTGCCATTTATTCAATAAGTAGAATTTGTTTTTCCTCTTTCTTGTGACCTAACAAGGGAATGATTGCTTTGAATTGGAAAGCTGATGCTGGAATTTTCATGCCTGTTAAATCTACAAAGCAAAATAATTTCTAACGTTAATCACAAAAACACATTGGGTGTCATTTCGCTTTCTGTTTCTGTGTGTGTCATGCCAACACACACGCCTGATATAATGAAGGTTTAAGTAGCTTGCCATTCCCCTTTCAAGGTGTCTGCCATTCAGAATATCAAGGTCTGATTTAATACAGTGATACCAGTTTTTCACAGCTTTGCCTTTTTCCTCTTCTTTATCTTCAACAGGCCAAATAAAAACCTTAAAATCTTCATAAAACCTTTCAAAGCATCTAAACATTGACTCCAAAAAGGATGGCTAAGATCATTCGGAATGAAAATTATGAGTTGTTTGAGTTTATTTTTATCTTCTGAGCTTATAAGAAGAGCAAGGTTTAACTCCTAATAAAAACCATCTTTAAGATGATCCACAATATCTTGCTAATAGATCATCTGGCCAGTTACTGGAGTATTTGATTATTTGATATGTGAAATGCTCAAAACTTGTACTTTGTATAACATGTTGATACCAAATTCTTGTTTCCTGGTGGCTGTGTTTTGACTATAATCTAGTTGCATAGCCTGGGAATTTTACTTGGGAACTTTATTTTTGAACTATATTTCAAAACATGGCCTCAGGGATTGGGGGATTGTCGCAAAAAGGACATTTTCCAAGTGCTATCCTTCTGGCACTCATGATCTGAGTTTACTGTTAGAAGGAATAGTTGCATAGTAAAACAAAGGTCTCTGTTCCTCCAGCCCATCAGAATAGGTGTCTCATCCTTTTTTGTTTTTCATCTTCTGTTGCACTCCTTGCAACCCATATTTTCTTTCTTATAGCTTCTCAGATCCTGCTTGGCTAATAAATTGCCCATATTAAACAGCCTTGTGTAAGTTTCAATCTGTATTCTCAGAACAGTATTTTGGTTTCATATACAGCCTGCACAGGATGACTCTCATTTGTAATATAATAAATAGCTTCAAAGATGTAAGTGGCAGGCACAAAATTTGAAATAAGACTTGCAAGATCCAGGAGAAGGAAATCAATAAATCCAATCAGCTAAGAACTAGCAGCTGTCTGTCACAGCAGTTTACAAACAGTGATGAATAACTCAAAGGCAGAGAAAACAAGTAAGAATGTGAATCCCAAAAGAGATAGCCAGATGATATTCAGCTGCTATCTAGATAAGGATAAAAAAAGACATACACCAAGCAGCCATTAAATGACTAGCTTAGAGACTTGCTTTGAGCATTCCAAAGCAGCACAAACCTTTCTCCAGTCCTTTGCCCTGTGAGCACCATTCAGAAAAGTGAGTCAACAAGATATAAATCCATTTAGAAGCTCAATGTCCTTATAGGCTCATGAATGTAATATAACAATTCATATAAGTTAAGTCTCAATGCAGTTAGACATTCACTTAACTATTCCTATGGCCTGAATTACTGTTGCCAGAAAACATAAAATGTGTCGCTTTGGCTAAATGTTTATATGCATTTAGAAAAGTTATTTTTTTAACTATAGCTCCCAGAAATTGGTGCTCAGCAGTAGCTGGGGATTCTGTGTTTTGTATTCTAAAGTATAACTTTTCTCAACTCTGTCTTTCCAGTATGATTTGATAATTATTAATCATTTTGGTCAGTTTTATTTAAATTACGTGGACAGCCCTGTAACCCAATTGTTCAATTGTTCTATCTACCAACCGATGGAATTAATATAGAGTGCGTCTATATTGTAGAATTAATGCAGTTTGACATTACTTCAACTGCCATGCCTCATGTGATGGAAGCCTGGGAGTTGTACTATTTATGACCTCACCCCACTTACCTAAATCAGTATCCTAGAATGCTTCCATCCTGTCTTCTGGACGGAGCCTCAAGCTGGCTATCACACAACGTTGTGTGACTTTCAGTGGAGGCTCCGCCCTCCCACAATGTAGGAGGCTTCCTGCATTGTGCTGGCTTCAATGGAGCCAGCACAAATCCTCTACACAAAGGTGACACTTTCCACATGTGATATGGGTAGTATCGCTGAGAAAGAGCTACATGCGGGGTGACAGATTTGCCCTGCTGCTCCTCTCTTTTCTCACCAAATGCTTTGCCTAGCTTTTGTGATGAGGCCTTTACTCTTCTCTGCCCACCAAACTACAACTCGCAGGATCCCATGGCATTGAGCCATGGTAGTTAAAGTGATGTCTAGCTCCATTAAGTCTACAATGTAGGCGCACCCTCAGTGTGACTGACCTAATAATGAATTTTCATGGCTCTGCAGAAATCTGAATCCAGATCTCCTAAGTTCCAGCCCAAAATATATCCAAGTTTTCATCTGTGAAATACCGTGTGTGTGTGTGTGTGTGTGTGTGACACAGTTGCTTGGTCCTGAAATACTGTTAAATATATTATATTGCAGAATTTTGTGGAGATGCTAGAATGAACAATCAACTACTTATTATAATGCTGTGGTACAAGTCTATATTAGAGTTTACTTCTGATTCAGCAAGTAACTGGCTTGAAACTGTATTAGCACTGGTGCTGTTAAGATAACAAAAGACAATCTCAGTAATATATTTTCAATGTAGCCGGCTTATCTGCCCTGATTGTCCTGGCTTTTCTGCTAAGTGTAACCGTGGAAGATAATTACTATCGTGTGTTACCTGAGATTACAGGGTTGCTTTCTTGCTAATGACACTAGAAGAGCCAAGCCGTTGTTAATATTTAATCAAACTCCTCACTTAACAATTGGATAAATGAGGTGTGTAATTGCACAATTACAAAAGACATTCCAGATAAGAACTCTCATGTTATTAACACTGAAGGCTATTGCTATACTAAAGTTTTTTTTGTGTGTGTCAAGCTTATCATTTAAAGAAAATTCACATGGGGCGCATCTGCATTGTAGAATGAATACAGTTTAACACCACTTTAACTGCTATGGAGTTGTAATTTGTGGAGGCACCAAGCCTCTTTGGCAGAGAAGGCCAAAGACAACATAAAACTGCAACTCCTGGAATTCCAGAACATTGAACCACAGCAGTCAAAGGGGTGTCAAACTGCATTTATTCTACAGTATGGAATGGTCAGGATTTCTCATAACAATCCAGGGACAGTTTAATACAACTTTAACCAACATGGCTCCATTCTGTGGAAACTTAGGCTTATTGTTTGAGCAGCACTGAAAATTCTTATCAGGAGAGCTTTAGTGCTACAATTGAGGGAATATTTAATTTTGTAGTTGCATAATGTCTCAAAGCTGAATTAGTAACTTTCCTCAATCTATTTTTTCAGGTTGATTTAAACACAAGTATATTTTCAGATTTAAAATTCCAGGTTTGATGTGGAATCAATGGGTTTACATACATAGCCTAGTTAATAAAATTTAGTATTTTAGACATGTCAGTTGTATGGGTGGCAGGGGAAGTGGGGGGGCACAGACCTATTAAACTATTGTTCAGTCCCAACCAGACCACAACCATTTAATCAATGAGATTTACTTATGTGTTGGTACACTATTCAGAAATTGTTTCAGGCCTCATCTACACTTCCAGTTTGAACTGCATTATACGGTTTGTGTAAACACATATAATGCAGATTGAACTGAATTGAACTAGATTACATGAGTCTACACTGCCATATAATCCAGTTCAATTTGCACTTTAATGGGGCCTCAGTGCGTCTGCTTTAACTGGGATTAGCAACTGTTAGGCCTGGTACATGATATAACCACGCATGTTATTTTTTCTTAGCCTATTTCATTAGTAATTGTATACATCCCTGATATATTTTTGGTGGCATTTCTTCATCTCATTTTAAATTTTGTAAATAAATAATTGTCCAAAAACATAGAGAATTCCCATTTCTTAAGAAACTCAACTTTTGGGAAAAATTGTTGGACCAGATATTTTGTAGATTTGGAATGTTGTGCTCTTTAGTAATTAGGTAATATTCCAGTATGTAGCCAGGAATGTGCTTCTCTTTAATATTCATGCTTTATATATCAATGCATCTATCAGTAGTAGTGTATCTACATATTGCCCCAGTTTTTATGCTTCAGATGTTCAGATTAATACAAGATTTTGCTTCCCTGCCTGTCAACACCTTTCTTTTAAAAACTGTAAACAACAGCAGCAGCAACATATACAGCATAAAACATGTGGTCACTTCCAACAGGTAGTATCAGAAAAGGAAATCTATACAGGAGGTGTAGATGTTTGCCAAGATTGTACATCACAGTCTATGTTGCTTGAATTTGCAAATAATTCCTGGCTGCTCACTGGAGGGAAGGATATTAGAGGCAAAGCTGAAGTATTTTGGCCACATCATGAGGAGACAGGAAAGCTTGGAAAATATCACGATGCTGGGGAAAATGGAAGGGAAAAAGAAGAGAGGCCGACCAAGGGCAAGATGGATAGACGGTATCCTTGAAGTGACTGGGTTGACCTTGAAGGAACTGGGGGCATGTTCCCTCACATTAAAACATAGCTGATTACACTATATGCAGATCTGAGAAACATTTGGACTACAACTTCAATAATTCCCAGCCAGCATAGCTATTCTAACAAATGCAGTCCAATAGAGTAACTTTCCCCAGCTCTGACTAGATGGATAACACTCCCAACATCATGGAGGTTAGCCTCCCAGATTAAAAAGCAGAGCCAAAAATACTGTATGGTATTGCCAATAATATTGTGGCTCCCTGCCGTGTATTGGGTGCATATAATGCCCGAAATGGACCTCCGTGGGTCAGGATCTTGAACTACTTCCTAATCTGATGCTCTGTGTTTCTTCTGAATTCCAGACCGATGTTTGTCTCCCTTGGCAACATAGAGGAAGATGTGCGCCAAACATCTGTTGCACATTCAGCTGTACTTGGACTTCTCCGCTACAAGTTACTTCTTCCAGGTCCCTTTTGTCGTAAATTACATACCTCATCCCTTCTTCTGTTGAATAAGTCCTCCAAGAAGGATCGCATATGAATAAACTCCACTTCAAAGCTAATGCTTTAGCCCTGCTTATTAAAATGTAGATCGGTTAAGAGGATGTTCCTAATCGGGCAGCGTAATGAAGGAAGCTTTTATAGGCTTGATGGCATTGAAGTCTGGATTTTTGCAATGTTCCATTTTCCGGTCAACAAAAATGACAGGCAATTAAAGGTATCGGACTTAATATGCCTGAAGAGTGAGGGAAAATGAGAGATGAACCAGTGTCCTGGTCTGGTATTAAAAAGAAAAGAGGGACTTTATTTAACTGTAAACTGACAGGTGAAACAGCCCAGGAGAAAGTGCCGGGAGTGATTCAGGGACATGGTTTTTGAATTGCTGATTTTAATTTCTCTCTGTGCTAGGATGGGAGGAGAGTTATGCAACAGTCCCTTAATATCCCTCCCAGCTGCGGAGAACAACCACATCTGGCACGTAACAGTGCAATGGAATTATATTTACGGCCGCACAGTTACTAAATACTTAACTACAAATATATGTTCAACAAACCTAATTGGAGAAGAGGGGTAGATGTAATATGTCACATAGCAATACATTCGCTGGAGGGAAAAATGACAGGAGGCAGGTAACATTTTCCCTCAACTTAAAAACCCCAGGTTACCAGAACTGGAAAAAGGTTAGTTAAGTTAGCATCCTTGGCTGACTCTTAAAATGGGTAATCTCAGGGAGAGCTTGGTAAAGTTACGTTTACTTTACCCAGCCAGGATGTTTATTCCCATATCCTCTGAGGAGTTCAGGACTTGTAGTCCAGAAAAATAGGAGCCAGGGTTTGGGTGGCGGGCAAATTGTGCTGTTAAACGATGAAGAACTGTAAGTGAAAACTGTTTCACTTACAATCAATATGTCTAACTTTTATTATTTACATGAGGTGTTCCATTGCAGTTTTCCACTTCATGCACAAAATGTCTCAAAACCAAACCACTTAAAAGAGTGTCAAGCTCTTGTGCATGGTCACTTAGTGAGCTTACAATTGATTGAAGGCTGACTGAGGATTTTAGTTCATATAACTATAACCTTTATTGTTGTTGTTGCTGTTGGTGGTGGTAGTATGTGTCTTCAAGTTGTTTCCAACTTGCTTCCAAGCCCTTCAGAAATCCTACTATAGCCTAAATACCCCAAAGACACCAGATCCAATCTGATCTTGGAAGCTAAGCAGGGTGGTGAGAGATCACCAATGAACACAAGAGGCTACATTTTAGAGGAAGGAACTGGCAAAACCACCCCTGCGCACTCCTTACCCAAGAAAACCCTATGAAATTCATGTGGTTGCCATAAACCAATAGACAACCTGAAGGCGCGCACACACAAGGTGACCGTATCATGTTGTTTTGTGGCATGATTTGTTCAAAGAGAGATTGCTTTTCCTATCCTCTGTGGATGATGTCCCAATGTCACTTAACCAGTAACACTGGCTCCCCGCCTATGGAACGCCCTCCCCATTGAAGTCAGGCAGGCTCCCTCCCTCCTATCCTTCCGTAGGAAGGTAAAAACTTGATTGTGGGGCCAGGCTTTCGAATAAGAATCAGCAGCATTAATTACTATTATGTATACTGGAACTCAATTGACAGACCCAGTCTTTTAAACTTGTACACGCCTATCTATATTTTATAAATGCATTTTATGAATGTTATATGTAAGTTAATTTTTTAACTGATTTATAGTGTATTGTACTGTTTTTATATGTCTGTTTTATTGTAAGCCGCCCTGAGTCCCCTGTTGGGTGAGAAGGGCGGGATATAAATATTGTAATAAATAAAATAAATAAATAAACACTGCAGCTGATAGGGATTTGAACCCCAGTCTTTAGAATCATAGTCCAATACTCAGGCTACTACACTAGATAGTTCTTGTGGCGTCTTCCAACTTTATGATTCTGTCACATTGTTTTCACTATTTGTTAGAAAGTTGAAGCATGTACTTAGTCCCCTCCATCTCCACCCCAACACATTATTTTTCCACAAGTCAGGATGTAAACCTGAGTCTTTCCAAACCTAGGCCAATATTCTGAGTCCTGTGCTAGCCTTCTGGTATGGACAAAAGTTGTTCAACAGATCCCCAAGGATTCTTTTTTGCAGTATGGTATAGAAACTGCATTTGTAAGGAATTTTGGGAATACTCAAAGACAACTCTGACCACGTATTTGAGGAGTTCATTCTCATAGTGTCCCCTCTAAGAATTTTTTAGGTCCTCTTTCTGCTCGAGAATACTATTCTAGGTATTTTATGATGTAGTGCAACTCTATAGTAGCTTATGGTGGAAATAATTCATTTCAATAGGGTTCACTATTATCCACAATTTTCTGTTTCCATGATACATTCAGGAATGTCTCCTCCATGGATACAGAGATCACACTGTACACTCTATTATGTAAATTTCTCATATTCTTGGCACAATATGGAAAGTTTTTCTTTTAAAAAGGTATAAAATGGCTATGGACTCCCAGCACTGATCAGCATTCAATTCTGTTTGCCCCTTGCGCAAGTTGAAAAAAGCTGTAAGCCACATATGGACGGCTACATAAAATACAAAGCCGATTGAGAATGGAGAGGCTGTAACTCTGACAATGGCCTTTTTAAACTGCATATTCAGTAACAAAGCTGCTATTTCATGCTATTTCAGAGTGAGGAATTAATCGTGCCAGAGTTCATGCGGCCAGAAATCTGTCAGACTCAATCCCAGTGCAACCCAGCATTCTTTCCAATCCCTTTACTTTGTATTGTTCCGGAATTTTCCAGCAAAGCACAAGTCAACTCGCTGGATCTTAAAATGGAGCAGTTCATCTTAACTGCAGCTGACATTTGGATTCTGAAGACGTATCCTGCTTTCACGCTCTGTTATCCTCCATTTGGTTGAACGTCCCTGCTCTGTGCTGTTCCAAAATAAATTTGAAAAGTTACCGAATCAAGAGCAATAAATGTAATGAGAACATATGGAAGCGCTTAAGGTATATTGACGTGCAAAGAGAAGTGCTGAGCTGTTTTTGTGGGTTTGCATTCAGCTGTCCGTGTGATGAGTGGAGGACACAAGTTTATCAGAGTAGTGTTTTTTTCTTTCTACTAATGTGAAATGTTTCAACAATTTAGATTAAAGATGGGGGTCACCTGTGCCTAACATACCTTTCAGTGATTTCCTATGACTTCAGAAAACATGGGAGAATAGTAGGATTATCACTTCTGATTTAGGTAAAGCAGGGGTGGGCAGTATGTAGTCCTCTAGATATGATTAGACTGTATCTCCCATCAACCCGCACGACCTCTCCGCTCGTCGGGGGAGGCCCTCCTCTCGCTTCCACCAACTTCGCAGTTGCGGTTGGTGGGGACGAGGGAGAGGGCCTTCTCCGCCGTGGCCCCCCGGCTGTGGAACTCGCTCCCCAGGGAGATTAGGCAGGCCCCTACCCTACTTTCTTTCAGGAAGAGCCTGAAAACTTGGCTATTCCAGAAGGCCTTCGTTGACTGATCCTTGTGGGATCATGTTATTTACCTATTAAGCAGTAGACCCTCTGGATTGTTTTTAGGATTCATTCAGCACCTTAAGTATTACACCTGCTGTATAATTATCCCTCCCTGATAACTTGATATTGCTTTGCACCTTGGCCTGGATCTTTTGACCCAAATCGGGATTTTAATATTATTGTGTATATTGACTTTTATGACTGTTTTTAATCATGTTGAAGTTTTTACTGCTCGGTTTAATGTTTTATCTGATTTGTGCTGTCGTGTCTGGGTATGGCCCCATGTAAGCCTCCCTGAGTCCCTCCGGGGAGATGGGGAGGGATATAAGAATAACATTATTATTATTATTATTATTATTATTATTATTATTATTATTATTATTATCATCACTGACTGTGATAAGTGGGAAGAGGAGAACTACATTACAAAGTCTTTTATGTCTCAGGCAGAGACAACGTGCTAGGATGCATTTTTCATCAGAAGGGCTTTTATGGCAGCAGAGATTTCGCAGGAGAAGACCACTGAAAGCAAGAGTGGCCAAGATTCACTCTATGGGACATTGTGATCCTTGAGGCCTGCCTTTGTAGTCCTGAAGCTCAGACTTCTAAACGTTTTGTCAACATTTTGGGTTAACTCCCAAAGAGCACATAAATCCCCCAAATATATAGGACACTTCCAGCCCCATATAAAATACCTTTCAAAATCATCCAGCACTCCTCAAAAGCTCTGTTTTCACTCAAGTCTTTTTGAAATTGTGACTTTTACAACATTGATATGATATCTAATAAAGATAGAAATATTTGGGGCATGTGAGGGGTTATTAAAGCCCATAAGGAGAGATGGAGAGGGGGAATTGCCCCATCTCTTTGCTCCATGCAATTGCTCATCCCAATTAAAGAAACCTTTATTCTGCGTTTAGTTTTGGCACCACCTCGAAGTAAATACAATGCTGCCAACACATTCACATGTCTCTGCAGAGCTTACTGCAAGTAAGTGGCCCTTCATGTAATTGCGTCCAGTTATTGCTTCCAAGTTGTTTCCAAGTAAGCAGTGGGCTTCTACACAGAAGCTCCAACACACTGTTGGACAGACCTCTACTATCACTACTACCTCAGCTTTGGTCTATAGGTTTCTCTGCCAAAAAGTGCCGGTCCTTCACCAAACTACATCTCCAAGGCTTCCATATCATTGAGCCATGGCAGTTTAAGTAGTGTGCAACTAAATTAATTCTACAGGCACCAGAAGTTAGGGCTGTGGGGAAGACTAACCTAAGGTCACTTCTGGCTTGTCATGCTAGAGTTGTTTTCTTCTTGGAGGAATGCATCCAGACCCTGCTGCTTCTGAAGTGTTTGTTTCACAATTTTTCTACTGGATAAGGGATTTTTTCCTTTAAAAAAAAGAAAAGAAAAGCAGAGGAACTTGGTGGGAAATGGAATAGGTTGTGCTAGAGATATTGAAGGCTCAATAAAAGCTCTTGTTTAAAGTGATTAATTCAGTGACCTCTGGCTGTAAGGCAGACCTTCTGATTTGCAAGCAAAGGAGAGCATGAAGGGGGTAGAAGAAGAGATAATCTGCTATTCAGGAGAGGACAGCTGAATAGGAAATGCTCCGCTCTAGTTCCACGACCATCCTAGTGCCTGCTTACAGAATAAACTGGATTATGGCATGCATTTCGAGTTGAAATCTAGCCACACAAGAGAACTGCTGCTTTAGCACTGTTTCCCTTTTTCTGTAGGTACATTTTGTTGACAGAACAGAAATCAGATTTATTCCTTATTCTTATACATTCTCAATTTGTTCTTGATGGAAACAAGATACGAAACTGATGAGAGGGCCTGTACAATCGCTGTTTCAATTGCCCTATAAAAATCCCTCAACTAAAGATAATCTATCATCTATAGGTATAAGCCTTTAAGCTGCTTATTGTGTTGTGTTGTTTTTACCCTAAATACACCAACCAACTGGGAACAAATTCACAATAAAGAGACCTGTAATAAAATCACATATTAACGCTGCGGGAGTAAATCTGAAAAGGCTATAGAGCGTCCATACACTTGTTCAGTACAGCAACGCTATAAAACTTATTTAACTGTAAAGTGCCTATCTCATTTTATTCAAACTCTTCTGGTGAGTTTTTATTGCCTGCCTAGGAAATGGCTGCAAGAAGATAGTTTTGCTCTTGATAAAAATTGTGAAGGTGACTCCTTCAGATTTGCTTTAATTTTTCCATCCACTCAGCCATTCCATTCAAGAACATCTTGATGTTCTTTTGCTTTATAATCCTAATGGGAACAGCAAAAGCCAATGACTAAAAGTAATAAAATAATGGCAAACCAATAAAAAACCCCCACTTTATCAGCCATAGCTCAATGCTACGGAACCCTGGGAGTTGTAGTTTTACAAGGTCTTTAAACTTCATTGCCAAAGAGTGCTGGTGCCTCACCAAACTACAATTCCCAAGATTCTAAGCATTGAACTGTAATAGATGAAGTGGTGTCAAACTGCATAAATTCTACAGTGTAGACTCACTCTTAGAAATGGAGGTGGTAACTATGATCCAACAACAACAACAATTATTTATTGATTAGTCATTTTTGACCATATCAAGGTGGTAACTACAAAGCCTTGGTGTTACACGGCATGGCATCATCCACATATGTTGGCTGTGGATGAATGCCTTAGCAACAAGTGAGAATGGAGTGTGATGCGAACAAGACATTGTAACAGGTTCTTAGCAGCAGGAAAGACTTATGTCAAACCTCTAATATACAAGGATGTTAATGGAAACAAAACACTGTAACAGCGCTGATTGATTGGGTCAGGCACATCAGGACTTTAATAAGCGAATCCCTGACACAATCCTGTATAATGGCTACCTGGGCCCCTTCCAAGCTCTCATGTCACTCCAGGTTTGGCACCCTTTCAGTGTTATTATGGCTGGGATCCAGAGCTTCATTTTCAAAGAGGGAAATGTAGATCTTATAGGAATACAGTAATACAAGGAATCGTTCCTGCTGAGCTCAGTTGTTTAATGACAAAAGGCTGGTGTTGTATTATTTGCAACCCAATGGTTTTAAAATATATATCATTTTAGATTAGATTGGGAGAATGCAAAGTGAGGTTTAGCAATAGGATTGCCATTCAAACTATTTGGACAGGAAAGCAGTTAACACTAACAAGCTAAGAAAATGCAGTCAGACCCATTTATGTATAGACAGAGAATAGATATGTGCCCCTTCTTAATGTTGGACTAAGGCTTTAATTAGAGTTCTCAGATTTTGGGGATTTTCTAGTGACTGCTGCCTGCATGACCCCTAATCTATTTTTTTTTTGGGGGGGGGAGTTTATTGCAGCTTCTTGGATTTGTACAGGGACAGGTTTTCCGAAGACTTTATCACACAAAACTGCTATCTCAGGGCAATTGTGTGATCACCAATAGTGGCAACATACCAGCATGAGTGCACTCTGCATTCGAGCAACAGCTCCGATTAACCAGTCCATGATTGCACACTCATAAACCCATCTTTCTGTACTTCTGCTGCTCTGTAACTTCAAAATAATTGCAAAGCAGTTTTGCAGTTTGCATGTATAATTAATTTTAGAAATTAAAATAAATAATGCTTAAGGAATATCAAGGAGGAGACGGGGAGAGCAGAGGGATCTGACCCCTTATATCACTTCAGTGCCAGTATAGGCGTTCCCCAAGTTACAAACATCTGACTTACAAATAACTCATTGTTAAGAATGGGGCTGAGACAACAGGAAGTGAGAGAAATCTACACCTCGGAAGGGAAATTCACTCCTGAAAGAGTCATCATGGGGGAGAGGTGTCTCTACTGATGCTTAATTGTCAATCTGTTTTCACAACAAGCCAAGATTTTTCAAAATCAAATTCTTACAGGGACAAAAAGTGAGGCGGAATCTTCTGAACAGGGGAACAGACAGCAAAAGAAACACCACAAAAGAAACTCTTCCCTATGCTATCCGAAGCTTATGCATACACTTTAAGTTATACTTTAAAATATACCTGTTATGACTTACATACAAAGTCAACCTAAGAACAAACCTGCAGGATCTATCTTGTTTATAGCTTGAGGACTGCCTCTATGCCAACACAAAAGCAGAACAGTCCCATTACATTACAGGTCGGTGATGGAAACATTGCAGGGTTTGCGGTTATTGATGGGTTTATCACAAGGAGAAGACAGGCTGTCGACAGGATGCACACAGCATCACGAGAGAAGGGTTACCTGCTTTATGAGACAAAATTTCAAAAAATTTACTAAGCAAGGCTTGTTTTTTAGAATGAGCCTATGGTTTGAAGGCCATTGTTCCTCTTAGATTTTTTAAAAATAGAGTCACTTTTGTCATGAAAAAAAAATGATTTCAGTGATATACCACAGTACAATAACTCTAAAAAGATTAAAAGGAAGGAGGAGGAGAGAAGGAAACACATTTTTCTAGCCTCTTAGAAGTAGAAAGAAACCCGTTTGTAAGTGGGAAGAAAATGTGCTGGTTGTTGGAAATTGCCGGAAAATAGGTTTTAGGCAATGGAAATGTTATTTGAATATAAAATAATTAGGAACTGCCACAACAAATGCTGCAGTCTCCTAATTACCTCACCTGCAAATCCCCAAAGTTCCATTTGGCCCTAGACAGCAAAGTCAGTGGTAAGAGCTGATGGAAGCTGCCATCCCTCAACATCAGAAATGGGAGATGTGGGGCCTCTAGATCAGTGGTTCTCAACCTTTGGGTCCCCAGGTGTTTTGGCCTACAACCCTTGGAAATCCCAGAAAGTTTACCAGCTGTTAGGATTTCTGGGAATGGAAGACCAAAACATCTGGGGACCCACAGGTTGAGAACCACTGATCTAGAGACCCCACATCTCCCATTTCTGATGTTCAGGAATGTCGGAGAGCAAGAGAGATCTTGCTACATTGTCTTGCTCCTCAACATTCCTGAACACCAGTGAGCTCCAATCCAAAACCTTGAAGGCACATGTTGGTACCTCCATTCAATTCAATGGAAGAAGCTATTTTTCCCATGCAAGAAACAAAGAAAGAAACACTTGCAGCTTATTTTCTCCCATTAAAATGAGCCACAGTTACCTTAAATGTATATAGCAAAAGGAATAGTGTGAAAACACTGGTAAGAAATCACTGGATTGGGTGTGTGTAGCAAGATCAATTTGACTTCATAATTTATAATGATTAGGCCGTTAAACACTCTCATATTGTTTCTTTTGAGATCCAGAACTCAATGTCAATTATTTCCAAACCCAAATATTCTCCTTGATGCAACTCCCCCCCCCCCTTTTTTTTTTTTTTTTTTTGCTCCTGGGACCCAAGGAAAGCAACCTTCTCCTCTGGTCCAGAATTGAGGTAGAAAAAGTGAAGCAACTATTCCTCTCCTTTTCACATAATTACTGTGGTCTTACTGTAACTTCCTTCATGTGCTTAGATTTGTGCTTGGAAAAATAGTTAATGATGTAATGATTTTGAGGCAAGGGGAGTTTGCAATTGTTTCTCCTCAGGTAGGTAAGAGTGGAGACTATGACCTCATGTCAAAACGGAGATGAGAAGCTAATGGGAAACTGGAAAAATTAACAAACTGGCTGGAGCTCCCTTATCCTTTCGTAATTAAAAGGTTTATTAGAGGACTTTGAGGTTCAGCCTTCCCAAGGGGGCAGCCAACACAACTGGGGCCGGGCTGTGGCGCAGGCTGTTGAGCAACCAGCTGCAACAAATCACTCTGACCAAGAGGTCATGAGTTCAAGGCCAGTTCGGAGCCCCGTGTTTGTCTTGTCTTTGTTCTATGTTAAGGCATTGAATGTTTGCCTTATATGTGTAATGTGATCCGCCCTGAGTCCCCTTCGGGGTGAGAAGGGTGGAATATAAATACTGTAAATAAACTGCAAAACCAAAAATTGGAAAAGTTGCCCTTTTCTATTGCAACTCTCACATTTGCAAAAATGGCATGGTATTGGTTTGGGGTTTGGGAAGTTATAACCTTTGCATGCTCTAAAAAATAGAAGAAGAGTACAATGCAGCCCAAGAATGGCATCCAACCCCTGAGACCCCAATTTTTGGGGAAATTGCACCAATGCCTCCATACTTTTGCTCCCACCTTCATTTCAAGATCAGACTTTTTCCAATAGACGTGATCCAAAACTTGAGGTGGGCACCAGAGAAGGATGTTTTAGAACATTTTTGTGGAATGTGCAGGTTTCCAAGGGCAATACAGCTCCCTAACCCAAATAGTTACACTCCCTCCTTTCATGCTTAAAACCCTAACAAAATAAAACAAAGTACAGTTTGCAAGATCAAAGACAGTTAAAATTGGATACAGACCATATACACCAGAACTGAGAATCCTGTGAGAGTTTGGGGCACATCTACGCTGACCACCTAGGTTGGTGTGGCCTTGGATAAGTGCAAATGAGGGCTTTGCTCCTCAAATAGGAATTCAGCTCCAATTTCCCTTCAGCTCCAAAATTTCTGTCATTGCACTGATTCCATTGCTTGGGTCTATACTGATCATATATTGCAGTTCAAACTCATAATGCAGTTCAAACAGCATTTTATGGCAGTGCAGATCTCGCCTTAGCTTGCATCTTTTCTATAGATGCCGAAACTGTATTTCTAAATGCTTGGCTGAAGTGTGAAGTTACTGCAATGCTAGAAATTCGGGGACCGAATTCTTATGGATAAGGGAGATGGATTGCTCTCATTCTGTTTCCTTTACAAATGTGACAGCCTCATAGTAGAGAAAGCAAACGTTGACAGGAGATTCCTGAGCAAACAACAGGCAGCATCAGAAGAAAAATTCATAACCCTTCAGATTTAGCATATGATCCGCCATGCTAAACTTTTCTCACACTCGTATGTACTTAGGGATACAGAGATTTTTTCCAGTTGGCCAGCCAGAAATCTTTCCTCTGGAGACGATGCAAAGGTCTGTGCCAGAGCATTTTAGCAATTGAAGCAAATGGAATTCCTTTTGATCAGCCATGTTTATGAAACAGTTTCAGCACAAAGACACACCCTTAGGAATGACCTGCGCCGTTAGAGCTCCGCAGTTCCAAAACGGTGCGTTGTGCTGTTTTACATGCACTGTTATGGGCAGGTTTCGTTTGTTTCCCAACCTCCCCATGTTAATATAACAAGGAATTTGAGCTGAAATCGCTACCATCTGCGTAAAAGGGAGCAGCAAAGACGTGGTTAGTGCAAATGCTTCATTTGGACAGCAAAGTACAGGGAAGGTAATGGTAACCTTTCTGCCATTAAGAGGAAAGATTAAAGGCTATAATGTGCCCGAAATGTATTACATGGTTTATCGTTAGTTTTAATGAAGTTCCCAAAGTTACAGCGGGCAAGGGCTAGGAAGAATGAAAAGCAATACCTGTAATTTTATTTGCATTCTTGGGAGACTGCCTAGTCATGATGGTTGCCTTTAAAATACCAGCTTTTTCCATACTCTCAGCCTAGTTAATGCTTGGCAGGGACTTGCATATAACCTTTCTCTTAAATGTTCTTTTTCAGCTTGCCCTACGTTGACCTTTTTTCTTTGATCCAAATCTTGCTCATGGCTAGTAGTGGCCATTTGAAAGGGCAGCTTTGCATGCAACATTGTTTAAATTAACTGGTAGTCATCTTCAAGGTCTGAAAGAATGGATGCTACAAAAATACGTACCCCTCCAGCAATCTAACACTTCATTTGCCACCCAGGGGAGAAATAGGCCAAAGCTCAACTTGGAAATCAAAAACTACTAGCATCCACGATTTATGGCATGGAAGTTTGCAAATTTGCTCTTATAGAAATCATAGGTAAAGGTCAAGGTTTTCCCCTGACATTAAGTCAGTCGTGTCTGATTCTGGGGGTTAGTGCTCATCTCCATTTCTAAACCAAAGAGCTGGCATTGTCCAAGGTCACGTGGCCAGCATGACTGCGTGGAGCACTGTTACCTTACCACCAGAGTGGTACCTATTGATCTACTCACATTTGCATGTTTTCAAACTGCTAGGTTGGCAGAAGCTCGGGCTAACAGTGGGAGCACACCCCGCTCCCCGGATTCAAACCACCGACCTTTCGGTCAGCAAGTTCAGCAGCTCAGCAGTTTAACCCGCTGTGCCACTGGTTTCATTATAACCTGCAGCAAACCTTTAACAGGATTAAATAAGATATATACCAGCCTCTTTCTGACATATACAACAGCTAGGGTTTCTGTATCTCAGAGCTGGACCCTCTTCTGAATCTCTCATCCTAACGGGGAGGAATCTGAGGATGAAAGCTTGAAAAAAAGGCATGTAACTTTGTATTACTGGTCCCCGTGATAGTTTGAACCTTTTCATCATGGTAAAGACTGAGGAAGGACACAATTGTACTTTGTAAATAATAAAAAAGCTGTTACAGAGTGGAGGAGGCATGTTTGTTCCCTGCTGCCTTAGGGTAGGACTACATTGAATGGTTCTGAGTGACAGGAAAGTAGTTGACTGAATGTTAGATAGTCCACCTTAACGTTAGGAGCAGTTTAGCAATGGAACCAACAACCTAGAAAGCTGGAGTGGTTTCTTTCTCTAGACAGCTTCAAAAAGAAGCTGGACAGTGGAATTCTGGGGATGGTCTGGCTGGGGTTCCTATAAGGCAGTGGTTGACAACCAGATGTTTTTGGCCTTCAAGTCCCAGAAATCCTAACAGCTAGGGAACTGGCTGGGATTTCTGGGAGTTGTAGGCCAAAAACATCTGGGGACCACTACTATAAGGTCCTTTCCAACTCTATAGGTGCATCTGCACTGCAGAACTTAGCTCTATTTTAAATTAACATTTGCAATCTGTGGGGATTTGGTTCTAGGAGCTCCCAAGGATCCCCAAATCCATGAATGCTCACATCCCATTATGTATAATTGTGAAGTAAAATGGTGCCTCTTATATAAAATGACAAAATGAAGGTTGGCCTTTCGGATTAAAAAAAAAATATTATCAAGTCATGAGAGGTTGACTCCATGGATACCGAGGGCCAGGTGTATGTAGTCAATCTCTTTTCATACCTCAAGGCAACTTTTGACCATGCAGACTTCAGTACACCTAGCGAAACACAGTGATTTTCACTATGGATTTTCCCCGTGTAAGTTGTTTCAGCAAGTTCACTCAGCACACACTCAAGCAAGGTCCCTTGTGCCCCATAAATGTAATGCAACACTCAGCTTACTTTGATTATTTTTAGTATATACTTAAAGAGTATTTGTTGGAGCGGAAGAGGTCAGGGGGAAAAAAGAGCCAAAGGTGGGGAAAAGCAGACCTCTTTTCTGTAAAAGCAAAGTTAAAACAGTGACATTTTAAGCTCCTGACAAAAGACTCTGATCAAAAGCAGAATTCATATTTGAATGTTCACTTTGATTTACTTTGGTGCCTTCATTTATAGGCCAAGCCACACATGATGCAGACAAGAGATCTGTGATCTGATTTCATAGTGTGTTTATTTTCTCCAAAGCTTGGAAAGTCACCTTAAAAAAAAACCAATGTGTTATATAACTGACCACAAAGCTCCCCCTGCAGTAATGCATTACCATTGATGTTGTAAAAAAACTTGTGACGTTATTTATCATATTACTTCTTATTTCTTTTAGTTCAACACCCTCTCAGGAGACAAAGGGTGCATCTACACTGTAGAATTTATGCATTTTGATACTATTTTAGTTGCCATGACGAAATGCCATAATCATACAAGTTGTAGTTTAGCGAGGTTTTTAGCCTTCTCTGCCAAAGAGTCCTGATGCTTCACCAAAAGTTCAACTCCCAGGATTCCATAGCATTGAGCTATGGCAGTTCAAGTGGTGTCAAACTGCATTAATTCTGCAGTGTAGATATATACCCCATAAAGTATAGTGGTCTAGTACAATATAGTAATATGCAATGCTAATATTGTGCTATGCTAATAATATATTGTAAGTACATATCATATTGAAAATAAATATAATACTAATAATAATACAATATAATAAAATATTAATTATCTATATTGCATGTAATATTACTAATAATATTGCAGTATAGTACACTATAGTGATACAGGATACTAATATTGTGCTATGCTAATAATATAATATATTGTATGTACATTTAAATTGTAAGCCACTCTGAGTCCCTTTCGGAGTGAGAAGGGTGGGATATAAATGTCATATATAAATAAATAAAGGCACACTATAACAATGCTTAAACCGCTGAGCCACTGTGCTTGTTAACTGGAAGGTCGGCAGTTCGAATCCAGGGAGCGGGGTGAGCTCCTGCTGTTAGCCCCAGCTCCTGCCAACCCAGAGCCGGACACGACTAGACTTAATGTCGGGGAAAACCTTTATCTTTACCTATAACAATGCAAGTGATCCTCTGAAAACTCCAATCAGTTTTATGTAGAGGTAAAAATACTTCATCTGGGATCATATTCCAAAACTGTCTTTTTCCCACAGTGGATTTCATTTCCTGCAGCTTGGTGTTGGATGCCTTCATAGGATAATATCACATGGTTTTATTTTACACAGGAAATCAACCAGAATTGCAAGATAATACTTGATCTCTCCCACTTCACTCCCACAAAATGATAATTTGCTACATTCTGTCCTGGAGCTTGTTCTACCTCTGCTGTATCTCCGTGTTCTGCAATGTGATCTCTGGCTACACCCAGAACAGCAGATTTATTTCTGGCCCCCGATAATCCCTTTATATGAATAAAGCAATATTCCCCCTTCCCTGGCCTTCCTCTTTACAGCAATTATATTAATCCCAGTTTCCAGAGGAAAAGGTGGAGGAAGGGTTGTCATGTATGTTGAGGGTGATAGTCAAATTCTGGAACAGGAAGCGTGCCCAGTCAAATGGGATTTTATAAGACCTGGGAGATAAAAATCAAATTAAAATGAGAAGAGATTCTATCCCTTTAAAAAAAGGGACTGGATTAGTCAGTAGGGTTACAAGGACTACCCTGCATGAGATAGTTCGGAAGGTTAGATGCTGGTTTTATATGGATTAAAATATTTTTTTGTGAAGCCATGCCAACAAAAGCCAATATAAACCTGCATCCTGTGTGGTTGTTTTTGTCTCTGTGTTTTGTAAGGCTATTTCATATCAGGACAGAGATAGCTCAGGATTTCAGCTTAGCAGGGAATATGTTTGGCAGAAAATATCAGATCCTAAGAAAGTGAGCAGTATTCTTATGCTACACACCTGGGAGTTTGTCCCACAGGACTTAAAGGGTCTTCTAAGTAGAGATGTATTGAGCAAAGTGCATGTTTCTATGCTTGGATATCATGAGGGAGCCTCCAGTGGCCTAGGGGATAAAAACCTTGTGACTTGAAGGTTGGGTTGCTGACCTGAAGGCTGCCAGGTTCGAATCCCATCTGGGGAGAGTGTGGATGAGCTCCCTCTATCAGCTCCAGCTCCATGTGGGGACATGAGAGAAGCCTCCCACAAGGATGGTAAAAACATCAAAACATCTGGGTGTCCCCTGGGCAACGTCCTTACAGACCGCCAATTCTCTCACTCCAGAAGCAACTCTGGTTGCTCCTGACACGGAAAAAAAAGAGAGGGTTATGTAGAGCAGAGAGGGAAGAAGAGAGCAGATGGGGAGGCTGTCTGAAAGCAGGAAATCTGTTGAACATCAATGAATTGTACCAGGGTGGTCCACATATGTCCATCTGGATTTGCATCCTGTTGAGTCTCTTGCCAATTTTTCCCAACAGTGAAGGGAGACATCCCATTCTTGGAAACCTTGAGGAGCAGTGATACTCCTTTAAAACAAGGCAGAGCATCCCCTACACTTAAAAAAAATTCATCCATATTAGACTATCATTATTTTCATTGTTGGACAGTGGTGCTGCGTGTGGCAGTCCATTGGCATCAAAACAAATTGGCCCATGAGACACAAAGCTTCCCCATCCATTGCCTACACCTCTTTGGTAAGCTCCTTTCTTTGAGACAGAATTAATACAGTGAAGGCAAAGTTGGTGACTGCGGCTGTTGACTCTACATGTGGTCTTGCTCATGTGGACAGAATGATGCTCGAGATAGGCTTAACAGGAAATACTCATGCATCTGAAAACTTGATCCACATGACTAAAGTGATGGAGATTTGAACTTGCTGCATTTGGTTTGAAATCCAGGCACATTCTAGTTTTGGCATCACAGCATGACCCCCAGAAGTGGCGGAGGGGGCTGATAGGGCTTTAGCCAAAAGATTTTGGGCATTGAAAATGATTGAGCAAAGCAAGTTGATTTTACTGGAAAAGTGGTTTTAAGTAACTATATGTTTTAGCTGACTAATGTATTTTATGTTGTATTTTATGAATAGTTGTTAATGGTTTTAAATGTGTTGCTGTTTTATTGATCTGTCTGGCATTGAATTTTGCCAGTTGTTGTAAGCCGCCCTGAGTCCCCTCAGGTGAGAAGGGCGGGGAAGAAATGTTGTAAATAAATAAATAAATACTGCAGTTATTGAAAATTTGCATCAAAATATAATTTGAGATAATTTTATATTATTTAAAGTTTTTACTATGTAAATCCATAGGGTTTTTAAATATAAATATAAACAAATTTTTTGTGTCATCCTTTACACTGATTTATTTTATCTTAAACCCTGCAGAGCACTGCTTCTTATGAGTCCTGACTCTAAATGGAGTGCCCTTAACTCAGTGTTCGGGTTGCAAAATATTTGGCAACATAATTTCTGAATGCCACCTAGTGGTTGTTTTATTATACATTTACACAAATCTCTTGGCGACAATGGGCAGTATTTATAGTAAACTCTGCAGCAAATGCTTCAGCTGTATTTCATAAAAAGGAAAGCCAGCCTGTTTAACAAGCCTTGCAACTGTTGATCTATTTTCAGTAAACGTTTGGTTTTTATACTTATTTTATATACTGCTATACCTGGGGTCATGTAAAAATATCTCAGGCAGAAAGGGGTGGAAAGTGGAAAAAGTTCAAGAAACCTTGTTATAGGGTAGTGGTTCTCAGCCTGTGAGTCCCCAGATGTTTTGGCCTTCAACTCCCAGACATCCTAACAGCTGGTAAACTGGCTGGGATTTCTGGGAATTGTAGACCAAAACACCTGAGGACTCAGAGGTTGAGAACCAGTGTTGTAGGGCATCATGTTGCCCTTAACCTTGGGGGCGGGACGGGCAGTGGACTGCCAAAGCTCCTGGTCTAGGAGCCTGTTTCAGGATGTGGGGGCCATGCACCACATGCAATGACAACATTTTAAAAAATTGCCACTATGTTTCCTTAGGGAAGTGCTTCATCCAGTCTTTGTCTATAGTCTCCAGTATTTATTATAACCCACTCGGGGGGGGGGGGGGGCTTCCAAACAAAAAATGGCAAACATTCAATGCCATAATATAAAACAAACAGACAGACAAACTAAATCAAAACATTAAGTAAAACAACATCAATATAAACTTATAATAACTAGACAAAAATAAGTACTTAAATAAACATAATAAATCTCATCAAACACATTTGCAACATAATAAAATCTAAACAAGTAACCTGCTAAGCATATTACAACTGAGGATCTAATGCTATGATCTTGAGTACGTCAGATGATCCTGAACATGCAGTAATTTGTGACTCTGTAATGTCACTTGTCCCTGTCCGGATTGGCCTTATGGTATGATTATCTAAGATTGTGGATCCCTAGTTGTCAAAATGTTTAAAAAAGAAAATACTGACTGTCATAAGATAAAGGTAAAGGTTTCCCCTGACGTTAAGTCCAGTCGTGACCGACTCTGGGGGTTGGTGCTCATCTCCCTTTCTAAGCCAAAGAGCCAGCGTTGTCCATAGACACCTCCAATGTCATGTGGCCGGCATGACTGCATGGAGCACCGTTACCTTCCCGCCGGAGCGGTACCTATTGATCTACTCACATTAGCATGTTTTCGAACTGCTAGGTTGGCGGAAGCTGGAGCTAACAGCGGGTGCTCACTCCGCTCCCGGGATTTGAACCAGGCACCTTTTGGTCTGCAAGTTCAGCAGCTCAGTGCTTTAACACACTTCGCCACCGGGGTTGTCATGCTACATATCAAATCTACAGTTTTCAGTCTCCTCGTTTAAAAACACGAGAACTGGTCTATGCATCTTTTACAAGCGCATACGAACGAAAGGCTCTGTGCGCACTCCTTTGTCTCAGAGAGGCTTCCTTTCATGTATCTTGCCTGTTTGTCCAGCTGTACAAACTTCCTAGCAGATGTCTGGTGTGGGATAACTAGATTTAGTTGGGGTACATCTCCTGTCTGGATGTCCTGCAGTGTGAACTTAAAATACCTTATAATATTCTTCCTGGCTTCTCAAGGAAGTTGCTAAAATGTGTATGAAGTCTTCAGAGAAATGGAAATTTCATTTAAGCTTTCCATTGTTATGAAAAAGATGTATTTACATCATTGGACAGATCTTAATCAGAGTAACCAATCGACAGAAAGGAAAGCTCGCCTAAGTGCCTGGCTGGGAGCCCTCTTTCCTTAGATTTCAAAGGGACTTCAAAGGTCATTTAGTCCAACCCACTGCTGACAACAGGAAATCCACATATAAAATATCTCCCATGGATCACCATCTGGCTCAGATTTAGAAACCAGCAATGTAGGAGTGGCCATTGCCTTCTGAAATAGTCTGTTCTGCTGTCAAAAAAGGATACCATCTGGAAATTCTTCCTAATGTTTAAACTCAATTCTTTTTCTTGTACTTTGAATCTCCTCCTTGGTTTTGGCTTTGCTCGCTGAGGGTTTTGTTTTGAAGGGGAGTGAATCTCCCCCTTTTCTTCACATCTCTGATTGGAATTTAAATTTCTCTTCCCCCATAATCTGTGTCTTTGAAAAAGAAAAGCTTCCACTGGTGTCAAAATAATGCTAGATAAGTTGTTATATCCTGGCTAGTTTCCTTAGTACCACGAACTCTCAGAACACAACACCGTATTAACATGGTTCCAAATAGAGTGATACTTTCCTTTCCCCCAAGGAAAAATAAATCCATTATAGCTAAGCTGCTCTGACATTAGCATGCGAGACAAAAGTTGGCAGTGTAGTGGATGCAAAAAGAGTGACTTCCTTGGCAACTCTGCACAAATGACCCTTGTTAGGACGAGGAAACTGGCTAAGTAGAGTCTGACTGCAGTATCTGTTAGATAGCATGAGATGTTTGTGTATCCAGTGGCTGATAATTAGTTCCTTTGAAACGGGGAGAGGACTTCTGCTTCCTTTCATACATATCCTGTCTCAGAAGGCTGGCTATTTTCTTCCTTGGAGGCCAGGCCAAAACTGGGGGTGGAAGGAGAAATGTGTAGGGAGGGAAATGTTATAAGATTTCTGCTTCCTCTACACTCCTCTGTTCAAAGCATGAGGCACAAAAACAAGTCTCTTTAATCTGATCCCAAATGACTGGGGACCGTTGCATTAAGGATCCTTATCACACAGCAACTCCTAGGATATTCTGGAAAGGCCATGAGCAATAAATTGGTCCAATAGAGATTGGGAAGCAGATAAATCTAAGATTAGTTACACTTTTCAGGCACATTTTTTTTGTCAGAGCTTTCCTGAATGGTCTTTGTTAGTATTGTTGACTACACATGTTACAAGATAAATGGTTGACAATTCCAAAGTTAGACATTTTGTCCAACTGGATCAGGCAATGTTTGATTATGATGCTGGGATTATGCAGAGCAGTGGTTCTCAACCTGTGGGTCCTCAGGTGTTTTGGGCTTCAACTCCCAGAAATCCTAACCTGTTTACCAGCTGTTAGGATTTTTGGGAGTTGAAGGCCAAAACATCTGGAGACCCACAGGTTGAGATCCATTGATGTCGAGTGATGTGAAGTTCTTCTCTTTGAGAACACAAAGGCTCCATTGTTGGACCAAAATTGGATGCTGTTCAACTGTCACCATCAAGAGGTCCACAAATAAACATTGGTTCCTGTGTCTGCTTCCATGTACCACTCCGTCTTCCTAGGCCATGTAATAAATTATTTATATAACTCTCTGATCACAATTCAGCAAAGACCAGTTTTAGAAGCAAGTGCACCCTAATGCAAAACAGCAGCACTCTAAGGTAGACTCACTAGAGTACATAATAACTTTGCTAGATCACACCAACGGCCTAACTGGTCAATGTAAGCCACCATGGTGCAGTAGTTAGACGCTTGAGAGATGCAGATTCTTAGCTGGTTTATGACATTCATTAGATAGATTTAGTATACTAAAGATGGGATGATGGAAGCAGTCTGAAGTCATATGGAAGCAGCCTTTCATAATGAGTGCAGACTATATGAGAGACATGTTGGTAGTCATCTGATCAATGGACAAGTGACTACATGGTGAGGACAAAAACAGGCCAAAGTTTAATTTAGAGTCTATTTCAGGTCTTGAAAAATTAATGATTTTTGAACAACTCTCAGCATCTCCCAGCAAGGCCAAGCCAATTGGGGAGTCAAGGAACTGTAGTCCAAAAAAAGCTTTGTTCCTGAGCTTTGCTCTTTGTTATTGTCTTTCTATTAACGTATGAACCCCATGCTTCATATATAGATACCTATTCTGCTGGCTAGCTAGAGCCACAATAGTTCACCCCGCACCTTTTCTACCTACATTTGTCCCATATCCTTAAGGACTTCGCTCTATCTGCTACAATGCTGCAGAGCTAGGCAGGTGGATTACCATCCTCTTTAAATACATTGACATGATGCTCTTTATTTATTCCAATTGCATCTGAATGGAAGCAGCACTCTGGTATCATGCCAGAAACGAGGTATATATATAATGATGTTGTTTAGCAGCAAATGTGTCACTTGGTGTTGTTGACAGCAAAATAAATTAGCATGATAAACATAATTTCTCAAAAACAGCTAAGTCAAAACAGATGGTTTCAAATATTTTGGCAGGGCCCATTAGCCCAGGTTTACATGTATGTGGGAGACATTTGTTCTGCTGATGGCATATGGTGCCTATTTGTGATTTTCACAGCAAAATGCGCTCATCTCCAGCTTGGTTGAAGGGTTGTTTAGCTGTAGTTAACAGAAATCTATTGCTTGCTAATTTGTTGTAGAAGAAATGTAGAAGGTGTGAGGACACGGAAAGAGGAAAAAAGTAGTCTTCACAATAATTCAAGAAAGAGCAAAGGGAAAATGAAGGACATTTTTGTACACTGCTACACTACTTTATACTTTAGGACAACCAGGCAAATGTGAAGACTAGCTATGTAGTACATTCAGCTCTTTGAGAACTAGAAAGGCTTAAGACAGGTGTGAGTTACTTTTGGAGACTGAATTTAAAATAAAGAACTCTGAAAAGTCGATTGTAGATCTCAAAACTTGCCTTTTTTGTGACTAAACAGTATAAGAGAGGCCTTGAAATGTATTTATATGATATATTATTGCTTTGAGAGGTTCTCCCTGTGTTCCTTCTTGGACCACAAAAACATCTTTGTGGGCTACATGTGGTGCCAAGGCCACACTTTGCCTATTCCTGCCATAGGATGAATGCCTGAAGAGCTTTCATGGGTGTTCTCCAGCATCTACTACCAATATGGTTGTCTCATTCTTCTTCATAGTCCTTGGTCTTCAAGCTGATACACTATGAAACTTTTCTTTCTTATTCTTCACCATTTGTAGAAGGGGTATCTGTATGCTAAGAACTAAAAGACTGTGGCCTCCTTAGAGATAAGAGTCAAAGTCAGACCCAGTGATCCAAAGGCATCTGATGTACCCATCTTACTATATAATCATCCTCCACATTCACACATTTGTCTTTCATGAATTCAATGAGTTGTTTTGGATTTGTTCTGAGCCCCTAACTCTGTGAATGTGGAGAGCAGATTGTAGTTTGATAGCTGTCTATGCCTGGTCAATGCCAGGAGCAGTGTTACCATCAAGAACAAAGAAAGATCAACAGAAAGGCTGTGTGCCCCCCATCCCATTCAGTGAAATGCCAAGGCTGGCTTAGTATTTCTGAGTATTTCTGAGCACCTGTAAGTTACTTACTTGACCATATATTTCTACATACCCAAATGAGTTCTCCCTTATTACCAAGCATCCATCAAGTATTATAATTTTCTGATTAACATGAACATGTTTCCTTTCTGATATGAAACTATGAGGTGTAACTGTCACTTTTCTTTCTCCCTTCTTCTCAGAGAAGGGTTCTTACTGCCCTAGAACAGCCTTTTGTGTTGCCAATCCCGGTACAGCAGCAGAATCTCCGGGCGTCTCAAGATGTATGCAGCCGGGATTACCCATACAGAATGGCTGTCGATTCTCCTAGGAGCAAACTCTGAGCGAAATCAATAGAGTTGTAATGAAAGCAGTAAGAAGCACATTTAAGATGTCTTAAATAAAACAGTCAAAAAAAATCTTCCCCCCTTGAAATTCTCTTTAAAAGGATCTGTCATAAAATATTAGTAAAACAGTATTTAATTGATGTTTAATGGCTCTCGATATATTTCAAATGACCATCAGCAAGTTAGTTTTTGACGTTTATTAGCTGCCATTAAATACCAATTTAATGGTGATATTTTATATGTGATATAAAAATATGATGGGATGATACATTACTATGTAATAGGGCCTTGGGGTGAGAGAATTAGGCCATTACCTGGTGGGTGTGTTTTGGCCTCAAGTCATAAAATGAAGAAATATGATTTCACACAAGAAAATTGTTTGTTCTTCTTGGTTTTTATAATGTACTGTGAAAAGTGGGTTCATGGACTGGTTTTATTGCTGATAATGTTTCACCTGGTGATAAAATCTGCTGTGATTTCTGATGTTATTGTGTCTGTGTAGTAGGCCCGTAGCCAGGAAAAAAAATTGGGAGGGATTGAAACCTTTTCCCCCTGATATGACTTTTCAGGCCAGTGTCTCTTGATCTGGCAGGAGATCTCAACAAGGCCCTGAAATTTCCATTATTATGCAAAGGTTCTTCACAGGTAATAGGTCCTAAATCATTGCTCCCTCTTTAAGCCAGTTCTTGTCGGCCAAAAAAGACAATTGTTCCAGAATTGGCAGTAGTTAATTTCTGTTTTCTTCTGCTTTCTTCTTATTTCCTTTATCTTGATGACAGGTTACATCAAGATGTTTTCCACTGTGAATTAGCAAGAAGTTTTCTGCCAAGTACAAGTTGTTCTGATGGTACGGTTTTTTGGTATCTATTGAAGATTTTTTCCATCACACAAATGGTTTAGCAATCAATGCACCAAGTTTCTGATGACCGCCTTTAGGCCCAACTTCTCCTCCAAACACCACACCATACTTATAGAGTGTACCTTGTAGATTAAATGAGTAGGCTAACCAGGAAAATCTGCTGAACAATTTGGGTTGAAAACTTAGATGCCTCTTCTTATCCACAGAAAATGCATATCCTGGCAATGGTGACCATGGATTTTGCACTAACTGAGCTTTCGCTTGGTCATCAGAAATAGTCTTGTTCATATAAAGCAGGGGTCCCCAAACTTTTTAAACAGGGGGCCAGTTCACGATCCTTCGGACTGTTGGAGGGCCGGACTATAGTTGGCCACCGAGCAATAATACTTAATAATAACAACAACAACAACAACAATAAAAAAGAGGGTTGGAAGAGACCCTTTGGGCCATTGAGTTCAATCCCCTTCTGCCTTTGTGCACCAAAAGCACAAGCAAAGCATCCCTGACAGATGGCCACCCAGCCTCAATGTTAATAATAATAATAATAATAATAATAATAATAATAATAATAATAATAATAATGGTTGTAAGAGAAGAAGAGACCCCTTGGGACATTTAGCCCAACCCCCTTCTGCCCTTGTGCCATGGGGGCCGGATAAATGGCTTCAACGGGCCGCATCCGGCCCCCGGGCCTTAGTTTGGGGACCCCTGATATAAAGTCTAGCTTCTTCTCTTTGCTCCTGTTCCATGGTTTCTTTGGCAGGACTTGGATTAGATGAACCAGTGACAGACACCTCAGTATCCACCTGCAATCCAGCTCAAGTCTCCTACCCCCCCCCCCTCCCCTTCCCATGCCTTAGGCTTTGCCTGCCTGCTGCAGGTAGACCAACTTGGTCACTTCCACAATCTCAGCTATTGCTGCTATTGCAATGTAAATTGGTAGAAAGGTAGGTAATGACAGTGTGAATAATTTGATTGAGATCGTGCTTGCAGTTCTGGACAGACTCTAATTTTGCTTCTCATATCCTTGGCATGAGGATTTGGTTAACCAGTTAACATTCATGAGTAAATCAGGTTTTTTTTTTTGATCTGAAAAATTTGGGGGTGGTTTGAACCTCTAAACCGCCCTCTTGGCTACAGGCTTGTGTGTATGTGCCTTCAAGTCACCTATTGACCTATAGCTACCCTATGAGTTCATGGGTTTTTCTTAGGCAAGGTGGTTTTGCCAGTTACTGGCTAATAACAGGAGGATGTGTGGTTAATTTTTCATGTATTAGAATAAAAAACTTACATTAAACAAGTTGCGGGATATTTTTCACCCACATTGAGAATAGAAGTGTATTGTAAGGAAAACATGTCCAACAAAGTGCTTGTCAGTGTAGATTGTGTGTGTTTCTGCCAAATAATGAGGCAGAAGGCAGAATAACAGTAAAATATCACTTCTCACAGTTTGCCTAAAATGCCATGACATCTTTATTCCAAAATAAGTAAACTATTTGCAGAAACCAGTAGATGTTCCAGGATACTTGGGTGTGGATGTGGATGTAGATCCAGCTGCATTTTGTTGTTGTTGTTGTTGTTGTTTTATTGAAGAAAATAACAGCGTGTGTGCAGCAAACGCTGACATTTAGGAACAGCAACCTCGTACAATCTTGAGAATGACCTACTCCTGCTTCACCTCGAGCCATGTGCATGGAGGCAGATTCTTGTATATTCATGGCACAAATGAACCACTGACTTGTCATTAGCCTTGAATCTGGCCACAGCTTCATTAATAGAATCATAGGACAGTTTAGAAGGAGCCCCTTAAGCAATAGAGTCCAACCACAACTCAATGCATGTCTGTAAAAAGGGCACACTTTTGTACTGCAAGTTTATATTTTGAGTCTATTGAGAGGTAGAACTCATTCTTGCGTTCAGAAAGTCATTCAGGGCCTAGTTTCTCCGTTTGAAAAGAAACAATGCATCTGTCTGAGATTTTGGCCATAAGAAGAGGCCTGCTGGATCACATCTATCTAGCATCCCATTTCTCACAATGCTATCCAAATGTCTCCATGAAGTCTGAAAGCAAGACATGAAACACAACAGTCCTTTCCTACTCCGTACTCATATTTAGTAATGTACTAGTGTTGAAACACAAGTTTCCTTTTATTTAAACCAGAGTTTGGAGAAGTTGGACCACAACTTCCAGAATCTCAGCCTGTGTGGCAATTGGGATTCTGGTATTTGTAATCCAAGCAGGCAACATTTCCAGCTTCTATGATAGGCCTAGTTAGAGAATCATCTATCCCTCTGAAAATACCTCCCATGATCTTCCATCAGCTTTTACTACAATGGGAACATTTTCCTCTGTGCAAATAGTAAAAGCAGTGCATAGTAGCGAGCAAAAGTTATGAGCTATCCTTTGTCCAGGGTTCCAATCTGGATTACAGCTATCCAACTTCCTTTAAAATAACTATTCATACTATGGCCACATGCATGCGTGGTGCTTCAACATGTAAGTTGCCACCAAATACATGCTGTGACCTATTTGCACAGCACTCTGCAGAATCTAGGCCAGGATATCCGATACAATGTAAAGTCCTTTGTTATATGACCTATATGACCTAAGAGTAGGATGTTCAGTTCTGGGCTTAGATGAAGGTGCTAATCTTGCCCATAAAGCCCTTAACAGCTTAGGGCATGGCCTCATATATACTACCTTTCAAATACTATTCAATATCTGAGATCCAGTTCTAAGAGCTCTCACTGAGAGAAACTGAACAGAAGACAAACTTGGGAAAGTTACTTTTTTGGGCTTAGAATTCCCAGAATCCCTTTACTAGTATAGCCATAGTTAGCTGGGACTCATAGGTCAAAAAAGAGTATTTCTAAACTTTGGAAGAGCGTCTGCAAGGAACAAAGCCTCCTCCCCTTTTCTTGCATATATTTTTATGGTACAAGAAAAATACATTACTACTTAACTAAACATGTAATACTTCTGCCTAATAATCAAGCAACGAAACAGTCTTCAAAAGCCATAAGTGTTATCTTCCCCTCTTTCTTCCATATAAAGAATAAAACTAGTTCCCACACTTCTGAAACTTTCCCGATGACTTATCTTTAATCCAAGTAGATGATGAGTCCATTGCTGCTATCTTCAATTCACAGTTGATGCTATCTCTGTGGGATGCTCACCTCAAGGAGACGTGCTTAGCCACAACACTGTAACTCTCCAAATGCAATGATAGAATGGCCCATCCATTCACAGTACTGTTATTTCACAATCATTGCACTTTTAACTGCCTAGGTTTCATCCCATAGAATTCTGGAATGTGTAGTTCAGTGAGGCGCTGGAAAGCTCTGTCTGTGAGTTTTATATGCCCCTCCTATGGCCAGTCCCAGATTCCACAGGGCAAAATCATGGCAGTTAAAATGGAATAACAGCATTATAGTTTTGTAGTGTGAACAGGCCTCTGACTTTTTTAGGAGACTTTTTGTAGTAGATTGAGACTTTTTGGAAAATTCGGTTGTTTTTGTTCTGATAATTTCTGGCTTTACTATATTGCAACTGTGCTTGTTTTGGAGTTATGTTAAATGACATTTAGGGACATATGCCTGTGTATTCTGCTAATACCTGCAGTAATATAGTTAAACAGACAACATGTTCATTTGCGCCTCATTGCTGGAGGTTATGCATTGTGTGTTGTGGTTGTGCATCCTAAACTTTGCATTGAAATTATGCATTGTGCATTGTGCTTCGGGCAATGGTGCACATGTTTTCTGCAATATGGTTACTCCGCATAGGGTTGTGCACAGCTGCTGCATGTGTCCACACCCAGATATTTAAACCATGTTAAAGGGATGTTAGACTGGCGTTTCTCAACCTGGGGTTTGGGACCCCTGGGGGGGGTATATGAGGGGGTGTCAGAGGGGTTGACAAAGACTGCCAGAAAACACATATTTCTGATGGTCTTAGGAACCCTTTTGGCAGATAAGGTTGAAGATTTTTCTACCTGTCCTTCTCTTCCTTTCTGGAAACAGGTGGTGAAGCCTCCCACCAAAAACCCTCCTCTTGCTGTGATTGGCCGACCTCTCAGCTGGCCTCTCAGCCAAGGGAAGGGTTGTTTCTAGACTCCAAGCAGGGAGGGAAGAGCAGGCGTGCTCAGTGCATGGCAGCATGATGCGCATGCGCAGGAGAGGGCGAGTGAGCAAGGTTGGGGGGAGGCTTGCCCCAGTGAGTCCCTTCAGGGCAGGGAAAAGCACCCGTGTGACGTGGGACTGAGAGTGGCCCAGCAGCATCAGGAGGAGGTCACTACAACATGAGGAACTGTATTAAGGGGTTTTGGTATTAGGAATGTTGAGAACCACTGTGTTAGATTGAAGCCAATATATTGTAAGGAGCCTTGACTTTATTTAGCCAAACATACAGGCTGAGCATCTTTTATACGGAAGTCTGAAATATTCCAAAATCACTTGGGTGGCTGAGATAGTGATACTTTACTTTCTGATGGTGCAATGTGCAAAACTGTTCTCCCACGCATGACATTATTAAAAGTATGATGTATAAAATTACCTTCAGGATATGTGTATAAGGCAAATAGGAAGCATAAATGAATTTTGTATTTAAACATGAGTTCCATCTCCAAGATATTGCATTATGTCCATATGTGCAAATGCACCTATCCCAAAATTTGAAAAAATCCCAAACACTTCTGTTCCCAAGCATTTCAGATAAGGCTCAACCTGCACTAGATATGCAATACTGAAATAAGTCAATAAAGGATAATACTGATTCTATGGCAGCCGTGCTTAATTCATGCAGCTCCATGTAAATGACTTTCCATTGAGGTCATGGCTCCAGGGAGGGTGAAATCCACTGTTTGCTGAGGAACGTTCAGTCACTGAACACATGTTCCTTTTCTAAAACATCAGAGGTTTTTAAAGGAGCAAAACTCTCGTTGCGGATATGATTAATTCATTTCTCTGTTTTGGTGAAAAAATCTAAATCCTCTTACAGAATCTACTATGTATATTTGGTCAGTTACATGTTTCTCCTGTTGAACCCTGAATACAGGTTTCACCTTCTCCTTGCTTGTTGTCCAGAAATCAAAAAAGGCAATAAAACCTGCCGATCAATTAGCAGTTGAAAGATGGGCCTTAAAGGGAGTGTACCCACCACCTTCAGACTGATAGCTATGGGGAGTCCCTCCGTTCGAAGAACAAGATGACTGTGACATGAGGCAAGGATAGAAGCAAGCGCCAAACTTGCGTAAGAATTGGCAGAGGAGCAAAGCCCCGTTCCCCCACCCTGGGTCACTTTTTCCTAAATGAGCAAAGGCCTCCTACAGAAACATCAAACATTTTCCGAGCAACGCTCCAGGTAAGGTCCCTTGATGTATGTATCTGAGAAAGCACTTAAGCGGCATTGCCTGAAAACCGATGTCAGAGTTTCTGGGATTTGTTTGACGTTGTTGAAGGCGCAGGTGGTCCTGTTGCCAAAGCATTCTGGCCAGTGTGGCTAAGGCCCCAGTGGCAAACTGGAGGATTTCATCACAGTTTCCCAGAAAAACCCAACCTAACCAAAAGTAGCAGCTAATAAAGAAAGCTAAGTGGAGGCAGGTTAAATAGGCATGGAAACTGAGGAACATTATTGAAGAGCAGATTCAAATGGATGTATTAATCATGTCAGTTTTGCTACAGAAAGGAACGTGGGTTGTTATGAGTTCAGCTCATGGTGTGTGAGAGGGAAAGAGGACATGCATGGGTATAAACTGGATTGATATCTCAGTATATCATTAGAAGATGCTAGTCATCAATTTCATTTTCTACTTTCTCGGCAGAACCCTTTTGGTATCTTGTGTGTGTGTGTAACTTTCTCTACAGAAACACTTGGTCTTCTTTGTGTGTTGCAAAAAAGCCAAAGGCCCTAGAAATGACGTTATACATGTAACACTATTGATCATGATTAAGCATGTAGATGCATGCTTCATATTGTATGCATGAATATTCATGGATGTGTATGCACAATGCACATGGATGCATGTCATACATTGTGCACAAGAATATTCACCGCTTCTGCTGAAAATTGTGAAACTGGTTGTCTATCTGCCATTGTACTTGCTTTCGTACCTCCCTGTCCAATGGGGAATGCACAGCGACTGGTTCTGGCACTGCAGTAAATAAAGTGACTCACTGAAGTCACACAAATTCAACTACATGGAAAAATCTTATCGGGTTATTTCAGTTAGAGTAGACCCATTGGAGAGTCGAGACATAGTTAAATCCCTTTGGCTCAATGTATTTGTCCTCTAGTTAGGACTAAAAGTAGGTTTTTCACCCATGTGGCTGGAAGATTACCCTTGTGGAACTCTGCTCATTCAACGACAAGCCAAATATAATCTTTAACCCAATGGCCAGAAAAATACAATTGGGTATATGACACCAAGAGAATTTCAATCATGCTCTGACTGCCAAATCCATAAACATCTGCAGGAACTAAGGAGTGGAAGCAAAGACAGGTGCAAGCTGGAATTTTTGTTGTGTTTTGGTTTTTTTTTTTTTTGCGTTTGGTGAGTGTTTAAACAGAAGACTGTGTTCATGTTCATGTTCATAAGTTGACACAGTAGTGATTGTCATACTCTCCACAGTGCAACAGTGTTATTACAACTAACATCTGCAGAGGAGGTGATAAACTTGTTCACCATTTTAATTTAATAGAAAGTACAGCCAATTTTTTCTAAGGCAAAAGACAGAGATTAAGGGTTTTGGCACAAGAGATTTGCTTCTTTTGTAGAGAAACTACATATTTTGGGTAGCATTCGTATTTATGCAATGTTGTTGCCTGGCAAATGTTTTCTCTAGACACCTCTGTCTATTCATCAACCCTTCTGGAGGGAAGCAGAGATTGCTTTTGAAACCCCAAAGTTTGCAGCTGTGCAGTGAATCCTTGAAAATATCCTACATCCACTTGCAAAACAGCTGAACAAGTACTGAACATGCTCGGTAGCCACAAACTGTGGTTGTTATGCGCCTTTAAGTAATTTCCAATGTATGGCAAATCTAAGACAAACGTATCACAGGGTTTTCTAAAGACTGGCCCAGGGTCACCCAGTGGGTTTTCATAGCTGATGTGAGATTCAAAACCTGGTCTCTAGAGTCAAACCACGATGCCATGCTAGCTACAAATTTGTCAAAACATCAAAAAAGAAAACAAGATCAGGAGTGTAATGTAGTTTTGTGGCAGTGGACATGGCTGGTTCAGATCCTGAGGCAGTAAGGACACATTGCAACATTTTATAATAGATCTCTCTGTACTTTCTGATATAGTTTTCTGTTCTATGCAGCTGCTCCTAAATTAGTGAAATCTCTGTTTTGTACTGGTTTCGTCTACTCAACTGTGCTTTAATTTCATATTGTATTGTGAGTCACATAAACTTGAGAAGGAATGCACATATGGAGTTTCTTGTATGAAATGGGGAAGAGAGAAGTGACAGGATTTGGGGAAAGAATAAGCTTTTGTTTCCTCCTTCCAGGAACCAACTACCTGACCTAAGATAATGAGGAAGCCCTATCAAAGACATCAGGTGTAGATTAATGGACTGCAACATCCACAATTTCCATGCAAGTACAGTAGAGTCTCACTTATCCAAGCCTCACTTATCCAAGCCTCTGGATTATCCAAGCCATTTTTGTAGTCAATGTTTTCAATATATCGTGATATTTTGGTGCTAAATTAGTAAATACAGTAATTACAGCATAACATTACTGCGTATTGAACTACTTTTTCTGTCAAATTTGTTGTATAACATGATGTTTTGGTGCTTAATTTGTAAAATCATAACCTAATTTGATGTTTAATAGGCCTTTCCTTAATCCCTCCTTATTATCCAAGATATTTGCTTATCCAAGCTTCTGCCGGCCCGTTTAGCTTGGATAAGTGAGACTCTACTGTATTGGAATTGCTACTGGCCATTGTATTTTTTTTAGATAGTCACTTCACCCAGCCTTGCCACTTACCATGGCACTTTCGTGTGTGTGTGTAACTGTTAGAATTATGTTATCGAAGGCTGCTTGAATTATAATTCCCATTTGGCATAGATACAGGATTTGTGGGATTTGTAGTCCAAATAAGTTACTGTTTCCTAGTTATGGAAAGATGGAGCTTGTAGCGATGTTTTGTATCTCCCACTTTGAAAAGCAACATATCCATAATTCCTCTCCCCTTCTGTTTGCAAAGGCCTTCCAGTGGTGGAAACCAAAGCCTACAATGGTGAGTCAGAAAGGGAGGAGGACTGGGACTTTGGCAACAGCACAACGGTGGGTTATTATATTTAGTGTGTCAGATATGGATGGATGGAAACCTGTCCTGGGGCATCAGAAGACTCCCAAAAATGTAGCAATCCCCTCCACAACAGCTGTGAGCCAGAGATTTTGGGAGCTGATGCATTCCAGATGAGGACCGCTGTTGATTCATGGACGGCATATGCCAAGGGCTTGCGTTTTGGGAGAGGCTTCAGAGTGAAACAGTTGACATGGACACGTTGACGTGAGCCGCCTCGGTGCCTGATCCCAGCTGTTTTCTTCCTTCCTTCCTTCGTTCTCCTCCTGCATTCTCCAGGCACCACTTCAGGGAGTTTTTGCTTCCCTTCTGAGTCATAACCTGCAATCCTAAATATGTTTTCTTGGAAGTATATCTTACTCGATTAAGTTCAACATTGTCCACGTAAGCATGTTTATGATTTCATTTCTGCAATGATCTCTCTCTCTCTTTCCCCTGTAAAAAACGCTTTGGAGTTTCAGGTTCTACATGTGGTGTACAAAAGATTCTGCCTTCTATGGTGCTTTTGATTTCCTTTAGGTGGTCTTGAAGGTATGCAATCAAAGGGCTCAGTGGAAAATAGGACTCTGGGACTCTGAAAACTGTATCTTGAAGATTTACTCCAAGTGTGACAGGGTGAATTTCACCAGGAAAGGCACCATTAGTGGGGGGGGGGGGGGGTTGTATGCCTGTGCAGCTATATAAAAGGATGGGAACCTTTGGGGGTGAGGGACAACAGAAACCAGAGCTTGAAAATGTCATCTTTTGGTCTACAAATCCCATAATCTGCCAATCAATACCCAGTTGGCTGGAAGATTCTGGGAGCTGTAGTCCAAAAAAGGGATATTTTCAAAGTTCTAATAGCTGTATCATACTAAGTCCCAACCACTGTTCTGCCTGGTGAGAAATTACATACAATGAGGACTGGCAGGGCTTCTACAGGTCTTGTATATTCTCTTAGCTGGGGATACTTACATCTGGGATCCTTAGCATGAAAAGTGTGCTCTTTGTCATTGAGTGACCACAAACTTTGTTGCCTAAGGTGATGGTGGTTTTTGTTGTGTGCCTTCAAGTCATTTCTGAATTATGGTAACACTAAGCTTGAACTTAAGGAGCCCCGGTGGTGAAGTGCATTAAAGCACTGAGATGGAGACCGAAAAGTCCCAGGTTCAAATCCCGGGGGCGGCTGTTAGCTCCAGCTCCTGCCAACCTAGCAGTTCGAAAACATGCCAATGTGAGTAGATCAATAGGTACCGCTCCGGCGGGAAGGTAACGGCGCTCCATGCAGTCATGCCAGCCACATGACCTTGGAGGTGTCTACGGACAACGCCGGCTCTTTGGCTTAGAAATGGAGATGAGCACCAACCCTCAGAGTCAGACATGACTGGACTTAACGTCAGGAGAAATCTTTACTTAAGGTTGAACTTAGCATGGGATTTTCTGGAGTTGGGAATGTATGATTCGTCCAAGTTCACTCAGTGGGTTTCCATGGCTGAGCGAGGAAATCAAACCCTGGTCTACAGGATTGTAGTCACACTATTACTCATACCAATATACAGGTAATTAAAACATCTGTTAAATCTGGAAAAAATAGATCTGTTACTTCTCTATGTTTGCCAGATCCAATTAGGTGCTTTGCCACAGGAACAATACAGTCAGCTCTTCAAACCGGTGCCCTGCTGGGCCTCCAAGAAGGGAAATACCTTTCCTCTCCACCCAGTTCCTGTCCGATTGTGTCATGCCATGTCATGAATAGAAAGGGAAATTCCAACCGAGTGTCACTGGTGTTGGCTCTTCTTTCTCCATTATCCTTGACCAGGTCAATGAACACCTCTGTACTTCCGTGTACAGGCCTGATAGCAACACTTTTTTATGAGACAGAGATTGGCAAATATCTCTGATCTTGGGCATGTGAAGTCATACAACTGATCACCTTCCCTACTTTAATGTAAGGCATGAGAAATCATTTTTATCACCTGATATGGCCCATCAAAGCTAGGGTGAAAGCCCCTGCCATGCACAGTTGAGTCCATTTCCAAAGACCAATGTGACTCCTGTTCTTGAGATTGGCTGTGGGATAATGGGAGTTGCAGTCTGGCACATCTGAAAGGCTAGGGGTCAGGGTGGGTTGGACTTGAAAGAAGGTTGCTATACACAGGACATAAAAACAGACGCCAGTGATGTTAGGAAGCTTGGCAGCTGATAGCTGGAGGAGGTGGATGAAGTCAGCCTTGAAGTGAGTTTACGGTCGGTGGAGCTAATGGACCCCACCCTGCTCTCTGTCACTGGATCGCAAATGCCTTACAACACACAGGGATGGCCAAGGAATCAATTTAACATTGGGAGAAAGCCATTTGTAATGCAGAAAGGGTTGATGTTACATGAACCTTTTTGTGCACACACCCTTTCTCCTAATAACAACACAATGAAAGAATCCATGGACGGAGCCTGTAAAAGTAAGATCTGACTCACAGAAGATGCATGAATAATGACTGCCAGCTCACAATACAATCCTCCCTCCATGGCAAACCCCACTGGTGAAGATATTTCATTTCTACAAAAGTGATTTCTAGTATCTATTTATGACTTAATGAAATCCATACACAATTAGATTATAAGTTGTTGCATTGAATGTTTAGCAAGTTTGGTGAAACATGACAGAGTTTTTACATCAGGGTTGTATGGTGAGGTTACGTAGTAATTGTGCTGAAAAACCCTTAGGACAATGTTGTCAACTAAACCAGGGGTGTATCTATCTACACATTGATGAGCCACCAGCATTTTTTGGCAGAAAAGGCTAAAGATCCATGTTTACATAGTATTGAATCATAGCAGTTAAAGGGGTTTCAACTGCATACATCTAACATTTGGTCCTACATTATTGAATTTATGCAGAAACCCAGACTGTTTAAATGCCAAATCTAGAGCCAAATGTGCACCCAATCTGCCTTGCACATCCATATGCAATGTAGGGAATGTGGATGTGTGCACCATGCTCACCCATGCAAAGTGGCATCACTCTAGTCGGCTTGCATCACCTTAAATTGATTTGAGTCATTCTTCATCAGACAAAAACATCCAGTTGTTTCTTTAGAGGAAGGCAGTAGGAAAGGTGGAAGACCACATTGCAGATGAATTGATTCAATAAAGGAAGGTGAAGTCCTGAGTTTGCAAGACCTGAGCTGTTGCTTGCTGGAACTCTATTTGTATGCAATAGTGCTATTACGATCTTTTCTACAGAAATTCTATTCAGGTGTTTTGTCATTTATTTTGGAAATGCTTCTAGAACAGTCGCTCTCAACCAGTGGGTCCCAGATGTTTTGGCCTTCAAAACCCCACAATCCTAACAGCTGGTAAACTGGCTGGGATTTCTGGGACTTGTAGGCCAAAACACCTGGGGACCCACAGGTTGAGAACCACTGCTCTAGAGCACCTGTTGCCACTGCAACTACAGCAGCAGCAACTCTTACCCCAAATTTCCACTCCAAATTTTCCCCATTTGTCCAAATCTAGGGTTAAACTGCTAAGCTGCTAAACTTGTTGACCGAAAGATTGCCGGTTTGAATTTGGAGAGTGGGGTGAGCTTCCACTGTTAGCCCCAGCTTCTGCCAGCCTAGTAGTTTGAAAACATGCAAATATGAGTAGATCAATAGGTACCACTCTGGTGGGAAGGTAACAGTGTTCCATGCAGTCCTGCCGGCCACATGACCTTGGAGGCGTCTATGGACAAGGCTAGCTCTTCGACTTAGAAATGAAGATGAACACTAACCCCCAGAGGCGGACATGACTAGACTTAATCTTCACGATCGCATCTTCCCCTATGAACCCTCATGGGCTCTAAGACCTGCGGGAGCAGGGGGCTTCTCTCGCTTCCACCACCGTCTCAAGCACATTTGGTGGGGACGAGGGAGAGGGCCTTCTCTGTGGTGGCCCCACGGCTCTGGAACTCTCTCCCCAGTGAGATTAGACTGGCATCCACCTTGTCCACCTTCTGCAAAGATCTAGAAACGTGGATATTCCATTGTGTTTTCCATTAAACTGTCATAGGAAATTCAGCCCCAACTATAACTACCATCAGTTCTCACACTTTATCCCTGTCCTTCATCCTATAGATTTATCGTTAAATGAAATTGTTCCTTATTCTCCTTCATTTTGTCCTCCAGTCCTATTCTGGAAGTATATTGCACAAGTCCTTTCCCCTTGTATTTCAGTACTCATTACGGGATAGATTTTTGGTTGCTGATGATGCTTTTTATGTTATGTTATTGTCTTTTATAAAGTTATTGATTTTATTGAGTTATATTTTAATCTATGGTTGGTTTTAATTGCTGTTGGATTGGGCTTGTTCCCCATGTAAGCCGCCCCGAGTCTCTTCCAGGAGATGGAGGAGGGATATAAAAATAAAGTTGTTATTTATTTATTTACTACATTTATATGCCGCTCTTCTCACCCTGAAGGGGACTCAGAACGGCTTACAAATCAAATGTACATACGATATATTATTAGCATAGCACAATATAAGCATTAAATTACTATACTGTACTATATAATTTTATGGTAATATTATTAGTAATATTACATTTAATATATAATATATAATTAATATTATATTGTATTATTAATTAGTATTATATTGTATTACATTATATTATTATCAATATTATAAGTACATACAATATATTGTATATTTATAAATTATTTTATATTATATATATATGTGTGTGTGTGTGTGTGTATAAAATTAGCATAGCATGTTGCTATGGCACAGTAGACAAGATGGAACTATCTTCCTGGCTTTCCCCTTTGCTCTGATCTTGGAGCGTCCGTTGGTGATGGGGGAGGGCTTATTATTATTATTATTATTATTATTATTATTATTATTATTATTATTATTATTAGGGGAAACGTTTACCTTTACCTTGCCAAATCTACAAATTTTCCCAATTTTTTCTCTTTTGTCTCGGATTATGCTTTCAGAAAAATGATAGGATCGCAATAGCTCTGTTACAAAAAGTGACACTACTTGAAACAGGACACATTATCCAATGATACTTTACTGATCCCTAAGCTCTTTCATAGAATCCAAATAATTTCAGTCAGTAACATTGTAGACTGTGAAACTGAGATGACGACGATGACGACGATGATAATAATAATCATTGTTGTCATCATTAATATCCTTCTTTCTCCCAATGGTGACAAACAAAAGAAACATCCATTAAAACTCAAAAGATGTTGCAACGCAGCTGGACAAAACTCCACAATGAAGTTGTGTACTACAGTTGCAGATGTTGAGCCCATTTCCCTTATCCCCCAAAGCATGGAAAAATTACTTTTTGGAGGCTACAGCTTCTCATATTTATCATATTGATCATGCTTCCTGGGAGATTCTGGGAATCGTAGTTCAAATCTCTACTTCTTGAAGCTTTGGCTCCACTCCAGTTGAGGTTCTGGCTCATGTACAATTGCAAAGCGGCCTTGCATGATACTCAAGCTGCAGTACTGGGAATCACACTCATTTGCATGAGCTGTCAGCTGATGGTTGCTGAAAGTCTGTCCTCAGGCGGAGAATAGAACTTTTGCAGTGTAGTTGCTCAGTTGCAGAGTCTGTTTCATGGTCCGACACACACATTTGCAGACATCATTCACAATACACCTATGAGGCGAACATTTTTTCCATATGAGGAAACTGACAGGGTTGTGTGAAATCAGCTTCCTCCCTCTTGGTAGTGTGTTGCAAGACAAGGGACACAAACTTTGGCTGGAAAGAGAGGATCCAGCAGGACTTCCTCACCAGGCTGGGAGAGCAGACCCAGCTACTTAATTAGCCTAAGGCGCCATCTGCTGGACAACCCTGGGAATCTCACCTACCTGGCACACATCTGCAAACCTGCAGGGAATGTTGGACCTAAAGGAGCCTTGGTCTTGAGCATTAGACTTCAACTCTGGAGGTCGGGGTTTGAATCCCTGCTTGGCCATGAAACCCACTGGGTGACCTTGGGCAAGTCACACTCTCTCTGCCTCAAAGGAAGGCAAACTTCTTCTGAAAATAATATCACCATGAAAACACCGATAGCTGCACCTTAGGGTTTGCATAGGCTGGAAATGATTTGAAAAGCACATTAGCAAAAGAACAAGATTGTTAAATCACTTTTAACTGCCACGGCTACATCTCAAAGGATCCTGAGATTGTAGTTTGGTAAAGTACAAGATACAGGATTCTATAAGATGGAATCATGATCATTGAAGTGATAACAAACTGTAATAATAGTGTAAGTGCAGTGGATTAAATTGTTGAGCTGCTGAATTTGCTGACTGAAATTCAGCTCCAGCTTCTGCCAACCTAGCAGTTCGAAAACATGCAAATATGAGTAGATCAATAGGTACAGTAGAGTCTCACTTATCCAACATAAACGGGCCGGCAGAATGTTGGATAAGCAAATATGTTGGATAATAAGGAGGGATTAAGGAAAAGCCTATTAAACATCAAATTAGGTTATGATTTTACAAATTAAGCACCAAAACATCATGTTATAAAACAAATTTGACAGAAAAAGTAGTTCAATACACAGTAATGCTATGTAGTAATTACTGTATTTACGAATTTAGCACCAAAATATCACAATGTATTGAAAACATTGACTACAAAAATGCATTGGATAATCCAGAATGTTGGATAAGCGAGTGTTGGATAACTGAGACTCTACTGTACCGGCAGGAGGGTAACTGTGTTCCATGCAGTCATGCCAGCCACATGACCTTGGAGGTGTCTACGGACAACGCCAGCTCTTCAGCTTAGAAATGGAGATGAGCATCAACCCCCAGAGTCAGACATGACTAGACTTTGTTCCAGAGCGCGTTTGAATGAATAGGCCCAATAGAGCTGTCATTAGAATGCTTCTTTCTGTTTTAAAAGCGTATGGCACTTTATCACTGGTACTTATTTCCATGATACAGCACTTTATGAAACCTGTCCCCGCTGGTTTGCTTTTAATTACTCTGATTTTATCTGCTTGGATTTTAATGTATTGTTTATGATTTTATTTTGTGTTTCGTTGGAATGTTTTAAGTTTTTGTCAAATATGTTGTGTTGTTGTTTCGGGCTTGTCCCTGTTGTGAGCTGCACCGAGTCCCTTCGGGGGAGATGGGGCGGGATATAAAAATACAGTTTTTTATTATTATTATTATTATTATTATTATTATTATTATTATTATTATTATTATTGTCAAGGGGAAACCTTTACCTATACCTTTACACTTATCTTTTCCAGCATTCTCACACTCTTTCTCTAGATCAGTGGTTCTCAACCTGTGGGTCCCCATGTGTTTTTGCCTACAACTCCCAGAAATCCCATCCAGTTCACCAGCTGTTGGGATTTCTGGGAGTTGAAGGCCAAAACATCTGGGGACCCACAGGTTGAGAACCACTGCTCTAGATCTATGTATTCCAACCATCTTCCTTTCAAGGTCAAAGAGACACCTGCTGTTTTCAAAAGGACAGGCATTTTTCACTTCTGGGTTCACGAATGCTACTATCAACAGGCATTCTACTTTCTGATGACCACAGATCATTGACACAATGTCCTTCTGGCCAACGTGTGGCAGAAGATAATCATTTACTTTAGAGGCAGGGGATTTCTCAAGCTTACGAGCCACTTCCACCAGCAATGAGATGTAGACTCTGCATTATCAGGAAATCCTTATGAAACACCATTTCAGTTATTGCTAAGTATTGTTAAGTAAGCAGGAAGTGAAGGAAAGTAGTCAAATTCTTTCAGTTACCAATACTGAAATACTTGAGGACTGGGTAGAAACGGGGACTTTCCTCTGAGACTGAGAGAGTGTGGCAGATGGAGTGGCCAATGCTCTCTTGGTTAGGAGAGAAGGCATCAGAAGTACAAGCCCAAAGCTGCCGTCTCACACTCGCAGACTTGGGAACAACATTTGGAGGGCTGCATTATTCCTGCCCCTGGCATATTGCATTTCAAATTTAGAAACTGCCCTTCCAGTGCTGATATCATTGATGTACTATATCTAGAAACATCTCCCATCACACGATGCTCTTGTGACACAAGAAATATTTCCCTCCCCTTTTTATGAATGTATATAAGCCAGATGATTTTCACAGCAAGTATTTTTATGTTTAGGATCGAAGCAAAACCTAAGCTGGGACAGAAAAGGTAAAAGAGATGTGGAGAATTTGTTCTTCTATTACTGGAGAAAAACCCCTCATTACTTGAATGAATTGCAAACCACAAAACCCAACAACTGAGGTTTTAGTTAGAAGGTGACATATCACTCAAGCGCCTGGTAAATAAAACCAGACGGAGCAATTTCTTTTCTTCTTTCCCCTCCTGCTCCCTCCGCTCTCCATCTGATGCCCAATTTATCACTGCGCATACACAGCCCATGAACATTTTCCCCTGGAACTCAAGCACACTTATGATAAAATGTTGGTTGCTCTGGCTCTGTTATTACAAAAACGACATCTAATTTATGGCATTAGGATGCCAATGCATTTCTTAACAGCAAGTCACCACTGCCGAGGATGGGCTGTAAAAAAACATACGGTGCAGCGACTTTCTTTGGTGCTTCGCAATGTCATAGTCATCAATCAAAAAGATTTCCAACGGAGGAAATTAATGCTGATTAAATTCCATAGCCGAGTCTATTCACAGTCTAGGCTGTTTTGACAAAATAGCTCATTTTCTAGACAGGAGTTCAACGATCAGTTCAAAGTGAGGGAATAGATCTTCAAGCAGCAGGTGCGGCTCGTACATAAGCCCTTGGATAGAACGCATAATGGGGCAAATGTCCACACTTCACCCGTGTGCTTAAGGGGTCTGAATTAGGATAGAAGTATTGGGAAAGGGATCCAGGGGTTGTGTTCATCGGGAAATGTCACATTCTATTTTTAATAGTTGAGAGAGGCTGAATGATATTGAGAACCATGCTGTATCTGGGATCTGTTAGTCTATGCCAGCCCAATTTACCACCATAGGCTACAAAATCCAACCCACACAATTGTGCTGAACGAGTTGGCTTTTGTAAATGACTGTGAATGTTTATTTAGATATTAGGTTTAATTTGATGTTAAATTTTAATGCTGTTTTCATATGTGGGGTCTTGTTGGGATTTTATGCCAATATTTATCTGTTTTATGAAGGCACTAGCTGTGCCTGGCCACACGTTGCTGTGGCGTTGTCTGGTGGTGTTGGTGAGAAATTGTTGAGGTAGTGGTGGTATTGAATATATGTTGTATGGTTGTCTTTATGTTTAGTATGTACACTGAAGTGGATTATATGGCAGTGTGGAGTCAAGATAATCTAGTTCAAAGCAGATAATGTAAGATTCTAAATGGGTTATATAGTTGTTTGGAAGGGCCTTGAGTCTACACTGCCATATAATCCAGTTCAAATCTGATAATCTGTGGAAGAGGCCTAAGTGAGGCCTAACTGTGCCTGTCCCCTGGGCTGAGTAGGTTGCTAGGAGACCAAGTGGGCAGAGCTTAGACTTCTAACTGGCAGCAATTGGATAAAAACAATTATTCCTCTCCCTGTAATTAGGACTTTATTTTTCTTTTCTTTTTGTTGTATCAACCTAGAGCCGTGGATGAGGGGTTGTGCTGCCAAGTTTCGAGGTTGGGGGGCCTGTAGTTTTGTTGTTTTGTCCGCTGCCCTGATGCCATCACTCTTTTATATATATAGATTGAATGTATGCCGTTGTTGGAATCCGCCCTGAATCCCTTCGGGGAGATAGAAGGGAATAGAAATGTTTTATTGTTGTTGTTATGATGATGATGATGATGATGATGATGATGATTAGTGGCTTGGCATCCCAGTAGGACATGGAAATGTGTAGATGTCTTATACTGTTCAGCTTGAGTGAGTTGACCAATCCTGGATGCCCTAGCTACGTCTTTTTTGTAGTTATAACAACAAGCATATCTGAAGCTTTTGGGCACAGATGAAGTTGCCTTCTGGGATTCCTAGAAGATGCTTTTTTTTTCCTGGACCGCTAAAGAGCCTAAAGGCAAACATTTTCAGCAATGGCACCCAGTCCTGACTTCTACCATGCCACCTTTTCAGAAGAGGAACAAAATGCATTGAGTCCAATTTTCAGCTCTGCTGGCAGGTGGGGCGGGGGAAGGAGAGTGACACGTCAAGTACTTTCACCATGTTTATTGCCAGATTTTGGCAGGAACAGAGCAGCTAAATTACACCCTTAGGAAAAGCAGACAGATTTAACAGCCCATGCTTTCCTGGCACCCAGCCCAGAGGGCACAGCACCATCTGTACCAAGGCACCATGCAAAATCAGCAGAGAGCTGGCAGGTACAAAGTCAACCTACAAGGTTTTACAAAATAGGCAACAGATCACTGTTGGCTGATCAGATAAAGCCTCAGAATATATATCCCATTCAGATCATTACTCCTGGAATCCAAGTGGCACTCAAGGATAAAAATTGCATGGCATTTTTTTCTTAAACAGAGGATGGAAAAGACAGGCACGAAGGGGGGGGGGGTTAAGAAAGTTATTGCAAATATGAAGGAGATGGAACACATACATGTTGGGCGTGCTTTGACTGTGTTCCTGCATGGCAGGTAGTTGGACTGTATGGCCCTTGTGGCCCCTTCCAACTCCAAGATTCGATGTACACCTTCATACTAAGTTAGAGGGCTCTGGTGCTAACTGGAAGTAGAAGCAGAAGATCTAAAGCCAAAATAGAACATTCTTCTCCAGTGTCTCTGAAATTGCCCTGAAATTTGTCTCCCTACAAGGAAGCACAGCAGTAGTTCCCTGAGGCTTCAGCCAGGATCCTGAAATCTACCAAGCTAGACATAGCATTCTTGTGAAGGCTCTATGGGTTTGGGGCGGATCAGCACATGGATGGGAGACTACTTAGGAGCTGTTCTGCCAACCTGAGTTCAATTAAGTAAAAGACAGACAGTAAGTGCTGTAAATAATTAATGTATTCAGGAAGTCATTAATTAGGATAACATCTCAAAGTTGACAGCAAACCTCAAAGATGATGTTCAGACATTTCACCAGGGGTGACTATTCTTTTCATGTGAGGGAGAAGCGGTTATGCCCAACACTTCTTTCCATGAAAAGAACAATTTCATGTATGAAGCAAGTCTCTCATTTGGGCAGCTGTCCAATCCATGCTGTTCTTCCCTATTCTCCTTTCAATGTATGTTCAAATCAGACATATTGGTGTATGGATGTTGGTGTGGTGCAGAGTCATCTCCAAAAGAAGGGACTTTCCTCTATTACATTAACAAAAACATGCCAAAGGCAGGGCCAGCTCAAAGCATTTCACTGCTCCAACAGAATGAAAAGTGTTATATGTTTTCCGGGCTGTATGGCCATGTTCTAGAAGTATTCTCTCCTGACGTTTCACCCACATCTATGGCAGGCATCCTCTGAGGATGCCTGCCATAGATGTGGACAAAACGTCAGGAGAGAATACTTCTAGAACATGGCCATACAGCCCGGAAAACATACAACAACCCTGTGATCCCGGCCATGAAAGCCTTCGACAACAGAATGAAAAGTTTCTCCTAATTCCACTATAGAGAATCCAGCCATACCAGTTTCAACACCGAAAAGAAGACACAAACTTTTGAGTTGGGAGATGGGCACCGAGCAGATGATGTCCTTCAATACTCCATTTCTACCACCAGCCACTTAACATCTGTGGCCTGAGACAGCTGCTTCACAGGACCGGTCCTAGCCAAAGGAGGAGGGAACCCTGAAGTTCAAAGCAACTTCAAACGTAATACTTCCCTAAGGAAGGACATATTTAGTTATTTTCACTGCAATTTGTACCTCTTAAAATTGCATGCTCTGAAAGTACACTCTGCCTCCAGACAACAGTATGAACTTACAGTGAGAAATGTCTTGAGCCAGTCTCCCTCTAACAAACAGCTACTAGTTTTCTAGCAAACACAAGCAACCCAGAAATCTGCACAAGGTTAATTTTCAAACTGATACTTATACATGTCATGGAAATTTAGCATAGACATTTCTAGTTGTTTCTTTTTTAACTACAGGCTAACTACAATTGTTGACATCTTGAGACAGTACTTGACATCAAAACATTTTTAAAGGCTGGTTTTGGAAGGCAGGGCAATCCACTTGATTCAGTTGAGTCAATGCGCTTTGATTGCATCTGATTCAGCCAGGCTAGGAAAGCATTTGAAGAGACTATCATGTCACTTAGCAACAATGGCTTGGAGGTTTTCCCTCTAGAAAGGTAATCTTTAGCTGTCTACTGAAGAGCTTTCTTGAATCTGAAGGAACAGAAAATACAATGCCTTATACTCTTATCGCTGGCTGAAATCACTTATTACCAAACTCATCACTTAATCAAGTTTTAAGTGTTTAAATGTATTTCAGCTAACTATTACAGGAGGGTTAGGAAAGGGATTTATGTTTGTTGTGTCTCTGTATATTTGTCTTTTGTCTTTCGTTATTATTTTTTAAAAAAATGCAATGGGTTTGTGTCATGGAACCAAGTCCCAGGGCTGAATTTCCAAGCCCTGGACTTGGAGTCATAACATAAATAATCCTGGAAGCACCTGGCAGAAGAAGATAGAATGAGCCTGGGAACTCGGGGTTGAAAGTATAAACAATTATAATTGGTATAGTGTGTGGGAATAGTAGAAATGTGATACAAGGGGTGGGGTTTGATGATGATATTTGCGTGTGGTATTACGTTGCATCAGAGGTGATAAAAATGATTGTATGTAAACATTAGGTCATTCTCGACTTTTCCAAAGTCATGCATTCTTCAATAAAGATTGGATTTGAGAGCAGCTATCTTTGATCTGCGTTCAGACTGGTCCTTTGAAATGAGCCTGACATTTAAGTCGAGAATCCCGTTCTCACCCTCCTGCGGATTCGCAGTGAAGTGATAATGAATGAAGAAGGAGATCAAAGCCCAAATGGAGCAGGGAGGCCTTTGCCAGGGGCCCGGCCGTTGGGGGAAGAGACGCTGCAAGCCATAGCTTCCTCTACGGGGTACCCCAGGCCGAACGGCGTGACCCAGAGGATTCCCAGAGGAGGAAGAGGCGTCTCTGCGGCTGCAGAAACCAGTTGGGGATCTGGAGGAAGCATGCCGGAGACCGTGGCCCTGCGGTTATCCATCCTGGAAACTAATTTATCCAGGCTGTCGGAAACCGTGGGGAGGTTGGTGCCACTATTGGAAGAGAATCTCCAAAAGGAGCCCACCCGATATGGCGCCGAGAGAGAGCCAAGTAAAGAAGGAGATTGGAGCCAGAGGGGCCAGCGCGCCTCAACGCAGAGCCCCGTGGTGGCGAGGGGCGAGGGGGATGAGGAATACTGGCAGGAACTGGAGTTCCGAGACAGAATGGCGCGCGAAGTGGAGCGCCAGCAAGCTCTGGGAACTCTGAGGCCGCCAACTCCAACAGAACTTCCAACCCCCCGAATGGGCGTCGGGGTGGAAAGACCACTGGGGCCAGGGATCGGGTCCAGTGGATTAGCGGACGAAGGCGGAGAGGAGCCGGAGATCCAGGAAGAGGAGGAGGATGTGCCGTACGACGAGGGAAGGCGAGGTGCGGGGGCTACAGCGAGGCCCGCATTCGGATGGGTGGAAGGGCCGACAGCAGCGGCAGAATTTCGGGAGCCGCGCAGAACGACCGCCGGAGTGGGGCGCGGCGTGTTCAAAGGGGCCGTCCAAGGAAACCCGATGCAACCCTTCCCCATGCCTCCCAGACAGCATCAACGGGCCGCAGAATGGATGCAAAGGAGGGAAGATCTCAAACTGGAATACGGAGGGGAATCATCTGAACTGAACTTTTTCCTCATTAGCATCAGAGGATATATGGAAGACAATGCACACACATTCCCCTCCGAAGCAAGCATGGTTCGGGCCATCGGCAACACACTAAAGAGAGGAGCGGCCAGCTGGTATGTGCAACTACATGCCAGACGCGACCCATGCCTGAGGTCAGTGCCCCGCTTCCTCGCCGCACTGGAAAACCGGTTCAGAGACCGGCTAGAGCAATTGAGGGCTCGAGACCAGCTTAAAGGAATAAAGCAGAGGGACAAAACGGTGCCCGAGTACGCAGAGGAATTCCTCCATCTCGCGGAAAGGGTACCAGAGTGGTCTGAAGTGACCAAAGTGGAGATATTTAAAGAGGGACTACGCCCCGAGGTTTTTAGTTGGGCAGCGCACAGGGACGACCCAGAAACACTCCAGGGCTGGATACAACTAGCGGGGCGCGTCGAATCCACCCTGGCCCAAGTAAAGCGTTTCAGGGGCGGCGGCGGCCAGCAAAGACCGGTGGCGAGAGGTCGAGGAGAAACGAGGAAGCAGGAAAGGCCCGGAGGGAGGCCGGGGATCCCCTTCAAAGGAGATGACAACAAACCCAAGCCGGGATGCTTTGTATGTGGGAAGACGGGCCATCGAGCAGCAGAATGTTGGGCCCGGAAGGGGGAGCCGCCAAAACCCTCAAAGCCCAAGCCAGCAACCGGGCGGCGAGCGGAGGAGGAGGTGCGAGCCCCAGAATCTCCGGAAAGGCTGGTGAGTCGAGACAAACGCATGCTAGTAGTGCCAATCTGCCTATCGGGGCTAGAGAATCGGGCCACCTGCAGGGCATTCGTGGATTGCGGTTGTTCTAGGAACATTATAACTCCGGAACTAGCAGGAGCGCTGAAATGCCAGCAGACGTTGCTTGACTCCCCAATTGCATTTTCGCAGCTAGATGGATCAGTTGCTGCTGGGGAAGTATCTACAAAGGAAATACGGGGGGTCCCATGTAAAATAGGCAAATGGGAAGGAAGAATATCCTTTGTGATAGCCCCTATTGCCACATACCACGTAATACTAGGGATCCCATGGCTCGAACAGGCAAATCCTGAAGTAGATTGGAGAGGAAAGAGCCTAGCATTTAAAGAACAACAGACGCAATGGGAGATAAGCAAAATAGCAGGAGAGGAGGACGAGGGAGATGAAGCAGGTGAAATAGACCCACAGCTATTGCCACCTGAATACAGAGACTTTGTGGATGTTTTCAATCAGAAAGAGGCAAGTAAATTACCTCCCAAGAGGAATATAGAAGTAGAAATTGAAATAACCCCAGGAGCAAACTTACCAAAACCAAAAGTGTATCCCATGTCTGTTCAGGAGAAGGAGGAATTGAGGAAATATATTGATAAGAACCTGGCGCGAGGCTTCATTAAGCCATCCAATTCTCCTCTCGGAGCCCCAGTGTTATTTAGGAGAAAGAAAGACAACTCCCTAAGATTGTGCATTGACTATCGAAATTTAAATGCAATTACTAAGGACAATAAATACCCTATGCCCTTAGTAAAGGATTTAATTACCGTATTGAAGAAAGGGAGCATATTTACTAAACTTGATTTAATTGAAGCATATCATAAATTAAGAATCAAACCTGAGGATACTTGGAAAACTGCATTTTCCTGCGCATTCGGCCATTTTGAATATAAAATTTTGCCATTTGGGTTAAAAAATGGCGGCAGTTGCTTTATGCAGCTTATAAATGAAATACTGCACCCATTGTTGTACCGAGGGGTATTCATATTCCTTGATGATATCTTGATCGTGAGCGAAGATAAAGAAAAGCACGTGGAATTGGTCCGGGAAGTTTTGCAGAGACTAAGGGAAGCAAAGCTGTATGCAAAACTGTCCAAATGTGAATTTAATCAAACTCAAATTGACTTTCTGGGGTATCGGATATCTCCAGAAGGGTTAGCTATGGACCCGTCTAAAGTATCAGACGTAAAAGAATGGGGAGTACCTCAAACAAGGAGGCAATTGCAATCATTTCTGGGGTTTGCAAATTTTTATAGATCGTTCATAAAAGGCTTTGCGCAAATAACCGCACCCCTTACTGAACTTTTAAAAACAAAAGGGAAAGGGGAGACAGCAAAAGTGAAAGCTCCTGGCGCCAAACTGAGTTGGACGCCAGAATGCCAAAAGGCATTTGAAACCCTAAAAGGATGCTTCACAGAAGAACCCGTCCTAAAACACCCCGATATCCGGAGCCCTTTCATAATCCATTGCGATGCTTCAGACTGTGCATACGGGGCAGTACTATTGCAAAAGGCTCAAAATGGGAACTTAAAACCTTGTGGATATTTGTCCCGGAAGTTCAGTGAAACTGAAAAATGTTGGCCCATATGGGAAAAAGAGGCATTAGCCATATTAAAAGCCTTAGAATGCTGGCGACACTTCCTCGAAGGGAGCGGAATCCCATTTGAAATTTGGTCTGACCATAAGAACCTCCAGTATTTAAAATCTCCTCGAAAATTGTCCCCCAAACAAATTAGATGGGCACAATACTTCAGCAGGTTCGATTTCCAATTAAAGTTTTTCCAAGGGAAACAGAATGTCTTGGCAGATGCTCTTTCACGCATGCCTCAACACGAAGGCATAACCACAGCAAAAGAGGGAACAATATTCTCTGATAAACAATGGGGCTTAGCTGTCAGGACAAGAGCGCAAACCCAAAGAGAGAACACTGCTATTATTGAATTCGACGGGGAAAATAATTGGGGAAAAGAACTGAAACAGTCATACGAAGGAGATCAGTGGATCGCATCCAACGCAGAAAAGGGGGAGCAGAAGGGGGGATTTTGGTTTGTGAACAAGAAACTGTATATCCCAGCAATATTAAGGATTAAGATTTTGCATCGTTTTCACAATAACCAGAGCGCTGGTCATACAGGAATTACAAAAACAACAAAGGCAATAGCAAAACATTGTTGGTGGCCAGGAATGAGGAAGGACATAAAGAATCATGTTGTTCAATGTGATGATTGTGCCAGAAATAAATTGAGAGGAGGGAAGCCAATGGGATTATTACAAACAGTAGCGGAACCTACCAGGCCTTGGGAATGTGTAGCTATGGACTTTGTGGGGGAACTGCCGGTTAGCAAAGGACATCGTTATATTTGGACAGTATTAGACCTGTTTTCTAAACAGGCCCACTTTATAGCACTGACGAAATTACCATCGGCAGAGAAACTAGCTGAATTATACATAAACCATATTTACAAACTTCATGGATGTCCAAGTAGAGTGGTCAGTGACAGAGGGGTTCAATTCACAGCAAAATTTTGGGAAAAATTCTTGGAAATGCTAGGAGCAGAAAGGAGTCTAAGTTCTGCTTTTCACCCCATGACAAACGGGGCAGTAGAACGTACTCAACAGACACTTGGGCAGTTCCTTCGAATGTACTCTAACATGAGACAAAATGACTGGTCTAAGTGGCTGGCTTTCGCAGAACTAGCTTTTAATTCGACTATACATTCAGCAACAAATAAAACTCCCTTTGAAGTAGTTTACGGGTATGAAATACAGCCTCTGCCCCAGTTGCCAAAATGGACAGAGAATGAAGAAACAGGGGCAGGGAAATGGAAAACTCAAATGCTAGAATGCTGGAGTCAAGTGACTGCATCCTTAAAGGAAGCACACAAAAAGTATAAAACATTCGCAGACAGAAAAAGGGTGGAAGGCGATAAATTGGAGAAAGGAGATTTAGTGTGGTTAAGTACCCAAAACATCAAATTGGGGCTACCTTCGAGAAGATTGGGCCCCAAATATATTGGACCATTCAGAATACAGGGTGTTATCAACGAAGTGACTTTCCAGTTGGCATTGCCAAAAAGTTTAGGGAAAATACACCCAGTATTCCATCGCAGCTTACTGAAAAAGTATATGGGTACTTTGGACAAAATGGACACATAGAGTTATTGTTTGATTTATTTCAGGATTGTGATGAAAGAAGAACCGGAGAGGAGGACGAAGAAAAAGAGGGCGCCATGTCATGGAACCAAGTCCCAGGGCTGAATTTCCAAGCCCTGGACTTGGAGTCATAACATAAATAATCCTGGAAGCACCTGGCAGAAGAAGATAGAATGAGCCTGGGAACTCGGGGTTGAAAGTATAAACAATTATAATTGGTATAGTGTGTGGGAATAGTAGAAATGTGATACAAGGGGTGGGGTTTGATGATGATATTTGCGTGTGGTATTACGTTGCATCAGAGGTGATAAAAATGATTGTATGTAAACATTAGGTCATTCTCGACTTTTCCAAAGTCATGTATTCTTCAATAAAGATTGGATTTGAGAGCAGCTATCTTTGATCTGCGTTCAGACTGGTCCTTTGAAGTGAGCCTGACAGGTTTGGTTCTTTTTGTTTGAAGAAAGATAATCATAAAACAATGTTATGATTTAAACTCAGAAGGATGATAGGGACAATGTTGGAAGTGATTGGAAGGAGGGAGGGAGTTATAAATGAATATAACTATTATGGTCTTTAGAGGAGGCATGTGAAGGCTCTGGTATAAGCAAACAAAATCAAAAGCTGAAGTTGACATCTTGAATAGAAGCCTATACTGTGGACTATCTCTTACTATTCAGGCATGCTACCATTTGAATGCTCATGACTACTTCGAATTTTCTTAGAATCAAGAGTAAGCAGAACTGCAGTATAGCAAGAGACTAGTTAATTTAAAGTCTTTTTCTGTTGATATGGTAAGAGGAATAGTCAATAAACAAATCTATCTCTCTGGCAGTACAAAGTTTGAGAGCAATAACCTTTCAAGGGTGCGAGAATAAATTCCAAAAGAAATAGAGAGGTGTCTAAAACTGTAACAAAGATGTGACTCCATAGCCTTTGTCAAAATCAAAGCTGAAGTCAGTGTTATGAAAGTTCAATTTAAGAATTTATCTGAGAATTAGACCATTTCTTAGGAAGACTGACTGAATGCATCCTTGCAAGATTAAGACATGTGATGCATGGAGCAAATATAATGCCCAAAACGATTTTATCTCGGTTTTTTCATCTTACCAAAGTCAGATCAAGTGTGGTAATTGCTGCTCACATTTTCACTGTGACTGGATCCTGACGGAGTCGTATGAAGAGGAGACCCATTCAAATCAAAGCAGTGTGTAACTTGGTAATGACTCATATGGTTGAAATCAATGGAACTTCACTAACTACAGCCAAGTCTGGCTCCAACCTTGAATCCTATACTACTATGTGAAAATATAAGAAGCCATTAATACATTTGTGTATAATTTCCATACACATTTAATTGCAAAACTAGATTTAAGCTTAATGAAGGAAGGGATGTCAATCTGTGTTTTGGGGGCATTTTTTCAGAAAGGATATCCATTCTTTGGCCCCACTTCTCCCATGAATGACAACCATTGGTTGGACTGGATGGTCCTTTGGTATCTTCCAACTTTTAAAGTCCATGACTGTATGAAACAATCTCATATTCCCTGCACCTGTGTAGCCATGTCAGTTATACCTCCATAATAAATTGATCAGACTGCAGACAACAGAAGGAACACAGTGACTATAGATCAGTGGTTCTCAACCTGTGGGTCCCCAGATATTTTGGCATTCAACTCCGAGAAATCCTAACAGCTGGTAAGCTGGCTGGGATTTCAGGCAGTTGTAGGCCAAAACACCTGGAGACCCACAGGTTGAGAACCACTGATATAGATACTGACCACCCAAGATCTGGAAACATGTACAGGTGAGTGTTATTGTCATGAGGGGCATGGCCTTAGTGTACAATAGGTTTGGAAAGAACATTTCCTTTAACAAAATGTCAACAAGGCTTTGGATCATATGCAGGAATGTTAACTGTATCAAGAAACCTATCTCATGATTTAGCCTTTGATATACAAATTAGTTGCTGCTCTTTGGATACAGCACATTGTTCATGTTTTTATGCATTTATTATAAAAGTAATTGCCTATTGCAGACAGGGCCGGTCCAACAATGAGGCGAATTAAGCGGTCGCTTCGGGCGCAAACCATACGGGGGCGCAGTCGAGACTGCTTTTTCTGTTGATTTCTTGTAAAACATGTTTTGGTGCTTAATTTGTAAAATCTTAATGTAATTTGATGTTTAATAGGCTTTTCCTTAATCCCTCATTATCCAACATTTTTGCTTATCCAACGCTTTTATTTTTCAGTGTTTGTTTGGGGGGGTGTGCAAAATTCCGTTCGCCTACACTTCAAAAATACCTAGGGCCGGCTCTGATTGCAGACCATATGAGTGACAATAAGGACAAGTCAGTGCATTGCTAGGAGTTTATTCTGAAGCTTTGCTTTAAGTCTTTATCACAAAAGACAATTTATGTTGCAACGAGTTACTAGAAACTGAGATGGTTTTCATAAATTCCTACTATTATAAAAGTAGAGCACAGGAGACTGTTCTGAGCCATCTTCAAAAAGCAGACCATTATTTTTGTATATAAACTGTACACAAAAAAAAACCAAGGCACTATACATTTTTGGGATTATTAAAGATGGATTCAGAGAGTTTCCCAAGAAAACCCGTGTGACAATGCTTTGTTCAGTTTAGCACCTGAAACAGCACTGAGACCAAGTTATTGACTATTAAGAAGAGGAACCGTTCAGAATGAGAGAGAGAGAGAGAGAGAGAGAGAGAGAGAGAGAGAGAGAGAGAGAGAGAGAGATCACACAAACACACATTGGTGGTTAAACTAGTCCAGAACAAGCAACCCCAATGCCCCACTACTTTTCTTTCCCAAAAGACACCTTGAAAGTGAATAATACACATTGCATTGTTAAATACACCCTTGTTCTGTGTGTTTTATATAAATATAAATTCTTTTGAAAATCCACAGCTTTAACAAAATAACACTTTACAAAGGGAACATCTCCAAAACTCAAAATGGCAAGTAGTGTACGTAGCCCAAAGACGTGTTGCAGCAGTGGTCTGAGAAACTTACCACTAAAAGTACGAAGAAGAACATGATTCATAAACATGGCCAAACATTTGAGCCCCCCGCCCTCCTGCCCCCCAAAAAAGAGTTCGCCAGAGAGTCCTTCCATACATTTACAATATTACTTGGCATTAGAACAGACATTAATGCATTAGATTTCGTTTGTTGTGCTGCTGCTCGTTCCAAGAGGTGTTGAAAATGTCGACAGATTCCACTGTAGGGTTAGCCCTTGATTCCAACCAACACGCTGCTTAGAAAAGCCCTTTTGCCTTTTTGAGGTTCACCTGTTTCCAGGAAGGCAGTGCATTGTATTCTTCTCTTGTCATCTGTAACGCAGTCTGATTTAAAACAGAAAGAAAATGCTGACAGTTATTACAATGAAAGTATTACAAGTATAAAAAAGAGATTTTATTGAACAAAAGAACTCCAAAGCAATGTGAAGTTCAAGGAGCCCATCAACGTTTTGTTCCCACTTACCTCAAAGTCTTCATCTGAAAGGTAGATTTCAAGATTTAAGGGATCCACTCCCTCTGGGAGGGGCCTTGCTAGGAGATCAGCCAATGGGTACAGCTTTTTGCATAGTTTGGCCAGTACGTCTTCTACAAGGATGATTTGATTAGAAGCTTCCGCATCCTAGAAATTGAAGAGAGGGTGTTTTTCATTGGGAGGCCGAATATTTCATCAGTTTCAAAACATGGTTAGCCACATTTCAAGTAATACAGATTGAGTATCTCTTATCCTGAACTCCAAAATACCCCAAAATCATCCACATGGGTGGCTGAGATAGTAATAGTTTGCTTTCCGATGGTTCAGTTTTCATTGGGAAGCAGATCAGAAGCATTTCAGATAAGGGATTACTTAATTTTATTTCATGCACAAAACAGTTCAGAATATGTGTATAAGGTATATATGAAACATACATAAATGTTGTGTATAGATTTGAGTCCCATCTCCAAGACATCTCATTTTGGATTTATATGCAAATACACCCCCCTCCCCCCAAACTGAAATACAGAACGGTTCTGACTCTATACATCTCAGATTAGAGATGCTCAACTTGCATCTAATGCTCAGGCCAAAGGTATCCATGGACAGGTCAATGCGTGAATTCTTCCTCATCCCAGACCTTTTCTTATTTTATTAGCAATTAAAAAATGGTGAGAATGCTTCTCTCAGTGCTCCCTTTTGTGCACAAAGGTAATCATCTTTGGCCCCATCCATATGATTTTCCTTTAGTTAAGTCTAGAATGTAATGTTCTCATAATGTAAGAATTTATTTTTACCTCAAGAGGAGAACATTTCGCACACTGTCATTTCATTTTAAGTCTTTACATTTCTAACCAAAGTGATTTGTATTTCCAAGCTGGATCTGTTGAAAACTCTGGTTTTACATAAAACAGGTTTCTTTAGAACAGAGAAAGTACAACTACTGTCCCATTTTTCAGTCTGGACAACAGTGAACAAATGATTTAGGTAGAACTCTGTTTTTGAAATACTGGTATTAAAAGCATTCCTGGGCCCTGAAAAATTTGTGATGAATAGGTAATAAAACCTCTGTCAGAATTGTCCTCTGGCCATTATTTCAACCCTCCTTCTTTTTGAGATGACTGATGTTTTTTAAACCATTTAATAACCCTGGCTTTTAGTGCTTTCTAATATGGTGGACTTGCCTTTCCAGCAGATAACAGAAAACTAAAAAGTGATGAGAATAGTTCATTTACCATTTCAGTGATCTCAGCAATATCTTCTCTATGCTCCCAACTGGGAAACATATTTGTGAACGTCAGAGGCTCAAGCCCAGCATGAATTAGGTAAGATTTAGGAGGTTTCTTCACATTCTTTCCTATTTAGCCCAGGGGAGAAAAAAACCAATTGTTACTTTTAAAATCCAATATGCACAACCTTACTTCATACCTGCTTTGTTAATTGCTTACTGTTGGAAAAAAAAGTTTCATACTGAAATCCTTCACCAACAAAGATCATTTTAGATATAATTTTAAGATTAAGACTGGGAAGGACAGCTAGGAAGGATGTTCTTGACTTTGAAATCCAAAGTGACACTCATCCAAGTCATATATTTCCAGTTGTTATGTATGGTTAGTAAGCGGCACAATCAAGTAAACCAAGAGGGAGAAAATCAATTGATTTATGGACCCATCATGAGGTGACATGATTCAATGGAGATGACAATAAATAATGCTGGGAAAAGGAAAAGGAAGTAGGACAGGAGGAAGACGACACTCCTGTTGGGCTGACTCAATAAAAAAAGCCATGGCCCAAACTTTGCAAAATCTAAGCAAGGCTGTTAACAGCAGGATCACTAATGAGATGGTTCTTGTTATAAGTCAAATACCAATTTAATGTCACATAAAAAAAATCTATGGATATATGTTCTTTAAAGTGTAACATGTCAAAACAGGAAATACTGGTGTCAATACTATCTAAACAAACAGTGATATTGGAGAAATCGAAATGTGATCAAGGCCCTGCTTAGAAAATGACCTCACAACGGACAGGAATCAAATACCAGAATGGAAACTGTTTTGTTGCAAAAGGACTAGTGTGACAATCAAGATGGCCTTATTTAGTTGGCTTCATTTCAGCACAATGCTAGACACTTTATGTTGGTGACATTATGGTGCAAATGAAAGTTTGCATCTGGCTGTTATATAAAGATGTAGCTTTTAATCGGGATTGACTCCAATCCATTGGGGAAAACAAGGCAGATTCTAGCCTACAACTAGAACAGCAATTATATCTATTCACTACGCCAAGTTGACAGAGCCCTTTAGTACCTTGAAGACAAGGAATTTCTTGAGGCATTATCTTTTTGTACACAAGAAACAACCCTTCATAAAATACATCAAATGAGCTGGAAAGAGTTTTAAATACCCAGATACATAATGATTTATGAACAATGGAAGAAAATCCAACTTAGCAAAGCAGAATGCATTAAAGGCAACAGAAAAACAAGAACACATCTTGGCAGGAAAAGTACGATGCATAACCTGAATATTATATTCAACTGCAGAAACAAAGCATGAAATCTAGTTGACAAGTGTAAGCATTTGTGGAGAAGATTACTTTCTCTTATAATCTTATTTAAACCAAGAGATACTGTGTCAATTCTGTCAATCAACACATTCTACAGCTTCTCAATAAGCATGCCTTTTAAAAGTACAGTTTCTCAAAGTACAGTGGGTGCATAACACTAGGCCTGGATCTAAAGTAGATCGAGTGATCTACAGGAAGGCCAGTAAGAATTGAGGCCTCCAGTTTAATCATCATAATAGCATTTACTATCATAAACTGCTGAAATGAGGAACACATGGACATATCTCTGAACAAAAACTTCTGTAATTCTTTTCCCACTTTGCACCAAATGTAGCCAATGGAAATTGGGTGAAAACAAAACAAAACAGATAACAAGAAGCCAGATTCCATTTTCATATGCTTCAGGAACATAAGGAATGCCTATCAATTGGGGAAATCTCCCTCAAAGGAGCTGAGCATCTTAGAGAGGCCGAGGGAGCTTTATCTTAGAGCACCATGCAGTGGACATCCATGTGGCTTTCTGAATAACATGGGGAGCTTGGCTTTAAAAGCTCCTTCAAGCATTTGATAAACTTAAGCTCATCCAGATTCACAATACCACCCTGAACACATTGAATCTCACTTGATTCTGAAAGCTAAACAGTGTCAGTCCTCCAGGACATACTGGGAAATCAACAGAGGTAGGAAATAATCCTGCCTGAAACCCGAGCAGCAACTTTTGTTTGGAGTTGACAATACTGACAATACTTGATGGACCAAGGTTCTGGCTTCATATAAAGCAGTTTTCTAGGTTAGTCTGCCTCATCCTGGTCACCGATCTGAGACACAACGTTCTTAAAATGCTTGTCTCATTTACAAGCTGTTGTTATTAATAATAGATGCCTGTGTCATCCTAGGGTTAAACTTGATGCAATCAAGTTCCATAAAGAGAAAGCTGAACTTAATCTGAACCAATGGCTGTGGTCCAAAAGCCAAATGTTTGTTGTGATTGTTAAATCTAATAGAACTGAGCATTATAAGAAACATATTACTTCAACAACAACAAAACAAACAACACATTAAAAGCCCAAAGTTTTTTACTCTCCACTCTGTAGCACAAAGTAAACAGAGCTCAGATAAGTTAACTCTGAGGATTCAAATGAGAAATAGCTCTAGATAAAGGGGAAAGGGAAGTCTAACACAAGGATGGCCTCCATTGTTCATTTCTGGGCAGCATCAGCACTCATTCCTGGAAACAAGGGTAAACTTCATATGAGAAACCTGCCAACACAAACTTTCTTTATTTGTGATTACCTTTGCAGTACTGAAGAACGGTCTCCATGGCACATTTTCTGTCTGAAGCCCACCGGATTCGGGCAGATCCAGCTATTTTGTTTTCCACAGGCCACCAACCTTGCCAGAGATACACTTCGTGGTGATTGTCAACAAGGAAGAGGGCTGCACAGAGTAAACAGACATTGTTATGTGTTTGCATGTATTTGCTGGGAAGGTTGTGCAAACTATTTTCCCAGTCTCCCAATAAAGGACCATAAACACCCTGGTGCAAGGAAAAGGCACTATTCAGGTTGGAAATAATACATATCCAAGCAGGGGACAGACACAAGAGTTTTATGTTTCCGTGCATGGCGACTGGGAAGGTTATTTCTCCAAAACACATGGTAGGAGAAAAAAAATTGTGCATGGCTAATAGAGGCAAGTTCAAGGTTCAAAATGGCAGAAAATCTGGACAAATCTAAAAGCCAGAAGATTCTTAAATGTTTCATGGACAGAATGCAATACTATGATCATTTCTGCATATTACTAGCTTTATTTACCTGGCTGAGGAGCTGTGTAGAGGTCTTCTTGCAAGAATGGCATAGAATTGACCACAGAGGGGTCTCTTGATGGATATATATATTCAGTGGCCAAGAATTCTCCTGATGAACTACCAAGGATGAATAGGCGGGGTGTGAAATTAAACTTGCCGGGATCTTTCAAGAAAATAAACAATGGGAGTTCAATTAACACCCAGGAACAACACAAATTCTGTATTTCACATTTTTGTTTTTCTATGTAAGCCTTCTATATAATGAGTAAATGCAATGGGACATGTTATGTGAGGCAGATAAAAAGATAACTGATGATATTTCCTCTTGAGAGAAGACAGCCCATCCACACTCAGTTTCAAGATACTTTTTTTTGCCAAGGAATGAATGCTATTGAGAACTTTCCCGAGTCACTGGTAAGTCCAACAAGATGTGAGAGTTCGGGGGTATACATAATAGATTTATCATAAGAATCTCAAGCAATACCTTGCAACATACAGTCGTAAGCTTTTCGGTCTCTCCTTCCTAAGGCATCCCAAAATCCTATTGGCTCTGACCCTTCATCACATTCATGTATTGTTACCTTGCTACTACTGTGCAATCCTGCTTCCAATGGACATCTGAAACACAATCACAATCTATTAGAATTGTTAGGATTGTGGAGTTTTATTATAACACAGATTTTCCTACCTCTCATTGTTTAAAGAACAAATAAGCAATGTCAGATCATAAACAGAGCTTGGAATAGTCACTTGTTGGAACTACAGCTCCTAGCATCTCCATGAAGAATGTGCTTGATTTTGGATTTGAGAAAGAAGAGAGAATTACCTATGGTTTTGGGAAGCTAAAAGAATAAAATGATAGAGGTATTGTTTGACTGTGTTTAATAAACCTATTCTTGTAGTTTTAAACATGCCTGTAGATCTCTTTCACGTCTGAACTGGAATCAGGCCATGCATACTCCAAGGAAGAATCCATATAACAACACAACCATATTTAAGAGGACCTACTGAGACCCAGTCATCCAATCCAGGAAGGGAATAACTGGGGGAACAAGGGCAGGATGAGTGCCATGATTCCTAGGAGGTGGAGTTTTAGGGTCAATCCTCCAGCCAGTATTACTGGGGCTAGGATTGTATTATGAGTTTAAGAACTGAAATGAGGTTACAAGAGAAAGAAAGTCATTTAAAAACTCCTCACAGCACTATAATTGAGGACAGAAGTGGAACCATGTTGTTCTTCTGCTTGAAGAATTACTGTGAAGTAAAACCCTTTGCCAAACTGCTGCTAATCACTCAGCTTTCAGTCTACCTTCTGCCAATCCCTGGTTTATAAAATTGGCTTGAAATGAAATGGCCGTATCATTCCCTTTTCATTTTTAATCTGAAAATTATAAATCCAAATAATTATATCATCCTTGTTTGATATAAATAATTGTATCATGCATGCTTTGCCGTAACGCCAAAATATTTAAATTTTGAATGGCGGCTGTAAAATCTGTTACATAAATAAATAGTTGAGGTCATGATTATTATTCATTCCCTGTTAAAGAGTTTTAAAGTAAGTTCTACAGGTGTTAAATGCAGGCAATAGAGTAATCCCACTTAAAAAAAATAGCTTTAGGTACTTACTGTTCCTTTATTTTATTGGCCGCTGTTCTTCCTACTTCTTTAGTGTGTGGCTGGGCTTTGCAGCCATGCCACAAGTAAATGAGGGCTTTGTTAATGTTGAGGACAATCATCGAGGTCCTGGACCTTAGGCTGCTACAGTGACAGGCAACTTCAAGCAAGTTCCCTTCAAGGGGGACTTCTCCTCGTACGCAATACAATCGCCAATCGCCTAGAAGGGACATTGAGAATATATACATTTACTACAAAGCTACCAAGGATGCTTCCAAATAAAGAGGCTCTGGATATGCTAAACCTGGATTGAGGTGCTTGATGTTTGAGACTTGTGAAGTACTAAGTGTGAAGTGTGCTAAACTTTGTTTCCAACACTGCAAAACCTACACATTGACTGTGCTGGTCCCCCAGTGTTATTCTTTGCCAGTGTGACTAGGATCAGTGATGGGTGTTACTTTGCTTCAACACTCTACTCTTCATTTTCTTCTATGATTGTGCTTTAAACTTTTTTGGTGTCTTGGTTTTTAGGCCTGTTCCTGGGGTTATTTAGGGCACTGGTTCAAAAAATTGCATTGGATAGACTGCATCAGCTCTAGTTTCTTAGGGCCCTTCCAGGCAGGTCCTATATCCCAGATGTTCTGTTTTAAAGAGGATTATATGAGTTTAAACTACTAGATAATCTGGGATAAACAGAAAATCTGGGATTAGATCCTGGGACATAGGGCCTGTCTGGAAGGGCCCTCAGATATATAGTTATCACGGTTTTTATGGGTGTGCAGATGAAGAGCGATATATGGCATATGTTTCTGTATCCCAAAAACTAGAGCTGATAGGGGTGAGCAGGGATTTGAACCCTGGTCTCCAGAGTCATGTTTCTATGCTCAAGCTACTATAAAACGCTGGCTCTAGGTAGTGCAGATATACTAAGCTTTTTAACAATCCCGATTTAGCATCATCATGTACAGTGTTCCTTCACTTATCGCTGGGGTTAGGTTGCAGGACCACTCGCAATAAGTGAAAATCCGCGAAGTAGGGACACTATATTTATTTTAATATTTATACTTTTTTAGTAGTTATACACTATTTTAAGTCTTTATCAACCAATCATGTGTTGATAAATCACCTCATTCACCTTCCGTTGCCACTTGGGCTCCTTTTCTCTCCCTTTGGCTTCTCCTTCCTCCCTTCCTTAGGCTGTAAATTGTAATTTTTATGATTTATGATAGTCTTTTAGAGTTTATTGAAAAACCGCGAAACAGCGAATCCGCGAAAAGTGAACTGCGAAGTAGTGAGGGAACACTGTATTTCAAATCTAATGAAATAGATAACTTATTAAGTATATTGCCCAGTTCAGGAAATCCACTCAAAGTATTCCTACCCAGCCCTCTGGTCGCTTTATAACTAGTTCTACTTTTTAAATATGAAGCTGCATTGCATTGGATAGACTGCGTCAGTTCTTAGATATGGTTATCATGATTTTCTACGGGTGAGCAGATGAAGACTGGTATATGGCATATGTTCTGTACATAGAACTGACAGGGGAAAACTGGTCTTGTTTTTGGAATCACCAGGTCAAATATATCCAGAAACAGGTCAAACGTTTGAGGCACTAAGTTCTAGATTCAACCCATCTTTGCATCATAGATCATTGACTCATTTTGGGCCACTCACAGCTTGACCTACTTCACAGGTTTGTTATAAGGATGAAGTAGGGAGTGATTTATCCCCATAATCATTTATTTCTTCATCTTTTAGCCCCCAAAAATGCCTTGCAATAACATAGCTTTTTAAAAAGTCAATTAAACTACAAAACAGGTTAAAACATTAAAAGACATTTTTTTAAAAAAAACCCATAAATCAATGAGGAAAAGACAGTGCCCATGCAATAATAAGCCTCTCCTGGTCAGTTGCCAAAAGCTAGCTGAATAAAAAGGTTTCTGCCTGCTGCAGAGAGAAGAATAAAAGACCTAAGTACAGAACAGTGATCAAAATATAAATATTTCCCCCATTACGTGCAATTCAGTTGCTCATTTCCACAGAGATGTTTGGAAATGGCATTCTCAGACCTGGAAGTCATGCATCTGTCTCATAACAATCATGTATGAGCCAGCTATGACTCTCAGTTATAGAGAAAAAAAATCTCTGCACATGTTCAAAGGTACTTATTTCACTACCGTAGCTTCTTTGCCCAGGATGATTCCCATCATTCATCAACTGCCTGAATTAAATCCTAGTTATAGATTTAGAACAAATAAAGGAAAATAGAACAAATAAAGGAAATTTTTTATAACAAAGTTAAGATCTCCCTTCTCTCTAAAACACAGTAGAAATATGACGGGAAGATGATACTTTACTCTGAGTATTTTCTTCTTCTTCTTCCCTTCTCCCAGAATGAAGAATCATTCCACCTTGAAAACATTGCAGAAAACATGGGGGCTCTTTCCCTTGAAGAACTTGCACCTGAAAAATAATATTCAAGAATCCTAGTGAACTAAGTTTTGATTAACATTATATATGTTAGCCGCCCTGAGTCCCCTTGGGGAGATGGGGCGGGGTATAAAAATAAAGTTGTTGTTGTTGTTGTTGTTGTTATTATTATTATTATTATTATTATTATTATTATTTTCTATAAATATTTAGCCGTACATAATAACATTACATATCCACTATTTATTTTGATAAGCTGTTTGAATTGCAAGTGATATCTGATGCTATATCAGGCATGGGCAAACTTGGTCCCTCCGGGTGTTTTGGACTTCAACTCCCACGATTCCTAACAGCCTCAGGCCCCTTCCTTTTCCCTCTCAGCTTAAGTGGCTGAGAGGGAACAGGAAAGGGCCTGAGGCTGTTAGGAATGGTGGAAGTCCAAAACACCTGGAGGAACCAAGTTTGCCCATGAAACCACATCCAGCCCCTAAAGACATCCCAACACTTCTAGAATCCCCAGAACGATCTTTTTGTGGCCAAAAAAGAGCTGAAGTTTTGTTCCTAGAAACTTCAAGTACAACAATTTAGTTTTGAAGTAGGTTACAAGGAAGGGCTGTAGTGTTTAATATTTTTTAAACACATTTTGGGTAGTCCATGCAGCTCTCAAAGGGTCCCAAGGCACGAAAAATGGCTCCGGGAGCCATTGCAATTTCCATTTTTTGCCGTAGAATGACTCTCACTGCTTTATAGTTAACCTCCCAAAGAATAATCCAGACTGCTTCCAAATCTTGTAATTACTCTGCCTCATTCATGGAATTTTAATGAAAGCTCCAGATAACATCTTCTGCTTGCAGCCTTCCTGTGTTTTCCCAGCGCTTTCCACGTTGTTTTTATTCACATACACCGCTAAAGCATAAACAATGCCTCTTGAATGGCAAAAGGAAGTCTGGAAGGGCCCTGAGAGACGCTTACAAAAATGGAAGCCAATGTTTTCCTCACCTGAGCCCCTCTCTCTTCATCCAGCTCCACCGTCATCAACGCAGACGTTCCTTTCTCGCTGACAGTGGAATGCCTTCCTTGCCAGAAGAAGTACACACATTTCTCTTTGCCAACCACCCTGGTCTGCAAGTCTCCCTTTTGTCTGCTTCCAACTGCAAAGCCAAACCAAAAAGAGGCTGGATAACTAACAGGGCATGCATCCAACCCAGACCTCACATCTTGAGCTAAGCTAACAAATATGAAATCAAAGCAGTGCAAAATGTTCCTCTAAAAAACTGGTATGCATTAGGATCTGGCAGGCAAAAATACCAAAGGTTTACAATAAAAAGGAAGCCTGTAATATACACAAAAGCAGTATGCATGTGATGTATTTTCATCATAGGTAAAGGTAAAGGTTTTCCCCTGACTCTGGGGGTTGGTGCTCATCTCCATTTCTAAGCCAAAGAACTGGCGTTGTCCAGAGACACCTCCAAAGTCATATGGCCAGCATGACTGCATGGAGCACTGTTACCTTCCCACTGGAGCAGTATCTTTTGATCTACTCACATTTGCATGTTTTCTAACTGCTAGGGTGGCAGAAACTGGGGCTAACAGCGGGCACTTACTCTGCTCCCCAGATTCGAACCTGCAACCTTTTAGTCTGCAAGTTCAGCAGCTCAGCGTTTTAACACGCTGCACCACCGGGGGCTCCTATTTTCATCATACTGCCATATTAAAAAACATGTACTGTGTCATTTCCCACATAATACGTAGGAAACGTTGATGGTTGCTATTTTTCAGCGCTGCTTATCTAACAGTATTGTTAGGTACAGTTGGGCAGCAAGAGGTTAAATTCTCTTAAGTAAAAATTCTATTACACTGGAAGACAGAAGTATGTATAAGAACCTTAAATTGCAGATATATTGGTTTCATGAGTAACTACTAGTTTCTTTATTAATGTAACACATTTATCCAAGAGGTGAGTCACAGGCTATGAACATTTCAGTGGTTCTCTTTCAAAACTACACCCTTAATCTTAAAACCACCTTGATGACTAACAGGTACAGTAGAGTCTCACTTATCCAACATAAACAGGTCGGCAGAACGTTAGATAAGTGAAAATGTTGGATAATAAGGAGGGATTAAGGAAAAGCCTATTAAACATCAAATTACATTAAGATTTTACAAATTAAGAACCAAAAAGTCATGTTTTACAACAAATTGATAGAAAAAGCAGTTCAATACACGGTAAAGAAAGAAATTGTGCCAGCAATTTACACAGGTTGTGAATCACAAAGACTTAAAGGTTTCCCCTGACGTTAAGTCCAGTCGTGTCCGACTCTGGGGGTTGTTGCTCATCTCCATTTCTAAGACGAAGAGCCGGCATTGTCCGTAGACACCTCCAAGGTCATGTGGCCGGCATGACTGCATGGAGTGCCGTTACCTTCCCACCAGAGCGGTACCTATTGATCTACTCACATTGGCATGTTTTCGAACTGCTAGGTTGGCAGGAGCTGGGGCTAACAGTGGGTGCTCATTCCGTTCCGGGATTTGAACGTGGGACCTTTCGGTCTGCAAGTTCAGCAGCTCAGCGCTTTAAAACACTGAGCCACAGTAACATGTAGTAATTACTGTATTTACAACTTTAGCACTAAACATTGCAATGTATTGAAAACATTGACTACAAAAACATTGACTACTAAAAGGCTGACTGCGTTGGATAATACGGAATGTTGGATAAGCGAAGATTGGATAAGTGAGATTCTACTGTATTTTCAAAAACATCAAAGGGATGGAGTACAAAGGACTGTGTTGCACCATAAGCAAACATTTATATTCATATCCTGGCCTCAGCCTTACAAGTAAGGAAGCTCTGAGCAATTAATATATGAAAAGGGGGAAAATCAATCTCTGTTTTGCCTGGATAGCCAGGTGCATCATAAGCAGGACGGATCAATTTTACTCGATTCAGGCACATCAATGTTATTTGCAGCAGGATCAGATTTCCCCACTAACCTGAAGTGCTCACCAGGTACTTCCATTTCACAACATACGTATCTCCTTCGTGGAACTGCCCAATGCTTTGCTTCGGGAGCCTGCTGTAATCGAATTCCAAGATATGCCAGACATCCACAGAGATGGTGATGATTTCAAACTGCCTCCGATCCTCTCCCTCGATCAAGCCATAGCCACGGCCAATGTTCATCCCGTCCAAGACCGTGCCGACGGTCGTCTCAGGCAAAGGTACCATCCGCATGATGTCATATGGCTTAGCATCAGACTTGGTCTCTTCCTGTAATGAGACACAAGGCGGGATTCATCTTAAGAAAGCAATTTTTAAAAGGCATGAGCAAACTTTGGCCCTCCAGGTGTTTTGGACTCCAACTCCCACCATTCCTAACAGCCTCAGGCCCTTTCCTTTTCCCCCTCGGCCGCTTAAGCGGCCGAGGGGGAAAAGGAAGGGGCCTGAGGCTGTTAGGAATGGTGGGAGTTGGAGTCCAAAACTCCTGTTGGGCCCAAGTTTGCCCATGCCTGATTTAGCCCTTATCACAATATTAAAGGTCTATTAAAGTTTGCCAGAGGTTGTGAATCACAAAGACTTAAAAAGTACACCCTGGATTTTTTTCCCATTTTATCGTTTGTGTAAAATCATAAGAAATGCTACCATCTTTAAGTCCGTGTAACATAGAGAAACAATTCATATTGATAGCTATACTGCAATTCTCCCATCCATTAATTCACAGGGAAAAAAAATCAATCTCTTAGCTTCAGTTTTCCGACCTGTAAAATGAGCATAAAATAATGCAGGTTTTAAAAAAATTAAGTTTGCTCCGTGATATAGTACAGTAGAGTCTCACTTATCCAAGCTAAACGGGCCGGCAGAAGCTTGGATAAGCGAATATCTTGGATAATAAGGAGGGATTAAGGAAAAGCCTATTAGACATCAAATTAGGTTATGATTTTACAAATTAAGCACCAAAACATCATGTTATAGATCAAATTTGACAGAAAAAGTAGTTCAATACGCAGTAATGTTATGTAGTAATTACTGTATTTACGAATTTAGCACCAAAATATCACAACATATTGGCTTGGATAATCCAGAAGCTTGGATAAGTGAGACTCTACTGTATAAACCAATACCTGTAATATATATCAACTACTATTGTTCTGCTTGTACCTTAAGGGGAGATTCACTAGAATTCTTCTCAGCAGGCTTCTTCAGTTCAGTCCAATCAAGAAATTTCTCTTTAAATAGTATTGTTTCATTGTGCTCTGTGAGCCTGCCAAAAATAGCCCAGTCTGGCCTGCCTTGTCCTTTTCTGTTTTACAGAAGAGAGAAACAGAAAAAAATGTTCCACCATAAATTAATAATTCAAACTATAAAAGGGCAACAAACCAAAATAAAAATCCTTGCCTATTATCAAACTTATGCATACAGTAATTCTTGATTTTTTTGAAAATTACAAGATCCTCAGTAAAATTCTTGCAAATTTTGATGCAGTAATATAAAAAATATAAAAGGAGCCACTGGTGGCGCACAGTGTTAAACCACTGAGCTGCTGAACTTGCTGACTGAAAGATCAGGGGTTCAAATCTGAGGAACGGGGTAAGCTCCCACTGTTAGCCCCAGCTTCTGTCAACCTAGCAGTTTGAAAACAACTAAATCTAGTTATCCCACACCAGACATCTGCTAGGAAGTTTGTACAGCTGGACAAACAGGCAAGATACATGAAAGGAAGCCTCTCTGAGACAAAGGAGTGCGCACAGAGCCTTTCGTTTGCATGCGCTTGTAAAAGATGCATAGACCAGTTCTCATGTTTTTTAACTGTAGATTTGATATGTAGCATGACAGCCCCGGTGGCGAAGTGTGTTAAAGCACTGAGCTGCTGAACTTGCAGACTGAAAGGTAGCAGGTTCAAATCCCGGGAGCAGAGTGAGCGCCCACTGTTAGCTCCAGCTTCTGGAAACCTAGCAGTTCGAAAACATGCTAATGTGAGTAGATCAATAGGTACCGCTACGGCGGGAAGGTAACGGTGCTCCATGCAGTCATGCCAGCCACATGACCTTGGAGGTGTCTACAGACAATGCTGGCTCTTTGGCTTAGAAATGGAGATGAGCACCAACCCCCAGAGTCGGACACGACTAGACTTAATGTCAGGGGAAAACCTTTACCTTTAACTAATATAAAAGTGAATTGAGGATGAGTATCCTTTATCCAAAATGCTTGGGACCAGAAGTGTTTTGGATATTAGCTTTCTTTTGGATTTTGGAATACCTGTATTTACATATGCATACCTAATGAGATATCTGGGAGATGGGATCCAGGTCTAAATATGACATTCATTTATTTTACCCTGGAGGCAAGTTTATACAGTATTAAAAATATTTTTGAGCATGATACAAAGTTTGTGTACACTGAATAATCAGAATCATCAGGTGACATTATTTCAGTAATCCAGGCGAAAAGTTCCAGATTTCTGGGCAAGAGATGTTCAACCTGTGTTAAGATGCATAACTTTCCCAAATAATTCAAAAAATAAAACATTTCTTCTTTCTAATATATTTTTAACTTGTCTCCAGTCTCCGCTCTGTGTAAGCGGCTAAAGCAGACATGGGCAAATTTCTGCCCTCCAGGTGTTTTGGACTTCAACTCCCACAATTCCTAACAGCCTACTGGCTGTTAGGAATTGTGGGAGTTGAAGTCCAAAACACCTGGAGGGCTGACGTTCGCCCATGCCTGGGCTAAAGTGAACATAAATCAACCTCACAACCTCTGAGGATGCCTGTCAGAGATATGGGCGAAACGTCAGGAGGGAATGCTTATGGAACATGGTCATACAACCTGGAAAACACACAACAACCCATAGATCATATTCTTTTTCATTCTATGAATCTATGAGAACAAGCAAGTTAAGGGAACCTTCTAGTACATATGCAGTTCAGATTCTCATTTGGAGAAGAAATTCACTGTTATGAGTCAAGCCGTTTGATACCTTGGAATAAGGGAGTTGCATTCGCCAGGATCTAGAGGATTGATATCACAGTTGGCATAGTCAAAGGTACCATTCCATAAGTGTTTGGCCAGCTGGAATGCCACTTTCCTTTGCCCGAGTGTGACTTCTTTCCCATGCCAAACATATACTTCACTACCAAAATCAAACACCAAGACCTGAAAGGGGATGGGATGGAAGAAGAGCAAATTATAGTCACTTGATCATATCTTAAAGGGTAATGCTACATCACAGTTTAGCATTTCAAGAGTGAGACCTGGCTCATTCACTCCTCACCATCTTTTCTTTGCAAGGCAGTGAGTCAGAGTTGCTGCAACTTACAATACTAAACTGTGACCTATACTTATGGGAAAACAAGGCAAATCAATAAGAAATATACTTACCTCCAAATTGATTACCCTCAATGCTATTATGTTTGCTGTATTTTTTGTATGACCTTTTTTTAGTATATAAGTCTACATTACCACCACTATCCCACAAAACATTCAAATCCAGAATCTATATTAAGGATGCCATGCTATCTGTTTCCTGCAATGCTGCTTTGTTTGTGTATTCTGAAATTGAATCTCTTAGACCTAACTGAAGTTCTATTTTGAGGACAAGAATACTAGCCCTCCGCCAGCTGTCAAAAATGGCTATTAACAAGTATTATTTAAGCATTGAGTTGGGACCAATTCTGTTTTCAGAGCTTGGAAAAGTGATTTGTAGGGACTAGAACTTTCCAAGTCACTCAGCTCTACAAGGGAAATGGGACAAAAGGCAAGAGTTTGTTTGCGCTCCCATTTGAAAAGGAACAATGAAGCTGCTACTGAATTGCTAAATGCCACTTACTATACCTCTTTTGAATTTAACAGAGTACACTTTGGCATCTTTCCCCAGTAGTCGTCATCAGGAATTAGCTTATCATCAACTAATCGGTAAATGCAATTTGTTTCTATAATTGCAGCTTCATACATTTCGTCTTCCTCGGGTCTTCCAGCAGCTTGAAACGAGCAGACAAAACAAAAAATGTTATCAATGTAGAGCAAGGCATAATAATTCGGAAGAAGCCATTTGGGAATGCTTGTACAACAGGCAGCCAGAGAGAGAGAAAACAAAAACTTCCTTACACTGGTAACTTGTTTGACCGCCGAGGAGTTTCCAGAAGTCTTTGGCGGCGTGAGTGTGAGTATTGATCCCTTCCTCTATGGTCTGCACGTATGAAGCCCGGCAGCCAAGCTCCCTCTTCGTCTGAATTAAAGTTGCAAGTTCTGAAGCCTAAGGAATTGAACAAGATTAGATGAATAGACTTCCCTAAGTGGCAGGACAATTGTTCAATTCAGACGAGAAAGGAACTGACGGGTTGCTGAGAGTTTTCTGTGCTGTATGGTCATGTTCCAGAAGCATTCTTTCCTGACGTTATGCCCACATCTATGGCAGTCATCCTCAGAAGTTGTGAGGTCTATTGGAAATTAGGCAAGTGGAGCTTATATATCTGTGGAATGTTCAGGGTGGGAGAAAGAACTCTTATCTGCCTGAGGAAAGTGTGAATGTTGCAACTGGCCAGCTTGATTGGCATTGAATAGCCTTGCAGCTCAAAGCCTGGTTGCTTCCTGCCTGGGGGAATATTATTTGAGAACATAGAAATGCTGGACTACTCTAACAACCACCATGTCAGGCTACACAGAGAAGCTACCGAAATCCACAAGCATGTGGACAATTTCAACAAAAAGGAGGAGACCATGAAAATGAAAAAAAAATCTGGCTACCAGTATTAAAAAAACCCTCTAAAATCAGGACAGTTAATAAAGAAACAACACTAAAAAAACAAGGGAATTCCAGACAAAAAAAATCAGGGCCAGCTAACACCTCCAAACAGACAATTCCCCCGCCACAAGCAGCCAGGCTTTGAAGCTGCAAGGCTACAATGCTAATCAAGGTGTCCAATTGCAACATTCACACTTGCCTCAAACAGGCAAGAGTTCTTTTTCCCACCCTGAATATTCCACAGATATATAAACCCCACTTGCCTAGTTTCCAACAAAACTCACAACTTCTGAGGATGCCTGCCATAGATGTGGGCAAAATGTCAGAAGAGAATGCTTCTGGAACATGGCCATACAGCCCTGAAAACTCACAGCTACCTAGTGATTCCAGCCATAAAAACCTTCAATAACATGAAAAATTGACATTTTCCGCTGTTTTCATTATACAAACAACACCGAACATGGAAACTGTGTCAAATATAAACAGGCTCTCTGGTTTCCACTTAAAGAAAAAATTATTGCATTTAATTTCAGAAACCAAAAAGGACATCCTGGTATTCTTTTTCTGCCTGAATGGAGACGTTTCCTACTAATAATTTCCTATATAAGATTTAACAGCTTACTAGCTTTTATCAATTTATGAGGAAGGGGGGAAGAGAGAGAAAATCACTCCCATCAGTATTGACCTCGTATAAAATCCACATTATGTGTTACTTTACATCCTGTCCATAGATGAACTGCCCAAGAATGTTACGGTGCAGAAAGAAACTGTTCTTTAACTTTTAACACAGTTCTTTAGCATACCAACCTTTGCTTTTTCTATGACATTTGCAAACTCCCCTACCCACAGGAAGCAGTAATGGGGAGTGAGTAACAGGAAACAGTCACCACTGTTAAGCGATGTTGCCCTTGGTTCGACTAATCTTGTTTGAACATGTCTTCTTCCTGCACACAGAGAGAAAAACACAGGCTGATGAAATTCCTTGAAAAAAGTACTGGAGCCAATGTCCAGGCTCAATTATTTTTTTTTTAAAGTAACTCCTGTCTGAGATAAATAATACTCAGTTTCTCACAATGTCATTCTATGCAAGAGATGGCTTAAGGCAATGGTTCTCAACCTGTGAGTCCCCAATGTTTTGGCCTTCAACTTCTAGAAATCCTAACAGCTGGTAAACTGGCTGGGAATTCTGGGAGTTGTAGGCCAAAACACCTGAGGATTCACAGGTTGAGAACCACTGGCTTAAGGAGTATCAGAGGGTTCATAATATGCTTGTCAGATGGAACAATTCCGCTATTATGATGAAATATTCCCATGATCAGCTCCTCCCAGTCATTTCCTTAGTTTAGGAAAAAATAATCACAGAGGAAACACAATAGAGTCTTATAAAACTATGTATGATGTGGGCGGAGTCTAGCTAACAGAGGGGGATTCAGGAGAGAAAAAAGAAAATATTTTTCTACATTCAAATACATATTCAAGAGGATTCAGGCCATAGCAGGCATGGGCAAACTTTGGCTCTCCAGGTGTTTTGGACTTCAACTCCCACAATTCCTAACAGCTGTTAGGAATTGTGGGAGTTGAAATCCAAAACACCAGGAGGGCCGAAGTTCGCCCATGCCTACTGTGCAATGAAAGCTTTAAGAAATAACAAAAAACTGAGTTGCTGTGGTTTTTCCGGGCTGTATGGCCATGTTCCAGAAGCATTATCTCCTGACGTTTCACAGGCATCCTCAGAGGTTGTGAGGTCTGTTGGAAACTAGACAGTAAATAAGGGACAACACTCAGAAGACAAGGGAATTCCAGACAAGAAACAATCAGGTCCAGCTAACACCTCCCAACAAAGAATGCCCCCAGGCAGGAAGCAGCCAGGCTTTGAAGCTGCAAGGCTATTTAATGCTAATCAAGCTGGCCAATTGCAACATTCACACTTGCCTTGAACAGCCAAAAGTTCTTTCTCCCACCCTGGACATTGCACAGATATAAAAACACCACGTGCCTAGTTTCCAACAGACCTCACAACCTCTGAAGATGTCTGCCATAAATGTGGGCAAAATGTCAGGAGAGAATGCTTCTGGAACATGGCCATACAGTCTGGAAAATTCACAGCAACCCAGTGATTACCTTAGACAATAATATAATACTGTTATAGCCATGGTCAGTTAGGGAGTATCTCCCATTACACAGATGCAGTTTTACTTGCAATGAAGCAGCAAGACAGGAAAGTCTGCTTTCCTCCTCTGCCACCTTTGGCATGGTCTCGCTTTTTTCAATACTTTGCATTTCAGATTACTCTTTTAAAAAGCAGTACACAAGAGCTCTTCCACGTACCTTTGATCTGCAAAAGCATCAGCTTCTTATATGGCACAGCACTGTTGTTTGAATTCTGTTCTGTTAGATTGACACTACGCAGGCTAACACTGCTGAAGTTCTCCTTACTCGCTAAGCCAGCAAGTGCTACTTCTGAGAAATTTGAGTTTGCAGACACTTAAGACACATGAAGTTGAAAAGAAAAGGACAGAAAAGAAACAAAAAGCAAGAAAAAGAAAAGAAAAGACAGCCAGACACAAAAAACAACAAAGAAACTACATTATGTTTCATTTCCATATTTTATTTAGTTGGGTTTTTTTTCATGCATGGCTCAATTCCCGCTTTTTTTGTTTGTTTATTTTGATGCAGATGCTGCTGAAAGAGACAACACAAAAACAGGTTGAGCTCAAATTACTCGCTAATCTGAGAACCTTACATTTCCAGGAGGAAGGTTTCAAGACTATGGTGAAAAAATTGAACTATTCAACACTCAAATTTCTTATTCACATTAGTGCAGCAAGTATAAATGTAGGCAATAATTATTTTAGAGGGTTTTTTGTGTGTTTTCCTGTACAATTGTTGTTTTGTTGTTACATGGGATTCAAATCTGTTAGCAGCTGGTCAGAAAACAAGGGATTTCATTCCTACTCTTCAAGTCAACCATAACAATACAGTGATGGCTTGTGGTTGCTAGATCCATAGGGATCATCCATCTATTCCTGATTTTAGGCTGGATCTGCATTGTGCTATATCCCATGACCTGATCCCAGATTATCTGCTTTGAACTGAATTATATGAGTCTACACTGCCAGATAATCTGGTATCAGAATCTAGGATACAGGACAATGTAGATCCAGCCTTAGTCTAAACTTGAAGGGAACCAATTCTAGATGTCAAACTTATTTTGGATGATAGGTTTTGGCACTTTGAATAGCTCTTTTACAGCACAGATGAACATCCAGAGCAAACTCATTACCCCACTAACAACAAAATCATTAGTAGGAATATTAAGGAAGTGCTTTTTGTTGTCTATCCTGTAGCTGTCATATCAATGGTGATGGGTGAAAAGCTCTTACCTTTGGCTGCATCATTCTGTGCATTATTTAGAAAATCTGGTTCGTAGTCTACATGAACTACTTGATTAAATAAATTAAGAAACCTTTCTTAGCCTGATTGTATTGCCCATCCCGAAAACTGCTAAGCGAAGTTCCCCGTTACATTGGATCCTGAAAACTAAACTGTAGTTTCATCTCGGCCCCCTGAGCAGGTTATGAACGTCACAGCTGGGGTTGTTATGCTTGAACGGACATACTATTTGCAATAACACTCTTATTTCCCGAAAGTAAACCATACATCTTGATAATATTGTCTTGCGAGCAGCAATAGTCAGCCCTGGGACCTCAAACTTACTTTTTTCCACTTTCATTCGTTTTGACTCCATAAAGGCCACATTGAGCCTTTGCTCCGTATACTCATGAAGGATGTCCTCCCTTGCTGCAAGCATTTTTAAAGGGTTCCTGGAAGCCTGGGCTCTGCGCATGGGCCTGACTGCACGCTTGTGCTCTGCTACTGAGGAAATTAACCTGAGAAGCAAGAAATGTCCACATGTTAATCTTAACTTTATCATTATACCACGAAAGATTAACTACATGCAGTGTTTTTCAAGGATATACCATGCAACCAGCCTTTAAATCTGAATGAACGAACCAAGATGTCTGCTTCCGCCCAAGGGCTTTCTTTCAACCCACTGATGTGCTAAATGTTTATTATTACAGTGACAATAGCCTTTTTAATGAAAATATTTCAGTTCCTAGTCATATTTAATATCAGAACATAATATCATTATGTGAGATTGTTGTATTTTAGTAAAATCATTCATTAGCATTATATTTTTTGCAGTGGGAGAGTATGAAGAATGTAACTTTTACTTTTAAAGTACAGTATTCCCTCACTACTTTGTCATTCACTTTTTGCAGATTTGCTGTTTTGCGGTTTTTCAATAAACTCTAAAAGACTATTATAAATTATAAAAAATTGCAATTTACAGCCTAAGGAAGGGAGGAAGGAGAAGCCAAAGGGAGAGAATAGGAGTCCAAGCGGCAACGGGAGGAGAAGGAGGTGATTTATCAACACACAATTGGTTGATAAAGACTTAAAATAGTGTATAACTACTAAAATAATGTATAAATATTAAAATAAATATAGTGTCCCTACTTCGTGGATTTTCACTTATTGCGGGTGGTCCTGGAACCTAACCCCAGCGATAAGTGAGGGAACACTGTATGGCTGACTCAAGAAGCATTGGATTTTGCTTTGGTGCCCTTGAAGAGCTGGATCACCCAAGGATATGTCACCATAGATAGTCAAGTCTGCACTTCAGTGCTCTGCTAAATGCTTCCCGCATCCCGGAGAACAGAGACAAAATTGCAAAGTGATGACGGAAGAAATGAATTTATCAAGCAGCTACAGAACTAGCTTCTCCACGCAACTCCTTGGAAGAAGGGTACCAATGAGGTAAACATGTAATGATAACTCATTTGTATTAGTACTGGGTTTGCTATTATTACTAATATTACTGTATGTATTTCTTTAGTCTTCAAGTGTTAGGATTCTAGCATTCTACCTTCTAGGCATGAAGACAGATAAGCCTTCTATCATTTGGACAGAAAACACAGTTACTACACTATGTAACACGATTTTTGTTCCTGAGTTAAATGACATTTCCTAATTAGTTCTATCATAAAAAGATGGGGAAAGTTTATTAAACTGCAAAAACTTTGTTTTTGTGGGACATCTTACAGCACAATTTGCTAGTTTTTCAATGAATATCTCCTAGAGTCTCAACAAATTCAACATAGTGTTTGGTAGCCACAGAAACGAAGTTTCTAAGGCAGAACAACTACTTTCAAAGCAAGTACCACACAATTAAACAGGAAATAACACTTTCAAACCAGGAACAATTTTTTTTACAAATTTTGTTACATAGTGCTATTTAACTACAGTAACACAGAAGGAAACAACTAGTGATTAACCTTTCTACCTTACTGAGCCTATTTAATCTTATGCTGATGCTATGGCACCAGGACAAAGAAACTTTTTTCACATGTATTGCAGTCACCTCTGCCACCTGAAAATACACCTGGAGTGTTTCCTATCCGTGTGATTTTGGGGGTGCATGGTGGTGGTAGGGCATGCAATGTGGAGAAGGGGCTATCCCCACCTGATTCTAACTCTAATCAGCAGATATTCTGCATTACATGTAGGCCAAAGTCTCCAGGAGACTTGTGGTGGAATAATGCTTCAGAGAGGGGAAAGAAAGGACTATCTCAAATGTCATAAGGCATCTGCTACAGACTCCAATACAGTATTGTGAAAAGGTATGAAAATGAAAGTGCTCACTTTGGTGCATCAGGATCAAATATGGCATCAAAGTCCTCATCTAACTCCAAAGGCAACGAAGAGGTGGGGTAATTCACACGGTAAAATTTGGAGAACGTTTCATCATCATCCAACTTCATGACTTCTTTTACAGATTTTGCTGTGACTGTCAGAACAGTTTCTTGCATTCCACCAACTACAAGAAGGGTGAAAAAAGAGGAAGGAAGGGGAAAAAAGAAGCACTTTTAAGACTAACTGGTTTATATTTTAGCATGAGCTTTCATGAATTTAAACCCAAATCAATGAAATTGTTTCAATTCTAGAACTGAACAGCATTTTGTTAGTGAGTGTTGCATTATAGGTATATAATTCATAAACTGTAATCAGTAAAACAAAACTTAATAGCTGAAATACAGTAGAGTCTCACTAATCCAACATAAACGGGCCGGCAGAATGTTGGATAAGCGAAAATGTTGGATAATAAGGCGGGATTAAGGAAAAGCCTATTAAATGTCAAATTACATTATGATTTTACAAATTAAGTACCAAAACCATGTTTTACAACAAATCGACAGAAAAAGCAGTCCAAAACACGGTAACGTTATGTAGTATTTACTTTGTTTATGAATTTAGCACCGAAACATTGCAATATATTGAAAACATTGACTACAAAAACATTGCCTACTAACAAATTGACTACAAATAAAGATAGAGTTGCATAAAATGAATTTACAGTAGCAACATTGTTGCAAATTAAATCCATAAAAAGTTCAATCTTTGCTGCCTAGTGAAACAGCTGTGGATTGGGGCGGGAGGCAAATTGCATTGGATAACCCAGAACGTTGGATAAGCGATTGTTGGATAAGTGAGACTCTACTGTAGTAATAAAAGCAGAAGTAGAAATGGACTACATTACATACCTTTGCTATTCAGCCTTCCCAAGAAAGTCTCCAGTTTGTCCAGCTTCATGTCTGATTCTAACTGCATATCTGGCCTAGCTTCAATTTCTAAACAAAATAAGAATGAAAGCTCTCATTCAGATTCAAATAAGAGGGAGAAAAGTAATTTTTCTCACCTGGCAGTACACAATTCTTAATGGCTTACCTTCCAGGGGCTTTGAAATCGGTGTTGTTGATTTCAATCTGTTGCAGAAAGGGGATGCCACTGGCGTGATGGCAGTAGGTGAGGCTAAGCCTACAAAAAATTGCAGTTTCACATTAGACAATGCATTTTTCAACTACTAGAATATTGGCATGTTTAAACATTTCACCTAGAAAATCCCTCCCTCTCATTATAAAAAAATGAACTACTTCATTTAGGACTCTGCTTCATAGAGATGGTAACATTAAGGGGAATTGGAAAGGAGGAAGACCGCATTCCAAGTGAACAGATTCAGAGAAGCAACAGCCATGAGTCTGCAAGACCCGAGCAGGACTGCTTAGGATAGGTCAACTTGGAGGTTTCTCATCCATAGAGTGGCCATAAGTTGGTCAACCTGAAGGAGGTTAACAACTGCAGCAATGGAGCATTTCAGGCAATTACAAATAAAAAACAAGCCCATATTTTGCAGGAGGTTAAGAAACCTGACTTGTCCTCTTCCTCTGTTTATTTTGCACTTGCCAAAGATCCTTAAGTGAAATAACTACATTGAAGCTGAAGTTTCTAGTCTTGTCTTCTTTCTTGTAGGTTAGGAAACCTGCTTGGCTTTTCCACAGATGGATGAAAGAGATGGTTGAGTGGAGATGGGAGGTTACTGCTATTGAGTCTCACTATCATCAGTGCATGAAAAAAATATATTTTATTGAGTTGGAGTTCCAGAATCTTCCAAGCAGTGCTATGATTGGAAGATCCTGGGAGCTATGGTCTATGCCCTAGAATTACCAGCACTCTGTCCAGACAGTTTAGTGGAGAAGATCAATGGTAGCTGACATCTGTACAGATGGAAACAGATTAAAGCATTTCCTAAAGCTAGCAAGATGCACATTAGTTTAATACCCAAATAAGATGCAATCAGAATACAGGTTGATTGCTCAGATCTAACATACACTGACATTATTTTCTATTTACAAGGCAATCCCGTTGTGTACATGGAGAAGCTAAACACACTGCCAGCTTCAGAATACAAACAGTTTGCTACTGCTGTTGCTGAATTGTCCTCCTGAGCTTTTAGTATAATTGGAATGGCTCAACAACAAAGAATGGAGGAGGAAATGAAAACGAGCAGCTTCCATAGATTAAAGTAACTGAATGTTTCTCAGCAAGTCCTGCCATGCTTGCTTTGTTCCAGCACGAAAAACTAATAAAAAGTCAGGTAAAGGATGGATAATTTACTGACCCTTCTTTACCATTCTGCCGGCCACAGTGAACTGCGTGGAGTCATTTGCTGCTCCTTTACCCTTGGCCTTCCAAGCTTCTTCCCGAACACTGATCAGTTGCTTCCTTTCTTCAATCGTCATTTGATTTTCACCACCATCTGATGCCCGCTGCTTTTCCAAAGAGAAAGAAATGGCAGTGAACAGCCAGTCTGAGCATGCAAAAAATAGGAGGCACAACAAACCAAGCCAACAATGGGCATCCTGCATCCTCTAAATGCATTATATCTTCCAATCTCTCTATTTTACTTTTGTTGCTTACAAGAATGATAATTTAAGATAGCATTTTACCTATGATGCATCTTTGTTCTTTCGGTTCCCGATTAGTCTTCTGCCTGTCCTACTTTTCCATCTGCTTTAAAAATGTCCTAGTTTCCAGTGCTCCTCTTCCTCCTCAGCTTACTTCAATAGCTACAAACTGAGTTTAAACTACAAAAGTAGTTTGCAGTCAACTTGGTGGGGAAGTGAAATCTTAGCCACACTTCTTTTCTTCTTCATTAATGACTTTTGGCCTCTTGACCACACGCTGATGGTGCTTGGCCACACACCTCCTCCTTTATGTTTGCAAATTGTTGTGGAGTTACTTAATGCAACGTTTTGTAATACTTTGTTGGCGGTACAACATTGCAGGTATTATGTTATAGTACTTTGTTGCTAATTTGGATATTTCCTTCATATGTTTCCAATATAAAGGAATTCTCAGTGAACACTGCTGATGGAAAGAAAAAAAAACTAGACCTATGTGTTTTTAAACTCTAAAATATTCCCAGGAAATGCAAAATCTATGCCACGTAGACATATTAAATACTTTTTAAAATAGGTGATTATTAGTCTGTGGACTCAATCTCACTATTAAAGCTCTTGGATAGAATGGATAGAGATGCAAAGTACTTATGATGTTGGTCCATTTAGATATAACACTGTTAAATAGCAAGGAATAAATGTAAAATGAGAGGTGTTTCACTTCCAGCCTGTTTTTTTTAAAGTACTAGACATTTGCTCTTACAACTATTTTAATGGATGGCTTGAAGGAATCTCAGAAAATATTAGTGTATGAATATATCACTAATGAAGTCTAGAGGAAAAGTAACTGCCAAGGAGATATGCTTGCCATTGCGAGAAGAGCAAATTTCTAAGAGCCTCTGTAAATATCAAATATTAAGTACATTTTTATAACTAGGCCAGTAAAAATGGCTATGGACTATTTAGAATTTAGAATATGGCATGCCTATAATAGGCATGGTTATAAAGATCTCAGGCAAACTTCAGAATTAATTTTCACTTACACAAACCACAATAGCACAATATATCACACAACCATACAGGTTGACATGTATCATGAAATAATCTAGTATATTTTGCCTCCAGGCCATGTCATACACACACTTGTTATTGTCAAAACTGTCATTATTTGACTATGCCTCTTATTCAATCAATTCCTTGGAAGGGATGAGGAATGAGTTTTATTTCTGCATTTCAAAGAAACACTGCTAGACTGGTTCACCACCAGAAGAATCCAGCAATGAATCTCAGATTCAGAACTGAAGCAAACGGTGGAAAACAGCTAAAGAAGGCAACCCAATCAAATGGTATTTGTTTTAAGTTTTGTAAGCCATAAATAAATAAAAAAGGTAGTGGTGGTGGTGGTGATCACCAGGGAACAAAGTGAACCAGCATGGCCCACTTAATTTCTAAATTTATAAAGTGTGATGACAAGATTGCATACCTGAGTTACAGAGCAAAAGGACAAAGAGAGAACTTGAAAGAAGGTAGAACAGTGCATGCAAAGTTAATGGAAAGATACGGAACAAAAGTGAGAATATGTGTATGCCTGCTTGCAATGACACTTTCAATATACATATACTTCTTATAAGGTAGCATTTGCATACAATTAGAGAGTTCGCTACATGCCACTTTTCTGCATGATGACAAATCTCCTACATACAGTTGTCAGTGAAATTCACTGTTTTGGCAATGAGTTTCAAAGCTGAGTTTCATCTAATTCCTTGCTAAACTAAAAAAACAGGCAGATCATTTCACCTTCCATCTCCAGGGGTGACGCTCAAAGGCCAAAGGGCTTGGCTTTCTCAAACTAGAATTACTGACCTTAAGGAAAAAGAAATGGAAGTATCAGAAAGAGAGGTAAGGCAGAGGAGCAGGAAGAGATCAGAAATAAGGAAGCAATCATCTCTCCACTTCCAGCTGAATAAGCAAAATAAAAGAAGACGAGTCTGGACTTAGAACATCAGGAGTGGATGCGAAATAGCCTTCTTAACATACTGCTACTCCCGCTCCCAAAACAGTGAAAAATATAGCCTGTGATCTGCAGACACTGGTGTAAAAATCTTTTTCAGCAGTAAGATCTCTATTCTAAATGTGCCATTTCCCTTGGATCTACTTGTTCAAGACTCAGAGAACAGGGTACCTTAAGGCCATATGTTTAACCTAGGAATCTGTTGCCCGCTTTTGGTCTAAAATTATTTAGCTGCTTGTGATTTCCTTTATTTCATCACTTTTAAACTTATTTATTATGCAATGCTTTTGACACAAAATAAATAACCTAGGAATCTGAACTCAATACTCAGTTTTATCACCCAAAACACTTTCCCATCTGTTTGTCCTTCCTGCTCCCAACTCCACTGCCAACAATCTTTCAGCAACATAATTTAGGTTGCATGTTTGTCATTAGTAAAAAACAAAAAAAAAAAACAACTTGCTGATCTTTTGTAAATCACCCAGAGGTATATCACTACCTTCTATGTACAGTGGAGCAGTCCATTAGCACTAGAGGAAGAAATGGAAAACATCTGCATCTGTTGAGGGATCAACACCATATCTCTCAACTGTTTCTTTTAAGGCTGGTCATTATAAGATCTTCGGAATCTTAAGAATTGCTGTTTTCTTGTTTTCCCTTCCTTTTCTTTTTAATTCAAATGTTTTGGACTGTCAGTCTGAAGACAAGAATTATTTGTTGTTACCTGTCATCAAGTCAAGTTTGATGTATGAATGAGAGACCTCCAAGACACAATGACACCAACAGTCCTGATCAGGTACAGCAAACAGAGGGCCGTTGTAGCTTCCCTGACTGTGCCTGTCCATCTGCAATGTGGTCTTCCTTTTTTCCTACTGTATCTCACTTCACCAAGCATGTCTTTTCTAATGTGCCATGTCATTTTATAATATGGCCAAAGTATGATCATCTCCGTTTTGTGATTCTGGCTTTTAGGGATAATTCACCAAGGATTACATTGCCTCAGACAATTTAAAGAAGAGAATAAAGACATTTGAAATAGTTCAAAATGTCTCATATCTTGGTTCAATCATTAATCAGAGAGGAGGAGATGGCATTCAGGAAATGAGAAGACTAGGACTAGGAAAGGCAGCTATGACGGAATTAGACAAGATCCCGAAGTGTAATATAACCAAATGCGAAAGTTAAGATGTCCCATGTCATTGTACTCCTCATTTCTATGTATAGTTATGAAAGCTGGACACACATATGGGTTCTACAGCAATTCAAGCCTGATCTCTTCCTGAAAGTCAAGATGGACATATCATGAGATGACACGACTCACCAGAAAAGATGAAAATATGTGGTAAAGTGGAGGGCAGTAGGAAGAGGAAGATCTCATTACAGATGATAGGCTAAATCTAGGAAACCACGGCCCTGAGTCTGCAAGGTCTGAGAAGGGTTGTTGAGGACAGGGTGACTTAGAGGTCTCCCATTCATAAGTCAAAACTGACTTATTTAACAACAAATCAAAATGAAGTTAACAACAAATCATCTGAAAAGTGGGGTAAAATTCTTGAAATAAGGAAATCACATGTACATTCCATTGACTTTTTCCTCCTTGCCCCCAGTGTCATAAAAGGATGGGGAAAAGACAGGAAGATAAACCAATTGGTACATAGCAAAAATCGAATCACTACAAATACACCTGTGCAAATAGGTACCCCTTTCTTTAAACTAACAACAGAAAGCACCCAAACCAGCTCAGCATACAGAGGTTTCTTTTGAAACCCGGTTGTTTCTTCCATTAGCAGAGTTAAGAAGCAGCTTCAGGTAATAACAACATTCTAGGTCTGTTCCAGAGAAGACATTACTAATTCCAAGTAATATATTACAATGTAATGTGTTACTTCCAAGCTTTAGGACTTGTCAACTCTTACCCCTTTTATTGATTTTTTTTTTACAAAAGCCACCATGAATGCCTTTAAAAATATATCATTTGTGTGTTAACAGTAAACAAACAGAAATGACGAATGTAGGTGGAATCAGCCATTTTAAAATTAAATAATAATAATATCTGGAACTGAGAATTAGTTAGGTTGAATAATCCAGGTGATATATGTATAAGGGAGCATGCTAGTTGCACATTACAGACTGTTGATTTCTATCTTCAGTGTACGAAAACACAGAACATGAGCTCCCCTCCCAGAGAGGGTGAGTATCTACTTCACCCAGTAAAATACAATAGGTGTGGTATGAGCATTTGAATGTGCATAATACAGATTTGTAGCATACTGCAATTCACAACTGGAAAATGAATCTGAATGATACTCCTGAAAACTACCTTAAATCTCAGACATGAGCAGGTTGTATATAGTCGAACTTTTGTTTTTCCCCTATGTCATAGAGAAACACTTAGCAGCCAAAAATGTTTTAATAGATACATAATGGCATGCCACATTTCTGTATTACTGATTTCCTACTATATATTAGAGAGATGGAAAGACAGAAGTACAAGGGGATGGAACTGGAAAATATATATCCTCCACATTAACAAATGCTCAACAAATCATTGCAGGAACTGTTTGGAGTGTGCAAGATTTGCTCACCTGAACATTAGGTACAAAGGGATGAAGTTTATGGGCAGCAGGTAGAGCAGGTGGATAAGTAGAAGCATAGACAGGTTCCTAGATATTGGGGGAGAAGCATACGGGATTGTTAGAAAGATGTGGAGATGATGTGCCAAATAGCAAGAAAGTAGGGGAAAACTCTTAATTTTAAGTAAACTGTGATAGTTTTTATGACAACACTTCCAATCTTCTCCCTACAGAAAATGTGCTATAATCAGAAAAACACAAAAGAAATATAGTATGTTTACTGGAGCCACTCCCATGCAACACTTAAAAAGAGTTAGTGATAAGAAAGTGCTCTGAACGAAGGCAAGCAAGCATTGTGAAGACCACATTCAACAAGAAGACCCATTAGCCACCACAGCAATGCTTTCACCTGGTAATGTATTTTATTCCTTACTAGACCAAAGAACCGCCTGTAATCTTAAAAAATAACATACTTTTTTGGTCCACATCTACCAGAATCCCTGCAGCCAGTGGTTGTGCTGGCTGTGGGGGGCATTGCTAGGAGTTGTAGACCCTGAAAGTACTATTTGCAAACTATTCAAAACCACCTTTAAAAAAACAAGTTATAGATAGCTGGATGGGAATGCACCTAGGAAACCAAACATGAGACAACTGCTTAAATAGCCTCTATGCATTTCAATAAGGCTTACCCAAAGCAGTTTAGACATGGCATTATCATCTGCAATTCCTCCTTCTTCCTACAGGTTAAAACAAACAGGAAACATTGCGGAGAGTGACAGAAAGTAGTAGCAGCACAAAGTAGCTTGCATTCCAAGTGCCATTGGCCCCAGTCTGATTAAAAGTCTTGGAAGGTGCGCTCCACATAATGAAAGCTTTAAATCCCACAAGCAAAGCAGGTTGCCGTCTAGTGGCTAGATCCATGCTGCATTTGCCAGCCCTGGTTTAAGAATCAGCCCCTTATATAAGAATGGATTCTAGCTCAGGATGTCTCTGCATACAGCCCTAAAGGTAGCATTTTTAGTCTCTGCTACTGTATATTCCCCCTTGGAGTTCCTTGTTAGGATGAAATATATTTCAACCCCCTTCTGCTTGCTTAATATTCTGACAGTATGACCTGGAGTTCACTGAATAATCTGGAACTCCAAACTGACTTAGGAGATTCTCACATCAGACTTTAAACTGTGTTGGAGGCTCCCTAGAAATTAATAAAAACACTCTCTACCACGCAATATCATTTTATTCTTGTCCCAAATCAAGTTTTGTCTCAAATTTGTATTTAATGAAAATGGGTTTCCTCTCTCTTTTAGTTTCTGAATCTGCTTTCATTCAGCTTTACGAAGTGCAATTTATTGTGTAGCAAGACAGATATATTTCACAGTGCTGTAAGAAAAGCTTTCAGGGATTGCACAGCTTTGTACATGTAAACTATTGAAGTTGTACAGTTCTTGTATAAAAAAATTAAGTGGGGGAAATGAATGAAGACAGGTACAGTACGGATTTACTGCACTGCAGTAAAGGCAACACACTCAAAGCATGTTCAAAAAGGAAGCGTGTAGTAAGAAGAGGGACTTGACAGACCTGCTGCCATCTCAGCCAAGACGGGTTTACCAAAAGAGAACACGTTTTTCAAGACACGTTTGATAAAGTCCTAGGAAAGAAGTGTGTGCCTTTCAGTGAAGAGACACTTCACTCAGTGAAATAGATTTGAACTTTTTAATGGTATGATTATGAAAATTGGGGGGCGGAGAGAAAAAGGAATGATGGGGAAGATAATATGAAAACTAACTAGGCCTAGTTTCAGTTTCATTCCTGTTTAAAGACTTAAATATTCCAAATCAAATGCAGAAAGCTAATAAAGCTTATGAGCTCTAGAAGATAATATAAAATGCAATATAAAACTATTATTACTAAAAGCAAAGTAAATTCTGGTCCTGGAATATGCAATCACTATGGCTCACATTTCTGGCAACATGAAGTCAATTCCAGTAAACATATTCCCTTAAAGTATGCAAAACGTGTCATACTATTTCAAAATGGCACAGAAAAACCGTGCAAATATCATTTGTTACACTTTTCATATTTAGGTGTATTTAATTGTAAATTTCATCAGCTTTAAAAATACTTTGTCTTAAACTGTTTATGGAATGTGAAAAAGAAAAGTACAAGGGTTGATGTTTCTTGTTTTTTGATCGAGAGTTAACTTGCCTGAACTAGTCTGAGGTGTTCTTAATTCCTGGAAAATCAAAGATGTTACCGAGAGGCAAAGTAGCTAATGCTCCTCTAAGCGTTTAGACACATTGATGTTACTGCCCCAAAGCACTGCAGATGTGCAATCTTACAGAAGGGTCATTAATATTTAAGAGTGTGACAAATCGCTCCTGCAGGTTACACATGAAAGCACAAGCAAATCAAACCAAGCAAATTCAGCCACAGGCTCCAGCACCACATAACAACATGCAGTGAAGGCGGCTTCTCAACAGCATACATCATTTTCCTGAAAGCAAGATGGCCAGCCTGAGTGTTGTTCTTCTCTGAACAATTGTTCTGAACAATTCCCAACATGAAACATCTGTACATCACAAGGGCAGGATCCAAGATTGAGCTGTCAATGCAGTTTTCATCAGTATTAGAAATAACTGAGTCATTTATACACTATGAAAGTGATGTATTGAATAAAAGCCTTTGAGAAATCGAATGTTCCTGTTTCAAAATTAAGCCAAAATGTTTCCCCACACAAGATGTTTGGGGTAAAACCACATCTTTTGGAATGTTAGACCAGTTAGAAGTGGAATAATTACAGTGAAATGGCATTCCACTTGAAACACCTTGTATGTTATGGCACACTGAGAAGTCCAGAACAGACATCTACTTGATCACACAGGGTTTCCCACTATGGTGAAACAGGTCTGACATGATCTCATAGCATTTGGAGGACCATCTAGTCTGGTAGTTCTCAACCGTTCTCAACCTTCCTAATGCCATGACCCCTTAATACAGTTCCTCGTGTTGTGGCGACCCCCAACCATAAAATTATCTTTGTTGCTACTTCGTTGATACATGATAATCCAACACCAGTCAAAACAGCCTCAACATCTTCCATCACGAGTATAGAATCATGTACAGATATTCTCAATTTGTCCATAATTATTGTCCAGTTCCTCTGAATTAAGCATCTGGAGCAATTGCAGTCTGCAGAGCACCATTCTAAGTACATTTCAGCTAAAGATACCATTTTCCAGCAGCTACACTGAGAAGGAACAGATCTGTTTAAACTTAGAATTTTTAAAAAGAAGACTGAGAAGCAATATGTTCCCAGAAGATCAAGTGATTAAAGCATTTTTGGTTGGCTAATCATGTGTCTTTTAAGTAATCTAATTACTTAATTAAATTCAAACAGATGTTCATATTGCCAGAATACCAGTCCAGCTATCTCCTTGGGATAGTGGAGAAAGGAAAAGGTCAAATTACAGCTTACCCAACAAAAGCTACTGTTGTGTTAGAAAGGATGGGCATCTTTAATATGTACTTTTAATGATACATGGTTATATAAATTAGATCAAGTCAACAGAGCAGCAAAACAAGTCCCATATTTTGAGCCCCAATCAAACAATGCAGTCCAAGGCAATGCTATTCAGAAGATGTTTCTCTGTGACCAGAAAGGTTTCAATGCTCAAGCACAAAAATGTCTTGTGTTAGAAATTCTTGAGGAGTAAAGAGATAAACTCTGCAGCATTTCAAGTTCAAACCTTGATGACTGTGAATGCCATGCTACAAGTGGTGGCTACAATTTCAAAACAGGCACATTTGCAGTACAATTTCAAGCAACTGCAATACTGAAGTGGTTTCAAGTGGAGTACTTTTCCCCCTAAAAGGGCAACTCTACCTTCTTTGTGAACAGCTGCTCCATCTCTTGCAGCGGAGGGCTACGTTCAACAACAGATACCCGGCCAAACTCCTGCTTTTTGTTCAGCCTGTTTTTCCAGTCTTCTTCGCCACTCTTCTTGAGAAGAGCAAGCCTACAAATGAGGAAGCAGAGAGAAAACCAAAACATATCACACTGAATTAGAAAGTATAGAACATTGAATAATGTCTTTCTATACTTTTTTTCAAGGGGCTTTGTGTGTGTGAAGTCACACCACCAAACTGGTTTCAGAGGGCTCAGTGTTGATGCACATGTGTGCAAAAGGTTCTGTCCTTGGCATCACCAGGATGAGTTGGGAATGTGTTTTATCTGAAACTTTGGAAAGCTGTTACAGTTATATTGACAATATTGAGCTACATAGACCATCCAGCTTCCAAGGAGCATACTACTGAATAGCCAAACCTTGGGCCTCTGGTAAATGTCACATTCCAGTAAATAGGGATGTTGTCAAATATAAACAAAGCTTACAGTTTAGATAGATATCGAGTATCATATATACTCATGTAGAAGTCAACCTTACAAATAAGTTGAGGGCAGGTTTTAAGTGCCAAAATAATGGATCATGATATGACCCATGGACCCATTCCTCAGAGAGAGAAAAGCACAAATGCCACTTCTGATATTTCCTACCCAAAAGGGCCAGAATTAGTGGCATGGCAGAGTAGAGAGGATCAGTGCTTCTTTTTTTCTGGTATTGACTAAGCTCTCACCTTTTGTCACTCTACTCAGAGAAGGGAATGGTTTCTTTTTTTGGTAAGAGTTAAGAAATATTAGTTACACTGACCCATGAATGTCGACCCAGATTTTTTAGGTTGTTTTGGCCAAAATGTCCAGACTTTCACATGAGTGTATAAGAGTATGTGAAACACTGCCCTCAAAGAAAATAACATGGAAATTGTAAAAAGGGAATATTCATTTTATGCACTCAAAACCAACAACTGAGCAATCTTGAATCATTCTTTAAAAATTGTGCAGATTTTTTCATTCTACTAGTAAGACACTTTACTTTGTCTAGCAGAGAATGAAACTGTGGATGGAGAAGTCACAGCACCTTTAGTTATAAAACTGAAATTTGAGAGAGATGGGTCAACTAATGCAGAGAAGCCAGACAAAGCCCATAAGCAGCTATTTGTGTTCAGAGAAGCAGTGGTTGCACAAGACGGAGCTGCCTTCAAAGCAGCGGGTGACTTTTGTTGACCAAGGCAAGTGGAGAGAGAGCAAGCTGCAAGAAAGGATAAGTGACCAATGCTCCTGCTGAATGGTGCTGAACAGGAACTGCTAATTGTAATCAGCTGAAGCAACTCATAGGAAGTCAGACCGAGAGGGGACATAGCCTTGTTATTGTTCCTGAAGAAAATGGAAATAGTTTATTGACATTGCATGATGCAGCTAAGGTGACTAGAATTTCCTGTAGGAAGGCCCTAAAGTTGCAAGTGCTTCACCAAACTATATATTCTACAATTCTGTAGTTCAGGATGTTGTCACGCCAGCAAAAGTGCTGTAGTGCAGATGTGTTATTGTGTGCCTTCCAACTAATGGCAGCCACGAGGCAAACCTATTCTGGGGTTTTCTTTGCAATCTTTGTTTAGAGTTTGCCTTACTCTGAAATTGGGAGTATATGGGTTTCCATGGCTGAGCAGGGGTTTGAACCCTGGTCTCCAGAGTCATGGATCTATGCTCAATCCATTACAACATGCTGGTTCTAGGCAGTACAAATATACCAAGCTTTTAAAAAATCCTGTTGTAGAATCACCATGTCTTTCAAATCTAATAAGGTAGATAATTTTAAGTATATTGCTCGGTTCAAGAAACTCTTTGGGGAAAGCAAAGACAAAGAAAAGAACAGAGACACTGGGCAAAGGACAGACAGACAGTGAATCACAGAAAGTATGGAGCAGAGAGCAGCCACCGCCATTTGCCCTCACAGAGCCAAGCCTGAAACCTACACCAGTGATTGTTGCGTGTTTGAAAGGCTTTGAACACTCACCTGTGCCTAATTCAGTAACTGAATTCCATCCTGCTTCCATCCCCTCTTATTCTGTTGCTTTAGAGACTTACACCCATCTCTGTTCTTCTGCTCGATTCCTCCCCCATGAAAAATATCCTACTTCTTGCCCTTTCCCCAATCTAATAGATTTCCTGCAGGTTGTCATTTCTTCCTCCTTTTAGAAAATGCACAGCTTGTTACACTGGAGGAACCAGACACTGGGCTGTTTTACACTATGAAGTTATAGCACTGCGATTCCACTTTACACGCCATGGCTGCATCCAATGTAATCCTAGGTAGGGGCATTTAGGGGCCTTCGCTCCAGTCCCTCACTAAACTGTGCATCCCAGAGTATCAGAGTATACTGTGTAATGGGAAATAGCACCCTATTTAAAGGTCCGGTCAGTCTTCAAAGCTGAATGAATCTGGACCCCATAATTTCCTTTATCGGAAGTACTATGATTTCTGTGCCTTGTTCATGGCAAGCAAAGTTGGAGACTGGTTTTGGGAACCTGTCCTTGGAAGATTTCCTGGAACACCAAAGGTTCTTTCACACTACACAATTATACCACTAAGATCCCACTTTAACTGCTTTCAAATCCTCGGTTTTATAGTTTGAAGAGGCACTACAGCTCTCTGACCGAGAATCCTAAAAATCCCTCCCTAAACTGCAAACCCAAGTGTGACACATAACAAAACCATGGGAATTGAAGTGGTATATTAAATGGTGAGAAAGAAGCTCTGGGATAAGAGTCCTGTATCTGGTGGAATGGCTGGGTTGCACAGGAGCTATGGCTTTTTTTCATTTTGCAGGTTCCTGGTTCCTTTGTTTACAATATAAAGTTGTTAAGTATGTGAAGAAGAAGTGGCCAATTAATATTTCAAGGAAAAGCACTCTGTACTTGCTCAGGTACACATTGGTATCCTGTTTTAAAACTAAGGGGAGGGATCAGAGTGTTGTTTTCCAGCACTATGTTCATCTTATTCTCGCCTATCTATCTCTCTTTCAAGATCTGGCTTTATCCCATACAGTCATTTAGTCACCAAATGTTGCTTGCTCTCACTGAGGCCATGCAGATGTGTTTCCATCCTTTTCTATTCCATTAGTTATTATGCCTCCCACCCCACATGCTAGTTTCCACTTAGGGGTGTGAATATGGGGACCAGCGAATGCCCTGCTGCTTAGCTATTTCCCCTCCCCATCTTTCCAGCCACATCTTCCCTACTCCTAGAATCGACCAGTCTCACCAATCTTTATCAGTAGCCTTTGCACCCATTCTGTCAGAATTCCTGCAAAAATAAATAAATAAACAAAAAATCCCCAAGCTTTAGTCATTTTGAACACAGTAATAGTAAACTATTGGTTACAATAATTAAATATGCACTATTTAAAAGTACATCTTAGTGTGCCTGTTTAGTTTTGTGTCAATCTCTAAGCCCATAGTGGTAATGAAATAATGAAATGTGCAGAATAGCAGCTGAAAATGTGCTCACACACAATACTACGCATAATTACTGGTCTGGGCAAACTGTGTGGCTGAGCCTCAGTTTCTCCTAGCTCTAAAATGGGAATGTGAAGTAGGAAATACAGACTTATATTTCTTCGACTCTAAGATACCCTTTTTCCTCTTATAAACAACTATAAAAATGAAGAACGTCCTAGAATCATATTCTGTTGGTGAGACTAAAATTAGTGTTCATCTTACAAATGAAGTTGCCTTAGAATCAAAGAAATACGGTATTTTTTCTGTCTCTCAAATTGCAAAAAAAATTACAAGAATCGCCTACAATGGAAAGAGTGGTTGAACTGTAATTTAATTACAGTAGAGTCTCACTTATCCAACACTCGCTTATCCAACGTTCTGGATTATCCAACGCATTTTTGTAGTCAATGTTTTCAATACATTATGATATTTTGGTGCTAAATTCATAAATACAATAATTACTACATAGCATTACTGTGTATTGAACTACTCTTTCTGTCAAATTTGTTGTATAACATAATGTTTTGGTGCTTAATTTGTAAAATCATAACCTAATTTGATGTTTAATAGGCTTTTCCATAATCTCTCCTTATTATCCAACATATTCACTTATCCAACATTCTGCTGGCCCGTTTACGTTGGATAAGCGAGACTCTACTGTAACACCATTTCTAATTTTCAAAATATGAGAATTTTGCTCAACATTTTTATACTTTTTGTATTACTACTCCCACAAGGGATTGTGGGAGATTCTGAGTATTTAAAAAAATTAAAAAAGGAAATTTATCCCACTTCTGAATTTGGTTAGCTCTTTTTGTTTAACACAGCCGGAAATGTATGTGTGGCATTAGAATCTTTTATACTGAGCTCATTCCCGTCATTGGGCCTTCCTTTGTTTGAGAGATGAGATTATAGTTAAAATGCAAACATGCGGCCACTGCATTTGAGAAGATATGGTAAATGCAGTGGTGGAATTCACAGGAGAGACAGCACTGGCATATTGGCTCAGGCTGCCAATGATCTTGGGTTGTCCTAACTTGAATGTACTACTGGCGAAGAAGCAATGCTTTAAAAGCAAGAGGAACTGAGAGCTCACCTAACTTTAGCAGAAGAAGATATTTCTCCAGTTCATACATGCATGGAGCACACTTTTAACACCTTTCACTTCTCAAAATAAAATCAGTCTTTCTGCTCAAAAGTTTTGTTTAATTGTCTTGTCTCTTCTGAAATGCTTAGAGCCCCTGCTGAAAATAAGCCTAAGTACATGTAGTGCAGTTTGGGTATATTCTTCTACATATATCTTCATTGCCTTTCTTTGTTACTTGTTTAATCTGCATCCTGTTTTCCTTTCCAAAAAGGATGCCCAAAATGACACGCAACATGACACAAGACATACATCATTGCCAAGACACTTAAACAAAACAATTATGTGACTGTAAAAACATTACAACAGACTAACATTCAGTTCAAGACCTTAGAGAACATTAAAGCAGTTACTAAACATAAATACATACATAATGAAGAGGATGATAAAATCCTATTAAGTATGTACAAATCTACATACTTATACTTTCAGTTCCACTGCCAATGTTTTAAAATCATTCTAACAGGAAGCCCTTCTCTCTAGATCATTTTAACCTATTTTATGTTAGATTATAGATTGTAGATTATTTACATTTTGGGAAATAAACTTGACTTTTGGTTTCAGTTACTCTGTACACATGCAAGGTTAAGGTAAAGATTTCCCCCTGACATTAAGTCTAGTTGTGTCCGACTCTGGGGGTTGGTGTTCATCACCATTTCTAAGCCAGAGTTGTCCCTAGACACCTCCAAGCTCATGTGGCCAGCATGCATGCATGGAGCACCGTTACCTTCCCACTGGAGTGGTACCTATTGATTTACTCACATTTGCATGTTTTCACTTCGCTCCCTGGATTCGAACTGCTGACCTTTTGGTCAGCAAGTCCAGCAGCTCAGCGGTTTAATCAGCTGCACCACCAGGGGCTCCCAACACACGTCAAGAGCAGTGCAAAACTGCTCCAATAGTGCTATCCTAACGGTGAGGTCTGACCATAGTATTTCCTCTACAAATGCCTTAAATTATGCGGAATTGTGCAATTCTCCATCTTCACATGGTAAACCACTGCAAAGGGGAATCCTACTACTGCTGTCTCTGGAGTAGGAAAGTTTGCTTTACTCTCTTTTGTGTATAAACAAACTTACTTCAACAGCCTCTGGGGAAGATTTTTTGTATCTGAGTAACACTACCACCACCATGGTCTCATTTTCTACTTTTCTAGTTCCTCCCTCAGACGGGTGGGTCACATACCACTACACAGAAGATTTTTTGTACTAAGCATATAAAATATTGGCATCTCCTTGGTATTTTGGAAATGACACTGCGGTATTTCTCTAAATTGCCTCTGTGTATGTCTCTGTTCTATGTGTATATGGGCACTGAATGTTTCCCCTATATGTATATAATGTGATCTGCCCTGAGTCCCCTTCGGGGTGAGAAGGGCGGAATATAAATACTGTAAATAAATAAATAACAAATGAAATGAAATGCATTGATATCTAGTCCTGATTCTGAGCTCCACATAAAATTTTACTTGCTTTGCAAAAACACACAAAAAGTATACTCTGTGGAATATATTGTCTTAAGACAATCTTTGCTTAATGTTATATAATATAAAAACTAACTTTAGGAACATGATTTGTATACTTTTATCAATGACATGCAACCTTTAAATACCTGAGTTACGAATGTTTTGGACACAATACTAAATAGTGTGTGGACATTATCCACAATACAACTTGCAAAAGTGTATGTGTGCATTATCTGATTTAAAACACTGGGCCAGGTTAACTCACATTTGACACTAAAGAAAGATGAAATTTGGCTTATAATTTATACTGACTGAAATACATTTATATTGTTCAAAAAGGTTTTGCCCACATTATGCCCATTTCCAAAGAGGCCCTTCTCTGCTCAAAGAAAGAAGAGAGTGAAGCTTCTCATAATAATAACAATATCCGCCTCCTGTTGTCCGCACCCAATACCATATTTGTATTATATAACACCATGTTTCTAGCAAGCAACTGTTTGATGGCTTCTGAAGCTCTGCTTTAGTAACAGATCTATCAGAAAAATAGATCTAATAAGCAAATTTCAAACTAAATCTTGAGAATGATTTACCAAATTTCCAAATACACTTTCCCTCAAAATTCTCATTTTTACATTTGTTTTGACATGAAGCATTCCTCTTTTTCTACTGTCAACAAGTTTGTAATTTTTTAAAGTACCGATTAAGAAATTCCACATCACGACAAATCATCCTACTGTAAGATGAGGGGAAACCCCACATTTCAAGAAGAAGGGTGTGTTTACCTTTCTTTAATTGACATTGTTTTGCTGGATGCGTCAAGGGTGTCTTCCGTTATTTCAGCTTTGCTCTCCCTGGAGTTCTGTTTCTCCTCCAAGAGCTCAGAGGTTTCCTGCTGCCTACAGGATACCACAGCCGCAGACTGAGAAAAGCTCTTTGTTGCTGCTGTTCCCACAAGTTCCGAAATTGGTGCATCATGCTCTGGGGTGGGAGAGGAGGAATTCGGAATAAGTGTTTAATTGCTTAAAGCAAAACAAATAAAAATAAATCTCATGCCATTCAAACCAACAGATAACTTTTTGTTTCTGATACAAATTCTTATAAGCTATACTCATCCCGGTTCCAAACACAGTGTTTATCAGTTGAGGTTGGGTGCTGGTTTTCTGCTGCTCTGAACTGGACCAATGAATCCAAATTACAAGTAAGGAGATTGTTATTAATCATTATAAAGAACTGATGGAAAATGATGGACTCTCTTTCAGTGGAGGTTTAAAACAAACATTAGACATTAGCCTCCCAGAGTGTTTTAGTTGTATCAGTGGGGAGTTTGAACTAAAATGAGGTCTCTTCCAGATCTAGGATTCCATGATATTATTCTTTGTTTCACAAAAGTAATAGCATTGTAAAAGCTAGTATCCCATGGCTTGCTAAATGACTGTTACACAGCCCAACAAAAAAGTATTGGTTTCTTGGTTTTTAGGTCTGTTTCCTGGGGTTGTTTGGAGTGCTGGCTCAGAAAATAGCACTGGATAGAAGCATTAGCTCTAGTTTCTTAGATATGGTTATCACAATAAAGATTAGGATATGGCATATGTCATCTATCTCAAAAACTAGAGCTGATAGGGGAAAATCGGTGCAGTTTTTGGAATCAGCAAGGCAAATATACCCAGAAACACGTTGAAAATTTGAGGCACCAAAATTTATATTGGCCAGTGAGAAGTTTACAGCACCTCTCATCTTTTCAATGCAATGATATTTGATGGTGTATTTCATATCATTTCCAAGATATCAGAAATTGACAGGGCGTGTATAAGAGTGTATGTTCAAACACCCAAATGAATACTGAACTTATTATATTCCTTCAGTTTAAGTGCTCTCAGAGGGTATAGTATTGAAGTCAACTACATCAAGTGAGCACTGCTGTGTCATCTCAACAGAGGCACCACCTTGGGATGTGGTGGAATCTCCTCTGGAAGTTTTTAAACAGAGGGTGGATGACAATCTGTTACGAGTGCACTGATTGTGTATTCCTGCACAGAAGAATGGGGTTGGACAGGATGGCCATTGTGGTCTCTTCCAACTCTATGAGTCTATGATAAGAGTTATGGAAGAAATTAGTAACTTCACCTTACCCTTCCATCCCATGGAGAACCTAGCCACCCAAGCAAAATGCATTGAGTAGAGATCACATGAAGAAAATCAGAAACAGATCAACTCAGGATACAAACAAAGAAATCATGTGGTCAGTGGAATCAGGTGATCTTGGAGAGCTAATCTCATACGCACAACCTATCTATCCATCTGTAAAGGTGTGCTTCACAACCTCAGTCTAGGTAACTTGTAATAGATGGATATCATGAGCTTCCAGATAATATCTATGCCTGTTGTACTTTCTATATGGTTTGTGGTCCGCCAGTTGTATCTTCTGCTCTCCTTGTGAAAAAGGCTGGACCCTCCCAGCATTCTGACCTAGGAGATTTCAGCCATTCATCCAAACCATACTAGCTGTATTTGCATGTCTTAAATTCACACCGTTATTATTCTAGGGAAAGTCTGAAAAGTTGTTTTCTCTCCAAGGAAGATGCCTCAAGAAAACAGGAATAACTAGAGACGATCTTCCATGTGCAATATTGTATAGAGCATTGTAAGTGATTTCTTAAATTATTTTGTTGGTAAGTTTTTAGAGGCTTTAAAAACAAATCTTTACAAAGTGTTTTAAAAAAACTGGCCTTGTATGTACTCTTCCAACATTTCTCAAGGGGGAAGAAAGTCTAACGTGATTAGAGAACTTGCTTTGCTTCACCACATTCTCCACCACAGAATGGAACAAGGAGAGCCAACCAGACCTTTGGGTAACCAAGCAGAGTCTAATCTTTACTTAAAGTAACACATCAAAATGTTTGTGAATGCAAACAAATTTAAGGACTATTTGGAACAGACTGAAGCAGTTAATCTCAATCACGCAGAATATCGGGGAAAAAATGGATACTACATTGTTTATGAGCGGATTCCTCTGCTACGTGTACAGAAAAAAATCAATGGACTGCTGCTCAATTTCACTTTTTCAAAAAATGAACAAACCTTGTTGTTTAAAGTTTACATAGTTATTTAAGCACTATTTTAGACACATAAAGAAAAATAATCCAGCAGCTGTTTGAAGTCAGAAGATCTTTGAAGACCTCAAAATGAAATCCAAGATTGGCTCCTTAGCAAATATAACAAAATTTACTTTAAAACAATCTCAAATGTAAACAATCTGAGCACTAAAGAGTGCCTGTAGAAGCTTATTCTGCAGAAACCCAGTTGAAGAAATATGTGCCACACCCACCAGCCTGCCCACATTCATATTGATTATCAACAGGGCATTTTTGGTGGGCTAAACCCCATGGCTAACAGGATTAGTGGAGAGAAAGGTGGAATAAGAATCAGATTTATTCCTTAATTAATGAAACAAACCTATCCAAATGAATTGGATGGACAGCAAAATAAAAACATTCTTTGTAGTAAAATTACTATTACAAGGCTTTAAATTACAGCTGGACACCAGAAGAGCACAATGAATGATTTAACTTTACCTGGCAGGCCATGATCAATTAAACAGACCATCAAAAATGCGAATTTTATATAGTTATAACAATGGAGCAATAGATTAAACATTCCTCAACCTCCCACCCTCCCACAGGTGGGAATGCCTCTTGAGATGACTTGCTAGGACACATTGTCTAAACACAGTTTTTGTTCCTGCTTTATAAACATGTATTCACATACAAGCCACACCCATGCATTTAAATGCCGTTGCATTTGTATAATTGATTACAAGCCACACAATGGAGACGCCAAGATTTCATTAATCAGCAGACCATCGGAACGGAAACATTTACCTCTCTGCTGGGTCAGTCGTGCCCCGGTCCCCTCACACTCCATCACATCCTCAAAGAGCTGGCCTTTGGCTTCCCGTTTCTCCTGCAAAATGTTGCTGACCAATTCCTTTTGTTCAGCAGGCTCACTGTGAGGCTGTGGGCTAAACAATTCCATGCTGCTTTTTCTTGGGAATGCATATTTAATCTCTTTGTTGTAGTCCTCCGTTTTATCAGAAACAGGATGTGGGGGCTCTTCCTTAAAGGAACTGTGCTTTTTTAAACCATTCTCTTCACGTTTTACAAATCCCTTGGGCTCTGCCTCTTCGCACTCCCTCGACTGGCGCTTGCTCTCTCTCACTTCCACCGAAGGCTGCCACAGTTCTGTTTTCAGGATGTTTTTTAATGAAGTATCCACATTATCTACTAAAGAGTGGTGCCTGAAATCAGGTTTAGCGATCTCACTGGCTGGCTCCTCTTCAGCTGCCTTCACATGCAGATCCTTACTATAGACCGGCGACAAGGCAGAGACCATGGTTGAGACGGATGTTACAATAGTGGGAGACAAAGGAGCTATCTTTCCGCTGTCACTTTGTACCTATGGAACAATACAAATACTTAAAATTGGGAATTCAGAGACAGACAGACATACAATCTTGATAATGAGCAATCTAATTATCATGTATCTTTAGATACTGAAAATAGGGGGTGGCTAGCTACACAAACAAGGTTCAGGTTTCATAGTGGCAGTAGCAAAAGAAAGAGGGGACATCCATTCTGTTGCCTATGCCCACTTTCTGTCAGGATCTGGCATTTTCTGAAGCTGTTTTGGGGAATCATTCCTAATCAAAGATGGATCTCAAAGGTTTATCTTTTCATCAGTACATCAATACCTTTTTGCAGTCACACCCCGTCCCCAACAAAATATTGACTAGTCCACTAAGAAATAGAGCTCCATTTTTATCAGAACAATGGTGGGAAACCTTTGGCCCTTTTGATATTGTTGGACTAAAGCTTCCATCATTCCTGATGCTGGCTGGGGCTGATGGCATTTGGGAGAAGGCCATGTGTATTAAATCTGAGATCCTTTGTTAGAGGGAGGGATGTAAATATTTTAATAAATCAATAGGTGTAACCAGTGCAAGCTTGGAATTGATATTGAATGATGAAAAGCAATGCATTTCAATTATGAATGATATTTGAGAGTTTAAGTCTCTTGGTTAAAAATGAAACACTTTCTTTCTATAAAAGGCTAAAAAAAGGTCTTTCCCTAAAGAAGGAAAAGGGACAGGGAAGGAGAGAGAGATTACAAACAGTAAAACTATAGTATAGAATAGAACCATTCCAGCAGTCCACTTCATATCAAGCCTGTATCTGCAGATGTTGTGCACAAATCAAAAGGTTATATTAATGACAAAGGATCCAAGTAATTCCATTTGATGTCAACCTGGAATATGTTTCCATGTGAGCTCACAAAATGCACTGAATTCAGTGTGATCAATTTCTCTGGGGTAAACATCCAAAGGACTACTAGAACAGTGGTTCCCAGACTTTGACCATTTCTTATCTGATCACTGACAATCTTGGCTAAAGCTTCCTGGAATTGAAGTCCATCAGACAACAGTCACTAGTGTACGTGAAGGGCACCAAACACACATACCTGTTCAACTTCACCAAGCGTGACAGGCTGCGTTTGGTATCGAGCGTTTGATCTCCTTTGTCTAATGTCTCCTTTGGTTCTTGTGGAGACCACCTTTGTTACTGGTTGAGATAATTTGTTAAATAAGGCCATCTTCTCTGCCAGGGTCAGGGTAGAGGAGTCTGGTTCTGCAGGCTGATCTTGTTCGAGGGCATCTTTGGCTTCTTTTATTTCTTCTTTAGCAGAAGTCTTTTGGTGTGCAGATGCCTGCAATCTTTAAAGTGAAAATAGGAATTAGTACCCTGCATTGCCACCCAAGTAACTCTTTCCCCAGGGTTTTAGACAAATGGAAAAATTAATAATTAAGGAATCTGCAAGACATAGCATAAGGAAAGCGAGAAAATCAAAATGTGCTCGCAGTCTATTTATAAAGTATGACCTCCCTTCCTTATCCACAGGGATACCTTCCAAGAACACACACACAACAGTGGATACTCGAAATCGTGGTTGATAGTGGACTTTATATTTTGGCTATACTAAGTATTTTGAATATGATGTGGTTTATGTAGAATGGCATCAAATTGTTGCCACATGTTAGCCACTCAATGAGGGAGAGAGGGCGAGATATAAAAGAAAATAAATAAATAAATAAATAAAATACACTTGGTTCAGAACCTTACCACAGAATCGCAATGGAGGATTAAGAGAGGCACAAAAATGCTTCTGGGGGGAGTTATTTTTTTGAAGCTTGGGTAAGTGAAACTGTGGATACTGAATCTTTGGATAAGGGAGTTATCCTGGATGTACTTTCTTTCAGTTAATCTGACAGATACACAATTTGTCTATCAATGCTTTCCACAGAATCAGCTTTTATAGAAAGACATATACTCCCCTGAAAGAATTGATACCAAAAAGTATCCAGCTTTAAAAATGGTACCATCTCTACCATATGGGAGCAGGTGGCTACATACAATCATAAGCCTAAGGCTAATTTTACACTTTCAAGAGACTAACTGCAATTCCACCCACAATATTATTTAGAGCACTCCATCTGATCCTTAAATATTGCATGGACGCCACACATACTTTGCATAAGTTCTCTATCTGGCTACACCAGGAACCAACAGGGTTCAAAGGTCCACATGGGAAATGGATACCCAAAGAATCTGGTATTTTTCTCTGTTTTAGATATTCATTCTTTGGCTTAATAGAACTTCAAATGTTACTTTTAAAACATCATGAGCTACCAATACATTTGGTAGTTATTGGTTGCTGTTTCTAGTATGGTTTCAGTAAATATTTGTTATTTTATATATTTTTGTTATATTTTGTTCCTTCAAAAGAGTTTAGGACTGATAAGAGAGTGTCAAAAATGCCTCTAAAATTCCTTAATAGGCCATTTTAAAAACCAGTAACTTTCACTCTTTATCACAATAGAATAGGCTTGAATCCTATTGTTAAAATTGCTTTTAAAATCTAACTTTGTTATGCCCTCATTAAAAAGGGTAGTTTATTACAGGTAATTCTGCTACTTGTAAGTTATCGTTTCCAAGTGTTGGCCTTAGAAATGCCCTCTGTGCTACCTAGACAAATCTTCAAGTGCTTTTAGGGTCTCCCAAAATCTTTTGAAGTGAAGCACACTGATGATGCGGGGAAACACAATCAACTCTAGCATTCCTACGCCTTTGCCCATCATGCACCATCCAGAAATGGAGAAACAGGAAAGATTTGTCTCAGTATTGTCTCAGCTGAGAAAGCAGCACTGTGGAGCAAGTAGGCGATATTGAGCTCAGCACACATCAGGTTACTTGGCAAAAAGGCAGCGGCACCATTACATTGTGTTTTTCCCTGTCTTTGTATCCTCTACATTTATTTACTAGTCCTGGTCATCCTGTCTGCACACAGAGAATACATAGAGTACGTATCGTCAGTCTCTGGAGAAAAGACTGTAGTGGTGAATTACTTGCTTTTCATGCAGAATGCGAAATTTTCAATCTCCAAAGTCTCCAGTAAAAGGCTCTGAAACTCTGGAGAGTCTATACCATTATTTGTAGAACACTACACCTCAAACCTGGGTGCCAAATTTTGTTGCATTATACTCCTGGAATTCCCAATAAGAGTGGCCTTTGTTCAAGGATTATGAGAAATCGACTCCAACATCACCTGAAGACCCAAGTCTGGAAACAATTGATGTAGATAATGCTAAGCTCTGTACTGGAAGTTTCTTGATTTCCTGCCCTTTGTCTAACTGACTTGAGCAGCTAAATACAGAATTTGAACACATCCAAGAAGACAGACATTTTCTGTCCAATCAAAAATATGCAAAATACATTTGAAAGAGATTGACAACTTCACATTCGAAAATTGTACTATAGGCTTCAACATCTGCTCCCCCTTCTTTGGTTTCATCGCTTGGATCATCTTTTCCCCACTTGCATTAAAATACTGGAGCACCTTATTGTGCCTCAGTAAGGAAGGGACCTCAGGTGAGTTTGGGAAGCAGTCTAGAAGAAGATAAAAAGGGAGCAAGTTTGATCACTGTCTATCTACTCAGCAGCAACTAACTGGTTCTGGGTAGCTTAATCTTTAGCAAAATGGGCTAGTCAGGGAAAGCAAAAGCCAGGAGACACTAATTAGTCTTTTTGAAGTCACAGGTATCTGTTAGCTTTTCTGCAGTGCTATTTGCTAGTATAGACTTTTGCGTCTCTTGTCTTTCAGTTATCAATATGAGGTGAGCTGTATGGAATCAAAGAAAGCCGAGGAAATATATGCTCATACCTATAGATGGTGCCATTTCTTATCCTTTCATTAACATTGTAAGTCAGGGCCATAGCCAGAAAAAAACTTCAGAGGGGGGGGGGGAGAGAGTTGAAACTTTTACTTAGCGAATCATAAAGAGTAGTTCCATAACACAAAATAATTTAGAGAGAAAAAGAAGAGGGGACAGAATGTAATCTCTGGACTTTCCTGACTTTAGTCAGGTCTCTCTCTCTGTTCTGTATTTGAAAGTAAAACCCAATAAAAGACAGAAGGCAACTACAATTTTCCATACATTGGACTGCAATTCCCATGCCCCCACATCATCACATAAGACTTCTAGGATTGCATTCCAACAATATCTGGAGGAACGCTAGTGTCCATCCCTGCACTAAAAGTTCAGGAGGAGAGTGAGAAGAGAAAAAAAGAAAGACAAGCTTCTGAATCAAACGCTCAACAAGCAGAGAGAAGTATAGCTTTTCCAGCCAAACCAGGAGGTGACAAGGAAGAAAAGTTCCATCAAATTGCTCGGCACACTTAAGCCACTTGGTTTTATGGATGCATTTGCTAGCCATGACCTTTGTGCTCCCTGTAACATGCAAGTTGTGTCCCCCAGTACCTGGTAGGATGTACAGTGCTCTTAACTACAGTGGGATTAGGTATCCTTGGCACTACAGGGTGGGTATTCACAGTACATGAGGCAGGGGTAGATTCACTTAAGAGAAAATAGCCAAGGGAAGGAAAAATTCACAAGGAGAGAGAGAAGAGAACAGCATTAAGAAAGGCATAATAGTGTTCACTGCATAAAGATGTTATCTGCCAATACTCTCATTAAAAATACTTGACAATTCTTTAATATAAAATTGCCTTGTCAGGTCCCAAACAACTTTAAGTGATGATATGCTAGCATTTAAAAGGTTTAATATATAAAGTATATATCTTTTAAAATCTTTACAAGGTAGCAATACCAACAGTACATAGGAAAAATACAAGTGATCAAAAAATACAGGCTATAGAACAATAATGCAGCAATAAATATATAGAAGCAAATTTCTATAATTTCAGGAAATCTCCACCTATTGCTTCACAAACATTCTTCCATTTCATGCAGTTTATACTTCTCCATAGTTTTCATAAACCATTGCTTTGAGCTCTAACTAACAGAATCTGAATTCTGAGATTTGTGGTTCAAACACTAACCTTTCCAAGCTCTGCCCCATCTCTGATAGCATCTAATCATAACTTCTGTCTTCCATCTCAACACACATTTCTCAAATAAATTATCCTTCAGCAAAAAAACCCTTTTCCTAATAACCAGGCCATCAGTGTTTCATCAGTGAAAATGTAAACATTTCAAAACATTTCAAAATCCAGGAACGTGGCAGAGCTAACACATTTCCAGGACTTACGTGGCTGCAATGACCACTTCTTCGGTTGTAATGGGCTGGGTGCGTGACCTGTCCTGCATTCGCCTCAGCCTCCTCTCCACGGCAGTATTTCTTGAACGTGGTTTGGGAATACCTTTCCCATCAAATGACCTTTCCATTTCCTAGAACCAAATGTGCACCAGAATGAATAGCTTTCCAATTCAACCAAAAATATAGCACACCTGAATATCCCATATGTTGAATTCTCAACAGAATTCTGATCACAAAGCAGATTCTTTCACATTTAATGCTAGCAAATATAGAACAGTGCCTCTAACACATTTAGGATGATTTAGGATTGAACACCCACATCCCCACACATACTCATATATGCTTACCCTGAAAAGCAACCTCTTTGCAGCAACACTCAGCTTGGCTCTTTCATCCAGCTTCTCTTCATCTACAAAAAACAAAAGGGTTTTCCTGATATTTCAAATAGATTCCCAGAGCTATTTTTTTGAGGGAATGGTTGGCAAGAATTACATCATCACATGGAGCATGGACAGGTAAAACTGTAGCAGCAACATAGCTTCAGCCTGTTGTCTTCTTGAAACTTCAATAACTGTGTGGTCCAAATACACACTTAGTCATAGTAACTTAGACCAGGAGGCAAGGCAATGCATGGCCTGTCAGGTGGCTATGCTGGGTTGTTCAGGCCTCAAAATATAGATGCCATTGAACTGCAACTCCCTGCATTCCTCACCAATGGAAATGCAAGTCAGCTATGGATGCTAACACTTGCACTTCATTCACACTTCTGCTGCATGATCAACCCTAGGCCCTATGTATAAACTTTTGTTTGGACCACTTAAGACAACCAAGAGGAACACAGTAAGCTTGAGGCAAGTACTAAAATGGCATGTGGCCTATTTTCACTCTTATACGTTTGCAAAAGATTTTGATATACACAACCCTGAAGGGCACGCTGTGGGCCACCTTGCCACCTTGCCTCCTCACCAGCAGTGATTCTCAACCTGTGCGTCCCGAGGTGTTTTGGCCTACAACTCCCAGAAATCCCAACCAGTTTACCAGCTGTTAAGATTTCTGGGTGTTGAAGGCCAAAATGTCTGGGACCCACAGGTTGAGAACCATTGCTATAGAGAATTATCTTTGCTAAGGGTGTCACCAGCGGACACTAAAAGACTAAAAATAGAAAATCTGAAATAACCGAATGAGTAGAGAAGACACTCACCATCAGTAGCTATCATTTCTGGACTGAATGCAGACCTATTGAGATAATAGGAAAACAACAACAATAAATCAATTTGAAAGCAAAAATAAGTCATGCATTTCTAAGCTGAATTATCAAGGGGGACAGCAAGTAGATTACAATTCAGAAAGTTTTTCGAGTTCCAAGAATATTTTGTTTACAATGACCCTTGAAATGGGAAGGCAAGCAGTTCCAGCCAGGTGTGAGTCAAATGAAGGAGAATGATGTCAGAAGGCTCATACAAAGGTCAATACATAAAATACTCTTCTGGTTGTTATAGCACTAACTTTTGGCCCAATGTCTGTAGTTGGTTCCTTTTTCAAAAGAATCTGACCTTAAAGCATAAACATAAAAATACTCTTTCTGTGCACATAGATACATTTCATTCAGTGCAAACTCATACTATCACTTCCAAGTAAATACCGGAATTATAGAATAACGAACACTGGCCACAACTCTTAGCTTAACTGAGCAGTATTAATAATACATTAAAAATAAGCATGACCTTGGCGAAAGTAGATTGATTTTATTGCTATGAACCGATGGTCTGGATAATGCCACCCCAGGGTGCTCTGCTACACAAATGCCTACCTATCTGTTTCCTTTCGCTCTGCTGAAGTTATGGGTTGAGTCCTAAATCTCTCAGAAGTTTTTCTATTTTCCCCAGGAGAAAAATAGCGTCTTGGCCTTCGTGACCCTCTTTCGTGTTCAGCACTGCCACACAAATCAGTACCTGATGTCGGCATCTCAAAATGAGACTCACTTTTTGCCATTATAGAAATAGCATAGAAGGAAACAAAGAATTAGGGTAGAATTGGGAAGGGTCAGGGGAGAAAGAAAAAGGAAGAGAGAGAAATAAAGGACAAATATAAGCATCCCAACAAGTCAGTCCATTACAGATCATTCTGCATGCTCCTAGAAAACCATGCACAGGAGAAGTATGAAGTCATTCCATTCCAGCCTCCCAACATCAGAACTTGCACAAAGCAAGCAGAAGCACAAAAGAACAAGAGAATTCAGGCCAAATCCATACCAAAGATGCACTAGATGGGAGTTGAACTATGAACAGAAAGTGCAGCAAAAGGCAACTGATGTTGAGTTTTGAGTGCCATTTATGCCAAGGACGTGCATGTGTCACACCATTAAAAAATAAAAATTCAGAAAACATCACCTACAGTTCAGGTTTCTTGCTGGCATTGGCAGTTTCCAAAAAGGCATTGCGGAGTTGGGCAACAGAAACTTTGGTGTCAACCATGGTAATTTCACCATTAGGGATTTTTCCTTCAGTACTCCGAAATTCCACCTCATTCTTTGCAACATGCTCCTTACTTTTGAAAATTTCTAATTTAGGAGACCCAGTATAATCAGACAGGGAACGAGTAAGGACTTTGTGCCTCACTGGAATCTCTTCCCGAACCTGAACGTTCCCTTTAGCGCTTTGCAGATACATGACTTTTTCACTCCTTTCGGTGCTCTCGTGAGTCTTCTTCCAAGTTCCAGGCATCCTCTGCTTCAGGCGCTCTAAATCTCTCTCAGGTTCCATAGACTTTGGCTTGTTCACTGGAAGTATCTCGGCATCACCTTCTCTTGTGCGGCTCTCTCTGCTCTTCCCTTGCCTATGAATCGCTGAAGGCAAAATTGGCTGTCTCTCCTGTTCATTCTCCAAACTGGAGTAACTGAACTTGAGTGGTTCATGAACCTGAGGCAAGTCAGTTTTTCCACTGTCCACAGAAGCATCCAGTGGGAATCTGGTTAAGAAGTTAGCATTAGCTGGTTCAAAGTGACTTTCTCGTTCTTCTGAAGCCACCAGCTTAGCTGTATGAGCAATTCCCGCAGGCTGGATGTAGCCATGCACTGGCCGGCAGAGCAAACCAAGCGGCTGACTGGACACCCTATGGAAGGCAGATGTTTCTGACTGAAGAGGCACGAAATTAACAGGCACTGGGCGAATCTTTCTTTGAGACACATTGTCTGTTACGAGTTCAGGGCTTCCACGGGTATTTTCCTCTTTCACCAGTTTCTCTCTAACTTTTACTCTTTAAGAAAGAAAAATGGATTACAATGTGGCATGGCTACTACTCAGTTGGAGAGAAAGAGAAGGAGAGAGAGTAAGAGAGAGAAAATAACATGCACCAAATTGGGGAAGATTTAGCAACATTAAGTATTAATTACTGTTAAACTAGATGATGAGTAGGGAATATTAGTGGACATTCCTAAGAAATGGACTTTGCCAAATCCTAGGTCACAGATGTCAATGAAGTTCCAGGACATTATGTTCCATGTAGCCACTCTTCTGTCTACATCTGTTTTCATGCTTTGCCCAGGGTATTCTCTGTAATTTATAGTCTGCTGCATCCAATTTGCCAAAGAAGAAATGGAAATAAATATGGCCAAATGGGGAAAAAATCAGAAAAATAATGCTTTCATTTAACTACAAATATAACTTTAATTCACGAAAGGCCGCTTCATTCTGAAATGTCTTCCAACACTGGCAGCGCTCATGCTTATAAGAGACCAAAAAACAAGTGAATGCTTTCTTACCATTTTCCTTCTTTTTCTAATCAACATTAAGAACAAATCATGAAAGGTGAGAAACAAGAAGATTCCATTTTAAGTGTAAATAATGAGAAATTTTACAGAGAAGAGATAACCAGATCATCTCATGAAAACATAACTTATTCTTAAAGGTATCTATTTTGGTTTTGACTGACGTGTTATATGTCTAGATTGCTCTTTTTCCTCAGCAAAATCAGGAGGAATATGAAACAGAGGGAAAAACATTCTTGCTCTTGTACATTGCTGAGAAACACAATAAGCTGAAAGTACACGTGCCGCAAGCAAAGGGATGATACTATGGTACTATGTATCTTACATTCTGTTCTTAAAATGGTCAAAAAGGTGTGTATGGATAGTCTAGATGCAGGACCTGAGTTCAGTAGACCCTACCTACACATATTCCTCAAAAATGATAATCAGAGGCATATTGCCTCATCAGAAGTAGCCATCATCAGAAGTATGAACCGTTATTCTGTCTGATTTCCTTTAAAAGCTGACTAAGCCTGAAGCCATCATTACATCTTGAAGTAGCCAACTTCTGTACTCTGTGCACTGTGTGAAGAGGCTCTTCCTGAGCAAAAGTCGTGAGAAACAAATTCATACAGGAAAACAAAATATGAACAGAAATTTTAAAAAATTAATGGAAGATGGGGTATGTTGGCTATGTAATCCAAGAAGACGGAAAGCTTGGTAAGCCTGGCAGACAACCTCTACCCCACCTGACATAGGCATTACCACTTATTAAAGTGGAAATGGCCACAAGTCCACTCCAGTTTTCCTAAAACCTTATTTTTTATCAAAAGAAAATATATGTTTTTGCACACTGCTTTTATATCCTAGAAGGCTCTAAGAATGTGAATATGATTTTATAAATTTGGACCAGTTTGGAGGACATAAAAGGGCCAAAAATGCAAGAAGAATCTCTCCTATGTTTCTCACTGCTGAAGTAGTTAGTAATTGCATTATAAGCTAAAATAGAGCCTGTACATTAACAGAAGTCTCCAGATGGGCTAAAAAAAAGTTTGGTGTACACTGTGGTTTGGTTTTTGCTTGCACAATAAGATTTTCTTTCTCTTTGTAATGGTCTGGACCTTGCTAACATCTACTCTAGATTATCTCCCAACCCTTTAGAGAAAATTATTAAGACATGGAGAAATGCTGCTTGGATAGCTATCTCCTTCCTGCTTTAATGACATCAGAAGAAGGGGTAGTTTGTTTCCACCCTATGTACTTGTGTACAGAGTTGTGCAGATATAGAGCGCCCAATATTATAACTACAGTAAAGAGGTTGTATGAAAATGTGCTATTTTCCCTAGGCACTACCTGTTGAGATTTAAATTTTTCCAGTGGCTTAAAGTAAGGGTTATGGACTCTACCTATAGTTAATTTTAACCAGGATCTCAACTAAGTTTTAAAGCTGGTTGGCAAACTCTGGCTAGCGTGAACCATGGTCATGCAAACAGTGCTCTGGGAATTTAGGTAAGATGCACAATTCACACCTAACTCTCCATTAATTATAATTTCAGCCCACATGTGGTGTTTCCAAAGCTGATAACATTGCTTCCTCCTTTTTTAATGAACACACACTTGGAAGAGTAAGTGTCTAAATATTAAATTATTAAGAAGGAATCTTGTTGCTAGTGTGTTCTATAGTGATAAACAAATGAAACTACCTTTGAAATTGTCATGAAATTGTTCACCTATTGTTTATTTATTTGATTATTAAAATTAGAGGCCCATCTTTTGAGATACAAATTCATCTACTTACAGGATGAGTTGAATGTGTAAACATGAAAAATAGAGTGTGACTCCCATATTGATGGGAACAGTAGGCATGGTTTCATTTACCCATATCTGACAAAATGGGTCCCCTTAGGCATTTTCAAGGTTCACCAGGTGAATCTATGCTATGCTTCTTTCAGAAGTTGACTACAGAGATCCTCTAGCACCATTCTATGATGTGTTTCCACCAGAAGTCATTTATTCAATAAGGTTTGCTATTACCTATGGCTTCAAGCATCCGTGCAATGTCCTGAAATGTATTCCCACCAATATGGGGGTCGTAATACATTCACAGAATTTGTTAGCGTTATGCTCCTTTGAATTTTCATATCAAGGAAAACTATACACTTAGTGCATCCAACATTTTAAAGGCTCATGCCCTGTTGCAATGCAGACCACAAGGCAAGAGAACTGAATTAATGACAGCTCAAAGGCAATACTTGAATGTAAACATTGTACAGAGATTAGGAGAAAACATTAGGGTCAATTCAGTGCTTCCTCCAAAAACATCCATGAGTTGTAAGTGACAAAAAAAACCAGGAATTCCCAGGAAGAAAGGGAATTCATCCCTGCAGTTAATTAAACAGAAACTGATTTTACATATCCAGTGCCATTAATGATGTCAATGATGTTTGTTAAAATGATAGTGGAGGGAAAAGGACAAGGGAAGGTAACAGTCTGGTGGTTATTAATACTATTATTATTATTGAAGCCACACAACTAGGCGGTAGGATACCTGGAGGGCCAGTTGATAAGTGAAGCTGGTTCCCCATCCGAATCTTTCTGAAGAAACCAATCGGGTTTTGTTTTCCCTGCACTACTATAGAAAACAGAACTTCAGAAAAAATTTCCGGCAACATGTGAACACATGCACAATTTCTCTATTCCCCCCGGTTTAATCTCAAACAGTTTTTGTGTGATTCATAATAAGAATTTGTGCTACAAAATTGAAAAGCCAGACTTGCAGTTTAAAAACAACTGCATGTGAATATAATTAGGAACAAGTCTAGAAGGTCCATAGAAGAATTTTGTTTGGGGGGGGGGGGGGGAGGGTGGGAAAGGCTACAAAATGGACTGTAGCATCTACATAATGTTTTTGTAAAACCATGCACTCAAAATCATTTTTCAGACTGGTTTTATATTTAATCTGAACAGTAGATTCTCAAAGAAAAAAGGCAGAGCACCATCATATGAATAAATGACATGACTTAATACAATTAATGACTTTGCTGTTCTTTCTAAGTAGGATTTATTTTGAACACTTATTTTCAAAACAAGGGGGAAAGTTAAACTAAGACTAAAGGGAAAGGCATATAAGAAGGGGAGGAAGGAGTCAAATATCTGTAAGATAAGCACTTCTTTCAAATGTCTAGTCAGAAGACTCAACCCATCTCATAACCATAATCTAAACAAGAACTGGGAAAAGTGCATCCCACAAATGCATGACATCTCTATGCCTACATATTCTGCAGGACACAAAAATGGTCAATCACACTGATGAAGCCTTTAGTTATCTGGAAGATAAGTGCAGCTCTTTTAAGTCTATATGAGTCAAGAATGACTACTGAGAGAGCAAGTAAATGAACCTAAATGACCCACTGGATAATTTGAATGCTTCAGAAGTACCAATGGTTATTTTTGTATCCAATTTTTCCCCAAATTACATTTTTCGGGAGGATATGGTTGAAAATAGGAGGCAGCCCTTGAGATCATAAGGAATATAGCACCTAAGTTCTGAAGCTGCCCAGTAGAATCCTTTACTTTGCAGAGAAATTGTGGTTTCTCTTCTTGTTGTGTTCAAAATGATGGAAATATTTCATTGTCTTTAGAGAATCTAGCTTAGAGACACAGTTTTCCTTCAGTAATTTTCTTTTCCTTTCCCCCCACTTCATTAATAAATCCATGGGGCAACCATAAGTCAACAGGTGACTTGAAGGTACAAAGGTATTTCTTTTGCCCTGTGAACTCAAATCATTTTTCATTTACTTAGTCCTACTTTCTTAAAAGAAAAAGCAGGAATACATACATAATCTGGCAGTAATCCAAAATGGAAAGTCATCACTAAAAATCCTCACTCAAAATTTCCAGTGACTAATCAATTAGCTGTATCAAAACAGATTCCTGTAATAAATATTTGAGTTTGCCCCCCCCCCCCCATATTTTCATTGGGAATTGTGTTAATCTTCATAGACAGCTATAAATTATAGCATGAAGTTAAAAAATTTTTGACAACAATGTTTTTTCCCCTCTCCACTACCCACCATTCCTGTCTCAAGGAACTGGCAAGACTCTTGCCAGGCATGGAAGCATTTTTTTTTTGCAAGAGATGATTGTCTTAATCTCTCTCATAGAGAAGCTTTAGCTGACTGGAGATGCAGCCAAAATGGAAAGAATGAGGGAACTACACTAATCCCACTGAGCGAGCTCTGCTCCAGATCTGCTTCATGTGCAGGTTACTCTGATCTCTGCTAAACCCTCAGAGTATGAAAGCTCATTTATATTGAATTAGCAGCCTGTGTGTGCAGGAGCACATGTGTGCACTTGCATCCTATGGTATAGAGATGGGCAACTAGGGCCCTCCATGTCTCTTTCATACTATACAATTGTAATATTTTGAAGCAACTTTGAACTTCCATGGCATCATCTTATGGCATCCTGGAATTTGGAGTTCAAGGGAGCTTTTTTGTCTCCCTAAATGACAAACTTCAGAATTTTGTGGCATATGGTATTAAAGTGAGATGATTAAAGAGTGCAAAAATGACCCCGGTTCGCAACTGCCAGCATCACTAACCCTGGATTGATGGAGGCTGCAGTTCAACAATGTCTGGAACCACACATTGAGCATTGCTTTAGGAGAAAAGCGTATACAGAAGTAATAGAAATTGGAATGCTCTTAAAGAGACACATTTCTGGCTCCAGAAAACATTGAAACCAATGAATAAGCACTTGATACCATATCACTAATTCACTGCTCAACCAAAAAAAGAAAAGCCTTTTCTTGGTGTCTTGCTATTTAAACCTGTTCTTAGGGTTATTTAAATCACTGATTCAGAAACTTGCATCAGCTTCAGTTTCTTAGATTTTGGTTATCAGATGGTGACTAGTAGATGGATTTTTTTCTGTTTCTCAAAAACAAGAGCTGATAGGGGAAAACTGTCCCCATTTTTGGAATCAGCAGGTCAAATTTACCCAGAAACAGGGCTAACCTTTGAGGCACCAAAATGTGTTTTGGCCAGTGTTATTTATGTAGAATCATAGAATAGTAGAGTTGGAAGAGACCTCATGGGCCATCCAGTCCAAGCCCCTGCCAAGAAGCAGGAAATCGCATTCAAAGCACCCCCGACAGATGGCCATCCAGCCTCTGTTTAAAAGCCTCCAAAAAAGGAGCCTCCACCACAGTCCGAGGGAGAGAGTTCCACTGCCAAACAGCTCTCACAGTGAGGAAGTTCTTCCTGATGTTCAGGTGGAAGCATCATAAACATTTTGGTGTGGTACAATTTTTTCAAAACATCATTCCTGATGGTCCTTTATTATCCCTACACTCTTTTTACTTGCATCTGGAGTGACAATCTGGAAGCTTTGTCTATAAGTTTTCCTATGTTGCTCTCAAGATTAATATTCAACTGTTTTGACTTTCAGGTTGATGGTAAAGAACAGGGAAGAATTCTTTTTCAACAAAGCCAACTTAAAGGTTTAAATGTTCTCCTTTCTTTAAAGCCACTCAATGAAAAGTGTTATTAGAATATCACCTTGTTAGGGTTCTTTCTTATGCTTAGCGTGTGATCTCAGGTAATCAGGGATCATGTTGCAAACACGTTGAGCTAAATCCAATTGTTCATTCCAACTAGAGCAGACCACTGGATCAAAGGGAAGTTGCTAAGTTGACTCTTACATAAACCCCCAGATTTGGTGGGTCTGCACTACTTGGGACTAACAATTAAATTTAGCCCAGTGGCATCATAATACAATGTCGTCAATCAGATATGGTTCCATGTGGAGGGCAATTAGGACAAATGAAGCATGCTTCCAGAATAAACCAGAGCCTTCATTCCCTTTCCTAGCAATCCCACAGAGTGCTGAATACCTGAATGGTTGGATGTATGAGTCTGAGAGGTTAACACAGCTGAAAACATTCATGAAGCGCTAGCAGCATTGTAAAAAGAAATGACTCACACTTCATCAACACTTTTACCTACACAGATGTGTAATTTAATTGCTATATAGGAGAGAAGTAACCTGATATAAATGCGATTTTCCTGCTTCTTGGCAGGGGGTTGGACTGGATGGCCCACAAAGTCTCTTCCAACTCTATGGAAAGATAGCACCCCTGTCATCCCAAGATACTCATAAAACCCTGAAAGCCACAGGACCTAGAACCTTATTTCCTTTATACTTTATTGGTTCAGAAGGTGAAAGGAGCTGTATTAAGCCAAAAGAGACACAAATTGAGAACAACCACTTCAGTGTTATCTCTGTCTGCACAGCAAAAACATTGAGAAAGAGAGGTGACTTTAGAATATATGAGAGTGTGAAAAGACTGTATCCACCCACAGCCAGTTTACAGTCCCTACTAACACTGATGAATGCCGCAACACACGGTCCACTTAAAGTGAAATGCTCATGCTTTGTCCCACTGATTCTAATGATGTTATTTATAAAGGAACTTATTGCAAAAAGGAAAGAGATTCAAAGAACTGTAGGGCACAACACGGAAAACAGATTGCCTCATTAATGAAGTCTTCAGACTCTTTTTCTGTCTCTTTTTACAATTTTTCTATGTAATGGGAGGCACTCTTTCCTCTGAATCTGGGACAGATGCAGAGACTAAACACACTGGAGAGTAAGATCTCTCTGTGACAATATCAACTTGGAGGTAATGGAACTTCATCAGGGCTTTTAAAAATAGATTGAATGGTCATTCATCAGGGATGTATTAGGTGTTGTAGGTGGTTGAACTAGACTGCCCTTAGGAGTATATCCTAAATCTAGAATTATACAAGGATCATATGATACTGGATTCCAAGGAGCTAGCCCTGTACTATGTGGAAATTATTCTAACAAGAAGCCCATATGTTTGAATCTGAAAGCAACAGGAAGATATTTGGGTTCACCATTTCTCAGTCTCAGTTTGGACTGATCTTCTTTCCATTGGTTTGCTTGTCAGTGCAAGACATTTTGGGAGGTGGTAGCACCACTATCAGCTAATTCTACTAACGTGTGTAAAGCTCTCAGTAACTCCACTTGGAATTTTGTGGCTGAGCATTTTCTTCAGCAGCCTTTTGTTGTTCAAGGTTGTTCAACCACCTCCCCAGGTTGGCTAATCTGCATTCACCAACTACATTCACCTGTTGCCAATTAGAGCTCCTTCTCCTACTTTGCTTGCTTCAAATCTGCCTCAGTATTCAAAATGCTTTGCAATTCTATTTTTCTCTTCTCTCTCTTCACTCTAATCACCATAACGTAATATAATATCTTGATTTTTGGTCTTTCGCTCTTTGCAGTGTCCAATTCACTCTGTGACTGGTAGCTGCGTATTAAAACGTCATGTCCTGTTTATAAAGCTTCATATGGCTTACTCTTCTTCTGATACAACAGTAGTTTGGTGTAGTGAGTATAGTGTTGGGACTAAAGGGACTAAGATTCATGATGAGTCATGATATTCACTGACTAATTTCTCTCTCTTGCTTAGACCTACTGAACCGAGTTGTGATGGGGTTACGGGAAGAAGCCACATGTTCCATGTTAAGGTCACTCTTGAGAAGACAAAATATATGCACAAAAGTGTATTCCTGGCAGCCACTACTATTAGACCAGAGTACTGTAATATCAGAACCCATACTAGTAGGGATGTGGGAAGGAAAGAGCGATGTGGTTGCTATACTGGTTGATGGTCATCTACACAGTGGTTCTCAACCTGTGGGTCCCCAGATGTTTTGGTCTTCAACTACCAGAAATCCTAACTTCTGGTAAACTGGCTGGGATTTCTGGGAATTGTAGGCCAAACACCTGGGAGCCCACAGGTTGAGAACCACCGACTTAATGTATCATGGAGACTGTATATCATTGCAGCTCTTCTCACATAGCTGGACTTCAACTCCGAACAGCCCCAAGCAACATAGTCAGTGGTGAGGAAGGCAGTCCAACAATATTAGGTAGAAGTTACACAATTTCATTCCTGTCACAGATGGACAGAAAAGAGCAGTTTGACGTCCTTAATTTTTTACCTGCTTGAAATTATGATGATATACACTTTACACATTGTAGGTGCTGATTGGGGGATCTGCACATATATTTTCTTCCTCTGAATTAAGATGAAATATATTTTAAAAGTATGTGTATTCTGGTTGTGTCAAGAGCAATCCAGAACTCTTTTTCACCAGCAATTCTTGTTCACACTAAGCAAAAGCTCAACAAACATTTGGTGATTCTCAGCTTTGCAACTGCCCATACTTGGGTCAGGTCTCATTTATTAAAATGGACTTCAACTGATGTTTTACAACCTACACTTTGAAGTCTTGCAGCACATTTCAAATTCCTTCTCAAAACTAATTTCCGAGACTCTTTCCAATTGTTCTTTTCATGTTTGTAACTGAGTGTATGCTGTACAGTATATGCAAACCACTTGAAGTGGTGTCACATCCTTCCTGTCCAACCCTTGTCACTTCCTTCCTGTCCGGCCTCATCAAAAGTCAAGCTAGATAATTCTTTTGAACAATATAGCATAATGTCACTATATAAGGAGCAAAATTCACCAAAAACTTACCCTACTCTGGTGTCACTGAGGGAATGACTTGATTGTGTTGTTACCATCTGCTTTGGTGAGGAAAGAGAAGCTCTGCGAATTTGCTTTGGCGAACTTGGCACTTCACTTAGGGGGGAGTCATGGCCCAGAAATGAGAAGGATGTGGAATTTTCTGATGCACAAGGTGTATCGTACCTAATTGAACTAAGGTCCGGGGATTTCTTTTCACTGTCCTCATTCAAACGCAGTTTTTCTCTTTCTGGAGAACTTTCCCTCTCCTGCACCGAGTACTCCTTTGAATCTGAAGCAGCACTCCTCATCTCCTTACTCTCCATTTTTGAAGAGTACAGAGAACTGAAGTCTCTACTTTCGTCCTCTTTCTTCTCACTCTTCATTATCCTCTTCTCAGGCACATCTTGCTCCTTCTTTGTCCTGGCATATTTGGATGAATATTCTGAGTCCACATCAGAATCGATTGAGAGTCCATACTTTTCAGCCAGCTGGCGTCGTCTCTCTGCTTTGTACCTGGCTATCCTTTCTGCCTTGGACTCGACTCCTTGGGGATCCATGACTAATGGGCTGTAAGAAGGGGGCTTGGTTTTTCCTCCAGCGGATTCTGCTTGGTACCGGGATCTAGGCTGATTCTCTGCTGAAGAATCCGATGTTTCTTCTTCATTTGATCTTCCTGTAACAAAATAGATAAATCAGCAGTGACATAACCAAAAGAATATTTCACACATCAAATACAGATAGCTTATTTCATTTTAAAACATGATTGATTTGCTCAAGACACTGTTTTTTCCAGATCTCCAAGTCCTGTTTGCAATCTATTGCCACTTGATCAATGGTTCTTGCTCTGAACTTCTAAGCTGCATTTGCATACAATGAAATTTGATAAGATTTGATAAGTTCATGTTCAGCAGATTCAAGGCTTCTATATTACCCTCTTTAGAAACTGCAGAGCTTTTCTGAGTTCCAATTTAACATAGCAGAGTCCATGTAAGTGAAGTTCAGAAACATAGCCATGTTAACCTGGAATATCAATGTGTGCAAAGCAATGTTAAAGCACCTTTAAGACTAACTCAGAGAAATAAGTTATAGCATAAGTTTTCAAAGACTTGTTAGTTTATCTATTTCTTTTGTTGATAGTTTCAAAAGTGGTACAATATCTCTTTGCATATAATAATAACAATAACAATAATAAATAATAATAATAAGTATACCCTACTGGGATCTGCATGCATCATCCGAAAATACATCACACAGTCCTAAAAACTTGGGAAGTGTTCGACTTGTGATTTTGTGATACGAAATCCAGCATATCTATCTTGTTTGCTGTGTCATACAATGTCGTTGTGTCAATAATAATAATAATAATAATAATAATAATAATAATAATAATAAACTTTATTTATATCCCACTCCCGCTCCATCTCCCGAAGGACTCGAGGCGGCTTACACTGGGACAGGCCCAAAACAGTATTACATCAATAAAAACAGTTACACAATAAAATCACAGTATAATAACACATCTTATAAAAATTAAAATAACTTAAAACATAGACAGTAATCCCCATAAGTAGTCTAGCACCATAGGACATGGGCCATTTTAAGGGTAAATGGAAACCTGAAAGTGCATATTCTTCGGCATATGTTAGCAAAGTGTATTCCTTACCAAAGTGAGGACTATAGGGATCTGTTGCACGCATATATCTTGGTGTATCTTCTTCTAGCAAACGATGGGTAACCAATCCAGGACAATTTTGCAAAAGGACAGGCTGAGCATCATTTTCAATTCCTTCTAAACGCCTAGCTATCCTTTCTTTCCTGAGAAAGATGAAACAAAAGGTTATGCCAGAAATATTGTGAAAGCAATTAGACATAGCTTATTTCTATCTATTACAACAGAAATCTGTGATATTCAGCATTCCAGATATTATTGGCCTACAGTTCCCATCAGTCAATAGCCAGCACAGCCAATGGTGAAGAACGATGGGAGTTGCAGTCTAACAACTGGAAGGCTGCACAATATTTTTCGCTATCATGCAGGGTCATTTGTGCTTTGATAAATACAGAAGAAGATGCAAAGTTACCTTTTCATTTCCAAGGTGTCTGGCCTGTTTGGTTCAAAGAGTTTTCTTAATTCAGAAACTAAAACAAAACAACACATACGCAATAATTAGGAGGATGAAAATATGCATTTTGCCAAAAGGCAACTAGATTCCTGCAATTAGCAAACTTTAACCTAGCCAACAATGAAAGAAAATGATAGTAACATCTGTGCCAGATAAGTGTTCATGAGAAAAGCATTTTACATTACATAAAAGTTCATGCCCACAGTTGCCACATATTTGCTACTGCCAAAGACGATACCTTCAAGCCAAATCCGGGGCTACTAGAATTAGGGCAATAGTTACTTGGAAAGAATGATGAAAGGATTTCCAACATTTGGGTTTTTAAAGGAACGCTGTAGTGCCCTCCCAGACAAGGATCAGAGCCAAGGCCAAATCTGACAACCAGGAGGAAAACCGAACTCATAACTGCTGGGGTAGAGATTAAGCCTATAAATTGGGCTGGGACCTAACGCAGAATCTGGCAAACTGAGGCATATCCATAGAAGGTGTTTGCTTTTTATTATCTTTTCACAGCTCAGCCCTAGTTATTTGACCGAACACAGTTTTACTGCTTGGATCACTAAAACACTAGCTGGTTCTTGAAACCCTTAAGCTAACTCACAATTGCATAGGTTTTGAAGAAGACCTCTGGGTATATATGTAGTCATTTCCCTTTACATAACTAATTCTAGGCACACTTTTAAGAGGGAAGGACCTATGTTGCAAGAGGTAACACCCATACGTTAACCAATCATTCTTGAGGTGTAGGCTCAGAACATAAATGCCTTTATTTTATTGCTGTCAGTGGAGTCATCATCACACCTCATACAAAATAATAGCCAACATGCCTTTTTTTAAAAAACCTGACCTACATTTGCCACTTCATTGAAGCAAAATCTTTTTTTTTTTAAAGCATGTGACCACAGTGAAACAAAGATCTGTGGTTATTCTTATCTCTATAGATTTTGTTTGGGGTGTGTTACCTATGAAAATTATGAGGGGAGTTTACTCATTTCAATTTAGCATGATACTCTTTTTCAGGAGGAAGTTAATATAAATTACTCCACAGTGTTCTTTGTCTGGTGTATTTGTGCTGGACCTTTGATTGCATCAGCATACAATTTAATATACTTGCATAGCTATTTTTATCCATGAAAGGTTCCATAAAAATGGAACCTAACCAGAAATTGAATAACTATTATTACTGTAACTATAGGATGCATTTTTTTAATGAAAAAAACACGACACTACTATTCCATAATAGTTATACAGTTCTATTACAACTGGGTTGTAATTGGGGAGGGGGGGGGGGAGGAAAGAATGAGTGTGATGCACCTCCAAATAAGAATTTTGCACCCAACACCAGATGAACTTTCCTTCAACCTCCAAATTTCTAGCATTGAAGAGGAAGTCATCATTTACTCCTATATTTGCTATGCCTGCATTCCCTTTTGCCTGTCCCTTTTCTTTGGGCCTTTAAATTCTATTTCCAAATGCTCAAATGAAAGTTTTAGTTGCTAGAAATCCCAGAGTTAAAAGAACATTGGGGGACGGGATGGGACAGAATTCTTATTTGGATGAAAATGCTTATGAGAGAGGGCAACACTTTTCCTACAGCTACACCTTTGAGGAGTACTCTCATTCATTGTCCCAAATACAAGACAAGGTGCTTTATATCCCAATACACCAAGATATTCACAGCTGTATAAATCAATGATGGAAGGTATTTATCCTGGCCATTAGCCTGCTTAGAGGTTAAAAACTAGCAACACCAATCTCAACTGCAGGGATCAAACAACTGCATTTTGCTACTATTAGCTGCAATGATTCTGTTGTAGAACTAAATAAAAGCAACGGCCTTATGGAGTATCTCCCCAACACCTTCCTAAGGCAGAATGTGACAAAAATAGTGCAGGCCTTGCCTGTGCAGCTTGACACTCTTTCCACACTTGAGATTCCAGACAGTCGTATCATTTGCAGAGGTTAATATGACCGCAGACTACCCTAAAGCAACTTTGTCTTTGCTTTCCTTTAAACTGAGCAGACAGGTAACTTGCTAGCATATAATTGCTCTACATGCCACATATAAGTAACTTCAATGATACTGGCTTCAACCTGCAGTTCTTCCACTTTTGTTTCAGGCCAGGTTGCAAAGCACTGGGTGTGTCTACATTGTAAAACTAATGCATTTTGACATTACTTTAACTGCCATAGTGTAATGCTATGGAATCTTGAGAGTTTGGTGAGGCACCAGCCCTCTTTGACCAAGAAAGTTAAAGATCTTGTAAAACCATAACGCCTTGATTCCACAATACTAACTACTGGTGTCAGACTACATTAATTCTACAGTGTAGACAGACTCTTACAAGAAGAGATATATGCATCTTAGTGTGTGCTATACCTAACATGTGCACTTTAAAATGTATTTTTTCTTAAAGTAAGTATTTCAGAAAATTATTTGTGATTTGATAATAGTATACAGTGTTCCCTCACTTATTGCGTGGATTACGTTCCAAGACCACCCGTAATAAGTGAAAATCCGCAAAATACGGACACTATATTTATTCTATGTGTGGAGGAGAGCAAACCACTGACCACTTACTACAGTGCAGTCTGTACTTTATTTTAGCAGTTGCAATATAAAGTACATTGGCAGAGAAGAAGAACAGAAGCTAAATCCTTTTTTTATTTCCAACCCTTCCCTCCCCCTCCCCTTTATTTCTCCCTTTCCAAAACCCTTGGCACACTGCAAAAATCCATGAAACAGCGAAAATACTATGATAAATGTGTACATTAATATTAATTGAAAACCCGCAAAATGGCGAGAGAGCGAAAAGCGAACCGCGAAGTAGTGAGGGAACACTGTATTTGTGATTACTGCTGAAAGATAGGTATTTTGAATTATGCACATTTAGTTGTGCATAATTTGAAAACAAAAAAAGAGGAAAACATACCACATGTGGTTTTTTCCTAATGATGGGAAACAAAGAGCTACGCTGACATTTTTTATTAATAGTCTTGTTGATTCATATTTGCTGTTGTTTAAAGGTATTTGGTTCCTTAAGACACTAGTAAATCCATGGAAAACATGGCTAAATATAATATGCTTTCCCCATACATCCTGTAACCTATATGTTATCAGTTCAAACCACCTGCACCTCATTTCACAATCCCATGGAGAGGTATTTAATTTCGCACAGACATGCTTGGTCGCTCTGAGCATCAGCATACACTTTTGACCATCAAGAGCACAACTGAACTACAATAAGTTATCCTAAAACAGCTGCGAAACTCAGAACATTCACAAGAAATAGAAAACATTTTAAAGATATGTGAATCACTATGTGTTTCCGTCAGTTTTGCTGAAGTCGCTCAGCGTTTTGCCTTTTTAAAAGTGTGCACGTTAGGCAAAAATGCCTTAGCATATATTTTAGAAGGCTGCTCAGTGTATCTAAACTGAGTTATTCTGCAAAAAATTCCATAAGAGATAATATGAGTTTTCAAAGGTGCATGTTCAAAGTAAATTGACTTCAGGCACCAGATATGACAAAATGAAAGACGAAATGCATATATGCTAACAGTATCCTAGATACAAATGAGAAGGAGAAGAAGAAGAAAAAGAAGAAGAGGAGGAGAATAGAGATAGAGTAAAATGCATTTTGTCTGTACTTTCAGCCTGTCACACAGCTTTGAATTTCAGGAATGAACAGTCTCTCTATGATACAAATAAATCCCCTTCCATCAGGACAGAACTCTACCGAGATAGATGGCTAAACCTAGGGGAAAGGACAAACAGACCAGAAAAGTTGCTAAGGAATACTTATGATTGCTGATTTTTCTACATGCAGCTTGACTTATGTATGAAAACCATTCAAAGCAGAGCTTTAAAAAAGTAATTAATTATGTAACTCTCTTCCATAAAATCTTTTGAAAATGTTAACTCATTCAAATAGTTATCTTATGAATCTTCTGTCTTAAATACGGGATTATAACTTTGTTGATAAGGAATATATACCTACGATAGGTTTCCGGTGTGAAATATAATCTCTCAAATGTTTGAAATATTCAGTAAACCCTATCTATCTATCTATCTATCTATCTATCTACCTATCTATCTATCTAAAGACCTTTCTAATGTCCGCAAACAATTTTGCACTTACCTTTAGGAAGCACTGCTAAAAGGCTGGCATCGATATCCTTAGTGCTGTTTGCAAGCTCTTCTTTATCTTCAAATGAAAACTCTTTCTGAAAACTGAAAATAATCACCATCTTCTTTTAATAAAACTATGGAAGATTCAGCTACCAATCAAATTAAACTAAAACATAGTTTTCACTGTTAGAAACATGGATGACACCGATAATTAACAGTTGCATAGGCCATAGGATTTAGACTGAACCATCAAATGTTTAAACTTTTGTTTTAAGTTCTTTTGGTTCTTGACTTCTTGATTCATAAAACAGAGAACGGCCTTCTTATAAGTTATCCTTGATTTTAAGGACAGAAATTTTACAATATTCTAGTTCATGGCCTGTAGGAGTTGATGGATTATAACACCCATCAGCCCTGGCTCACATTGCAAATATAGATCCTGGAGTTGTACTCCAAGAACACCTGGAGAGCTACACTCTCCCACATCTTTCTAGATCTTAGACACTGTCCTACTTTACTCCGTCAAAAATTCTCAATGTATCAATCCTTGTAATATCCCAGAGTGTAGTGAATATGTGTTCTTCAACCTCCGCAAGACCTGGGAAAAATTATTTTTTCCCACTATAACTTCCAAATGTCTTAGCTAGTATGATCAGTGTTGGCTGGGGAATTCTGGGAGTTATAGTCCAAGCTCTGCTTTTGGGTATGTTTGTGTGTTTGTGCTTTCAGGTCACCAGTTAGCTTACGAATTTCATAGGGTTTTCTTGGACAAGGAATATTCATTTTTCCAGTTGCTTCCTCTTAAATATAACCAATAGCAACTAGCATTAACTGGTTGTCTCTCATCCTAACCAGTGCTGACTCCTCATATCTTCCAAGATCAGATGGGATCTGGTGTTTTAGGATATTTAGGCATAGTCATTGACACCTAAAAACCTCATAGATGACTATTAGCAGGAGCCCACTGTTCTGAAAGCTTCAAGGTCCATTTGTTTTGGGGAAACATTCAAATTGGGATAGAAATAGAATTTGCAACTGGGATATGAGTAGACTTTACACCTGGTGTAAGAACCGCCTATTATCACCTGAAGTTAGGGCCTTTCTCTGTTGCCATAAGTTGCTCAAGTGGTCACTAAAAATAGGATCTTGTCTACTGTGGCCCTAATGTCACACCTACTCATCATCCATAATAAGCAATGCGGTGTCCAACTGTCATATAATAGTACGCAGAAGCAAAACTGAATTGCAAGCTTTAGATATTTTTTGAACATAGAAATCTGGATGGAACAAATGGAGCCATATTTTACAATCTTGAATAAATAGTGAGCCCTCGGTATCTTCAGATATGTGATTCCTTGAACCATCCATGGATCCCAAAATCCATGGACTCTCAAGTCCCATTATATACAATGGTGCCCTCCTATAACATGGCAAAATCAAGGTTTGTTTTTGGCATTTTACAAGAATATTTTCAGTCAGTGGAAAGCTGACTGTTATATCCTAAAGTGGCCTTAGCTAACCTTGAAGCAATATTGGCCCACCTTTTCCACAATGCTGCAGCCATTTAGGGGATTGTGGGAGTTATATTGCAGTATAATTGCAATATAATCATCTGTATTGCAGCATCCAGTTTCCTAGAACCATCTATATTGCAATGCCCAGCTTCCTAGTCTGACATATTGATGCAAAACGTTTAGAGTAAACTCTGATTCTAAGGAGGCCTGTGATGATTACATGGAAAATTAATCCAAATTAGATTTTTAGAAGTTGCGTGATCAGGAGGTTACTCTATTTTTAAAGCTGTATTATGCTCTCATCTTGGAGGTTGATCCTGATTAAATATTGGTGCCAGGTTTTCATTCAAGAGGCTATCTATCATGAAAGCACTATGAAGTCTTCAGTAATGAACAGTGGAGAGGAATGTGCATTTGAATTATAACACAGTGGATTCAGAAACACTGTCCAGGACTTTTAATAGTATAGCCTTGATGATTATCATTCTCTCCATTGTGGAGAAACTGCCTCTGTTTTATGTCTGTCATTTTTTATGCTTATGCTAAGAATGTTATGCTTTTGCATGAAGTTACATAAATATTTAAAAATTAATCTTAAAACCAGGAGGTTTGGCAATAAAATATGCTGTATCTTATGAGCTAGAGATGGGAAAACAATTGTCTCTAGACAAATTCACTTAGAAGGTTCACATTTTACTAATCAGAGTCCAACTGAATTTCTAAATAATGCTCTTTTCTAATGCAATTATTTGTGGTAGATCTGCAAGTTTGAATTTCTCCATAATTCTTGCATTTTTCCTACCTGTCATGAATTAGAAAGGCAATGATATGACTTTTCCTCTCTGGTAAATCTTTTAGATACTTCACAGCAGCCAGAAGAACAAAGCACAAAAATTTCCAACATCTCAGCTGGAAACTATCTTGTGATTACAGTTCATGAAAATTATTTTAAGAGTACATGAGTTCAAAATTTACCTGTTCATTTATTAGATTGGAGGGAGGCAGTCTACAAATATTTCTATGGCACTTTAAGAAACTGTTAAATCTATTTCTATACACCATAATTTTATGGGCATTTTGCAAATACCAAACTGTGAAGCGTTCTGACCAATCTCTTCTTAAAACAGCTAATAACAATTTCAGGCAATGAGACAAGGTTTAAAGATGAAAAGCATCCATCTTAAAGACTGCTCTCTGCTGTGGTGACAGGCAGTCTTTTAATATCTGTCCTATTAACCTAATTACCATTCCCAGCAGTCAAAACTCCAAGGAAAACTGCTTTTTTATTATGGTTTATTGTACTCATCAGAGAAAGAGGCCAGCACTCTGAACTCCTAAATGGAGAGGTAACAAAAAATGAATCTGTCATTGAATGAGGTCAAGAAGAAAGAAAAAACACACATACCCCTTTTCCCCCTACTCCATCATATACACAAAAACCTAATTTCAGTTCTCTAAGTGTCAGTTAATGGCGCTCCATGCAGTCATGCCGGCCACATGACCTTGGAGGTGTCTACGGGAAACGCCGGCTCTTCGGCTTAGAAATGGAGATAAGCACCAACCCCCAGAGTTGGACATGACTGGACTTAATGTCAGAGGAAAACCTTTATCTTAAGTGTCAGTTCCTATAAGAACATTGGTATATTTGTCTCTTTTGCAGTAATATTGTCAACTCTGACTAGCATTGTCTCTCTAGAGTTTCAGATAGTTTCAAGGTTTCCCATCCAGGTATTAACCAGCCTGGCTTTTGAAATCAAATGGGATGGAGTGTATTTATAATGGTATGGTGGCCTTTTAGCCAAATGACACCATGAACAACCAACTGAGACGTATGATAGGTTTGTGGGAGCCTGGAGATGTGTACAAGTAGGCAATTTTTACAATAATACTCACAAGGAGGTGAAATAAATCCTACTAAACAAATACTAATTGGCTACCAATGTTTAGCAGCTAAAATGGCTATAGACTATAAAATCCCACCAATCTCAGATTGGTTAAATAAACTTTGGGGCACGACTACCATGGAAAAATAACATGAGCCCATCAGAGAATCTAGTAATAGTTAGATATATCATTTTATTGATTGCTGCAATGAGGGTAGTGATGCTTACTAGTGTCCACAACTAGTGGTGCATCTACACTGTCGAATTAATGTGGTTTGACACCACTCCTATGGCTCAATACTATGGAATCGTGGGAGTTGTAGTTTTACAAGATCTTTAGTCTTCACCGTCAAAGAGTGCTAGTGCCTCACAAAACTACAATCCCCAGGATTCCATAGCATTGAACCAAGGCAGTGAAATTGGTGTCAAATTGCATTAAGTCTACAATGTAAATACATGATAACTCCATAGAACATTTTATTTTGATAGACCATATATGTTGTAATGTGATAAGCATCTCATTTTTTCTTAAAAGTTGCTCCTTATATTCTGGAGTTACTTTATCAGTTGTCTTTTTGTGACCTTAATTAAATTTTAAAAGGCTTGTGGTAGAAGGGAAAGAGAGATGAACTGTTACGGATATTTTGTAACAATCAAGATTCATATACAAAAACAATGCCACTGTATAAATAACAGAGAGGAATTATGGATATCGATTTTTTTTTTTGCTGCAGTAGACTAAATCTTGTGGCACATTGAATTATTATAACATAAGATCTGGAGGACAAGGGATCATTTTTTTCAGATGCATCAAAAGTCCTTTTTGCAGTTCTTAGCCCTTTGGCTCCCAGTGAAGATAAATCCTTGATGCATTTGACTGCATGGACTTTGTTCCATGAAATAAATAGAAAGACAACAAAGATGAAGTCAATAAGTTTCTCACTGATCAATTATATTCATGAACAGTTAAGAATATATACATTACCTTAGTGTCCTCCTTCGCTGGAGTAACCTTGGAGTTTTATACCTGACCAAATTTTCTTTGTCAAAATCTGTAACAGAGAGAGGGGGAATTATTAACACCATACATACACACATGCGCATTCACACACACAGAGTTTAAAGTGTACAAACAAAAATTTGGAGCTACAATAAATAATAATAATAATAAGAAGAAGAAGAAGAAGAAGAAGTTGTTTATCTGTGAACCTAACAAAGCCCATTACACTCCAATGATGGAAATATGTCTATGCTCAAAACAGACAATTCTGGGAATAAGGGCAGAAGAAGGAAGAACAGAAACTATAGGCTTTGAGAATCCTTCCCTATCATGAAGCCCTCCAGATATGTTGGCCTAGGATTCCCAGAGCTTAACACACCTGAAGGTCCTCAACTGAGGAAGCTACAGAAAGCTAGGAGCTGAGAGCATCAAAATCTTAGGTCCTTGGTGCAAGCCATAAATTTCACATTCTTTCTTCAAAAGTATTATCTTTTGCACCAATAATGTTTTAGTTTCAGACTTCTCTCATTTTAATCCTCTCCTTTCTACATGAACCCAATCCCCACCAAATACAATTAGTAAATGATATACTTCTTCTCCATGTGGATATCTACAACTCAGAGCATGTTAGAAATTAAATATAACTGAATGGTCACCAAATCAAAATCCTGGCTACAGGCCTGCCCTATGGTTTTGTGTTATGCCTGGCAATGCCATATCTGGCTGTTCTAGACAGTGAACAGAAGGTCAGAAACCTACCAAAGCATCTATGGACTATAATGTTTGCAAAGTTCCTGCCCAAGGTCTAAAAAACCTAACTTTCTTCATCTTCTAGCAGTTGGAAATCACCCCTAAAGACCAAATATCAATGGACCTCTGAGCAAGTATAATATAACCCTCACTGAGAAAAAGCCCCTCATCACAATTTGAGAACAGAGCAACTAATAATATGTACATACTGTCCGTCACTTTCAGGAATCTAGCACTTTTATATATAACTTTGTACCCCCCTTGTATTCTGAACTGTAGTTCTCAGACTATTGCAAATATGGACAAAGGTCTGGAGGTTGCTTTAACAGAATCTTGGCAATATCTCTGCTTACTCTCTGTAAGTGGCTGCAACAGAGAATAACCTAACAGCACAAGTGTTCTGGATATATCAGTACTCCCCACAGGAAATATGGAAAACATTAACAGATGTCTTTAAAGAGATGACATGGGATGTTTGACCCATAGCCCCCTGCTATGTGCACTTAAAAGAGTGAGACATATCTATAGCATTTATAGTTCACATCTGCAACAAACTGGTATCCAACAGTGGTGTGCCTAAAGAAGTAATTGTCTTCCACTTAAACTGGGGAGTGTCTCTAAGCTGGAAATGTAGAAACCACTATGAGAGGGAATGCATATCAGATTGCATGAGGATTTACTACAGGTCCCTATGAGGATACCTATGTCAACCTCAAATTATCTAAGAATACGCCATGAGCTAGGCTGGACATCAAAGCTGCTACAAAATGCACTGAATCAGGACTTTGGCATCCTGACAAAGTCTCACACAGAGAAGGTAAAGTCAATACAATAGTTAATTGTATACAGAATATGAGAGAAAACAGAAATATAGGTTAAATCAGCAATTTACGCACCAAGAGTCAATTCAGAAAAACTACGCTGAGCAACAATTGCTTTGGATCGGCTTTTTGTAACCATATCACCCATGGGAAGTATCTTAGATATTCTCAAATGACTAAAAATACATGTAAGAAATAGATATATTGTTTGAAAAGTTCTAATAAATCTACAAAGACGTATGATCTTTTGTATCTCTCTTCTCCCATTCTATCCCATATCCCAGTAAAGCTAGCTTTTATAACAAGAACACAGAAAGATTGGAAGACAAATAAGCAGTCAGTAAAATATTGTTTGGGATTAATTAGAATAGACAGTAATAATCTAGTCAGGAAGTAAACATTATTTTCTAGATTGGAAAAAAAAACCCATTATTTTCCCCCCTGACTCCTCCCTGCAAAGATTCTGGCTTTCTTCTTCTTATTGTTCAGAGTAACAATATAGAAAAGCAACTTAAACAAAAACAAATAGAAATTCAGTATGAAAGCCAAGAACCATGTCAAATTATTTACCATTAACGCTCTGTTTGAAACACAGTAATCTTATGAAAACAGAACAAAAAAGATAAAAAAGAGCAAATATGTACTATTGAAAAGAGCAGCTGTTAATAATTCTCTAACAGTATATGAGTTGAGGTTAAATGAAAGCCAGGCATGCATAAAAATTTATAGTAATTCTAAATTGTGTATAACCCAACACAGCTTTTGGCATGGAAACCTTTCTTCACCATAAAACCTCAAACAGGCCATAGAGAGAGAAGGCCAAAACAGGAGAGGCTCACAGTAAGGGTGGGAAGATATTATGGTACAAGTCTCCATTACTCATGGAGTACCAACCCATATTGTAAAGCCTGTAATGAACGGAGCATCTTAAACATTGGCGCACACAACTGCAAGGGAATACTTAATACAACAAATTCCAAAAGGCTTCAACACTTTCAGTTCTTTGCAGACTTCTAATTGGAGATCTTAGCAACGGTCCACATTTTTGTCAGAATGTATTAAAAGTTTTCAGGAGGTGGAAAGACACCACTGCTGAAATCTCAGCACTTAAATTATATAAAGATGTTCCACGGAGTTTAAAGCATTTCTCTCTCCTGAGCTGTCTCATGATAGATGGCTGCTATTTTGGGGGCGAATCCAAAAGAGTAAGTCCAGCAATCTCTCCGGTAGTTTTGTATATTAGTTTTTTGTTACTTGAACTGTCACAGCACTACAACTACATTAATAAAACCCCTCATTGGAAAGCTATCCACATATTCATGCACACATTTCTAGGTCGATTTATTAAAAGGTAATAAAAGAGTTCCTTGCTGCCAAGTTTCAACTGTTCATTATGTCACCACTCATATTTTTTAAAGCCGGGAATCATGCCTTTCCTTAACATATGCACGCTATAAGCATCACTCTTTTTTTTTTAAAGCCCACCCGGTAATGGCTACTCAGTATCTACAAGGCCTTAATTCAACTGCTCGCTAAGCTAATTAGAAGATTCATCTAATCGGATTTTTTCAAAGAGCGTCCTTTGAGGAAACAATAAAACTAGAAGCCAAACTGAATGCAGATAAATAAAGTGGCAATTTTATTTTAAGACAGGAAGGGAGGGATACCCTGACAAAAACTGTCTCAATTTAGATTACAATGCAAGTTAAAATCAATTATATTATTTGCAAAGTACAGGCGACTCTTACCTTGCTCTTCAGAGTATCTGACATTTCGCAAATAGCTGGATATCCAAGGATTCCGGAACATGGTTGCAGAAAACAAAGGGACTCGGCAAAGGAGAAAAACTACAATAGCAGCTAATTCTCAGCCAGCCCCAGCCCTAGGCCCGTCTTTGCAATATTATGTAGAGATTTTTCATAGCACAGGGATGGACCTGTCAAGCTATCACGTCCTAGGGAGTACAGTAAATGCATAGCAATAGGCTGCAAACTGGAGCAGCTCAAGACAGTAATCAGATTACAAGAAGAAATTAGGCACATGAATGCTAAAACAGATTGGACAATGGTGACTGGGAGAGTCACAACATTACCACTTCAAAGGGCTAGCCAAATTACTGTTTATATATTACGGCAATTAAATAACCTAAACCCTTTTTTTCTACTGGGTGGGGGAGACGACAGAAGTGTTTTCCTTAAAGGAAGGATAAATTAATAGATCTAAACAAGAGTATACTGCACTGGTAGTTTAAATAGGAAGCATAAGCAGGCAATCAGGTTACTCTTTAGAAGGACGGATGCTGGTAATTACATTCATTATGTTAAGCACTAGACCCACTAGACAGCAGGCCAATAGAAACCTATTGAAATAACTCAGATTTATGGGTGACATACAAGAAAAATGCTTTATCCTTGACAGGCTTTTTTCCTGTGTCTGGAGCGACTTGAGAAACTAAGTCACTTCTGATGTGAGAGAATTGGCAGTCTGCAAGGACGTTGCCCAGGGGACGCCTGGATGTTTGATTTTTTACCATCCTTGTGGGAGGCTTCTCTCATGTCCCGCCATGGGGAGCTGGAGCTGACAGAGGGAGCTCACCTGCTCTCCCTGGATTCGAACTGCTGACATGTCAGTTAGCAGCCCTGCCGGCACAAGGGTTTAACCCATTGTATCACTGGGGGCTCCATCCCTGACAGGTGAGGAGGAGGATATACAGGCAACTCAGTACTGGCAAAGCACGTTAAATTCCAGTTCAAGGCATCCTATTTTTTTAGGTTTGCAAGACTTTAGCAAAGCTGCTCAATAATTAGGTGATTAGAGGGGTCTCTCATTTACCAAAAGTGGAAGCTGACTTGATAGCAATTAACAGGCAGCAAGACAAAGACACATCACACTGACGACCCATCGCCTTCATCCAAACACTGTATTTTCAACACAGCTTTCAGAATTCATTATGGTCAGCATCATATTCCTCTCTCCTCAATTTTTTTTAAGAAGAAAGGCTAGAAACATTTTTTTTCTCCAATAGTTGTTCCATGCCTTGTTATTTTTACGAATCAACTGTTTATTTTGGAGACCACAGGTCTTCTCAGTCAGTGCAACTAAAGTGTGATATCCTTTTCACTGGAAGCTTGGCTTGCATTGTTTTAACAGTGTGTTAAAGCGTTGAGCTGCTGAACTTGCGGACCAAAAGGTTGCAGGTTCGAATCCAGGGAGCGGAGTACGGACCCGTTGTTAGACCTAGCTTTTGTCAACCTAGCAGTTTGAAAACATGCAAATCTGAGCAGATCAATAGTTAGTGCTCCAGCGGGAAGGTAACGGCGCTCCATGCAGTCATGCTGGCCACATGACCTTGGAGGTGTCTACGGATAACGCCGGCTCTTCAGCTTAGAAATGGAGATGAGCACCAACCCCCAGAGTCGGACACGACTGGACTTAATGTCAGAGGAAAACCTTTACCTTTACTTTTCTATATTCAAAATACACTACTGTTCAGGTAGATATTTGTTTTATGAAATGGATATGGTTTATCCAGTGTATTTACTAACCTGTTGCTTTGTTCTGCTTCTATTATACTGCAGTTGCTGTTAGGAAATTTTAATTCAAAGTTATAGTATAGGCATGGGCATACTTGGGCCCTGCAGGTGTTTTGGACTTCAACTCCCACCATTCCTAACGGCCTCAGGCCCCTTCCTTTTCCCTCTCAGCCGCTTAAGCGGCTGAGAGGGAAAAGGAAAGGGCCTGAGGCCATTAGGAATGGTGGGAGTTGAAGTCCAAAACACCTGCAGGGCCCAAGTATGCCCATGCCTGTTATAGTAGTTTTAATAAATGGCAACATGATTGAAATGTACGGATCTGGGCATACAATACTGATTAGCACGAACAGGCATGATGCACGTTTATGTTTATATATATATATATATATATATATATATATATATATATATATATATAAATCTTGATGTACTTTTATGGGAATTCAAAATAAGTAAATGCATGCATTTCACATGCCCCACCCTTCATAATCTCTATCCTGAGTTAGGTCTTTAGGAGATGAATCTTTAGATTTTGTTAACCTAGAGGCACGAGTTGGCTTTTGGGGATTAAAGAGCAACAGCTGTTCAAAAGGGAAATAGAGGCAATCTGAACTTTTCCTTTCAGGACTGACAGATGAACAATTTGGAAAGGCGTGATGGAAGATGACTATGATATGACCACAAAGATGTATATAGCACAAAGTTTATATAGTATGTATAAACACTACTAGATTTGAATGATTTAGCTAAATGGGACAAACTATCCCACCCCAACCCCAAGTCAGAGAAAAACCATCACAAACATGTGAGAAGGAACAAGTATATATAGTTTTTGTAGAAATGTAGAATTAAATGATTCCAGGACTCGCGGTGGATCCGTGCATGCTCAAGTTCCATTATATACAATGGCATGATAAAATGATGTTCCTTATATAAAATTGTAACATCAAGGTTTGCTTTTGGAATTCTTTTCTCTTTCTGGATATTCTGCTTTTACTTTCTTCCTTCTTCCTTCCTTCCATGTTTTAAATGCGTATTTCTATTTTAGGGGTTTTTAAAAGAGTACTTGGAACTTTTTAATAACACATATTAGGGGGATTTCAGTGTAACTTTCAGATTTCACAATCCAATTGTCAAATTGGGAAAACTTAAATAATGGTATGGGGTTGCATACCATTAATGCACACTCATTTGCATTCTACCCTTCCCTTCCAAAATCCAGTAAATCCAGTAAAAACTGGAGAAATAACAATTCTTTCAGGAATGTTTTTCCCTTCCAAGGGGGTAGATCTCTCTAACTTCCTGTTGTCTCTAACTCTTAACTATGAGTTGTTTTGCAACTTGGGGACTTCTTGTAGTTTGTTTTCTCCCCACAAAAAGGCAAACATAAAATATTCACCGGCTTATAATATAAGTACAATTTCACCAATTGTTCTTCGATTACAAATTGTTAAAAACAGGAGACATACAATTTTTTTTTTACTTAAGCAGAATATTGTCAATGATAAGAAATGTCCAAAATGGCTGGTAAATATTCAAATGGTACCATGATGGTTTTTCAAAGAACAATCTGCCGAGAATGAAGTACAAAAGGGCTGATATTAGGGGGAGGGACCAACAGATCATTTTAAGCTTCCTGGCTCATGTGCTTAACTCAAATCCACTGCCTCCTCAAGTATCAGGATTAAGTAGCTAAAATGAAGATTTCACTGCAATTCTTACAGGGAGACACACATGGAAATTCCAGGATACAGACATATGGTAACCATATCTCAAGCAGCAGTGAAAAGATCTCCTAAAGACCTTGGTATTTAAAAGCAGGCCAATATCCATCAGTGCCACTTTGCTCCAAAGAAGGTCTCACTGAATCTTAAGAATAACATTGGTCTTTCTATTTCTTTCTTTCATTCCTTCTCTCTCCTTCTCTCCCCCCCCCCCCTCTCACACACTCTTACTACCTTTCAGTATCTACTTGATGAATTTGCTTTCATATATTAGTTTACCTACTACTACAGCAACAGTCTTTAGCTTGAAGCCTTCAATAAATACTAGATAGTAATCTAAAGAGGTTTGTATCACGCTATCACATAACTTTACTTTCAGTCCACAGATCTGTGTTTGGGTTTGTGTGTGAAAATGAAGGCACTGTCATCCCATAAAAATTCAGTTCCCCCTAAATATCTGATAAATACTAAGCACATATTTCAACAATTCTCAGATTAAAACTATGTGGCTAAGCAACATCAGAGTATAGTCAAGATGACAAACCCAATTAATGGGGATGATCACACAAATCAAGAGAGGCTGCAGTCATTTGGTCTTACCTGAGATGACTAGGAAGGGCTTTGAGTATTCAACTACAACCCTGGAGACTGGGCTTCAAATCCCCACTTAGACACTAGGTTTCCTTTGGCAGGTCACACTATCAGCTTCAGAGGAAGGAAAAGGCAAACCTCTTACATTTAGTTCTGTGATACACCAAGAATTCAATATGTGTTTGGTTACATGAACTCATTAAACTCTGTTTTCTATTTTTACAGATATCCTATTTCAAAGCAACCAAAGACAGGATTTGTTATTGTGTACACTGACAAGAGATGCCTAACATCATGCTTATGACTCAACAACGAACCTTCACTGCTTACTATTAGTAAGACGCTCACTTCCATTGTTCCCAGTTGTGGCAGCATAGTTAGATTTGCATAATTGAGCGGCCATGAACCATAAAAGCCTTGCTAGGTCAGGCCATGATCTGGTTTTCACACAATGTGCCTTAGAATAGCCAACCAAGGGCTTCCTATAAAACTTCCCACAAGCAAGACAAAAATTCTCCCATGCTCCTGCTGCCCATAAATGGCATTCAAATAAACGTTGTCAAGCAAGCTCCAATGGACTTCTATTGTCAGGTTAGAACTCAGCATGGACTGGACATTTTGCAACTGTAACTACATCTCATGTAGTCACACCAGATTTGACAGCCTAGAAAAGTTACTTACTTGGCTGACAATCCCCAGAATCCTCTAGTCAGTATGGCCACTGACATTTTAAAAAAGCTTTCCAAGCCCTATGTAATTCAGTGTACAGAGTAATATACTGAAAATATTCTGAGCAGATGTCATCAGCTTCCTCCTGCTCCCCACCATACCAACAATAATTCATCCATATTCATATCCCACCTGTTAACCCAAAGTTAGATCTCAAGGTGGTTTACAGAAATTTCACATGACACTGTCCTAAATCCAGGACACTGCTTCATAAAAAGAATGTGAACACCATGGATTAAAAAAACAAAAATTCCAAATATTATATTAAGAACAACCTGTAGAGCACCAAGAAAATGTTAAATTTATTGAAAACACAGCCTCTCTGGTGCTCTGACATACATGTATTCATTTTCCTTCAGGGAAAAAGAGTCTGAACTCTATCCTAGCATCTTTCCTGCCTTCCAGGATGATTTGAAAGGGGAATTCTCCTCCATCAAAGTAAAACAGATTATACCCTTGCTTCTCAAATAAGCTCCAGGTACGAATTACATAAGAATCCATATATGCAAGTTGTTTCCAACTCCTCAGGTTTCCTTACCCTTACCAAAATCTCCTCTTAATGGTTGTAATGCTATTTTCAAGATTAATGAAGCAAGACAATGCATTCTATGAAGCAAAAATGAGCATCTGTTGTTGTTATTGTTATTGTTACATTTACTTGTATCCCACCTTTCTCGCAAAACTGGGACTCAAGACAGTTTATACAGACAGTCCTCAAGTTACAAACAAGCAACTTACACCCAACTCCTAGTTAAGAATGGAGATGAGACAACAGGAATGATGGAAATCTATGTCTCTGAAAGGAAATTAACTCCTGGAAGAGTTGTCATGGGGGAAAAGGTGTCTCCACTGAAGCTTTCTCACCAATTCTTGTTTCCACAACAAGCCAAATTTTTCAAAATCCAATGATCACAGGGACAGAAAGTGAGGAGAAATCTTCTGAACAGGGGCACAGACAGCAAAAGAAGCACCACAGGGGTGTTAACCCTTCCCTATAGAATCCAAAACTTATATATACATATAGCAGGAGCCCCCGATGGCACAGCGTGTTAAAGCGCTGAGCTGCTGAGCTTGCGGACCGAAAGGTAGCAGGTTCAAATCCGGGGAGCAGAGTGAGTGCCCACTGTTAGCCCCAGCTTCTGTCAACCTAGCAGTTTGAAAACATGCAAACGTGAGTAGATCAATAGGTACCGCTTTGGCAGGAAGGTAACTGAACTCCATGCAGTCATGCTGGCCACAGGACCTTGGAGGCGTCTATGGACAATGCCAGCTCTTCGGTTTAGAAATGGAGATGAACACTAACCTCCAGAGTCGGAAACGACTGGACTTAATGTCAGGGGAAAACCTTTATCTTTACCTATATATATGGCTGGAGCCACACTTTAAAAAGTATCTGTTCAGGCTTACATAAAAATTCAGCTTAAGAACATATTTACAGAACCTATTTTGTTTGTAACTTGGGGACTCCCTGTACACAAAAAACAACAACAATGCAGATAAAAACATACGGAAAGTGAAGATCAGAAAATAATTAAATTATTCACAATATTAAAACAATTCAAATCTACAAAATGCTTAAAATACTTCCAAAGTCAGTCAAAATTCCCCCTCCTCTCTCTCTATATATGTACACACACAGAGCCCATGTGTATAGCAGTTAATTCTAATGCTTGGTGGACATGCAATTTCATCAGTACATGAGACCCCTGGCATCCTGTGAATATGAATGAATTTTGTTTACTGATGTCAAATCTGATTCAGAGCAGATAGAATCTACTTCAAAGTGCTGGTAAAGACATAATAAAGCCCTACAGAGTTTGATTACAGTCTGAAAGACTACATCTCTATAGGAGTCTGAGTTTTAAGATCCTCGGGTGGTCTTTTCTCAGTCCCACCACTGTAAGTCTGATGAAGACAGTTTATTTATTTATTTATTTACATCATTTCTACCCCGCCCTTCTCACCCATAGGGACTCAGTTTGGCATTTTTGGCAAAGTCAGTGAGAGGACCTGCTTGGCGAGTGCTTCAAGGCTGTGGAATTCCCTTTGATGGGAGGTTAGGTTGGTTCCCCCTCTGCTCTTGTTCCTCTGGCATGCAAATACTTTTTTACTTAGTTGGAAGAGAACAGTTGTTTTTATGGAGTGGTCCAGAATGGTGTAGTGATCTGAATGTTGGACTAGTATAGTGGAAAATGAGGGTTCAAATCCCCACTCAGACAAGGAAAACCAGTGGATGACCTTGGGCAAATCATATTCTCTGAGCTTCAGAAAAAGGCAAAGGCAAAAAACACTGTAGTTATTTTCATCACAAGGTTGTGTATGCTTTGGTATTCTAAGCTGTCTTTTGCATAAACCTGTGCTGTAAGCTACCTTTGGTTCCATGTGGAGAGAAAGGTAGGATACTCATAAACAGTCCACTTCTGTAGTCATGACCTTCTCCATCAATGCAAGCCTGCACTCTTAAAAAGGTTCTTTATATCTGACCCTACCTACTTTTATGTTCTGCAAAGTAAACCAAATTATCAAACCATCAGTTAACCACAAAAAGTCTGCCTTTCCCGCTTCCTCTCAGATACATATCTAATATTTTCAAGCCATAGACAAAAAGTCTGTGGCAATCTAAGGGGGAAAATCCCAGTGTATTATAGAGAAATGCAGTATTTCCAAAAGTAGCATTACCAATATGCAAGAAGTAAAAACAAAACATAAAAATAGAGGGGAAACAGGATATAGTATACTAACTATACTGGTGGGGAAACCAGAATTGTTTGACAGTACACATAATTTAGAATTTGCCAGTCTAATACAGTGGAGGAAAGCTGTATATTTGCCTCTTTGTTAATTTGTGTGCTACATATGTAGACCTTTTCACCCTAATTTTTCTGATGCCTGCAAAATGAAATCCTACATTTAATGAAATGTGTAAAAGATAATGTCAGCAGAGCAAAGTCTTATTGAACCACATCCCTTTAGTGGAGTTGGGAGTCTCTTTCTCTCTCTCTCATGCATGCTCAGTTTGCCATCCAGTAAATTCTGTCCCCAGACTCCATTCCCAGCTGCTTACCTAATAAGGTAATGTGCAAGTTGACTGGCTAGCTGATAGGTCATGGGGTGTTTACCTTACAAGCAACTGACTGCCTACCTTTTGGCAGACAGTATGTGCTTTACTATCCCTTCCCAACAGCTGTAGAAAGTTCTCTGTAAGTGATAGGAAATAGTCAGATCAACAATGCATGCTGTGACTGAAAAGGATGCAGCATGTAATAACACTGTGAGGTAATATGAACCATTCAAGAGGATGAATCATATTTGTAAACACCAGACCATATTTTTATGAGAAGGTATGATAAAATGCTTTCCTGTACATTATGGATAAACATGCTTTGAAGACATTCTTTTCTCCTCCTTCTAAACACTTACAGTTTTAGACAAGACTGCATAGGAGCATACATAAGAGATTTACTATTTACTTGAAAGAGGACCATGCAACTGCAAGATATGAAAGATACAGAAATACTATACATCAGTGCATTATAAACAATGTCAAATATCAACCATCCAGGAAAAACCAGGTGGTGCAAACATTTCTCATGGGAAACAAGAATTTCGTAATGTAGTTCTTGCAGGACCAGTGTTATATGGTTTCTAAAATACATACTTGACACCAGTCTAACTGTTGTATTTTGCTTTAGCTGCAGCTTCTAAATACTTTTCAAGGGCAGCCCCATGTAGAGTGCAATACAGTAGCCTAATTGAGAAGTAACTAATGCATGAATCACTAAGCCCAGATCTGTTTTCCCCAAAGAAGTATGCAGCTGATGTACCCCAACCTACGAATCAGAGGGTTTTTTAGAAAGACCAACTCCATCAAAACAGAAATTGGTTTTCCTACAGACAAATTCATATATTTTCTTTAGATTAAGTCTCAGATTATTTACCTGCATACAATCTTTTTCGGCATCCAAACAATGATTCAATACCAGATCTCCTTGGGTGTGGTTGTAAAAGGGAACCAGAGCTTGCTTTAGCAACATGCTTATGGCATCCAGCCCCAAAGCTCTTCATGACCTTTCTCAGTGGCTTCGTGTAGGTGTTAAAAAGCATACGGGATAGGACTGACCCCTGTGGAATCCAACAGGCTGATGGCCAAAAAGGCAGAACAAAATTCCCCATCTCTTTGAAACCGTCCAGCCATGAAATACCAGAACCACTGCAAAGCAATGTTTCCAAGTCCCATATCAGCCAGACAATCTAGAAGGCTACCATGGTCAATGGTAGCAAATGCCACTAAAAGGTCAAGGAGGACCAAAAAGGACTCACCAAGGCAACCAAGGTTGTTTTTATCTATAACTAGACCTGAACACACATTGAAATGGGTTTAAGCAACGCATTTCAACTAAGAAAGACAAAAGTGTATGCCAACTCAATGATATAGGCAGTAGTCCTATGCATTTATTCATTATGGCAAACTTTAGACCCAAGATTATGTATTAGGGTCCTTTTGCAGTAACGGGTTAAATAGAATAACTATGATTCAACCAAAATGGGGCAGAAAGAAGAAAAACAATGGCCAATATGATGGTTATATGCATTTTCACCAGAACTTTGAGAAGTTATTCTTTCAGCCTATAACTCACAGAATCCTCTGTCCAAAACTAGGTTCTCCAAGCTTTATTTTTCAGTGCATCCCAAATCTGATGTCTTCTGTCCCACATCAACAACACAGTTTCAGCTGTCACTCTAAAATCTATCATTGGTTCATACAGAAACTAACTGTTCCCAGAGTCATTTTAAATTTGCTGGCTGTTGTCATCCTAAGGATTAGTCATGGTGCCTCTGTGCAAGATCAGCAATGAGGACACTCATTATATTTAGCAAGGAGTAATGGCAAAAACAGTTCAACTTCCTCTGTCAGGCCCTGTGAGTGAAGTAATCTTACTATATTGGTCAGAAGCACAACTACACTCTTGTTGTGAAGAAACAAGCTCTTCCTCCACCCACCCTTGAATTCCTCCTCCTCTTCCTCCCCCTCCTCTTCCTCCTCAACTTTCTTGTAGATATCATTTGGTCACTATTAATGTTGCTTTCATAATACAGTTCCCAAAAGTCAGAATCACTTTGTTTCTGGTAATAGGTCATTTTGTATAAAGATACATATCACAAGGACATTGAACATCTTCTGCATTCATCGAGTGATTGAGTAGTAGTCAGTATAACACTATGAGATAGTCATGTTAATTAAGATTGCTATTGTTGTGTGCCTTTAAGTCGTTCCAGACTTAGGATTACCCCAAGTCTAAAGTTTAGGGTGGGAGGTGGGCAAATGACCTTGGAGGGCTGCATCCGGCCCATGGACCATAGTTTGGGAACCTTGGTCTAGAAGGATATCAATGCAAGCAAAGGAAATCCTTCTTCTTGGCCATGTGGGGACCAGAGACAAAGGACAATAAATACAGATGATATAAAATTTCAATTTCATTAGCAACAAAAGGAACTCCATAGTTCTTTTGGTTCTAGTGTAACCTTGAAAATGCTGTTTCATTCCTTCCTCTATGCTGTTGTGGGATTAACAGTCCAGCTGCATAGATGTGATTATGCTTATGCTTGGAATGGATGGTTGGTGCTGTATGAGGTGAGAGCAGAAGCTAAAGGCAAAGGAAAGGCTAGGGGCTTATAAAGTAATGTTTTCTTAGCCAATAGCTGCCAAGGTACATTTAACACACAATCTTGGCAGCAGTATGTGTATATGGATTTTTAGTGTTCCTGTTCAGTCCTCAGTATTTTCATAGCTTTTGGAGAATGATCAGGGAACTATGGAGACCTTTGGATATTACCTAAGCCATATAGAAGTTGTTTTCAAAAAATATCTCCCAACATGTCAGAAGCACCATCTAGATCAGGCATTCTCAAATTGCAACCCTCTAGTTGTTTGGGCCTCCAACTCCCAGAAGCCCTAGCCAACTTGTTCAATGGTCAGGAATGCTGGGAGTTGGAGGCTCAAACAGCTGGAGGGCCGCAATTTGAGGATGCTTAATCTAGATGTTCTGATTTGTCATCATCATATCACCATCTTAGGCTATCAATGGCATGATTGTCTTCCAAGAGTAGAGTTTTGGCAGTGGGCCCACAACTTACTGTAGAGCCCTATTTTGGATCTGCATGGTTTTTCACAATGAAGACATCAATGTGGAAGGCGCCTTTCTCTTGGCATGTTTCTCTCTTTCGCCTCTATTTGTGCCTTTTGAAAGTTCACAGCAATGTTGGTAACAGCTGACCTCCAGTTACAACAATCAAATGCCAGGGCTTCCCAGTTCTGTGTTTATTCCATTTTTTTTAGGTTAGCTCTAACTCATCTTTAATTTTTTTCTGCTGTCCACTGACATTCCATTTCTATTCTTGAGCTCAGAATAAAATAACTGCTTTAAGAGATAGTGATTGGGCATTAGGACAACGTGGCCAATCCAGTAAAGTTGATGACTGAGAATCATCGCTTTAATGTTGGTGGTTTTTCCTTCTACCAGAACACTGATATTTGTCTGCCTGTCTTCCCAAGAGATTTGCAGGATTTTTCGAAGGCAATGCTAATGGAATCATTCTGGTCTGTATATCTCCGACAATCCAAATCAGCATACTGAGAACAATGGAAGTTGTAAATCAAGGCATATAGAGGATTGCTGGTTTGGAAGAAATGAACCATATGGACATGAGCTGAACCTGAGGGTTAAGGTGACACTGGTAGCATGTGGCATAATGATTCTCAAGGAAAGTCCAACACAATCAGCATTCACCAAAAGTTTAAATAATTTGAAGGTAATCATGGCTGTGTAAAAGCTGCCCATAGAAACAAAATCCAGAGTCAAACTAACATTCAAAAGGTGTCAATGTCAAATAATCTACTTAAGTCACAGATGTTCCAAACCACATTTTCACATATATACCATTTATTCTAGAAGGATCATTATCATTTTCACTGTTACTAGGTTTTGTATAATGCATTTAGCTTGAGCAAAAAAACCACAAAGTTTTTTCCTGTTCGCTGAAGTGATTTGAAACAGATTCTCTCCCACAGTGTAAATGCAAGTGCTTATATACTGAGACAGTCTGAGCCAATGAGTTTAGGAATTCCCATCAAAACAGATTTACTAAGTTTAAAAAGTCTTTATAATGTTACAAAGATGAATAACACGAAAAAGTATTTGGTGGCAGACATTCCCAGTCTAATCCTTGCTTTTCAAACTAGTTGCACTTCGGAATCTCTTTTTGGCACATGTTTTCGCACAATTTCGAGCAATAGAATGGCCAGCCAGACAAAAGAAAAGCCAAGCAGTAAGAACCAAATAGCAGTCAGAAATGAATACTATAATGAGGAACACAGAACATAAAATTGGTCAAATATAAGTTTCGCAAAACAAAAAGGTGTAGGCAATACTGATCTTTATTTACATTTAGTGATACAAACTGTACTGTACTATCAAGGAGTGACCATAGCTCATGCTTGATATCTTGAAGATTCACAATCCAATCTCATTGTGGTTTTTGCTATTGTTGTGTTCCTTCATAAAATGACTATTTTATGTCAAAAATAACACTTTCAGATGGTTCTTCTAACTATGGCTATCATACTGTTTGTTTTAGGAGTCTTCCCAGATTAGATCCATCCTGCATTCAATTGTATAAAAGCAACAAATCACTATGACTGCTGCAATGCAGCTATGGAAAACAGAGTGTTTCTCTTTAATTTAAACATACATCAAAATTTCTTATTTGTAATATTTTTGAACACATGGAAAAATTTGCATGGCTATGCCATGATCCAGAACAAAAGTTTCAGTAGGCCATGTTTATGTGCATAAGTAGGCCATGATACGTGCATAAGACTGGGATGCAAGTACACTTGGAACAATACAGTGAACTATAAGTAAATTTTCCTATTATCAAATCAGTGAAATCAAATGCATGAAGCAGTCTAAATGCAAAAGAAAACTAGGGTGGGTGATAGAAGAAGAATGATCTCACCCGAATAATTTTATTGGACAGATGCTTCAATTTCATCCTCATCTTTGGACAATAAAGCCACATTTAAGTGATTTACCATGTGTGCAAATAATTCCTTTTGGATTTTGTTTTTCTGCCAAGACCTATTTCAATTAGTTGTAACTTATCAAGAGGAATGTAATAATAAACCCCTCATGGGTTTCTTGGGGAACTGTCATGCCAAAACTTTCATGTAGCATATGGCTGCTTCAACAGAGTACAATCCTCATAGCTCCAGGATTAGAAAGAGAGCATTGAATGAATCACTAAAATCCCACTGTCCAAATATTTCATTTCACTAGACAAGTGTGGGGGAAGTAATATACCAATATGTGTTTTGTTGAACTTATTTCATTATTCAAACAAACCAATCAGAGTTAAGAGTATTGTTATTGAACTTCCAAAGTTCAAGAGTTTCATTCAGCAACTTTTACCTGTTTTCTTTATAACACATTCATACATTTGTATGATCTTACCTATAAGTCGAAATGCAAAAAGGCAGCTGCGCATCACATCATATCACAAACATTCCTTGAAAGGCCTCAAAAATTTGGAAATCTGACATAAACACTTTTTGCATGGATAATTGGAATGAGAACATAACTCTTTTCACAAGCATTATTACCTATTCCATAGTTCTCTGCCAAACTCCCCAAGCTGCTTTTTAAACTCTAGAGACTCTGAATGTATACATCTGCCATAGTTTACAGTTTTAAATCCCTGGCTTTCTGAACTATTGGAATGTTTATACATGTTTATATATCATCTGGTCATCATTTAGGTATTATTGAGGGTAGAGAGACATACAGACAGGCTGCTTGTTTATGAATCAGAAATTTCAAGTATAAAATAAATTTTGCAGGAATTTCTTATTAAACACAGCCATTCCACTCTATAACTCTGCCAACAGGTTGCATTGTTGCATCTGGTATGGTTGGTCATTACGCCAAATGTGGCCGATCTTTTCATTTTGGAGAGAGATGTACATTTTGGAGGATTGGAAGCAGAGAAATGACTCAAGCCACCACGTTGGATAGGTATTTGTGTTTTGGGGTCAAGGTTTCAGCTCAAAAATGTTGTTGCTTTTAAGCAGGAGTCTAGGGGGGGGGGGTGTATTTGGGAACCACAAAAGTGGGCTCCAGAAGATTATACACTGCTCCTGGGCTGGATTGCCCCCATTTCTAATTAAATGGAAGAGAAATCTGAAATAGACATTAACATTCATCACAAGATGTATGGCTGTTGTGGAGGAAGTTGGTAAGTAGAACTATTCTCCTTCTTTCACAACACTTTAACTCAGGGACTGCCAAGTAGGTTTAGGAAATATGGTGAAATGCCTTGTGCATACGAGGCAATATTTCTTTGTGCATTTGTTACTGGGGAATATAAGATGGAGAAAGTGAATTGCAACCACACTCAGCTGTGAAGCTAACTGTTGGGAAAGAATGCTGGGCTAGATAGTCCTTTGATCTGAGGCAGAACAGCTCTTTGTTATTTTATTATAGTCCTCTTAGGATGATAAAGCGGCCGGGCTGTGGTGTAGCTGGTTAGTAGCCAATGACCGAGAGGTAATGTGATCGAAGCCCGGGTTGGATTGAGCTCCCGATCTTTAATAGCCTAGCTCACTCCCCACTTAAGCAGCTCAAAAAACAGTTGCATCTGTTGAGTAGAAAATTCTAGGTACCACTTTATGCGGGGAGGCTAATTTAACTAATTTACAACATCATCAAACTGCCAGCAGCGTGCAGAAATGAATGAATGAGTACTACTATCAAGGACTCAGTGTCACAAGTGGATGATGGAGTGGCAGCGCCCCCTGTGGCCGTAATCAAGCATACCCTCATGAAGCTGGAAATAGGAATATGTTAAATTGCCTCTGTGTCTGTCTGTTGTATGTTTAATGGCATTGAATGTTTGTCATGTATATGTGCATTGTAATCCACCCTGAGTTCCCTTCAGAGTGAGAAGGGAATACTGTAAATAAATAAATAAAAGATTCATAATTTTTACCGTGAATTTTCCACTGAAATGTACAATCGTGATAAAATATACTTCACATTCAAAGTAAATAAGCATTCAATGTTGCCGTGCCTAAAATTAATTCAATGCAACAAAATCCCACAAAGGCTTTCTAAGTGATTCATTCAACTTTTATGAGAGTTAAGGGGAAAACAGTTTGCCATTTGCTGTTGTTATGTTGAATATTCAATTTTCCAGAAGACACACTAATTGCTTCTTGTTTCCTTATTTTGTACTCTCAGATTAGATCCTCTTTCTTTTTAAAATAACCTTACGGAGCAAAGTTATATTTGTCAAGTGAGCAAAATTAGTTTTCTTTCAAATAAATGTGATTCTGAAACAAAAACATTAAGCTGTGATAGCTTCAAACAGGAGTCTGTGATAAAGGTTTTGGAAGGGCTTTTTGGTAGCCTATGAACATAAGAAACCAAATATTTTTGACAGGCTCATACTTTGGGGTGCTTTGGACAAGCTTAATTTGGGATCCCTCTCACTCATGAGTGACCATCAGAACTACATGTATGCATCATGTCAGCTTAGAGCAGTGGTTCTCAATTGACGTTTTGGCCTTCAACTCCCAGAAACTAGCTGGGATTTTTGGGAGTTGCAGTCCAAAGCACCTGAGGACCCACAGGTTGAGAATTACTGGCTTAGAGAATTACTTCCAACACTATTGTGGGGTCTGGCTAGCTCCCTCTCAGTCTTCATCTCCAACAAAGCTGAGTCTCATATTTTGGTCTTCCAAAAGCATGACATAGCCAAGGGGGACACATTCCCAGACTACATGGATACACGAAACATAATAATAGTGACTCCCCATTGAAATGAATGACTTTTAGTCCAAGAATACCACAGGATCATGATGGAGAACTTAGAAAATATCTAGAGAATACATATTTCATTGGATATGGCTAGATGAAACCATGGATACCAGTCCCTCTGACATAGGGATCAAACTGTATATGAAAATATGGGCACTGCTGCTTTTAGTCAAAGATTCATTTCCCCTCGATACACCATTCAAAATGCACAGATAAAAGTATCATATCAGAGCAGAACCCATTTAAGTTCACAGAAATGAAGAATGCAATACAGTAAGCCCTTGGTATTTGTGGGAATTTGGTTCCAAGACACCCTGTGGATACCAGAAACCATGGATGCTCAAATGTCCCATTACAGGCAGTTCTGGGGTTACAAACATCCAACTTACAAATGACTCCTAGTTAAGGATAGGGGTCAGAAAAATCTGCCTCTAGGAAGCGAGGCTGGGTTCCCTTCCAAGCTGGGTTCAGAAAAGGCAGAGGAACGAGAGACCAAATTGCCAATATCTGCTGGATAATGAAGGAAGCCAGGGAGTTTCAGAAAAACATCTATTTCTGCTTTATTGACTATTCTAAAGCCTTTGACTGTGTGGATCATAATAAACTGTGGCATGTTCTTGGTGGTATGGGGATGCCAAGTCACCTCGTCTGTCTCCTGAGAAATCTGTATAACAGCCAAGTAGCAACAGTAAGAACAGATCACAGAACAACAGACTGGTTCAAGATTGGGAAAGGAGTGCAGCAGGGCTGCATACTTCCACCCTTCCTATTCAACTTGTATGCAGAACACATCATGCGACGTGCGGGGCTTGACGATTCCAAGGCCAGAGTTAAAATTGCTGGAAGAAACATTAACAACCTTAGGTATGCAGATGATACCACTCTGATGGCTGAAAGTGAGGAGAGCTGAGGAGCCTTATCACCAAGATGAAAGAAGAAAGTGCAAAAGCTGGGTTGCAGTCAAACGTCAAGAAAACCAAGATCATGGCAACTACACCTATTGATAACTGGCAAACAGAAGGAGAAAATGCGGAGGCAGTGTCAGACTTTATATTTCTAGGCGTGAAGATCACTGCAGATGCAGACTGCAGCCAGGAAATCAGAAGATGTTTACTTCTTGGGAGGAGAGCAATGGCCAACCTTGACAAAATAGTGAAGAGCAAAGACATCACACTGGCAACAAAGGTCCGCATAGTTAAAGCAATGGTATTCCCCATAGTAACCTATGGCTGCGAGAGCTGGACCATAAGGGAAGGCTGAGTGAAGGAAGGTAGACGCTTTTGAACTCCGGTGCTGGAGGAAAATCCTGAGAGTGCCTTGGACCGCAAGAAGATTCAACCAGTCCATCCTCCAGGAAATAATGCCTGGCTGCTCACTGGAGGGAAGGATACTAGAGGCAAAGTTGAAGTATTTTGGCCACATCATGAGAAGACAGGAAAGCTTGGAAAAGATCACGATGCTGGGGAAAATGGAAGGAAAAAGGAAGAGAGGCCGACCAACGGCAAGATGGATAGACGGTATCCTTGAAGAGACTGGCTTGACCTTGAAGGAACTGGGGGCGGTGATGGCCGACAAGGAGCTCTGCCATGGACTGGTCCATGAGGTCACAAAGAGTCGGAAATGACTATGCGACTGAGCAGGAAGGGAAATTCACTCCAGAAAGAGTTATCATGGGGAAAGGGTGTATGTGTGTGTATGGTTAGAGTTATACATTAAAAATGTACCTGTTCCAAATTCAAACCTACAGAACCTATCCTGTTCATACCCTGGGGACTGTCTATATATACATTTATGTAATAATATGGTGTCATTTCTATAAAATGACAAAATCAGGATTTACTTTTGGGATTTTTTTTTAAAAAAAAAATATTTACAAGCTATCATATGGAAGGTAGACTGTATCCTGAAAAGGTCTAAAGATGCTGCTAGGTTTATTTGCTTGTTTTAAGTCTTTTATCCCTTCACAAGCGTTATTTCCTGTTTCCTTTCAAAGAACAAAAAGCAGCCATCTCACACATACTTGTCCTAAGAGTCTCATTAAGCTCTGTAACATTAATTTGAAAGACATTTAAAACCATTGTTTCTATACAAACAGGAAAAGTGCAGTGTGTGCAATGGCCCTGAAACATCATCCCCGCTTTTTCATTTTGTTTTGCTTTTGCACCCAAACCATCTTACTGACTACCTGGCAGTGACCATGGTTTTGGCTTCAGTCATATCTGTGAAGAAGTGCTCTCAAAGTTCATAGTCCTGAGAAATGCTAGGACATGCTATGTATTCTGCACAAATTCACGATTAGCCTACAGCCAAGTCTTCCTTATCTTAGAGAACCTCCAGAATGTAAATATTCTCTTCAACGCTTAAAATGCCTTCTCAAAGAATGCCGCCCAGCCCCTATGCTGTCACAGGGCAATGTCAAGAACTGCAAAAGCCTAGCTCTGCAGTTTTTCATAGTTTAACAGGCTACATCTTGAAACATTTCAGATTCCTATGTTTTATAATTTGCAAAAGCATACAAACACACAGCAATGAGCTTACGAACAAGACATCAGCTTTACTCAGCACGCAATTGAAAAGGCCAATCATACTCTCAAGGGTTGACTGTTAACACTTTTAACTAAACTGTCTTCAGCCCTTCCTTTATTTGGAAATAAAGCAAAAGCAGCCAATACGCCTGTCTGGTTTCATAAACGGTATTTGGCCACATGGAAAGGAATAACAGCCTGGCGAAAGGAAAGACATCTTCAGCTGTTATTGGTCATACAGCCATGTACAGATACCTCTATTTCTCTCTTGTCTATATAATATTGAAAATTTTAGTTATAGCAGCATAGAATCACAGAGTGGGAAGAAACCCAAGGGCTCTCTAGTCCAACCCGTTCCCATGCAGAAATATACAATCAAAGCATTCCCAACAGTGACCTACTGTGCCTTGGACCAGATGCCATATCATGTTCAGCAGAGGTTACACTACAACTGCAGCAAGGGGGAAAGTATCATTGCCTATCAATGGTGAAAATAATTTGGTGAAACTGCAAAATTAGGGAATCAACGTTCCCCTGGAAGGAAGGCATCTGGCTCTCTGCAAATCTTTCCACCACTCCACGAAGTCTGGTTTTCAAGAGTACAGCAATAAAGCTCAGCAGTTCCTAGAACCGGTTTCCAGGTTGACAGATAACAGGCAATAGAAATACTACCGGTAGATAGGTAGGCAAGGGTACATGGTGATGGCTGATGTTTGAAAAGGGAGAAATTCCTTGCCCTATTCTCCAAAAGTATCTTGCTGAGAATCAAATTGTTATGTACAGTTTAGAGACAGGTACTTCACACAGATTAAAAAACTGGTTTATCTAATGTACCGTATATACTCAAGTATAAGCCGACCCGAATATAAGCTGAGGTACCTAATTTTACCACAAAAAACTGGTACATTTCAGAAATAAAAATAGATACCAATAAAATTACATTAGTTGAGGCATCAGTAGGTTAAATGTTTTTGAATATTTACATAAAGCTCAAATTTAAGAGAAGACTGTCCAACTCTGATCAAATCATTATTCTCATCTTCTTCCATGTAACTGTGCTTATGTATCCTTTTAATAATAATAGAGTAAAATAATACATGTAATAATAATAATAAAAATACAGGAAAATAATACAAGTAATAATAGAGTAAAATAATATATGCAATAATAATAATAAGATCAGAGTGAAATAATAAATGTATTAATAATAATAAAAATAGAGTAAAATAAATGTAATAGTAGCAACAATAATAGAGAAAAAGAATAAATGTAATAATACCAATAATAATAGAGAAAAAGAATAAATGTACCATATATTCTCGAGTATAAGCTGACCCAAATATAAGCCAACCAGGACCCTCACCCGAGTATAAGCCAAGGGGGGCTTTTTCAGTCTTAAAAAGGGCTGAAAAACTAGGCTTATACTCCAGTATATACAGTATATTTGTTTTAGGAGAAAGCCTATTGCTACTCCATCCAAAATCTGGACTACTTAATTGTTCACGTTACAATTTACATTTTGACTCTTCATGTTACCAAAAGATAGTCACATTCCATTCAAGATCCAATGGATCACCCTATGTAACACACAGAGGGATTGTTGGCTTAATGTAGTTTTAGGGTATTTTCAGACCTGAGTAGGCAATTGGTGGTGGTACTGACATGCCCTTGGAAACCGTGGAGGGCTACTCTAAAACTCTTTAAAATGTCTCCAAATGCCTGGTAGTTTCCCAGGATATTAGGAGGTATATGTCACCATCTTTTTGGTGGTGTGAGTGGGTGGGTGGATCAAAAAGTAGATCTCTTTTAAAACACGTTTTAAAAACAAAACCTTGCTTTAAAAAAGACCTCAATTAGGCTTAAAATGGCTTGGTGATTGCCAAAGCAAGGTGAAGTTGCTGCTATGGGCACGACAGGACAGAGACACTTTTAAAAACACGTTTCTGGAGCTACTCAGTGATCCCGGGATGCTTAAAACAGTTATAAGGTTCAGTTTCCCTGACTTGTGTTTTAGGTAGAGGCAACTCATGTATCCTATGCACATTTATGTAGCAACATTTAAAAAATAATGTATCATATTTATTTGGTCACGTTTAAAGCTAATTTTTGAGGAAAGCCAGTTACAATACTCGTCTAGCTTCATGAAGAATCCTTGGGGACTTCAAAGCTTGCCATTGTTTAAAATAATATTTTCAACTCTACTGAAGTTATAACTCAACCCTGATTTTTGATTTTGCTCACTGACCACACAGCTGTTTCTTTTTGTGTGTGCAGTCAAAGCCCATTTCCCATCCACAGCGGACATACCTGGAAACAGTTCTAAGCAGCTCAGCAATTTGCCTGTCCTTACAGCAACACCAAGTACCTATATACATGTTTTATTCAGCCAAATGTCATTCAAATTGACATTACTTTCTGGCTTGGTTTTTCAGAGCAGCATTTTTAAAAAAGCAGTTTTCCAAGAAATAAACCGCATTTGGCCTTGTTCACTGGTCTCCTCACTGACAGATGAACCAACTACAGGCAAGGACACTGCCCAGCTGTTTCCAGCAGATTTCAGCTGCACCCTACCAGCTGGATTATTGCAGCAGCAGCAGCAGGAGAAATTATCTTCAAGTGTAATTAATGTTATATTTGCCTAATTAATCAGAAGGAAAGTGGATTCAAGTCTTCATGCCTAATGCAGGCAGTGGTTAACATTTGAAGTACTTGGGACATTGAGGATGAACATAATTTATGCTTAAAAAATTTTTTTTTTGCATTGCTTTGCAGTTGGTAAGAATTTCTCCACTAAACTACTTGTTATAGAAGAGGAAAACAGGGCAGCCACTTGCTCAGATTCCTTCAGATCTCACAGCCAATCTGTTCATTTCCAAAGGTAATTTACACCATATGCAAAAGAAGTTATCTAAAACATCATTCAGTTTTTCTCATCTAAATTTTCAACCCAATATATTTTTCATTTCTTAATGGCTCAAAACTCTTAATTCATGGTCTAAGCAGTGGTATTTATTCTTTGGTCCTTTATATGTTTTGGACTCCTCACTCCACAGAAAACCATTGCCCAAAGTAAGTTAAGAAATCACCCTTTTCCCATATTCTTCTTTAGTACAATACAATCATTCTGGACAAGTATCAGCATGAGTTGTAGGTCATATTGGCATATATAGATGCTATTCTGCCTGACTGTCAGGTCAGGTTGGGATGACATAATTAGATTCTTGATAAAGATGGAAATAATCACATAGTCAAAAAGATTCCAAAACAGTTGATTTTTTTTTGTGCTAAATCAGAGCTTGGAAAAGTTATTTCAAGAGATTCCAGTTTTTTTCAATCCCCTATTCAACATGGCAGCAGAGATGACTTGCAAGAACCCCAGGAGAAGATGAAAGTAAGCCAGGGTCTCTAATCTGAAGCTCTATACTCAATTTGATAGAATAGCCCTGCTCTAGTGCTCATGAAGGGAAAGCCATTCTGGAAGAAGGACATAATTTGCACAAAGAAAACAAAATTGGGTTTTTAAAAAATGTTTGGATTCTATAGTTTTACTCTGTAAGGAAAGAGCACACATCCAAGCCAAGTAGGAGATAAACACATATATGCTGAAGACAATACATGCTGACAAAATTATAGAGATTGATAGGCTGAGTAAAGACAACCTCGACAAAAGATGGTCTGACAATAGCATATCACGGCATTTTACATTTCAGATTCACAATCTAAGTACAGTTGTACTGTTCTGCACTGGAAGATGGGTTTATTAATGACACTCAAGCAAGGAGAAATACCTCAACATGGCTGCATCCAGTTCTGCTATAATATGCAGCTTCAAAGATCTCATGTAACCAATGCTGTAAATAGTTAAGGTTTTCCCAAAGTGCTCAACTATCACAATCACGAATCATTGCTTCCTTAATATATTCCAGATAAACAATTTCATACTTAAGTATTAGGCTTGTGCAATATGGGTAAACCACGATCCGTTTCGGTGTCCTGGATTTCAGGGGGGTCCCAATCATTTTTTTGGGAGCCTCTCGAATTCAGGAAGACCAAAATCCATTTTCAATCTGGGAAAATGGGAGAGCTTAAGAAACATCACTTCCTAGGATCCTTTTCCTTCTAGCAGCTGTCTCCCTCCCCGCACTCCACATGTAACTGAAAGAAATCGAAAGCAGCCAGTTTTCGACAGGCACTGTTCTGTTGCGCCCAGTAAAAAATGGCTGCAGAGTGATGCCATTACGGGCTTCCAAATAAGCCAAAGGCAAACGTCCAAAATGAATCTGTGCACAAGTCTATTAAGTATCTACACAGGAATCGTAATTCCTCCAAACAAGTTAAAAAGAGAACTACATACAACCTTTCTGTCTGAAGTACTGAATCTGGATCAAGGATTGGCAACTATTGGGGGGTTGAAAGAGAAGCATGAGATTCATAGGACAGTTTAGAGGTTCATATCACCTCTTTCACCCCAAAGGTAAAAACTGTCCTCAAATGGCCTCTAGAGGGCATTTTTGCCCCATGTTTGGTTTCCCCTGGGTGTTTTAGGTATTTTTACAATAGGAAATGTCACCTCTGGTCCATTTATTTATTTTTTAATTATTATTTTCAAATAAGGACCAGCAAAAGTTTCAGGCATGCCCATCTCCTTTTGTGTAAGGCTGAATACATATAACCCACAGGCAGGTTTTTGCACATGTGAAAACACACATACACATACACATATACTAGAGTTTATTTCCCATGCGGACAACATCAAATCTGCAGTCCCTTGGCAATATGATGTAGGTCCTACAAATCTACAAGACTAAATCATGCTTTTCTTCGTTTACAGGTTTCCATTACTTTCCCAGCCCCTGAATAACATTTTTGTGTCTTGGAAGTGTTTGATACAGTTCCCAATGCTTGACACCAGAAGTATTTTGGTTTTAGGACTTTTTTGGATTCAGAATACTTGGTCTAAATACAAAAGTCACTGATGTTTCATACCTTGCATACATTACCTGGAGGCAATTTTATACACAATATTGTTAAAACGTTATGCATAAAACAAAGCTAGTTTACACTGAACCATCGGAATACAAAGATGTCATTATCCCAACCACTCATGTGGACAATTTGAGATTTTGCATTTAGGAAGTCCAGATAAGGGATGCACTTAACTTACATCATCTTACTGTTACTATAATTCCGAAGCAGGCATTTAAGAAATACTTTATATGGATACACAGATTTTTCTATGTTCCTCCCCCACAATTCATATTTGTACGTATTTCAAATTCAATTACCTTCATGAAAATCTGAAACTAAACTGCACCTGGTCCTTCCGTTCAGGTCACTTGCCCATATTTAACATCAGGGATTGAAATACGAGTCCTATAAACAAGCCTCTAATCCCTCAGATGTACATCAGGATGCTTAACATACTAATTTGTCTAGTGTCATCATTTTCCCAACACACACAAACACAAGGCAATTTGGTTAGCTACTGTTTCACTGTCTTCAATGTTTCCACAGTTAAAACAATAACAGCATTCTCAAGACTATCTCTTGGAAGAGCATAGAGGTCTGCTCTTCTTTGTAATTTGCATGTGTAGTCCAAATGTTTCTCAGTTAATTCCCTGACATATTCAGGCTGCTCTACAAACGTACTCAAAGCCTGTGAAGATCTGGCACAACTGCAGCATCTATATAAAGTCTGTGACACCTTATTCTATGAAGCTAAATATCACAACCCATCTTAGTAACTCCACAAATACTTTTCAAAGTTTCAATCTGTAATCAAAAGATCTGAACTGAATAATTCATGGAGCAGCCAAACCATTTCTATTTCTAGGAAACAGCACTGATTCACTGGTGGCTCTACCTCTCTCAAATAGTTATGCAGCATAACAGCTGTGGTAGTAGACTTTATAGTATGTTATTTCATGCTCCAAGCTCAGGTTAGATGTCATAAGAGGTTTTGCCAACATGATACATATTATTACAAAGACTTTCTCAAGAAAGAATTCACGCTACACAAGGAAGGATGCTTGAAGATATGAGTACCATCAATATACACAGTATTAAGCTCTCCCATTGCTCTTCCTAGGTTGTATGATGTTGGCAAGCTATAGATTTATCTTAGATTTAAGCACATGCTTTACAGATCAGAAAGCTGCCATGTCCAGAAAATTTTACAGCCAAATAGTTTTAGGCCTATTGGTTGGTTCCACGATAGCTACAGGATATGTGACAAAATGGTCCTCATGATATTGTTTGGACTCCAACTCTCATCTGCCTTGGACAACATTGCCACTGAGAAGAACTGCAGTAATTTAAGTCCAACAACATCTGGAGAACTTATTTCTGCTCTAGGTATGAAGTACCCAAGTCCCAAGTTAAGAGTTGAAATTTAGAAACTCATCTGTTTGTTCTAATTAAAAATTATTAAGTCTTTGGAGAGCTATTTTACTATGTTGCTTATATTGCAACACAACAACATGGATATGTTTACTTGTCACTTGCTTAATTTTAAATTGCACTGCTTTTTAATATAGGATATGCACTGTTCAAAATATGTATTCCAAATTCATAACTTCAGTAAAGGTCAAATTAATGCACATCTACTTTGCCTGTTATTTTTTTTTAATTACAAAAAGTATTATAAAACTGTAAGAGTAAACTATCTATGTACTGTACTGATATAAGCTTATTTGCTTAAGAAATATCAACTGATCTACATTCACCACACTCATATCACAGATATAAAAAAGGATTTTCATTAAAAATACTCAAATACATGTAACCTTGTTGTGGATTTTTAAAATAGAAATGCTTACCTACTACCTCTGGTAAGAGGAAAATAATTTCCTTCAGTCTGACAAAAGGGTAGACTTTGTCCAAAGGAAGATATGTAGAAACTTAGGGTAAGATTTCTTCATCACCAGCTATGCTTCTGGAAGGTGTGCTGCCAAAGATCATGCTAAACTGTCACAGTTCAAAATGGTATCAGCTATACGTACTCTGGACATATAGATTAAAGTTGACAAATGAAGCAAATGAAATTGCATATTACAACAAAATGGAATAAATGTTTACATTCCATCATCCATAGAATCATACAGTTGGAAGAGACCCCATGGGCCATCTAGTCCATTCTTTCCATTTCTGCAGATGATAAACCCTGATAGCCAAACTAGATGGCATATTATGGAATGAACTAATTTGAAAACTCATGCTCTACGAATACATTGACCAGTTTTAGAGTTTTGTGCTAGATGTTGACTTCTTACTGTTTTGATCTAAGCTGCACAAATGGGAATGTTGCAGATACATGAGAGCTTCAAATATATAACCTAAGTCTTTTACAGAGCTTGTCTTTAGGTTAGAATGAACTCTGAATGTGTGTGCATCTATTTTAAGATATGGGTCCATTTCCATGCTGATGTAGATGTTTCTCATTGTAATGCGTTAGTCCATGATGTGAATATAGTTTAGCATAATACTGAGGCAAGTTCAATTTCATGGGGAAGGGGAACAGATTAGTCATGTTCCCATGCTGGTATTGTTTCCAGTTCTTAGGACACATTATAAGTATGGCAAGGAGCACCTCTCTTACCGGTGTCACACAACACTGATTTCTGTGCTGCTCTGATAAGGGTAGAAAGGCACCTTTGGGTAGTATAGACTTCTCCAAGCCAATGCTTTCAAGTTGCTATAAAATCTGGAGGACATTGCAGGACATAGGATATAGATATTGTAGTTTTAACAAACCTGGAGGGCACCATACTGGGAAAACTTGGGAGAAAATCCATAAGCAAGCACAGTTGGCCCACCACATTTGTGAGTTGACTTTTGTGGATTTGATCATTCACAAACATAATTAAAATGTTATCTCTAGGGATCTCTAGGTCTTCCATTACGATTGTATGGTCAACTACCAGTAAAAGCTAACCATAGAGTCATGTTGGAAGATTTAGAGATTCCTAGAAAGATGTTCTCTCAGGTTTCTATTCATTTTTCTTTACAGTCTTATAACCTGCTATTGCTTAATTTAATTTCATGATTATGGAGTAATGAGTTGGCCTATTATTTGTTATATATATCCATGAGGCACTGCTGAAAATATTCCTGCCAAGAGCAAGTCCCTGCTAGAGGTGTGATTAAATACAGGAAAACGAAACAGTGATGTTCAGGCAGGCAAAAAGAGGGATTATTCCTATTCATGCTTGGCAAATTGCTCTTATTTTCCCCTGCTTTACAGGGCTGGTTAAGCAATTGCCATTTCCTCTTTCACTTTGAAGATATTTGTCATGGGAGAGCAACACTTATAAAAACAAACAGTACTTTGTTATTCAAAACAGACACCTGGTTCTTGTACACCAATGTTTTTGTCTTGGAAGGATAATATTAATTTTAACCAGTATTATATAATATTAATTTTAACCCCATATTGCATAAATATGCTGCACATTTGGAAATGCCTAAGGATCTAGGACTAGATAGGATGCCTTTCAGTTATAGTCAACATCACACTGATGTACAGTTAAACACAGTTAGGCCTATGGGATGCACAAGGTCGTCCTCAGATGTTTTGGCCCTCAACTCTCAGAAATTCTAACAGTTGGTCAACTAGCTAGGATTTCTAGGAATTGTAGAAATTGTTCACATCTGTGCTAAGAAATAATAACTTCACAATCTCCTTGTTCTGCCATTGGGGCACATCCACTGGCAGAACAAGCATAAGCAACACCTAGTGTAATGCAATCATGAACAACTTGCAGTAAACACTGCAAAATGCCTTGCAGAAAAAACAAGTTCTGTGCTTGATACAATCCAAAGATAATAACATAGTTTTTGTTTTGCTTGGTAATAGTTTTGTGGTAACAAAATGACACCACTGCCAATACTATCTAAAGGTTTGGTTTTATGACATTAGGGCAGTGAATCTTCTCTGGATTATAGTCAGAACATTAAAGGAGCTATCAAAAGGTGCTGTATCCTATCCTCAAACTGGCTCATTTAAAGTGAATTAGGAGCCACTAGGTATTACTGATCACTGAATACAACTCTTTATTTGTTCATGAAATAAAGTCTCATGGGTGCTTTCTTCCATCAGAACACATTGGTAAGAGAGACTTGAGCTTTAAAAGGGAGAACTTCTTCCACATCAACCTCCTTTGACTTCTTCTTCTAGGTTCTGATATTAGATCATCATTTGAAATATGATGTCACCTAGACCTTATCAACTGTCTTGCCATTAGGTTACCAAGACTATGGGGCTTTTTCTTAAAAGAAAATATCCATTGATATTTTCCTTGCCAGTTGTTTGCTTGGGATTGTCATTTTTGAATTTAATTTACTGACTGACAGTCTGCTTGTTACTTTACAACAGTGATGAGAACCATGCAACTGTCCAGAAGTTATCAGACTGCAACTCTCAAGTGTTTTTTTACCACTGGCTCTGCTGATTTGGAGAGATGGGACAGTCCAGCAACATCTGGAAGGCCACAATTCCTACCCCATGTTATATCAGAGATGGTGAAAATGTGTGTCCTCTAACTCCTTGACCAAGGCATCATTCTAATTGGGGTTTATGGGAGAGAGTTCTAAAAACACGTGTTGGACTAGAAGTTTGTCATCCAATCTGTAGAGTGAAGTATTCATCCCTATACGCTTGTAACTGAATTAGCTTATGTGGATGAGTTTAACGTAGGCAAACCTAAATATATTTATATGAAGGAATAAAGGTTCAGTATGTTCTGCCATACAGAGTAGCTGAATGGAACATGTAAGAGTCTCTACCTGAAGCTGCCCATGACTTGTATTGCCTTTTGGCTTTGGATTTTTCATATTCATAGTATTGTTGCAAGGAGACTGCCACCTTGACTGGCTTCTAGGCTGTCATTCATTAAAGGCCTGAATGTGTTGTCGAAGCTTTCATGGCCAGAATCACTGGGATGTTGTGCGTTTTCCGGGCTGTATGGCCATGTTCCAGAAGCATTCTCTCCTGACGTTTCACCCACATCTATGGCAGGCATCCTCAGAGGTTGTGAGCTATATATACCTCACAACCTCTGAGGACACCTGCCATAGATGTGGGCGAAACGTCAGGTGAGAATGCTTCTGGAACATGGCCATACAGCAAGGAAAACACACAACAACCCCAACAAAGGCCTTAATGTTTTCAGGAAGGTATTTTCATTCCTCATCCAGATTATAAATATTTAAAGACATGCATGCATTTTTTAAAAAAAGCAATCTGAATGTATGGAATAACATTCAGGGTTGATGCAGTACTTTTCAAATCTCTGGTGTGTTTTGCATCAGGACAACATCCCTGCAGATTTGCAAAATGGAAAGGGGAGCACAGGAAGAGATGACAACAGCTTGCCTGAGATATCTAGTGAGCTCACAATTATTGTGAAATTTCAACTGGGGTCACAGCCTACATACAAATAACATACAAAGCAAATTAGCATATACCGATATACAACATTGAAGTACTGAAAACAGAAAACATAGCCTGTAGAGAATAATGATTGGGGAACCAGGATACATTGTATCTATGAAGTCCATTTTACATAACAAATGAAGTGTTTTTGCTTTTATAAATTATTAGCTGTTACAGATCTATACACTCAAAAGGTGTTCAATGACAATTAGGAAAAAAGTAGTATCAAGGCCTACTAAAAACCACAACATAAAAATAATCAGGTGTAAAGTCAGAGCTTACAAATATTTCTTTTAGTGGTCTACAATTAACAGAATCCCGTATATTTAGGAATAGGAAGTTGCAAGTCAAAAAGCAATGCTTGCAAACTCAGTTTCAAACTCTCTAGCAGCACTTGGCAAGATTCAGACTTATAGAAAAACATTTATACCTTTCCATAAAGTCTTCTGTTATGCAGAATCCCCTTCCTATAGCATCTTTATCCTCTGGTACAACATGGTAGTAGAGGCCAATGCATAAATGTTTAATTGTCAAACACTTCACACATTAATCAGAAAGTTTTCCATCCACAGTAAAATTAACTCATAGGCAACAACCAGAAAAAAAGTTTTGCAAAATGCCTTATGTGATTGACATGCACAGGCTCTGGAGGAAAAAACAAAACCTTGCTTGCATTTCAACCTGACAAAACCTCAAACATTCCCAAACAACTGGCTTTGAAAACTCTGGAGATCACTAAAGGAAAACAAATGTTACTTACGTCAAAATCCTTTGAGTTTTGTATATGCAAGATTATTTTTTAAATCCTATTTTTTTGTTTCACTTTAATTCAGAAAATAGTAATACAGGAAACGTTTTCACACAAGAAGAAATTCTGTCCTACTAAAACTTCTTTTATCCAATGGTAGATTAAATGGCAGAATAGACAGTTGAAAGTTGAGGACAGATTCAGAAAAAGCTCCTCACTTCTGCATAAGATTTTATCTCCAAAACAAGCATCCAGGTACTAAGAAAACAGGAGTGACACATCATTCATATTACTAGCATGCAGGTTTCACAAGTACAACTGTAGCCAAGATGAGTCAGAGCCAGATGGATTTAGAACGGTGCTTTCCAGCAGTGTGGGAGCAGGCACCAAGAGGAAAGGTATTCAGAAGCTATATTCCAAGGACTGAAAGGCTAGACCAAAACGTTACTGGCAAAAATCTTCCTCTGAAAGTTCTCCAACACCTGAAATCCTCAATACAGCAACCCGAGAGTTCAGCATTTGCATCCATCCTTGGGGTAGTTTCAGGGGCTAAAGGCTCTCCAACCTTAGAAGACTAAGCCAAATGCGCTGTGGTAACTTCACACAGGGCCAACCTTTTATGGGCTGAACAGTGAAGCTTTGATACCAGCTAATCGACCATAAATAGCTCTTGAAATGCAGAAGGATCAGGTCAGCTGTCACAAGAGGTCTGGCCTCTGGCTACTTCAAATGCAGTTCCACTGTCAAAATTTTAAATCCCAGCTATTATTTCAAGTTGTATGCACTTCCCTTAGATAAAAACAAATCAAAAATACAAGTGAATACAACAGGAAGGAGGAGGAAAGGGAAAACAATTTGTCATATGGAACAGTAAGGCCTTAGAGTGATAAATGAGACAATTAGGGAAGTCTCCTTGAAAAATTGAATTAAAATGTGATGTATGATCTAATGCTGTTGTCCAGCTCCTGAATTTGCTCTGCCTGTTACTAAGACACCAAATTTAGTAATGCAAAACATGTAATGCAGATTACAGGTTAACATTTTTAGGAGTACAAGTTAACATTTTTAATATATTACAACATTAGACACTGTTCAGTGCTGCATGTAAGTGAAGAAGGGAAAAGAGAACTCTATAAAAAGCTTTGATGAATCTATATTTAACATAAAATGCTGCCTCAAGGCACTGAACAAATAACTCCCACTAAAGTTCAACAAAGTATTTCAAAACTTCCTGGCATAATGAAAACCATTTGTTTTTTGCTTGTTACCTAAAGATAGTGCAGAACAACTTATTGCAGATTGTTGCAGTGTTTTTTTGTTTTTTTTTTTTAAATAGAGGCAGAGATTGATTGCATGTATGCATATGTCCCCCCAAAAACCCTCCAACACATACATGTCACATTAAAGTAATAATATCTTGTGAAGAAAAGACAAAACTTGAGTTTTAAGAGAACATTAATAAGTGTAAAACTGTCACAAAGGATATTACAAATATAGCAGAAAATAAAGTTAGAAATAATGTTGACCTAAATCTAATTGTCATTCCTAACGAGAGGAAAATCCACTTACGACATTTTGTAACCTATTCATGTGTTGACTATTCACGTTGCTATATATTCGGTAGTTCTATTCTGCGGAAAAGGCATTCTCTAAGACGTTTCACTATTGGAAAAGTTTCATGATCACACTTACTTCAAGTCCATCCTTCCAGGTTAAGAACTGTGACATCCATCAGTCATCCTATGGGGGAACTGTACACGGAACTGAGATTCTTCTGATTCCATTCCAATTCTCTATTTAGAACTTCCAAAAGAAGTTTCAAATGGAAAGATGGGAGGATGCCTATAGAAAGTATTTTCCAGGTTCTCAAGCAGCAATGAGGAAGTCATAGCTCTCCGGATGTTGTTGTGTTAGACTATAATCAGTCCTGGGCTGGTGTGCAAATTGTCAAGGTTTATAGGAGCTGGAATTCAACACAGTTCCCAAACCTATTATAAAGATAATTTGGAACAGCCAAGGGCAGGCAGGTAGGTATATAAGGAATAGTCAAGATGGACCATAGTCTCTGCTCATCATTTGCAAGGCTTGCCATTAGCTAACCGCATAATTGAATGAAGTTGTGTTGTCTATACTGGGCCAGCAAACAAGACTGGAGATCTTCCAAATTGCCACCTGGAAGACTTCATTCCCTATCAAGGAATTTATCACAGACATTGTACAGAAGTGTGAACTTTGACATGCTTCACATATGATAACTGCCAAGAGGCTTCAACTTTTTTCTTCCTACAGGTAAAAAGAGATGGGGAAAGAAGGCAAGAACCAATCAGCATTCACTTTCGGACACTGCATTATCTCCACTGGATTCATGCATCATTCATCCATCTTAGTTCTTTAATTGCATGGCCAAATGAAGGGAGTCATTTTGATAGGAATTACACAGGTCCTTTTAAAAAAATGTTATTTTTATTTATTTTCAGAATATTGCTCAATTTACAAAAAAACTAGGAATGGAAAAGAAGATGGTAGTGGGTAGAGGCAACTCCTTATGTTCTCAATAGCGTTGGAAGATACTTTCCATCAATTGTTGTTCAAACTTGACTCCTTTGTCAATTCCATTTAAGCCAGTCATTGGTGTTTTTAGATTTTAGACAGATAACAGTTCCCAATCTTTTTTTTAAGTATTTACATCCTGATTCTGTAGTTGCATGGACATCTTGTCCATTTCAGAGAGTTCCATGAGTTTAGTTTTCCATTCTTCCACTGTTGGCATTGTCTGTTGTTTCCAATACGGTATTTAGTAAATAATATCTTTGTTGTTGATACCATGTATTGAAACGTTCTCTCATATTCTATAAATGAGATCTAATATAAAGGTTTTGGGCTCTAAAATAATTTTGATGTTTCACATATTTTCCATTATTTTGTGTTATTCTTGTGCAATATTCTTTAGTTTGTGGGCATAGCCACCACATATGGTAAAAGAAGCCAACCACTACATTATATTTCCAACAAATATTATTTCTCTTAGGTTAGATTTTAGCTACTTGTTCTGGTGCCATATACTAATGATACATTATCTCATAAAAATTCTTGTGGAAGCCACAGTTGTGGGTGAATTTTATTCCCCTTTTCCACATGTATTCCCATGTACTCATTTCAATATAATGCCCAATCTTTTGTGCCCATTTAATCATGTGGTCTTTTACTTGATCTTCCTTTGTGTGGTTTTTTAGTAATACCTTGTAGATCCCAGAAATCAGTTTGTCTTTTCTTTGCAGTTGTTTATCTCATTCTGTGTCTGCTTCTTGAATATCCACTTTTTTATGATCTTACCATTTCCGATGGATTTGGAAATATTGGAATCAGGAGATCAAGTGACCATTGCTTTGGAGCTGTGACAATGATTTTAATAGTTTATTATTGTCTGTTTTCAGTAAGTTTTTATATGTTGGTCAGGATGCATATTTGTATTGCAATTTCCAGAATACTTCCTGCGGTGATGTCCAATTTGGGATTTTCGAAACATATTTGGAACTTTGTTTAATCCACATTCTAAAAGGATTCATATGTTTTTTATAAAAATAAGTGTCCATCGTTTCTTTTCTGTATACTAAATAGGCATGCCACCCAAATTTCAGATCATCTCCTTTCATCAAAGTAGTTTTTTGTTTTCTAGCGTGATCTACTCTTTTACCCAAGATAGTGCTGCTGCTTCGTAATATAGATTCAAAATTTCGGAGCACCCCCCCCTTTTTTTTTCATCCTGTAGAAACTTTAATTTCATTTGTGGTTTTTCCCATTCCAGATAAACTTTAAAATGTCCTTGTTCCAATTTTTAACGGAGTTGTTATTTAGTAAAATTAGTATATTTTGAAGGAGTTGTGATGGCGCAATGGGTTAAACCCTTGTGCTGGCTGAACTGTTGACCTGAACATGGAAGGTTCGAATTTGTGAGATGGGGTGAGCTCCTGTCTGTCAGCTCTAGTTTCCCATGCAGGGACATGAGAGAAGACTCCCAGCAGGATGGTAACACATCCGGAAGTCCCCTGGGCACCATCTCTGTACTAGGAAGATTCTTTCACACCAAAGCAACTTGTCTCAATTTGCTTCTGACACGATAAAAAGTGTACAGTAGAGTCTCACTTATCCAAGCTAAACGGGCCAGCAGAAGCTTGGATAAGCGAATATCTTGGATAACAAGGAGGGATTAAGGAAAAGCCTATTAAACATCAAATTAGGTTATGATTTTACAAATTAAGCAACAAAACATCATGTTATACAACAAATTTGACAGAAAAAGTAGTTCAATACACAGTAATGTTATGTTGTAATTACTATATTTACGAATTTAGCACCAAAATATCACGATATATTGAAAACATTGACTACAAAAATGGCTTGGATAATCCAGAGGCTTGGATAAGCGAGGCTTGGATAAGTGAGACTCTACTGTATTTTGAAATAAATATATCTTTTTGGGGAGAACGTTCATTTGTATTGACGTTATAAAGCCCATTCGTGATTGTTCTTCTTTTGAGTACCTGGTCAAAACAGACCTCATAGTGGCCCAAATTTTCTCACAGTTATTTTCCTCAGGTTACGGTCACCCATCGTTAGTTGTATCCCTAATTATTTTACTTTCTTTACACAATGTATATTTATCAATTCGTTGATTTTGATTTGACCTTTTAACGTATTTTTAATCAAAAATTTGGTTTTCATTTTATTTATAATGAGGGCAGCATATTTTCCAAATCTGTCAACTATTCTTATTATTTTAGGTACAGATTCAAGAGGTTTTTCTGTCATTAGGTCCACATTGTCCACAGAAAGTCTGATTTCAAATAGTTCTTCTTTAAAAGAAGCATCAACAACAAGAAATATTCTGAGAATTTACTGCATACAAAGTAATTGATTTATTTCAATGAAAGTTCATGATCAAATAGAAACCAAACATCTTATTTCTTTTTTCCCCTTCTTCCTTTTTAAACATGTGTTTGGAGTCAAATAAATGGCTATAGAACAACAGCAATCATTCATATGACTTTTTAAAAATTTAGCCTCATATCACCTGTATATAAATAAAAATCCTGTAAACAAAAGTATAGAATAATATCTGTAGTACATGATAAGAATATGTGAACATATTATTTTCACAATTTATTGCTGGAAATAGCTTCCAGGTCACAATACAAAAAGCTACTGAAATCACGTGTAGTTAACTTGTGTTTGCACAGGACAAGGCAATCATTTGCAAGTACTAGCCAACTTTAAATAGTCATAAAATACTGTTTTCTGGTACCCGACATACATGATTAGAATGCTAGGATTCCCTTAATTACTGTACTCTTTCAGAAAACATCATAGTCAAACTACTAGTTAAAGTCAATGATCTGTTTTCATAGCAAATTAACAGTCCTAAGCATAATGTAAAGTATGTCTTTGCTAAACACATACTTCTGTTTGAAGCTTAGTTGTTGTGAGTCTTTAAACTTACTTGTTTGGACTAAATCTCATAGAATTCCCCCAACCAACACTACCATTGGCCATGCTGACTGTGAGCTGGGGTATTTTCCAAGTTCTGGTCTATGTAATACTAGTTTAACTATGTAATACTAGTTTATGAAACTAGGCTTTCATGAAAGTGCTGGGAACTTTTTGTGATGCTGAGTTCCAACAGAAAGCATACCTGTACCCCATAATCACACAAACCACATGTGTCAAGGTCTCCTGCAAAACAAAAACATTAAACTGATGTTCAATTGTTGTGTGATCCAAAATTAAATCTTATTGGGACCAATGGGATTCACTATCCAGTACATGTGCTTATCACTGCAACCCAACCTATGAATGTTTTGACAGAAAGGAGGCAGGTATATTCTGAAGTAGAAAATAAAGTACATACATTGAAAATGAGCATCAACGTCAAGCAAAAACTTCACATTTAAAATCACTATTGCTAATGTGTGTACGGTATGTGCCTTCAAGTTGTTGTTGACTTATGATGACCCTGTGATTTTTATAGGGTTTTCTCAGACAAGAAATTCTCAGAGCTGGTTTTGCTAGTTTTTTTTCTCAGAAATATAGCCTACAACATACAGCCACAAAAATATTCACTTCTCCAAATACACAATGGAAAGCATTCATGGCAGGTTAATATTTCAGGCTCATTTTACCAAAGAAGTGTATCCCACCCAAGAAACACACACAGCTTTATTTCCAACTTTGTATAATCCATCTAATACAATCCAACAAATCCAGATAGAAACCCCAGGGTATATAAATAGCTATTCTTCTCTGGTTCTCAAAGTGAGCACTTACAAAAGTCTTTGCTGACCACACAAGATTTTGAAACAGCAAAGGAAGTTGCAAAACCCACAGTATTTCACTTCATGCAACTGACATTATTTATTGCCTTCTTTGACATTTCTGAATACAAAACATAGATTAGTCTGGTCCGATCTTGAAAACTATGCAGTCATCCCTTGTTAGTACTTGGATGGGAAACTGTCAAACAATACCAGGTGCAGTAAACTATATTTAAGAAGAAAGAATTAGAAAAACCATCTCTGAGTACTCCTTGTCTAAGAAACCCCTATGAAATTCATGGAGGTCCCCATACATTGACACATACAAACAATAGATTAATGCCACTGCTTGACCTGATATGAAAGATTGCCCCTTCTCATTCCCCAACCGCTCCTACATTTATCAGACCTCCAGCATCTTGGAACATTATCAAAGATCCACTGCAAGTTCATATGACACGTGCCCTTAATACCATCCAAGGTGCTTATAGGAAGGAAAATATTTTCTCACACTGCGGTTTTTTTTTTCTCCAGAAGGAAACAGTCTCTTCTGAAGAGAGTTTATACAATGTCTGTGCTAAATAAGAAACCTCAGACAACATAGCCTTTAAAAATTGATGATGATGATGATGATGATGATGACATTAAGATCTACTTGTTTTGTTGTCCTCCCCCACAATGCACAAACATACCACCAGGAAATAAAACCTTACCAGTTTCCATTGTTAGAATCATGACTCTGCTTTTCTCTCTCTGTCCTTCTCTTTCTTTCTTTCTCTCTTTCTCTCTCTCTCTCTCTCTCTCCTTACTTATCCAGTGTATGTGAACGATTCAGAGACACAGCTTGGCTTTGTCTGAGCTTATATCTTCTGGTTCACTCCCCCCTCCTCCCACTTGTGGGGGGGAAAAAACCCAACGCATTGCCCGTACCCTGTCTGCCTAGCCATCTCTATTGGCTCGTTCACAAGTCATTCTATTTAGCATATTCAAGTTCCCCTGAGTTTGAAGTGACCCAGAGAGACAAACTTGGCCTGCCCAGTTTGTGACTCGTACTGGAGAAGTTGAGTGCAGACTTGCACTGCCAAACAGCTATCTATCTATCTGTCTGTCTATCTATCTATCTATCTATCTATCTTCAAAGGCTCTTCTCTCTGATGGACAAAATCTGTGCCTTTAATTCAAAGTGCCACCTCCTCAATGAGTAGAATAAATAAATTCACAGACACTCCATAGGCACAAGATGTACCTCAGGTTGCTGCTGTCTGTGTCCAAGCCACAGTTTAATAGGAGGATTTGTACAGGAAGAACTTCCCCCAAGGGCATTACAGGGTCTAATTTGAGCTTGGACTCAGGCCCAGAATCAGCTTGCAATATTAGAGCTCAGCCTTCAAACATATGAAGCCATAATAAACCTGCCCTTTTATTACAGGACAGGACAGCTGTCCCCAATCTGGTGCTTATTCTACCCAGTTCAGAACTACAAATCCCACTAGCCACTACCCAGCATGGCCAACAAATTAAATACATCTGGGGTTATAGTCCAAGCAACAAAAGGACATCTGAATGGGAGAACATGGGGCATTAGAGTGTGGAACAGGTAAGTACTGGGGAGACTCAAGTTAGAATATCTGCTTAGCCATAAAGTCTGTAGATCTAACTTTGGCAGAGTTACAGGTATTTATTTTTAGATTATACCTTACCATTATCTCCCAGCCAGCATGGCTGTGCTGGATGGGAAATTCAGGGAATTGTAGTTCAAAAAGTAATTTCCTTGAGGATCCATGTGGATGACATCAACTTAAGACACCCAGCATATCATACATACATATCATAAAGCGCGGCTGGTGGGGACGAGAGACAGGGCCCTCTCAGTGGTGGCCCCTTGGCTATGGAACTCCCTCCCTAGTGATATTAGATCAGCCCTCTCCCTTCTAACTTTCAGGAGGAAAGTAAAAATTTGGTTATGGGATCAGGCTTTTGGAAAATAATTTAGTGCAATAATGGACCTAGCATATGTGAAATGATTACGGAATGGCCTCAGACTACAGTTTGGATTATGTGGTTTTAATATTGAATGTATTGTTTTTAACTGTTAAAAATGTATTAATTTTAGTTTGAGTTATTTCAAGCTTTCTGTATGTGGTGAGGCATTGAATAGTTGCCATATGTAAGCCACCCTGAGTCCCCTTCAGGGTGAGAAGGACGGGGTACAAATGGGGTAAATAAATACACTCAAGATGACAAAAACAAAAGTGAACAAAAGGGTTAAATGCTCCTGAAATGTGTGCACGTATGTAATTGCACGTACATATTCTTGTATCTCAGCTCAGTATTGTTAGCCATATTATCACAGTGGATATCAGTAAACAAAAGACTGGTCAGACATATACATATAGTTGTGGATTCCTGAGTCATATTCTCTTAACCACAGCACTACACTAGCAATCTAGCAGTAGACTCTCAGCAACAATGCAACAATACTCTGCATCTGGAAACATTCTTCTTACACATTACTATGTCTCTTACAAATCCCATCTTGTAAACACACTGTCACTCCCCCAATATGACAATTTCTGAATTATCAGAAAGCAAGGGATCCAGCTTATTTTCCTTCATCTAGATACGCCATGACAGACACCATCAGGGACCTCCAGCCATCATTGGGAGGTCCTGTAGATGACATTTCTGTAAAAAAAATAAGCTTAATAGCTTGATATATCTCCTTGCTGTGACAACCCATATAGATAGATAGATAGATAGATAGATAGATAGATAGGGGGGTGGGGGGGGGTGCATGGCTTATAAAGTTAGCTGTTGGTTGTTGTATAATTGGAAAATAATTACAGCCTATGCAATGACTGAAAATTGAGTTACAATGTCCAAAGACAGACTTAACAGCATCATCTATATATATAAAAGAGTGATGGCATCAGGGCAGCGGACAAAACAACAAAACTACAGGGCCCCCCCAACCTCGAAATTTGACAACACAACCCATCATCCACGGCTCTAGGTTGATAAAACAAAAAGAAAAGAAAAATAAAGTCCTAATTACAGGGAGAGGAATAATAGTTTTTATCCAACTGCTGCCCATAAGACGACAACGCCACAACAACGCGTGGCCGGGCACAGCTAGTATCTTACTAATAGGATTCCAGCCATAATATACATGAGCACAGTTCAGGTTATCTGTATGAGCAAAGGAAGTGTTTTGTGAAACAAGACAGTTTTTGTGATTGCAAACAACTAATAAACATTCCTACTAGTACAACTCTTAAATCAGATGGCTTGCCCCCTACAGCTGGTCTATAAGACAATAAATATAAACTCAACACTGTACGTTGCATCAGAAACACACCACTTTGCATTTATACAGGATAATGAAAAAAAGCTCCTTACAGGATATTAGGATCTCAGTTCTTAATAAATAGAATGCAGGGGGTGGAGAATGGGAGCGCTTGCGGTTGTTCCTCTGCAACTCAGATTTCTAAGCCGAATCAAGTGCATCTCATTAGCCGAAACCATCATCCGTTCATTCTTATTTTTGGAAGCTTGTGAATCGGGGGGAAAATGCTGCTGCTCTTTATCTATCCCAGTGACAAGACCAACTGCACTATCACTTTGTTCTAAATAAAGTGATAGAGGACAAGCTGCTGCTGAACCATTTGCAACAATTGCAACTGCTGGGAGCTGTCTTTGTGCCAGCAAAAGGGGGGGGGGGGGGAAATCAACACATGGAAGTCACAAGCATATTATTTCCTCCGATCAAAGCAAGGAAGGAGCCCTTCTTGGCAACTTGTCTTCATGAGCCTCTAGCCTTTTCTGAATAAAAACATTACTTTTATAGGGGTCTGTATCTGGAAGTGGTGTTTCTATGAAAAAACTAAGCAAATAGTTCAATGTCCCATAATAGCTGTCATTTAAATTTCAGCAGTCCATAGGAGTCAACAGTAACAGAGACAGAGGGAGAAAGAGAAAAAAGAAAAGGGGAAAATGAGAAGGAAAGAGAAGCTAAGATATCCAGGTTGACTGATTGAAAAGACGGGCTGCAGAATTCAAAAAGCATTTGTTCTGACTGCCTGAAGTACTGAATTATGAGACCCTTGTGCCTTTCTTCAGTCAGGAAACAAGAGTATGAGAAACAAAACAGAAGTTTCATTTGCCCTGGAAAAAAGCCTATCAGATTGAATGTGGCTTTCAACTGGCACCCAGATCTGTCAGATTCAGAAGCCAACAAATGAAGAACACGAAAGCTCATTTTCTCCAAAACTGAGGGAACTGATGCCTTTGGCCAGGAAAGTCTCTTTCACTTTGCATCACAACAGAAAAAAAAACAAGCCACAGCTGAGCAAAACCTCTCTTTGCCAAATTGTGAGAAAACTTTCAAAGGAGTTCACAGAACTTAAAACAGGACTACCATTAGACATAGTGCCTACCTCAGGGAACAGCCATTGGAGAATATGCCATGGGTAGCACTGTACATACAGGCTGCGCATCCCTTTCCCAGAATCCCCAAGTTCAAAATACTGTAGAATTCAAAATTGTCTACATGGGTGACTGAGATAGTGACATCTTCCTGATGGTTCAATGTACAACTTTGTTTCATGCACAAAATATTTAAAATATTATATGCAATTACATTCAGGCTATGTGTATAAGGCGTATATGAAACAGACATTTATGTTTAGACTTGGTCCCTATCTCCAAGATAGGGACCAGAAATCCAAAACATGTTTGGTCCCAAGTATTTTAGATAAGAGTTACTTACCCTGTACCACAAGGCTTTCTCAGGGGCTACCTCAAGTTTGAAAGCAGCCATATTCAATATTGAACTAACATTAAGATGTCGTTCTAGGCAGCTTTTGAATATGAATTCAAAATGCATTGCAGGTGTATCACCTTGACCCACCCTCTGTTCCACCATGCTGAATGCAGTCCAGCAGCTTCATATATTTCAATGAGAAGTTGTGTAGAAACTGAACAAGGGTATGGCTAATGGCAGCTCAGATTAGGACCTATTTGCTGGCCACACTGCCTTTTAAGAAAGCCTTCTGGTGTGTCTCACTACTTTGGAGTACATTCCCCTTATAACCCAGGACTGAGGATGATACAATACAGATGCTCATCAAAGCTGTACATTTCTGCCCACCTAGCAATCAGAGCTTGCAGAAAGTCTAATGGTGGCATCCAACTAGGAGCTACAATTCAAAAAAGTGAGTTCTCTAAATATGGAAGAATGTCTACAATTGCTACTTAACCAATAGCTATTGGAATTTTTACAAGTTTTCATGCAGCTTTATCTGAGAGACTTCTTCTTAAACAGAGAAAGAATACTGGCCACAATGCAAAACTCTTTCAACAAGAGAAAAACAGTGGAGAGCCCTACATGGAAGCCTATTGTTAAAAAAACAAATTTGAATAGCCATTGGATCTGTACCAGCTGTAGGCATTCTTCCATATAAGCAGAGATTAGAGACATTCCTAAGAAAGAAATCTTTGCCAAAATGCTCAGGAATCCTCAAAAAGTTTTTTTCTTGTCCTTCCCCTCTTCTCCTTCAACAAAACAATGGCTTGATGGGAGACAATGTGCTTTATTTTTGCTGTGCAGAAAACAGCTCCATATTTATAGGATTTTTTCACAACTGTGATGCTATGTTTGGTGGTGACTGCTTATACCTCTAACCACATGGATTGCAAACAAGGCTGTTCCAAACCTCTGACTTAAGACAATGTCAAACTGAAGCTAAATTAATTGTGCATAGAAGCTTGGTGGTCATTAAAAGGACATTCAAAATAACACTTCTAAAACTTAGTTTGGAATTGTTGTATTTAAAAGAGGCATTGGCCAAATGCTGCTTACCTTAATTGTCCATGTCTTCACAAGCGGCCAAGGCTGATGCTCAGTAGAAATCTGCAATCTCACGGCACTTTTCCCTGGATTAAATGTTTTAAAAGGCATAGGTAAGACTACATGGTGCATCAAAGAATCCAGACCATAACTGCTTGACTGACTTTTTTAAAGGGGAAGGAAATATCTCGGAATAAAGGGGGGACTGCATTCATTTCCCTGAGATCCTGGAGACCTGCAATGTCTACATTCAATATGCCAACCTTTCTCCCCCAACTGTTTCACCAAATTGGTTAAAGCCACTGGGAGGAGAATTAGTAATGTCCTTCCATTTTTACCCTTTTCTTATTTGACTCAACTCTATGGAGATTTTTTTTAGAAAACAAAAATGATTTAACAATTGATGCTCAGGTTTTTAAAGTAATTGTTATGTTATATCATTTTTATCTTGTGTTGGAATGTTTTTAACTTACTGTTTAATTACTGTGCATGTAATGTTATGCTATGCTGTTATTCGGGCTTGTCCCTGTGTAAGCCGCCCCAAGTCGCTTCGGGGAGATGGTGGCAGGATATAAAAATAAAGTTGATTCATTGATTGATTGATCAAAGGGACAGTCTTAAAGTGGGGGGGGGGGTTCTTATGGACCTAAAACAGACTAGGGCCCCTTCAACACAGCTGAATAAAATCCCACATTATCTGCTTTGAACTGGAATATATGGCAGTGTGGACTCAGATAACCCAGTTCAAAGCCTATATGTGGGGTTTTCTGCCTTGATATTCTGGGTTATATGACTATGTGGAAGGTGAGTGGAAAACTTGCTAACAGTGACTTCCTGGCGACGTCAGGTGTTGCAACTGGTTATTGTTAGTGAAAAATTTGGTGAAGGCAAAATGGGGGTATTAAGAGAAAACCTTGAGGTCTGTGCTTTGCAAATTCTCTGCTTTCAAGGATGCCTTAACAACAAAGGCATTTCATGAGATCTACCATCCCAATTTTGTATTCTAAGAGTAACCTGAAAATATTTTTTAGGGTTTGTGGGTAGGCGATTTCAACCTTCTCCATGCAGTTGAGATTGACCATGCGGGTCAGTCTCACCCAGAAGCTTCTGTGGATGCAGGACTGCGCATTTTAGGCAATTTGTTACCCAAAATAATTTCAAGAGTGAACCTTATCTTCAAACCCTACATTGCAGCTTTCTCAAGAGAGAATTTATCTACCATTGTTGCTGTAGTCAGCAACAGGTTTTTACATTTCTAAATATGGATATCTATAGAGCCAACATGATTAACAGCCACAAAAATCATTCACAATTTTTAAAGCCATCTAAAACATCTAATGGACATTGTTACATTCCATGATGGCAAATTCCATAAACATATATAATCTTCTTCATCCCAAACTTATGGTTTCCAAGTTCCCAAAAAACATCTTTCAAATAACATCATGAAAATTTATTCTCAGATAGAACCATATGAATGCATGAACAAAGAATTGATGACAGTGCTGTCCTCAAAGTTCACACATGATGTTGATGGTTTTAAAAATGTAATCACTTCATGCAGGGAGAATTGTTTCAGACCTATGCTAATAATAGTGTCATGAATGTATAATTCTTTCCAAGGAAGACATGGTTAAATAGCACAAACTCAGAGGATGAGCGTCGTAAATAGCACTGTGCATACTCATGTACTGAGTAATGATTGCATGTAACATGAATATGTGGGAAGCATACTTAAATATGTACTATGCTTGTCATACAACCTTGTACTATTTATTCAGTAGTACACACTGCCCTTACATTTGACAAGCAGAGAACTCAAAGGAATGAAGTTTCCAAAAAGTTATTTTGCTGGAATAGAACCTAAAGAAAGAGGGATGCCATATTTTCCATAATTTGTGTCTGAAATTAGAGTGAAGTAGAAAATCTGCAAACCACTACCTCTGAACAAGTTCCCAGCATCGGATACTGACCTCTAGTGTATCAAGAAAGAATCAAGGCTATAAGAAGCCATAACAAGACATTGTTGTGAACACATATGTAGGAGAAAAAGGCAAGAATATTGAGTGTCCCCAAGGAATACACATAGCTGGTTTAAACCTGCCAATAGCACCTAGTATTCGCCAGCAGTCTCCAATTCTAAGTACTAACCAAGGCTGCCTCTGTTGGGACTCAGATGGGACTTGCTCTGTACAAGGAAAACTTTCACCTTGTATAAGCTTGAAATTAAATTACTCTTAAATCTGCTCACAATTAGGGTTCCAATTCATTTTTAAAAGACATAGAAGAAATGTGATAAAAAAGTGAGTGCATATTGTAGACAAATTTAAAGGCCCTGTTGTTTTGAGAAATCATTTAGATTTCCTAAAGTATGCTTGGGATGGAGAAAGCATAGACAATGGCTGTGGCATTTTCAAGATAGGCTTTTCATAACATTAAGAAAATTGTTTAAAGAATACAGAAACCCCTCTATATTTGCTGGGATTAGGACCCAGGACCTTTGCAAAAGTAGAAAAATGCAAATAAAAAAGACTCTTTTTAGGCTTTTAGAAAGAGGACAGATACCCAGGAGTCTAAGTCCTCCGGTGCCACAGAGTTGTACTGGAGGACCTAGAGATTCCTAAAGAGAGCATAACCTTTGGTCCTCCAGCTGTTTGGGTCTCCAACTCCCATAATTCCTTACCATTGAACAAGTTGGCTAAGACTTCTGGAGGTTGGAGGGCAAAACAGCTGGAGAGCCGATGTTTGAGGAAATCTGGACCATATTAATCAAATCCATGCATAGTCAAATCTGCAAAAGCCAAGCTTGCAAGTGTAGACAGCTCAGTTTACATATCAAGAGCTACAGAAGCCTAACAAATGCACAATACTAGCAATATCTCATCTATATAAAGTCAATATAAAAATGCACACATGTATACAGTCCCACACAGAGATACAGAAATGTGTGTGATTCTTCCTGTAATTGAGAACCTATTGGGAAAATCTCAGTACCAATTGTTCTAGTTAATTTGATTACTTTCTCTTGAGGCAAGCCATTAGACTGCAGCACTGCTAAGACTTTCATATGGTAATGTAATGTGATTTTTTCAGTGGAGACAGTTCACAAATTATTACCTGTAGCCCTCATGTAGCAAGAGAGAAGACAAGCACCTCATCTAGTTGCTATGAATCTCATGCCATTTTGTGAGACACAGCAGTCTACGCTAACAATTGTTTTGAGTCTGACTTTAGCAATCACTACTTGCAAAATATTGAAAACCTTCAAAAAATGGGTGGGACAGGAGACAGAATTCAAGCCAAGAACCCACCAGGATTAACTGGGTACGGTTTTGACCTAAACAGAGAAGGATTAACTGAACTACGAATGTGATTCCTACCTAATTGCTAGTGGTAAGGCAGAAGTCATATTCAAAAAGAAAAATCTTTAAAAAGAAAACTGCCAAGTTAATCCTTGACCTATTTGTTTAGGGATGTCAAACTCATTTTCACTGAGGGCCACATCATCCTTATGGTTGCCTTCAAAGGGCTGTTCATAATGGTAAGACTGCATAAATGTAACTATGTTCCCCTGACATTCAAAGCCACATAAAATGATGTGGCGGGCCAGATTTGGCCCATGGGACTTGTGTTTGACATCTGTAGTTTAGCAACCTGTCCCACCCTTTTCTTGAAGTTGTGCAATATTTCAACATTAGCATGCTTAATATCTGAGTGGGGAGCAGAGGGATTCAAACCTCATTCCTCTTCTCCCCACTTAGATATTAAGCATGCTTGAGCTTAATCGAATCAGTAGGGGTGCAAATGGTAAATCTGAGAAGCACTAGCTGGCCCGTCTTTAATTCAGAAGTTAATATTGTGCAGCCCTCTAGCTGATATTAGACTACACTACTAGAATCCTTCAACATTAGTTATGCTGACAAAGACCTCTGGGAGTTGTGTTGCAGCAACATCTGGAAGGTTCTAATCCACAACATCATCCTTCCACATAACCTTCTTTAATATGAGATGTTTATACTGACAAAACAAATAATGACAACCAAAAACAAAATAAATACAACCTGCATATGTAACATTTCCACAGTTATGGAAATATTTATATACATTAGGCAAAACAGAATACAGTTCAATGCTAACACCAATGGAAATAGGTGGGGAATAGCTGGACTTTCAGATGCTGTCATACTGCAAATCCCAGCAGCCCTGAACCAGCATAGCCAATGTGAGTCAATGTTGGTAGTCCAACTTCACTTAGAAGGCCATATAATATCCACACTTCTCTGAGAGAATTACAAAATGGGGAGAACCACCTGTCCGTCCAATCAAAAGTAATTACTAATTGGCTCTGGGATGCAAGAGCTCTATAGTTAACGTTTACCCTTTGAATGTATTAAGTGTTTGCATCTTCTCTCTGAAAAGCTGGGAGGGAAAACCCTGAAAAGACACACATTTGACCCTGTCCGTGTAACAAAATGAGCGGGTTTTTCCTACAGATGGAAGACAACAAGATGTGTCTATAAAGTTCAGGGAGCTTCTTGTTTGAACCAGATTTGACTCAGTCAATAAAGCAAACTCCTGCAGAAGCCTTTATTACAGATGCTCTTGTGACACTGCTCTATCAAGCTGCATCCATTCAGAGTGACAAGGTAAATGAAAATTGGATAACTCATTGCCAGCAACAGCAGGCTTTCTAAGCTAAGTGCCAGATGCCAATTGCATTTGCTTGTTTAACAACACAGAGCCTGCTGGCAAAGGAGTTATTTGCCAACCATATGGATATCCTTAAACATAACCATCTGGGCACATCTTGAACATTAATTTACTCCACATTGCTACAAATAAGTAATTCCAGTTTCAGCTTCAAAGGGAATTCTAAAATATGACTGGAGAAACTTAAGGAGACCAAATCAGATGTGGGGAAAGAATGACTTGCAGGAAATGCTCCTGAACCCTTTGCAATCAATTCTGCTTCAAATCCTCTTGGCTGAGCCACCACAAACTATGTTATTTATCATCGTCTACATAGCATTATGCAGATTGATTTTTTAAAAACTCCTTAGGCAGTTAAAAATGAGCTGGGATAAGGCCTATAGAGTCCATTTTTGCTCAGCAGATTCTTGCAAAGAGAATATTGTGGTCTATATAATTTTAGAAGCTCAAATAAGAGACATATAAAAATGCTGACTATGTTTTTCAAGAAAGTTATCCAACTATTCATTTCCAGTGGGGAATTATACAACAATGAGAACCTGGAACATTGTAGATACAAGATATCTAGATGAATGCAAGTATAGAGACCATCTATCTGAAGGGCTTTGGTTACAGGACTCTATATAGATATGAAAAAACACAGATGACCCATGCCTATATTATTAAATCGAGGCATTGTGAATGCAATGCTTCAATGTGTCCATATTCACATCACCACCAACTAATAAACTAATGATCCACGGTTGGTACAAACCACAGATTCGGAACCTGTAGATCTGGAAGGCTAAACAAAAAGAGTTAGAAAAGAGCCCTAAATTATAATGTTTTTTCAATATTGTGCCCTTTTGTTCTAAATGGAATGACTTTGGAGTGAGGTTTTACATCCCTAAAGACACAATCTCAAACTTAACTAATGAAAAGTAAGTACCACTGAAAATAATAGAATTTGCTTCTAAGCTGACATTGTGCTACATCATTTGCAGTTTCCTCTTGTCCACTGCACTTCATTCCCACTAGCTACAACACTGAGGGAGCTTTCAAACAGCCTGCAATCTGCCCGCCAAACTTTTCTGCTAATGTTTAACATTTGCATAGTACAAGCAATAAGCAAGGAACAAACTACGGATGTGTTCAAAAATCACAGCAAAGATAAGACTTAATTCTCTTAGGAAACAACATACAAGGTATTTTCCCCTTCTAGATAAGGAAAATCACATTGTAAAACATCTTTTTCTCCTCACTCAGTTTTGCATCTGTTATTTATTGCATCGTATGTTAAAGATCTAAACATTAATGACAAAAGTAGTCCAATGAAATAGCCTTTAGTCTCTACTTTCATGTCTCAGTGGAAAATAATAAAATAAACTTATGAAGTGCCATATTAAATACCAAATAACCCATATGCCATATTGGAAAGACCATTATTATATATCTACAGTAAATTAAAAAAAACCCTGAGAGATTCCCTTTAAATTAAATACAAAGTAATTCTGGACAACCTACATCATAATTATAGAAAGTAGGATACTAAATGTGTGTATTTGTCTTCAAATCTTCCATCACCTTATTGGAACCCATAAATTCCATAGTTTTCTTAGACAAAGAATGTGCAGAGTTGGTTTGCCAACATCTTTTTCAGTAATACAGACAATGATACATAAAAGTTTGCTGATAAAATTGTTTCACTTGTTTAAAATGTCATATGGAACAAGTCTGCAATATTTAAAAAAAATCTTTTACCAGGAAATTACTATAATATAATATCTATTGTGTACCAGGTATAAAAGCCCTGAAGTCACTTAGTATAAAGCAGGTTTTATAGGTTAACGATACAAGAAGCAAAAACCAGCCCTGTGGCTTAAAGGCAATCCAATGGCACCCATAATACTACAGTAAATGGCAGATGCTTACAAACAGAGGCAACAGAAGGAAAACAATTCAATCTGCCAAAATTAAAAGTACCAGACAGTACACCCCACTTTTCTCATAAGATTTAACATATGTAAGCCACACACTTTACAAAAATATGAATTACAGGCTGCTTGTTCTCTTGTAGCATTAGGGATCACTTTATACAGTGAAGGGGTTAAGTCTGGGCCAGTTCCTTTTCTTTTATAACAGAGCTCAGTTATTTAATCCTGACTTAACCAGACAGTATTGTCTGTTCATAACATTTTTGGGAAGAGTGCCTGGCAGAGCAAATAAAAGCAAGCAGGTGGACAAGAGATTCTTAGTGAGTGAGAGAAAAACAAGAACAAGTGCAGAAGCTGTTGTTTCTTTCTTCACCTCCATGGGTACATTTGGAGGTATGTTCTAGGACCACATCGCTCCCCTCCCCTCCCCCCAAACCTGTGGATACCTGAGACCACAGATAACCTCAAACTCTGTAATTTTACTTTTATACCATAGAATAGTACTGGAGGAACAACAGAGGCCACAACACAGTTCTTAATACTATTTTTAGTACCCCAGTCTTTCTGGATATGTACCTATCTCCAAATATTCAAGTAAAATGCCTGAAAAAAGCAACCGGATTTTCCTGGAGCATCCATAAGTGGCAGACTGCAGGACAACCTACCTATCTATAAATTAAATATCCACAGTTTCACTTTTCCATGTACCAAAAAATATTTCCCCCTGTAAATGTGGGCCCCTCTATGTCCAATTCTACATTATGCTTCCAAGCTCTGGTTAAAACAGTGGTTCTCAACCTGGGGTCCCCAGACTTTTTGGCCTTTAATAATCAGAAATCCTAACCACTGGTAAACTAGCTGGGATTTCTGGGAGGTGTAGGCAAAAAAACATCTGGGGACCCCAGGTTGAGGACCACTGGGTTAAAACATAGGCTTCACTATTATCCAGTTTTAGGTATCTACATGGGGAATTGGAACCTATCCCTTCTGGATATGGGGTCATATTGTTGCTTGGAACACCTCCCAAATCTCAACAGCCCCCAAACTCTTGGGAAACCCAATCATGTTGTAAAAATGAATTCTCCAAGGGAAACAATAACTGAAGAAGCATCTTTCCTTACATGAATTCAAAGCAGCCCATACAAGGCTCTGAGACAATCTCCTATCCAAAATCTGGCCAGATCTCAACTTACTTGGCTTTAGCAAGACCACTGCCATTCATTATACTCTGTACTTTTTGTTCATTGTATTCCGGAGCCTTGGAAAACAGTCCATCTCCAAGATTTAAGAAATATAGCCTCTTACAAAGACAAACACGCTCTGAAAATATCTTGCCAAGAAAACCCCATGATAAGGGTTCACCTTGGGGTCACTGTAAGTCGGAAATGACTTGAAGACACGCCACAATAACAACAGTCACAAAACGGGAGATTAATCTCTATTTCAACAACTACTCCACTCAACTCAACTAGAGGAAAGTAGAAGGGACATAAGGAGCTCTATGTTGGAAGTAACAATGACAATCTTAAGCTTTTGCTCTCTCTGTGCTGCCAGTAAGATAGATAAGATCCTCTGAATAAAGTTAGCAATTGTTATGTACAGCAGGAGGTACTTCAATTGAGGAAGAATTAGAGAGGGTTACTTTAGTGTTTGTTTGCTTCCATATCCCTCAAGCCTATATTATTGTAGCAATCAGAACCAGATTTTTCTTTTATGGATATCCGCCTGATTTCCAGATGTGTATGATTTGATTTAGGACCATTAACAGCCTGAGTTCTTTCTGTTTGCTAGAGGCATGCTCTTCCTCACTCACACATTCAGTTTTAAGAAGAAGATTTTCAAAAGCGGGGGAAGCGGGGAGAGGCCTAGGAAAAAGCTGAACTCCAGGGCACAATTATGGGTTGCTATACATCTGTGCTAAGCTCAAAGGCCCCAGGGAGAAACAGCGCTCTGAAGCAACACAATTGTCAAAATGGAGCGTCAAGGTGTGCCTGTCTTGGAACTGAGCTCCAGGCCATGGCAGAGGAAGACCGGACTATTTCTTAGAAAACAAAAAACACGCATTACCCATTACTATAAGGAATATAACTTTATGTAGAAACTACCTATTTCATTAAGGACAGATTTCTTTAAAATCAGGAACAGGGGCAATTTGGGGGTGACAATTATTGTGGGAATTATTCTTTAGCATTCAACTGGGGTCCTTCCTATTTTTCTTTTATGTCAGTTTTATGTCAGTAATCTTTTCTAGCACCATATATAATAACTCTGATTGTGACAATGACAACAAATACCACCATCAGAAAATGGTTATTTGTACCGTGTTTCCCCGAAAATAAGACAGTGTCTTATATTAATTTTTGCTACCAAAGATGTGCTAGGTCTTATTTTCAGGGGATGTCTTATTTTTCCATGAAGAAGAATTCACATTTATTGTTGAACAAAAAAATGAACATTATATACTGTACAATAGTTGTCATCACAAACCAGCATAACCAGACAAACTGTGAATCCTATCAAGAATTTCTTGTTACTACCATTATTTCCATGTACAACTGGTACAGTAGAGTCTCACCTATCCAACATAAACGGGCCGGCAGAATGTTGGATAAGTGAATATGTTGGATAATAAAGAGGGATTAAGGAAAAGCCTATTAAACATCAAATAAAGTTATGATTTTACAAATTAAGCACCAAAACATCATGTTATACAACAAATTTGATAGAAAAAGTAGTTCAATATGCATTAATGCTATGTAGTAATTACTGTATTTACGAATTTAGCACCAAAATATCAGGATGTTTTGAAAACATTAAAAATGCATTGGATAATCCAGAACGTTGGATAAGTGAGTGTTGGATAAGTGAGACTCTACTGTATGTACATTTACCAATCCTGCATGCTCTGGTGTTCTCTTTGGCGGGCATGCTTCCAAACAAAAACTGCTAGGTCTTACTTTTGGGGGAGGCCTTATATTTAGCAATTCAGCAAAACTTCTACTAGGTCTTATTTTTCGGGGATGTCTTATTTTCGGGGAAACAGGGTAGCAATAGTCATTGGTGCTGTTGCAAGAAAATTAACACTATCTTGTCATATCCCAGAATATTTTTACAGACACTGCTGTACGCGCATGCACACACACACAAACTTAGCCACTACTCCCAGATATATTATTTCAGATATGTTATATATTATTCCATATATCATTAGACCTACGTATCCATTGGTGGCACAGTGTGTTAAAGCACTGAGCTGCTGAACTTGCAGACCGAAAGGTCCCAGGTTCAAATCCCGGGAGCAGAATTAGCGCCTGCTGTTAGCTCCAGCTCCTGCCAACCTAGCAGTTCGAAAACATGCAAATGTGAGTAGATCAATAGGTACCGCTCCGGTGGGAAGGTAACGGCGCTCCATGCAGTCATGCCGGCCACATGACCTGGAGATGTTTATGGACAACACCGGCTCTTCGGCTTAGAAATGGAGATGAGCACCAACCCCCAGAGTCAGTCATGACTGGACTTAATGGCAGGGGAAACCTTTACCTTTACTATCCACCTATGTCTCCACCGCCAGGACACTGGACCTGGAAGACAATCAGACTCGGACAACGAGGGATTCACCTAAATAAGTAAGTATCATTAGACAATTTAGGAAAACAGAGTGTGGTCTTAGTCTACTTGACAGCTTCGTTCTTCTAGTCAATCCTAGAGTGACAAAGTTCCACCATCCAAAATCCTATATGAGAGGGAGTTGATGTTAGAAATTTATATTTTGCTGTAGAGCCCTCCTTTCCTTCCAACTAGGCTGGAGGACAAAACTGAATAACAATAAGGATGTCTATTTGGGGGATAGTTGCAACAGTTTTAACCATTTCTTCCTCCAATTCACTGCAAGAAATTAAACACAGAACTGAAAATGATGAAATCATCAATAAAGCTCCATAAGAAAGGTACAAAAGAGAGATGGGATTTTCAGATTCAATCTGACTCTTCCAGTAGAATAGAAATTATGGTAGTATCCAATGGTTTCTAGGCTTTGGCCCTCCAGGTTTTAGGGATTTAAACCTCAGAAACCCCAGATACCTTGACTAATTGTCAGGAATTCTGGGAGCTGAAGTCCAAAATACACATAGGACCATAAACTGAGAACCACTGAGGAACTACAACATGCCATCCTGATCACACCAACACTAATCTGATTTCAAGAGCTGAGCAAGAATGGGCCTGGTTGGTAACTGGATGGAAAACCAATATGGAACAAGGATCTCCAGACTGGGACAGAAAACATTCCAGTCTGAAAACTTGGAGAGCCATTGCCAGCCAGAATCAATAGCAGTAGACAGTCTTCTGATTCAGTACAGGGTACCTTATAATGTTTCTATGAACCCATGACCCTCCAGATGTTGAAGAACTACTGCTGTGATCCCTTAACAGTAGTCCAATTGGTTGAGCTGATGGGACTCCAACAATGTCTGGAGGTCAAAGCTTCCACTGGCTCTGACTCAAACAATAAAACACAACCAGAACTAGGACAGGTGGACCAAGAGTCTGACTCAGTCAGGACATAAGAGAAGTGTAAGGAAAAGCTCAGGCATGCGATTATCTGATCTAGAGAACAGCAGGGAATCATATTTTACATGTGAGCCTCATGCACTAGGTGTCTATTTAAAACACAGAAGCACCAGAAAGTGACCATTTATGATTATCCACATTTAATGTGTGTGTGTGTTGAGGGCTTCATTTATATTGCCTTTTTGATACGAAGACCACATGTGTGTGGACAAATCAACACTGATATCCCAGGAAGAGTGGTTTAATCTAAACCTAGCATGCAAGCTTCTGTGTAGGGTAGTGCTTTAGATACGTAAATAGAAGCCTTTCTGTACAGATGTTAGATTCTAGTGCTGAAAGGATGACATAATATCCTTAAATTACACTGCAATCAACTTGTTAGACCAAGTCTGAAAATCAGCTTCTCCTAGATGCAATTTATCAAATTTCATTTGCAAAGGAGGGACTTTGTAATTCAATAATTCAGCTGATGTGCACAAAATAACTTTTTAAAATAAGTTTCAAGTGAACTGTGAAAGGGGTATTAATAGCAGGTGTCCTAGAAAATCTGGTATTACAATCCTCAGGCTGCATCAGATTTCCAATAAATGTAAACAATAGCACTGTAGAGATGTGAAACATGAAAATATCATCAATTGCAAGCAACAGCTTCACAACATCCATGGGGAACACTAAGAACAAAGGGGATCATGAAAAATATCTAGAGGATACCAAATATCAAACTAAAATAGGATAACTGAAAATCTACTTTTTAAATACATTGCTGCATTATAAATATATGTCAAAAATGTTTGATTCAAACGTTAAATGGTTGGAAGACTATAAGAAACAACTTTCATCTTAACACTTCTGTAACACTTATTTTAGATGATGTATAGGCTTTGATTTATTTTCCCCAAACACAATATATTCACAGTATCTTTTGTAGTAGTGCTTCTCAGGTTATCTTATGTAGCTGTTATTGTGTATGCCTTCAAATTGTTTCCCATTTATAAAGACTCTAAGGCCATAGTGTTTTCTTGGTAAGATTTGTTCAGAAGCAGGTTTGCCTAAGCCTTCCTCTGGGGCTGAAAGAATGTAAGTTGCCAAGGTCACCCAGTGGGTTTCTATGGTTGAGTGAGGATTCAAACTCTGGTTTTCAGAATTGCAGTCCAAACTTCAAACCACTACACTAAGACAACAATTGTTGCTTTGCAATGTGGCAGGGAATGGGATAGAATTTGAGACCATTGGGTGCAGCTGTTTCTTGAAATTCTCCCAGAAATCTGCAACCAAGACTGACCTCCCAGTTCCTACCCCAAAACGTTGCACTGGCCAGCATTGGAGAAGGCAGCGTGTTTATTAAGAGACAACTAAGAAAAGAAACATATAGGAGAAGTGCTGTAACACTTTATTGGAAAATATCATGACATCCTAATTAATTTCCTACCAATATTTCTACAATTTGGTTGCATAATGCATAGACATTTTGATTTCAGCAGTCTCCTGTTAGGGATGCATACATGCTTCGATTGCTATTGTTGTTTAGCTTTATCTCCCAGAATCTTTACAACCTATAGATATGTTGACAGGGGGTTCTGAAATCCAAAAAAGTATCCCCCCCCACAAAGGCCTATTTGCTAGGTAAGAGACAATACATCAATGGCACATGTCCAGTGTTGCTGATTTTGTTTGCCATTGAGACTAGAGTTCAGTTGAAAGAGCAGCTGCTATTGAAGAGATTGTCATTATGGACACATGGCACTCATCTCTGCTACATGGTGAGCTCAGGAAAGGTAAATGTGTGCCCCTCTTTATATCCTCACAGTACACATCCCAGTATATTCACAAGCATTATCCCACAATTACAAGCATTACAGATGCACATATGATAGACATAGGCAAGTGTCCAAAAAAGCTCTTGCTAAATATCAAATGGAGAATGAACATCAGGCCAAAAGGCAAGTCAAGGTGATTTAAATTTAGATACTAGATACAGGGCCAAATCTAAACAATCAGATTTGCATATTTTGTGTTGATATTCAAAGACAAAAAAGTGTTTTTGTACCAATCTATAACTCAGACCTATTGAACTGAGTAAGAATGGTTAGTTACAATGGTTAAATCACACTTTTTAATGGGTATACACTACCGGTAGGTAAAAATAACATTTTATTGTGCTTTATATTCCAAAGCAGTCATAAGGAACACATTGTCCTTTAGATGATGCTGGAAAGCAACTCCCTTCATTTCCTACACTTGGCTCTTATATGATGATGATGATGATACTTTATTTGTATTCTGCCCTATCTCCCCTAGGGGATTTGTGTTATGAGTTATAGCTATTGCTGATGGGAATTGCAGTTCAAAAACAGTTGGAGTTCTAGTCATACTTTATTTAAAAAGTTAGCAAGGTATGGAAATTAACTCAAAGCACACAAAAGAAAACATATAGTTCAGAATGTATTTCCATGCATTTCCTAAAACTCTTGAAATTTTCCTTTCTGTTTTTTCTGTTAATTAGAAAAATCTCATGCAAGATCCTATACTACCGTTATCATAAATGTTGGTAGCTTATTACTCCTGGTGAATTTTTAAACATGTGCCATGGCTGCGTACATGCAGAAAAGGTTAGTGATTTCCCCAGCCATCAGAAATCAGAGCAACAATGTCCTATCATTATAGCACATCAGGCACATTAGGCACAAGACAGTCAGGACATCTAATGCTCACATATACAAAACTGGAAGTATCATGTCAGCCACTGTCTGAAACAGCCACAGCATGCAAACAACACTACACAAAAATCCTTATCACACTGTGTTATTTATCTTGTGGAGCACTACTCGCAAAATGACGTGCAACATAGATATAGCCCTAAGCAGAACACCTGCAAAATTTTCAGAATAGGTGCAGCCATTCATCTGTAAATCATTCATCTTGTGGGAAAGGAGAGGGAATTATTAGCTTCCTCTTTCCTTTCACAACACGTATGAAAATGGTTCATGTTATATAGAGTCCTCAGGTCAGGAATTTAAAGATTTAGAGGAACAGTTGCAGGAGCTTATGAAGGTGTGGTACTTGAAAGTCAATATAAGGCTTCAACAGTAATGCTGTTAGGAAGGCAGAGGGTATAGACAAAATTACTGTAATTCTCCCAAAAGCACAGTAGTTGGAAAACCTTCTCAAAAATTTGCTGAAGAAGGTAAACCAGTCAGCCCCACTTCCTCTCTCTGAACCCAAGTCTGTGACGAAAACATGTTATATTTTGTGACCGACTATCTACCTTTCCGAATTCTGAAGCTTTAAGTGGTTTTGTTGACTTCAGAGGATGCTTAACCACAGGGTGAAAAGACCCAATTCAGTCTAAGCTTCCTTTGTGCACGTACTGTATATGTGTGTACACCTTTAAGTTGATTTATAGCCACCTCACAACTTTCATAGGGTTTTCTTAGGCAAGGAATACACAGAGATGGGTTTGCCAGTAAATTCCTCAGAAATATAGTCTACACCATTTGGCATTCATCAGCAATTTCTCATCCATGTACTAACCAGAGCTGATCCTGTTTAGTTTCCAAGATCACACAGGATCTGGTGCCTTTATGGTGTTTAGACCTTAGGCAGAACGAAATGCAAATGCCTGCAATTTAGGTAGAGTTCATCTCGGTACAGAGATATCCTGGAAATATCCCAAACATAGCCTCAAATATTAAAGGTAAAACACTTCTTCACTTAAACAAAACATACTCATTATGGTACTCAGCAAATTGATGCTGATAACTGACTTGAGGCACGATTTATACAGTGGGGATGGAAAAAAGTATCACTGATAGCACAAGCAGCATTTTAGCTGACTACATTGTTTCTAGGAAAGCTACATTCAGAAGTTCTGGTTTCCAACATCAGATGCTATCAAGAACAAATGTCAATTCTACAGACAATTACATGAAAGGACAAATCATCCAGATGATATAGCCAGACAGCTGAGACACTGTAAACAGGCAAAGGGTGCTGCTGCTTATCACAAACAAATATTGTACATTGGTACACCACTGTGAGTTTTCTTGGAATATGATGAAAGAAAAATAGTCGGCAAAAATGTGCTTATGGTCAAAAGGATTCAGACAACCTAGTCATTTGTACTTCCAGAATGAGTAAATGTGGAGCCCAGTTGTGTGCATTTCCTCCAAAATAGGAAAGAACATGCAACACAACTCTACTTTTCTTAGACTTGGCATTGATCAGATATATTTTATGCGTTGTTTATTTTATGTGTTGTTTTAGGCACCTTGTGCCATATGTAAGCCGCCCCTAGTCCCTTTGGGGAGATGTGGGTAGGGTACAAAAATAAAGTTAAAAGTTAAATATACAAACAAGTGTGCAACTAGTACACTGACCTTAAATAAGCGAAAGGACAGAAGAGTTCAGGCAGAGGAATCAAGGTCTGGAACAGATGGCTGGGAATTCTGCAGAGGGCAATACAAGGGAGCTTGTGACTCAGAGCTGTTCCAGGACAATAAATAAGCTGAGGAAATAGGAGAAACCCTTGTCCCACTGAAAGGTGAATTATCTGTCAGTTTAAGTCAGGTTCTTGCAATCTAGCTAAATCAAAGCTACTATAGGAATGGGGGATATTGTTTTAATAGCAGAGATATTAAATAGGTTTTAAGATTCTTATACATTGATATTTCTTGTACTTTTCTCTCTTGCTCCCTAGTTTTTCTTCTTTTTGCTGAGCTGCAAAATGCAACAACTTCATGGGTTGGGTCAGGTCAACAATCTTGTTGCCTCCCTACATTTTTAAAGAATATGCTTTGCTCCAAGCCATCAACAAAAGTGAACTTTGTTAAGCAACTCTGAAGAAAGGCTTAGCCAGTTGAGTCGTCGACTTAGAAGAATTATTTTGGTGACATTTGAGACCTCTTGCCTCCTGCCAGTATGGCTTAGCTGGCATTGGTGACCATACCTGATGTTTTTTGTTGCATATTACAATACTAGTCTCTGGTAGGGCCACAAATCAGAAGCACAAATATGCTTTGCATACACTCAGTCTACAGCCTCTCAGAAGACTTTTTTTTTTTAAAAAAAAGAAGCTTTAAACCTCCCTTCTTCATAACAAACATATAGTTTGATGCCATATCAAATAACATGTTCTTCACTCCAACTTCAGGCCTTTCATTCCTTCCCTCAATCTGGCTAGTAATTCACGCATCATTTTTATTTGATAACATAAGTTGTCCAAAATAATTTTCGTATGTTGAATATTACATTCACGCAACCAAAACAGAGACGGGAATGAAAGACCAATACATATCCCATTATGCAATATATAACATAAGGATGTATTTGCTTTCTAACTGCTTATTGCTTAAGGGCATAGAAGAGACACAAGGCAGAAAAGAGATATATTTCTGAAAATATTCAAAAAATTACCATTATCTAAAGAGGATCTTGAGAACATTTTCAATCAATCTCAAATGGTCACACATCTGCTCTCACAATCTGATCTTTTCCATATAAATTATATCAGAGGAAGATTAATTATAACAGGGGCCAATGTTAACACAACATTATTAATTTATTACTGGAATGGCCCCTCTGGATAGAGTTTCTGCAAAGCACACATTGAAAAAAATGATTGCAAGAACCAACCATCCTTTTGGTCCCAACTAAACAGTGAGCACAGCTGAAAGTCATTCTCAACATATTGCCATCTGTTAAGGGAATGAGTAAAAGGGAACAAAGAATTTTCCTATCCTAACTTTTGCCATATCTATTTAACTTGGAAATTATTTGAGCTCTAGTTGCTGAAATTGAACATCTAGCCAAGAATCACCATGACTGAAAGACCAGAGTAGTTCAAGAAAAGAAAGAAAGAAAACCTGGGTGGGTTTCCTTAAATTTGTTTATTCAGCTGTCAAACATTTTCTACAGAAAGTCAGTTTCTTTCTGTATTGTGGGAAATCTTTTTTCCTTGAGTTTTATCCAACCTTTAAATCTTCATTACCACTGAACCTAAGCCTTGCATATGTTCTCTCTAGATAGACTGTACACTTTCAAGCTTAAACAGTTAAGAAAGATCTGAAAACTGTTTTTAAAAAGGTTATGTGTTTTCAGAAAGTATCAACTCTATGAAGCCCTTTTCCCTTTACAGCTTATGTAGAAAAATGAATAATGGTACATAGTGAAACAGAAAGAAACCAGCAATCGTCAGAGCATGACAGCCTGTAAAAGAAACAGAGACAATGAACACAAAAGGAAACTAAAGATGTGAAAGAATCAGACTTCTTAAAAGATCTACTCTAGTATGACTGTAAATTAAAATAGAAACAAGAAGTTTTGTGATCAGAATTGGAAAATCAGAAAGAAATAATCAGCTTTTGAAATATACAAAATATTCCTATACTAAAATGCTGACATTTTTTCCAAAATCCATATTAAGGTAATGATTTTAGATATCAAACTATGAATGGGCCATCATATTGCTGCTACCTGTATGTGAGAAAGAAAATAGGAAAAAAGGGAATTCTAGACATGAAACAATCAAGGCCAGCTAACACCTCCCAACAAAGGATTTCCCCAGGCAGGAGTCGCATTCCCACAGCCTTGAAGCTGCAAAGCTTTTCAATGCTAATCAGGTTGATGAGTTGCAACATTCACACTTGCCCCCAACAGACAAGTGTTCTTTCGCCCAACCTGGACCTTCCACAGATATATCAACTTCCCTTGTCTAGTTTCCAATATACCTCACAACCTCTGAGGATGCCTGCCATAGATGTGGATGAAACGTCAGGAGAGAATGCTTCCAGAACATGGCAATACAGCCTGGGAAACTCACAGCAAACCAAAACAAAACAAAACAAAACAAAACAGATGGGTAACCCAGTATAAACTATATGTGGTACTCCGCATCCAAACTGGCCCCCATTAATTTACTTGGTTAAAAGAGAAGAGAGAGGGACAGAAAGCTTAACCGTACATTGTTAATTGCATGTTGCTTGTAACAAATAATTGTTTGTGGAACACTTCATGTGGATGGCCAAGCTACTGTGACAGGTAGCCTGGCTTTCGAAGTTGGATCTGCAGGCTATTAAAGTCTAATATTGTGCAACATAACTTTAGGAGCCAGGCAGCTTAGATTTCAAAAGCTTTAATTCAAACACTCTAGACATTTATTCTCAATTTAGCACATTCTGAACAGCAGGAGACATTTTCCATATTAAGAATTATGTGGTTTCCTGAATGAAAGAAAGAAGAAATATGCTCAGGCTTCTAGACGTGAACCAATTTTTTAATGGACACCAGCATGAGGCTTCCAGACTACATAACTAGCAGCCTCACATGTTCAAATACTAGTTTGAACTAGGTTCAAAATAGAGTGTTCTTCTGCAAAATCGAAACAAAAGGAATACATCCATCAAGCTACATTTCGGGGGTTTTTATGAACCACTGCAGGGACACATCGTATGTTTATCTAGTACATGTATATTCATAAATCGTAACTTCATGCATAAAAAACTCCAGATATGCAAGTTTAACATACACAAAAACAAATATTAATTAAATATATATTTTAAAGAGAAATAATTTCTTCCTCAAGTCCCCTAGATATGATCTGGCAATCTCTCTGAAGTGAAGTAGTTTCAAGTAGTACTGTATATTCATTGCCTGGATAGGAAGCTATTTCAAAACTGTATGTAAATTGCTTTGTACTCTAAGATGGAAAAATGTCAATTTATAAATCTACTGAACAACAAATGTGTATCTGTGTCTATACACATACATATAGGCTCACTGCCAAATTTATGTGCAATTAGATGAAAATACTATGCAAGCAGTATTTGTCTTTTCTTTGCTATAATTGTGAGGACTCTAAAACAACCCCTCCCTCTCAGGTTAATGTACTAAAATACACAGATACATAGCTCATTTCACTGACAATCTATTGCAGGGATAGGAAAGCTATAATCTTCTAGACTTACTGAAATGTTTCTCCCATCCTGCCCCGAATACTGGCCAGGATTTACTGAGGCTGATAGGAAGTACAGTCCAAGGACATTTAAAAGCCTCCAGTTTCCCCAGATGTTGTCTATGTCCAATATGCTAAGACTTGGTGACATTCTCTAGCAAAAAGTGATCCAATAAAACATGATAAAAAATTAAGTTCTTGATTCTCTGGTGACTAATAGATGTTACAAGGACCATGAACAGAATGGAAAACAGAAATCTATGACATGCTAAGATGAGGATGAGAGATGGATGTCCACCTAAGGCTATGGAGCTAGGGTCAGACTTTCCCTCCACTTTTCTCATTGATTCAATAAACTAAATGCAAATCTATCTCATTCAACACAAACCAGCTTAAATGTGAAACATGGATCATGGTATCATTATATCATTTTTAATGGGATTCAGGTCACTCCACAAATTGACTATGACTACTTAACTTCATCTTAAGAAATCCAGAGTGAATCTGTTGGATTCAGAACTACAATATCTACAAGGTGATCTGAAGGAACCTCTTGCAGTTCTAAACAGAGAGGTGTTATGCAAATCACAATCAACATTTATCAGCAACAAAGACAAACAGAGTGAGCAACAGGTTCAGAGAAGTTATTTTTGCATGTTGGAGCACATCAGCTGCTTAACTCATGGCTGTCATTTAATACTCCTGCACCTCTGAACTCATTTGCTTTGTGCTTGAAATGTTGTTTTGCTCTCATCGGTTCATTGTTGTATTGATGTATTATGTGAGAGAGTGCGCATACATGCCTGATGGCATGAGCTGTTTGATTCATTGCAAAACTTTGATCAAAGGCATAATCTTAAATACCTCAACAAGATCCCCAAATGCTATAATCTGGGCCATAAAATGATAGCACAGATTCAGATAACATTGTTGTTGTGTGCCTTCAAGTAATTTCAGATTTATGGCAACTCCATCATGGGGTTTTCTTGGCAAGATTTGCTCAGAAAAGGTTTGCCTTTGCCTTCCTCTGAGACAGAGAAGAAATTTTGTCCAAGGTCACTTTGTGATTTTCTGTGGCTGAATGTAAATTTAAACTCTGGTTTGTAGAATCGTAGTCCAGCACTCAAACTATACCATCTCACTGGTTTATTTACCTTATTCACATAATTTTACTAGCAGAGAAATTCCCCCCATAAAACTCATGCATATCGAGTTTTAAGGGGTCAAGCCATAGTTAAGTAGTAAATTTTTGCTTGCATGTATACAGAGGGTTTAATACTTGGCATTCACAGATGGGAGTAGGAAACTGGAAATACGGTGCCTGTTACTGCAGACCAGTGGTTCTCAACCTGTGGGTCCCCAGGTGTTTTGGCCTACAACTCCCAGAAATCCCAGTCAGTTTACCAGCTGTTAGGATTCTTGGGAGCTGAAGGCAAAAACATCTGGGGACCCAGAGGTTGAGAACCACTGCTGTAAACAACGACTGGAAATCTCAGTCCTTCCAGCTCCATGCACCTAGAATCTGGATTCAGAGTTGTCCACATTGCCCACTTCCCAAAAATAACACTGACTGATTGTTTCTCTGCTTTTGTGCTGGATTTTACCCCATTCTAAAATCTTGAAATGCCTTTTCTCAGGTTTAGTTATGAGTAGTGAGTGCTTTAAGCTAAAATGTGCATGGAATTTTATTCCTATCCTTTTGCATTAAATCCTGTCCATCAGAAGAACGCAGCTTCTTCAAGGACCCTTACACTGAATCCTTTCAGCTCATCAGGCTCAAAAAAGATTCCTCACATTTGGTATAGATCACAAGTGGAAGTCAACCCCACCCTACCCTTTAAAAGGCCTAAAAGGCTGTTGGGACTGATACAACATTATTTATAGTCACTCAAAATTTCTAGGCTACAAAGGATGCACTACACTGATAGTGTGATTTGACATAGGGCAGCCTCCCATCATTAATCAAAGGAGATGTATTAATAAAGTAGAACTTAAACATGCAGGTAACAAAAATTGATTTGAGCGAAACCAGGGTTTACATTCTGCCAGACAACCTCACTAATTGCATGCAAATTAGTTCATCCTGCATAACATAATGGAAGCCAACTCCTGTTTATCAGCACAGCCCTTATCTGTCACACCAGAATGTGGCAAAGAAATAGAATACAAGAAACTGGCTGTATATTATAAAAACTGAAAATACATGTATCCCATGTGAATATTGTCATCAGGAGAATTTTGTGAAAAGCCTAAATACTCAAGAGAGGTGCAAACCCAATCACTGGGGGTTTGATGAAGAGGGATATGCACCACTGAGGGCTCAGGTTCTCATGCAAGATTCATGGCTCTCTATGGAGTGTTCACCATATTTCAGAAAATACCTCTAACATACATATATGCATATATGAGAGGCAGTGTAGTATACTGGTTGCACCTTTCAACTTCAGCTCTGGAAACCAGGATTCAAATCTCCACTCAGCCATGAAAATCCATTTAGTGACCTTGGGCAAGTCACACTCTGGGGTTTAGAGGAAAGCAAAAGATATTTCCTCTAAACAGATCTTTCCAAGAAAACCCTTTCACAGCTCACCTTAGGGTTGCTGGAAGGAGGACATGACTTGAAGGCATACATCAACAACAGGCTCTCAGCATTCTCACCAAGAAAACCCTTTGACAGGTTCACCGTACTATCACTTAGGCCTTAAAGGCATCCAAGAAGAAATCCAGAGAAACAAACTTACAGTATGGAAAGTTAACACACTCAAATTCAACAAAAACAGAGCAGCTTTTGGAGCATTTAGAGCAGTGATGCTCATCCTGTGGGCCGTGGCCCAGCAGTGGATCATGAGAATGAAAATCTGATCCGCCAACCTCCTCCTTCTTTCTTTATTTTATTTTATTAATTTAATTTCTGATCTTTTCCGCAGAGCTGACCATTGCATTGGATAGACCACATCAGCTCTGGATTATTAAATATGGTTTTCTGTGGGAAAGCAGATGGTGACTACTGGGTGGCATATGTTGTTTCAGAAACTAGAGCTGATGTGGGCTATCCAATGCAATTTTCTGAATCAGCACCCCAAATAACCAAGCTGAATCTAAAGTTGAATAAAAACAGATTCGTAACTCTTTTGGTACGAATGTTGGAGCATGGTCCCTGGTCAAATTGGTCCCCAGTCAAGTGGACCCTGGTCAAAGTGGTCCCTGGTCAAAAAAAGGTTGGGAATTTTACTTTTGCACCACACCACTGAAGCCATCCATTACATTGGTATTGTGCATTTACACTATTTCAAAGATTACATGGTAGCAGAAGTGAAAAGCAGAAAAAGCCATCCTTGTTGCTGTTTGACTAAATGCTTTCAACTCACAAGAAGTCTGTTTCTGGAGTGTCTGATTTCTGGGTGGGACCTCAAATCGAAGAAAGGTATTTTGGAAAAGCTGCTTTGGAAAATTACCACCCCCAATTTACAACATTATATCTTCACAATGTTGCAATCAAGTCAGAAACTGCAAAATGTCAGGGACAGCAGCCCATTCACAAATGTTAAGGGGAAGGAGCATCAACGATGGAAAGTAACTATAAGTCCATGCTTTATCCTCCCTTATGCCTGTGAATTTATTATTACTATTGTATTATTTATTACTTATAGAAGGTTCAATACACTCTCCTGCCTTTTTATTAATATTACTGGATCTACACAACATATACCTGAGATTTCTTGTGTGATCGCCTCTATTGTGAAATCAGAATATTACACTACTTAAAGAATCCAACATTAATGTCACAGACAGAACGCCAGCGAGTAAAACAAAACTCAGTTTATTGAGGTTACAGAACTAAAAACGCCCGTAGGAAACAAAGAACAGGGCAAACACTTGACTTCAGTGTGATAAGTAAACAAAAACAGCTCAGTTTGAGCTTAAACGGTTCAGCGGCCAACGATATCCAGGTCCAGGCACAGCAGTCAGGGTAACGGCAGTCAGCAGGGTCCCAATCCGGTCCAGAGATCAATAGCCAAGCGTAGTCGTCTAGAAATCCAAGGGTCTCACCGAAAGCCAGCAGAAGGGATAATCCAGAATCGAAGTCAGTCAGTCCCGTGTCAATCCAGTGCGAGTAGATATTACCCGTCAAAAAGACTACGGAGGTCCAAGGTATCCAGTAACGAATCACACCCGTCTTCAGGAAGTTCCCCAACAAAAGCCCAAGCGTCCGTCCAGATTACCTTGCCCAACGCAATTAGACATTGGTCCCAAACCCCAATTTATCCCAGTTCAAGCTCATCATCACTGTCAGCTGCCATCCCAATTCCAGGTGCCCCAACATCATCATCCTCATCAGAGCTTAAGCACCTTTGACTACGCCCCACAGCATCCCCAGCTGTGGATCCCGCTCCATCCCTCCAGCCAGTCCATGGGTCTGATCCTGCAACCCGCCAATCACCTCCCATGCTTTCATTGCCTGTTTCCCCAACACCCAAATCCTCCCTCACACGAGTCCATTCCATGTCGTCCTCCTCCGAGCTGGCCATCTCTTCCTCCAAACCCTCAGAAAAACCCTCAAATGAGTCCTCATCTGTCGGGTCTGTAAACAAATCCCGGAGCCGTTTTCTTTCACGCTCCTCGAAAGAGTCTGACTCTCGAGGAGTCTTATGACCCCTTCTTCTATTACCGGAGCCCGAAGGCTCAACCATAACAATTAATTTGTACCTTGACTCTCTTCCAAAGAAAAAAAGAAAGAAAAAGAGAACAAGTACAAACAAGTCCTACAAGAGGCAGAAGAAATCTATTGTGAATAATTCAAAACACAGAACTGATCAATATATTCCTTAACAATATACAAGAGTAGAACAGGAATGAAGAACCAGATTTTGGATCATAATTCCTATCAGCCTTAGTCAACATAACCAATTGCAGGAATGATGAGAGTAGCACTATAGTTGTATCTAATGCCCCTTCTACACTGCCATATTATCCTGATTATCAAAGTAGATAATCCACTTTATCTGCTTTGAGCTGGATTAAATGAGTCTACACTGTCATATAATCCAATTCAAAGCAGATAATCTGAATTTTATATGGCAGTGTAGAAGGGTCTTAAGAGTTCACACATTACAACAAATAGGTTGAAATATGCAGAAAATGAAGACACCTAGGAAAGGTCCATACAAAGAGGGCAAGGATCCTATTAAAAGAAGTTGTTATTCAAATCCAGTTCAGACGAAAAAAATTTATGAACATACCATGCTACTACATATTCAGCCAGGTAAAATCACTAGTTCATTTTGAATAAAAGACACAGATCTCTAGCATCTCATATAGAAGCCTTGCTGTTTTCTATAGCCCTTCTACTTTGAGAAATCTTTATAACAAAAATGCAAAAGATTCAGCCTGAATGTTTCCACATGCAAAGCAAAAGTGATGAGGTTGGGATGGAGAATATGAAAAGCCGGCGTATTTCCTGGAATTAATCTCTGATAGAGGAAACAGTTACTCTGTGATGGTCTTATTTAAACCTATACCTATGCTATTCAAAAGGCATCTTAAACTATTCCTCAAGCTTAATTTATAACATAAAGGACATAGTTGGAAGATGTTTTGTTGACATGTTTCTTGTAGCTATGGTGCTGTTCTACCATCTGACGGAAGGTGTCATGATCTGTCACTAAAATATCTCCAGGCATTGCCCACACATGCCAAATTAAAGAGCCAAGTTCAAGGTCTACATTAGACATACATCAGGGAGAAGGAAAACCACATCAACACATCCAAAAGCAGAAGTCTTGAAGTTTCTTTTTGCCTTCCCCTCTTTCACACACATACCTGGTAACTGCAGTTTATGGACATGCAATGTTTGCTGTAAAAGCTGCCATCCTTATTATATTCTTCCCTAACACAATGCTCTCTCTCTCTCTTTTCTACTAATTTTATGTTCGACACTAATTAAAATGTGTTCTTTAAAGAGATATGTTAGCACAGAACTGTGTTGTGTTGTTTGTTTGTTTAAAAAAGCCTTACCTCAATATGAGGAAATGACATTAAGCAGCCTTCGAAAAGAAAAGGAAGGAATGGTGTAGAGATGGAGCAAGAACAAAGAGAAGAAAATCACCCAACAACAGGGTTGCCTTCTGCCATCTGATCCCACAATCTGGGTAGCAGCAGGTGATGTTTTCCTTCCTCTTCCTTCTTTAAAAAGGGAGTTGGAAAATCAACCCAGATCATTTCCTTTTCTGCCAGTTAGAAAAGGCAGAAATTAACATTCAAGTATATTTAGTAAACATAGGAGTCCACCCATTGTTCTGCCCCCGCATTAGTTATTTATTTGGAAGGTGTCTGTGATGCAGGGAACAGATTGAATGCTATACATTTAAAGTAAAAACAACAATTTATTAAATAACTGATCTCATACTTCCTCTCCTCAAGAGTTTTACTGCCAATCTTTGTGTGGGGGAATAAAAGTCCTTGAAACACAATCACAGTTCTGACTGGATGTCACTTTAATATGGTTTCAATTGGATCTCAATCTGTTATATCTCTGACGTGGCTTTACTTTGTGTCTTTACTTTTATATGGCATTGATGTAACTTATGTGACTTGTGTGGCTTTGATGTGACTGGTGCCATTCTATTTTGTGGTTCTTCCACTTTTCTTACTCTTCACCTTCGAATACCACACTGCCTGACTCCTCAAGGAGCTAGAAAGGACTTGGCTAAGGCTCCGCTCCTGAGAAGAGTCTTAAAAGGATAGGGTGAGGGAGGTTTCAAATACAAGGAGGAAGAGTCTATCTAGACTAACCCCACAAACTATACAAAAAATACTAGTCTCCTCTAACTAACTGAGGGCTTAACAGGAATAAACAGTGAGAAATCTTGCAGAGGCATGACACCCATAATCACAGTTTTGAGTTGGAACTACATAAAATTAACTTTGGTGGCGAAGTGCGTTAAAGCACTGAGCTGGAGACCGAAAGGTCCCAGGTTCAAGCCCCGGGAGCGGCGTGAGCAGCCGCTGTTAGCTCCAGCTCCTGTCAACCTAGCAGTTCGAAAACATGCCAATGTGAGTAGATCAATAAGTACCGCTCCAGCGGGAAGGTAACGGCGCTCCATGCAGTCATGCTGGCCACATGACCTTGGAGGTGTCTACGGACAACGCCGGCTCTTCAACTTAGAAATGGAGATGAGCACCAACCCCTAGAGTCAGAAATGACTGGACTTAACGTCAGGAGAAACCTTTACCTTTTTTTCCTGCCTTGCTCAATAGACATGCACACATACCCTTAACCTTGATCAAAGTTTGAAAGTAGGATGTGAATTTGCTTCGCAAACTTTGGTTAAGAGGAGAATTTTCCTCAACATGAACCATGCACAGCAGATAGTATACTATTCTAAACAATGACTAAAACTCTCCAAGGAAAACTCATAAAATTCAGAAAGATAAAAGAAGCATGTTCCTGGTATTACTTCCTGATTTGTGAGGAATCGTTTGCTAGGAATCTGTGTTTGCATCTGCAGGATGCATGCTCATTTCCAGGAATTCTCTCTTATTTCTTCTTGTACATGTATATGTGTGTGTGTGTGTGTGTGTATACACACACACACACACACACACACACACAGATATCCATTAAATGTATTTGGGGGGAAAGTTTCCTGGCAACAATTGTTCATAATTGCAGAAATTAAATAATAGTTGTTTAAAAGCACATAAACAGATGCAGCAGGGGAGGGGTGTGTGTGTAGGGTCTGATTCACAGGGGGAAAAATCAACTAGGGAGATACAATGTGACTCTAGCTTTAATTACTAATATGATATTTGCCATAAAGCCCTTCTTGAAATGGTGCTTATAAACCTGTTTCTATAACAGAAATGCCCTGATAAATCTGATAAAAGCAAAACAACAGTATTATGTCTTAACAAAATAACCACTTAGGCTGACTTGACTCTTCAGGCCTGCCTGGGAATGTCTATGTCAATTTCTTAAATCTAGATATATCTGGAAAACATTTGATGGACTTTCCTGCAGAATGTTTCGTGCAATGTGTATGTTTTAGGAGAATCAGGTATATGGTAGAAATAAAAAAATAGAAATAAAAAATAAGCAAATTCTGCATAGATCAGCTCATACCCCAAGACAAAGAACAAAAAAATCTCCTTGTATTTTGTATTAGTTGTATTTGTACATATATCACTTGTGTATATGTCCTTGCACATTACTTGTGAACTTATGGAGACCACAAGAATTTCTTAGGCAATGAATACTCATGGGTGGTTTTGCAAGTTCCTCAGAAGAAAAGTGGAAGCTGATGAAAGAAAAAGTCATCCCTTGACACATTTTGGATGACACTTTCAGGTGGTCTCTAAAGCGTTCTACATTCTAGTTTTCCCTTGTGCAGGGCTTATCAGGCCTGATCATTTTTTCCCCACATGTGAACATAGCTTACTTTTGAATGAAAACATTACAGAAAAGCAAAGCAGTTCCACCTATTTCAGCAGACATAAGAATCTATCTCTATTATTCCATTCAATTTCTGCCTCCATGTCAAATTTTGTTAAAGAAGAAATGTTCATAATCATTGCTAATTTGGGTATACTATACCTGTACTTCTAGGGATAAATAACATCTGCTGAATGTCTCTTTCCTGGTATTTGGGAACTTCTGGCTGTTAGAAATTGTGGGAGTTGCAGTATCATAGGAGACATTAAAGGCTGTTGCCCTAAGGAACTGAACCTGTTTCCTCACCAACACAAACCACAGATCGATTTTTAAAAGGAAAGGTGTTACTGGTTAATTTCTATATAGTTCTATACCTGAGTCCTTAGTAAACTCAATATCCTCATCTAAGCAGGAGATTGATTTTGTTTTGCACATTTTGTAGGCTTTGACGTTTAGAACAGAGACATCATGGGGCCTCATGCAGAGTTGCAACATAAACACTACTGAATAACTTACCATATATGACAACATAAGGTTACTCAACTCACTAATGAAAACTACTTCAATTGAGCAACTATTTTGACTAGTCAAATGCTCAACTCTTAATGCACGCACATATTCAAAATACAAGAAATAAATAATAATAATGTAATAATTATGATTATTTTGAACTAAAGATCAACAGGAGTGTTTATCAGGAACACCAAACTAGATTATATATATAAAAAACAAGATGCAACATAGCTGCAATCTGTAGTGAGAAAACAGCTGACAGGGGCTGGGCAGAGAAAAACTGTGAAACAGCTGGGAAATGCAAGGCACTTTTGAGCAGCCTGCAATGTAATCCAAAATAATGCTACACGTTTACACGCGCACACACATACACCATGAAGCAAAAGCAGCCAAACACAAGCCGGGCGCATGCAGGACAGCTGCTCCTTACTTCTGACCAAACAATAGAGGCTACAAGGGCAGATTGTCAAACAAACAGTTTCCATACCAAATACTAAAGACAGCGGTATAACTCTCAGAATGCTTTTAAATTCCATTTTCTGATTATCAGTTCACATATATTTATTGACTTGAAATAACTAGATGTATCCACTTGAGGTTGGAGTAGGTTTTGCACGTTTAGAGTCCCAGGTAATGTTAAGACATGTCTAAAACTGTCAGGTACAAACTACCATATATAATCATGCATAGGTCTAAATATTTTATTTCAAAAATCAACCCAAAAAGCCTGGGTCAACTTATCCATGGGTCAATGTGAGTAATATGGGCCCGGGCGCAATGTGGGCCCGGGCTGTGGCGCAGGCTGGAGAGCAGCTGCAATGAATCACTGCAATGAATCACTCTGACCAGGAGGTCATGAGTTCGAGGCCCGCTCGGAGCCTATGTTTGTTTGTCTTTGTTCTATGTTAAAAGGCATTGAATGTTTGCCTATATGTGTAATGTGATCCGCCCTGAGTACCCTTCGGGGTGAGAAGGGCGGAATATAAATGCTGTAAATAAATAAATAAATAAATAAATAATATACCACAACTCTTTTAAAAACAGGAACCATTCCCTTCTCTGAGTAGAGTGGTGAAGGGCAAGAGGTTAGTCTGTCCTGGAAAAACCTAAAAGAGGGAATGACTCCACTCCCTCTGCCAAGGGCCACTTCTGGCCTTTCTGAATGTCTGGGTGGAGAAATGTCAGGGGCAACTGGCCCAATGAGGTGGAATTGGTGCTTTCCCCTCTCTGAATAACCAATGACTTAGCAATAATTTTGGCCCCGAAATCTGCTCTCCACTTATACATGAGGCTGACTTATACATGGGTAAATAGGATAAGCATTACCATGATGGAGAGTGCTGTGCTTGGAGACAGAAACCCAGGTTCAAACCTTCACCTGATCACAATTTTCAATATGTGAACTTTTGGCCAGTCAATATCACACAGGCACTTAAAGGATGGATGGGTTGAAAATACTACCAATGACAGCTATCAGGTATCAGAAAAAAGAATTATCAACATATTTGAATTTGGAAAAAATAAATTAGCCCTTTGTTGTTTCTGACCAATGCTGTAAATTGATCTACAGCTACAACCTTTCCTGGTATATAACATCTAAATGCTGCTTTTTCCAAGTACAAATCTTTCATTCCGATCCTCCACTTACCAAGGGATATTCTGCTGCTCAGAAAGATATAATTTCACTCTATTAAGATAACAGCTCTCCACTCTCGCTAGAGATACTTCAGCTAAAATGCTATACTTAAGAAATGTACTTGAACAATCCACATGTAAGATTGTAATCCTGGGCCAGGACACACAAAAATCCAAATAAGATTACAGTATTGTCCTTGTGCCTTAAAAGCTTGGGCAGGATGTGAGGTCTGTCATTTCATTTCTATCTTTCTTTTTTGAAGAATGCAGTACATATTTTTTTAAAATAAAACAAAACCATGAACCCTTATGCAATCTCATGGGTAGCATTTCTCCTTTTGAATATTATCAGTGCCATCAGACAGAATCCTTCAATCCCTGTCACATGTGGGCAGTAATATTTTCTTATTAAGATTTGGAAGGTTTAAAATCAGCTTTCAGCAGAACATCTGTTGCACAATAACTGTGATAAGAGAGTGCAGAAATATCCAGGGCGATTAGAGCTGAGGCCAACTCTTTGTTTGGAAAACGTGTCTAGTTTGAAATAATACTGGGGTCAAGTCATCTCCTTGACTTGAAATTTCAAAACAGTGGGTAGAGCCAGAGCTCAGGGCCAGAGCTTTTCATGCAGGAGGTCTCAGATTCAATCCCTGGCAGGTCCAGAGGTGTGTGTGTCTATATGCCTTCAATTTGCCTATTGACTTATGACAAGCCCAAAAATTTAATAGGGGTTTCTTGGGCAAGGAATACCCAGAGGTGGTTTTGTCAGTTCCTTCCTCTGAAATATTGCCTAAAGCACCTGGTGGTCTCCTACCCAGTGCTAACTAGGGCTGAACCTGCTTAGCTTCAAATCAAACAGGATCTGGTGCTTCTGGATAGGCTTCATCTCCCAGTAGGGCTAAGGTTTTTTTGCTGCAAGTAAGAGATGTAAGCTAAAATATGACTGTAGTTTGGGCCTTTTGTACAATTAGGATATGGCACCTGAGAAACTGGATTCGGTTCTGGGCTGGAAGAGGTTTCCCATCACTAGTGGAGACCACATGGGACTGGATAAACCAAGGCAGCTTCCACTGTTTGAGTAATCTGCACAGTTCAGACATGCTATCAAGAACAAAGGTTGTTTTTTCCCCCCGTGTCAGGAGCAACTTGAGTCGCTTCTGGAGTGAGAGAATTGGCAGTCTGCAAGGACGTTGCCCAGAGGACGCCCGAATGTTTTGATGTTTTTACCATCCTTATGGGAGGCTTCTCTCATGTCCCCGCATGGAGCTGGAGCTGATAGAGGGTGCTCATCCGCACTCTCCCCGGGTGGGATTTGAACCTGGCAGCTTTCAGGTCAGCAATCCAACCTTCAAGTCACGAGGCTTTAGTCCACTACGCCACCGGAGGCTCCTAAGAAAAAAGGTTACAGTATACTAGGAAAGACAGTATTCTCCTCTAAAAAGGTCCTTGATTTCTGCACCATGTGTAAACTGTTTCATTAGACAGGACAAAAGTAGTCATCTAACCCAACATCCTATTTTCAAACATGGCCAGGCAGATTTTCACAAACGTTCACAGCCAGAACATGGTGGTTTTTCTGCATTGGTTTCCAACATTAGGCTGCCTCAGAATTTCATTGAAATGCCTACCAAAAAAAAAAGCTTGCCTCCCAGATTCCAACTAACAAGATGCATTCTAAGCCTTGAAGGCATGATTTACTAGCTGTAATTAAACAAGTGTAATTAAAAGTGCAATCCCACATATAGTATCTCAACAGATTAAACATACATTCAACATCACCAAGATTAAAATCACTACAGTTTAGAAAATGATTTAAGAATAATTCTTCAAAATCTAGAAGAGGGGTGGGAGAGAGAATAAGAACCAGCTTACAATTGAAGAACATTGGCTGCATAGTAGCTCTAGCTGTTGCGTATGTTAAAACTCCTTCTTTGATACTACCCAATGCTCAGTTTATTCAAACACTTTGTCTTGCAACGCTTTCTACACCTTGGTCTAAATTTAATATTTGCAAGTCATTGTAAAAGTCCAAACATTCTACTGCAAAAACAACAGAGACATTAAAAACAAACAGGATATTATCATGGGACAGAACAGTAACCTGACGCCCAGTTCTGTTCCATCCAGAGCTAAATTCTAGCACCAATAATGTGGAGCAATCAGGAAGTGTTCACACAGCCCCCAGAGATGAAACATGAAACAGTCACAAGATGAAAATCTCCTTCACAGGTTGCAGCAAAACATTTTTTTAAAAGGATGTTTGGAAAGGCTTCAGTAAGTTTCCTTTTTCCACCATCCTCCTCTCTGGCAACTAATAGCCTCTTGCTTTTGCAACAATCACCAACATTTAACTAAATATCAGTTACATTGAACACGTGGAAAATAAGACATATATCAACTCTCTAACCAAGCTTTTTTCTACTATGGCTGCAATCTGTAATTGATTAATTACTGCAATTGTCTGTGATCAGATTTACAGTCTGAGTCCACAGGGATTGATCTGAACGCATCAGTTTCCTGATTTAAAGAAAAGTGACAATGGGATGGAATGGAGCTGTAAAACAAACTATTACCACATAGTCCATTGAAACATGAACAATGGAAAGCCACCATTGCTGCTGCTATCACACCTCTGAAAATACTTTGCTCTTAAAAAAAAACAATGTCTTTAAGTTAGGAATTACACCTACTCCGCTGAACCAATATTTGTGTTTTTGGAGGGCAACTTCAGCCATTCAATTTTCTCACTTGTATTCTGAAACTTCAGCCATGGTAACCCACACTGTCTCCGCCTCAAAAGGAAGCAAAGGCAAATCCACTCTGAACAAATCTTGCCATGAAAACCCCATGGTAGGGTTAGCATGTCAGAGATGACTTGAAGTCACACAAAAACAACCATTCTTAAGCTACAGAGATGCAAACAAAACAGAGGTGGGATCACAGCCCTACTGTGAATACACAGTCAAAACAAATGAAAGTTATGATCCAACAACATCTGGAGGGTTGCATGACTTCCACTCCAAAACAGAAAATGCCAGCTGTTTTACAACACTAAGAAGACATCCCTTAAATATAGGGAAGCCATCAAGATTTCTGCAAGACTTATCTTATGTCGAGATTGGGCTTAAGAGATCTTTCTCTGCATTTGGCCAACAGAAGAGTCCATCAAGCCCATGCTCTGGAATGTTTCTTTGATACTGAAATTAAATATAGATTGAGTATTCCATAATCCAGAAATCCAAAATGCTCCAAAATCTAAAACTGAATGTTCAGTGTTATTCGCAAAAGAATTAGAAAGTATGCAAAATTATTTTCAGGCTATGCATAAAAGCTGTATATGAACATAAATGAATTTTGTGTTTAGCCTTGAGTCCCATTTCCTAGATACCTCATTATACAGAAATCTGGGAGGAAAAATATCTAAAATCCAAAACACTTTTGGTCCTAAACTTTTGAGATAAGGGATAGTCAACTTGTACTTACAAAAAGGGACTTTGCTTTGGGGTACAACTAGCAGAGCTCTATGCATTTGTATTTACAGCACTGGCTGCTCTGACCACTTCCTTAACACTGCTGAAGATTTGGTGACCAAGAGATCTTAGTAGAGTGACACCATGCAGGCTGTGCAGATACTCTTAACAGTTTACAACAAAGAGGTTTCTTTGTCTCTTGTTTTTACTTTCTATCAAAAGCTAAGGTCATCCTGTTCTTCCAGGGTTGAGATAGAGGCCTTTTCAGTCAACAGTTACCGCTGGTGATGTATCACAGCTACAGAACAGGAAAAGAGCTACAAATTAAGAAGTTGAAATTTAATCTCTGCCCTGAGCTCACTAGTGTTAGGAATCCTTCTCTTTCAGACTCTAGCTCAGCAGGGACTCTTACAGCAGCAACGGGAATCTAAGACCCAAATATTTGAATGTCCCACAATCCTACACCATAACCTCTCTCTACAAGGGTTGGTGAGAGTTGCTGGCTAAACATTAAGAAGGTCAATGATTCTCCTCCCATTCAATCTTAGTGCCAAAATGATGTAGTAGGCCAGAACAATGTTTGAATCCCCTCGCCCACAGAAACCCACTGAGCTACCTTAAGCAAGTCATATTCTCTCAGCTTCAGAGGAAGGAAAGGCAAACACCATCTGAACAAACATTGGGTTTATCTTAGGGCCACCATAGTTTGAAATGACTTAAAAGCAAACCACCACCACCATTTTATTTCTGGGTAGGTGCTTACTATTAATTACTTTGGAATTAGGAAGGGAAAGATTTCAAACACTTTTACGTAAATAAATGTTTGTCAGAGGTGCTTTGCAAATCTTTGAATACATAACCTTGGAAGGTGACTCCATTCTTTTCAGACTATAAAGCATTTGGCATGAATTGTATTGACAAAGCCATCAAACATATTACAAATCGTCAGAGTGAGGGAGCAGTGTTTGTTTTGGAAATTGTTTGGTGAGGTCATCAATAAAACTTGATAAGTGAAGGAAGGTTTTTCAATTTCAATAATTGATTGAAGCTATAACAAGCAAAGAAAACAAATATGTATTGCATTCTATAGCTTTGGATTGTGGACTCTTTGCAAAACCCATTTTGTCTATAGTGCAAAACAAAGATGCAGAGCAACCCAAGGGATGTCTACCACAAACTCCCAATAAGTTCAGTGATACTTAGCCACAAGTATATATTGAAAGTGACAGCCTTGGAATTCCCAATGGGATTTACTTAAGTGTGCATGGTTATGATAAGGCTACAACACTACAATCTGAACAACATTTGACTTGGAAATACTACTGAAGTTGTCTTAAATGAAGACTAACATTAAGAAATATGCAATCCTATACATGTCTGCTCAGAATGACATCCCAATTACTTCAAACAAGATTTATTCCTAAGTATGTTTGCAGTCTAAGTCAGTAGAATTCCATGGGATTTGGCCTACCAAATGTCAAGGGGAATATATGTTAAATTAAGCAAACTAAACTGCAAAATGAAACACATGGCATAAGTGCAATATCGTTCTACAAAGATTTGTCCCTGAAAAGCAGCTCTTCAGCCTTAGTCCCCACCCAATACTGACAAACAGCACAACATTATTTGCTACACTGAACAAATGAATAATAGAAAGCCACTAATAATTAGGCAGCATGTTTTAAAAGACAACACAGAGAAAAGAAAACTGTCAAACGAGACAAAATATCTAGGTAGCTTTCCAGAAGTAAGACTTAACTTGGATTAGACATTTGCGGAAACATGAAAAAGCTTTGGTTAAAACCTCACAAGCCTCTGAATGGAAATTATCAGCAGACGTCTTAATGCATCTCAAAGCCAAACTCACTAGTTAATAGCAAAATAGTCAGCAAACAGACAGAAGTTTAAGGGCTAAACAAAACTGAAGGGGAGCATCAATGGATGCTTTTGAAGTCTGGGATCTGTGCATCTTGAAACAAAAGTTTCTTTATAAAAGTAAATTGGGATCTACTCCACGAGTTAGAAGCAAGGTATCAATAGACACCAAAATAGATGTGCTAGTGTTGCTCTGCTAACAAGACGCCTGTTGCAAATGCAATTAAAATGGAGATCTAAGTTCACAACAAGCGCTGCAGCCCTAGAGCCAAGAAGTAATCTTTTTTTTACTGGCAAAGACCTCTTTTCATATGGACCTCATACTTCTCTTGGGACTTAAGCTGATCACTTCCAAACAGCTTTGCTTTCAAGGCTGAACTTTTAAAAACAGCGGGTTAGGTTACGAAATATTGTGTGCACCTTATTTATTTACTCATTGATGATTATGTATATGCCTTTGAGTTGCCTGTCAACTTATGGGGATTACTATGATTACTCAGAGGTGGTTTTGGAAGTCCTTTCCTCCAAAATATAGTATATCTGGATGGGGTGTCAAATGATGACCTCCCATCCAAGTAATGACCAGGATTGACCTGCTTAGCTTTCAAAATCAGGATGCGTAGACCCTTCATTTATTTATAACTACCTCAATATCTAAAGATCCCAGGAAAGTGAGTACCTATGGATTGCAAACACGATTGGAACAAGAGAATTATTATGATTTGGGACACCACTTTAACTGCCATGGTTTAAGGCTATGTATTCCTGGGAGCAGTAGTTTGGTGAGTCACCAGCTCTCTTTAACAGAGGAGACTAAAGAGCTTGTAAAACTACAACTTCCATAATGTCATGGCGTTGAGGCACAGCAGTTAAAGTTGTGTCAAACTGCAGGAATCTAACAGCATAGATCAGGCATGGACAAACTTTGGCCCTCCAGGTGTTTTGGACTTCAACTCCCACAATTCCTAACAGCCTACCGGTTGTTAGGAATTGTGGGAGTTGGAGTCCAAAACACCTGGAGGCCAAAGTTTGCCCAAAAATGAAAGGAGAGGAAAACTAAAGGAGAGAAGTGACCTTTAGCTCCTCTTTGCCAAGCCCAGATTGCCCATCTGTCCCTTTCACAAGAGAGACAAGAAACTCAGGGACAAATGTCCCTTAGTTGTGGACTACAGATCCCAAACTCCCCTGGGGCTCAAGGAGAAGGGCCCCAGGAAGGCAGCCTCCTTAAGACACAAGCAGAAAAGCTCCTTTGTCGTGGACTACAACTCCCAGAATCCCTCAATGCTCAAGGAGAGATATCCAAAATGTCCCAAGGTGAAAGAGAAAAGTTCCTTCGTCGTGGACTACAACTCCCAGAATCCCCCAGGGCTCAAGGAAAGACATCCAAACTGTCCCAACGTGAAAGAGAAAAGTCCCATTGTCGTGAACTACAACTCCCATAATCCCCCAGTGCTCAAGATAAACTGCCCCAAGGTGGTGGAGAAAAGTGCATTCGCTATGGACTACAACTCCCAGAACCCCCCAGTGCTCAAGGAAAGATATGCAAGCTGTCCCAAGGTGGTGGAGAAAAGTTCCTTCGCTGTGGACTACAACTCCCAGAATTCCCCAGGACTCAAGGAGAGATATCCAAACCGTCCCAAGGTGAAGGAGAAAAGTTCCTTCGTAGTGGACTACAACTCCCAGAATCCCCCAGTGCGCGAGGAAAGATAAACAAACTGCCCCAAGGTGAAGGAGAAAAGTTCCTTCGCTGTGGACTACAACTCCCAAAGCACCCCTAGAGCTCAAGCAGGAGTCCCCCTAACATGCAGCCTCTGCAAAGGGCAAGAAGCTGCTGCAAAGGACTTCCCTGGGGCTCCAAAAGTAGCAAAAAAGGGGGTTCTTTTTCTTCCTTACCTCCTCACTGTTAGGGAAGAAGCCACGGTCGCCACCTGCCTTTGCAAATGTTTCCAGCTGGAGAACGAGAGCGCGCAAGTTTCCCCCAACAAAGGAGAAAGTTGCCTCCGACCGCTTTTGCTGCTTCTGCCGCTGCCGCCTCCTTCTGTGCGCCTCTGCTAAACAGGCGAGGAGAGCAAGCAGCTGGCGGAGGGGCGCCTGCGCATGCCCAGTGGGGAGGGTCGGCTCGCGCCAGACAGGCGCAGCTGCTAGCGGGGCAGCCGCCGGCTTGGCTTGCTTCGCCTTCGCCTCTTTCTCTATTTTCCTCTCTCCCTCGTGCGCATGCGCGCCCGTCCCCGCGCTGTCTCAATAACTAAACTTGGGACGGAAGGGGAGGGCTTGCTGGGTTGCCTGCTTGCTGGCCTCGGCGGGGAGGCACACTTTCTCGGCCTCCTTCCTTTCGCTCCTTTCAAGCAGAGCTCAGCCCATGCATTGGGCCTACGCTGTAGAATTAATGCAATTTGATACCGCTTTAAAATGCCCTGGCTCAGTGCTTATGGAATGGTGCATAGCATTGAGCCAGGGCAGTGCAACTGCATTAAGCTCTCACTGAGCCTCCCTAGTACGGGGAATGAGGTAAAGGTAAAGGTTTTCCCCTGACGTTAAGTCCACTCATGTCTGACTCTGGGGGTTGGTGCTCATCTCCATTTCTAAGCCAAAGAGCCGGCATTGTCCAGAGACACCTCCAAGGTCATGTGGCCGGCATGACTGCATGGAGCGCTGTTACCTTCCCGCCGGAGCGGTACCTAATGATCTACTCACATTGGCATGTTTTCGAACTGCTAGGTTGGCAGGAGCTGGGGCTAACAGCGGGTGCTCATTCCGCTCCCAGGATTTGAACCTGGGACCTTTCGGTCTGCAAGTTCAGCAGCTCAGCGCTACGGGGAATATCTGTACATAAAATGTGCCTTGCCAACTAAAGTGGTGTGGTGTCATACTGCATTAATTCTACAGTGTAGAGTGGTGGTTCCCAAACTTATTTGGCCTGCCACCCCCTTTACAGAAAAAATATTACTCAGCACCCCCTTGGAAAGGGGGCGTGGCTCCTGCTCAAGTAGGTGGGGCTGAGCCTCTCCCCAGTCCAAGATGCAGGGCTGGGAGGGGGAGAGGGAGGTGGGCGAGGCCACAAATGGGTGGCCAGGACTGGGATGGGTGGAGTTACGAGCTCTGAGGCAGGGCTGAGCTTCTATCTCTGTCCTGTGGCGCCTGTCCACAGGACACCATCCCCGTGTTTTAACAAGCGCCTCAGGGGAGGTATACAGAGGCTCAGCCCTGTCTCGCGCTTTTTGGAAGAGGCCCCACCCCGTCCTTAGCCCCGCCCTTTAGTCCTAAAGGCCTCTCAGGAGAGGTATAGAGGCTCAGCCCTGTCTCAGGCTCTTGGGAAGAAGGCACACCCATTCCTCTAGCTCCACCCCCTGTGTCCTAACAGACACCTCAGGTGCTCAGCCCTGTCTCCTGCACTTGGAAAGAGGCCCCTCCCCTCCCCTGGCCTAATAGGTTCCATCACCGCCCCCCTGGATCGCTGCAGTGCCCACCAGGGGGCGGTAGCACCCACTTTGGGCCCCGCTCCCGTGTCCTAATAGGTGCCATTGGGAATCACTGATATGGAGTATCAAACTGCATTTGTTCGACATTTTAAGTATTCTGGATTGTTGTTGCTCTGTATTTCTTCATTGTTACTAGTTTTTATTGTAGCAGCTTGCACCGGATAACAAATTAACACCCATGTATGACACCCAGACAAAAACTTAGTAGTCACAAACTTAAGGTTTTGTCTGTATCGTTTCTTAACAGTGCTCTTCTTGCACTGTTTCCATTCACATTGACTTTCTTTGCAGTCCACTTATAATTGTTTCTCTTTTAAAGTACTGATGGCTGTGGGGGGGCAAATTCTGTGAGTCAGGGGGCTGTGCTGCTGCCAAGTTGCTGACGAATACGGTGGCACGAGACCCAAATAAATAAAACCAGCAACCTCGTATATTACAAAGCACTTTAAACAAGGTGCACAGAGAGTGCTTTAAAAAGAGCATTTGCAATTTCAGCTTTGCCAGTGTAGCAGTAAGAGAGCCTATCCCTATTTTATCCTATTTTATCCTTTGTGCATTCATTTCTGGCACCAAAACGCTCAGGAACAGACTTTGTTACCTGTTTCAACGAGTGCAAAGGTTATGCAAATTCATCAAAATAATTTATGTGTATGATTCATTTCCTCTTTTACTGGTGCTTCACAAGCAGCAAACTGCCGCCCTAATTGCTTTCCTTTCACTATGGAAAACACCCTGCAGGAGCACCAGATGAGATCTGGAATTCCCTTTATGTGATGTCCTTCTGACAGCCAGCTAAAACCCTTTTTATTTGGGCAGACTTTTAAAGCAGAAGGTTTTAAAGAAGGAACCAGGGAGTGGCGTATGGTGTTTCAATAGTTTTAACCGTTTTTACTTGTTCAATGTGATTTTAAATGACTAGTTTTAATAACTGTATGTTTAATTCTATTTTAATATTATATTTGGTAGGTTTTTAATTGTTTTAAGGTTTGGATCTTGGTCCTGGAGAAAAACAGGGTACAAATCAATAAATATAACAACAATTTAGAAGAACAATCAATAGAAGCAATGTTGTAGAAGGAGGGTTTTTTGGGTCTTGCTTGAGGAGCATTCATCTCAGAACTGGAGAAATTGTGATGGGCTGCATGTTTTTATTCAAAAATGGCATTAATCCTACATTGTTACTCCTTTCTGCAGGTAGAATGAGGCTGCTGCCTCAAGTAGCCAAGTCTGGATTGCAGATTTAATGCAGTTTGACACCATTTTCATTGCTATCGTGAAAATACTGTGATACTTCAAACTAGCAAAAGTTCAAAAAAGATTTTAAAAATAAGAAAAAATAATAAATTTATTATGGAGTCCTTAGCGAACTATAGATCTTTTGGAGGAGGGTCATCATAGCTCGTCAACAATGACTCAGTGCTATGGAATCATGGAAGTTGTGCATTTACAAGCTTTCTCTGACAAAGAGTGCTGGTGGGGACTCATCAAACTACAACTCTCATGATTCCATAGCATTGAGCCATGGCAGTTAAAGTATTAAACTGCATGCATTCTATAGTGTAGAGCTGCGGTTCTCAACCTGTGGGTCCCCAGATGTTTTGGCCTTCAACGCCCAGAAATCCTAACAGCTGGAAACTGGCTGGCATTTCTGGGAGTTGTAGGCCAAAACATCTGGGAACCCACAGGTTGAGAACCACTGGTGTAGATGCACCTTGAGAGGGAGAAGGTTTTTAAAGTTAAATTTCTCCCAGCATGGGATACAAGGTGGCTTCCAGCATTAGCTTTTGTAGACTGGTCTTCTTCATCAGATGATGAAGTAGAATGATAGAGAATTAAACTGGGATGGCCCCTGCCAAATTAGGACAGTTGGAGGGTATGAACGTTTAATTTTTCACAACTAGATCGAGACATATAGTGTAGTTTTATATCATTTAAATTTGTAACGATATTACACATTGTACAGTATATCAAAATACGTATTTTAGTATCCATTTCATTTATTGCATGTTGTTGTTATTAGCATTCAAGTCTACTTGAACTTACGGTGACACTTGGTCAGACTGTGGTCCGATGTTTGCCTCTGCCTTCCTTTTAGCCTGAGAGAGTATCACCCAGTGGATTTTCCGGCAGAGCAGAGAATTTTACCTTGTTGTCCTGGCATCTTCAAACCACTACGCCATGCTGTCTCTATTTATTGGTGTTATATCCTATCTTATATCCATTAAGGCACTCAAGGAAACATACATAGGTTCCTGGCGGAGTCATCACTCTCTATTTATTAGTCTTCATAAAAGTGGCTGCATCATGTGTTCAGATAATATATACTGCAAATACACTTATAGTTCAAACTCAACAATATTTATTAACATGTCCGTGAAATCCCATAAACTGTAGTCCTTTAGAGTGAACTTAACTGGAGTTTCAATCTGCGTTTAAACAAATACATTTAACAAAAAGGCAGTGTGCTATAGCAAAGTGTCTGACTTAAGGCCGTAGTTCTGTTAGGAGATGGTTTGAATGTGATTGTTGAACTTGCGATCCACAATGGTGCTAAGAACATTATGGGTTTATTGCATTTTCATGCAACCTTCTGGCAGGGCTCTTAACCCAGGCCTGTAGCAGGAAAGTGTAATTTTGAGAACAAGGAAGAAGCAGGAGGCTGGCTTGTATTTAAGGAAACCATGCACAGCTAACTCATTGTGCTTACATACAACATATCATGCAATTTTATTTGCTTATGAAGCAACAGAATTAACTGGACGACTTTTAAAAAAATTAATAAGTATAACCACATGCTGAAGTCATCTGTAACTGAGCGATGGTAAAATGCAATTCTGGATCTCTGATACAGATAACTTCAGTATATAACTCTATTCTTAAAAACAACTTTCTGAATTTCGTGGAAATTTTCTCTAAAGCATGAAAAGGACCCATCTGCAGGTGTTATGTTTCAGTTAGTCATTTCCAACCTATGGCAACCTTAAAGTAAACCTAACACAGGGTTTTCTTGGCAGGATTTGTTCAGAAGAGGTTTACCATTGTCTTACTCTGAGGATGAGAGAGTGACTTGTGCATGACTCAATGGGGATTCAAACCTTGATTTTCCGAGTCTTAGTCCAACACTCAAATCAATTTACAGCTTCCATAATGTCCACCTGACATGGTCAAATCAAATGCACACATTGAACGCTATATACCTGAAATGTTCCACATTGGGGGATGCATGTTCCAGTTCTGTGAATGTACATCTGCTCCAAAAAGGGAGATTTATTCTAATTATCTTTTTATTAAAATACCTTTGGGAGATTTTCTTCCTAAACTTGCTTGCTCTATAATATGTTGTCATTAATGAGGGAAAAGAATTATGAGCATTGATACCTCTTTTTTACCATCTGGAGCAGTAAATAAATATGCCAACATGGTGAAGAAGAAGAAAATCATTGAGGCCACAATAAAAAAAATCCAGTTACTTGCAAGTTGCACCTATTATATCAGTCTTGTAGCCTGAAATCCATTCTGCCCCTAGCAGCTTTACCAAATGATTGCCATGATTTATTCTGGAATGAATTATATGCATAAAGTTTAATGAATCCCAAATTTTATGGATATGATCATGTTACCAGGTGAGTGCCATTCATGGCTGTAATTTTTATTCCAGCCAACAAAAATATTTCAAAGGCATATCAAAGTTTAGTTGCAAATGTTACATTCATTTTGCCCCAAATAAGGGTCAGTTTAAATGTGACAGCAGCCATATGGAGGCTGCTAAATAGCACTTGCACGTAGTCCATCCTCATAAATGCTCTTATGCCCTGTTGCGCTTCAAATACTGTATGTTTATATATCAGCATCGTATGACCCATACAGCTGGATCAATATGAGACACTGGCATGTAGGCTAAACTCCTTAGGCTGGCTCCAAGGAGGCAGTTGCCTGGGTAGCTTAGAGTTTCTAGAGCGATTGGTTTTTCTTTCTCTGGGGGTGCATCTATAGTGTAGAATTAAGGCAACTTGTTGTTGCTTTAACTGCTATGGAATCATAAAAGTTGTAGCTTGGTGAGGCACCAGCACCTTTTGACAGAAAAGGTTAAATGTCTTGTGAACTACCACTCACATGATTCCATAGCATTATGCTATGGAAGTATAAGCAGATATGACTTGTTTATCAAATTCCCATCATCCACACGTATTGCATTTTTTCTACCTAGCTCCCTTTCATCCCCATAACTATGTAATATAGTGAGGCAACTCACCCAACATGATCCAGTCCAGCCAAGAATCATCTAATCAAACCATGGAGTTTAGCAAAACTGACAGCTTTGTAGTAGTTTCATGGGAGGCACAATTCTCATTTAGAGGAACAGTGACCTCACTTTACCAGATGCTCCATAGCTACACCTTTGTGTGCAACTCCTTGACGATGTAAGACATTCACAGGTCAAACAAGCCTTGAAGAACAGCTATTCCTCTTCTGCTTAAAAGCCACAAACCTGGTTAAACAACACACATTGTTCAGTGAAGTACTTCACCCAAGAGACAGCTGGGTTTAGGGCGCTGTCTGCTTTTCTTATCAAAACCAGCTTCCATCTGCAAGCATCAAAGGTGCTACAAGATCCCCTTTGCATACAGATATTTCAGACTAACATGGCTATGTCTTTGAATTTATCTGTAAGCAATAAGATAAAGAACTGCTAGTTAATGCTTGTTCTCAGTATAGGGCCTCATGTCACTATCTTGGAGGAGTGTTGAGGCTTTTATTTCGAAGTTGTCCATTCAAAGATGTATCTCTTCTCATTCTGATGCTGGAAGCACTCCCGCCTACACACTATTGGCACAAGCCGTAGTCACATATGTTATGGAGATGCCATTTGTTTCAATATGACTGCTGTGTTTTTTCCTTCATTAGTCACGTGCTCTAGCACCAGTTATGGTGTAAATATCACCAACTCAAGTCCACCTGCCAACATGACATCAAACAACAAGGAAGCTCCTTCCTTGGAAGCTTTTAAACAGAGGCTGGATGTCCGTCTCTCAGGAGTACTTTGATTGTGCTTTTCCTTCATGGCAGGGGGTTGGACTAGATGGTCCATATGGTCTCTTCCCACTCTATGATTCTATGAATACATATGATGACTATTGCCTATTGATGCAAGTACTATTACACATGTATAGGTCAACATCCAAATACTTGTGTATTTGTGTCATAGTGGTGGTTTATAGTCTCTGCCTCCCTCTGCAATGATCAAACCCATAGCTGACTGTGATATTTCCCCACAACCACCTTGGCTATCCCATTACTGGTGGAGAGCAGAGGCGATTGGAGAAACATATGTTCCAATAGTGAGACAAGATGTTTGATATCATCCCCTGAGATTTCCAGACAATACTGGTTGGTCTCAGCAAAAGTCTTTCTCATCACCACTTGGCACTTGCATTATTACTGTGATAGTCCCCTCCCAGTGCCATTGTATTGATAGTAGAGAGCAGAGGGGAAGCAGAGTCTGTGTCTGACTATGTACTTCCCCTCTGCTCTCTACTATCAATACAATGGCAATGGGAGGGGACTATCACAGTAATAATGTGAGTGCCAAGTGGTGATGAGAAAGCCACGTGTAGACTTGCTATGCCCAACTATATGAGATCTGAGCCGCTGAGTCTCTCCAGCATCCTCCATCAATCCAACACAGTGTGACTCCCATATCTGCAAGATGAATATCCATGGTTTCATTTATCCATGTTTGACAAAATATGTCATCTCTAAGCATTTTCTAGACCCTCCAGAGTGACACTGTGGCATTCTTGGGCTAGAGGTTCTTCACTTCAGTGAGATTTGCTATGATCTGCAGTTCTGCACATCTATGCAAAATCTGGAAAGTGGAAACATATCTCTCGCAGATACCAGGGTCGTATGATATTTCAACAGAGCAATACAGAGAGTGTTTAGATAGGGCAACCCTGTATTGGTGTACAGTCAGCCCTTCACATTAGCAGTTTAGACTTTGGGGGATTTGATTTTTCACAGATTTGATTAAAATGTTCAGTCTAGGAATCTCTTGTTCCTCTAGTGAAAGTCTATACTCAGCTTCCAGGGGAAGTCGACCAAAGAGTCTGCTAGAGAACCTAACTCTACTGAATATATTGGGCTGGCTGTACTAGGAAGAGGATATTTAGCTCAAGAATACTAACAAATTATGACTTCCCCTACCCTCTGCTTTTTGGCTTCTACATCTTCATCAGCTTTTAAAAACATCTTTCTCTTTCATGCCCCAGGGTCAGAAAACTCAGTGACGGCTATGGAATTTCAGAAAACAACTGCAGATTCCATCTACCTTCTGAATAGCAGAAATGGGAGGCAGGCCAGGAGACTAAGAAACTACTAATTAATTTATAAGTACCTATTTAATTTATGAGTATTTGGAGTTCGTCCAAATATGGAATGGAACAACAGATTCACATGACATGTGGGGAAACCTACGGAAAGACTAATATTGAGCTGACAAATAAGAATTAGTTCTCTTATTATAGTCTAGAACACAAGGGGGGAAGACCAGGTTGGAAAAATCCCCTGAAATGGATTAGTGGCTGAAGAGAGATCTCAAGTTTCTACATATTTTTTTAATGGATGCTTATACAGTTTTGAAGTGGAAATTTGACTTATGTCTGTATTCTCTCCATTCTGGGCTGCTTTTCTAAAATAGACTAGTATAAACATATTTTCTCAGTCAGTTTCAGTGGTAGCAAAATCTGGCTGGATGTTGTTCACAATCAGCCAGGATTTCTATGGTCTCCAGAAGATAATTCCAGGGGCTATGGGATATGCCAAACGTCTCCTTTTTCATTGTTTCTTTTCTTTTCTTTTCTTTTCGTTTCTTTTCTTTTTTTTTGCAATTGTCTACTGATGTAGATTATATAGAGAGTAAGCTTTCATGTCTTTTTGTATTACCTCCCTGTTTTTCTCCCTTTATCCTTTGTGTCTTCATTTTTGATCTCACTAAAGCTCAGAGTTTGACTGTATTCTTTTGGCAATTCAAGTATCTTTCTCTTTTTTGCCGGGGGCTATTTCATGGCACTGTACATTCTTTGATCAAAGGAAGATAAGGAGAAAACAAGTCTGAGCTCAGTTATATGTATACATGTAAACCTCCATCTCTTGGAGGCCCTTCTACAAAACAGGAATTAAGAAGTGATGGTAGCAATTTAGAAGGACGGTGTTGTTTATTTCTATGAAGGTAGTTAAGCACGTCTATTCCAACTATACAGGTTGATAATGACTTGGATGGTTTCTTGGTTTGGACCACAATCCCCTCACATGCAAGCCAGTGGCTGAGGGATTTGAACAGTTTTAGTCTTAAAAGCAACATTTCCAAGCACTAGTTAAAAACCAAGGTAGAAGGTAGAAAGGGGATTCACAAAGAGGAAACATGGTGCTTTGTAGGAGGTTGCATTTAGAGCTATGGGATCAATTAATCATCTAAAGAAATCTTTCACTAAGGACCTTGGTCCCCTCTCCTTTTCTACACACTTCTAATCGATTTTGAGGACAAAGTGCCATGGAGCCCATCACATAACATTTCTTGATTTCAGGGAGTCATCCGTAGCTTATTGTCCTCAACATGGGTTTGAAATATTGTGAAATGGGGGAGAAGAGGAGACGGGGAGAAATCATTCATGGAGCCTCTGATGCACTCGAAAATAGAGGACAGCACTTAAAAACATGTGGGATGGGATCTGTCATATTTGCCAGTGTTATTCTATTTCAGTGACATGGAGCAATCAGCGTTCCTATGGGCAGCCTTCTAGCAAGCATTGATGCTCCAATTCTTGTCCCAAGTCCTTCTGTTTGAACCTTGTTCCTTTTAAAAGTTATTATTATTTAACGTCGCTGACATAAATTGTGCAATGGAAAGATATCACTACTGTGACATAGCTGCATATTCTCCCTCTGCAGTATGCTGTGCATTCACAATACCACTAATCTAAAAAAATTTTTTACCCACTACTGTCACTTCAAAGTTCAGAAATCACTACTCACAACCTTATTTTTTCCCCTACTTACATTTAATCATAGAACTTAGGAGTGCTCTTTTTGCCTAGGTGCTTTAAACTATTATTTGAAAATACATAATTACATTTATTCATGAATTAGAAATGTAATGTGTACATTCCTTATATTGGAAAGTATTAGTATTTTATATTATATTTGTAATAAGCTCCTTTCTTGAATTGTAATGTTCATTTTTTAAAAAAAAGTACTTTCCACATTTAAAGATTGCTATCATTGTGAGGCTCTTTTTATTTAGAAGTACTGTAGTACTGGAACACTACACTTGGAAATTCCTCCTTTGAAATATTGTGAAGTTTCGGCGTTTTAGGGGCATAATGGTAACACCCCCATTGTCATACCAAGGCTTACTGCCATTATTCTTCTCTCTTTCCTGACAAACCATACTTTGCTGTATGTAAACAATCCTTCACTGATTAAAAAAAAGGTGGGGGAAGTGGTCTTTAAGTTAAAGATATGCTAGAAAAAAGTAATCATCCTACTATCTGTTGTGAACAGTTAAAAATAAACTTCACTTACTGTAGTAATGTAAAATGGTAGGCTGCATAATGCTTGAGTGTTCATGTGTGAGAAGCCCATATGTTAATTTAGTTTATTTATAAACACATTTTTGCTACCACACAAGGCCCCCACAAGCAGTTTGAAAAACAGAAAGTAAAATCAAAATAACATAAATCAAAACTTATGACCAAAAAACCAGTTAAAAGCCATTAAAAGGCAAGTGGAATAACAGTATTTTTACACACCCACTCTGTCAGTTGGGTGTCAGGCTAACCTCATCTCCCTTGTAAGGAAATACCATAACTGGGATGCTTTTTAAAAGCCACACACACATAAAATAGTGCTTTGGAAGATGATTAGAAAAAAATGGGTTCATATGGAAAATTATTGGCTTTAAGCTGTTTATGATTTATAGGTACAAACTGGTACATCTGGAATTTGATCCAGCACGAAAGAATGCTTGAAGCCAATTCAAAGTGCCAATGTCTACCAGATCTTGGAAAAGTTATTTTCTGGATTATAGCAACCAAAATTTCATTGCCAGCATGGTCAGCCTTCCAAATTTGCTAGAGTTAGGGGTGCAGGATCCCAAGAACAGTAAAAAAAAAAAAACCTAAAAGAACATGTCTCTAGGAATTTCTAGGCCATAGATTTGCACTGGAGCACCTAGAAATTCCTAGAGAGTTCATTTTAATCAAATCCGTGAATACTCAAATCCACAAAACTCAAGCCCGTAAATGTGGAGGCATCTGTATAAGCAGTGGATGGGAAGCTGTCACCCAAAAAGTCATATTTTCACTTAAGGTCTGTTATTTATTTATAAATTCTTAGGTGGTTTTAAGGTGGAAAATCTGAAAAGCCTCTTCATTTGCATTGGAGGGAAGTTGCCATTTTATCCCAGCCTCCTTTACAAAGCCTGAAGTGGGAATAGAAATCTAAAAATGACAACAAACATGTGCACAGGCAATAATTTCATAAGGCATGCTCAAATGACAAAAATGGGGGGGGGGGGGGAACTTAAGGTCTAAACGAGGACACTTGAAGTGTATACAATTCTTTCCAAATATCTCACAATTAGATACAAAATATCAGAAGTCTGGAACTGTTTCTCTTTACATTGCAGTCATGTTATGAGAATATCTTAATATGGTACAAATTATTCAAGATCATAGTAGTAACCTGCTATCAGTCTTACCTGATAATTTTAGCATGCTGGGATTTACACCTATACTGCGGGAAGACTTGATAATCTCCTGATTGGTACAGGGTCAATATTATGCATAATTCCATACAACAATAGGAATGGTAACATGGGGAAAGTTCAGTCTCTCCTGCAAGAAAAAACAGGAATGGCACAAAAAGTGCAGAAAAGGGAAACAAACTTATCAAGATATGAACTGGCTTCCTTTCAAAATCAGGGATAAGCAACACGTTGTACTTTATGGGTATTTTCATGTCTGTTATTAGTATTGTCTGGCTCCCAAAATCTCTCCTAACAAAGTGTGTCTCTCCTAACCTTTCCCTCAAACCCTGTGCCCTCCTCTCCTTCTTGCCAGAGAGCCAGCATGGTGCAATGGTGTGAGCATTGGAATACAACTCTGGAATCCAGGATTTGATTCCTTACTTGGTCAAGAAACACACTGGGTTTCTTGACCATCTTGGGTGATTCACACACTCTTAGCCCCAAGAAACCCCATGATAGAATCTAATTATTGTCGCCTCTAAGATGGAAATGACTTGAAGGCACAAAATAACTCCTGGCATCTACCCTTAGTGCTGGGAAGTGTCACTGCCACTCTACCCTGCTGAGTTGCCCACAGCCCTGTTGTTGAGCTCTCACAAAGCTTTGTGGTAGAAGATAACAGTCTGTCACCATGCTATGCAGGAGAAAGGAATAAGAGGAGCAGATGGGTGGAACTAAAACAGTGGTTCGCAACCTATAACTCCCAGAAATCCCAGCCTGTTTACCAGCTGTTAGGATTTCTGGGAGTTGAAGGCCAAAACATCTGGGGACCCACAGGTTGAGAACCACTGAACTAAAAGAAGTCACTGGTGAAATGCAAGTCCTCCAACAACAGGTCCTGAACCTAGTCTCAATGTCCTACCAACATGTGATTCCCTGCAGCTAGTTGACAATGGATTATGAGCTGAGGAGAAAACCACTCACTACGATTATATTCAGCCATCTTCACTACAATTTCTACTAGTGGGATCCATATATGAGTCATGAAATACACAATTCTACATAGACCAGTTTTTAAATTATCTATGCAGATTTTCAGCAAGTGTTATCTCTGAATCAGAAATCTCAGTAATCCCTCAATTTGGAGCAGCCAGATTATGAAGCAGTGATAGGATTAATTGTCCCTAATACCAAAGCAAAATGTGTGATCTTTAATCTGACCTCAAAAACAGCAGAATCAGGTTGTACAGCTACGGCTCTAAAGAAACACACAATGACCCACTGTGATGGAAGAAGGGATTTTCTCTCTGTGACAGAAATTATTTAGGGTTTGTCACAACATGAAGAACCTTGTCTCAAAGCTCACTCTCTTGAGAGGTAACTCATCCTTTGATCCCCCTTTTCAGTTGCAGAAAAACTGTCCAATTCATTGATGTCCTTGGAGACAATAGAGGCCATTTTGACCATCTGCTTCCAACAGCATCTCCACTGAAAGGGAGAAGAAGTCAAATTCATATGCAACATCAACACAACTCAATTTATTGGGATGGATATGTATCTATATCAAAGTGTATGTCATGCTTGAAAAGAATTCTCTCTACCACAGTTTTCTTTCAAGAGACCTGTGCGGTTAAGATGTTTTTAATGCTGTTCTACCAGTTCAGATCCTTGACATTGCCATAATCAGCTAGAATCAGGAAAATGTCAGTAACCTATCTGAGCCCTCTCCATCCCCCTCCCCAGACTCAAATAATTTTCACAAATGCTTTTCCATTGGATGCAAATCCCCTTTCAGATGATTAAAAGAAGGGACATTCGAAGAGGATATAATGCCCTCCATCTTAATGAGATTGATCCTTCTCTAAGGCAGCCATGAGTAATTCATGCCATCTGACCAAATCACTTTTCATTTCAGAAAGCCCTTCCACCAGCTTCCTTGTATTTCTGCCCAATGACTTAAGGAAGGGGGACAAATAAGAAAGGCACTATACCAAATGAGATTACTTCATTCGGAACCAGCTCAGGAGCTGCAGCAATGGATTATCTATACTCAATGTAAACAAAAGGAGCCTCAATTATCTTTTAAATGAATTTCAAAATTAAGCAGACTACAGTATTCATTCAGATTGACCTTATTTATCAAGGCCCTATTTTCTGCTAGCTCTCATTGGCAAATCACCGTTCCCTAGTGTGTCATGACGACCCCACCCTTCTTCTTTTGATAAAGGAGTGTGCGTTAACAAAATATGAGTACAAATTGCTAATATGAGAGCCAGAGTGAAGTAGCTGTTCATCTTGGACTACAACTTTGGAAACCAAGGATCAAATCACTGCTCTGTGATAAGAACTCATTGAGTGACCATGAACAAGTTACACCTAGTCTCAGGGTTAAGGCAAATCCCTTCTGAACAAATCTAGCTAAGAAAATCCCATGATAGGCTCACCTTAAGGTTACAAAAAGTCAGAAATGACTTAAAGGCACAATCAACATGCAAATAATTTCATTCTTTGAAATTCAGCTGCTGTTGGTGCTGATGCAGCATGTCCAATGCGATTGGATTGTGGGGAAAATAAAATAAAATAAACTCTCCAAAAATAGACATTCAACTGCTGCCCCAAAGTCTCTAACTTAGTTTCTTCCAGATTGTTAGACTACACTAGTAGTCCCATCTAGTATGACCAAGAGCTAAACTGATTGACAATCAGACAGTTGTAATCTGATTGAAAGCAACTAGATTGTAGGAGGTGATTAAATCTTTGGGTGAATTGAAGGGTGGATTGATTCTTTTTTGTAGTACACATGTGCATTAACACTGAAGTACTATGTAATGTACAACCTGCTTCGATCATATATATTCTTTAAACCATAGCTAATATAGTGGCTGCATTGATATCTTGCCTTAAGCCAGGGCTTATGTTAGTTGTGGTTGGCTTGTTGCACTACTTGTCCTGCAGATGACCAAATATTGTTTTCTGTATTAGTGAGTTTGTAAGAGAGTGCAGTATTGGAATATAGGAAATCAGGCAAATAGGTGCAGAACACTGTTTTTCCTTTTACGGCTCAGCAACAGCATGGCTTTGTCTTGGGTAAATATGTGGTCATGGGGTCCTGTCAGGTTAGATTCTGGGCACAGAGCCACTGGAAACATCCAAAGTATCCAACTTAGCCATTTCTTCATATTGTTCTGTTACCTCTTAATTTAAGTAAGGCCTGACACTACAGAAACCATTTATTAGTCTTTTTTCTCATTCTGAAATCCAAAACATCAAGACCAGGAAACTTATGCCCTTCTTTAGAGCAGAATGCAGTCAGTCAATCATAGATCATATTAAGCTAACCAAAGTTCCCTTCCCTACCATTTCATCAGTCCATGTAGGTTTGTTTCAGTACACTGAGTCCAAAAACTGTAGTAGCACAAACCATTTCACACAGACAAACACATCAGCTAAATGTGTGCAAATTATTTTTTGCAGCCTGAACTCATGATGCACTATTTTGCACCTTCTAAAATTTGCGCAGGACGAGGGGAAAGAGGAAAAAGAAACTGAGACGTGGGACAACAGAGGATTCATCAGGACTGTCTTTACTAAATGGAGGTGGTTGGAAGGTACGGAAAGGATTCTTTGCATCAGCCATCAGGCCAGTCCTTACCATGCCAACTTGCAGCTCAAGTGATACATGAAACTTCTATAGATCTTATTTGCATAACCAAGTGTCTTTTCACACTACAGAATTTCCTGGCAGTTAATGTGCAATAACACAGTACAGTATATGGAGTGGATTATCGACATATTCTATATATATATGATTTCATTTACCTACACTCCAAAACAGATTACTCCTTGGATATATTTGTGGGCCTCTCTAGTGACCTCATCATGTGGGCTAATTTGCTTGTTGTATGCCGCTTCCTCTCCTCTTTCCCCACAGAGCCCATTACATGACATGCATCTACTTCTGGCAGGGCTCTGTTTTGTATTTGCAACAATGGGGGGAAGCTGCGTGGTGGACGTTTCCTCCCGTGGGATGGGACCAAAGATAAATTGGGCAATGTGGGACATGGGGGAAAGGGTTCTCCATGCCTCCTGTCAGGGCCTCATGGATTTGTCATGATATGTGGCAAATCTTGATGTTAATGTGATAAGATCCTGTGCAATTCTGTGGTATGCTTCGGACCCAAGTATAGTCAAAATAGAGAGTTCAGTTTCATCTATGGGTCCAGGTATCCACGGAGAGCCTTGGCATATATGGCCCACAGATATGAGGGCCATAATGTAGTGCTATAATTGTGTAGTGTAAATGGGATTCCAGTCTAGTAAACCTGCCCCCAACTCAGTCTTGTTGAATTGGGATTTTCTAGGTATGTGTGTCAGTGTTGCCAAATGTTATGAAAAGTATTCAAATTTTTGTGCATTATACCAGCTTCAGCTGAGAGCTCACAGTAACCTCAATAAATCAAGTAGATAGTCTATATTTACCCCATCTCCCGGATGCTTTCTGAATCAATGAAGAATGTGTTATTACAATCTCTATTCCACAAGCAGATCTAGGGGCCACTTTTAATTGGTTCATTAGCTTTTCAATTTGAAATTAACATGAATACTTCAGAATTAAATCTCCCCTCAAGCGCTCTCGCCCCTGAGCTTGGCTGAAGTTTTAATCTGTAAAATTGGCATTCTGTTTGCGGCAACTTGATCGGCCCAAGAGAAAAATGCCTTTAATAGCTTTGAAAATGGAAGTGGATTTTCTGGTAATCTGGACCATGGAATGTCAGATTACTCCATGAAGCTGGCCAAATTTAAGATGGAAAGGAACCAATTTTTACAGCCCTATAAAAAGCAGGCATGCTCCCACAAGAGTTTCAACCCATATTCCTTTCAAATGTGAGACTATTTCATCAAAACCTAATTTAATCATGCATCATTTCAAAAGGAATGAATAATAATAGCTTTAAAAGCATTCTCAACACTTTATTGGGATCAGATTCTAGTATTTGGAGTGGGTTTCTGAAAAACCGATAATTTCCCTTCCACTTGGCTTACAAGAACTGTGTGTAATAATGAAGAAAAAGTCAAAGATGTTCTATTATAAAGCTTCATCATCTTTTTCTATCTCTTATTTACCTTTCATGTTGTTCACATGTTTGTTAGTAATTGTTCAAATGGTGAAGGAAATCCTATGATAAGTTTGCCTTAGGAAGCCATACTTTTTTGCTACCTTAGATATAGGACATGAGAGAAGCCTCCCACAAGGATGGTAAAACATCAATATCTGGACGTCCCCTGGGCAATGTCCTTGCAGACGGTCAATTCTCTCACACCATAAGCGACTTGCAGTTTCTCAAGTCACTCTTGACACGCACACACACAAAACCCTAAGATAAGTAGCTGTGAGCCTGGGACGTTGACATTTGCATCTTCTTACCCTACATGTGAAGGAAAATAAGAACAGATGCCTTAAATCCAGTGTTAGTCCCAATTGAGTAGACTAGCAGGCTTCCTTGGATTTAAACCAAAGATTACTAAGGGATTCAAGGGTTTGTCATTATATTCAAATCCACCAAACTATGGTTTGTCATAATTTGCCCTTAACAATCAAGACTTTGAATGCAGGCAGGCATTATGCATTACTGTTTCTCCCATGTTTTGGCTGAATGGCCAATAAAAGAGTTCAATTTACACTGAATTTTTAAATTTAAATACACACACCATATTTAGACTTCTCATTATTCCATTCCTTGGTGATGTCCTTTTGCTACTTAAAGGTCCTTCATTGGAATATTGAATGTCCAATTGATACCTTTTCTGCTTCTGTTCTTGCCATACTGCCTTTCCCAGAGAGGTTTACTCATTTCAGTAAAACAAGTGCCTTTTGCTTTGCTTGCTAGTTATCTTTAGCCTACACCTTCTGCTTTTGATAGGCTGCCAAGGTTTACTTTTGTCTGGTGTGCTTTTTGACTCCACATTTGTCAAACCACCAGAATCAAGAGGCAGGGACTTGCTTTTACAGGAAAGAATTCAAACATTCGGCTCTCCCCTTTCCCACTCCGCATCCAACTGTGGTCAGAGAGCTTCCCTCATTCAAATCCGTATCTGGATAAAATGCCAAAAAACATAAAACCTGAAAATATTTTGAAAAAGTGGAGAAAGAGAGGTGATAGGTAATGGGGGAAATGAATAAATGCAGTCCTACATGCCAATGAAAGAACGGAGAATTATGTTTTGACTTCATAAATCTAAATATTTATATCTAGAGAGATAACCTTCCTCAGTCAGACCAAGTGAAGGCAAACGTACTCTAGAATAGATGCCTTTTACAATCTATTCAGGTGCCTCTACACTGTAGAATTAATGCAGTTTGACATCACTCAACTGACATGCTTCAATGCTATGGAATCATGGGAACTGCAGTTGTATGGGTCTAGAATAGCTTTCTCTGCCAAAGAGGGCCAGTGCCTCACTCAACTGCAACTCCTATGATTCCATAGTATCGAGACAGGGCAGTTAAAGTGGTGTCGAACTGGATTAATTCTACAGTGTAGAACCAGCTTTGGTTATTATAAAAACAGCTTTCTGTCTATGATTATTCAGAAGCTGGAACTAAAGCTGCCCAAGGAGGTCTTGGGTTATTTGGAAGTTGGCGAGATGGTTTTAAGTTTTTTTGCTGTCACCACACCTCTGCTGTTCTGCTCCTATGATGAGGTAAATGTAATTTACTCTAGTATAAGTCACCAGGATCCCAGTCTGAGGGTTGTAAGCATTCAAAGATGGTGATCAGGTGGCAGAATGGACACATTTGGCAGAGTACAGTCCTCTTTCCACTTACAGCCTCCAATCCTGCAACTCTGCTTTTAAGGGCTGCCAGAGCTAGCAGAGCAGATTTGAGGTGAGCCCAGGAAGGAAGAGAAGAGGGAGCAACCTGGCAGTATGAGCAGACATCTCCTCATATAATAATATAATAATAACTTTTTTCTTATATTCCGCCCCATCTCACCGAAGGGACTTGGGGCGGCTCACATGGGGACCAAGCCCAGCAATACACAATAAAATACATGCAGTGTGTTGGATGTAACCAGGAACATTTTAGACCTATAAGTGTCAAACCTTTCCGAAGTCATCAAACAATTTCAAAATGGCAGAAATAAATCTTGTTTATTTTGGGGATGCATGTCCAGTTCATGAAAAGCAGTGAGAAGGGTACCGAGATCCAGAACATATTCATCTCAGTGAGACGGTGTTGAGCACTCTATTCTTCTGGCATAGTACTCTATTTATAGTGCTATAGTATTTCCTCTGAAGCCTCTTGAATCACACTTTAAAAGCCACTGTTTTAGTTTAAACAAATAGTAAGGAAAATCTTAAGCACTGCATGAAAAGATACAAAGCCTGCTTTCGTTTATCTTCATGGATTTCCTGGCCATCCCTAAGCAGAATGAATGATGCACATAGAGGTTTAGTATTTAGAAGAAAAGAGCAAGCTGAAATCCCATCTCACCAAGCATCCTGTTTTTGACAGTGACCAGGACCAGATGACAGCAGCAAGGCCTCAGAGCAAAATGCTTGAAATTCAACCCCAGAGAGGAGTGCAAGGCAAGAAGAATCATTATAAAAGACACAAGTTTTGGCTGCTCAGGAGTGGTGACATACTGGGATATATTCAGAAGATAACCAGGAGAACAGAAAAATAGCCCTCTGAGAGAAGGTTGGTTGATTAGGATATGTTTAGAGAAGGTTGAAATAGGATATGACACCAGACTTCCAATTTCCAAAGGACTGCTTCCAGAAGATAATAAAGACTTGTTCTCTGTTGTCTGGAGAATAAAACCAGATCTAATCAGCAAAAGTCAAAGGAGGATTGATTTTGATTGAATCTTCGAAGAAACTTCTTGAGAGGAGAACCCATTCTCTAAAATGCTGGTGGGCTGTCCTTCTCCAGAGGATTTCGAATAGTCAGATTTATTTGTGGGAATCTTTGCTTTGAATTTCCTGGGTCAAGCTGGAAGTTGGAACTGGACAAGCAAGATGTTAGAAATCCTTCTTTAGAAATACAGTTGCATGATTCTGCATCCAAGAAGTCACTTCAGCACCCATGGATTTTGGTCCCTGGTGAATACTGAGAGCCCATTATACAGAGTCGAACTTTTTGTGTCTATGCAGAAGTAAGGTCATTGGATACAATGAGGCTCACCAATAAATTCGCTCATGTAACATTGCTTCTTCAGGGTGCACCTACACTGTAGAATTAATGCAGTTTGATCACACTTTAACTGCCATGACTCAACACTATGTCATCATGGGATTTGTAGTTTTACAAGATCTTTTGTCTTCTCTGAGAAAGAATGCCGGTGCCTCCAAACTACAAATATCATGCTTCCATGGCAGTTAAAGTGGCATCAAACTGTATTAATTCTATAGTGTACCCTTAGTCATCCAGAACTAGTCTTTAAGAGACAGCACAACACTAAATGGTCTGATGTCTTAGAAAAGCAATAATGTTAAGCAGTGAAGGGTCAAGAATGCCTCAGAGAGGAAAACAGTAATAGGATGAGATAGTCCAAATGACCCAAAGTGTCCTCTCTTCTCTGTGATGTAAACCAATATTCTTAGGGATGTTTCTCTAGTTCTTCTCTTCCTACCAGTCCTCTCTCAACTCTTCCCTAGAATGAAGCTAGATTAGATTAACACCATGTTACTTTATTTTCCTAGAACTAAAGGCTTTATTCAAATATAATGAAGCTTTTAGTTATTTCTCCAAGCCACTGGTGTCTTTGCCCCTTAATGATTATCTCTAACCACAGCAGCCATTGTCCATTATTATGCACAAGCAAAGTTTTTAGCCATGGCTTTCCGGAGGATGGTTACAACAAGATGTCTTTTGTTCTTTTCCCCAACTTCTACTTGCCTCCAAACTAGGAAGGAAACCAATAGTCAGACAACTAGATAATGAGAACAATAACCTTTATGGACCTTTTACATCTACTGAATTGGAAATGGCTCTCAATTTTGAAACCAGGCAAAGACTGTAATGATCCAAAAAGCTATAGACCAATCTCCTTGTTGTGCCATTTTTATAAAGATCTGGAGAGACTTCTTTTGCATAGAATTATGGGAAAAAATTAACCCATTTATGATTCCACATTAAGCTGGCTTCAGGAAAGGGAAAAGCTGCACACCACAAATATTGACACTGACAGCACCTAGAAGATGGTTTTGAAAGGCACTGTCTTTACAGGAGCTGTCTTCAGAGACCTGTCAGCAGCTTATGATATTGTAAATAATCACCTCCTTCTGTGAAAAATTTATAATATCAGAAAGGATGATCACATTATCTGCTTTGTGGGAAATCTGCCACAAAACAGGAGCTTTTTTGTTGAGTGCCAGGGTCAGAGAAGTAGATGGCGGAGACAGAAGAACAGCCTGCCACAGGGGAGTGTGCTTGCTCCATCAGTGTTCAACATTTACACAAATGATTAGCCACTGCCAGAAAAGACAGAGAGTTCCATCTATGCTGATGATCGTGCCATCACCGCCCAAGCAGGAAGCTTTGAAATGGTTGAACAGAAGCTATCTGAAGCTTTAGGTGCTTACTTCCTATTACAGGGAAAACCAGCTGATTCCTAATGCATCTAAACTGCAGATGTTTGCTTTTCATCTTAAGAACAGACAAGCATCTCAAGCCGTGAGGATCACCTGGGAAGGAATCCCACTGGAGCATTGCAGCACACCAAAATACCTGGGAGTCACTCTGGACTGTGCTCTGACTTACAAGAAGCACTGCTTGACTATCAAGCAAAAGGTGGATGCTAGGAAGAATATAACATGAAAGCTGGCTGGCACAACTCTATGCTAAATATGCATGCTCATGTGTAGAATACATCTCACCACATTAAAACAGTGGATGTGCCTCTTAATGAGACATGCCCCATTATCACAGGATGTCTATGCCCTACACCACTGGATAAATTATACTGTTCAGCTGATATTGCATCACTTGACATCCATTGGGAAGCAGCAGCCTGTAACGAAAGGACCAAGGCATTGACATCTCTGGCCCATCCTCTGTTCGGATATCAGCCAGCATGCCAATGACTTAAATCAAGATATAGTTTCCTAAGATCTACAGAGATGCTCACAGCAACACCTCAGCAAGCGAGAGCCCAAAAGTGGCAGGCTAAAACTTAGAACCTCAATCAGTGGCTGATACTGAATGAGAAACTCCCTCCTGGGCACACAGAAGACTGGGCAACTTGGAAGGTGCTGAACAGATTCCACTTTGATACCACAAGATACAGAGCCAGTTTTAAGAAATCGGGCTACCAAGTGGAGTCCACGGCATGTGAGTGTGGAGAAGAGCAAAGCACAGACCACTTACTACAATGCAGTCTGAGCCCTGCCAGTGCACAAAGGAGGGCCTTCTTACTGCGACATTAGAGGCAATCGAAGTGGCAAGTTTCTGGTCAAAGGAAATTTAGCATAACGCCAAGTTTTTAACTTTGCTTGTGGTTTTTTATGTATTATAAATGTATTTTCAATTTGCTTCTGATGCAATAAATAAATAAACTTGTCAATAAATGTGAAAGAACCTCAACATGCATTTCACGAAGGGAGTTTCTGGGAATAATGTTTCTGATTTTTTTCCCCAAAGAACGAAGTGGAAGTCTGCTACTGCTTTTAATAAAATAATTGCAGGCCCAGAATGTTCTTTCAGATCCTATTATTCCAGGTGTTACTGGATCTTGAAAGCATTATTCTCCACAAATCCTGCTTTAAGAGCACGACACAATATTTTTTTTTTAAGTCTGCTTTCCAGACAAACAGTTCTAAAGTACTGATGAAATCCTGAGCACATGGCAGCTCCAGCCTGCCTGCCTTCCCTAATAAGGTTGTACACACGGGTTGGAGCTCATAAGTAAACCCATGTCTTCAGTTAATGGAATGCAAAAGCTAGAAGATACACATCTCTATTTATACATTTCAGAGATAACTGTGTTTACCCAACACTTAATCATTTGCACCACTTCTGAGACATAAACAAAGCTCTTGGGCATAATCCTCACAGAAAAATAAGGAAAATAAAGCTACTAGTAAAACAAATATGGGACAAAGGGTTATAAGGACACAAAAAGATATGGGATTGGCCCTGCTATTTGGGCAAAGTGAGGTGGTCACCAAACATGGCACATGGTGGGTAGTGGGCAATGATGATAAAGTTCTGCTGTTCTACCTGAACTCCCCACTCTTTTGGAAGAGAAAGTTTTGTATAATCAGCACTCAGGGCCGGCCCAACGCGGAGGCCACTGAAGCGCCCGCTTCGGGTGCATGGTCCCGGGGGCGCCGTGGAGGCCAGCTGGGCAAGGGCGCGCAGGGCGGGAGGCGGGGCCTTGTCTGGGCGGAGCCCCGCCTCCCGCCCCGCGTGCCCTGGCCCCACCTCTCACGCTGTGCGAGAGGCGGGGTCAGGGTGAGCAGCGCGGGAGGCGGGGCCAGGGTTTGCCCCTGGCCCCGCCTCCCGCGCTGCTCACCCTCGCCCGTCTGGCCTTTTCCAGCTGGCCAGACTGCAGCGGAGGTCCCTCCAGGCCGCGATCGCTGCAGTCTGAAGAGACTCCCGCCGCTTCCTGGCTGGCTGGCCTGGGCCAAGGCACACGGGGCGGGAGGTGGGGCCCCGTCTGGGCGGAGCCCCGCCTCCCGACCGCGCACCCTGGCCCCGCCTCCCACGCTGCGCGAGAGGCGGGGACAGGGCGAGCAACGCAGGAGGCGGGGCCAGGGCACGGGAGGCGGGGCCAGGTCTGGCCACACCTCCCGCAGAGCGGGGCGGTTTGTGTGTGCAATTTCCCCCCCGCTTAATATTTAAAATTTTCTTGGGCCGGCCCTGTCAGCACTCTATATTCACTGGGGGTTAGGGGCACAAGTCCTCCATGAAAGTGAAAAATAAAGGAATTGCTATTCATTTTTACTTGAAAACTTCTTTAGGAATTTCTAGATCTTCCAGCATGACTTTATGGGCAACTTCTGCTAGAAATTGCATTGGAGGATCTAGAGATTCCTAGAGAGGTGTTCTCTCTACCAATTTCCATGTCCCCCATCATGACCTGAGGAAATTGACCATAGGGTCATACTGGAGGATCTAGAACATTTTCAATCAAATCTGCAAATAAACAAATCTGCAAGAGTCAAAACTGTAGATGTGGATGGACAACTGTATTCCATATAGTTTGTCCTGGGCCACATGAAGCTACCTCAAGTGCAATGAAAAACACTTTTCCCATAATTACTATTTACATTGAACCAATTGTATTGCCTCATTTAACTTCAATAGAATTTTATACCCCACTATTTTAAAATATCATCTTGGCCATGTTCTCCTCTGCTCTGTTCCAGTTTCAGGAGTGGAAATGCTTGCTTTGTGACCCTGTTGTATATCACAGCGATGTCACGGGGAAGGGGGTTTCTTTCTCTTCTCTCTGTGTCACAGTTCCAATCCCTAGTTCCCCATTGGATGCTATTTGCTACATTAATTTTGGAAAACAATTGGAAAAAAGATATGGTGGGGAAGATGCGTGTGTCTGTGTTCATTAAAGTCCTTCAGGTATCTCTTAAACTGCTCTTTGCTCTTTCCTACAACTGAGATGTGGCAGTTTTAATATGCCCTTTTTGGCATAAATTATATTCCTGCAGCTATGCACTGGCCTGGTTTCAATTATCAAGTTTTTTTTCATAATGTTCTCAAATCTCTTTCCTACTCATTGCAATGAATTATTGGTTCCTTGCCCCCATATTAAGTTATAGTATGTCTCAAACAACAACACACTTAAAATTATTCCACAGTTAAGCAACTGCCTGATGCCCTAGAACAGTGGTTCCCAACCTTTGGCCCTCCAAATGTTTTGGACTTCAGCTCCCACAATTCTTAACAGCTGGTAAACTGGCTGGAATTTCTGGGAGTTGAAGTCCAAAACACCTGGAGGACCAAAGGTTCTTTCTAAGCTGGTGGTTCTCAACCTGTGGGTCCTCAGATATTTTGGTCTTCAACTCCCAGAAACCCTAACAGCTGGTAAACTGGCTAGGATTTCTGGGAGTTATAGGCCAAAACACCTGGGGACCCACAGGGTGAGAACCACTGATCTAGGCATTTTCCAAGTCCTCCAGCACAACTCTGTGGTATGCTTCCATCACAAATAATTTGTTTAACAGGATTCATCATTAACCAGAGTTTAATGAAGTCTTGCAACGTATCCCCCATGGATATTTATTTTTCCAATTTTTGCACTCCTTCCTTCTGAATTCGCTTTCTAAATGATACTCTTTGTACAGTATGAGAATGAAATCAATATACAGACTGGCCATGCCACAAATTTGTCTAAAGAATGGGGCGGATTTTTTGCAAGAAATAAATGAGCATCTACAGGCTTTACTATCTATAAAGTGCCATGGAAATGCTAACCAATGGCACTATTTGTTTATATCTGTAATCACAGAGTCCCACTGCCCTGGCTCCATTGCAGGATCTCTCTGTTCATCTTTGATTTTTCCTTCGCTCAAGGGAATTCCTTTAAGACAAGAAAAAACTTGTATCTTTGCATGGAAACATCAGAGTTCCTTCCAAGTGTGGCCAATATTTTCCCTCTGTCCAATCTAGCTCTGAAAAACCATCCTGTATGCATGCTGACCTGGCATATTTTAAAATGTGGAAATGTTTTTTAAACAGAAATTCTAAGAGAGGAAATCATGGTGTCAGCAAAAGAAAACATTCTCTGTCTGCACAATGATAATCACATAGGATACATCTAAACGCTTTATAATGATGTGGGCACAGGGCCGGCCCCACTATTGAGGCCCCTGACGCCGCCGCCTCGGGCGCAGGCCCGGGGGGGCGCCGTCAGGCTGGGCGGGAGGCGGGGCACCGCCCTGACGGTGCCCCGCCTCCCGCCCAGTGCGCCCTGGCCCGTCTGGCCTTTTCTAGCTGGCCAGACTGCAGCGGAGGTCCCTGCAGGCCGCAATCGCGGCCTACAGGGACCTCCGCTGCAGTCTGGCCAGCTAGAAAAGGCCAGACGGGCGAGCAGGAGTAGCGTGGGAGGCGGGGCCAGCTCTGGCGCCGCCCCCCCCGCCCAGCGTGCCCTGGCCCCGCCTCCCACGCTGCGTGGGAGGCAGGGCCAAGGCACGCTGGGCGGGGGGGGAGCGGCGTCAGAGCTGGCTCCGCCTCCCACGCTACTCCCGCTCGCCCGTCTGGCCTTCCTAGCAGGCCAGAAAGCAGCGGAGGTCCCTCCAGGCCGCGATTGCGGCCTGGAGGGACCTCCGCTGCTTTCTGGCCTGCTAGGAAGGCCAGACGGGCGAGCGGGAGTAGCGTGGGAGGCGGAGCCAGCTCTGACGCCGCTCCCCCCCCGCCCAGCGTGCCTTGGCCCCGCCTCCCACGCTGCGTGGGAGGCAGGGCCAAGGCACGCTGGGCGGGGGGGGAGCGGCGTCAGAGCTGGCTCCGCCTCCCATGCTACTCCCACGCTACTCCACGCTACTCCCGCTCGCCCGTCTGGCCTTCCTAGCAGGCCAGAAAGCAGCGGAGGTCCCTGGCAGGGCCAAGGCACCACTCTAGCAACACTCTAGCAGGGCCAAGGCACGCTGGGCGGGGGGGGGAGCAGCGTCAGAGCTGGCTCCGCCTCCGCTACTCCCGCTCGCCCGTCTGGCCTTTCCTAGCAGGCCAGAAAGCAGCGGAGGTCCCTCCAGGCCGCAATCGCGGCCTGGAGGGACCTCCGCTGCTTTCTGGCCTGCTAGGAAAGGCCAGACGGGCAAGCGGGAGTAGCGTGGGAGGCGGGGCCAACTCTGGCCCCGCCCCCCCGCCCAGCGTGCCCTGGCCCCGCCTCCCACGCTGCGTGGGAGGCGGGGCCAGGGCACGCTGGGGGGGGGGCAACTGTGGCCCCGCCCCCCTCACTAATCGCCCTGGCCCCGCCTCCCACGCAGCGTGGGAGGCGGGGCCAGGGCGCGGGAGGCGGGGCCGGTGGCGGGGGCGCTTTTCAGCACCCCCGCTTCCCATTAAAAAATATCTCCGGCCGGCCCTGTGTGGGCATGTTTGCAATACTTAATACTCGTATAGGTTGGTCATGCAAGTCAAAAGACATATTCACATGTGCTCTGTGTATTAAGAAGCATGTAAGGTGTGATATTCCAAAACAAATGTTAGAAGAAGTGTGCAGTGCTTGGTATCACTTTAAAACTAACCTTTCAGTTATTGCTCATTTGCAGTTGCTTATAAGCATCAGACAGAACTAGCTTTATGACAAACTGAATATTTAAATTTGTATTGTTTTTTAGGCATCGAATAGCTGCTGATATGTAAGGCCGCCTTGAGTCCCCTTTGGGGTTGAGAAAGGCGGGATAGAAATATCGTGAATAATAAATAATAAATAAATATTAGGAAGAACTTCCTGATAGTTATAACTGTTCAACATTGGAAGACACTGCTTGGGAGTGTGGTGGAATTTCCTTCTCTGGAGGCTTTTAAACATAGGCTGGATGGTCATCTGTCAGAAGTGATTTGATTGTGTATTCCTGCCTGGAAGAGGTTTGGATTAGATGGTCCTTGTCTCTTCCGAGTCTATAATTCTATGATCAAGTGACTCAGCTCCAGGTTTTATCCTCTTTTTAAAATGCTTTGAGGTGAGACATTTTCTCTGGGAGAGATAATACAGAGTGTTCCCAATATAGAATAGAGGCGCAGTTATGTAGAAATTGTGAAAGTCTTGTCAAAAGTTTACCCACTATGATTTGCTAGAGCAAAAACACCTGAACTCTTAGAAAGTATGCTGAGGCATTTGTGTTGATGAGTGGTAGTCTATTTGGTGAGATATCTGACTATTGAAGTTGTAGCAAGAAGAAGAACATTCCAATCCAACATGATGCAATATGTATAATCTGCCCCCACAATGCTGGATCATGGAGACTGTGATTTAATTGTTTAATTGTTTCTGCGGATTTCACAATTTGGCAATCCTCTGCCCCACTCTCTTTCAAAAGCACTGTGGTGAAGTGATTCAACTCTTCGAAATAAATTTCCCCATGGGAGATAGTACTGTGTAACCCCAATAGGATGACCAGAGTTGCATTATGCAACTACTATGTGAAAAGGGTGAAGAAACCAGACAAAATGAACTGAATTTTAGGGAGTGACTAGAATCAGTTTTTTGTAGTCCAAATATATTGATATTATATTACTCCAATGTACTTGTTATACACTGAATTTTATTGCACTTACCTATACTGATTAGGTTTTATGATAGAGCAAGAACAAAGTAAATAAACTTGATATATGGAGGGGTTTTTTTTGGGTGGGCAAGCATGGTGTAGTGATTTGAGTGTTGGACTATGACTCTAGAGAGCCATAGTTTTGAGAGTTTCAAGATTTGAATCCATGCTCAGCCATGAAACCCACTGGGCAAGTCATAGTGTCTTCTAAACAAATCTTGTCAAGACAACCCTGTTGTCTTAGGGTTCGCCTTAGGGTTTGCCATGTGTTGGAAATGACTTAAAGGTTGACAACAACAATTGGCATATACATTATCTCTCACCTATTTCACACCGTGTTCATGCTGGTGTTCTGCTAAATCAGAGTCAAGAACCATAATAGGTTTTTGTAGGAAATTGCCAAAAGCTCCAGGAAGGGTCAGTCTTATAAGACAGGACAAACATTGGCCCTTCAGTAAGACAACATTGGAACTGAAGTCCAAGGCATCTATAGGGCCAAGGGGTTCTTCATCGGGATGCATGGAATTCATATCTTTGTGAGGAAGATTCTGGCAATGATACCTGTGTACTTTCCTCAAACCCAATGACTTCTGGGAGTGCTGGATTACAATTCTGCAGATAGGAGGGAGTTGGCCCAGTGAATACCATTAGATCACAGAATGGTAGTTGCCCGGGGGTGCCCAAGGATCATCATGTCTAGCTCCTCCATCAATACAAGAATCCATAGCTAAAGTGTCCTTCACAAATGGTCCTCCAACTCCAGTTTAAAAACCTCTAGTGAGAAAATCCATCACCTCCCAAGGTAGTTCATTCCACTGCTAAACTCCAGAATTAACTATACTAGTGGTGCCTGTCTAGCTTTAGAGGAAAATCCTGCACAAATATACCCCACCTGGGAGTGTGGTGCAAGCTCAGAGAGGTTAAACTCCACACTTATCCGAGATACCATTGGTGGTGACTCATTCTGCTCCAGAGCTTAATGCTTTGCTTTAGATAAAGACCAAAAGCTGTAAACTACTTGCTTTGTGTTTAAGGTTCTTCTGCCTGCCAAGGGACACACAGCAGTCTCCTCTTTTGCAAAATGGGACGGCACCCTGTGTAGTTTGACTCGTTGCCACTGCCATAGCATTGCTGGTTATTTTTACATGGGTGCTCCCTTGTGCTGGGTTTGCTCAGTGCTTTTCCCATCTGGATACCATAAATGGTTAGCATTTATGAACACCCAGTTTTCCAGGCTTGTTTAGTTTAGCATGGTAAGATTTGTGATGCCTGCAGGCAATATACAGCAACACAGACTTGTTTCATCCCATAAATCTGAGGGGGACATAAGGATATGATGGGGAAAATATTTTAACCAAAGTGATACTAAAAACAGTGTCACCCCTATCAGCATTCTTTTGAACAGATGAATTTTTACAACATATTTCTTTCAAACTATGTGTCTGGGCAGAGCCCTAATGTTGTAAAAAAAAAAAAGAGACATTTTATTGGCACTTGTACTGGCTGTATGAGTTATGGCCTTGTTGCTGTAATTTTACACCTGTCTTTGGCTATAAATGTGAAAACACTGAAATATGAATATCTAAGACTCACCCATCCCCAATTACTTTATTCAGGAAACATTAATTCAAGTGTGGCGTCCCTTTCTTGTTCAATAAAGATGTTTTGAGACTAACTAGACAGCTGCAGAAAAGCAGTTTCAAATCATGTGAGTGTTGCATGGCGGGAAATCAACCCATTCACCTATATATACAAAATATAGTCTCTCCTTCAGTCACATGGGCTTGTTCTAGAGTCACTTGATTTCCATGTTTACTCCTTCCTACTATGAAGTTCCTACCATTTGTGGAGAACAGTTTTTCTGTTTCCCATTTCATGCACAATGGATGCCTGAGTTTGGATATCATGCTAGGCCAGAAAGTCATTAATAAAATGGTTATTTTCTTTTTTTATTGGCAAAAAATTGGAAGAACAAGAGGTCGGATTCTGTGCCTTGAGCACAAAATAATTTGACCAGTTTTGGCCAGTATGCACCTCAACTTGGCCAGTGGAGAGTCCCATTGCCTTCTGCTCCGATTTTATCAAGGGAGGAAACTAGAGTCCTCTTTCATACGAAGCATGGGATTTACCATTAGATGACGATTCCTTCAGAGAAGCTTCTTTCATTGTTCTTTGGTCCTAAAAGATATGGATTGTATTTCCTGGGAGCAGGACCACATTGCACTTTTAAACATTAAACAAACAAATACAGCAGAGTTCCTGCATGGAAAAGCTGTTACTCATGTGGAGTTACACACTGGTTATATAATATCACCTTGCTATGGAATGCTAACACTGTACAACCCAACTGGACATGATTAATGTTCATTTTCCACAAAAGCCACACTGCATCCATAGCACAACTTGCACTCCATATCTCTAGCAGAGAACACCCTTTCTGTGGTTCATTCTTGAGTTATGTAGCAACCCATGAGTTACAAGCAATACACAGGTTGGCAAATAACTATTTGTAGAAAGCTTCAGCCTCTTTTCTCTTTGAAGATGTCTGAAAATATAAAGAAATAAGGGTTGAGGAAGAGAGCTCAGTTGAAAGCTATCCCAATACACAATACATGTTTGTATCACAAAGGGTGCAAACTTCTGAAGCAATTGTTCTAAGATTTCTCTTTTCTAGGAACTGTAACACTGTTTTAAAATGTTGCTCTGACAAAAAACATATGCCAGTATATTCCCCTACTCTAGTTTCAGCCAAACACTGATTGAGAAGGAAGGGAGGAGCAGGACATTAGGGAAACAAGACATTTCTTGGGAAGGTTACATTTCCATATGCATTACTTCTGGAGAGGAATATTGGCAGGCAAAATGGGTTTAAGATGTCTTGATTATGGCAGGTGGGTTTTCCAGCTATGTTTTTATAGAAAGGGTCTAACTGCACATAGATGGGTGGAGAAACGGCACCAGAGATTTAGCGAACACAATGTTAATATTGATCCTGGACATGGAAGGGTCTCTGCCCAATTTTGGCATGTAGTAACCAAAAATAGGCCAGCTCTGAGTTTGAGGCTCTTGCTGCACAAGATTACATTTACTGGGAGGAGTGTTTAAAATGGGATAGATTTTTTTCCAAGAAAAAGAGCTAAGACAAAATGTGTCTGAGAAAAGTGTGGACAAAATACAGCCTTAGGGCTATATCCAGTCCCCAGGGTTTGGTATAATCTCTTCAGACTTTCTAGACTGATTATAAAAGGGGATGCACTGCATTCCTCCATGTTTAATACACAAAACCCCAGTATTCTGGTTCTGGTTTGAATGTGTGTGCATTTAGGGAGGGGTGTGTGTGAGTGGATGCTTTGCTATTTTTGGTAGTCCAAAACGCCAACTTTTAGGTCTTAGATCAGAAAAATATCCCTGAATCCTCAGCAGTTGCCCATCCCAATCTAAGAGAAGCTGGTTACTCATAACCTTTGTGTGAGTTATACAACAATGCTCCCTTTCTCCCATGCCATGGTCATTTCTGCTATCAGATCCCAATGAAGAAAATTGAGTTTAGGGTGAAAGACTGTAGGAAGGTAAGCCATCGAAAGAAAGAATTTTTTTTCCGCATGGATCCATTTTGCTCTATGATTTAGGTACTCAGCTGTGCCTTGTTAAATGGGCTTAAGCCAGTGGTTCCCAACCTTATTTTGACCAGGGACCATTTGACCAGAGCCCACTCTCCAACATTAGTACCAAAAGGGTTACGAAACAGTTTTTGGTGAACTTTAGATTCGGTTTGGTTATTTGGGGTGCTGATTTAGAAAGCCACATCAGCTCTAGTTTCTGATACCAAACATATGCCATCCAGTAGTTGCCATCTGCTCGCCCACAAAAAACAATATTTAATAATTTAGAGTTGATTTTCCCTGCATATCTCATGGACCTTATTTTAGGTCTTGTGGCCCACCAGTGGGCTGCAGCCCACAGGTTGAGAACCACTGGTTTAAGCAATCAAGCATCAAGAGGAATCCACTACAGTAGACTCTCAATTAACTGGAACTCAAGCAACTAGAGCTCTCAAGCAACTGGCAAAAAATTGAAGAACTAACACATCCTACATTCACAAATCTGTTTTTATAACACAGTAAAACAGGAGCCTCTGGTGGCTCAGTGTGTTAAAGCGCTGAGCTGCTTAACTTGCAGACCGAAAGGTCCCAGGTTCAAATCCGGGGAGCTGCATGAGCACCCGCTGTTAGCTCCAGCTTCTGCCAACCTAGCAGTCCGAAAATATGCAAATGTGAATAGATCAATAGGTATCGCTACGGCAGGAAGGTAAAGGCGTTCCATGCAGTCATGCCGACCACATGACCTTGGAGGTGTCTACAGACAACGCCAGCTCTTCGGCTTAGAAATGGAGATGAGCACCAACCCCAAGAGTCGGACATGACTGGACTTAACATCAGGGGAAACTTTTACTTTTACTAAAACTGGGTTATATTAGGTTTGTCTATACTTGTCTTAGTTTGCTTTTAATATTGTATTTCAATATTAATATCAAGTCAATACAGTGTTTATGGTATAGAATAGTATGGGATATACCATTTGTTAGGACAATTTTAATAGTAATTCTCAAGCAACCAGAAACTATATTTATCTACCAAGCTCCACGGATGACTACAGTTCAAGGATTCCTCTTTAACTGCTATGGCTGGATCCCATGAAATCCTGGTTATTATAGTTTGGTGAAATGCTAAAGAATTCCAAAGCTCTCTCCTTAACTGTGAACCCCAGAATTCCATAGGCTGTTGCCACAGCAGTTAGGGTGGAATGACAGTGCTATTTGTGTATAGTGCAAAAGAGTCCTTCGAGGTCAAAAAAGCTCTTTTCTTTTGTGGTGCTGCTCCCTGTGGTGAACTTTATGAACTGCAGCTAGTATGATTTGCCATCCAGCTGATTCTCAGGCCCTGGACTAAGGCTGAATTTACACTGCCATGCAATGCAGCTTGAAACTGCATTATATGGTAAGTGAAGACCCATATAACACAGTTCAATGCAGTTAAATGGCATTATAGAGGTCCATACTGACCATATAATGCAGTTCTAAAGTGTATTATATGGCAGTGTAAAGCTTGCTAGGAGAGAGACAAGCCAGAGAGATGGATGGGGTTGTCGATATGAAAAAAAATCACAGACAGGAGGTCCCTGGATTGTTTAGCCACTTCTGCTGGCATTGTGAGCAATTGGGCAGCGAAGATAGCCATGTTCTCAAGTATTCTGGCTTATCAATTTGCCTGGAGTGCCCTAGACACCAAAGCATCCATTCTCATACTCAATGGTTGGATCTACATTTGCTGATGTTAGCAGTGCAGGATGCACATGAAAATGAAAAAGAAGTTAATAAAAACACTCTAGGTCCTGACAATATAATTGTTCTGGAGAATCTATAGGAATTTAAAGATCTTCCAGCTCAACTCCATAGTTCATGTCTACTGAAAGTCGACCATAAAGCCATGCTGGAGAACCTTGAGATCATGTTGATCAAATATGTAAATAATAAAATATCCACAAAAGTGAAATCCTCCATTGCAGAGGGCTAACTGTACTTTTCCTCTGTCTGAGGCTTTATGTCATTTGTGCATTTTGGCTGAATCTTGATCCATTTCTGCTATCTGAATTTGGGGGGGGGGGGGCATGTATATTTTGGGGGGAAATAAGTACTCCAATCCCTCAGCCATATTGACTGGGGGATTCTGGAAGATGCTATATGAAAAATAATGTTCCCAAACTCATCATTTTATCAGCAGCCAAGTAGGATCAGAATGTCATAAACATCTTTTAGGCCTAACCATAGATTCTGGAAGGGAGATTTAGGTTAGTTATGTTCCGTGCTAGATTAATTTTTTGAAAGCCAGTGAGGGTTGATGTCTTTTGGTCCATGAGAGCAGAGATGGCTCAGTTGCAGCTGGTCTTTGGAAGAGCTTCCATGCTCCAATGACAGGGCTGGCTCAAACTTTTCCATGCCCTGAAATATTTTTTAAAAACTGCTTAGTCTGCAAATTCTGTGAAACATTATATCCCGTGACCCGCTTTAAATGGAGTCACTGTGTTGCAGCAGAGAAATTCCACTCACAGTTGGTGGCCATTGAAGCTGGCATGGATAAAGAGCTAAGCCTACAGCAACCCTGGGAGAAGTCAAAGAAGATTAAGAGTTCATGCATCTCTTTCCTAATGATTTCCTATAATGCCCTGAAATTTATGGCACCTTTTGTAAATAGCCATCTACTATGGCAGAAAAATGTATTGCCCAGTCTTGGTTCTGTGAAGGGCAGACGGTACCCTGCTGAGTAAAACAAGAGACCCAAGGGAAAGCAAGAGCATTCAAGCCAAATAAGTGTAGACACCAAGCAATAATTTCCATGGGGCAAACATAGCCTCGACACCCTATCCCCTTATTTTTCCTAAGTTGTAGGAATATTGCTAGAACAAGGCAAACATATGACTTAAATGTTCAGATAGAACAATTGTCCCCAACTCTGATCTATCGTTTTGTGGCATCACATGCTCTCAGACAAAAGATGTATTTATATATACGTAGCTTTTATTTTGACCTAGGGCCCCAATATGATGCCCAATAAAACTGAATTATAAAAACAGAGCAGACATATAGCATTATGTATAAAAAACCAGAATAAAACACATGTATCATTCTGGATTTTTTTTTAAAGTTTGGTTAACTCCTCTGTGGTATGCTTCAGTTTTCCCAGTTTAGGTAGGTGCAGTTGCCACTCACAACATATCCAAACTCTTTTTGTTTTGAAGATCATGCTTTAAAGAGTTACATTTTATACAACAGTGATCAGAATATCCAGACAAGTATAGCCACATTGGCCTGAGATTATGGGAGTTGTGGTGTAAGCACAGGGGTACAGCTATACCATAGAATTAATGCTGTTTAACACCATGGTTCAATTCTATGGATTTACAATTTGGAGAGGAACCAGGACTTTTTTTTGGCAAAGGAGGCTAAAGACCTTTGAAAACTACTACTCCTATGATTCTATAGCACTGAGACATGGTATTTAAATGGTGTTAAATTGCATTAATCCTGCAGTGTAGATGCATTCCAGGTCTCCAGGAGGCTAGAGTTCAACTCCATATTCAGTCATGGAAACCTGTCCGTTGACTTTGGGTGAGTCATGCCTTGGAGTTCAGCAATGGAAGGTCTCCTCTGAGTAGATCTTGCCAGGAAATTACTAGGAGAGTGGTGCCATAGGTCAGAATCAACTTGAAAACACAGAAGGACAATAACAGCTATATTTAGAGTCTGAGAGCGCACTCTAAACTGTAAAATGAACCCAGTTTGACACCATTTTAACTGCAAAGGTTCAATGCTATGGAATCTTAGGAGTTGCCATTTGGTGAAGCATCAGCACTCTTTAACACAGAAGGTTAAAGAACTTGCAAAACTAAAACATTCACAATTCCATAGTAATGAGTCATGGCTGTTAAAGCAGTATCAAACTGTATTTACTTCTACCGTGTGGATGTACCTCTGAATGCACCAGATAGCCATCTGAACTTGGAAGATGAAAGGGATCAGGTCTGGATAGTACTTAGATGATGGACCACCATGAAACACCAGATGCTATAGGAAGACAATGGCAAACAACCTCTGAGGAATACTTACACAAGCAAACCCCGTTAAATTTGTGGGGTCACCATAGGCCAACCGGCAACATACAGTCCCCAAAAGTTTATTTTCCACACTCTGCCTCTTGCACACAGGTTATGTATAAGATTCATTTCATGGCTTGGAATGAAGCAAGCTTCTTTTGCAGATCATTTATATTTGGCCATTCTGCCTAGGGAAGACATTTTATGAGTGCATATCAATTTATATTGTCAATTATTCTCCTTTTCCCTCTGCTTCAAAACCATAGGCCCCCAGGTGTGCACATCTGGTATTGGATCAGCTCAAGCACGCTGTAAAAGCAATCTGTATAGCCTTGCCGCCACATTTGTTGACTTTATAGATGACATCACCATCCCAAACCATCACCTTTATCCAGCCTTTCTAGCTTTTATTGCATTTGCAATGCAATTTGTGAGCACAGAGCAGACAAGATCCCAGTAACAAGATCCATGTCAGCTTTTTCCGACGCTTTTGAAGCTGGTCCAGAATCTGTTTGATGTGTTGGGCGCCATTGCATCCAAGGGGGGAAATAATAATAACAATATGATCTCGAGTTCCACATTTTGCTTAGAATGGCAGATTTTTGAACGACCCCAGTGCACGCCTGCAGTTTTCCCCTCTTCTTCCCATTAATGAATTCTGACACTTGAGCAGATGTTATCTTACAGATTTTCCTCCTATTATCTCCATCCCGCAGCAGCATGGCTGCCGATTTCAAACCATTTGGCAAGAGAGGTGGGGAGTCTCCAGAACGTTGACATGTCTGTCATCTCTTTCATCTTCGCTCCTCTCTCTCTGAATTTGCCAAGTCGACACAAAATCTGTCTTGCATCAAGCAAATGATTTAAGAAGAACTGCTTTTCCATCCACACCCCCCTCCCTTTGAAAGGAAAGCCCTTGTTTCAGCAAAAGAATTTCTATTGCTTAAGGCACTGTGGGGAGCTGCAGAAACATGGCTATGAAAATGTAACTGAGTCCATTAGAGTTAGAGAATGGATAGCAAATAACTTTAAGTTTCAACAGCACTGCAACATGATTTGTCTGCAGACTAGTCACTCTGCCAATGAATGGAGTCGTCTTAATCTCAGAGCAAGAAAGTATCAGTTTGGCTGTATGGGAGATATTTCCATCAGCTAATGAACAAGCTGACAGTGTAAAGATCTGCCCATCAGTTGAACAAACAAGGCTTTTTGTTAAGGAGCCACAAAAAATATCAAAAGGATGGTTGAAAAGAAAGGAAGAGAACCGTAGCTTTTTCTTGATTCAGAAAAGTAACATAAAAAAGAGGAAGTTCGATGAGCAACCCTCACCCAGAATTCCAAAATCCTCCAAAATTCAAAATTGTTCACAAGAGTGGCTGAAACAGTGACACCTTTGCTTTCTGTTTGTTCAGTTTACACAAACTGATTCATGCACAATATTTTTTAAAATTATTGCGTATACAATTGACTTTAGGCCATGTGTATAAATGAGCTGTCGGAATTTAAATCACAACTGAAGACCTATCTCTTCCAGCAGGCCTACCCATTCAATTGTAACTATAAATTTTAAACTCACATCCTGTGTTTACTGTATTTAAGGCTGCATCAGAAAGGCCAGGCGAAGTGTTCCACTTCACGTGGCCTCTGCAACAAACGAGGAGGGCAGTGGGGTGAATTTGTCATCTCTCGCTCTGCTCCCTCTAAGTGACCCTTTCCCTACCCCATAGGGATAGCATCGCCCTTGTGGAGAGGCTCCCCATTAGCTCCATTGGAGACAGCACAACACAGGAAACCTTCCATGTTTAGCCAATGATGCTTCTACGCCAGTTGAGAACAGAGTCTCCACCAGAAGTAACACAATATCATGTGATGTCTGGTGTGGGGCACCATCCTGAAGATGGCACGGAAGCATCCTAGGATGCTGATTTAGGTAAGCATGACGAGATCTCTAATCTTTGTCCAGAGGGCCCATTCATCAGACGCCCCATGACTGTGGACTGACAAACTGGAAGAGCTCCAACAGCTAGATGAGCTGTCAGAATTTAAAACAAATTTGAACGCCTATCTCTTCCAGCAGGCCTACCCAGCCAGTTTTAATCACGAATTTTAAACTTGCATCTTATGTTTAATCATTGCTCTGTGTATTTTAATATGTATTTTGTGGAAATATGTTTTTATATGTGTATTTTACATAATGTTTTTAGATGATAGTGTGTTTTAGCAAAGTTGCAACCCACTATGAGCCATGAGAAAAGGCAGGAAAGAAATAAAATAATAATAATAATAATAATAATAAGAAGAAGAAGAAGAAGAAGAAGAACAACAACAATAATGAGATTTGTCTGAAACATAAATGAATTTTGTATTTTGACTTGAGTCCCATCACCTCGATAACACATTATCTGAAAAAAAAAATCAAAATCCAAAACATTTCTGGTCCCAGTCATTATGAATAAGGGATACACACACACAGACACCTAGTTGTCTCTCTGTATCCATGAATTCTGCATCTATGGATTTGTCACCCATGGTTTGAAAATATTGGAGATTATATATATATAAACCCCGGTGGCTCAGTGTGTTAAAGCGCTGAGCTGCTGAACTTGCAGACTGAAAGGTCCCAGGTTCAAACCCCGGGAGCAGCGGGAGCGACCACTGTTAGCTCCAGCTTCTGCCAACCTAGCAGTTTGAAAACATGCCAATATGAGTAGATCAATAGGTACTGCTCTGGCAAGAAGGTAACGGCGTTCCATATAGTCATGCTGGCCACATGACCTTGGAGGTGTCTACGGACAACACCGGCTCTTCGGCTTAGAAAAGGAGATGAGCACCAACCCCCAGAGTCAGACATGACTGGACTTAACGTCAGGGGAAACCTTTACCATATATATATACACACACACACACACACACACACACACACATATCCCAAAAGCAAACATTGACTTTACCATTCCATATTTACCAGCAGGTACCAACTGTATATATAACCAAGAAACAAAATTATAATATAAATATAAAATAAGCAAAAGGTTTCAGCATCTTCCTTTTTCAGTTGCTGACAGTGAAACTGAGCTACACCCGACCATTCTGTGGACAAAAGGGAGAATTTCTGATTTCATAGACTTAAGACTCCAATAACACATGGTTTCAACCAATGGGATAATATCCTCCACTGAAGAATGTTGAAAGCAGAGGGGTCTGAACTGCCACCTTAGATGCTGCTCTGTTTCATGTTTGTCCACTAACAATTAAAGAAGGCAGAAACTAAAATGTACACACAGATATGGTTCTGCTTGATAATCATGAACACAGAGGCATATGAAATCCCTTTTATTTTTAGGAATGTCAACCTGGCCACTTGTCAACAAAGCTCCCCTCCTGCAGCTCAAAAAAAGTAGAAATAATACATACTACAATACTGTAGTAACATGTAATTAAAAAGGAATTTTGGCCACAGGTTATGACCACCTCCTCCTCAAGAACTCATTTGAATCTGTATAACTCACCACGTCCCCTCCTGTAGCTGAAGTGTACTTCAGTTTGAAAAATCTTTTAATCTGACTGTTGGACATCCGTTTCCCCATTTTGTGTTGCATGGTTTTTAAAACAGTTAACTATTGTATTAATGTTAATAGAATGTAATCTCCATGGGACATTTCAATGTGAAATTTCATACAATCCAAAATGGAACAGAATTTTTTAAACAAAGATGAATAAAGAAACCTGTGTTGATGAAATAAATAACAACTATGTGCTGCTGTGTTAGCATGAATATCATTTATCCCAGCACAGAGAAAATTGCCTATTGAGTTAATCCTTTTTAAACGTGCACTGGACTGCAGTTCCAATGGTTCCCCAGCCCAGAGGGTTATGCTGAGAGGTGAGGGTCATGCCACTTCTCCCTTTCATTGAACACGGGATGTCTGCAGGGGCTTACGTGATGCCCTGGAAAAGCTGGTATCACTGCTCGCTTGGCTGTCTTTTGCAGCCACAGATTATATTTGATTTAGCTTGGATCTACATCACATTGAGTTTGATGTCACACATGGTCGTTTGCCAAAATAGGTATAATTAGCAGACTGGAAAGAAAAACAATAGATGCAAGTAGCCTAGAGCAAAGGAGGGGAGAGAGCATGGGATAGCTAATAATAACTCTGAAACAGTGCAATCCATGGCAGGACAGTTCAAAGTAGTAGTGCTTATGTAGAGATACCTTTTCACCTTTTCACTGTTATAAAATGATTAACAAAACAATCTCTTGCCTCTGGCAAATGTGTCTTTCTATATCTAGGCTCTGAACGAAGGAGGAGAATATGGATTTAATATTTGGAGCAATATGAGTGACAGTCTCAGGGCAATGATCTCATATGTTCCACTTGATCAAATTATTTTCTGGTCCCAAGCCCTGAAACTCTTGTGGCCCTGTATTTGTTTTTGTCATGCTCCCATTGTGTTGGTATGAGTCACAAGCAATATCATTGTCCAGAGCTCATTCCTGCTTAGGCTATCTCTATATGACTTGATGGGTCCTTTTCTCCAGCATGCAGGATGCATTAGAGAGCATTAAGGCATGACATAGTTGGTATCATGCCTTAGTAATACCACCTGTATCAAGTGGTAGACTTGTGCATAGATTCATTTTGGCCATTTGCTTTCGGCTTCTTCAGCTTCTTCAGCTGGATGGCTGTAATGGTAAAAGCACAGCTGCCATGTTTTTTGTCCAAAATGGACCACGTGGTTGCCGGGCGTGGCTACTTCCCTTCTATTTGGGAGCATGCTATGCATAGAGAGGTTGCTACATGCTCGTACAGGGTTTCCCTGTGAGCCTTGCTTGTTGGGCCAATTGGAATAGAAGAACTTGATGGGCCAGCAGTGGTAGATGTGTTCTCCAAGTGTCGCTATTTTCATCCCAATAGCCCTGAAAATGATGGGAAGGTGAGCCCGTGAAGCCCCTCCCATTGCCACCAATGGGCTGGATCTAGCTGCATTTTTTGGCTGTGGACCAAAAACAGCTATTCAGCTGGCCACCCATTTTTGGGAGGCACACAAAAACGCAAACTGCTCCCCCCCCCCCCAAATTCAGATAGCAGAAATGGATCAAGATTCAGCCAAAATGCACAAGCCTAGTGGTGCCAGTTCTTAACTTTTGAAACCACAATTCGTCTTGAAATATATTTTGTTGCTGCAGACCATCAAGACTTAACTCAAGATTTGAAACCTTAATGTGCAGCAATTAAACCATTTCATTGAATAAAAATATTAAGGAAAGGTCCCTAGTAGCTTTCTTGCTGGTGAATAAAAAAAAACAACATAACTCATAGCTGGAAACAGATTTGAGAAAAAAAATTTTTTGGAGTAATTAGTGACTAATCTCTCAGTCATTGTGGTCACTGAGGGATCCAGAGAGCTGTTATAGAAGAAAGCAACTATTTTTGTACAAAAGTTGGAAGTAACCCCATTGAACTGAACTTTGCTGTCTTTTGAGTAGACACAAACAGAACATCTCAAATAAATGGTAATTTTGTTTAAATAGATATTTCACAATTGCCATATGTGTAGCAAGGAGTCATGCTGTGTCCAGGGGAACCAAAAATATTTCAAGGTAACATGGATGACAACAAGCAAAGCAAATGGAACTTTTTAGCTCATCGGCAGTGATCGGCTTAAACTGTAAGACCGTCTTTCCATCCAATAACAGGAATTCCCTATGAGAAACATATTTGCCAGTGAAACATTTTTTGGTTATGATTGTGATCTCCCTAATGTACACATTTGTATGAAGCCAATCCAAACCTGATTCAAGGCCACTGTCAATCATCCCCCTTAGCCTCTGCCTGAGCAAATGTAATGATACCCATGAGGCCTAAATTTCAGGAACTTGTTTTAAATATGACACAGGCCATAGGATATGTTGAATCCATGACTTCACATGAATTAGAACAGCATAAACGGTCATGAAAAGATTTTAAAGTACTCTAGCTAGCCTGACAGGGAGTTAAAATAGTAAGTTTATGAGCAAAGTGTGATGTGTAATATAAATTCAGTACTTGTTTAGGACTAAGAAGTAGAATTTAAAGTATGAGTGGATACAAATATAGGAATGCAAAGTGATATTTACAGTTTAATTGGCAAGGAATATAATATGAAGTTAAGATTTAACTGGTAAATGAATGTATCACTAAGGGTGCATCTACATTGTAGAATTAATGCTGTTTGACACAGTGACCCAATACTATGGAATCATGGGAGATGTAGTTTTGCAAATTCTTTAACCTTCTGTGTGAAAGTACTGGTGTTTCTCTCACCAAACTACACCTGTGAAGATTGCATAGAACTGAGCATGGCAATAAAGATGGTGTCAAACAGCATTAATTCTATGGCATAGATTCATCCTTAGATTACAGGGCCCACTCAACCTAGACAAGTATAGCCCCATTCTTCTGCATTGATTTCTATGGTATCATAAAATTTGAAGAGACCAGAAGAGCCATCCAGTCCAATCCTCTGTGATGCAAGAATGCACATTCAAAACACTCCTGACAAATGATCATGCAGCCGCTGTTTAAAACCTCCAGAGAAGTCGCCTCTATCACACTCCAAAGCAGGATATTCCACCACTGAACAGCTCTTACCATCAGGATCATGTGCGACAGCTGCCATCAGGTCTAGTCAGCATTTTTGCTCAGAAGTGATTAAATGAGGGCTGGAGAACATTTGAGAAGGCTGCCAGAGCAACTCATGATTAATCAAAAAAACTTCCAAAAATTCAAGGAATTTGAGCTCTGTAAAATCTCATTTTCCTTTTGATCTCTCAAGGAGCCTAACAAATGGCTGGGTTTTGACAATTGGGATTTATGAAGCTGTAAGGCAAGCTTCAACCTTTGGAACAGCCTAGACCAGCAATGGCGAACTTTTTACAGACTGAGTGCCCAAACTGCAACCTAAAACCCACTTATTTATCGCAAAGTGCCAATACAGCAATTTAACCTCAATACTAAGGTTTTAGTTTAGAAAAAAGACCCTCCTACACTAACATCTTTTGTCTTAAAAGAAAATCGCAGTAACAGATCTTTTAATGATACAAACAACTTTTTATTGAAGGTAAAAGTTTGCATTTGACATGCTTTTGAACAATTAATGTGATTTTGCTATTGCATATGCTGATAATTTGTCAAACTTTGGCTCAAACTTAGTCTCAATCAGCACTATAGCTTTCAGGCTAAAGTAATGCCACCAACTGTAGCATCTGTTTGATTGCCAGTGAAACTGTGGTATGTAAAACCTGGGACAAAAAAAGGGAAGAAAGAATAGACAGTGTGGTGTTGTGATATTGTGACCATAACTCAGTGGTAGCATGGCTAATGCAGATAAGGCTTGAAAGCCATGTCTTAAAGCCATCTGAGAGCTGTTGGTGTCGGCCTAAGATATTTTGTTGCCTGAGGGAGAACAGCAGATTTTGCTCCCCACCATTCTGAAGTCAAGGTGGACATCACCCAAAGTCAGCCAAGTTATATTGGCATATAGGGCAGTAAAAACCAACCAGGATCTCTTCCTATTCTGATCAGCAAAAGTATATCACCAATAAAATAACTAAGCACTTGGTGCTCTTTCATGTATCAGCTATAGAGTCATTGAATAAACTATTGGATGGAAAGGTAACACATAGGCAAGTTTCATTGATTCAGTGAGTAGACTCCGGTTGGGACAAATTATATATCTCTATCTATAGAAAGAGTAGGATTAGGATTTAGGCCATAATTGGCTGCTTGAGGTGGCTGCTTTACCCTGCTGGTTGGGTGAAATATGTCCGTCAGCTCAACTGGACTTCTAAGTTCCATAGCAATGCCAGCTTTCTTTAAAACCCCAAGTTTCTCTTTAAGAGTTTAGAATCTAGAAGATATAGTTTTGATGTGGTTCAGCAAAACCACTGTGATCCTTATTTGGAATACTGGAATCTCCTGGGTGACTGGATTCTTTTTCACCCACATCTCATGTATGTCAGAGCCACAGCAAGTATGAATTTTAAACTGGGCTTCCATCTCTCCTTGGGATCACCACAAACCAATTCAGATAAATGAAGGCACAGGTTCTATTATACCACCAAATCCCAGCCTTTTTTGTGGCATGAATGAAGATTTCTGAACAGCTGGTGCTGGAGATAGCAGCAGTCCTCAAAGCAGCTGGGAAAACAGTTCAAATTCCAGCTGTCAGGCAGGGCAAAAGATGTTTCTGAAGCTCAAAGGTCCTCTGCAACCCATTCCTGCCCACAGCTTGATTGAATAACTCCACATTGAATAACTCCGTTGATGGACCAAAGAGTTATAATAAAGCATGTGGTCTATTTCCCTGTCTTAGCCAGATGTCAAGCTAACCCCTGGGCTGGGCACAAGGGGAAAGGGAACCCCCATTCTTTGCCTCTTCTAAGAAATGATGGATGGGCATGTTTGCATGTGTGTGTTATTCTTGTCATTTAAGGTAGACTTTAAAGAAATATCAGTTTTCAAACAAGATGGTCAAATGCACACAGGAGAGGTTCAGAAACACACTGCTTTTGTTCATATTCACAAGAAAAAGGTACACTGTAGTAAAATGCCAGCATGACACTGTCACAATTGTAAGTGTGAGTTGTGGGTAGGGGCAGGGAGGAATCTTCTTTCTGGCGCTATTTAGATCCTTAGCAGGGGCATTTGGGGAGTTTTATAATAACACACTGTTTCAATTATTCCTTCTCTCACCAGTCTGCATTTCTTTTCCATAGCGGTGGAGAGAAACAGAGAAAAAACCTTCCCCAAATTAAATAGTGCTAAATGAAATCTGCTCAGCCTTTTGCTGAAGCTTTTCTAATCTTCAGGGGGAGTTTGGCAGGAAATGTGCACATTGGTGTTAACTGACATCCTAAAGAATGTAAACTCTGATTTCCTCCACAGCTGGCTGGAGTTTCATCTTCCTGACAACAAGCAGAGCGAACTTTGGCATGGTCAGGGAGTCCTGAGGGATTCAACTGCCATGGAAGGCTGTTTTCAGGACTCTTAGATTCAGGGGTTACTGATGGAGGAAACCTTGAAGATGGGGTGCTCAATGGTGGCAAGGATCTAGCACAATGATGCCAGGGGCACAGGTAGCAAAAGATGTGGCACATTGGGAGAGCAACCATGAGGTTGGTGGGCCTGTCAGTGGCACAGTCATACTTAGGCTGAACTTTGGAAAGTTATTTTTTTTTTAAAAAAAACCATAGTCTTTAGAACTGCAAAGATGGCATGCCAAAAATTATAGTCCTCTTTCCCAAATCTCAACTTTTCCTAGCCTGTGTACCTCTGCTATAGCCTATCATCCTGCCACCATACACAATAGATACAAAGGATAAATTTCCAACTAAAACACGTATGCATGTTTTATTCTTTGCAATATCCGGAGTGTAGCAAAAGGAAATCAATGCAAAAAATAATAATGGTGGGATGACAATGATATTGGATTCATCGACAGATCTCTCCCACCAATAAAAAGAGGCCATTCAAGCACGATTGATGTGCAATGCAACCAGGGCCATAGCCAGAAAAAAATTTCGGGAGGGGTTTTGAAAATTGGGGGGGGGGGGTTGAACCCCTGACCCAACCGCCCCCTGGGTCCAGACCTGTCAATATCTGCTTGAGATAGTGCCTGGAGGGACTCTTAATGTTTTACGTCTCATAGACTTAGCATGGGGATTTGGTCAACCAGTTAAAATTCATGAGTAAACCAGGGGTTTTTTTTAACCTGAAAAAAATTGCGGGGGGGTTTGAACCCATAAACCCCCCCCCCCTCGCTACAGGCCTGAATGCAACTACAGGGGAGACATGATGTCAAAGAAACTTTTAACCTGCTGTAATTGCATTTTATTAACTTCATGTGATAAAGTCCATAGTCTTAAAGGTTCTACATTTCTTTCCCAGCTCTTTTTTCTTTGTAATTAGCTACTGCTAAATTCTGCTTAGAAGGGTGGCAAGTGCCATTAACACAACCCTTTCCCATTCAATCATATCTATGAATCTGCCTAGACCAGTAATTCTTACTCTTAGGTCCTCCAATGTAGTGTACTTCATCTCCTTGAAATCCTGACCATTGCTCAAGCTATATCAGTTTCCTGGGAATTTAAGGCCATCAGAAGGGCTAAAGTTTTAGAAATACTGACCTAGATGAAAAGTGGTATTATGCGGTCCGGAGACTGTTGCATTGTAGCTCCTAACAGGCCTATTCAGTGTTGTCAATGCCAAATAATGCTTGAAGTTACATTCCATGAAAATCTAGATGGCTGTAGTTTCTCCACTTTTGACCTAGGACCTCTTCACATGACCCTTTTGGGCCTTGCCAGCGAAAGGGAAGGCCTGTGGGGTGGCTTGTGGCGGCCCATGTGCCCTCCCCCCTCGCTGTCACATGGTGAGGACAGCATAAGGAGCATCAGCACCCTGTCCCTGTCCCCATCAGATGGGAGGAAGGGCAGCAGCACACGGCAATGCTCTTTCCCTCATCATAATGGTGGAGGAAGCACCTTTTGGCATTTCCACACCACTTTGGGAGGAATGCGGGTGGGGCCTGCCGTGCATCGTGTGATGGCGCATGGCAGGTTGTTTTTGCCGTGCAACAAAGCGGAAAAACAGAGCAAAGATGCCCGTGTGAAGTGGTGGCTAGACTCATTATGTGGCACACCTCTACAAATACTCAAAAGGCTAACTCTTGTTCACTTCTATTTTTTTGGTCTAGTATGAAGTGCAAGCTCATTGAGCCTGCAGCTATTCAGCAAGATAATCTGGCATTTTGGCAAGTCTCAGAAATCTGTTCATAAGCACTCCAGCCATCAGACATCCTGCCTGGCACAAATGCAGGTCAAGCACAATGCCACTCTGCTCACCAGCTAATTGCTTTGGGTGTGCCTATTGCAAGTTACCAAACACAACATTTTATATAGCGGTTAATTGCACAAGCAGTACTATCTTTTCAGTCAAGTATGTTCATTTTTGGTTGCTTTGCTTTTCCGGCCCACTGCTGAAATCCCTTGCGATATGCTGAACAACATCCAAAGTGGCCTTGAGAACAAAATCCCTCTTGCACTGGCACACACGAGTATACTGACTTCCCTCTAGCAATCATCGCTGAAGCCAAACTAGAAAGAAAAGCATTCATGTTGGAAAGCTTATTTCCAAACCAGTACCCAAAGATGCAGGACACCATCCAGCCAGAGTAAACATTTTAAGATCCCAGTGATCTCAATAGAAGAATGTTTTTTGTGCTTTTCACTGGAAACCTGCATGGTGACCACAAGATTTCCAAGAATGGCACATATTGCTCTTCGATCCAAGGTTATTTGAATATTGTTAATGCTGCAATGATTACCAATGGGCACTCCTTTCCAGTCTGTCGACTGAATTTCAATTTGGAAAGTGTCATAGAGAGCCAGGTGGGGCTAAGGGCACAGAACAGAGGGCAGAAACAAAGTTGGCAGGGCCAGATAGAGTTCTTACCAACTGGGACAATTTCCCACCAAGCAAAGCATGACTCTATTTTACACATGTCTACTCACTAAGAACCTCCAGGACAACCACATCCCGTATTGCATATCAGAACTTAGTTCAATTGCTGCAGTTCACCAAGCTGCAAAATGGATTGCAATTCCACATATTGGCTTCTGGGCATTTAAATACTCCTTTACAAAATCTCCAATCATAGAAAGGCCATCACAACAGAGGAAGGTGGTAAACCAGTTAGGGAGCATCCATGAGCCACATCTAACCTGAAGGTTGGAGACTCAGGCCCCTTCTACACTGCCAGATAATTCAGATTATCAAAGCAGAAAATCCACATTATCTGATTTGAATTGGATTAATTTACTCTACACTACCATATAATCTAGTTCAAAGCAGATAATCTGGATTTTATATGGCAGCGTAGAAACGACCTTAGTCTGTCCGGTATAGTGCTTCCAAGTTTTCAAAGCATGCCCCATGCCTTCCCTAACTGTAAATCTTATAACCACGCTGCAGAGTATTATTATTATTATTATTATCTGCATCGCAGATGGGGAGACTGAGGTTGGTTGAAAGTGAGATAGAGGCACTTGAATGAGGCAAAAGTCAAATATCAGACATCCCAGTTTTACTTCATTTGCATTTTGTTGCATCACAGAAGCCAGTCTAACACAGACATTGGTAAACTTCTATCCTCCAGATGTTTTGGACTTCAACTCCCAGAAATCCCAGCCAGTTTGCCAGCTGTAAGAAATTGTGGGAGTTGAAGTCCAAGACTCCTGGAGGGCCAAAGTTGGCCCATGCCTGCTAACAACAGACAGAAGGGGCTTCTGCTTCAGACAGCAAATTCTGGGAAGCATAACTGGCAGCCTCCCAGATGTTTTTCCTATGCTAATAGGCCATTTCTCTCTTTTGGAGGAGAGAGCTATGGGTGTGTCCACACAGCCTGTCTCTTGAATCCCTTTGTGAATCCTGCAGCTCTCCAGTGTGATGGAGGACCTAAAATACATCTTCTAGTCCAGGTATGAATGTAGGGCTTTATCACAAAAGTCTGTTGCCTTGGAACAACCGTGTTGCTTAAGCAAATGGAAACATACCAGTATGGAAACAATCACTTTCACATCATACCTTCAGTATGATTAAGGTGCAGCTTTGGTGATGGTGATGTCATCAATCAATCTTCTGTATTGCTTCACTTGTCCCCCTCTTTTTACACATGTTTCTATCAGCAAATGGAGTAAGAGCAACATTGTTCCTGTACACCATTATGTCTCCTTTGTCTGGACACCAGAAAAGGAGCGAAAAGAGGAGAAGAGGAAAACCACAGCTATTTGGACCCCATGGCTGTCGGGATATTGGAACTGCAGCTGAATGAAAAGGTAGCACCCGAAACAATAGTTGAACAGCAGCAATATAGAAGCCATCAATAAACAGATACGATCCAATTAACAATAAAAATGCAATGTAACAATAAGAGAGTGTGATAAGGAAAGATCAGACATGAAACTTAGCCAGTGCAATCATACAACACACATATTGTGTGATAATGTCCATAATGGAGGAGTGTGTCATCTTCTCCTTTGACTCAGGCAGCAAAATGCCATGAGCTGGATCTGTGGTCTCAGATATAGACATAGTTATAGACATAGATATATTGTTGTAAGCTGGGCTGCTTGTGTAACTGGGCTTTATGATGTAAGATGGATCAGAATAAGTCTTTTTGAACTTAACTGCTCTAGCAGTTACTCTAGCAGTTACAGCAGGACTGGTTTGTGTTCCTATCAGCATATTTATCCTTCTGGCATTTTCATTTTATGCCTTAGTCAGTGACAGCTGTTGTTTTGAGGCAAACCATATTAATTAATTTATTAATTACTAGCATTCATGAATCATTCTTCTGCAAATGGGCCCAAAGAGACATATGGCCACAAAAATAAGCTACCACAGACTAATTAAAAAGGGAAAAACACATTACATGGATTCCAAAAAACAACAGCAGACAATAAAGCACCAGATTAAAAACAAAGATGAATAGAAACAGCAAAAAGACAGTTCAACGGCTTTGTTAAATGTGAAAGTTTCAACCTGGCCTTTCAACAACATTGCTATTATAAAAATGGGGCCACACCATGGAAAAAGTTCTTCTAGGCAACCATTTCACCTCACCAAGGATGCATCTGCACTGTAGAATTAATGCAGTTTAGGTCAATGCAAAAGGCCTCCAGTTTACATGAGCGCACCATTGGGTAGAGTGAGGGAATAACCTTAGGCAGAAGATTTTATTTATCAGGAAAGGGCAACACTAGTAAACATTATACTAATTCTTATTGTAATTAAGGGACAATGATAATTGTTCATGGGATCTTCTGCCTTTCAGCAGCTCTGCTGGTTATGGGGTGGGCAGCACTATTTGCTTGTTCTGATCCCAGTGACAAGACATTTCTGGGCAGCCCTGACAACTGCAAAACACAGCCTAATAAAACTGACTATTCTTGGCTGCTGTACCTTCCCCCAAGTCTAACAGGTTGCCTGGCTTGCTAATGGGCTTTGAAATATAGCAGAGCCCTGCTATTCTCGCCCTTCTGCTCCATCTCCCACCCCCAACGTGGCTGAATATAGCTCCCAGTGTTGATCATCGTAACTAATAACAAATATTCTTCACTGGTTCCCAGGCGCTGTAACATGAAACCTTGGCAAGCCTATTGGCTTGTGCCTTGATCTTTGACCTGTCCATTTACCTATACAATATAAAACAATGATTCCCATACTCTAGTCTCCCAGGTGTTTTGGGCTTCAACTCCCAGAAGGATCAGCTGCCCTGGCCAGTGATCAGGGATGTTGGGAGCTGGAGTCCAAAACACCCAGAAGACTAGAATTTGGGAAATTGCAGCAAGGTCTCACATCCCAAGGGAGATGTGTCTCTCACTCCAGAGTAGATGTTCTCAGTTGCCAGGCTATAGACCAAGGTTGGCCAATGAACAAAGCAACCCTGACAGAAGCCATAAAGTTAATCTTCAAAATGCATCCATTAATAAGAACCGGCCTGTGGAACTTATATATGCATTCCAACATAGGGTACATCTACATTGTAGAATCAATGCAGTTTGACACCACTTTAACTGTCATGACTCGATGCTATGGAATCCCAGGAGTTGTAGTTTGGTAATGTATCAATACTATTTGGCAGAGAAAGCTAAGACCCTATAATATCACAACTCCCAGGATCCCATAGCATTGAGCCACAGCAATTAAAGTTGAATCAATCTGCATTAATCCACAGTGTAGCTGTCCCCTTAGACAGCAAATAGATTTATTATTTAGTTATTTCACATATTTGTATCCCATCCTTCTCACCCTGGAAGGAGATTTAGGGTGACCTTACTGCAGGCAGCAATTCGATGCCAATACATATAAATACAAAATAAACAAATACAATTAAAACCATACAATTAACATTAATTATTAAAAACATCAGTTAAAATCACATAATCCAGATTGTAGTCCAAGGCCTGTCAAATAGTCAATTCCATTTGTCCGTTATCCTAACTTCACTATTTACTGGTTGAATGCTTTGTCCCACAGCCACATCTTAATTTTCTTCCTGAAAGACATGAGGGAGGGAGCTCACCTGATTTCAATGGGGAGGGAAATCCATAGACGAAGGACCACCACTGAGAAGGCCCTGTCTCTCATCCTCACCAATCATGCAGAACCGTTTAGGGCTTTATGGGATAAAGCCAGCACTTTGAATTGTGCTCGGTAGCAGACTGGCAGCCATGGAGCTGACGTAACAGGGGAGTAGTGTGCTCCCTGTACACCGCTCTGGTGAGCAATCTGGCTGCCGTCTGTTGGACCATTAGATGGTGGGCTTTTGGGACATTGTCTGCTATGTAAAAGACTGGATTGGCAGCCAGTGAGTCCCTTTCTGCTGGCACAAAATGACTTATTGCCTCCATAAAACGAACAATTGCATCAAGAAAGCAAAAGATCCAGGCAGCATTATAGACAGGGATGACTGAAGACACTTTGCTGCCAGAGGCAGATCACCAATGGAACTTCTCCATCATTCAGGACGGATAGCAACCAAGGACAGGTTATTTTGACATTGCCTTGAAAATGCCATAGGGCTCCCTTCCAGGGAGTAAAAATACAAAAATAAGAAATTAAATAAGTTTGCTGCCATTTCTTGATGCTACAAATCTCCCCCTGAGGCAATTGTTTCACTTTATCTAATAATAGTATTTGCCTAGGTAAAAAAGATCAGCGCCAGGGACTGGGGAAGATAATGCTTTTTGGAACTACAAACCCTATAATGTTGACTTTTTCTGGCTCTGGAGAATGTCCAACTGTTGTGTATGTTGACTTCTGCAACTACTAACAACGATCCCTTTGTTTTATTCAGGCACATATTTTGGCAGAAAGGAAAAATGCAGGAATGCAAGGTACAACTAGTATTCATTTTAAAACATGTCAGTGTCTCCAGAACTGTCTGGCATTTTCTTAGAGATTTTAAAAATAAACAAATAATGCTACAAAAGAAGTAAAATGAGAAATGAACTTTTCTCGACCTGATGTGCTCCAGGTCTTTAGGACTGTAAGATCATCATGACTGGCATTTCCCATGCTGGCTGGGGCTAAGGGGAGTTAAAGTCCCAAACACTAGGAGGTTACTACTAGGTTGATTAAAAGCATGGACAACGAATGGGAAAGCCTGATATTCTAATCTTAGCAGTGTTATGAACTCTTAATTTGGAGCCTTTACAGAAGCTTTTTACAGTATGACCCCTGTATCCACGGTGGATATACCCCAGGACTTTGCATGGATATGTGAAACCACAAGTAATAGTGAACTCTATTGAACAAAACATACCATGAAATCATGCTGGAAGATCTAGGAAATGCCTAGAGACTTCAATTTTTTTTTTAGATGTAGGTAAATTAAACTGTGCATACCAGCCCTGTGGATACAGGGGTATAGTGTCTTTTCTTCACTTCCAAATACAGTGCAGGAACTACCTTGGAGTAATACAACATGGAGACATAATGACAGTCCTAAGCAATATTATAAAACTGTCTCTGGTGCTATCCTTTAATGCAAATGGCACAGAAAGGAGTCTATGAAAGCCATGCTTACTGAAGCAGCATGAAAAGAGCTCCGCCTGCTGGTGGTGTTCAGCTGCAGTACAATTTGGGTTTTTCTGGTATTTTACAAAAACCATGAGAAGAAAACTACACGCTGTTGACTTGCTGTTCAAAACAAACCTAAGTAGTAAGGCTCCAAACTAAAAAACAAAATCCATACAAGAATGATGCCGCTATTTGCCAAGCAAAATGCACAAAACTACTGATGCACACTTTTAAAGCTCTACTGGCTTCTTTCAGTTATACATATACTGCAAAAGATTGGTCATTCTTCAATATGTTGCAGCCAATAATATAAATTATGGTAGCTATGATTTAGATACTACAAAAAGGGATTTTTCAAAAGTAACTCATTTTTAACTAGTTACATCCAAGCACTGGGAATCAATGTATGTGCATATCTCTAGGTCAGTGGTTCTCAACTGGGGTCCCCAGATGCTTTTGGCCTTCCATTTCCAGAAATCCTAACAGCTGGTAAACTGGCTGGGATTTCTGGGAGTTGGAGGCCAAAAACATCTGGGGACCCCAGGTTGAGAACCACTGCTCTAGGTGATATCTGTTACGAAAAAGGGCATATGATGGTTGGTTGCAGACCTGATTTCAAATGCAGTTATGTCCTCACCAGCATAATAGTTGATGATGGGAGTTGTAGAATTACACATGAGAAAGATATGGTGGAGAATGCTGATATACAACTACAACTTTCATGATTCCATAGCATTGAGCCATGGTATTTAAAGAGGTGTCAAACGGCATTGCATAGTGTAGATGCACTCCTTGTGCCATGACTGTGCTTGCAGCTTCCGGCTCTCATTTCCCAGCAAATGAAATACACGGAGACCGGCATGCTCTCTCTGATTCTGGAGGTGATGTCAAGTCATCCTGATTAATAGCCACGGATGACCCCAAGGGCCATGAATTTATCCACTCCCCATTTAAAGCTGTCCCAGTTGGCAACTCTCACTCCCTCTTGAGGCAGTAAATTCCACTGTTTAATTATGGCCTGTGTGAAGAAGTGCTCTTTTCACCCCATCTGTCCTGAATCTCCCACCATACAGATTCCATGGATGACTTCTGTTTCTTGTATTATGAGACTGCAGGAAAAGCTTCTTTTGTCTACTTTCAGATGATTCTGATAAGATGGAGGCTCTGTGGATAAATTGTTCTTCTTGAGGACTGGATTGTTTAATCTTGGATGGGACCAGACTCCTCTGAAGGAGCAGGTGCATAACTTGGGAATACTCTTAAATCCATCTTTATAACTGAAGGCTCATTTGGAGCGTTTGCTACAGATATTCCTGGACAGAGATGATACAACCACAATAGTTTATGCTCTGGTAACCTCCCAATTAGACTACAGTAATATATTTTGCATGAGCTGCCCTTGAATATCAGGTGCTGTAGGCTATATTTATGAGGAAGGAGCTGACAAAACCACCTTTGAATATCTCTTGCCTAAGAAAACCCTATGAAATTCATGGGGTCACCTTACTTTGACAAGCAACTGACCTCACTCTGTCTAATGGTAGGGCTGGTCCTGGTCTTTTGAGCTAATGAGGGACTGTTCATTTTTGGAAATGTTTTCAGAAGGAGAAAGAGATGCCTGAACTCCTCCTAGAAGCTAAGGACCTCATGAGACACAGGATCCCCCCAGTTTCTACACACTTTAAAAATAGTTGAAAGGCAAAGTCCCACGAAGCCTGTTATGCAATGCAAGACTACTTCTGGTGGTTCCCTGTGAGACTCTGTCTTTAAACTGCTTTTATTGTATGCAGAAATGGAGATTTTTTGGAGAGCAATTATCTTCAGGGCTTCTGATTGGTACAGAAATGATTAAAGGTGATTATTTTAAAGTAGGATGGGAACTGTCAGATTCCCCGGGTTACATCATTGTAGTGACATTGAATGTGGGTGTTCCTGTGGGCGATCTTGAAATGTGCCTCAATGTTTCTTTTCTCATCATCAATCCTCTTTCATAACTTTTATGGTGATTTTTAACATAGTTTATTCATCAGGTATTGCACAATTGTGATATATTACCAGTTTGCTGTAGCTATATTTCCCCCCTTTTTAGACCTAAATTTAGGACTTCCGCAATTTCGAGGTTCCACCTAAAGGAAAGTGGTATGGGTGGGGTCTACACTCACCCATGTGATAGCTCAGAATACAGAAGATTAGTGTAGAAATGGACAAAAGTACATTGCGTATGATGGAGTGAATATATTATGCATTTTTCTTATCAACGGACTGGAATAAAATGCTATGGTAAAGAAGATGATTCCTCTCACTCCCCCTCTCTCATGGGATGAGGTCCTAAGATGATTGTGCTAACAATGCTGTACTTCAGCCATTTCATGAGAAGACATGAATCAGAACTTGCCTGGTAAGATAGAAGTTAATAGGAAAAGAGGAAGACCACATCTCAGATGGATAAATTCAATCAAGGAAACCAGAGTTCTGAGTCTGCAAGACCTGAACAGACTTGTTGATGTCAGGGTGAGGTGTCACTATGAGTCAAAGTCAACTTGACAGCAGTTACCAACAATGCCATGTCCTCCAGTACTACACAAACACGTGTCACACTCCACTCCTAATGGCAAGGGTCCAACACAGATGTCAGGTTCCTTGTCAGTGGGGTGATGAATTTGCTCTGGGCTTTAGCATGAATTTTAGAAGATCTACCTAAGATACTGGAAATATTTGAGGGATAGGAGTCAGCCCTTTGGACACCTGTTTAAAGGTTCAGATTAAAACCCAGAATGGATCCATTGTCACATTGATATTGAAGTCACCAATTACAAGAGCACGCATCTTTTCATGAGCACTCCTTTTAATATGATAGTAAACTGGTAAAGTCTATAGCTGTTGTGTGCTGTAATGTATCATAATGACAGATGTCTGTCTGTCTGGGGTTGTAGTCCAGACTGTGGAAGACAGTCATATAGGTGTATTAGTCCAGTTACTGGGTTGTCAAGTGTATCATAAGATTGAACTGCATGAAACAGCCAGAAAAAGCTTGATGAAAACCTTATGAGATTATCCACATATCTCTTTGCTACATCATGTGTCAGATGCCAGTCAATATCCTACCACTTTTCTGTGGAGAGTGAGAAAATGCAAACTAGGGAACAGAAACAAGTTTTTTGGAAAGCTGAGACATATTATGTTATTAGGGAAATCAGACAAGGCTTGGCTTTAAAATAAAACTCAACAGTATGGAATGTATTTATATTAATTTTTGTTCTCTACCACATGTGCTTTCAATTTTCATTTCGGAGTGCCCTTGTGGGATATTTTGTTGTTCGCAAATAACCATGTGACCTATTATGTTCTTCACGTTACAGGCAAACACATGTTCAACAGGGAGAGACAATGATTGGTAATATTTTCCCATCTAATTAGATTCCCCTGGCTCACCCAACCATGCCCGCAACAGATAAATAATCGTAACCAGAATGGCTACCACGCTGCCATTTGGTTGCATTCAAAGAGACTGTAGCAATAAATGAGTCCATTGAACTGGATTCATTTCTCACTAATTGAGAGCTTCTCGGGTTCAAGCCAAAACTAGGAGTCAGCCCTGCTGCCCTGGAAATCTTTGGGCTCCATTCCAGGCTAGATAGAAAAGACACATTTGAGAGAGCCCTTGCTAAAATGTAGTTTAACTAATATTTTGGTGAAATGTATCAACAGTGTTCAGGGCTTTCAGTAGTAGTTACAAGGGGAACCGGGACTTGGAAGATCCAGATTCAAATCCCCATTGAGGCATGAAATTGACTAGGTGATTTTGTGATATACACTCTCTCACAGCAACCTTGTAGAGTTGCGGTCACTATGAAGGGAAGAGGAAGAGGAGAATCTTGTATACCTTGAGCAAATAGGTCTGCCTTGGGTTTTGTACTTCAGTTATTTGACTGGAATACCTGTATGATAAGGATTCCCAGAATATGTTGAATTACAACTGCGGCCATCCTCAGCTAGAACACTTCTCCTGACATGCACTGGAGAAAAATAAACCATATATGGAGCTATTGTTGTTTTTCTCTAACGGCCCCCTTAGATGTTCAATTCTATGGTGTCACTCTATTGAAGCTCAGATGATTGCGTATTCAAAGGGTAGGACTTCTTTCCATTGTGGAGACCCCCTTCTCCATCCATGGAAAGGGAGATTTGCAAAAACATAGATTCCTCTGGATTGTCTTCGAGGGTCCATAGAACAATATTAAAAGAAGATTCAGTTGTGAAACTCTTCCACCTTCACTCTGAAGTTGTAGAGTCCAGGAGGATCAACATCATCATCTTATCTGCAGTTTCTTAGAGTTGAAGAAAGTTACAATTTACACTACAACTCTCAGAATCCCCCAGTCAGCATAGCCTACAAAAATACATGCTCCAAGCTATGGTGTAGGCAACAGTTGAGAACAGGTTAAGAAGATGTGATCAAATGTTAATTTGCCCTTCCATATGTGAAAAAGCAGACAGGCAGACAGAAAGAGATACAGTCCTACCTTTGGACGGTCTCTCTTTAAGGTTTTACATGCTATTTTGCTTCTGTATTTCTCCATCAATATCTGCTATTTATCTTGCACCTCTAAATATATCACTTATGTAGCTGCAGCTGCATTGCATATGCTACCGATAAGCCATTAATGTTGGAAAATAATGCATGGATTTTGCAGACAGCTTGTAGTTTGATAAGAGCTGATGAAGGGGCAGCTAGTCTCTCCATTTGTGCTGATTTTGTGGAACAATCAGGTAAGACAAGGGAAACAATGCAACATCAGCCGAAGGAAGAAAATGTAAATCTCTTTAAGTAGTATTTAATGAAAAAAATATGGAGCTGTTCCAAGTGCTATCATTTCTGGGTGGCTGGTTTTTAACTTTAGCAACCAGCACTTAAAGGGAAATTTTACAGCCCTAATTCTTTCCAGATGGGCCCCTCTTGTCCCAAGTGAATGTTTTTGCGTTGATTTTGTCAACTATAGGCTTTCTCTTGTAATATGCCGTTGAACATATGATTGTTGCAAATCACACGTGAGATCTCCGTGAGGGAAATGGTATACCCTTAAAGTGAAAGTCATTTATTGGGTCTTTCATCTCACTTTATTTAAAGCACAATCATTACAGAATGTGATTTTTAACATGCAGGATATATCTTCATAAGACATAGCTGACACCAGAGTTTCTACTCGATGAGTACTACCATAGAAAGAAGCTCTTTTCTCATCCCCCCCCCCCATTTTTATAGTGCTGTTACTCCCACTCAACAATAGATAGATTTATAGCAAATTTCTCATGGACTGGAAAGAAAAAGTTTGCTGAGAAAACAAACTTGGGGAACGGCTTAGAGAAACAATAATGAAGGCTTATTAAGCAACCAAAACACATTTCACAGTAGTTTATGAGCTAAACACTATTGTTTGCCTGATATTTTAAATGTTTTAAGTCATGTGCTTTTCTTGCATGGCAGGGGGTAGGAATCATAGAGTCTCTATGATTCTGTGATCTTAAACTTTTTATTTTAAGTGTTAAATAGTTTAATATGCTTCCAGTCTTTTAAGATTATTCTTATATTTTGAGACTGTTCTAAGTGGATTGTACTTTATGCTGCTTTGAGATCTTTAGATAAAGGAAGGCATGCTTTTCCCATCCTGGAAGTCAAAGTAAAATCCAATACCTAACAACCACTATCTCTGCTTTCATGTCACGCTTGAGATAAGGTCTTCACTCTACCTACCAGTAAGGCTGGGTTGGTCGTTGCTGCCACTTGCCAGCAATTGATATTCTAAGACATAGATCCTGGAAGTTCTCCTTAACTCTTGTAGCCAATAGACACTGGTAGTCTTAATCCTACACGAATTGTTCTAATCCCTTCTTCACCTTAGTGGTTATCACCAGATATATCAAGAAGGGGAATGCTTTCCCCCCCAGGAACAAAGACTCCTATTTGGCAAGAGTCCTGAGAGCTACATTTCACCACAAAGGATTGGTGTGGCTATATTTTGTCCATTTGACCAAGTGCATTGGCTAGCTGGTATGACAAGTTTTATTAAAAGAAAACCCCTACAAATCCAACCAGAGGTCTTGTCCTATGTGAGCCATTCTGTCTGCAAAACAGAGCCCCTTTTGTTAAACACTCCTTTGAACTCCTTTTGTTCATTTTAGTGCAAACATTAATATGTTTGTTAATCTCCAACCATTGCTCTGAGACAGAAGTGGGAGAGGCCAATGGACCACTGAGGAACAGTTCAGGATTGGGTTAGTTTTTCTGGTTGGAAAACGCTCTGCCCTGGCTTACCATTTTTTTGCCTGTTCTAAACCTACTGCCACTCAATGTCATTGGATGCCCCTCATAGCTAGCATTATCAGGAAAACACAATTCTTCATGCAACATTTCTGCACTGAACATAATTTTCTTGGGGAATCGGAGCTGTTAAGACTCCAAATAACCCTCAGTGTGTTAAACTTATATGTAGTGAGCTAGGACAAGCTTCTATTTTTCTGGATGGCTTAGGATTGCAGAGTCAGAACTTTAGCTTCAAAAATATTTATTGAGATAAAAGAAATACATTGTTGATAGAAAAGGTCTTGGAGCTATCTAGCTTACTAAGTCTCACCTTCTAAAGGAGGTAAAAGAGTAAAAAAAAGTCAATGCAACTATATTTTGTCTAGAGAAAGGCAAAATGTGCAAAAGAAAGGCAAAAGAAAAGCAGAAGACTGAAAAATTACGAATGGCCACATTGAGGACTGGAAACTTGATGACACAAGAGACTTGTGCAGTTCAGGGATGAAACCCAACACATTTATATATTTTCATCACGTGTCCTGCCACCTTCAGTCTTTTTTGTACTCTGAAATGTTTCAGACACTTTATCCTCTCTTTGTGTGTTTTGCATTTTGTTTGACATCTTGACTGTCATTGTATAGCAAAAGCAACTAACTCAGCATGATGCAGAAATCAGTGCGGAGCAAAATACAGGGTCTTCTTCCTCCATCCTCACAATTGCCTTGTTACTTATCTTATGGGCAGAATAGGTAGTTCTATTTATTGGCTAGAATCCTGATATTAAAATCTCCAGCTGACTCATACACAGTGGAGGCCAGCAAGAGGATAACTCGGTGTATGAAGCGGTGTTAGCCCTCCAGGAACTGAACTATCTATAATGTAAGAAAAACACTGGGAAACAATAAAAGACCCTGAACAATTATGAAGTTACAACCCCAGTAAAACTAGTTGGAATACAGAGAGGGAGGGAGACGGATTTATAATAAAAAAGCAGTTTACATTTCTATAGTTCCACCAGGGACTTTGTAAGTACAGTATGTTAAAACTCTCAGTACCATCTCTTGCTGCACCTGTTTGGAAAAATCAAAAACTTCCAGTCCTTGATGTTGTATAAAGCAATCAATCAGTCAATCAAAAATGCTGTTCTGGTTAAGGAAGTTTTGAAAATAGCAACTATTCAGGGCATGTTATGATTTTTTTTTAGGTAACACAGTTCAAGAAGGATATTGACAACATAGAATATGTCAGGAGAAGGGGAGCCAAGATGATCAAATGTTTGGAAAGCAAACCTTATGAGGAATAATTTAGGGAGTTGGATATGTTGAGCTTGGAGAAGAATGCAAGGTGACATGATCATTATCTTTAAATATTTGAAGGGATATCATATTGAACACTGATTCTCAACTTGTGGGTCCCCAGATGTTTTGGCCTACTACTCCCAGAACTCTTAACAGCTGGTAAACTGGCTGAGACTTCTGGGAGTTGTAGGCCGAAACATCTGGGGACCCACAAGTTGAGAACCACTGATATAGAAGGTGGAACAAGCTTGTTTTCTGGTGTTCTAGAGTCAGGAGTGACTTGAGAAACTGCAAGTTGCTTCTGGTGTGAGAAAAGTGGCCATCTGTAAGGATGTTGCCCAGGGGATGACTGGATGTTTTTACCATCCTATGGGAGGCTTCTTTCATGTCCTCACATGGGAAACTAGAGCTGACAGACGGGAACTCACCCCACTCCCCAGATTTGAACCACCGATCTTTCAGTCAGCAGTTTAGCCAGCACAAGGGTTTAATCCATTGCACCATCGGGGGCTCCTAATGTATACTTATTTGAGAGTGAGCCTCACTGAATAAATTGAGTAGATAGATAAATTTGTGTTGCAACTATTGAAGGTTTACAAGAAAGCGCATGATGCAGTGAGACTGTCAGTAAGCCATATGTACAAAGAGACTGGAACTGAAATATTTGAAGGGGGAAAAGGACAAAGCTGTACATATGCTATTTAAATCTGACTCAAAGAGTTTGTGAGGAAAGACGGTATGGGTAGGAAAACCAGATTACTTTAATAGGCCTCCAACTTTCAACTTTGAGTTGCTTTGTGTCCCCTTTTGGGATAAAGCACAAATCAAACAAACAAGCTTGTAATAACCCCAATAAATGTAGTGCTTTGCTTTGGGCACTGACATTTAATGTTTGTCAACATCTCATTTTCACATTGTTGGCTCTCGAAGGCAATAACCAGAGAGCATTTGAAAATAAGTGATGTGAAACTGCATTGCTGATGACCTTTTAAGATCATCTGTCAGCCTAGAAGTTATATTAACCATTAGCAGCATGTTCTGAGGGAGATGTCCACCTCATCCATGGATGGTCCACTATGAATCAGCCTGACCTTTCTTCTTATTTGAAGAGGGGCTGATGGAGAGCTCTGAGTATGTTCTCCAGAAAGTCAAGAGTGATTCGCTTTGGTGGGAAATGATGCAAACACCGCAGGACCTTTGATTAACCAAGTGGCATTTCTAATAAAGGCCATCAAGTGGCAAAAGGAATATCAGAATAATTGTTACAAGTAGACTTCATATCTCTCATAGTTAAAAGTGTTTTTGGTATATTCCCTTTCCTATGATTTGGAGTGTCAGAGATATTGGTTCTTTCAAATACAAAGAATCAACTTCACCATATGAATAAAGAAAGCTGATTGTATAAAAAATACCCTTCTGGAGATAGGATGTGAAATATTTGTGACTAATCTGAGATTTGTGCCAATTTCTCTCCTTTTCTGTATAGTCACTTCCTCTGAGATCTGCATAAGGTTTCCTTTTGCACACACTCCAGGACATTTCATTTAAGCTAATCCATTAGAGGAAGCCTTAAATCCACTTCAGGAAGGACTTCCTCTCTTCCCATCTCTCTTTCTCCCCCACCTTGTCCCATGTCTGCCTCTGCAGAGTCTCACGCTCCATGCCTCCTTATCCTTCCTCTTGAGGGAGAAGATAGGAGAAAAGCAAGAAGGAGAAAGGAGAGAGAGTGTGAGAGAGTGAAAGTGACAGACTGAGACAGAGAGGCCACTTAAGCGGAGATTAGCAAAAATAACAGACAAACATGAACATCTGCTTCTGCTATCATCACATCATGTGGGTAATGACAACATTGCCCTCCACCGCAGGAAGAATGAAGCAAGGTGAGGAGGCACTTTGCAAAACAAAGACATGCATTGAAGCACCTACTGCTCTCTGCACAGTATAGACTCTTTTAAATCCAAGCAACATGGATTTATAAGATGTTTTATAACACCACTTCTCACATAGAAGATTGACAAAAGGCCACATTTAAGGCTAATTCAATGTCCAGTCCTGATGTATAAGACCTTAAGATTTCCCTGCTCTCTACCAATCTTTGTAATGGAAAAATCACAGGGAAAGCATGTGCAAAGTCTTAATGAAATGAAATTAGGCTATAGCAAACAGAATCCAATTATCTGCATTAATAAGCTGGAATGTGTCCAGCAGAAGGTAACTAAAATGGTAAAAGGTCTGGAAGCCATGCCCTATGAGAAGAAGTTCAGGGAGATGGATATGTTTAGCCTGGAGAAGAGAAGGTTAAGAACATGCTAGCCATGTTTGAATATTTGAAGGTATGTGATAAAGATGATGGATCCTGCTTGTTTCCTGCTGCTCCAGAGACTGGGGCATGGACCAATGGATTCAAACTATAGGAAAATAAGTTCTACCTAAACATTGAGAGGACCTTAGGAACTGTTTAATGATATTTTCTAGACCCTTTTCTTGTACCAACAAAAGCTGACTAGTCTGAAGTTGTTGTCCCAAAAGGTCATGATTCCAAATTCTGATCCAACTATACTTCTATATATCAGTTGTTGAGGAGTATGAGTGGGCTCTATTGTCCTCATATTCTGTTTATCAATGTTCTGTGTTCACCTCCAGGCATGAGAACAGAATGCTGGTCTAGATGAGTCTTTGGTATAAACCAAAAACTCATCTGGTATGAGTTTAATAGCAGACCACAATGTATAGATTAAGTGACCCAAGTAAATTAATACTGCTCCAGAGAACAGCATGTCTATTATATCTCTTTTCTCAATCAGAACACAAAGAACATCACAGTTTCCTCATAAGGGGAATCTTACGAAGCCCAATGCTAAAGCCTGCTGAACAAGGCCACCAGTGTGTGGAAGTGTGGAAGACCGACCTGATTGAACAGCCCAAAAGTGGAATTGGAGGATTATAGCCAAGTCTAATTTTTTTGTTGTTGCCTGTGAAGGGCCCTGAACCCTATTTTATCTTTCATGGTCTGGAAGCAATTGTCCGGGACTTGGATCTGATCAATATATAGATGACACACAGCTCAATCTCTATTTTTTCAAAGACTCCCAAGAAAACTGTGGCAATTCTGAATCATTGCCTTGCTGCAATGATGGCCTGGATATGGGTTAACAAGACTGAAGAGCAGTACTGCTGATAAGCTGTAGGCAACATAACCAAAAACTTGGTAATATAATTGGTTCTTTATGGTGTTGCACTTCCTCTGAAGGATCAGGTTTCTTCACAGGGAGTCATTAATATTCAGGTGGCTTCTGTAGTCAAGAGTGACTTTGTCCAATGTTATCTAGTGGGCTGGCTGTATCCTTTCCTAGAAAAGGTGGCTCTGCTTACAATATTATCTCTGTTTCACTCTACTCCCTGAATAGATCACTGGAATGCACTATGCACGGGACTGCTCTTTTAAAAAATAACTGCATGTAATGCAAAATATAGCCAGTTTCCTCACTATCGCATGCTTTTTAAAACTATTGCATGCTTTTCCTCACTATTGCATGTTATCCTTTGATCAGTTGCACTGATTTCTATCTACTTTAACGGCTTAGTTTTAGCACTGGTGTCCACCTATAAAGACCTAAATAACATATGGACAGATATCTGAAAGAACATCTCATTCCATAGGACCATATTCATGAGTTGAGACAATCTTTAGAGTCCATGTGGTACTTTCCCAAGACTCAACAGATGTGGAAGCCAAGGTATGGAAAATGACTTTCTGAAAGTGCAGCTCTTAGAATCAACCAACCAACGTAGCCAACCATCAGCATGTTACTAAGCCTTCTCAGTGACATCATCTTCATTGTGTAATTCTATCAATTTGGGATGTGTTTGGGATGGCAATGAGAACTGTACTTGGCTTTTAGTGTTTTATTTTTTTAATCTAATAGTTTTAATTACTTTTAGTTATTCTTTAGTCATTATGGTAGAATCACTTTGGGCCCCTTGTCAACTCTGAAACAGTATAAAACCATTTGTATTCATTAGGCAATGACTATTGCTATACCTTGCTGTCATGAAATCTACAAATGATTTGTGTGTTATTTGAAAAGGAATGTGTGAACTGGCTGCCTTTACCCTTGGAATAGGTCAGAAGAAGCCCTTAATTCTTTGTTAATTTACTCATGCATCAATGTATATTTGAGCAAAAGCAGAGACTTGGGAAAAGTTTTACCAGTCTTATGAACTTTATGACCTTAAATTGCTGAACTTCAGTTGGTCTCCAGTCTGATAATCCACTGTGTATGATTCATGCTACAATGGCCCCTTTTATTTTAAATTGCTAACCCATGAATGGATTCCAAGTCGCCTGCCAGGCAAAAAAGAGGATTCAACCCTGCAGTATGCAGAGGGGGAAAGAGAGAGACAGAAAGAGGACAAGGCACAATTAATAAGCTTTTAAGGATGTTTTGCATTTTTCAAATAGACCACAGCATCACAAGATTGAAAGCCAGATAAAGAAACCACTATTTTAATAGTAAACATTAAATAGTACATGATCAGCATCATTTGAAATGACAGCTCCTTTTGGACACGGAAGGGCTTGATCCACATTCATGACGATTCATACTATTTTCAAATTATACTGCCTTGAACTGTAACAATAATAACAATAACATATTCATTGGGCTTTCATAGTAAGACTCTTTCAGGAACTCACTGTGCAGTCTTTCATTTACATGGATGCAAACATGCTCCCAAACAAAATCTGGGGATATTAATGGTGGTCATTGTAGCTCTAGGTCACATTTGCTCTCTCTATTGCTAAGTAAGTGACAGTAAAGCCACTGAGGCAGTTCAAGTAGTCCTTGACTTTCATGCCTGTTGTCATTGGATCTAAGTTTGATATTACCATTGGCATATGTTTCAGTGCAATTTGAGGATGAGTTTGTCTCCAGAGTCATAGCCCAACACTCAGACCACTATACCATGCAGGCTGTTTCTATCTGCCTTCAAAACAAACTACAAGAAGGCACACCTAAGCCTCCTTGGAAAGGATCTCACTGACGAGTGAGGAAAAAGAGAAAATCCCTAGAACTTGGATCTAGATCTCTGGTATTCAAAGCCAGCTAACCCTCTATGGGAGCTTGGGTCTGTTTAACTAAAACTCAGACATGCAACAATTGGACTTCTTTCCACGAAACCCAGATTCCATAACACCGAAGAAAAGAAAACTTAATTGACTCCAGAGGTCCAAAATAAACAAAAGTTCTCAGACTTGTGGGCTTGCAGATCACTTTGTGCATGGCATTTCTTTGCTGCCAGAAAAACATGGGAAGCTGCCAACAAAGAGAAGACAGAAATTGGACTTGAACCACGTCTCCGTTAAAAACAAAATACCCCTCATATGTGGAAGAACATTTCCCAGGGGGGTGAATCTGCTTTTATGGAAACAAGAAAGCATGATACAATGTTTACATGGTTCATCTCTTGGAAATCATCAAATGTTAGAGATGGTCACTTCTGCCAGACATAAAACAAATTTTTTTAACCAGTCTTTTCTCAAAGTGCTGAGAGAAGGGCCTCCTTAAGTCCATTGTGATATTTCTAGTTGTTCTTCCTGTGGGTTATATTTTCTTATTACCTTATTTCTGCTATTAACATAATAGCATACACATACCAGTTCATGCTGAAAGGCAGAGATTGTGTTACAGAATACTTGCTCAAAAGGAATTATACACTGAACAGGGAGGCATCCAAGATCTAAACAATGATCTGTTTTTTCAATATGTGGAATTATCTGTGTTACCAGAAGACTGTTTTATTTTATGCACACATACATACATTCCTAAAAGGAGAACAAACTTATGATACTAACCAACTAGCCCCAGCCGGAAGATATCCAATTAAACCAGGCACATGCAAACTGCAGGTATATGTCACACATTTTACCAAACCTTGTTTTTGCACCCTCCAATTTGGCAGGGACCCCTTTAATCCTCTGCCATCCTACTTTTTCAGGTGCTTTAAAGTGAGGAATCTTGCCCTTCCCAATAGAAGATGAAGTGGGCTTGTTTCTTGTTGGGTTTCATCCATGGACTATTCAAGTCTCCAGCCCCCAATGAGTACCTACACTAGAAAATAAGATTAGGAGGACATAGACTACTAATTTGTAATATATATTCACCAAACGGATCAAAGGCAAATTTGTAAAGTAATTGAAGGAACTAATTGGAGAATTTGATGACCTAATTTGATGACCTTATACTCTTAGGAGATTTTAATGGAGTGATAGACAATAAAATTGGTAGACAAACACAGAGTAAGAAGAAAGGCCAGGAAAACCTAGGTCAATTACCCCAAAGCTTTATAAATTTAAAGAAAGAATACAATTTAGTAGATATATGGAGACTGTACCATGGGACAGAAAAGGACTATATATGTCAAGCAGGCATAACAATTGGTCCAGAATTGATATGATTTGGTCAACCAAAACACTATCCACAAAAATAAATAAGATTAATATACTACCAAGGAAGGACACTGATCATTGTCCGCTAGAGTTAACAATAAATTGAAAATAAGATTAGAATGAGGGATTCCTTTCCATACATTCCTGTGCATGCCTTTCCAAAAGGGGATTTCTGTTTCTTCTCTTCTTGTTTGGCACTATCTCCTCCCCCTTTGTTGATGTAGCAATGTAATCTCTTGAGGGATGAGGTAATTTCCTCTCTAAAGGTATTTTGGTTGCCCCTAGGCTCTGTCCATGTGGTCAGCCTCCATTGCTTCTTCCTTCTGCCTTTGTCTCTTTCAGTGAGGACACATCTTGCCTTTCTCAAGGCAAGATGTAGCTGTATGGATATTTTTGATACTTTACCTTTTTACCTTCTTTAGATTAGCTTAGTAAGCTAATTAGCTCCAAGAACTTTCCTATCCAGAATGTAGTTCTTTTACTTTGATAAATACTTTCGATCTCATATTTGGGCTCTGCAATCCTGTGTCATCCCAAAATATAGAAGCTTATCATAGCTCAACACATGTAAGTTTCTGCTGGTTATGAAGTGTGTTTCTAGCACTCTGCTATATTTTAAGTGGAATCGCCCCAAGAGAGGGTTACTTTGAGTCTAACAGTTCAGAGATTCCCAAAATTTCTGTTCCTTCAGAGACTAGACTGAACACCACTGTATTTAAATGATAAAAAGAGGTTTCACTTGAACATTAGGAAGAATGTCTTTATCATAAGAACTGATTGACAGTGGAATAAACTGTTGGGAAACTAACAATCTTTGCATGCACATTAAAATGGTTTGTCTCCATGTTTCTGTCTTACCTCCCTTCCTTCCTGTCAGTTTTATGGTACCCTCAATTAACATTTGCATGGGGTTTCGAGCATCTTTTAGAAATGTAGTAGTTTTGCTAGTCACGTCCTTCTGTTGTCCTTGTGGTCCTTTGAAGAAGACGTCTTTAAGTGATCGTCATCCATTCCAGCTATGTAGCTTGCATGCAGCATAGGCCTGTTTCCTTAGGTCAATGCTCAGGCTAAGAAATCTATCCTTTACCATCTACCCTTTGGACTATATGTTTTGATATTCTACAATGAAGTTATTCTGTACCTGTGTGATCCCTTTTACACAAATCTTTTGTGAGTACGATAAACTTTTAATTACATCAACCAGTTTGATGTGGAGTATTTTGTTTCTGGTGTACTGAGAATATATTCCTTTGCGTACATGCTTAAAGGGGGTGCTTAAAGGGGGATCAACCATTTAGATAAGCTTAACTCTACCTGTATTTCTTTACAAAACAAGCTATCCTACATCTTTTATACCTCGGCTCATTCCGTTGTGTTTTACTCTGCCAATGTTATGCTAAAGGAAGTCTAAACTCTTTCAAATGAATTAATTTGTCTCTGGTCAAACGGCCGAGCCCTTTTACAACTTTAGCACATACATCTAACATAAACTGCCTAGACGGGTGATGGACTCATTTTTGAGGTCTTGCAACAGATGTTGAATGGGCATCTTTCAGGACTGTTCTAAGAGTCTGTGATTCATTTGTTCTCCCCCTTTTAAATATATGAAAACTGTTATATATTTACCCTAGGACCAACATATCTCATTTCTCCACTCTTACCTCATTGTTGACATCACCAAAGTTTTCTTGCCAGTTGCTGGCAAGCTTACTGAACTGTAGTGCTCAGAACCAAACACTTTATCACGAATGGAGAAACACTCCAAAATACAGGAACTTTCACCTCATTTACATCCTCCAAAATGCTTTTCCATTGAGAAAGCGAGAGAGATCGGTTTTCTGCTTGGGGTGTACATTTATGTTGCAAATCGAAATAGCATTCGCTTCACGTGTTCCCAGGTTGAATTCCTTAGAAGTTAGAAAAGGTTGCTTCCTGGTATCAAAGTGACCCATAATAGGTTGAGCATTATACTGATACTACCACCTGCTAGCCATCTTCTTAGGAATACAGCTGGGCCGCTTAACAATTTACTCAATATTTTCCATAATTGCTCATGAGCATTTTAGCAGTAATCTCTCTGAGCATTCCTCATAAGCTTCTCTGGAATTAAGTCGTCTTCCCAAACCTCTTCTGCCTACCCATTTAATATACTCTGCAGCTGCAGTCAAAAGTAATAAAAAAGTATTCCCTCTTCTGTTACATATTTCAAAACTAGATGTCAAGGACTAACCTTAGCTTTAGAATGGCATCCTGTACAACTAGAACTTATTTATATCTCACTCTTCAAGCACAAAGGCTGAAAAGAGAACCTAGAAATATTCCTTTTGGGACCACAACCTCAAACTCTCTTCCAAGATATTGCTTAAGGTAGTGGTTCTCAACCTGGGGTCCCAAGATGTTTTTGGCCTACAACTCCCAGAAATCCCAGCTGGTTTACCAGCTGTTAGGATTTCTGGGAGTTGAAAGCCAAAAACATCTAAGGACCCCAGGTTGAGAACCATTGGGTTGAGAGACTCCAGCACTTGGGCACAAATTCATATTCTATATCATCAGATATTTTGCAGATGAAAATTGGGACATGGAAGTTTGTCATCTTGACTATACTTTCACTTGTCAAGCAATGTCAAAGCATGGTCAAGATGGCAAACATCATGAATGAGGAAGGACAGATAAGCTAGGAGAGGCTTTTGCCTGATCCTAATGGGATGGGAAAAACTCCTCCTCCTCCCCTTCCTTTGCATCAACCTAATGACAACGGGGGAGAGCAGGAGGAAGAACAAGAAACCGGGCAATTTTAAAAACAGCTGAAAAAGTGGGACAGCAGATAATTAATCAGTACTGTCCATGCTAAACTGGAACAGTTGGAATACATGATATTCCTGTTTGTGCCATTGCTATTCAAGAAGGAACTAGAAGATGCACTTGATGTATTCAAAGACTAATTTAAGAGATTAATTTCAAAACATATAATATGACTTAAAGTGGGAGGAAACTTATTGGGGGGGGAGACAGGCAGGGGAGAACACGGAGCATTTCACATTGGAGATTTCAAATCTATTTACACTGAAGTCCAAGAAAATAAATTAGTGGTTTCTTGTTTAATAAAATAAAGACACCCGAGAACACTGCTGATCTTAGCAAAACGATCTGGATCAGCTTGTAATCCAATGCAGATGTGAGAGGGTGGAAGACGGACCCCCAGCCTTTCCTAAAAACTCCCCCGATATTCTCACGACAACGATTAGCCCCCACTTATTGTTGTTGGCCACAGCCAAACAGCAGCTGGCCCAGCTCAGCTTCAGCTTGGAAAACCAATAGAGAGGCCTGTTTCATTAAACAGAGATTTATTGGTGTTAGAGGGTTTTTCTTAAAGAGCTTGTTTTTGAGAGGTGAGCTCAGCGTGGTATTCATCTTCACTCTTCCTGCGATGTACACAGTGGGGGGCAAATCCAAAGGAAGGAGTGGAAGACAGCAAGGAGCACAGGCAGCTTGTGTTGTGTTGCCTTCACTTCTGAACCTGAATGGTGAGATGTTCGCTGGGAAGCTTTACTTGGGAGTTCTATTATTTTGTAACACAAAGCACTGGAGACCAGAGTCTGTAGAAACCACTTTTTAGTACTAAAACTACCAGAACAATGAATCAATTGAAATATATATATATATATGTGTGTGTGTGTGTGTGTGTGTGTGTGTGTGTGTGTGTCTCATTTCCCTCTGGAATCTCATGAGGACACACCTACACTGTAGAATTAATGCAGTTTGACAACACCTTAACTGCCATGGTTCAATGCTATGGAATCCTGGGAACCGTAGTTTTCCAAGAGCGTAACAATCCAGCTGGGAGCAGAGTCAGGGGCAAAACCAGTTTAAATGCTTTTATTCCACAAACAACATAATGGTCAACCAAAGCTGACCCTGATTTACCACAACTTGATGTCATTTTGGCTGGAGGTTCTGGAAACGATATGGCCTTATCAGCATCACACAATTTTAACACTATGATTCATCTATTAATTGCTGTGGTTTCATCATATGGAATCCCTGGACAGGCATTTTAGGGAATAGTACTTAATTCTTTGCCAGTGTGTTCTAGTGCGTCATCACCAGACTACAAATCCATAAAGAGTAGCCTTGATCATTAAAGTGGAATTACAGTGGTATAACTTGCAGTGTGAAAACATCTGTAGATCAACATTTCCTAAGCTCTTCTAAAGACGTGTGGCACTTTATAAAGTATGTTCCAAATTAAATGATATTTTATTGTGTTTTAGAATTGTGTCGTTTTAGTTTATTCTTCTGTGAGCCACCATGGGTCCTAATCCAGTAGAAACATGGCATATAAATAAATTAAATACATAAAATATACTGGCAGTCCCCATGTTAAGAAGAAGTTTGTTCTAAAGTTGAACTTGTATGTAAGTTGTGTGTGTATGTGTATATGTATTAACTTTGGATAGCATAAGGAAGGGTTAACATCCCAGTGGTGTTTGTTTTGCTGTCTGTGCCCCTGATCAGAAGATTTCACCTCACTTTCTGTCCCTGTGATTGCTGGATTTTGAACTTGGGGACTGCCTGTATACACAGTATGTTCTAGGCAAGACAACTGACTCCAAATTGCAGAAACAAAAGGTCCTTGCACCCCAAAATGTATCTCGATCTCCACTCTCTGCTTTTTCACCACCCCAAGCCTTAATTTTTATGAAATAGCCTCATTCCTTGAACTGGAGTGTGGACTAAGAAGTTTGATGGCTTATCCTTTGAAACATTTTGAAGTTATAGGTGTATCGATAGGTCTTCTTTCAAAAATTAGCTGCCATAAAAGATACAAAATTATCATTAAGTAATCTTAAGATTCCTTTGGATCAAAGACCACATTCTGATCAGTTGTCAACTCTAAATCTAGAGCATAGCAATTAACCTCTTTCTTAAAATGAGACAGAAGGACCATCAAAACCAATATATAAGGAAACAGACTAATACAGAATTGAGAAGTGAAATCTCCAGGGTCTATTGGAGGACTGTATCATTTCATGGAACACTGAGTTCTATCTTAGCTATAATAATAATAATAATAATAATAATAATAATAATAATAATAATAATAATAATTTATTTATTTGTATTCCTCCCTATCTCCCCAGGGGCAGATTCCAGCATACACAAACACAAAGGCAATACCTAGAAACAACCATAACACAGATAAAGGTAAAGTCTTCCCCTTCTGGCTCTGGGGGTTGGTGCTCATCTCCATTTCTAAGCGGAAGAGCCTGTGTTGTCTGTAGACACCTCCAAGGTCATGTGGCCATCATGACTGCATGGAGCACCGTTGCCTTCCTGCAGAAGCAGTACCTATTGATCTACTCACATTTGCATGTTTTTGAACTGCTAGTTTGGCAAAAGCTGGGGCTAACAGTGGGAGCTCACCCCATCCCGCAGATTTGAACCGCCAACCTTCTGGTCAGCAAGTTCAGCAGCTCAGCGGTTTAACTCATTGTGGCACCACGGCCACTACATGAAATGATGTTTTCCAGATTTGAAGGTAACATTCATATATGTATTTCTAACATTACAGTGTATCAGCATACTCCTAAATAAGAGGGTTCAGTGTGTCTAGCAGGGACAGGGAACTTGTGGCCTTCCAGCTGATGTTGGACTGTAGAGCTCATCATGCACCATGGTTGGTTAGGATTCATGGATGTTGTGATCCAAGATTGTCTGAAGATCCATATGTTCTCGCAGGCTTTGAAAATGAAGGATATGCATTTTCAGTAGAAGTTTTCAAAGCAACGAGATATTACTCAGATTATATTCCAGCCAGCATTGCACAGATGAAAACTAGGATAGATGTGGGCAAGCGACACCAGAGTGTGGTCAAGATGACAAACGTTATTAATGTGGAAGAATGCACAAGCTCGGAAAGGCTGCAGTAGTTTACATCTCCCTCCCTGCACCTACTGGGAAGGGGAGTAAACTGAGTGCAAACTACTCTGAACTTTGCAGCAAATGTTGAGCACAAATGGGGAAGGCTGGAGGAAGGGCATTTTTAAAAGCAGCTGATGAAGTGGGATGAGAGAGGATGAATGAGGGACTGTCGCTGCCAAATCCAAAAGTATGAGATTTCTATGAGGTTGGGAAAGTCTCTATGGGTTTGGAAGAGAAAACATTATTTAACCAAAATGGAAGTGAGGATGGGATTTCATAAAGGACCCTTGTGTTTTCTCCCATAATTCAAACACTGGGAAGGAAAGGCCATATTAATGACAACATCCTGGCTGAATGGAGGTTTATTACAACTGCTTATTAAATCTTGCTGTTTGCAACAGGAAATATGTGGTTCATTCAAAGTTAGGGCAAGCAGTGCCAGAAATACGGAGCTGAAAGGGACCGCAAGGAATGTCTAGCCTTCTCCAATCTCTTGCCAGTGCTGGACTCCTCGATGTTACAAGTACTACTCCTGCAGTTCTTAATGGCCCACAGCACTAGCCCTGTCTTGCTTGGAGAAGGAATCTTTATGGCAAGAACAGTAGACTCAATCTTGCAGCACGAATTAAGGTTCAAATCCTGGGAATAAGCTCTGCTGGACTCTACATGTTTCCAAAGCCATTGTTTAATGCAAGCCTCATTGTGAGTCTGGCTCTGTTCCCAGATGGATTGTTAAGCCTCTGTTCTTGGAGTCCTAATAAAACCAACCCAGTTAGTGTTATTTTAACCATTCACTAGGCAACATATTGTCTTCCAAACATTTTGAACTATATCTTCCACAAGCCACCATGATCATGGTCACTGGTTTGATATGATGGAACATATAGTCCAAATAATTTGGAGAGCACTGCACTGCCTCATGGTACAGCAGGAAAGGGAACTTCTCAAAGGAGTCACTTTGACTCAGTATCGATAACAATAAAACAAGTATAAACAAACCAGTACAATATAATTCTGGTCTTCCAAAGGTCACTGCAGTTCACCTCCCATCAGCCCCAGATAAAATAGCCGTTGCTGAAAGATTATGGGAGCTACAATGCAAAAGCATCACAAAGATCAAAGCAGAACAGCCCACCAAAACATCTTATAGGCATCTTCAGATCCATGATCCAGGGAAGTTCATGCTACCCCTCTATTCTGCCTTGGTCAGACCACACCTGGAATGCAGTGTCCTATTCTGTGCACCGCAATTGAAGTGAGATATTGACAGGCTGGAATGTGTCCAGAGGAGGGTGACTAAAATGATCAAGGGCCTGGAGAACAAACCCAATGAGGAGCGGCTTAAAGAGCTGGGCATGTTTAGCCTGCAGAAGAGGAGGCTGAGAGGAGACATGATGGCTATGTATAAATATGTGAGGGGACATCATAGGGAAGAGGAAGCAAGCTTGTTTTCTGCTGCCCTGGAGACTAGGTCGCAGAAAAATGGCTTCAAACTGCAGGAAAGGAGATTCCACCTGAACATCAGGAAGAACTTCCTCACTGTGAGAGCTGTTCAGCAGTGGAACTCTCTGCCCCGGAGTGCGGTGGAGGCTCCTTCTTTGGAGGCTTTTAAGCAGAGCCTGGATGGCCATCTGTTGGGGATGCTTTGAATGCGATTTTCTTGCTTCTTGGCAGAATGGGGTTGGTCTGGATGGCCCACGAGATCTCTTCCAACTCTATGATTCTATGATAGCACTACAATTCAATTTTAAGTGCCTTAGCAACATTCATGGTTTATCATTTTGTGTGCAATGAGAGAAGCTCTCTAGTAGGGAATTCTCAATGCCTTGTGCACCTCTACATGCTAAAGCATATCCCACATGTATAGATACCTTATAGAGATTGGATTTCATCGGTACCTTGCCTGGTCCAGGTTTTTCCTTTTTTTTTTTACCATTTGATGTGTATTATATAACAAAGTCTGGGCTCTCCAGATACCTCCAGCTGCTTTTAATTGCTACCTTGGCAGCATCTTAAAGAGACTCAGCTGAGGGCAAGAAACAAAGAAGCTTTTATTTGTTCACAGCAACATTTGTAACTTGTGGAATCAGACCAGTTCCTGTTATTGCCCAGCCTAGTTTCCCAACAAGAGGGCTCTTCTAGAATAAATGAAAGTTACCAGGTAATGGCAGGTAGCGAGGAATGCAGAAATCTCATGACTTTGCCATTGTGCCTCCTCTACTCTTTCTATTATTCTGTAAAGGGATTTTTCTGCAGCCCAAATATGGAGTAGAACACACACAACAACAAGAGGAATTTGTATGGGGAGGAAAGGAACTTTTATAGCAGCTCTGCTATTATCAGCACTGGGAGATTATATTTAAGCATTTCTATTGTCCATCCAGTAGATGGTGCTATTGCAAAGCCTTTCTTCTATTGCAATCACCCCCCTGTTTTTAATGGGGTGGGGGATCCTGCTTTGAATTACAAAATCTGAAGATTGCCATATAATGCAGTTTGAATCTGCATTATATGGTCAGTGTAGACCCATATCATGCAGTTAAACTGCATTATATGGTCAGTGTAGATCCACCTCAAGACTGTCACAAAGATTGCTTGTGAGTCACAGTGACCTGGATCATCATACCTAATGGTAAATCATAATCACTCATGTGTATGTGCTTTGGATTTGTGTGCCTCCTTTGATAAAAGCAATCAATCAATCAATCAACCTATAAATAAAATCAGAAAACTATTTCTATTTTTAGCCATGATTACATATTATCCATACACCAAGAACTGTACTTAGAATTAACTATAGTTTAGGACATGGTTGAGAATAGGCTAGTAACTAAATACACAGATGTCTATAATCTACAGTGACACGTAAAAAGGATAGAATGGTATATAATATAGTATAAAATAATAGAAATATAAGTTCTATATTTGTAATGTAATATTATCTTCTATATAAACACCCTAACCCTGCTCCTACACCAGGCATGGAAATTTTGTAGTTCTTCATATGAGTTGAATTGCACTTTCTCGAACCTCCAGCTGGCCAGAGGACTGGAAATACTAGTCCAACACTATCAAAAAGGTTGCATGATTCCCATCTCAAAGGACAAGATATATAGGGAAAATCTTGTAGAGCCAGGCTGTCATTAGGATACCAAGCAACATCTAAGCAAAACCTAAATACAATACAATGTGTAGAATTGATGTAATTTGAGACCACTTTAACTCTTATGGTTCAATAGTATGGGATCCTGGGATTCGTAGTTTGGCAGAGAAGGCTAAATAACTTTGGCAGTGAAGGCTAAATAACTCGTCAAACTACAACTGTCACAATTCCATAGCACTGGGCCATAGCTATTAAAGTGGTGTCAAACTGCATTCATTCTACAGTGTAGATGCATCTAGCATCCCCTATCATTGGAACACATCAAGTCATGCTTTATCTCAGCCATGAGATTTCCACAGACCAGAATGGACAAGTTGTTCTTTCTCCACCTGGCTTACCTTAAAGAGTGTTGCAAAAATTACATGGCGTAATTACTCTCTCTCCACAGAAGCGGACTTGCTTGTAATAATAATGATAATATGCAGTATAATAAACAACCCCTGAACTTTCATGTCTTCCTCCTCTATCATATTCACTAATTTTGAGACCAAAAATACAATTTCACTAGGCTTGAAACCATGTTGTTCTATATACGCTCAGTCTCAGATTAAAACCAGATCTGCTTATGTTGTCTCTTTCACTGGATGGTGTATTGATAATACGATTTTAATTAGCATTATGGAGGCTCTTTGAAAGGGAAAGTTCTTTCCCTGCTGGCTTGCCCTATCTGTGCCTGGGTTGCATCTTTTATAAACCTCCCCAGGAATCGACCATTTTATAGAGTCCCTGTTATCTATGCAGTTATGTTGTCAGTGGACGATAAAGCTAAGCCGCACTATTTATGTTCTCTTTAATCTTTGTTTAGACAGAGTTTAGCCAAATATGACTCTCTGACCCGGAGTGGAGAGAAAAGCAAGTATCTGAAGTGAGCAAATAATCCCAGGTCATGTCCTCTCTGCTTGGAAGCACCACCCATTTAGGATATTTCCTTCCAAAAACATTTGCACGCAAGGCATATGGTGTTGTCCGATGCTTGTTTTCATAGGAGACAGAAAGAAAAATCATTATTTTAGTAGAGAGATGGGAATGATAGTTTTGTATAACAAGCATTGACATAGTATCATGTGGCATAACAACAACAACAACAACAACAACAACAACAACAACAACAAGCTTTTTTTTATTGAGGGCAGTCTTCTTCTCAAGGGACAACATGACATAATGATAATATTGCTGAATTAGGATACCAGGATTTGACTCTTTACTCAGTCATGTAAACACATTGAGTGTACCTAGACCAGTCACACTCTCTCAAGCCTGGAAGAAGGCAATGGGAAACTCCCTTTGAACAAATCTTGCAAAGAAAATGCAATGATACAGTTGACTCAGAATCACCATAAACTGGAAATGAAGGTGGACAGCTACACAAACACACAATCCCTCCTTGGAGATTGTCTTCAGAAGGCTTCTTTCTTCTGAAGGCCTCTTCCAATTAAGTGTCTACATATCTGATCTTGGAAGCTAAGTAGGGGCAGCTCCAGTTGATACTTGGAGAGGGCAACCAAGGACCAGCAGGCACTGATCAAAGGTTTGGAAGCCAAGCCCTATGAGGAACGGCTTAGGGAGCTGGGTATGTTTAGCTTGGAGAGAGAAAAAAGGCGGAGAGGGGACATGATAGCCATGTTTAAATATTTGGAAGGATGTCACATCAAGAAGGGGACAAGGTGTTTTGTGCTGCTCTGGAGACATGGAGCAATGGATTCACACTGCAGGAAAAGTGATGCCACCTAAACATTAGGAAGGACGGTAAGAGCTGTTCTGCATTGGGATATGCTGCCTCTCAGCGTGGTGGAATCTCCTTATCTCAAGGTTTTTAACCAGAGGGTGGATAGCCAAAGCATCTGTCAGGAATGCTTTGATTGTGCATGGCAGGGGGTTGGACTGGATTGCCCTTGTAGTCTTTTCCAACTATGATGCTATGACTCTGCCTTACAACTAGTCCAGATGTACTATAAACTCAGGTTGAGTATCCTTTATCCAAAATGCTTGGGACCATAAATATTTTTTCACAGTCTGGAATGCTAAGATAGATCCTGGAGATGGGACTCAAGTTTAAGCATGAATTCTCCCTCTACCGTGTGACCTTGGGAAAGTCATACTCTCTCCACCACATAGGAAGGCAATGGCAACCTTCCTCTGAACAAATCTTACCGAGCAAACCTTGTTATAGGTTTGGCATAAGGTCACCATGCGATTGGAAGGCATATAGCAACAAGATTTAATATTTTAACATCTCCTTACACATGTCCCAATTGTCCCTTATGGGCCGGTCACCACAATATTTCTAGATAGGAAGATGATCAGAAGGTTAGCTGTAGGAGAAGTGTTCTCTGCCTTTTTTTTTTTACATATGGTATGCTGAGACATGCACCTGCTGGCTCATGATAAACAGCAAAATAAAACCAAAGTGCAAAATGTGAACTTGGGAAACTGGGACTTACCTGTCCTGAGATTTCTGTCTCCAGTGGTGTGGATATTTTTTGCATGGTCAGTAGGAGGCAGTCTATATCCATGACTGAATGTATTGCTTGGGGTTTGCCCTGCTACTACAGAGACACCGTTCTTCCTTCGAGAGATAAGCCATGGCTTGTCACAGCAGGAACTGGGAAAATCGAAACTTGTATTTGATAAGCAGGTTCCATACCCTCAAACTGTTTAAAGGTGAAAACTGGAATATATATTAGCTGCTGGGTGGGATAGAACCTGTTTGTCAAATAAAAGTGTCTGCTTTATTTGGCAAACATTGCAGTCAGGTTGACATGACAAGTGTTACTAACTTGGAAGAACACACCTAAAAAAAAAAGGCTGCAATGGTTTGCATTTGCATGAGTCTACAAGATTCTGCCTCCTCCTCTCCTCTTTCTGAGTTCATTGAATGCAAACTATTTTTGGTACTTAGAACTCACTTTTTGCCAGTTAAAGTAAGCAGAAGACAAAGGGGAAAGGAGAAAAACTGGGACATTTAATTGCACCTGAAAACGTGGGACAACAGAGGAATAATTGGGTTTGTTCCTCCAAATAAAGATAATGAGGTGTTAGTTTCCCACGTTTCCCATGTTATGGTTTATACTTATGAATTTTAGAGATACTACAGAACAACATCCAGCAATTGCCAGGGGTTGTGGGGGCTGCGTCACAGACACATTCCCCATTTTTTCCTCCTAATGGCACACACGTTTGCCTTTTCTGTCTTTTTCAGGACCAGTAGATGCATTTTAAGACAGAAAAACAACTAGAAGTGGAGAATAAGCTTTGCTCCATGCCTTGCCAGGTCCTTCCCAAATATGTGTCTGCCAAATGTTTTAGACTACATTCATCATTCACAAACAAACAGCATTGCTTGATGTTGTGCTTGCAAGAGATAACACGTGTTTCAGCCCTATATATCTGCAGGGGATCAGGTTGAGAAAAACTGCCTCATTCTTTTCACTTGAAGCATTATGTGGAGCTCTGACTTTCTCTAGTTCTTTTTGGAAAGGATTTTTTTCCTGACTTCTCAGCCAGGCACTTAGTTTCTGGCTAGCATTTCTGGACCTCACTTCCTTTGCTGCTGGTTATTGCAAGGCAAAGAGTCTGTCAATTAATCCTGAAACTTTAGAGCCACCAAATCACCTGGAATGGATGCATGAGAAAGAGAGCAATGCTTGTGCGCTTTTAATAGCTGTGCGGTGAAGCAATCATAGCCTGTTATGCAAGCAACCCATGTTGAGCTCTTCTCATTCACACAATGAAGAAAGGTGCAAAAATGCTCTTCTCCTCTTTTGCATATTCAGTCATTGTAGCCTTGGGGTCCTTTCACATTACATAATTCCACTTAACGTCTAGAGCAATTTCGTAGGGTTTGCAGTTGGGGGGTTCTAGAATTCTCTGGTTGCGAGTAAAAAATGTTGTTTCCTAAACTACAAATCCTAGGATTCCATAGACTAGAACTTGATAATTAAAAAAGGGAATTGTAGAGCAGAGAGTTTCCATGGAGCAGAGAATGAGACCAAAAACCTGAAAGGCATTATTTTAAAACCCCTGGGATTGGAAGGAGCTTGCAAGGACCATGTCAAACAACTTGTGAAAGAAAGTGGGGCTGAAGTGGCTTTGGATAGTTTCTAGACTCAGTATGAGGCAGGGAGAGATCTCTCTAGCTAAACTTTCTGTTGCTGCTCATCTATACCTGAATTTAACCTCCCAGAATATTGTTCTCTGGATCTCCCCATAAAAGCCAACTTTCTGTGAAGTTTAGGGTTACCAGATGAAATAAGGGTCAGGGCTCCTGCACCTTCAATGGCTGCATAGAAGAGGGAATTTCAAGAGGTGTTGCTTATTTGACCAGCAAGAAATGTCTCTACCCAAACCACCATTTGAAAGGACACAATCCGTGTTCTGTATTTAACCTGGTGTAGTGAAGGTTTCGAGATATCTGCCCACACCCCAGTCTTATAGTAAAGGTAAAGGTTTTCCCCTGACATTGAGTCTAGTTGTGTCCGACTCTGGGGGTTGGTGCTCATCTCCATTTCTAAACCAAAGAGCCAGTGTTGTCCGTAGACCAAGGTCATGTAGGCAGCATTACTTGCTCTGTTACTTTCCCGCCGGAGTGGCACATATTGATCTATTCACATTTGCATTTTTTTTAACTGCTAGGTTGGCAGAAGCTGGGGCTAACAGCAGGAACTCACCCCGCTCCCCGGATTCAAACCACTGACCTTTCGATCAGCAAGTTCAGCAGCTCAGTGGTTTAACCCGCTGTGCCACTGGGGGCTCCAGTTTTATACAGGGGTTCAAATATTAAGGTCTTCCAAATGTTGTGGAACTGCAATTCCCAGCATTAATAGCCAGCACAGCCAACTGATAACTGGGAGCTGCAGTACACTCAATTTTACTGTAACCAAATGGTACATGAATGGTCCTTAAGAAATGCTTGTTGCCTTTCCATCATCACTTTCTATTGTCATCATTTTCAATACCCTGACTCTAAATCCCTTGTGGGAAGAAAATCCTCTTTTCTTATAATATGCAGAACCATGTTTGACAGGTCTAAAGAATGTTGCCTTTGATATGTAGCCCCACTCGATTATATTTTTGCAGCACATAGTGGAGTCATGGAAGACATTTATTCTACGATATTCTCCAAATGTTAACCTGACTGCTTGGCTTTTATTTTCCCTTTTTTCCTAACACACCAATCTCACCTTAGAAGTGTCCTTTCAACAGGGACTCCAGCAATTCTTTTTGGCAGTGAGAACTAGTCAGAAATATGCAAAAGATCTCTCTGGAAGAAATCACCTGCTTTACTTAGGTACCGGGACTGATACCGGTCAATGTTTCCGTGATGCCTTTGCCTCTTCCCTGAGTTCAACCCACTGCTCTTGGGATGAGTCTGGATAATCTCACCACCAGGCTCCAGCACAAAGGCTGAGTTTCTCTGGTGTCTAGGATGGAAAGTTCCTCATTTGTTTCATAATCCACACATTATTGTGGTTTCCTTGGCTGGGGAGTTTCATTTTTATTTCTAATCTCTGCCATGTGTCCATCAATAAGACGAATGCAGGCTTTGCCTAATCAATCCCTCAGCTTTCCTGTGCACGCATCCAGCTCTCCATTCCCTGTTGCCAACACATTGCTCAAACTGGCTGGGAGGCTGCCATGGAAGAGAGCTGGGCTTTTTTTTGTGAGCTGAAAATAAAGGATTCTGGTATGCAACATTTGTTCCATCCCCTACAGAGATTTAGTGGATAACGGCACGTATAAAAGCAATTAGCAATAAGCTCTGCCTGCTTTTCTTTGGTGGCTCCAGAGGTTTAGCCAGTGGACTAACCAGCAAAGTGTCTCTTCTAAAAGGATATAAATAGCCTGTCACTCAGAAACCTGGATCTTTTGTCTTTCTAAGGCCCCTTCTAAACTGCCATATAAAATCCAGATTATCTGCTTTGAAATGGATTATATGGCAATGTAGACTCGGATGATCCAGTTCAAAGTAGATAATGTGGATTATCTGCTTTGATAATTTGGATATGGCAGTGTAGATCCAGCCAAAGTGGTGTCAAACTGCACTCATTCTACAGTGTAGATTCACCCCAAGAGGGAAGAACTTACCATTCAGTTAAAAGGAGGCTGCTGAATGGCAGAACATCCAAGACAGTCTTTAAAATGTCAGCTCCCACTGGAAGAGAAGGTGTTGTTCAAATGTGGCACCAGATTATGGAGCCCCCGGTGGTGCAGTGGGTTAAACCCTTGTGCCAGCAGGACTGCTGACTTGAAGGTTGGGTTGACATGAAGGTTACCGTTTCGAATCTGGAGAGAGTGAGGATGAGTTCCCTCTGTCAGCTCCAGCTCCCCATGCAGGGACATGAGAGAAGCCTCCCATAAGAATGCTAAAAACATCAAACATCAGGGTGTCCCCTGGGCAATATCCTTGCAGACGGCCAATTCTCTCACACCAGAAGCAACTTGCAGTTTCTCAAGTCACTCCTGACATGGAAAAAAACCCAGATTATTTCTAACAATTGTTTTAAAAACACTAAAAATAGAGCAGTGTTTCACAATAGTCTGGGTGGGACACAGGTGTTTTAGTCATAGTATTAAACACCATTCCCCTTAACACTATTGCTATTTTTAAAACTTCCATGATTTGCGCTTGACGGTGACTCCGGCAGTAAAATGCATGTGTGTCTTCGCTTTTCTCCCAAAAGCAGCATTTGAAGAATAATTGTTACTAATTATTTTGCTTTGTTACTCTCAGTAATACTATTTCAATTTTGTGCCCTTAAAATTAGCTGTGAAATAAATTTAATAACAGAGCAAACATATAGATAGCTTTTTCAGAAAAAGTGAGGTTTTAGTTGCCGGCATAATAGGCCCCAGTTTCTTTGATAGATACATTAGTAGAACTTAAGACACAAAAGATAGAGGTCTCCTGACCTAGAGGACATGGCAGTAAACAAACAAAACATTTATAATGCTCCCAAAAACAGAAGGAAAGACCTGAAATACAGGAAAGACCTGACTTCACCAAGTTCAATGTTAGCAGCTAGAGATTTTAACCACAGACTCTGCCAATATAGGCAGTCCCCAAGTTACGAACAAGATAGGTTCTGTAGGTTTGTTCTGAAGTTGAATTTATATGTAAGTCAGAACAGGTGCATTTTTAAGTGCAACTCCAGCCAAAAATATGTATCTTTTAGCTCTGAGTAGTATAAGCAAGGGTGTTTGTTTTGCTGTCTGAGTTCTTGTTCAGAAGATTTCACCTCACTTTGTTCCTGTGATAATTCGATTCTGAAAAATTTTGCTTCTTGTGGAAAAAAAGTGCTAAAGCTTCAGTGGAGACACTTTTCTCCCATGATAATTTCCCTTCCGAAGTCCCGAGTGATATATTTTTCTCACTTCCTGTTGTCTCATCCCTGTTCCTATGTGTAAGTCGGACCTTTGTAACTCAGGGACTGCCTGCACTTCAGTCCAGGATTGTGTACAAACATAAAGGATGCACAGGTCTCAGAGAGTGAGAGAAGAATGCACTCACAGCCCTAATCTCAAACCATTTATTAGTGCAATTCTTAACCCATCTGTCACCACAGTCCAGAAAACAAAGCAAAAACCTGCATTTCCTCAAATCCTTTCCATGGATTTTCTTGAACTCCTTTCAGCATTGGAATTCATTTGAGCCAGAAGATGGTATATTTAGCCTGCTGATGGGCACGGTTTCAATACTGCAGATCCAAACCACAGTTCTCAGATGCATTTAATAGTAGGTTCATAGCCTATTTAGATCTAGGAAAGCTGCTGCCAATGGAGGAGATAAAGAGCAGAAAAGCAATGGAGGGTAAAGCATATACACTACCTTCTCCCTCAAGTTGTTTTTCAATTTCTTCCCCAGTGAATTTTCCAGCCATAGTGTGTTAAATGCATTGAAAAATCAATTTAAAGCAGCTGGGAAAACATTTGCCTTCCAGCTGTTTTGGCCAATGACTTCCATCAGCACCACTTAGCATGGAAAGGGAATATGGGAGTTGTAGTCCAAAACAGCTGGAGGGCCAAAGGTTCCCCATCCAGGAGGGTGACATTGATTAGTTTTACCTACACACACTACCTTTCGACAACTCCTCCATCTGAAAGAATGTAAAAACTATCTGAAACCCAACAGAAAGAAAATCCAAATATTTGTGCCAAGAAAATAAATCAAGAACTTATTTGGTTTGATATATAACAAACTTTAAATATTTAATAATGATCCTATGTAATAGAATCCCGTGTTACAGGTAAGCAAATGTGGTTGCCAAAGCACAACAGGTGGGTTAGTTTTATATTTGGCCAAATGATAGGACCCCAGAAATAAAATCTCAAGATTTAGAAATGCATAGCAAATAACATGGCTTTCAGAGAGGGAGAAACACATAAAAAGGCCAGTACAAATCAACAAAAATACATTTTCAGGAATGTTAACAAGGGAAAAATATCCACAGAGCACACAAGAGTAGTTTAAGTATATAAATAAGCATTGTGCAGGTTAAAATCAGTATTAATCCTATAACAATGTACAGGGTTCTCTTTAAATATATTTGGAATGTGTTGGGAAACAATATGATATTTCAAATCTTTGTATGGTGTTCCCTAACATGGGATTATATTTCAAAGACAAAATTAGTGTAAGTATAAAAATGCAAGCACAGAGTGACAGCCTATTTCTCTGAGTTGGTCTGCTAAATCAGGTTATAAAATCGGCTTAATAAGAATGAATACGTAGGTAAAACCACTTCTGCTGTGTTGGATTTAAACCAGAATTCCCAAGTCAATTCTTCCCTTGACCTCTTTGCAGTGCCTTAGCTGAACCGTGTTGGCAGTGTTGTATCTTCTTTATGGTTTATTGTATGTCATATATGCTCTGAATGCATCACGACCCCATATTATTGCATGTACATATGGATGGAAATTGATACTTCCAAGAACAATCAATCAATCCCATTTCACAGATAAATTTACAAGTCTCTAATATTTGTGCCAGATTCCATAGATTAGGGTGCATTTGCTTTTTGGTCATAAACAAGAGAGGAATGTTATAAAGTGGAAGACAATCCTGGACTATTACCAGTTGCGTGCTGATCAAACAGAAATTATCCCACCAACTAGATAACAACTTATATCTAAATACGTACAGATTTGCTTCATAGGAGAGAGATATACATATGTACATATCCATGTAAACACATATGGTAATTATTTTTTTTACAATGGAAGCTGTAGACAACGGGGAATGCGTACAAGATACACAAAAAAATGATTTCTCTGAAAAGCCTCCCTGCTTTAAAAAGAAGACATCTCAATATACTGCAACAATCAGCTGTAGAAAAATAGATCACCTTCGGTTTAAAAAAAGTCGCTTCATTGAAAGGGGTCTACTATAATAGATCTCTTTCATCATGTAAAACATTTTGAGTCCAAAAGAAAAAAGAAGGAAGGAAGGAAGGAAGGAAGGAAGGAAGGAAGGAAGGAAGGAAGGAAGGAAGGAAGGAAGGAAGGAAGGAAGGAAGGAAGGAAGGAAGGAAAGAAAAATATATAGGGAAAAACATAACTAGGCAATAGTTAAGTGCAAAACAGCAGCAGTCAGCATGGTATTGGTATTGGTTTGGTAGCAATGGCTGTACAGGCTTGTGATTATATGTACATTGATGTTTTGGCCTTCAGACTTCATTTTTATCGAGTATTTGCCCTTCTATTCTGTGCATGGAGCAAGTAAAAGATGCAAAATCAAAGCCCCTTCCAACGGTCAAACTCTAAGATAATTTCACAGTCCGTCAATCAACTTTCTTCCTCTTTGGTTTCCATTCCCATGAGGCAGGGGAAAAAAAGGTGACGGCGGCCGCTGTCTTTCTCCCTGCTTCATGGCCAAAGTTAAACAAAGCTTAAGAGTTCAGAGGTTCGGATGTTTAGCTTACAAATTCACATTCTTTCAGAAATCATTTTGCTAATCTCCCCTGTTTACATTTTGCATAGAGGCATTAGCCAACCGCCCCTCCAAGCCTCTCCCGTCTTCATCCTGTTTACCATCCTGGCTGCTCAGCACAGTTTTAAAATGACCAATCCGTGCCAAGCAGAGGCATTAAGTCTTAATGCTGCAGAAAAACAGATGGTTTCAAAGTGGAGATTTTTGTTCTTTCTTTCGCTCCCTCTCGCGGGTCTTGCTGCCTTTCACGCAGGCATAAAGCAATGGAAAATGAAGCGCTGATCTTCTCCATCCCTCCCACCGACAGAAATGAAGGCTTTGTCAGTAGCTGCCAAACACTGAGAGTCAACACTGTTGCCATGTACTGGAGCCCAGCAAAAATGTCCCACAGAAGAGTCAAAACTCATGCGCTTTCATATCACACTCTTTCAACTCTGGTGGGATCGTACACATCTGTGAAATGGAGAAGATGGATATTATTATTAGCAATTGTAGCAGTCATTTATAATAATTCCCCTGTCTCAGTGTGTTAATGGAGCTCCTTACAATTTCAGTGAGAACAATCCACTTAAACCAACTAGAGCAGGGGTCCTCAAACTTTTAAAGCAAAGGGCCAGTCTACAATCCTTCAGACTGTTGAGGGGCCGAATTATCATTTGGAAAAAAAAATGAATAAATTCCTATGCACACTGCACATGTCTTATTTGTAGTGCAAAACAACAACAACAACAACAACAATGAAAGAACAATACAATATTTAAAAATGAAAACAATCTTAACCAACATAAACCTATCAGGATTTCAATGGAAAGTATGGGCCTGCTACTGGCCAATGAGATAGTCAAGTTAATTAGGATTGTTGTTTGTTGTTGTTGTGTGCCTTCAAGTCATTTCAGAATTTGGGTGAGCCTAAGTCTAAAATTAATTATTTATTTACTTACTACATTTATTCACTACATTTATATCCCACCCTTCTTACCCCGAAGGGGACTCAGAGCAGCTGTATGTACATACAATATATTATATTATTAGCATAGCACAATATTAGCATTATACATTACTATATTGAACTATACCACTATACTGTAATACTATATGTAATATATAACATATAATTAATATTATTATATGGTATTATTATTAGTATTATATTGTATATTATAATATTTTTTATCAATATTAAATGTATATGCAATATATTATATTATTAAAACTGATATAAAATGTATTATCAAACTGAGGTTGGGGACCAGGTAAATGACCTTGGAGGGCCGCATTCGGCCCCCGGGCCTTAGTTTGGGGACCCCTGAACTAGAGTATTTATTTATTTATTTATTTACATTATTTTTACCCCACCTTTCTCTCCTAGGAGACTCAAAGCGGCTTACAGTAAATAGGCAAAAATTCAATGCCTAAAACAATGTAAAAACAGCAATTCATATAAAACAATCTACAAAACAACAGTTCATATAAAACAGATACCATTACAAAATAAAAACACATTATATAAAATTTTAAGAATGTCCAAGATTAAAAACCATTCATCCAGAATCCTCAAGTCTTTGTACAGGTCATGTAAAGTCCATGTTCTCATTCATTAAAAGCCTGTGTGCACAACCATGTCTTTAAGGCTTTCCTGAAGCCTAGGAGAGTTGGTATCTGCCGTATGTTGCTGGGGAGGGTGTTCCACAGCCGAGGAGCCACCACCGAGAAGGCCCTGTCCCTTGTTCCCACCAGCCTTACCTGCGAGGCTGGTGGGACCGAGAGCAGGGCCTCCCCCGATGATCTAAGAGTTCTAGAAGGCTCATAGGGGGAGATACGTTCGGACAGGTAAGATGGGCCAGAACCATTTAGGGCTTTGTAGGTCAAAACCAGCACTTTGAATTGGGCTCGGTAGCATATCGGCAGCCAGTGGAGCTGACTCAACATGGGAGTAGTACGCTCCCTGTAAGCCACTCCTGTTATTAGTCTGGCTGTCGCCCGTTGTACTAGTTGGAGCTTCCGAGCCGTCTTCAAAGGCAGCCCCACGTAGAGCGCGTTGCAGTAGTCCAAACGAGCTGTAACCAGAGCGTGGACCACCGTGGCCAAATCAGACCTCCCAAGGTACGGGCGCAGCTGGTGCACAAGGCGGAGTTGTGCGAAGGCTCCCCTGGCCACCGCCGAGACCTGGGGCTCCAGGCTCAGCGATGAGTCCAGGAGAACCCCCAGACTGCGAACCTGTGTCCTCAGGGGGAGTGCGACCCCATCCAACACAGGCTGTAACCCTATACCCTGTTCAGCCCTGCGACTGACCAGGAGGACCTCTGTCTTGTCTGGATTAAGTTTCAATTTGTTCGACCTCATCCAGTCCGATACAGCGGCCAGACACCGGTTCAGGACCTGAACAGCCTCCTTAGTGACAGGTGGGAAGGAGTGACAGAGCTGGACATCATCTGCGTACAGATGACACCTCACCCTGAAACTCCGGATGATCTCTCCCAGCGGCTTCATGTATATGTTGAACAACATGGGGGACAGTATTGACCCCTGCGGGACCCCACAAGTCAATGGTTGTGGGGCCGAGCAGGTGTCCCCCAATGACACCATCTGGGAACGCCCCTCCAGGAAGAACCGGAGCCACTGCAGAACAGTACCTCCAAGCCCCATCCCGGCAAGGCGCCCCAGAAGGATACCGTCCTGTATTAACATGGGATACATTCTCAGAGTTTGTTTGGCTATATTATACCATAGATAATAGTGAACTCCATTGAAATAAAGAATTTCTGGTGCATGAATACCAAAGAGTCATGCTACACCTTGAAAATTCCTAGTGTGGACATATTTCATTGTACATGGAATAATGAAATTGTAGGTGCTGATCCTGTGGATACTGGAGTTGCTCAACCTCACAACAGCCTAACACATTAATTGCCTTTTACACAGAGATTAACAGCTTGTTCCAAGAACAAAAATTGATCGCAAAGCTATAATAGAACTTGAATCAAGTCCAGTGAACTACACTAGTCAGTTTTATTCATGACATGCTATACTTCACTGGCTGGATTTTGGAAAGGTAAAGCAAAGGTTATCATCACCCCATCCAATGAAACAAAGGCAAAGTTATGTCTTGCTACGATAGATGAAAAAGATACCTTTTCTTTAGTTACAAGTGATTGCTTTTTTAAAAAGTGTATCTTAGAATTATGTATATTCAGTATGGCAAAACTACAAATAATGAGGTTTAAGTATGGCTTTGATTATAGCTTAAGTTGAAACTACATCAATTCTTTGATAAATGTAGCAAGCTTTATAATTGCACAGAACTCTTCTTCAAACAGTGGAACCAGGTGTTGTGATTTGGTTTTAACTTATACCACTGGCTATTACATAGGAAGGCCTTTCTGAATGCATCGCAAACCATTTAAATCAAAATCAAAACTTGTTCTTTTCAAACCACACAACTGTCAAACAAAATGTAATGCAACATAAACAGATAAATGAAGCTGTGTAATACTATGTTGAAGGCACATCTGTTGTCAATATAAAAAGTCTGATGAAGGGTGGGGTGGCAGGGTGTCATATACCTAAGCAAAGGTCTCATTATTTGAATATTGAGCTTTTAGGAAAGGGAAGCTGTGACTTTCACAAGCAGCTTGGATTGATTGCCTCTTCCTCACCACATTATGTTGTTTTCAGATGTGATCAGTACAAAGAAAGCAACTTGATGTATTCATTATGTTTTAGAAACAGTGGGTTGATGGTTTGCCTCCCATGATGTTACATTTCCACTGTTTTCATAATGAGGTATAATGGAGATATTCCAACTAATGCTGCAAGACCTCTTTAACTTTAATCTAACCCAAGCAGTTGTTGTATGCCCTACAGACTGACTATAGTGTGAGATTCCAACATGTCTATGTTGCTCATTATATGGAGGGGCTGTCTTAATTAATATCAAACCAATGTTTATTTTATCTACTTTTGGTAATGGTTCTGCTTCAATCTCTGTTTGCCTCTTTAGTGCAATGAAATCTATGTTGTGCTATGATGACATGCTCTTGTAGACTAACACAAACTGGGGCGCATGGAAGTTGGATACAGAAAACACTTGGAGAGTCATGAGTTTGTCATTTTTGCCTTTTGTTTTTGTTAACTACCATCAAGTTGAGTTCAACTTAGACAACCCTGTGAATGAGAGACCTCCAAATTCCTTAGCGGCTTGTTGGCCGCTAAAGGCAGCAGAATAGAAAGATAACTAGTAAGGATCTGAAGACTTTTCAAAACTGCTGGTTGTGGAAATAAACATTATCTCCTCAATGTGGCTTTTTGGTAAAGCCAGTACTCTCATTACAAAATTATAGATACTTTTTATAGTTATCTTAAAAGTCACTCTGTAAACTGGCCCAGGCTTTTAAAGTAAGTAAGGGCACCAGTTTGGAAAGGCAAGGGGAGGAAGGGACTCACCACATACTTCAAATCACATGTGATCATGCCTCAGCAGTACCTAAATAACTGCCTATTATGAGATAGAAAAATTACACTAATGATACACAATTTCAAAACACACTGCTGTTTGGCAAGGCTTTGAAGCTCACTAGGGTCAACATTTCTGCTACTTTAATCTCTCATCACTACTAGTTTACCCAGGAAGCAGCCCTATTTAAAGTTGCCATCTAAATCGTCCAGATGTGCTGGAATGCAATACCCATCACTTGAAACAACATGCTGGCTGGGGACAAAGAGAGTTTCAGTTCAATATATATGGAAGGTGTCAGGTTGTTGGAAGCCACTTTAGAAAAGAGGCTGTTTCATTAGCACATGTAATATATTTCTTTAAAAATGATCTTACACATTGAGTACTGGAATTTTAGGTAAACACTAAAACCTAAATGCATCCGCTAATACCAATTTAGTTTTGTTCAGATTGAGACTTAACAATGGGATGTACATCTAAAAGATTATTAGGTTAGCATCTCCATTATATTGTTTGTATTTAAAAGGATCTCAAATATATAAAGCACAGAGATGATAAAGGTAGCATGCTGTCACACTGCCTTTCCCTTTCCAAGTGATCCCGATTCACCCTTGAAACCACCTCAAACTAAAAACAGCAGAAGAAGCAGTTCTCATACTGATTTGTTTTGACGAGTAGGAACTATTTTTATTTCAAGTGGAATCTCAGGCCCCTTTTACACTGCCATATAATCCAGATTATCAAAGCAGTAATCTGAATTGTATATGGCAGTGTAGAAGGGGCCTGAGATGGTTTGATAGGAACCCAGTAATATTATGCATATATATCCAACAAAATATTAATACGCAGCAGTGTAGTATTTCTAAAATGGATATTGCAGGATTAAATTCACACAAGTATGTGTACATATAGCAAACCAGTATGAGTTTAATTCACTCTACTGCTTAAAGCATATAGTGCTGGGTTCAGCTTTTACTCATATATGCACAAGTAACAAAATAGTTAGAGTTCAATTCACTCTTTTGCATCTTTCTATAACAATATTATAGTTGCGCAGTATGCTGCAATTAGTTGTCTTCTTTTGCTTTCCTGCATATGAGGAGGAGATTGGTAGGTAGAAATGTGAGAAGTCTCTGATATGAGAAATGTTTGTTTTGTCCTTAAACGGATGCACGACAAAGAGTCCTGGGTTTTTTTGTTTCGGGTCGAGCCCTTCTTCAGGTTTTTTTAAGGTCAATTGGGTTGCAGAGACTCTATATTCTCGTTGAATTCTCGTTCCTACATAAATATCAACAGACAAAAAATATTCATAATATTATTATTTATCTGTCATTCTGTGTGAGTGGGTGCCTTTTGGCATATCTATTGTTTTTTGTCTGTTGATATTTATGCATACTGCGCAACTATAATATTGTTATAGAAAGATGCAAAAGAGTGAATTGAACTCTATTTTGTTACTTGTGCATATATGAGTAAAAGCTTAACCCAGCACTAAATGCTTTAAGCAATAGAGTGAATTAAACTCATACTGGTTTGCTATATGTACACATACTTGTGTTAATTTAATCTTGCAATATCCATTTTAGAAATACTACACTGCTGCGTATTAATATTTTGTTGGATATATATGCATAATATTACTGTGATTTAACAGACACAACCTTTATTTACCTCCTCTATATTGTATAGATATCTGTGATTTTTTGGATTGATAGGAACCCAGCCATCAATTCCTCTTTTAATTCTGTGAAACCATGGTAGGTGAATGGTGAAGAACTAACCAGATGACTCCCATAAGACATAGCAACCATGTCTGGGCATTTAAAAATATAATGAGGGAGCTGAGAGAGTAATTTACATTGGTAATACAATGCAAGAGGACAGCAGGTTTAACCATGCTTTTGCCAGAATTTGTTCTGGCATGTAACATACACAGTCAGCCCACCACATCCACTGAGGTTGGGAGTGCAGGACCCCTGCAAAAATGAAAAAAAATGCAAACAAAAAACCTGTGTTTTTTTCATCTAAGATAACAGCTGTCTAGAAATGTTTGGGTCCTCAAACAGAACTCTATGGCCAACTTCCAATGGAAACTGACCACAATATCATGCTGGAGGACCTAGAGATTCCTAGAGAACATTTTTAATTTTGTCTACAAATAAAATTACTAAGACAAATCACAAAGGACTATATGCATGATATGTACTATATGTATTGTATGTAAGGAAAACAATTGAACTGTTCCTGATATCTCTTCTCCATTCCCAGTTCAACAGCAACAGCAACATTTATACCTAAGGTGAAACCAGTTATGAACTCTTTCCCTTCAAATATTCTTCAGAGAAAATATTTACTCATCTCCCACTAAAGAACTGATTGCAGAAACCCTTGAGCAATCAACATCTCACCTAATGAAAATGAATGCTTTCCAGTTTTCTTCTCATTTCTGTTGTCCAAAAGTCCATTTTCAGCCAGAGAGATGATGCGCTTGGATACAGAACTTCTGTGGGACAACTTACGGGGCAGTTCATTATTCTCAGAAGTGGGATCACTTCCTCTCTCATCTAGGCCCTTCGGCTGTTTCTCCTCCTCTCCATCCTCTCCTGAATCTGTGTTCTTTATGCTCAGACGCCTCATACGAGAAACCGAGTGAACTTCTTTCATCCTCACCAGACGGTCCATGGCGGCTCGGCTCGGAGAGGCTGCAAGTTTGCCTTGTAAGGTCTCGATCACCTTTGAAGTATTTCTGCCTTTCTTTTCTGCATTAGGTGGAACAACCTGCCTCTCAACAAATGGAAGCACAGCAGACTCAAGCGAGGGAATATGGTCTTCTCTTTGTCTGCTAAGGCTTTCATGCTGCTCAAAATGTTCCGCTATCAATGTTTCTTCTCCAGGGATCTGGTCTTCAGTAGACTCCAATGAGATATTGTCTCCAACAAAAAAGGAGCTTTCTGTCCAGCCACACTTTCGTCTTCCTTCAAAAGAAGTCACCTTTGTTTCTGTCATATCCCCCAGTGTCCTTTCAGCTGATAATTTGAGGCTGAAGTTGTCAGAATGTAGGTTTTTGTCCTGAATTGTTCTGTTATTGGGTACAAGTGCCTCCACAGGTACCTCTATTCCCAGGATCCTAGCTGCTCTTGCCTGGAGTGATTCATTGGGGGGAATCTCAGGCACAATAGGCTTTCCATAACAATCGAGCTCACAAGTTCCAGGTCCTTGGTCTTCATCTAATCCCACACTCCTCAAATCAGGTTCAGAAAGACCTTGACTCCTATTCGTTAAAGATAATCGGGTTGCAGATCCTCTTTCCAATGCTAGGTTAATCCTGGGTGCTGCATTTTTCTTCAGCCTATCAAAGTCAACTGCACTCTCATTTTTCACATGGCTTTCATCCCTGAAGTTGAAGCTATTGAATGGATTGTAGTGATTCTCATCATCGTAGGAATCGGACAGAATTCTTTTGGTTGTTTGTGGACTGACAGCATGTTTTATTATCCTTTTCCCAGCTTCCTGTTTTTTTGGTTCAGCAAAAAGGTACCCATTTGTCACCTTGGTGGATTCACCTATCTCTCTGGCCTGCAAACATCTAGAACTCACATGAAATTCACCACCTGTGACTCTAGTATTTGAACTTTCAGAGGCACTTACACTTTCAGATCTACTTTTATCCTTATCCTGTGCACACACAGGAGTGACTGCTATGAGAGGTTCTGACTGTGTACCAAGTCTATGGTCCGGCTCCTGGCTCATCTCATCATTCCTAAAGGTAACACTTTCTTTTCTTCCTATTTTTTCCTCCTTTTCCCTTTCCTGCCTGCCATCATTCTCTATACCATCTTCACTACTTTCTTCTTCTTCCTGAAGCTCCTTATTGAAACTTTCTAGCTCACTTATGATATCCCAAGGGCGGCGGCTAACAGGTTTCAAGAGGAACTGTCCAAACAGTTCCTTGCTTCTAGAAAGGGTGCTTTCTTCCTCCACAAAGACAGAATTACTGTCCTTTTCCTGCCCAGGAAAAGTTGCACTTGAAGCAGGAGGCAGATTGGGACTTGCCTTTGGGTTAAGCACAACAGTCCTAGAATATACACTATTGCTGGCTTTGCCCTGTTCTTTCACACTGGATGTAAATTGTTTACCCTGTCTGTTATCAGCAGACTGTACAGTTAGGGTTGGCTTTGTGGTAGAAGTTCCATCTCTTAACACTTGGAAAGCTCTTGTTGTATTGGATCTCTTGTGTTCTAAACCTTGGAGAAGTTGCATGACTTTGGGGTCTTCAGTGAAGCTGGTCTGTGTTTGTTGGTCCTTGTACTGATCACCTGGCCATGAGCCAGAGTACTGGAGCTCCTTGTGTTTCGCAGGCTGCAGGAATCTGAGGTCATTCGTTTGTTTGAACTTCGGTTTCCATGACTCTTGTTTTTGTAACTCATTCTTATTGGTCATGCTTCCTGTAAGGGCTTGGAGTTCCAAATCAGTGGAAGAAGTGCTTAGGAGACTTTGTTCCCGCAGAACCCCACTGTTATCAAGTCCATTCTTCTCCTCGGCCCCCTGTGTTACGTTGTTGTTCCTGTCGGTATCTGGCAGGTTCAGATCAGATTTGACAGGGATGGAGACCAAGCAAAATATTGTTTCATTTGTTTTTTTCTTTGAACTCTTCTTGCTCTGGATCTCCGTGCCAGGTTCAAATGTTTTCACTTTAGTTATAGTCTCACATGGCAGTTGTGTATGAGGACTTTGTACAGACAGCCGGCCTTTGGAGTATTTGCGATTCAGGTCATTACCTGCATCATAACTGTCTCTTTGGAGAGGCAAGGCACAACTGTCCTGATCTATGGTTGACTCTACTAGCCATCTGCTGCTCTGTGCAGAGCTGCCAGGGACCTGATCACACTTCACAGCAGTACTTAGTGAGTCTGGCATATCTGAAAAGGCACTGTTGTACTCTGGTTCCAGAGAATTCCCTTGGAAGGCATATAGACTTGTCCTATTTGCATCCCCAGCAGCTCTGACATCCTCCTGAAGACCATCTGTGTGTGCTATTTTAATATGCCGGATCCGTGGGTCATCAAAAGGAATATACTGCACAGAAGACAAGTAGTTCTCCACCTGTTTTGGATGGCTTTTATGGTCATAAGAAGTTGGTTCATTTTGATAATGTTCACCCCCACTCTTAAATATGCCAACAGAGTGGGGATGGACAAAGTTGGTTGTTTCAACAGGACTCTGTATGCCATTATTAAAGCACATATCATAGTCAGGCACTTCACTGGGCAAATGCTGATCCATACTTTGCTGAGCTGGTGATTTATAACATGGAGGGGGAACATACAATGGGGGCTCCAGGCTTGAGTCTTGAGTACAAACATCCTGAGTCGGGTCACTAATTTTAGTCAAACTTGAGATGGCTTCATCTTTTCGCAAGTCATCCTGCAGGGAATTGGTTTCCAGACTTCCCCTAGTTTGTTGATGAAGTTCGTAGGAAGGAGGCTTCAGGGGTCTCCCATACTTGGGCTTGGGCAAGGGAAGGAACTGGGCCACTGCATTAGGGTACCTAGAAGTTTCCAGGCTCAGTCCAGTTGGGGGACAAGATACTGTTTTCGTTCCACTGAACGAATGTTTTTTGGTAATGAGGGAGGGCATTTCAACACACCTTAGGCTCTCTGGTGAAAGAACTCTTGGCAACGATTGTGATTTCCCCTTAGCGTGGGAGGTAGCAGCAGCATTGACTTGTCGGCCTGAATATTTATCTTGGAGCAGCCTTTCCTTGTCACCATGAGATACAAGTCCTCCAAATACAGTTGGCTGGTCCCAACTTTCTGTTCTTAAAGTCTGCCATCGATAGTCAGCAGATGGTTTCCACTTCTCCTGCATGTTGGTTCTTCTAATTTTCTCTCCTCCACCTCCTACCTCCCACTGACCTTTTTTGTCATGTCCATACAAAGCACAAGGCACAGCCATTCCCTTTGTTTCAGAGTCCTCCTTGCCAGTGTTGCCCAACAATGCACTAAAATCCTGGCCTCTTCTTCTCCAGTAGGCGAGATCTTTTTCTGTCTTGGGGCAGGAAGACCAGTTTAACTGGGATTGGTCATAAAACCTACAAAAGAAAGAAAGGATCAGTGAAAATGTAATTAAGCATCATATTCGCTTCTAAAAATAAGTATAGTAAGAAATATGAGTGAGCCACCATATGGGTATACCAAGTTGATTTCCTTTCCTAAATGTTTTGAAGAAGCTATGCTTGAAGGTTTTCTGTGAGGAACCACAGCTGAAGTTCTACTTTATTCTGATTTATCTTGATTTCTCTTTTATTGAGATTCCAGCTAAGCATTTGACAAGACTGCCTATATTTTAATTAGCAACTGATAAAATATGGAAATACAGCCAGATGACACCATAACTGGTTGAAAAACTATGCTCAGAGAGTCTAAGACTGCACTTCAAGCTGGAAAGAATCCTTGAGTGTCTCAAGGTTGTGTTCTGGGGCCAACACTCCTCAGTATTTTTATCAATGACTTAGATGACAGGCTGGAGGGAATCCTTAGCAAGTTTGCAGATGATATAAAACTGTACTCCATCTACAGAAGTGGGTTTATATCCATGAAAGCTCATGCAAAAATAAAGATCAGCTTGTCTAAAAGGTTCAACCACATTTCTCTTTCTGTTTTTTCTTCTCTTCACTGCCCCCCTTTTTTTACATTGGGAGAGAGGGACAGAATTCAAAAGGTCCATAATAAACCTGAAGATTAGGCAAAAACTAATGCTCTGAAATTCAATAGAGACAAATGCAAGATTCTACATTTAGGCCGCAAAATCAAGTGCACAGGTATACATGATTCAGGATGTAAAATCCCTTTAGGATCATTGTTGATTATAAGGTAAACATGAGCCAACAGGGTGATGTTGCAATAAAAAGTGAATGATATTTTGTACTGCAATAACAGAAGTGTAGTTTCGAAATCAAGTGAAGTAATAGCCCCACTATATTCTGGACTGATCAAACATCATGTAACGTACCATGTTCAGTTATGGATACATAATTTTTAAAAAATGACATGGACAAGTTAGACCAAGTTCGGAGAAGGACAAGAAGGATAAGGAGAAGTATAGAGATCAAAGTCTATGAGGAAAGGTTGAAAGAGTTGGGCACGTTCAGTTTGGTTAAGAGAAGACTGAGGGCAACATGCTTAAATACCTCAAGGGTTTCCACAAGGGAAAGGCACAGGCCTATTATCTGCTGCCCAGAGATTAGAACCAGGTCTAATGGTTTGAAATTACAGTAGGGTAGGTTTTAACTGAACATCATAAAGAACTTCTTGATGACAGGAGTGGTTAAAGAATGGAAGCAATTGGCTAGAGAAGTGATAGGGTCTCTTTCTCCGGATGCCTTCTAAAAGAAGCTAGCCAGCTACCTGCTGAGATGCTTTAGTTGGAGGACCAACACTTAGCAAGGGTTGATAGCCCATAAGCCCCCTTCCAACACCATAATTACGTTGCAGTGCAGTTTTGTTCCTGGATGGAAGTATTTCCATCCAGATTTGTAGCCATGCCTTTCAGCAAAATAACATTCCCAGACAGACCCCTCTAATTTTCCTTTCCAACTGACACTCAATATTCTATAGCTACTGAGCATGTTCAGTGGACTACTTTGTTGTAAAAAATGTATTTCTTCTTATGCTTCACCTATGCATGCGGATACCTTTTTTTCACCCTCCATGACCCTACTTTAAATTAATTTCTGTTGCCACTCACCAGATGGAAATGCAAGGTGGTCAGAATCTGCACAGCAATGTTTTCTTTCTTTCTTTCTTTCTTTTTTTAGGCAGATGACTTAGAACATAATATCTTCTATTGTTATTCTCTCTTTGTAGGGCATCTTCGGTTCTGGCTGCACTTGGGCCAGTAAAAGATATCAACAGAAACAGACTCATAAACAGTGACTCATCTGGTCACCTGCAGTGAGATTTGTTGTCTTTTGTACTACAGATGTGGTACAAAAGACATGGGGAAAGAAGGAAAAAAGGCAATTTTTTCCACGACACCAGCTTTTCCAAATTTCTAAGGAAGAAAGCTGCTGCATGGGGAAAAGGTGCTTATGTGTCTCACTGCTGGTACTATTTTCCATTGCATATACAATGAAACATACACATATTTGAGACTGTGATTTGAGTCCACATGAAGAAGGTCTTTTCCTAAATTTCATATGTCTTACAAGGAAGCATTACTGAGTTGGGAGCAGGTATCAGTGAAGTAGCTCTTTGTGAGAAATGTGCACAAATTCTTGAAATTCACAAATATAAAGAGGTTTAAATATACAGCTACCAAGCCAAATAAAATACAGGATGTTTGAAAAAGAACCCCCTATCCACCATTTAATTTAAATTTACTTTAATTCTCCATCAATCCTAACACTTAATACTCTGTACCTGGTTGAGAGATTTTGGAGGGGAGGGGGAAACCCAAGAATTCCTTTCATCTTTAAAAAAAATCAAAAATAAAACATGCTCACATAGCCATTGGTAATCCATGTTCTGAGCTCTGTTCAAATTGCTTCCGTTTACGTACATAGATTCATCTCATCAGTTCACTGCAAAAACTGAGGTAATATATTTTGTTTTCAACAGAAAGATTAAAACAAATCATCTGGCAAAATGTCCAGGGTGGAAAATTACTTCCTTTCCAGGCCAGAAATGGCAAATCACTCCAGTCAATACCATACAAGATTAACACAGATGAAAATACATTGTAGGCAGGAAAGTTTAGTACAGCGAGAATAAACACCAACTTTTCTCCCATGTGTACAGGAGACTTCCATCAGCATGATGAGATTGATACAGATCTCTTGCTTTGACTGATGGTGAGAAAGCAACATAGAGATGTTTTATTACAGCTACAGACCACACAGTATAAAGATGGCCCTAAATGATTCTAGAGTATTCAAAGACACAAACACTGTCTTTCCTCAACATAAGTCAAATTGGTGTCCATGGGTTTTGAAGTGGTCTCTTATCCAAACACTAACTTTTTCCTGGTTTCTTCAATCTAGAATGCCTTCTCTTAAGATCCTTAAGCCTTCATTTGAAGGTCTTACCACATGCACCAATAATGAATTGAAGTTGTAATGATATGTTCTCAGAAAAATACTGCACATTTCTTTTTCAGTATGTGTCACCTAAGCATTTTGAACCTTCCCATGAGGTCTTGTTTGCCTGTTTCTTTTCCAAAAAAAATTATGGGTTTTTCAGTGCTCAGTGTTATGCTGAATGTTGTAGGATTAACTCTATTGTACAGTCCATCAATTTAAAATATGGATTGAATTGGTCAAATTGTTTTATTATTGATCCCAGAGTTAGACAAGATGCCTTTTAACTAGAAGATACAGTGCAATCCACAAATCTGTGGAGGATACATTTCTGAACTTCTCATAGATATGCAAAACCGTGGATAATAGAGACATCTACTGAAATGAAGGACTTCTAGCACAGGAATACCGTAGTATTACATGCAGGAGATCCTTGAAAATGTCTATAGAGGGGGGAGACTTGGCTGTCTCTCAGGCATGGAGATGCCATGTTGAAACTGACCTGACAACAGTTAACAGCAACAAAAAGCAGGGTCCCCATGTCTTCTCTGCTCTTTTTTTGGCCAATATCTTTTCTGTTTTTAACAGATATGGATATACCAACCTGTATTCATCCCAACAAAATTAAGGCTGCAAGAAACTGAATTTAATGTAAAAAAATCCCCAAGAAAACATAGAAGGCAGAAAATACTCACCTTGCCTCGGGAGCATAAATATTGGTTGAAGCTGGGACATCTTGATGGTAGACAGAGACTGGCTGCCTCCCTCTGAAGACATGGCTGCTTTCATTGTCATTCAGGGCACTTTTGGTTCCGGTCTTTTTCTTGCTATTTGCAAAGGCTGCAGAGTTGGTCGGGAACCCATTCAGTGGTCCATGACTAACCCGCCTATCTGCGACTTCATGCTGGAATCCATCACTTCTGTTCTCATACAAGTTGGTGGAATTTTTAGACAATTTGTATCCATGAGAAATTAGGAGGTCTTCTACACTGAACATATTGTGTTGGCTTCATTTACCGTGGTACCTCTTGGAAGTTTCTGTGAACTGGGCCCATCACTGAAAGAAAAGGCAAAGGAGTTTGTGAGTATAGGAAGAACCATTTCGTCAACTCTAAAATAGATCAATTCAGTAATCCAATAATAGGAGACATCTATTTCAATGCTCATTTATAAAAAGCCATGAAGTTAATGCAAGATGTTCTTTACACTTTTATTTGATAAATATTTTCAATTCAACATGTGAGGTCAGTTGTTCTATTGAATCTAGGAGCCAATTACTTGTCCATCAAGTTTATGGTTGATATGGAATTCTAATGAAGTTCTTTTGAAAATCAATTTCATGCCAAAGAGATGTCAAGATCTTTGCAACTTTGAAGTGGCATACAGGATGAGGTTTAACACATTTTAAGTTTCTCCTCTTCCTGTTTTAATATAGGAAAAACCCAGCAACATGTCAAAAAACCAGCAATATGTCAAAACCCAGCATCAATATGTTAACAACTCAAACCATAGCTTCATCAAATGCCTGTTATTTTTTGCACATTTCTGGGCTTTATTTAATTGGTTGTTTCACAGATTTATGTATTCATTTATTTTTCATCCTATCTTTCACTATGGGATCCAAGATGGCTTAACAGTACAGCACTAAAATGATTGCAGGTTTCAGAAGACTGGATGGCCATCTGTTGGGGGTGCTTGGAATGTGATTTTCCTGCTTCTTGGCAGGAGGTTGGACTAGATGGCCCGCGAAGTCTCTTCCAACTTTATGATTCTATGACTTCTCCATAAATAATCTGTACCTCTAAGAAAAAATGATAAAATACATAGGAGCTAACTTGAAATTTGTTGACATCTAAATGCACAGATTTCAGAACTATGGTATAAACTCACCTATGCAAAAAAAAAAAAAAAAAAAGGGGGGGGGGAGACCATGGACTGCAGTAACAGTACTAGAAAAAAAAACCTAGTTAAAATGTAATTAAAGAGATTATTTAAAGCCTTAAGACAACACTTAGCTTTTCTTCTCCTTTCTCTGCTGAATGTATAGACAACCTGTGGTAAAGGGTGATGCCAGATGCCAGATTTGTCGAGTGAGTGTGATTTTCAACCCAGAGCTTGTGAATGTATGTATTTATTAGAGGTGTGCGCAAAAAATTTCCTTTGTTTCCTTCATGCTATCATTTCATTTTTACCATTTGTCTACAAAAAACGAATGACGACATTTTTGTAGGAAATGAGAGGCAAGACGAAAATGAAAGCTGCACAGTCATCGTGCTTGCTTTTATTTTCCTTTCGATTCGGCCCCGTAACAATAAGCAGGTACTGATAGAGGGCTGCTTTCCCATTAGAGCTGATGTGTACCACTGGGTGTTAATAATAATATTAATATAAATAACAATAGCTACTCTGAGACCCTAAGCTGAGTCTGGGAGAGGAGTGCCTCCCCATTACATCTGATGTGTGCCGATGGGTGTTAATAATAATATTATTAATAACAGTAGTACTCTGGGAAAGACCCAAACGTTTTAAAAGTTGGTGGGCTAAAAGGAGTCGAAATGCCCTCAGTGTGTGGCGATTTTCAGCCCTCTAGCCCAAAAACCAAGCCGGGGGGGGGGGGGTGAGCCTCGGAAGCCATCCCATTGCCACCAATGGCACACATTTTTTTGTGTTTTTCATTAGCCAGAAAAAAATCATGTCGTATAGGCAGCCCATTTTCGTTAGCGGGAACCAAATACAAAAATGAGACGACGTGAATGAAAATACACAAAACGAACAGCAATTCCATACAAAAGCAGAACACTACTATTTATGTATAGTTGGTCCTTCACAGATGGGACTACAAAACACACGGAATCTAGCAGAAATCTTTCACCACTATCTCCTGGAACTGAGGTTCACAGCATGTGGAGGTGTAAATACTCAAGTCTGAAGGAGAGCCAAAACCCCAAAATGGGTGAAGTATCTACATTTCTGCAGTTTGCAAAGTTCCGTAGGCTCACCATATCCATAGATTGAAAATATTCCTCTTAAAAAAGCAAAATTTGATTTTGCCATATTATATAAGGAATATAATTTCACTATGCCACTGTACATCCACAAATATTGGTACCCATAAGGAGCCAAATCAAATCAGATACCAAAAGCGCACTATATATAGTTTATATTGCACTTTTCTCCCATATGGGGCCTATAGTGACTTACACTAAATGTTAAAACCAGGTATCTCAAACAATTTGTATACAAAAATAATGATAAAACATTTAAAAAGAATCAACTTAAAACCATTAACTTAAAGCAGCAAAAACATGTTAAACACAATTACATATTAAAGCCAGAATGGACCTTCCACTACTCCAACCAGTGAAAAGCTGGGGATGCTCACATTAGGGATATAGCCTTCCCAATAGTCTTCTTTTGAACTACAATATTCAAAAATTTCCAGAAAGCATGGTTAATTGTTCTACTCACTTGGGGATTTTGGGAGTTGTCATCCAAAAGAACAACTTTCCCAGACTGATTTCAGCTAGGCTTTGGTTTCACCAAGCACTCATCACATCTTCAAGCTGCTCAATAACAAGTACATATATGTAAATAATATACTCTAAATTTCATGTAGGAAAATATGGAGGAAATGGATAAAACCTCTGTAAAATCTGAACCAAATCTATCCTTATAAAAAACTACTGTACTCCAAAATGCAACCTACATAAGAAGAAATGAGCCCTCTCTTTTAAATAATGTCTTTGGAAGAATGAACTCACAATACTTGAAAGTATCTTACGGAGCAGAGAGCAGGTTCAGGGCAACTTAAATTATTTCTCCATCCCTAATTGTTTTTTCAAGTGTGAACACCTGGGACTATGTGAGGAACAGCAAGCACAGAACATGGAACAGCTGGCTGCTAGAACAATTTACCCTCGAAAAAGAAGATCCACTGTGACTACCGTAAACAATGGGACGGTGGTTGGCAGGTCACAGGTGCAAGGAAGAAATGTGCTTTTCCTGGCTGCTTATAACACTCAGTTACAGCTTTGTGAGCAGCGTCCATTTTCCGGCCATTGACACATTGCTGTCTGGGCAAAAATAGTTACAGAAGAACCTCATGACAGTTCCTGTAATAAGTGGACAAGCTAAGGAAGAAAATAGCCCCAGCCAAAACTGCAGAGCGAGGGAAATGGGTCTTGGATAATGGCGGAAACTTTTATTATGTCCCTTAGGGTATCTGCTTAGCTTGCTTTCTAGCTGTGAAAGGGATTTAAAATATATATTTCAAAAACACTCTCCTTATAGGTGTGAGGGAAGGAAGATTCATGTGTTGGAATTGGAAATGGGACCCAGAGAAGTGTGAAATCCAAAGGACTTGTTCCAGTCTGACATTATTCAAAGAAAGGTGGATTGGGTCACATTATATTACCGGTAAGTTTAATCAAGAACAAATTCCTTTGGCATTGCTATCTCACAAAGAACAACCACACAACCAACTGCACAGACAGCATGACTAGTATTGCTGATTACCTCCTACATCTTGACACAGCCAAAAACAGAAGGATGATGGCAGCACTTGCAAACATGTATATATTTCCTTGAGCTTGGAAATTTACCAGATTCAGAGACACACCTTTCAAAATGTAAACACATACAGAAACACCATCTTTAGAACTGAATCTTAAAGTAAGATTGTGCACACAGTAAGGACAGAGAACAATGACAAATGTCAATGGACAGACGAGCTAGAAATATTGAGAGCTGTAGTTCAGCATACTTGGGCACTAGTAGGTTGGAGTCCATAATTTGCTTTGTAAAATACTAATTCCACTTATCACTTAACATAATCCAAATTGTACTTTAGTTATAGAATTCTTTTATATACCAAAACCTGCTTTGCACACCATGTTCATAAGCACACGGGACTCAGACATAATTGTTGTGTCAACTCTACATTCTTTAAATATAAAAATCCTTCTTTACATATTCCAACTGCCATTGCTCTGTCCTTTGGGGAGAGAAGAGCAGCCAAGTCCAGCTCCATCATGCCAATGGCATTTAGATTATGGAGTTGGAGTACTCCAACTGATCTTTGAGAAACAGAAGAGCAGCCAGGCATAGCTCCTTCTACTTTTGCCCTCAGGGACTGATGAGATGCCTTCCTTCCATGTTCCAATTGCCATTGCTCTGGTCTCTGAAAGAGGAGAAGAGCAGCCAATATTTTCTGCACTTAATCTTGTTGCACAGTCAGTCCCTTTTCATAATATGCAATGCCTTATTTAGATTACAAGATTAGGGATAAGGAAGCCTTTTTGGTTGCAGAACAGGAAAGAAACTAAATGGACAGACAGACAGGCAAATAAGCATTAAGGACGACTTAAGTAAAGTCACAGAGCTTTGGAAATCAAACCTGCATCCAAGGGGGTAGCAGGTTGGAAGACTAGCTGATGAGATGCTATTTCTACAGCTAGCGGCAAGTATCTGTACAAGAGCCTTTGTTGACCAGAAAATACATTCAGAGGCTACTTTTGTGAGACATTATACCTACATAGGTAAAGGGACAACATAGAGTTTGAAATTGGCCAAGGAAGGACGGACACATTTAAAGGAAATTTCTTCAGTCATCTGGAAGAAGGTTTAGATGGCTTTAAATGGAAGGGTGTTAGAACTCTGGAAAACTTGATGAAGGGCAAATACTATCCACATGGGTACTCACCCAGCTCTACATTTCCACTTGTATGCCATGAAATGCTTGAGGTGCGGAGGTTCTTCGTTACACAGAAGTAAATCAGAGAGCAGTTGTCCCCAAGATGTCCAACTGCTTGATGAAAGCAAGAAGTCCAGGGTTGGATGTGTTTCTGGTCCATAAAGTTTTGCATGAATTTAGTGATAAACCCAATTCTGGCCAATTTCTATATTAGTGTGTGAATTTCAGAAAGAAAGATCAACAGTGGGAAAAGGGCATCATTTTAGATATTAGTAGATTGCAATGTCCACCATTTATCACAATGGCCTGTTGACCTGAACTGATGGGAACAGTAGCTGAAAAAGTTCTGAAGGGACATACTTTAACCATCTCTCTTATAGATAAATATTATGTGTGTTATTTATGTATTCCATATATATTTGAAAAATCAAGAAATAACTAGGCTCCAACCTGTAAAGTGTTCCAGGAACTGAAAATGGGCAAATTGGCTTCAAAATATAGTCCAAATGAGGTTCTCCTGTCTGTGGAATTGGAACATGGAACAAAATGTATTTTTGCTCTTGTCTGCCCCCTTGACTTGGTTCATTGTGGCCCAAGCCAACCATAGAGTACATTCAAAGTGTATAACCACTGATAAATTAATAAATGTAAGAGGCCAAAAACCCATGTGAGAGCAGGCTCTTTCTCTCTTCCTATCCCAAAGTGTCCAAGAATGACTATCCAGGCTTCCAGACCTGATGCAAGGTTTTCTTTTTAAAGGATGGAAAAACGGCGTGCCTTCCTGGAGCTCCTTTGTTTTGTTTGCCAGCGACATCACAGATTTCAGAGAGATCTCACTTCCTCAGGATGCTTGCTATCTCCCCAGAGTTTCCGACTTGTCAAGGTTTAGCCAGGCCAGTTCTGTGGAAACATGAGCCAAGCTCTTTTTGGCTATCTCTAAGCAACACGGGATATATTTTGGTTGGAAATACTTGCTTGCACACAGCCCTTGCAGAAAAAAGATGGGAAGCAATGAGATCAACCTTTCCCTCTTGATCTTTTCTCCCCCCCACCCCCCCCCCCCAACCTTTCCATACAACAGAATTATACACATGTCATAGGACTGATCTGAAGGACGAACAAGCCTGCTGGAGTAATGCAAAGACATTCCCAGCCAACCTCCCTGACACTTATGCAAAAAGGAGCCACCACAGGCAGAGCGGAGCTCTGGAAGCAAGGCTTTTTTCAAAACGGATTACATTTCCAATACATGAACAATAAATGATACGATGGAAAGAGAAAACCAAACAAAATGGTCATTGTTCTCAAAATGCCTCGACATCTTCCCATACCCATTGAAACATTTGGCATTTCACAAAAACAAACCTGCACAACAGACTCCATCATCCCAACCAGCAGAGCCACACTAACTGGATGATTGGAGCTTCACTGGAGGAGATTGGGAGGGTTCCAGTTAGCAAAAGGCTTGATCTGAAATCTAGACTACAAACTCCATCATCCTGGTCAGCACAGCCATGCTAGCTGCATGATTGGAGCTGTAGTTCAACACCTTAGGAGGTAACCAGCTTGGGGAAGGTCTGCCCTTAAATAAGTTTCAACTTCAACAAGAGACTCTGAAATACTGTATAAGAAATGTATGAAATAAAGGCTGTGTATACTGAACCATCAACAAACAAAGGCATCCACTCATGCGGCCAGTTTTGGAGTTTGGCATAGTTCAGGTTTTGAAATCCAGATAAATGATGCTCAACTTGTACATACATCAACATATAGAGAGTTACAAATCTACTGTATTAACAAAAAATAACCTCTATCCATATAAGGAAGATTGTAGTGTGACATTTGTGCTGTCAGCACAGTAGAGAACTATATTTTCCATTAGTCAACAGGGTGGCATATTTCCGCCAATCTCTAAATGCATAGGAGAAAAGTACACATGCAAAAGTGGCATAATTTGTACACATCACAAAATCTATCTTTTGTTTACTGTATTAGTTGGATGCATAATTAATGCCCATGATGATATCCTAGAGCCAGCTAATTTTCTCTCATAGGAAATTGTTAATGTTTATTTTATTTTTATCCCTTTTTTCATATTTTAGTCTTTATTTGTCATTTTGTTTATCAAGCTACAGTTAGTTTGTTTATATTGTCTAATATGTCTTGTCTTGATGTAAAATGTATGAATGTTTTGCTTTGGGCATTGATTGGTTGCTATATTGTTGGAAACCACCCTGAGTCCTTGCGAGGAGATAGGGTGGTCTATAAATAAAGTTTATTATTATTATTATCCTTTTTTCAAGGCAAACAAAGAAATGTTTTTCCATCTTTTAGAGCAATAAAACAAAACATTAGTTTATAAAGGGCTGCCTGCGATTTTTATTTGTTGATGTGCTCCAAGAGTTATATTAGTAACCAAAAATATAATGAAAACTATGTAAGATGTATTCCAAAACCCCACCCTTTCCTTTTCATGGACAAAAATAACAACAACATGATGATGATTAGGATGAAGATGATTAAGAAATGGAAAAAGGAGAAAATGGGGGAGAGAAAACAGAAGGCTGAATCAACTGATGCCACTAGCATTCCATAGCAATTCTCTATCTTATTTCAAGGCAGGGATTGTTATAATGAGGAACAAGGCAGATTAGCAACACAAGACTAAGAAGTACAGCCAAGTGATATCAATCTACGGTGAGTAGCAAATTCCTTAATGCAACTTTCTTTAACCAATTAGTTTCCAGTTGCATTGGCTTACCACTCCTATCATTCCTAGTAGCATGGGAAGCAGCAAACTATGCTTAGAATGAGGCCTATCAGTATTGTTGAAATGCAGCTCCCATCATCCTTTACCAGAGGGGAAATGTGGGTTCCCCCCACAAAAAAGTAGAACTGGAATTTGAAGGTGGTATAGTTCGATCTCTTTGGCTGAGGTCTAACTGTACCAGCCCGAAAGACATACAACAACCCTGTACCACCTTCAATTCCACTCAGTCATATTTACACATCATTTCCATTTCAAGCTGTAAAAGTCTGATCCAGTCAAAGTTGGAAATTGTATTTCAGTAAAAGATGATGTGAATATGTGGATAGCAGCAAATGATTTCATTTTGTCTTGGTGATTTTTCCTCAGAGTTCCAGTATGTCCTAGTGGTTTGAACGTTGCATTACTTCAGACCCACCTTTGAGGGTCTTGAAAGTAGATCACCAGCATCAAAATCAATTCCACTCATTTTTAATGGCACTGACAGCAAGAGAAGATGACAAAGAGCCACATTCCAACTAAAAGAACAGACCACATTTGCTCTTGCAAAGGGGGAGTGATTTCTATGCAGCATTCACTGGCATTCCACACAGAAGATGTCACAGAGAGCCCTTGGCACAGCAGGACGTGCATTTCCTCAAAGTGCAACTCCACTTCCACAGGTTTTGATGAACTAGCTGTAATGCAAGTTGATTGGAAAGTAGACCTACAGACAAAACACCAAAATGAAAAAATCTTAAACCCTGCCAGTCTCTCCTACTGATTAGGAATCACAACCTCATTTCTCCTAAGGCAGTTTTTAAGGATGCTTCAAACTTCTATTCGAACAAAACTACATGTGAACTTTGCAAGAAACTGTAAGTATTATAGGAAGAAAAACAGAAGTTCTATGGGTTGACACACAGCTTTCTACTTGAAGCTTACAATGCTCAGATCTTGAGATTCTCCATCTTCTATGGGTTTATCAACAGTATAGGACTAATGCAGTATGATACAACTTTTAACTGCCATGGCTCAGTACAAAGCCTTTAGACTTCACTGCCAAGGAATGCTGGTGTCTCGCCAAATTACGACTTCCATGATTTCATGGCAATTCAAAAGTGATGTCAAACTACATCTTTTCTACACTGTTGATGTACCCATTAACTAAATATGAACATCGATACCTGGATAGTTTTTGGGTGGTAGGCCTGGTCTTGCTCACAGAAAGCCACCCAAAGTGAAAAGACTAATTGCCAGAAACAGCAGGTCTTGCAAGAGAGTTACAGATATATGAAATAGACTCTGTAAGTGATCTAGAAGCTTACTCTTCTCCCATGTCTACTCAGAAAACACTACTTGCATGGTGTAAGAATATCATGTATGACATCAGGGGTCACATATTGGCTTGACCTCAAGTGTGAAAAATGCCAATATTGGCTAATAATGTTTCACTGCATATTGTACAGGATAAACAGGATACCCTTCTTGCAAATAAGAGGAACTGAACATAGATCTGACATCAGAAGCAGAACAAAAATTGGAAGAACACACCTCAATCTGACAGAACACTCTGTCTCTGACCTCAAGGTGGCTATTCTGAAACAAAACAATATTGAAGACATTGTCCAAGGAAAACAACTAAATAAAGCTGTTTTAAGTTCCAGTTCGGGATTGACAATTCAATACTAAATAAACAAATAAGTAATAAATCATCAAGAGGCGTGGATGTCTCCTGGGATTCAACTGAGTTTTTTTTCCCTCTCACTGCATGTACCAGACAGCTTATTTATGCAGAAATGGCTGTATGACTATTCTTTGTTTTTCGTTCATAGCAATTAAAAGAAATTCCTTTAGCCTTTTTACCACCTGTGTTGTTGTTTATTTGTTCAGTTGCTTCCGACTCTTCGTGACCTCATGGACCAGCCCACGCCAGAGCTCCCTGTCAGCTGTCACCACCCCCAGCTCCTTCAAGGCAAGCCAGTCACTTCAAGGATACCATCCATCCATCTTGCCCTTGGTCGGCCCCTCTTCCTTTTTCCTTAGCATCATTGTCTTCTCCAAGCTTTCCTGTCTTCTCATTATGTAGCCAAAGTACTTCATCTTTGCCTCCAATATCCTTCCCTCCAGTGAGCAGTCGGGCATTATTTCCTGGAGGATGGACTGGTTGGATCTTCTCGCAATCCAAGGCACATGGTGGACAATGAATAGTCTTCCAGATGATTCTAGACTTTAATGAACATCAACCCTGATCTACATAATCAATCAATGCTGAGGATTTTTTTCACCTGAAAGTCTACACTTTTTAAATCTTTGTTCTAATCATTCTTCATGACCTGGCTCAGAAGAATACTTTTTATCATAAATGCGTTAATCTCATCTGTGCTAGGATGTCTGTATTACTTCCCAACTTTTTGCTAAGAAACACTGTGAAAATAATCATCATCGTTTGTAGCTATTCCTTTTCAATTCCCATACTTCTCCCTCCCACTCAAACATGTGTATATATATATATCTGCCTATTGCTGCAGCTCTTAATGCACAGTCCATCAAAGCTTGTGCCAAATCAAAACTAAGTGGATACTAGATTCTTTGTTGATATGACAGATCATTTCTCTAAAACAAATTCAGTACACACAATTCTTGGAAGACCTTGAAAATTAAAAGAAGCACTCCTGTGACGTTAAACATTTTCTTTAAAAACAGAATGCAAAGTTGTTTTCAGGTTTTGTAGGCAAGAGCAAATTCATAACATCTGAATTTAGTTATCAAGTGTAACAAAGTATTTTAATAAAATATAGATCGCAAAGTTTATCAGATGATAAACCTTATGCTCCATAATCAAAAGAAACACACACATTGGCATTTGACAAACCACAGCAAGATTGAAAGGTCATTCACGCTGGGATATAAAAGAAAAGGATGTGATATTTTAAATCTGGTGCAATCTTATGTGGTAGGCTAGCAATTTTTGGTTCTAATGTACGAAGGACTGTGCCCAATTTGTGTCCAATAGCTGGAAGTGCTTCGCTGTTCTTTGGACATTAATCATGGACCAGCAGCTGACGATTCATGGACTACAACTAATCCATGAACCACTACTTTGAGTAGCATTGCTTTAAACAAATGCTTCCTGGTGTTTTTCCAAAGGCGCTTGTTGATTGGGTTGTAGACAGAGCTGAATCCAATTATCCAGAGGGCTAAGAGATAAAGATCACTATACACACTGGGGAGACAGCTTTCTAAGTACATGCTCCACCCAAGTGGTCCGTTTCCTTGTTGGCTCCGTTTTCTTGGCTCACTCACATAACCATGTTGGTGGCTCACTTTTTTGTGGTTAAGGGAGGTGGTCTAGTTTTTATCAAGCCTGAATGAATCAGAGTCACGAAGCTATTGGCATAAATAAGTCTCCTTCACATCCAGCTCAGAATTACAGACGGTCGTAGTTTGAGGATAGAAAACTGCCAATGTGTTTAATCTGAGTGCTTACTTATTGCACAACTGAGTTTTTTCACTGAACTCTAAGAAGCCAGACTTCACCTAAGTCTAGATAAAGACTTAAACCTTTTGATTTCCTGTGACATTATACAGTATTGATCTTTTGTTTCTATAGTGAATTCAATGCGTCTCTCCTGTCCTTCATCTTTTATTGACTAACCTATAGTCACATGTTATGCCCATGTGTGTATTCTCCACATTAGTGCTATAAGCATAGTAGCCCTGCTGACTGGAGACTCTGGCATCGTAGTCCAAAATTATAAGTTTTCACATTGCCTTTAAGTTGTGACACTGAAGGGTGCTCTTACTTTTTGAAGACTAACAAGCTAATTCAGTGTGGAATAAATAGGAACATGGTCAGGTGCTGGAAAACAACATTCAGAGAATTGTCATTATTAATGACTGCACTTCAAACCTGAAGGAGGTCTCAAGTGGATAGGAAATTACTCTTCAACATTTTTATCAATGATTTAAATCACACAGTGGAGGGAATCATCATCAGGTTTGCAGATGACACAAAACTTGTCGTGGGTGTCTACTACAGACCTCCGAGTCAGGATGAAGGACTTGATGAAGCTTTCTGTCAACAGCTGACCAAACAGGCACAAAGAAGAGATATAGTAGTCATGGGCGATTTCAATTATCCCGATATCTGCTGGAAAACAAACTCGGCCAAGAGTACAAAGTCCAACAAATTCCTTACTTGCCTTGCAGACAATTTTATGGTCCAGAAGGTAGAAGAGGCAACAAGGGGATCAGCAACTCTTGATCTAATCTTAACAAATGTGGAAGACCTGATCAATACAGTTGAAGTGGTTGGATCCTTAGGGGCAAGTGACCATGTGCTCCTGCAGTTTGCAATACAAAGGAATGCTGAAACTAAGACAAGTCAAACACACATTCTGGACTTTAAGAGAGCTGACTTCCAAAAAATGAAGGAATTACTGAGCAGCATCCCATGGACGCCGATATTAAAAAACAAGGGAGTTAAGGATGGATGGGAGTTTTTCAAAAGTGAAATACTCTTGGCGCAAATGCAAACAGTACCAACAAAGAAGAAAAATAAGACAAATGCAAAGAAGCCAGAATGGATGTCCAAAGAACTTCTAACTGAGCTAAAGCTCAAAAGTGACATGCACAAGAAGTGGAAAAGGGGAGAAATCACCAAAGAAGAATTCAAACGTATAGCCAACACCTGTAGGGAAAAGGTTCGCAAGGCTAAAGCGCAAAATGAACTCAGGCTTGCCAGGGACATAAAAAACAACAAAAAAGGTTTTTTTGCTTACGTTGGTAGAAAAAGGAAGAAAAAGGAGGCGATAGGGCCTCTGAAAGGAGAAGATGGGGTGATGGTGACAGGGGATAGGGAAAAGGCAGAACTGCTTAATGCCTTCTTTGCCTCGGTCTTCTCACAAAAAGAAAGCCATCTTCAACCTCAGCAACATGGAATGGACGAAGGATTGGGGGAAATCCAACCCCAAATAGGGAAACAAGTTGTCCAGGAACACCTGGTCACTCTAAACGAATTCAAGTCGCCAGGGCCAGATCAGCTACATCCAAGAGTATTGAAGGAACTAGCGGAAGTTATTTCAGAACCACTGGCAATCATCTTCGAGAGTTCTTGGAGAACGGGAGAAGTCCCAGCAGATTGGAGGAGGGCGAATGTGGTCCCTATCTTCAAGAAGGGAAAAAAGAACGACCCAAACAATTACCGTCCGGTCAGCCTCACATCAATACCAGGCAAGATTCTGGAAAAGATCATTAAGGAAGTGGTCTGCAAACACTTAGAAACAAATGCGGTCATTGCTAATAGTCAACACGGATTTACCAAAAACAAGTCATGCCAGACTAATCTGATCTCTTTTTTCGATAGAGTTACGAGTTGGGTCGATACAGGGAATGCCGTGGATGTAGCCTACCTGGATTTCAGTAAGGCCTTCGACAAAGTCCCCCACGATCTTCTGGCAAACAAACTAGTAAAATGTGGGCTAGACAAAACTACGGTTAGGTGGATCTGTAATTGGCTAAGCGAACGAACCCAAAGGGTGCTCACCAATGCGTCGTCTTCATCATGGAAAGAAGTGACAAGTGGAGTGCCGCAGGGCTCAGTCCTGGGCCCGGTTCTGTTCAACATCTTTATTAACGACTTAGACGAAGGGTTAGAAGGCACGATCAACAAGTTTGCAGATGACACCAAACTCGGAGGGATAGCTAACACTCCAGAAGACAGGAGCAGAATTCAAAACGATCTTGACAGACTAGAGAGATGGGCCGAAACTAACAAAATGAAGTTCAACAGGGACAAATGCAAAATACTTCACTTCGGCAGAAAAAATGGAAATCAAAGATACAGAATGGGGGACGCCTGGCTTGACAGCAGTGTGTGTGAAAAAGACCTTGGAGTCCTCGTGGACAACAAGTTAAACATGAGCCTACAATGTGATGCGGCAGCTAAAAAAGCCAATGGGATTTTGGCCTGCATCAATAGGGGAATAGCGTCTAGATCCAGGGAAGTTATGCTCCCCCTCTATTCTGCCTTGGTCAGACCACACCTGGAATACTGTGTCCAATTTTGGGCACCGCAGATGAAGGGAGATGTTGACAAGCTGGAAAGCGTCCAGAGAGGGCGACTAAAATGATTAAGGGTCTGGAGAACAAGCCCTATGAGGAGAGGCTTAAAGAGCTGGGCATTAGGCTTGCTCAAATAATTTGATTTTCCCGTTACCCGTTATTAATTCGTTATTTTCGTTTGTTTTGAAGCAATATAGAACCTTGGTTGTCCACACGTCTGGATATCGCGGTTTCGAATCGCGAGAGGCCGTTTTTTTCTTATTTCTTCGTTTTTTTCGTTAAGAAAAAAAGCTTTTGCAAATCACCCAAACTCCTTTCCTTTTGCCCCTCAGCCAATGGGAGGCTCAGCCAATGGGAGGGGGCGAGGGGGAAGGAGGCCGAGGAGGAGGAGGAAGACGGAGGGGGGAAATGGCCGCCGCCGCCGCCTCGCCTCAGCTCAGGCCTGGAGAGACCGAGAGGGGCCCGGCGGTGAGGAGGAAGAGGCCCGGGATGCGAGGGGGTGTGGGCCAGGCCCGTCCTCGGCTGCTCCCAGGGGCCCAGATTCGCACCCTCCCTCCCCCCAATACAGGTCTCCAGTCCATACCACGCTACATGAACTTGAATGGATACTGTGGTTGTGTTGTCGAAAGCTTTCATGGCCTGGATCACACTGTTGTGGTATGTATTCCGGGCTCTATGGCCATGTGCCAGAAGCATTCTCTCCTGACGTTTCACCCACATCTGTGGCAGACATAGAGGTTTTGACGTCTGTGCGAAGCTAGGCAAGTGGGGTTTATATATCTGTGGAAGGTCCAGGGTGGAAGAAAGAACTCTTGTCTGTGGGAGGCAAGTGTGAATGTTGCAATTGGTCACCTTGATTAGCATTGAATAGCCTTGCAGCTTCAAAGCCTGGCTGCTTCCTACCTGGGGGAATCCTTTGTTGGGAGGTATTAGCTGGCCCTGATTGTTTCCTGTCTGGAATTCCCATTTTCTGGGTGTTTCTGGGAAGGTAATGGCACTCCATGTAGTCATGCCGGCCACATGACCTTGGAGGTGTCTATGGACAACACTGGCTCTTGGGCTTAGAAATGGAGATGAGCACCAACCCCCAGAGTCAGACATGACTGAACTTAACGTCAAGGGATACCTTTACCTTTACCTACACACACACACACACACACACACACACACACACACACACACACACAAGCAGGGACTATATATATATATATACACAATATATATCACACACACACCAATTTAACAAAGTTTCAGCCACAAAAACAAAGTTTCTGAAGTAGAACAATGACTTTCACAGTAAAGACAACCCAATTTAACAGGAAATAAGACTTTCAAACCAGGAACAGATTTCTGCAATTATTAAAAAATGGTTTATTATAAAAGCTATGAAAATTTGCCAAAACTCAGAGGATAAGGGAAACGTTCCACATTTTGGTGAGCTATCAGTGTTAAATGTGTTCTACCACTGTACCAAGTTTGAAGAAGATCACTCAAAAAATGAGGGCGGGAGAGCCCCCTAAGTCCCCCCCCTTCGGGCTGTTTTTGGGCCACCGCGCATGCGCGTCCGCCATTAACGAATTAATTTAGAAAATAACGAATTTTCGTTAATTTCGAAAAATTTTGGGGGCCAAATTCGTTATTAGCAACAAAAACGAAAAACTGCCCCCTCTAGTTTTGAAACGAGTTTAGAATCAAATTTTTCATGGATCGATCAAGCCTACTGGGCATGTTTAGCCTGCAGAAGAGAAGGCTGAGAGGAGACATGATAGCCATGTACAAATATGTGAGGGGAAGTCATAGGCAGGAGGGAGCAAGCTTATTTTCTGCTGCCCTGCAGACTAGGACACGGAACAATGGCTTCAAACTACAGGAAAGGAGATTCCACCTGAACATTAGGAAGAACTTCCTCACAGTGAGGGCTGTTCGGCAGTGGAACTCTCTCCCCCGGACTGTAGTGGAGGCTCCTTCTTTGAAAGCTTTTAAGCAGAGGCTGGATGGCCATCTGTCGGGGGTGCTTTGAATGCGATTTCCTGCTTCTTAGCGGGGGGGGGGGGGGTTTGGACTACATGGCCCATGAGGTCTCTTCCAACTCTACTATTCTATGATTCTATGATTCTAACTAGGAATGGTGGCTAACGGATTTTAGATAGGAATAGAATTCGAAAAGGGCCTTGAAAAACAAGAAAATATAAAATTTTAATGATTATCATCACTTTGCAGAGGAAGGTTCTGATGATGTGATTACTAGAAGACCACAGTTCAACACACTTGCTGTATCTTAGTACAGCTCTTGAATGGTAGGGATTTCAATTAATGTTATTCTTCACACCTGTAGAGTAAATTTTGCAGACATTTAATTTTGAACCATATTTTCACAGGCTGCGTTTGAACTTTGTTGCCAGCTGACCCCACTGGTTACAATGCTTTGCTTTTTTTTTTTTTTTACAGCAAAGAGATAATACCATCAACTACAAACAGAAACTTCAAGCATCTAATAGAATGGAGTTTGCCAAGTCTCTGAAATCTTATAATAGCAGAATGATTAATTTAGATTTCCTGATTCATTCTCTTTTAGCAGCCCATGAAGAACACTGCCAAAGTGTTTGGAGGAGGAGGAGGAGGAGGAGGAGGAGGAGGAGGAGGAGGAGGAGGAATTAAACCTTGCTAAATATATCCCAAAAATTATATTCTCTTACATCAGTCTCCAATCCTATCAATCCATCAATCCTATCCCGTTACGGATATGTCAGGCATTCCTATGTCCATGTGCCTTTAAGTTCCCTGTGTACATTGACTAAAATGTCACCAGAAAGCCCCTGACACAAACCACTGACGGGGAACTCAACTTTCACTAGATTATCAATTGCCCTCTGTTTACAAGAGTTCACTCAAAAATGAAAATGGTGTTTATGGTTTTCAAGATGCCTCAGATTTCAAGTCCCTAACTCTCTCACAAGGTGCATACTGGCCAAAGTCTAAGAGAGTTGTAGACCAAAATCATCTGTAGGGTCACTACTTCCCATGCCAGTTGTAAAGTATATCATAAACATACATGCTAATATAGTCTTCAGTTACATACCATTATGATTATGGCTTTACTTTACTTTACTGTGCTTTTGAGATCGCCACCAGCCTAAACAGTCCTCCAGCTAGATCCTAAAGACTGCAGATCCAAGCTATTGATGACTAACCTACCCTTTTCCTTGCAGCTGAAACAAGCAAGAAAACAAACTTCTCCCAGAATTACACGAAGCCATGAGCCTTTGAAACAATGCACAATGGTGAGCAAGATAACCTTTTCCACCGAGAGGATGGAAAACAACATCTGTTAAAGTCCAAATCAATGGCTTGACTTAAGACACCCAAAGGATTGTGGAGGTGCAGTTTGAAAAGAAAAGTTAGAACATAACAACTTTTGCATGTCATCCCATATTTCCACCACCCATCAAATACATGCACACCAACGCAAATTAATTAGGCTGGATTCCAACCAGATCTGACGACATGGGAGATGTGGACAGCATTTCCTAGTGAGTGGGTCAATTCTCCAAAGGACTTCAGAAATCACCATCCTGAATGGATTTATATTTGGGCCAGAAGGAAGCCTTCATTTGTGCAGGTGGCAGTCTTGGCAATCCAAAAAAGAAAAATAATATTAGTAAAGCGATCTTGCCTTAAGAAGAATCTGGAAAAGATTGTTTGCTTTCTCTTCTGTAGAACAAAAAGCCCTTTGTTTCCATCCCCTTGCGTTTCTTAGATCATCAGAGTCTAATTATGTATCTGTAGAACAATTTACCACTGTAATCTTTCAAAACTGAAGATACGTCAACATCACTTCAGCTCCATTAGCTATTCCAAAGCACTTAGAGGGAGGTTGTTGAAGAGATCCAGATACTACTTGTAACAGTTTTTCCAGGCACATGTGGTTATTTCTTCCCTTTTCCTCCCTCCCACACTGTCAGTCGTATTAGGTCACAGGAAGGCAATTTGCAAATCTAAGGGCCCTTCATCACACTACACAGTTATACTACAATGATTCCTCTGACATGGCAAAAATCCTATGCAGTCCTGAGATCTGTAGTTTGGGAAGGGTCAAGAGCTCTCTGGCTGAAAATTTGAGTACTGCTCCTTCAATTGCAAGTCCTAGGATTTTGTAAAGTATACGAAGGTGAGTCGCAACACTATAATTATGTAGTGTAGCCTTAAGACTTATGGTTCTATTCACAACTGCAGTCAGCTCGCCGCATTTACTGTATTTAGGAGCACAGGATCCAGGAAAAGTGGGGAAACAGTGAATAAAAACCACTATTTTTTAAGTGGAGAGAACACTTTTCTAGGGATCTTTAGGTCCTCCAGTGTGACTCTATGGTGGAGTATAAATATAAACAACCAGAGGAACGTATCCTACCAAAAAAAATCTCATGAAAAATTGGTCTTAGAATAAAGATAACTGGGAAATATCAAATAGTTTATCCTTTTCCTTGATGTCCTCCTAGAATTCTGAGATGAGAAATTCCTTCTATAATTTTAGCCTGCTTCCCGCAACCTTAAGGAAAGAGAAGGGACAATCCACAACAGTTTTCTGTCTGATATATCACATGTACAGATGATGGGACTGGAAATAGAAATGTATGCCAACACTAGCCACGAGAGCATCCTCCAGAACACCAGAGATAGCAGTTTAGTTTTTTGGCGGGAAAAACAAGGAAAGTTGTGGGATCGCTGGAAACATCTGTAAAGTCCACAAGGAACTAGTGGGAAGCTGTCATTGTTCTTCGCTTTAGCTTCTGGCACCTGAGGGGGTTGCCTCTCTTTGTTTTCAAGACAGAAGCAACCCTGGAAAATGGTATTACTAGAAAGACAAATGCTTGGACCATACCAAAATGAGTTCTCCAGCAATGTCAATTAAGGCAAGCTCATCCAGGTAGGAAACCAAGTTCTGCTTGAGACCAAAGAGTGTTTCTAGGTGAAGAACAATTCCCAATAGCCCTTTTTCTGATTTTGGTGTATAAACTACAGGCATAACTTTTTGCTTTCATGTAAGAAAATACATTTACATGTCAAAAAAATCAAAAAGTATCTGCAGAGAGCATTTCGTGAGTCTTTAGTTCATCTTTGTGACTCTTTGGTGGGGATGCACATGCACCAAGCTATGCTGTCAGGTACTATTTTGCTGGATTATGGCTGAAAATCCCTCAATCCTCCTTGTGAACAAAAATATGATTTCACACACACACCACAGGAAAGAAAGGGGTTTGTGGCAATCCAAAGCAAGCATGAGATCCGCTGCTAGTCAGAAATGTAGAGCCTGGCAACCTGGCAGCCAGTTTTTAATCAGGAGACTGGGAGGGCAGTATTTTGCTTTTAAACTGCACACATCCAAGTTCAAATGTATCTTGTACTTTTTCTCTGATCAGATTACAGCTCCCAATTAAACAGAACAGGGTTACCAACTTTTCATCAGGTGTCTGCAACTATGCCTCCAACACGATCTTGCTTTACAGCGACTGCAGTTGGATGGGATGCCTATTATTACTGACTTAGAAAAAGATGTGTTTCAAAGACTTTCATGGCTGGAATCACTAGGTTGCTGTGAGTTTTCCGGATTGTATAGCCATGTTCCAGAAGCATTATCTCCTGACGTTTTGTCCAAATCTAAACAGATCTACAGGCCAATGGATACTCTACCTCAGACATGAGAAGAGCTGCAAGACCAAGAACAAGCCATGAGAGTAAAGACAAAGATCCACCCAGAGGAAAAGTGTTCTTACCACACATCAAGGGAACCACTGACCACATAGGAAAGCTGATGAAGAAACACAACCTACAAACTATCTACAGACCCACTAAGAAAATCCAACAAATGCTATGTTCAGCAAAGGACAAGAGGGATCCTCTCACCTCTGCAGAAGTCTACCATATACCATGCAGCTGTGGACAAGTCTACATAGGGACCACCAAATGCAGCAGCATTGCCCAAACACGAATCAAGGAACATGAAAAGCACTGCAGAGTAATCCAACCAGAGAAGTCAGCCATAGCAGAGCCCTTGATGAACCAACCTGGACACAGCATATTATTACAGAACACAGAAATGCTGGACCACTATAACAATCACCATGTCAGACTACACAGAGAAGTCATTGTAATGCACAAGCATGTGGACAATTTCAGCAGAAAGGAGGAAACCATGAAAATGAAAAAAAATCTGGCTACCAGTATTAAAAACTCTAAAATCAGGACAGTAAATAAAGAAAAATACTCAAAAACAGGGGAATTCCAGACAAGAAACAATCAGGGCCAGTTAATCACCTCCCAACAAAGGATTCCCCCAGGCCAGAAGCAGCCAGGCTTTGAAGCTGCATTGCTATTCAATGCTAATCAAGGTTATCAACTGCAACATTCACACTTGCCTCAAGCAGACAAGAGTTCTTTCTCCCACCCTGGGCATTCCACAGATATATAAACCCCACTTGCCTAGTTTCCAACAGACCTCACAACCTCTGAGGACACCTGCCATAGATGTGGGCGAAAAGTCAGGAGAGAATGCTTTTCAAACTTGGCCACACAATCTGGGATACTCACAGCAACCTTAAGAAAAAGATGTTCTGATGATTTCCTCCTGAAAACCATGCTGTTGTTGGGAAGGCACTTGAGGATGCTGGACTTGTTAAAAAATTGGCCAGCTGGGCACAGAAAGACACAAAAACCCCACATTTGAACGAACTACATACAGTGGGCATTTGCCCAAGTTTGTGCCAGGACTCCTGTGGATACCAAAGTTCCGTTAGATACAATGATAAAACGCTGTTGGTTACATAAAAATGACCCAAATCAAAGTCTGCTTTCGGGAATGTCTTTTTTAAGACTGTAGAAATAAGACAGTTAGTTGGGCACCACTTGAACTGGCATGGCTCAGTGCTAGGGAACCGTGGGGGTTATAGTTTGGTGAGACACCTCCACTCTTCGGCGGAGAAGACGTTGAAAAACTACAACTCCCAGGGTCCCACGGCATTGAGCCGGGAGTGGAAGGGACCCCGGCCAAAGCCAGAAAAGGCCATGGATTAGATGGATGGTTTTCTGCGGCTCCGGAAAGGCAGCTGAAACTTTGGCACCGGGAGAGGCCGGGCTGGGAGCCCTCCGCCTGGGCTGATGCGGGTCGGAGAGAAGCCTGAGAAGGGAGAGAAGGGAGGACTTACCCTGCGGATCGGCGCCCATGGTGGCCAATGGACCGGGCAGCCCGGCAATGAGGAGCCTCTGGACTGAGCAGAAGGAAGGAAGGAAGGAAAAAAGGACGGAGGAGAGATGCTGCGCGCCGCCGCCTCTGCCTTCTGCGCGCCCCTCCGGCGCTGCCGACTGACTGGCTGGCTCTCGGGGCAAGTTTCCCAAGCCTCTCCTCTCCTCTCCTCCGACCCGCCTCTCCTCTCCTCCCCGAGCACCTTGCCGCTTTCCTTGGGCTTCCTTCTCCGCCTTCTTTCGAGGGGAAGCCAAACTCCGGCTTAGTAGAGACAAGGCAATTGCTGCTGGGTCGCGCCGGGCTTCTCCATCTCCACCGGAGAATGAAGGCAGGCAGAGCCCGCTTCAAGGCTCAAGGCGGTGGGATCCTGGGAGGAGGCGTCTTCGGCAGAGACCCCGTCGATCTACCACTCCCAGGATTCCAGAGCAATGAGCCAGGGCAGTTTAAGTGGTGTCAGACTGTATTAATTCTGCAGTGTAGATGAGTGCTAAGACTGATGCCTAAATCAGGCTCCTTCGACTTTTTCCACTCGTCGCGAGTGGAAAAAGTCGAAGGAGCCTGATTTAGGCATCAGTCCCTTTCCACCTAAGAAATGTTGACTCGACTCCAGTTATATAAAATACGTAAAATACTGATAATAGACCAGCATTTGCAAGGCTTGCTAAACTGGCTGGTTTCCCTTTTTGTGGAGTACAGCTGAAGCATCATTTTCAGAGCCCACTGTAAACACTGCATCATGATATTGGTAACAAATGATGGAGTGCTCAAGAGGGATTCCAATGGATGAGACTGTGACGTCATGAAAAATCAAAATATGTAGTCTACGCACTGCCTTGCCAGAGAAAGAAGAGAATGTGCCACGCAGATGAACAGTAAAGAACAAGTGGTCAGGTTTATTCTTTTTAACCCCAGAACAACATACAGTAGAGTCTCACTTATCCAACATAAACGGGCCGGCAGAAGGTTGGATAAGTGAATATGTTGGATAATAAGGAGGGATTAAGGAAAAGCCTATTAAACATCAAATTAGGTTATGATTTTACAAATAAAGCACCAAAACATCATGTTATACAACAAATTTGACAGAAAAAGTAGTTCAATATGCAGTAATGCTATGTAGTAATTAACTATTTACGAATTTAGCACCAAACTATCACAGCATCGACTACAGAAACATTGACTACTAAAATAGTACTTATAATATTGATAATATTATAATGTAATACAATATTATACTAATTAATAATTCAATATAATATTAATTATATATTATATATTAAATGTAATATTGCTAATAATATTACCATAAAATTATATAGTACAATATAGTAATTTAATGCTTATATTGTGCTATGTTAATAATATATTGTATGTTCATTTGATTTGTAAGCCGCTCTGAGTCCCCTTTGGCATGAGAAGAGTGGCATATAAATGTAGTAAATAAATAAATGGCCGACTGTGTTGGATAATCCAGAATGTTGGATAAGAGGATGTTGGATAAGTGAGACTCTACTGTATGTACAATGTCCTCAGTTGCACCAACTCAGATCATGTCCTTCCTTTGTCCATGTGGATAAATTCCTTCCAGCAGCTCATGAAGCAAGAGCACACTTCAGACTTGGTGTCTCTCTTCCCTGCTTCTCTCTTCAAACTAACTCTGCACCTACTTAGCTCCAGCCTGAACAAAATTGCAACAGTATCAAAGCTCCCAGGCTTAACGACTCTCCAGACTTCAATCAATCAGCTTTATGAATCTTATTTTGCCGTTGACACAGACACATTAACTGATTTCTTACATATCTTATGACAGTGGTTCTCAACCTTCCTAATGCTACAGCCCTTTCTAGTATTTTCTGTTGGTCATGGGAGTTGTGTGTGCCAAGTTTGGTTCAATTCCATCATTGGTGGAGTTCAGAATGCTCTTTGATTGTAGGTGAACTATAAATCCCAGCGACTACAATTTCCAAATGATAAAATACATCCCTTCCCAACCCCACCATTATTCACATTTGAGCGTGTCGGATATTTGTGCCAAATTTGGACCAGTGAATAAAAATACATCTTGCATGTCAGATATTTACATTAGGTTCATAACAGTAGCAAAATTACAGTTATGAAGTAGCAACAAAAATAATTTTATGGTTGGGGGTCACCACAACATGAGGAACTGTATTAAGGGGTTGCGGCATTAGGAAGGTTGAGGACCACTGGTCTACACTGTAGAATGAATGCAATTCAGTACTATTTTAACTGCCATGGCAAAGGCTCTGGAATCCTGGAAGCAGTCCTTTGGTGAGGCATCACAACCCCTTGGCAGAGAAGCCTAAAGGCCTTCTAAAACTACAACCATCATGGATCTAGAGCACTGAGGGTGAGAGTAGATACACCCTACAACGGTAGATTCTGAGTTCAAATCCCTGCTTGACCATGTTATCTTTGAGTGAGTCACACTCTCTCAGTGTCAGAGGAAAGTAAAGGCCTTTGAGCCAATCTGGCCATGAAACTAAGACAACAATGTTTCAAGCCCATTTGACTTTAATTTTGAAACAAAATGAAAACTCCATGCAGCCATTCAAACGCATCTTTATTGACCTAGAGTTGAGATGTCAAAAGATTTGACACTGAAACCTGAAGAATGATAATGTAGTTGGCCCTTCATATCCACAGATTCAGTAGTCTGGAAATCAACACCAGTGGATATCAAGAGCCCACTGTTATTTGTTCAAGAGGATTTTTTTGTGGGGGGAATCAACAGAGGATTTTTTTCTTGGTTCAATAATAATATGCACCCCACCCATCTGTTATCGCTATAAAGCAAAATCCTGTTGGAAGCATAGTTACAGACACCCGATGAAAAGTTGGCAACCCTGATCATTCCATTGTGGGCTGTAATCCAACCAGAGACAATGATTGGAAAAAAGGGAAAAAATACATGTGAACTTGGATGTGTGTGGTTTAAAAGCAAAATACTGTACTTCTCCCAAGTTTATCCTGCATACAGAAGAAGAGTTAATAACTAAAATATATATTCATTGGAGTCATTAACAAACAGAACTGAAAAGTAGCCACATGCTTTGATTTTTTCTTTCTGCCATTGCAAAGGATAAAACTGAGCTGCATCCAAGGTGACAGATTAGACAACCTGCTTCCAACATTCTTCAGTGAAGGATGGTTTTATGTATTATCAGGTGGAGGCCAATTACACACAGACACAAGTGTGTACACATATGGAGTACATATGTTTACAGCACCAAAATGCCTCTCTTCAGTTACTTTTAATGCACTTAACACTGTTGTCTTTTTTCTAGCTTGATGATTAACACCAAATTTCATAGATTAAAAAAAAAGAAAATTAAAGAATTATCTCAGGTGAATCACATTTATGATGGACACTCTTAAAGTGAATGGAAACTAATACAGATTTGCTTGCATATTTTCTGCTTATCAGAGCTGTTGGTGCATTTAGTTGGCCACCAACTATAGCAGGCATGGGCAAACTTTGGCCCTCCAAACAGCCTACTGTTAGGAATTGTGGGAGTTGAAGTCCAAAACACCTGGAGGGCCAAAGTTCGCCCATGCCTGAACTATAGGGTTTGCGAACTAAAATTCAAGACAAATGTTATGGGATTTCAAGGCTGCCACCCCTATTGACACAAATCAGAGCCATTGAACAGAGTGGAACTGTCATAAGTATAAATGAATCAGAATGTTCTGCAAAATAGGAGATTAAAGGTATACTCTCCCATAGGATTCTTGCTGACTTTTGGGATGGACATGCTCAAACTGTGTGCAAAAATGAGGTGACAGTGTTATACCATGAAATACTGTTTTACCTCATTGGAATAATACCCATCATTACTAGGGATTCAGAAGTTACTTTTTGGGCCCTTTGTTTATTGCCATATAAAATCCATACTATCTCCTTTGATTGGATTATCTGGCATTGTAGACTGTGGATTATCTGCTTTGATGATCGGGATTGTATGATAGTGTAGAAAGGGCCCTGCATTACATCTGCTAGAATGTAATACTAAGGTAAAGGTAAAGGTTTCCCCTGATGTTAAGTCCAGTCATGTCTGACTCTGGGGGTTGGTGCTCATCTCCATTTCCGAAGAGCCAGCGTTGTCCATAGACACCTCCAGGTCATGTGGCCGGCATGATTGCATGGAGCACTGTTACCTTCCTGCCGGAGCGGTACCTATTGATCTACTCACATTGGCATGTTTTTGAACTGCTAGGTTGGCAGGAGCTGGGGTGAACAGCAGGCGCTCATTCTGCTCCTGGGATTTGAACCTGGGACCTTTTGATCTGCAAGTTCAGCAGCTCAGCGCTTTAACACATTGTGCTACCAGGGGCCCAGAATGTAATACTAGCTGGAGAATTTTGGGAGTTGCAGTCCAAAAAGTAACTTTTTTCAAATTGTGAGTCTCGCATGCAGCAATGAATCATGGAATCTTAGAACTGAAAGGGAAGTTGATGTCCACTCAATTCTTTGCCCACCATCCCTGAAATATGATCATTTATCCTGAGTCCACCACTGAAGCAGGCTGTTCCACTGCCAAACAGCTCTTTCCATCAGGACAGGATCCTTCAGGTGGTGACAACTTAACATACTTTGGCCTAAATTCCGTTCCTAATAAGAGCAAGTCAGTTGGATCTGTCATATCTACATATGCATTAATTCACTATCTGTTAATTCTAGTTAGGATTAACAGGTTGGATTCAAGACAAAAGCACCTAGGATGATAATGTCACCACTTTCCTTACCCAGCAAAGTGTAGTGCAGGTTGGCACAGAGCTAAGCCATACCTCCCTGTTCTTTGCCTGATTTCAGGCCGGTCTGCAGAGTGCCAGGAAGGGAGAGCACCAGCCAATCAGTTTAAACCTTCTGTTTGAATTGATTGGCTGGTGGGCCTGACCAGAATACCAGATGTCCTGCCAAGACATCCAGTCAAGACTGACCAGGACCAAAGCCAGAAAAAAATGGGGGGGGGGGGGGTGAAACCTTTTTTTTTTTAGTGAATCATGAAGAGTAGTTCCATAACACAAAATAATTTAGAACTCAGGCTACATCGATAAACTTCAGTGGACACTCATGGGGATTTGGTTAACTAGTTAATATTCATTAGTAAACCAGGTTTTTTAAAACCTGAAAAATTTGGGGGGGGGGAGGTTAAACCCCTAACCCCCCCTCCCTTGGCTACAGCCCTGAGACTGACCTCTAGATATTTAGAGAAGGGTTCCCCAAAATTCAGCAGACTGCACCTTCACAGTGTGCTATGCACCCTCCTCTTGTATTGGCTGAGTTTTAGAAGTGTCATGGATTCTAGATGTAAGCATGCCATCATAACTGTTGGGACATGAGTCCTGGATCTGGGGTGGACATGGTCTAGGATCAAGAAACAAAGTAGGAGAGTGACCTTTGTGACACCAGCATGTTCTTCAGGCAACCAAACAGTGGCTGTATATATGTGGACATCACTAGAAACCCAGTACTAAAACCACAGATGAGATATATATAACTTTAAAATGAGTGAAGTAAATATGACATTAAAATAGTTAACTATTTGCCATTAATAAAAATGGAGACTTCAACTTCCAGAACTCTCCAGCCAACAGAGCTACTGGCCACGTGGCTGAGAGATGCTGGAGGACATAGTCCCCAAAAAATAACATTTCTAGGAACCAGAGGACTATTGCTTTTGGGCCCCAATTGTCAACTTTCCAATGGCATCTGGTTGGCCACTGATTGAAACAGAATGTTATTTCCCCATCCCATAATACCACTGCCTTCTACTTTCCTGTATTTTTTTGTTTCCTGTCTATGGTGGATTCATTTCCTATTAGCAGAGCCTCTGCCCTCTGTTTGGCATCTTCATCTGTGTTATCTACATGAACCAAGAGCAAAATCTCCGGCAGGAGCTTGATGGGTTTCCTGCCAGCTGGACACACCAATTTTGCTCCCCAGAAAGGTTCATCAAAAGGCTTAGACTTGTATTAGGAGAATATAGCCCTCAACGTTAGGGCCTCTCAATAAAAATGAGTATTCATATGCCCCCGTTAGACCTGATTTTCATCAGTAACAGCTGTATTTTTGAAAACTTGCTGCACAAACAGCTGGTTTTCAGGAGCCCAAGCAGACCTGCATCTATTCTCTTGGAAAAACAATGCAGAGGAAGCCTCAAGCCTCTGCCTCATACATCCTGGAACAAGAAGCAACTTGCTCCACCATGATCAGTTTTGGCAACAACAGAATTTATGAACAGGGATTGCATTTATAAAGTTGATTTTGCACCAGAATTGATGCTGCTGGTTGCTGAACAAATATTTGCAGTTCCTTCTTGGATGAGACACAAATGTCATTGTGTACCCAAGGAGAAAGAAAAGCCCTCTACCTTAACTTTTCTGGAAAATATACCATATATCAACCATTATAGTATAACAAGGGAAGAAAGAAAGGATGCATTTACATATTTAACACACTTTGGGATGCTACCCAAGACAACCTAGCAATCCTGTCACTTCAGAGATTTTTATTCTAGGGCTTCCCAGAAGCCAAGAATCTAATTAAAGGTAATGGCAGCATGTTTTTAAAGGCAGACAGGGAGTTTCTTTTTAAAGGAAGGGCACAAGGGCAATTGTCCCAGGCTGGCATAAGGAGCAGAATCATATGTGGAAGGGCCCACATCAATATTGGCACTGTTGCATTGGCGCCAACTCCTTTCTTTCAGAAACCTACCCACCTGAGTTACTTACACCTAATGGGATTTTTTAAATTGTTGTATGTCTTCAATTCACTTTCAGCTTTTGGTGTATATCTGGAGATAAAGGACAACTGACATTCTAGGAAATAATGTTATGGGACGCAGGATATTTTATTTAAATACAGGACTATTTCTTAAAATCTGGGATGCCTGGCAAGCCAACGCGAATCTATCCCAGTATAATCTTAGTAAGAGTGGGGTTGTCTTTCTTTCAGGAGGAGAGAATGTGACTGGCCCAGGATCACCCACTGTGTTTCCATGGCCAAGAAAGGATTCAAACCCTGACCTCCCAGACCTCCAATTGTTAAACCATTACACCACACATGTTTTTATTTATTTATGGCAATATCATTTTGTCATGTCAATGTGGGTAAGATGGTTACAACCACATGCAGTAGTATTAGTAGCAACTCAGCCCAAACATGGTCATAGTCAGATATATTTTTCATTGTGATATTTATAGGAAAAGCTTCATTTATCACAATAGCTTATCCCTCCTCCTCCCAGAAAAACGAGGAAATTGTTTTTAAAAAGAAAGAAAAGAGCTATCAAGAAGAAAAGGAGTTAATAGACAAGGCTGATCACAGAGAAGTGGGATGGAAAACCATTATTTTGTCCTGCATCTACAGCTAACTGTAAATATTTGGATCTAATAAATGGATATTTTGGAAAATAACAGCAAAACAACCAATATCTGTTAGAGGCGTGGGTTGGCTTGAATGTGGGAGCCTAAATTGGGGTTTCTAATTTGGCATGAGGAGCTAAATCATTCCGCCTTCAGTTTTATGACACAGCATGAGTTTTATGAGTCACTTGATGCCAAGTTAAGTTCTGGATTTGTTAAACATCAAGAAAGAAGAGCCACACTATTGTCTTCAACCACAGCAAGGATCAAGGCACGTAATCCTTCCAAACACAGGCACCCTAATTTCTTAGCCCTTTCCATCTTTGACCAAAGCCAGTTATTTTCCTCCCTGTTCAGAAGAGACTGGACTTTTAATCTATTGCTTTATTTTCTGATCATTATTATCTTTGGAACTAGTAAGATTTAGGCAGAATTTGGGGAGGAGAGCATACAAAATGCCTAGTAGTCCCATGGTGATGATGACGACAACGATGAATATAAAGATGATGACATAACACTTCTGGAAATTACATTTATATGTTTATGTGCTTCTAGCAAGTTGCCCAACTGGGAATAATAGCTACTAACAGTGCATAGGATACACTTCAACATTTAACAGATGAAAACTGGAAAATGTTGGGTCAAGCAATGTGTGGTCAAGATGACAAATATTATTAATAAGAACACACACACTAGGAGTTTGCTTTTTGCATGATTCTATTTGGGAAGGCAAAATTCAGCCTCCTCTTCTCTTTTGCACCCTAGGTGCAGACTACATTTGTAATTTGACCCTTTGTACAGTAATTGAAGTCAACTATTGTTGTAGTCTGACAAGCGTCAGAAGATTTTTCTGAAAGTTCAGAGGATAAAGGGGGATGATGGGCTCCAAAATGAGGCATCTGTGAGTGTTCAGGGGGAATGGCAGGCAGATCAGGCTGACCAGGTTGATGTTTGGAATTCTTTAGATCGTTCCCAGGCAACTGGGGAAACTGAAAGTACCAGTTCCCTTGAGAAAAAGCCTTGGGAAGATGAGAAGGTTTCAAGGAAGTGTCAATTAGACTTGAGAACACAGGACGTGAAAAGCAGCCAAACTAGGTCTTCCCAGCGGATCTGAGATAAGATTTTGAAGTCCAGGTGTGTTAGACATGATCTCATGGGAGCCTGAATGGGCTTAAATTAAGTGGTTTGGCTTAAAGTATCTCAGAGGAGACAGCGTTGCTAATAGGGATCGGTCTCCTATTCATGTTTTCAAATTCCTGGTTCCTGTATTGCCAAGATTTATATTTCTGTCTATGCTTATATACCTTTGGAGAGTTTACCTGGGAGAGATTCCTATGTTCATGTTCATGGAAATACCTTCCATTAATTCTGTGTTTTTGAATTCCTTGGTTCTGGGATTTACCCTAACATTATTGGATTACTGCTACTGAATTCTGGTTTATTTTCTGTATTTTTATACCTGACTGTCTCTTTTGGCTTTGCCCTCGTCTCCCTTTTTATATACTTTCTTAAATAAACATTTTAATACTGGATCACTGGAGTCTGGTGTGATGATGGGTGAAAAGATGTCTCAGTGCTTGGGTTCAACAACTGCAGACAAAGGGGGAAAGTAGGTAAGATAAACTGGGATGTTTTGAAAGCAGCTGAAAAAAAAGCAGAAAATTAATTGGGACTATCCCTGCCAAATTGAGATAGAGGGTAAGATGTATCTCTCTCCCTCTCTCTCTCTCTCTCTCTCTCTCTCTCTCTATATATATATATATATATATATATATATATATATGTTTTATATTTGTAAGCCGCCCTGAGTCCCCTTGGCGAGATGGAGGTGGGATATAAAAATAACATCATCATCATCATCATCATCATCATCATCATCATCATCATCATCATTATTATTATTATACACACACACATGCACACATTCAGAAATAACCCTCTTTAAGGTCAGTAGTTACAGGGTTGGAGCCTACACAGTACTTGTGAACTTATGCATCTGGTTTCACTTTGCAATGTTACTAAGTGTGTTAATTTTTCATTTGAGCCTTTTAACAGTTTTTTGCTGTAGCCCTTGAGTTCTGGTTTGTATTTCAGCGCATACACTAAAACCACCAAATGCCTGAAGGCTACCATAACTAACTTAGCACATATGTAGATTAAATGTATAACTGTTCTCTACCAACCTCCACTCCTAATTTACATGACCAATTTTCCCAGAGCTATTGCTGTGCAGTATATGCTGTTGCAAACCACAATGGTCATTTCTCTCTTGGTGCAAAACGTGTCCCTAGATGGCTAGTCACCTGTTTAGAAAAATGTGGTGACTCTTTTTTTCATTGGGCCCAAAGGAGTACCCAATATTTTACTGCCACGGTGCAAGGAGGGGTCAACTGCTGTACAGGAGACATTCCATGGTTTGCTTTCTTTTTAGCAGCATTTTTGACCCCGGTCATGCAGTGATTACATTTCTTAACAGCTTTTCCAGCTTCCGAAACATTCCTTCACCTGTGAAACATTGGAGCTTGTGAATGGCAGGGAATCCATGTAAGGAATTGTTTTCAGAGTGGGGTGTTTGGCATACTAAATAGATTTATTTACTGCTTCCCCATGTGAAGCAAAGTGCACCTTGCAGTCCTCAGATCATTTACTCCAGAACTATCCCACATGAATCTGCTTAGTTACCTTCAAGAAATGTGTTAGCCTACTAAGTAGTAAAACAACCACAGAGTAACTATTTTTTGCAACTTATATACAACAAATGAATATGTATACAAAGAATATAAGACTGTCATATAAAGTGATTGATTATAGCCAAGAGAGTTCTCCAAAATAATCTTATAGCAATAATTTTCTTCTGGAGAGCTGCGTAAAGATCTTCAAAGAATGTCAAGAGTTTATAACATTAAGTTTTCCCATCTCATTCTCTCCTTCCCCAAGCCTCTTCGTTCCTTATCAAACATTATTTTGTGAGGCTCCTTGACTTTCCAGAAAAGTTTTTGGGTTTTTGCAGGTGGCTGTGGAGGGAGAGGACACAAAGCCTTCTTCCCATGAGCTTTGTTAAATTGAGTGATCCTGGCTATATTAAATATTTTTGAATTGTGTAATAGTAAATCAGGTGATTTTGCACACAATTAGAAGATAATCTTTTCAGCAGACTTTCAGAAAATGTCCATATCATATCCCTGAACCACTGGACATCCTACTTTGATGACATTCAATTAGAAAGACAATCAAAAAACTGTTTCGGCTGTAATTTCATCTAGAGAATGGTGTAAAAAAGACTAGAAAGAATCAAGGGTAGCTTGAGACACTGCCCAAATTTAATACCGCTTTGAGTCTTCTTGAGGAGACATAATGAACATAACAACAACAACAACAACAACAACAACAACAACGTGTCCCTAGATGCCTACTTACACAAAGGTTAGCTGAAAAATAAATCCAATTTCGAAGCTTTTTGGTTTCTCTAAAATAGCCTTTCCCAAACTGTGAAATGGCCACAATGGCAGTGGATGATAAACATTGTGGCTTGTGATACCCAGAGAGCATTCGCTTAAACAAGGAATTACGAATTCAGCTAAACAACATTTGATCCTCTAAATCAAAGCTGACATTGTGTGAGTTCTCAGGTTCTCTGTAGTTCAATTAAGATGCAGCAGATAACTTTAATAAGAGGTTAACTGCACATCAGTTAAGGTTAAAACCTACCCAGTCAACATTTAACTATGAAATTTAAACTCATGTCTTGTGTTTTCTGTATTTTAATCTTTGTTCTGTGTATTTTGATATATGTATTTCACAGAAATACATTTTAATATATGTCTTTTACATAATGTTATATAATTATGTGTTCTTAACAGTGTTGTGCCCCACCTCGAACCTCGAGAAGAGGTGGGTAAGAAATCATCATCATGTTACTAGAAGAACAACATATGTTAAAATCTACCATTCAGTTTCAAGGGAATGCTTTAATATATTTTGCTTATATATACCGTACATGCTGCAAGGTTTCTGAATTAAAATTAAAATGTTTACACTTTTTGGTTTCACTTTCCAACCAGTAATCATGGAATTCTGGGAAAGGGAAGGGCAAAAATAATCATCACAAGCAAGACAACATAAAACATAAGTTACTAGTCCGCCTACAATATATACATATGTTAATTATCCATGTTCAAAATAAGAAAAAAAAACTCAGAATCTTTGCAGTTACTTTTCCTGCAGAAGAAATAAACTTCCATAGGCTATATATTTAACCTAATTTTATGCTATTTGGACTTTAAAATCTGTGCAAATTATACCACAGCAAGCAAATGGACAGGTAAATTCGAGGCCAACTTCTTTGACACGAACAGCAGAAGGAGTGGGACGTCCACCTTCTTGCCACAGAGGTTTTCCAACTTTCCACAGTTTGTGAATCATACTGATCTGCACACATGATAATGTTACTCTTGTCTTTTAACAACAGAAGGTATGTGGGCACTGTTTGGCAGAAGAGGAAAAAAGGGAGACATTATTCAGTGTTAAGTAAAAAGTTTTGAGTTGAAGCTGAATTCATTTTAGGAGGTGCACAGAAGAGAAGTTTTCCATCCCATCTGCTCCTTCTCTCGTCAGACTCCAAGTCTCATCCCATGTAGCTGAGGGAGACTCCTGCCCTCTGGCCCCAAAAAGTGCCAGAAGTTCATTTTGGTTTTATGAAGTCCTGGAGGTTGTGACAGAACTTTTAGCCAGGTAGCAATGAAATACAGCAGCCGTCAGAGGGAGTAAAACAGCCAAAATATATTTCCATAGCAGTTGAACACTGGTTCCAAACTCATCTCCTCAAATACAGTTTATTCCAGTGCTTTCAAATCATAATCTCAGAATGAGATGGGGTGAAACAGAAGATTTACTCCAACTTCCAGAGCTCAATCCAACCAGAGCTTCCAGAGCTCAATCTAGCTCAACTTCCAGAGCTCAATCTAGTTTCTCACTAGATTGAATAGAGAAAAAATGATTTCCCTATATATGAGCCTCACAAAGGAATGAATATATAAATATGAGATAACCACACCATAGGTAAACACATCATGGCTTTGTTCCCTATCCTTTAACATTTCAGTCAGGTTTAGACTGACTAAAAATGCCCTGTTTGTCCAAGTACAGATATCTCAATCTGATCATTTTTGGAAATACTCAGCAAGAACACATGCATTGCAACATGTGCATGGAAATCGCTTGATTTCTTATCACTGGAATCTATCTAGCACCTTTATGTGTAACTGGACTGTACAAAAGGGGATCCAAACTGAGCCATGAAACTAGGTGTATATTGTAGCTGTGATTGCCTGCTCACATATGAATATACTTTCTTGATGCTGGAATACTACACCATTGAATATTGTTTCTGTCATTTGCCATTAAGTCGTCTTTGATTAATGGCAACCCTATGAACACGAATAAGTCCTTGCAAACTTAGACCTGTGGCTTTATTGACTGAATCAAGCTTCAACACAACAATTACACCACTCTAAAAGACAATTACATAAACTAATCTGTATGGATGAATATTCCACAAATATTGCCATATATCTGAAATGACATAATACAACCTGCTTGTCACAGATTGTGTATTTATGTGTTTTTAGGTCACCTGTTGATTTATGGTAACCGCATGAATTTCATAGGGTTTTCTTAGGCAAGGAATAAGTGCCACTTCTTTCCCACATTAGGGTTGTCATAAATTGAAAGCAACTTGACTAAATGGCTCTGTGTCTCTTCCTACATGCAAACAGCTGTATAGCATTCATCTAACATTTTCCCACCTTCCTGCTTGATGTTCAGCTAGTAATCTGAGCTTGGGTTATGATATGTGGGGAGCCAGCTTTATTGAAAGTACCTTAAGTCAGAGTTTCTCACTAGATTGAATAGAGAAAAAATGATTTCCCTATATATGAGCCTCACAAAGGAATGAATGGTTGAGAAACTTATGCGGCGAGTTTGTTTGATCTGCTGGCTATGCTCCCTCACTGGAATTTGGCTATCTGGTTGGGTGATCTGACAGAAAGCTTTCAAATGCAGCCATATGAGAACTGCCAGATTTCTCTGCCCATATGATAAAGCAGTTACAGACCCATGAAACAGCAACTCTTGCACTTTTCCCTCTGGTAAGACCCTGTGCGAACAATATGCTTTATTCATTATTTCATGCAGTTTGGGGATCTTTCAATACACCCTCTATAAATGTTCTCTGACTACAGGAAAGCCTAGATGATTTAGCAGCTCCAAACCTACTCCCACGAGCAGTTCTTTCATTAGATCTGCCATCAGTAGATTAGTCAACACTTGGGTTTAGCTCACGTGTGCATGCCATGATGTGGTTGAGTAATCTGCATTCTGGGTTTAAGTGCCCTGGATGGTGGTAAGGCCTCTTAGATGTTAACATGGAACTTTCCATTTAAAAATGTGGTAAGCCTGCTGTACTGTGCTGCCTTGCCCTATCCCCATTATATTGCATGGAGACCTAGGCTTCTGCTTCCATGCCAATGGTGTCAAAATTGTGACCCTCGAGGTGTTTTGGACTTCAGATCCTAGAATTCCAGGCCAATGGATAAGCTGACTAGGACTTCTGGGAGTTGGAAGCCCAACCATTTGGAGGGCCACAAGTTTGATACGTTTGCTCTATGCATGTCACTGCCTGCATTCATGTAGCAAGGTTGAATATTCCCATTGGGACAACACCAGGGATTAGAAAGGCTCTCTCCTTCTTTGCATATGTGTGTGGTAAACTTATCCTGACAGCCAACTGAGCCTCCAGGTTCAGAGGAATTTGTTGGAAAACAACAGAACACTTTCTCACTTCTCAGAGTCATTTGTTGGAAGATAACAATGGCTAAAAGTATTGTCTGCATACTCTGCTGGTGGGCCTCCCAGAGACATCTGGCTACCCACTATTGGAAACACATTGTGCCATCCTTGATCAAATGAAAGGCTTCCTTGAAATAAAAAAAATGAACACTGTATATTGAAGGAATGCTTGGATGCTAGTACGTGCTACAACAACAGAGACCTTAAGGAGGATTCTGGGAGGTCTGAAGATACCATGAAGCAAGATGAATTCCCTCCTTCAGGGTGGCAGAAGAGCAACACAGCAAATTACATCCCCACTGCAGGATCACTACCATCACTACAGAGGGCTTTGGCAGCAAATGCCATAGACAGGGGAAGCCTAACAAAAAGTGGCTGATGTGGCTGGGCATGACATATTGCTACTGTTCAGTTGTTGATTCTGTAGAGCAGTAGTTCCCAATCTTTGGTCCTGTAAGTGTTTCAGACTTCAACTGCTAGAATCCCAACCAGCTTGGCCAAGTCTTGGGAATTCTGCAAACTAAAGTCGAAACTATCTGGAAGATCAAAATGTGAAAATCACTGTTCTAGAGCAGGCATCCTCAAACTTTGGCCCTCCAGCTATCTTGGCCTCCAAATCCCAAAAGCCCTAGCCAGCTTGTTCAATGGTCTGGAATTCTGGGAGTTGAAGGCCCGAACTGTAGGAGGGCTACAGTTTGAGGATACCTGCTCCAGAAAGTCAGTCTGGCTGAGTTGACGGCAACACTTGCTGCTTTCCTGCTGAAGAGAATGCCACACACAAACAAACATCTAAAATGGCTCTCCACAGGTTCTACCAGTCTACATGTGTCTGGCTCTGACAGGTCTTTCCTTAGAGCAGTGGTTCCCAAACTTTAGGCCACCAGGTGTTTTGGGCTTCAACTCCTAGAAATCCCAGCCAACTTACCACCTTTTAGGAACTGTGGAAGCTGAAGTCCAAAACACCTGGATGCCCAAGGTTGGGAGCTACTGCCTTAGAGCAAGCAATTATGGGTGGGCCATGAAGACTACCTGATCCGTAGCAGGACAATCAGTCTCCTTCACAGATTTCTGTCTTGTGAAAATACAAGGATGAAGTAGTAGAAACAGAAGGGAATGTTACAGGTGAAGGACATCATTGTTTGAAATCTCTATACAATTTAAGAAACTAGAAAGAGTGATTCCACGATAAAAGCATTGCCCGAAACCATTCTAACTCTTAATCTAACCCCTTGTCTTCAAGTAGCTTATGTTTTCCTGATGCTAATGTAAAAACATAGGAGGAACATGGATTTTGGTCCTGGGTTCTTAGAATGCTTGCAAAAATATGGGCAAGCACATTTAAGAGCACATAATTTTCAATGAAAAACAAACTATGCTCACGTCAATACAATTGATGGAGAACATGAGCTTAAACTCAGGAGGGAAGGAAATTATTTGGCAGAGTCATGCTCAGTCTCAGCATCTTCTTTGCCAGCCAGTACAGAAATGTGTCCTGCATAAAATATGCATGCACATGTACACAACAGGGAACAGAATAAAAAGGACTAACATGAGGGTGAACAGTTCTGAAGATTAAAGAGGTCTATGGTCCTGTGTACTTGTTACCCAGTTTGTTCCTTGCAGCTGACAGCTATTCTGCTACAGAGGCATTACATTCTCTCTTTCTAAGGGACCATAAGCTCTCCTAAAATTACCAGGCACCGTGGAGTTGGCAAAGGTTGCTTCAGGGAGCAAACGTGTCTTTGGGTCCAAATGAAAGAGGTCCAAGTAGCAATTTTCGTTAAGATCTGGCATCAGATGGAAGCAAGAAAGCAACTTGTATTGTCGAAAAATAATTATGGTTTCTTTCCTCTTTCCTGAATTATGTTGTTTGCAATAATTACAGCAGTGATATGCTATCCTTCTGTCAAGTTCAAAGTCTTCATGTTTAGAACAGTCAGTCACATGGAGATAAATAATACAGTGCTTGCAACCAACTAGGAGGGGGCACCCTTAGCAGCAGCTGGCTGGCAATGGCCTACTTTTGCAAATCTACAGGGAGACGTGGATGCCAGTGTACCCCAGGACATGTCCCTGGATAAAAAATAAATAAATACTCTGCCTCTTTGCAGCAACCCTTGAGCAGCAACACAGTTGAAAGAAACAGTACTCGGTAATCAGCCACCAGCATCCTAATACATCCACTACCTTGAGAGAAACTGGTTGTGCATTGTTTTGTGAGAATGTTAAAGAATCTGACATCTTTTCATTGAAAATCTGAAATGATTACAAGCAAGGATTTCTCTTGACAAGCCAGGAGGCAGCACCCATAGGAATGCTGCCTTTTGTGCATGTCTACCATTATTTCCCAGAACGTCTACCAAATATTTTTTTGCCTCAGAGTTCAACGGTCCTTTGTAGTGCATTGACTGAGAAACTGAACTGCAAACCAGAAATCCCCATTTCAAAGGATCATCCTGATGAGCTCATTTTGAATGATTTGTGTTATATTATCATCTGACTTGAATTTTGTTCCTTGTCGCTCCTCCTCTCAAATGCTGTTACATTTTCTTCCATATTAAAAAAGCCTTAGCTAGTGGGAAGTCCTCAACACTACAGCAGTTCAAGTTGCAGTTCAAGTTATTAGTGATAAATCATTGAAATGGTGGAAATGTAGAGAGGGGGCACACCCACTCTCCAGCTTTTTTCGGGGGGGGAAAAACACCCTTCTCTACATGAGACCTAGATCACCATGGTATATCTCATCCTTTATTTCCTCCCTCCTATTTTACTATTTCGTCATTTTACGTTGGAAACTCAATGCTACTTATCTTATCAGCCGTAATGGGAGGAAGGAAAGAGAGGCTAAAGCAGAGGTACCATGAGCCAAATGATGACTGCACTGGCCTGCAAGTGAATTTTATCTTAAAAGTTGAGCAATAACACTGTGGAGAAGTTTCTTCAAAATTAAATATAAAGCAGGAACCCTTGAAAGTGTACACCATAAAAATTCCAAACCAAACATATGTGGAAACAGAAGAAAAAGTCAAGAGCAGCAGGGAGATTGGATGTACCCACAGCTAACAGTTTAGCCCACATCACTAGCAGATGTCTCCAAGGCGACTGGAACAAACCATTATTAATTATATTACTGTACCTATATTTGAACTTCATTAGAAATAAACAGTTGGGGGAAAAGTAGAAAATGAGGTAATTATCTGATGATTAGCAGAAGGAAAGTGGTTGGCTCAGGAGGAGGGAGAATAGTAAGTATAGCAAAAGACCCAACCACACAAATAATACTTTTGATCTCTCTGGATCAGGGGTCCCCAAACTAAGGCCCACAGGCTTGATGTGGCCTTCCAAAGACTTTTACCTGCCCCTCACCACCACCACCACCCTAAATTGTAGACTTAGGGTCACCCTAAGCCTGAAATGACTTGAAGGCACAAAACAACAACAACAATCCTAGTTAACTTGACTATCTCATCAACCAAAAGCAGGCCCACAATTCCCATTGAAATACTGGTAAGTTTATGTTAGTTAAAATTGTTCTCCATTTTAAATATTGTATTATCCTTTCATTTTTGTTGCACAACAAAAAAGACACGTTCACGCTATAGTCTGGCCCCCCAACAATCTGAAGGACTGTGAACTGGCCCGTTGCTTAAAAAGTTTGAGGAGCCCTGCTCTGAATGAACCCAAAACCCTAACCCTTGTTTCTATCTCTAGTCAGTATTTAACAAAGCAATCATTCGCCTCAGTCTGATTATATAATGTCAACAATATTGATTCGTGTTCAAGAATTACAGCAAACTGAAATCATGTATTAAGATAATGTACATAAAGACCATGGTGAGTTTAGATACCCTGGATCCATAGTCTTCTCAATCATATAACAGGCCCCTAGATTGGTCACCTTACCTACACCACATAGTAGATCTCTCTTTTCAATGAAAGAAGACTTCAGAGGAACACAATAACCTAGGAAGTACAGGAAGAAAGTGGGGTTACCTCACATCTCCTACCCTGTGTGTGATGAATAACGGAGGTGTCTGAGTCCATCCATGACCCTAGACATACTTTTTATTGATTAGCCCATTGGCCATATCAAGACATTTAACAAACACATTTAACACATACACATACAGCATAAAACCCACATTACAATCAAAGTTAAAATAAGCAGGCTGTTAACAAGGGGTCAAAATCATGATCCAGATCAAATATCTGTATCACCCCTACAGTTTACCCCAATTGCCATCCATGACGCTGAAAACCCCCTACTAGGGATTGCATTCTGATTGTTTCAGATGCCATTCTCAGAGCTAGATCCAGATGTAGGCATGGGCCATGGTTGCAATAAGTGGCCCATGCCTACATCTTTATGACTAGCCCCTCTCCTCAGCCTCTGAAAATGCTGAACAAGGGGGGGGGGGTGTCAAGAGGGGTCGGAAGGAGGAGGCCATAGTACAGACGTTTGAAGGGGAAGGGTTCATTCCTCCAAATTTAATAGCACGATCTTCCATGAATGTAGTTCTGCACCTCTGTTCAATAAATTTAGCAGTTCCCCATTTCTTTCTGCATCACAACATCCATTTGGCAGAATTCCTTGATTCCTACACACATTTTTTGTAAGGTTAGCAGGACCACCGTCAAGAGGGGTATGCTGCTCTAGCAGCTCAGTTTAATGTAGCTGATCTTTATGAAGAAGTTTTAACTAGATTGTTCTTCCAGAATCTGGAAATGAAACTTGTTTCTCAAGTTTCCCCTCCTTTCCAGGCAAGTACCAAAGCCATATATCTTATTAGTCAACGTTCATAACCTTATTGGAGATGTAGTAAATTTTTGACTTATAATACTATAGTGCAGTTGACTATTATTACGTAACAAGCTGATACTTTCCTGAAATATGCCTTAGGCACATAGCAGGGGGAACTCATTTTCAATCTACACCAAGAAGTAAATTGCTGAAAAGCACAGCAACTTTTCTTCAACCTTGATCTTTCTTAGCAGTAAATAGTTACATGTAACACTAGTTTCCTATGGAATCTCAAAAATCCTTCTCTGTAGGGCTTTCACCTTTTACTGGACCAATATTATTAAGTCAGAGCTGCTAGACAAGGGGCAATTATTTGAATATTTTTTCATCACGATCTGGGAAGGATTGAGTGAATTGACTCATCTTTTTAAGGCATTATCTTTGCAAATCCTTGCAACTTCCAGTAGTCAAAGAAATAAGTTTTACACCAAGGATGGAGGTGTAGGATTATCTGTTTGGATCAGAATGGGACTTAATGGTATTAAAGAACTGGTTCATACAAGTCTGTAGGTTACTTGAATTCATATGAATATATTTGTGTCATTCATTTGCAAAACTGGTACCAGCAAAGGCTCCCTTCTGGCGCAAATAGGAGCTTTGGGCGGGTGGATATCCATCAAGAAGACAGCGAGTGAACAAGAAAGATAGAGCTCATTATTCCACCCCCGGCACACCCACCCACTGCTGCTTAGAGCCCTGCTATTTACATTAACATGTTTATTCTGATACAAAGGTGATTGCGCATAAGATGATGAGTTTCAAGCTACTCACCCATTTTAACTTATTTCTCTCCCACCCTCCAGAAGCTCATAACCAACCCCCAATCCTTCCCATATCTTATTCTCAGGAGTATCAAACAGTGCTGGTATAGAACAACTGTAGCAGTGCATAGTACCTTCTGTGGTCATTTTTAAATCACACAACAGTGTGACTCTCCTGTTGCTGCTGTGTATTCCAAATGTTATTGTGTCACACCTTTTCATAACTGAATAGCTCCAAATATTTCTGCTTTTCTACTTCTGCTCCAGATTGGTAGGGCCTCCCTCTGCAGTTCCTATGTTGAGGAAGCCACATGTTGTTAATCGGTATTACTTTCCTCTTTTTCCCTTTCCCATTCCCAAGTTGGGCTATGTCAGTCAACATCTGGCAAACAGACATAGAGGACTTCATGGCGCACTTGAAAATAACATCCTCTAGGAGATTCACCAATGTACAAGTATATATATGTGCACAAATACACACAGAGAGAAGATTCTTGCAATAACTGACCAAAACCCATAATTGCACAATTCCACCAAAATAATAAAGCTGCATAATCCGAGAAGGGAAAACATGGGCAAGAAGTTCAACGATGTAATGTGGAATGTTGGTCATAAAAAAAATTCATAACCAAAAGTGCTATTATAGAAAGGGTGTGAAAGAAAGAAATGCTCTGCTATTATATTTGCCTTTAAGTACACTATCCATTTGCCTTAAAGGACACTATCACTTCTATAAAAGAACCTGGAAAAGAACCTACTAATCTAGCCCAACTCATTGGAGAATTGCCCTCATCCCCAATCTAGGCAGCCATGTGCTGTGAAACTCAGGATGGCAGAAGTTGAATTTCCAAAAAATCAATTTCCAGTCAACTATAAAAGAAAGAATTAAAATATATGTTGTATTACACATTCTGACGGCGCTCCATGCAGTCATGCCAGTCACATGACCTAGGAGGTGCCTATGGACAACGCCAGCTCTTCGGCTTAGAAATGGAGATGAGCACGAACCTCCAGAGTTGGACACAACTAGACTTAATGTCAAGGGGAAACCTTTACCTACACACACTGACAAATAAGTATTCTCATACACACTGACCAACTCCCTGATGCTCATGCCATTGCTTCAGAAGGCTGTTCTGCTCTGCCTAAAGGTAGGACCACACTGTCCTGATATAGATCAAATGGGAAGAGTTTCCAGAATCTAATGACTATGGACAGCGAAATGTGAACCAAAGAGGATAACATATAATTACACAGTCTAAGCATCTTTGTAATTCTATGTGTATGATCCATGTATCAGTAGGAGGTTAAACCAACTCAGAAGAGCTGGTACGTCTGTAAAAGGATTAGTTGCATAACTGAAATACCACATGAGTGGATTCTGCCTGTGTTTCTACCTAAATCATATGCTTTGCTCAGTCCCTCCCACAGCTTGATTGTGAGATCCCTGGACAGGTTATTATTTATTTCAGCACTAACTGGTAGTACCAGTCATGCCTCTTCAGCTAGGAAGACAGATGCAAGTCCAAGCACTCTTCCCCCACAACATATGTATATGATGAGATAATACACATCTGGAACTGAACACTCACTGTGTAAATCTTTGTCATGCAGCTCTGGGCAGAGCAAATTTTACAACTGTATATATTATAAGATAGCACTTTGTAATAAATTAATCACATGGCTGGTTGGTCTGGAGTAGTTGTTTTTTGTTTTGTTTTTTTTAAAATCAACCCAGCACTTATTTGTTTTGTATACACCTGATTATGTAGAATTTAAGAAATACTTATAATATTCAGATTGAGCATAGCTTATCCAAAACTATTGGGACCTGAAGTACTAGGGATTCTGGAATACTTATATTTGCATATTATGCACACACATTGAGATGGGAGATGGGACCAGTGTCTACATACAATATATTTCATATCCTTGCTACACACTTATTTGAATGTAGTTTTATATAAAATTTTAAAATAATTTTGTGCATAGGACAAAGTTTGTGTACATTGAATTACCAGAAAGCAAAGATGTCACTCTCTCAGCCACCCATCTGGGATTTCAAAATTCAGAGCATTTTGGGAGTCATTATAAGGAATGCTCAATCTGCAAATCAAAACCCCTTTCCTAGGGAATGTCAATTAACTCAGCAAGAGGAGCAAAAGGGGTGGGATATCCTATCCTTAACCGAAGTGAACTAAAATAGGCCATATATTTCATATTGGAAAGTATTACTAATATTGTGCCTCACTTCTTAGAAGTTACAGAATCATAGAATTGGAAGAGACCTCATGGGCCATCCAGTCCAACCCCCTGCCAAGAAACAGGAAAATCGCATTCAAAGCAACCCTGACAGATGGCCATCCAGCCTCTGCTTAAAAGCCTCCAAAGAAGGAGCCTCCACCACACTCTGAAGCAGAGAGTTCCACTGCTGAACAGCTCTCACAGTAAGGAAGTTCTTCCTAATGTTCAGGTGGAATCTCCTTTCCATCTGATTTTTCTTATTTTCTGTTGATGTATTAAATTCTAGCAGGATCGAGATTCCTGGAGATTTACAAGAAATAAGATTGAGTAGGGCTGAAGAGCCTTCTCTTTTTTGGCACATACATCATTAGATTCTCATACCAAAAAAAATCCTACCTAGATAGCCTTTCTCCATGGCTTCAATAATCAGATAAATTTTTGATACAACTAAACTCTTCTTTACTAGCGGGTGGGAAATTAATCCTTTAAGGCTGCTGCTGATTATGATTGACAACATTTTAAACAAATGTTTTCATGTTATATTTTAAAGTATTTGTTGCTTTTTAAAGTATTTTTCCCATTTCTTCTAAACAGCTTTGAATATATAGTGTATGTGCATAAAAAATTAAAATGCATCAAAAATGAACCAAAATGCATACATAAAGAGTCGTGATGGTTTTCCACTTAATTCTGTCCCCCACGCAACTCAGTTTGAAAACAACAGTTGGAAAGACTGTGTCAAGTTGACTTTAGCTTTTCTTGCTGTAATGTGATTCCCTTCTTCCCCGGGAAGTGAACCTTGAGGGGCTGAAGAAACAAAATAGTCATAGAAGGTATCAATGATTGTAAAGAGAATAACACAGAAAGCCACACTGTGTGGATAAAAATGTGCTATGGAGCAGATCAGGGCGGAGGTCTTTTTCCTTTGCAGGCAGCCCTTCTACTGTATAAAGGGCGCAGTCCTGTCAAGGAAGAGGGCTGATGGAGTTCCCAGCTGGACTTCTTTGGCTCACAGTGACCTCTGACTTCTCCCTCCATGAACAGGTGATACCAACCAAGCAAGAGCATTAAGGTCCTGCTGTTCAAGGCTCAGCCAACAGTCAAGCAGATCCACTGATCAGACTTTGTCTTATCTCTCTGAACTGTAATTCTGACTAATTACACTTATTAGTATAATTTCTCTCCACTCCTACCATCCCATTTTTAAAGAAAGGTAAGTGAGTTGATCTCTGCAGCCAAAAGGAAAAATTTCGGATTGAGGACATGCCCTGAATCATTATGAGGAGATGTTATTTTAATTTAGTCCACTATTAAATTGGTTCTTTTATCATACTATTAGTCATCATTATTATTTTTTTCTCGTCAGGAGCGACTTGAAAAACTGCAAGTTGCTTCTGGTGTGAGAGAATTGGTCGTCTGCAAGGACGTTGCCCAGGGGACGTCTGGTTGTTTGATGTTTTACCATCCTTTGGGAGGCTTCTCTCAAGTCCCCGCATGGGGAGCTGGAGCTGACAGAGGAGGCTCACCCACTCTCCACGGATTCGAACAGCCCAACTTGTTGGTCAGCAGTCCTGCCGGCACAAGGGTTTAACCCATTGCACCACCAGGTGCTCCTTCATCATTATTAATCCCTGTCATGCCATTTTTCAAATATTTTTTGAAATGTCCCAGTTTATCTCTCCTGCTCCTACTTTTTCCCCTTGTCCTTGGTTTACTTCAGTTACCACAAAGCGAATGCCAAAGATGTTTGTACTCAATGAAAGTGAACAGGGGGAAAAGAGAGGAGCAGTTGGGATCTTGTCCTTCCCTGCAGGCTCTGGCAAAAAGCAAACTGCTGAGATCTCTCCTAGCTTATGTGTTCCTACTTTTGCCATTTTACCGTATTCTAATATTGCTTAGCCACACAGGCCCCAGTTTTCATCTGTGACATGTTGGAGGTTACTGTAGCTGAAATTTTCGAAACATGGGAAGCCACTAAAACTGTACAAAAGCAATAAACATTTGACTTACAAGCAAAGGTTGCAGTGGGAAGGATTTCAGTTTAGCTGGACTATGTTCAGAGAGGAAACGACATATATGACAGCGGCTAAATCTCAGTATATTTAGGTACTGAATTATTTATGTTGCAATGTACTTGGGTGGGTTAAAGAGAATGATCTTTTAATCGTTTAATGTTAAATCTCTTCCTCGCCATCCAATTCTCTTTGGCCACTCTTAGGTCCCTTCCACACAGCTGAATAAAATCCCACATTATCTCTTTGAACTGGAATATATGGCAGTGTGGACTCAGATAATCCAGTTCAAAGCAGATATTGTAGGATTTTCTGCCTTGATATTTTTGGTTATATGGTTGTGTGGAAGGGCCCTTAGATGGCAAAAACTAGCACTGCTTTTTTATTTGGTGTTGGAAAACTGATTGGAGCCATTTGGTTTAAAAAAAGGTCACCTGACCCCAGATTATTTAAACCCCAAGTTGATAAACTGAAGCAGGTCATCGGGGCAGTCTTAGTTTCAGATAATTGTTTCTGGTCCTGTTATAGATAAGAACACATTGAGAGCCTTGTGTCACTTTGAAAGTCTTGTTGATGGCTCCATTGGGAAGGAAAACAGACCAATGGATAGAAATTCCAGAGTTAAAACTGAAATATAAATACAGAAGTCATTTCAGTACCTGAATACATGTGAATCAATAATGTTGATCCACCAAGATAACTTGAATAGGGAACAGAGAAATAAAACTTTTTTGGCCATGGATCAAGAAACTGCTGCCAAGTTTTTAGGTCACAAAATTCATAGTTTGCCTATGTATACAAGTGTGAAGTTAGAATTCTGTATCATCTAAGCAAAAAATAAAAAATAAAAAATCTAATATCCAGCTAACCCATATTGGGAGTGTATTCTTAACAACTAAAAAAACTAGCAAATCTCTGCACAATTTACCTACTTCCTGCACACTTTCAAATTGGGGATTATTTAATCTATGTAGTCTATCTATACTATTGGCCTGGGTGCCTGCCCACCTGCTCTAAGCATATATTCCTTGGACTTAGCTGCATGATAAGCTTTTGTTTTGTTAGAGATTTGAGGTAATGAATCTTCACTGGACTTCACTGAAACCATGATTCTGAGCTTTTTAGTATTTAAGATTTGCTTTGTGGCACCACATGATTACTTGGAGAATTCTGGACTATTAAATTCATGTTCCAGCTCTACCTACATGCAGTTGCTTTTTGCCAGCCTGGTGCAGAAGGAGATGAGAACTAGTGCCAGGCATTAGTTGAGTCCTCGAGTGTTTAAAAATAAATATAGCATTAAAAGAACACTGAGTATATTTTCAAGTAGTTCCTTCATTGCCTTCCTTTGCACATGTCCACAGAGGTAACACATGGCTACAACTGTAAAAAGCCTAAAGCGCTTTACCCATCTTTGTATGGCATGATTTTTCTGGACTCACAGATCTTCCAGTAGATGCTGCAAGTGGAGAGACAAAAAGCTCGAATAATCAACACTGACATAATCACAGGATGCTTGGTTGAACATGCGGGATGACTAGGCAGTGGCTACAAGCATCCCTATGAGGATAATGTGCCCGCATAGTCAATTTGGATGAAGAATCCTTTCCACATCAGAAATTAAATTGTAGAAAAATGTGTCTAAATGCCCAACCCGTGATTCCCTCATTGTCAAAGCATTTAGACTTAAATTGATGGGTATCCCTCTGATTCCAGTTGGCTTGGCTCTCACTGCCAATTTCAGAGTGACTCTTTTCTCCACAGAAAAAACCTACTGGGGAAAACCACCTTTAAAAAACTGAATCAGAAACTAAGGTGTAAGTGAGGGAGAGAAAACAAGTGGAAATAAAAATTCAGATATCAATCAGTATGAATGCTAAAAAGACAGAAATCCAAGCAGAGTTTCTGACTACATATATGAGATCCTTGGGACCTTCCCATAAATGAGGATACTATCCCTGCTTCGCTTCACACAAAATGAGTTCCAGTGTACATCTTGAATCTCCAGAAGAGAAATGCAAAACTCGGTGGCTATAAATATGAATGAATTATGAAATGAAAGCAAGGACACATGTAGATTTAACAGCTGATATCTTCTGTAGTGGCATGGATCTTTACATCACTGGTGGACAAAATCATGTTTAGTGAATAGGAGACACAGTACCTGCTTAGTTTTTTTTTTAATCGTGTCAGAAGCGACTTGAGAACATACTGCAAGTCGCTTCTGGTGTGAGAGAATTGGTTGTCTACAGAGATGTTGCCCAGGGAACATCCGGATGTGTTACCATCCTACTGGGGGGCTACTCTCATGTCTCCGCAAGCTAGAGCTGACAGACTAGAGCTCACCCCATCTCACAAATTTGAACCATTAATCTTCAGGTCAGCAGCCCAACCTTCAGGTCAGTAGCCTAGCTGGCACAAGAATTTAACCCACTCATACCTTTACAATTCCCTCCTCAGAGAAATATATATGGAACTAATAAAATAAAGATAGTTTGAAATAGAAAACAGGTTTTCTATTTCAAAGTTATTTTTGATTGATATGCTGGTTTCCTCAATGCTACATTTTTAAATCTCATCCCCACCCACTGATATGTTTCATATAGAAAGCATCATCAATATGACATCAATATAAAACTTATTAAATCCTTTATTATATCATATCCCAAAAGTTTGGATATTGGATAATATAGAATCACAGTCAAGAAATGAAATAAAATATGTCACTGCTCATTAGAAGCTTGGAAGTATGTTCTTTGTGGTTTTATTGAACATATTTTGTGAAGTGCTTTGGGGAGACCAGTTAGACCAATAAATAACGAATACAATGGATTTTGAAGGAGGTAGGGAATCAGTGCTTTCCTTGGCGAGAGTGACTATCATGAGCTATGCAGCAGACCACAGGTTTTTGCTGTGAGATGGTGGAGCACCACTTTTCTTTGACATCCTTCAATAACACAATGAGTTGAAGCCATGCACACGGATTCCCCTCCAAAGGCTCTTATTGTTTGGCCCAAACCCAAAAGAGTCTATTTTCTAAGGAAGCTCTTAGTTACAAAGAACTGTAGCACTGTTCCAAGAGAATGAATACATAGAACATAACTCAAAAGTACCATTTTCATAAAGATTCTAATTAAGACTATAAGGACACTTTGAAAATGGTTTTGTAAATCAATTAGAAAGCAAAGTCACACAAGACCCTTGTTTTTCCTACATATGTAATCCAAATCCTGTTTAAAAAGGATAAAATACTTCCCTGGCAGTTCCCCATAAATATTTTCCACAAAAGTTCATTTTTCCACATGAGCAGACTCTGAGTATGCCTGAGTATGTGTGCGAATTTCAAATTAACTCTTGATATGGAAGCGAGAAAATTCTTGGCACCATTATGTGGAGTTGAAATGACATCAGCTGGACTTTCTCTGCTGAGACGTAACCACATTTCTTTGTTCTGAACACACTGGATTTAGGCTGCGTCTTTCCTGCAGCCCTGACCATATATAGGATTTGAACTCCAAGTGGCCATCTGCATCCAGAATATCTTGATTTACTAGCCACAAAGATGGGAAATGCTAAAGTAGCATTTCTCATAACACAAAGAATGATTACTTCCAGCATTAAAGATATGTTACATCTGCCAACCGGTTGGATTCGTGATAACTGTTGCCCAGTCCTGATGTCAGAAGAACCCTTTGCATCTTTCTCAACTATGGGTGCATCTACACTATAAAATGAACTATGAGACTGTTTTAACTGCCATGGCTCCATGTTACAGAGTCATGGGAGCTGTAGTTTTGCAAGGTATTTAACCTTCTCTGCCAAAGAGTGCTGGTGTGACACCAACTCCCATGATTCCATAGCATTGAGCCATGGCAGTTAAAGTGGCATAAAACTGCATTCATTTTACAATGTAGATCAGGCATGGGCAAATTTTGGCCCTCTGGGTGTTTTGGACTTCAACTCCCACAATTCCTAACAGCCGGTAGGCTGTTAGGAATTGTGGGAGTTGAAGTCCAAAACACCCAGAGGGCCAAAATTTGCCCATGCCTGATGTAGATGCACTCCAAGAGTCTCAGCAAATTAGTGAAATAAAAATGTAAGCAGCTTGAAGCTAGCAAATGCATTATGACACCAGATTTTATGGGCTGATTTTATGGGATGTATAACATTTTTTCCTAAATTATAGTTGTGTATATGAGAAGATATACACAGAATGGGGAGGCTGGGTTGTAAACATATAGAGGAAAATGAGACACAGGCAATATGGGCAGTGACGATTAATTGTGGCGACTGACAAAACAGCTTTGTGCCAAGTTTGAGACCTCCGCACACTGACAAATGTGATGGAAGATAGCATATCTTTTAGTAGATTAAAGATTAATCCTCTTGCTTGGTTTTCTTTTTATGGCACCATAACGGAACAGGGTGATATTATATTATTCTGTTGTATTGTACACCAACTTGAGGCCATTTGCAGATAGCTGATGCATTTTTAAAAAATGCCCTAGCTCTTTCTACCCTGTTTCCCCTAAAATAAGACATCCCCAAAAAATAAGACCTAGTATAGGTTTTGCTTAGTTGCTAAATATAAGGCCTCCCCTGAAAGTAAGACCTAGCACCATTTGTGTTTGGAAGCATGCCCGCCGAACAGAACACCAGAGCATGCAGGTTTGGTAAATGTACATACCATAGATTGTTGTACATGGAAATAATGGTAGTAACAAGAAATTCTTGATAGGATTCAGAGTTTGTCTGGTTATGCTGGTTTGTGATGACAACTACTGTGTAGTATATAATAAATGTTAATTTTTTTGTTCAACAATAAATGTGAATTCTTCTTCATGGAAAAATAAGACATCCCCTGAAAATAAGACCTAGAGCATCTTTGGGAGCAAAAATTAATATAAGACACTGTCTTATTTTTGGGGAGCACACGGTATTTACAGGCTGGATTCAGGCTTGAGTATAAAGTCAAGTTAAATCAGTGGGACTAAAGTCAATCATTAACAGCATCAACCCTATTGATTTCAATGGGAATTAAGTATTTAATTAATTAATTAATTTCTATCCTGTTTCAGCCCAGTATGGGACTCAAAATAAGACAATGTGATGATGCATCCCAGTGTGTAATGATGTAACTCTGTTGCATTAGTGTCGACAGAAGGAGACTTCACAGATGGAGACTATCCTATCACCAATGGTCATTGTTGGCTTCCAGATCTGTCAGGCAATGAACCCACCTTTTAGTTTTAGTTCAGACATTAAAGGTACCATCTGAGGTATAAACCTTTATTTTCCAAATGAGATCTTGCATAAACCCTTTAAACCCTAAATAGCCCCTTTAAACCCCACAAAGGACTTTTCCAGAAAGAGAAAAGTCCCTGGAAGTATCGATCCTTTTGTTTTGATTTGATTTTATCTACATATATCTACATATATCTTGGTGTCCCTCATTCCCCTCCCTTATGTTCTTCCTTCTTCCCTTTCCACAGATCAGACCTCATGCCTAGACTCAGGCAACATTTTAGAAACTGATTTCTATCCATTTCCACTAAGCCCTTTTTGACTATTATTCAGAAGTTGTAGTCAAAGTGTTAATGTTTTTTGGTAATATTATACGAGTTAAGCTTTGAGATTCTTTCATTGCTAGCATTCCTCATTCCCTGGCTGAATCTGCTCTCCTGCAAACGGATACTGTGCTTCTTGGCATCTACCGTCTTAGCTAATTTTGGGATCACATAGCTTGCCAGCCATGGATAGGTATAATTTATTTGGGAAAGATTGTGTTAATGTAAACTGACCTGGTGAGTGGGAATAAAACAATCTTTGTAAATGCTGGGAATACTTCAGAATTACAGGAAAGTCAAGTAAATCTCTTTTTTCAAAAATTCAAAAGAGACCTTTGGTTTCAGTCTAGATGGGCATTAACAGGAGAGATATCAATTGCCAATCATCCTCTATTGCGGATCTACTACTCCCATATAAGGAGTGGCGTCAGGGATCAAAACACAATATTTGGAGGCAGGAAATGTGGAGTAATGGTTAGAGTACTAGACTGGGACTTGGGAGATCCAAGCTCAGGTCTCCAAGACATGCAACTCTGGGTGAGCTTGGGCCAGTTACTCGCACTCAGCTTGACTTATAGCACTGCTATGAAGATAGAAGCAAAGTGAGCGAGGAACCAAGAATGCCACTTTGACCTCATTGAAGGAAGGGCGGCATATAAATGCAAATAAATACATAGGAGACCTTTAGAGGTGCCAATAAAAAACAAGAAAGAGTGGAGCAAAATGTTCTTTTCTCCCTCCTGAAACCCCTGATCTGCTGTTCTAAGAAGCTCTTGTATGTGAGACATCTTTATTCTCCTTGCTGCCCTTTTTCTTCACAGGCTTTCAATGCCCATCAAATTATGGTGAGATTTAAAGAAGAGAAAGCAGCAGTGAGCCAACAAAGCAGCCATGCACATCACTGCTGGCTGAACTCAAAAAGTATCTGATCCCAAACTATCAAGTATGGTGGCTTTGACTTAGACCAGTAGTTCCCAACCTTTGGTCCTCCAGGTGTTTTGGACTTCAACTCTCACAATTCCTAACAGCTGATAAAATGGCTGGGATTTCTGGGAGTTGAAGTCCAAAACAACTGCAGGACCAACGGTTGAGAACTACTGACCTAGCCCATGTTAGCTGAATTTAGTTGCCACTAAGTTAGCCCAGTGTTTTATGTTTTTTAAAAACACTTCATTCAAATTTTACACATGTGAATTAATCTTCATGTGATGCATAGGAAGGGGAAGGCCTATTTCAGGTACTATACGGGATAAAACAAGTTGAGGAGGAAATTATTTCAGATTCTAGATCTATCAACAAACATGGATTTCTGCAAAAGAATGAACTGAATGTAGGAGTGGGTCATGAAAATACCTTGCTTACTGCTCAATTTTAAAAGTGTTTACTTATGTGCTTTTATATATTAAAATTAAATGCAAAATAATATAAAAATGAAGATCGGGCACATAAATGTTAAAGAAACCCAATTCTGTAATATGGAGTAACTGTGCTGGTGGCGCAAAGCCTTAAAGAAAACTGGGTTGCTCCAGCACTGAAGTGACACAGAGTTCTGTGTTCAGACTTAAACTAAAAGACATTGCTTATCAGAATAATCCACAAGCACTTACAAAATGACATGTAATGCTGGCATACTTGGAAAACTATGACAAGGTATGTTCCAAACAAAAAGGTTAGGGTTCTTTCTGGAAATTTGTTTGGATGTTCATTTCTCAGGAAGCTGAGAAATGAACGTTAAACAAATAATATTAATTATCTGCAGGATTAGACCAAACATCAATTTAAAACATAATTTAAGTCAAGAAGTTCCTGCCTCCAAAGAAAGTAGTATGTTGCAATCACACTAAGAATTGTTGTCCATCTAGTGGAATTTGATTCTCTCAGCATCAAATAATGTAATCTGAGTGGTGGGATTATGCAATATGTCCACAAGAAAAATGCTGTATTTTGAAAGGAGGTTTTTAGATCTCTGGGGAAAAGAGGGGAATCATATCTATACGTATATTTATTGAGGTGGAGATCAGAGCCCCCATAAATGATATGTTTTTTAAAATTCACAACAATGATATGTCATATACAATAGACATCATTTGGATTAATTCCCCCATTGGATATATGAGGATATAACAGTTGTGATAAAGCCTCCTTCAAAAGTTAGCAAACCAATTACTTTGTTTTCTGAACATATTTTTAAAGTGTCACCAATTTCTACTCACAGAGAAAAAATGTGGTCCAGCATTTCCCTCTCATCATCTGTATGGCACAGAAAGGAGGAAAAGGGAGCAGGTACTATTTACTCAGTTGAACAGTGTGTGCATACCGTTTTTTGAAAGTGGGTATTTGCAACAATGCTTTGTAATTTGCCTTTCAGTATCAAAGAGGTTTTTCATAAAAAATGAACCCTCACTGTGCCTTTGAAAGAGGTGCTCAATTATCCGTCAGCATTGCATTAAAGAAATACTCCAGAACACAGGGCTGTCTTGTTACTATAACAGCATTAAGATGTACACTGTAAACACAGCTAGTGTGATCAGGTCAGGCACAGCTTTAGCTCATGGCACAGAGGAATTGCACCGGTGGCAGATGGACTTGGAGAGTGACCACACTCCACATATACCCCTCCACCAGTAAAAATAATCAAGCTGTGATTGTGACTATTTCAATCAAAGAACATCCAATTTTACCACTGTCCTTAGCTTCACAGTTGCCCAAACATATACACACATCCTTTTTCTCCACATGTCACAAACGTCCTGGTGTGACTCCATCCATGTGGTGTCCTTTCACTGGTCCACTCAGGATGAATGTACAGAAATAGGCATCAGATCAGTTGAACAGTTCAAAGTCCTGAATACTTTGCCAGAAGTACTGTTAAGTGTATTAACACAAGGCTTTTTCTAGCTGCTTTTGTACATATAAACACATATAAACAGAGAGAGAGAGAGAGAGAAGAAAACCTTTACCTTGAAAGCAAACAGGAAAACACCTTGCTTTCCACTCATGGATCAGAACAAGCCGGATAAACCCTCCTCCCAGCAGATTCGTCTGCGGAGAAGTCTTTCAATCCCAGCGAGCGGCTCTAAGTTTGCACTCTGAATAGAGGCTGTGTTATTTTAACCGCAGGATTTCTAGTCATGGGGGGAGGAGAGATGGATTAGGTACGTTTGCAATCTAATGCTCCGAGTTCCTTGCACGAGAAGAGAACAGCCTGAAGCTTGCTGGAAAGAACTTTTGTGTGTGTGTCAAGAGGTACATTTCATGAGACCCCCCTCAAAGCAATTATGCTTAAACTAACATGCTAAAGAACTGTAAAATTCCAGAGGAGTAAGATAACGTATGTGTGTGTGTGCTCTTTCCCAAATAAAAGGCATGTGTGGAATTTCTGGCCAAAGAGTGACACAAGGAAGATGGAACAGATGTACTCCATGTGAGCCGACCTGTATATCAAGGGCAAGGACCATGTGTTATGGAAGAACATCTCCAGCATTGGTCCATTTGAAGTATTATATTTGGCACATATCCACATAACACCTTCTTCCATTCTCAGGTCAGTGCAAACAGACATCAGATAGAGCATTAATTCAACATTTTCTTACATCCATATTTGTAAAGGCTCGGTTATAAGTACCTACCAAAGGTTGTCTGGGAACTAAACCAGGAAGAATTTCATGGCCAGATAAAGTCATTTATCTTATCAACCTTCTGTCTAAGAAGACCCAATGGCTGAGCAAGGTCAGCGAGACCAAATTAGATTAGAAGAGGAAAGGCTTCACTGCCAAGATGGTCCAAATTGTGATCATCACATGGAACAGCTATATAGTTGGCTCTTGACAAGAGATATGTGAGAATTTCATTGAATTCCCTTTTCAATATAATCTTTTAACCTCATCACACAACTAATTTTTAGCATCACATGTGATGGGGAAGTGTCACTGTCGGCTGGCCAGGGTGCTGGGATTGCCCTGCCATTTCGCCATGGAGGTTGGCAAATTTGGGAGGTCCTTTGCAAAATTTGCAAACTTCCTCATAATTCTTATGGAAAAAAATGTAGGGTCTTGATAGCTTAGCTTTTAAAAGCCAGGCTGTGCATACCTGACTTTTGCAGACTGGCTCAAGCAACCTGTTCATGACATGGATGGTACTATCTGGCCAGAAGGCAAAACATGTGATTAAGGACATGGTTGGCAAAAACTAGATCCTAGTAAGAAATTTTTAAAAGAGGCATAAGACTCCCATCAGTTTGCATCTCCTGTCACATTTGTCAATCCTTTCTGAGTGATATCCCTGGAAACCAAGGAAAGTAAATACTGGAACTCTAATTAGATTGCTGAGCCACAGCTCTAACTTTCAGTAGGAGGAGCAGTTTAAGAAGAAACTCGAGTAGACACTATACCTGGAGGTAAAGAAAGCTTAAACTAGTAGACAGCCCCCAGCATACAAACATCTAAAGCAAAACCAGCCAGAATTTCCTAGAAAGCCTAATTATGTTACAAATCCTGCAAGTAATCATATTGCAAGTGGTCAAAAAGGATCAGGTGAAACTGAGGCACCAGAACAAAACAGGGATGATAAAGCCCAGTCAATTACTCCAATTGCTGACTGGTTGCTTAAATTGTTCTTTGAAAAGCACCAGAATTAAAAAGCATCTATTTGGTTTCCACATTTTGTTGCTAGAATATAGGTACAGCAATAACAGGGAATCTGCTAACATGTCTTAACACAGCCATGTGTGCTACAAATAATTACAGGCAGAAGTCAAAGCAAAGATTAGATAATGCTGGAAAAACTGGCTTGGAACCAGTTTAGATAATATATGTCCCTGATATTACTATATTTCCCAGAGAGAGATAGCATTGTGTTTTCATACACACATCAGAAGCAATTCTTAAAGGACGTTATCACACGAGGCAGGAAATCGAGCATGAAAGCTTGATGTTGATGCGCATCCTATTGTCATTCTGCCTCTTTCCTGAAATTAACTAATACATTATTACTGATGAGCAAAACCTAGCAAAAGCTATTAATCCCACAACATTCCCATCACTTAATTTGTCTAATAGGGCTGCTCCGCCCTGCTATCTCTTCTTGCGCCAATTCCCTGATCCATGCTCCTGCAATCGTACTTCTGAGATAATGAAGTGTGTTAATGAAGGTGCTCATGTTGTATTTGATGTATTTGATATCATGATTGCACAACTGCTGTGGAATGGTGTCTTCATGCAATAAAGTCCCAAAATCACTTAATGATTTAAGACAAATGGCCCTCTTTTGAAGATAAGACAGAATTGTGTGGCTGGGAAATAAAACTACACGCTAAAACTAACATCAGTTCTAATCCACCATGTGAAACAAATGCACCCGAGTTGACTTCCATTTACAAACTCCAGATCTATAAATAAACAAGTCATATGAAAACCACTTGTAGAGAGGCATAATTTTGCTTGCCCTTTAAATGGAAGCTTCTCTTTTCTGACAAGCAGTGCATAGATGCAAGAATGCTGCACAGCCAGAGTCAAGAGCAAAGGAGAGCAAATCCAACTGAAACCGCAAGGGGGATTTATGGAGGCTGAATGGCCTGTAATTACCTACCCTGGAACTGGGCCAGCGTGTCAAAACTAATACTCTTACTCTGGTGACAATGACATGGCGGAGAAGAGCCAATCCTCAGCTAACACCAGCCTCATATATACGTGTACAGCTTTTTTGTGACTCCGAACAGCACACTCCAATTAAGCGCAGGACAAATCTGTTTAAGGATATATCACAATGTTATTCCTATCAGGTCAGAGCTTCTGTTTGCCCTTTTCCACTAAACATTGCTTAGTGTTGTCTTCATGGGCGAAGTGGCATCTCCAGATTATTACAACTGGACCATGAAAGAACTCTAGAAGACATTGGGGATCTGTTTCATATTGTCTTGTTTTATTTGAAAGCTTTACAAGTTGAACCAGGGTTACAGTGCTGGCAGAGCCAGCCCTAGGTATTTTTCAAGTGTAGGCAAACAGAATTTTGCCCCCCCCCCAAACCAATCACTGAAAAATAAAAGCGTTGGATAAGCGAAAATGTTTGATAATAAGGAGGGATTAAGGAAAAGCCTATTAAACATCAAATTACATTAAGATTTTACACATTAAGCACTAAAATATCATGTTTTACAACAAATCAACAGAAAAAGCAATTCAATACCTTGCGGAGGCAGGCCGCAGGAGACAGGAGTTGCCTCGATGGCGCCCCCAACAAGATGGCGCCACAGGCAACTGCCTAGTTGGCCTGGTGGTTGAACCGCCTCTGAGTGCTGGGGAGGAGGTGTTTCACCCCTTCCACTTGGACTGTTTCCCATCTCAATAGCCAGGCCACCACTGGATGAGTGTGAGGCCCATTTTTCAGGCAGCAGATACTGGGACACAAGAGGTTGCATCTACACTGTAAAATTAATGCAGTTTGACAACAATTTAATTCCATGACTCAATGCCGTGGAATCATGATAATGGTAGTTTGGTGAGGCACTAAAACTATTAGGCAGGGAAGACTAGGTAAAGGTAAAGGTTTTCCCCTGACGTTAAGTCCAGTCGTGACCGACTTTGGGGATTGGTGCTCATCTCCATTTCTAAGCCAAAGAGCTGGCGTTGTCCGTAGACACCTCCAAGGTCATGTGGCCAGCATGACTGCATGGAGCGCCGTTACCTTCCTGCCTGAGCGGTACCTATTTATCTACTCACATTTGCATGTTTTCGAACTGCTAGGTTGGCAGGAAGGGAAGACTAAAGACACCATAAATCTATGGGGCCGGGCTGTGGCGCAGCTGGCTAGTAACCAGCTGCTATAAATCACTACTGACCGAGAGGTCATGAGTTCGAAGCCCGGGTCGGGTTAAGCCTCCGACCATTAATAGCCCCGGCTTGCTGTTGACCTATGCAGCCCTGAAAGACAGTTGCATCTGTCAATTAGGGAAATTTAGGGATGCTTTATGCGGGAGGCTAATTTACAACACCATAAAACTGCCAGCAAAACACGAGGAAAGGAATGAGGAAGTACAGCCTCTACTGGATGGTGAAGCAACAGCTCCCCCTGTGGCCGGAATCGTGAAGCTGGAAAAATGTTAAAAATGCCTCTGAGTCTGTCTAATGTATGTTGTCTGTCTGTTGGCACTGAATGTTTGCCATATATGTGTTCACTGTAATCCGCCCTGAGTCCCCTTCGGGGTGAGAAGGGCGGAATATAAATACTGTAAATAAATAAATAAATATCTCCCACGATTCCATAGCACGTAGCCATGGTAGTTAAAGTGATATCAAACAGCATTCATTTTACAGTGTAGATGCCCCCAGAGAGCAGGCATAAGGAATTGGCTGACAGAGCTCTGTGCAGGTGTCTCTGTACCTCCTGTTATTCTGTTTTGCAGTTTGGGATACTATTCAATCCAGTAGTCAAGCAAGATTCAGCCACCAATCCAGCTAGCTACTGTGAATGGAAAGAAAATGAGCTCTTTGTCTTTTGAGCAAGCCCTATAAATACTAACTTAGAGAAAACATGGGACAATAGCCAAACATCAGCCTACTCTGTTTAAGAAAGCATGGGATTAGGTCCTTCTGGCCAAAGATTATGTACTCCAACATGTTTGGATAGTTACCAGGTTGTGGGGCGATGATATATGTTACTCCAATCAAGGAGCAGAAAGGCTTGGAGGAGAAATTTAAAGCTGGGGAGATTTCACAGGTAGAGGATTTTAAAAATCTTTGTTGTCACTTTCCCTGGCTAATTCTTTTTAGCATATATGTTTTTAAAGAGCTAGATAAGTAAGAAGACTCATTATGACTTCTAGCTTGGATCTGATTCAGATCATCCTAGATGCTCCTCCAAGAGTTAAAATCAGATGAGGCTTATGGGGCGTCTGCTCAAAAATCAAAGTAGGTGGGTAAGCAGTGCACATCAAATATCATGTTATAACTGTGGAAACTGAACAGGAACAGCAGGTTAGAAAGCATTCTAGCCATACTACATATGTATAATGGGTGCCGCTTTCATAGACCATTTACGCATCTTCTAGAGCTTCTATCAAACCTAGGCCTTGATACTGGACAGCACTACAAAGGACTGCAATGGATCCAGACATTGAAATAAGCTTTTGGAAATAAACTAATAGTGACTGTAGTTGAACAGGCAGGATGCCACAGCTGTGGTGAGTGAAGAAATATTTCCTTGTTACAGAAAGCCCTCCCTTGACCACTTTAGCACCAAAATATTTAACCGAGCTTCCACTCAGGCCTTTTATAAGTTTCCCACAACCCAAACAAAACTTGGAAGCTCCAGTTTTTTATGATTCCACCAGTTCTCACACTGAACACTTGAAGCCACAATTTCATCCAAGACCCCACCACACAAAGTATATGAAGTTTATCCAGCTTGGGTAAATTTAACTACATGTCCATAACCCAGCATTGCAGATAATGAATGAAGCCACATAGAAACAGAATACCTTGCTCAAGGCTCCTCATTATCCAAGAGACGTCTATTCCCCCTCTATTAGCTAGTTTATTTTTATGCTTCCTTCCTTCCCTCCTCTCCTTGTCCCAGTAGATTACTGACACATCAGCATTTCAAAATCAAACAAAAACTAAGGAACTGCATTAACACATACACTGTTATCTACTCCTCCTTGCCCTTAAAGAATACAAATGTCACCAGAATTTTCCAACAAAGATTTTTCTCTGCTAAGCATTAAGTCTTTGGATGGAGTGAGTAAAATAGAACCCTCCACATTTTGCTGCAATGCAGTTTCCATCATATTTCACAGTTGGCTATACTAGTTAGGGCTGATGGGATTTCACCATCTAAAATCATCTGGAGGACTTCACTTTGTCTAACTTGCTTCCCAGTATAAACTTGAACAGTGAAAACTGATAGTAGGAATTAATTGCTCTCCAGAGTGCCTGAAATTGTTGAATGCATTACTCTTTCCAAGGTCACAAAGGAATCCTGGCAATGGAAGATTCTTTCTTCTATCAGCCTGATAACATGAGACCAAGCTTAAGACTGCTCAGTGCTTATTTCCACGATGCTTATGACTCAGATGGGAGAAAGCATTCCTGAAAAATAGATTCACTTAACCATAGTATTCCTGATAATTCAAAGTAACTACAGCTGGAAATAATAATGCTAATAGTTCTAAAAGCCAATAGCTCAAAACTGTATAAAGATGAACATTGAGAGCTCCTTTCTAAGGGTCAGTTCAGAAGATCATCTCCAATGAAATGAAAATAGTCCAGAGAGTTGTAACATGTGGATTCCATGAGCATTGGTAATGCCAAAGGAAAACGCTCCTAGGAAGATAGTACATCCACGCTATTAGTTATGTTTCACAAGCTTGCCCCAAAAAATACACTCTAGGCTTTCTGAGATGCTCTCCAGATTTTTCCCTGGTGTTTCTACTGACTAGAAGTGTTTCCATGAAGGAAGTTTTGCATACACAGAATTAAGGCCATTTTACACAATCTTACAGTTCTGCTTATCACATGATAGGCAACTTTTTTTTTTTTTAGCCTTCATCACATCATGGTTTTTAACACATGGGCATATATACATACAAACAGCTCCTGGACACTAGCTGCAATTGGTTCTTGCAGGTTATTTGAAAAATTGGAGTTGTTATAAGTCTTCTGACCTATCAGGCCACCTTGGTGAAAAACACTGTCCATTCTTGTGCAAGACTAATGTCCCAGTGTATTGTGGTAGCAACAGAATGGGCAGTTTGTATAAGGACAGCTGTGTAAGGTGGTCCATTTACTGTGACTTTGGACCTCCTTGAAAGTACCAGGTGTTATCCCTGCATCAACATATTTTATTTTAGAGAGCCACACAACATTTCCTTCATTCTGAAGTTTTTTTCTGGGAACTCCTAGCATTATTAAGGACTTTTTATTCCCATTCCCCAGGTTATCTGAAATCAACCCAGTAGTATTTCCCAAAATGAAATGGATCCCTGCTTGGCTGTCTGTTGCATAGGAAAGATGACCACCACTAGTAAATGCAGCAGTTGGTTTCAAGAGACAAACTCAAAGAAGATCAAGTAAGAAAAAGATGAATGTTGGCACCAAAACAAAATGATCCTGATGTTTAACTAATCTAATACTGCACTAATAACACTTTGGCAATTTGATTTGTGTGTGTGTCAGGAGTGACTTGAGAAAATGCAAGTTGCTTCTGGTGTGAGAGAATTGGCCATCTGCAAGGACGTTCCACAGGGGACACCCGGATGTTTAATGTATTACCATCCTGTGGGAGGCTTCTCATGTCCTCACAGAGGGAGCTGGAGCTGACAGAGGGAGCACATCCGTTCTCCCCGGATTCGAACCACCGATCTGTCAGTCAACAGTCCTGCCAGCACAAGGGTTTAAGCCATTGCACCACCTTGATTATGGCTCTTGAATAATAATAAGGATGTGGAAATGGGTGAAAATCAATTTCTGAAATGTTGTATGAGTCTAGCTCTATATGGGATCAATGGGTGGAGAAGAAGGAAGGGAAGAGGGAGGTGAGGAAAACATGTGATAGTTCAAGAAATAATTCAGGTGCCATTCTGGATCTATGCGGGTAAAATCAAAACCAAAAAATGTGGAAATTGTTGATGTTTCTAGAGACTTTTCCCTTACTGGACAAGCCCTTTGGTGAATTATCTCCTTCCATTCCTCATAATCTTGGTTTGACTCAGCCTGATTCCAAGCCAACTTGGCTTCTACTACATGAGTAACTTCCTTTTCAATATTTAACTAGAGACTGGGGAGGTGGGGTGGAGACCATGAAAAGAAATGAATACGAAACAAAAACATTCTTCTTTCTTTCTTTCCTTCCCAATCCCTGCTTCCAGAATCAGAAACCACCCAGTGTGTTTTGCTTAATTAAAGGCTGAAGGTTCATGTATCTATTTTGATAAGTTTGCTATTAAATATCTCCCTTCCGCAGAAAGAAAATATTTTTTTTTATTTTACGTGAGACCTTTACAAAATAATTTTGAACTTTTACTATATTATTTTTATACACCACAAGAACATGGTAGAGAAAATTGAGGAAAACCCTGCAGTTTTCCATGTAGGTAGGCAAATTTGCTTTAAATATGTTTTTGACTTGGCAGTGCTAAAACAATCAAGCAATTCAACCATTTCCATTTTCATATTTTATGCTTGCATCTTATCTGCAGTTTCCAGTATTCATGTGTGACTTCCACTGTGTTGCTTGCATCTCAATGCATTGCAGAAATTACATATGCTTGCTAACATATAGACATACATGGATGAAAGTGTGTTAGGACCTCACATGGGTCAAAATAGCCTTGTTTTGCTGCTTTTATTTGTGGCTTGAATGGGGCCATCGAGCACCATCAGAAAACGCATGATCCAGCTAGGCAAAGACTGTATCACTCCCACTGGACCATCACCTCATCTTCTGTGTCACTGTCACTGTCCTAGTCATCCCAGACCTCTGTGTGAACTCCTCTTTGACATTTGCAGAGATGCCAATTTGACAAGAAACAAGGAGATAACTGATCTCCAGACCCGCTTCCTAGTCATGTGGGCACCTTTACTGTTGTCATCATGGTGTCAAGTGGTTTCGGCTACGCAAGGACCATGAGTTCAGAAGCCCAGCGTGTCAAGTTCCCCAAGGGAAGACACAGAAGGAGTGAAGGTAAAGAAAAGAGGCTTTTATTCATCTTGGCCAAGTGTGGATACCAACAAAGTCTTCTCTCTGAAAACTAGCATACCTGCAACTGCAAACATACAGATTTATTTATTGTACTTTGACAGCTATTCAAAACAAAGAGACTCTGCCACACCACTTGTTGATTAGTCCAGATTGGTGCTGGCTAGGATCCACTCCCTGATAGGTGGACAAACACCATCAGTTGCTGTCGCTGACTGGTTCTGGGTATGAAGTTTAATAAACTGTCATTGCCTGATCTGAAGTCAAGCTGCTGTTTTTGGTCTGCCCAGGGAAGAGATGCAGGAGGAAATGAATATGGTTGGTATGGGGCTAATTGCATTAATGGTTCTTGTCCAGAATAGGGGAATGGTAGGCATGTAGCCGGGGGGGGGGGGCCTTGAGGGGCTTCAGCCCCCCCCCAAATTCTCAGGGTGGTCCACGAGAAGGCCTTACATTTATTATTTAAACTGCTATGTTTATTCATATCATGATCTGATCACCATGCTCAATATATCCCATATGCATGGGGGTATTGGGATAACGATACAGACGTTTTGCTAGGGTAGACCCTCTCCCACTCAGAATCAGCCCCCCCCCCCCAAAAAAAACCCAAAATCCCAGCCCCTCCCGAAACAAAATCCTGGCTACGGGCCTGGGGAATGGGTTTCATTTGGTCACATAATGGGTGTCGTGGGTGTTGGCACAGTTTCAATGCAGACCCTAGGGAGGGTGTCTGATCTGGCAATTGGGATATGGAAATGTTCCTAGGAATAAAGTGAGATAGAATCTGGGAAAACCCCATGACTCTTCCTAAGCCCATTATGTGTATCCCAGGGCATTGTGTGGGGGATTAAAACTTTTCCTAAACTGAATGTTGTAACATGCCCTGAGGTGTGAGGTGCATATGTAGTGCTTGTGTAACACTTGGCAAGTTCATTGGGAAGCTGTCAGGAATTGGGGAAAAGATCATTGCAGACTCCCTTGCTGAGTTGCTTTGGAGCCACAGGTTTTGGCTGGTGTTTGGGGTCATGATTTTTGACAACAATGGGATCTCCACAATGGCTAGAAACGTACATGGAACCCTATAGTGAACTATGAGCAGCAACAGCGGCAACATGGGCACAACCCATTCTCTTTTTTCTGCGCTGATACATGTATCAGTGCAGGAAAAAGGGAATCGATGGCTAGCTTGGATGGTGAGGACATGGAGTTGCTGGAAGGGCCAGCAGAGGGGATGGAGGCCAACAGCTCCCAGCAGTCTGCTATGCCTAGCTCAGCTACTACCGCATACAAGCCTTTAGCACAGTGGTTCTCAATGTGTTTTGGCCTACAACTCCCAGAAATCCCAACCAGTTTACCAGATGTTATGATTTCTGGGAGTTGAAGGACAAAATGTCTGGGGACTCACAGGCTGAGAACCACTGCTTTAGTAAAAGGAAAACACTCCCCAGCAGTCTATGCAAGCCCCTCTAGAAGAAGCTGAAGCTAACATGTCTGAGCAAGTGATAGAGGAGTTAAGCATACCCACACCTCTAGAGCGTAGGAAAGAATGGGCAGGGTATCACAGGTCTCAAAGATTAGCTGGGAAATGCTGATTAATCAAGCAACAGCTGAGATCTTAAAATACACATCCCTCAGTATTGTGACGCTTTTATAACAGACAATGTTGTTATTGGACTCCAACACCTGTGTGTTCCTAATTTGGCTCTGTTGCTGTACCTAGTGGCTTGATTTCAAAGAATTCAGACTTTGGTTACTTGGACTTCAGATCTCAGCAGGGGCTCACACATCTCTGATTGTGGTTTGTATGTTGTGCTTCTGAATTCAGACCTGACCTTGTTGTTATTCTGGTTTGATCTCCAAGAATTCCCAAATTTGGCTTCTCTGAATTATGACAAAGTAGTGCAATAGTCACTGACAATTGACTGACTGTCTTACAATAGGAAGTAGGAAGAAAGGATAGACCTCCATCAAGTCCTTGTATGCACAACTACTGCATGAATATGTCCTTCTTCAACACATTCCTAATTGTTTGAAATGTTCTGCATATCACAATTTTAAAGAACGCACCAATATAAAATCTGTGAAATCCTATAGGCACCATTCACACAGATTTCATCCATTTTTCCTATACACATACAATCAGTTGCAGGGGGCCACCCAGTCCAATCCCCAGTAATGTCTGAGTATTTTTTTTGAAGCAGCTTGAAACCATTTCATTTGGTTTTCATGAACTGGATCAAACTTTAAAGTCAAAATCTGGGCTTTTTTAAATCTGGCCTTTGGTTATTTTAAAACTGTAGCACACTCCAAGCACTAGGGATGGATTGTGTGAGAAATTGAACTACCATACATAAATACATAAACTTCACTCTCTTTCTTCATAGCGATAGGACATTTTATGGGACTTTGTGAACCATCACCTAATTTGACAAAAGAGCAAAGTGAAGACGTACTTTGCTAGTCTGTGTATTTGTTATCCTCGGTGGGAAAGCTGCCACATTTATAGTCATTACAGAACTACAACGTTTATTAATACTGATGAGCTTTCTAGAGTTCATGCCTAGTCCATCTCAGGATTAATTTGGGAGAAGATTTTTTTTCTTTGCTTAGAATATTTATACCTGCCTCAAACAAGTGATCTCTCCGGGAGACTCAATTAGAGGGGAAACAGTCAAGCTTCGCTCGGGTTTTCATTTGGCAGAACAATGCTAGGGATTAAATGCTGCTTAAGTGCAGAGTCCTGTCATATGAAAAACAAAAACAACACTACAACCATTATTTTATCTAACTAAAACAATACTGTCTCCAGAAGCAATTGTATATTTGAAAGGAAAGAAAACAAAACCATATGTTTGTGCATGAGGGCATGCACCCACACTTTAAAACACTAATGTTAAAAATGAAGATCTATGGAAGTAGATAGAAATGGTCATGGAGAGGAGGTTCAAGCTTAAGGAACAAACCTCAGAAATGTTACTTTTTTGGATTACAGCTTTCAGATTAACAAGGCTGGTTCTTTATTTCCACTCTCTAATGTTTTTGAGGAATGGACATGTGCACACAAACATTTCTGGGTTTTCCCTCCATTTTCATATGTATAAGTTCTTCAGTTGGCAGAAAGTCGTTTCTGTGAAAAGGAGATGTGAGTCTTGATTTCTGTCTTACCCAAAACTCTGTATGGTTGGATCTAGGCCAAAAAAAAAAAAAGATCCCTGATTCAGGAATACATTCACTTTGTAATTACCAGCTCATAATTAATCTGTATTTATATGCCTAAGAAAAAAACTGTAAATGCCTAGGGTTGCTATAAGTTGACAGGCAACTTAAAGGTAGATACATACACATGTTTTCAAGCTTTCTTTTTCATGTCAGGAGCAACTTGACAAACTGCAAGTTGCTTCTGGTATGAGAGAATTGGCCGTCTGTAAGGATGTTCCCCAGGGGACATCCTTTATTTTTTGTTTTTGCCATCTTTGTAGGAGGCTTCTTTCACGTCCCCGCATAGAGCTGTAGCTGACAGAGGGAGCTCATCTGCACTCTCCCCTGGTAGGATTCGAACCTACAACCTTAAGGTCAGCAACCACCCAACCTTCAAGTCATCAGTCCTGCTGGCACAAGAGTTTAACCCACTGGGCCAGCAGGGTCTCCGTTTTCTAGCTGCCGGTCGGCTTATGTCAACTTCATGAACATCATATGGTTTTCTTAGACAAGGAATACTCAAATGAGAGCTCACCCTTTGTCGGACCTCTGGGAAACCACACTTGCTGCGTCTTCCAGTCCCGCCGGAGAGCATCTGCACATTTTCCTTGCTAGGGAAAGGTAAGAGCTGATGTTCTTTGCTTTAACCCTCTTTAGATTTTGTGGTGGATTGTGGCTTGTTCAGCTCTGACACAAGGCATCCCCAAGTCTCCAATGATTCCTTAGGGGACTTGCTTCTTCCATTCCTGTCAGTCTCAATTTATATCCTAAGCCCAGAAAGCAACCTTAATGTAAATCAAGATCTGTCTGTCTTCTGCAGCAGTGGTTGCCTTTGATGAACAGTGATGAATACGGGGGAATTTTGTGTGGTCTGCACTATCATGTAAATAGATCCAAATTGGTCCTGTGTTTCCAGGGATTCTCTATCTATTGATTCAATTATCCTCAGCTTGATTTTTTTTAAAGGAAACAAAAGGTAAACCTCAATTCTGATATTCTATATAAGGGATACCATTTTACCACACCATTCTGTGTAATGGGACTTGATCATCCATGGATTTTGGCATGCATGGGAGGCCCTGGGACCAAACCCCATTAGATTCCAAGAGCCCTCTGTAAAGATTGAGCATTTCCGACTTGGAATTCCAAAATTTGAAATACTCCAAAATCATCCAAATGAGTAGCTGAGAGTGAGACATCTTTGCTTCCCGATGGTTTACTGTACTCAAATTGTTTTGTGTGCACAAAATTATTTTAAAAATTGTATAAAATTACCTTCAGACTGTGTATACAAGATATACACAAAACATAAATGAATTTCATGTTTAGACTTCAGTCCCAACTCATCATGTACATATATGCAAATACAGGGATTCTAAAATCTTAATACTGTAATAATAAAATCTTAAATTCAAAACACATCTGGTCCCAAGCTTTTCAGATAAAGGATACTCAAACTGTATTGATCCCTCAAAGAGTACATGGGTTGGAACACAGTTATCCTTTGGACTTGTCACATCTATAGATTTGGAGATGCTGACTTCAGCACAGAAATCCTTAATAAAATACATTAGGGGAAACATAGTGCCAAAAATATCACAAAATAGAGAACGCTGCAAACAAAAATGTATTTTAAAGGAAAAACCAAGACAAATACAAACTTTCATGGTTTTGTTAGTTTTTAATTGCAGAATCTTACAGAACCAGGAATCCAGAACAGAACATATTTTCAATTATCCACATGTAAAACACCTGCAAAACTAAAATACAAATTCATTTCAACAATGTGCAGCTATTATGTTCACTTTTACATAGCCATTTATCCCTAAGAAGACAATTTTTAGAAGTTTTAGAAGGGAATAAAACAACAAAAAAATTCAGTGGTTCCAAAGCCATGTAGACCTGGGTCCCAACTATACTGCCCTGCATTTTATTATCAGTGTAGAGTCATATAATGCAGTTCAATGCAGTTAAACTGCATTATATGAGTCTACTTGCCCTGAATGTTACTCCAGCATTAAAGAGCGTGGAGTCGTGTTTAGGAATCCTGATGATTCATTCAGAAAGTTACAGTAAATTTATCTACATAAGTGTACAGTAATTAATTGGCTACGCTTTTGTATGAAACCTCAGCCAAAGCAGTTGAATTCCAAGTGATTTCAACTTAAGAGGCTGAAGATACTAAATTTCAAAGCGGACTCTGTAAATTATTGCGTATTTGGCAAAAATGATAACCGTAGACCAGGGACAGATGTGAAGTATACCAAGAGAAATATCGAGCATTACTTGAGACCATCCAGTTCACCACAGACACACAGAAAGCCCAGGAAAGAAATAGTTGCGGTCCTATGAAATAACACTGCCTCATTTCAATCTCCCCCAAAACTTCTGGAACTTTAGAAGAAATAAATATACACCTCCAATATCCTTGGCATTGGGACACAGTGGTCCATTTTAACAACACAGAGAAATAATTCCAACCTTCACATTTCTTGGGTTTGGTAAGATTAAGTCAGATGCTCAAGTTTGTTTTTGTGAGGAAGCTAATACATAACATCTTTAATGCATGAATTATTTTTAAGGAAAAAGTGTGGTCTTCGTATGGAAAATTCTGCCTCCATATGATGTTACAGTTAGAAAACAGAGATAGAACTGAGTAGAAAAGAGTCTTACACATACAATTAAGTTGAGACAGAATAAATTGGTGAAATCAATACAATGTCCATATGTGACATAGAGGCAGCCTGTTGAACTGACCACAGAGTTGAGGTTGAAATTCTTCTTCAACCATGAAGCTCCCATAGAAGCGACTTTTCAGGCAACCCTACTCTACATGTCTCTTGAGAAAATAATATGTTATCTCCTTGGGGAAAAAAACCCAAAGACCTTGAAATAAATTGTGGAAAAAACAATCCGTTTGAATGCAGTTAGGTTTGATGTGTCGTTGCCTCTTCATTTCTGTCTTCACAACTTTGTATACATTATGGAGAGCAAAAATGAAATGAGGATTTATGTCTTGAAAAACATGTACACTCCATGTGTAATGGTGAGGAGGACTAAATTTTAAGTAATTACCAGGTTCTAGTTCAGGAAAGAGTTTTTCATACTATACCTCAATTGTGGAATCTGTGGGCCCTTCCATGTAGCCATATAACCCAGAATATCAAGGCAGAAAATCCTACAATATCTGCTTTGAACTGGGTTGTGTGAGTCCACACTGCCATATATTCCAGTTCAAAGCAAATAATGTGGGATTTTATGCAGCTGTGTGAAAGGGGCCTTAAGAATGAATCTACTGTAGAACAAATGCAGTTTGACACCACTTTCACAGTCATACCTCAATGCTATAGAATAATGGAAATTGTAGTTTGGCAAGTCACCAGCACTCTTTGGCCGAGAAGGTGAAGACCTTTTAAAGCTGCAACTCCCATGATTCCGTAATATTGGCCATGGCAGTTAAAGTGGGATCAAACTGCATGAATTTGACAATGTAAATGTGCCTTAAGAAAGAAAAGTGGGAAAAAGACATGGAGAGTGTATGCTTTCCAGAACCATGTAAACATAGCAATGGGAAATACAGTGGCCCTTGGTATCTGCTGCAGTTTGGTTCCAGCTACCAAAATATGTAGATACGCAAACTTCCATTATATATAGCACTATAATAAAATGATGTCCTTTATATAAAGTGTGAAAATCAATATTGGCTTTTTTGGATTTTTTTGGTGGGGGAATATTTACAAGCCAGAGGTGTTAGAATCTGTGGATGCAGAATCTGTGGAGAGCCAACTGTATTGGAAAGCCATAGAATATGATTCCCTATGTGGTGAATTTAAGGATGTTGTTGCTTTGAGTGCACCTTAAGATGCTTTCCCAAGACACTAGGTTAACGGGAATGCTCAAAAATGGATGCCACTGAAACTAAATGGGATCAGTCCTTTGAATCTCATCAGGAAGATACCTTATAATGGAAAACCTATAGGGAAAGCAAGGGGCTGTGAGCAGCAGTGACTAGATGCCATCTCATGGCTGTCTGAACTTTTGAACTTTCCTTAATTCTTTGTACCTGGCTAATATCACTTGATCCCATGCAGGGAAAAGACCCAGACCTACTGACAGCATTTAATTACTTTCCAGCCATGCTTTCTGCTAAGAGCAAAGAAATGTGTTCTGGTGGCCTCTTGAAGTCCTTTGAGCACAATGACAACACCGAGGAGTGGGATCTACACATTTTGAAGCTGGTTTTATGTGTGGTTCACCTCCTAATTTATCAATAGATCTTAAACTGTTTTTTAAAGTATATGACAGCAAAAATTTGCCTATCTAGGCCCATCCATTACGATTCAGCAGGCCAACAGGGTCATAGAAGTGGATTGATCTCCCCGTGTTTATCATCTTGTGACAGTGTTTCAAGGCACATTTCTTTTTCACTTTATCAAGCTCATCTAACTGATCAGAAACATTAACCAGTACAGTGGTTCCTTGGTATCTGCTGGAATTTGGTTCTAGGACCCCCCCCCCCCCACACACACACACTCCAGTATATATTCTCCAGCATTTCACAGATGAAAATCAGGAACATTTGTGGCCAAACAACATCAAAGTATAGTCAAAAAGCAAAGGATATTAGTGAGGAGAAACACACAAGTTGTGAGAGGCTGCTACAATTTGTTTTTGTCTGACTGAATAAGGAAAACCAAGATTCTGTCCCTTCCTTTCCTCCCAGCTGAGTTAACCTTGTTACACTTTCTAGCAATTGACATAGCAAAAGGGAAAGGTGGGAGGAGAGAAGCCAGGACTTTTTAAAACCAGCTGAAAATGTGGGACAATAGAGCAGGGCTTCTTAAACCTTTTCTGCTTGCAACCCTTTTCTACCCAAGAAATTTTTATGCAGTCCCAGGTACATAAAATAGGTATAACAGCCAAACATTTACTAATAATAGCATTGCAAGGCTTGCTAAGCAAACTGCTTTTTTATGAAGTACAGCTGAAGCATTATCTGCAGAGTTACTGTAAACAGTGCACATTGTTACTAACAAATTCATGTAAATGTCTAATGGATGGCGTTCAGAAACCTTTTACTGTTGCCCAATATTTTGTGACCCCCTTTTTCTCTTATGGGACCCTATTTGGGGTCAGGAACCATAGCTTAAGAAACAGTGCAATAAGGATTAGGACATGTCGCTGCCAAATGAGCAAAGTTAGAGGGCATGCTGTTGCTGGCTGGAATTTCTCTTACATTAATTATGACACTAAAAACGACATCTCTGATCTATGTCAGGTTCTCTGATAAGACTAAGACATTTTGCTAGTTGGGGGAGAGATGCAAATTACACCCACCCAAACTTCCAAAGTACATCAAGCCAGCCAAATTACACAATACCTCCTACATTCATGGCAGTAAACGTAAAACAATAACACATTAAATAACTAAGAATTTGCTCCCCTTTCAGAACAACCACAATTTGCAGGCAGAATTCTGAATAATAGTGAGGCTGACCCTTTTGCTTATCCTTATATTAAAATAAGAAAGAAAGAAAAAGTGTGGTTTCCAGCTGTCTCTGAAGCACTGTGTCAGTAGTTTTCAACATCTGCATATTTAAACATTAATTCTTAGAATTACTGGCATGATCTTCCTAGTTGTAGAAGTCCCAAACCTAAACAGCGGTAATAGCTCTGGTTTGAACCTGAACAGCAATAGTTTTCCAGCATTTCTGTTAGAAATCTTACTTATCATTTGGTGCCTTATTCTTTTTGCAGATGGATTTACCAACAAGGATTGAATGTTTCTGCCTGAAATAAATTCAAACTCTACCATCGAACTGTAGTTCACCCAAAACCAGGAAAATCTGCTAGATACAAAAAAGGGAGCCAGGACGAACACAGTTGGTTATGCCCAAACTTCTGGAAGTTAACTGACTATACAAAAGTTCACAACAGTTCCTTAAAAGAACACAGATTCTAGTTGGGCTAGGGCTATTGTTGAGTGTAGGACAGTGGCTCCCAACCTTTAGGCCTCCAGGTCTTTTGGACTTCAGATCCCACAGTTCCTAACAGCTGGTAAGCTAGCTGGAATTTCTGAGAGTTAAAGTCCAAAACACCTGGATGCCCAAAGGTTGGGAACCACTGGTGTAGAATGAGCTCACGTAAGAATGACCTTTGCTCAGCACCAATAGGATACACGTCTGAAGAAGAAATGACCTAAGTCCTATTCAAATATTCAAAATGTGTGCAATTAATGCATGGCAATATAGAGAAGGGGAATCAAAGTGCTATAAATGCAGTAATTCCCTGCAGATGTTCTCATGAACACACACATAGATTGGGGATGGAGCCTTCCCATTCATCGGATGTGCCTGAGTGTCTGAGCAGAGTTTACAGTAAACGTTGGAAAGACATTCATCTTGGCAATAAAGAAACCTACATTTATGTTCTTTACTTTAAAAGAAATCAGAAATGCACACCAGAGATTTAGCCCACAACCAATATTTCTTTCTTGCACTAGTTTCAAAAGCAGCATTCCACGAGGATATGAAATAGGTGTTCTGGGTGCATTTCTCGACACGCTTATTGCTCCTACATACCATAGCAGCTCATCAGTGCTAGAATTTCCTGGCATGCATGAAACATATGGCCCAGGTGAGGTCATTCAGAGTAGATAGACCAGGTAACATATGTTGCACAGATGCACTTTTCATTCAGAGTATGAATTAAAGCAAGTACAGCAACTCATTTCAGTGGAAGATAATGCCGTGATACGATCAGCATCAGATTTTTTTCCGCCAAAGAGAGAAACAAAGTGCACAAACAAAGTTTATCGTTGGGTGCCTTTAAGTTATTTCTTTGGCAGAATTTCTTTAGAGAGTGTAATTTTGCTTTCTTCTGTGGCTGAGTAGGTTTTCTGTTGCCCAAGTAGGTTTTCATGGCAAAGCGGGATTTAAACTTTGGTTTCCAAAAGTCCAACATCTAGACTACTGACTCCCATACACACCGAAACATAAAAACAATGGCAAATCCTCTAATTTTCTCATGGATCTGAGCACTCAAACTTTAGATTTTTAGCATATGCAGCCTCTTAGGAAAGATGAGGTGTGATTTCAAAGTTTTTCTTTGTTGTGCATCTAATGATCTGGCAACTTAATATAACACTTCAGCTCTTGATTTTGTCTGTGAAACTAACTTGTATGAATCTCTTCCTAGCAAACTACATGCAATTGATGTTCATTTATTTCTGCCATATACAACTTACTGTTCTGATCCGTACTAAGCAGCTTTTAGTACTTGCAATTCTGTTGTCTAAAGGATTCTTGGATTTGAGGAATAAATATGAGGGTAAACATATCTGATTAATCCAACAACAACAGTGCTATTGAGCGCCATAGCTGGTAATGCCAATGTTTGTTCTATTTTTAGAGAGAACAAGCTCTGATTAGCGATGGGTGCCCATCAAGAAACCAACCATCAACACTTCTGATCCCCTCCTCAGGTTCAGAGAGAGTTTCTCATGGATAGAGAAAAACAGAATTTCATCTATTCATTAGGAGTACTATCAAATTGTAACTGGGATTACTTCTTTTAGTCATGAAGCCAACAAGCAGCTTCTAAGGACTTTATTGCACAAGCAGGCAAACTGGCAGTGAAGCTGGGCTGTCACTTTTAGTGATGGTTCCTTTAGTGACAGTGTGTGCATTCTACTGCTGGTCTGCCTCCTCTCCATGATTAACCTGTCCCTTGCTATTGATGGGAAAACACCATCAATAGCTTGGAATCCCATCATGTTTGTTTTCATTTTTTATTTAATACTTTGCAAGTATATTTGCCTTTTCATTTTTCTTTCTTTGCTGAAACTATGAAACAGCTCAAAGAAATTACAGAGTAGCAAAAGTCTGGGGTTGTAGGGTTATAAATATATGTGGAAGGATGATCGCAGGACCATGGATTAGCAAATTGGTGCAATTACACAAATGAAGAGAAGTGCAATATCGCAGGTTCACAATATCACAGGTTCCCAGCAAGTTTCTACTATTCCTGATTGCACAATTGCAGTGTAAAGTCCTAAGACTTGTTTGTTTGTGCAACCTAGCCCATTTCTGAGTGGAAAGCAGCCTTCTGATACCTTCTGATTCTTTAAAGCACTATGTTTTAAGTTTTCCAATTTAGGGGGAACCAGTAGTTTTTTTTCTCTCTAGTGTGCCAGTGTGTTTTCTGCCTTGCGCGATAACACCTCTGCTTATTGATTACACTTGTTTGTTTCTTTCCTGAAATCTTTCCACTGACAGGCAGCCAGCGATGACTCACACAGTAGCACTGGCCCATGGAGCTTCTAGCTCATGGTTGCTGGGAAGCCAAATCTCGTGGACACAGCTCAACATGTCAGTCTAATCAAGTTTTCCAATTTTCTGGAAAAATCCAGACCATCAGTGAAAACTTGGCCTCTTTAAAATCATCGTCTAAACATTGATAATGTTTATCCTGAATGATGATTGTTGAACTAGTGCCAACTTTGAGACACCTGCATGCTTTTGTGTAGTATGAAAAAAGTCTCTGTATGATTTGGTGACTGAAGGTAAAGGCAGAAATGCTTCAGGGTATGTTGGTGAACAAAGAAAAATCAGCATTAGGCCATTTTCCCAGCTGCAAATGAACACTAAAGGAAATCTGGCTTGGTGACTTGGTGACTCATACAATGCTAGTCAAACAATTGAAGGAACTCTCCAAAGGAAGTGACCAAAATAGTCCTCGAGGTACAGCTTGAGGCTGTTTAAATAAATAAAAGGCCAGACTCCAAGGGGAAAGGGACAAACTAGAAACCTAGGTTTGAGAACTGGTGCAACTTCAGGCATCCCCAAGCATGCCTGCTTCCCCAGAAGTTTGTTTATTTTTCTACATCTTCTGATGTATACATGGGATATTCAGAGACCAGTGGAAGAAGGTTGGGTAGAGAATGCTGGTGCAGCATTTCCATTTCTGCTATTTTACTGATAGTTGCTGTAGGGGAAATGAAGAAACAGCTGGCACTGCCTCAAAAATCCTATGAAAAGCCTAGAGAGAGGGTCTGCGACAAAAATGATGGATAGGGTAATATTTTGGGACCAAATGGATATGTCTGCTAGAACCCCATGACTAAAAGTCACCTAGGTTGTGAATTCACCACAAATTGCTTGAGGCAGTGCAAACAGCTGTGAGGCTGCAAGAGATATACAAGAGTCAAGACAATAAAGGGCCCATCCTCAGGTTCTCATTAGGTCACTGGACTTTTTAACAGTCTCAGAATGGACTATCAAGGAAGGATGGGGCTTTTTTTCTTGCTTTCCTCTCTAAGAAACCTTGCAGCATGGTATAGTTTGAGTGTTGGGTTATGACTCTGTGAGATCAAGGTTCAAGTCCCTGTTTCACCAGGGAAACCCTTTGGAAGACTCACTGAGTGGCCGCCCCCTCAGCCTCACAGGAAAACCAAAAGGAAATCCCCTTTAAACAAAGCTTGCCAAGAAAACCCCATGACCTCTTTGGTTTAGGTCACCATACATCAGAAGAGACTTGAGGACACACAACAACAACAAGAAAACCCTTAGCTAAAGGATGATATCTTTCCCTACCCAACATAGCTGGGTTTATTGTTTTAATATACATTGTGTATTTTATGTGTTTTGTGTTTTGGTTGTTTTCCATTGTAATGCTTTAAAATAGTGTTAACCAAACTATTAAATGCTTTTTAAAACTGTTTTACCTGCTGTTATAATTTATAGTGTAAGATGCATTGAATTCTATTCAAAAGAAAAATGGGATATTAATATGGTTTATTAATATGATTCAGTGGGAATGGCATGATGATTAGACCAGAATTGCAAGCCAAGGGAGGTAATAGTTACACTGTAACTTCCCCCAGAAAAGCTAGTTCAGCACTTTCTCTATTTTCTTTTTGCAAACAATTTTTCAACAGAAATTTGAAGCCATGATATGATGCAGTTCTAGCTGGAACAATGCTTTGTATGAGGTTATGTTATTTGCCTATATGTGCATATGGACCATTAAGTTGCCAGCTAAGTTATAGTGATCCTTTGAACCCCATAGGTTTTTCTTAGGCAAGACTTCAGTAAGTCAATATGAACTCCCCATTTGAAGAAAGTTGGTATATACAAAGGTAAACTTGTCAAGCTATTAGCCCAAAGAATCAGGACTCTTTTTTAACAAGAATGTAACCTTTTGTTTTTTTTACCGGTATACTAATGTTTTTATATTGTGGAATGATATTTTAAATTGTAAGTCGCTCGAAGCACTCTGGTGGAGAGCGACTAATTAAGAAATAAAGTGAAGTGAAGTGAACTTACACTTCGGCAACATTGAAGCCTCTCAAGGCTAATACGAACTTCCATAAAAGGCCTGACTTAATGTGGATTCACAATATTTATGCAAATGGGTGGCCAATGTTTATAAAGAGCAGAGAAGTAAAAACAAATTTCTCCGGGCTTTCCTACTGTTAGGAGTGATACGGCCAGCTTCCTTTGTGGCATAATCCCACTGCAGTCTGAATTTCCTTGTAAAAGTTAAAAGCTTAAACTATTCCCCGTAGGAGAGCTGCAGCACCAGCTTTCCAGATTTAAATCAGAAATCCGGTTTCAAGCTTTCTGATGTTAGTTTTCAAAGCATGATGCTACTTTGTTATGTGCCTTCGAATTGTTTCCGACTTGTGGCGACCCTAAGGTGAACTTATTACAGGGTGTTTTTTGGCAAGATTTGTTCCCAGGAGGTTTGTCTTAATCTTCCTCTGAGGCTAAGGGAATGTGACTTGCCCAAGATCACTCTGGGTTTCATGGCCAAGTGGGAATTCGAACCCTGATCCCTAGAGTCGTGGTCCAAAGCTCAACCCACTATATCACACTGACTCTATGATGCTTCTTACCATACCCTTTTAATCCCAAGCTTCAAAGAAGACACATATTTACACAAAGAACCTAACACTTTGCTGAGTTTATCTTAACAAATGTGTTGCAATAAGCAGGACTTCCAGCAAAAACAAAATCCTAGCAGTGCATCTTCTTTTGTTTCCATTTGGTATTTGTAATACAGTTCTTCCCTCCAGCTAGACTTTAAACATGCTCTCCTTCCTCCTGCTTTTTTTGTTGTTGTTGCAAAGATTGCCTTCATATAAAGTAAAAATATATGTTATTGGCTTTGATCTCCTTGCTGGCAGCACTTGAATTTGGTCCAGACCCCTGTATCGCTAAATGTTATCATATGCTATACAGTATTTCCTGTGAACTGGATTAAAACAGAATGTGCCATTCATACATGGCCTGCTGTAAAGTACAGGGCATGGTCTGAGCTTTGTTTTGTTTTTCAAATCGATTCAGCCTTGCCTTTCTTTTACTTAGTTTACTCATACACCAGCCGCTCTGCTGTGTTGTCGTTGCCTGGCTCTGAGCCATATAACCCAGTTAAACTATGGTTCCTTCCTTTAGAAAGATACATTGTTGTCCACTTGCTTTCAATGGGAGCAAATCTACTTAAGACTAATTCCTTCAGGTCTAAAGAGGATATGGAATTGGGCTCGGCAGGTTCCTATTATTGTTACCTATAGTAACACTGCAGCAATGGGGAAAGCTCAACAAATACATCAGCCCCAACCAGAAGCAGCTATTAAAGTCTTCCTGATCCTCATTAATCCCTTGGCAGTTTGGTTTTGTTTAGCACACAAAAACCAAAGAGACATAGAAAATAGTTATGAGGCACAGGGAGCCACACTGCAGAACGACAGCGGTTTGACCCCACTTTGAGTGCCATGGATCAATGCTATCCGATTCTGCAATTTGTAGTTTATTATGTCACCAGAGCATCCTGGCAAAGAAGGCTCTGGGGTCTCTCTCCCCCACCTTCTCCAACCGCCTCGTCGCTCTGGCCAATGTCACTCAAGGTAGTAAGCAATGGCAGAGCCCATTTTGTGCTCCTGGTTGCACAATGAGGAGAACGAGAGGGACGATGAGTGCCATCTTATGTCCCCGAGCCTCCCAAACCAAGGGAACACAGAATGGCTGAGTAAATAGTTGTAGCCTGTTCCATCTTGGACCCGGTTCCACTGTTTACATGGACCCAAAGTCATCTTTTGCTCTGGATTCTAGGGAGAATTTGGAACAAACCAAAGTTATTTACCAAGATTCCAGTCCGTATTAAGCAGCTTTGGCCCACATTAATCTAGATCAGTTCTGTGCATTGTTTAGCCACCATGGAGTTTATTCAACATCCTTTTGAACTAAGTGGTCAGTGTAGATGTGCCCCTAGTTTAGAGGGAGGAGCAAGATTTCGCCTCTTCCTCTCCTTTCTCCCTTTCTTTTGCTCTTTTGCTCAATTTTCTGCAGCCAAATGAGTTCAGAACAAAGGGAAAAGGAAGCAAGAGCAACTGGCATATTAGAAAATCAGTGGAAAAAGTGGATGCAGATAATTTTTTAAATCATGTCAGAAGCGAATGTGTTGCAAGTCACTTCTGGTGTGAGAGAATCAGCCATCTATAAAAACGTTGCCCAGGGAGGCTTCTCTCATTTCCTCATAAGCTAGGGCTGACAGATGGGAGCTCACCCTGTCTTGCAAATTTGAACTGCCAAACTTCAGGTCAGCAGTTCAGCTGGCACAAGGGTTTAACCCATTGCGCCACCTGCCAAATTGGGATACTTGGAGGCTATGGGAACCGTTAGGCTTTCCCCGCTGCTTTAAATTGCTTCCTCAGAGAGGCTTTACTTTTCTTTCTAAGTGGGTTTTTATTTTCCTGGTAGTAATTTGCCTTTCCTTTGAACATTCGCTGAGGGTTGCTTGGGAACTCAGCACAGTAATTGTTTTCTACCAGCTCTAATTATTGCCGTCACTTCATTAAATAGTTTAAAAGTTCATTAACTCTTCAGCTTTAGAACCCTAAACTGATTAATTAACTCCTAAAAGCAATGGGAAAAAAACATTCTTTCAAATTTTGAGGAAAAATAAGATGTTCATTGTTTTTGAAAAAAGAAAAATAAGGGTTTTTTTTGGCAAAATCCTCTAAATTCATGCACATGCTTCAATAACACAATATGGATTTTGACATGTTTAAACAGACAACTGCCAAAGTTTTTCTCAATTACTATTTTAATCTGCAGAAGTGTTATTGGGCTTTGTAATTTTTTTCCTTGTTTAAGGGAGTATTCATGGTTGTCAATTGTTTTTGTTTTTCCAGATGTTTCTTATTTTAACTCCCAGAAGCCCCAGGCAGCTTGCCCAATGGTCAGGGATTCTGGGAGCTGAAGTCAAAAACATCTGGACAACAGATTGAGACCCAGCAGTCTAGACCAGGTTTAGCATGGGGAATCCTTATGGATTGTGGTTAGGTGCTAATGCACCAGTGATATTGTATCTTTGCACACAACTAATTAAAAAAATCAAAGGAGAAATGTGCCCTCCAAACCATAGGGTCATCTCAGAAAGAACAAAAAAAAATAGAAATTACCTACAACAAATCTGAAAAATTGCTACAAATAGCTTTACAAAGAATGGAACTGGTGGAGACAGATAAGACAACTGGTGATGGAGACAGTATTCCAGCTAAGACCTGACAGAAGCAGAATATAATTGGTACTAACTATTAGTGCCCGCAATCCAGGCAGTTTTTCATATGCATATTTTTACATAGCTTATTAGCCCGTCATGAAGAATGGGCTTACAATTAAAACAAATAAATGAATGAATGTGGCAAGCAAATATCATCAACATGGGTCCATTAAAAATATCCTTTAGAACAGTGGTTCCCAATCTTTGGGCCTCCAGGTGTTTTCGACTTCAACTCCCAGAAATGCCAGCCAGCTTACCAGCTGTTAGGAACTGCTTTAGGATTAAGAATCACTTTGGAGCAGAGGATAATAGAATGGACTCAGATCTGATTGACATTTCAAGAGTATGTTGGTTTTCTATGTCAGTCGCTCATCTCTTTTATATTGAAACACTGCTGCTCAATTTTTGAAAAAGGTATTCAAAAGTAAATTAGCACAAAATAAAATTATGTCAGGGCTATTTGGTTCAGGCTTCAGTTTTCCAAGTTGGAAGATTGCTCTTATGGAAGAAACGGCTCCTGATTGTAGACTGCATACCCTCCAACATGAAACATGTGTGGCACTAGCTGAGCTACATCAGAGTGTTTTCAAAATGCCGGAAATTATTAATGGGAGAAAACACAGAAGATAAAAGAGACTGCAGCAGTTTGCTTTTGCCTGAATCTACTGGAAGGGCAAGATTTAATTGATGAAAACATCATTCAACATGCCAAAGTAGTTTCCACTCAGTTTCCACCAACAGAGGGGAGAAGAGTAAGTGAGAGAAGTAGAAGAAAGCTGGGACATTTAAAAATGGATCAAAAAGTCAAAGAATAGATGATTAATATGGTTCTTTTTTATTTTGCAAGATCACAACAGTTGGAAAGTGTGATTGGATTTTTTTTCTTAGCACACAGAATCAACTGAGCCACTGGTGGCGCAATGGGTTAAACTCTTGTGCCGGCAGGACTGCTGACCAAAAGTTGGTGGTTCAAATCCGGGGAGCGGGATGAGCTCTCGTCTGTCATCTCTAACTCCATGCAGAGACATGAGAGAAGTCTCTCACAAGGATGATAAAACATCAAATATCCAGGCCTCGCCTGGGCAACGTCCTTGCAGACAGTCAATTATCTCACACTAGAAACGACTTGTAGTTTCTCAAGTTGCTCCTGACATGGAAAAAAACACAGAATCAACCTAAGCCAACATGGCCGGGAATTATGGAAGTAAAGGTCCAAGGATATTGGGAGACACAGAATATACAATAAAATCCAAAATATGCATCAGGGACACACCTTACTTAGGCCAACGAAAAGGCACAAAATACATTGCACTACCTTTCAGAGGTCACTGGCTTTCACATCAATGAAAGATAGTGAGGAATAAATTATGTGGAAGAAATGAAATCTGAGTAAGAGATTTTGTTTCCGTTTGCAGAATGCATATGTATTGCAGCTATATTGGGTAGCGATATGGAACGTTTCAACCATTCAATTTAAAAGACAAAACAGTACTCCAAAGTGGCTTTCCCTTGTGCTTCAAATAGAAATCCTTTATCTGTCTTTTGTCACCTAGCTCTCCCTTTGATTTCTCTCTGTGTTTTGAGTATACCTTATGCACTAATGGCTCACAGGGGGAATTAAGCTGTAGGACAGAAGTTACAATTTTGAAGCTGGTGTTTGAAATCCAAATCTGCTTTGAAGTTGCCAGGTTTGTGCGGATTCATTAGGAAAAAGCCGAGGTTCTCGGTAAGGAAGGTCACCTTGTGATTATTACTACAAATGTATTGTTTTCCGGTTGTCAGAAGCTGAAACTTGAGCCACCCAACTGTGTGGCAGACATGCATTAGCCACCGTTTGAAGAGCAGTTTATTAAACAAGAGAATGTGCTGAAGCCTGGGCTTTGCAAGATAAAAGGCAGATTTGTTATTAATGCCCATCACACAACTAAGACTTACATTACCATCTGCTTTATGCCAGATGCAATGATCTCTAGCACAGTAGTTAGGAACCATCCAGTTCATGTCTTTGAAGGTGGCTGTTGTATCACCTCTTCATTGTCTTTTCCTCTGGCAAAACATATTCTACTTCTTCAGGTGAGCCTCATAAGATTTGGTTTCCAGGCCTTTGCCATCTTGTGCTGAGTCTATATTTATCCAATTAATCTGGAGTAAACTGTTGGAGATGCCCCAGTGCAGCCCAGGAGCATTCCCAGAGCCCTTTGGTGTCCAGACAACCAACTGGGCCGAGGCTCCATTGGAGCTGCCACCACTGTCATATTGCCAATCACATGCACCTCTCTTGCAAAGGCTTGTTGGTGAATTTGCTTTTCCTGGTCAAGGATTTAGGAGTCTAAGGCCCCTTCCGCACAGCTGAATAAAATCCCACATTTTCTGCTTTGAACTGGAACATATGGCAGTGTGGGTTTTTCTGCCTTGATATTCTGGGTTATATGGCTCTGTGGAAGGGCCCTAAGTAGACCACACGCCGAACATGAGACAACAGTGTGGTGTGGCAGTTAAAAAAGCCAATGCAATGCTAAGCCTTTCTATTTTCTGCCTGGGCGTGGCCCCATGTAAGCCACCCCAAGTCCCTTTGGGGAGATGGGGTGGGGTATAAAATTATTATTATTATTATTATTTTATTATGACACAGCAAACAAGATAGATATGCTAGATTTCGTATCACAAAATCACAAGTCGAACACTTCCCAAGTGTCTAGGACTGTGTGATGTATTTTTGGATGATGTGTGCAGATCCCAGTAGGGTGGCCTTTTGCAGTTGACAGATCGTGATTTTGTCAATGTCTATTGTTTCCAAATGCCAGCTGAGATCTTTTGGCACGGCACCCAATGTGCCAATCACCACCAGGACCACCTGCACTAGTTTCTGCCATAGTCTTTGAAGTTCAATCTTGAGGTCCTGATATCGGCTGAGTTTTTCCTGTTGTTTTTCGTCAATGCGACTGTCACCTGGGATGGCAACATCAATGATCCAGACCTTTTTCTTTTCCACAACTGTGATGTCTGGTGTGTTGTGTTCCAGAACCACCACCACCTCCTCCTCCTCCTCCTCCTCCTCCTCTTCTTCTTCTTCTTCTTCTTCTTATTATTATTATTATTATTATTATCTGCATTAATAGGAGTATTATGTCTAGATTGAAGGGAAGAATGGTCCCACTATTCTCATTGGGTCAGTTCTCACTTAGAATACTGTGTCAAGTTCTGTGCACCACAATTCAAGAAGGATACTGACAAGCTAGAAAACATGTCCGGAGAAGGCTGATCAAAAAGGTAAAAGGTCTGGAAACAAAGCCCTATGAAGAATGGCACAGATGGACATATATATCTTGGAAAAGAGAAATTTAAGAGGGGCATGACAGCCATGTTTAAATATTTGAAAGGCTGTCAAATTGAGGCAAGGGCAAGGTTGTTTTCTGCTGATCTGGAGAATAGGACACGGAGCAATGGATTCAGATTGCAGAAAAGGTATTCCATCTAAATATTAGTAAGAACTTCATGATGTTAAGAGTAGTTTGGTAGAGAAATATTCAACCTCAGAAGGTGATGGAGTCTCCTTCTCTGGAGGTTTTTAAGCAGAGGCTGTGAGTGTACTGAACATGTGGACAAATGATCAGACAAGATCCAGTCTGATCCATCTGTTCACATCTCTGATACTTGTCGAGATCAAGAGCAAGTGGAGATTGCCTATATAATCTGAAGTGCCAATTTGAAATCGTGCTTCTGATTATGAGAACCTTATGGAGCAAAATTACTTGTAAAAGCCTTTACCTCCAGAGAGAATAACAGAGGCCCCTTCAACACAGCTGAATAAAATCCCACATTATCTGCTTTGAACTGGAATATATGGCAATGTGGACTCTGCCTTGATATTCTGGGTTATATGGCTGTGTGGAAGGGCACAGAATCTTAAGAGTTTTGAGGGACCACAGGAGACATCTAGATCACTTCCTTGCCATGCTGTAATACACAGCTAAAGCACACCTGCTGGTTTTCCGCATACAGGGAGTAACTGTCAAGCCTAAGATTTCATCCTTCAGGAGCATTTCTGATGTTGTTCAGTTATGAGTGGAAACTTGTACTATTCTAGGTGATCCAGAATCAGTGACCATGCTATCAGGGGAATCTGGGAGTTGCATTCCAAAAAAAGATTAATTATTCCAAAGTCTGAGTACAGAACTGAAGGGAAAGCAACAAAAATCACTGAATAATGACTAAATAGCCAGGGGCATGCAATAGTGTCTTTCCTTGCACCTGGCTTATATTAGCAGGCTGCTGATCCCAGGATTCATGCCCTCCATCACCTCTGTTGTCACGTTCGCACTGGGGCAGCTGTCAGGGCTTATCAGCGTCTTTCAGAACAGTGCGCCAGGAAGCCCTTGCACTTTTTATGTGTTAATCTTTGCATCTTCCTTTATCTTTGGGCTCACTTGACAGGCCATGGCAGTGGCTTCAGAAAGACAACTGGATTGTTTCTGTAAGATTCCTGCCAGATTTCAGGCAATGGGGAGGGGGTGGGAGGTCAGGGTCCATTTTCTTCCCGCTTTGCTCCCCTTTGGAAAATGCTTTGTTGCCTAGTATCTCGATGTGCCACGATGCAGCCTTCCAGGTGGCTCTCAGTTTTAAACAGTGCTTATATTCCATTTGCTTTCTGTTGGGAATATAAAGAAACAGCTCATTTTTTCCTGCATTGTATACCCCCAGGATGTCACGACGATGGAGAAAGATTGATTTGGGTCTGCTACAGGAGAAAGAAATGTGTAAGCTAAAATAGCAACAATGATGGTAACAACAGCAACAAAAATCAAAAGGAGACACACAGACAGTCCCAAGTTATATTATATAAGCTTTAGATAGCATAGGGAAGGATTAACCTCCCTGTGATGTTTGTTTTGTTGGCTGTCTCCTGTTCAGAAGATTTCACCTTACTTTCTGTCCCTTTGATAATTAAGGATTTTGAAAAATGTGGCTTCTTGTGGAAACAAGGACTGGTACTAAAGCTTCAGTGGAGACATCTTTCCCCCAGGATAACTCTTTCAGGAGTGAATTTCCCTTCCTAGGGGAAAATTTCTCTCATTTCCTGTTGTCTCACCTTGTTCTTAACTATAAGTTGTTTGCAAGTTGAATGCATGGATTCAATATAAACAGCAATGCAGCTAGCCAGCTTTGCACACAACTTTTAGTGTGGCAAAACATCTCCATTGAGAGTCAAAACATGTAGAAATTATTTTCAGGTCTTGAAGTATAGTGATATTTTTTTACCAATCACATTTGTTGCTATTGCCATTGATTTTTGTTGTTGTTGTTCTATGACTACAAGTTTACTATGACTTCTAGTACCCATATACTGGGGTTTTCTTGGCAAGATTTACATTTATGTGATGTAATGATTTGAATGTTGGCTTAGGATTCCAGGAAAGCAGGGTTCAATTCCCCCTTTGACCATGGAGATCCACTGGGCAGATCACTCTCTCTCAACATCAGAGGAAAGCAAAGGCAAAGCCCCAGTGAACGTTTGCCTAGAAACACCTATGTTGAGTTTACCCTAGAGTTGGCATATGTTGGGAACAACTTGAAGGCACACAACATCCACAAATATTCTGAGGAGATTTACCATTGCCTTCCTCTGCATTTGAGAGAATGTGACCAAGATAACTCAGTGGGTTTCCATGACTGAGCAGGGATTTGATCTCTCATCTCCCATAGTCCAGATCCAGTGCTCAATAACTTTAGTTTAGATCCAGTGCTCAATAACTTTAGTTTAGCCTCTCCTTTGTTGTTGTTAAGAGAGTTCAAGTTTTTGTGATTTTAGAGAAGCCCTATCCTAAACTGTTCTTAGCCAAATATTCAGAGGTTTGTCATTCCCTTCCTCTAAGGTTGAGAAAGTGACATGTCCAAGGATACTCACTGAGTTTTCATGGCTGAGCAAGGGCTTGAACCGGTGGTCTTCTAGAACACCTGAATGCAATGATGGCTCCCAGGAGGAAAATCAGGGGAAAACATTTTAAAGTTACGTATGTGGCATTATACTATTGCACAAAAGGCACTAATACTCCATGTACTGTGGCCTTGAAAACACATATACAAGGGTAACAGAACTTTGCATCTGTATCATTACTACCAGTTACTGAAACAGCCATACTTTCCCCAGTCTATCAGCACAGGATGACCATTATTCATTCAGGATATAACAGTAAACAAGATGTTCTTCACAGGCAGCTGTCAGGAACTATAGCAAGACCTTTATGTTCAAAACCATATCTATGTATATTATGCCTTTGCTTAAGTTGGAATTTCTTTTTCTACCCAAAACATCCACATTCTGCTGAGCCTCTGGTTAGGACACAGTATTGTTCTGAATGCGCAAGACTTTAAAAGAGGTTATGATGGATCTTATGTTCAACTGGTCAACAAGATGGGCGTGGGAAATTCACCCACTTGATCACATTTCCCAGCAATTGCTGTATGGAAGAATACTCCCTTTGGTACTAAAGGGAACATTCTATTCTTTACTAATCTGAAATCCTGATTCCCATTTAACTATCACCTTGTTTCAATTGTGCCTTTTCAAGTATATGGTAGTTTGGTCCCAGTTCTGCCATGGTGACTGTCACAGGCCTCTATTTAGTTTTTCAAAAAGCTGTTTCAGTTTCTAGCAATATATGTTCCTAGCACTTACTTTCTTCAGCAAATCTTCCTCTCCCAACAGCTGGAAATTGCTATTTCTATGTAAGATCATTTGCTGTGAGGGTTACTAATATTCCTCTGGGGCTGGTGTCCGATTTTGCCTAGCTACCTCATTAGGCAGGTCAGGACTTTGATCTTTTGTTCTTTGAACTTCTGTTTCACAGGATTTAGAGATGCTTGTAAAAGGAGAGGCCTATAAAATGGTCAACATATCTGCTCTGGATTAGCAACTATTTTAGCATCCCCATGTTAATATTCAGCATTTAAGGACCCCATTAAGTTATGTAAGGAGAGCTAACCCTACATCAAAACAAACACCACCATGTAATCTAGTACATAATACATGTTGAGTATCCCTTATCAAAAATGCTTGGTACCAGAAGTGTTTTAGGGTGGGTTTTTGTTTTGTTTTTTTGGATTTTGGAATATTTGCATGCATGTAATAAGATACCTTGGAAATGGGACCCAAGTCTAAACATGAAATACATTTGTTTAATATGTCCCCCGTACACATAATCAGAATATTATTTTATTCACATCCTTATTCTTATTATGTTTATTATTTTTTATACCCTGCTTTTTCTCTCTGCAAGGAGACTCAAAATGGCACAAATAACTTTGTGCACAAAACCAAATGTATGTCCACTGAACCATCAGAAAGTTAAGGTACCCCTATTTCAGCTTCCCATGTGGACAATTTCAGATTTTTGAGTATTTTGGATTTCAACGTTCTGCATAAGGGATGTGCAGGCTGTACTACTTCATTCTTGCACAGCATTTCCAAGTTTGCTTTGTAGCCATTCTCATAATAATTTTCACAACTACTTCTATAGCATCAGTATTACTGTGTGGAAATATTGGAATCATATTGAACCAGGCTAAATCATGGCTGAGGAACCAAGATGTGAACTTCTTTCATGCTGCATTCTGTTCACAATTACATTGCATGAAAGGTCCTTGATTCTGCCCTAATCTTTCAGACATAATTGGAGCGTATGTGAAATTTCATGCAAAGCTGCAGGAAGTGCCCACTTTGGAGTGAAATACATGCCACCGTAATGAGCGTGCAATTAAGTGGAATGTTAACTTCTTTGAGCTGTTTGGCTTCCGAGGAGATACTGCTCCACTTGTTTGGGTTGGTGGGTGCGCAGGAAGCTATTTTGCTGGCCCCAGTTCTGTTTTGCCCTGGAGAGCCGCCAGATACTCTCCAAGTGCAACCCTGCCTGCTCGTAAACATGTCCGAAAGGGTGAGGGCAGAAGGAGGACAAACACGCCAGTGGCTGCACATAAATAAATAAAAGCAGGCTCTCCAGCCTATGTTGGCATAGAGTCTCCAGGGAGCTGCCTCTCCATTTGATGCTGTTGAACTTTGAAGGTTCTCTCTCTCTCTCCTTCTTTCTCTTTTGTTGTTATTTTCTCTTTTAAGGAAGATTTTATTTGGCAAGGTGGAGTTGCTACGGAGGGTCTGCAACACATAAGAATCATGGGAAGTTTTGAGATGGAGCCAATATAGGAACACACTTGTAGAGCCGGACTAAGGGGCAACGTTGGAAGACACTATAAAGAAGATATATACCTATAGATAAGCTATAGATCAAAGTTACTTCAAGTAACTGTTATGATGACAGTACTGGGGAATTTTACCAACCAGCCCCTCTTTGACCATCAAATTAGTACTGAAACTCTCTTCTGTACCAATGCTCAACGTTCGACTCTTGTTCCTCCTGGGCTTTAGTGGGGACTTTAGTTTTTGTTTTATTTTCAGATTTTATTTTTATTTATTTATTCTGTGCAGACTTCTCTTAATTTTCTTGCTGGCTTATGTTTATCGCTGAGTATAGTGAAATATATATATTATTTAATTGATGAGTCTCCGCAATAATTGTCATTGGTTTTAAATGTTTTTAATGCTTAATATTTATTTATACCTTATTTCCAGATGTTATTATGCTTTGGTGATTTTTGTCTTGTATTTTATGTTAAATGTGCTTTGATTTGTATTGTATTATATTTAAATACTGTTTATTTGTGATGTGGCACTGAAGTGGCCAAACTGTAAGCTGCTCCGAGTCCCCTTCAGGGTAAGAAGAGCGGGATAGAAATGTAGTAAGTAAATAAATAAATAAAAAGTATTGGAGATGTGTTTTCCTCTCTTTCTCTCTCTAAAATAGTGGTTCTCAACCTGGGGTCCCCAGATGTTTTTGGCCTACAACTCCCAGAATTCCCCCCAGTTTACCAACGGTTAGGTTTTCTGAGAGTTGAAGGCCAGAAATATCTGGGGACCCCAGGTTGGGAACCACTGCTCTAAAGTAAACGTATGGGAACTGATACAGATTAGGATCCCAGTATTTCATTCTAGAAATCTCTAATTGCTCCAGCATGACTGAAGGAAGGTGACCACAGTCTTACTAGAGGACCCAGAGTTCTAGAGAGAAGATTTTAATCAAATCCATGAATAATCAAACCCACAAAAGTTAAAACTGCAAATGTGGATGGACAACTTGTACTAGACTTGATGCTACCTCTTGACTATTCTTGTAACAGCAACACAGCTGCCACTATGTTATTACAATTCTCTTTTCTATCATCACACAGAAGTGAATGTGAATATATATATATATATATATATATATATATATATATACACACACACACACACACACACACACACACACACACACACACACACACACCACACACACACACACATACAGGAGAGGCCCGGTTAACCGAGCTATGATTAACCGAGGCTCTGGATTATCTGAGGCTCTGCCGGGGGTGCCCCTCCCTCTCCCTCTCCTCTTGGGTTCGCTGCTGCCTAGTAGCGATGGTGAGGCACTTCCCAAGGGGCAAGGTCTCACGGAGGGACGTCCCTGGGCGAGACTTCGGCCCAGCAAACCCCTCGCCATTGCGCCTGCCTAGACAGGAGTGATGGCGAGTGGCTTTCTAATGGGTGAGGTCTCATGGAGGGACGTCCCTGGGCGAGACTTCGGCCCAGGCAAGCCCTTCGCCATCACTCCTGCCTAGACAGGAGCGATGGCGAGAGGTTTCCCAAGGGGCGGACCCTCCCCGAGGGAGATCAAGGGAGATGTCCCTCGGCAAGGGCTCACCCCTTCGGAGGAAGCCCACGAGCACTACTGCCTAGCAGCACTCATGGGCTGCTTCCCAAGTGGCGAGCCCTCACCGAGGGATGTCTCGCCAGATCTCCCTTGGCCAGGCCACTGCTGAAGGAAACTCTTTCCCCCAGCAAGGGCCTGGCCGAGGGTGATCCGGGGAGACGTCCCTCAGCTAGGGCTCACCCTATCCGAGCCATTCGGTTATCCTAGATCGGGTTCATCTGTTTATCTTGGATAACTACAGGGAGAGATCTACTCCCCTGTTCAAGGAGCTCCACTGGCTACCGATTATTTTCCGGTCCCAATTCAAGGTGCAGGTTCTTACCTATAAAACCCTAAACGGTTTGGGACCCGCCTACCTTTGTGACCGCATCTCCCGCTATGAACCCACTCGTCCTCTTCGTTCATCCGGTAGGGCACTTCTTTCGCTCCCGCCACCATCCCAGGCTCGGTTGGCGGGGACGAGGGAGCAGGCCTTTTCTATTGTTGCTCCCCGGATCTGGAATTCCCTTCCGGAGGAGATCCGGCAAGCACCCACCCTGGCTTCCTTCAAAAAGCTGCTTAAAACCTGGCTCTTCCGCTGCGCCTTTGGATAACCGAGCCCATAGCTATAGTAGTCACACAGGCCACCTCTTTGACTTGAAACACTGCACTTTATTCCTCTGCCCCAAAGCATCTTAGAATATCACATTGCATTTTAGTTCTAGTGGTCCCTCCAGGCCATCCTCTCCTCCATCCCAGTGGTCTTTTTTTCCCCTCTTTCTTTGCGGATTCATGTTATTTGAGTGATTATATTCCTTCTGCTTATGTGATTGTTTTAGTCAATTGTTATGTTTTGTTTTCGTTTCTAATTCTTATAGCGTTTTATAGTGTTTTCAGTGTTTTATTGTACAATGTTTTATGCTGATTTTATATTGGAAACCGCCCTGAGTCCCTTTTGGGAGAGACGGCGGTATACAAATAAATTTTTACTTACTTACTTACTTACTTACTAACCGGGGCTCTACTGTATGTGTGTGTGTATGTGTGTGTGCGTGTGTGTGTGTATATATATATATATATATATATATGTGTGTGTGTGTGTGTGTGTGTATGTATATATGTGTGTGTATATGTGTGTGTGTGTGTGTGGTATGTCTGATAATGGCATTGAATGTTTGACATGTATATGTGCATTGTAATCTGCCCTGAGTCCCCTTCAGGGTGAGAAGGTGGAATATAAATACTATGTGTGTACATCTCAGAAATTACTGAAATAAGAAGGCATATTTTAGCGCTTGCTCAACTCTTAAGTAAATAGAGGTCAGCCATCTCAAATAACAGATGCTGAAATGGGCTGAAGCCACTAGAATCAGCATTCACTCAGGTAAGGTAAGGTACGGTAAGGTAAAGATTTCCCCTGACGTTAAGTCCAGTCTTGTCTGACTCTGGGGGTTGGTGCTCATCTCCATTTCTAAGCCGAAGAGCCGGCATTGTCCGTAGACACCTCCAAGGTCATGTGGCCGGCATGACTGCATGGAGCGCCGTTACCTTCCCGCGGAGTGGTACCTATTGATCTACTCACACTGGCATGTTTTCGAACTGCTAGGTTGGCAGGAGCTGGAGCTAACAGCAGCCGCTCATGCCGCTCCCGGGGTTTGAACCTGGGACCTTTCGGTCTCCAGCTCAGTGCTTTAACACACTTCGCCACCTTTGAAAGGTGCAGCCGTGGGCACCATGCAGCTGGAACTGGTTTAAGATAAAATAATAATAATAATAATAATAATAATAATAATAATAATAATAACAACAGCAACAACAATTTATTTGTTTTCTGCCCTATCTCCCTGAGGGGTAGATTCCAGCAATCACAGATTCCAGTAAGGCAGTCTATTGGTCAGAACTGGGAAAATTACTTTTAAAAAACTAATTAATTTTACTTATTATTTGAAGATCCCTAAAAGTTGCCAATTGCCACTACAGGTATAATTTTACAACTTACGTAACTTATTCTCAAAAGCAATTAGAATAGTTACTTTTTGTTTCTGAAAAATCTCATCTGACAATCAAAGTTGTCCTGCAGCGCCAAAGACACTTTGTGAAGAAATAAGAAGAAACCACTGACATGAAAAAGTTTCCTTTCTAATAAGAAGTGGGTATTGTGCTCATTTAGAGTTTTAAAACTGTCACTGTTTCTGATAGTCTGGCCTTTCAAGAGATTCATCCTCTCTTCCGGCATGGCTTCCCCATGGGAATACCGCCAGCTTTAGGCTCCCATTTACTGTAGGCTTAGATCTAACATGAAAGGACATCCGTGGGCTTAGGAAAAGGCACTCAAGGGGATTTGACATCACTTCAAAACCTGATATTCCACTGTCATGTATGTCTTTTCAAACCCCTCATTCTTTCAAGGAAAGACTAGGATATATTTACAGAAGAGACACATTGCTGTTAACTTAACAAAGGCGGCAAGAATGAAATACGACAACCACGCCATGCTCTGTCGCCAGATGCTGAAACATCAGGATTAGAGCAACATTGGCCTTTGTCAAGACCTCAGAAATAGCAAAACATTTTATTCAATGTTAGCTACTAGGCTAGAGCAAATTTTTCATTATTTCGTTAAATTCGTTAAAAATTCGTTTCGTAAGCAATTTTGAATTAATATTGAACCATCTGCTCACTGCCCTTACAAATATTACGAATTTGAATAATAAAAGTACCTTTTTTCGTTTGTTTCTGATGTCTTCGGATGAAGCTGTAGCCCCTCTGAGAGGAGAAGCCATGTTGGCATGCCTCTCAGCCAATCAGAGCGGAAGAGGGAGGGAGGGAGAGGCATGGACATCGATCTGCTAGCATTTTAAAAAAAATGTTGCTTCAAAAATCCCCAAAAATCAGTGGATGGGTCAAACATTATGAAACTTGATAGGCAAAGAGTACTTAATTTTTGCTTCCATTCTGGCAAATTTCATCATAATAGCTTTCATAATGCAGGAGAACGAAGCCTCTGAATATTGACCATTAATGAAGCAATTCGCCATAACGAGAGAAAAAACTCCATTTCCCAGAAGCCTTAGCAAGCCAATCAAAGTGGAAGGAAGAAGGACAGGGAGGCGTGGCTATCGATCTGCTAACATTTTAAAAAAATGTTGCTTCAGAAATCCCCAAAAATCAGTGGATGGGTCAAACATTATGAAACTTGATAGACTAAGAGTACTTAATCTTTGCTTCCATTCTGGCAAATTTCATCATAATAGCTTTCAAAATGCAGGAGAAGGAAGCCTCTGAATATTGACCATTTATAAAAGCATTGGGCTGAAGCAAACGTTTCTCCAATAGTACTATGCCCACTTGCAAACTACAATTCCCTGGTGTTCCAGGCCCTCTCTCCTCTTAACATTCCCCACCCCCTTTTGTCCTCACTTAGAATCATAGCGTCATTGAACAGTAGAGTTGGAAGAGACCTCATGGGCCATCCAGCCCAACCCCTTCTGCCAGGCAGGAAGACACCATCCAATCCCTCCCAACAGATGGCCATCCAGCCTCTGCTTAAAAGCCTCCAAAGAAGAAACCTCCACCACAGCCCGGGGAGAGAGTTCCACAGCTGAACAGCTCACAGTGAGGAAGTTCTTCCTAATGTTCAGGTGAAATCTCCTTTCCTGTAGTTTAAAGCCATTGTTCAGTGTCCTAGTCTGCAGGGCAGCAGAAAACAAGCTTGCTCCCTCCTCTCTATGACTTCCCCTCACATATTATACATCATGTCTCCTCTCAGCCTTCTTTTCTGCAGGCTAAACATGCCCAGTTCTTCAAGCCACTCCTCATAGGGCTTGTTCTCCAGACCCTAGATCATTTTAGTTGCCCTCCTCTGACCATCTTGACCAAACTTTCATACAGTATGTGAATTCTTGGAAGGTATGAGAAGTTTAGAGAGAAGGAGGGAGGAAGAGGTTTGAATTTTGGACTCCAATTGTGGCATGATTCCCCACTCTGCCACCCACTTGGGCAAGTCACACACTCTCAGCCCAGAAAAGCCAATGGAACAGGAAATAGCACTTTCAAACCAGGAACTAATTTCCTTTTTCAGAGGCTGATGGCCATCTGTCAGGAAGGATTTGATGGTGTACTATGATTTCTGTTCCTGGGTGATAAATGTCATTTCCTAATTGGTTCTGTCATGGAAACATGGCAAAATCTATGACACTGCCTGAACTTTGTGCAAGCGACATGGATGGAACATATTATGGTTTGGTCCACCAATTTAACAAAGTTTCAGCCACAAAAACAAAGTTTCTGAAGTAGAACAATGACTTTCACAGTAAAGACAACCCAATGAAACAGGAAATAAGACTTTCAAACCAGGAACAGATTTCTGCAATTATTAAAAAATGGTTTATTATAAAAGCTATGAAAATTCGCCAAAAATCAGAGGATAAGGGAAACGTTCGAAATTTTGGTGAGCTATCAGTGTTAAATGTGTTCTACCACTGTACCAAGTTTGAAGAAGATCACTCAAAAAATGAGGGCGGGAGAGTCCTGTAAAATCTCCCCTCGTGCTGTTTTTTTTTGGCCACTGCGCATGCGCGTCCGCCATTAACGAATTAATTTAGAAAATAACGAATTTTCGTTAATTTCAAATTTTTTGGGGGGCAAAATTCGGAAATGACATCAGAAACGAAACGCTGGCGCCCCCTACTTTTGAAACGAGTTTAGAATCAATTTTTTCATGGATCGCTCAAGCCTATTAGCTACATTAACCAGGCTTTAACTGTTGGACTGGAAACACAGAAGGGGTTTATTGAGAAGTGCCTTTTTTTCTTTGACTAGTACACGATCACCACAAAAACTAAATGTGTTCTTCAGCTGGTTATATTTTCCCCAGCATTTGCTGAAACTAGTCAAATTCCTGTTCAAAAAGTTGCCAAATTAAAACCTGCCTATTATTAGTATTCTAATTGCCTTTCCTGAGGCATATTTTTAATGTATATCTTGTGCTTCACAGCAAAGTCTTTCTCATAATGTTTAATTACAGGTGCCAAGAAAAGCAGTCTCCTTGCACAACTGCATGCTCCAACCGTGAAAATGTATATTTCTTTTGCCTAAGAGAAAAACAGGCTGATACGTAATGTGACACAGGAAGACGGAGGGTAATTTCCTTGTCTCAATTCAAAAGCTTATGTGGAAAAGGATAAATAGGTACACAAACAGGTACTGTTTCAAATGAGTAGTAAAAATGCAGTAAAAAGCAATTTTTCTTTTTCTGTCATATCTGGTGCTTCGGCTCTGGTTTATTTTGGATCAAAAGATAAAGCCACACTTTGGGTGGGTTTTTAAAAAAATTCTTTGGAGGTGAGTCACCACTGACTGTAATATGGCAAATCAACAATGTCAGAAATGTAATTTCAGAATCTGATAAACTTTGCATAGAGCTTGGATCTAGCTAGTTATATTTGAATTAGGATACCGGGGACAGTAACTATGAATTCATTTATTTCATTTACACCCCACTTTTCCTCCAATAATGGGACTCAAAGCAGCTAATAACACATTTTAAAACAACACAGATTAAATATTTTTTAAAATATTAATAAAGGCATAAATATAAGGACAGAATGTGATGCCATTTGTTTGAGACGGAAAAATGAAATTCAGTAGTCAATCCTGATGGGATGGGGATTAGGGGAAAAGAAGTAGTTACTGAAAAAAACCAAGAAACACCATAATTCCTTCAAAGGCAAACTCTCCAAGCTTTGTATTTTCAAGCTCAGTAATGTCTTCCAAGGGGATGAAGCCTCATGGATTCCATATTTAGAAATGCAATAAGTGAGTGGGGCCCCAGGTGTTTTAAATTATTTTGCTAACTTCTACATTGGCCTCTCCCCTCAGAAAATGGCTTGGAATATCATCAACACCAACATTTTAGCTACTTAAATAAATACATCCCAGTTTAAGGTATACTTAAGAAGTGGGAGCTGTCACCTCTACCATTTCCCTAAAGCACAGAAAAGCTACAATATACATTTATGGAGTATTTGGGAATAAAGAGTGTATTGGAAGCAGTCTCCCAGGCCCCATCTACACTGCAATATAAACTCAAGATTATCTGCTTTGAACTGGATTATATGACAGTGTAGACTCATATAATCCAGTTCAAAGCAGATAATTAGGATTATCTTCTTTGATAATCTGGATTATATGGCAGTGTAGAAGAGGCCTCAGGCAAATGACTGAGGGTCTTCCAAGATAGCAATACCTCACATTGTCATTCATTTTCTCAGATGGTGTCTTTCCATCCCAGTCAGGAAGAGAAGACAGGCAGACCTATAGATAGGCTGGATATTGATCAGAGAACACAGTGTTGCCTGGAAGTTCTTTGTTCCTATAAACCAGTGGTTCTTAACTTGTGGGTCCTCAGATGTTTTTGGGCTACAACTCCCAGAAATCCCAACCAGTTTACCAGCTGTTAAGATTTCTGGGAGTTGAAGGCCAATACATCTGGGGACCCACAGGTTGAGAACTACTGATATAAACCCTGGATTTCCTTTTAGGCTCCTTCTACATTGCTATATAATCCAGATTATCAAAGCACATAATCCACATTATCTGCTTTGAACTGCATTGAGTCTACACTGCTATATAATCCAGTTCAAAGCAGATAACCTGGATTTTATATGGCCTTTGAAGGCTTCCAAACTTTGAAATCTGATCCAATGCCCATTAACTTTATCCAAAGATCTTCATGCATATTACGCATACCTGAAAAACACACACACCCTTCCTTGGCTATCAACTCCTCACTAGAAAAATCCAAAACCAATTGTATGTTAATGAACAAAATAAAGCATCAACTTCCCATTCAGCTTAAAAGAAGCAGTTGTAAAATGGTTGGTATATGACCAGAAAGAAGGAATCTGAACATTTAACAGCTGGTGCTGGTTAATTATTATTATTATCTGCTAAATGCATAGAAGAGTTTCAAGTAGTTCTGGAGATAGAGGTTAGGTGTCTTTGAATCAAGTCAATTTGGCCTATGTGATCTGAAGCATCTCTGACCAGTATTTGGAGCATAAAATCCTATCATTTCTGCTTAACTGTCACATCCAAGAAATTCTGCGCAAGTAAAATAGAACTTGAGTAATGTGAAACAAGGAGTCAGTTTTCTCCACTTGCCAATCAGTATGACAACGTGCATTTCTGCACATTAGTACCATGGTTTCTGGCCAAGAACTGACATTTGGTCATCTACTTAGATAAAGTGTAATTATAATTACAATATAAGATCCACCACATTCAGCAGGATTGCATTATTAAGGTTAGCAAGTATTCAAAAGATCAAGCTAACAAGTCACTGCTATCTAGACCAGTGTTTCTCAAACTCTGCTCCTCTATTTTGGGCTTCAACTTCTGGAAATCCCAGCCAAGCAAGGATCTCTCATAAGCAACCTTTAGAACAAGGTGAAACACATGGCATTAAAGGAATTGTTCCCCATGAGATGAACATGTGGCCTTCTAAATGTTTTTGACTCTAGTTCCCAACAGCCATTAGAGCATTGCTAATAATCCTACCTGATCAGAATTGGAGTCTAAAAACATCTGGAGGGTCAGTGTATCCACTGCATTAAATGCCAATGTTCCACTGACCCTTGTCATAAGACTCCCTTTATGTAAACTGTATCAACTCCACACATCAAAGGCTCTTCGCATTCTTTTTTTCTGTAGAACTGGCAATGTTTGAATAACACTTTCCTGTATTATTTTAAATCAAAACACATCCACCCACCCACCATAAAGCTAGTAAAAAGATCACCCACAATCTCATGACACTGCTTTTCTATCTTGGAAGATGTAGTCCAATGTAAACAAAACCAGCATTATCCCAAAGAAGATCGGTTTGATCACAAATCAAAGTCCTAGAACACTTTAAAGACCGGTAAATTTTTTGGGCCATGAACTTCGGTATCCCACTTCACCGGATGCATGGAGTGTAGAAGCTGAGATCAGAAGGAAACTAAATGCAGAACGTACTGAGAGTGACAATCACCTTATCAACACTGGCTGCTTGCAAAAACGTTGCTGATAATGCAGAGCAACAGCTCTGTCATCCACACTCCCACTGTAACTTATTATGAAGTGCACTCTATGTGTCATATTCGATTGCTTAATAGCTGGAGAAATAGCACCATAAAAGATCTGACAATCTGGAATTCCCAAAGTGCTTTCAAATCTATTTAATGCAGTGCAGTGTTGCACACTGTATAATCTCAAGTGTGTTGGGATGACACAGCATCCAGGACAAGCAAACTACGCAGACTTTTTCAGAAGTTGGGAAGTAAAACTTCATTTTAGTGAATGGTAGTCAAGTTCTGAAATGAGACGTATTCCATGCCAACCCTCATTTGTCATCTTTACAGTCCACTTTTCCTTCAATGAGACAAGGCTTGCTTTCTTCACACTGATATCCTCACAACCTTGTGATGAAGAAGAGCCCAAGAGAAAGTGTGTAGTAGGCTCAAAGTGAACTGGAATGTTTAGTTGTTCAAGGGGGACTAAATGTTTAAGGGAGATTCCAGTGACTTACTTACTCACAAATGAATGTATTAATTGATCCTACTACTGTGTGGAGAACATTAAAAGGAATTTTAAAAGTAGTAGTAGTTAGGCCACTGCTGAAAAGGCCTCCCTGGATCCCCTGGACCTTAGAGATGTGTCAACCAGTCCGGGATGGGTTTACACTCCCCCTGAAAGACTGTGTTCACAGCTTGGGAATGCTCCTGGATCGCCTCTCCAAATGTCAGTCCAGGTAGATGCAACGGTCAGGAGTGCTTACTATCAGTTTTGTCTGATACGCCAGCTGTGCCCCTTCCTAGATATGGAGGACCAGAAGATGGTAGTGCACACACTGGGAACATCAAGACTGGACTTCTGCAATGTGTTTTACATTGGGCTACCTTTGTACCAAATTAGGAAACTCCAGCTGGTTCAAAATATGCCAGCCAGATTGGTTACGGGAACACCTAAGAGTGAGCATATTACATCTATCCTAAAGTCACTCCATTGGCTGCCAATTAGTTTCCAGGCAAAGTACAAGGTGTGGGTTTTGACCTTTAAAGCCCTACATGGTTTGGGCCCAGGTAACCTAAAGGATCGCCTTCTCCCATACAATCTGTCCTGCACACTTAGGTCCTCTGGGGGAAGTTACTCCAACTAGCCGGAATCCGACTGGCAACCTCCACCCAGAGGATCTTTTCATTGGCCGCTTCACGACTGTGGAATGATTTTCTGGTAGAGCTCCGACATCTGGATTGGCTGACAGAATTTAAGATACAATTGAAGACCTAGGTCTACTGGCAAGCCTACCCAGTTACTTTTAATGATGAATTTTAATACTATATGCCTAATTTTTATTTTGTGGAAATATGTTTTAATATATGTATTTTATGGAGCATTTTAAAATGATTATGTATTTGTTTTAGTAATGCTGTAACCTGCCTCAAGACGTGAGGAGAGGCGGGCAAGATATAAAACTATTATTGTTATTAATATAAAAGCGTAGACTGAAATCTGTCTAGAATCTGTACAAGAACCAAACATTACGTGTGTAGGGCACTGTTTCCAATAAATAAAAATTAGCACTTTGATTGATTCCTGGAAATTTGAAGAAGCTAGTGCAAACATTTAAAGTCTGGGGAATAAAAATAGAAAAAAACCCAAGAAAATCTGTTGAGACCAATTAGAGACTTATGACTGAAAAATTCATTTTTACTATGCAGGCAGGACCACAATAACCCTGTTCAAGGCTCATGGTATTTGTTCAGGTGATCAGATGAAAGTTTTCACATTATGTACATAATGTGATGTCTTTAAAAGGTTATCTTGCTACATTTGAAATTGTTAGTAGTCTTGCGCTTCAAGGATCATACAGGCCAAACTGTTAAAATGAAAGTGTTCTGAAAAAAATCTACACCAAAGCTGGAACTTTTTCTCAGCTGAAAAAAAAAAGAGTCCAATGAAGATGTGATAGTTATTCTATTAAATATAACCAGGCATGTTTATCTCTGTAATTTATAGAGCTTTTGTTTTATCAAGAACATGAAGATACTGTTTGACATATACATTGTGGATATTAGTCCATATATGGTTCTAACTGTAATCCCCTACGATAAACCAAAAATAAGATTGAGGCATCAATAAAAGGGAAACTATTTGATCATAATAAACATAAAATATAAGACTATGGGGAACTCTTTGAAGTTAAGACTACAGTCTAATGCTGCAATCCCCTACTTTACTGAGTTTACTTACAGATGTTTAATGTGATTCAATCTGCACTTAAAACTAGAGTCTTTCTTAACTACAATAGGATGCCAAAGCACCACCAGCAAAAACCTGATGCAAACTGCAGTTGTTGAATGCAGTGGAAGCATTCATTCTAAAGCTTTCTATCCCCACACAGGCTTGCAAAGGCTATGTTTGATCCATATCACAACAATGCCAACTCATCTATTTCTCCCTGTGAGAATGGTGACCCAATTTTACAAGCCACTTCTGCCAAAGAATGAGAAATCTTGCATGGAAAGGATACTAGAGCGATTAGAGGGCTGCTACAGACTAAGGTAGAGAGTGAAAACTAAGAGTCATTAAATGCATATCCCAACTTTCTGCTCAAGATGGCATTTAAAAAATCCCAATTATGGCATGAGGAAAACAGATGTTAGGTTCCAAAATACCCTTTTCCTGGGAATGACACTATTTAATAATTGTCTGGAAAAAAGGTGAAAAGGCAATGACAGGGACGTATCTTTCATTGTTAAATTAGATGGCCTAATTTGAAGATGACAAGTCTTTCAGAATGGTAAAAACAAAAAGATGGCAAAGAGCTCCAAAAGGAAGTCTCCAAAAATGAAAGGCAACAGGAGGCTCCAATGAAGCTTACTGTGATTTGTAGAGTAATGTATGAGCATAGGGAGAATCTTAATTTGTAGACTTCCAGGATCTGAAATGAGTCGTGAGTTACCAGGAAACTCACGAGAGATACTCCATAGAAATGTTATCCCACTGAAAATGATTTAGAGCTACAGCATGTTCCCTTCAGTGAAAGGGAAGACTATTTTAGAGTGATTGCACTTTTTTCAAAGAAAGTATCGGTATGCATTAAACACATTAAGGAAATAATAGGAGGTCTGCTCTCCAGCAGCTTTTGACAGAGCATACCTTGACTCCCCAGCTGGAAAAACCTGTTCTAAGAATGGTAAACTATAGCCCCTTGTATACACTTGAACTTAGTCAGAACTATGAAATGGAATCCAAAACTTCTAAAGGGAAACGGGCAAGGAAATACTACTTTGCATTAAAAGTGTCAATATGCTGCCCTCTACAGCAAGGATATAGACAATTACTCAACCGCATCTAGGTAATAATGTAAAGATCCAGGTAATGATGAAAGATGACTCTGAAATAGAAAATATGAACACGCTGGCTGAGATTCTACATCGTGGTGGGAGAGCTGCCATAGTTGTAGGAAACAATGGTGGACCCTTCTTTTGCTCAACTATGTCCTCAGGTACACAGTAATAGAAAGGCTGGAGACACAGGTCAATCTCCCAGGCCATTAACTGCCCTAATCATAAGGCAGAGTCTGCTCCTTCTTGATACTCAACAGAAGCTGAAATGAGCCTGGCTACATATCCATAGCTGATCAGTGGATGAAGTGTCAAACCAGCATTTCTCAATTATTATTGCCACACTGGAGTAGAAGCCTTGGGAAGAATATATGTGGGAACTAAGCCCTGTTATGCCCACATATGTGACCATTAGGATGCAAGCTAATACGGTTAGCTTGACATAATATACATATCATGTACTCTTTGGTTTTGTGTTGCAGCATTAAATAGATACATATTCAAATATTCTAAGGGAAAGTAGACACAAGGCTTAGAAGAGGGGCTAAAATCTATTTTGTACGTTATTTCATATTAAGGATTTTCATCATTTATTAGACAACCTGCCCACCGGAGTTTGGAAGGCCAAGTCACCATCCATTTATTTCAGACAAGCAAATATGACTGCTTGCTCAGTCGCTTTGTCACAGCTACCTGCTCCGATGATAAAAGAAAAAGTGACAGGTCTCTGAAGTGAAGGAAAGTAGAACAAGTGATGTACTTCAAAAAGCCCAGCAGAAGTATGGCTTTGACAAACTGTTTGTAAGTGCAGCAGTCACATAAAAATATATGGTAAAGCCTGAGACAAAACAATGATGACATTTTTAAATAGACAAAGTTGGGCACATGTGTATATGGTTTTGCCTCAGCCCGCAACAACATTGGCAAGAGCTCTGTATGTTGTACATCAGGAACTTGCAAATAACAACCACCTGGATTACCTCAATAAGAAAATACTTCCTATGCAGGGAAAGGTGACATGATTGGTTATGCGAAATCAGGGTTCAAACCGAGCTCAATCATATAAATCCAGTGCAAGTGACCCAATCCTAGGGCAAGTCACACTCCGCTTAGGAGGAAGGCAATGCAAATCCCCTTTGTAACAAATCTTGCCAAGAAAACTCTGTGATAGGATTGTCATAAGCCAAAAAGGCATATAATAACAACAAAAATATAAAGTTTAGACAGTGTCAACATTTCACTGAATTTTCCTAAATCTTTTATAATTCCAATGTAATCAGTAGGTAAATTTTTTCTCTCTCTTTTTTTGTTTACAAAAATCTTAAATATGAAGGAACAGGTGAAAATGTTATTTGCAAAATTTGCTCTTGTTCCAGACCAGAGAAATAGCTTCTTATACAGTGTCCAATGATCATATCACCACATAAATCTTGTTTTGCTCTATTCTGCAGTGCCCTTGATGTTTGTGGGAAACAGGTTCAAAAACGGAGACAAGTAACTTTGATTAATAATTTGCTGTACCAGTCGGTATAAGACTGCCCCAGAGAATGGCACAGTGCAATTTGTTTTCCTCTTCATTTATTAGAATATGTGTGAATGTTCCTTTCTTAGGTCCAGCATTCATTCTTTCTGACTGGTATCAAACAGAAATTGATTTAGGAGGGAGTCTGGATGTCTCCCATCCAAAGGATGAGAGCAATTTTTAAAAAAAGGCAAAGTGAGATCCATACCATCTCTGCCTCCTGGTCAAAATCTCCCAGGCCACACTAATTTGCCAGTTCAGCCTATGTACAAATGAGGCTACTTCAAAGGTGCTGAGCCAACCATCCAGCTCAATGAGTCTCAAACAGACCCAGCATCTGCTAACACACCCGAGTGCCAAAGGTTCTTTTCCCATTGTTGGCATTAAACTTTAAAGAATCCAGCAAGCTTTTGATTCTTTCGCTGGCTGGTCCTCTCTTTCTTTTTGTACTTTTGCCAGCATGACTGAGTCCTGAGGTTCGAAGAAGGGCTGCCAGTCCCCAGGGCTGAGAATGGCTGGAGGAAGGACCTTTCCCTTCCTGTTGGAGAAGCCAGGCACTCTCTCTGGCCAAGGTAACAAACCTTTCAAGCTGTGTGGCATTTACGTTCTTGCTGATATTAAGGCTCTGTTCAAAGGGATTCTGTATATGGAGGGCAGACGCTTCTGGCTTGTTTTGCTCCTTGCCCTGCAAATTTCAAAGGGAGAAATGCTAGAATCATTGAACACATGGTCTACACATTATTAACCAGCACAGAAAGACACACATGTGGAAGGTCTACCACAGAGCTTGGGAAACTGACTTGGGGGAAAGGGGGGGGTGCATACCACTTTTAGCTGATGATCTTGGGGATTGTAATTCCTACAACATTTTACTTATACCAACATTCAGCAGAAATCCTTGAAATTGTGATGCACGTATGGCAAGCTGCAAGCCAGACTGATTGTTGAAGGTGGTGGAGGGAACAGGTGTAGGCAATGACCTGACTGCAAAGGGCAGGACTTACAAATAGTGGTAAGGCAAACAATTTCCAAAATCAAACGTATCAAATTTCTTCAATTTTAAGACACACCCTAATTTCAGTATCACCACCAACAAAAATACACCTGTGATTCTAAGATACACCCCATTTTTAGAAGTCTTTATATAGGAAAAAAGTGTGTCTTAGAATTAAAGAAACACAGTACATGGCAAGGCAGATGTTTGCTCAATTTTTACCCATAACAACTGACAAAGGTATTCACTTTCTGTCTCAGATGATCAATTGAAGCACCTCAGATGTTGCTGGGTGGCAACTCTCATCAACTCGAGTAAGCACAGCTAGCGATAAGGGATTATGGGAACTAGGATGTAATAACAACTGCCCCACCCTTGTTTTAATAGCCAATTTATCTTAGTCCTCCTGACCTAGGGCTCTACAAAGAAAAAGAAAGGATTTGCTTTGGAAGCTTTGGCTCAAGAGCAGCAATTTTTAACATGGTGTGCACAGATCCATTTGAAAATCTGATAAAGGCTACAGGCCCCTTTCCCAGAAAAGTAACCTTAAACACAGTTGTAAGGAACAACACCAAAAGATTTGTAGTGGTTCACAGATCCTCTGAAGCCATGGATCTCTTGACTACAGTTGAAGAACTGCTAAGTTAAGGAGATTGTCAGCAGTAGCCAATCAACAATTGACAGAGCAAGCAGAATAAAAAGACTATCATTTCACATGTTCTCACAAGTGACACAATGCATCCAAATGAATTCAGAAAAAGATGCCACCCCCACTAAAACATTTCACCAAACAGTAGTAATAGCAATAGGGGGGTCCTTGCCCAGAGCAGGCAATTGCACATACCAGGTATATTTAAGCAAGTGCTTAGAAAATGGCCAGTAAGAAAGACTTAATGGAGAGAAAGAAGAGGCAGCATCTACTGGACTTAATCCCCTCCTACACAGCCATTCCCCTTTTCCTTTCATGTCATGTCTTAATTAGATTGTAAGCCTGAGAGCTTTTGTTGTTTGTACACAATGTTTTACGTGGAAACCGCCATGTGATGGTGCTATATAAATAAATGATAAGAAATAATTAAGGAAAAGATAATTTAGTATTTTTACCTTTCGGATATTTAATGAATGCTTATTGAAAGCAAAATTCCCAAAATATTCAAAGAATTCACCCAGTAACACATCTGAAAGACAAGAAGGTAATAGTGTTAGGGAGACAGAAATTTACATGTCTTCAGGAAAAAATGTTTACAATAGGCCTTCTTACCCAATGTTTCAGTGTTTTCTGTGGGCTTGATTTTGTTCAAGTTACTAACAAAAGTACAATCATAACCTTCAACTATGTGCTTGTCTTCTGCATGTAAAAAACAAAACAAAAGGTTGATTTGAACCACTGAATCAACATGTATAAAACACAATAGAATTGTAAAAGTGCCAAGTAATGAAATTATCTACATCACTGTTTCTTGTAAAGATAATTTAGATGACACAGAAGCAAGTTATAATTCAAGAAATAAATTATAAAAATAACAATACTGCAGAAACAATTTAATATTAGAAAATAGCGACACAATGCAATGGCAATGATATCTGCTTGGGTTCTTATATCCAATGGCAAACTCCTATTGAATATTTCTTTCAAAAAAATCGAGAGGGTCGTCATTAGTCAAAAACAACTGACTGTCACACAGCAACAACATTGGTTATGGGGTTTTATAATGATTGCTATGGCTTTTCTACTAGCTGAGCATGTGCTTAAAAAAATCAAGGTAGTGGTATACACAAGCAAGAAAATAAAGGTCCTGGTGTCTCCGTTTTTATTGCAACTTGAAGCAAGACATCTCACAGGATTTGGAGAGGGATCATCTAGACCAGACTCTCGCCAAAGTTAAGATGATTTTCAACAGCAAGTTTCACATGCCCTTGATAATAGTAGACAGCATTATTATCCCAATATTTCAAATTGATAACTGAAGCAGGGAAAGCTTCCATAAGGTCCCCTGATAAACTCAAACCATAGAGAAGTACCCAAATATTTAACATAAATTAAGATCAGCTTTTAATGCCCACTACTCCACTTGCACAAATTAATCCAGATTTCTCTTACCAGCTAGCCCCTTTAGGTGATCTAAGGTTGGAACAATAGGAGGCTGTCTTTTTTGTAGAAAAAACAAAACCATTGTTGTTAGAGCAAAATTGGTAATCCATGGGCCAGGAATACTACTTGTGATTCCATGGGTCCGTGCCCAGCACCGCACTCCAAACACAAGGGCTCTGACACGTGGGTCAAGGCTGCCATAGATATAGAGAAGTTCAGTGCTTCTCATGGCAATTCTGTTAAGAGTAGAAGAAAATCTGTTAGAGCAGGAAAAAGTCTAAGGTGGAACATCAGTACAGGAAATAGACTATAATCCCCTACAATAAAATGGACACCAAAAGACTTTACAATAATCTGTAAAGCCACTATCTGAACATACGAAAATGTTGCTTCTAAATAAGAGACAGACAATTCTCAAAAAGAGTTAACAGATTCATTTTACGTAAGCATGGAAATTAGCAGTATCTTTTTAAAAACAACTGTGGCATCTAGGCACCAATGACTTCTCATGGTTCAGAGAACCACACAAACACACTCACTCACTCTCAAATTGTCTCTCATATAAACTCACGTCCATATATACAGACAGCATTTTTAATCTGGCAGAGAAATTATATCTTCTATGAATTGTTCACAATAAACTTATGTGAAAAGATTTTAGGGTCAGGCAGGCCTACCGCAAAAACAAGGCCCATTTGTTGGGAATCTTGCTGGAAGCCAAACAGAGGAAAAGCACAAAAAGTGAATCATGCTCTCACGCCTACAGCTGCCCCTTTCAGGTCAAAATAATGAGGAACAATGCAACAAAGATCATTTCTTGTGGGCGCGGCTGGTTACATGAATCAATCTCGGGACTTGGTTCTGGGGCAGTTGGTGCCACTTGCAACATATTGCTCACTATTTTAAAGTTCATTTCGAAAAGGTATCAAATCCCAAAGAACTGAAAAATGAGTTAAAGTTGGCAGCATATTGTTGGCTAGGAGTAAAATATTATGTACAGATCAAAACTATCAAATCATTGTGGTACATGGCTTGGGAAACTGAATTTTATAGCAAAACAATGCAAAACTTAGCAAACAATGCATGGTTTTGCTGATACCTGTAAAAATTTTCTACATGGATTTGATACCTTTTGGAAACAAAATTCCACATATGCACAATCAATACAGAACTATGCATTTCTCAAAATATTTTGCCATATTGGAAACACAAAAAATGTTGCAGTGTAGAAAACTTCCATTCAGTGTTTCCATCAACTGTCATGTCCCAGCCTTTTATGCTTCTTAGCCATTTAAGCATTCATTGCACAGGTCATTCTTATTCAGCTGCAATTCTTAAGAACTGTGCGCCCCCTAGTGCCTACTCCAACATAAGCCCTTAATATTTCAACTCTGGCTGAACTATATAAATGGAATGAATAGCAAATAATTCATTAAGGGTTTGCCATGCTGATTTTAACACAATAGATCAAAGTGGTGTAATTGGGGAGGATGAGCACATTCAAATACTGCTGATCAGAAAATTATTGTTCATTATCCGTAAATGATTGCTTCCATTGTTCAATTATCTACTTGGATTATATGTTTCAAAATGAAGTCTGCCTTGATTCATGTAAATTGGATCCATGGATTTGTGAAAGGAAGCTCAGAAAAGGGACAGTCTCAGTGTTTTGGAGACTTAGTAGGAAAGGGACTAGGTTTGCAGAATTCTTGTTCTTTTTTTCTTTAAAATTAGAAGCCAAAGGAATTAAAAACAAGTTTATCACTTTATGGAAGAGCAGAGGATGGAACAAGGCATCATACAAAATAATGGTTCTAGAGTATAGAGCTAGTTGCCACTGTATTTCATGCGGAAAGCTTAGGAATGTATTTTTAGTTAGAACTACAATTTCCAAAATCCTCTCATCAGCAATGGCCAGTCATCAGCTGTCAGGCAACATGGCCACTTCTGTTCAAAGCATGGCAGAAAATACACTTACAAAACCAAATCCATATTTGAGTAACTACAGATTAAGGATTCTAACATCTATGGTGATGACGGGGTGAGTGCAAAAAAACAAATGTATACTCCATGTGTACTGTTGCTCCGGATATGCTTATCCAATCCTATTGCAACCAGGAAGATGTGATGAAGTAGAAGGGAGTGAGGCAGAGAAACAGTAATAGGTTAGGAAGATCTTGGTCCAATCTCCAAATCAGCTGTGAAGTTTAAACTGGATAGCCCTGATTATCACCTTTCAGCCTTACCAGAGGGCTGAGCTTCTTGGAGAAGGAAAAAGATCATAAACATGATTTTAAAAAACCCTAAAAGCTTACCGATTGTTAGCTGTTAAGTCACACTGAAATCCTGATGGTTGATGGGAAAATTTCACCAATGGGCAGCGAGCATTAAGTATTTTTTGCACGCTAACACACCCAGGGCCAAAGTTATCAATAAATTCTCCAATCACAGAGAGGATCCTCTGAGTTGCTATTCGCTGAGAAGGGACTCTCTTCATTTGATACTCAATATTGAAAGGACCTGTTTTCTAACACAAAACAGACAGACATAAGTCACTAATTTAAGAGTGAGACAAGCTCCTTGCCCTAATACAATGTTGGATGAGGGCATGGATTTATTTATTAAGTTATAAACCTATTCAATCTAGGCAAATCTGGGCTCCAAATGTATATTATTTGTTACCGTACTTTTGTAGCCTACTTTTCCTCCAATTACCTTGAGTTCAAATCACTGTTCCTTTCTGTACCCTATACCCTGTGCAGTAGATCAGGCTGAGTTACTTGCCAGTAATTAAAGCAGTTCATGGTCATTTTTATCTTACACTATAATTTACTGTCTGTTTAGCAGCATCAATATACGTATAAGTTTCTTGCTAATTTCCACAACTCTTTATTGAACTTCTAAATGCAATGTATTTATTAGTCATAAACCTTCCATTTGTATAATAGTTCAACCTTCCCAAACTTGACATTTTCCAGATCTGTTGGACTACAACTTCAATCCTTCAGCTTGAAAACTGAAGATGATGGAATAGTAGCTTATACATTCTAGTAGCAAATTTCTAGATTGGACTAAAAAAATTCCCTTGCCTGTGTTCATTGCAAAACTGCTGTTGTAATTTTAGACATGAAGTATCTGTGTAGTATCCTAGTACTTTCTCAAGGAAGGATTATATATTGAGCATAGTTGCCAAGCATTGTGAAGAATATCTTTCTTCCTAGGAAGAAAATGCTAGTTGTGAGTCATTTGAGGGGACAAGGCTAAGCTTGGAAAATTCAGGAAGTGCATCTCTTTGTTTCAGGTTCCTACAACCAATACTTTTTTAAAAACTTGATCTTTCACAGATCTCTACATTCCCTCTAGTTGTACACTATACAATCCCCCTGGACAGACAGTTCTCACATCTGTAAGGGAATGAACATTCTTACAAAAGCAATCAGTTAGAGCTTACACCTAAAGATGGCAAGCTCCTGCTGATACAATACATTGGCTGTCCACCTCTGCAAACTTCACATTTGTGAATCTATTTGCTGCTGCCTACACCATTTTTAACAAGAACTGCAAGCTTTTGTGAGGTTGAAGGCAATCTATGAATGCATATAGAGCTTCTAAAATTACATAAGACAGCAGCAGAGACGGGGGGGGGGGGGGGGGGGAGGAGAAGAAGAACAGAGAACTTTGGGCACCTGGAAGCAAGTACCATATATACTCAAAGATAAGTTGAGTTTTTCAGCCCTTTTTTTTTTAGACGAGAAAGCCTCCCTCAAGGCCGGGCAACAGAACCTGGAGGCCATTGCTTGCAATATATGACATATTCCTCTCTTACCCTTCCTTATCAGTGTGTTTTCCAAAGCCTCCCTCGCTCTTAACCAAGGGAATGTTTTGAAAAGGGAAAGACGCCCTTGCAAGTCAGGAGGAAGAAAAAAAATCCATTAATCTTATAAAAGCATTTCCCCCTGAAATATTTGTTAAAGTCTCCTACAGATATATAGGCATTAACCCCCTGCATGCATTTGCAATCCCTATGTACTTATATATCTGTATCTATCTATATATATTAATTTTATATATGAATTTTCCCCTCATATGTTTGCAGGTCTTTGCAAATCCTATATACATATAGTTATAGATCCATGTACCTGTATATCTATATCCATATATATGTACATTATTTAACCTACTGATGCTTCGATTAATGTAATTTTATTGGTATATATTTTGATTTTGAAATTTACCAATAGCTGCTTCATTTCCCACGCTCAGTTTATACTCGGGTTAATAAGTTATCCCAGTTTTTTGTGGTAAAATTAGGTGGCTTGGCTTATATTCAGGATGGCTTATACTCGAATATATACGGTAATCAAGCAGGCTGTGCCCCTAATCCCAAAGAAAGTCAAGAGCTGACCGTATTACAAATACATGGGCCCCTTTCCCAATCATACATGAAAATGTTAAGTGTCCTAGAGGAAAGAGAAAAGGTGTTGGATTTCCTTTTATTCATGGAACCAAGACATCAGCCTGCACTGCCATGATGTTACTGCTGCTGTGAATGTGTGCATATATAATGGGTATGCAAGCACAGTAAGGGTTAAACTTAATGTCCACAAAGTGATAAGTGAATTAAGCAACTGTTATCCAGGTGGCTACAAAATGATATATGTTTTCTCTAAACAATCAGACAATCTTATCTTAAAAGGCAATGTACGCAAATTGTGGTATTGTGATTGACATTTCTATCTTCTCACGGTAATTAAACAAATGCTGCAGCATGAAGCACAAAAGAGCCCAACATAAGAAAATTTCCTTCCTTAATGCAATTTCAGGTCTGTATTGACCAATACAGTCTTGTTAGTCAAGTAAACAGAAGCCATTTCCTCTTGACAGTTTGGAAAACCCAGACTTTCACCAGCAGGTTATCACTGAGCCTTAATGCAGCTCTCTTGACCAAATTTGCTGACAGAGTACGTGTTTACTATATCTCAGAAATAGTTCTTAAAAAAATAAATCTATTTACTAATACAATGTTTAGCTATATATACCTTTTCTTTTCCACTTTGTTTCAACCACAGTGACATAAGGTAGGCCAGGCTGAAACTTACAGCTACAAGACTCAATGAGGTTTTAAACCTGGGTCTTCCCATAATCTAACCATGCAACAAACCTGGTTAGAATTCAGAAGCTAGGATCCCCATTCCAACTTCAATATATGCATTTTACAGCATGGATGAAAACAGCCCAGTAGAAGATGCCGTTAAGAGAAAGACTTTACCCTTCTAGCGCTATTCTTCCCAGTATCATCCAAGTCCAGGAACATGTCTAAGTCACATCCCAGTTTACCGAAGGTATTCACAGATGAGCCAAAAGGCTTCACATTGCAATCTGGAAAATAAGCCCCAGCAATATCTTGAATTAAAGAACAGGCCAAAAATCGGAGTTTAGTGTTTTCTTCTGTCAACTGGTATTTCTCCATAAGTATTTGCAGCTGAGCACTCACCTGAATAGCAAAAGAGAAAAAAGAGGGAAGTAGTTTTCAATAATGAGCATCTAATATATGAAGCTGTTTTTCGGCATCTTTTTCAGCATACAAAACCCACCCTCAAAAGACCTTATAAGCTAGCTGAAAGACACATCCTCTCTGTTTGCACTAAATAAATAATAATAACACTAAGAATACCAATAACAATAATACTTTATTTGTAACCTGCCCTATCTGTCTAAGGGGACTTAAGGTGGTTTCCATCAAAAGTAGCAAACATTCAATGCCATAGTAAGACAGACAAACAACAGCTCAATCAACACAATAGATAAATAACATCAATATAAACTTATAATAACGGACCAATAATACTAAAAACCCTGGATACTGATTTTAAAAAAATACAGATCACTTCTAGACAACACTGCTTACACGTATTGTCTATTTTTAAAAAAATCTATTGGGATTCTATAATTCTATGGGAGTGAATAGGCAACCAGTGCAGATAACGCAAATGTTTCATCCTTATCAGCATATAAACTGATGAGTTCTACACCAGCTAAAGAAGTGGTTACTAAACTTTGTCCTCCAAGTGTTTTGAACTTCAGCTCCCATAATTCCTAACAGCTGCCTGGAATTTCTGGAAAATGAAGTCCAGAACAACTGGTTGGGAATCACTGAGCTAAAACTTCCAACGATCATAACGGATAGCTCCATAGGGCCACCTTGTTACAATCAAATTGCAATTGGGATATAAGTAACAATGTATTTATTTATACCCCGCTTTATCTCCCCCAAATAAGGAAAGATCTGACGTGTGTGTGTGTGTGTTCGCGCGCGTGCTTTTGCTAGCTAGGGAAGGGATAACAGTCTATGGTGTTTGTTTTGCCATCTGTGCCCCTGTTCAGAATATTTCACCGCACTTTCTGTGATAACTGGATTTTGATCAAACTTGGCTTGTTGTGGAAACCAGGATTGGTTGAGACACCTTTTCCCCATAACTCTTTCAGGAGTGAATTTACCTTCCTAGGGTTAGATTTCCCTCACTTCCTGTTGTTTCATCTCTGTTCTTAACTATGAGTCCTTTGTAAGTAGGATGTTTGTAACTTGGGGACTGTATCTATAGCTATCACTAGGATGCAAAAGTTTTATATCTCCTATGTTTTTAGATTTACAGTGCTAGAAATGTAAGAGGGGTGATCATCATGATTTTGTTGCTCAATCTGCTTTTACCTTGTTTTGAATGGTAAAGTGTTAATCACTTTGATAACTTTTTAAGAAGAAAAGTGAGGGAAATTGTACCAAATAAAAATAAAATATCAGTAAAGATTAGCAAGAACAAAATTTCTCTGTTCTGTTAAAAATCAGTTTGATGTGAACCTTGTGATTCCCAAATGTCTTGAATTAAAGCCATTGCATAAGATGTGGCTACAATAAATATGCTCTCTATGGTGAGCACAGCCTAGGTTTCTGGCAAGTAAAACCTTTCTTCCCAATTCTTCAGATGCAAAGTTTCAAAGAGAAGCGTTTTGGCAAATTTTGGGAATCCTACCTTTACTCAGCTCCTAGTTCAGAAAAAGTTCATTTTGTGCATAGGAATTATGAAAGAAATTAAACATGTACTTACACTGTCGGCATTACAAAGTTTATTCACCAGCTCTCCAACTGGAATGGTGGTCTGTTTATGGAGGTGAATTGGTTCAGAAGCTTGGCTTGGTGGATTTTTCAATGTTAAGGTAAAAATTCTAGATTTAAATGGAATAGGGCAGTCATCCTCAAACTGCGGCATACCCGTTGCATCCTGCAATGAAGCTATACTGTCCAACTCAGAAAATTCTATGACTGCATATATACCCTGAAACAGTACAAAGAAGAAATAAAACAGATAGCACTGAAAACATATTATATCTAAAAATAAGAGAGATAATAAATTTTCTAAAAGAAAATAGAAAATGCTAGTAACAGCCACAATCACATTTGCTTTGACAAAAAACAGAGAAACATCCATAATTATCTCCTATATAGACTCACAATAATTCTGCTAATACAGGAGAAGCTGAGAAACAGGTATCATCTAGTGAATTTCATGGCTGAATGGGGTCCCCCCCCCCCAAATATCCCTGATTCAAGATTACACCCTACATTAAACTAGCTCCAATCTTTTCAGGCTATCTTGAAAAGACAAAATCCTGGCCTAGTTGCACATAGAACAGCACACTGAAAAAAATAATATTTTAAAACTAGAATCCAATCCACTCTATGCATACAATAAATTTTACCTATGAAATCTGCCTTGGAAATATTTTTAAAAGATTGAAAGGCAATGCAAAATTATCCTAAATAACTTCTAGCCTTACACAATGGCATATTTATCTAGGTAGGAGAAAACAAATAAAATTCCCTTTGAAAATTAGAGGAGAAAATTTCACCAAAATCTAAAAACACCCTTAGTCTGAATCTTTTTCCGACAACATGAACTCACCATCACCAATAATTCCATGAAACATCAGTCCCCTGGATGTTGTTGGGTTACAACTATATGCCTTCCAAACTATTGGCTATGCTGATTATGGCTATTGGGATATGTAGTCCAATGGCAACGGGAGGCTTAATTTATCCCACTCATTTTAAAATGGATGCTGCATGTAAAAAGTAGATTGTTTGCAATATTGCTCACCTTTACCGTTTCCACAGGCACGAAGTAAAACTAAAATTCTACAAAGGCATATGTAGCCTAGACACTGTATCTTTCAGTAATAACAATGAGTTAAAGAGTATCTGATTGGTTAATACACACAGACAACAAAAATGGACTGGTTTTATACTGAAAAAGTGGAGGGATTATATGTCATGTTTAAGGTATCAGGCTGAAATGTATTACAGTAGAATCTCGCTTATCCAACATGAACGAGCCGGCAGAACATTGGATAAGCAAATATGTTGGATAATAAGGAGAGATTAAGGAAAAGCCTATTAAACATCAAATTAGGTTATGATTTTACAGATTAAGCACCAAAACATCATGTTATACAACAAATTTTACAGAAAAAGTAGTTCAATACACAATAATGCTATGTAGTAATTACTGTATTTACAAATTTAGCACCAAAATATCATGATATATTGAAAACATTGACTACAAAAATGCATTGGATAATCCAGAATGTTGGATAAGCGAGTGTTGGATAAGTGAGACTCTACTGTATTATCTTTCAAACATTATACTCTTCAGTTTGGATGCCATAATAACAGAAAGGAAAATGTTGCATTAAAGTAGCTTTAGATATCATAATAACAAAAGAACTTCACAGTTTACTGACTCATCTATATAAATAAATGGGTGGTTTTTTTTTAAGGATGGGAGACTTAATAGCCATGATAGGTAAACAGCTGCATCTATCTAGTTTTAATAAAGGATTTCTCAGCAAAACATGAAATTAAAAAAAGGAAAAAAATACTTAATTTTAGTCCCAACCATATTGCTAGAATAGCAGGATAAAGCCAAAGATCATTATGTATTTAATTTATTTTGTGTTATTTACACATAACAGTGGGTTAGAGTTTAATAATTAATGCTTGAAATACTTACATGAGTTTCATAGAAAAAGTGATTCTTAATATTTCCATGAGATGACAAGTATTTAAGAAGTTTTTTCTCAGTGATTTTGGAAGGACAGTTAATTAATACTGTCCTATGGGCTTGTTCTTTTCTTTCTGCGAGGACTTCACTGAACGTCTTCTTTCTGGTAGCAATTTCAGCATCTAGAAGGCCGGAAAATAGCTATATGAGTAGCGTTTTCCAATCTGGCAACAGCATGTCAACTGTTGTTTTTAAGTGTAAAATGAAAACAATAGAAGATTCTTCTTGCAAACACATTAAAGATGTGAGAATGGTGGCCCTAGAGACTGCAGCCCCCAAGACTCTGTGGCCCTCAATCCATCTAGACTCATCAGATTATTATTTTTAAAGCCCTCCCAAAAAAGGAGAAATGCATTTCTTGGAAACCTGGAGAACTAGAAATTCACAGCTCTAGCACACCCTGTTTAACCTTTAAAAATACTTTTTTTCTCTCAAACCCAAAGGGAAATGCTGGCTACATTTGATTTGAGTTTGGTCCCCCTTTTTTTACTTTTCCCCTCTCCTTCTTGCAATACATGGAGCTTGGGAAGTGGATAGGGTTTCCTGAGGCAGACAATTAGCTCTCTTTGCGAGAGAAAAGGTGTGATATAAATACAAATAATAATCATGAAATTCAATCGCATACCCTCAAAGTTTTTTTGGGGAGGGCACGTGAGGTAACAAACATGAATGTAGACTAGGCCTGGACAAACTTGGGCCTTCCCAAGTTTAAGCTGCTGAGGGGGAAAAGAAAAGGGACTGAAGCTGTTAGGAATGGTGGGAGTTGAAGTCCAAAACACCTGGAGTTTGCCCAGGCCTGATGTAGAGACTGAAGCGTCTAAAAACCCGCCTAATTCTTTGGAGCCTTTGCGACCTCTCAATTAGATAGGCCTGTGTGTAATCTGTAGGGTAAAAGCTCCCCTCATACCGGAGGAAGCCTCTCCGCTCAAAGCCGGCCTCTCCTTCAGAACGGCCGCCGCCTCCGTGGAGTGTCCGCGCAGCTTCGCGACTCGACGGGAAAAGCAGAAACCTTGGCAGAAGCGAGGCAAAGGGAGCCGCACGACGGGGGCCGCCATTACTGAAGCTCCGCGCGCCTGCGCCGTAGTAACGACGGCGCGAGGGAAGGGACAGCATTCCTCATCTCCTCCGGACCAAACTGCGAGCGCGCTTGCTCACTCAATGGGCGCATGAGTGACGACGGGGCGCAGGGAGATCGTTTCCTGGTTCCCATGAAGAGAAGGCGCAATTACGGATGCTTTGCTGAGGAAGCTGCGGAATGAACGCAGTCTTCTCTTCGTGGGAACCAGGAAACACTTTAAGTGCTGTATGGCACCGTGGGAACTGTAGTTTTACAAGGGCTTTAGCCTTCTCTTTCTTCCTTTGAGGCCCAGCCTATTCTGATGGTCCAGACAGACTGAAGGCCCCTTCCAGACAGCTGAATAAAACCCCATATTCTCTGCTTTGAACTGGAATATATGGCAGTGTGGACTCAGATAACCCAGTTCAAAGAAAATATTGTGGGATTGTCTGCCTTGATATTCTGGGTTATATGGCTGTGTGGAAGGGCCCTAAATGTGCCAAATAGCTATATGCAGGCTTGGGCAAACTTGGGCCAAAACTTGGTGTTTTGGATTTCAACTCGCACAATTCCTAACAGCCTAGTGGCTAAATAATTTTAGACCAAAAACAGGCAACAGCGACCGCATTATTTATAGCTTTAAGCAGATCCTCTGTGCAGGAGGCAGACTATTGCACTTTATCAGTCAACATTACCTTCAAAATTGATTTGCACCAGCCCGCCCACCCACGCCTAGGAACTGACAGCTATTTCAACTCTAATGTTTGGATTAATGGTTGATTTATTTTTGTTATAATGTTCCTGTTTGTCTGTTTTTTATGTTGTTTATGCACTTACTATGTACTATGTATGTACTTAGTGTGTTCATATTTTATATTTTAACTATGTTGATTGGGCTCGTCCCCATATAAGCTGTCCCAAGTCCCTTCGGGAAAATGGAGGGGTACAGAAATAAAGTTATTATTATAATATTATTATTGTGAACAAGCATACGGATGCGGAGTTGTTTGTTCTGCTCCACAGTCGCACAAGATGGAGGATTCTTCTGGGTCAGTGTTTCTCAACCTGGGGGGTTGGGACCCCTGGGGGGGGGGGGGGAATCGCTGAAGACCATCAGAAAACACACATTTCTGATGGTCTTCGGAAACCCCTTTGGCAGAGAAGGCTGAAGATCTCTCCTCCTGTCCTTTGGCCCAATTCTATCATTGGTGGGGTTCAAGGGGCTCTTTGATTGTAGGTGAACTGTAAATCCCAGCAACCACAACTCCCAAATGTCAAAGTCTATTTTCCCCAAACTCCACCAGTGTTCACATTTGGGCATATTGAGTATTGGTGCCAAGTTTGGTGCAGATCCATCATTGCTGAGTCCACAGTGATCTCTTGTTGTAGGTGAACTACAACTTCAAAACTTAAAGTCAATGCCCACCAAACACTTCCAGTATTTTCTGTGTGCCAAGTTTGGTTCAATTCCATCGTTGATAGAATTCAGAATGCTCTTTGATTGTGAAAAGAGTGAACTATAAATCCCAGCAACTACAACTCCCAAATGACAAAATCAATCCCAACTCCACCCCTAGTATTCAGATTTGAGTGTATCGGGTATTTGTTTCAAATTTGGTCCAGTGAAGGAAAATACATCCTGCATATCAGATATTGACATTACGATTCAAAACAGTAGAAAAATTACAGTTATGAAGTAGCAACTAAAACAATTTTATGGTTGGGGATCACCACAACATGAGGAACTGTATTAATGGGTTGTGGCGTTAGGCAGGTTGAGAACCACTTGAGTAAATCATGCCTGAACTCTCCCTAAAAGAAGATCGCAAACCAGAGAATAGACTCAATCAGAGGAGCTACGACCCTGAGTCTGCAAGACATGAAAAGAACTGTTGAGGACAGACTGACATGACTATCTCTCATTCATAGGTTGCCATAAGTTGAAATTAACTTGCTGGCAATTAACTAGGAAAGGCATGTTACTCCCCATCCCTCTTGGCCTACAGCACTGCAATTCCCTCTTGGCCTATGAGTGGTAGCTATGCTGGCTGGAGAATTCTGAAAGTAAAGATACTTCTCCAGGTTCTGCCCTTAAACATATGACAGCAGGTCTGCATCCAAATGCATCAGTTTGAAAGAGTCAATAAGCACTCCCACAAAACTACAAATAGCCCTGAAATGCAAAATATCAACCCACTCATCTGAGTATCCCATGAGTCATACCTACATGTTATCATACAAATTGCATCATGAGGCACTCTTTGGTTTAAAAGAAATTGTGTGGCAAAGTAAGGGGGCAACTAAGTAGTCATCTGCATTCTCTGCATTCTTGGATTGCTCTCATCAGAAGAAGGTGATTAGATTGAAAATGTTTTGTTTTAGATGGGAAGAAGAGTGGGTTTGGAGACTTCTTGCCTCTTCCTAAGTAACTTCTGATTCACTCAGAAAGTACCAGACTACTTTGGATCTCTTTTAATGACTGCTTATGCAATTGTTAAATTGGATTCCTTGTTTGTTCGCTGAGTGGAGAGATTTTGGAGTAATGGGATACATGTAATATTTTTATTACAAAACAAGACCCACCAACTAAAAGCTGTGTGCAAAAGATTTACAGTGAGAATGCTGCTGCTAGGAATGTTGTAGCAGAAGATTACAGTGCTACGTTTGGGAAGAATGAATATAATGACATGCTAAACCCATGCGTAACTGAGCCCAAGAGCATCCCTCTACAAATATTATGTTATTGCTTCAGCATTTCGTTGCATCCATTCTTCTCAAAATTAACCTTTGAATCTATATTTCTTTAGTGCTGGAACTCAACGAGCTTGTGATCTTCCCAAAGAAACATCATGTGTTGGTATAATTTGGGAATGGTTGGAGAAAAAGTTGCTTTTTTGTTGCAATTGTCATTAAGCATTCAGAAGATAGAAATCTCTGATTATTTATTTCAAATCAAACATGTGTACTAGTGGATTCCAGTCTACCTTTCACCCTCCCATGATCAGGTGTTTCAGCAACATCCATGATTTCTTTTGGATCAGTCACTGGTTTTGGTGCCTTTCTATGAGTCTGTCAACTCCGCCCATCAGAGAGAACAACTTATTCCATGACTGAAACTGGATGAGTCAGGAATCCGGGATCATGTGAGGGGTTACCAATTCTCACCTTACTCCTCTATTTGATTCACCCCTTAAATTTGTAGGCAAATTAGAGGTTGCAGAGAGTTTCAGAGCTGCAATCTGGGATAACTGAAAGTCCCCAACTAAGCAAAAGAAAAACAAAAAATAGCACAGCACAAAATGCCATCATGCCCTCCCGTGAAACACAAAGGCGTGAGCTTCTTAGTTCCATTTGGATCTAAGTTACCTCTGAAAACTTTCCACTTGCAGTCTGAGCTTGGTTGTTGTAACATCTCTGTCAGCCCCACCTACTCCTTTGATGCCTGCAAAGTCAAGCTGTTGGTATTTAGGTAGGTAAGCAAATGATGCACGTGTCACCAGGTTGTTGCAGTAGGAATTAAAGTAATGTGTCTTCTACAACTTGACTGCATGTTCTATATAGTTTTGGTTAAAACCTGTGCATGAATATGAGCGGTTAAAGTTTAGTGTCAATGCAATCTGGATTTTAAAATATTTGCTGGAAAGGAATTACCCAAAGCACTGAACCTATTTGAGGATAGGATTCAGCACCTGGGATAGCTCCTTCAATGTTTGGATTAAGACACGGAGGTAATTCGCCTAGATCAGTGGTTCTCAACCTGTCGGTCCCCAGGTGTTTTGGCCTACAACTCCCAGAAATCCCAGCCAGTTTACCAGCTGTTAGGATTTCTGGGAGTTGAAGGCCAAAACATCTGGGGACCCACAGGTTGAGAACCTCTGATCTACATGCTGTAGAAGAAACCAGCTGCTACTGCAGGGTTATTCATAATGGTTTTGAGTTCACATCAAAATTTGTTGGCTCAGTGTCTGTAGTTGTAGCTGCATCTTTTACTGCAGAGCTTTCAGTGAGCCAAGGATTGGTTTGGTTCAGTAGGAGGAGGACTTTATGCTTCTGGGATAAACTTTATTTTTCAGTAGGATGCTCAGAACCATCAACTGAATCCAGGGGCCCTTCTACACTAGACCATTAGAGCATGTTGATTCTAATTTCACTTCAATTGTTCTATTCTATGGAATCCTGTAAATTGTAGTTGCATGGAGTATTCAGAATTATTTGCTAGAGGGCTCTACTGCCTCCCTAAGCTACAAATCCCAGGATTCTATCAGATTCAGCCATGGCAATTAAAGTGGAATCAAAGTGCTGTAACTGTGCAGTGTGAATAGTCCCAATTGCAAATAGTGGCTCAGATCAGGTAACTGGGCATATATTAAGAATGAACAGCTTTAATTGTTCCTGAGTGTCCAGACTACATGTACAATACGCTGTGTAGACCTATTGCCCAGTCAAACCTATCTGGGTATTCAACATTTTTGTTATTTAATTGCATCAGTAGGGAATAGTGCATTTACAAAGATTCAGGACACATGTGCAAATACCACAGGGAGTGGGGGAGTTGCTGCATCACTTGTGTATGACTATAGAGTGGCTAACATGGTGCAGCCCTATTCCTTCTTTCTGGGATTAAGAAACATTTGAATGTTCAAATAGGAGTTACAAGGACCAGAGCTACAAGTGCTTTTACATATAAGTCCTCTCCCACCAGTGTTATTCTTTCAGTGCTCTAATTTAAAGGGGGAAAGCTTTGTTGTTGTTCTTGGTGTTAGACATTTGAAAATCAGATTTGTGAGGGTTGGGGACACAAAGCCACCACAAAAGAAAAAAAATTGTAACTAAAATACCACTGTTTTGTTACCTGAACACTCCTCTCGGTCCTTCTGCTAGAAGTTAACCATAGAATCACACTGGAGAAACTAGAAATGTCTAGAGAAGCACTGTCTCTAGGATTCTCTGTCGGTGGCAGCATTTCAGTATGGCCAAAGACAAAAGTTGATTATTCCATCTTCTCTCTTTCCCCATCTTTTTCCTTCTCGGTTTGAGGAATGCTTTTTGCAAATAAACCAAGAGCTGGTTTATTCCAAAATCTTTTTAAAAATACAAACATTGTTATTTGTTTTATTTATTTATTTATTTAATAATTCTGTTTTTCAGACACTATATCAAAAATGAAGAATTCTCACTTTTTTTTTTAACCAGGGCCAACTTGACCGGGGACCACTTTGACCAGGGCCCACTTGAACAGGGACCACTTTCCAACATTAGTACCAAAAGGGTTATGAATCAGTTTTTGGTCAACTTTAGATTTGGTATGGTTATTTCGGCCGCTGATTCAGAAAATTGTGTTGGATAGACCACATCAGCTCTAGTTTCTGATACAGAGCATATGCCATCCAGTAGTCGCCATTTGCTCGCCCACAGAAAACCATATTTAATCTAGTTCTGATGTGATCTATCCAATGGAGTGGAAATAAAATAAATAAAATAAATAAATAAAGAGGGAAGAGGTTCACAGACCCAATTTTCATTATCATGGCCCACTGCTGGGCCACGGCCCAAAGGTTGAGAACCACTGTTTTAAACCCACCCAGCCTTCCCCAGCCAGATGTCTTCCAGATGTCCAGACTGCAATTCCCATAACATATCAGGCTTGGGGATTATGGAGTCTGTTGTCCAACATTCCTGGAGGATGTAGGGTTGGGAAAATTTGTTTTCATTCCACCTACAAGGAAGGAAGTGGTACCCCCTCCACTATGGTGCTTTGAAAAGGGGTCCAAATGGTATCAGTTGGCATTTTTCAGATGTTATCATTTTTCCACCCCAGGTTTCAAGATAAGTGATGGATAGAAAGCTGCAGGCCAGGAGCATCTCCCGAGTTGGTTCCCTCCAGCATGTGCCAAGGGATAAACTTTTCCACTGTCCCCTCCCCTCTGGAGTAATTTTCCTATGGAATCTCGTGGCACTCGCTCATAAATCCTCCAAGATGGTTTGAGAAAGAGACGCCTCTCTTTCCTGTGAGACTGGCCTCTAAGAGCAAAGGTGTCATTAAAATTAATTAGGAGCTGACTAATGCTAATAACTCTGGCCGTTTTTAAAATAATGATACCCGGAGGTTTAGGTGCCACACACTCGGTGAAGGAGGCAGTGTTCTTTCTGTTGAGCCTACCTCCAGCTTTAGGATACCTCAGTTGCTGTTCCTTTATATTCCTCGTGCTGTATTCTTCCCAACTGCCGCCGCTCTGTACCTGATATATTTCCTTTGGGCATTTTAGCTTTCATACTTTGTCTCTGTACACCCCTTGAGGGTGTAACAGGTTGAAAGAGAGTGGGAAAAGCTCTGAGAGAGATGAATCACGTGGACCTCATCTTTGAGAAGGTAAGTCTGGGACAAAGAAGCTGCTCTGGGAAGAGAAATAAAATAAGTAAATGTTATTTGGGAAAGAGCTCGGTTTTGTTTTAATAACTGTAGTCAGGCCTGGAAGACTGTACTTATCTTTTACTTGATCTATTTAAAACTTTTCACTGCCTCCCTTGGGCAGCGTAATAACAGAAAAGACTAATGCTATAAATGTGGAGTACATACGGTGATACTAATAACTTCAGGTAGTTAACATTTCAAATATCATTTTAGTGATAAAGGCAAATTAAGATAAATTAAAATGCCTGGGTAAAAAAAGAATTGAACTCAAAATATTGTAAATCTTGTTAAGTGCCATTACTTGGAAAGGTTAATGATAGAAATTAACTTTCCAATTAATGTTTGTGCCTGGCTGAGCTTTTTCTACCACCCAATTTTTCCCAGTCCCAAATTCCTTTAATAATGTCTGTGCTTTGATAGAACTTCTCAGGGTGAAATACCGATGGATGGTTAACATCAGTCTGTTTGGGAGTGAGGCTAGAATGGATTCAGATTACAAGAAGAGATTCCACTTCTATATTAGGAAGAACATTTTGCTGTTAAGAGCTGTTTGGCTGTGGAGTATGCTGCCTGGGAGTGTGGTGGAGCCTTCTTCTCTGGGGTTTGGAAAAAGAGGCTGGATGGCCATCTGTCAGGAGAGCTTTGATTGTGCATTCCTGCATGGTAAAATGAGGATGGACTGGGTGGCTCTCCTTCAATGCTATGACTCTAGGACTTGGGTTCAAATCCCTGCCTGGTGGTTGGAGATACAGTCAAACATATCTGGGGGGCTGGTTTACACACTTACTAGGGGGTAAACCCCACTGAATGAAGCGTGGCTCATTTATGGGTAAATATGCACTGAATTGCACTGTAAGGAGTGGTGTTTACAGAAAGAACAAATGAATGCTTATGCAGAAGTAGGTATCAGTGTGTTGAACAATGAGTATGTATAGTGTTGTATGTATAGCAATGAAGAGAGCCAAGACAGTGGTTAGAGCATGCGTCTATGACTCTGAAACCAGGATTCAACTCCCTGCTTAGCCATAGAAATTCACTTAGTGATCATGGGTGAGTCACACTCTCTCAACCCAGGACAACCCTGTGATAGTTTCACCTTCGAGTCACCGTAAGTCACAAATGATTTAAAGGCAGCATGAAGCCTGAGTGTGCTGGCCATGGCCAATCATAGCTTCCTAAGGTGTGAGGAAGATTATGTATGTTGGCAAAATAAAAATATAATATCAAGTATAGTAGTTACAACTGGAAGTTCCAAAATAGGCAAAATGATCTCTTCTGTTGGGGCCAGCATTTGATTTGATAAAATGTGAATAAATTGTTTCAGAGAGAAAGAAAATAAAAGGAACTACCGGTATGTCATCTTTGAGATACCATTCCATCAGGCTGTTTCCAGCCTTATGAGAACTATAGCTTCAAGAAATTGTACTAAATATTATTTGTCTCTCTACCTTCCCCATCCTCTTGTATCATGCCTTATAAATAACAACACTGAGGACAGTGGCTGTCTTACTGCTGTTTTATAAAGGCATCTCTAAACCATGCTGAAAGCTTTTTCAGTTGGATGACAGGCAAAAGCCCAATGAAACATAGGAATATCCCAGAAATATTCATTAAAATTGCATCTGAAAAGAGTGCATGGTCAAACTAACAGAAGCCGTGCCTTGTTTTCAGCTGCTTGTTTTGTGTCCCACAATTGGGTCATAACCTAGTTCAAATGGGAAGCACTAGTAATATTAGGTAAAGGTTTTCCCCAGTCACCTTGTCTGTCTCCTGAGAAATTTGTCTAACGACCAAGTAGCCACAGTCAGAACAGACCACAGAACAACAGACTGGTTCAAGATTGGGAAAGGAGTACGGCAGGGCTGTATTCTCTCACCCTACCTATTCAACTTGTGTGCAGACCACATCATGCAACATGCGGGGCTTAGTGAATACAAAGCTGGAGTTAAAATTGCTGGAAGAAACATTAACAACCTTACATATGCAGATGATACTACTCTGATGGCTGAAAGTGAGGAGGAGCTGAGGAGCCTTATCACCAAGGTGAAAGAAGAAAGTGCAAAAACTGGGTTGCAGTTAAACATCAAGAAAACCAAGATTATGGCAACCAGACTGATTGATAACTGGCAAATAGAGGGAGGAAACGTGGAGGCAGTGACAGGCTTTGTATTTCTATGCACGAAGATTATTGCAGACGCAGACTGCAGCCAGGAAATCAGAAGACGTTTACTTCCTGGGAGGAGAGCAATGACCAACCTCGATAAAATAGTGAAGAGTAGAGACATCACACTGGCATAGTTAAAGCAATTGTATTCCCCATAGTAACCTATGGATGCAAGAGCTGGATCATAAGGAAGGCTGAGCGAAGGAAGATAGATGCTTTTGAACTCTGGTGCTGGAGGAAAATTCTGAGAGTGCCTTGGACCGCAAGAAGATCCAACCAGTCTAAACTCCAGGAAATAATGCCCGACTGCTCATTGGTGGGAAAGATATTAGATATTACTTTGGCCACATAATCAGAAGATAGGAAAGCTTAGTGAAGATAATACTGCAGGGGAAAATGGAAGGAAAAAGGAAGAGGGGCCGACCAAGGGCAAGATGGATGGATGGTATCCTTGAAGTGACTGGCTTGACCTTGAAGGAGTGATAACAGCCGAAAGGGAGATCTGGCGTGAGCTGGTCCATGAGGTCACAAAGAATTGGAAGTGACTGAACAAATAAACAACAAAAATGTTTTCCCCTGACACTAAGTTTAGATGTGTCCGACTCTGGGGGCTGGTGCTCATCTCCATTTCTAAGCCAAGGAGCAGGCATTGTCTGTAGGCACCTCCAAGGTCATTGTCTGCCACGACTGCATAGAGTGCTGTTACCTTTCCGGCAAAGCGGTACCTATTGATCTACTCACATTTGCATGTTTTCGAACAGCTAGGTTGGCAAAAGCTGGGGCTAACAGCGGGAGCTCACCCTACTCCCTGGATTCGAGGGAGGAAAGGAAAGGGCCTGAGGCTGTTAGGAATTGTGGGAGTTGAAGTCCAAAACACCTGGAGGGACCAAGTTTGCCCATGCCTGGTTTAGATTATCTGGTTTAAACTGGATCATATGGCAGCGAGCGTAGACTCATATAATCCGATTTAAATCAGATAGACTGCATTTAGAAACTGGATTTTTCGGCAGTGATCCCACGCCCAGTGATGGGAAGAAGGGGAGCTCCCGCCTCACACGCAGGTTGTAATCAGAGGGAAGCAAAGCGAAATCGAAAGCAGCCCAGGACAGTCTCTCTCTGGCTGTGGCTGAGTCTGGCGCAGGAGGCCGGGCTCTTGCTGCTCCTCCTCCTCTCCTCCTCCCGCCTGGGCTTCCCCAGATTCAGCCTGAGACTCCAGAGGAGCCAGGCACCCGGGCAGTCTCCCAGTGGCAAAGCGAGCGAGCGCGGGAGAGTGACCACCGCCTCACCTGCCGGGCTTTGACGCCCCCCTGGACCTCTTCCTCCCGGAGGAGACACCCGGTAGGAAGCCCTGACTTCTTCGGGAGGCTCCATTCCGGGAAGCCGGGCAGGCAAGCCCCCGGCCCTGAAGAGAAGGAAGAGTAAGTCAGAGAAACATCGGACTCCATAGCTTTGAGCCATAGCAGATAAAGTCGTGTCCAGTTGCATGTATTTATTCTACAGTGTAGGTTCACACCTAGTCGTGCTCAACTCATGGTAAACTAATGAGATAAGATGGGAGTGGGTTTTTCATTTGCCTTCCTCTGAGGCTGAGAGAGTGTCACTCCCAGTGGGTTTTCCTGTCTGGGCAATGATTTGAACTCAGCTCTCCCAAATGTAGTAGTTAAGTGTTCAAACCACTATACTTGCTCAGTGTAGACCAGGCATGGGCTGTTAGGAATTGTGAGAGTTGGAGTCCAAAACACCTGGAGGTCCAGAGTTTGCCCATGCCTGGGTAGACTCAAATAATTCAGACTGAACTGCATTGAACTGGATTATATGGGTCTCTACATTAGTGTTTTGAACCTGGGATCCCCAGATGTTTTTGGCCTACAACTCCCAGAAATCCCAGTCAGTTTACCAGCTGTTAGGATTTCTGAGAGTTGAAGGCCAAAAACATCTGGGAACCCACAGGTTGAGAACTACTGCTCTACACTCTGATGTAATTTAGTTTAATCTGCATGACAGTGGCAGTGCAGATCAGGCCTGAGTGACAGTGGGCAGTCATACTCTCTCAGGGCCCTTTCACACAGCCCTATAACCCAGAATTTCAAGGCAGAAAATCCCACAATATTGAATTGGGTTATCTGAGTCTACACTGCCACATGTTCCAGTTCAAAGCAAATAATGTGGGATGTTACTCAGCATCAGAGGAAAGCAAAACTTTTTTCTGAACAAATATACCAAATATATAAAAATTGAAAATGCAATTAAGCTATCCATAAAATGTTGCGTGCAGAGGAAGATGGAGTCCCTTCTGGAGGTTTTCAAGCAGAGGCTGGATGGGAGTGCTTTGATTGTGAATGGCAGGATGGGGCTGGACTGGAAGGCTCTTGTGGTCTCTTCCAGCACTGTGATTCTATGGGACCCAGCAGATATTCCAGTTCAAAGCAGAAAATGTGGCATTTTATTCAGCTGTGTGGAAGGGGCCTATGTCTTTCTGACTCATTGCAACCCTAAAGTGAATCAGTCATGGGGCTTTTTCAGTAAGCGTTGTTCATGGGGGATTTCTTTGCCTTTCTCTCAAAGGCTGAGAGTGAGTGACTGGCCCAAGGGATACCAGTTTCCATGGTTGAATGGGGATTTGAACCCTTGTCTTCCAGAGTCATAGTCTAGGACTCAAGAGTGCTACATCACTAGTTCAACAACAATAACAGTAAGTGTCAGGCTGTTGTTACAGTAGTTGCATGTTTTGATACCTTAAAGCCGGCATGGGCAAAGTTGGGCCCGCCAAATGTTTTGGACTTCAACTCCCACAATTCCTACCAGCCTCAGGCCCCTCAGGAAAGGGCCTGAGGCTGGTAGGAATTGTGGGAGTTGAAGTCCAAAACACCTGGAGAGCCCAACTTTGCCCGTGCCTGCCTTAAAGGCCTTTCATGTCAATAGGCATGCCACCTATGGAGCAGCTTTAGGGTGGATCTACACTGTAGTATTTATGAAGTTTGACACCACTTTAACAGCCATGGTTCAATGCCATTGCATTATGGGACTTGTAGTTTTACAGGGTCTTTAGCCTTTTCTGCCAAAGAGAATTGGTGCAAGGAGTTAGTATCACCATTTCTGGATCTTCCTGATCTTTCTGTCTAGTGGACAATACTTTCATGCTTGTGCAATGGTTTCAGGTCCTTTTTTTCCACACATAGTGCTACAAAAAGAAGTTTGAAAAGTTCTTATATTGAACTCAAACATCTCAGCATTTTGGCCGGGCAATTCTGAGAGTTCCTTCCTTGGAGATAACAAGGAAAACATATAATCCGTCTTAAAAGTCTTATAGTGCAATCTTAAACAAAAGTTAGCCCTGTTGACTCTAGTGCATCTTATCCAAGGTGTAGCTACACTATAGAATTAATGCAGTTCAATAGTACTTTTACTGACATGGCTCAATGTGATAGAATCATGGGAATTGTAGTTTGGTGAGGCCCCAGCACTTTTTGGCACTTGTAAAACTACAACTCCCATGATTCCTTAGCATTGTGCCATGGCAGTTAAAGTAGTGTCAGAGTGCATTAATTACACAGTGTAGATGTTCTCTTAATCTGCATTCTGTATTAATTCAGTTAGTTGGATAATGCAGTGTTTTTAAAAAACTGCATTGGCTAAAAAGCAGACCAGTGTGATAAACATCTTCCATGTTGCCAGGAGAAGCTGAAAGACAATTGATTCAAACTTCCAAAGGATGTGGAAAATGAGTGTGAACCAAGAATATCTCATCTTCATGTTATTCATTAGGAGGTTTAGAAAGTCACAATTTCTCGGTATCAATAGTGGACCATCTCATGTGGAATAAGGGCAAATTAATAATGACCTCCCTGCCGGAAGGAGTTGTAAAGGATTCTCAAAATTGTTTGTGTTAAATGCTTGGGATACTTAGAACTAAATCATCAGTAGTAAACAATAGTAAATATTCTTGGGATCAGAGCCTTATTGTTCTTTTTATCAGTGGTTTGGCATGGTTTGCATAACCTTGTATAAATAGTCCACAGCAAACTATTAAGTAATCTGCCTGTGAACTGACTACATGTTCACTGTTTTTACAAAATAGCAACATTTGCATATTTCTGTGTACAAATGATAACTTTCAGCAGCAAAAATGATGAAGATGAACATAATGATTTTTTTCATGTCAGGAGCGACTTGAAAAATTTCAAGTCACTTCTGGTGTGAGAGAATTGGCCGTCTGCAAGAACGTTGTCCAGGGACGCCCATCCTGTGGGAGGCTTCTCTCATGTCCCCATATGGGAAGCTGGAGCTGACAGACGGGAGCTTACCCTGCTCCCCAGATTCGAACTGCTGACCTTTCATTCAGCATTACTGCCAGCAGAAGGGTTTAACCCATTGCACCATCAGGGGCTCCAAGATGATGATGATGATGATGATGATGATATTTTTATTTAAATTCATTGGTACCCCACTTTTCTCCCAGGACTGGGACCCAAAACGGCCCAACAGCCTTAAAAACTATACATGTAAACACCTACAAATATATATACGAAAATCAAATTAAATATTACAATTCTCAAAACAACAATTTAAAAAACTGTTAAAGCTATTCTTAAGAATGCTTAGGTGGTTTTAATTGGTACAGGGGATGATTCCCCTTGTCAATAATGTGTTGCATTTAATGAAATTGTCTGTAGTCCACAAATAAGACCACATGAAGTCTTAGATGTCTCAAGACTTTATATAATTTCCTTTTAACCTCTATGAAACCAGAGGAGAAACGGGAAGTGGAGAATGCTTGTTTTGGCTCTAGCTTTTAAGATCAGGAGCTGCCTCGTCCGAGTGTGCTTAGGAACCAAGGGTTTTATTTCAGTCCATGTTATATTGTCAACATTCTCTGTTCCTCCTTGCTCTGCAGTTTCCATTCTCCAAAAACTTGCAATGGGGATGGAACTGACTTGAGAGATGCAAATGCGTTGCTGCCAATCATGATCATTCTTAAAAGTAGGAATCATGAGCGTGCAGGCCTCTAGATGGTATTAGACAGAAAACCCAATCACTTCCCACACCTGATTATGCTGGATATGGAATGATGACAGAGTCTCAGTCTAATATTATCTGGAAGGCCACACATTATCTTCAAGGAAAAATATTGTGCTTTTTTATTGTGCTTTCCTGCATGGTAGGGGGGTTGGAATGGATGGCTCACATGGTCTCTTCCAACTCTATTATTCTGTGATTCTAAATAAGGTTATTTTAGCAAAAGTTGGTAAAAAGAAACAGTGCAGACTAAGGGTGCATCTACACTGTAGAATTAACACAGTTTGCTATCACTTTAGCTGCAGTGGCTCATTGTTATGGAATCCTGCTAAAGAGTGCTGGTGCCTCACCAAACTACAACTTCCATAATTCCATGGTAGTTAAAGTGATATCAAACTACACTAATGCTACAGTGTAGAATCCACTCTGCGTTATCTGAATATAGTCCCTTTCAAAATCAATGAAAGTTATAAGTTGTGAATAAACTTTAACTTCTCTTTTGGGAGTTACTGACGCCAGCCCCATGAGCTTGATGACACCACCATCAATATACAGTACACAAAAAGTTACAGAATAATGTCAGCACAAAGGACGTGTCCTTTCCCTGAACAGGGCACAGTGTTTCAATAGCATAAAGACACGAAAGAGGAAGGAAAAGAGGAACCAAACAGGCAAATATACTAGGCCAGAAGCATAAGGGAGTGCAGTTTCACACATAGACTTCAGTAGAAAGTGAGACATTAAACCTTTACTTAAACTTCATGGTAAAAGAAGAGTTTGGAAGAAAGATCTGAGAGATGAAAAGGTAGGCAGCACCACTTGTGTGTTTGGAGAGCATGGAAAAGTTACTTTTGGGACGATTGCCAATCTCAACATTCTGGGGCTGGCAGTCCAACAAAGAACATTTTTCTAAGCTTTGCAGTAGATTGTTTGCATGTTGTTGGATTCATGTGAGCTGAAACATGACTGTGGTATGACTGTGTCATGGCAATTCAGTCTGTAAGAATATGACACTGCAGTTGGCGTTGTTCCCTTTTTCACTTACCATTTTTGTTTTGGGCTCTCCTGTGAGGGATGTCACATTGCCAAAAGTGAACAGGGCAACTCAGGGAGCAACTCTCCTGAGTGAACCAGAAAGTGAAAAGTAACCTTTTCAACATCGTTGGGAAAATTTCACAGGGGAATTTCCAGTTCTTTGGAAAGCACACCAGTTAGCACGACCTGTGGTACCCCACCTGCCTCTTTATAACTATCTAAATTTCCAAAGGAAATAAAGCAATATTATGATGATGCACATGAGAAGTGGTACATCTTTGGTGTCTTTGCTCTCTTTGGAATTCAATGAACGAGTTCCTGCCTTGAACAAAAAAGGTACAAGGTTCAGTCTGGGGTGGGTAACTGATGTGCTTGGGATTGTAACTCTCACCAGCTCTAGCCACCATAGTAAAAAGTAAAGAATCTTGGGCACTGTAGTCAAATTATGTTGGACCATAAATTGCCTTACTCCTAAAACACAAATTAATTGGGCAGGTCTAGAGCACTGGCTGTGTTCACTGGTGAGATTCCAGGAGTTTGTGAAATTATGTAAATTGGTACAGCATAACAAAAGTGTAGATAAGACCCCTCCCATCAGTTTGTATAGCCTTTTACTCAAACTCTGAGCCATTCACATTAGGAGAATAGGATACCTCAAAAGTCCTCAGAGAGGTATTTTGACAGTGTGTTGGTAAACATAGTTGTAAAGGTGCACTTCTGTGGGTCTGAGAAGAAGCACTTTGCTAAGACACTGGTAGGTATTTGCAGAATGAGGAGCCTAAGAATCCCCTGGTTGGCAGAGTAAGAGTTCCAAAGAGCAAGCAGAACACAAACTAATTAGAAGGTGTCTGAAAAGATGAGAAATGATGGTTTGCATCAACCACATCTAGAGCTCTCTTTATCTAGTCAGCTTGTCTCATTTTCACTCTTGGTAGAGCAGCTTGTGTCCAGACTCCTAGGCTTTTCTTGACACACTAATATCACACAAATCTGGTATCCAAGACAGGGGACAAGCTGCTGCACAAATTCTGAGTGAAAGCTCATCCTAACTTCTCATCCTTTCTTCTATGTTGCAACTTCCTCTTTCTGGACCTCTCAATCAGAGGTCTTTTATTGGTTTCTTTGCTTCATCTCTGGCCCTCAGGCTTTAACTGAGGTCAGCACTTGTCTCTCATCACTCCTGAGGCTTGGCAAGGTTGTACATCTGGGCAGTTCTACTGTGCCACAGGGTTGTAATAAAAAAGGTAGCTTTCCCATTTTCTGCCTGAACTAGGTATGGCAATCACTAGTGATCATGAGTACAGTGATAATGCTAGACTAGCAAGAGGAATTATCTTTGTCAAACAAAAGGCGCTCTTGATGTTTATGCACCCAGCTGATAAGCAGGAATAGCATCTTCTGAAAAACTTTGCCATGCCATTTTGGGTGGAGTGAGTAAAAATATGCTGGCATGCTCAGTCTCCAGAGTATCATGCCTGTCTGGATGCCCCAGTCCTGAATCACCTGTTGTGTTGATCAGATGATAGGAAAACATTTAATGAATCAGGTTTGAGGAGAAATGTAGTCGCATGGGAAAAAAAGCTTGCCTCTAAATGAGGTCACATTTTCTGCCCAATGGAGACACAATAGCAGGCACGAGTGTCCATGTCCCAGATAAAAGCATTCTCGGTTCCACCTCTCATAATGGCTCCACTGGCTGGGAGTTCATTGCAAGGTGGTTTCTACAGACCCTGTTCACTTTCCTGCATTAGGAAACCTCTCTGTGGTTCGACATCCTGGTAGCATAGTTGGGCAATGTGTCTTTGACCATTCTAAATTCTACAGCCATTGCCATTGGAACATCTTTCAGATGGACTGGACTAAATTCCCATCATTCCCATGACACACTAGGTGGATGTGATGGAATTACGGTATAATCCAAGAGGGAATTGTAATACAAGACATGGGGGGTGCTCAGTTGGGGAGGTGCTTCTACAATAACCATCAGTAACTTGGTGTCCTCCAAATATAAGGAAGCCAATGAGTGAGGAATGATGCTTGGTTTGAAATACTAAAAGTTAAAACTAACATGTTAGCAATTTGCTGCTCATCTTGTTGTTCACCCACGCTTTGACTTTACTGGCCCTCTACTCTTGTTGGACATGCTTATAGCTATACATAAAATCAAATGTCCCAAATATCCAAAAATTAAATTCTTTCTCCAATTTACATTTAGTCCTAGTTTTCTTTCTTATAGTACTTCAGTTCCTCAAGGCCATTTTCTCACTGTCCACCTCATCCTGTGAACAAGTTTGTGATCTGTAAACACATGCAGTTGTTCCCTCAAACCATTCAATATATTTGAAGTAAATACACTTGTTCATATAACATATCCAGTATGTATAAAGTCTACAAGGATTATGAATTTATTGACATATATTGCCATAATGGAGCATGCCGGAATGATTCAAGGGAGAAAGGGGATATTTAGAACTCATCTGTATGTCATCATGGAATACAATGGTACATAATGATTAAATATAATAATAACATTATCCTCTGTGGTCTTTATAGCTGAGAACACTGTTGAGGGTGACTAGAATGTAAACTGATACAAGGACAAAAACAGCAGGTTTTCTTGACAGCGTTACCAAGCAGTGTTGATATCAACACAATTGGATATTCCTGATCAGACAAAGAAGGCATTGTGCACAGATCTAAGGGCAGTTTACTGACTTGAATCCCTATTATCTTTGTTGTCTACTGTTAGATTCTTCTTTGCATTGCCATTTTAGACAGTGTATGGTAATTCCCCCAAAGGCTTCCAGTCCCCTAATGTAAGCTGAACTCCTATGATCTTGGACCTCATGAAAGAAAACATAACATCTTCTTCTTTATCTTAAATTCTGTTATTCTGAAATTCTGAAACTACTTAGTTTGTTCATTGATATGTGGCCAGTTTGAGGTTGGATCATATTTCTCAGCCTTCCCCAACCTAGGACTCTTCATATGTGTGAAACTGGTGTCTCAGCAACAATGGCTGTAACTCATCATGAGAGTTGTAACACAACACTTTTGGAAGATAACAGGTTGAAAAAGGCTGATAATTGGGGTTAGTGGCAATTTGGATCTAAAATAAAATCAGAATCAGATTATTTTAGCTTTGGAACAGGGAGCTACCCTAACCCTACTTGTGCTGTTAAGCTTATTTAGTTTAAATCAGAATTTGGAAATTCTCCCATAACTCTGAGGACTCACAAGCAAGCACGGGCATGGGAGTTCTAGGAATTATAGTCCAAAAGTATTCTTTGCAAGCTAGATTTAATGGGACGAATGGTTTTGTTTCACATCATCTTTGGCCTTAAAGTTAATTCTAGGACTAAATTTTATTTTTGTTCTAATATTTTCTCATATAGCATGTGACTTTTTAAAAACTTGTTGTTAGAACTTGTTTTAATTTCATTTTTAAAGAATGCTTTTATTATCTTGGCAGCCCTTCGGGGCTGAAAGGCATCAAATACTTAAAAGAAATACTTTTAATAAATACAATCAACGAGTGCATATAACTTGGCACAAATTGAGTCAATACATTACAGAGACGTTTGTCAATTAATCTGAGGTTTCTCAGTTTGAAACTTTCAGGAGTTGAGATCTGAGAGGGAAATCTATTTTGAAAATATCGAAATACCATCAAAACAGAGATGACAAGGAAATTCTAAGTAGAAATTTCTGAGCTTCCCATCCTTGATTAGGAATGTAGAAACTAGTGGAAAAAAGTGTGACTATTGCTAAGAACCTTTAGAAAATATTTATTGAGTACAGCTCCAAGTGCCCGCTGGGGATTCTGGAAGTATTAGTAAAAAAAGAAAAAAGTTTCTCCAAGCTCTGGAATTTCAGTAAAAGAACCCTCAGTGACTGCTTCCAGGGCAATAATTGGAACAATTGATTGATTGGAAAAATTAATAGATCATAACAATATATTCCTCCCCTATGATACCAAGGAGATATTGACCTGAAAAAATCTCAAAAAAAATTGAGTCCGTTTTGAAATGTCATATAAATAAAATCATCCTACGACAAGTGTGTTTAACTTTCTCTCCTCCTGTTTCACTTTACTGCTATTCCAGAGGTTTTCTATTAACTATTTGCAAATGTTCATGTCATTGCCATCTTTTGTTAAAGTTGGTCCACAACATTTTTGTACTGATCATGGGATCCCCGTTGTCTACATATTCCCTGCAAAAGAATTTGCTGAAAGTGACACAAGGAGCCACACAGAGATAACAATCTTGACCCAAAATGATAGCTAAGCACGCCACTACCGTCAGGCACGTTACAGTCAGGTGTCACCTGTCCAGTCTTGGGAGGAGCAAACTGGTCTCTTCCTTTCTATCTGTGTCACTGTGTCCACTTTGGCATTCTTGCCATACACAGCGATACATGTGACCCATCCATGTGAGCAAGTTGAGCAAGCCATGTGAGCTGAGAGGCACTTGGCTTGGCATAGAAAAAAGGTAGGCACCATCTCTGTGCTATTTTTGAAAGGAATGAAGGGGGTAAAATACAACGTGGAAGCATTGCAAAGGTAGTTCCTGTACCAGTTGTAGCTCAAAATCAAGGCTACATCTATGCTGTTGAATGAATGCAATTTGAGGCCACTTTTAACTGCCATGGCTCAATGTTATGGAATCATGGGAGTTGTTGGATTACAAGGTCATTCGTATTCTCTGACAAAGAATGCTCATGCCTCACTAAAGTAAAAATCCCAGGTTCCCATAGCATTGAACCATGGAAGTTCAAGTAATTTCAAGCTGTGTTAATTCTCCCTAAATTGGCTATGGTAATCCCCTTTCCAGTGGAATTTTCTGTTTTGTTCCAATGAGTTCAGTGATGATTTTTCCTCTGACAAAGTGGTCATTCCCTAGACAAGGCGGGTTTTTGTTTTGTTTTTTAAGGAGCTCTGTCATGATCAAATTGGAAAACAGTTCTTGCCCTTGTGTTAAATGCACTGCTCACTTTAGTTGATGTGTGCTTTTAAAATATGTCATCAGAGAAAAAATGGGGCACTTCTGTTGCAGTCAGCAGCAGTTGCAACGCTCAGGTTCCTTTTTCCTGATGCAAGCAGTTGCCAATGGGGAGTGGTATGTCTTGGGGGATTTCCAGTCAACTCATTGTCTAAAATAATGCAATCCTTGTTTTTCCAGGTTTTTGAGGAGTGTGTTGTGAATAGGAAGGTCCCTTCTGGTTATGGACTGGCAAGTGCTTTTAGTTGACATGTCAGTTTTGGATTCCTGTAAGTTCTCATTTCCTCCTTCATCCCTTTAGCCAAACTATGTCAAGAATTTGCATTTTAAAAAAGAAAAATTCAAACTGGAAACAAAGCAGGGAAGGAATACACCAGAGGATCAGGATTGTATAGTAGTAGAATGTTAATGGTAGGCTCCTGTAAAGAGGAGTTTTGCAACTTTCTTTCACTTTTTCAGATTGCACCACATATTGCTGAAAATGCACTTACCTTTACTGACAAATTTCATAATGATTACTGAATCTTATCCACTGCATGGGTTCTTTGGCTATCCTAATGAAGAAAATAGTTGGTGAAGATCGTGGTTTTGATCATGCTTTACTTTCCCGTTGGTATTCTTGCAGTGTCCCAGTGGGATTTTGATGCTTTTCAGCAATCACTCTTGTTGCTGGGATGTCACATTTTCTCAGCATTTGCATGCAATACTTAGATGTAGGGAGATAGTTATTTTTCTGCCAGATATTGGCTAACTATCACCACAGTGGGATTTGTTACAGCTATAATGTGAGGGACACTTTTTGGCTAGTGCCTATAGTGTGAGGGACACAGGAGCTGTATGTGCACCACAAACTATACAGTATTACAATTTGGCCTCATCTTTTCCTTGGAGACTCCTCCTACATTCGATTGCTTCTACAAGAGGATGTGAAGCAAACAGAAAGAAAAAATCTGGGGCAGAACTTCGGAAAGTTGCTTTCTTTTAGACTGCATCAGTCAATAAAGGCTAATGGCTTCCTTGTTGGCATGATGGTGAATCCCCTCTGAATACCATTTGTAAAACAGATGCTGAACCTCATCCCAAAACACAACCTGCACCTTGGATAGCTCTTTTAAACTTCTGGTTAAAACTTGGATTCAGTGGCTATGGTCATTCTGTTTGGGGTATTCTGGGTAATAAAGTTACAAAAAGTAATGTTTCCAAATTCTGGGCTGATTTACCAGACCAGTTGGAACCAATGAATGAAGAAGGCAGCATGGAACACTAACACCAAATGTTTCCACATTTTTTTAAAAAAAAAACCTCTTAGAACTTGAGCACTGGCAAACTTCCAGAGCCCGCCCACATTTTCTGTTTCCATGCAGGTCTGGTGGTCTGCAGTCATGTTTCCTGCTGGAAAGTGGAAGTGGGGAGAAATGTCTTCAGAAAGCCTCCCCAAGTAGGCCTTGCTCCTTTTGTAGACACAGCAAGAAGGCTGAAGCATAACCTCGGTGTGAAGAATACATTGTTTGGAGCAATTTTATACAACTCCCAGCATCCCTTAGCTATCCCACAGTCAAATAAATAATAACATCAAGCTCTGGAAGAATAACAGTGACCTTATAGGACTGTTTTACTTTACTTACTTTCCCATGTCAAGTAGTATCTGATGCCTACTTGGGCTAGAGAGCAAAATCACCAGCAGGAAAGCCAAGAGAACATCATATGTGCAGCCAAGTGCATTAGGTTAGTTACCCAGCACCCGCCTGACACATGGAGAAAAGGGAGAGGCTGCCTGTTATCCCTCCCTGATCTATAAAGTCTAAAGTATTGATGGAGGAATTTTGGGGTTGGGTGGGTGGTGCTGCTTTGCCCAGTGAGACCACCCTGTCTCTGTCATTGTACAGCTGAGCAGCTAACTTCCATTTCTGCTCCACTTGGTCTGGTCACGCAGCTCCCACAAACTTGGATCTTTTCTCTTCTGTTTGTCATGTCAGTGAGTGCCGCCCTCTCATTAGAGTCTAATGATGAGACCACAGTGAGTGGCGTGCCCTACTTCAGCATGGTTGGTCCTGCTAGCTGCTAAACCTGCTTTTGATCGTGTAGTTTAATATCTCGTTTGTTTACGATTTCCCTTGAATTAAACGGAACTTAAACATCCAGTGGTAGTTTAATATCTCGTTTGTTTACGATTTCCCTTGAATTAAACGGAACTTAAACATCCAGTGGAACATATGATAGAAATTGACCACAGAATCATGCTGGAAGCCTAGGGAGAGCACATCCCTAGATCCTCCTGTGTGATTCTACTGTATTCAGTACTTTTAATGTACAGTAGAGTCTCAGTTATCCAAGCCTCGCTTATCCAAGCCTCTGGATAATCCAAGCCATTTTTGTAGTCAATGTTTTCAATATATCGTGATATTTTGGTGCTAAATTCATAAATACAGTAATTACAACATAACATTACTGCGCACTGAACTGCTTTTTCTGCCAAATTTGTCGTATAACATGATGTTTTGGTGCTTAATTTGTAAAATCATAACCTAATTTGATGTTTAATAGGCTTTTCCTTAATCCCTTCTTATTATCCAAGAGATTCGCTTATCCAAGCTTCTGCCGGCCCGTTTAGCTTGGATAAGTGAGACTCTACTGTATAACTAAAGAAATCACATTCAGTGGGTTTGTTTAACACGTGGACTTACCATATTTATTTGGAAACCCCATTGGATTTGACAACCAATATTTTATTTTATATATATATATATATATATATATATATATATATATATATATATATATATATAGTGTTTTTATGCTGATATAATTGAAGACAATATAATTGTAGCTTTGTGCTAAAACAATTGAGCCTATGTATGTGTAAATGGCACAGTGCCCCACCCCATTCCACCTTGCTGTATAACTATTTCAGACATATGGGTTCAGTTTGCCCATAACAAATATTTTCCACGTTGAAATCTGTAATTTCACCTCTTTAAACAACTGTGTTTTTGGCTTGCTGTTTATAGGTAGAATAAGCAGAAGTGGAGAAACAGTAATGGAGTATATGAGCACAGACAGTGACAACAAAGAGGAGATTGACCTGTTGTTAACAGACCTAAATATGTCAGAGGTGATCAATATCATGGAGAAGCTCTACCCAAATGGAGACCTGAGTGTTTATGATGACAGCCTCTTGACTTTATGTCCAGAGAAGAACAAAAATGAGGAACGAGCAGAATCCCTGCTGTTCAGCAGACGGGAGGTTTCCTTGTTATCATCTGTCAAGTATGGGACTGTGGAAGACTTGCTTGCTTTTGCAAATCAGGTGTCCAACACTGCAAAGCAGATTTGCCATCACAGAAGACAAGAATCAGGAATCATTTTAAATATGGTGAGTTGTTTTCTTTGGAATACTGGTTGCTGCCCTGAATAAATTTTAGTATCCTCCTTATTAAAGGCTATTGAATTCACTAAATCATGATTTAAATGTAGGATCTGCAAGATCTAGATCCCAATCATGTTGTGCTATATCATTAACCTACAAGTTTATATTGTATGTTTTCCTCAGTCCAGCCTGTCATATGGAGTGGAGTAATAGATTGCTGTCCATTCCTACCAGGATCTTTCCATGGATCAATAATGTTCAAATAAGGCCCACAAGTTTAATATCCAATATATGCAGATTTAAATCATGACTCAGGAAGATACACTATATCAAATCAGATAATTGGTTCATCAAGTTTCTCGATGCACAGAGGTCAGGCGTCTTTCTGAATAATACCTAAAGATTATAGGGATTGAATTTGGAACTTTTTGCATGCAAAGCATGAGATCTGCCATTGAGCTACAGTTCCTTCAAAAATTTGGTTCATTGTTGGATTTTATTGATAAAACTGATTCCACAGGTTTAATGTGACATGTGCATTCAATTGAGATGTCACATCAAACCTTGGTTGTGTTAGCCATAGCTTAGTACACAAAACAGTCTGAGCTTCCAGACAACATTCTTTACAGCAGTTTGATTCCTCCTTAGCCTAAACCATTGCAACATTCTTTGTCACTCAGTGCTCTCATTGCTGAATTTTCATCAATTCAGACATCACATCAAACCAGACTTAGTGCAGACCATGGTTTGCAAGTACAGTGCACCTTTTCTTGAATCTAGATGGCCACTTATTGTTAATTTAGTCATTAAACAAAATCATTATTAAATATCCTAAAGCGGTAGTTGATATGATGGTTTGAGGGGTTTTTTAATCGTGTCAGAAGCGACTTGAGAACATACTGCAAGTTGTTCTGGTGTGAGAGAATTAGCCGCCTACAGAGACATTGCCCAGGGATGCCCTGACGTGTTACCGTCCTGCTGGGTGGCTTTTCTCATGTCCCCACAAGATAGAGCTGACAGACGGGAGCTCACTCCATCTCACAAATTTCAACCGACAATCTTCAGGTCAGCAACCCAACCTTCAGGTCAGCAGTCTAGCTGGCACAAAGGCTTAACCCATTGCACCACCGCGGCTCCTTGAGCCAAAGTAAGTGACCCACCCTTTCTGTTTACTGGTTAGGTGTTTCTTTACTTCTCTAGGTCACATGTAATGTATCACATTGAGTTGCTGATTGCTCTTCATTCCCTGAGTCCATCAAGTGGGTTTGCCACACCACTGGCATTATCTTAGCTAAGGGACCATTCACACATAATTATTTTACTAAGGTACATGCCTAAGGCATTACCGTAAGTGAACACCTACATTTGGAAAGTGCTCATCAGGGAGCCAGGATTGTCTTGAGGCCGAAAGTACACATTATATTAAGAGGCTATGGGTCCCACTAACCTACATTTTTTCTAAAGGAACCTAGGAAACTATCCAAAGTGTAGTTCCTGTATAAACCAATGAGTCCATTTACCTCATTGGTGTCAATATTAAATTCCAGGGTGCCAGGCAAGATTTTCTCCTAGTCCTAGAAGGAGATACTGGGGATTACAGATTTGATTAATATGGTCTCTCTAGGATTCTGTAGATCCTCCAGTTCAACCCTATGGGCCATTTCTGCCAGGGGCAGACTACAGTGTTACTCTGGATAAGATAGATATTCCTAGAGATATACTTCCTCAGATAAAAATAGCATTGTTAAAATACATGTTTTTCTACTTTTTCAAGGGCCCTGTGCACCTAATCTCCATAAAGGTTGGCTTTTAAAAAGGTTGTATTGAATTCTCAGGCCTATTTTCTCAAGACGAAAAGGGTAATCAGTCAAAGACTGGGCAACAGGGGAAATACCTCCTTGTGCAAGACTGCCCAGCTCTGAGTACTGTTCCCTTCCTATATTTATCAGTAAGAAGATATGGGCTGTTGGTGCAACCAGAATTTAGGAAAGCTACAGTTAAGAATCAGAACTGGCATTGGAGTCCAGTTGTGATGCAATACAATAACTGATCTGAACTTCGATTGAGAGGGATATTAGAATTATAAAAACAGATGAAACTTAGCCCCCCTTCTACACTGCCATAAAATCCAGATTATCAAATCATAATCCACAGATATCTGCTTTGAACTAGATTATATTAGTCTACACTGCCATATAATCCACTTCAAATAATTTAATCTCATTTTATGTGGCAGTGTAGATGGGGTCTTAGTTGACTAGTGTTATGAGTTTTCGTCTATCCATTCAATCTGCATGTACTTGCATAGGAATGAAACAGTAGCTTTGAAGGGGGGAAAAAACTTTTAGTTTAAGATAATACATGTATGGTTAACAGCTGTTGCCAGTTTTCAGAGAAATATTGCTTCCTGGATGTCAGAGGCGTGGGTACGTCCTTTTTTGTAAGACGGGAGATGCAGTATGGTATGGTCACTTGAATGTTGGACTAGGACACTGAAAAACAAGGGTTCAAATCCTCACTTGGCCATGGAAGCTTACTGGGTGATCTTGGGCAAATCACATTCTCTCAGCCTCAGAGGAAGGCAATGACAAACCCTCTCTGAACAAATCTTGCCAAGAAATCCCTGTGACAGACTTACTTTATGGTTTCCATAAATCAGAAATGACTTGGAGGCAAACAACAACATTAGAAACATGTTTTTAGCCAATGTCAAAATTATTAATCGCTCAATCCAACTAACTTTTGTAGAACTGCTTTTAATGTCAGAGAGCTCAAGCCAGTTTTTGCCTTAAGTGCAACTTTTCAATGCCGCATTTAAGATGAGTGAGGAAGCTTCAATGGTTGACCATAGCTTTCTTTGGAGACGCATGATGTAATTAGACATTATATCTCTATTTTTATCTATTTAGTCTGTTTTGGAAAATTTCCTGCTCTATACACACTGTCATCTCCCCATACAATCTCTGATGGTGGGAAATATTGTGAAAGTGTTTGCTTAACTTCTGAAGCCAAACCCGCAAGTTTGTGAATTGATCAGCTGGCAGGTTCCAGGAATGAACAAACAGATGCCAGGTGGATGCATTACGCAAAGCCTGCCTATTAGTTCATTAGGCAAGTCGCTGTTGCTAGACAATCAAGTACAACTAAATTCTTTATGGAAGGCTAATCACAGCCTGGAATTGTAAATATTTCCAGGATGCACTGAACACTACACGTGCTGTTCTCATTTGGTCATTCTGCATCAAGAGTGTTCCTTGCATTGGGAAGCCTCTATATTCTAGAGAAGGGGAGAACTAGGGCATTATTAAATTTAAGAAGAAGCACCTCAGTTTGAAAAAGTTACTTGTGGGCTACAATTCTGGGAGCAATAATCCCCAAAAAGTAACTTTCCCAAGGTTGGGGAAAGACTTAATGCACAGTGAAAGAATGCATGCTTTGATTCAATTCCAGGTAATTCAGTGTAGAACTTGTGAGTGAAAATGTTGGAAAGCTACTGCATAAACAGATTGATTTGAGTTGGCCACCTGATCATAACTGCATGTTTCTATAGAGCTTAAAAGAGGTACTTATTTGAACTACAGTTTCCCAAATCCAGCAGCTCGTATTGGTTATGCTGGCTTCTGGTTTCTGGGAGTTATGACACAAAATATCACTTTTCAAAACTCTAGGTTTAGACTAAAGCTCCCATAAACAAAAGACAACATATCCAATGGTCAAGGATCATTGGAATTTCAGTCCAAAACATCAGGAGGGTACCAAATTGATTTCCTACAGGTTTATTCTCCATCTTTAGTCAATAGATCTGCTATTTCATGAAATGTAAATTGTCCATTAAAATTATCCTGTTTAAACATTTTCCCCATCTCGTTATTTTTTAAAAATTAGATCAATCCCAAAAATGGGCGTTATCAGATTGATTCAGATGTACTCCTGTTTCCCTGGAAGTTAACCTACAGGAATATTGGGACTGACTTTATTCCACGGGGAGCTTTTGGGAAAGTCTACTTGGCACAAGACACAGAAACGAAGAAACGGATGGCTTGTAAACTGGTATGCTTCTAATATATTTTCCCCAAGTTTTCCCTTGATCCATAACACAAAATGCTGGATTTATTTATTTACCTACTTACTATATTTATATCCCACCTTTCTCAACCTCTGAGGGGAATCAAGGTTGCTTACAAGTGGCACTACATAGTGCCTACAGCATTTATCTTTGTTTTGTTTTGTTTTTCTTTGTGCCATATGTGCACTGGAGCAGAGATATTACAGAATACAAACTGTAGTTTGATCATAGAATTCAGGCACATGATAAAGTGGTTTTGAAGCAGATCTGTTGCTGGTCAATGCATGGAAGGCAGACCATTTGGGAACCCCATGCACATTAACTTGAGGTCTGTAGAAAAATAATTGGAATCTCTGCTTTCATGGATCTCTGTTAATAGTCTGGAGTTTGTCATCATCCTCATCATCATAGGCTATCACTTGTGACCAAGTATGATTGGGTCCGTGAGTGAGAACTTATTCTGGGTCTGCATGGTCTTTTACAATGAGGACATAGATTTGCAGATTGTCCATAGTCTGGAGTTTGTTGTACCTGTGGGTGGAAAATATTGCATGCCTTATCACATGGTAGTAGAGCTCCAAGCCAAATTCTAATAGCTAATAAACATGTGTTATTGCAACAAAAGAAAAGGAGAACTCTGTGCATGTGCAAAGAAGAAGTTAGACATAAATGTGCCCATTCACAGCCTGGTGTAATGCTACAAGTGTAAAACAACATGACTATGCATGATCCATAGGTTGGGATGCCCACATGTGGGCTTCTTTTACAGTACTCATCACTGGCTAAGACTGCTGGGCTTTGCAGTCTGGTGATATCTGGAGGTCCACATGATTCCCACCCTTGCCTTATTTGTAGTTCCCTTCCCTCAGCTATGGGAAGGGAACTACACTCAAAAGCATTATTTGGGGTTGGGATTGCCATCTCAACCTCAGCCTGAGTACTGTATGTGAAGGTGCCATGCGCATTGGTCTAATGGTGTTCCTTCATCTGTGTTTTGGTATCCTAGGTCCCAGTGGAGCAATTTAAGCCATCAGATGTTGAAATCCAAGCCTGCTTTCGCCACGAGAATATTGCTGAACTTTATGGGGCCATCTTGTGGGATGAGACGATCCATCTCTTCATGGAGGCAGGAGAAGGCGGCTCTGTCCTGGAGAAAGTGGAAAGCTGTGGGCCTATGAGAGAATTTGAGATCATTTGGGTGACAAAGCATATCCTCAAAGGGCTTGAGTTTCTTCATTCAAAAAAAGTTATACATCAGGATATAAAACGTAGGTCGTTGGAAGTGCTGTTTCTTTCCTTGCCCCAGTAGCACATTTTAATCCTTCTATTTGGAACATGTCCTCCAGACCAGGCATGGGCAAGCTTTGGTCCTCCAGGTGTTTTGGACTTCAACTCTCAGAAATTCCAGCCAGCTTACTGGCTGCTGGGAATTGAAGTTCAAAACACCTGGAGGGCTGAAGTTTGCCCATGCCTGCTCCAGACCCTCCTAATATCCTCCAGACATATTGGATTACAAATGCCATCATCCCCAGGCAGCATGGGACTGTGATCCAGCATATCTGAAGGGCATCCTGTTTCACAGCTTGTCGATATATGCTATATACTGTATATGTTAGTTGCTTATAAAGATTTGCACATCTGTTTCTGCACAAACCTTTCTTATATAACCTTATCAGGTGCATGGATTTGGCTGAACTGGTAAATTGAATTTTTGCAAAAAACAAAAACAAAAACAAAAAACCCCTCTTGTAATCCTTTGAGGGTCTATCTGCAATGTAACATTAATAATAATAATAATAATAATAATAATAATAATAATAATAATAATAATGTGTTTTGACACAACTTTAACTTGCATGGCTTAATACTGTGGAAGCCTGGGGTTCGTAGTTTATTGAAGCAATAGCACTCTTTGGTAGAGAATGCTACAGACTTATAAATCTACAACTCCCATGATTCCACAGCATTGAGCCATAGCAGTTAAGGTGGTGTCAAAGTGTATTAATTCTACAGATGCTGCAAAACTCTTTATCCATTTCAATAATTTAAATGTACCAGAAAGCACAATGAGTGACTGAGGTTTGGAAATCTCTGGCCTTCAAAATATTGCTTGTTGCTTTTTGTTCGAGGGATGTGTAGTCCAAAAGGCAACTTTTTGTGGTTCTGCCCCCATAAACTGGCAGGGCTCTGCTCTCCATCTCACATAACACTAAGCACAGAAAGGGAAATTCCCAAACAGGAGGTTTATTTACACAGATAGAATGTCCTTGGCTGCCTTCCATACCACCCTTCAACTTGGTTTGTTTGCTGTGTTAGAGTGAAATGTTGAGGTTTTCCCCTCCGAAGACTTAAGTTCTCATTTATCCTCCTATGTTTCTAGCAAGCAACATTGTTTTTATGTCAACGAAAGCGGTTCTGGTGGACTTTGGCCTAAGTGTTCAAATGACAGAAGATATATACTATCCCAAGGAACTCCGAGGCACAGAGGTAAGAAAGCTTGGATATGAGAATACAACCCAGGTGCTCTTTCATTTGCGCCATTGTCCTTCTAGATTAGTGTTGGACAAGACCTGGTCAGTCCAGGAGGCACAAGGCTATAGGTAAATTTCCTTCATTTTCCAGACATCTAGCATTGCAGAGACTGAGACATTGTGGCTCATAGAAGTTAGATCTAAAATATCTGGGGAGGACCAGATAGCATATCCCAGCCAAATTGAATCATAATAAAATATTTTCTTCTACTTTATCAGAAATAACTGGGAGCCTAGGATCACAGAATCATATAGTTGGAAGAGAACACACAGGCCATCCAGGCCAACCCCTTACCATGCAGGAAAAGCACAATATAGAAATATAGTCTGCATAATCATAACTAATAGCCCATACAACTTCTAATCATGCATCACACCATCAAGACTGGCTACTGCAAGAGAGTCTGCTGTGTTTACCCGCCTCTAATCTCATTGAACGTCTTCCATGAAAGACCTGGTAAAAGCTTCCTTATATATCTGGGACCATTGTTGCTGATAAGATTTCTTCTGTGTTTCTCTGGCAGATTTACATGAGCCCAGAAGTAATCCTCTGCCGTGGACACAATACCAAAGCCGACATCTACAGCCTGGGAACAACCATCATCCATATGCAAACTGGCATCCCGCCGTGGGTGAACCGATACCCTCGTGCAGCATACCCCTCCTACCTCTACATAGTAAGTATGGGCTTTGGGTTGGTGAGTTCTAATTCACCTCCTTCCTCTTCCTGTTGGAATTGTATAACTCAGAGCTGAGGAAAGACTAAGTACCCTGAAGGCAATAGCTTCCATCTGATTTTGGAAGCTAACCAAGATCAGACCTGATTCGTGTTTGGAAGAGGGCTTGCCAATGAGTACCAATAGTTGTAGGCTATTTTTCAGTGGAAGGAAATGGCAAACCATCTCTGAGTTTTCCTTGCCTAAGGAAATCCTGCTTCCAAGTCAAAACAGGTGACGTGAAAGCATGTACATGCATGCACACATATGAACATCTGGGAGAAAAGGCAGAATGAGACAGGCTGGGGATGCCATCTGCTGGGGATGTGCAGAGGCTGAAGCATGTGCCCTACAAGCCCTCTTCAACCCTGTTTCTAGATGCCAGCTTGTTTATTCTTCAGCAGACTGGGCTGGTCATTCTCTTGCCAAAAAGACACATAAGAGAGGGTCATCTTGACTCTCACTATTGTTGCTATGAAGTAAATGGTCATTTCTCTTGTTGCCATTTTTAAACTTGGGCGAATTGATACTGATCTCCCAAATCTCAGCTCCATTGGCCCCAGTGCAGTATAATTCAGAGGCCACTTCAAGTTGCATACTGGATATTCATCCTCATGTGTATTGTCTACATAGAAAACTAGCATAGTCAAGGGTTTGGATGGGGAATGGAGTAGGATAATTTTCAATATGACCCCCAACTATGTGCTGAAGTGGTATAGCCCAAGTGTGGATTTTGCCATGTGCTGAGAGCAAAGTGTCACACCTACAGGTCTAAGAAGGAAGCTGGAATGTCGCTGGACTCCCACGACACCCTTCTGCATTCCCATTGTTTCATTTTGGTGAACCATTACAGAATTGTGGAAGTATGAGTAAGGGGAAAAACTATGCATGTTTATCTCTGATCTGAATGGGAGGGGAGTGGAAAATGCAAGCCATGAGGTTCATAGCCATGCTGGAAGAGAAACTGATGTAATAAGCTCAAATGTCTATGCAGTCTCAGGACTGGAGGCTTTGCAAACCAGAGCTAGAACTAGAACATGTAGTGTTACAGTTCTCAGAAAAGTAAGAAAAGGAATCAAAGAATAGATTTCCCACACTTAAAAAAAACCTTTCAGCAGGAATATAAATAGAAGATTCTCCTCCACCCCCATCCTGATGCAGACTTCTCTTCTTCAAACAAAACAGAAAATCTGAACTGGGACTCTCAGCTGTAACACATTTTTAAGTGTGTGTAGAGGCTATACCACATTGTCAATGCTCAAAACAGAATCCTTGAAGGAAAAAAAGCAGAAACCTCTTGCTCACTCACTCATGTCCCCTGTCATTCCCTTTCGGCCTCCAAAAGTAGGTCACCCTCTGAATTTCTCTGTGTTTGTTTCTCCAAAATGATGAACCTAGTTTTGCAGACCTTTGGATGAACTTGATGCTGGTTTTTCAGGTTTGCTGTTTTAGGGTGAAACTGGCTAAGTTTCCAGTTTTCCTGTGCGTCTTTCGTGCAGCAGCAGGGTGGCAACCTTCCAAACAATGACTCAGACATAGGAAATTCCTAGGGCGGTAACTTTGTAACACACGCTAGATAGCTTTTAAAACAGTTCCCCCTCCCTTTTGTTGAGCATTATGTTCAAAGCTGCTTCTCTTGTGATCCTTTTGTTAGATCCATAAGCAAGCTCCACCACTGGAGGACATTTCTGAGGACTGCAGCCCCAGCATGAGACGGTTCCTGGAAGCCGCCCTTGAGAGGAACCTGAACCAGAGACCCTCAGCCACAGAACTCCTCAAACACGAGGCCTTGCACCCACCCAGGGAAGAGCAGCCGCGCTGCCAGAGCCTGGATTCGGCTCTCTTTGAAAGGAAACGGCTGCTGGCGAGGCAGGAGTTTGAGCTTCCTGAAAACATTGCCGGTACAACACTAACCCTCCTTCCTGCATTTGGCCCAAGGGTGAGGGACTGGTGGCTAGTTGGGTGCCTTGGATCCAACTCCCAGAGGCTCCAGCCAGTATAGTAAGGGACAATGGGAACTGGAGTCTAACAGAATATGAGGTGGGGGCAAATCTTTCCTGGGCAACTTACAACAAAGATGACACTGCAGAGCTTCACTGCCAATTAGAGTTTTATCAGAACTGACATCAGACAAAATGCATGTTTAAAGTGCTTGGCAGAAATCCCACTGACCTCTCCATAGAACCGGGCTTCAGCTTAAATCCTGAAATTCCTGTGAAATCAGCCCCATGGTAAATCCACATCATCATTATCCAGGAAGCTTTTTCAAAAAATACTGGAATTTCCAGAGTTGTGAAATAACTGTTCTCCAGTATCTAGCATAACGTATTGCTGCTGCCAGTCTAAAATACACTTTGCAGGAAAACAACAATAACCCAGAGTAAAAAAAACCCCACTGTTTTTGAATGTATTTTAAAATGAATTATTTGAATTCAGCTCTCTTTCACACACACGCACACACACACTTCTTTGCATTGAGGCTTTACATATATAGTACTGCAAATTTGCTAATGCCTGTGGATTTTCTCCTTTCTAGTAAGAACCATTCTGGTTTTAACTGTACCCAAATGGATGTCTATAATAAGCCCATAAATTGAACATGAGGGCAGTAACCTTCTCTTCCCATTACACTCCTACAAGTCATGGTCAGTTGCACAATGTCTGTGATCCTGGAGGTAATATATAACTATCCTGACGGACAGCCATTGGAAATATTTTTCCTTCTTAAATAATAGTCAACAGTCATTGGCCCCATTAAAGCCAGCTAGACTGGGAATGGCAGATTCCATTTTGGAGTACAACACAACTTCCAGAAACTTCAACTAGTAGCTCTATGGTAGATTTTGACATTATGCTGCAATGTGCTGTGTGAAGAAGCACTGCTTTGTGTCTTTCCTGGATCTCTCACTATTAGCTGGCTCTGAGTTCTTGTATAATTAAAGAGGGGGTGAAAGTCATCATTAGTCTTTGTGTCATGCAATTCATGCAACCCTATTTTCTATTTTGTTTTCCTGAATTAAAACCCTCATGTTAACATTCTCCCTTGTATGTGACTGGCCTTTTAGACTGCTGCTTTCTTCCCCTTTTCTAGTTCTTCTCCTCTGACCTTCCACATGTTTTCACTTGCCATATGCCATTAGTTCCATCCAGTATGTCCAATAGAAAGGGTTTATAGGAGTTCTAGTCCAAAGGATCAAAAGTTCCTCATGTCGGTTTTATTCCATCCCTTTTCAGACAAAGGGCCCCAGAATCCTACACAGCATTAAGTGAGTTCATTGTTGTGCCCACTTGTCAAAATTCATTTCCTTTGATCAAACTTGGCCTGTTTTGCTGCAAGGTTGCTTACTAGATGATGATGATGATGATAATGATGAAACAAGAAGAAAGTTTAGTTGGTATAAGTGGGACTAAAATAAAAATCAGTTATGGTCACCTTTTCTAAAATTGCTCTAATGTAATATTCTGATCACTCCTTTTAAAATTTTTGTCCAATCTTCTTTCTTGTTAGATTCCTCAAGCATCGGGATTACTGAAGAATCAGAACTGCTCAAGAGACAACGATCTCTGTACATTGACCTTGGAGCATTAGCTGGCTACTTTAACATAGTCTAATGCGATGAGATTACGAAGAGTTGTGCTGAATGGAAGGAGATCATTTCTTTCAGATGTTTTGAAGAAAAAGAAGAGTGCAATATTTCTGATCACTTGAAGAATTTTATAAAGTGAACTTTTAAGAACTCTTTAACAAAATAACAAGAGAAGGTTCTTGTTTTTTTTAATATATATATATATAATGCTGCTTCTGTCATATGATGTGTTACTCATGTTTGGTCTGCATTGAGAGTGTAACCATGAAAAATATGCGTTATAAAATTTTGAAGGTCTGATGATTAGGGAACCCAGATTGTTAAGTTCAACAGTAGTGGAAGCTCCTAGTTTGAGCTCATTGAGTTCTTCTAATTATTAATAATTAAAGTCATTGTTGAATATAAGGGCTGTTTCTAAACCAAGCTTACTGCTGTCAGAAATGTGGCTTTCTCTGTGGCAGAACATCTTCCGTTTTGCAGATCTTTGGCTTATAGCATCACATTGATTTTCCTTGAAAAGCCTGATGCTTGGTGAGTTGGGTCAAACTTTTTTCTGTGATTTTGCATCCCACTCATTTTTGTTTGGATCAAGATTTGGTGACCCACTAATCAGCATACTATGAGCATCTTTATCTCCACACCCAACCGCCCACTTGTTTTGGCTTCAAATGAGGCACCTCCCAGTCCTCTGCTTCCTTGCATTCCTCTCCATACTTCTCAGACTTGTTTTCATACTACTCCTTCTGTCTCCCTTTTAGACAACAAGCTAGTCATCTTGGACCTAAGAGGATAACATTCAAAAGTTGGTTGGTGGAACTATAAGTCCCAGAATCCCCTGGCCTGTATGGTCACTCTCCCTATTGGTTGGGAGATTCTGGAAATCATAATTCAAAACACTAAATTCTGATTTCTGCTTATGTCTTTGAGCAAATCCTTAGGATTTCACAGAACTTTGGGGTTTTTTCTCCCTTTGACCCAAGCTGAAATAGTATGATGGTGTTTTGATCTCAGATATCTAGGTTACAAACATTACTAAGGAATAGCTATCCAGTCTCTGTATCATATAAATATTATCCTAAATAGCATTAATCAGCTCATTGTGTCTAATAGGGTTTGCGCCAATTCTTAGAATTAGAAATCTGTACCAGAACAGCAACAAAAACATTGCAACTACCAGTGTATTCATACATGTTAAGCTGTGAGCTGGCATTTTTTCATTTTAATGATGTTAGCTGTATTGAGGGAAATTTTCCAGAATATTTTCTTGCACATTGCTATCAGTGGGAGATGCAAGAAGGAAGTTATGGGACAAAGTCTGGCTTCCTAGCAAAAAGAGCAACAATTGTAAGCATGAGCCATTTGAAATATAAAGCTGGCAGTAGAATACTAGAATCTTGGCGGAGATAGGCTAGTTATGAAGTTTGTATTAATTTGTGGCTGTGGGCTACATGTTTCTTAAGACAAACATGTATTTGAATGTCATGAATTAGAGATTTTTAAAAATAATGTTCCTATGGAAAAAAAGACTTCTTTTGCTCTTGAAGACGTTGAATACGTTTAAAACTTGATGTTTTAGATGGCAGTAAAACTGTTTCAAGAACATAGTTTGGTACATCCCATGGGATGAATGTGTAAACTTTTATAAAAATAAGTCAATACTTTGTTAAGTGATTTTGTTTCATTTTTAAAGTGGCATACTGTGTATGTTGTAAATAGAATTATTGATAAAAACATGAGGTTTGTATTTAAGAATCTTTGTATATACAGTTTGTTTGTATTATCCAATTCTGTTTGTGATAGAAATGGCTCAACTATTTAAAGGAATAAAGCCACATGTTTTGTGAGCATTTTGCATTTATGTTTCAATTTCTTTGTATGTGAGTACATTACATGGGATTCTGTGTGTAGTAAGAAGAAAAAATGTAGCGGACTACTAACATATAAAAGATTGTTGCCCTTTCCAGATTACCAAAGCAGATAACTCACATTATCTGCTTTGAACTGGATTATATGAGTCTACACTGCCATATAATCCAGTTCAAAGCAGATAATATAGATTTTATATGGCAGTATAGAAGGAGCCTTTGGCTACATATCTGGTCACATGTGTTGCCACAAACCTCTGAGTCAAAAAACCTTCCAAATTCAGCAAATCAATTGCAGCCAATAGACCATATCATATAGATATTTTACTCAGTTTCTACACATTTCGAATACAGAAATCCACGGAGCCCATCAAACGATAAAGAATGGCTTTCGGTGGTTATTCATGAGACCATATCCACAACATGAGGAGAAATGGGAGGAAATGGGAGGAAAATTTTTGTTGGGATGGGAAGTGGTGGATTTATCTGACTACTTTGTGACATTTCAGAGTGTACGTTCATGTGGATCCTGTATTTTGGCTTTTTGCAAAAAGGAAAGAAAAGCTGGGCTATTTTTTTCTAAAGCCCAGTTTTGTCCAAAGCATGTAAACTTGAAGAGGAATTTATAATGTATTTATTATTATTTACCTTATTTCTACCCCGCCTTTCTCTACCACAAAGGGGACTTAAGGTGGCTTACATGTGGCAACCATTAAATACCTTAAAATACATACAGGGACTTAAAATCAATTAAATTTAAAATTGATATATATTAAACATTTAAAACATTACATTCAATATTAAAATCATATCATCCAAAAATCATAGTCCAAGGCCATTCCGTCATCAACTTATTATTGCACTGTACTAATTTATAACCTTCTGTATTTGCATAAAACTCTTGTGATTGTGAAAACAGCATGAAGACACTATTTTTACTTCTTGCTTTTCAGTTTTTAAGAACTTTATGGAGATCTAAGACATTTCATAGAAACACATAGAATTTTTTATACGGAAGAGGACATTTTCAGCACTGAAAAAATAGCTTTATACATAAAAGTAACACATATTTTCTGCAAATAATAAATCCAGAACGGAGAAGAGGAAGAAATCCATACTTTCTCTGAAATTTGAATATTTTGAGTATTATTTCAAACCCCAGTGAATGCACTTCTTAGTGTTAAAATGCAAAGCAAGATTTTCCAGCAACAAGAGAAGTTGTAATTTGTCATGAGGCAGACAAAACTGTCAGAAAAAGGGATGCGTTTAAAGAGGAAGGAACCTCTCTTCCCTTTTTTGTTCTTGCAAATAGAAACAAGACCAAAACCAGTTTCAGAAAAGCACCAGATGTTTGTCTCATTTTTCCCTTTGTTCTGCTGTTAATTTTTGGCGAAGAGTCTTGCTTCCCCCAAATCTTTAACATCGTCTCCATTATTCCCTTCTCAAAATGAATGCTGAAATGTGCTATAATTGTATGTCCTAGATAGGTTCAAAAAGAAAGTAGGGAGTGCTATTGGCACCCTACAAATGAACTTTTAATATGCTCAGGTGACTATATATCCAGATTTCCATATACATGTAAATAGTAATACTCAAGCACGTATTTACTGTATTTATACCTTGCCATATAACTGGAAAAGATTTTTTAGAACAGATTACTATTTGATGTTTTGTTCCTTTGTTCCTTTTAAAGACAAAGGCCCTGTCCTCAGACTTACAGTAAGGACACAATACAAAAGGAAATATGTTGGGGAGGAAAACAAGAAAATCCCAGCACTGTTTTTGATGAGGCTTTTCAGCACTACTGTTCTGAGTTCCATTGGAGGAAGACAATAAATACTATGTTTCTACCTTGGAGGGAATAATTCAGGGCAACCCGCACATGCACAGTGCCTAATGCCCAAAGCTTTAGTGTGTGAACCAGAAAGCACTTTTTGCATGCAGTCTGCAAAATTAGATTGCGTAAACAAAGCAGCTCCCAGGTGGGCATGCTTCACATGGCATGCTCTTGCTGCAGTTCAGAAAAGTAAGCAGCATCACATCTGACCAGTACCTGCTCCCCTTTCTCAAAATACTTCAATTTTTAAAATAAAAATCCAGATGTGGAACAACCTCATATGGTTTTATCTTGCTGTGTTATCGATATTATGAGCCTTCAAGTTATGATAACCATAAGGCAAACCTATTACTGGGCTTTCTTAGCAAAATTTGTTCAAGAGGGCTTTGCCATTGCCCTCCTCTGAGGCTGAGAAAGCATAACTTACCCAAAGTCACCCAAGAGCTCCTTTAGATATTAAAAAAAATCTTTTCAGAAGCCCAGTAGTGTAACCATAGCCCTACAAAGCTAAAACTTGATGCTAATTTACTTTAGAACATTCTAAATTGCGTGTACTTTAGTTGGAGCTGACACACCAACAACCTAATGTTGCCATATAATAATAATATGTGGCCCAAATGATTCATTGGAACTTATGCCTCAAGTACCACCTCCCAGCAGTGAAGAACTGGTGGGATCACAAACCTGCAAAAGTATTGGAAAATGAGCACGAAAAGATACTGTGGGACTTCTGAATGCAGACTGACAAAGTTTTGGAACACAACACACCAGACATCACGGTTGTGGAAAAGAAAAAGGTTTGGATCATTGATGTCGCCATCCCAGGTGACAGCTGCATTGACAAAAAACAACAGGAAAAACTCAGCCGCTATCAGGACCTCAAGATTGAACTGGCAGAAACCAGTACAGGTGGTCCCAGTGGTGATTGGCACACTGGGTGCCATACCGAAAGATCTCAGCCGGCATTTGGAAACAATTGACAAAATTATGATCTGCCAACTGCAAAAGCCGCCCTGAGTCCCCTCGGGTGAGAAGGGCGGGATATAAATGTTGTAAATAAATAAATAAATAAAAGGCCATTCTACTGTGATCTGCACGCATCATCTGAAAATACATAACACAGTCCTAAACGCTTGGGAAGTGTTCGACTTGTGATTTTGTGATACGAAATCCAGCATATCTATCTTGTTTGCTGTGTCATACAATGTTGTTGTGTCAATAATAATAATAATAATAATAATAATAATAATAATAATAATAATAATGGCACCAAAATATTGCTGTGAGAGCAGTCTTCATTCTGTTGGCAACAGAATCCAGTACTCTACTGAGTGAGAGAAAAGGCCAACCCACTAAGCCTGTTCCTCACCTGAAGTGCTGGATTGCTTGAAGTGGAACTTGCATTGCAAAAGACATTGACTCATAGCTGTCACTTGTCTGAGTGTGACGCACTGGTGATGTACATGCACACCAGCGGTTGTGGCAAAATATGGGCCTAAATGACATACCTGAATCACAAGGCTTGTTGCTTAGGAACAGGCCCTACTGACATCGATAAGTCTTATGATCAAGGCATATGTGTAACAGCCAGCCAAGGTTCTCAACAGAAGCTATTAAATCACAGCATTGTAATTGTGCAGTTTGCCCCGAATATGACATAAATTTAAACCAAGAAACAAACCCAAAAAGAAATAAGTGCTGCGTTCAAAAGGCAATCTCTGGGATTAAGGAACTGAGACTTGAGTATTCAGGGTTTTGTATTTCCTGCTTCTGTCATTTGAATACCAAATCTATGGTTGAAAATGCTTATTTAAGCATTAGCACCAACATTTAGCACTGGAATGGTGGACTGAAAATGGAAATAGTTTAGAAAAGTTACTTTTTGACTACAAATCTCAGAATCATCCCAGAAAAGTATTGTCAACAATAACAAATTCACTATGATTTTACTCCTGCAAGCTAGCGTAAGCCTATTGAATAAATGGTTGAATAATGAACCAACTCTAGCAAAGATTATTAACAGGATTTGAGTCCATAATTCTTGTAAGAAGAAGATCTCTCCTACAATCTCAGATTTCAGATCTCCCAAAAACCCCTGAACCCATGCAAATCAGCATGGCCAGAAAGAGGAAAAGTGATGTCATGCCAACTGTAATCCTAACACAGAGACCTCCACCGTTTGGTGTCTAAGACCATATTGCTGCATCCATAGCAAATGCTTGGGTGGTTTGTTGGGGTGGGAGTATGGTTGGTATCAGATCTCAAATACTGAATCTAGGACTTCATATACCACCTCCTGACTTGAGGACAATAAATATAGGATCTGATGTACAAACTCTTGGGAACTCTACTTCTTATGCAGTTGGAGGCAGAGAAAGTGACACTCGTCACAACTGAGAAGTAACTATTGTTATGGTTGTTTTGTCTCAAAACAAAATCATTCCCTATGCTTGCAGTAAAGGCATTGCACACCACAAAACCACAGGGTCCCAGCCGTCATTGGCTGGACCAGAGACACATTCAAGAACAGGAAATATATGTGTTTCCAAATCAATAGCTCTGTGGCTTCCCTTCACTTGCATTGACATGAGTGGTTACATGATAGTGATCTAAAAAGACAAAGAAATCATGTTTGATGTTTCCTTTTTTTCAATATGGCTGTAGTCCTGCAACGGAGAGTTTGCAAATTGATTTCATAACTACCAGTATATTGATCTACCATTGAATAACTAGCTGTCAGAGTTTAGATGGAAACTGGTGATTTCTCATGAAACACTTTGTATAGTGGTTGTGGTCTTCAAGACCATAGGGAGCCTGTTGGCAAATTCTGCCACTATTTCCCTTAATGCACAGTGAGCAATGCTCAGCTTGCAAGTTGTTTTGCCATAATGTTTTTGAAGTAGATAACATGGTGTTGTGGTCTGACCTGGATTGCAGTGTTGATATCCCCGCTCAGCGATGGAAACCCACTGGGTGACCTTGGGTGAGTCATACTCTCCCAGCTTCAGAGAAAGGCAAGGGGAAACCTCCTCTGAACACATCTTGTTAAGAAAACCCCATAATATGTCTTTGGGTCTTAAGTCAGAAATAGGAGCCCCGGTGGCGAAGTGTGTTAAAGCACTGAGCTGGTGAACTTGCAGACCGAAAGGTCCCAGGTTCAAATCCCGGGAGCGGAGTGAGCGCCCGCTGTTAGCTCCAGCTTCTGCCAACCTAGCAGTTCGAAAACATGCAAATGTGAGTAGATCAATAGGTATTGCTCCGGCGGGAAGGTAACGTCGCTCCATGCAGTCATGCCGGCCACATGACCTGGAGGTGTCTATGGACAATGCTGGCTCTTTGGCTTAGAAATGGAGATGAGCACCAACCCCCAGAGTCAGACATGACTGGACTTAATGTCAGGGGAAACCTTTACCTTTTACCTAAGTCAGAAATGACTTGAATGCACACAACAAATAGCACACTTGCAATTGCTGCTATCCACACTGATAGTGTAGTAGTGATTTCCTCACTTACTCTTCCCTTTCTGTCATTTTGGGAAAGGAAACAAGGAAATATATAATCTATTCAAAAGATTCTATGATGTGGGATGGTGGAACTTCCTGCACCAGAGAGACGAAAGGACAACCGCTGTTGAATTCAATTAACAACTCTGACAATGACCAAATGCTTCCAGAGATTTCAAAGGCGAGGGTCCAGTAAAGGTCTGATGGCAGGGTACCAATGCTCGTCTTTGTTCCGACACTTCACCCTAGAGCTTAATAGTTGTCGATTTCGAGTGAGATGGAGAGGAGGCAGACAAGAGGAAACAAAGGTAAATATTTGCATGTTGCTGTCTCCCAGGACTCAGTCATAGGTGCCTTTCAGCTGTTTTGGGCTACAACAGCCACCTGGTTTGGTGACTGCTTGGCTTTTCAGAGAGCAACAAAGACTAATTTCAGAAGGCCTTCTCTGCATAATACTCCCAGGTCACAGCTGTTGCATAACGTGTGTTTGATTAGTCTTAAGTGCTGCATTTAATATTATTTAGTGGTTATTCTCATCCCATTAGGTCTTTGTTGGGCACTTTTGAGAGATAGATGATAGTAGCTAGCTAGAGGCAGGAAGTAAATACTCCTCTTAAATAATAAAGGTGAATTTATGAGACAGCTGCAAGTGGTTGAAACTCCCTGTTGGTCACACAGCAAGTGGCAAACCTGTTTTTCAAATGTGTGTGTATGTGATATGTTAGAAAAAATGCTGAAATAGAATGTCATCTAGACATGTGGCATAGTCTCAAAGAGATAGCCTGGTTAAAGGTTTATTATATGCTCTTCCCTTCCTAAGAAGGCCACAGCAGAGACTTCAGAGAAATGAAATGGTCCATTGTTCAATCACAGGGGTACATCTACACTGTAGAATAATGCCGTTTGGCATCACTTTAATTGCCATGGCTCAGTACTATAGAATCATGAGAATTGCAATTTTGTGGGGCACCTGTACTCTGGCAGAAAAGGCTAAAAACCTTGTAACAACCTGTAAACATGCTGAAAATACTTCTAAACCCTTAGAGGGCATTGGGTGACATTGCAGCAACCCTTTTTGGGGGGGGTTAGCAGGGGGAGAATATGGGGGCAGAACCCCAAAGATCATGAAAACCCCTAGCTCCCACACTTGCCCACATAAGTCTCTTTCCCCATTTATCCCATGGATTTTGAAACTGGCGTTCCTAAACATGGTGTCATCTGAGTTGTATTAAAATGAACATTAATTCTGTCCCACTTGAGTTTCATTTCTTAAGATCTGAGTCATAACTTGCTTCCCCTAGGTAGATAACGAAGTGTCTCCACCATATTCTTGGCCAATTGTTTGCAGCACATAAGAGAGCAAAGACCAGTTCCCCTCTGTGACCCAGTATGCTTGTATTCAAAGCAGACAAGAGGCAGCTGGTCTAACCAGACTTTCCACTTCCTTATCAACAGGAAGAAGAGAGGTTTCTTAGCAGCAGCAGAGCTCAGAAATTGTCAAGAGAATGATGTTTGGAGATGGTATCGCATGGTCAGCAAGAATAAATAAATTGCTCCGAAGTGGGTGGAGCTGGGGGTTTGCAAACCTGAAAATAGTCCAGGTCGTTCACACTCAATCAAGGGCCCTTTTACACTACACACCTATAGTGCTATGATTCCACTTTAGCTGCCATGGCAATTTTCAAAGAAATCTTGGGGGTGGTGAGGATAGAAGATCTCTCTGGTTGAGAATTAAACTGCAAAAATTCCCAGGATTTGACAGGATCCTTAACTGCAAAATCCTTAAATTGCAAAATCCCAGGATTCAATAGGATACAGCCTTTGCAGCAGATGTGGACAGTAGTGCTATAATTGTTCAATGTGAAAGGGCCCTCAATCCAATTCAGACTGGTTTCTTAAAATGCATTTTGGGTATATAAGATTTAAATGCAGGAAGCATGTCCAAACCTCAGTCTAAAACCCAATGTTAATTCAAGCTCTGTTTAATATAAGAAATAAAGGAATAATTGCAGAGAGTTCTAATTGCTTTCCAGTTGTTCTTCTGTTTAGCCACCTGTCTCTCCGTGGCTCCATTTTTTTTGACAGTCCAGTTTAGCTGCTCTATCTGTTACTAAAGTTTTCAGGGGTCCTTTTTAAACATCCACATAATGGTTTTCGTATAGAGAACATCAAGGTGTTTTCAACTTGCATTTTTCTGGTGCATAGCGACCATGTTAATGCCATACACATCCTTATGTGCAACCCTGCAATGATCAGGTATACTTCGCAATATATTCAGCCACATAGCTATGGATGCTCCATTTTGTTTTTTTCCTTCAGGCATGCCCACATTTTATATATATGCCCCAATAGAACATATATGGGCCATGGTAGCACAGCGGGTTAAACAGCTAGCTGCAAAGAAATCTGCTGACTGAAGGGTTGGCAGTTCGAAGCTGCAAGTCGGGGTGACCTCCTGATGTCAGCTCTAGCTTCTGCCAACCTAGCAGTTCGAAGGCATGTAATGCATGTAGATCAATTGGTACTGCCTTGGTGGGAAAGGTAAAAAAGCGCCTCATGCACACATGCAGACATGCCGGCAATAAGATTGAAGATGTCTACTGACATTAGGCTCCTCGGCATGGAAAGATGGAACAAGAGCACTTCCCCTTGGCCAGAGCTGAGCATTGCCTCCAGACACCAGAGATGAAAGGGGAAGCCTTACCTTTGTCTGTGTATTGTATGCCATTGTTGTTCACTGTATAAAAGGCATTGAATGTTTACCTTATATGTGTAATGTAATCTGCTCTGAGTCCCTCTGGGGAGATAAAGCAGAATATAAATGATGATGATGATGATGATGATGATCATGATCATTATTATTAGGGCATTAGTCATATGCTCTATTGGCTATTAGTGCAATGTTGATAGATGGAGGAGCACTAATACTGCTATGCAATTATAAGCACAAATGCACATTGAAAAAACAATGGTGAGTACATCTGCACAAACCCACTTTACAAAAGTAGAGGTAAATTCATACCAGAAAAATAGAAACAAGTGGTGTTTCATGGTGGGAAAGGATCAGGGGACCTCTATCTACCTGTACCATCTACCTTCCCAACACACACATCCCATTTAACATTGAAGATAGTTTAGACTGGAAGTAGACGTGAAATAATCCAGGTTTTCAAGAAAAGTATGAGCCAACCTAGCAGTTCAAAAACATGCCAATGTGAGTAGATCAATAGGTACTGCTCCAGCGGGAAGGTAACGGCTCTCCATGCAGTCATGCCGGCCACATGACCTTGGAGGTGTCTACGGACAACACTGGCTCTTCGGCTTAGAAATGAAGATGAGCACCAACCCCCAGAGTCAGACATGACTGGACTTAACGTCAGGGGAAACCTTTACCTTTTATGAGGTAAAAGGTTGATCTTTTAAACACAGACTTGGGATGAAAAAGAACTGAATAAGATTAAAATCCAGCATTCTGGCATCTATTTTCCCCCCTGCTCAGATATACAACTCCACAGGGACCATTCCCAGGACATTCCCAGGACAAACACAAACATTGTAGTTCTACCTAAAAACATTATTCTTTTAAACAATTTTTAGTATTTTGCCATTTCATTTTTGATTGCTTTGCTATTATCAGTCATGTTTGTCATTTATGGGCAATAAAAGGGGAAAAACAATAATTAGACTGTTAGAAAACCATTAATAGAAACATCCCTTTTCAACCTGTAATCTCTTTGACGTAACATAATGACTCACAAAGATCAGTTGGACAGTCTTATGATCGTTTGATGATAGTAACTAATACAAAAGTGTTCAGTCTGAAGTGACCTTTTTGGATGGTGTGGCTGACAAGACATGGCACGGGTTGGAAGAATGGAGAGTATAGCAATGTGGGCAGACAAGTTTAATTGTGTTTATAGCATGTGACAAAAACATCTGCCAGCCTCGAGAATCAACTAACACCCTGAAAGTTAAGCAAATGACTTCCTCTGTGATGAATTTACTCTGAATCATGTTATAATAGCAATCCATCCCTGTAGTGAGTTTCGCTATTCACTCCCCCATTGCTCGAAAGGGGAAAGTACTTTTTGGAAGCAGGATAGCTAGCATTTATAAAGCGTCCACCATCGGAAAAAGAATCCCAGGGAAACAGGCATAGTTGGATTATTCAGGGCTGTGCTAAGTAGTTTATAAGCCATTCTCAAATTATGGCAGTCCTAAGGTAACCCTATCATATAGAAGTTTTTTTTTTTTGCTATAGTATGTAAATGAATATCTAGTCCAGTCTCAACCAATTCAATTTGGAAGCAGCCAGGTCTTGAAGCTGCAAGGCCATTCAATGCTAATCAAGGTGGCTAATCAACATTCACACTTGCCTCAAGCAGACGAGTTCTTTCTCCCACCCTGGAAATAGCACAGATATACAAACCCCACTTGCCTACTTTCCACAGATCTCATAACCTCTGAGGATGCCCGCCATAGATGTGGATGGAACATCAGGAGAGAATGCTTCTAGAACATGGCCATACAGCCCGAAAACTCACAACTCAATTGAGCAATATTTATGGCAGTCACAAAAATGAAGTTTCTGGAATAACAACAACAACAACTACTACTACTACTTTATTTTTGTATCCTGCCCCGAAGGGACTCGGGGTGGCTCACATGGGGACTAAACCCAAATACAGCATAAAATACAATATCAAAATGTATTTTAAACATGTAAACATATAAAAACAAGGCATATAAAATACAATAAAACATACTCAACAAACTAGTAACCAAGGCATAGTTAGCATATTCAAGACTGGAATATAAAAACTACTTTTAAAGTAAGTACTACACAATTAAACAGGAATTATACTTTCAAACCAGGAACAGATTTTTTTCCAAATTTTGTTACATAGTGTTATTTTTACAGTACAAAATTCTAGTCTGGGAAGGTGGATGTGTTTCCAGACTTCACATTGATTGGCAGAACCACAGAAAATAATGAGCCCTGTTGAAATGGAGGGCCCTATGGCCCCCAAGAATGCCATAAAGTTATGACAGAAGACATAGAAAATGCCTATAGAGAACATACTTTATTAGATGTGTACAAATGAAACTGGATAATTTATGCCCATATTTTCTTGTTCCAGGCTTTCAAATACTATACATTCAGGAGGATTTTATAAGCAGAGCTTGGAAGCATTACTTTAGATTATCAGTGATGCAGTTTGTACAATTGTTCCAAGCTCCTTGCTGGTAAAAAGGCCAATGCTCAAGGGAAAAAGATGTGTTTTGCTTTCCCTTGCCAGTCAGTAACTGCTTAAATTTCCCAAATGTTTCAGTTATCATCAATATATAGGGAGACCTCAAGTTACAAACAAGATAGGTTCTGTAGATTTGTTCTTAAGTTGAATTTGTATGTAAAATAGAACAGATACATTTTAAGTGTAACTCCAGCCTGAAATATATATATATTTAGCATTGGATAGCATAAAGGTAAAGGTAAAGGTTTCCCTTGACATTATGTCTAGTCATGTCTGACTTTGGGGGGTGGTGCTCATCTCAATTTCTAAGCTGAAGAGCCGGCATTGTCCGTAGACATGTTCTAGGTCATGACTGCATGGAGCGCCATTACCTTTTGCACTGCTATTGCAGTGGAAGTGAAGACGACTAACGAGAAGCTGTTGTACTTTGGGTGTATCGTGAGATGACAAGACTCATGAAGAAAAAAAGGAGATATTTTGATCACATGTTTTAAGTTCAAGGCCCATTCCATGTCATTTTATGTGGCCCTCCAGATGCTAGATCATGACTCTTATATTCCTCATCTTTAGATATCATGACTAAAACTAATGATGGGAGTTGTGATACAGTAACATCTGGAAGGCAGCTCTTTAGTCAGGATAGTGGAGTTTGGATTTAGACACAAGACTTGTGGATATGATGTTTGACTTTAAAAAGTCCTTTAACCTTTTCCCAATCTCAAAACCACAAGTGCTGTTGGGTTGCATTTCCCATTATCTCCAGTTCATATGAATCTCTAGTTCAAAAGTGATGGGAGTTGTCATTCAGTAACATCTGGGGACCCAAATGGGGTAAAACTAAAGACTATTATGTAAAAATATAATAGTGTGCCCACTGTATCCAGATTCTTTGCTCATGTATTCAACAATATTTCAAGGAAAATATAAGGTTGATGTAACCATCAGTGAAAATGAGATTGACGTGCCTGGTTTAGATGGAGGATGAATGCAACCTTTTGTCAGGATGAAAAAGTTGTGGAGAAATATAAAAAGAATTTGGACAAAAGCACAGATATCCGAATTTTATGGGATAAAAGTTAAACACTAATAAGAACATGTTTCTTAAATAAAATGTTTCATCTGAATCTGGAAACTGCCGAAATAGATCTGGACAAGAGAAATGTTGTTTGGACATTTAAACCTCTGTGCCTGAGAATTATAGCAACAACTACTACAAACTGAAAAACTCACAGCAACCCAATACTGCAACCTCCTAACAATGTTGCTGTCTGTAGGAGCTGAACCATATATTGCTGAATTTCTAAGTCATGTATGAGTCCAGTGTGCCATCTAGTGACTGTACATAGTAATGTGTGAATCAAAAATAATCTGTCCTGTATATTTTTCAGTATATTGTTAGATGTTCTTCTTTGCAAAGCACACATTATCAAACTAGAAGATTATGAGTGGAAAGTAAAACACAAAATAATATGTGTATGTCTACAAGATAGGCTAATGGGAGCTACTTCTATACATCTAACTATGCAAAAAAATGTGTTGTTTCTCTTTTTTATTTCTGTCTCCATTCGTTTTCAAATGTAACACAATGGCATGAATTCTACCAGATCAAGTAACATGCGAATGAACCCTGTTGATTTAATGGATTGTGCTTAACAATAGGTTTTAGGTATTTTCTACAGGTGTATAAGGCAAAAATCCCTCTGAACAAATGAGGGAGTGCATCTATGTCTTTCTGCATTCTGAATGGATCTCTGCCTAATTCTCGAACTAAACAAAGTGCTTTGAATGGCTTTGACATAGTATAACTATATCAGGGAGTGGCGCAAAGCTGCCTTTGTTTTGATGTGGAACCAACTCACTTACTCATTTTGCATCTTATGGAATGTAAAGTGAAAGAGAAGCATTTGTAGCTCAAGCCTGCATCCTACAAATTGTACCTTGGCATAAAAAGTTTCTTTTAAAAAGCTGTTGGCAGCCTTTGCTAAGTGGATGGTGAATAAGTCCAAATTTTAAGGAAGCTATCCGAGATGCTGAACCTATGTTAGTGATGGGTTTCAGTCTCTGGAATTACAATATATACAGAAACCCAAAGTGTATTCATGATTTCACCGATATGGAAGTGGCCAGTCACTATTGGTTAGTTACCTATAAAATATCTTCATGTTAATCACTTGCATGTAGATCCTTTTCGCTTTTCTTCAGTTTAAATTATAGCTCCTTTCTCCTTATAGTGTCAAAGAGGTTTACATTTCTGACTTGCCAGTAGATGGCAACTAGTTACAGAATATTGTTATTCCCAACTAAAATAAGAGATTAAAAAATAAATTGGCATTTTAAATGATTCTGTTAAAGCTGACTATCTCATTCATAAATATGTGCTAACTAATGAAAGCAGTACTTCCTATGTCTACTTCATTTAGTTTAAGGCCCCTTCTACACTGCAATATAAAATCCAGATTATCTGCTTTGAACTGGATTATATGGCAGTGTGGACTCAGATAATCCAGTTCAAAGGAGATAATGTGGATTATTTTGTATTATTTTAAATCTGTTTTTAATTGCTTATGTTTTATTCTTTTGTACTGTTGTATATTGGCATTGAATTCTGCCAGTTTTGTAAGCCGCCCTGAGTCCCTTCGGTGAGAAGGGCGGGATAGAAATGATGGAATTAATTAATTAATTAATTAATTATCTGCCTTGATATTCTGGATTATATGGCTACATGGAAGGGCCCTACAATGCCATTTACAATCCAGATTATTTGCTTTGAACTGAATTATATGGCAGTGTAGACTCATATAATCCCATTTTAAGTAGATGTGTTTTATCTGCTTTGATAATCTGCATTATGTGGCCATGTAGAAGGATCATAAGGCTGGATATACACAGCCATATACTTCGGATTATCAAAGCACATAATCCACTATCTGCTTTTAACCGAATTATGAGTCTACGCTACCATGTAATCTGATTCAAAGCAAATGATTGGGATTTTATATGTCATTGTAGGGCCCTTCCACAGCCATGTAATCCAGTTCAAAGCAGATAAGGTGGATTTTATACACCTGTGTGGAAGGGGCCATAGAGCCAACATAAGGGCCCTTCCACACATCCATATAAACCAGAATATCAAGGCAGATGATCCACAATATCTGCTTTGAACTGTAATATCTACCGGTAAGTGCACACTGGCATATAATCCAGTTCACTGTGGATTTTATGCAGCTGTGTGGAAGGCCCTAAGATAGAAAGATATACTACATTGCAAGAATTTTGCCCTAAGGTATAACACATATATGTGCAATATATATAGAAAGATAAATTGAGAGAAAAAGAGAACGGATATATACATACATGAGTGCAATATAGTATGCATTGTTATATGAGTCTAAATGAAGTAAATACAAACACATTTGATCTAAATTGTATCTAAACTGTAAAATTAATGCAATCTGACACCACTTTAACTGCCACGGCTCAATGCATCGGAATCCTGGGATTTGTAGTTTGGTGAGACACCAGCACTCTTCAGCAAAGAAGGCTAAAACGCCAATGATTCCATAGCATTGAGCCATGGCAGTGAAAATGGAGTCAAACTGCATTAATCCCACAGTATAGATGTACGCTAAGGCTGGATCTACACTATCATATAATCCAGATTATCAAATCAAATAATCCAGATTATCAAATCAGATTATCGAGATTATCAAATCAGATAATCCGGATGATCAAATCAGATAATCCAGATTATTTGCTTTGAACTGGATTAGATGAGTCTACACTGCCATATAATCCAGTTCAAAGCAGATAATCTGGATTTCATATGGCAGTGTAGAAGGGACCTAAGTCTTGGGGCAGATGGGCTTTCTCTGGGGACACAAAGAGTGTATTTTCAGAAGGAAACAACCTGACCCCTTTAATCAGGACAGCAAAAAGGCTAAGCGCATCTGTTGGGAACAATGAAGGAAAGATTGGCAGATGCTCCAGCCACAAAACCGAAGTTCGCAACACTTAGGGACCAAGCAACACAGCATGCAAAAAATCTGTGATTTCATTCCTGATGTTTACATTTTAAAATAAGACAGCTGGCAAGAGGATGGGTGGCTGTGCAGAAGAGCTGTGATAAGGAGATGCTTTAACTCTTTACCCTGCTTTCCTGATTTCTCTTGCTCCCCCAACAAGTATTAGTCCTGCTGTTGTGGGATAGGAACTGTCACGGCACAAGTAAAATACATTTATCCTGCTACATTGATGGATGCCTCATCAGCATTTACTTCTCATGTCAACCTTGTGAATTAGACTGTGGGGAGATTTAAATGAGATCTATCCACTCTAGGATGCATTCACAGTGTAGAATTAATGCAGTTTGGCACTGCACTAAGTGCCATGGCTTAATGCCATGAAATCGTGGGAGATGCCATTTTAAAACATCTTTAGCTCTCTCTGACAGAGATTGCTGGCACCTCACCAAACTATAAAACATAGGATTCCATAGCTTTGAACCATGGCAGTTGAAGTGGTGTCAAACTGCATTCATTCTAGATGCACCCTTAGCCTGACAGTCTAATAATACACCATGTTAGATGTAGATTACTTTCTGCATGTTCTCATGGTATTTTAGTTCCAGCATTCTAAAAACATAAACACACACATACACATACAGGCAGCAAATGGAGAGTGGGTTTGAGATTTAAGGAGACTGGACTGAATTATGACAAAATCTGGCCAAGAAATGCAATGACTATAGTGTTTCCAAGAGATATAAGATCGATGTCCCCTCACGCATTCTTGGGGCGGGGTGGCAAACGCTGGACCTCGCAGTCAGCCAAAGGATATGAGAAGGAGACATTTTTATAACCATCCGTGTAATGTTAAACAAACCCCCAAAACATTAATGGGAGTAATTTAAACATATTTCCTGCAATTTGTAATATTTATTTTGATATATGTTCAGAATGTTTATGTAATTCCCACCCCCCACCCCCCTTGGCGCATGAGCCGCTCTTGGCAAAAGAGCCACATCTTCCCAGGCATGTAAATCTGCTATTATGATTGGCTGGGCTTTTATAAATGATCTTTAATACCAAATAACTGGCCAAAGGCTGGGAAGCAGAGCGATGCCAAGAGGACCATGTTGGCCAGGCTTCCCAAATGGAAACACTGACTCCTTGTCACTGATGGCTCGTCCCTGTTTGACTTCCAAGTGACCCCATAGGAAGGTCCAGTTGACAAAGTGTTACTATTACCCTCAGGGCTTTTTGGCACCCATAAGGACTTTCTCCTCTCAGGATTGGACCATGTACAGCCATCTAGCCTCGCTGTGGTCTCTTGGGAAGTGTCCCCATCAGAGTTTGGCAGCTACAAAGAATGTAGTTTGCAATCATTGCCCTACATACTCATGAATAGGTCTGGAAATTTTACTCAAAAGCCTGGGTCAACTTATCCACAGGTCAATGTGAGTGCTGTATATTAACTCTTACCAAAAAAGGAGCCATCCCCTTCTCTGAGTAGCAAAAGTCAAGAACTTAGATTCCTGAGAGAACCTAAAGAAGCACCAACCCTTTCTAGTCACTCCACCATGGAATTTTTCAAGCTTTATCCTATTTATCCAATCCTTTTTATTTCTTCAAAAATAGTGAAATGTAATTTAAAAAGACACAAGCAGTGCAAGAAGAGATGCAAGAAGTAACAGTGATAAGACATGGCAATATGTTGTTTTTCAAATACTGCAAGACGTTATAGAACAATTAACAAGCAATGAACATACATTCCTTTTAAAAAGTAACTTCCCAAGCTCTGGTTCTTGTGTAGGGAAGAGATTATGATACATGTCAGCTGTTATCATAAAAGGCTCTATTTATATGCTGTAATTCAACATGGAGATAAGGATGAGACCACTCGAACAGGGACTAACACTGGATTTAGCCATATCTCAATGGCAGAGTTGTTATATCTGGAAAAGACACATGAGAAGCATTCTTGGCTACAGTAAAAAGATAGATAGGACATCCTTTAGAAGTTCAGAAGCTGGGTATGATTAAATGTGTTCCATATGCTCGAGCTCCAAATGATTATCCCAGTTTTTGAAAATGGTAAAGGTTTCAGAGCCCCCATTGGTGCAGGGTGTTGAACCACTGAGCTGTTGAACTTGCTGACCGAAAGGTCAGTGGTTCGAATCTGGGGAGAGGGGTGAGCTCCCACTGTTAGGCCCAGCTTCTGCCAACCTAGCAGTTCAAAAACATGCAAATGTGAGTAGATGAATAGGTACCACTCTGGCAGGAAGGGAATGGCGCTTCATGCAATCATGCCGGCCTCAGGACTTTGGAGGTGTCACCGTCAACACCGGCTCTTTAGCTTAGAAACAGAGATGAGAACCACACTCCAGAGTCAGACATGACTAGACTTAAAGTCAAGGGAAAACCGTTACCTTTTAAGGGTTTCTTTTCATTATCAGTTTTTATCTACCCTGAAAAATGAGAATAATTTTTTAAGCTTCAGAAAAAAATCATATATATATGAATATATGTGTTCAATATATATGTAATATTGAATCCAGTGTACTAAAACATATTTCATATTGTGTTAATATGTCCAACATGACAGCGCCAACACACATTTTGTTGTTGTGTGCTTTCAAATGGTTTCATACATCTGGCAACCCTAAGGTAATCCTATTGCAAGTTTTTCTGGGGCCGAGAGTCTGTGACTTGCTCAAGGCCATCCAGTGGGTTTTCATGGCTAATTGGTCTCTAGAGTTATAGTCCATTACACCACACTGGATCTCACCAACACATTTTACAAAATCAAAATGACTTCATCAATAATATTATTTTCTAGCACCATCTAGTGGCTCTGCTGTGTTCATTGAGGACACGTTGCATAAATTAGGTTTTGAGCATAGTAAAGTAAGTTTCAATGCACATATTACAAACTGAAGAACCAATTTTAGTAAGTTTATTGTGACTCCATTTAGCCTCTCTAACAGAATCAAAATGTTTCCCCTTCCATGTACAGTGATCTATGCATAAATATTAATAGGTTGCTGTGAGTTTTCCGGGCTGTATGGCCATGTTCCAGAAGCATTCTCTCCAGATGTTTCGCTCACATCTATGGCAGGCATCCTCAGAGGATGCTTGCTATAGATGTGGGCGAAATGTCAGGAGGAAATGCTTCTGGAACATGGCCATACAGCCCGGAAAACTCACACTAACACAGTGATTCTGGCCATGAAAGCCTTCAACAACACATAATTATTAATAGTTATTCAACTTTGAAGCTATTGTAATATTCATCTTACTTATTTCCATTTGCTATTACAGTAGAGTCTCACTTATCCAACATAAACGGGTTGGCAGAACATTGGATAAGTAATATGTTGGATAATAAGGAGAGATTAAGAAAAAGCCTATTAAACATCAAAATAGGTTATGATTTTACAAATTAAGCACCAAAACATCATGTTATACAACAAATTTGGCAGAAAAGGTAGTTCAATACGCAGTAATGCTACACAGTAATTACTGTATTTATGAATTTAGCACCAAAATATCACAATGTATTGAAAACATTGACTAAAAAAATGCGTTGGATAATCCAGAACGTTGGATAAGTGAGTGTTGGATAAGTGAGACTCTACTGTAATTTGAAAGGGGAAAAGCCTAAACAATATCACTCATCATCATCATCATCATCATCATCATCATCATCATCATCATCATTAGATACACCATAAGATTAGTACACAGCAAAAAGGTCACTGGCTTTTGTATAGGATCACATGTCAGACACTTCCCAAGTGTCCAGGACTATGTGATGTATTGGCGAATAATGCATACAGATCTAAGTAGGGTGGTCTTTTGCAGCTGACAGATGGTGATTTTGTCAGTGCCTATTGTTTTTAAGTGCTGGGCACTGCACCCAGAGTGTCAATCACCATGGGGATCACCTTTACTGACTTGTGCCACAGTCTTTGCAGTCTGATCTTTAAATCCTCGTACCGTGTAAACTTTTCCAGTTGCTTCTCGTCAATTCTGCTGTCGCCTGGGATTGCAACATCGACGATCCATACTTTGGGTTTTTTTGTTGTGTTATTACTATGTTTATACAAACTTATGGTGCAACTACTGTAGTAATATTTACACATCTCTAAAAGGCTATGGAGAGGTGAACAGGCATAAGAAAAGATTACTACCGTTAAGATAATTAATAGCCAGAACCACTCCCCCTGAAGGAAAGTTATAATTTTAGGCTTAAATTAAAAGGAAAGTAAAGGGGTTGGAATGTGATGGGTTGGAAATGTAGACTGACCCCTAACATCAAGTTTGCCAGGAGCGAATGTGTGGCAGCTTATGGGTATCTTATCACAATGTGTGTGAGGTATGTGGTGTTAACGGAGTCACTACAAGGCCATTGCAAAACAGGGAAATGTGGTGTGAAACAGGTTTATTTATTTTTGTCAGTGTAGGAAAGCCCTTTGACAGCCTGAGAAAGTTCTGCTCATCGTGGTTAATTTTCAATGGCCACTTCCCCTACATTTAAATGTTATACCGTTTGATTCAACACTTACTTATGTGGAAGACATGGATTTGCCTCTTTGAGCACACTTCTTTGAGAGTTTCCTTTACATTTGCCAAGTAAAAGTGTTCAGGGGAAGAATAAGTTAAGAAGACAGTTGACATAATTCAAAACATGGGTATGTGCAGAGCTTTGAACACTTATTTTCCGAAACTCTGGGTATGTGTTGGAGGATGAAGTTTCAAATGGGAAGGCAGATTTACAAGGCAGAAAAAATATTTGATTCTTACACTGAGTATGCCTGCCACCTCTGGAAAATTTTCCAGATTTCTTAAAAAGGCCTCCCTTCGTTGACTATTAATGACACAGATAAGTTAGTACTATTAATGACTAGAAAATGTAAACAGTGGCACCAGGCCATGAATACAACACAGATGACATTGATGTGAATCTTTCTGCCAATATAAATATTGCACAATTTCATCAGATTGTGCTGAATAAATTTTCTGAGATAAAGATCCAGAAAAAGCACTTAGAAACATGTCAACAATTCCTCATCCCAAGCACCGTCAGCTTTCTTTAGCAGATGAGAGATACAGACCACAACTCTTTGGCAATTTCTCCTGTGAAAGACGAGGTGGCCAAAGAGACATGGCAGAAAACTGTAAGTCTGTGTTAACCATCAGCAACTCTATTCTTTCATGGAACCACCAAATCTACTAGCTTGCTTCACTATATAGCTAGGCCAGCCTTCTGTAGATTGCATTGAACTTACTGGACCAGTACAGGAGTGCAACACATTTTACAAAGCTCCCGTTTCTTTTAATGGGCTTGTGGGATTTCTCACTGGCACCAATAAAACCTGATGGTTCCTATAACAATGAAGTATTGAATCTAGTCTTCCTGGAATAATAACATAATAGAATTGGAAGGCAATGCATTTGCTGTGCAGGAATACATAATTAAGAGATGGCCATCCAAACTCTATTTAAAGACTAGAGTTCACCACCCTCCAAGGCAATGTATTCCACTGTTAAACATATCTTACTAACAGGATGTTTTACTTAATATTTGTAGTGGATTTCTTTTTGGACATATCAGATTTCCAAGATTCCCTTTGGATATCTGGAACTGTGTATAATAGCAAACCTGATATTATGGCTACATAGAATCACAGTGGAAGACCTAGCAAGGCCCACAAACACATGTGGGACAGATAATTTTTGGAGCACGGGTAAGTGAAACTGTTGCTACTGAATGTGTGAGGAAAGGGTCATACTATAATTTAAATCCATTGGTCCAAACCCTTAGGGGACCTCTCCAAGGTACTGAACATAGTTTGAGAATAGGGTTCAACAACTTGGATTGCTCCTTTAAAGTTCAGATGAAAACCCAGAAGTGGTTCAGTACCCCCCTGACATGAAAGCCACTGACATGCACAGCACCCCCCACAAATGCTTGTAAAGGACTTGTTCCTTCTTTATAGTGCACTATCTCCCACATTTGGCGAATCTGCTTAAGATATTTTCCCACTTGCAGCAAAATATCCCCATGGCATTTCGCAATTCAGAAGCTGTCTTGACTGTTGAATCTCCCTTTGGCATTGCAATGACAGTGGGATAGTGGGGAGTGGGCTATAGGTCCATCTTCTAGATCAGTGGTTCTCAACCTGTGGGTCCCCCAATGTTTTGGCCTTCAACGCCCAGAAATCCTAACAGCTGGTAAACTGGCTGGGATTTCTGGAAGTTGTAGACCAAAACACCTGGGGCTCATAGGTTGAGAACCACTGCACTAGATGGAGATCTGGCTTCATTGCACACAAAAGTATGTTCTCTAGTAGTTTATCATCTTTAGATACCTCTCAGCATGTGCGGTCTGATGCGGGTGCCTCATTCTCTCTAATAGTGGAACCAGCTGTGCATGTAAACCATATGCCTCTTTTCTTCTGGAGATTTTGGAGAGATTGCATATATAAATAGGTTGGCAACTAAGTTAGTATCCTCAGCATGGATAGTCTCCTTCCCTGGAGAAAAAAGGACCAAAATAAAATGCTACTAGTACAGTATAGTTACAACCTTAGATATGCAGATGATACTACTTTGATGGCTGAAAGCGAGGAAGAGCTGAGGAGCCTTATCACCAAGGTGAAAGAAGAAAGTGCAAAAGCTGGATTGCAATTAAACATCAAGAAAACCAAGATTATGGCAACCAGACTGATTGATAACTGGCAAACAGAGGGAGAAAATATGGAGGCAGTGACGGACGTTGTATTTCTAGGTGCAAAGAAATGCAGACTGCAGCCAGGAAATCAGAAGACGTCTACTTCTTGGGAAGAGAGCAATGACCAACCTCGATAAAGTAGTGAAGAGTAGAGACATCACACTGGCAATGAAGGTCTGCATTTCTCCACATTTGACAAAAATGTATTTTTTAGGCATTGCCTAGATCCTCCAGCATGATTCTGTAGATCTCATTACACAGATGACAGCATGGGGCCGAGCGGCGATGCTTCCCCATCACATGGGGAAAGTGTCGCCAAAGCAACACTGAAGTGTGCTGACTCCATTGGAGCCAGCATAACACAGGAGCCTTCCTATGATGCCTCCACTCCAGTTGGGGGTGGGGCATCCACAGGAAGTCCAGAGATGTTGTGTGATGGGCAGCCTCCCCATCTGTTGCTGAACTGTCCCTTTAACATCCTAGAATGCTTTAAAAAAGTAAGCGTGATGAGCTCCTTAGGCATTCTTGGCTATAAGTCATTGATGCTAGCAGGGTTTTCTGTTATTCGCAGTTCCATGCACAATCTGGGAACATATTTTCCATAGATATGAGAGAGCTGCACTGTACTGAGCTAACTGGGTTATAAGAACAAAATCATGTTTTTTTGAAGGGGAGGGAGCCAAAAAGACATCACTTCAATACAGGTCTTGATGTAAGTCTAAAGTAGAAATAATTCTGGTGAGAAAAGCATTTTCTGCAAATATATTCGATACTGAATTGTTTGGGTGTGATATACAACAGGGGCCCTGAACTGCTTTGCTAAGCTGCATCCTAACAATGGAACCATTGTATAGCAAACAGCTGAAGGAGAATTTTTATTAAAAAAATGTATGAGCATGCCATACCAAAGACCTTATCATCTCTGTATGTTGACAGAAGAGAAACAGGCGGGTAGAAATTAAAGGCACAAGTATGCGCCCAAGTGAAGATACCAGTGTTCAAACAAGGGATCCATTCTCTTAATATGTGACCTTTGCGGCTGGAAGCCTTTCTGTAGAATATCTCCAGCCATCTTTTTTTTTGGGGGGGGGGGGGTTCGTTTTGATCCCATTTGCTTTGGCATAGAATATATTCTCTACAGGCAAGCTGGGAAAAGAACAGTGTTAGCCATTTGTGTGCTTCATAATTCCAGAATCTGCCAGAGCTACAAAATGGGGGGGGGGGATCTGTCCACCCCGCAGATGGGGAAAGAGCCTTTGGTGACTCAGTAAGCATGTTAAATTATTATGGTATTATTACTATGTCCCATATTAAGTTTGGGTGTGGGAGCTTTGCGCCAAAGGGAACCCTAGCCATGTTGGATTATTAATTCCCAGCTATGAGGGGTTTCAAGAAAAGCCTTCAGGAAGAAGTGATTCAGCTTCCTAGGAAACCAACGAAAACTGTGGCTGCTAGGAGGAGGCTCCAAATAAACACTACAGCCGGCAAAGGAACATGGAGGCCTTCCTGCTGAGAAGAGCCGATTCATGTGGAGACCACTGAAATATATCTCCATCCTGTCAAGCCTGATGAGATGCTATTTTGAGGGGAGAAATGATGTCAACAGTTCATGTCAGAAATCCAAATTTACCTCGCATGCTTTTCCTCTGTGCATTTCCCTTGAAGCATTGTATTATATCAGGGCTTGTGCATGTGGTTTGAACTAGGGAGGAATCATGGCAAGTTTGTTTATTGACCCCAAACAAGAGTGAGTGAGATAGAAAGATAGTTAGCTAGCTAGACAATAGAGAGAGATATAGTGATAGATAGAAGGACGGATGAACGGGGATGAAAGACAAACCAATAGACAGATATAAAATTGCCACTCACAACTGATTTATTGCACTTGCTATCTAGTTTTATTCCACTTTATGTGTCCCTTGTCTTCCTATAGGTAAAGGTAAAGTTTTTCCCCTGACGCTAAGTCCAGTCGTGACCAACTCTGGAGGTTGGTGCATTTCTAAGCTGAAGAGCCGGCGTTGTCCGTAGACACCTCCAAGGTCATGTGGCCAGCATGACTGCATGGAGCGCCGTTGTCTTCCTATACTATGGAGTTATAGCTGTTTCCACATCCTCCAACAGACTCTAGTAGATACTTACACTTTTCTGTTACATATCTCTAGTCCCCTCAAGTACAGCGCTCAAATTCTCTAGCAGATAATGACAAGCATCTCACCAAACTACAAATCTCGGGGTTGAAACATGAAGCAGAAAATCCCTCAAGGATCTCTTCACATTACTAAAATCCTGAGGTTTGTACTTTGGGGCAGCCACAACACTCTTTGACAATGAAGGCTGAAAACCATTGAAAACTGCAACTTCCATGATGCCATAGCAATGTGTTAATTGTACAGTGTTGAGGCACTCTTAAGTCTGATGGAAAGCTTTGAAAATTTCAGAGGTTAGACATTTTTGGGGAGTACATCTCCTGGAATCCCACATTGAGCATGGCTAGTAGCTACATTGGCTGAGGGATTCTGTGAGCTGTAGTCCAAAAATTCTGAGATTTGCCATCCAAAACAATCACTATTCTATACGCTAATAGTAAGGCTCTCTGTACTTGTGATTGGGAAGCCTAGCAATGCACAGTCCCTGAATTTACTCACGGTCTGCATGCGTGCAAAGCTCTGTTGCAACCTGTAAGATATTAAGGGAAAGTTGGCCAACTGTCACAACCCCTCTCCCTTTTCCTTGTGTCCCTTCTGTGTGTTTGGGCAGCCAAAGAGTCGCCCTTGATCTCATGCATAAATCTGATGAGGCACCAGTTTCCATCTTCTTCATGTAGTTGTGTCTGCAAATGGCAAGCCCTTGACCTTAGTAGCGAACGCTGCCGTGAGAGAGTCCAGGAGGGGTTTTCATTTTGTATCTTTTGTGCAAGATGCCCGGGTCTTGTGACAATTGTGGTCAGCATAGTATATTGTGTTTACATATGCTTTCTCCCCAGTTATTATACAGAGATTCCACGACATAAGCAATTATGTCGAAAGCCCTCTCTTTTTTGCACAGGCCTACTAATAGAATGTCTGGAAATGTTTAATTTCCAGATTGTATCAAAAACGCTCTCTCAAACAATGTGTATATCATTTGGATCTATTTATAGAGCTTCAGTGCCTTCTGAACATGTTCTCTGTGAATGATTTTTGACCTTACGATTTGTTTTGCTTGGGTTGCTGAAAATTATAAACAAGTTTCTTTTTTCTTTCTTTTTTTAATAAAGAATTTGTCTGTTAGTCTGAAGAGGGTTTTTCCCCCCGAGGGATAATGTGTAAAAATAAAAACTACAGTTTAGATTGAACCCCTGAAAAAATGGGGAACCTAAGTACCTTAAAGATATCAGATCTTGTCTGATCTTAGAAGGTAAGCAGGGTCAGTACTGGTTAATACTTGGATAGGAGACAGTCAATGAATGCCAGTTGCTGTAGGCTGCATTTCAGAAGAAGGAATGAGCAAAACCACCTCTGGATATTCCTTGCCAAAGAAAATCCTATTAAATTAATGGGGTCACCATCAGTCAGGTATTTAAAAGAGTACACCTAACTGGGGAGTCAATATTTCCCCACTAATATATTTCCCCACTCTGCCTCCCCACATATGCATTGCTCATCATCTTGAAGGTCGTTTGAGCATTAAAAAATAAAGTTTTAGTGGATAATAACAGAGCTGCTTTTAGAGAACAGCAACAACAACCAAAAATGAGTGCATGAAGCAAGTCACACAGTTGAATGGTGGCCAAGATCATTTATATACTATTTATTCTATAGCAAGGAAACACACTGCCCAACCAGTTGTACAGTTTTATTATTAACTTGAGAGAGAATTACAGTACTATATTAACAGCAGAAATTCTTATGTTTCAATGCAATTTCAAAATGAAAGAGGAAAAATGCAAGAGCTTCTTCCTCTGCATCCCTTGTATCTGCTGAGTGACCTTAGATCTGGGTTACATGGCAGTGTGGACTCAGATAATCCAGTTCAAAGCAGATATTGTGGATTATCTGCCTTGATATTCTGGAATAAACAGAAAATCTGGGATCAAATCCTGGGATATAGGTCCTGTCTGGAAGGGCTCCCAGTTTGCAGCAACTCAGTGCAACTCAGAGCCCTTTCACATAGCCCTATATCACAGAATATCTGCTTTGAACTGGGATATCGGAGTCCACACTGCCATATATTCCAGTTCAAAGCAGATAATGTGGGATTTTATTCAGCCTCTATATCCCCGGATCTGATCCCAGATTATCTGTTTATCCCCAGTTATCTGGCAGTGGAGACTCATATTGTCTTTTTTTATTAACTTTTCTGGGGGGTTTTTTGATACATCATAACAATTAACTATTTTTGCCATACATAACTTATTTCAGTATACATTGTTCCAAAGGTAACTATTTCTTAAATGACATTTTAAACAGTCCTTAGAAATGTATCACCCTCCACCCTCCCCCCATACCCCCCACCCCCCTGGAACAGCCATTCAAAATTGTCAATACATCAGTTTAATCGTGTGGAACGCCTGGTTCAAGGTGCGGTATTTTTCGTCTCCGTCTATTTTGTCGATTAGAACAGTCCATTTCCTTAACCAGTCTTGATTTTTTAGGCTATTTGTATATATATTTTTTCTTTTGAATAATGAAATCGTTAATTATATATTCTGATATATAAGCCCACCAGGTTTCTACATCCCATTTTGTATCCATCCATCCTCGGGCTATCATGCCTTGTATTGCGGCTGTCATATATTTTAGAATCTCTGTCCAATTATTGTTATCTTCCCTTACCTTTACTGTGAGAGACATGTATCTAGCTTTGTCCCATATTAATTCTTTCCCTATTATTTCTTCCATTATTTTTCTTATTTTTCTATAGAAGTTCTGAATTTTTCTACAGTCCCACCACATGTGGGAAAATGTACCTATTTCCCCACAGTTATGCCAACACTTATTTGAAGTATTTCCCGTTATATGTGCTACTTGGAGAGGGGTTCTATACCATTTAGATATTATTTTCCTTTGTGTTTCTTTAATCCTTATATGCTTAATTTTATGAATATTGTCAATCTAAGTCCCAATTGATTTCTCGGTGAAGTTTTTTCCCTGTTTCCAATTATCTATAATGGTTATTTTTGTATTGTAAGTTAATGTGATTAGTACATCATACAATAGCCCAGTTATTCCTTTATCTATTTCTATTTTCCTTTTAATTATTCTATCTATACTTACCTGGCAGGGGAGACACCATGATGGAGACTCATATTGTTCATCCCTCTTATTATAATTCAGTTTAAAGCAGACAATCTGGGGTCAGATCCTGAGATACAGAATAGTGTAGAAGGGGCCTCAGAGTGTAGCAAGTTTGCAGCAGAGATACAAACTGGAAGGTTCAGAAGATATCTTAAAAATAGGATCACAGAAGGTTTAATTAGAATTATACCTGCTAAATTAAGAAAATTGGAGGGTTTGTAAGTTTAGGCAACTGCTCCCAGGGTTTGGGTGGTCCTTGTTGACTTTCTTCTGCAGATGAACACTCTTCTATTTTCCATCAGACTTCAGAAAACAGAACTTAAACAGTTGAGGCTAATTCTACCAACAGTTGGATCACATTTTAGCAATAGTGTTTGTTATTTTTATTTATATTTTTACTTATGTACACCTTGAAGGTCAGTTTTGGGGAAAAGTGGGAAATGATGGTGATGGTGTTGGTGATGACACATGGCTATGAGAACCTCAGTGTATGTGAGTTTTGAAACCTATACTGCATACTTACAATTACAGAACGGAAAGGTACTCCAAGGACTGTATTATCCAACCAACAGAACAGGAACCTACCACGAAAATGCAAGAGGTGGCCATCTAATCTTTTAAAAAAATAATCTCAGACAAAAGATAGTCTGCCAAGGAAGATCACAGTCCCATGATAATTTTTTTTGCTAATTATAACAGAAGAGTATTTGATTATGAAAATAAGCAAACTTTTGGAGATAGATAAACTTACTGTGTTGATTAAGCTCTCTAACCAACTTTAAGAAAGTCTGGGACCCATTCATTGTGTTTCTCCAGCAAAGTCGAATGAGAATTATTATACTGGAACTGCATCCTCATCATGTTGTCTATGGGACCAGATTGGTTTGGGAGAAGAAGAGACATGGTTGTTTTGTAATCTGTTGTCTCAGAATTGCTAACTGAAGCTTGTTTGATGAAGGGGAGAAAAAGCCCATTGTACCATCCAGAGGAGACTGTGGAGAGACAAAAGCAAAGTACTAAAACTGGGAAGCTTATCAGACAGCAGGAAGGAAGCCCGCAGTCCAAAACTTTCCCACTTTAAGTAGCATACTTCAGAGTCAAATGAGCAACAGAGCTTTAAAGCAATTAAGTGAAAGAAATCAGGGGAGGAGAAAAAAGAGTGTTTATATAAGCACAACCAAGCCAAATACAAGATGAATGTCATTTAAGTAAATGTTTTTATAGGAAATATAACCTTAGCTTCGAACACAAGTCATTTTTTTGCAAAGATCTTTGCAGTGAAGTGTTCCTGTGCTGCCAATTTTGCTCTCCCCGAGGACTACTGGAAACAAAATATGGGAATGGAGCCGGATCTGTTCTAGGATTGTGACAGGGTTCAGGGGCATAGAACTATAGTGTTCCATCCTTGGCATTGCAAATGCTTGTCTTAGATCATGCTTCAGTGGCAAGCAGATTGAAGACTAGTAGAATTTATTTTATTTTGCTTTTTGATTAGTACCCAAGGAATCAACATCCAAGGAATAAATACAGTAGAGTCTCACTTATCTAACACTTGCTTATCCAATGTTCTGGATTATCGAATGCATTTTTGTAGTCCATGTTTTCAATACATTGTGATATTTTGGTGCTAAATTCGTAAATACAGTAATTACTACATAATGTTACCATGTATTGAACTGCTTTTTCTGTCAAATTTGTTGTATAACATGATGTTTTGGTGTTTAATTTATAAAATCATAATCTAATTTGATGTTTAATAGGCTTTTCCTTAATCCCTCCTTATTATCCAACACATTCACTTATCCAACGTTCTGCCAGCCCGTTTATGTTGGATAAGTGAGACTCTACTGTATCAAGGAAAAAGCAGAATACTGCTGCTGATTTAAGGACCTTGTCATATTGACCACCAGAATCACCATGGATTGCAGTGAATCCAGCCTGTCAAGGGTTGTGCAGAAGACGTTGCCCCATGCCTCGCATTGCCTGACTTACCAGAAACCACATCCTACGGGGATAAGCATCTACTGCCTGGCTTGCTTCCATTGTTGCCAATGCTGCAACTTGATCTTGACAAGACAGAGGTCCTCCAGGTCAGTCAAAAGGCCGATCAGGGTATAGGATGGCAACCTGTGCTCGACAGGGTCGCACTCCTCCGCAGCCTGGGGGTACTCCTGGACTCAGCGCTGACGCTTGATGCTCAGGTATCGGCGGTGGCCGGGTGGAGGGCCTTTGCACAATTAAAACTTGTGCGCCAGCTGCGACCATACGTCATGAAGTCTGACTTGACCACTGTGGTCCACGCCTTAGTTACCTCTAGACTGGACTACTGCAAGGTGCTCTACGTGGGGCTTCCTTTGAAGACGGTTCAGAAACTACAGTTGGTACAAAGTTGGCCAGGATGATAACAGGAGCTGGCTATAGGGAGCGGTCAACCCTCCTTTATAAACAGCTCCAATGGCTTCCAATAAGTTTCCAGGCACAATTCAAGGTGCAGGTTGTTACCTATAAAGCCCTAAACGGTTCAGGACCTGCTTATCTCCATGACCGCCTCCTCCCCTATGAACCCACACGGACCTTGAGATCGTCTGGGGAGACCCTCCTCTCACTCCCGCCTCTGTCTCAGGTGCGGTTGGTGGGGATGAGGGAGGGGGCCTTCTTAGTGATGCCCCCCCCCCCGGCTCTGGAACTCCCTCCCTAAGGAGATCAGGCTGGCACCCTCTCTGTCCATTTTTCGTAAGGACCTCAAAACATGGCTATTTTGAAATGCTTTTGACTGAATAGCCCCAGTTAGAGATGTAGTTGTTGCAGCTTTCGTACCTTATCGATGTTCTTCTCTTGTTGATTTTATTTTTAAATGAGATTACTGTCTTCCTGATTGCCCTATATTTTATCCTGAGCCTTATGTTGAGCCTGTATAATTTTTGCCCCTATATATATTGCACTATGCTCAGACTCATTGTTCTGATATGCTGTTTTGTCCTGTTTTATGCTGTTATATGGTTTTATTGTTTATATTGGTTTTAATGTATGACTGGGTGGTTGTATGTTTTCTGGGCTGTTTTATGTTGGTTTTAATGTATGACTGCTTATTGTATGTGACATTGGGCTTGTTCTCCATGTGAACCGCACTGAGTCCCCCTGGGGGAGATGGGAGCGGGATATAAAAAATGAAGTATTGCTGCCATGGTGGCATATGCTGGTTCCGCTTTAGATCAGCCACAGAGCCCTGCCAGGAGTAGCTGTATGTCATGGGATGGGAGTGGCTAAACTAAAGCTGAATCGGCATATGCCGCTGAAAACAGCCCCATCTGATTTGGTCATATGTTGTTGTAATTCCAGTTCAAGAAGTATTTAGGGGGAGGTGTTGCACTAGGAGGCCATAGAATCATAGAGCTTGAAGGGGCATCATGGGCCATCAAGCCCAACTCCCTGCTCAGTGTAGGATCTCCAGCTAAAGCATCAGCATCAAGTAGCTGTCTAACCTCTTTTTGAGGAGACTACCCCACCTTCTAGGGGGCTGGATCCCTTGTCAAATTGCTCTCACTGTCAAGATGTTCCTTTTAATGTTCCACAGAAGTCTACCTTCCTATACTGTGAGCAATAAAGAATAGTCCTTCCCCATACTTCTCTATGACAACCCTTGAGGTATTTAACGAGGTTCATTCTACACATAGTCTAGCTCTTGTCCCATGCAAAACCTTCCCAATCTAGAAGGAAGAGTTTCTCTCAAAAATGTTTCCAGAGTGCTTCTATGCTGTAGAATCAATGGTGTTTGACTGCCATGACTAAATGCTCTGGAATCATGGGCATTGTAGTTGTACAAGCTGTTCATCTTTCTCTGCCAAAGCATGCTGACGCCTCACCAAACTACATTCCCAAGATTCCATAGCATTGAGCCATGGCACTTAAAGTGGTGTCAAACAGCATTAATTTTACAGAGTAGATGTATTCTAGGTCCATAAACCTGGGCTCCTATTTTCTGTAACATCCTCTCAGCCCACAAATAAGAACTCTCCAAACTTTTTTGTTTTGCAAACCAGTTTCTACTCATGCAAAACCTTCATGATCTGCAAACCCGAGTTCCTTCAATTCAAATTTTTCTAGTTCCCAAATCAGAATTTTTCTCCAACCTTCCCACTTTGTAAACCAGAGTTCATTTCCCTTCAAAACTCTCCTAGATTTTGAATAGCCTTTTGTCTCTGACTGAAAGTAGTAGCAAGAGAAGCGTCCAGCTCCAAAAGTACGGTATTCAGTTTATCAGATTGTGTGTGTCAGGCTCCTTTACCAGTAAGTACCACCACTAACTTGAGATCTACAACAAAAAGAACAATAAGATATCATTGTACTGTATATTTTCTTTTTCTTGTTAGTGATTTTTTAATCTTGTGTTTTTTTAGAGACCCTGGGAGTTTTGCCTTTTACTACAGTTAACTTTTGACCTGTGTCAGCTGTCAGGTTAGAATGAGTTTAGTCACATCAGTCTGAACAGGCATTAAAACCAAGCTCTTAAAGGTGAAAGGGCAAAGCCTTAAAGGGATCACCTTAATTGTCTGGGCCTCTTAATCTTTCCCTGTTCATGTACATTAACCCAAATACTTCTAGTTCTTCTGCAACCTGTTTTCTTAGAGTTGAAAGTCTTACCCTTTCACATAACAAAGCCCGGTGGTAGAAGGAACATGACCTCGGGTCTTTCTGAGAGGGGTCTTTAGGATCATGTTGAATGCTCTGCTTTATCTAATTCCTTTCCCAGTGGGTTTAAGAGATGGGAATTATCATCCTGAGCCTTCTTAGCTTCAAATATGTCAGTGATATTTTACAGCACCAAACATTCCAGTTGCCATTTAAGGCTGTGGTGTGGAGTCTCAGTGACCTCAGTACTTGAAACAGGCAGGACTATAACAGGGTTTATGGCATTTTGCATTTATTATTTGACAAGCCATTTTATCCAGAGTTAGCCTTTACAAAGCATACTATGAAACTTTGTGACCCCCCCCCCCCATGAACTCAAGCCAGATTTACAAGACTGGAGTTCTTGTATCCGAAACATTTTTATAGTTAAAATGGCATATGAATTTGCATCATATTAGTCCTCAAGAGACTATCACAATATACATTTATGCAAGGGAAGAAAAAGTCCAGTGGCATCACAGCAGTAGCCCATTCCACCCAGTTTTTTCAAAATAAGGCCTGCAAATCCTCCACCACTTATCTTCACAAAAACTAGTAAGTCTTCTCTTATTCCTGCAGCTTCAACCTCAATGTATCTTAACGGATTTTAACCATATGTTATATTTTATACTGTATTTAACTATTTGTAATAGATTTTATATGCTGTTTGTTTTAATGATGTGTTGGCATTGAATTGTTGCCAATTGTACGCCACCCTGAGTTCCTTTGGGTGAGAAGGGCGGGATAGAAATATAGGAAATAATAAATAAAATAAATAATAAATCTTACCAAGAGCAATAACTGTTCTGAGATACTCACATCCAAAGTTTCATCTACCAAAACAGAGAAACACTGTGATGCATTGCATCTTTCAACAATTTTTCTACTATCTTGTCACCAGAAATCTCTATTAGATCATTCTGTATTTGAGGACTAGTATACTGGGCATTTGAGCCCCTGGTGGCAAAGCAGGTTAAACTGCTGAGCTGCTGAACTTGCTGATCGAAAGGTCAGCAGTTCAAATCCAGAGAGTGGGGTGAGTTCCCACTGTTAGTCCCAGCTTCTGCCAACCTAGCAATTTGAAAACATGCACATGTGAGTAGATCAATAGGTACCGCTCCAGCGGGAAAATAATGGCACTCCATGCAGTCATGCCGGCCACATGACCTTGGAGACATCTATGGACAATACCGGCTCTTTGGCTTAGAAATGGAGATGACCACTGTGGAGAAGTCATAGTTATTATGTTTAATTTTAACCGTTAGAGTATGTATTTGTGTTTAGTTGATACAGTAGCTGAAACAGAAGCCATCTTGTTTCAATCCACAGTAGTGCTGTTACCAAGGAGACGGAGCTGGCTAGCTCACCAGAGGGAGAAGTGGGCGGAACCAAGAAAAGGAAAAAGTGGGAGTTTTAAAAGAAGCCAGGGAGTGCATGGCTGGAGGCTTTTCAGTCAAGAAGGGCTGAGGAGACAGGCCTGGTCAAAATCTTTAGTCAAGGCAGACTAAAGGGAGCCTAGTCAAGATCTCTAGTTGGGAAGGACTAGTGATCAGGAATTTGATCGGTAGTAGATCATATTAAAGGTTTTTATTGTAGTTGGGACATTGTTCACTAAGGAGCTCAGCTGAGGTTAGAGTTCACTACAATTCATATCATCAGTAGGAGAGTGAGAGTGGAATTACACCAGAGACTATTGGTGTGGTGGTTATAAGAGTTATTGAACCACTTGTTTATCTAAAATTCCATAAGTAAATCAATCAACTTGCAACCATAAGCTTTGTACGCAATAAACTTGTTGTTCTTTGTTAACAACTGACTCATTTCATCTCATCTGCGTATGTGGAGCCAAATTTTATCGGTGATAATTCAAAAGCCTCACGTTGGTGGCAGTTACCTTAATAAATCACCTAATTGGGGAAGAGTAAAAGTCACAGTTACCTCAGAAAGGGAACAACAACACAGAAATCCCTAACTACAGAGACAGAGGCTGGGATCTTGAAATAAAGATCACCCCCTGTAATCCTTCCCCTCATATAAAGGTGATATATATATAATCTAGAGGGATTCAAAGATTCAAAAATCCCCTCAGCAGTGGAAACAGCATTTACAATTTGCTTTGACACCATTACAATTGGCTTGAGTCTTCCCAATTGGCTTTAGCACCATCACAAGCACCAACCCCCCAGAGTCAGACACGACCAGACTTAATATCAGGGGAAAACCTTTACCTTTACCTACTATACTGGGAATTCATAGCTGCAGTTTTGAGATGACCTTTCAGGTCAGTGTCTCCTGATCTGGCAAGAGATCTCAGCAAGGCCCTGAAATTACCATCATTATGCAAAGGTTCTTCGCAGATAATAGGTCCTGAATCTTAAAGCTGGTTCTTGTTGGCCACAAAGGGCAATAGTTTCCACAACTGGCAGAAGTATATTTTTGTTTTCTATGGCTTTCTTCTTATTCCCTTTATTATGATGGCTGGTTACATCAAGATGCTTTCTAATGACCAAGTAAAAGCTCAATTAGTGCAACAATCCACTGACTCCATTTCCAGGATATGTATTTCCTGTGGATAAAAAGAGGCATCTTAAGTTTTCAACCCAAATGGTTCAAAGGATTTCCCTAGTTAGCCTACTCATTTCATGTACAAGGTGCACTCTAAGTACTGTGTGGTGTCTGGAGGAGAAGTTGGGGGTAAAGGTGGTCATCAGAAGCTTGGTGCATTGGTTGCTAAACTATTTGTGTGATAGAAAGATGCAATACAAAAAAAAGAGTACAATTAGAACAATTAGCTGAAAACTTCTTGCTAATTCACAGTGGAAAGCATTTTTCGAGATGACTTTTCAGGTCGGTGTCTCCTGATCTGGCAAGAGATCTCAACAAGGCCCTGAAATTACCATCATTGTGCAAAGGTTCTTCATAGATGATAGGTCCGGAATCATTGCTCCCTCTTAAAGCTGCTTTCATGCCTTCCTTTATACCCCAGTGGGAAGAGCAAGAAGGTAGACATAAGAGAGAACTCTGAAGGGGGAAGAGCACGACAGCAGCGGCGTGACTACTTTCAGGTGGTTTTTAAATAATATTTCAAAAACTATTAAAGATAATTACATAGGGTAAAAAACAAATGAATCTACGTAATGAAGTTTTCAATTGTGCTCAAAATTCACCAGAAAAGTGAACTCTGATTTTTGCTTCTCATAGACTTAGCATGGAGATTTAGTTAACCAGTTAAAATTCATGAGTAAATCAGGTTTTTTTTAACCTGAATTTTTTTTGGGAGGGTGGGGGTTGAACCCACAATACCACCACACCACCCTGGCTACAGGCTTTTTTTGCATATCTACTATTGTTCATCAAAAATTAATTTCTTGGCAGTTCACAGCAATGCAGTAATTATAATAATGCAAGACAGCCCTCTAAAAATCACAGAGATAAAAAAGCAGGTAGAAGCATATCATTGTCTTATATTTAAATGACTAAAATCCTTTTTGGTTTTGCCTGAACCTGAAAAAAATAACACAAGTCGCTGACTAGTTGCTGCAGGAAGGTTATCCCATAACCAGGAATTTCTGACTAGAAAAACCTTCTGCAAAGCTGAAGTTACTGAAGCAATGGCACCATCAGAGTTCCAAGAAATTATTTCAATAAACTATAGGTCCCATGAAGCAGTATTCTAGAAGAAACAATAAAAAATATTTTTTCCAGTCTCTGCATTAAACATACTTTCCAACCTTTCACAGATGAAAACTGGGATATGTGTGTACAAGCAACATCAAAATGTGATGAAGTTGATGAAAGTTATTAATGAAGAAGAACATACAAATTAAGAAAGGCTAAAGCAGCTTGCTTTTGCCTGTACCTACTGGGAAGGGAGGCCTCCATTCCCTTATCTCCTTATGTAGTTAATTGAATACAATCTATTTTTGCATTTTGAACTCAAGTTTGCCGCAACTGAAGTTAGCTGAAAAGAAAGGGAGGAAGTTAGACGAGAAGAGAAAAACCAAAATATTTTAGAAGCAACTGAAAAGTGAGACAGAAGATTGATTGGGGCTGCCCCTGCCAATTCTCTACAGTTGGAGAATATATTAAAGTACAGGCAAATTGGCATGTTGGTTGGTGTTATTTCAAGCACCTGGGCCTCAAGTCATTCCTGGCTTTCAGAATAAATATATACACTTTGAACTGGGCTTGGAAACAAGCAGGCAGGCATCATCGTTAGTTAAAACCTGCCAAATTGTGATCTGAACATGCTGTAGCGGTTAAAAATTTGGCAGCTCTGGACTTCCCTAGTTAAAGCTTCTGAAATACTTCAAAGGCAACTCAGCACGGCCCATACAAAGGAAGAATCCATCTGGGAGGTCATCAGGGCATGTGACCATCGCCATCGTACCTTTATGCCAAGGAAGGACTGCTACTGTTGCCTTAATTGCTAAAAAAGCATTATCAACAGAGGCCCCTTCCACACAGTTGTATAGAATCCACATTGAACTGGATTATATGGTAGTTCAAAGAAGATACTGTGAATTATCTGCCTTAATATTCTGTGTTATATGACTGGGTGAAAGGACCCAAAGAAGCCACTAAAATTTCTGCTGATAAAGCTTGGGGGGGGGGGTTAAAAACCTGCTCTTTTAAGGTTCTTTTTATCTTTTGTAAGCTGTCCCAAGTCCAAATATTGGGGGAAAGGAAGGATATAAAACAACAATGGCAACCCCTCTTCCACAAATGGTTAAACATCCCTGAAAAAGTAATCCAAAGAGGTATTTTTCCAAGATGAGTTGAAATGTTAGAGTGATGGGATGATTCCTCGAGTCCTGGGCACACTCTGTCAAGTTGAGTAAGTGATAACTATCACGGTTGTTGTATGTTTTCCGGGCTGTTTGGCCATGTTCCAGAAGTATTATTTCCTGACGTTTTGCCCACATCTATGGCAGGCATCCTCAGAGGTTGTGAGGTATGAGGTATACCCTATTTCCCCTAAAATAAGACATCCCCAGAAAATAAGACCTAGTAGAGGTTTTGCTGAATTGCTAAATATAAGGCCTCCCCCAAAAGTAAGACCTAGCAAGGTTTTTGTTTGGAAGCATGCCCACCGAACAGAACACCAGAGCATGCAGGATCGGTAAATGTATGTACCATAGATTGTTGTACATGGAAATATTGGTAGTAACAAGAAATTCTTGATAGCATTCACAGTTTGTCTGGTTATGCTGGTTTGTGATGACAACTACTGTACAGTATATAATAAATGTTCATTTTTTTTGTTCAACAATAAATGTGAATTCTTCTTCATGGAAAAATAAGACATCCCTTGAAAATAAGACCTAGCACATCTTTGGGAGCAAAAATTAATAATTAATTTCTCCTGTAGCTGTTTGGTTATGGGTCAATGAGAAAGTGAGCATTGATCTGTAATCTATCTAGAACTGCTTTTCCAAATGAAGACTCCAAAGTGAAAGATCTGATATTGTCCGCACAGCACTTGAGTGACTAATCTTGCTGAGTCTGTATGATCTGGATCAGTTTTAAAAGGAGCTGTGTTCTCCTCCAACAGCAAAATAAGGAGGATGTGGGAGTCACGGTTCAATGGAGATAGATTTCATTTAATTATGATCATCCTCAGGAAAGAAAGCAAATTGGAGTTTAATGCTTATATCCAATTTCTCCAGCTTGGAACTAGAGACTTCCTTCAATTCCTGACTGATGCTAGAGCTATCCAAACTCCTCTATTTTTCTCTATACCTCTCCAACCTCTTCAGTATCCCCACTCCCACCACTTTAGTGTTTGGAAAACTACTAGTGTTACCTTGCAAGGCAAGCAGTCCTCAGAAATAACATTTTCCCTGTGCTACCATTTTTATTCATCAAAGCAGGGAAAAAGTTCATTTCTCTACTTCCTTGTGTGTCTCTCATAGCTGTCGCAACATGCCAGGCATTCTCTCTTAGACGGGTAGGCTGTTGTATGGAGGTGTGGGTATCCCTGGGAGTTTAGAATAAAAAGACATTTCCCATGACTCATTAGGGCGCATCAATGTTTGAAATAAGTTTGTAATTATGTTTCAAAAACCAACCCATTCCCCCAGGTTTTAGAGTGGAGGGAAACTTTGTTTCAGAGGCCCCTTCCACACAGCTGAATAAAATTCCACATTTTCTGCTTTGAACTGGAATATCTGGCGGTGTGGACTCAGAGAACCCAGTTCAAAGCAGATATTGTGGGATTTTCTGCCTTGATATACAGGGTTATATGGATGTGTGGAAGGACCCCTAGAGTCCAGTTCTGGTGCTGAGCAGACTGGGTTGATTTTGTTATTGTTGCTGAATGACATCAAGTTGTTTCTGACTTTCTGACCCAATCTTGAGATTTCCTTGGCAAGATTTGTTCAGGGCAGCAGTAGCTGCCCTCCTCTGTGACTGAAAGAATGTGAACTTCCCAAGATCACCCAGCCCATCACTTACTGTGATGTTTTCACATTTCGGACACATCATGAAGTGACATGACTCACTGGGAAAATGTTAATGCTCAGTAAAGCAGGAGAGAGTAGGAAATGAGGAAGGCCGCATTATAGATCAGGGATCCCAAAAATTAGGACTGCGGGCCAGATGCGGCCCTCCAAGGTCATTTACCTGCCCCCACTCTAGTGGCACAGTATGTTAAAACGCGGAGCTGCTGTACTTACGGACCAAAAGGTCCCAGGTTCAAATCCTGGGAGCGGAATGAGCGCCCGCTGTTAGCCCAAGCTCCTGCCAACCTAGCAGTTTGAAAACATGCAAATGTGAGTACCGCTCCGGCGGGAAGGTAACGGCACTCCATGCAGTCATGCTGGCCACATGACCTTGGAGGTGTCTACGGACAACGCCGGTTCTTTGGCTTAGAAATGGAGATGAGCACCAACCCCCAGAGTCGGTCACGACTGGACTTACGTCAGGGGAAAACCTTTACCTTTTTTTTTACTCTAAACTTTAGACTTAGAGTTGCCCTAAGTCTGAAATGACTTGAAGGCACACAACAACAGTCACAATTAAATTGACTGTCTCAATATTCCCAGACCTACACTTTTTACTGAAATGCTGGCAAGTTTTTCTTGGTTAAAATTGTTCATTATTTTAAATTTTTCATGGTTTTTTCTTTTGCATTACTTATAAGATATGTATCGTATGCATAGGAATTTGTTTCTTTTTTCCCAAATCTATAATCCGATCCCCTAACAGTCTGAGAGACCGTGAACAAATCCTCTTTAAAAAATTTGAGGGCATACTGACTCAATTTAAAAATTTCTATAGCAAGCTGTACTCGAGAGACCAAATAGTCAAAGAAAAAATATCCCAATTCATCAGTAAGCAAAAACTGGCAAAAATATCAGAGACACAAAGGGAGCTTCTAAATAAAGAAATAACAGAGAAGGAAATTCAAGTAGCAATAAATAAGCTAGATGGGAACAAGGCTCCGGGTCCAGACGGACTAAGTGGCATCTATTATAAGGTCTTTGCGGAAGAAATAACTCCGTATCTCAAAAAAATTATGAATGGCATATTAGAAAACCAAAAAATCCCAGATTCGTGGAAATACGCATTAATAACTACGATCCCAAAAGATGGTCAAGACCTCAAAAGTGTAAAAAATTATAGACCAATCTCCTTATTAAACGTGGATTACAAAATTTTTGCGAATATATTAGCAGAGAGACTGAAAGACTTTCTGAAAGAGTGGATAAAAGAGGAGCAGACGGGCTTTCTTCCAAAGAGACAAATGAAGGACAATGTGAGAGAAATTATAAACATAATTGAATATTATGAATTTACAAGAAAAGAGGAATTGGCATTACTTACTATTGACATGGAAAAAGCATTTGATAATTTAAATTGGGATTTCTTCAAATTATTAATACAAGAATTAGATATGGGGTATAAATTTACAAACGCAATCAACCAAATCTACGACAAACAAGAGGCAAAAATAAAAATAAACTCATTAGAATCGAAAAGTTTCAGTATAGGTAAAGGAACTAGACAAGGTTGCCCACTGTCCCCTTTGCTCTTCATTTTCTCTTTGGAAATTCTATTAAATAACATTAGAGAAGACCCCAATTTAAAAGGTGCCAAAATTAAGAAATATAACTATAAAATCAGGGCCTATGCAGATGATCTCATTTGTATAATTGAAGATCCAATTAAGACAATTTCAAATTGGCTATTTAAAATAAGAGAATTTGGAGAAGTTTCGGGTTTAAATTTAAATATGGATAAGACCATGATCTTGCCAAAAAATATGACAAAAAAAAGGCAAGAAGAACTAACAGTAGTTTCAGGGATACAGACCAGGAAAAAAATAAAATATTTAGGTATAACGTTAACGGCCAGAAATTTTCAATTATTAGAGAATAATTATGACCCCATATGGAGGGAAATAAAAAAGGATTTAGAAAAATGGAAGTATTTAAATTTATCACTATTAGGAAGAATCTCAGTAATAAAAATGTCTATTCTGCCCAAGATGTTATTTTTATTTCAGAACATCCCTATCGTTAGAAAATCACAAAAATTCAAAAATTGGAACAAAGATATCAGCAAATTTGTATGGCAGGGCAAAAAACCTAGAATAAAAAGAAGTTACATGATAGATGGAAAAAAAAGAGGAGGATTAGGGCTCCCAGATCTCCAAATTTATCATGACACATGCGGCCTTATATGGGTGAAGGACTGGGCGACATTGGAGAACACCAAAATTATAACACTGGAAGGTATAGATCTACGTGCAGGTTGGCATGCATACCTATGGTATGGGAAGAAAACAACGGAGAAAAAATTTGGCAACCATTTTATCCGATCCTCACTCATAAAAATTTGGGACAAATATAGGAAGAAACTCTATTGGAAAACACCTAGATGGATCTCTCCATTAGAAGCATGTCAGAGAAGAGAAATAGGTGGAGAAATATGGCCTAGATACAAAGATATCTTAGTGAAAGAAAATGGAAAACATAGTCTACAAAGCCAGGAAGAAATAAATCGCAAATTCCCCAATGTCGGTTGGTTCCAATACATGCAATTGAAAGAATATTACAATAAAGACAAAATTTTGGGATTTGAAGAGAGAGATAGCTTTTGGGATAAGGCAATGACACGGGAAAAAAAACAAGTATCCATAATCTATACAAAACTAATAGAATGGGAGACGGAGGAAGTAGCAATAAAAGAGAACATGACCAAATGGGCTAAAAATTTAGGTGAAAAAATCTATCTAGAAGAATGGGAAAAGGCCTGGAATTCCAGATTAAAAGCAACTTATGCCACAGAATTGAAAGAAAATTGGATCAAAATGTTCTACCGCTGGTATTTGACCCCTCAAAAATTATCAAACTATTATAAAAAAACTTCAAACAAATGTTGGAAATGCGGTGACCAAGTGGGGACATTTTTCCACTGCTGGTGGACATGCAAAAAGGCGAAGAAATATTGGAAGGAAATCCACCAAAAAATACAGGAGATGTTGCAAATTAAGGTAGAGCTGGACCCAAAGTATTTTCTATTGGGTATGCTCAATGTAGAAAAAGATAAAAACAAAGAAATTTTGTTTAATTACCTTATCACGGCGGCCAGAATAATATATGCCAAGGATTGGAAAAAGAAAGAAACGCCTGAGCTAAGCAGTTGGTTAAATAAAGTTCTGGATATTATGAATATGGACAAATTGACGTATTTACTAAAAAATAATAATGGCATACCAAAAAGGCAAACGGATTGGGGCTTGGTAAAGAAGTATTTCAGAGAAAAACAAATAATGATGCTAATTTAAATAAACAATCATTAGAAATAGATCAAATGTAAGAGAATATAATATATCTGTGTATGAGATGGAAGTCAACTTTTATTTTTGTATTTTTTCAATTTCTTTTTTTTTCTTTCTTTTTTTCTTTTTAGCGTATTTCTTTATTTTCTTTGGATCGGCTGTTTTCCGCGGGTTCCTCTGGTTGGACTCTCTGTTTTCTCTTATTCCATTTACCCTTGCACTCACCCCCCTCCTTACCCTTCCCTGTCTGTCTCTACTACTCAGTTGTTAATTTTATTTGAAATTCCAATAAAAATTAAAAAAAAAAAAATTTGAGGACCCCTGTTATAGATGGATAGACTCAAACAAGGAAGTCATGGCCATGAGTTTGCAAGACCTGAGCAAGGCTGATTGATAACAGAGTATCTTGGGTGCCACTTAGGCCCCTTCCACACAGCTGAATAAAATGCCACATTATCTGCTTTGAACTGGAATATATGGCAATGTGGACTCAGATAACCCAGTTCAAAGTAAATATTGTGGGATTTTCTGCCTTGATATTCTGGCAGATAGCTGTGTGGAAGGACCCTTAGTCTATTATAATCACCATAAGTAGATGCTGATGTGATAGCAGATAATAATAGCAACGCTTTATAGAACTATGCCACTTAATGGCATGTTAATATTTCCATGTATGAAGTCCAATCTTACCGTAATTTCCAGGGAAGAATCGGAGAAGAAATGCAATGTGGAGAATGGAAAGGTTAAAAAAGGTAAAGGTTTCCCCTGACATTAAGTCCAGTCATGTCTGACTCTGGGGGTTGGTGCTCATCTCCATTTCTAAATCGAAGAGCCGCCGTTGTCCGTAGACACCTCTAAGGTCATGTGGCCAGCATGACTCCATGGAGTGCCATTACCTTCCCACCGGTGTGGTACCTATTGATCTACTCACATTGGCATGTTTTCAAACTGCTAGGTTGGCAAGAGCTGGAGCGAACAGCGGCTGCTCACGCTGCTCCCGGGGTTTGAACCTGGGACCTTTCGGTCTGCAAGTTCAGCAGCTCAGTACTTTAACACACTTCGCCACCGGGGTTAGCAATTTCAAAATACCATATTTCATCACATAATGGTCCTGGTTTGAGGATTTAATAATTCCTTGAATAATAGTGGCACCCCAGGCAGTCCTCCAGAATGCAGAAAAGAAAGGTATATGGGGGAGCAACAAAAAGAAATTATAGCATAATAGTGGCACCCCCTTCCCCTCCCCAAAGAGGGGGAAAGTGTGACTTTTATGCAGCAAATTATGGTATTTTAAATGGGTATTCTTCCACAAAATGAAGATTTACAGGAGCTACACATCGGAAAATCATGTCTAGAATTCTATATCAGCTACTTCATTAAGTATGCTTAATTATATCACTACCTCATTAAGTATACTTAGTATAATTAATGCAATTTGACACCACTTTAACTGCCATGGCTCAAAGTTAGGGAGTCCTAAGTTTGGTAGTTCTTTGGTACAGAAGGCTAAAGATCTTCCCATGATTCCATGGTCATGGCAGTTAAAGTGATACCAAACTGCATAAATTCTATATTGTAGAACTAGGTTTACTTAGCTGTGTATGCTTCTGGCTTGACTACTTCAAATATGATGGGAGCATCATTCACTACTACTCCAAATGGTAGCAGAATGGATCTCCTTCTGCCCATGCACCTGATGTCTAGTAAAGTAGGTTTGGGAATAGTTAATTGTAATGGCAATAGGGTCAAGATTATGACTAAGTAGTGATTGTGAAGATGAAACAGTTACATATGAGTAAATCTAGGCAATGGCTTAATGTTCACAATGATTTTGACATTATTGCTATGAATGTAATGACCCCACTCTTAACCTACTCTACTCTGCATAGGGAGAACACGGTCTATAACTGCATTTCATTAACTAAGTAGCTGATAACAGAATTCTAGCCAATATGTTTAAAGAAGACCATGTAAAAAACAAAAAATAAATACTGTTTAAAAGACACTGTAGACACACTTTGCTTTTTCTTCTGGGCAAATTGCTGTATATAAAGTAGCACATAGTTCTTTCATTGGAAAAAGTTCCTACTAAGAGGATGAATCATACTGGAGGCGGAGGGGAACACAGGGTATCAGCTTACGAGGAAAATAGGTTCATGAACTTGAACTACTTTTTGTGAACCTGGCAGATGAAAATATAATGATTTGAAGGATTTGCAAAAGCCACAAAATTCCACCAGGCCTGCCCCTCTTGGAGATTGGATTTGTCAGGCCATTAGCTCAGATGCCACATCAAACTGAATCTTTTGCAGACAAATAACACTAATAGTGTCTTCTTAAACCTAGTTAGAAATATAGTCTGCTACTCTCAATAGCTGGAAAAGGAGGCACTTAGGGAGGGGCAGTCCTGTAAGGCAGAGGCAAATCCTTTGAACTGGAGAACAAGAGAAGGACGTTGGTAATCGAATGTTTGGGAAGACTGTCAAAGATATCTCCTAACACTTGACTCGTCACCATAGTATCTTGCTGCAGGGGAAAGAGAGAGAGAAAGCCTTTTTTAAAAAGCCAGAACAGCAGCAAAGTACAATCCATTATCTCTTCTCTTCTAATATCTGCAATATGTAGGATACAAGGCAGCAGGGGAGGGAAGATAAATATTCATTTCTCCCTGTAATATTAGCAATAAAAGTGGGGAAATCTGGTCTGAAGTCATTGGTGGGCAGTGCGAGGTAAGATTACCTGATCTTAGAGCATGGTTCCAAGTCCTTAGTTTTTGCAAGTTATCTCCAGATCGAGATAGAATGAAAATCTTCCAGTTTTGGAATGATCACGAAGAAAGTACTGTGGGCAAATCACCAGCTCACCGAGAGCAGTAGTTTGTTAATACAGTCATCCTTCCACATTTGCAGGTTAAGCATCCACGTATTTAATTGTTTCCAGATTATTATACTTACCACCTCCTTCACTGTTGGTCTACACAAGGGGTGTCAAACTCATTTTCATCAAGGGCCAGATCAGCCTTTGGGCTGCATTCAAAGGGCAGTTGAATTCATGGGCTGAGAATCCATGGATTCAGAGGGCAAGGCTGGTATTCTTTAGATTTTACCGAATGTTGCCCCCAGATGTAACTGAATGATGCATTTGATTTTCTGCCTTATGAACTGGAGATAATGGGAATTGCAGCCCAACTGCACTTGTGCTTCTGAGGTTAGGGAAAAGTTAAAGACCATTGGTCTTGTAACTAAATTCAAATCCTACTATCCTGACTAAATAGAAAAAATCTGCAGCCTTCTTGATGTTCCTGTATCACAACTCCCATCAGCTCTAGGCATGATGTCTAATGATGAGGAATACTGGAGTTATATGACATCTTCTGGAGGGCCACATAAAATAACATGGTGGGCCAGATTTGGCACGTGGGTCTTCAGTTTGACACATATGCTCTACATGCAACTGGAAAAATACATTCTCTCTAGGCATTTGTAGGTTCTCTGGAACAATTCTATGCCCAATTTCCACTGGATTGAAGAAGTTGTGAGAAACATGAGATGTGCTGCACAAAACATGCGAGTGGGACCAGCACCGAGATTGTAATCATAGATTGAAAGCATTGTACTTTTGAAAGTGCTCCAAAGAGCTAAAAGAAATAGAAGAAAATGGTGACATATTAGATATGCTTTGTACAGCAAAGTCAGTTGCTGTGGTTGTCCCCAACCACAGCAGGAAAAAAGAAAGAAATTTGTGAAGCCATTGCTTCAGCTACACTAGTGGGCATGAAGGCTCTATATTAAGAGTACAATTGATACATCTTTAGTGTAGAAAATACTATGTACTTTTATGTGGGTGCAGGATTGTTATAGAAAGGGCATTCCTATAGATTTGACTATGATATGTGGAAAGGCGAAGTCCTTATACCTTTTTGTAAAGAGAAGGGAATGGGTTCAGCTCTACAAAGTTTCATGTAATCAGAAGCTGTTTTGTTAATTCTGAGGAAAGGTTTGGCCTATGAAATTTAAAATTTACAGCAAAATAGGTTTCTGCCTAGCAAGAAGCAGCTAGTGAGCTTCCTGACACCTTAAAGAAACTCATTAAAGAGAAGGGATATTCAACATCAATTCAGCTGCTTAGCTTTGGAAGAAAATGCCACACTCATTAGCAAAAGAAGAGATACGTGCACCAGGCTTTAAGTCAGGGATAGGCTCAGTACTATGCTGCTTTGTGGAAATGCAGCCGGGCATATAATAAAGCCTACCATAACTTATAAAGCTGATAGTCTCTGAGCCTTGCAGGGAAAGAAGAAATTCTATCTGCCAGTTTTCTGAATTTATAATATGAAGGCTTGGACAACAAGAATGCTTTTCCTGGAGTGGTTTCATCGGTGTTTTGTGCCAGAGGTCAGAAAATACCTTGCCAATAAGGGAAAGTCTTTAAAGTTCCTATTAGTACTGGGCAATGCCTCTGGACACCTAGAACCCTATGAATCATAGAATTGGAATGGGCCACAAGGGCCATCCAGTCCAAATCCCTGCCATGTAGAAATATCAATATACTTCTGGCAGATGGCCATCCAGCCTCTGTTTAAAAACTGCCAGAGAAGGAGGCTCCACTATACTCCAAAGCAGCATATCTCACAATCAAACTGCTTTTCCATCAAGTTTTTCTTAATGCTTAGGTAGAATCCCTTTTAATATAGTTTGAAACTATTGCTCCCTCCTCAGTATTTAAACATGGATATGATCTAACAATGGATATCTTGTCTTCTCCAAGCTCCCCAAACCACTCTTCACATAGCATGCTTTCTAGACCTTTTATCATTTTAGTCGCCTTTCTCTGGATATGTTCCAGCTTTTCAATATCCTTCTTGAATTTTGATGTTCAGAACTGAACACATGTGTTCAACACTAAAAATGTTGAAGTAATCTACATGCCCTTCAACACGCCATCTCTCAACGAGCCAGGAGGTAATTAGGATGTCGAAGGCACAGTACACACACTGCTTGACTGAGAACATGGCACAGTCTACAAAAGAAGACTCCCAACATGGAGAACATAATGAAAACATGGATGAAGAATGTTATGGCTGATTCTATAAATGTCACTACAAGAGTCATGGAAGTTTTCATACCAGAGACAATAAACTTGTTGGAAGAATCTTTGGCCAGAAAGTGTGAACGGGTTCACTGGCTTCAAGACACAGCCAATCAAAAGAATTATGAAAGACATTGTGGAATTGGCAAGGAAGGTGGGTGGGGAAGGATTTAAGGATATAGATGTTGAGAAATTCAAGAGTTCATTGACACATGAGTTCACAGAAGATGACTTAATGGAGCTGACTGGTTTCAAAGCAGAGGTAATCGCAGACAAAGAAGAAGAGGTGCAAGAAAACAAGTTTATATTGGACAATATTACAGAGGGGCTGCTTAACTTCAGCAATGCAACTATTTTATGATATTTATTATTTATTATTTATTTATTTACAGCATTTATATTCCGCCCTTCTCACCCCGAAGGGGACTCAGGGCGGATCACATTACACATATAGGCAAACATTCAATGCCTTTTAACATAGAACAAAGACAAGACAAACATAGGCTCCGAGCGGGCCTCGAACTCATGACCTCCTGGTCAGAGTGATTCATTGCAGCTGGTTGCAGCTGGCTTGCTCTCCAGCCTGCGCCACATTGACTGATCTATGATATGTTCCTTGAAGTTGAAAGAATTGGTAGAAGAAGCATTGCTTATGTACATTGTTTATTTATATAAATACAATATTGCTAACCTCGTTGTTATCCTACGTTGGTAACACTGTAATTTTGAAATAAAAAATACTGTTGCAGTACAGTGTATTGTTTTACTTCTCCTGCATGTGTTTTGCAAGGTTACTGCACCTCTGACCCCCACAAATGTGGATGTCAACTATGCAATTTGCTGTATTGTTGTTAAATATGTATATTGGAACTTAGATTGTGATTGTATTTAATTATAGTTGGCCCAAGAAAGCCAGGAGAAAGCACACAAACATTAACCTAAGGTTCATCTAAACCAGTGGTTCTCAACCTGTGGGCCTTCAACTCCCAGAAACCCTAAACGCTGGTAAACTGGCTGGGATTTCTGGGAGTTGTAGGCCAAAACACCTGGGGACCCACAGGCTGAGAACCACTGATTTAAACTGTAGAATTTATGCAGTTTGACAGCACTTTAACTTCCATGGCTCAATGCTATGGGATCTTGGGATTTGTAGTTTTACAAGGTCTTTATCCTCCTCTGTCAAATAGTGCAGAAGCCTTACTAAACTACATCTGCCTTGATTGCATAGCACTAAGTCATGGCAGTTAAAGTAGTGTCAAACTGCCTTAATTCTTCAATGTAGATGAACAAACTAAAATACTGAAACCAAAGAAACGCAATAGCTGGAGTAGTGAAAGTATTCCATCATTTCATTAAACTTGCCTGTATAGCTTAAGCTGCCAAGGATAGAAATGAACCCAAGAAAAGAGAGGCTTCAGCTACTGTCCAGCATTTTGATATATTTTTTGGAATAGAGCCTTCTGGAAAGAGGATGCTCTTACTGATTTCCAGACAAATCTATCTCCCTCTGGATTGTGAACTCTTTCTTTCTTTCTCTCTCTAGCCTCTTTCTATAATAAACTACAATATTCCTTCAAAACTTAAAGTATCTATAAAATAGTTGGCTGATACTTCTTGTTTTATTGCTTGTATGGTATTCCTCAAAGAAAGGGACTTTGACCTAAAATACCGGTTGGAGATTAAATACCACAACCAGTGTACAAGAGGGAGTTAACCGGCAGTTTCACTGCACACAGCATGGCCTCTGAGGAAGATCAAATTATTAACACACTGGGAAATGTAAGGTGTGTTTTTTAAGTAGGTTGTGCTTTCTAACGGTGGAATTAAGTTGCACTCTAGAATTACTCCTGAAAATGGCTTCTGCAAAGCAATTTTTCAGCAGCAAAACCCATGTGTATTAGTTTCCAAAAAGATGGCTGTGTTAGTCTATTACAGTATGAAAAATACGGGTGGTGGAAAGAAGGAATCTAGTACCTTTGAGATAAATAGGTTTATTTTGTTACCAAGAAATCGGCTCTCCTCCCAAAAGAATGAATTAAGCACACTATTTCTATTAAATGTATTTTTTTCTCAAATTAATATAATTTCCGCAGATGCAAAAGATCAATGGTTGTCTTTCACAAAAGTCCATCTCTGCAACCACCTGAAGCCCGGAAATTCCTGAAAGGATTAAAACCAATGATCTGCCCATAATGCCAATCCCTGAAAATCAAGCAGAGAATGTTGCTGAGAGCCCATACCCCCACCTCAAATATAAAAGGTCCCAGGGATGGGATCTATAGTTATCCACAGGACGGGGGCTGGAAGATCTGTAGTGGCACCCCACTGCCTTAATAGTGGTATATTTCCAATTCTTTCCAAAACGATCAGGAAAAAATAATTACCTAAACAGTGAAATGATTCAGAGGTGACAGCAAACATTTCTTAGAATTGTTGAAAATGTTTGTTGGCAAACCTTTCCCTTGTTCATTTTAGCACTGAACTGGATTACGTAAACCCATTACAGTAGAGTCTCACTTATCCAAGACTCGCTTATCCAACGTTCTGGATTATCCAACGCATTTTTGTAGTCAATGTTTTCAATATATCGTGATATTTTGGTGCTAAATTCATAAATATAGTAATTACTACATAGCATTACTGCGTATTGAACTACCTTTTCTGACAAATTTGTTGTATGACATTATGTTTTGGTGCTTAATTTGTAAAATCATAACCTAATTTGATGTTTAATGGGCTTCTTCTTAATCTCTCCTTATTATCCAACATATTCGCTTATCCAACTTTCTGCCGGCCTATTTATGTTGGATAAGCGAGACTCTACTGTACTTTTGTTGGTTTAATAAATGTAGAAAGCTTGAGTTACTGCATTGTATCATTTCAGAGGTCAAGAGGCTTAAGAGTTCTAATAATAAATAAAAAAATACTATTGAAACTACACTCAGTTTCAGGACTGGCAAAACATATGGATTCTGTGGCAGTGCAACAGCCAAACCATGCAGATATGGGAAAGCAAATAAGGCGGGGTTCCATGGTGGATTTCTGTTTGTGGAACAATTTGATTTCCTCTTTCTTCTCATCTACCCCCTTTTCCATGCACATCCAGGAAAGCTGCTCTGGAGGACTAGAAAACCTGCTTTCAGGGCACCTATGAAGGCTGCAAGAGAGAAGGGAGAAAGAATGAAGGTTTCTGTCCCCCCTCTTGTTCCTAACCCAATTTCCAGCTGCATCTCTCCTCTCCCAAGACATCTATTGCCTTGCCAATGGAGGCCAAAGGACAGGGAAAAGTTTTTGGAGACAATAACAAAGCTTGATGAAAGGACTGGCTGTTGCTCAGTTTTGTAAGGTAGAGAAGGACAAGCACTTTCATCCTTCTTGATGGAGGTTTACAATATCTTATCCTGCTCCAAGATCTGTTAAGGCTTACATTTATAGAAGTTTGCCCCAGATCCAATCTGGCAACCTTAGTACTGTTGGACTGTTGCTTTGCATGACAGCCAATACTTCTATTATGCTTTATCTGCTAAGTCCTGTTATTGTTATATGCTGTCAAGTCAGTTTTGACTTGACACTTTCGTTTAGGGTTTGTTGTTGTGCTCCTCCTCATAATTTAACTAGCACAAAGCCTCATTTGTCCTGAATTCGGTACTGACTCTAAAACAGTGGTTCTCAACCTGTAGGACCCCAGGTGTTTTGGCCTACAACTCCAGAAATCTCAGCCAGTTTACCAGCTGTTAGGATTTCTGGGAGTTGAAGGCCAAAACATCTGGGGACCCACAGGTTGAGAACAATTGCTCTAAGGCAAACCCTTCATGGGATTTTCTTGGCAAGACTTGTTCAGAGGGAGCTTGCTTTGCCTTTGTTTGAGGCTAAGAGAGTGCGATTTGTCCAAGCTCTCTCAATGGGTTTCTATGGCTGATGAAAGATACAAACCCTGGTCTCAAGTCATAGTTCAGTACTCTCTAGCTACTACATCATGCTGGTAACAGAGTCAAAAATGGAAAGGGTATCTGTACCTTAAATAAGGATTTTCAGCAGGTGATGTATGTACCTGATTCCATGACAAGTAACATAGAGCACCTGCTGAAATTCCCTATTTAAGGTACAGGAGCCCTCTCCATTTTCCACCAGATAACTTACACCACCAGCTGAAATTTCCTCATCTACATGACAATTAAAGGTACAGGAGCCCTCTCCAATTTTCGCCTTGGCAACCCTATTAATACTTTTCTCAGGTCTTGCAAACTCAAGGTCTTCCCTTGTTTGCTTAAGTCACCTTTTTCTACTGCTTTGGGTTTTACTGAATTGTGCCTGCCTTTGCTATGCCCCTTTCTGTTTGTTTAAGGATACCATTTTAGAATGTACTAGCTTTGCCCGACCATGCGTTGCTGTGGCTTATGCGAATCAATTGTTAGCCAGGTGGAATAGCAGTGACTAGCCTTGCAGCCTCAAAGACTGGCCATTTTTTGGAGTAGCTGGAGTAGCAGCCTCAATCAAAGAGCTGCTTTGAAGCCTGGCTATTTCCTTTGTAGGGGAATCATTGTTTGGCCAGATTGAATTGCACTGAATAGTCTTGCAGCTTAAGAGCCTGGCTGCTTTCTACATAGGGCATTCTTGCTAGGCCAGGTTGAATGGGACAGAGTAGCCTCATGGCTTCAGAGCCTGGGGGTTTTTCACCTAGGGGAAATCTTGGTTGACCAGGTTGAATAGCACTGAATAGCCTTGCTGCTTGCAAGCCTGGCCGCTTTCTACCTTGCTGAATCCTTGGTTGGCCAGTTCGAATAGCAATTAATAGTCTCGGTGTGGCAGGTATGAATGCTGCAGTTAGGCACCTTGATTAGCATGTAATGGCCTTGCAGCTTCAAAGCCTAGCTGCTTCCTGCCTGGGGGAATCCTTTGTTGGGAAGTGTTAGCTGGCCCTGGTTGTTTCCTTTCTGGAATTCCCAATTTCCCTGCTTTCAGAGTGTTGCTCTTAATTTACTGTCCTGGTTTTAGAGATTATATTGTTCTGTATTATTATACCACAGTAATTATTTCATATTATATTTATAATCTTATATTATCTGTTTAGAAGTGGATTATATGAGGCCCCTTCTACACAGCTGTATAAAATCCACACTGAAGTGGATTATATGGCAGTGTGGACTCAAGATAATCCAGTTCAAAGCAGATAATATAAGATTATAAATTGGTAATATAGCTGTGTTGAAGGACCTTGTGTCTACACTGCCATATAATCCAGTTCAAATCAGATAATCTGTATTTTATAGGCAGTGTGGATCAGGCCTAAGTGCACTCTGCCTGTGCCCTGGGCACCATTTTGGTTGAGGGAGTTGCTAGGATACAAAGGGGGCGGGGCCTAAAGGCAGCGGGGGGGGGGGGGCTAAAGGCAGCAGAGCCTACCTTTCTAACTGGCAGTTAGGGGGAGCAAGGCTCTTCCTCATCCTTGGTAATTTGGACTATTTTTCTAGGTTTTTTTGATTGAAAGACATATTTTGGATGACTATGTCTTTTATTGCCAAATTTGGTGTGATTGGGTTCAGTGGTTTTGTTGTTTACTCCATAGTAAAACAAACATTACATTTATATATAGATAGATAGATTGTGGAGTCTTTTTTAACTGCAAGGAGCTACCCTGAGTGATGTCTATGTATTAGAAAAGCAGAATACAGGAATATGAATAAAATGAAAAGAAATGAGAAAAGGAAACATAAATCTCGACAGGCATTTTAATCTTCGCCTTGTGCTGTGACTATGATTTATTTGCTTTCTTTTGGAAATTTTAGTGACGACAAAGCTTCCATCTCCTGCAGTCTAACCCATTTGAAGAGCTGGGTGAGTAAGGGGAGGGAAGTTTTTTATGATTGCTGTTTTGTTTTCTCCCTCGCCTCCTAGAAGGTTGTAATAAGAGACAGATTCAAAGGGTCTCCTCCGGACACTGTCACTATAGACCAATACTTTGTTCATCCCTGTGGTGGAGCCACTAGGATCTCAAAAAGTCCACATCAAAATCCTAATTCTGAAATGAGTCTCATCTCATCAGTATTTCCCCCTCCTCTCCCCCATCTCCCCAATAATGTATCTATTGTATGGAGAAGTTGTTTTTCTGAGGAAGCGGCAGAGACTTAGATATCATAAAGGGTTGAGCTGTGCTTTGATATACTGTCAGCAAAAGCTGAATACTGTAATTTTCAACAATTTTCTAAAATCTCCTCCCTATGTCTCTCTCTCTCCCACACTGACAAGACACACTTTCCACCCCTTAGGATCCTCATTTGCACCGCAAAATTAATGGTCTGTCATTGGTGGGAGACAGTGGGTTACTGTGAGAGATGCTGACTCTCCACTGCTCTCTCTTTGGCATTATGCATTGGTAAATTCAAAATCCTGGCCGTTCCATTTCCATTTTCTGATTTAACTCATGAAGCTGATAACAACAGCTCTAACCTGAGTAGACCTCCATCCTGATAAATGTTCTATGTGTTATCAAAGACTTTCATGGTCGGGTCCATTTGGTTGCTATGAGTTTTCCGGGCTGTATGGCCATGTTCCAGAAGCATTATCTCCTGGTTTTGCCCACATCTATGGCAGGCATCCTCAGAGGTTGTGACCTCACAACCTCTGGGGATGCATGCCATAGATGTGGATGAAACCTCAGGAGAGAATGCTTCTGGAACATGACCATACAGCCTGGAAAACTCACAGCAACCCAGATCTTGTTCTTTCTTGTACATGTCAACCTCATACCTCCAGATGAAAACTGAGACACATGTGGCCAAGCAACACCAGAGGTCAAGTATCCTTTATCTGAAATGCTTGTTTTGGCTTTCAGATTTTTTCAGATATTGGAATACCTATATTTGCATATAGATAATGAGATATCGTACAGATGGGTCCCAAGTCTAATTGTGAAATTCATTTATTTTTCATATGCAATCAAAGTTGAAGCACAGTTGAATTTTTTGCACAGTATATCATAGCTTGACATCATAGAATCATAGAGTTAGAAAAGACCTCACGGGCCATCCAGTCCAAACCCCCGCCAAGAAGCAGAAAAATGGCATTCAACAGATGACCATCAGCAGGAAAGGAGATCATTAACACATTTCCCAGTTGGTAAAAAGAATCACTTCTGAAACCTCCTATCATGCGACAACCAAAGAGCGACAATGCCATGATCATACAGCATGTCTGTTTTACCTGTCTTGTGCAATAAACTCCTTAGAGCAGTGGTTCTCAACCTGTGGGTCCCCAAGTGTTTTGGCCTACAACTCCCAGAAATCCCTGCCAGAAATCCCTAGCAGAGCATAAAAGTGAGTTAAGTGGATGCACTAAAAGTGCAGTAATGACAGTACACACACACACACACACACACACACACTCAGTTATGCCTTCAGTTGATTCATCTCAATCTCTTCAGCACATTTTGCATGATAAGATCATTGCTAAACTCTGTGGAATAATAAAATAGGGCTGAGGTAGCCCACTTTCTCCTCCAAATAATTAGGAGACTAGTATATGATTAATGGGGCTTCACATCTTTTATGTAGCAAATGGTCCTCCCTCTTTTTTCTTTAATTGCTTCGTTACCATTATGACTGAGTGATCCCAGATTTGTTCTTAGAAATAATGTTTGCTTAAAAATACCACAGGAATAATGTAGTTTTGACTCTATTTGGGTTCCTTCTTTGTAATCTGTAAGAAGGCACAAAATCTCAGAATTAATCTAAAAGTCTATCATATTAACTCTGACTTCTTAAAGTCTGGATCTGGGGAGAAAATGTATGCTCCATCACTTCCTCTGACTGATTTGTGTAATCCTTTTTATTGATAATAATCTAATGCAACTTTTCCACATTTTTATTGAGATGGAAGGAGGAACAATATTAATATTAATCCCCCCAAACACAAATAAACACTGTTTGCTCTTCTTTCTCTGTTTCCATGAACTCGGACCACCCTGTTTTAACAAGTAATCTGAGACTGCTTAGAAAGTGATGCAAACATGAATAAATAAGTAACATAAAATCAGATTACTTTAAGGAATTTATGTTGTACTTTGCATGCATGCTTCACAAGTTGGCCACTGTTCCCGATAAATAACTATTGGCTGTCTCGTGGTATGGGTGGAAATGATCGGAGCTCAATGTGCCTAAGTGTAGGTTGCTGGAAATACAACGACAAATTTGCCTGGGCTTTCAGAGAAGATCTTTGAGAGCTACAGGCATTTCAGCAAAAATAATAAGCAATTAGGAAACTTATGGTAGCTCCATTTTGTTTTTTCTTTAGTGCTCTGTGTAGCACCAGTGATTTGTGAGATGGAATATTCTCATTCTAAATTTAATGCAGCCTCACAATGCAGGTGCAATTGACTGTATCTCCTCCCCCCCCCCCTTTGCAATTATCTGATTCAAAAGAGTTCCCATGTCCTCCCATGCAAGTTTTTGGGATTCAAAAAGGCATATTACTTCTGCTGGATTCTACTGTTTCACCCACTTGAGGATACTGTTGATGTTGCCCTTTCCTCCTCTTCTCATCATCACCACTACCACCACTACCACTACCATTTCAATCATTATTTGCCAACTTTTTGCCCATAATGGGACTCAAGTGGTTTACAAATTATTGAATCAGTACAGATTAAAAGCAGACACATATATACAGTACAACCCTCATAACCGTGGAACCTGTATCTGCCGTTTCACCTACCTGCTTCCAACAAAATATATCCTCTCTAGGGATTTTCTAGGTCCTCCAGGTGATTATATTCTGTTGGAATTTACCATGAGATCACCCGGGAGGACAAGGCAAATTTCTAAACAGCTAGGAATTTTCATCCAGGGTGACTCTATGATAACTATTGGTGGAAGCAAATAATTTCAGAAGGGTTCACTATTATCCATGGATTCTTGTTTCTATGGTACGTTTAGGGTCAGTGGAGTCATTACTTCACTGTTATGGAAACCATTAGTTGCCTCTGAAGATACCACTACTTTAGAAGATGTAGTCCCCTAACCCCGGTTTGGAAGACAGCAACTATTGCTCTACATTTAGCACACAATGACATGACTGCCTGCCATGCAAGTGAAAAAGATGAGGCGATGCTGAGAGAAAATAGGTGGCAACTTCTATTGATCACCATAAATGTAATAGAATACACATGGAATTCAAAACAGATTCAAGAGCTAGGTATTCAATGTCCTGGGATTGAATGAGAAAATCTGTCTCCTCTATTTTTTTTTAAAGTTTCTAATTCTTTTTATCACATTTATGAGAAAATGTGGCTTTTAGGATCTCCTTTGTGGAAGCTATACACAATTGAAGAATTTGGAATCTAGGAATTTAAGTACTGTACCAGAATTACATATGGCTAACCTCCACTCCTCATTATCCAAAGACTTCCTTATTCCAACAGTGCAATTTGCAGCAGTGTATAATCAGAAATCCTTCTTGATTTGTTACAAATTGTCCAGAGATCAGCAAATAGATGTATCTTATCTTCACACTTGCTCTTGAAAGCTGTATTTTGAGAAGTTGTATGAGAATTCAATCCAGCCTTACATTAAATACATTTCATTAAGGGAATTCAATCCAGGCCTTCCTTCACATTCTAACAATAACAGGAAGTTTTTAGTTAAGCCAAAAATGTAGGAAGTTTGGAGCAGAAGTTCACAAATAGAGCAACATGCACACCTGCTTGGTCTTCATTTTGGTTCTGACTACATTAATTATGATGATACCTTGATATCATAGTATTTTATAATATGGGAAAAGTCAATTTGAAACTGAGTGGGATTTTTTTATCCAGAGAAACTGGTAAACATTTATATTTAACTTTTAAAAAAGCATAAAATCATCCAAAACATTTGCTCAGAGTGCATGGAAAAAATTTCAAGAAACTATCCCCTCCTTTCTCTCAAGGGTGTTTGCCAAGGGTCTCTTGATGTCCAAGTTGTAAACCATGAAGGATGATGGTGTATAATGGAAAAAAAACTGTCTACCGTGAAGTGACAGGCTGCACAAGCACTAGTCTTGGCAAATTACCTGCAAGGCTCCCTTTTGACTTTAACAGGAACAGGATGATGCCTTGTGCGTAATTGGTTCATATCTTAGCGGGAGACTTTGTGTGCCTCTGAAATATGGGTAGGCATGATCTCATCCCCACTGCTGTCCATGTGTGCTCCTGCCAGGATTTTTTTTAAAAAAAGAGGTTTGGATTAGCTAAGCTCAAACATCTGTGTTTGCCAGGCTACCTGGAAGACTTGACGCAAGGCAGAATCGACACATTCCAGAAGAACAAGGAAACCGATGGTCCCACAGAAGTCTAGACCTTCCAGCACTTGACACAGAAAGACAGAGATGCTTGTTTTCCATAATGCTGCCAACTTTTGATCATTTCTTGCCCTCTGTGCCTTTAACGGAGAGGTGGGTCCCCGTTGCAAAGAGGGACAATTTTTCTGGACCACATATCCTTGAAAGCGTGTCCTTTAAAAAACTTCTTATTTCAAAAGCTTATCAAAACAAAGAAAAGGGATTTGTCTGCTGACGGAAGGACACAATGTCTGATGTGTTGGACACTGATACTGAAACAGCATCATGGTTTTCATAGTAGCCATGAAGTTCTAAACCAGCCCCAGCAGGACAGTCCTAGAGTTCCCTAACTCAGTCTTCAAAACCACCAGAGCCAGTTCAGGCAAGGAGACTTCTGGGCAACAGTAGGATCTCCTTTCTGTGTCTCTGGCCCAACGCAAGGCACAAACCCTCAAAACCGTACCCTGGGTGGATGGAGTTCCTTATGAGGAACATGGAATTCTTATGGACAATGGCTACTCCTCCCCACTCTCAGGTAACCAACCTCAATGCTGAAGTAAGTACCTGAATGGACAAAGCTTCAAGAGATCATTTCCTCCAAGTTCATCCACTCAGGTCTCTGTGATACACACCAAGACCTTCCCTTCATCAAAGAACCAATTCATGGATAGTAGTTGTTTTATTATGGACCAACCTGACACTCAAGAGCAGCATGAGAGGGTGAGCTGACATAGCAATATGAATCTTAAGGGTTAGGAGAAGGATCAAAACGCTAGATATATCTCCAATATCTGCCCTGTCTTTTCCTTACTTGGCATTATTATTCTTGGATTAATAACAGGATTTCTTAACTATTGAGGAACTTGTTTTTCAACTTGGGAACAAATAAATATGAATATTTTTCCATTCATACATTCCATTGGCTTCCTCATCACAAACAATTGTTTTGCTTACTTCTTTTAAGCTGGCTGAGATTGCTGTTGTTTTCATCATTATCATCAATCATCTTTGTTTTCCAACTCTGTTTCTCTACTTCTATTTCATTCTGTCTCTAGATTTTGTATTTTTGTTCACTTATTCAGTTATTGCACACACACACAGTTATCTTTCCTTGCAAGAATCATTCATCAACGGAAAAGTTTCCATCATGACTCTGTTCCATTTGTGAGTGTATTCCTTTCTGATTTACCATGGTGATGTCCAAATTCAAAATTTTCATCTCAGCAAACTAACATTATTCTGGAGTTACCATATAAAAAGCCAGAACTATTTTTTCCCTTTTGAGTTCTTTCTTATATTGCCTGGATTTCCCTGTGTTGCGAAATAATATTACTGTTGTTCTCAAGTTGCTCCAAAGAGGCATACACACTCAATAAATATTCACACACCTAGATACTAGAGTAATGTTACTGGTTTAATGAGAAATGAGATCAGAAAATCTCTCCTACCACCACCTCCACCAATTGCATAACAAAATGGAGAGGGTCTGTATCTCGACTTTGGGGAAAAATAGCTTTCTAGGGAGTAAATCCTAGAAGAACATTTCTCTGGGCAAGGAATATGCTGAGGTACTATAAGCTATATTTCTGGTATTTGTTGACAGTCCTCCATCCAAGTACTAACTAGGACAGAACCTGCTTAAGCTTCCAAAATCAGGTAGGATCTGATGTTTTTATGGTTGTTATTGCATGCCCTCAAGTTGTTTCCGATTGATGGTGATCCTAAAGCGACCGTTGTTTACAGAGTTTTCTGTGGCTGAGAATGTATAACATTTCCAAGATCACACAATGGGTTTCCATAGCTGAGTGGAGAATCGAATTCTGTCTCCAGAGTCATAGTCTACACTACACTGACTCTCTTTAGGGAACTCCTTCCTAAACTGCCAAATTGCAGTGATGATTAAAGTGGAATCATAGCATGATAACTGTGCAGTATGAAAGGGCATTTGAAGAGAGGAACACAACCTTTGAAAAGTAGAATACAATGCTGGCAGTTGCGTGAGAGAGAGAGAGATTGAGAGAGAAAGAGGAGGGAGAAGAAGAGAGACACATTTTGACTTCAGCTTCGGGGTGAAAAGTTCCAGCTTTGTGAGTCACGGCTCAAAGTGACTCCACAAAGTCAGGAGTACGACAATGGAGGAAAACAACAGCAAGGAGACACAGAAAACATAAAAACGACAGCCAGCTGGCCACAATCCTGCTGTAACAACAGTGATGCACACATGCCCCAGGGCATGGAGGCATCACAAGAAATTAACTGAAAGCCAAGTGGGAGTGTCTGCTTTGTTTCCCAAGCATGAGTTAATTCTATGCTATATCCTTTTCGGTCTGTGATTTGTTTTCTAAAAAATCATTTACTTATTCATGCACATAAAAGTGTATCCATATTCACATACACAAGGCAAATTTTGAACACATGTGATTTCCCCAAATACATTCGATTTTGTAAGCAATTTCCCATCTGATGTGTTTTTTTTAATTACTTCATCCCTTATTGCAGCATTGGCTAGCCTATGTTCACATCCCTGTCTAATGCTCTAACTCTCAAACCCTACTCCTTCTTGCGTGCCCTACTAGTGTTGTCAAATACCCACAGGTCAGTTCCCCACTTCCCATCTCGTTTCTTTGGGCTCCATGAGCTCAAAGAAGTAAGAGGGCAAACCCTCCCCCCAACCCCCCCCCCCAAGCCTTTAAAATAAAAGAAAACTTACCGGGTCACCATTACGCCTTTCTGGTAGGCCTCCTGGTGTATAAAAATGACATGGCAGGATGTGTGTGGGGGGGAAATCACTCCCCCCACCTCATTTCTATGTGTCAAGAGGCCTGCCGGAGAGGTGTAATGGTGGCCCAGTAAGTTTTCTTTTAAGGGCTTTGGGGGGAGGGGTTAGGGTGGCCCCATGTCTTCGTGGTAGTTACCAGTGGGCATGGGGACCCCCCGCCCCCGCAGGAAAGCTCAGCTTTTTGGTGAGGGCATGGGGGCTTAAACCCACTATGAAGCAGGTTTCTTAAACCTGCTTCATCATGGGTTTCTTAAACCTGCTTCATCATGGGTTTAAGCTCAGTCTGGAAGTGCCCACAGTCAGTTCTCATGTGTCATCTCCATCTGGGAGATGAACATATACATTTTCCAGTTTTGGTGGGCTTAGATCTGGACCAGAAGAAAGGAATTTGTGCAAATCCCCATCTCAGCTGGAAGAGCAACAATTTGCTACGATTTCCAATACTTAACTGATTTCATGTAAGTTGCAGCAAAAGGGAGTCTACTTATTTACTTAGCTTCCTCCTTTTCTCCTAGTTGTGGTGCCTGGGCTCTCCCTCCAACCTCATCTCCATTCATATTTTGGCTGGATTCAAATGAGCTAGATATCATGCTCTTCATCCCATTTTCATTAGCAGGTAAGAAGGGAATATAGTTAGTACTCCAATTTGCTGGGGATAGGGGCACAGGACCTTTGGAAAAGTAAAACAAACTGTGAAGAATTTCTAATTCTTTTTTACATAAGAAAGCACCTATTCCAGCTCTTTCTATAGTCAGTCTTCACTGGAAGCTGATTACAAAACTGCACTGGAGGGCCTAGCCTTCTACACTGCCAAAAATCTAAGGAGGAACTGGGTTTTTTTAACCCAGTTTCCTGATATTTTGTTCCCACCCCCCAACACAAATCCTGGGCTTTCCCTCAGAGGGTGGCTAGATGCCATCTGGCTCAACCAAAGGTTGACCTGGGAGGTCATCCAACCACTCCAGCCTCCCATTTCCACCTCAAAAACATACCTGAAGGCCCTCAGAGTACTCCTGACATGCTCCCCCTGATGCATCATTTTCACATGATAGGAGAGCTCTCCAGGGGGATCGGGATTAATTTAGTTTGGACGTCTCAGGTACAACCGAGACAGATCCAGCATTTTTGGCCTGTCTGGAAGGAAGGGCCCCTAGATATTCCTAGAAAGGCGTTCTCTCTCGAAATCTCTCGGTCTTCCAACACGACTGGGGGAAGTTCACCATACCTGAAGGACCTAGGGAGAACATTTTTAATCAATTTCATGAATAATCAAATCTGCAAAAGTCAAAACCACAAATGTGGAGGGATGACAAAATCAATGGCATATTCTGAGCTGGCTCTTTCTTGTAACAGCACCTGTAATCGTGCAAGAGATTATCCCAAAACCTCAGATTTTGGCCCTGAAATCTCAGAGTCTGCGACAGTTCTAGGCTGGAATATCTAAGTGTAAATGCATGCAAATCCATGCCATATCCTCCTATTTTGGTGGAACATTCAGCCTTCTTTCTTTTGGACAATGTATTTGTAGCAACTCATGGTACAATTTGGCTTCTTTGTAACCATCGCTGTCAGGCTTGGTCCTCAAAGTGTGCCTCTACATTGTAGAATCAATGCAGTTTGGCATCACTTTAACTGCCTTGGCTCAATTCTATGGAATCCTGTGAGTTGTAGTTTGCTGGGGCACCAATGCTCTTTAGCAGAGAAGGCTACCAAAGTGCAGGTCCCATGATTCCATAAACCCGTGACAGTTACCGTGGTGTCAGGATGCATTAATCCTGCAGTATAGGTACACCTCAGGTTAAAGCCCTAGACAACTCCACAAGGATTTTCCTTTCCGGACTCTTGGCAGCAGCTCTGATGAGATGCACAACTTCACTATATGGGTCCAAAGTCCTGTCCACATTGATTGGTTTTACTTTTCTAAAATAATAATTAAAAAACACATCCAATTGTCCTAGCATCAGGCAAGATTCTTTTGAACACATGAGAATCTTTCCTCATATATATTTTCCCCCCAAATAAAAGCATTTCTGTCACAGGGACAGTCTCTGCACAAGATTTATGGCTTCGTTCCCAACTTGAAAACAAAAGAGCAAATAGCTGCATGTCACGCACTGAGCTGAAACATTACAGATTATATTGCTGCTCTAGTTTCTGCAGAACTTTCTCAGTGGCAGGGTAAAACAATTTTTATTAACTTTCTTTTTATGATTACCAGCAGGGTAACAGGGGGAAGAATAATCTCTTCCATCTATAAGGTCTCGAGGCCCCTAAAGCCCAAATATCAGTTCAGGAGCTTTGTCAGGAGGAGTAACTGTTTCCTTTCCCTCATAAAACGCCTATCTCCATTAATCTATGTTTATTTTCCTTCTGCCTTTTTAATTTGCTTAATGGACTTCAGCCGAAGTTCCTCCTAGCAGTTTGGGGAAAGTAAACTCTGCTAAATCCCCGGGGACTTAATAGTCACAGTTAAGCACTTCTTGGGATTATTTTGTCTGACTTTCATCTTTTGCTGCTGGAGAGGCGATGGCGGTTGAGCACTCTGGCCCTAACCCCATGACTTAAGAGCCTGGGAATGAACTGCCAAGATTGCTCTAGAAGATTATGGCTTTGCACTCTCCCCTCCTTCCCTCCCTCCCTCCCTCCTCCCTCCGAACATAGCAAGAAGACAGATTTGGTTGAACCAAGATATAGAATGAGACCCAGCGCTTCCTTGTTTCTACTCAGACAGAGTGCAATCTAATGCACAACCGTGACGTGTCCAGTGCCCAACCCATGTCCCAGAATGTCCTAGTTGGAATCAGTTTGCAGGGATATACAAACAGACCACCATATACTGCAATATACTATAGTAGCAGGGGTGGCTAAAGACACTTTCCCTACTTGGGCAGAATGGCAAATGGCACACAATATTCACCCATGTCAAAGCATGGAGCGCCCACATTGATTATTTTGGCATATGAGGTAGGAAATCTCCATAAATCTCTCCCATTGCAAAAAAAAATATCATAAGAAAGCACGTGACTTTACATTTAGCCATTCTCTCATAGCACCTCAAATCTGTTGCTGGAGGTGAGTTTCTTGTCCAAGTGGGTTATCAGTTCTTTGACCATAGTCATATCCCAGGGTTCACCTATACTATAGAATTAATACAACTTGACACTAATTTAATGCCATGACATCCTGAGATTTGTTGTTTCGTGAGGCATCACCACTCTACGGCAGAGAAGGCTAAAGAACTTGTAGAACTACAAATCCCATGATTCCATAGTATTGAATCAATTAGTGTCAAACTGCATTAATTTTATGGAATAGATCAGAGCTTTTCAAACTGTGTCTTGTCACACACTAGTGTGTTGACAGCAGTGTATAGGTGTGTCACATGAATATAGCCACTGGTAGCGCAGTGGGTTAAGCTCTTGTGCCGGCAAGACTGCTGACTTGAAGGTTGGGTTGCTGACCTGAAGGTTGCTGGTTCAAATCCAACCCAGGGAGAGTGTGGATGAGCTCCCTCTATCAGCTCCAGCTCCATGCAGGGACATGAGAGAAGCCTCCCACAAGGATGGTAAAAACATCAAACATCCGAGCGTTCCCTGGGCAATGTCCTTGCAGGCGGCCAATTCTTTCTCACCAGAAGTGAATTGCAGTTTCTCAAGTTGCTCCTGACATGAAAAAACGAATCCCCGAACATACTGAGAAACCTCTGAATTGATATGAAATCAACAATAAATCATATCTTTTAAAAATATAAATGAAATATTTTCATGAAATATGTTGTCTCCCCATACAGTTCATTATTACAATTTGTATATGGGTCCATACAGTATCTCTTATAACAGGTTGGTTTAATCTCCAGTTTGTTAATAAAAGTGAATTACTGTGTTGTGAAATGATGCATGTCTAAAAATAGTGTGTCACCCACCAACATGAAATGTTTGGAAAGCCCTAGTGTAGCTTTCCCCCCAGTCTCTCAGTGAAAGTACATATATTTTCTAACATTCATAACTTTATTAAACTGCATACTGTTTTTCAAGCAGAGGTCTCAAGATTAGGAAAATTCTCAAAGTTTGGGACAAACTGAATTTAAGACTGGAGACAGAAGAGTTGAACCTTACAGATCTATCTGTTCCAAAGTAACACTGCCACAGTTCAGAAGAATGGCTGAAGACATTCATATTGGAATACCCATGACTATCTCATAAAATTGTTGTAGGGGCCAATGAGACAAACTACAGTTCTCTCATATCCTCGATGCACTGTAAGAAGTGTTTGAAGAGAAATCTCTCTTTGAATGAGTTTTGAATGACAGCCAATGTTGGGATTAGCCTCTAAATGCCATCTTTGTTGAACATTCAGCACATTAATGATCTTAATAAAGTCCCACCATGTATGCTACAGACATTTTTCTGTGTAATATACTGAGCTGGGGGAACAGAGGTAGGAGATTTGGTTAGCTTAGGCAGAAATTACATTGCTTAATTAGATTCCAGCAACTTACCTCTTAACATGAACAATGAAACACCTTATTCTTCATTTTGGTAACATGCTTTCTTCCGCATATTTTTAAACAATTATTTTAAGCTTTGCCTATAACAATCAGAAGGTAGTAATAATGTTGTATTACAGTGATGCTAATAATATATGACTGGCTATATTACTGATTATAAAGTCTGCCCTTGCTCCCTGATGAATTTATTAACTAGTTACTTTGATATCTTTTGATGGTTGTGGTGACACAGGAAGAAAGACCTAAGGATGCAGGGATCTGTTTCCTTTCTTCATCTGTGATGGGATAAGAGTCTCCGCAGCTATCTCAGCACAGTCTTTGTAGTCTGGGATCCAGTTTTATAAAATACTACATCACAGAACACTCTAAATTGTTTCCTGGGAACTTTTGACAGCTTCTTCCTCCTTTTATATTTTTCTAACACATTCCCAGGCTAAAAGTGGGACACCATACATTTGAAATAATACAAAAACACGCTGCCTGCAAAAGTGGAGATTAATTTGTTGTTGCTATTGTTGCTTTATGGACTGTTCAATTGTTTCTAAATCTCATGTTTATACTTTTATTAATCCCCTTGTATTGTTTTTAATTTGTGTTGCTTTAAATATGGTGTTCACTGCTTTAATTTGTACTGTTTATGATGTCAGCTGCCTTGAGTCTCATTATTGAGGGAGGAGCAGGATGTACATGTCGTCTTCAAAACCAGTAGATGTAGTAGTTTGAGCATTGTTATTATTATTATTATTATTATTATTATTATTATTATTATTATTATTATTATTATATACACAACAAGATGAGTACACAGCAAACAATATCACTATGCTGGTTGTTGTATTGGATCACACGTCGGACACTTCCCAAGTGTCTATGGTTATGTGATGGTAATTACAGATTGTAATTTTGTCAGCGCCAATTGTTTTTAAGTGCTGGCCAAAGTTTTTAGGCACTGTGCTGATCACCACTGGGATGATGATGATGATGATGATGATGATGATCATCATTATTATCTTTATTATTATGTTTCTGTATGGAACTATGGCTCCAGAATTCAGTTAGAATCCCACTCAGCCATGAAAAGCAAATGGATAACTTGGACAAGTACCATACTCTCAGCTTAAAAAAAAAAAACACAATAGAATTGTCTCATCTTGAAGATACACAACAACAATGTTGGTGCTTTTTTAAAGCCTAGAGCAGAACATAGAAAAGTGGTTATTTTGGACTACATCTCCCAGAGCCTCCAATGGCCATGCTGAATAGTGAATTCTAGTACTGTTTTTCCAAGTTTAGCTTTGAAGTGAGTTCGGATAGGACTACAGTCTCAAGAGATCTGTGAATTATGCTTTTCCCAGGTTGGTTCCTTGTACAACATTCTTGTTTAGGCAAAATGTCAAATATATGGTGTTGATGGATCAAGGAAACAGATTACTGCTTTGCAAACTACAGGAAAGGAGACTCCACCTGAATATTAGGAAGAACTTCCTAACTGTGAGAGCTGTTCAGCAGTGGAACTCTCTGGCCCAGAGTGTGGTGAAGGCTCCTTCTTTGGAGGCTTTTAAACAGAGGCTGGATGGCCATCTGTCGGGGGTGCTTTGAATGCGATTTTCCTGCTTCTTGGCAGGGGGTTGGGCTGGATGGCCCATGAGGTCTCTTCCAGCTCTAAGATTCTATGAGTCTATGATTAAAGTTTCTATATGTAGAATCTTAGAGTTGGAAGAAATCCCAAACACCACCCTGTCTAACCCAATTCTTCCATGCGGAAAAGCATAATCAAAGCATGGCCACTTAAAAACCTTTAGAGAAGGAAACACCATTAAGCTCCAGGGCAGCAGCATACTCCACTGTGGAACAGCTCTAACTGTCAGAAAGTTCTTTACATGGGATTTCTTTTCCTGCGATTTGTATTTGGCTACATCTTCGATATGACATCCTTTCAAATATTTAAGCATGACTATCATGTCCCTCTCAGCCTTCTCTTCTTCAAGGTAAACATACTCAGCTCCCTAAGCCACTATTCGTAGGGCTTGATTTCTAGTTCTTTGATAATTTTTGTAACTGTTTTGGGATGCATGTGTTCAAGCTTGTCAATAATATCCTTCTTGAACTCTGGTGTCCAGAATTGGACAGAATTTCATTGACTAACTGATGTTGTTGAACTGCAACTCCCAACATTCTTCACCACTTTGCCGTGTTAGCTCAGGCTGCTGGGACTTGCAACCTGATACCCGGGGGACCTTAGACTTCTGTATATAGATTCTGGACATAGCAACACTGTTATGCAATACAAAAAAAAATAGTAACTCATACCTTCACCCTCTTAACCTTGCAAACATGAAGAATGCTCACAATATACCATTGCAACCTGAATGATCTTTATATACTTATATTCCAAACAATGAAAACTCTTCTTTCCTTTTTAAAGACACACTATGGGTGGCCTTTTTGTTTTACTTACATACCAAATACTTACAACTGAACTGACTTACAGAAAATAATAACCTAGATGCTTTTCCACCAGTGTGTGTGTGTGTTGCAAAAATATGTGGTAAAACTTTGCAGTACAAGCAGTGTGACTCAGTGTTGTTTCTGGATTCCAACATGTTTGGGGTTTGAGCTTTGCAATAGTGTCACATTTACGAGGTGTGCCAGAGCGTGCTTTGCCAATGCACACTGAGGTATCCCTAGCAATAAGATTTCCAGTCTTCTCCGTTAGCTGAACTACCTTTAGTGTCTGGCAGCTACCAGATCTTGGGATATGCTGAACAGATTTATTTGTAAAACAGTAAAACAGAAGCCTGTTAGGAATTGGCAGCAAGATCAAATACATGATTTTAACTCTGATTACAGCTTTCTTATAGGCTAGGCTGGAGCATGGGATAAATGGACTATCTGGGGAAGAAGAAAAACAAAGCCTACACAGTTCAGTGATCACCAGAATCAGAGTTTGGAAAAGGGGTTTGTTTTCCTTTTGGACAGCACCTTCCAGAACCCCTCAGGTGGAACAGCTGCTGGTCATACTGGCTGGGAGATCTCAGAGATGCAGTCCAAAAATAATAACTTTTCCAACATTTGATCAGATTATATTTTAAGGCAGGAGTTTTGTATGTTTTGGAAACAGGGACCTGCCATTACTATTGGCCAGTACTATACAAGACTTAAAGCAGCAGGAGTCCAAAATACTTGGATCGCTGGAGGTTCTCCACCTGCGTCCAGGAGTGCAAGGAAAAGCAAATGCTTTCGTCTTGTTGTCCTCTGTATTAGATCAGGAGTGCTTCTATAATGGGTGGGTTAATCTAATGGAAATCTATTCTCAGAGCAACCCTGAATATTTACTTTCTGAATCCAGGACCATTATCTAGACATCCTGGGACTGCAACCAGCAAGAATGAGGGGGTCAGTCATGCAGAGAAATTGTGAGGTGGCAATGTCCATACAGACAGTGGATCAGACTGAACAGGACAATGTCCAGAATGTCCCTAAATCCTAGGATACTCCAGAGTTTCCATCAAACTTTAGCATCCCTCAATTTTGCCAGAAGTGGAACAAAATTGGTTTAAAGGGGAGAATTAGAAGAACTGGCAAAGTCACCAGAAACTGCTGCACATTTGAGGTCCAGATTTTTGTGCTTATGTAGGCAAGCCCTAGATGTTGAGACCAGGGTGTGAAGCACCAGCAAAGGGACTGATTAGAATGTGATTGTCTGATAAGAGTGTTGGTAGTTGTGATGTCAATGATGGGCTAAATCAGCTCTGGGTTTTAATCCAAACTTAAAGAAATAATCCATGCTAATGAACCTATCTGGGGAAAGTCCAAAAACCTAACCAAGGATTGAAGTCTGAGAGCAATATAGGTCTCAATGCTACATCCTCTCAGCATGAGGTAAATGTCCACAGGTTGACCTATGCTATGCTGATCACATATCTGTCCCTTGATGTACTTTCAGGCCCTGGAAGTGGCTTTGCATGGCCATTCTGTGCTTCATAGAGAGCAGATAGCCTCAGAATAGACTCTGGTTATGTCCTCAAAGCCAAACATAAAATCATTACAGCACAAAAAACCTGAGTGCCAATGCAATCATTTCATACCTGGCTTTTGAGATGACAATAATGATTAAAATATAGTACAACCCCTCATCCACAGATTCAATATCCATAGTTTCACTTACTCACACTCCAAAAAATATCCCCCTCCCAGAGGTGTTTGCAAGCCTCTCTAGATCCTCCAGTGGGATTCTACAATATGCATTCAACCCAAGTATAGTCAAAATCTAGGGTTCACTATTAACCATGATTTCAGTTATCTATGGGAGATGTTGGAATGTATTTCATGAAGATATGGGAGTTGCACTATAATTACATTCTATCCTGTGTCCTAAGATCTCTGAGCATTTAAATATAAAATTTAAAATAATTTAAATAGTGCAGACATTCTAAAAACATATTAACTAACAACTGAAACTTAAAACAATTTAAAACCAGGTATGCATACAGATTTGGATGAAATCATTAGGTTCCAAAAGATTTAATGAAAAGCTAAGGTGTCACTTGGCACCAAAATGAAACCTATGTTGGGCACCAATGAGGCCTCCAAAGGGAAAGCATTCTGCAACTAGAGTGCCACAACAGAGAAGTCCCTTTTGTGCCCTCACGTATTATGGAAATAATTCTTCCCTTGCATATGCAGATGTTCTGTTTTGGGCACTGCAAAGGCTGGTATTCCCTGCCTAGTGTGTCTTCTTGCCCCAACGTACTGAAAAACCTTTGGACCTGGTCCATAGTTGGGAAAAGCAGGCAGGGCTTCATTCCCAAAGACAGGCAAACTCCTAGATGCAGAAGCTGGGTTTTAGCAGTGTAATGTCACCATTATTTAACTATGTGAATATAGATTTATACCACACAAGCATGATGGAGAATCTCAGTCTTAGTTTTCTGGAGAGCCATGCTGGCTGGGGGGTTCTGGATGGTGTAATGTGGTTCTACTTGGTGATAAGAGAATACTACCTCTTTACCTTTTACGATGTCTGCTCACAATATTTAGATGCACATAAATTTTGCAAAATTATCTTAACTGCAGAGAGAGATCAAAGGCCCTGATCTAGCTCCTCAGGGATTATTTCAATTAGCAAAGCAGAGGAGCCGAAGTGTCTTGCAAAGTGCTCTGCTTAGGATCTTGAAGGCTTAACTGATCAGAACAAAGCCAAAGCTGAGATTTCAAAGTAAGAAGGAAAGAAATTAGGCTTCAGTTTTTTTTTAAATGTTTGATGCCATTGTTTTCTCTGGCAGATGGAGTTTTAACTACTTCTCCACCCCATGAATTTATTTCTTCTTCATGGATAAGCCATATAGACAATGCCATTAAACCAGGGATGGAATAGACAACTAGCATGGCACTACAGCTTAATGGATAGTGCGGTGCACAATTGAGGAACAAGGGTGGATTTTTTCAGAGAATGTTGAAAACAGCTTAAAAGATGGGGTGGGAAGAATGATCCAAAAGATGAAAAACAGGCAGAAACCCCAGAGGTGTTTTTCAACATTGCCTCAAATGGGTTGGATCCAGCACTGTCATTCTGCAGGTAGAAATGTTGTTTATGGGGCATTCTGGTAATATTTAGTAATATTTACAAACACCAAAACTTCTACCATTACCAAAATAGAGAGGGGAGAAAGCGGCTCCTTTCTGTCCTCCAGGGAAGAGAAATTTTTACTCCCGAGGCTTGGCAAACCTCAAAGAACAGATGTTGCAGAGGGACCGAGAAACTCTAGCTCAGTGTTGGATTTAGCTCAACACTTGGGCAAAAAATGGGCATTCATTCAGCTTATGTTAAAAGGGAATGTGATCTGAGAATACTGTGTATATTTTTGATTAGCCACTGACTGATACTTTTGGCCTGATTTTTCAGAATGCCATCATTCCGAACCCAACTTTGCCCCGACGTCTGTTTTAAAGTCTGAAGCAACAGAAAGAAAACCCAAAAACTTTTAATATTTGGAATCTGGAAACTTTCAGCACTGATGGTCCTTAAATCATTCTGCCTTCCTTGCTTTAATACCAGATTTAGAAGCATCGTCTCCCCCTCCTTCACTAAATTTATGACAATAGAGGTATAATAAAGTCCCAGGAGGAATTACCCAGGAATTTCTAAGACTGTTTTCTAAAGTTTTACATATGTCGAAATGCTTCTCTTATATGAATAGAGCATGACCATTCTGTTTGAAATGTGCTGGACTGAAGGAGCTGTGTGTTAAATCAAGAATATTGTCGAATACTGTCAAGAAGCCCCAGTACATATTTATTATGTCGTCCCTCTACTTCTTGTCTATAGTAGCCAGACTAATGAGTCTTGGGAGAGATTTCAGATCCCTGTCCAATGCAGAGGGCCAGGAATTCTCTGACACAGTCTTTTAATCTTATGCCAACTTAATAAAGTCTTTTCAAGATGGTGACTTTCAGATTCACAGTCTTATATTTAGTGGGTGGCATGCATATAAATGAGTAACAGAACTGGGAATGAGTTGGATTTGTTATATTGTACTATTGTAGTAGGGAATCAGGGCCCTTGGGCGAAATCTGGAATTTGTAGTTTGGTGAGGCACCAGAACTCTTTATAGAGAAGACTAAAAACCTTATAAAACTACATCTAGCATGATTCCATAGCATTGAGCCATGACAGTTAAAGTACTGTAGTATCAAACTGCATTAATTTTGTAGTGTAGATCCACTCTTGATTTCTCTCATTCTCTCTTTCTCCCTTCATCTTCACTTTGCTTTAATTGCTTCAAACTGAGTTCCAGGCAGTTTGTACTCATCTCAATCCTTTCTTGAAGACTCTAACAAAAGAAAACCACTGCAGCTTCTTCTGTCTTGTATGTTCTTCCTCATTAATAACTTTTCTCACCTTGATCATGCTCTGATCTTGTTTTACCAAGTGTTCCAGTTTTCACTATGAGATGTTGGGATATTTGTTGTTTAGTTTGTTGTTTAGTCATTCAGTCATTTCCGACTCTTCGTGACCTCATGGACCAGTCCACGCCAGAGCTCCCTGTCAGCCATTGCCACCTCCAGCTCCTTCAAGGTCAAGCCCGTCACTTCAAGGATACCATCCATCTATCTTTCCCTTGGTCGGCTCCTCTTCCTTTTTCCTTCCATTTTCCCCAGGATCATTATCTTTTCCAAGCTTTCCTGTCTTCTCATGATGTGGCCAAAGAACTTCATCTTTGCCTCTAATATTCTTCCCTCCAGTGAGCAGTCAGGCTTTATTTCCTGGAGTATGGACTGGTTGGATCTTCTTGTGGCATTCTCAGAATTTTCCTCCAACACCACAGTTCAAATGCATCTATCTTCCTTTGCTCAGCCTTCCTTATGATCCAGTTCTTGCCTCCATGGGTTACTATGGGGAATATCATTGTTTTAACTATGTGAACCTTCATTGCCAGTGTGATGTCTCTGCTTTTCACAATTTTATCGAGACTGGTCATTGCTCTCCTCCCAAGAAGTAAACGTCTTCTGATTTCCTGGCTGCAGTCTGCATCTGCAGTAATTTCCGTGCCTAGAAATACAAAGTCTGTCACTGCCTCCACGTTTCCTCCCTCTATTTGCCAGCTATCAATCAGTCTGGTTGCCATAATCTTGTTTTTTTTATATATGTTTAACTGCAACCCAGCTTTTTCATTTTCTTCTTTCACCTTGATGATAAGGCTCCTCAGCTCCTCCTCGCGTTCAGCCATCAAAGTGGTATCATATGCATATCTAAGGTTGTTAATGTTTCTTCCAGCAATTTTAACTCCAGCCTTGGATCCATCAAGCCCTGCACATAAAGAACTCTAACTACCCCATGAACCAAACTACAAATTCCAGGATTCCCAAGGCAGTAGATGTGACAGTTAATGTGGTATCAATGGAGTATAACATCATAGTTTGTATAAATATTGTGTCTGGTCACCATGTGATCTTATTTTCAAAATGTTATAGTTTGTGGGGAGAAAACATTTCACACCAGAATAGAACCTAGTTGTGTTTTGCCTCTCCTTTAACAGGGGAGGTTATCCACGAATAAGCAACACTGCCTGCTTAATGTGCCGCTTTAAAATAAAGTTGGCGGTGTATTAATTGATTTGAAAAGGCTCAAACAGAAAGGAAACTAAGTATAAAGCACCAGTTTAACCAATAATGCTGAACTGTCTTTCTGTGCCACTTTATACACCCTAATGGGCATTGAAAACTGGCGCCTTACTGAGCGCTTCTTGATCGTCTTGCTGCTTCCTGAGGCTTTAATGTAAAAGCTAAACAAATATGCCAGTGTCAGTTCAGTGCGGCATGAATTTGAATCTTCTCAGCTGCCCTTTTGAGGCATGAATGAGGAGGAAATGCATTACCATTAGCAGCAACCACTTTCCAAAAAAATTCTGCAAGATCAAATTTTTGGATGAAAGAAGTCATTTCCTCCTCTCCTGTCTTTATGAATGACTCTGGGCTGAATTTAAGACGAGGTAGGAAAATGATTTGTACATTTAGTTGCTAGTCCCAACCAAAGCAGACTAGTTGAATCAATGAAATTGACATGCATGCAATAGTCTACACTAATCATATACAGTAGAGTCTCACTTATCCAACATAAACGGGCTGACAGAATGTTGGATAAGCAAATATGTTGGATAATAAGGAGGAATTAAGGAAAACCCTATTAAACATCAAATTAGGTTATGATTTTACAAATTTACATCATGTTATACAACAAATTTGACAGAAAAAGTAGTTCAATACGAAATAATGCTACGTAGTAATTACTGTATTTACGAATTTAGCACCAAAATATCACGATTTATTGAAAACATCAACTACAAAAATGCGTTGGATAATCCAGAACATTGGATAAGTGAGTGTTGGATAAGTGAGACTCTACTGTAATGTCATTTCAATCTGCTTTATATGGCAGTGAAGATGGGGCCTATGTTGGCTCCAGAGCTGACTTACCATTCAGCAATGGAATCAATGGGTTTATAGCAGGGTGATCAACTGGATTTATGGCATTATTTCATTTTCTGAATACATGGGAAATGCAAATGATAGGCGTTCCCTAGCTTCTATCAGAACGCCTTAAGTAGATTTATTGAATAGCAGTTAGTATGTTGAAGAATCCAACTTTCAATCTGAAGTAAAGAGACATTATACTGGATTGGCATAAATAAGGATTTTTATAGAAAGAAGGAATATGATCCACAAGAGGAAAAAGGTCTTATATATTTAACAGGTTGAGCTGAAATGAATGCATGTGTATTTTAATTTGAAAATCTACCTTTTCTTTCAGGTCAAGAAAAATGTGGAATGGGTTGAAATGTCATTCCTATTTAATATTGCCTTCACTTGATTTGGCTTTGTCACGTTGCTGCATATCAAAAATGATTGGCTGAGTGCAATCTGACTCCCTCGATCGACTACATCCTGTAATATTATTAACAGAGACACTCACTGACAATTATGAATAAACCGAGATGCCAGAACTTGTAAGCACAGGACACAATATCACTAGCAGAAAATAGGAAAGACTTTAAAAAAACCATTGAGGAAAGTTCAGGGGAAAAGTGCAAAAGCAGGGTTGCAGATGAAGATACGTAACAAAAATAACGACCAGAGAAGATTTGCATAACTTTGAAGGAGGTGATGATTATATTAAATTGTTGAAAGATTTGCTATTTCTTGGTTCTGTCTTTAATAAAAATGAAGACTTGAGGCAAGATTTAGAAGAAGACACATTAAGAGTGGCAGCTGAGCTCTCAAGTGGGCCTCCTCCAGGTTCTGGACCAAACTTTAAAGTTGCTATCCAAGATGCTTAACTACTCTGTAAGTAAGAATTCAGCCTTTTGGAGAGCTACTTTATCATTTGATAAAGTAGCTCAGAGTGGATTCACTGCTCCATCAATATGGAAGTGATGTATATTTCCAGTGCTAGTGCATCTACACTGTAAAATAAATGCAGTTGCACCCCAGTTTAACTGCCATGGCTCAATGCTATGGAATCCCAGAGGCTGTAATTTTACAAGGTCTTTAGCCTTCTCTGCTACAAATCCCAGTATTCCACAGCATTGATCAATGGCAGTTAAAGTGATATCCAAGTGCATTCATTCTACAGTGTAGATGCACCCAATCAGAAGAACTGGAGACTTTGTATAGAATATATTACAAAGATATAGCTATGAGAGAATAGGACCTATTGCTGTAGTCCTGTTCTTACATTCACAGGGGCCGTGATGGTGCAATAGGTTAAACCCTTGTGCCGGCTGAACTGCTGACCTGAAGACCTAAAGGTCGGCAGTTCGAATCCATGAGATAGGGTGAGCTCTCGTCTGTCAGCTCCAGCTTCCCAAATGGGGACATGAGAGAAGCCTCCCACAGGATGGTAACACATCCAGGCATCCCCTGGGCAACGTCCTTGCAGACAGCCAATTCTCTCACACTAGATGCAACTTGCAGTATATTCTCAATTCACTTCTGACACGATATAAAAATTCACAAGTACTTTGTATGTGGGTTTTTGCAGGGTTTTGCTGATGGTTCTGTGATGCTGGAAAGAGTTGAAGAGCTTGTTGCCTTGCCCTTCCATACTGTGCCACATGAGAGGCAAACGGCTGCACTTCATGCATTTGTTGAGCTTGGATGAGGTCTCCAGATTTCCTATGGAGCACAGGCTTTGTATGTACTGCAGCGGCATTCTTTCATAGTTTGGTTTGTGGCACAAGCTTGGCATCCATGGTAGTCATTCCTAAGTCATTTCCCTGTGCTTTGTTTTCCCTCTCTTCTCCCCAACACCAGCAGGTGGCAATCCTACATGGTGTTTCTCAGCTTCCATGTCTTCTTGCTATTGCTTTTATTTGCCTGCACAATACTGTTGGGAGCAAAATCTGCAAGGCATCATATCAATAGGGGTGGGTGTATCTGACAATTTCATTTTATCCTACATGTATTTTCCTCCCTGATTAATTCTCAAGTTCTTTCCATCACATTTATAAAGACACATGAACATTTTTTTTGGATATAGCTGTTTCCTTGGACCAAGAAAATGGCAGGATGATCACAATCATGACAATTTGGAGAGTTCATCTCAAAAAGAGGAAGAAAGTTTTTAATACTGTGTCAGAGGATGTCCTCTGGTGTTTTTATGTATTTTAACTGCGTTTTAATGGTTTTCATGCTTCCAGTTATTCATTTTCAGATAGCTCTAGATTTAATTCTGTTTTAGTGTTTCTAGTCTTTAGGTTTAACTTGTATATGGTACCTCTTTAGCACTGTTTGGGTGCATCTACGTTGTTGAATGAATGCAGTTTGACCCCACTTTAACTGTCATGGCTCAATGCTGTGGAACTTTGGAAGCTGTAATTTATTATTTATTATGATTTACAGTGTTTGTATTCCGCCCTTCTCACCCCGAAGGGGACTCAGGGTGGATTACAATGAACACATATATGGCAAACATTCAATGCCAACAGACAAACAACATACAGTATAGACAGACACAGAGACATTTAACTTTTTCCAGCTTCACGATTCCGGCCACAGGGGGAGCTGTTGCTTCACCGTCAACTAGTGGCTGTACTTCCTCATTCTTTTCCTCATGTTTTGCTGGCAGTTTTATGGTGTTGTAAATTAGTTAAATTAGCCTCAAGCATAAAGCGTACCTAAATTTCCCTACTTGACAGATGCAACTGTCTTTCGGGGCTGCATAGCCAGGCTATTTAATGGTCGGGGGCTTAACCCGACCCAGGCTTTGAACTCATGACCTTTCGGTCAGTAGTGATTTATTGCAGCTGGTTACTAGCCAGCTGCGCCACAGCCCGGCAAAGTCTTTAGCCTTTTCTGCCAAAGAGTACTGATGCCTTATCAAACTACAAATCCATGGATTTGCGAGGTCTATACCCTACAACTCTAGGAAGCCAGAGTTCAAATGTCTGTTCTGTCATGGAAAGTTAGGCTCTTTTAGCCTAAAGAGAATCATAGTATCATAGAATGGGAAGAGACCACAAGGACCATCCAGTCCAGCCCCATGCCATGTAGGAATAGGAGCATTTTTGGAGAGCTCAATCAACTGATCAGTTGTTTCGGGTTTTTAAAATTTTCACATGCACTGGAGCAGTCCACACAGGGGAAGGGAAAGAAAACACGTGTTTTGCATGACTGTGTGGATATACAGTCATGCAAAGATGTGCATTTTGAGGGGCAAAATCGGGTTTTAAGCATACTTTTTAAACATGTGCTTTTCAACTGTTAACACGATTCCACCCAGACATTATTGAAACGTCATGTAGCCACCACCCCTTTTATCCCAGTTATTTCTGGGTTTTTAGCAGTGTGTAAAAGAGCCCTCAGTTGATAGTGCAAAGTTCGTTTCTCCTAACTCAACTGGGGAGAGAAAAGAGGAAGTTTAGAAATCTTTCCCCATCTCAGTTGACACAAGCAAAAGCAAACTGCTGCAGCCTTGCCTAACTGGTCATTTCTTCCTCATTAATAGTTTCTGCATTTTGAATATACTCTGATGTTGCTTGGCCTAGTTTTTATCTGAAAAATGTTGGAATGTAGCCATATATACATTTGAATTATAGAGGAATAAGGTCCATCCACTATTACAAAAAGTCATTTTTTTCAGATAATTCAACTGAAGTTTTGGAGCCAAGATTAATGTTTCCAAAACCGTTATTTAATTCAAACATTTTTCTACGGCTTCTACCCTTACCTTAAGGCAAAAAGAAAGAAAAGAAAAGAAAGAAACTGGCTTTTATCTTGGGGCATTAGCTTGGTAATAAGCTTTTAAAAAAAACAATCAGAAAGAATGCCCCCTCTGTATTCTCTCTGGGTCATACCATGCAGTTATCCAAGCTCTGTTGTTCAAAAAATATACTATGTTTTTAAAGTAAGTGTCCTCCCTTCTCCCTTGGCATGTTCTTTTTTAATAACCACTGGCTCCTCTAGACAAAGGATGTCTCTCTGCCAAACCACAAAACTCAACCCGGCATAATTTATTTGATCCACTGTCTCCTGAACCCTTCTTAGTGGAAATCTTGCTTTGGGAACTTATTTCTGGCACTGGGAATCCAAAATTGTACCAGACAATGACAGAACGGGAAATGATGTCAGTGCAGAAGAGCTGCAATCATGCCCATAAAACCAATGTACTACTGAGTGGGAAAGCTGAAAAGCCCTACCACCATCCTCCACTTTTCTGAGCGGGTGGGAAATAATTACAGTATTATCAAGAACAGCTCTCCCTCTCTCCCAGGGGAAAGTTTCCAGCTAGGGAGCTGCCTTTATCTCATAAATTCTGCCTAATCGCTGGGAGAGCCCAGAACACTGTTTATCGCCTAATGCCACTGCCCAGTTTTGGACTGTTTATATTCTTCTTTCTTTCTTCTTCTTCTTTGTTTTTTAGCTTTCTTACAGTGGAATGTATGAAATAGCTTTTAGTGACTAGTTTAATCCCAGCTTCCAAGAGCACCCTGATAAAACATTTTTACCCAGCAAGATGATATTCACAGCTCTGTATGAGGAGGTATCAGGTTCCAGTCCTTAGAGGCTCTGTGCACGTCGAAAGCAGGGGACTTGGCTACAGGACGATCTCTCACTGCGAGGCTAATCTCTTATCTCTGCAAGGCCCACTGAATTGAAAGGGCAGGCAGGGTCCTGCTGACATGGCAGTGGATGGGAAGCAAATACAGAGCTTGGAACAGTTACCTTATTTTGAATCACAGTTTCCAGAATTCCCACAGCCAACACGGCCACTTGATACACTCTTTTTCAAGTCGCATTGTGAAACACAACTTGGTTTAAAATCAATTTGCATGCTCATCATGTAGCTTATTTTCACCAAATTTCAGGAAGGTTGGTTGGCACTGTATCTATTCAAACCCCTTTGGTGGGTTTGAGAGGGAAAGACCTGAAAACTTGGTTATTCCAATGTGCCTTTGATGAATCGATTACAACTTGACTTAGTCCTTCTACCTCTATCTTAATACCTAGACTCTGGACTTTACCTTTACCAGTAGCCTTGCAACATGCCCGATTACATGGCAATTGCGCTCGGCTATCGGTTTTTGGTTGTTGTTGAGTTATGTTTTATGATATCTTATATGTTTTTTTATGCGTTAATTCATTGTAATTGAAATGTATTTTATGTTGATATGTTTTATTGCTGTTTTACTGGGCTTGTACCCATGTAAGCCACCCTGAGCGGGATATAAGAATCAAGTTGTTGTTATTATTATTATTATTATTATTATTATTATTATTATTATTATTATTGGCACAATGACATAGTCTGACACAGCAAACAAGATAGATATGCTGGATTTCGTATCACAAAATCACAAGTCGAACACTTCCCAAGTGTTTAGGACTGTGTGATGTATTTTCGGATGATGCGCGCAAATCCCAGTAGGGTGGCCTCTTGCAATTGGCAGATCGTAATTTTGTCAATGTCTATTGTTTCCAAATGCCGGCTGAGATCTTTTAGCACAGCATTATATTATTATTATTATTACTACTACTACTACTACTACTACTACTACTACTACTACTACTACTACAGTGTATTCAAGGGCCCTTCCACACAACCACAAAATGTGACTTGAACCGGCATTAAAAATGCCATGTTGTCCCCTTCTACACTGCCCTATATCCCAGGATCTGATCCCAGATTATCCGCTTATCCCAGATTTTCTGGCAGTGGAGACTCATATAATCCAGGGAGGAAACAGACTGCAGAGAGGCTCAGGAGGCACAGTCATCCCTCCTGCCTGGGCTGCCTATGGAGTGAGGGATAACTGTGGAGATGCCATCTGGGATGGATCACTCATGGCGATCCGAGATGGCGGTCTCCACTGCCAGAGCACCAGCAAAAGTCCTAGTCTTCCTGAAAGATCTGGATCTTTGCTGGTGTTTTTTTACCCAGAGTCAATCTGGATTAAAACCCTGGGTTAAGACGCATTAGCTTGGGTGCAACATTTGGATGCCCCAGGCTAATCCACGTTCTATACTGCACTTTGTGGCAGCATAGATAGGGTCTCACTTGGTACTATAGGCAGCCCTCCACATTCACTGGAGTTAGGGGAACAAGACCCCCAAGAAAATGAAAAATTACAAATAGAGGTTGTTTTTTTTACCTGAGAGTATAATTTTTGGGAAATGTTAGGTCTTCCAGCATGACTCCTCAAAGCTCAAGATAGAATCGTTTTGGAGAACCCAGAGATTCCTAGAAAAGGTGTCTTTCAGATTTTATGACTACAACTCCCATAAGCTCCATGGTTGATGGCTGACGATTATGTAAGGCATGGTCTAAAACATGAGGTCTGCATGTTGCCAACAACTTTATTCGAGTCCCACTGCCTCCAAAATTAATATAACATTTCCATGTACATTTAGGAGGCTGCACTTTCAGATGAAACAGATGAGATTAGCCTTTTTCTAAGTGTAGGATAGCCAGTTATGACACACAGACACATTGCCATTAGATTGTTCCTAAATCAATATTTTGAGATAAAGTTAGCGATTCCTGCTTTGGTGAAAATCTGAAAATTCTGAGGGAAACCAGAAAGAATTTGAATAACATTTTTGAGGACAAGGCTTGGCAGTTAGATTGCTGCTTTCAGTTTTCCAAGAGTTTGCCATGGGAAGTTATTGAGCAGAAATAGAATATCATTCCGCACTATTTTAGGATCTGAACAGCATTTATGAAGCTTTTCGTATAAGCAATCTGTGTTTCTTTAATGCCAAAGTGTATAAGTGTTCCTTTTGGGGAGGAGGGGGCTATTAAAAACTGATGGATTCTGGAAGCTGGAGCCAAAAAAACTAATCTTTCCAAACCTATTTGGTTTCTTACACTGGGCTAAATCAACAGGAGGAGCAAAAAGGATATTGGGAGAAAAATCCACGCTTTCTCTTGTGGTGACGTCTTCGGGAAATGCTATCGCTAGGTCACCATGGCAAAAATGTAGAAAGGAGAAACAGTGTTGGGGAAAATGATAATAAAAAGAAACCTCTGGGAGAAATCCTGGGATTTTGTGAGTAGGAGGGAGATATCTTTCGCTAAACATTATAAAACTCATCACAATATCAATTTCCTTCTGCCAAATACTCAAAGGCTTACAAGGGATTGTTCTCCGGTCAAAGAGCTGAGCCAGTTTGCCAGACTTGTAGCATCTCATGTGCAAACTGTTTTATGGAGCAAAGCTGCTCTGCAGGACTTGTGGTACAGAAACAAGGAGCATTTGACGTGCGTGTCCTCTCTTAAAGCCCCGTTGATATCAAAGCCAGTTAGTTAGGCCAGCAAATTAAATCCCCAAAGAGAATTAGTGGGAGCAGTCCAGCCAGGCCTTTCCAGATAACTGAAACTGTAGAACTAATAAGTAATATGATGCAGCTGGAGTTGCTTGTCTCAATCATATTAATTGCCAAACATATCTAGTGGTGGTCTGGATTAGAAGAAGGAAAACACATCTGAGAGCCAAAATTGCTTAGCTGTAAATTGAAACGGGAAGATAATTCCGAGTTCAATTTGATCAATTTGACTAAGGAGCAAAGCCACAGTAGGCAATGAAGGGCAATGATGCAGGGCACATAAAAGCTACATAGTCGGACTACAAGTCCCATAATTCCCTTATCAGCATGGCCAAGAGTAGGATAATTCTGAAAACTATGATCTAAAAAATTAACTCTCTCAAGCTCTGTTATGATAAGAGATCAAGCATGGATAAGGTAAAGGTAAAGGTTTCCCCTGACATTAAGTCCAGTCGTGTCCAATTCTGGGGGTTGGTGCTCATTTCCATTTTTAGCCGAAGAGTCGCCGTTGTCCGTAGACACCTCCAAGGTCATGTGGCCGGCATGACTGCATGGAATGCCGTTACCTTCCCACCGGAACGGTACCTATTTATCTACTCACATTTGCATGTTTTCAAACTGCTAGGTTGGCAGAAGCAAGCGTGGATAGTGACTACTTATGGAATTATTATGGGGACTCCACAAGGTCTGGAAATAGCATACAAATCTGGATGAATCAGTTATACTCTCCAACTAATTTGATTTGAAACTGCATTATATGGTCAATGTAGACTCATATAATGTACTTAAACTGCATATATGTAGCTTGTAGCTATGCTGACAGTATAATATAGGACCCGTCTACACTGTCATATAATGCAGTTTCATAATGCAGTTTAACTGTATTGAACTGCATTATATGGCAGTATCTATGGTGCCTTACTTGCCCAGATATTTTTAATGTTATGCTGGTTTATTTTATCTGTTCTGTTTTGACTGTGCATTTGTTTTGTTTTTACGGTAGTATTACTTTGTGACCTCATTGCATTTTGTTAAAGATCTGTTTCGTGCCTCTTGCATACCACCCTAATATTCTAGTCCAAATGTTTGTGTAAGTTATATAAATGGTCTATTTTGCTTGCTTTCCCCACTGAAGATGTGGCAACTTGTAATACACGACTCCCAGAACCTAGACTGAGAACAGGTTTCGACCTGCTTCTTTCCAGTGCACCTTTCAACATGAGGCGTTGTCTATTTGCATTAGGTAAATGGTAACAAAAGAAGACATGCTGGATGATAGGAAATAAAGAAGAACTTAAAAGAGTAATTATGGCATTAACAGAAGGGTCAGGAGGTAAAGTGCTGCTATTAATATGATAACATCTCTCTCAGACAAAATGCAGTATTGTGTTTTATCAAAGCCGTTGGAGTTTGTCTTATACTCCATCATCCATTTGGCCTAAGTACTGGGGAGGCCAGAATGAAGACTGGAGGGGGTTCCCGGACTATTAATCCTTGTTTAGAACGATCATTAAATCATGTAATGAGATGATACGATCTGAAATTCAACAATTAAAGGTCTAAGAGCCCTCTTCTGGTTACATTCTGGCAACACTATCCCAGGATTCTGTAGCAGATTAATGGCATTGAACTGGATTATATAGCAGTGTAAACTCATATAATCCAGTTCAAAGCATTGGCCCTGTTCTATTATGTGGGCGGAGCCTACAAGGGGGTGCTAGAGAGAGAAGGGTAGTCCATTTCGCAGGTGGGGGAGTTGGAGGAAAACTATTAACCCCATATTTGCTGGTTATTCCCCCTCCCCACTTTCCATGTCATAAACTAGGGTTATTTCCATGATGGGGGCATGGGTGGGGGGAATAATAAGAAAACAGGGGGAAATGGTTCTACACCTTCAAACCACTTTCTAACCCTGTAAAATGGATTATTCTTCTCTCTCTATCACCCCCTGGTGGCCTCCACCCAGATAACGGAACAGTACCAAAGCATTGAATCTGCATTCAGAAACTGGGTTATATGGCAGTGTAGATCCAGCCTGAATCATGGCAATTAGTGGTATCAAACTGCATTAATTCTGCAGTGCAGCTGCACCCTTAGATAGATTAAATCAAATGGAAGCAGATTGCCATGTGGGAGGGGAAAACAGGGGTCTTTGGGTTTTTCTCCAGAACTCCTCAGCCTTTTGGGGAACAGAAGAAAAGAAATGTTTGTGCTAAATGAAGCTACTCTGTTTCTTAAACTGGGATGTTTGCCTCACATATGTTGGAAGACTCTATAATGAATGACAGGGTTGCTGTTATTGTTTTCAGAATGGGACATTTTAGTGTCCCAGAGTCAGATTTGGTGGCAAAAGTTACACAAAACAAGACTTTTATTTTTGGCATCTGGAATAAAAGTTAACCCCCCAAATATATTGTTTTTCACCCACAAGGTATTTTTCTACCCCAGTAATTGCAACATATTGTACAAACATAGCCAATGTGGGGTCTGTGAGGACTGTGATGCCGAGGAACAAAAGTGATGTGCCATGCTCCACAGTTTAGTAGTAGTCAGGCATTACTTCCTTTAATTTCATCACCACTGTCAACCTGAGATTAAACAAGGTTGCCAGATTTGTGACACAGTACAAAAACTTGTGTTTGAGGCCTTTCGTTATATTAATGTATGAAATATTATGATGCAATAATCATCACCATCTCTTTTCATCCTGGGTGAAGTGAGCACGAAAGACAGTGTGGGAAATATATACATCCAGGTGCTGTAACACTCATACAATCCCTCACCTCCACATATCGTCCAACATGTCACAGGCAAATGCGGTTGAGAAATATCAGAATGTGGTCAAGATGACCAAAAGTGAGGAAGAACACTCAAGCCAGATTCTGCTCTCTCCTTTCTTCATCCCCTGCTGAATTGAGCGCAAAATACTTTTGCACTATGAATGGAGCAGAGAGCTTTAGCAGCTCATGAGACTACAAATTAAATGGGATCCAGACATGATAGCTGAAGAGTGCACCTACAATGTAAACATGCAGTTTGAAACCATTTTCTCTACCGTGATTCAATATGATGCAATCATGAGAGTTTTTAATGTTATGAAGTCCCAGTATTCTTTGGCAGAGAAGGCTAAAGACTTTTTATTTCCATAATTCCATAGCATTGAGCCATGGCACTGCATTAATTCTACAGTGTGGATGCACCCAAAGTGGAATCGCAATAGTATAATTATTGGTATTAAAGGGCCCTAAATGTGGGTCTGTCATTTTTGGTGGAAATCATAAGCTCACTGTCACTCTGCCTATAAGAGCCTTCTTCTCGGCTATTCAACTTCTCTGTCTCTTTCCAATAATCCTTGGGGGGAGAAAACACAATTAGGTTGCTTTCTGCAAGGTCAGCTCAAGACACTTGCCTTCATTCTGAGTGCCTTGTGTGAAACTAGCTTCATTACAGATTCCTCAGCCTTTGCAATTCACCTAATCTTTCTATCTCTGGAGCTGCTGTCATGAACTCTTGAACCAGCCTTTGCCTGCATAGCTTTCGTACCTCAGAGCACGTCCCCTGATACCTTGGGGCCAGGGGAAGCTCCTCCGATCGGCACAATAACGAAGAAAAGAGGGTCCAGATTGAACACAAAGTTAGCGGATTAACTCTAAAGTAGGCAGTTTGGGAGGCTACTTGCCTCTGATGGTTATTAGGTTTGACTTGCCCAGTGGCAAGGGTTGACCTGGAAAGGTTGTCTTTGTGCCTTTTCCTCATTATCAAAGTCTATGGGTCAGAGGCTATAGCCAGGATTGGGCAAAGTGACATCAGACAAATCTAATTGTCTTTAGTTTGATTTTGATAGAAAACATTAATTAAAGTTCCAGTGACCTATGGACAATATTCTGTCACTCAGGTGTTTTGGCTAAATTTGCATCTATATATATATATAATGAAGTTGCAAATAGATAATGAAAAGAATGAATCTTTGAGCATATCTGCTTGACAGACTTGAACCAATTTAATAATCATTCCTTCTGTATAAGGCAACCTTGTGAACTGTGAGGGAATTCAGAACCCTAAAGGCTTGCTAAGAAAATTCTTTGTAGCCATTTCTAACTATAATGGTGAAAATTTTATAGAGGAAGGTATATGATGTGTATACATCGTCTTACTTTAGGCGTCTAACTTTAGCTCAGCTGGTTTCATAAACATCTTTAATAATTGTAATAACTTTATGCATATTTTTAGATTTGGACAGACTTAGGTTTGTGTTTAATGTTTAGATATGTCGTGATTGTCCAGTTATGTTATTATTTGATTTTTATTTATCGGTTACTTTGTTGTAGCTATGAATTTACTTTTGGGATTAGGCGGGGTTGTTAATTTTGTCTTTGTTTAATGTATTATGGCATTGAATGCTTGCCATTTTTTGTTGGAAGCACCCTGAGTCCTTTCATGGAGATAGATTAACCCATTTAATCTATAGCTCTCAAATAAAGTTTTATTATTATTTATTATAAGTCGCATGTTGACTAATGGCAATAACAAGCATTTAATACGGTTTTCTTACGCAATAAATATTCAGAGCTGGTTTTGGCCATTCTTTCCTGAAAAGGAGAGCTGAAGGAAATCCTGAATGAAGTTGTCTCTGACAGGGCTACCTGATTTTGCAACTTGCTTCTGCCTGCTGTAACACTAGGCAGCATGCCATTTTAAATCTGCATAAATCCATGTGGATTAAAATATGAAATAGTATATATATTGGCATGGATCTCTTTGTGTGCCTTAATATTTATTTAATGTGATGAGTGGAGAGGGTGTTGGCCCCAGAATGGGAAGAACTGCGTCATGAACCTTCGTGTATGACTTTGGACCAGTCACAATATCCCAGCCCGACCATTGTTATATTAGAATGATGAAATTGGGATCCAATGTGTGATAACCTGAAGTTGACCATAGATTCACAGTGGAGGACTCAGAGATTCCTAGAGAACATTTTTAATTAGACCTGTTAATAATCAAATAAGGATGGATAGATCATCCATCTCCTCAAATTTCCTCTGTTTCTCATTTTCAAGTTCCCTCTGTGCTACTTCTGTGATGATTTTATTTTACAGAAAGAAATCCATTTGAATTGTTGTAGATTTTTTTTAAAACTGACTGAAGTTTCTTTTGCATCAGCTAAAGCACATTCATGCACATTTTAAAAAATGTATACAGAGGATTCTGTACATTTTTCCCAAATGTGCTCATGCTGTGGAAAACATTTTTTCTCATAGATTGCAGTGTGGGTCCATTAATGTATGCACATCCAACTGCAGATATTTAGTCTGTATAGGGAACAAGTGGGTTAAAGTATTTCTTTTAAAAAACCCAAGGACTGAATTTCTCACCCATCCCTAGAGGCTACATTCTTTATCAAATTGACTGTCAAAGCCTCCATCAGTATTTTCATTTTGTGGTATATAAAAACAACCCGTTCAGACTGAGTCATTCCCGATAACATCTTCTCAATACTTCTTCCTGTTTCGTAGCCAATGTTCTGTCTTCATAGGGTTCTGCAAACGGAGACATGCTGCTATAATTGGAGAACTTACAATGCCTTCTGATATGTGTATTTCATTAATATAACCCATTTGCTTTCATTTTATTGTATTGTGGAAAGTTCCCTAAATAGTGTTTTAATCCAGAGCTCAGAATGCTAGCTGTGGAAGCATATAGTTTGTGAAAGTTCCATGTTGCTTGCCACTGAAAGAGTCATGTGTTGTGTTGCTCCTTACTACTAAATTGTTTCAATTTTAACTTTTTAAAAAAATACACGTAAAAATACAAAGATTGCCAAAAATGCTCAAAATGTCCCCACCAAAAGTAGTATTTTAGCAGTTAACATGTAAGACAGTTACACTAAAATTTGAATGTTGATCCCGCTATTTTCTAAAAAACAATGATTGTGATACCATCAGTCTAACACTAAAATAGATAATTGGTAACTGTATTATCCCAACAGTAATCATCTTAACAGGCAATGTGTTGCTTCCAAGCTTGACTCTAACATTTATCTGTAGTATACCTTTACATTTCTCATGAGATACATGTCTGGTGTGCATTTTTATATCTGATTTCTAATAATGTATTTTTGCCATTCCTTTTATTTCTTGGCTGCAGTTTTTCAGATTTCACTAAAACACGAGGTCTAGGTTGTGTGGTGTTGCATTAAAACAGGCATTTAGAAGATCTCCAGCAGAAACAAAGCCCTATTTATTCTTAAGTGGTTTTCTCTTTCTTCCTGTTTCTCATCTAGTGCCTGGAATGATAATCATAAGGGGAAACCCAGACAGTATATGCAGAGACACGCCAAATGCAATGCTTCCAATGTGTTACAGCTAATGAATGTTGGGTTTCTAGGTCCTGTGAGGTCACAGTTGTAATCACCAAGAATGCTAATTCTAAGGAACTGGTAAATTATTTTATAACATATCATGTACCATTGCTTCATTCAACAAGATAATTAGCCGTGTGTTATAACTGAAACAGCCAATGGGTACAGCCCTCCAGCCTGGGATCCTATCCTCAGCCAGTGAAGCCCCTTTCTCCTCTAATCCATCTACTATCCCACTTCCCTGAATCTGTGGGTGAACGTGCCTTCAAGTCACCAGTTGACTCATAGTGATCACATGAATTTCATAGGGTTTACTTAGACATTCACTAGAGCCTACAGCACTTCGTCTCCCCACCAGAGTTGACTCTGCTTAGCTTCCAAGATCAGACAGGATCTGGAGCCCTTAAGGTAGTTAGGTTTCCATGACCCAAGAGCATGCTGCATTGAGAAGGGGATAAGCTTGTTTTCTGCTGCTCTAGAGAGTAGGACATGGAGCAATGTATTCAAATTGCAGGAGAAGAGATTCCACCTAAACATTAGGAAGAACTTCCTGATGGTAAGAGTTGTTTGACAATGGAATATGTTGCCTTAGGGCGTGGTGCAGTCTCCTTCACAGAAGGTTTTAAAACAGAGGCTTGATGACTATCTGTCGGGAATGCTTTGATTGTATTTTCCTGCATGGTGGGGGGTTGGGCTGGATGGCTCTTGTAGTTTCTTCCAACTCTGTGACATTATCTCATGGAAGTGAGAACTGGCTGTGAAGCAGGACCGTCACCCTTTGGTGACAGTCCCTATCACACAACATCATTAATAGCTGCTATTAGTTCACTATTAGTTCTTCCCTTTGAAAACATCCCAGGCTATCAAAAGCCTTGGGTGTAATTGCATCTGGTCTCCATAAATTACGTTGCATAGTGGATCCAGGTGCTTTGTGTCAGAGTAAAAAATCATCGCCCTGATTTATTTGATGAGCCATTTATTTGATGAGCCACCACCAGTCAGACTACTTAAACATCAGCAAAATGGCACCGACAAATGACACTTCAGTCATAAATTCTCTGCTGATCCCAGCGGTACTATACATTTATTTACAGACTATATACAATGCTAAACACCATCGCTATCAGGACTCATTTTCCCTGGCAAGGGCAAAGCATGGCACGTCCTCTCCGTAAGCCGAGTCTGTTATCAGTGCTAACAGGCACCTCACAACATTCCACAGTTCATGGTGAATGTTCAGTCCACTCAGTTGAAACGGAAGTCTTGACCCATTGGCCCTGCAGGCAATCACTCAGGGCTGGCATGTAATTAACTCCTGTGCTGCTGGAAAGTGTGCCGGAACACATAGACACAATCCAACAGCAACAACTGATCTAACATTTCACACTAATAACAACAAACACACTAACACTTTGGTGGTGGCATTTACTGTTATTTGCTCACTGGAAAAAAATTAACAGAATTCACAATAGCAAAATGTGCTATTATGATTAATTATGCTACCCACCCAGAAGTATGGTTGTGCACAGCCACGGCATTGTAATCACACAACACCAGAAATTGTGCAATATTATGTATCAAAAAGGCAGTATGTTGCTGCTATCCCGCGTTGCGGGAAGCATACAGTAAGGTCCCAAGTGGAAACTATGTAACTCAGGATAGGCAATCTACTTCTCTGGCCTTGAAAAAGAAACAGTAACCTATCAGTATCAACTGGAGTTTGGTTCCAGGACACACAGGCACATCCCTCAAGTGGGTGCCATAATCCACAGATGCCTCAACCACATTACATATAATAGTGTAAAAAGAAGGGGAATCTTGTAAAACTGCTTGAAGTCTTACATCTAGGAATCCCTAAAGAGTTAATGTTTGGTGGCATGTTTTTCCCCTCTGTTACAAATTTAGCAAAATAGAAACTGTTCCTTCTCCACAATCCTTGCTCAGGGGGAAAAAAACTTAAATTACTAGTTTAACAGATATATCTAGAAGAAATGGTTTTCTTCTGCTTCTTTCTCCAATGTATTCTTTGTGGTTGAAGCAAAAATTGCTTACAGACTATGCAAGTTTTCTTGTAAAGAGCAGTTCGTACCAACGGAATATTTTAAATATTTAGCTGTAATTATTATTTTTTTATGTGTCTGTATGTCTATTTATGTAAGTGTATAATCTGGCTAAGGCTTAACAATATTCCTACTTTTCAAATTATATGGAAGTCTGCACCAGAAAGAGGTGGTGGTGGAGGAGGAGGAGGAGGAGGAGATGGACTAATTATAAATTGCCTTCGTATTTGTTGCAATTATGACTTAATGCTTTTACTTTTTGTTTCAAGACCCAAGTGCTGCAGATACTCTTCATTACTGGATCTGAATTTTGCCAAGAACAACAAAAATGGGATTATTTTACTGGCCTTAAGTTAACAAATTCAGCATCTCATTAATTTTAACAAGGGAGCTTCCATTGAAAACAATGGAAAGCATTTGACTAGGGCTAGGACTGGTTAGAACAGCAGAATAATTTTACCAACTTTAAAAAAAAATCTAATTTTAAATGAGTGTCTACTATATGGGCAGTCTTTCAGGTACATCTCTTGCGAAGTCAATAAGAGCTACATAGTATATAAAATACAAGTTGTTTATTTTATGTACTGTATAGAGTCCATAAAATATTCTACATAGTATATAATGGAGATCAATAAGACCTACATGAAATATGAGCTGTGTTTATTGAGTTTATTTAGGAACAATTCTTGACTGAAAATAAAACAGAATTAACATTTTCCAGTGTATGAAAATTCTAAATGGGTGCTTAAAAACCACTCTCTTAACCATTGTAGAATTAAATGTTGAAACTCTAATATATGGGGAACTTGTGAAGATTTCTGACATGCTTGGAAAAGTTACTTTTTGGATTATAGCTCCCAGAATCCTCCAGCCAATATAGCCATTGGAGAAGCAAATTGGCTCTCACAAGCCTGAGGTCTTCCTACTTCAACTGTTGGGCCACCAGATGAATACAGAGTGGGTGGGACAATCTAGTTTACATAATTCAAATTCAGTAGGAGATCTTTTTTGTTCACAGCATGGAAATATGCATCATCACCTGCTAATGTCTACAGATCAGGTTCTCTTTGTAACTGATGCATTACTATGTGCCAATTTATTTTTATTAAATCCACATACATGAGGCAATTCCTACTAATTTCAAGCAGAATTGTTTTATGATTTCAGCTGCGCAAGAATTGTCAGTTCGAGGACCCGGCATGTCAAGCTCCAAAGGACCGAAAACTCCAAAAACAGACATAAGCACAATTACAAACATACATACTTATTTATAGTACTTTGAAAGCTATTCAAAGCAAACAGACTTTGCTGCTTCAGCCATTAATTGGTCCAGACCAGCACCAGTTAGAATCCATTTGTTGATTGGTGCTGGAGTGCCATCCATCACCACTCCTGATTGGCTTGCAGGTCTGGAGTGGAATAGAATAAGTTGTCATTGCTTGATTTGAAGTCTGGTGGCTTTTTCTTGGTCTGCCCATGGAAGGGGTATGGAAAGAAAGGAATGTGACTGGGCTGGAGTTAATGAGATTGGCAGTTCTCATCTGAAACAGGACAATGGGTTTCTTCTGACCATACAATGGGTGCCAGGGGTGTTGGCACAGCTTCAGTGGAGACACCAGAAAGGGGATCTGATGTTGTGATTAGGATGGGGAAGTATTCCCAAGGACAGGACAGAGTTAGATAAAATCTTGGAAAAGTCTTGTGCCTCTTCTTAAGCCCATTATAGGACTCTTGGGGTATTGTGAGGGGTTTATGCCTTTTCCTTGACTAAATTATGGGATATTCCCTGGGGTGTATGTGGTGAACTCTGGTGAGTTCATTGGGAATTCGCCTGAAACTGGGGAAAGGGTGATCGCAGACTCATTTCTGGGCGCCCTAGAAGTTGGAGGTTTTGGGGTCCATTTTAGGGTTGTGGTTTTTGACAACAGGATTATTACTGTAGGTCATTTTATACAATATTTCTTAAAATCATTTTGTGTAGATTGAACCATCAGAAAGCATGTGGACAGTTCTGGATTTTTGAAGTTTTTTGGAATTCCACATAAGAAATGCCCAACAAGTATTAATAGTAAACATGTTATGTTTAAAAGTAGTGCCTGTTTCTAAGGAGTGGACTTGTGTAGAGAAGCTAAAGTAATCATCCCTATAAATCTTAGCTTGGGAGGCACAGAGAAAGTTGCATGGGCTACATAACAGAATTGACGTCCATAATTTTGCTTCCCATTGTTAGCAAATGTGTGGGAGTGTATCTCATAAGTAGTAATTAGTATTTGCAAGCAGAATGTGAGCAACAGCCAATCCCACCTCATCCTCACCCCTACTCTGAGTCTAGCAGACAAAGAAAGCAGGCTTAGTCTAATTTGTAAAAACATATTGAGTAGCTACACTTACAATGGCTAAAGGTTTCATAATATCTTATGCTGAAAGGCTCTCCATTGTGCTCTTCAAAAATACAAAGTAGAAAACAAAGGACAAATGAATTCAGACTAATTGCAGTTTAACTGATGCAGGAAGAGAAAGAGGACTTGTGGCTTAGGGTGCATCTACACTGTAGAATTAATGCATTTTGACACCACATTCGCTGTCATGGCTCAATGCTATGGAATCCTTTAGCAGAGAAAGCTAAAGATTTTGTTAAATGAAAACTCCTATGGCCCCATAGCACTGAGCCATGGCAGATGAAGTGGTGCTCAACTGCATTAATTCTGCAGTGTAAATGCACCCAATATCAACAAACAGGAAATGGTATGAACACAAATGATTTAAGCCAGCAACTCCTGGTTATAGTGAGCCCATAGTATCCACTAGGGTTTGATTTCCAGGCTCGCCATGGACACCCAAATCTGTCCATGTTCAAGTCCCATTATATACAGTGATGTAGTAAATTGGTGTTACTTATTTAAAATGGCATCATTAAGGGGGAGGGGGTAGATTTTTTTAAAAAAAAAATTCAAGCCATAATATAGAACAGAGACAGAGACAGACGCAGAGGCAATTTAAACCTTCTCCAGCTTCCAGCTTGCTGAGGGTATGCTTGATTCCGGCCACAGGGGGAGCAGCTGCTTCATCATCCACTGCGACGGCAACTTCCTCATTCCAATGGCGGCTGGATGATTTTTATGCTGTCATAAATTTGCCTCCCCACATATAAGTAGTACCTAAATTTCCTACTTGATAGATGCAACTATCTTTCGGGTTGCTTAGGTCAGCAATGAGCAGGGGCTATATTTTATTTTTAATTGTCGGGTGCTCACCTCAACATGGGCTGGCCTCAAACTCATGACCTCTTGGTCAGAGTGATTTATTGCAGCTGGCTGCTACCCAGCCTGTGCCACAGCCCGGCTCCTGAGATGCACATCTCAGTATCTCACAGCATTCAAACAATAGCCTGAACATTTTTTTTTTGTTTCTTTCTCTGCTTTTCACCAAAATGGGAGCTTGATGTTACTTTTTGTCGAATAAGGCCTTATTTACAGTTTGGTTCTAGGCTTGAGATATTCGAGTAAAACAATCAAGGAGGCAAGATGCAGTCTTTGTTCACAGCACAGGGCTCCCTTTGGGCCGCTACAACAGGCTTTTTCCTACTGGATTTGCTGAATCAGCACAAGGAGGAAAACCCCAAGCTCCCTGGCAGAGTCTTATGGCAACTGCTCCTTACCCTGCGGTCTTGAACAGATGTTATGATTGTCTATGACAGGAGCCAAATATTCTCTGTGTCAGATTTGGGTCAGACACGAGCAGGGCTCTGTTCTATTATCCCCTGCCCCCCACTAATAAAAACATGAAATAGGAATCACAATGAATGTCAAAAGCAATGCATTCTAATGGAAAAGAAACATGAAAGGTTCCTCCAGTCAAATTAAATCTTCACCATGAAGTCCAGCCTGATAATACGGAAGAGTCTACTTTAGCAATCATTCCTTAAGGTAAAGGTAAAGGTTTCCCCTGACGTTAGGTCCAGTCATGTCTGACTCTGGGGGTTGGTGCTCATCTCCATTTCTAAGCCGAAGAGCCGGCATTGTCCGTAGACACCTCCAAGGTCATGTGGCCGGCATGACTGCATGGAGCGCTGTTACCTTCCTGCCGGAGCGGTACCTATTGATCTACTCACATTGGCATGTTTTCGAACTGCTAGGTTGGCAGAAGCTGGAGCAACAGTGGGTGCTCACTCTGCTCCCGGGATTTGAACCTGGGACCTTTCGGTCTGCAAGTTCAGCAACTCAGTGCTTTAACACACTTCGCCACCAGCGCTTAGCCTGGCAAATATGCCGTGAGGGTCAGTTCCATTAAGTAGGGAGAGAAATCGGTGTGTTTAGTGAATGTCAAGATGTTCTGCTAAAACAAAAAAACATAATAGCATCTTCCTTCATCCTAGAAGCCAGCTGGATTTACCAACATAATTTTCTTCCAGCATTAGTTTAGTTAAAGGTGATGATCCAGATTGTGTGGCACCCAGGGCTTCACTTTTATGACAAACCTAAGACAAATCCAATACAGAGTTTTCTTGGCTAGAGTCGTTCCAATGAGGTTTGCCATTGTCTTCCTCTGAGGCTGAGAGAGTGTGACTTATTCAAAGTCACCCAGTGGTTTTTCATGGCTGGTGGAGATCTGAGCCCTGTTCTCTCAGAGTCCTGGCCCAACACTCCATACTGGAGGTATAAAAAAGTCATGAAATTTATTTTATAGATGCATTGATAATATATTCATGTGGACACATGCTGACAGAATAAATAGCTGTATCCAAAAGTGGCAAGAGGGATGTGTTTCACTCTCCAGTGGGGTGTGCCCATAGGAAAAAGCATTGCTGTATGATAGAAGTACATAATGGAAGAAGTTGCTTCAAGCAAAGGTCATCTTTCTCTTGACTTGATCTAACCTCCCATTTCCATCTATTACACCCACTTCTCCTTTCCTGCTGCTCACCAGCACCTCTATGTCATATCGCATCCCAGAAATACCAAGCTGGCTGTTGGGGGGGGGGGGGGGTTAAGTGTGTTTGTGGTGGGAAAATGCTTAAACTAATATGTTTTTCCATGCCTGGCTGCATTCCATCATTTTCCTGCAACAATGAGGATCCATTTTCCAAAGACAGAAAAACCTGGACAAAATCGTTCTTCGACATAACCCTATAATTTTAAAATTATATATATTTGGGGAGCAAGTCAAAGCAGGAAATGCATTCCTTAAGTGGAGAAAGATATTTCTGAAGTAATTTTCTACAAAGCAAACTAGACTTTAAAAAACTCCTTAGATTTCAATCCTTAACTTTTCAAAACGGATCAACCACATATGCTTGAAATTTACTATGAGTATTTTGTAATCGGAGAAGGTATGACAATGCTGTGTACATGCAATGCTGTGTACAATATCAATGGGTCTATAATGTGCAGCATTATAACAACATCTCACAAAATATTTCTATGCCAAACTAAAGCGAATGGAGCCACAGAGCATTTGTCTGCAGGTCAGAGTTTGGAAAAGTTACTTTTTTGGACTGCACTCCTTAGAATCCATTAGCCAACATGGGCAATGGCTATTTGTGCTTGGGTAATTGGGAATCTTCAACAGGTATTTTTCCAGCTTTTGTGACAGATTATGCATGGGCCATAACTCTTTCCAAGGTTTTTCCTGCAATTCTTGGTTTAAGGAATGTAAGTCACTAGTGGTTTTTTTGCTCAGTCTAGCAGCTTTCAGTAGAGGAACTAAGTTGACTGTAGTTGATAGCAGTGTAGTTCAACACATCTGGAAGGCGTGAGATAGAACTGGGTTGACACAGAGCTTTCACCTGCTATAAAATACAATATTTGCATTTACTCATATGAATCTATTCATTACTACTAAAAACATTGCCTGAAGCTTTTCTTTGGATGCTTGCTTATCTTCCTCCAAGGATTTCAGTGGTAGATCTTTTCTGTGGTGGCAACAAAATTGTGAAATGAGTCTCCATTCAAATGTACATCTGATGTCCTTTTATCTTTTACTTGGCAAATATAAATTAGACTATGACAGAGCCATTACAAATAAACCATTTAAAATCAAAATATCAGCTATAATAGCCACAGGAAGAAAATGTATAGGGTATCAATGAATATGTATTCATATGATACACAAATATAGATTTAAATAGTTCGACAGGTAAAATTGTATTCCAACTCTCCTTTGTCTATTGTAACATTCCCGATTGTAACTTATCCAGGCAATATTGTAGGACTTCAGTTAGGAAGACAAAAACTGCCAAGTACAATGTGTGTCCATGACCCCCAACATTTCACATAAGGAAACTGGAACATATGTGACCAAGTAACATCAGAGTGCGAGCAAGATGGCAAAAGTTATTAATAATGAAGAACAAACAAACCATAAGAAGCTGCAGCAGTTTGCTTTTGCCTGAGCTTACTGAGAAGGCCAAGATTCATCTCCTGCTTCAGTAATTAATTGCATGCAAACTGCTTGGGCTATTTCAGCTCAGTTTGTAGGAAAAGAAATAAGTGGAGGAAAGTGGGAGGAGAAACACTGGGAAAGTGGGAGGAGGAAAAAACACAGCATTTTAAAAGCAGCTCAAAAATTGAGACTACAGAGGATTAATCAGGACTGCCTAGAACAGTCTAATAGGGCACAAAGCCACCCGTTGTACCAAGTTTGCTCCAGTTCTGGCACTCCGCTCCAACAAACTGGATTGACGTTTTGTTTGCTCTTGCAGCTGAAGAAAAGCGAGTCATTAAGCCACACAGCTGCAGGCCTTTGTTCTGAAGACAAATCTATCATCTGACTCAAAATTGTTTGTGTTAATTACCTTAATACATCAGAGTCCATTTAATATCTCAGTCTCAGAGAAGAAATGCTGCTTTTCGTTTTTAATTACTGTGCTCCAACTAATATTTCAGATCAAGATTTCAATTTTGCAGCTCATTTAGTTAACTTTAAAAAAACCCAAAAACAACATTTCTATTTTTGGCAGAGTTGTACTCTCTTTCCCCTACCCTGTCTTTGCAGGTCCTGGCAGACTTTTTCTGAGAAACCTTAATGGCATCCCTGCCCCTCCCAAAAGGCATCCTCCAATGACTGATACCACTTTTGAACCCAGCTCTCTCAAAGACACTTTTTTGTGGGTCTTTGTCATGCATTTAGGGTAGTATAGAAACAGCTGGAGAAAGCAGGCAGGTTGATCTCACAGACCACTACAGCATTAGTGGTCTAATGAGCACGTATAATATATATGTTGCTTGCTATGTATTATTGAGTCCCTCAAGAGCTACCTATGTTGCATAGGAGCCTGATTGCAGAAAAACTGCCAAGACAAAGGGACCACTACCATTGCAACAAAAGAAGAAATGCATTGCTCCAAACTGAAGAATAAAAGGACATAGATTTACATGAAATCTGCATATGCATATACAAGATCCCAGCCAGCCCCCCATATTTGTGGGTTTGACTTTTGCAGATTTGATTAAAATGTTCTGTCTAGAAATCTCTAGGTTTTCCTGTGCGATTCTATAGCCATGATTGTCCATAGAGTTGTGCTGGGTAATAGGGCCTCATCTATACTGCCCTATAATGTTCAAACTGCATTATATTAGTCTACACTGACCATATAATTCAATTTTAAACTGCACTACATGGCAGTGTAGATAGGGCCCAAGATGAATGTTATTTCTGGTAAAAAAAAAAAAGATTTGGGGTTTTTCCACTTTTGTAGAGTTCCTACATCACTAACTGTAGTGAACACTGAGATCTGAACAGACCTCAAAAAGAAGAGACTATATGGCTAAAACGGAGAAGTGATTTTAAAAAAAATATTCTTATGGCATCATAGAGTTGGAAAAAACTTTGAACCATGTGTTGGAATTTCTTTCCCTGCTCCATGCTCAGTGTGGCTGGATTTTCCTAAAGGGGAAATCATGACATAGCCGCACAGCCTTTCAGCAAACCCGCTCAAGGTGAACCTGCCAAGTAATAATAGTAAATCTCTGCATTCATTTTAGTAAAAGTGTTCATAGCATTTCATTTCATTGCCGCATTGTCTACTCCAACTAATATGTTTTTGACCTCCGGCTCATTATTGAGCTGGATTGTGCTGAGAAGAGAGATACACCCTCGTCTGATGGCTTTACAGTACATTATTACACAATAACCTGTTATTATGTGATTGCTTTTTGTCTTTCATAGTACTATCCCAAGGCTATAGGAGCATTTATATGTGGAGTTTTTTTTCTTAAGAAAAGAACTTTACATCACCCACCAAACCATTATATATGATACTAATCTGAAAATCTATGCTTTTAGCCCAATTACTGAGAAAAGGAAAGGAGGGGGGGTGTCTGGTGATATTACCTTTGTAGCTTTATTTAATAATGAAAAAGATACTGAGGCAAAGCTATGCATGACTACATGAATTTGTTTTCCTAGCACTGGTTTATAATTTCTCCCTGTCAACTCTGTAGTTGCACTTAGGATGTATACAAAGATATTTTTCGCAATCCAGTATGGTGCATGCTGTCTGATTTATTACAAAGGACATTAAGGTCACTTTTGGGTTTTCGTACAATGTATCTTTAGTCCCATGTCCACAGCAACCCTTCAGAGTAAGTCTTGGCTCAAATTCTGCATAGAAGAGGTATGTGTTATGAAAACGGTGTATGAAAAAATTGTGAGGAGATTGGTTGGAATGCATCACAACTGAATCATAGGTTTGAAATTTTACTTTTTTGGACTACAGCTCTCAGAATTTTTGTATGAAAAATGGTTCGAACTGTAGCTACATTGTGTGACTGAATCCATGCAAAACTAATGTAGACCAGATACAGAATGATTTGTCCTTTCCTAGATTAATGATACTTCCCAGGAACAGTAGATTAGGACAGTAGATCAGGACAGATGGAGCTTGGGCCAAGGAAGTCTTGTTTCTTGTTCGGCCAACATTCTTTTCAAACATTATGTTCATTTGTAAGTAACCATCCAGCGCTCTCTTCTTGTACAGTGAAGAATGCATCAGTCTCAATCAAGCCTATTTTTGCAAGGCACACTCTTCTCCAGTTATTAATTTAAATATTGCCCCATAAAAATTAATTGAATCATTAGCAACAGGATCATTGGCAACTGGTATATAAAACTGGGTCTGATGGACTTGAATCAGAGTGAGACATCATTACTTAAGAATAATTCCTAGTTAATCGTGTTCCAAAACAAAGCGTTGACATGCTCTCATTAAATACTAGGTTTTTAAAAGGGGCATTTTTATGGCATGGTGAATCATTTTCCCGGCTCCACCATGGCGTTACTCTCTTCTGCCCACTCACCTGGCACAAACTGAGACAATGTTCAAATAAGCGCTCACCAACCTAACCCCTCTCTCCTCAAAGCAGACATGGTATGAGTTCTATCCCTTTTGACAATAAAGCAGTATGTAAAGAGGTATCTTTATGCTATCCAGTTGCTGCAGACACAGAAAATAAGGATAGTGTATAACGATAATTTCCAAGGTTTAATCATATTGGCCAAAATTCACTTGGGGACCTACCCTATATACTCATGAATAAGTCTAGAAATTTTAGTTTAAAAATTCCCAAAAAAACTGGTTGACTTATCCTTGGGTTGATGTGAGTAATGCAGGTGCTGTTATATATCTATAAAAGAATCATTCCTCTCTCTGAGTAGAGTGGTGGAACCTGGTGAACCTAAAAAAAGTACCAACTCCCTTTACTGTCTCCGTCATGGCACCTGCTTTCTGAAGTGGTATTATGACTTCCTCATCTCTGCGATATAAAATTATGGATCATATCAAATCCATAATTTGGCCCCAAAACCTACCCTCGACATACATGACTATAAATGGTAAGCGGCTCTATGTCTGTAGGGAAATAGAATTGAGCAGTTTGCAATGTTAGTATTCAACATGGAGCTGCTAGTATATTACTATGTAAGTAAAGTCCCAGATCAGGGTGAGCTCCTGAACTTTTAGCCCTGCTTCTGTCTATCTAGCAGTTTGAAAACAAATGTGAGCAGTTAAATAAAGCGGGGAGGTATTTAGGCTCAGTGTTTTTTAGAGAAACAAATCCCAGAATCCCCTAGCAATGTCCACAGGTTAATTTTGGAAGTTGTTGTACAAAACAAAAAGAGAGTTTTCCTCCTCCAAGCCCTGATGATAGCTATATCACAAACAAAGAGAGCTCACAACCAGCTCTGAAAAATGGATAAATAACAACAAAGACCCAGTCAATTTTGATGAGCTGCCCTTATTTCAGTTTCTTGCATTGCTGACAGTCTTCATTTTCATTATACACAAATCACAAATGCCCTTTAAGCACTGTTGCCTGCCTCTGGGATCTTGTGCTGGAGTCAATTATTTATATGTTTATTTGATTAAATTATTTGTTCATTGCTTTCTCAGCCAACTAGGACCTCTGAGGTTGTGTACCACAGTTAAAAACAGTCATTAAAAACAACTGCAAACATTTTAAAAACCATAGTTTTAAATATATTTGTTCCCTCCCCCCTCTCTCTCACACACACACATACACAATATACCAGAGACTGACCCTGGTTTTCAGAACCAAAGATCGTACAGTGTGATTTTGGTTGCTGATGTAGGTTCAAGCAGAACGGAGCCAGCCTGACTCCTCTTGGGTGAGAGGATTGAGGTGCCAAGTCAAAGAAAATCTTTTCAGGCCCACTTGCTATCCTGGCTTCCAAGGCTAGTAAGGGCATGCAATGGGGACCCCAAGTAGGATCTCATATTCTGGGCAGGCTCATAAAAAAGGAGGCATGGGCCCAAGTCATTTGGGGCTCTGCTGTTGCCTTGAATTGAGCTCTGAAGCCAATAGGATACTTGAGTAGTATGATATCAATGATATGCGGCACCAGACCATGGAAGCTAATAGGGTCAGCCCTGGTTAGTACTTCGATAGGGGACTGCCAATGAATATTAGGTACTATAGGCTATGTTTCAGAAGAAGGAACTGGCAAAACCACTTTTGAGTACTCCTTGCCTAAGAAAACCATATGAAATACATGCGGTCACCATAAGTCAGCAGGGGACTCTATAAACATACTGCTTCATTTTGCACTAGCTGTAATTTTTTTTACTGCTAGGTATGAAACGCTGGGTGGAGTGGAATCATTTATCTAGCATGCCAAAATAACCTATTTTAGCTGTCATGCAACTTCACTTGAATGTTGGGTGTACTTTATTTGTTGCTTTGATTCAGGGAGGGAAAAGACTGACCCAGTAAAGGTAGCCCTGAAAGAGAAAGAGAGATAGGACTATGATATATTGTGATGACTTCTGCTTTCTTGATATCGAGCCCCTGATAATGATAAGCTGGATTGCTATAACTCAGCTCAGAAGACCAACTAAGGTGTCTGTACACTAAATAGTTGTGTCAGTTTCACACCACTTTAACTGGCATTGCTTTATTCCATGTGAGCCTGTGATCTGCTGTTGCATACAGTACTCGAAGTTCTCTATAGGTAAAGGTAAAGGTTTCCCCTGACATTAAGTCCAGTCATGTCCGACTCCAGGGGTTGGTGCTCATCATTTCTAAGCCGAAGAGCCGGCGTTGTCCGTAGACACCTCCAAGGTCATGTGGCCGGCATGACTGAATGGAGCGCTGTTACCTTCCCGCCGGAGTGGTACCTATTTATCAACTCACATTTGCATGTTTTCTAACTGCTAGATTGGCAGAAGCTGGAGCTAACAGCGGACGCTCACTCCGCTCCCCGGGTTTGAACCTGGGACCTTTCGGTCTGCAAGTTCAGCAGCTCAGTGCTTTAACACACTGAGCCACCGGAGGCTCATAGATACGCTCTAAAGCTCTCTAGGTGAGAATGGTAAAAGACCTCACTAAAATACAAAGAACCTCACTATTTCATAGGATAGAACCATGAAAGTTAGAAGGATATGAAACTGAGATGCCTGTGCAGTGTGGTGCCACCCCTAATCTTGGATGTGCAAACTCAGTAATCTGAGACTAACTCTTGGATATAAGCTATCATGGTCTGACTGGACCTGACACTGAGCTTTTTCCGGTTGAACTTCTAGAAACTCGGGTTTCTGATCGTTTATGGAACAGGTTTCTTTTCACTTGAAATCAACAGAGGAGGGTTTGTTTTTTTAGGTGTAGGCTGAGCTCAGAGTCTCCTTTGCTATTTTGGAATCCAAACCTTCCCTTTTCTGTTTGTAAACATACAGACAATGGAGAGACTATCTTCCCATCTTTCTCCCATATGGGAGTTGTGAAGCAATCATCAAAAGTTAGTTCTACTTCTCTCGGCCCTCTTCTAAAATAAAGTTTAACAAATGAGGACAGACTGTTTAGTCAACCATCCACATTCACTGGTGTTAGGGGCAGAGGACCCCCATGAAAACAATCAACTTCAAATATAAGAATTGCTATTATTTAACCTCTCTAGAATTTCTAGGTCTTCCAGCATGACTGCGGTCAATTTCCACTGAAAGCCAAACAGAGAACTTCACTGGAGGACCTAGGTCAGGCATCTTCAAACTGCGGCCCTCCAGCTGTTTGAGCTCCAACTCCCAGAATTCCTGACCATTTAATAAACTAGCTAGAGTTGCTGGAGAGCCACAGTTTGAGGATGCCTAACTCAGGACTTCATCACACTAGGTCAGGCATGGCTAAACTTTGGCCCTCCAGGTGTTTTGGACTTCAACTCCAACAATTCCTAACAGCTGGTAGGTGCCTCCTGCAGAATTCTGGGGATTGTAGTTTAGGGAGGGGCCTCTAAACTGCTCCGCCAGAGAGGTCCTGGGCCTCCCTAAACTACAAACACCAGAATTCCGCAGGAAGCAGCAAATGGATTTAAAGTGGATAGATGCTCTAGTACCTACCAGCTCACCACATGGCTGCCGAAAGTGTCCTATGTCGCTCCCCTTCACCGTGGGGCATGGGGAAGCTGCCACCCAAGCCCCACATTGCCGGGCTCCTCTAGTAGCCGATCTTATGGGGGGAAACATAGTGCACATGTGGTGCATGCGGCTTCCCCCCATTAAAATCAATAGCAACACGGGAAGCTTCCCGTGTTGCTGCGGCAGTGGCAGTGTGTTGGTTCTGCCCTCCTTCACCATTCCAGTAATGTTTAATGGGAGCCAACCAGCTCAGTGGGTGACCTGGGGTAAAATTGGTGTATGCCGCCAATTTTAGCCCTGTGTAAAGAGATCTCTAGAGAAGAGTTTGCACTAGAAATCGCTAAGTAATCCAGCATGATTTCAGGAAACTGACCATAGAGTCACACTAGAGAACCTAGAGATTTCTAGAGAGAACATTTTAAATCAAATCTGCAAATAATCAAGTCATCAAATGTCAAAACTACACATGCGGAAGGACAACTGTAGACAGTTACTTTTCAAGACAGTGCTCTCGCTCTGAGATTCTTCTCCTTTGCTCTGCATACTGCAGAATAGATCCTGAAATCAGGGAACACTATATCTAACAACACTATAAATGGGGCCGGGCTGTGGCGCAGCTGGCTAGTAACCAGCTGCTATAAATCACTACTGACCGAGAGGTCATGAGTTCGAAGCCCGGGTCGGGTTAAGCCTATGACCATAAAAAAAAAATAGCCCCAGCTTGCTGTTGACCTAGCAGCCCAGAAAGACAGTTGCATCTGTCAAGTAGGGAAAATTTAGGGACGCTTTATGCGGGAGGCTAATTTAACTAATCTACAACACCATAAAACTGCTCACGAGGAAAAGAAGAGGAAGAACAGCCACCAATGGACGGTGAAGCAACAGCTCCCCCTGTGGCCGGAATCGTGAAGCTGGAAAGATGTTAAAAAATGCCTCTGTGTCTGTCTAAAACTGAATATTGTTTGTCTGTTGGCATTGAATGTTTGCCATATATGTGTTCATTGTAATCCGCCCTGAGTCCCCTTCGGGGTGAGAAGGGCGGAATATAAATACTGTAAATAAATAAATAAATAAATAAATAAATAAAAATGCTATCTTTCTAAATGCCTTCTAAATGCCTACATGTACAAAAACAGTCACTGAAAGTGATGGATGGATGTAATGGATCCCTTGTCTTCCTCAGGGTATCTTTGTTTTATCAGAGATAAGTGATATTCCAAAATATCCTCCGCTTAAGTCTATCTTGAGAAAGTGAGTAGGCTGTGGCTACAGTGCTTTGTTTGGTTTGTGGCTGGGCTAAGAGCCTGCATCCAAAAAAACCAAAAACAAATATAAACACTGTGCTGGGGAAGAGCAGGCTGTTTTGGCACCACCGAAAGAAGAGCTAAATATAAGGGTGGCCCCATGTGATTTGTTTGAGTTCTGAAATCCATAGGACTAGAGGAAAGTAGCCTCCAAGCTTAGGTTCAGCAGCCCAAGGAGGAGGGTGGAAAAACATCTCAGAGTGGTTTGTAAGAGCGAGAGCCTCAGAAACAGTCAGCCCTGCCCCTGAGATTACACATAATGAGCTGTGTGGGAAGCCTTCCTTTCCGCAAGTCAGCCTACACTGTTCCTTTGTGAAAAGCCTTTTCATTAGCTGAACCGAAGAGACGTGCTGGGGAACACACACCACACCAATGCCAACAGCAAAACAAATGTCATATCTGGGAGCAATGGAGTCTGGATCCACCAAAGCCTTCTTGCTTTTCCTTATGGCGATCCTCTCTCTGGTTTCACTAATGCAGGTTGCATCCACAGAAGGATTTGCTCACATATATCTGTTTTAATGAGGTAACACAATGGTTCCCATGAGTTGAATTCTATGTCAAGGTAATTTCATTCTTTGCAAACAAATGTGGCGAAAGACAATGTATGAAGACGGTTTTGAAAGCAATAAAAGCAAGATGATTGTTCCCATGAATGCGCTTGTTCCTAATATATCATTAATATATCATTAGGTGTATATCATTAAAAAGCCAGTGCAGCCTTTTCATACTGTGGCCATTCAGATGGGCAACTCCATGTTTAAATTCTTCCCCAAATACAATTGACCTTTTAAATGCATAAACGGAACCATCCATGGTTTGAAGATATTTTTAAAAATTTCAAAAACCAAACCTTGGGGGTTTTTTTTATTTTCTATAAGGGACACCGTTTTGCTATGCCACTGTATGGAACTTGAGCATCCACAGATGTTGGTATCCTTGGGATATCCTAAATAAACAAACCTAAGCAGATAGTAAGGGCTCATTCTTAGATGATAGAATTTGAAATTGTATGTTAGAATGCTCCCCTTATATGACAATGAACTGTAAAACAACTGGAACAGCACTGAAAACCAGTAGATTCTCAATTATTGAAGTATATAATCAAACATAAAATGTATGCAAATAAGAAAACGATCATACAGGAATAAGTTTAAGATCATATCTTCCAACACGTAATGGATGAAAACCAGGATAAGCAACCTCTATTATAGTTCTAACTTCTTTCCATGAGCCAGACTTTAGCACAGTAGGTTAACCACCAGCTGCAGTAAATCTTGCCAGTCAAATGATTGACAGTTCAAAGTCCCGGTCAGGGTGAGCTCTTGACCTTTAGCCCAACTTCTGCCTACCTAGCAGTTCGAAAGCAAAGGTGTGAGTAGATTAATAGGTACTGCTTAATAGCGTGGAGGTATTTTAGAGGCACCCAGAAAAAATGCCAGGCGATTCGATCAAAAAGGGGGAAGTTTACGAACAAAGCTCTTTGGCAAGGCCGGAAACAAGCACAAGCTTCCAAGATGCCGAAGATTGGAAAAACCTATATATGCCTCTATTCTATGTACAATTGTTTGTCTTGTCTGTATATAAACAGCATTGAATGTTTGTTGCATATGTATGTTCTGTGATCCACTCTGAGTCCCCTTCGGGGTGAGAAGGGCGGAATATAAATACTGTATATAAATAAATAAATAAATAAATAAGGGATGATGGGAGATGTTGTCCAACAGTTGGCAGGCCACAGTTTCCCCTGCCCTTATGTAGTTGTCCCTCCACATATGTGGCTTTGATTTGATTATTCATGGATTTGATTTAAAATGTTCTCTCTAGGTCGTCCAATGTGACTCTATAGTTGACTGCCTCCAGTCATGCTGAAGGATCTAGAGTTTTCTAGAGAGAACATCTTTCTATAAATCTATTGATCCTCCAATACAATTCATGGTCAGCTTTTACAGAGTCATGCTGGAGGACATAGAAATTCCTAGAGAGGTGTTCTTTATCCGCTGTTATTCACTTCATGGGATCTCCATGCTCCGAAACCCAGCAAATGTGGTGGGCTGTCTGTCCCCCCCCCCTCTCATTCGCTTCCATACACACACATACAGTTAGCCCTTCATATCAATGGTTCCTGTATTCATGGATTCAGCCATCCTGTACATGCAAAGGACAAATTAAACAAGTAACAATTTAAACTTAACCTTTCCCTTAGCTCATATTATCCTATCCTCCGGGTTGGGAATTGTGAGCAACTGGGGATATTATAAAGCCCACACTGAACACTTTGTGAATTTTGAGGCAACCCCTTTAGGAAGAAGGCAGTTGCTTTTGTCTGGTTTCACTTTCCTTCCTTGTTGCTTCACCAGGTTAGGAAGTAGGAAGCAGTATCCCTGGGTTCCCATAAAGTTCTCACCTTCTTACAGACAGAGTTGCCGAATCACTGCATTTACGGTAACCGTTCAGGAAAGGAGTTGGAACTCTGTGTTCCCAGTTAACAGTTATATGGGCTACTGGAGTAATTACTGAGGCCATTTTAAAAAAAACATACACACAAGTCTGTAAAACTTCATTTCACAAGTGGTAAGGGATGTGGGAAGTCTCATCAGAAAAGCTTCTTGAGATCAGAAAACACACCTTTTCCTAACCCCCTTTACTGCTTTCTAGAGGAAAATTTATCATGGTAAAACACATGCGTTGTTGTATTGGAAAGTTACTGGCCTCAGTTAATGCTGCTAAGATTAATATTTAGTCGTCTTAGTTTCCAAGGAAGAGTTCAGACTTGATTTGCTCTAAGACCCATTTATTGGTCTTTTTGGCAGTCCAAGGTCTTCTGTAGCAGAAAATTTCAAATGAGTTGATTTTCTTTCAGCTTTCTTCACTTCTTCACAGTCACTTGTAGAAATGGGAAATATGATGGTACGGACAAGTCTAACATCAATATTAAATGATATATCTTTATACTCCAGGATTTTGTCTAGTTCTTTCTACGTTCTGGCCTTCTTTTGATTTCTTGACTACAATCCCATTCTTATTCATGACTGAGCTAAAGTATAGAAAATCTTGAACAATTTCAGTATCTTCATCATCTGCTTTAAAGTTAGGCATTGGCAAACCATCTATGGTCATTTTTCTGTTTTCTTAATGTTCAACCATGAACATACTTTTAACTTTCTCCAACAGTCAGTCAAAGTCTTTGCGCTTTTTTATTAGTAACTCTGCCCGGGTTAGGGATTTTGTAGTGCTATTTATTATAAAAACTAATTGTTTCATTTTTGGATTGTATGAATGGTCCCATTAGAAAAAACATAGGGATGTGAGCAAACCACAACTCCCATCATCCTCTGTCATTGCCCCCAAGCTGCACCAGTAGTTAAACTTGGTCATAATCAGTATGAGTTCCAAGCTTGGTCCAGATCCATCGTTGGTTGGGTTCAGAATGCACTTTGATTTTGGGTGAACTACAAATTTCATTTTCCAGGTTCAATCCCCTAAACACCCACCAGTAGTTAAAGTTGGCCGTGGTGGGTACAGGCCCTTCATACAGCCATTTAACTCAGAATATCAAGGCAGATAAATTACAATATCTGCTTTCAACTGGATTATTTGAGTCCACACTGCCATATCATTCAGTTCAATGTGGATTTTATACAGCTGTGTGGAAGGGGCCTATGTTTGCAAAGTCCAGATCCATCATCGGTGGAGTTCACAGTGCATGTTGCACATGGATGTACTATAACTCCCGTCATCCTCTGTCATTGCCCCCCCCCCCAAACCCACCAGTCCTTAGTTGGTCATGGGGGTCTGTGTGCCCAGTTTGGTCTAGATCCATTTTTGGCAGGATCACAGGGCTCTCTGGGAGCCAATTTGGAAGATGACAAAATTATTTCCATATCCTAATGATGTCCCTTCCTCCAATCTTCATGCCTCCTACTTCAGAGCTCAGTCCAGCTTTACATACAATAATAGTGTAAGCGTTAAACAGATAGGATGATAAAGGAAACTAGCTTTGAGCCAAGCCACATGATCTCAGGTGAGTGAGGGAGATAATATACACATTCTGAGTAGCTTATCCTTCAGTTTAAATATGACTTGGAAGAGAATTTCATAATATTGAGCTATGACTGTTAAAGTGGTGTCAAATTGCATGAATTCTACAGTGCAGGTGCAACCTTTATTTCTATATGCATGTGTATTGCTTGATAGTGCCAAGATCATCTTTGCGTACACAGTCGAGATCAAATATAACAAGAATCACAAGGATTTCCTTCTCACCCTAAAAACATCTTAGCACCATGTTCCCATAATATTTTGTTGTCTGGATTCACCATTGTAAGCTTCTAGGCAAATCAACAAGTCCCAGCACGGCTCTCACTCAAGCTCTGAATAAAACTTGTATATGACAGGCCTAATTATTGGGTGGATGCATTGTTTTCACATTATACAGAGACATACTTAAATGCAATTACAACTATTCTGCAGTGCAGTTTGTTCATTCATTCATTCACTCACTCATTTAGCTATTCATTCACTACTATTTCAGTTGCTTAACAGACAGGCCACATTGTAATCAAACTGTGAACTCATTTGGATATTAACTATTTGACATTCATTGGGGCTTTCCCTCCCTGTTATCTGCAAAAGTGAAAAGATATGTAAACTTACAGCATGAGAAGGAAAAAAGTGGTAAGAAATGTTCTTGCAAAATTAGGTCCAGGATGTCTAATAAGAGATTGATCATAGTACATTTCTTTTCCCGATCTTAATCTTATGGATACTTCGGTGCTAGCCAATTGTAGCTGTCTGATGCCATTTTAACTGACATGGCTCCAGTCTACAGTAGTTTGGGTTTTGTAGTTTGGTGAAGTACAATTCTCTGTTTGAAGGCTCAGTCAATTTCCTTGAACTAGAATTCTGTAGCAAAAAAAAACTCTAAATACCCAAAACTACAAATTCCCTTGGATATCACTATAGTAGTTAAAGTGGTATGAAAGTGCTCCAGTAGATTCTCAGTTAACCCATGGAGATTGGTAGATTCTGGATAAATTTAACTTGTGGTTCCTTGAGAGTTACTATTAAAAATAAATCTGATACTATTCCCCAAACTGTACTTATACCAGAAACTCTGTAATGACTTGATATTAATATTGAAATACAGTAATGAAAAACAAAGAATAATAATAAATAAACTTTATTTATATTCCGCCCTATCTCCCCGGAGGGACTCAGAGTGGATTCCAAACCTAAAAGGCAAACATTCAATGCTCGAACACAACAAGAACAATACACTAATAATAACAAAAATTGACAACCCAACATATAAAAACAAATTATGACTTAACTAAAATTAAAAAAACACCACCTGTTATATCAGACATAAGACAAAACATTAACATCAAACAGAAGCATCACTTTCCCAGTTCCTTGGGGGCAAATATATCGATCATTACTCAAGATGTCTATTGAGCTGGAGGGGCGAACAGGGCACGGATACATATGGTAGCTTTTAATCAGAAACTTAATAACAAACTTAATGTCACACAATTTTATTTTTTTATCATTTCTTTGAATTTTTTTTGCCAGTTGCTTGAAAGTTCCTGTTGCTTGGGTTCTGGTTAACAGAGTCTGCTATAACACTGTATAGTGTGGCTATATCCCCTTTTGCTTGGGTCCTATTCACTGGAACAACATCATATAGATTAGGCATGAGCAAACTTCAGCCCTCCATGTGTTTTGGACTTCAGCTCCCACAATTCCTAACAGCTTATCCCATGCCTGATATAGATGATATACAAGAAGGGAGTGAGCAAATTATGATATCTCAAGGAAAAAAGGTTGGCACTAGAAGCACCTATGGCTTTGCAGACTTCAGCTAATTGAAATTCAAGAAAGTTGCTAATGGTACACTTTCACTGGCCATTTTAATTATGTTCCCTTTTGTTCTTTCCTTCCTGGTTGCATCAAGCCTGATAAGCTGCCTGGTTACACAATGCAATTGACATCCTGCACCAGAAATACATCAGCTTGGAGAATGCTTGGCATAGTAGTCTGTGGAGTTTTGCCACAACCACCATATACAGCATTGTTGTTTGCAGCCACATGCAAAACTTACAGTGCAGTGATGTGTCTGTCCCACTTGAGGGAGCATATGCATATAACAAATTGTAGAAAACATTTAAGCCATTCATTAAAAGAGTGCTGATGCAAATCACCTTCATCTAGGTAAGGAGTTAAAACTACGGTAAAAATAAGAATAGAACTCTTTGCTAATTTCCTTCTCAAAGGGAGCAGTCAATAGCATTAGCGTTTGTTTCCCATCACTTTGAAAACTGTAGTTTGGGGCTATTTGCATTTCAGGATTTACTCTGCACAAAATCCACACTTTTTGTGCAGAAAACCGAACATGCAATTCAAGAAACATCATCCCCTCACCCTGGAAATAATATTTTGTCAGAAACATTATTTGATGTGCAGGAGATGCTGCTTCCTACACATAAAGTGTGGTTTTCTGGGAGAGAAAACACATGCACATTTTGTACAGAATAAGTTAAACAGAAAATTCTTCATGGGCCAGGATCTCTCTTATGAGGGTTTTCAAACAATTAAGAAAAACATATTCTGATCATTTTTGAACATTTTCCATTGGTTCCTTATATACCTAGATGAAAGAGCCACCACTGATTCTTCCTTGTAGTAGCATTCTTTGAGAGCACCTCTCCTCTGGAGTAAAAACATCTTAAATGCCTATGATGGAAGGGGAGCCTGGGAAGCCCCCCCTCCCCAATAATGGGTCGATAGAAAACGGATCTTTTGGCATGCCAGACCAAAAACAGATATCTGCCCTCCTAATTTTGGGAGGCTCCCAAAAATGGATCAGGGCACCTACCGAAAGCCAGGACATGAAACGGGTCAAGGTTTACCCAGATTGCATAACCTTAACAGGTATAGCAGGCTAGGGTTTTCTTTTGTCTGCATCTACACTGTAGAATTAATGCAGTTTGACACCACTTCAACTGGCATGACTAAATGCTATGTAATCTTGGAATGTTACAAATTAATGAGGCAGGGGCACCACCATAGAGTCTAAATATTCCCAGAGAAGGGTTCTCTCAGATTTAAAAATAGTGTTTTTTCCAGTTTTGTAGAGGTCTTCAGCCAGAAGTTGACTATATAGATCCATGCTTGAGGGCTAAAGAGGTATTTCTAGGCATTTCTTGGGTTCTCCAGAGTGATTCTTTGGTACACTTCGGCTGGAATCCCAAGACATCGTTCATTTCAGGTAAGAAAAACACGTTCTAAGTTGATGGCAGAGAAGGCTAAAGATCTTGCAAAACTACAACTGCCCTGATTCCATAGGATTGAGCCATGGCAGTTCAAATGATGCCAAACTGCATTAATTTTAGTGTAGCTGTACCCTTGGAGATGTCTAAACCTGAGTCATTCTTGTGTCTAACTTAGAAGAAAGAACTTATTCCATCCATGGCCAAGCGTCAGAGACATAACTTCACTTGTGCAGAAACTGGGCGGCTTGTGTGAGTCAGAACAAGTTGGGCGCTGCTCCAAACACTGGAGGATAGAAAACAACCAGAGCAGTTCTCAAGTTGACTGGGATCGCTCCCAAGTTAATTCAGTGCCACTGAACAGAAGGGAGATAAAAGTTAATGACAGTGAGAAATCAAGAGATCCTTAAACATGATTCTGGGAGAATGAAGGCACGGAGTGCCCTTCAGCTTTAAAGGGCTGGTGCCACTGAGAGTGCTTTTGGCTCCCCCGTGTTCCTTCGAGGGGGTTGTTAGACCTGGTTTATGAAATGTGGTTACCAAGGTGCATAATCTGAGCAACTTGCTCCTGGACAGAGAAGGGAGTGCCAGACGCAGGATTAGACTGCAGGGGGGGCGGGCAACTTGGCTCCATTGGCATCCACAGCAAGGTTCTTACTGACTTCAAAAAACCCCAAAGTTTCAGCCCCACAGGTTGCCTGACTGATGGAAATTTAATGCCGGAGAAAAAGTAGACAGAACGTCTCCATTGCAGAGGAAATTATCACCCATATACGTTAACCTGTATACTATCCAAGCAAGCAGAGGAGCACTATGGTTAAAACCAGACTAGGCCTACAAATGAGTAAGAAAATGATTTTAAAAATTCTGGATGGATATAGAATGTGTTAAATATCTGAATGTATGAAAAATGAAAACAGTCAGATCTAGGCACAGGAGCCTTGTGCACTTAAAATTCAAGGTCTGAATGCCATTCTTACTATCTGTATGACAGATAGATACAATTTGGTCTTCAACGTGTTCATTGGGCTGGTAAGCAATAGGATATTTTGGGGGAAGAATTCACAGAATCCACACATTTGATCATATTTGCTGTAGAAGGAACTTGAGCTTTAGGCCAATTTGAATGTGGGAGAAAATAAAACTGTTAAGAGTTTCCCATCCCTAACTGAGCTTTTGTGTTTGGAGTTAAAATACCATTGCGGTTGGTGTCTGTGTGTTTTAATAGCATGTAACCAAGAGCATAAACAGGACATGGTAATCAGCTAGAAAAGTCAGGACAGTTTTTTGCTAAACTTCCTTGAAATGTACCATGTCATTTTTAAGTACAGTCAACCCTTCACATTTTTAAGTTCAACTATGGTAGATTTGATTTTTCATGGGCTAGATTAATATCTCTAGAAACATGTTGGAGGACCTGGAAATTCTTGCCATCTCGTCACATGCATGTGCCACTGGAATTGGGCTGTCTCGCTGTGTTTTGGTGGCGCCTGTGCAGGGAACCTTTGCCCCGCTCCATCACAGCTTCCCCCTTGCCTCATCACATGGGCGAAAGTCTGTTTTCGGTGACTCGACCCATCTTTCCTAATGAAAAGACGGGGAGCATGCCATTGTCTGCCACCACCACTTTTTCAGCAGCAGCAATTGCTGAAAAAAATCTGTGAGATGGGGTGAGCTCCCATCTGTCAGCTCCAGCTTGCGGGGACATGAGAGAAGCCTCCCAGCAGGATGGTAACACATCTGGGCATCCCCTGGGCAACGTCTCTGTAGATGGCCAATTCTCTCACACCAGTAGCGACTTGCAGTATGTTTTCAAGTCGCTTCTGACATGATTTTTTTTAAAAAGGAAGCAGTGGCAGCAGTTCAGCCACAGAGCCACCATGGAAGTAGTTCTTCGGGGGTGGTGAGGGCCATCGCGCTCCATGGCTGAACTAACCCCCCACCACCACCACCACCACCACCACTGCCAAAAAAAGCTAAGTGTGAAGAGGTCCCTAGAGATAATCTCTGGGTCCTCCAGCACAAGTTTGTATTTCCGATTGACCATAGAGTCATACTGCAGGATCTAGAGATTCCCAGAGAAGTGTTCTCTCAGATTAAAAATAATATTTTTTCCAGTTTTGCAGGGATTCTCAGCCAGAAGCTGATTATATAGACCCATACTGGAGGTCTAAAGAGGCATTTCTTGGCATTTCGTAGGCCTTCCAGAGTGATTCTGTGGTATATTTCAGCTGAAATTCCAACATTGTTCATTTCAGGTAAGAAAAATACATTCCAATATTACATATTACAGTAGAGTCTCACTTATCCAAGCTAAACGGGCCGGCAGAACATTGGTTAAGCGAATATCTTGGATAATAAGAAGAGATTAAGGAAAAGCATATTAAACATCAAATTAGGTTATGATTTTACAAATTAAGCACCAAAACATCATATTATACAACAAATTTGACAGAAAAAGTAGTTCAATATGCAGTAATGTTACATTGTAATTACTGTATTTACGAATTTAGCACCAAAATATCACAATGCATTGAAAACATTCACTGCAAAAATGGCTTGGACAATCCAGAAACTTGGATAAGCGAGGCTTGGATAAGTGAGACTCTACTGTATGTCAAAACAAATGCTTTCATCGGGGGGGGGGGGCATACTTTTTAAGTTATTCCATTTTGATTCTCCTAGCCAGCATGGGCACTGGTCACGCTAGCTGAGAAACTGGGGAGTCCTAGTCTACAAAGTAACTTAAAAAATTAATTACATTAATTTTTTAGTAATTAAAATCCTTAGGATCACCGCTGCACATGCATCCTCATAACAAACCAGAGGAGAGCACTTGGGGAGAATATCTCTACCTCCAGTACTTTGCAAGAGAAAAAAAATACTGAACATTTTCTTTACTGAGCGGACCAATGCTTAATTTTTAAAATGTCACTGAAAACAGATGTGATCAAGCCAAACATATATGTCTTGGCTTGGTGAAGTATCAGATATACAGGGTGCCCCCAAAGTCACTATGCATAGGAAATAGTAACAAACTCATATTATACATATATGCATGCAACTTTTCTAGGCAAGGAAAGCACTAATTCAATTACAATTGTAAAAGATGTCTCATTGTGTATAGTATTTATAGCACCTGATCACAAAGAAGTCTTATGCTTTTTGTGGAGGGAGGAAGGGAGGATATGTTTTGATGACCCTTCTACAGGGGCTGTTTCACTGGATTTATCCTTGGAGTTTTATATCTGTCAGTTGCATCTTTTAGCCTTGTGTGTTGCAGCCAACTTTGAGAGACAAATAGCACATCCATGCTACAAGTTATAACACCTTCTTTCAACTTTAACTGCTGAGGCTCAACCTTTTAGAAGTCTGGGATTTATAGTTTGGAATGAGTTTATGGCTCGTAACCAGAGTTCCTTATGCATAGCTGTGAATTTCATTTCCTATGCTCCCCTGATTTACTCTTAAATCCCTCCTTGCAAGATACTTTGGGAACTGTAGTCCAAGAGAGTTAGTTCAAAGTCTGTAGCAGAGCATTAGCATTATTTTGGCATACTACAAATCCCAGGAATCCATAAGGTGCATGCAAGACAATGAACATGGTGTCAAACTGCTAGACAGTTGTGCAGTGAGGATATATCCAAAGTAAATTAAACAAGAGGGTGAGCTTTTGATTTTATGGAGCAAAGCCCTGGGCCAGTTTAGAAAATTTTCTAAAATATTAAACGAGGCACCTTCAATTAAGCTCTCTGAAGAGCTTGTAGCAACACAAGAGGGGTTTTCTTGACATCAAAGGACTGTCTGTTAATTAGGACAACCATAATAACCTAGGCACAGGCAATTTTTTATGTTTACTAATTAAAATCCTTGGTTTCCCTTATTTCTGAATTTGGCACATTGACAGTTTTTACAATGAACCGGAAAATAATAAAATCCACATCTCAGCAATGTCTCTGGAAAGCCAGCATGAACATTTTCCCCTCAAGACTTCACATTTTACATTTTCAAGGGAAGTATCAATCGTATGGGAAAGACCAATTGATGGCCATACTGTTGTCTTGACACTTAACCTGTGAGATCTCAAAAATGCCAGATTCTTATATCTCCACGTAGAGTCCAAAAAATAAAATCTCAATGTTTTAATGTCTATGAATGTAATATCTATAAAAGTGTTGTCGCACACTTCTTAGCTTTTGACTTCTCTTCTTGGTTTTTTAATGAGATGTGCCCACAGCTTTTTGAAATGTTTTATAGTCATCACTGCAACTTTTAAAGGCTTTCTGGAAGAACCTGATATATTTTATTCCCTGTACATTCATGTAGTGTGGTTTCAAATGAGGAAAATAGCAAAGGTAAAAGGGGAAGGGATCATACTTACTCAGGACATTGTGCTGTAACAAGAAAATACATGTGGAGTCAATCAGTTAAAAACTCAGTTTCTGCTACTGTTTGGCTCCTGCTCCTAGTAAGCTCTCCACCTGTTCCCGAATATGAAAACAAACCCATTTCTTTAATAGCTAGTGCAGATGGCTCCCAGGTACCACCCTTAGCTCTTAAAAGAAATGAGAAGGAAAGATTTTGTCTTTGGCAAATAGCAAATGCTTGAAAAAGAAACTAGAATTACCTTTACCTCTAACTGAAATTTGACAGCAGTCTGCATTTGGGAGCTAATCCTTTGAACCCGAAGCCAATTTGCATGACCTAGGACAGCTTTCACCTGGGTTGCTGCAAAATCAAAGGATGCCAATGGTGGATAGTTTCTATGCTTCTCAGAGTGTGTCCACTCTGAGGACTTTACACAGTCTAACACCACTTTAGTGGCCATGCCTCAATCCTGTAGAATCATAGGAGTTGCAGTTTTACAAGGTCTGCAGTCTTCTCTGACAAAGAGTGCTGGTGCCTCACCAAACTGCAACCCCCATGATTCCATAGTGTCAGTTACCCCCAGTCTTTGAAATTAAAAACATTAGGAAAATTGAGTTGTCTAAAAGCTACTTTTCTACTTGCAAGGAGTAATTTTTTTAGAGATGGAAACAAATACCAGCAATGTATATTCTGCTGCAATTATACATGATAGTTGCTTTCGCAAGGTACAACGGTGATGCAATTTGACCTTAACTGCTGTGCAATAATCAGTATTTTTATCAAAGGGTCTGCAGAAATCTCAAGCTGGGAATTGCAATGCTTCACCAAACTAAAAACCTCGACATTTTATAGGATGTAGCTCAGTGGTTCCCAAACTTATTTGGCCTACCGCCCCCTTTCCAGAAAAAAAATACTCAGTGCCCCCTGAAAAGGGTGTGTGGCTTATAGGAGTGGGCGTGGCTCCTGCTCAAGAGGGCGGAGCTGAGCCTCTCCCCTAATCCAAGATGCAGGGCTGGGAGGGGGAGCGGGAGGTGGGTGGGGGCGGGGCCACAAATGGACAGTCAGGACTGGGATGGGCGGAGTTACGAGCTCTGAGGCAGGGCTGAGCTTCTCTCCCTGTCCTGGACACAGGGCTAGAGGAGGGGCCGGGGCCTCTTCACAAGTGCCTGATGGGGCTGAACCTCTATACCCTGCCCCCGTGTTCTAACAAGCGCCTCAGGGGAGGTATACAGAGGCTCAGCCCTGTTTCGCACGCTTGGGAAGAGGCCCTGCCCCCACCCCAAACCCGCCCTTTAGTCCTAAAAGTCCTCTCAGGAGAGGTATAGAGGCTCAGCCCTGTCTCGGGCTCTTGGAAGGAGGCCCCACCCCCTTCCCTGGCTCCGCCCTCTGTGTCCCAACACTCGCCTCAGGATAGATATAGATTCTCAGCCCTGTCTCGGGCTCTTGGAAGGAGGCCCCGCCCCCTTCCCTGGCTCCGCCCTCTGTGTCCCAACACTCGCCTCAGGAGAGATATAGATTCTCAGGCCTGTTTTGGGCTCTTGGGAAGACGCCACACCCCTCCCCTGGCCCTCCCCTGGCCCTGCCCACATGTCCTAATAGGTGCCATCACCACCCCCTGGATCTCTGCAGCGCCCACCAGGGGGCAGTAGCGCCCACTTTAGGAATCACTGATGTCGCTATTGGAGTAAAACAGATTTGCAATGTTATAAAGATACAGTATCAGAGGACCCCTTGCTCTGAGTCCAACATTCCCAGGAAAAAGGAATTCTGTTTGGAGGTGTATCTACACTGTAGAATTAATGGAGTTGATGCTACTTTAGCTGTCATGGCCCAAAGTATGGAATACTGAGAGCTGTAGTATTACAAGGTCTTTAGCCTTCTCTGCGAAAGTGTACTGATGCCCTACCAAGCTTGAAACCCTAAGATCCCCTAGCAGTTAAAGCAGTGTTAAACTGCATTCATTCTAGTGTAGATGCACTTGGAGATAGTTCATGCATTTTCGACTATGCAGTATTGTTTGCTTTCTGGACCATGGCATATATACAGAGAGAGAGAGAAAGAATTATTTTACTGCTGGGAAAACTGACAATTACAAAGGCAATATTTAAGCCCCATGTTTATGGTGCTGCTGTTGGGGCTCTGCCCTTTCATCTGTGACTCCTGCCATAAAATCCACAACTGTTGTCTGCCCCAGAAGTAAGTGTGGCAAGTCCACAGTGCCAAGATTGTTTGTCATGCCTGGATCCAGGGATGACTCCTTGGCAAAGTCCTCCCTTGCCTCGATTGGCAAGTCTTCAGAGACTGCCAGAGGGGTTGTTTTGAACTGGAGCTGTTGCTGGTTTGGCTTCTCTTCCTCCTCGCCTGTCTCCTTGGACACAGTCAGCCTTTGTCTTTTTGCTCCATGGCACGCAATTCCCTGGGTACAATTAGGACTGCCTCTCTTGCTTTGTTTCTATCTTTGGGCTGCTTAAGGCATGGCATAGTTATGCTAATTGCACATCCTTAAAGTGCATGCGTCAGGCTTTTGGTTTTCTTTTCGCCCTCCAGGTCCAGCCATGAAAATGAAATTTGAGTTTTATCTGATGCCTGACAGAAGATGGGAAAACCCTTCAGGGACGCTGGGCAGTGGAAGTTTTGGGATCTCACACATGTGAGGACTGGCACCACTGCGTTCGGCACAGGCATTTTGACTCGGTGCCAGGCTTTCCTGGTGAGATACTCTGTTCTGAGCTTTATTGGCCAGCCAGTTTCACCCCACAGAAGTACTAAGAAAGTGACGAGAAGTATGTGACACAATATTGAAACTGGCACCCATCTGTGCTGTCATTATTTTCATTCCAACTTTCCTGCGAGCATGGTGGCATCCAAAATCTCTTTTCTTCTTTAATCTTAACAGCAACCCCATAAGGTGTGTTCAGATGCAAAGCAATGAATGAACTAAGGTGCATACCTTGGCTTAGAAAGTATTTTAAATTGAACTTTTCTTGCCATAAATCAAGTTCTAGAGCCATCATGAAACAGCAATTAAACATCTAGCCAGAGTATTGGTTTGTTTATCTGCCTTTCATCCAGTGAGCTCAGGTTAATGCATACAACTCATTTCCTGGCCAGGCTAAGGACCTCATCACATTAGGAAATACTCAGTTTCTGAAATTTTCAATCGGTCCCATTACATGATGTTTACCCTATCCCATCAGTAATCTATTGAAAGTGACTAGCCAAGGTTCAGTGGTATAGATTCCTGAGAGTTGTAGTTTCACAAGGTCTTTAGCCTTGTCTTTCAAATAGTGCTGGATCCTCACCAAACTGCAACTCCATAGTATTGAGCCATGGCAGTTCATAGAATCATAGAGCTGGAAGAGACCCCAAAGGCCGTCCAGTCCAACCCCTGCCATGCAGAAACATACAGTTAAAGCATTCCCGACAGATGGCCATCCAGTCTCCAGAGAAGTTAAACTCATGTCAAACTGCATTGATTCTATGGTGTAAATGCAGCATAATTGCTAAAAGTACTCACTGTTTCCTTCAAGAATAAAATTAATGAAGAATGACAGTACAGTGTGACATTAGCTGGATAGTCAGGGTGCCTAAACAACCTGCAGTAAAAAAAAATGCACAAAAAGCAGGAAAGAACTCAACGAATTCAGCCATGTCTTTCCTTCTCAAAAGCAGCACAGGCAAGACAAAAGTAGAGAAAAGGGGGGAAAGCCTAAAGGGAACATGACAGAAAGTATAATGAACTCCAATTTCAGGTATACAATTATACTTGGAAGTGAAAGCCTGTAATTTTCAAGGTGTGTCTTCACTGGGAAACAAAAACTGAAAAGATTTGCCACCAAAGTGTTGGTCACTTCCGAGAGGACAATGGCCAAAAAAAGTGTTTCTCAGGAAGGGAAGTGCATTGAAAAGTAGATGATGGTGGATGGCTGCTGCTTATGCTTCCAGGGGAAAAGGAAAATAAAAAGATGATGGTGGATGACTGCTGCTTATACTTCCAGGGAAAAGGAAGTGTCGGCTCTCTGAAATTCAGGAATTCATGACTGGTACATCATCAAGGACGCTTGAGAAACCTCATTCACTCTGCAACCAAATTTGGACAAGTTCTCTCTTGGATTACCCTTCCCAGAATACCATTGACCATGTTGGCTAAGGGATTCTGAGAATTGTAGTCCAAATTCTCAAATTCAATGCTACATTCACATTCTTGGAAGAACATGTTGCTTGCATTTCTCTGTCCCCTTCAGGGTTGTGTCCCCAAAAAGGTTGTCATTGCTGGGGTTGCCTCTATTGCCCAGTCCCATCTTTGTATTTTTTATTGTTGTTTCCCCATTCTTAGCCATCAGAAACTGAACTAGTTGTGCTGTTCTTAGACAACAGAGTTGCAACATGCCTTCTATACATGTCTTGATCCAATAGGTAGCAGAGTGGTTTTATTTACCGTTTTTCCCCTTGGAGGCAATACATCAAGACATCTTTCCATCTAGTAATTTTGAAAGGGAGCATATATTCCTACTGATAATAAAAGCTGCATGAAGAGCCAAAAATAGCTCTGGCCAATGTTTGAAAAGAGACATTGTTAGAAAAAAAATGATCAGTTTAAGTAAGACTTTGCATTTTGGGTCCAAAACACATCCCCAAGTTCTGCTCCCAGGCATTATTGATGTTTGATGGTAAAAGAGGTAAAGAATTTGGAATATTGTTGTTAAGCATGGTGCACAAAAAGCTTCAACTATGTATAGACTGTCTCATCTGTTTCCAACAGGGGCCGACACCATTTGTTTGTAAGGTTGCATTAACTCTTTTCTATAGTCAGATCAATGCAACAATCCTACAGTACAGATGTTTAACATATCCAGGAAGCTCCATATATAACCATCAATTTGCTGAGATTAGGAATATAAGACCCTCGCTAAAGGGAAAAAAAAACATCCCCCAAAAGGCAGAGAGAGAGTGGAGAATCCACTCGCTCATGGGGTAAGGATGAAAACAGTATTGAAGAAACCAGAAAATTCAGTCGACATGTGATAAGTAATGAATAATGGAATGTTGTGATTTACAATGCTACAGGACTAAACATCACAATTACATAATGCTACCCCCCATACACATGAGATAAGGTCCCCAGAGATATTAATAAAATCTGCAAATGTGAATGTGGAGGACTAAGAACAAGAACTTCTTAGCTCCATATCGACACAATCGGAGCGAAACATATGTTCAAAATGCATCAAACACATCCACTTTCCCTTTAACAGAAATAAAATCATTCCCAATCTTTCTTTTCTTAAAAGAACTGTTTTTTTCTCTCTCTCTCTTTTTCCACTTGAAGATTCAGAAGGCAGAAAACAATACTTGGTTGGTTCAGCTGGACTTTGCGTCTTCACTGAGAGACAGGCACGGCGACTCAAGTTCTGCCATTTTTTGGCTAAGACCATCTCTGACAACACCTGGTTCTCAACAGGAAATAGCAGAGGCCACTGGTTCAGCGTGGACCATACCCTCAAATAAATTAAGTGCCATGGGACAGCTAAACATGCAGTTAATAAAAATAACTAAACCAGGCGATGCTGCTGACATTTGTATTTGTATTTGTAAAACTGTGCTTGAATTCGTTTTTGGTGGCGGGATACAAAAATAAAGTATTATTATAATATTATTATTATTAACTGGCTAGATGGAGCAACTCTAATACATGCCAATGGCCCATTGACACTATTCTGGGGTTCCCGACTCTCCAAAAGCAGGTACCGGTTTTAGAAAAGGAGATCTTGTTTGTCCAGACCAAAGTAAGGAGAGAGCAGGTTTCATTGCCTCCCCCATTTGACATTATGCTGTTCATTTTCATTTTTTTCCACCTGCAGATGTAACAGACTTCTTCAGAAACCAGTATAGTATAATCCCTGTATCCAAGGGGGATATGTTCCCAGATTTTGTGTGAATAATACTTTTTTTTTTCATGTCAGGAGCGACTTGAGAAACTGCAAGTCACTTCTGGTGTGAGAGAATTTGCCGTCTGTGAGGACGTTGCCCAGGGGATGCTCGGATGTTTTGATGTTTTTACCATCCTTGTGGGAGGCTTCTCTCATGTCCCCGCATGGAGCTGGAGCTGATAGAGGGAGCTCATCTGCGCTCTCCCGGGGTGGGATTCGAACCTGGCAGCCTTCAGGTCAGCAACCCAACCTTCAAGTTACAAGGCTTTAACCCACTACGCCACTGGGGGCTCCATGTGAATATATGAAACCGCAGATTAAATAATTAAATATTATTGAAATGAAGGACTTCTGGCCCAAGAATACCCAAAAATATTGAACAGCCTAGAAAATGCCTAGAGATGACATATTTTGTTGGATATAGAAAAGCAGAACTGCAAATACTGATCCCACAGGTATAAATATCATACCATCCCATGGAGTGAGACTCACAGATGTATGTAAACGCTAAACGTTTATAATGTTCAGCCTTGGCTAACATTATAAGAAAGATTACGAATCTACAAGTACATCTACATTGTAGAATAAAGGCAGTTTGGCATCACTTTATGTGCCATGGCTCAATGTTGTGGAATACTGGGAGTTGTTTGTTGAGGCACCAGGACTATTTGGCAGAAATTACTAAAGATCAAATAAAATTACAAGTTCCAGGAATCAATAGCATTGAGCAATGGCAATTAAAGTGGTGTCAAACTGCGTTGTGTCTGCATTGTAGATGCATCCTACATGTCATCATCCATGCTGTGCCTTTAAGCAAATACTGCAGAGCAGCAGCATTCCCCGAAAATTGTTCACAAGAGACACAATCTGGTGCATCTCATGGCACTTTGTGGCATGCAGTTAATCCTGGTGTACTTCATCTGGAAGAAAGGCCTGAGAGAGGGTTGGTTGTGCTTAATTTACACATAGCTGTCATGAAAGAAGCACCAAAGTCCCAGGCTTAAGTGCACTAAAACTTTTTATAGCCTCAATTCATTGAAAAGCAGAGCTGCAGAACATCAGTTTCCGATATCCCCACCAGCTAAATGTCATCCTCTTTCAAGCAGGCCTGATAGAAAGCCATGATAAGCCTCCCTTCTGGATGTTTTATTGAGTAATGTGTACAATTAACGGGATTATTGCAAATCTGTGTGCAAGGTGTGTGTGTGTGCTTGCTTTAAAAGGGGACCAGAAAACAGAGAGTTTGGGAAAAGGGAATAGTGAAGGTAACTAATATTTAGATATAGATGGAGGGTAGATGAACATTTTCTCATTGGGTGCATTGTGTAGAATTAATACAATTCAACACAGCATGAACTGCCCTGGGTCAATGTTATAGAATCCTGGAATTTGCAGTTGGGAAGAGAAGCACTCTTGGGCAGAGAAGGCTAAAGACATTGTAAAACTACAACTCCCAAGATTCCATAGCCTTCTGCCATGTCAGTTAAAGTATTGTCAAACCGCATTCATTCTACAGTTTAGATGCGGAGATGAGTGAGAGAGATGGAAAAAATCATAAAGCTATAAGAGCTTTTGGACTACAACTCCTGAATCCTCGGCCAGTGGGGGATTTTGGGAGTTGTAGCATTCAAAAGTTAACTTTTCTCCCATCTGGTATGTATGCATGTATGCATACATGTCTAGGTGTACATGTCTATTTATTTATTTATCCATACCCAGCCTTAGAAAAGTTACTTTTTTAAAAGTTACAGCTCCTCAAATCCCCCATCCAGTATGGTCATGAGAGAAAGAAAGAGAGAGGGAGAGTGTGTAAAACTCATCCCCCGGCTCTTCAAGTCCAAAAATGCTGATGTGAGTGCATTGTCCAAGGCCACCCTGCAATTTGAATGCCTTTCCAACACTGACACTCCCGTCTCTTGAGCTCTGTGCTCTCAGCTGACTCCTATGCGCTTATGTGGGAGAAAGGAAGACGTGGCAGGGTTGGAATAAGTGGCACTGATTTACTGTGTGTTTTGTTTTAGCCCAAAATTCGTCTTGAGTATTCTTTTTTTCCTGACACTGCAGTGAAAATGAACATGCTGCTATATACCAAGGTAATTAGCTCACACTTCTGGAATTGCCAATGGCTGCAGTGGCCTCTACTCTACAGCAATTTATTTTCACAATCCCTACAGCTGGTGCATATTAATCTTTCTCTGGAAATTTGGCTCCGTGAATGGCAACACAGGCAACATGCTCTACGTATGGCCAGGAACATGGGAAAGAGGGTTAACTCTGTTCCGTAACATACCCTCCAACATTTCACGGGTGAAAAATGTTACAGGTATTGCCTTGCAACATTAGAGGGTAGTCAAGATGGCAAAAGCTATTAAGGAGGAGGAAATCAAGAGATAAGAGAAGTTGTGGCAGTTTGCTTATAGGGAAGGATGAGATTCTACCCCTTTCTCTCTTCTGACTTCTGCTAAATTAAACAAATGTAAACGATTTCTGCAAGCTGAAGTCAGTCTGGAGCAACTTAAGTATCATCACGACAAAAAGGGAAAGCAGAAGGAGGAGAGGGAAACTGGGACATTTTAATAGCAGCTGGAATAGTGGGACGACAGAAAATTAACCAGGACCGCCCTTGTCAAATTTATTCAGTTTGAAGATACATTTCAAAGAAACCCCGCCTATAGATTTTGGTTTTACATTTCTAGCTCATGATCCTCCTCCCCATTTTTGTTCTCACAGCAACCTTGCAAGGTAAGTTTGGATAAGTGACTGCTACATAGTCGCCCAGTGAGGTTAATGATCTAGCGCGATTCAGAACCTGGTTTCCCACTCCTATGGTGCATCTACACTGTGGAGTTAATGCAGTTTGATACCACTTTACCATGCCTTCATATGATGGAATCCTAGGGTTTCTAGCTTGGTGAGGCACTATGTAGCACAGAAGGCTAAAGCATGTATAAAACTACAACTCTCAGTATTGCATAGCATTGAGCCATGGCAGTTAAAGTGGAATCAAACTGCATTAAATTCACAGTGTAGATCAGGCATGGGCAAACTTGGGCTTTCTGGGTGTTTTGGACTTCAACTCCCACAATTCCTAACAGCCTCAGGCCCTGTGCTTTTCCCCCTCGGAAAAGCTTTGAAATTTCAAATATATTGTTCTGTACAGTGTTCCCTCGCTTATCATGGGGGTTAAGTTCCAGGACTACCCGCAATAAGTGAAAATCCGCAAAGTAGGGACACTATATTTATTTTAATATTTATACATTATTTTAGTAGTTATACACTATTTTAAGTCTTTATCAACCAACCATGTGTTGATAAATTGCCTCCTTCTCCTGCTGCTGCTTTTCTCCCCCTTTGGCTTCTCCTTCCTCCCTTCCTTAGGCTGTAAATTATAATTTTTTATGATTTATAATAGTCTTTGAGAGTTCATTGAAAAACCACGAAACAGCAAATCCGTGAAAAGTGATCTGCGAAGTAGTGAGGGAACACTGTATTCTCCATTTACCCCACCTACCAATAGTTTCTGGGTTTGTTTTCCTTTTGTTTGACAACTCAGACCCTGTATAATGTGTACACTATCCTCCCAGCAACATCAGATGGGTGGAGATGTAGGATAGGACTTTTAGTTGATGTGAAGCTGTTATTGTGGAATGCCTTCCTCGGGGAGGCCTCAAGAGTTCAGAAGATGTATTTTCTTGAACTGAAGATGCTGATGTAGCTCTTACAAAGCAACTTTTCCAAATTCCGGTCCTCTCATGATATAAACATGGCACTTTTTCTATTAAAAAGTGTTTCCAGCATGAATTAATTTTTCATTTCTCATTCTGTTAATTTTCTTTTTGAGCAGTTTTAACCTTCACTTTCTGCTTGGGACCAGAAGCATTCCATATTCCTTTTAAATTTTGGAATACTTGCATATACATAATGAGATGTCTTGGAGATGGGAGCCATGAAGTTCATTTGTGCTTCACATACACCTTTTATGCATAACCTAAAAGGTAGGTTTATATACAACATTTTAATAATTTAGTTCATGAAACCACTGAACCATTAGAAAATAAATATGCCACTATCTCAGCCACCCATGTGGAATATTTTGGATTTCAGAATTCTGGATAAAAGATTACAGCTTGTGTGTATAGTTGCTGTCACTGTGTGTGGCAACTGGAAGGGGTTTTGTTTAGATTTGCCAAGAGGTGGTTCCCATTGCTTTTCTCTTAGGCGGAAAGAGTGTGATTTGCCCAAAGTCACCCATTGGATTTCCCAAATCTTCGTCTTCCGAAATCTTAGCCCAACATGCAAATAGTATGGGAAGAGGGTTGTTGTGTGTCTTTCGGGCTGTGTGGCCATGTTCCAGAAGCATTCTCTCCTGACGTTTCGCCCACATCTATGGCAGGCATCCTCAGAGGTTGTGAGGTATGGGAAGATTTTCAAACAAAGGAGTGTCCTTTGTAAAGTAGAATAAACCAAGGTTTCTGAAAGCTTTTCACTCACCACTCCTTTTGGCCCAAGAAATGTCTATGTATATCGTATATAAAGGAAAGATAAAGGTTTTCCCCTGACGTTAAGTCCAGTCGTGACCGACTCTGGGGGTTGGTGCTCATCTCCATTTCTAAGCCGAAGAGCCGGCATTGTCCGTAGACACCTCCAAAGTCTTGAGGCTGGCATGATTGCATGAAGCGCCGTTACCTTCCCGCCAGAGTGGTACCTATTCATCTACTCACATTTGCATGTTTTCGAACTGCTAGGTTGGCAGGAGCTGGGGCTAACAGCGGGCGCTCTTTCCATTTGAACCTGGCACCTTTTAGTCCGCAAGTTCAGCAGCTCAGCGCTTTAACGCACTGTGCCACCAGGGGCCCCATCGTATATAAAATAGGTATGAAAATCAAGCATTTATTGATAATCAGCTAGCATTTGCAAAGCTCCTTTTCTTTTTTATGAAGTACAGCTGAAGCATCTTCTACAGAATCCACTATAGACATTGCACAATAGATTCAAGTAACAGCTACTAGGGACCTTTATCACACTCATTGTAGAAAATGCCTTTTAAGTGGGCAACCCAGGATTTAAGAAGGCTAGATGAGAGCTGGATACATGCCCTTCCCATCACACCCACTTCTCCTCTTTCTGTATTTAATAAAATAATGTGCCTTTGACTTATCATGTTGCTGAGAGATAAGTCCTCCCTATCCATTCAACGTTCTTTTACATCATTGTCTTCCCCCCTTTTTGTGGCAGACCTTGAGCAACTCCTTTTGTTCCAACAGGAAAATTATTAAAACATTTTTTGTTCCTACATGGTTTGATTTTTTTTAAAAGGAAAGAATTAAGGGAAAGCAGAATGCATTTAGGCTTTATTTTGGGTTTTAGTCTGATTGGCTCCAAAAGTATACTGGCTGCCATTTCGGCAAAGGAGAATCAAGTAGGATGAAAAGAATGCCTCCAAAATATGCCCTGAAAAGCACATCACTGGCACAGAGGGTGACCCGAAGACGGATGTATGAGCACACACAAAAACCCACCCATCTGATACACACAGAGAAATAAAGGATGATTGATGTTGACTGTTTCCCATTTCACAAAGGGTACTATGGTTAACTGACGAAACGGACCTTACATCAAGTGATAAGATCCATAGGTACGAGTACGCAGAGTGTCAGAAACTGGATATAAGGTCCAAGGTGATGTTCAGAAACTGTTTACTGTTCCCATTTGTTTTCAGGACCCCAGCATTGACTTCATTTGGAGTCAGGAGGAGGGAGCAAGTCATAGGGAGGAGGGAGCAAGCTTGTTTTCTGCTGCGCTGCAGACTAGGACATGGAACAATGGCTTCAAACTACAGGAAAGGAGATTCTACCTGAACATCAGGAAGAACTTCCTGACTGTGAGGGCTGTTCGACAGTGGAACTCTCTCCCCCAGACTGTGGTGGAGGCTCCTTCTTTGGAGGCTTTTAAGCAGAGGCTGGATGGCCATCTGCCGGGGGTGGTATGAATGCGATTTCCTGCTTCTTGGCAGGAGGTTGGACTGGATGGCCCATGAGGTCTCTTCCAGCTCTACTATTCTATGATTCTAGGACCCACAGTTTAAGAAGCAGTGGAATGACTGATGCATGGTTGACAACAAACTGTGTTGAACTCAATAGGATTTACTTTCGATTAAAGTAAACTGTTACACATGTGTTGTTGTGTTTTTTTTTGCATGGTAGTCCTCCATCAGGATCCCTGACAGGCTGGATATGAGGGTATAAACCAATACATTATTGAATAAATACATACATAACTAACATTTAATGTTTTTAGCCAGTTAGCCAGCTGGTAAGCTTCAGCGAGTGAGCCTCCTTAAGCAGCTCATGTGTAAGTCTTAGTGTGGGTCTCCGTTGCTGCTACAAACACCTCAAGGGAAACAAAGCTTGAAATGATCCAAACAACTGCGACAGTTTTGGATTTGGGGTGTATTATATGGCCAGAGGCATTTCCCTGGTGCCTTTGAAATTCTCAGCTGCGAGTTCAGAAGGAGGCCACAGTACAAAACTCTGCTTTGTGCCTCATGGAGGTTTAAAGAGAGGCGCCTTTTAAAAAGTTGCTCGGAAACTTGTCAAGACTTCGGTACCCTTTTTTATTGCTCAGCCAAGGAGATGTAATCTAAGGCAAACAGCGTTGGAATAATATGAAGATTATTAAATTGCAAGAGATGGTTTCTAAAAGTTGCTGATTACCCCGTTCAAATGCCCCAGCATTAGATCTAAGAAGCCCCTAAGTGGGCCTACCTTGGCATTTTTGAATAACACATTGTTGAGCTGCAGTTACCCAAATTCCAATCTGACATTTAGCACTTAAAGAGTTTAGACAATCCAGACACTCTTATCAGTTCCCAGACAAGAGCACTAAATATCAATGCAAGCTTTCCTTGGCTGGTGACCACAAGGTTCATGGGGAATGTAATGCCGCCTATGATTGAATGTTTAAGATATTAGAGAAACATAAAAACAAAGAACACTACTTTAACAACACCGGGTCTCTCTTTTGAGGTGTTGTGTACCTATGAATTGGGTTGTGTCAAAATCTACAAGTCAAGGGAGCATGTTTATTGCCAGGAAAGTCTCTATGATGTATGAGAATTGCATTCAAACTGCCCAGTTTTATAAATCTGCTTCCATTGAGGCTAGTCCTTCCATTAGGCAAAATGTGGTGGTTCCCTCAGGCAGCGGATGCTGCGGGGAGCAGAAAGATGTTGGAGTTGTGTAAAGAGAGAACTAGCTTGCTGTAGATAATGCCGACAAACATCACTGCTGGAGCAAGATTTATCTCCCATTTCAGTATAGATGCACTCTAAGGATGCATCTACACCATAGAAAGAATGCAGTTTGACACCACTTTAACTTCCATGGCTCCATGTTATGGAGTCCTGGAAGTTGTCATTTTACAAGGTCTTTTGCCTTCTCTTCCAAAGAGTGCTGGTGCCTCACCATACTATAATTCCCACGTTTCCATAGCATTGAGCCATGACAGTTAAAGTGGTGTCGAACTGCATTCATTCTGCAGTATAGGTGTATCCTACATAGAATGATATCTTTTTTGTTGCCTCAGCATAAATATTTTGGTCATTCCTGTTTAACTTTATATTTGGGGGGATCTCCTTGCATCATGCAACCCATCTCCATGTTTGTCCACTCCTGTTCCAGATGGTGTGGGAAAGGGAAATTTCCAATATTTTCTCAGAAAAAAGGTCTTCCAAGAAATTTTGACTCAGCTCTAGCCATTTCTCAAGAGCTGGAGATATGTCTACAGACAACTCTCATGGGAAACTAATTTTGTTGGAAATGTCTCCCATATGGGTCTCTTTCATTTTGTTTGTTTTAAAAAAATATTTTTGACATTGTGTAATTCAGTTGTTCCATCCAAAATTTTGATTCTTTTATGACATTGTTTATCCCATGCTTCATTCTATGGATTTGAAGTCCTGGTCTTAATCCCATTTGTCAGTTTTCTGGTTTACTGCTATTGCAGTGCACTAACTAACTGCTATTTCTAAATGTGTTTTTTTTCTTTTCCTCGGATGGTCGTAAGATAGATTCTGTGCTTATGGTGAATTAGGCAAAGTAAGCACATTTTCATATATTTGTTTCCATGGTTTGCATGATGAATCTTCCTTCTGCTGTTTTACAGAGACAGGTAGGAGATATGCCGTAGATGAGCAAGAACCAGCACCTTGGTTCTCTGTCCAAAGTGAGATGTTTAACAATGTCAAAAAAGAGATTCTAGCTTGCTGTATTCATGATCAAGGACACTTGGGATATATCTACATGGTAGAATTACTATAGTTTGACACCATCTTAACTATGGAATCCTGAGAGTTGTAGTTTCGTTGAGAAGGCTAAGTAAAGGTCAAGGTTTTCCTCTGGCATTAAGTCTAGTTGTGTCCAACTCTGAGGGTTGGTGCTCATCTCCATTTCTAAGCTGAAGGGCCGGCGTTCTCTGTAGACGCTTCCAAAGTCATGTGGCCGGCATGACTGCACAGAGCGCCATTGAAGGTTAAAGTCCTACAAATCCCAAATTTCCATAGCATTATGTCATGGCAGTCAAACTGCATTAATGTTACAATGTAGATGCATCCATAGTCAGGCTATGACAGCAGTATTTGCACCCATCCCAGATTGTAACACAAGGAAATGACTGCCAGGTCATTTGGCCACAAATCTGAGTGAAGAAATTTTGGTTGAGCTTTGCTCACTGTGATCAAACTACACCTTGGGCAGATTATCTCTTAATTCGGAATAATGCAGATACAGGACCAGTTGCTTGACCCTCTCTTTGCATGGGCTGATTGACAACTGTTGTGTGTTGACATATTTCTCAGAATGAATATTGTTTCAAAGTAGGTTGTGAAGACAACCTACACATACAGTAAAACCCCATAACTGCAGAATTAATATCCACAGTTTCATTTACCCAAATCCAACTGATCTCTGTAGGAATTTGGTAGGTCCTCCAGGCCACTCTATGGTATACTTCCCATGGAGATTACCATAGAATTGCTTTGGAGAACTTGGCAAATTCTTAGCAGATACCTCTCTGGGAATCTCTAGAAACTCCAATGTAACTCTAAGATATGGTGAAAGTGAGATGAATAAATGGTATTGGGTCATACCATGGTCTGTAACTGCAGTTCAGTAGAGAACGTATCTCCGGCCTATATGAGGCCTTACTCTATTTTCAGTTGAGCAAATGCTTCATGGAGCTAGGAGGTAACCGAGACTTGTTTCATTGGCTTATGTTTTCTTCTCCAGTCCCTAACTATTTTTTTTTCTCATGTTCCCAAGTAGTATTGATCAAAGTTTGGAAAAGTTAGTATTTTCACCAAAATTCCCAAAATTATGTTGACTGTGAGATTCTGGGAGTTATATCACCTCACTCTCTCACACACAAAAACTTCTGCAAGTTCTGGAATTACCTGCTGATAACTCAACTCTTTGTTGAACTTTAAAAAACAAAATCAGAATAAGTTTTCAAGCAAGAGTTGATGATCAACTACTGCTCCATCAAGATTAAAACAATTTGATATAAAAGTGTTAAATTGTTAACACAAATTCATAAGATGTGTTTTTATAATATTGGGTTATAATCTGCAAAAATGATGAGACATTTCAGCATCTTCCCTTCAAAATTAATATTAATTATTCTCGCTCTCATTTGAAATGTAATAATAAAATATCTGAAAGTCCCCCTTCCCCTTTATTATATTAAACTAGTATGACTAGGCATTTTTTCTCATACATTTTAAGGAAAACTTCGTCTTGATCGAGATCTAACTTCATCCAAAGGCTGAAGCTGGACAGCACTTTATCCATCAAATTAGAGTTCAAAGTTAAAACAAATGCTAAAATAGAGTAGCTGTTTAAGGAGAGGGGGGACCCTAAATGACCCAAACTTCAAAAGGTAGCAACGTCAAGCCGTTGCATTGAAGTTCCCTTAATAAATAAACATTTGCTTCTAAAAGGAACATTTTTACCTTGCCGAGTTGACAGCTAACTATTGCAGCCTCTCCATTCACGTTTTATGCAGTAATTACTTCCTTCAATGCAGAAAGCTTTCCTACCCCAATAAAATTAAATATAAACATGCTTTCTATATATATTAAAGAAGAAGTAGGGCGGGGGGGAGCAAATCTCCATCAAAGCTCTAGTGTATGTTGGGGATTCACAACAGTGATCCACTGCTTACTTAACCCAGACAGCAATATTTTTCTTCTCTTAATTGGGTTCAGTGTATCGCTTTGATTTAGAAAATCCCAACATCGTAGCAGCTTGTAAAGATGTGAGTACAGTAGTTAGTGAAAGCCTGCTTTGAGTTAAAGAACGTTGAAGAACTTTGGCACATTAAGAACAATGAGAAGTCTGGGATCTTTTGATCTTCTGGCCCGGCCCAGAGAGGAAGGGGGAGATGCTTGGGATTTGGGCAATCGAAAAATTTGTTCCAGTTTTTCAATTTGGCACCGGCTCTTTGGCACCGAGATCTCCTAATGTTCTTGGCATCCCATTATTTCCCCCATTTGTCATTGTTGTGTGGCTTCTAGTTGTTTATGGCAACCCTAAAACAAACCTATAATAGGGTTTTCTGAGGATGAGAGAGTGTGACTTGCCTAAGATCACATGGTAGGTTTTCATCATAGTCTCTAGAGTTGTAGTCCAAAACTCAAAACACCATGCTGTCTTTCTGTTCTCCCCATCTAAGGGCTAAAGGCACTGATGCATGTATCCTTTTGTATACCGGAGAATTAATGTAGCTTGACACCGCTTTAACAGCTATGGTGTAATGCTATGGAACCATGGGAGTTGTAGTTTTATATGGTCTTTAGCCTTCTCAGCCAATATAGGTACACAAGAGCAACAATGGACAAAGGTTTATTTCCAGGTGCTATTTCTTTTTACTGGAGAAGAGCAAGGATTGTTTTGCATCACCGTTTCCGCTTTTGAGAAAGGGCTTATAATGGTCTGAGGTCACACACAAAATATTCCAGACAGATGCTTAGGCATATTTGGGGACATTCAGGAGGAGATCATAATTTGGAGAGTGAGAGAAAAAATCGATATTGTACCCATGGGGCACTTGGAAACCACAGAAATGGCCCTGGTGGGGTCATGTTGCCCACTTTTGCCCTATAGTGCGGTGTTGGGTGATATACTCTCTCCTCCGATACGGGGTCTCCTTGTAAGTTCTGAGGAGCAAATGGCTTGGAAGAACTAGACTGAAAACAATCCTGCTTGTAAAATAGCCCGTCTTCTAGGCTGTTTTCACAGCTGCCAAGTCCTCTTTGTACTATCTGTTGAGTCCCAATAGAAGCCTTTGTTCTTCCTCCTGGGCTTCACACATAGGCAGAAAGGTAATATCAGGTTCTTAAAGGGGATTTCAAAAAAACTTTGAAAGGAAAACCTCAAATAAAGGCATGGCAAAAAGAAAAAGGAAATATTGGTCCCACAAAAAATGGCAACAAACAATGTGTGAAGTTTAACATGCTTTTCACCCTTTTCATTGGATTACAGACTGGCCAGTGTTTCTTTAACAGACTCAGATTTCTGCAGTGGAAACTGGTCCAAATTGGGGCCCCAAATATTTCTGAAACTTTCAATTTGTTCCCAGGAAATAACATCAGAAGCGCTATTCAGTTGTGTATCTACACTGTAGATCACGGGAGTTGTAATTTTATAAGATCTGCAGCCTTTTCTGCCAAAGAGAGCTAGTGCCCTGCCAAAGTGCACCTCCCAGGATTCCATAGCATTGAACTATGCCAGTTAAAGTGGTGTCAAACTGCATTAATTCAACAGTGTAGATGTACCCCCAAAAGGGAGAGAAGTAGTCTCTGGGAGCATCAAGAGTTTCTGGGTTTTTTTGTTTCAATTCTACCTGCATATTCCACTGTTTGAATCCAAAGTCTTTTTTGAAATGGGTTGCTGTGAGTTTTCCAGGAAGTATGGCCATGTTCCAGAAGCATTATCTCCTGACGTTTTGCCTGCATCTATGGCAGGCATCCTCAGAAGTTGTGAGGTTTGTTGGAAACTAGGCAAGTAGGGTTTATATATCTGTGGAAAGTCCAGGATGGGAGAAAGAACTCTTGTCTGTTTGAGGCATGTTTGTGAATGTTGCAATTGACCACCTTGATTAGCACTGAATAGCCTTGCAGCTTCAAGGCCTGGCTGCTACCTGCCTGGGGGAATCCTTTGTTGAGAAGTGATTAGCTGGCCCTGGTTGTTTCTTGCCTGTCATTCCCCTATTTTTGAGTGTTGTTATTTATTCACTCCTGATTTTAGAGTTTTTTAAATACTGGTAGCCAGATTTTATTCATTTTTATGGCTTCTTTTGAATTTTCAATTTCTATTGAAATTGTCCCAAGCTTCCCTCTTCCTCCTACCTTGAGTTCTTACTCTCCAATCATGTCACATTTAGACTCCTTCGTTTCGTAATATAAATTGATCAGGAAAATGGGAATGAAAAATCAGTTGTAGCTTTGAAGCTAACATCACGAGATCTGCAAAACAGACATGAATCAAAATTGGACTTTCAGATACTATTTTCACATATTGGATAAAAATAAAATAAATAAATCAATTAATTAAAAGAGTGGGTTTTCAAAAAGCATTGCATAGGAAACGAAGAGGCAACCATCCCCATATCTTCCCAACCAAAGTCTTGGTGCAAACTGCCTTTCCGCCATTGCCTTTTCTAAATAAATCAAATGTAAGCATGCTTTTAATTTGTTTCTGTGTGCCTTCAAGTTTTTTTCCTAACCAGTGGAGACTTTACTACAGGGTTTTCTTGGTAAGACATTTTCAAAAGAAATTTTCAATTACTTTCCTCTGAGGCTGAGAAAGTGTGACTTGCTCAAGGTCACCCAATAAGGTTCATGGCCTTGTCTCTAAAGTCATAATACTTTTAGTAGTGTGTGCAAAGTACAGTTATACACACATCTATTAAATAGTGTGTGCTTAATATAACATGCACCTTGTCCCTTCAATATTCTCACTGAGTCCATAACAATTCTTGAGACTGGAAAGGGATGTGCCTTTTGCCCCAACTTGAATGGGTAATGCTATGGGGGAATTGATCTTTGCCATAGTTGTTGACTCAGCCTAAGCTTTAAAAAGTGACATTTTCTTAGAAAACTTATTTAAGAAGAAGAAGAAAAGTTATGAAAGAGTTATAAATGGAGCGACTGTAAAAGAAGCCGACCGCAGTCGAGAAAAAACAAGAAACAGTGAAGCGCCACTGAAAGAAATGCTTTATCTGTTCACATGGCAGGCCTGAAGCCGAGTTCCAGACTTCCCCACAAATGAAAATATTGTTTTCGGACAATTGATCTCTTATCAGAGAGCTCTCTGAATTCTTCCTTGTTGTCTTCTTGAGGGACAGTATGGTGCCAGTGTGGGTGGCACGAAAACCTTAGCCGCACCGTAAACACAGCCCCAGGGGCTTGACGTGGACATAATACGATAGTTCTCATAACAGCTTCTTTATGTTAGCGTTTTCTACTTCTTTTTTACAAAGCGGATGCACTGAAAAGCCAGAAGTACTAGCACTTTGTGTTTAGACTGCAATGTTGGGGGTGAAATGTGGTTTGCATGGTGACATATTAAATCCAGAGCTGCATCAAATGCTTTCCTGTTTCTGTTTTGAGAGTGAAAGTTCCACACACAAAATGTTTAATTAGTTAATATCTTCCGTTTTTTAAAAAAACTTCCATTTTTGGAACATTTTTGCTGCCATTTGTATCCTCTCTCTACCGCTGGCTCAGTGCTGCTGTCCCTTCCGATTAGTGTGTCTTTAAAATCACAAAGTTTACGAGAGCCATCCAAGCCAACCCCATTCCGCCTTGCAGGGATACACAATCAAAGCACTCCTCACAGACGGCAGAGACTTAAAAACCTTCAGAGAAAGAAACTCCACCACATTTCAAGGCAGCATATCCCACTGTCGAACAGCAATTACCATCAAAAGGTTCCTACTAATATGTTGGGCGAGTGGGCTTATTAACAAAAGACTCTCCCCATAAATGTATAGCAAAGTAACTTATTAGCAGCAGCGTGACCCAGCACCAGTAGCCAAAAGTGATAAAAAGAACAAAAACACACAGACCAATGTTATCTCTTTCTTTGAAGGCTTTTCTTTATAGCAAAACAATATGTTTGCACTATTTACAAAAGCAAGGTTTCCATAACACAAAAAAGTCCTTTATACTTCCTTCTTTGCTTCCATGCTGGGCTTCTTTCTCATGCAGATAAACAACTTCGCTCTCACAGAGCCTCCTCTCACACTGAACTTTTACAGGAGCCTTTACACTGGAGCTTCACACACGAGGCCTTCAACTTGGAGCTTCTCCCACTGAAGCTTCTCACACCAGGTCTTCTCACACTTTTCAGGATGATACTAGCTTTGGCTCTTTGAGTGCTTGACTCATATTTTTCTAATTAAAAATACCTAGTTAATTTTTAATATTTCTGACATAATATTCACAAGGAATCCCTTTTCCTGCCATTTGAATCCATTGCTTTGTCTGTTTGATATGATATTCTAGAAAATATTTAATAGAATCACATAGTTGCAAGGGACCACAAAGATTATTCAGTCTAGCCTTGTGCCATGCAGAAATATGCAATCAAAACACTCCTGACAGATGGCTATCCAACCACAGTTTAAAAACTTCCAGAGAAGGAGATTCCACAAGACTCCAAGGTAATGTATTCCACTGTCAAACAACTCTTAGTTAGGAAGTTATTCCTGCCATTTAAACCCATTGTTCCACATCCTTGTCTCTAGAGCAGCAGAAAACAAGTTTGCTCCATCCTCAATAGGGCATTCCTTCAACTATTTAAACATATCAGTCATATCATAGCCTTTTAACCTCCTCTTCTCCAGGCTAAATATTTCCAGCTCCTAAAGCAGCACCTCATCGTACTTGACCTCCAGACCTTCACAGGTGAAAACTGGAATATATGTAGCAAAGTTATATATTTATATGCCACCTCTCCTCCAGTGATTTCAAAGTAGTGTACATGGTTACTTCCATCCCTGCTTTATAATCACAGAAGATAGGTCTGGCTTAGTCAGAATGACCAGTTCACGCTATTTGTGGCACAACAGCATCTGAACTTCCAAAGACTCAACACAACACAATAATGCATATTGTCTCTTTGACAATGAAAATCAAGCACCCCTTTCTCCAGGTTAGCTTTTCCTTTTTAATACCAGAAAGTTGTTTTTGTAAAGGCTGGGTAGACGACAAGGATTAGACAAGTTAAGCATCTGGGTTTCTTGACCTCTATAAACTTCAAGAGACAGTAATTTATGTTCTGACTCCACCCCATAAAGTCTTTCCGTTATCAAGAAGTTTCAGGCCTGGCTATCGCTCTGAGGAATCTTTTCATTTTGAAAACTTTTTAAAGGGGAGGCCCTCTTTTGTTTTACAGCGAGGCGCTTGCTTTCATCAGCAAATACAGTAAATCCCTGCCTATCTACTGTATGCCCTTAAGGGACAGCTTCAACGGAAAATTGATTAAGTCCACATGTAGCCAAGGGGATATACGTCCCAACTAATTAGATAAACTTCAGGGACTGTTTAGAGCACCCCGTCGGACCGAAAATATGTGAAAGATTTCAACTTTTACAAAGCGGCAAGCGAAATCTCTTGGAGCATAATTTATGCTGCTGAGAGGAACTGCATATATAACATCAGGAAGTCTGGTTTTAATTCATGTAATATTCTTGGGGAGGTGGGTGGCTTAGCTAATAAAGCTGATCTTTCACCTTTTGAATCAGAATGTGTTCCCATGTTGAAACATGCCTGCATTTAATTTGGAGATTTTCGGCTCATAATGGTTACCTGCTGCCCTGCGAGAGCTGGGATTGTATGCAAAGCACGAGCCGGCAGTGAGGGGAGAAAAGAGCCAGAGAAGCATCTGAAATGTTTTAAATGTCTGATGGAAATACAATAAATGCAGAGCATGGCAAGCTACTGGCTTGAGAGGAAGGCAAGAGAATGGGAATTAAGGATACAGGGAAATTGTATATGGATACAGACAGAAAAAAGCTTTGGAAAGAGCCAGGGGAGGATCAGATTTCCTGGTTGCTGGGGTCATTCACATCTGTAACTGAGGCTTTTAGATGAAAGGCCTGGGTTGCTAAAACATCACAGCCGTGATCCTATACATTTTTAGCTCAGCCTGAGATTGCAACATTGTAACTATGCTGTATCCTATAGTTGAACATCTGGCACCAAGATATTGTCAATGTCGTGATTTAATAGCTCCCTATCCATAGGGAGCCTCCGGTGGCTCAGTGTGTTAAAGCGCTGAGCTGCTGAACTTGCAGACCGAAAGGTCCCAGGTTCAAATCCGGGGAGCGGAGTGAGCACCCGCTGTTAGCTCCAGCTTCTACCAATCTAGCAGTTCGAAAACATGCGGTGAGTAGATCAATAGGTACCGCTCCGGAGGGAAGGTACCGGTGTTCCATGCAGTCATGCCGGCCACATGACCTTGGAGGTGTCTACAGACAATGCCGGCTCTTCGGCTTAGAAATGGAGATGAGCACCAACCCTCAGGGGAAACCTTTACCTTTACCTTATCCATAGGGTTATCAGATTGAAAACTGGAGACAATGCCTATACCTGCACAAGAGGGTGTTTCTGCTGGTGTTGCTTGTTACCTGGTTGTATCACAAGCAACACCTGCTGAAGTTATCGCCTCAATACAGGAGCCTTTTTTGGGTTTCAGATTGGCAACTCTACCTATCCAGCATCAAAAGTGACGTAGCTTTGCCAGATAAGGACTCTCCCATACCGTGAGATTTTAAGGTCCAAACTTGGAATAGCATCTTGGGTTGACCTGGGAAATGGAAGACCCTGCTGTTGTTATGCACATACTTTCCAAGACAATACTTTTACCCTGAGATTTCTCCCCTTTACAAAAAAAATCCCAAATTAATCAGAACCATTGCTGCTAAAGTGGAGCAGTTGGAATGTATGGAATGATGATTCAGGTTGTATAGTCTGCTGTGAATACCAAAAATCATGGATGCCACGTCCTGTTATATACAATGGGGTAATAAAATGATATCCCATATGCAAAATGACATAATTAAGATTTGCTTTTTGGATTTAAAAAAATATTTTCAAGCCATGAATGCAGAATCCATGAATACAGAAAGCCAACTGCATGGAACAAGGACTGGTGATGTTGGTGAGGAATTAGTGGCCAGGTATACAAATCATTGTGAGCTTTCCTTTGGAAGCAGTTTTGACCTTTAATTGAATATAATGTCAACTAGGGATCAGAGATATCCATATAGGCCCTATATCCCAGGTTTTCTGCTTTAAACTGGATTATATGAGTCCACACTGCCAGATAATCTGGGATAAACAGAAAACCTGAGATTGGATCCTGGGATATAAGGCGTGTCTGGAAGGGCCCTGAGAGAGATTCAACTGCTGGCTTTTTCTCCGGCCCCCGTCTTTCTGCTTTTAAGGAGGCCCCACCAAAGACTTTCATCTTCAAGGCTCTTGCGTTATTCTCATCCCAGGAGTAACAGCTATGGCCTGGCCCAAGCAGAAGAGTAACACAGAATTATTTGATTTCCTGTGACTAAGATCTTTTAATACAAAGCAGTGGGGGTTTTTCTCATAATGTTCTCCATTGTATCGACTGTTTTGGAAAAAGATATTCTCCTCATTAGCATCATATGGGTCTGATTAAATTGACTAACTTGGTTTGCAGAAACTCAGTGCTGAAGAATGCAAGAAAGTTAGCTTCTTGTGATTTGACCTGTGAGCAGAAAGTTGGCGCGTGCAAGAAAACTAACACTTTTGAGCAGAGTTGTGCGCAAATGGCCTCTTGGAATTATTCACCTGCTTTCTTAAGGATGGGGTTTGTTGTTATGTGTGGCAGTAAGCAGACATTTTACTTTTTTATTAGGTTTTCTCTTTTCTGCTTCTACAAAGGTTAGCTACTGTTTGGCAGAAACAAAAGAAGATTTTACTCTCAGATCTTGAGGCAAAGAAACAAGATGTGCCCTCCACCCCACCCCAAAATGTGATCTGTAAACATTCATTATGGGGCAGTATTTTTTCACTGCTTGTGAAGGCAGCCAGCTAGGTTAGCCAGGGCACAAATGAAGAAGGCCACTTGGCTTGCAGATCCGTCCTCCAAGACCTGGTTCCCACCTCTCAGGATGTGTTGTCAAAGGATCAAACTAGAAGGTAACTATCACATTTTTAGAAGAAACACTCCCTCAAGTGATGAATGACATCTGTTTATCATAGTACACAATATTCCTCACCTATGTATCTTGCATTTAGCATGCTTTCTTTTGTGATTGGGATCATTGGAAGAGAAACGTGAGGTTACTTCACCATCTTATTGCTAACCATACATATCTGAGGAGAGTCCATTGTTGGAAGAGGAAATGGGTTAATTATGGGAACAAGCATTTAATCTTGATGCTTGATTTGAAGTGATGACATGTGTGGGAACACACACACACACATAGCTGGGAATATGTTTTGAGAAATTTCAGCTGTTTTAACCCCAATAACAGTGGCATGATCCCCAATAGTGATACTTTTTTATCATGTCAGAAGGAACTTGAGAACATAGTTCAAGTTGCTTCTGGTGTGAGAGAATTGGCCGTCTACAGAGACATTGCCCAGGGGACGCTCAGATGTGTTACCATTCTGCTGGGAGGCTTCTCTCATGTCCCCGCAAGCTAGAGCTGACAGATGGGAGCCACCTCATATCACAGATTCGAACTGGTAATCTTAAGGTCAACAACCCAATCTTTAGATCAGCAGTCCAGCTGGCACAAGGATTTAACCCATTGCACCACCACAGCTCCTTATAGTGATACTGATAGTTGAGCAGTAAGTAACCTTTCATTGAATGTTTGAAGTGAGTAAAATGGTGATGAAGTCCTCTCCGTCTTCTATGGAAGCCTGGAGAAGACACCATCAAGACTGTTGTGGTGTGTGTGTGTGTAACGTTAGATCAGAGGGTTACACAAGATTCCCCATGATGTCTTTTTGGTCCTGGTTCTCCTGTTGAAACCAGGTTTTCAATTTTTGGAGTCTTCTACAAATAATGATTTTATGTTTCAGATGAGTAGACAGTCTCTGAAAGCCAGTGTGGAAAAATAGTTTGAATGTCAGACTAAGACTACAGTAGACCAGGGCTCAAATGCTTGCTTTGTCATGAAGGCAAATGATGTGGACTTTCAGATGCTTTCAGATTCAATTTTTGACTTTGCATTTAGGGATTTGGTGCAGCCCATAATACATCTTTCGGCTAAAAAAAAACTGGGCAATCTCCAATTACTCTGCCCGCTGTAGATATGAGCAAATGAGATTGTTGCTTCTTTGTTAGCAGCCCTTCAGACAACGGTTGGCTTCTCCAGCATTCTCATCCATGTGTGACTGTGGGTCCTTTTACATTAACTATAATTCCACTTCAACTACCATGGCAACATCACGTGGAATCTTGAGATTTGAAGTTTAGGAAAGGGTATTTGGAATTCCCAACCAGAGATCTCAGTGTCTCACTAAACTACAAATCCCAGGATTCCACAAGATGCAAGCAGTTAAAGGGAAATTGCTATAATTGGTTAATGTGAAAGGTGCCCTGTAGCCCTAATAGCATGTGACAGAACTTGGGAAAAGTTTCATCTTTCTCTGAAACAGGGAATGATTAAGAGAAAAGTTTTAGCACTGGGCACAAAGCACAGAACAGGATCTGGGAGGGACAGAAGCAAGTTCAAGGCTCAATCTACACTGTCCTATAATGCAGTTTCAGAATGCAGATTAACTGCTTTGAACTGGATTATATGACTCTGCACTGCCACATAATCCAGTTCAGTGCAGTTAATCTACATTCTGAAACTGCATTATATGGCAATATAGATACAGCCCTAGTCAGAGCTTAGAAGAGGATAAAGCATCGCGATGAAAATAGCACCATTTTTCTTAGCTTTTGAAGATAACCAGTATGTGAATCACAGAGCATATTATGAAATAACTTGAAAGACATTCTTTCATATCCTTGCTCCAGCCATATACTGCACTTCTTCAACCGGGATACAATTTCATGCTTGATTTATGTTGTATTTTATTTGTGAGCCCACTACATGGGGTTTGGTTCCCATTCCTGGAACGCGAATGTTTGCGATCTTTATCTTGTTATATATCACCATTACACTCAGAAGGGGGGGGGGGAGTTATGCCAATGGAAATAAAACGGCTTTTGTTTTATGAGCATGGTGCCCGAGCTGTGTGTTTGTCACAAGATACCAGTGATGAGAGGAAGAGGAAGATGAACACCAAAAGAAGTCAGACGGAAGGATGAGAGGGAGCTCCTTACCAGCTGAGATTCTGCCCTGAAGTATCTCTTTGTAGTTTTGGGAACATAAGAACTGGCTGCTGAGATGGACCATAGGAGGGATGGACAGTATCCAGGGGAGTTCACAAAGTGGAGAAGATAGAGATCCTGTGATCTTCAATGGAGACTCAGAAGAATTATTTTTGCACTCTGCAACTCCTAGCATGCTGATTAGAGGATGCTGGGAGCTAAAATTCAAAGAGTAATGTTTCCAAGTTCCGATCTGTTTCAGCCTTGTGATCTAGCCATGTTTTGTCTCTCCTCTGACTGGCGATGTCTTTCCAAGATAGAAGTATAGCTGGTAAAATGGTATCAAAGTGTTACATTGGTGTATTGTAGATAAACTCATGGCTAGATCCTTTACTGAAAGCATACAGATACCAAGCAAAGAACAATCAATTTTGTCATGCACATGACATGCCTGATTTCTGTCTCTTTCCTGGTAGGATTATGTATTATCTGATGTCTCTGTCATTTAGGCATGTTTTGAATTTGTTGTTAATTCATACAAAACCATGTCAATTGTAAATCAAATAGGGAGATTAGTTTTATTAGTCACAAAGTCGAAGTATAACTGGTGATTTTTTTTAAAATTGTTTAACTATTTCCATCATAAATAATGGGGGTATAGATTATTGAGAGGCTCGTGACATCCGAGACACTTCTAAATGGTACAAAAGTCTCATCAGGCTCATGTTCAAAGATGTTTCCACGTTCCTGAAATGCATATACAGTAGAGTTTCACTTATCCAACATTGTGAGAACATTGGATAAGCGAATATGTTGGATAATAAGGAGAGATTAAGAAAAAGCCTATTAAACATCAAAATAGGTTATGATTTTACAAATTAAGCACCAAAGCATCATGTTATACAACAAATTTGACAGAAAAAGTAATTCAATACGCAGTAATGTTATGTTGTAATTACTGTATTTACAAAATTAGCACCAAAATATCATGATATATGGAAAACATTGACTACAAAAATGCGTTGGATAATACAGAATGTTGGATAAGCGAGTGTTGGATAAGTCTACTGTAATTTTAAAACTATATATAACATATATGAAGTATAACTCAGATTGGGTCACTCAAAAAGGTTTTATCCCACCAATTTAGTTGAAAAAGACAATATTTTAAATATCAACTGAATTTAAGAGAGTATATTTTCCCACAATTCACTGTTGCAATAAAGAGGTGACTAGTAGAACACATATTTTTCTTGAATGATTTAATGTCCTCCGGGGAGATATAATTTCCATCCAGAGTGAACTGCATTTCAGTTAGTTGGACATTTTTATTATCCGTTTTGAACTAAGTAATTGACTCTTTTGGAAGCAGCTCCTTCATTGTCTCAGCAAATAGTTAGCACATGAAATATTGTTCGGCAAATGATCACTTAGCAAGTGGCAGGTAAGCTATCCCTTCATCGCTTGAGAACTGACTCCAGCATTTTATCCAAAGTGAAATTCAAAGCAAATCCAGGATTACTTCCTCAGGCAAAATAGCTGAATTTTATTATGTGTTTCCCACTTCCCCAACTGGTGAGCACTTCTTGGGTAGTTCTACTAATAGGCTTTGGCTCCCTTTTGGCACCGGGGTCTGCATACTCTCCAACTGTCCTGATTTGGCAGGGACAGTCCCAATTAATGCACCCTTGTCCATTTCTCCAGCTGCTTTTAAAATGTCCCAGTGTCTCTCTCCTCTCAGTTTGTACTCAATTAATTCATAGGGTGGGAGGAAGGATGGAGAGGAGGTGGCATAATCCAGCCCTTTCCAGTAAGCTTGGGCAAAAGCAAAGTGTCGTTGCCTCTTCTAGTTCATATGTGCTTCTTCTAATAATATGGAACTGGCTTGTTTGCTGCTGTTCTAGAGACTAGGACACAGAGCAATGGATTCAAACTGCAGGAAAAGAGATTCCACTTGAATATTAGGAAGAATTTCCAGATATTCTAAGTGCTGCTCAACAGTGGATTGTGCTGCCTTGGCATTCGGTGGAGACTTCTTCTTTGGAGGCATTTAAGCAGAGGTTGGGTGGCCATCTGTTGAGAGTGTTTTGATTGTGCATTCCTACATGGCAGGGGGGTTGGACTGGATGGCCCTTGTGGTCTCTTCCATTTCTATGATGCAGATACAGGCTTGTACTGTACTTGACTCTACCTCAGGTGACCTGCCATTTTTGTATGTAGTATCTCTACCTTCCACTCCACCTACTCCATCACTGATGGGTACCCTTTGCCATCTTGGCCTCATTCTGATGTTGCTTGGCCACACAAGGCCCAGTTTAAGTCGGTGAAATTTGGGAGGGGGATATGCTGCCAACACCCCTGTCTATAAGGTATTATTCATAGAGCTTGCAATGGAGCAAGCTGAATAACAAACAAGATGTGCAATTCAGTCCCCTTATCTGCTGATATTTATAGTTTCCTTTACCATGCATGAAAAAAAAAATCTGCATGGCAATATTTGCTAGCCAATCTAGGTTCTCCAGTGTGATTTTGTGATATGCTTCCAAGTATAAGCAGTCCACGAGCTACAAACATCCGACTTACAAATGACTCATCATGAAGTCTTTATTTATTTATTAATTTATTTGAGTTGATTTTTACCCCACTTTTCTCCCGCACCAAGACAACACTCAAAACGACTAACATTGCGATAAGAATATTCAAAGTAAAAATTAAAACAGATTTTTTATCGTGTCAGAAGCACCTTGAGAACATGTTGCAAGTCGCTTCTGGTGTGAGACAATTAGCCATCTACATAGACATTGCCCTGAGGACGCCAGGATGTGTTAGCTGGGAGGCTTCTCTCATGTCCCTGCGAGCTAGAGCTGACAGACGGGAGCTCACCCCATCTTGTGGATTGAAACCTCCAACCTTCAGGTTAACAACCCAACTTTCAGGTCAGCAGTTCAGCTGGCACAAGGGTTTAACCCATTAAAACTCCATACATTGTTGTAAGCTGCTCCAAGTCCCTTTGAGAGATGAGGCAGGATATAAATAATGCTTCATTCATAAAAACAATGGACAGAATGAAAGGATAATGTGGCCCACATACAAAGATCTGCTGATAGGGGAGAAAAACAATCTCAATTTGAGAACGTATGAGGAGATTAAAAAAAAAACTATAAGGAAGTAAGGTGGCTCCAATATTTACAAATTAAAGAGCCTTACAATAGTGATAAGAAACTGGGCTTTATTGAAAAGGAAGATTTCTGGGAAACCATAATACAAACAGAAAAGAAACTTATAACGAAAATTTATAGTAAATTGAAATTTACCTACACAATGGACTTAAAAGAAAATTGGCTGATAATGCTACATTAGTGGTATCTCACACCTAAGAAACTAAGTATGATGTACAAAGGGTCTGACAACAAATGTTGGAAATGTAAGATTAAAGAAGGCATGTATTATCATTTTTGGCGGATTTGCAACAGGACAATGATATTTTGGAATATGATACATAAGGAATGCCAGAAAATATTACAAGTCACCTATAAAATGAAACCTGAGATCTATTTATTGGGTATGTTTGAGACAAGACTGGTTGGTGATCTTAATAAAGAAAAATTACTTACTTTTCTTACGACAGCTGCAAGAATGGTTTTTGCTAAAATGTGGAAACTAGAAAAGATTCCGGACAAAGAAGACTGGCTGAACAAGATATTGGAGATAAAGGACATAGATAGACTAACATATCTATTAAAAAGAATACAGGCAGAGGAGTAAAAATGACTGATCCGTCAATATTGGAGGATTACATTAACTTGAATAATCAAGTATAAAGTAAAAAAAAAAGAGGAAGTTCGAACTAGACGAGCAAAGGGGAAAGAAATTTTTTATAAACTTTGAGAAAAATTATTAAGAAATATAAAACAGAAGGAAGAAGAACAGAAGTCAATCTGTATATATAAACTCTCCCCCTTTTTCCCCCTCTTTTTTTTCTCTTCTTTTTTCCCCTACTTTCCTATACCAAACCTTGTTTCCCTGCTTTCGCTGTATAAACTTTCAAAAACCTAATAAAAATCACTTTAAAAAAAAGAAAGGATAACATGATATTTAAAAGCATGTCTTATATGGTTCCCCATTGGATGCCACTTGATGCTCCTTTGCAGGCAGGTTGGGCATTCTGGGCCAGGCGTAAATATATTTGCAGCATGCTGAAATCCTTATGAGAAAATTAGGCACCTTTACTGGAGTCGGCTGCTGGTTCCTCAGGCTCTGAGGATCCTAGAGCTGCCAACCAGCAGGACATGAGAATTGCTCAGCAGCCTCTTTTGTATTGATGAGAGTGCAGGAGACCAGATTTGATCAATAAAGTAGCATTACTGATCTGTGCCTTGGCCAGAGCAAAGGAGACTAGCTGGTGCATATGTGCTCACTTGGGTTTAATTATATATCACATTGATTTTTAATTGGCACTTGAAGAGGATGCTTGTAAGAGTGGCAGACTAGAAAGCAAGACCTCTGCCCTCCTCTTTGGAATTTTCTACCAGGCAGTCAAGCATGGGTAAGCAGGACTGGATGAAAGTAGATGCAAGGGCCAATATTTAATATTTGTCGTTATTCGTTACACTGAGGGTTCACATTTCTTCCAGTAAGCTCAAGGAGGCATGCATGGTTTTCCTTTGTGCTGAAAGATGGCCACTTGCTTTATTTGTTTTAAAAATCTCAATGCATTTCAGCCATCCTCAGGGGCTACACTAAAAAAAACCACACAACCAAAGGTAATTCCATTGAATATATTAACAAAGACAACATAAAATAAATAATTATTATTATTACTATTATTATTATTATTAAGTAAAGGTAAAGGTTTCCCCTTGACATTAAGTCTAATAGTGTCCGACTTTGGGGGTTGGTCATCTAGGCTGAAGAGCCGGCGTTGTACATAGACACCTCCAAGGTTATGTGGCCGGCATGACTGCATGGAGTACTGTTACCTTCCCACCAGAGCGGTACCTATTGATCTACTCACATTTGTATGTTTCCAAACTGCTATGTTGGCAGAAGCTGGGGCTAACAGCAGGAGCTCACCCTGCTTGCCAGATTTCAACCACCAACCTTTTGGTCAGCAAATCCAGCAACTCAGCTGTTTAAGCCGCTGCGCCACCGGGGGCTCCGTATTTATTTATTTATTTATACTCCACTTTATCTCCCCAAAGTGGACTCAAAGCAGTTATTTATATTCTCTCTCTCTCCCTCCCTGGACTTGAATGCGATTTCCTGCTTCTTAGCAGGGGGTTGGACTAGATGGCCCATGTGGTCTCTTCCAACTCTACTATTCTATGATTCTATGATTCTATGATTCTATGACTTTTATTTATGGACTCAGGTAGCCAGGAAGAAAAAAAAAGAAATAACAGTTTCCTTGAAATCAGTCACAGGGGTATCCGATGCAATAATTTTAAATGTTACCTCAGATTATTCATATCTTCATGATGACCTTTATATTAAAGATAATATCTTCAAATCTTCATTCAGACATATCCAGAGGAGGGTGACCAAAATGTTCAAAGATCTAAAAGCCACGAATGTGAGGAGCAGCTTATGGAGGAGGATATGTTTATCCTGGAGAAGAGACAATTAGGAGGGACATGATAGCCATGTTTAAATATTTGAAAGGATGTCACATTGGAGATGGAGCAAACTTGTTTTTTGCTGCTCCAGAGGAGATGGATGAATAAATTCAAAATTGCAGCAAAAGAGATTCCACTTAAACATTAGGAAGAACCCCTAGGGCTGTTCAACAGTAGCATATGCTGCCTCAAAATATGGTGGTGTTTCTTTCTTCATAAGGTTTTAAATAGAGTCTGGATAGCTATGATTGTGTATTCCTTCGTGGAAGAATGGGATGTACTGGATGTCCCTTGGGGTCTTTTCCAACTCTATAAATAATTATTTCCAAGCTCTGGGACGACACAGTCTTTTCTCACAGGTAAGAGCTCAAAGAAGAGCTATGCCATGAACTTGTAAGAGCTAGAGTGCAAAGCTCAGCTTCTCAATAGAGCCGGTCCTGAGAAACAAATCATGTGATTGTAATGGATACCTTGCTTTTTGTCCGAAGGTGAGACAAATCCACAACAGGAAAGTCTCAAATAAACTGGAGGCCTGTGCCCTCTAACCACCAGCCTTTAAATGAGAGCTTCTTATCTCTGGGTTTGGAGTTTCCGATTTCCCCTCCAATGTCCATTGTTTGGCTTCAACATGTGCAGGATGGGACAGAAAGGAAAATGTGCAATCTATTATAGCTGGTGGCCAGGCGATGGTGGCAACGGGGATGGGAACCCCTTGCATTCCCTTTGGAACTCAGGAGACAAAAAGGAAGCCATAAATACATTTGCTTTCCTGTGAGATTAAGGCCACGGCCCAATTAAAAGGCAGCTTTTCCCAAGGGAATCGGACCCATCATCTCAGTTTGGTGTTTCCAGACATTTAACATGCTATGGTGTGAGAAGAAGGGAGATGGATAATGAACAGGAAGTCAGGAAAGAGCCAGACTGGAGCAGCCCAAAACCCAAGGGAAGGACGCAGTCAGCACCAGCAGGCTCATTAGACATTGCAACACTTTCTCAGGCAGGCTCAAACTGGGACATTTGGAAGAAAAAGGCCTCCCCGCCCCCAGCCACCAGGAAAGAGAAAACTTAATGAGAAGCCACCGTTGTCTGTAGCCCTTTTAATATAATAGAAAGAGGATTGTGGTGATAGGGAAGAGATAATCTAAGCGTAGTAATCCATAATCCATCAATCCAGAACCAATGGTTCCAGTGACACAATTAGAGTGTTTATTTCAGGCTCATTTTGCATTTTCCTTTCCAAACAGTCTAGATATGGCATACATACAGTACAGTAGAGTCTCGCTTATCCAACATAAACGGGCCGTCAGAACGTTGGATAAGCAAATATGTTGGATAATAAGGAGAGATTAAGGAAAAGCCTATTAAACATCAAATTAGGTTATGATTTTACAAATTAAGCACCAAAACATGTTATACAACAAATTTGACAGAAAAGGTAGTTCAATACGCAGTAATGCTACATAGTAATTACTGTATTTACAAATTTAGTACCAAAATATCACAATGTATTGAAAACATTGACTACAAAAACATTGACTACTAAAAGGCAGACTGTGTTGGATAATCCAGAACATTGGATAAGCGAATGTTGGATAACTGAGACTCTACTGTAGTTTGTTTTGTAGCAAAAGCCACATCCTGTTGTTGTGACTTAGGAAAAATTGATGTCTGAAATATAAAATCTATTTATGTATTAATAAACGTCACAATCTAAGCCATTTTATTCTGTAGTTTGGGTTTATAAGGTGTTAGTTCCAGTTCCATCGTGGCCATGGAGCTTATAGATAAGACTGTTCACAGAGATCATTGAATAATGTGCATATTAATATCAAAATGGGATCATTATAGGGCACGCAGAAATATTCCATGTGAAAGAGATTAGGGACACAGCAAGACCTGGTGAAAGTGAAAAAGCAGAAATAAAAAATGCTATATTTTACTTGAGAGAATACATCACTAGGGATCGCTAGAACAGTGGTTCTCAACCTTAGATTCCCAGATGTTTTGGCCTACAACTTCCAGAAATCCCAGCCAGTTTACCAGCTGTTAGGATTTCTGGGATTTGAAAGCTAAAAACATCTGGGGACCCCAGGTTGAGAACCACTGCTTTAGAATCTCCAGCATGACTGTAGTCAACTTCTGGTAGATGTTGACCGTAGAGTCAAACTGGTGAATTTAGTTATTCCAAGAGAGAACATTTCAATCAAATCTGCAAATCATCACATCCACAAAAGTCATCCCTGCAAATGTGAAGGTCTGACTGTATTTGAACAAGCTCTCAGAGATAAAACACATCATTTATAATTTCAGCTATTTGTAATTTTATAATTTTAGCTATAATAATTTGCAATGTTAACAGTGGCCTTTATGTAGATTGTTGGCCACCCTGAGCATCTATGAAAAAGAATGGGGTATACATGGAAACAACAAGTATAATAGCAATCATCATCCTTATGAGCCAGTCCAGTCATCTTCCACATGCCACGATCTTGTTTTTGTTTTTTTTAATCTTGGGCAGTCTGAGCCCACTCCTGTAAGTCCACAGCCTTACAGTCTCTTTCTCTTTATAGAAATTCCTGTAAGGTCCTCACATGCTGGTCTGGCATGATAAAACAAGCATCTGTCTCAGAGATGAGTTAAGAGACGGTGCTCTTATAATGTTTAAACACTGTAATTACAACAAAGCTATAAAGCTGGCAGGATCCTCCTTCCTGCAAGCATTGTGTGTGACATATGGGATCCACCTCTGCTACTTGTTTGAGTCTGCCCTGAGTGTGCTGGGATATTAAACCCAAGAACAACCCTCTCTGGAGTCTCAGGAATGCAGGAAAGGGCATTACAGGAGGCCCTCTACTTTTTAAGGAGCTAGGGGTACAGGTCTCAAGGAGAAGTGAAAAAACAATGAATAAAACAGTGCTAGTTTTTAAAAAGAGAACACATCCCTGGAAATCTCTAGGTTCTCCAGGGCAACTCTCTAGTCAACTTCTGCAACAAATTAGCTATTGAATCACACTGGTGAGCCTAGAAATGCCTAAAGATGGATCTTGCAGGAAGTCATGTGTGACTCTATGGTCAATTAGCAGGGGGATTTGACCATAGATTTGCACTACACATTAAATCTGGAAACATGAAGGGCCCACTTCACTTAAGATATAGCTGAAGAATGTTTGACTCTCCAGTTCTTTTGCCTTAAAACTGCCTTTCAAGACTTGGCCCAAGTCCTAAAATCTTTGTTGGACAGCAGGGTCTTCTCCACCATCTCACCACCTTCACAAGTCTGATTCAGTACCTGGCTGGCTGCTTGGCTCTAGAGTGTAAGCTTTGGTGATGCTCTGCTACTTGTAATAGTCCTCTGTGTGCATCTCATGAATGGGCTGGTCCCATCTGCTTTAATGATAAGGAACAGTGAGCAGAAAATGCCTTAAAATGGTCTATCCACTGTTAGAACCAAGGTAGCAGATGGAACAGGTTCACAGATTCCTTGGCCCTAGATCTCTCCTGGATGGTGAACTATCGTCTCCCCATTTAAACTAGTTATTGCATTTCCAAATTTGCATCCATAAATATAAATTGCATGTGCAAATCTTATGCAAATACATGATCTTGGTGCCTTGATGATGCATAGCTAGGCAACCTAGGCAACAATGTGTTTTATTCCTTGCATCTATATATATAAATGAGTGATGGCATCACAGCGACCGACAAAACAACAAAACTACAGGGCCCCCAACCTCGAAATATTACAACACAACCCATCATCCACGCCTCTAGGTTGATACAAGAAAAAGAAAAGAAAAATAAAGTCCTACATAGAGGGAAAGGAATAATTGTTTTTATCCAGTTGCTGCCAGTTAGAAGGCTAATCTCTGCCCACTTGGTCTCCTAGCAACCGATTCAGCCCAGGGGACAGGCAGACTTAGGCCTCACTTAGGCCTCTTCCACAGATTATCTCATTTGCACTGGATTATATGGCAGTGTAGACTCAAGGCCCTTCCACACAGCTATATAACCCATTTATAATCTTATATTATCTGCTTTGCACTGGATTATCTTGACTCCACACTGCCATATAATCCACTTCAGTGTGCATTTTATACAGCTGTGAAGAAGGGGCCTCATATAATCCAGCAAGGCTATTACATCCTAATCATTTTCCCTAATTGCAGCATTCATACTTGCCTCCAACAGACAAAAAAAAAACAATCAGAAATATTGTATATTCACAACCTTTAGGAAATAATATCCCCTGATGGCGCAGCGTGTTAAAGCACTGAGCTGCTGAACTTCTGGACCGAAAGGCCGCAGGTTTGAATTGGGGGAGCGGAGAGAGCCCCCACTGTTAGCCCCAGCTTCTGCCAACCCAGAAGTTCAAAAACATGCAAATGTGAGTGCATCAATAGGTACTGCTCGTCGGCTCTTCGGCTTAGAAATGGAGATGAGCCCCAACCCCCAGAGTCAGACATGACTGGACTTAATGTCAGGGGAAAACGTTTACCCTTTACCTTAACTACCACCAATTCTTCAATACTTTATTTCCCATACCACCAGACTTCGCCACAGCAACGCGTGGCCAGGCACAGCTAGTATTACATAAGACTTGGTGGATACTGTGGTTAACAGTCTACAATGAGCTTTTGTAGTGTAAATCTACATTCATTTAGTTGCATAGCAATTGTATTACACCACTCTTATGCTGCGCAACCAACTGTACATCTGCCAGTGTGCCTACTTATTGCCCCCTTGTGCAATGGGGAATGCACAGTGGCTGTTTCTGCAACTCCATTGAGGTTTTCCCTCTGGAGCCCTGAAAGCATTCACAAATCATTATGTGCCACCCAAGAATGTTGCAGGGCTGGAATCCTGCACATGAGTCCCAACTAAAGTGAATTTATGGGATGGGTTTTTGAGTGGTAAGTCAACGTGTAAATAAACCCAACTGATTTAATGGCTCTCTACAAGGTGGGACTCCCAATAAGATCTGGTCTCATATGAAATTGTGACACTTGTAAAAGTCCACTTTTGCAATCCTGAACTGAATATATTCATTGTACAACAGCTTAAAAAAATACAATTACGCATGCCAGGTATTCTACAGAGGCATATGCCAATGACATATACCTTGTCTTCATAGTACCAATAATGCATAAATACAGCTAAGTCCCTCAAGTCAGTGGTCACTTCCAAGCAGTGTATTTTCCCTTTCTGCTTCTTGTAACTGACTACATTAACACAGAGGGAACCGACAGCTTCAGTAAACATGATCTAATGAAGGTCACCCATTTCAGCTAATTGAAGCTGATTGACTTGAAGAGATTTGAACAAGTACATTCTTTGCTTCCAGAGAAACTCTTATCCTTGGTTAAAGATACTTTTATTTACAACATTTTTGTGCCGATCATTCTGCAGTCATTTATCACATATAGCCTGATCTACAATTTAAAATATATCTATCTAATCACATACCCATCCATTTTTCCTTCTAAAGAAGCTTGAATAAGGTCAGCATTTCTGTTAATTTTTAATGGAGTACCATATTTTAGAAGATTTGTTTCTAGAATAAAAAATAAAGTATTTCATTGCATTATTGTAAGAACTTAGAATTATGCCTAATGAACCATTACAGAAGCCGGAATTTTGTGTTTGCTTCTGTGTTTCTTTGGGCTGCAGTTCTGCAACCAAAAAAGGGGGAAAGTGCCTAAAAATGAGCACATTACTGAAAAGGATATAATAATATGTATAATGCCTGGAGTACTGTTGGCAAGTCCCAATTGAAGCAGATACATAACCGCAATAGGATTTAACTATGTGTTGACTGACCACTAAGCAGTTGTCTCTAGGTGTGTATTCTAATTGGATCAGGATTCCAACCTTTGAATTCTAAAAATTAAGCTGAGAAAAAATGATCAACATGGGGATATTATTAAGAAAATGTGTACAGATACGTACATTTACAAAAAAAAAAAAACATGAACTAAAATATGTAATATATTAATGTGGACTGTTTTCTTTAAAAAAAAAACATTACAATATGATGTAGAGTAAGTCTGAAAACTGGATGAATCCAAAGTGGCCATCTCCATTGGTAAGTTTTTGTAAAAATGCTGTGATACATTAACCTTTTTGTAAGAAATATGAGAAAGAAGGAGTATCTTCTTTCTCCCTCCCCTCTCCTCCTTTCAGTATCTCGTATGTTATCCTATTCCAGTCTCTGTTCATTAAGTTCACCATCATCTGCTGTCCCATCTGTTAAATGTTTCGCTGCTAGATGCATTTTAAGATTGTGTACTTTTAAGGAAACCGTAAAAGCAAATGAAATACAGGTTTTTAAAGACTCGCATTGTGAAAAGTCTGTTGTGTGGTTTTAAAATAAGTGTGTGAGCAGAGGAGGGCTTGTGTCAATCAAATTTGAGCAAGGCCCCCCAAAAGTCATGATCAATGAGAAGGGGTTGAGGCCAGGAATCTAATAAATGTTTCCTGCACATGTAAGCATTCTTGCTTATTTTATGAATGGATCCATACATTATAGAGTCCCCCTCGATGGATTGTCACCTTGCCGTGGTGAGGGGGCTTGCGTGTTCCGATGAACCTGTGGGCACTGGAGTGATGCACTCCCAGGAGTGGCCGCAGGGGAGGTTCCAGACCAAGCACAATCCGAAGACCCAAAGACCTCAACGGCGGAGCAGGCGGAGGATAACATGGTACATGTTACAACGGCTGTGAAGGCGGAAGAAGGCTGCAACAGACTGAGAAGCCACTGTCGTTGTGTTAACCACACCACTGCTGGAACCTCACTCTGTGAAGACTGTGTGTTGACCGGCCGTGCACCGACCTCCACACATTAAAAAAAATCACGCACAGGCGTCTTCCAACAAAAATAAAAACAAACCTACAAAAGTCCCATGGCGATCAGCGAGTGGCGACGGGGGCAGGACTGTGAAATCTGGAAGCCCCTAGTCACAGACTGGCACATGGGCGGTGGATATGGACTCAGTCGTTCTACCTCAAGGACCGAGGCAGTTGAGTAGTCCGGCAGCTGTATCCATGACTGAGCAGCCCTTTTTAGGATCCGCTCTGCTCACCCCACACGGGGAAGGGGCTAGAAAAGGTGCCCTAAACATAGTCTGCCTCTCCTACCCTGACTGGACTGCCGCGTCCAGAGGGGTCACCACTCTGCGGCCAAAAAAGAAAAATGAACTTTGGAACATGGAACGTACGGACATTGTTAGATAACACTGACAGCGAGCGCCCCGAACGCAGGACTGCTCTCATTGCAAGAGAGCTGGGACGCTTCAAGATCGACATAGCAGCCCTTCAGGAGACCCGGAGAGCAGGAGAGGGGCAGCTGAAGGAAGAAAAGGGAGGCTACACCTTCTTCTGGAAGGGACTACCTGAAGAAGAGCGAAGAAGAATACACGGAGTTGGCTTTGCTATCAGAAACGACCTGGTGAAGCACCTGACTGAAGCACCCACTGGCATCAACGAACGACTTTCAACCCTCCGAATTAACCTTGCCAAAAACCAACAGGCAACCATCATATGCGCCTATGCACCAACTCTAGATGCTGACGAAGACATCAAGGAAAAATTTTACTGTCAGCTGGATACCATCCTATCGGAGATACCTAAGGAGGACAAAATCATCCTCCTGGGGGACTTTAACGCAAGAGTCGGAAGGGACTCTGACCTGTGGCCAGGGATCATAGGAAAAGACGGGGTCGGAAACAGCAACTCGAATGGCATCTTGCTTCTCACCAAATGCGGAGAGCACAACCTTGTCATCACCAACACGCTCTTCCGCCAGAAAAACAAGCTCAAGACATCATGGAAGCACCCTCGGTCAAAGCATTGGCACCTCCTGGACTATGTTATCACACGTGCCAGAGACCGCCGCGATGTGCTTCTCACAAGAGCCATGACAGGTACTGATGACTGCTGGACAGACCACAGGCTAATCCGATCCACGATGGCTATCAAGATCGTCCCCAAACGCAGACTCCAAGGAAGAAAAACAAGGCGAAAAATGAACACCCAAGCCCTTCAGGAGCCCTCCAAACGAGCCCTTCTCCAAACAACACTCAAAGATCATCTACCCACAGAACACCCCGAAAATGTTGAGGAACATTGGAACAAACTGAAGACCTCCATCATCACAGCCTGCGAAGAAAGCATTGGATACCTAACTAAGAAACATCAAGACTGGTTTGATGATAACGACAAAGAGATCCAACAGCTGATTGATAACAAAAGGAAAGCCTTCCAAACATGGCAGAGAGACACCAACTGTGCTGCCAAGAAAAAGATCTATGCCAGTGCAAAAGCTGAGGTCCAAAGAAGGACCAGAGAACTCAAGAACATCTGGTGGACAAAGAAGGCTGAAGAAATCCAACACCTTGCAGATACCCATGACGCTCAGGGATTTTTCAAAGCCACAAAGATCATTTATGGACCAAGAAACCATGGCATACAGCCCCTACGCTCATCAGATGGAACCAAAATTCTGAAGGACAAAACATCAATTGCACTACGTTGGAAAGAGCACTACCAGAACCTGCTGAATCGCAGCTCCAATGTGGCCGAAGAGACCCTCTCACAAATCCCGCAACAACAAACCAGGGATGAGCTTGCAGCACTGCCTAGTTTGGAAGAAGTCAGCAATGCCATCAGCCAACAAAAAAACAACAAAGCTAGCGGACCTGATGGGATTCCCGCTGAAATCTTCAAAGAAGGTGGACCTGAGCTGATGCAACAACTCCACCAGCTCATTGAAAAGGTGTGGATGACCGAGAAAATCCCAGCAGACTTCAAGGATGCCACCATCATCACCCTTTTCAAGAAAGGGGACAGAACAGACTGCGGGAACTATCGTGGTATCTCCCTTCTAACCTCCGCCGGGAAAATCCTCGCAAGAATCCTTGCAAACCGCCTTCTCCCTGTCTCAGAAGACACCCTCCCAGAATCCCAGAATGGCTTCCGCCCCTCCAGAGGAACAGTGGACATGATCTTCACTGCTCGACAGCTCCAAGAAAAATGCAGGGAACAAAACCAACCTCTGTACATGGCATTCATTGACCTTGCAAAGGCATTCGACACAGTGAATCGCAGCGCTCTCTGGACCATCCTCCAAAAAATCGGGTGCCCTGACAAATTTGTGAACATCCTGCGGCTCCTCCATGATGACATGATGGCAACAGTCTTGGACAGCAACGGCTCCCAAAGTGACCCATTTAAGGTTGAATCAGGTGTCAAGCAGGGATGTGTTATTGCCCCCACCTTATTTTCCATCTTCATCGCTATGATACTTCACCTTGTTGATGGGAAGCTTCCCACCGGAGTGGAAATCATCTATCGGACAGATGGCAAGCTATTTAACCTCAGCAGACTGAGAGCCAAAACCAAGGTCACCACAACATCTGTTATAGAACTCCAATATGCTGATGACAACGTAGTCTGTGCGCGTTCAGAAGAAGACCTACAAGCCACTCTAAACACCTTCGCAGAAGCATACGAGAAGCTCGGCCTCTCACTGAACATCGAGAAAACCAAAGTGCTCTTCCAACAGGCACCAGCTAATCCCTCTGCAAAGCCAGGAATACAGCTTAACGGTGCAACATTAGAAAATGTTGACCATTTCCGCTACCTTGGTAGCCACCTCTCCACAAAAGTCAACATCGACACTGAAATACAACACCGCCTGAGCTCTGCGAGTGCAGCATTTTTCCGTATGAAGCAGAGAGTGTTCGATGACCGGGACATCCGTAGAGAGACCAAGGTGCTTGTTTATAAAGCCATTGTCCTCCCAACCCTGCTCTATGCCTGCGAAACGTGGACTGTGTACAGACGTCACACCAAACTCCTGGAGCGTTTCCATCAGCGTTGTCTCAGGAAAATCCTGCAAATCTCTTGGGAAGACAGGCGGACAAATGTCAGCGTGCTTGAGGAAGCAAAGACCACCAGCATTGAAGCGATGCTCTTACGCCATCAACTCCGTTGGACTGGCCACGTTGTCCGAATGCCCGATCACCGTCTCCCAAAGCAGCTCCTCTACTCTGAACTCAAGAATGGGAAACGGAATGTTGGAGGGCAGGAAAAGAGATTTAAAGATGGGCTCAAAGCCAACCTTAAAAACTGTGGCATAGACACTGAGAACTGGGAAGCCCTGGCCCTTGAGCGCTCTAATTGGAGGTCAGCTGTGACCAGCAGTGCTGCGGAGTTTGAAGAGGCACGAACGGAGGGCTTAAGGGAGAAACGTGCCAAGAGGAAGGAGCGTCAAGCTAACCCCGACCGGGACCGCCTTCCACCTGGAAACCGATGTCCTCACTGCGGGAGAATATGCGGGTCAAGAATCGGTCTCTTCAGTCACCTAAGAACACACGCCCAAGATACCAAGGTTGGAAGACCATCGTCCTCGAACGACGAGGGATCGTCTAAGTAAGTAAGTAAGTACATTATAGAGTGGAGGTCCAGAAACAGATTTCCGATATGAGATGAAAACAGCACAATTTATGAATGGAGCATGTTGGCCACCAGCCTTGTTAGAAGGAGCTTGTTCAGGCTGTTCACTTTCGACCTAAAAGAGTTTTTAAAAGCTGTTTTTTGATTACAGCTCCCAGTGTCCCCAGCCAGGTATTGATCATGTTGGGTGACAATGGTAGGATTGTCACCTTTTCAAAAAAAGAAGCCATAATTCTGTGCATGGTTACTTGGGAGCAAAAGGTAAAGGTTTTCCCCTGACATTAAGTCTAGTCATATCCAACTCTGGGGGTTGGTGCTCATCTCCATTTCTAAGCCGAAGATCCAGTGTTGTCTGTAGACACCTCCATGGTCATGTGGCCGGTATGACTGCATGGAGCACCATTAACTTCCCGCAGAAGAAGTACCTATTGATCTAGTCACATATGCGTGTTTTCGAACTGTTACATTGACAGAAGCTGAGGCTAACAGCAGAAACTCAGCCCACTCCCCAATTTGAACCACTGACCCTTTGGCCACCAAGTTCGGCAACTCAGTGGTTTAACCTGCTGTGCCAATGGGGAGGAAGTCCTATTATAATCTGAGAAGTTCAATCCTTAGTAAAGACAAAGAAAGTTGTGCTAGACATTTGATCAATGGCTCTCTCGATAAATGTGAAACCATTGCACTTATTTCAACTAGGAAATGTTAGAAACTGTGCAGATATAGCTAGGAGAATGGAAATGGTGACATTTCATATCTTCAAATGCAGCCAATATTTCTGACAAGCCCCCAATCATCTCTGTATATAAAGTCCAGCAAAATCCAACTAAGGGTTCAGTTTGCTCTCGGATTCTTTAAAGGGCTGCCCCAAGGGAGCGGGTTGAAATCCCTGCAGTTTTATTTTCTCTCATTAACCAATCAGCATTTGAACCCATTTCTCCAAAGGTCAAAGGCCAGTGTTGTTAGCTCATGGCTGTTACTAATGCTGCTCCATATGTTTCCAGAATCTGTTAACAAAATGATTTTGAGAAAAATTGGAACAGAGGGAGAGCTGTTCCACTAATTGCAAGCTGCGCCCTTTCATTTTATGCTGAATGGTCGCTGTCAACTCACTTCAGTATTAAAACGATCGCTGTATTTATACTCGCTTGCATGACGGTCAGAACACAAGGACCAACGATTTCTCAAATGTTTCGCTTTCCAAACCAAAAGCAATTCAGAACCTGGAAAATTTACTTTTTTTACTACAACTCCCAAAATCCTCCCATCAGTATGATCACTGCATGGTTCCAAAAAGGAACTGTTCCAAATGCTTGAATGCATCGTCATCATGTAGAAACCACTTCCTTTGAAATGCTTTCGGGAATTCATCAGGGATATTTTCACTGAAACTATCGAGTAATAAACTCCCTGGAACTCACTCCTTTTATGTCGCAGCACATCAAAGTTTATTTTCTTGTGTGTAGAGTGGGCTTAAAGTCTTCCTTTCCCCCCCTTTTTTAAAAAAATCACTAGATTTATTTGATAAGTATAACATTTGGTGGAAACATATGATGTGGTATAAATGAAAACACAACCAGCTGCCCGGTCCTCAAAGCATTCGGAGGGCACAAGCTCCATTCATAAATTCATGAATGAGGTTTGTACTAAGGAAGCCCCCTGAGATTAGAAGAAAGATCATTCTGTGTGCAGCACAAAGTAAGATTGAGCAAACCACCCAGTCTTTAAAACAAAACCAAAAAACAGCCCCAATCTCTCCATCACATTGCATAATGGAAATCGAATTAAAAAACTAGCCTTTGAAATGCAAATAACATTATGTTCTCCATCACATACTTGGTAGGTAAAACTGATGCCCACTTTACAACATATACACTTTAGCAACAGCATCTGTAACCGATTAGACTTCATCCTTGATGGATTCATCTGCACTGTTGAATGAATGCAGTTTGATGCCACTTTAAATGCCATGATTGAATGTTATAGAAATCACAGAATTCATAGTTTGGTGACACACCACCGTTCTTTGGCAGAGAAGCCTGAAGAGCTTGTAAAAGTACAACTCATATGATTCCCTACTATTGAGCCATGGCAGTTAAACTGATGTCAAACCATATTAATTCTTGAGTGTAAATGCACCTGATGTCATGCTGAGCATTTAGCTAAGTTACAACAACTAAGGACTCAACCTGATTGGTGCAAAGGATCAAGAGTTTTCCATTCCTTTTGTTTCAACTATCATAGGTTTGCATCTTGTTTTCTGGGACATGAGAGAAGCCTCCCACAAGGATAGTAAAAACATCAAAACATCCGGGCTTCCCCTGGGTAACATCCTTGCAGACAGCCAATTCTCTCACACTAGAAGCAACTTGCAGTTTCTCAAAACTCTCCTGACACGAAAAAAAAAAAAAAAACCCTTGTTTTCTCATGAAATATGCTGGGTATGTTCCTTCCTTGTGTCCTCCCCTTTTCCCATTTCACTGATCCAGTGTTACATTCTGAGTGCATATACATGATAGAATTAATGCAGTTTGACACCACTTTAATTACCATGACTCAATGATAGGGAATCTTGGGATTTGCAGTTTTGGTGAGGCACCAGCAGTCTTTGATAGAGAAGACTAAAGACCTTGTAAAACTATAGCTCCCAGGAGCCCCCATCACCATTTCATTATCACCATTCAGTTAATGTGGAGCCACAGAGTTATTATTTAGTATGAAAAGACCCCTAATATAGCTGTAATACAACTCCATCAGTCCTAGCCAATGTAACCCATAGTAATGGACAATGAGAGCTGAAGTCCAGCAACATCTGGAGAGCTACAGGAATAGGAATCATGGTATGTTGGACTACAACACCCAGAAGCCCCCACCTATGAGTAAGAAATGTAATCCATCATCCTATCCCAAGCACTGGACTGAGCAAATAGAATAATAATAGTATACTGTTTTCAGTCAATGGATCTCTATTGAACAGCTTCCAACCCACAGAGAAGATCAACTACATCTTACCCTACTTTCTGGAATCAACCCAAAAATCCCTGGAGCAGGGAGGGATATCATACTTTTTCCAATGTCACATTAAATGGAAACCTGCATGTACTAGGATGTTTCCAGAATAAAAGGGTTAACTCCTGCATGAATTTATGATACTATGTAGAAATATTTATGAAGTTACATAAAGCTCAAGAGCCCTAGCCCAACATTTCTTTCAAAGACAAAGCACAAAAATAGTGGAAGTGGATGAAGGGAAGGCTTCCACCACCTGGAAGCCTTCCAGATGTTTGGACTAGAAGCTCCACATTCCCTAGCCAGGTGGTTGTGGATGATGGGAGTTGTAGTCCAACATTTATAGAAACCACTGGGGAGATATCTGATCAAAGCAAAGATGAAAACAATCAGGTAGACTAAACGGTGATCAACGTAAGACATGATTTATTTATTCTGGAACTGCCACATTTGTTCCCAGAAACATCGGTTGCTTAGGACTGTGCTTTTCTGGCAGCGCAAAGGACATGTGAGGTGTGGAAGGGAAGGGAATGTCAGTGATATCAATCTCACTGCTGAAATAATGTTTTATGTTGTGATTGCAGAATACAAGTCAGTGGGCATGATGGTATTTTATAATAGCAAGCAGTCTTCAAAGGAGGCAATATAGCCTAAGGCGATTATAGGACGTGTACCTTAAGACAATGCTACATAAGAGAGTTTAAAAAAATAAAAGCAGAACTGCTCTCTTGGCAGTGTTTCAACAGATGATCCCATTTTATCCCATCTTGACAGGCATGAATATCAAACAATACACACTTGGGAAAGGATGTGTGTGACTGATAGGACTTTGTTCTTAAGTGTTCTGGTGGCCTTTCTCCCCCTTTGCTGTGAAAACATGTTTACCTCATATTTGGCATAGATTAAGTTTCTGAATTTGTAAAAAAGGAAAAAAAATTAATAGGGAGTAAAGTAGCGTGGTGGTGTCATTACTGTCTGAAGTCTTTGGCTTCAGGTTACAGTGAGTGTTTATTCTTCATGATTTAAGAATCACAACGTTTTTACAAAATTTTCAAATTGTCCTCACATAGTGATACTTGAAGTGGGTTGCAAACACCATTCCGTGATTAACATCCTGTTAATGATTTAAGCATTTATAGGAGCAGCTTGTATGAGGATGTGCCTTCAAGTTGCCTTTGGACTGAAGGCCACCCTGTTAATTCTATTGGATTTTATTAGCTAAAAAACAGACAGAGTTTTGCCAGGCCCTTTATCTGAAATATACAGTGCAGTCTTCCCTCCAAGTACTATCCCAGGTTGTGGGATAGTGCCCAAGATCGGATGGGATCGAGTGCCCTTAGGAAGAGTTCACTGATGGGATGCATAGGAGCAGCTTGTATGAGGATGTGTCTTCAAGTTGCCTTTGGACTTATGGCCACCTCATTAATTCAATTGGATTTTATTAGCTAAGAATCAGACAAAGTTTTGTCTGAATTGCTTCCACTTATTTTCCTTTATCTGAAATACAGAGTGCTATCTTCCTGCCAAGTACTATCCCAGGTTGACCCTGCTTAGTGTCCAAGATCAGATGGGATCTGGTGCCCTTAGGAAGAGTTCTCTGATAGGATGCAGAAAACTAGCAACAATTCAGACCATGTAGACAAAGTTCCTATGAGTGGTTAAGGAAGCAAAAAGTGGCTGCACTCTGTTTGAAAGTGCACCTTCTTTCCTTCCTCTGTGATAGAACTAAGACCAAGTACTTCTCCATAATGTGAATTGCTTCCACCTAGTTTCCCCAACAGACAACAGCATCAAGGTCCCCTTGATATCTACCAGGTGGTGAGAGGATGCAGAAATGGCAGACCTAGAGTATTGCTACATATTATTCCCTAAATCACATGCATCAAATTCAAGGCCTGCAGGCCAAATCCACCTCACCATGTCATTTTATGTGGCCCTCCAGATGCTGGACTACAACTTCTGTGTCATTAGACATCATGATTAGTGCTGATGGGAGTTGTGATGCCGTAACATATGCAATGCTGCAATTTGTTCTGTTTAGTCAGGAGAACAGGGTCTGAATTTAGACACAAGGTTTGTGGATACAATGCCTGACTTCAAAATGTCCTGTAACCTTTCCCCAATCCCAGAGACACAAGGACTGTTGGGTTGCAATTATCTCCAGTCCACATGGCATATAATCAAAAATGATGGAGGTTCTTCTTCAGTGGCATCTGGGGGCCCTTCTACACTGACATTTAAAATCCAGATTATCGTCTTTGAACTGGATTCTAAGGTAGTGTAGATGCATATAATCCAGTTCAAAACTGAAAATGTGGATTATCTAGTTTGATAATCTGGATTATAGGGCAGTGTAGAAGGGGCCTGGGAAACCAGACTGAGTAAAAACTAAAGAGTACCAACCACTGTGTAAAAATATATAGTTAGCTTTCTGCATCCATGAATTCAGTGGCCCTTTGAAGGCAAGTATAAGGCTGATTTGACCCTCGATGAAAAGAGTTTGACAGCCCTGTTTTAGATGGAAGAATCTTCTGTGTAGGACAGGAAGCAATCTTCATTCTATGGCAAATAAAGTGACCCTTTGTCCTACATTGAAGACAACAGCCCTCTATATAGAAGTACCCTCTATTTCAGTGACATTGGGCAGTTTCTTGTATTTTGAAAATGTGTGGCCCTCCAAAAGTTGTTGGAATATAACTCCAAGTATTCTTCACTACTAGCTATGCTGTCTGTGATTTTAGAAAGTTGAACAAGGGATAGCTTTTCAGCACATGGGAGCACACTGAAATCTGTGAAAATTAGCACAAATAGGAACCTAATATGATTGAAAGAACTGAACGAAAAGGACAGTGGATGGGCAGCAGACCCCAGACTCATCCATTCTGTGACCAGCGGGAGTCCTGGAAAGGGAAGCCCTGAAACGATTTTCCACTCTGCCGCACAGGGGCTTGTAAAGCACACAGGCCATCATAAACAGCTTGGGTTTAATTTGAAGGGTGTGCTCCAGGAAGAGCCCCATCAGATCATACATCGTTAGCACCCTTGGATTTTTCTCCTTCTGCTGAACAGCTGTCACAAACTGGGGCATTTTCTTTTGTTGCTGCAGCAAGGAGGTTTCCATCACCACCAGCAGGTGCATTCTTCCCATTTTGGGATTACATTTAACTGGTCAGAAAGGAAGAGGGGAGCACGGTCTTCTTTTCTCCCGCTCCGGGGGCAGAGGGTTGTGTGCCTCTCACCTTTGTGCAAGGCCTTTGTGGCTGCGTGCCCCTTTCCCCATCCATCCCATGTCTTGGCCTCGGCTTTGCTAACTGAAGGAGTCAGCCAGAATTTCCTGAAGGCTGGCTGATGGTTTTCAAGCAAAGGCCTTCCACTGACCTCCCCATGACACTGGGCTCATGAATAACCAGGTCTGTTGCTGGCCCTCCTGCTTAATTTTCTCTGAGGAAATCTTCTGTTAAGGGGCAACAGTTTTCCATTTCAGTCTGGCAGCACCAGCCAGCTGCTTGTTATTTCACTTGGCTGAGCCTGACAGGCTAATGGTATGTTTGATTTGCACTACAAGTTCCTGCAAGGGACCTGGTTGCTTCGGCTACAGACGTCACCCGAACCGGGTTTTTTCAGACAGACATAGCCCTTTCTAGCCATTTATTTATTTATTATATTTGTATTCCTATCTCTTTTCGAGGCCAAAAAGACAGGAGGGAATAGTTTCCAACAGCAACTCACAACCATTTAATAAGTACTACATGGAACTATAGAGAGAAGAGACAGAGGTGCTCTCATCATGTTTCTATGCTAAAATAGAAGAGGGTAAGTTCCCAAAATCCAAGGAAATTTGTGGGACAACTATCTCTGTTCTCTTTTTGCTTTCCTCCAATTGTCATCAGCTTACAATAAATTCAGGTCCCTTCCACACAGCCATATATCAAGGCAGAATAACCCACAATATCTGATTTGAACTTGAATGAGTCCACACTGCCATATTACTTAGGCAATCCCTTGTTGTCTGAATATGATGGCCTTTCGAGTGTAGTGTCCTGGCAGTGGGTACGTAGGTGGCTGTAGAACCCTGTTCTTGATCTGCATATTCTTCCAGAGTGAGGACATTGGTTTCCAGGTAGAAGGCGATCCCAGTCAGGGTTGGCTTGACACGCCTTCCTCTTGGCACATTTCTCCCTTTCTCCCTCCATTCGTGCCTCTTCAAATTCCACAGCACTGCTGGTCACAGCTGACCTCCAGCTAGAGCGCTCAAGGGCCAGGGCTTCCCTGTTCTCTGGGTCTATGCCTCAATTTTTATGGTTAGGTTTAAGCCCATCTTTAAACCTCTTTTCCTGCCCACCAACATTCCGTTTTCCATTCTTGAGTTGGGAGTATAGCAACTGCTTTGGGAGACGATGATCGGGCATTCAGACAACATGGCCAGTCCAGCGGAGTTGATGACGTAGGAGCATCGCTTTAATTCTGGTAGTCTTTGCTTCTTCCAGCATGCTGACATTTGTCTGCCTGTCTTCCTAAGAGATTTGCAGGATTTTTCGGAGGCAATGCTGATGGAGTTGTGTGTGACGCCTGTAGACAGTCCATGTTTCACAGGCGTAGAGCAGGATTGGGAGGACAATGGCTTTATAAACAAGCACCTTTGTGTCTCTATGGATATCCCGATCCTCAAACACTTTCTGCTTCATTTGGAAAAATGCTGCACTCGCAGAGCTCAGGCGGTGTTATATTTCAGAGTTAATGTTGACTTCTGTGGAGAGGTGGCTGCCAAGGTCGCGGAAATGGTCAACATTTTCTAATGTTACACCATTAAGCTGTATTTCTGGCATTGCAGAGGGATTGACCAGTGACTGCTGGAAGAGCACTTTGGTTTTCTTGATGTTCAATGAGAGGCCAAGCTTCTCATATGCTTCTGCAAAAGTGTTTAGAGTGGCTTGTAGGTCTTCTTCTGAATGTGCACAGAATGTTATCCTCAGCATATTGGAGTTCTATAACATGTTGTTGTGACCTTGGTTTTGGCATTCAGTCTGCTGAGGTTAAATAGCTTGACATTGCCCTATATCCCAGTTCAAAGTAGATAATGTTGGATTTTATTCAGGAGCCTTGGTTGAAAGTGCAAAAATAGTCTGTACTCCATTAACTCAGCAGGAGGAAGGGAGAAGAAGCAATATGCTTTACATTAAGCTACCTTTATACCAAGTTTAGAAACTCTAGCTGGTTCAAAATACGGCAGCCAGATTGGTTGCAGGAACATCCAGGAGAGAGCATATTATACCTATCCTAAAGTCATGCCACTGGCATGGAATTAGTTTCCGGGCAAATTACAAGGTGTTGGTTTTAACTTTTAGAGCCCTACATGGTTTGAGTCCAGGTTACCTACAGGATCATCTTCTCCCATATAATCTGCCCCACAACTGTGGAACTACCTGCCAGAAGAGCTCCAACAGCTAAATGAACTGTCAGAATTTAAAACCCATCTGAAGACCTATATATTCCAGCAGGCCTATCCTGCCAGTTTTAGCTGGCTGGGTAGCATGCATTTTAAACTCATGCCCTGTGTTTTAATCTCTGTCCTGTGTATTTAATATGCATTTTATAGAAATAAGTTTTAATATGTATGTTTTATAGAACTACATTTTAATATGTGTGGTTATAGAATTTTTGCAATGCTTGTGTGTTTTGACTGTGCTGTGACCCACCTCGAGCCGCAAGGAGAGGCAGGTAAGAAATACAATTATTATTATTATCATCATCATTATTAAAAGCAAACTGCTGTAGCCTCTCCTAGCTTTTCTGTACTTCTTCGTTAATACCTTTTCCCATTTTAACCATACTCTGGTATTGGTTGGCAACATGTGTCCCACATTTCATATTTGAAATGTTACAGAGTATGTTAGTATCCAATAAAATAATCAAATAATATTTTTTAAAGTGGTGTATGCCTTCAATTTATTTTCGACGTATGTAACTCAAAGGCTATTTGTGGGTTTTGTAGGTCTGAGAGTATATGGGAACTGGGTTTGATTTTCCTTTCTGCCAAGGAAACCCACTGTGTGAATCTGAAGGAATCGCACTCTCTCAGCCCCACAAAATCCCGCGAAAGGTTTGCCTTAAGCACGCCTGAAGTCAGAGATGACTTGAAGGCACATGAAAACAACAATGTGATGCCTGAAATTCTGTCCCTTAATATATTTTAGTCCCACCCATGGGAAATTGTTGGCTAGAAATAATAATAATAATAATAATAATAATAATAATAATAATAATAATAATACTTCCGAATCCAGACTGACAAAGTTCTGGAACACAACACACCAGACATCACAGTTGTGGAAAAGAAAAAGGTTTGGATCATTGATGTTGACATCCCAGGTGACAGTCGCATTGACGAAAAACAACAGGAAAAACTCAGCCGCTATCAGGACCTCAAGATTGAACTTCCAAGACTCTGGCAGAAACCAGTGCAGGTGGTCCTGGTGGTGATGGGCACACTGGGTGCTGTGCCAAAAGATCTCAGCCGGCATTTGGAAACAATAGACATTACAAAATTACGATCTGCCAACTGCAAAGGCCACCCTGCTGGGATCTGCACGCATCATCCGAAAATACATCACACAGTCCTAGACACTTGGGAAGTGTTCGACTTGTGATTTTGTGATACGATATCCAGCATATCTATCTTGTTTGCTGTGTCATAAAATAATAATAATAATAATAATAATAATAATAATAATAATAATACCTCTTCTTGTCCCCTACTCCATTTTTTTTGGCTTATCATTGTGTGCCTTCAAATCGCTTCTAATGAATGGCATTCCTAAGATGAACCTATCATGCAATCTTCTTGGTAAGATGTGTTCAGAGACAATTGCCTTTGCCTTCCCCTGAGACTGAGAGTGTGTGACTTGCCTGTCATCCAGTGGGTTTCCAGGGCTGGATGGAGATTTGAACCCTAGTCTCCTGTCATACTTCAACACTCAAACCAATACAGCACACTGTATTTGGCTCCTTGAGACAGTTGCCTAAAGGTAGAGCTGGTCCTTATAGGAATCTATAGTGTAGAATTCCTAGGATAGCATGGTGGGGATAAGAAAGAGAATGCGTGTGCTTAGAACCTTGCCATAAATGTCTTTTAGCATAGTGATGGAAAACATGCCCTGGCTCCTGACAATGAGTCACTCAATCCAGGATCCATTAATTACTTTTGTACTATGAAAACACACTCCTTTGTTTTCTTCTGCTCTTCATTCTTTCATTCCTTCCTTTGTGTTTTGTCTGCGGCCGCTCCCTGGCTATGGGACTTCCCTTCCTAGGCTGTTCCTCCCTTCTCATACTCCTTTGCTCATCTCAGGTTGAGTAAAATGGCCACTGACTAGGGCTGGCACTACACTGTAGAATGAATGCAGTTTGACACCACTTTAACAGCCACAGCTCAATGCTATGGAAATCTGGGAATTGCAGTTTGTGAGGCACCAGCACCCTTTGACAGAGAAGACTGGAGACCTAGAAATCAGATTTAGATTTTTTTAAAATACATTCTCTCTAGAAATCACTAGGTCCTCCAGCACAACTCTGTGACCAGAATGTATATTCCTGCATGGCTTGAAGTTGGATTAGATCAGGAGTTCTTAAATTTTTTCCACTTTTGACCCCTATATGACCACAGGTATATAGATATATAAAATAGGTTTAAAAATCAATCATTTACTGATAATAAATCAAAATGTGTAAGGTTTGCTAAACAGGCTGATTTCTCTTTTTTATGAAGTACAGCTGAAGCATCTTCTTCAGAGTCCACTGTAAACACTGAATAACAGATTTGTGTAAATATCTAAAACAGTCACTAGGTGGCATTCAGGAAATGTTTTCAGTTGTGAATTTTTTTTGTGAACCCCAACACTGAGCTAAGGGAATTCTCTTTGGGGTTGGGACCCGGAGTTTAAGAAGCAGTGGACTAGATAACCTGTGGAGGTTTTTATAACGCTAAGCCTTCTCCATGATCGCTCCCCACCTCTGGAACTCCCTCCCTAAAGAATTAAAAATTGCCTCCTCTCTCCACTCCTTCAAAAAGCTATTGAAAATATATCAATGCAATGTAGCTTACGGAGAGGAGGAGGATTAAGTGCATCTACATGCACCCTTGCCTAGCTGCTAACACATGTTAATTCGCTGTTCATCATCTCCCTCAATTATATTAACTTAATTTTAGAGACTTATGATGAAATTTTAAAGATTTAATATGTTTATAATTATGTAGCTTGTGCTATATATTGTCTTGCTTTTTAAAGTTGTTTTTATAATTTATTGAGTTGTTTTTGACTTGTTTTATGTACTGATATCAGCACTGAATGTTTGTCGTTGTTTATTTTGTTGTAAGCCTCCCTGAGTCCCTATAAATAAAGTTTCATTTCATTTCCTTTCATAAGAGTCTTTAATGTTATGATGCTGCAATAACATAGCAAAAATACCAAAAATGTTTTACCACGTAATAGCTAAAGGATTTGTAATCTTTTATCTATATATATAAAATGGTAATGGAATCCCGGCACCGAGCAAAACAACAAAACTGCATATCCCACAACCTCAAAATTTGCCAGCACAACCCCTCATCCCTGCCTCTGGGTTCATACAACTAAAATAAACAACAGGAACCACCACGGGGCCTAAAAACAAAAATGCTCCATGTGCGCCTCCGCCACAACGAACCCCAGGCACGGAGAGAACAACCCCCACCCCTCCCCTCAACAGGCGCTCCCGCGCGCTCCCCTCTTCCTGCTCCGAGGCACCGCGACCAAGAAAAACCTCACCCAGCGGCCCTCAACATGGCACCAGGGAGGAGGGATCGGCGAGGCCTGGCCGGGACTGGGGCCTGGGTACGTGGCCAGGAGAGGGCCGGGAGGCCAGGCCTCCTCCCCGGCCACCCTCCTCCGGGACAACCTCCTCCTCATTGTCATCAGGGAAAGAGAGCGAGGTGGGAGGGAGGGGCCTTGCCCACGTCGCCCTCTCAAACAGGCACACCGAGGCCACGGCGGGGCGGGGGCCAGAAGGGAAGCAGGAAGAGTTCTCCCTCAATTACTTTCAGTTTCTCCTCCTCTACACCTCAATTCCAATACAGTAAAGTCTCACTTATCCAACATTCTGGATTATCCAACACAATTTGGTAGTCAATGTTTTAAATATATCGTGATATTTTGGTGCTACATTTGTAATTACAGTAATTACTACATAGCATTACTGCCTATTGAACTACTTTTTCTGTCAAATTTGTTGTATTGCATGATGTTTTGGTGCTTAATTTGTAAAATCATAACCTCATTTAATGTTTAATAGGCTTTTCCTTAATCCCTCCTTATTATCCAACATATTTGCTTATCCAACATTCTGCAGGCCCGTTTATGTTGGATAAGTGAGACTCTACTGTAAAAACAATCACAACCACAACAATAATCATCAACAGCTTCACAGGCAAGAACCACCCAGGCACTGAAGCTGCAAGGCCATTCAGTGCTAATCAAGCTCGCCAATGGCAACATTCACACTTGGCCTCCAAACAGACAATACAGTAGAGTCTCACTTAGCCAAGCTTCACTTATCCAAGCCAGTCTGCCATTTAGTAGTCAATGTTTTCGAATTAAATGTTGCTATGTTTGCGTGCTACATTCGTAAGAACAGCAATTAATACATAACATTACTTTATATCATATGTAATAATTACTATGGTCTAATAAGAAAACCGAACAATAGAATCTCTAAAATCAGGACACAAAATACAAAACAACACTCAAAAGACAGGGACATTCCAAACACGGGAATTCCACACAGGAAACAATCAGGCCCAGCTAACACCTCCCAACAAAGGATTCCCTCAACCAGGAAACAGCCAGGCCTCGAATCTCCAGGGCCATTCAATACATTCAAAACGTAACTAATTGCAACATTCATACTTCCTGCACTCAGACTATTCATTGCTATTCGACCTGCCCAACCAACAATTCCACAAGGTAGAAAGCGGCCAGGCTTCAAAGCACCAACACTATTCACTCCTCTTCAACCTCTCAAACCAATATTTCCCCTACATAAAAAACCCCCACATTTGGAAGCCATCACACCACTCCGTCCCATTCAACCAGCCAAAGCAAGGAGGCCCATATATAGAAAGCACCCAGGCTTGGAAGCAGCGAGGCGATTCAGTGGAATTCTAAATGGCCACAGCAACGCGTGGCAGGGCACAGCTAGTGCTTTATAAGTGAACAGAGATTTAAAAGTTCACTAAAAAAAACTAACATAAGCCTTCCAATGGGTTCTCAATAATTGCTGGGATCCACCATGGATATTAAATCTGTAGATGCCCAAGTCCCATTACATGCATAGTAAAATTGCCTCCCTTATATAAAATGAGAAATAACTCAAACAAGTGCTGGAAATAACACATGGCTACAGGAGGCTGACTGCACTTTTTTTTCCAAAATGGATTCACTTGCTATTACTTATTACTCAGGAACAATGAATAATACTGTTCATCATGATGCTTGCACATTATTTTCCAATTCTTAAAAAAAAATTAAAATGCCAAGTATGCCGAATTCCCCCCTTCTCCCATCTGGCTTCAAGTAACCTTTTGAAATAATCACTTATTATGCATACAGATTAAAGGTTTGCCCTGTTTTCATTAAATGCTTAAAATGTTGTATTTGTTGCAAAAAGAAGGATCAAGTAGGTATATTACTTTTCATGTGTTACATACTGTAAAGAAAGCAGAAAGGATTTAGGAATACCGTCAGCCTTCCATATTTGCTGGGGTTAGGGGCACAGGTCTCCCGTAAAAGTGAGAAACAATGAATAGAGAAATTGCTATTTTTTAACTTGGGAGAACACCTCTATAGGAATGTCTGTATTCTCTAGCCAAGACTCTATGGTCAACTTCAGCAGGAAACTGAAACTAAATTGTATTGGAGGACCTAGAAATCCCTAAAGAGGTGTTCTCTCTAAGAATCTCTAGATCCTCCAACTCTACCAGAGAAAGCTGGCTGCAGATTCACAGTGGAGGACCTACAGATTGCTAGAGATAACTTTTAATCAAATCCATGAATAATTAAATGAAACTGATTATCTAGCTCCATTTCAATCTGGTTTCAGGCCCAGCTATGGAACAGCTATAGACGCCTTGGCTGATGATCTACGAAAAGAGCTAGACAGAGGGCGTGTGTCCTTGTTGGTTCTCCTGGACCTCTCAGAAGCTTTCGGTACCATTGACCATGGTATCCTTCTGAGCCGGCTCACTGGGATGGCGTGTTGACCAGTGCTGTTGGATATTATGCAATTATAGCTAACTTGAATTTTAAATGTTTTAGTGGACCTTCGGGAGTGTGGTAAACTGAAGCTCATGTTTTTATGGTCAGAAATAATTAGATGTTTTTAAAGATAGATATAATTTTGTAGTGTAATTGGTTGTGCAATTTTTAGGTTCTTTTTAATAATCGGTTGTTTGGTGTTGGTTTACTTTGGGATCGGATGGGCCGTTAATGTATTCTTGTTTGCATTTTTTGGTGAGCCATTGAATGTTTGCCCCTGTGTTTTTTGTTTGTTGGAATCAGCCCTGATTCCCGTTGGGGAGATAGGGAGGAATACAAATAAAGTTTTTGTTGTTGTTGTTGTTGTTGTTGTTAAATTCACAAAAGTCAAACCACTAATATGGAGGGCTAACTTTAACCTTATTCTTGTACCAAAAAAGTGCATCTTCTACTTGAAAAAACTGATAATTAGGATTGGGTAGACATGCTGTACTTTGGACCAGTACATTTATGTATTTCTAAAATGCTTGCACAGTGGACTTTGCCTGCAGAAAGTCGAAATCGGGACTTTATGGATCGCAGGTCCAAACCTGCAACCAATTTAGTGGGGTAAATTTATGCACATGTATTAAAAGTTGGGACGACTTGGGTCCTTTGGACATCTGTTTTTGCAATCCAGCATTTGCTTTAATAAAGTGGCTTGGTCTAGTAAGTTGCTTTGAAGTCCTAAGATTCATAAAGGCAGGAGGCCCTTACTGTTTGGGTGATTGTTTTGTCTCAATATCTTTCTTGTTTACATTAATAGCAGTCAGAAGATGGCATTATTATGAGAGATCTGCTCCCGAGATCTCTGCCGCCCCGCTTTGGGAGCCAGCCCTTTTATTTGCTCCTACTGCTTTCAAGCCAAGATGAAAGGTTGTAAAAGCCTCTCTCTTTTGTCCTGAGGGAATCACAGCTCACAAAACGTCCTTGTAACTCCTTACAACAGCTATTTTACTTCTCAGAGAAGATATTTACTGGGCTTGTTTCTTCCTGTAGCAGTTAACAGACGAAGCTTTTGGACTTCATTATGATCTATTTGCGAAATTCAGGAATTGCTGTGAGTGGAACCGGCATGGCAGAATTCAACTATAGGTCTAGACTGACCATGTCTATTTAATTTGAAGGATTAATGATGTAAAGGGCTATCAAAGCGCTGTATTATTTTCAATATTATCCTTTGTTTCTGCCTTATCTGAGCCAGCACCCACTACAGCTGAGCTTTCCAAACTTTTCGTGGTGATGACATGCTTCTTAGATATACATAATTTCACAACAACGTACTTCAGTTTTACTAGCAAATCGGAGGTAAATCAACCCTTTATAAGTGGTACAGACACATATATAAATTGTAAGAACAAAATGTATGGGGAAATAACACATTTCATGGAAGCTTTTCATTTATATTTTTTAAAACATATGATTTATTGCTTATTTCACATAGACTCCAAAGTTTCTCATTATGTTCACACGACACACCTACACACTGTAGCTGACACATTGGAGTCACAACGCACAGTTTGGAAAGCTCTGCTCTAGATGTTTGGAATTACAGTTTCCATAATTGGGATTAAAAGGTAGTAGTAGCTCCAAATATTTGGAAGGCCATAGACCGGGGGGGGGGGGGGAGGCAGTCCAGTTTGAAGGGCCATTGGAAGTTAAGTGCTTGGGAGGCAGTGTACAGGCAGTCCCCGAGTCATAAACATCCGACTCACAAACAACTCATATTTACAAATGGGGTGAGACAACAGGAAGTGAGAGAAAACTACCCCTAGGAAGGGAAATTCATTGCAAAAAACACAACACCATAGGTGTGTTAACACTTTCCTAGGCTAACCAAAGTGTGCGTGTGTGTCTGTATAGTTGGAGTTACACTTTAAAAATGTACCTGGTCTGACTTAAATCCAAATTCAACTTAAGAATAAACCTACAAAACCTATCATCTTCATAATTTGAGGACTGCTGTATTCTATTTTATTTATTTTATCCCATCTTGTCCCAGCTCAAGACCCAAAGTGACTTGAAACAGATTCGTTCCCAGAGTCCACCTATAATAATAATAAAACTTTTTTATATACCGCCCTATCTCCTCAAGGGACTCAGAGTGGTTTCCAATACAACAGGAAACAAAAACAAGTTAAAATCATACAGCAATTAGAACATAATACCACATGGACATAAATGCATAAGACATATAAACCAGGGGTCCCCAAACTTTTTAAACAGGGGGCCAGTTCACTGTCCCTCAGACCTTTGGAGGGTCGGACTATAGTTGGCCACTGAGGTATTATTGTTGTTGTTGTTGTTGTTGTTGTTGTTGTTGTTGTTATTATTATGAGGGTTGGAAGAGACCCCTTGGGCCATTTAGTCCAACCCCCTTCTGCCTTTGTGCACCCAAAGCACAAGCAAAGCACCCCTGACAGATGGCCACCCAGCCTCAATGTTAATAATGATAATAATCATAATAAATTGGGTTGGAAGAGATCCCTTGGGCCATTTAGCCCAATCCCCTTCTGCCTTTTGCACCCAAAGCACAAGTAAAGCACCCCTGACAGATGGCCACCCAGCCTCAATGTTAATAATGATAATAATCATAATAAATTGGGTTGGAAGAGAGCCCTTGGGCCATTTAGCCCAACCCCCTTCTGCCTTTTGCACCCAAAGCACAAGCAAAGCACCCCTTAATAATTAATTAATGATTTAAATACCATGATAAAAAGCACAAGCAAAGCACTGGAAGGTGCGCACTGGGCGCTGCCACCACGGGAGCCTGATAAATGGTTTCAAGGGGCCACATGTGGCCCACGGGCTGTAGTTTGTGGACCCCTGATATAAACAGTTAACCAAGATTTAAAACCTAATGACAAAAACTCCATCAATAAACTCAGATACAGTGGCCAGGATTCAACGTTGATGTGGCCGACTATAAGGTGCTAGACATGCTAGACACCCACCAATCAACATGCTGCCTGGGAAATTCTTGGAGTTGCAGTCCAAAAAAAGAACTTTTCTGAGTTCTGGTGCTTTCCTAAGCCTGAAGTACCACACATTTCCCCATAAATCATCCCAAATCATCCAGCTCCCCATGTGGGGACATGAGAGATGCTTCCCACAAGGATGGTCAAACATCAAAACATCCGAGCATCCCCTGGGCAACATCCTTGCAGACGGCTAATTCTCTCACACTTGCAGTTTCTCAAGTCGCTCCTGACACAAACAACATCATTCTTATTCAGGAATGTTACTACCGGTCACTTCAAAATGGCAAGCCCTGTATCGAGAGCTACCTTCCATGTCTCTGTTCTTATCCTATTGGTTTCAAGTGGACTTGAACCAGGCAGCCTTTCAGATACAGTATTCTTCGAAGTAAGACACACCACACCATCAGGAAATGAGAAATTGTCCTTGAGTTCTATTAAATCAGCAATGGTTAATTCCTCCATGAAAATGATGGTGGCTTCCATGCAAAAGAGTGGTAGATCAGCTGTGATTCTGAAGTTTAAAAGGTCTACCCAAGGTGCAGAGTGCCCAGAATAGGTTCAGCATCTTCCGTGGACTGAAATCCAAACTAGATTCATTACTCCACTGAAGTGGAAACCAACCACCAGTACCATTGATGGTGATAAACTTGTAAGTATGAACCAGATCTCAGGCTTTTGCATTTTCCTGAGCTGATTTCAGCTCAAACTGGAATGAATGGATTTGCCATCTGGCCCTGCTTGCCAAACATTTTGTGCAGTTACTCCATAAATATTGTGTGATAGCATTGTAGTAGCTTGGCTGTCACTTTCAATTAATGCCATCTTGAGGGTTTCCAAAGGTATGTATTAATAACCCTGGAAAGGAAATGTTAATGAAAAGACTAAAACAAGTCTGAGCACTTCGATAGAAATGCTTCTCATTTTTAAGTGGGATCAAGGAATTCCCTATTTTAAAGAGGGGGTGCGGGGTGGATAAGGATTTTTTTAAGTGACTCATGATGAACCGTCTCAAACACAATTTTATGTTTTTCTTTGACTTGCCCTATAAATATTTTTACTACAACATTCAAGGTTTATGAGTTCTGTAAGACTTGTAAAAAGGTTGAGTAACTGGAAACCAAAAGCTAATACCTACCACAGGGACCTAGAGGCTTTTTTTCTTGATTTGAGAATGAACCCAGTTTATTCTATTAGTGTTAGCAAAATATGTTTGGTTAGCAATCTCTATAAAATTATAGCTTTCCTCATTTTTTTCCAAAATGTACCACTCAATGAATATTGAAGAATAAAATAAAAAACAAGCTCAGTTCTCAAGCTGTGATTTAGCAGCATTTCCCCTGGATTTAATTACGTGATACCTAAACTTGAACCTGGGCCTTCAATTCACCCTGGCACTGAATCATTGTAAACTGTGATGCTGGTACAGGTATTGTGAGGACCTCTGAAAAGTCTGTGTTATATGTTTCAATCACAAGTGAGATAATTTTGTTGAAAGGTCCACCCGTGAAATCAAGGGTGCGGCTACTCTGTAAAATTAATGTAGTTTGATACCAAATTCACCACCATGGCTCAACCCTTGGAATCCTAGGAGTTGTAATTAGGTGAGGAATCAGTATTCTTTAGCAGAGAAGAGTGGTTAAGCCCTTGTGTCGGCAGGACTGCTGCCCGAAAGGTCGGTGGTTCAAATTTGGGGAGCAGGGTGAGCTCCCGTCTGTCAGCTCCAGCTTCCCATGTGGGGACATGAGAGAAGCCTCCCACAGGATGGTAAAATATCAAACATCCAGGCGTCCCGCGGGCAACGTCCTTGCAGACAGCCAATTCTCTCACACCAGAAGCGACTTGCAGTTTCGCAAGTCACTTCTGACACGAAATATTTTAAAAAGCAAAGAGTCAACAGGACTTGACTCAAGACCTTGGAAAAGTTTTTATAAAGATCAGCCTAAAATTCAAGAGTTAAAGTCCAAAACACCTGGAGGGCCAGAGTTTGCCCAGGCCTCTACGCTGTATATATAATGCAGCCCAACACAGCTTTAACTGCCATGGCTCAATGCTTTGTGTTCCTGGGAGTTGTAGTTTTACAAGGTCCTTTAGCCTTCTCTAGACTGGTGCCTCACTGAACTATGAATCCCATGATTCCATAGCCTAGAACATGAAACCTATCCACACCTTTACTTTATTATAGAGTCAAGGATGGAGAGAACTTGGGGCCCTCTAGATGTTTCCTGAACTGTGCATCCCATCATCCATCATCACTGTCTATTTTGATGTATATACAGGTTAAATAGTATTCGAAATGATTAGTGGATACTGGGTTCTTTGAAAAAAGCAACTATCACTACATTCAGCATTTAGAAATTGCTTCTCTTTTTAACTTTTTTCCTATTGGATATTATTGCCTTTAATTATGAGTAACATTTGGGGGGGGGGTGACAAAGGTGTGGGCGAAAGCAGAGGTTTGTCCTATGAGCATACTACATTCGCTGCTACGATTCCAGATGCAAGATCAGTAATTGTTTTAATGCCAAGCATCACATATTTAAGGAGCCTAGATACTTTTGCAAGTACAGTAGAGTCTCGCTTATCCAACGTAAACGGGTTGGCAGAACGTTGGTTAAGCGAAAATGTTGGATAAAAAGGAGGTGTGCCGCGCGCCTGGGGCTGTACTCTTAGTGAAAGAGGCATTTAAGATCTTTCCCCAGGGGATTGCTTCTTGCCCTCCTTTAGGGAAACTGGAACTCCCAAGGACCAAAACACTGTAGTTAACTCAAAAACTGGGTTTATTCTTCACAAAGGGGGTAAAAGAAAATATACATTACAGTCTTTGGTTGTTTAAGTCCATGAAGCTTGTCCAGATCCCTCTTTCTCTGGCTGTGAATGCCGGAGCAAACTCAGCCTCAGTCCAATGACCTATATCTGAAGACAAGAGTCTTCCTCTGTTGCCAAAGGACTGATGTGAAGGCGCTTGAGACTCCTCAACGTTATTCAGGTTGGCCCTGAACATGAAGTGTGAGTCCCAAGGGTAAGAACCTCAGAATTGGTGCTGAGAGGTAACTTTTGAAGGGCTTTTTGAGCCAAGCCTCTCTTTCACGTCCATCCGATAAGAGAACTTGCTGATGGAATGAAAAGAGGAAACACTGTCCTACTTCAGGAAGAGGTGGAGCCAAACAGTTTTGCTGAGTGAGCAATGTAACAGGTACAAACAACATTGATTGACAGATATAAATAACCAATCCAACTACATTTACAGGGTAAGGGCAAAATCAGGCATGATACAACAATTCAAAGCTTGAAACTTATAGTTTGACATATAGATGGCGCCACTCGCGCCGTCACACTCCCGGCCTAGATTTCCGGACTTTCGGAAATCTAAACAAAATGGAGTTAAATACCTTTAACTCTAATAACTCTAAGACTGTATGTCTTGTGAAAATAACATAACCATGTCGCTAATAGGCCTGTCAAACAAAGAAACCTTTTCGTTAGAGACGACCTTAACCTGGGCCTTGCGCATTCTATTGTCAGGACTAGGATATAATTTTGACACAATACCCTTAGCCCATTGGTGTCTAGGAGCATCTTTTTGTTTAAGTAACACCAAATCCCCAACCTTTATGTTGGCACTTTCACGTTGCCAGATCTTTCTTTTCTGTAATAAACTCAAGTATTCTGACTTCCAACGTTTCCAAAATTGGTTAGCCAGAGATTGGACACGTTTCCATTGGGCTCTATATGACCCTTCTGCAACAGGCAACATGATATCGTTCCAACCCGGAACCTTATGAGTCAAAATCAAAGCAGGAGTTAACAACTGGGGATTGTCTGGGTCGCTGGTAAGCGGGGCCAGTGGTCTGTTATTGATAATGGCTGAGATTTCAGCCATGAATGTGACAAGCATTTCGTGTGTAAGATACTTGTGTTCTGTTAGGATGGAGCTGAGTATCCTTCTGCAGATACCTATCATTCTTTCCCAAGCACCGCCCATGTGAGACGCGTGAGGGACATTGAACATCCAAACTATTTGCTCTTGATTTGAAAATTCACGGATGGCTTCATCCTTCTCAAATAGGGTCAGACTCAGTAAATGTCCTTCCTTGGTGTTTAACCTTTGCGTGGAAATGCTGTGTCAACAGCAGAGCTATGTGGCTATGGTGTGGCAAAATAACAGGATTTTTAACACAGGATCTAATCTTTGCTCTCTTTAGTCTGCCTCCAACCCTAAGGAGACCCTCATTGTCCAGGAAGGGGTTCAAGTCCTTTAAACAACTATTTTTGGGCAAGGATGCTTTTCTTTCTAGACAAGCTATTTCTTCTAAAAAACACTGTCTTTGAGTGGATCTCAGGATGACTGTTGAGGCTTTCGAAAGATCTTGGGGCTGAATTGCACCACTGTTTTTTGTAGTGATGTAATGTATGAGCCTGGCAATGGTTGCCTGAAGTCTAGTCCATTTTGAAAATCTTTCAAACTTGGCTGGATTTAAACCTTGCCTTGATAAGTCTTGGCCATTGATGGTAGATTTGCAGGACTGAATTTCTGGCAACTCAGTGTCTTTGAGCACGGAAATGCTTTCTGGAAAGGAAGGATTTTGAAGACATTTGGGTCCAGTGATCCAGGATGACTTGGACAACTTTGCGGCTGATGTTCCTCGGGATGTCACATCTGCCGGATTTTCTGAAGTGGATATGTAATGCCACTGCTCTTCTCCCTCCGCACACACGCTGGCTGGTTCAGCGTAGTTGCTTCTGAAGAGGTCTTCCACAAACTGGGTGATCTGGGTCTTTACCTTCGGATCTTTTAGCATCCTTCTTCTTAAGGACAGGAGACGATGAAGGGCAACATCTCTGTTGTTGGGTAGAGATGGTCTTTCCGGCTTGAAAGGTAAAGGTGCTATCCAATTACCTTCAGAGACTTGAGTGACTTGGCTGTTCATCATCTCAAGGAACTTCTGTTCATTTTTAGAGAAGGCTGTTTGCTCATCTCTCTCTGTGACTTCGATGATGGAAGAGTAATCGGGCATTACTCCCTGGCAGCAAACTGAGATGTGGCTGGCACATCCTTGCATTAGTGAAGGCCTTTTAGTGACAGGCTGGAACATCTTGTTCAGGCAGACTGGGCCTAACACCGTCCATCCTAAAGGCAACTGCTGGGCCATGGGTGATCCCTTAGGACCTTCAATCTGGTTGCTAACACGGAACAGTGTGGGACAATCTGCACCAATAAGCATGACGATGTCTGTTTCTAAGTCCAAAGCTGGAATTAGGTCTTGAATACCTTTGAGATGAGGATGGGCTTGTACCACCTCCTTCGTGGCTATCTGTTCTTTGTTCCTGGGAATCAGGCTGCATTCTATAAGGTCAGGAAGATCGTATCTGACCTTTTGTCCGACAGGTGAGATTTTGAACTTTGTTGCAACTCTGCCATTCATCTTATTCTTTCCAGAACAAGTGGATATGGTGTAATCTATTGTCTCGGTATGAAGGTCGAACATGTCGAAGAACTCTGGGGTTGCAAGAGATGCGTCACTTTGGGCATCCAAGGCGACATAGACCCTTTTCTTATTCCACGGCTGCTTGTCTGGATACACCTCTGCCAGGCAGATTGGGTGGCAAATCCTTGGCTTGTTGCTATTTTGACGAAGCTTGGTGCAGGCAACCGCAGGAGCCTTGAGGGCTACCTGAGGTTCTGTAGGCTTTTGGTCTTCTTTGGTTTCTTCTTTGGTAGGAGAATTTGACTTTGCTTTGAATTGAGGGGAATCGAAGTTGTGCATTGCAGAGCAATGCTTGATGCTGTTGCAGTGTTGGCATTTAACCTTTTCTTTGCAGTCTTTGGAGAAGTGAATAGTGGCGCCGCAGCATCTAAAGCACACCTTGGCCTTTTGAACTATTTGGAGTCGTTCTTTGTAAGGCTTCTTTGCGAACTCTCTGCATTCAGCTACGCTGTGTGGCCTTTGATGAATGGGACAGGATATGGTGTTGTTGCTGACTGGTTGAGCAGAAGTTGCAGGAGTTGCGTCTGTCATCTTGACACTCAGGTTCCTTCTAAGATCTTTGCCCTGGGTTTTGTCTTCTTTGGAGGTCTTTTCAGGCTTTAGGTCTTGGTACAAAGCGAGAAGACCTGTTTGAGGGTCATTCCTCTCACGGGCTGCTCTAGTGACGAAATCCACCAAAAAGGTGAAGGGTGGGTATACATTTGCATTCTCCTCTTTGTACTTGAACACCTGTTTCCCCCAAGCTTCTCGAAGAGGAAAAGGAAGTTTGCAGAGAATGGCACTCTGTGACGTGTGCTGGTCCAGACATGCTAAACCTGGCAGCTCTGGATTTCCTTTGGCTGAAGCTAGCTCTAGTAAAAGATCACTAAAGTCCCAAAGCTGTTTGCAATCTTTCATCTTCAGTGATGGGAACCTGTTGAGTCGATCCATGAGGGACGCTTCTATCTCAGTGCTCGCACCGAAGCGCTGGTCCAAGCGAGACCACGCTGTGGACAAAGCTCTTTGGGGGTCTGCTACATGAGCAGCATAAAGTCTTTTTACTTGCTCGGCTGAGCTGGGTCCAAGCCACGCCATAAGAAGGGACAGTTCTTCATCCGCTTCTAGCTTGAAATCTCGTATGGCCCTCATGAAGGTGATTTTCCACAGAAGGTAGTCATCCGGTCGGTCAGTGAATTTCTGGACGCCTTTGTCTCTGATGTCTCTTCTTGGATTTCTCAAGAGGGAACCCAATTGAGACTCCAGTGTGTAAGGGTACATCTGAGGAGTGTGATGTGGCCCGACGAAGTCAATGTTCTTCGGTTGAACACATCTTGTTGCGATGGTAGGCGATGCTGGGTTCAGCAGATTGCTGGCAGGCAGCACCTCTGAAGCCTCCATCTTCAGCGATGGGAGAATTGACTTGGTATGCAGGGATGAATGTGGTGGTTCACTCCCGGCCATGCCTTGCCAATGTGGATGGACATCTGGATGTTGTTGAAAGACGTCGTCCTTTCGTTCCCAAGTAGACAGGTGGTATCTCTGAGGCCTAAGTGCAGGGATGGACTCTGACAGAGATGATGGCACTCTCCCGGCCGTGCTTTGCTGTACTTCTGAGGAATGGGCTGGCCTTGAAGTCGCGAACACTGGAACAGGTGAGCGATCTTCAAGGTGGCGAAAGGAGATATGACTCTGCACTACAGGTGATTCCAGTTGCAGATGTGCTGAAACCTTTGCTGTAGGCTCTTGTGTTGGCAGGAAACTAAGGTTTTCTTGGGTTAGTTCCTGTGATAGGGCTTTGGCTAGAACGTTAGCTCTGACTATCTTTTGTGCTGTGTCTCTTTTTACTTGAAGCAGATCTAGATCCCGTTGCAGCTCATCTTGCTTGGCTTCAGCCATTGCAAGCTCTATTTCTCTCTGGGCCCTGGCCTGTGCTAGGTCAGCTTCTTGTTGGGCCCTAGCCTGCGCTAGGTCAGCTTCTTGTTGGGCCCTAGCCTGCGCTAGATCAGCTTCTTGCTGGGCCCTAGCCTGAGCTAGAAGCAGTTTCTGCTTGGCTTTAGCCTGTTGAAGGAGGAGTTCCTCTTCATTGAAGGCAAAGTCTTGCCTAGCCATTTCTGCAGACGCCTCTGCTTCTGAAACCTCTTTTCTAATTTTCAAACGGACAGCCTCTCTGTTGTAGTGGGCTGCTTTGGAAGAAGTACTGATGAATGAGTGTGTGGATTGGGAGGAACTGCTATGCCTAGATGAATGCTTGGATTTAAGGCTAGCATCATTAGATGGAATCTTGAGCAGACTGGATCTAAGGCTTACACATGGGGAGCCTTGAACCCTTTCTTCTGCACCTTTGAATAAGGAACTGGGCTCTGGTTCAAATAGAACTGCGCTGTAGCGCCTCCTCTCTTCTTGTAGGCTAAAAGAAATTTCCTTAGCCCTATCTAAAGACTCTGGAGTGTTAATTTTGTTCAGTACATAGATTATTTCTTCTGCAATAGCACTCCCATTATTGAAGGCCTTTAAAAATTCTTGCCTAAGAATTTCCTTTTCCTTTGGGCAAAGGGATGCCCTTATTGCATCAGCTATGGTCGGCAGGTTTTGCCAAGCTCTGTTAAACCTCTGCCTAAGCTGGCCTTCCTGCTGCAAAAGGCAGAGCATTGTTTTCTCTGTGGGGTGCCTTTCTCTGACTGGGCGGGGAGATTTGACCCTTGTTTGCAAAATCTCATTGCTATGACTTGACATTCTGTAATTCAAAAGGAAACTTATCCCAAGTTTCAAACAGTACAAAATGCAATACTATATAACTATACAATTAAAGGCACACAAAAGGGCAATGCAATACTTTAAACAAGACAATTAAAACAGCTGCTTAACTGAGAAGTTAAGCCTGGGCTTTCATAAACTTGCAGCAGGCTCTGAAGAAATGGCAGGAACTGCAGAAGGTTGGAATTTATTGCTTTGCAAACTGGGTTCTGGAAGAGGCTTGGTTGGTCTGCAAAGGCTGACTTCTGGAGAAATGTATCTACTTTGCAGAAACCTGGATTTTGCTGCAGTTGCAAGAGCTGGATGTATCAATTTGCTGGTGGCTTGAGATGCAAAAGAGCGGGAAAGCTTGCAAATGTCTCAATTTTGTGAAGGCTGGGCTTCCCTCTGGAGGCAAAGGCAGGCTTCTTTTGACTTCTTTATCTTTAGGAGACTATGGGCTTGGCAAATTCAAGGCCCTTCCTGGCTCCTTCTTTTCCCTTCTTAGCACTTCTGGAAGGCTTCTTTCAGCAGTTCTGGAAAAGAAGGCTTCTCTCTCAGTACTTCTGGAAAAGAAGGCTTCTCTCAGCACTGTGCCGTCGCGCCTGGGGCTGTACTCTTAGTGAAAGAGGCATGGACGTGACATCTTTCCCCAGGGGATTGCTTCTTGCCCTCCTTTAGGGAAACTGGAACTCCCAAGGACCAAAACACTGTAGTTAACTCAAAAACTGGGTTTATTCTTCACAAAGGGGGTAAAAGAAAATATACATTACAGTCTTTGGTTGTTTAAGTCCATGAAGCTTGTCCAGATCCCTCTTTCTCTGGCTGTGAATGCCGGAGCAAACTCAGCCTCAGTCCAATGACCTATATCTGAAGACAAGAGTCTTCCTCTGTTGCCAAAGGACTGATGTGAAGGCGCTTGAGACTCCTCAACGTTATTCAGGTTGGCCCTGAACATGAAGTGTGAGTCCCAAGGGTAAGAACCTCAGAATTGGTGCTGAGAGGTAACTTTTGAAGGGCTTTTTGAGCCAAGCCTCTCTTTCACGTCCATCCGATAAGAGAACTTGCTGATGGAATGAAAAGAGGAAACACTGTCCTACTTCAGGAAGAGGTGGAGCCAAACAGTTTTGCTGAGTGAGCAATGTAACAGGTACAAACAACATTGATTGACAGATATAAATAACCAATCCAACTACATTTACAGGGTAAGGGCAAAATCAGGCATGATACAACAATTCAAAGCTTGAAACTTATAGTTTGACATATAGATGGCGCCACTCGCGCCGTCACAGGAGGGATTAAGGAAAAGCCTATTAAACATCAAATTACGTTATGATTTTACAAATTAAGCACCAAAACATCATGTTGTACAACAAATTGATTAAAAAAACACAGTTCAATACATGGTAACGTTATGTAGTAATTACTGTATTTACAAATTTAGCACCAAAACATTGCAATGTATTGAAAACATTGACTACTAAAAAGCAGACTGCGTTGGATAATACAGAATGTTGGATAAGCGAGATTCTACTGTACTCGTCTTACAGGAGCTGTGGCACTGATGTAGGAAAATAATTCAGCCCAGTGACTTGGTAAATGCTGGCCTCTCAAAAATATGGCAAATTCCTTGTCCAGAAGATATGAGCCCTGAAAGAAGCACCCAAAAATACATCTGAGAACATCTCTCTTATAATGAGCAATTAAAAATGTAAAGAAGCTAACAACTGCTGATAACCATGTGTCATATATGTGTGTGAGAGAGAGAGAATATGTATGTATGTATGTTCTGCAAAGACTCCTACATGGCTTTATGAATCTGGATCAGGCTCAGTACACATACCTTTCATGGTCCAACTTAAAATACTGGTGGGTTATCATCTGAAAAATCAATCCCATTGGGGGAAAGAGCCCCAAAAATGAATCAATAGGCATATATGTGTGCAGCACCCAGATGCAACCACAAGAGGACAGTATAGAGTTAGCAGAGCTATGTCAGAGGGAAAGATAAGAAATGGAAAAGGATTTTTATATGAGGGAAGTCTTGTTGTGTTTATGGTAATCCAGTTATATAGGATTCCACTTCTGAACATTGCATATTTTATCAATGAGACTGCACCCACAGATCGTACATTTTCCTACCTATTGTTTATGTCATATAGTAAATGGCCTCCCTTCTCACTCAAACCTTCTCTCAAAAAAGTTCAGCAAGAAGTTCGTACCAAATATTTTGCGATACACAATTTGTAAAACAAACAAACATCCTTGTCTGGAACATAAATACTGGTAATACATGCTGCTTCTTTAGGAGGGTAGCGTCCCACAACTTGAATTCATTTTTAAACTGAGGTTTTCCTCTTTAGGGAAGATCATTGCTCATCGCTTATGTTTACTTACAGTGAGAGATTTGAACGGATGCATCAATGTGCTTCCATGGCCTGAGTTAACAGGACATAGTTGATCCATGGTTTGAATTTCCTAAATTTGGAGGATGCAGTTTCACCCTTATGTTTACTTTTTTACTTTGAAACAAACCCATCCTACTCAAGGATTCCGTCTCTTTTTGCAACATAGGAACACATATGGGGGGGATTACTACATTGTAGCTAGAGTACTGTCAATACTGCATGGTGGCACAATGGGTTAAACCCTTGTACTGGCAGGACTGCTGACTTGAAGGTTGAGTTGCTGAATCGAAGGTTGCTGGTTTGAATTTGGGGAGAGCAGGCGAGTTTCCTCTGTCAGCCCCAGCTCCCCATGCGGGGACATGAGAGAAGCCTCCCACAAGGATGGTAAAACATCAAAATATCCAGGCGTCCCATGGGCAACATCCTTGCAGTCGGCCAATTCTCTCACATCAAAAGCAACTTGCAGTTTCTCAAGTCACTTCTGACACAAAATATTTAAAAAAGCAAAGAGTCAACAGGAACATAACAGTTTAGAGTTCAACTTTAGGAACACAACAACTTCTCCCAACCCATTCTAGTTGGATTTCTAAGGCCCCATCTACATTGCCATATCATGCTATTTGAAACTCCAATATATGATCACTGTCAGTTCAATGCAGTTCAATGCAATTATACTGAGGCCTCATCCACATTGCCATATAAAATCCAGATTATCTGTTTTGAACTTGATTATATGGCAGTGTAAACATATAAGCAAGTTCAAAGCAGATAATCTGGATTATATGACAGTGTAGATCCAGCCTGTGTCTATAACGGTAACAGTAATAGTAACGGTTTTCCCCTGACGTTAAGCCTAGTCGTGTCCAACTCTGGGAATTGGTGCTCATCTCCAAAGAGCCGGCATTGTCCATAGACGCCTCCAAGACCATGTGGCAGGCATGACTGCATGGAGCGCCGTTACCTTCTTGCTGAAATGGTACATATTGATCTACTCACATTTGCATGTTTTCAAACTGCTAGATTGCCTGAGTCTATACTAATCATAAAATGCAGTTTCAAATTTCATGATATGGCAAAGGTTGGCGATTCAAACCCAGGCAGCGGGGTGAGCTCCTGCTGTTAGCCCCAGCTTTTGCCAACCTAGCAGTTTGAAAACATGCACATGTGAGTAGATCAATAGGTACTGCTCTGGAGGGAAGGTAACAGTGCTCCAAGCAGTCATGCCAGCCACATGACCTTGGAGGCGTCTATGGACAATGCCAGCTCTTTGGCTTAGAAATGGAGATGAGCACCAACCCCCCCCCCCCCCCCCCCCCCCGCGTCAGACACAACTATTAATGTCAGGGGGAAACCTTTACCATTACCTAATGGATAATATGAAGAGGAGAGCAATTTTACACTTTGAGGTCATTGAAAGAGAGGTGGGATATAATGTAATCATTAAAGTAAACAAATACTCATATTGGAATAATGAGGCAATGAGAATGTTGCTTCCCCTTTTACAAATAAATCTCCATCCCATATCAAACTGAACATCTTTTAATGTGACATAGGCAGGGTATCGGATATTTTTTATTACTTGGCAACCTTTGACTTTTTTCTGATGTCAGATATCAAATGCTATAAGCTGTCAACTAGATGTTATTAGATATCTGACCATGGTTGTGAAATACCAAACATGATCATATGTCAGCAATCAAATACTGTCGTATGAAAAAGTTCTTCAAAAACATATGGAACATTATAAGAAGGTCTTATTTACCATTGATGTAACATGAGTTTGGGAGGGCATTTTTATTGTGGTTTGTTGATGAAATTGGTAATAAAAACAATGTCATATATCAGCTACCATGTTCTTTTAGATACTAAGTATTCTTGCACACCAGCCATTAGATGGCTGTATCTTGAGAAGCAAATAGAGTCAGACATAATAAAGGTGTATGCCAACTGTCAGACATAATCAAATGTCTAAAGAAGAATCTGTATTAATATCCAGAAAATTCTAAAGATTGTTTTGGGAGAAAATTTGCCCTGCTGTATAATATATTTGGCTACATAGTGTGTGTTTCCGTGTAATCGTTTCTCAATTCTGTAGGTTGGGCTCTTGCTCTTAATAACATTAAGAAAGCAATGCTGTGGTGGTATTCAGCCACTGCCCTTTCTTTGCACACCTTTCCAGCGAAACTACCAAGAATGGATCTGAACCAAAAAAAGGCAGACAACCCTGGAGTTAAGTGCTGCTTTCCCGCCCCTTTAAGCACTCTCCAGTTTCAACTTCAGAAGTCATCTTTGTTGTTCTACCTATTATAAGGAAACCATTGTCTCTCCGAGCCATGGTATCAAACATCCTTTGAATGCCTGTGAAAGCAGACTTCTGTTTTCTGTTGTCTTTGGGTGATAAGATCAGGCTCTGAACTTGGACACGCCAATGGAGGGCAGGCAGGGCATGGGGATTCCCTATGCTGAGTTTGGGGGAGGCGGTGGTGATGGAGGGAGCGAAGAAGGGAGACAATCAGAAACCCGAGCAATAATTTGGTCTGCCTCGGCTTCCTCTGGGCCTCATTAGGCACGTAGCCAGGAAGGCACAAAGGAGCAAAGACCTTGAAATAGGCCTCAGAGGTCCCATAGCCCATCTGCGGGGGCCAAGTGTGAACTGTAAGCCAAATTCGTTTAGTTCCCTTTACAGGATTGTCAGCTTCGCTCAAAGCCGTTCCTTCTCCTTGATTGCCAGGGAAGATAGTCCATTGTTGGCTCTGTTCACTCCATCACGTAAAAACCCATTTGACGGGGAGTGACAGCCACGGCTTGCTAATTACCGGGCCGAATCCGGGCGGTGCAAGGTTTTGTTGTGTCAACGGCCCCTTGGAACAATCTGGCGATTGTTTTATGAGAAGATTGGGCAAGTCAGAGGGGGGGGACTGGGCACTTTCGCTTCAATTATCCCCATTTGCCACCCTGGCTTGGAGTCGCTCTGGTGGAATGAAGGGAGCAAAAATAATGAGCTGGGCCGCAACCCCCTGGGAGCAGCAGCTCAAGCCTGAAGAGCCAGATCGTCGGCATCTTTGCACGCTGCCCCTGCCCTTATTCATACAGAGACGGACAGTGGCAGTAGCCACACTCAACATTACGGGGACTGTTGGCACTCTCATGCCCCATTTCGAGAGATTCGTAACTAAGTAGCAAGAAATTTGCTCTGGAATGAAAGCTCACAGGACTCAGACAACTATTTCCCTCTTTAGTTTGGGTCATCCATCAGTATCCAGAGATTACCAGTTTCCTGTGCTTTGCCAGCCAATTTTATTATTTGTCATTGTTCCTTTCTTGAAATGCCAGGCAATTAAAATGAAATCATATAACTGTAACTGTGTATGTCCTTTCTCATTCCCTGCAAAGTGCAAAAGTGCAAAATCTGAAATTCATGTTAGGTTTGCATGTTTCATCTCCGCTGAATTGTCTGAATTTTCACCTCTAAAGTATTTCTGTGTTTTCTCGGCATTTTCAGGACCACTGTTTCTATGAGTGAGACCAGGCCTGTAGCCGGGGGGGGGGGGGGATTAGGGGTTCACCCCCCCTCCCCCCGAAATTTTTCAGGTTAAAAAAAAATCTGGTTTACTCATGAATTTTAACTGGTTAACCAAATCACCATGCTAAGTCTATGAGACACAAAAAATTAAGAGTCCCTCCAGGCACTATCTCAAGCAGATATCAACTGGTCTGTAGCCGGAGGGGGGGGGGGGGTTAGGGGGTTCAACCCCCCCCCCCCATTTTTAAAACCTTCCCCGAATTTTTTTTCTGGCTACGGCCCTGAGTGAGACTGATGCCCCTTTGTAACTACACAATTTTAGCACTGTGATTTCATTTTAATTTCCATGGTTCCATCCAGAGGAATCCTGGGCATTGCGTTGTCTGGGGATTTAGAATGCTCAGTCAGAGATTTCCAATATCTCATCAACCTACAAAACCCAAGATCCAACAGGTACAGAACATGGAAACATAGTACTATACTTGTGTAGTAAGAAAGCATCCTAATGTTGCTGCATAAACAGACTAATTCGTTGTTGCTGTGTGTTTTCAAGTGTATTCCGATTTATGGCAACCCAAAGATGCCATCAATTGCAGAGTTTTCTTGGCAAGATTTCTTTGGAAGGAGTGTGCCTTTGCCTTCCTCATGAAGCTGAGAGAATGTGGCCTGCCCAGGATAACTCCATGGGTTTCCATGGCTGAGTAAAGATTCAAACCCTGGTCTCCAAGGTCATTTCCCAATGCTCAAAATAGTGCACTGTGTGTAGGGTAATCCCAGTCTGGACTATGTTATTGACATCTTCTGAGTATTTGGGTTTCACATGCTCTTAACCACTATTTCTACTTGGCTGGATAAATCTTTATTAACCCTTTTAAAAAACCAATGGGTAACTCATAGTGACTTTGGATCTTTGCATTTGCCTCTGCCTACTGGGAAGACCATGCTCCCATTCTCATCTTCTTCCCTCAACTGAGTTTAAACTTCTTTTGCAATTTCAACTCGGTTTGAAGTAATTGATGGAAGCCAAAAACAAAGAGGAAAAGTGGGAAGAAGAGAGAGGTGCTTGGACATTTTACAAGCAGCTGAAAAAGTAGGATGGCCAAAGATTAATTGGGGCTGTCCCTGCCAAAACAGTTGGAGGATATGGGGAAAATACATCTATTGTGGCAAGATGCATGAAGAAAATAAATTTTGCCACAGGGGACATAGGCATTTCCTCTCCTCTACACAAGAGCCTAAAACAGCAGCCAAGGAAACATGAATCATCTCAGGTTTCCTTCTTGAGCCTTGTCTAGCGAGTCTAAATCACCCTGTTTCTGGAAGCAAATGATACACAAGACAATAATATAAAAGGCAGTTGTTGAAACAGCACTTAAAAGATTGTGCAGTACAAAGTTCTTCTGCTTTAGAGAACACACTTCTCTTATACTCTTTGAGCATATTAACTACAGATTGAAATATGATGCTTGCCCACCAGAGATCATGATGGAACATTTGGATCTTGCACAACATGCATCATTAATAGTTTCCTTTGTGGTTTTCACGGAGGGGAAAACAGTTATTTTGCTTAAGCGACAAAAACTCCTTAAATAAATACATCATCCTGCAGTGGTCAGAGAGGCCTCTGGGGAATTCCAAGGGCTGCCTGCTACTTCTTCCCACTCAAGAGGTTTCATAGGTTGGCTCAGCACAACCAGTGGCCAGCCAGTTGATCTAGCTAGCCACCAGAAATGCTATCTGATCAACTTGACTTCCCTCTTCCAACCAAGTAGGATGGACTCAGAGGAAATTGGGTTTGGATTCTGTACACATTGGTTGGTTTCTCTTGCAAAAATGTTATGATCAGGTCTACAGGAATCCCTGAGATGGAAACAGTCCAAGCTGCAGGAAAGATGGTTAGTAAATAAAGGTCGCATGGTATGTATCTGCTCGGTTTATTCTTGCAACTGGAGGGTGGCATCTACAATGTAGAATTAATGCAGTTTGACCCCCACTTTAATTGCCATGGCTGAATGCTAAGGAATTCTGGAAGTTGCAGAGAAGGTTAAAGACCTTGCAAAATTACAACTCCCATAATTCCATATCATACAGCCATGGCCGTTAAAGTGACATCAAAGTGTATTACATTTACACCCTTTAATAGGCCTGTTGCATAAGCCATTTAAAGTAAAGGTAAAGGTTTCTCCTGACATAAAGTCTCGTCGTTTCCAACTCTGGGGGTTGGTGCTCATCTTCATTTCTAAGCCAAAGAGCCAGCGTTGTCCGTAGACACCTCCTAGGTCATGTGACCAGCATGACTACATGGAGCACCATTAACTTCCCACAGAAGCAGTACCTATTGATCTACTCACCTTTCAGTCAGCAAGTTCAGCAGCTCAGTGGTTTAACCCGCTGCGCCACCAGGGGACCATTTACACCCATCTATATTTGTGTGCAGCTGTGCATAAATGTCATCCATAGCTAATAGTAATAAAGAAATGGAAGAAACTCGATGGCCATATCAATATCCATATATTGAACAAAAAGATAAGTAAACTGGTATAATGATTACTTAGAATCAGTATGCCTGTGTCACTGTGGGAATTGAAGTAAATATGGACTGGGGCCCCTTCTACACTGCCATATAAAATCCAGATTATCTGCTTTGAAGTGGATTATATGGCAATGTAGACTCAGATAATCCAGTTCAAAGCAGATAATGTGGGTTATCTGCTTTGATAATCTGGATTATATGGCAGTGTAGAAGGGGCCTTAGATCCTGCCTCATCTTGATCTTTTTTAAATTTGTATCTTGCCTTTTTTTTCAAGATAGAGGGTTCAAGTAACCAGTAGATAGCATTTCTTTAGGCATATGTAGATCCTCCAGCATAATACTATGGTTAGATTTTAGTGGAAGTTGATGACAGAGTCACATTGGAAAGTCTAGAAAGGAAAAAGGGGGAGGGTTTTTTGTGGATTTTCCATTTTCCCAAGCATCTTGCACCTCTGCATCCCATAAAAGTAGAGGATTATTGTATTCCCATATCAATATCCTCCTCCAATAAAAAATCAAGAGGAAATAGTTTGTGCTATAATCATATTCATTTAATCCAACCTATTTTTAGGTATTTTTCAAGACCACAATCTTCCCAAACCAGTTACAATGATCAGGCCGTAAATTTCTGTACTGAGTTGTAAGACCACTTTATATTCATATAATTTTAACACACGAGAAGAAACTATAATATAAAGTGCTAAGTGGTAAAGAACAATACTTTCAGAAAATAGCACAGTAGCAAATGCAGTTAAACCGAGAGTCCCATTCTTGAAAGAAAAGGAGGGATTAAAATTGATTGATTGAATGAAATTGTTTCAATTAAAAGCCAGAGAAAATATGTACATTTTCTAAGCTCTCTTACAGACTGCCAGAGAAGGAAATGGGGGGGGGGGGGGAGGATTCTATAATAATTCCGTAAATTACTGATTTTAATGACAGCCCACTGCATAGGATTACCTTTTATGATTAAACCATTCAGAGTTTTAAAGATAAACACCAGGAATTGAACTAGGTCCAGAATGTGCAGATGGTGACAAAGTGCGTGTAGTATGATCTCAAGGTCTAGGGCCAAAAAAGAATATAATCAGCTACTTTAAAGGAACTAGCTGAAATTTCCAAGTTGTCTTCAAGGACAGCCCCACATAAGAATATACCTCAATAGTTCAGCATTGAAGTTCAAATAAACAGGAGCAATATAACCTTTGTAATGCATAGGTTAAGCAGCTCAGGGGCCACGTGCCACCTTTTAGGATTTTCTGGATGTTGGAAGAAACTACCCAAAAACAGCACAGCATCCAAAAATATGCAAACTCAGAATACTTAAAGTTGAGCATTCAGCTCACAGCAAGCAGAGCATGAAGTGCCAGGTGGCTGTAAATAATTTAGAGTTTAGAAAGCAAACATGCAGAGTTTTGTCTTGAAATTAAAAAAAGGTTTATTTGCAAAAATAATAACTACAATTCTAAATAGGAAAGAACTGAAGAGCAGAAACACAGAGGAGAGAAGAAACAGATATATTCCAACTATCATTCGAGAGTTGGGGGAAGGTTATTTCCATCAGCCTATTCTAAACTAACTACTCCTCGTTGAGGACTGGAGACTTGGGCAGTGTGGGGTTGAACTCCAACACCACCAACAGGCATGATTAAAGCTAGTGGTAGATGAAATTTAAGCCAAACTCTTTTCTCTCTCTCTCTCATTCAGGCACCCTTTTCAAAATCCTCTAACCCATGACATATGGGTTTGAGTATTGGATATCTAAGGGAGGCTCCTGGTGGCACAGTGTGTTAAATCACTGAGCTGCTGAACTTGCGGACCAAAAGGTCCCAGATTCAAATCCCGGGATCGGAATTAGTGCCCGCTGTTAGCCCCAGCTCCTGCCAACCTAGCAGTTCGAAAACATGTAAATGTGAGTAGATCAATAGGTACCGCTTACGCAGGAAGGTAATGGCACTCCATGCAGTCATGCCGGCCACATGACCTTGGAGGTGTCTACGGACAATGCCAACACTTCAGCTTACAAATTGAGATGAGCACCAACCCCCAGATGAGCACGACTGGACTTAACGTCAGGGGAAAACCTTTCCCTTTTATTGGACATCTAAAGTGGCAAGTTAATGCAGTTTGAAGGCAGCTTGGTATTTAAATGATGGATCTCGTGAATGCAGAAAGCAACAAACATTAAGGGATTTAAGCTGGAATAATCAATGTCAGGGAATACCACAAAACAGTATGTAATTCACATCAGTTCATCTAAGTGTAAATCACTTTGCATGGTGAAACCAAAGGACAGATGTTTGGGAGATCTGCACAAGTGCATTGCGGTAAGGGGAGTTAAAGATTCCTCCATGGTCATGAAGCCGTAGATCCTGCAGATCTCGGAACCAATTTGAATCCAGTTTCTGCAATGCATATAAGCACCATCAAGACCTCAATCCAATTCTAGGACTTTGCATGTCATCATCCACACAGTGAAATTGCTTCCTTATTGGCCAGTTTCTCACCAATTTAAGTGGTTAGTGTAGATTTGCTTTAGGATTCTGCACTTGGCCATGAAAACTACTGGCTGAACCCTAGGCAAGTCACGCACTCTCAGACCCAGAAAATCTTATCTTTGTTCACCTTGGAGTTGCCACAAGTCAGAAACGACTTGAAGGCACCCATCAAAAATAGCAACCTTTTTTCATTCCCTCACACTTCCCACATGGCAGGCTACCGAGGAGTAGCCAGACTCCTACTGGTAAATGAACCTATTTTATTCCTTTCAAGACTTTTCCTTATTAATAACTTTTCCCACCTTGACCATGTTCTGATGTCACTTCTGATGTCCCAGTTTTTATTCATATTACCAGTTATCTACTGGTGGTGCTGGAATAAGATAAAGCCCAGAACACGAGAAGAGCTAAAGGTTCTCTGGCCCTGCTTTAGAGGAAACTGCTTGTTTGATGCTTTTTCTCACATTGCATATTTTTGAGGGCTCAGTAAATTCCTGAAAGGTTCAGTGACACAGACCCGCTCTGTCCACAGAGCTAATGATAAAACTTATCTCCGTAATCAATAGTCAGTGTAATGGAGGTCTCCATTTATCTTGGGAAAGGAGTACAGTCTCCATACAACACAGATATAATTACATTTGCAACCTGTGGGTAGTGGAAAAAAATATACCATTGACCCACTAATTACCTAAAATGCTAGGTAGCCAAACCTTGAGTTAAATATTAGGAGAAGGCAGACAGAAAGGTGCCACTCCGTAACATTTGCAATTACGGTACTTTTATTTCTGGAAAACCTGGGATGCAGTTATAACAATAACCGTGAGAATGAAGAACTCAAGGGGAGGAAAGAGGGGGTGCTTATTTGCGGCCATGGCTGAGATCAAGCAGTCCAATTCAGAAAAGAGGCAAAATGCAGCCGATTACACAAATGAGAAACCCTTTCACCATGCCTCTCTTTTATGGGAGAAGATGTCCTGTTGCCATTATTGAAAGAGAATACTTTGGTTAAGTTGGTCAGGTTTCATATATCAAATACTAGCTTGGGGACCCAGTGGTGCCCGGATTATTAAAAGAAGGCATTGTCTGGTAATATCACTGAAGTTTAGTCTAGACCCATCGTTGGCTGGGTTCAGAGCTCTTTGGATAAGGGTGAACTACAACTCTCAGATTCGCAGTCACTCACCCCCAAACCAGGCCTGTATGCACAATTGGCCATGTTGGATCTGTGTGCCAAATTTGGTCCAGATCTGATATCAGCTGGGTTCAGTGCTTTTTGGATGCAGGTGAACTATAACTCCCAAAATCAAGGTCCATTCCCACTAACCCTTGCAGTATGTTCAGTTGTTCATGGGGCTTCTCTGTGCCAAGTTTGGTCCCAGTCCATTGTCGGTGAGAGTCACAGTTTCTCTGGATTTAGGTGAACTATAGCTCCCAGAATCAAGGTCCATTTCCACTAACCTCCACAGTATGTTTAATTGGTCATGGTGCTTCTCTGTATCAAGTATAGTCCCAGTCCATTGTAGGTGGAGGTCACAGTATCAGTGAAGATGCTGCAAGTCTCATTATCTGTGGCAAATTTGGGCCAGATCCATGATTTGTTAGGTTAACACTGCTCTCTGGATGTAGGTCAAGTACAATTCTTGTAAATCATTGTGAATTCTCCCCAAACCTCTTGTTAAGTTGCTGATCAATTCCTCTGTTAACTGTGTGCCATAGGAAGAAGTAGGAAGGGGTTAAGGGAGAGGCAGTGAGCGGGGTCATGCAAATGAAGGAACCCTGGGATGTCCATTCTGGAGGAAAATAGAACATCTAGGATGAAATTGTGCCTGCATGAAAGCCTTCACTTGAGTGGGAGGCAGAATGGTGTTTGTGGAGGATACTGACAGGGTCTGGGCTACATGTCCATGGCACTCACTATAACCTGCATGTCAGTGGAGAGAGAGCCATTGGTGTCTCCTGCTCAGTGGGAACTATAGCTGTTTATGGAGGTGGGAGGCTGTCTGTGTAAGTGGACACCTCCACCACATACACACATACACATTTTTCACTTTTATTATGTGTATAGAAGAAGAAGAAGATAGATAACATGGACTGATCTCTTTTGGTCATTCATCTCAGGCACTGAAACATCAAGGGACATCATCTAAAGGGTTCCTCCGGACAACTCAGCTTCAGTCAGAAGGCTTCAGGGGTTCACTCATATTGTATGGTTATAACACTGATTTCACTCTAAGTCTGGCTGAACATTGTAGAACGAATGCATTTTCACACCACTTTATCTACCAAGGTCATTGCTATGGAAGTTTGACAAAGCACCAGCAGTCTTGGGCAGAGAAGGCAAAATATCATGTAAAACTGAGCCATTGCAGCTAATAATAATAATAATAATAATAATAATAATAATAATAATAATAATAACTTTATTCTTAAACCCCGCCCCATCTCCCCGAAGGGACTCTGGGCGGCTTACATGGGGCCATGCCCAGACACAACAATATAAAAGCAAACAAAGCAATAAAACAAATCAATCAACAATAAAACAACAGTAATTGATAAAAAACAATCATAAAAGGTCAACATATTAGGTCAACATATTAGCTAGAAGTGGAGTCAAACCACATTCATTCTACACTGTAGATGCATCCTCAGTGCCATCACTACATCATGGTGTTCACAGTTTGTTTGTTTTTAAGCACTAAAGTTTTCTGGTAAGGCATTCAGAATGCAGTATTCTAATCTTAATATTTTCAGTTTTTTTATTGTGTCAGAAGTGACTTGAGAACATACTGCAAGTCACTTCTGGTGTGAGAGAATTGGCCGTCTACAGAGATGTTGCCCAGGGAGCGCATGGATGTGTTATCATCCTGCTGGGAAGCTTCTCTCATGTCCCTGCAAGCTAGAACTAACAGACAGGAGCTCACACCATCTCGCGGATTTGAACCAGCAACCTTCAGGTCAGCAACCCAACATTCAGGTCAGCAGTCTGGCCGGCACAAGGGTTTAACCCACATATCATGTGGATATGCAAAATACCATACCCTTTTAACATTTCACCTGGACATGAGTAAGTGAAACCAAACATATAAGTCTCATGGTTACGGGATCTTACAGTATTCATTCTGACAATGCCTGGTGCAGCTTTCAACTTTGGACATTCAATTTATTTTCCAAAACCAGATGGTATATTTCTAAACCAGGCATTCCCAACATGCAAGTGTGTTTGATGACAGCTCCGTTATTCACACTCAACATGGCTTGAAATGAATGATTTCTCCAATCCATCTAAAAAGTACCCAATTGGCGAAGGCTTGTCTAGTCTAATTGTGGGTTGAAATAATGCAGCTTTATTAAGATTTTCTTCTCCCTTTTCAATTTGGTTTGTGGCAGAGCATATATATGTAGGATAAGCCACATATTCCATTTGTGAGCCTGTTTATCAGTCATTTCCCTGGCCTGCATTCCTAATTTGATTGTCGAGGATTACACGCATCCACTCAAAAGAGGCATATGGAATTGGAAGCTCCTTTAGTTTGAACTGCCAGGCTTAAGCAAATCGCTACAAACGCTGTAAGTGAGGAAACAGGTTGCCACATCAAATGAAGCGAGAGATCTCCATTAATTCTCCAAGCTCACACTCCATTTCTTCAATGAACAGAGCAGTTTGTATCAGTGTCACTCGAAATGAAGCCAATTGCTTATAAACCCTCTGTATTTGCTACTGTTTGCAGAACTCTTTCCAAAGGGAGCAACTGAGAGAAAGTTTAACCTTTGCAGATACTTGAAAGAATAATCAATTAGCTTGAACACATACAAATGAGGTGGCAAAGTCCCATACTTGATATATTATTGGAATGCAACTTCCAAAATTTCCTTACTATTGGATGCGCTCAAAGTCCAGCAATGTTTGGAATAAGTCACTTTGCCTGATGCTAGGACAAAATTTGGGACTACAGAATTTTGCTGAAAGAGTCTATAAACCAAAAAGCAATTTTTCCAAGCTGCATTATTTTTCATGATACAAGCCATTAGAGTAGCCATGCATCATCCTTTACTGGTGCCAGGCCTCCATCTGTGTTTTCCAGAGGTGGACATCAATTGTTGTTCTGAATTTGTAATCCCTCTGTTTATCTACACTGTTGAATTAACACAGTCTGACACCACTTGAACTACCATAGCTCAAGGCTATGGATTCCTGATACGTGCAGGAAGCACATTTGAAGCAACAAAATGTGTGTTGGCCAGTGTAGCAGCAAGGCAAAACCTGCACATTCACATGGAACAAAAAAAAAGAAAGATCAACTTTAAAATGGTAGAAGCACAAAGTTGTGGCAAGGAAGCACAAAGTGAAAGGGCAGAAGCATCGTTTTCTTCATACTGTACTCATTCCAGCCTTCCCCTCCCCTTGCTCTCTCTCCCTCTCTCTCTTCATGAAGGCAAACATACCAGGAATAAAACCACAAAAAAGCAACTAGCCCAAAGTTCCTCAAAGTGGACAAGAGCAAATAAGACCAATCTCCCAAAGCAGACAAGAGCACAAGGCACGAGGCACGGAAGCACAAGGCACGAGGCACAGAGGCTGCTCTGGAAGCCCCAAAGTCCTGTACTCTTGCTCCCTCTGGCACTAACTCTTAACTCAAAATGCTGCACATATGCCAAAGTGAAACCCAGGCTGAGCAACTGCTCTTAACTCAAAACACCCTTAGGTTGAGATGCTCTTCAGTCGAGGTTCCACTGTATCCTCATATTCTGTTCTTGTGATAACTGGATTTTGAAAAAAAAATGGGTTCTTGTTGTAAACAAGGATTGGTGAGAAAGCTTTTCCCTATGATAACTCTTTCAAGAGTGAATGTCCCTTCCGAGGGGTAGATTTATCTCACTTCCTGTTCTGAGTCCTGTTCTCAACTATGAGCCATTTGTAAGTAGGATAGCCAGTATACAGTTAGCCTTCCCTTTCCACAGAGTCTGTATTCACAAATTCAACCTGGAACCAAATCCCTGCAGATACTAAGGGCTTACTAAGTATACACACTTTTTGTTTCTCTCCTGTTTCCTCTGCCCTGTCACCCATCATTTCATTTTTATTTTTTTTTTGGTTTCTTGAAATACCATTCAAATATTTCTTAAGGGCAACCATTCCATTGTGGTCTAAGCACTTGGTGGAGCCTTCCCAACTCCTTTCCTCTTTGCTGGAATTCCAGGGAGGATTATTTTTTCCTCCTGCAGATAAAAGCTTTCTGAATAGCTGGCTAAGAAACATCTGCTTTCGAAGGATAAAAGGAGAATAGGAAGAGACACAGTGATACATACTGGTGGTTCATCTCATGAAATGACACGTTTCTTTCTTGGTCAGCTGTTTATAGCCTACTTAGCCGCAAGAATAATCTGTACAACATAGTAAAATGCTAACAGCGACAAGTTAGCACATGGAAAGCATTTAAATCAATTTTTAAAAAACACGCATGAAACTTTGAAAACCTTGATTCTGAAAGTGTTACCAGATTTCCTTATTACAGTGCATTTTTATTCAGGGCATGTAACAGTTAAGTGCTGCTGGAAGTCAAACAGAAAAATTAAATAGAATATAGATCTCTCTTCTCCCTCCTTTAGACCTAAATATTTTATCCAGTTTCCTTTTGCAATGGGTCAGATTGTAGTTTGTGGAACAGTGTGTAGTGGAGTTTCCTTCTCTGGAAGTTTATAGACAGAAGCTGGATGGCCATCTCTCTGGGGTGCTTTGATTGTGTATTCCTGCATGGCAGAACAGGGTCAGCAAAAGGGTTGGAATTCTTCTCAGCTATGTATCATCTGCTGCATCATCTACCACCAATACAATTTATGCTATAGCAGTAATGTGTGTAAGTGTTTGGCACTGAAAGAATTGTGATGGAGGCCTGGAAGTACAAGCAAATCCACAATCCCTTCTGAAGTCTTCTTTATAAAGTGGCCACAAAAGACAACTGTCTGCTGCCCTAATATCTGAGTGCAAATGGCCCTTCTTACCCCTAAGTAGCACCTCAACAATAGTGATGATGCCCTCTTGACGTTTTGTCTCCTTTGGGCCCATTTTATTACTGTGCAATGTGCCATGAATGTTCCACATCAAAAGCCCAGAACAATCCATGGTGGCAACACTTAAATGAAATTATCTACAATTAACAAGACAATAAAGGAATAACAACCATAGAGTAACAATGGTCTTGGAAGAGCTTCCTCTCTCTGCCCCCAGTGTGAATGGACTCTGATCCTTTTAAAGCTTACACTGTTTCCCCTTTAATGATATGCATTTACGCCCTTATTATGTTTTCAGAAGGTAGAGACTGGTTAAGGTATGAAGACCAGATTAATATTTTTTGAGTTCCTTCAGTTCTGGCCAAATGAGGTTGTGGAAAATGGTGCATTCACCAAGCCCAGCTTTCCCAAAATTGGAGTTTCCTAAATGTCATAGATAACTTCCATCATCCCCAGTCATCTGAGAATGGGGATTAATGAAAGCCCTTCTAGACCCAGTAGTAAATGAGGCCACTCCTGCTTATATTTGGACAAGAGAAAAACAAAAAAAATCCATATATTAGAAGATTCCAAAAATAAGATGAGACTGAGTGTCTCTCTTTGCATGGTAGCTTTTGCTTTCATCTGTCTAGCAATAAAGTTTCGGATTCCGATGGAATTAATCAGGCCAACCCCAATCCCTGACTCTAGACACAATAAGACTTAAATTGAGGCCTCAGTAACTTGGTCCTGCCCTTCCCAACAGTCATTCCTATGAGAGATTGTACTAGTCCCACTTCTTTTATGGCAGCATTTGTGCTCCGATTCCTTGTATCTCTTTTCTCCTTGCAGAGCTTAATCCTCTGTTTGAAGGTATCCATGATTTGAAGCAACACCTGGATTTAAGCTCTGTTTGAAAGATACACAACTATAAGAAAGGAGAGGAGTAGCAGTCCTTGAAGTTGCCCATTGGCATCTGGACAGCCCACTGGTTGTTGGGTTTCCCTCGATCCTCTTCTCCTTTTCCTAGCCCTGGTGCCTTCCCCTTGTGCTGAGATATACTACATTTCTATTTACTCTGTTACTAATTGTTTCTGAAGATCCAGGCTGGAATTCGCAATTGCAGATATGAATGCATAACCTAGAGCTGCACATCTGTAAGTGATTTATCTTCACCAAACCTACATATTCACTATCATGGCACTATTGGCATAATGATCAAAGGCCTCCAGTCCTATCTTGATGGTCACCAGCCACTGCAGGTAAGTAACAGAGGTCTGTTCTCATGTCGGTCAGAGTATAAATGACTGGCATTTCCACCCTATTTGGGTAGCAATATCTGATGTGAGGATCAATTAAGTGCAACAAGAATCCTAATCATGATTGTCACACCACAGATCATTAGTGGGAAGGGAGTGAAAACATCAGTTTCTGCCTGATCAACAGAAAGGTGGCTCTCCATCGCTCACAGCAGCTGATGGCCATCAAGGTAAAGTTGTGAGTTCAGGCCAGTCATCGATCTAAGATCTTGACAACACATACGTTTGAAAGTTCTCTTATGCCTAAAAACCTGAGTGATGGGAGCTGTAGTGCAATGCAGTCTGCAAAGCAGCCAGTTGGGGAAGGTGCTCCTTGACATGACATCGAACAATGGCATGGCATCTATATTGTACAGTGTAATTTCCATGCTGCTTAGCTACAAATCCTAAACAGTCAAAAGTCTTCTTTAGTGGCATTCAGGAGAGTGCCAGGGTGCTAATATTTGTGCTCTCCTCCTGTCGGATTATTCTAATAACATTGTACATTGTTTAGGTATTAAATACTTTATTCACTTGTGGGTTCTGCTTGAAGTTTAGATAACAAAGCCCTCTGTGACTGCAGTCTGGCGTTTAGTGAAAGCTCTTCATCGGAATTTGTAATAATCTCTGATTAAGCAGTTTAGCATTTAACAGATCAAATTTGAAGAATGAACTTTAGCAACTATACTCCTGCTGCCTTAGCTCTTTGGCTAAACAAGAAACTTCACTTTTGTAACCAGCAAGAGCTGAAACACCAAAATGCTTGCGATTAGGTTAGGTGCCAATCTCAAAACAAGGACAAATCCAGGACAACCTGCCCTGAATAAGTGTTTTGGTATGGACTGGAAAGAACTGGATTTCAGGAGTGGAATTTCCCAAATGTGCCCAGTTAGGATATTTTAGGAAGGACTGGGCAAATTTTATACTCACAAGCAATTCAGCAACCCTTGCTTTCCATAATTATGTCCTGCTTTAGCAAGGGAAATGATGGAGCCAGGGATAGAAAATATATTTATACTAACAAATGTCTCTAATTAGTGGTCTGTTAAGACTATTAATTCTGCACTTATCGTTTTCATTTCTGATGACTGGGATGAAATTTCAAGTAGCACATTCTCTCTTCCGGTTTTGCTTCTTGAATTATATGCACACAACACTTTTTTTTTCAAAAAAATGCTCAGAAACTTGCTTTAGTCAATGGGAAAATTATTTTTTAAAGTTATTTAAAAGTGTGTATAGTTGGGTCCGGGAAGACATACTATTCCGCAAAGCAGCATCTCTCTTCTTCCCTGATAGTGGAACTAATGATTTTCTGCCTTCTCCAGACAATTAAAACCTTCTGCCTGAGGTAGCAGCCTCACCCTGTCTACTGATAAGGTCGGCTCTGTTTGTCCTAATACATAGTACGACGGTACTGTTGCTTTTGGATTTCTCCCCTATTCAGCCAGTGTGATTATCTGCAATTTGGAAAATTTTCAGAATGATGCATCTATAGATATGGATGTGATATATGTTAATAATATTTTGTATTTTTTTTTAAATTACACTTCACTATTTCATTGTGTTTTATGGCTTTTAAATGCTGCTAGCTATTTGGAATGGTTCATAAAGAATCAGTACTCAAAAAGCTCCAGTCTGATCTTGGAAGCTAAGCAGCAGCAACGTTGGTTTGTATTTGAATGGGGTCCCAGCTACACTGCCATATAATGCAACTTCATAATGCAGTTTAACTGTATTGAAGTGTGCTATATGAGTCAACACTGCCATATTATGCAGTTCAAGGCAGTTAAATTACATTACAAAACTGCAACATATCGTGGTGTAGCAGGGGCCAAAGTTTTAGAGGAAGGAACTGGCAAAACCACTTCTGAATATTCCTTAGAAAACTCTATAGAACTCATGTATGTTGACAGGTGACTTGAAGGCACATACACACATTATTTTTAAAATTTTATAAATTCAAAATGAAATGAAAGAAATGTATATCCATAGCTAAATCAGACTTTCTGCCTATACTAATCCTATCCCCTTCCAAACTAGAACAATGGGTAGCAATGCAAAGAAAAACACAAGGTGATAACAAAGAAAAATAATCCAGTTACAAAACCTGGCCTTCACAAAATGGCTGGATGATTTAGTTAGAGTGTTATGCCTTGATGTGAGAAAAAAAAGAGAGGAATGAAGCCAGGCAGGGGGTAGAAAGTGCCATGAAACAGCTATTAAGGCTGTTTATATCTCTGTACTAGCTGGGACACCATCAAATGAGCTCATTAAACAGCTTGGGTTGGGGAGCTGGCTGAAATTGGATTTGAGAGCTGGAAGCCAGGGAGAACATCTAGTGCCAAACACACACGGAAACACACACAATTAGTTGGGCATTTGATAAATCGCATTACAAGCGGTGTCTGCCAGTCCTAACGTTGCCCATCACTTGCCAGGCACTTCACACATGTGAAGGAGTCTGCAATCTTAAAGGCAGATGGGAAAGTTTTAGTTGTACAGGATCTTTAGCCTTCTCTGCCAAAGAATACTAGTGCCTCACTAAAATACAACTACAGGCAGTCCCCAAGTTACAAACATCTGACTTACAAACACTTAATAGTTAAGAATGGAGGTGAGACAACAGGAAGTTACTGGTGAATTTATTTATTTATTTACACCATTTACATACCGCCTTCCTCCCCTAGGGGACCCAAAGCAGTGAACATCCCATGCTTCCGGAACATGGCCATACAGCCCAGAAAACTCACAGCAACCCAGTGATTCTGGCCATGGAAGCTTTCGACAACAGATGCTGAGTTCTTTTTTTCTGCTCCACAATCACACAAGTTGAAGGATTCTTCTGGGTAGTGCCGTTTTTGCCTGGTTGCCTTTATATCTGTCAACTCTACTTTTGAGTCTGTTCAGGGACTTCCAAGTTGCCCATTCTTGGTTTGCCCCTGGAGAAAGATCATAGTAGGGGGGCATCCAGTTGGAATTGCCTGATTTTTCTGCCCACAGCAATAATCTTGCTGTTGTTAGAGAAACATTAAAAGGGGTGGTGGTTCTCATAAAACTTTTCCTTGATTTAAGTCTACTGGGAGGAGGCTGATAGCCATACAGTGGGTGGTTTTCACATTGTTCAGCCGTATTTCTCTCAGAATTAGTAGCAACTGCCCATCACACATTGGGGGGCGGGCAGTGCCAGCTAGATTACATAGCCTATCAGCAGGTGTAGGTTTAAGACATCCTGTGATTATTCTACATGTTTCATTCAATGCTATTCATCTGCTTCACATGGGCAGATTTATGCCAGATGGGGAAGGTATACTCGGCAGTTGAGTAGGACAAGGCCAGGGCTGATGTTCTTATTAATTTTGGGTCTGCAACACATGTGCTATCAGTAAGTTTCCACAGGATGTTATTGCATGCAGCTACTTTGTGCTTGTGTTCGCACAGCGTTTCCTAAATGTTAGTGTTCAATCTAAGGTGATGCTAAGATATTTATGATGGGAACAGTGTTCAAGCTCTTGGCCTTCCCAGGTTTGTGTGTGTGTGTGTGTGTGTGTGTTAGGAGCAACTTGAGTCACTTCTGGGGTGAGAGAATTGGCCTTCAGTTTCTTGTTGGCTTTACAGTTATGTAGATGTAAAGCATCTACTTGTGTCATGGCAGGGTTAAGCTTCAGGTGGTTATTTTTGTAGTAGCTGAAGAGATCTTTCAGGGCATTAATAAGTTGGCTTTCAATTGTTTCAGAGTCTGTTGCTTGTGTTGGTAGGCCAAGGCTATCAGCCTATATAAGGCTCTTTGTGAATGGTAGCCGCAGCTGATAGTAAAATTGTTAAACAAGGTCGGGGCAAGAATGCTGGCTTGGGGTAGACCATTCTTTTGCCTCCTCCATCTACTTTTCTTGCCCTGAAACTCCACATAGAAGCTGCAGTTTTCTTGTAGTGTCTGGGTTGTTTTTGTAAAATCATAGTCCTGGGTGATATGGTAGACTTTATGTAGCATTTTCCTATGTTGCACCATGTCATAGGCTGTCATGAGCATTGAGCCACGGCAGCGGTATCAGACTGCATTAATTCTACAGTGTCGATTTACCCCTGGAGAGGAAAAGAAAGGGCGGAATCTTGTCCTTTCCAATAGACTCCATTAGAGCTTGGAAAGTTACTTTTCGAACTATAACTCCTGAACGCCTTGCAGTGTATTGTGTAACCTGATGTAATGGCCACTATGTCTTGTAGCAACTATAGTTCAAACGTTAACCTTTCCAAGTATGTGGAGGAAGAGAAGCTACATATAATTAGTATTGTGTGTAGTTTGTACTTCAAACAAATGATGAAACACAGCTTCATCTCAACACATGGTTTATTTTTCACTTTCTTGTTTTCCTCTCTCTGCTTTTTCTGTTTCTTCTCTCTCCTGTTGGCTTTCTTCCATTTCTCCTCCCTCTTGTCAGCTTCGTTCTTTCCCCCCTAAATTTAACTTTTCTTTATAGTCATTGCCCTCACACATTCTCACTGTGCTTTTATATTTGCCCCTCCTTCCTATTTTTTAAAGTATCTCCATAGCCAGGGAAAGTTGTAGGCATCCTGCCAACCTTGCCTTGGGCATGTAACACTGGAGCCACCAGCATGAAATGCAAATTGGCTCTTCAAAGAAAAGGAGGTTGCGCTGCCTATCGCAACTGCGTGGGACTTCAAAAACCTATCAACTCTGATGAGTCCTCTTTTTCACTAGACAGGATGCATTCTGTTCATTGAAAAAATGAAATGTGTGTACATTTAAATACTATTTCCGCTCTATATTTTGGAACAGGGCCAAAATAACACAGCAGCAACAAAATACAGTATATTCCTAAAACTGTTTCAACACGGAGATGGGAATGATGGAAGCTGTTGATAGACTACATCTCCCATCATCCTCATCAATATTATGACTAGAGCAATTGGAAAGTTCAGTTCAACCATACCTGAAGTTCCATACAGTACCACATAGAGATAACAAAAACTATCACTATTACTACTACTACCACTACCACTACTACTCATTCTTCTTGTACTTCTTCAGTTCACATACACACCATATAAACATCTCTAAAAACAGTATGTGTGTGTAGCTTTTTTCTGCTGGTCCATCTTACAATCAATGTTTTCTTAGAATAGAAGAAACATGGTATTATTATTTCTATCCAGCTTTTTCACCACATGGCATTCAAGGTGGCTCAATAGTTAAATATAGTTGCTGAACACTTACAGAGATTCAAAAAAATTAAACATCAAAATTTACATGCAAATGTGAGTAGATCAATATGTACCACCTCGACGGGAAGGCAAAAAGGCACTGCTTGCAGTCATGCCAACCACATGACCAGGAGGTGTCTATAGACAACACAGGCTCCTCAGCTTGGAAATGGAGATAAGCACCTCCCCCAGAGCTGAAGATGAGCACTGCCTTTGGAGCTGGAAATGAAAGGAGAAGCCTTTGCCTTTGCTGTGTATTTATATTTCATTGTATTTCATTGCAACAAGGCATTGAATGTTTGTCTGTGTCTGTTTATATGCTGTAATCCACTCTGAGTCCCCTCGGGGAGAAGAGCGGAATATAAATAAAGTATTATTATTATTATTATTATTATTATTATTATTTAAACCAGAATAGAATACACATCATTAAAATATGCACACAAATCATCAAAACAATAAGACTGACCTTAATATTTATTTGCCATCAAAAGAAAGCATGTTAGATATTGATTTAAAGAGGCCAACATCCTGTTTGTGACATACAGAAATGTAAATGCAATACAGTAGAGTCTCACTTATCCAACACTCGCTTATCCAATGTTCTGGATTATCCAACGCATTTTTGTAGTCAATGTTTTCAATATATCGTGATATTTTGGTGCTACATTCATAAATACAGTAATTACTACATAGTATTACTGCGTATTGAACTACTTTTTCTGCCAAATTTGTTGTCTAACATGATGTTTTGGTGCTTAATTTGTAAAATCATAACCTAATTTGATGTTTAATAGGCTTTTCCTTAATGCCTCCTTATTATCCAACATATTCGCTTATCCAACATTCTGCCGGCCCGTTTATGTTGGATAAGTGAGACTCTACTGTATATACTTGTGCATCTCTCTCTCTCTCTCTCTCTCTCTCTCTCTCTCTCTCTCCCTCTCCCTCTCCCTCTCCCTCTCCCTCCCTCCCTCCCTCCTTCCCTCCCTCCCTCCCTGTCTCTCTCTCTGGTTTGTTATTGCAGAGGCTGATATTTTATAGAGATTAAACGTATTTCCACTTGCAGAAGATTTATGCTATGCTCTGCAATACCATGCCTCCAACATTTAACAGATATTCGGCCAGTGAAGCAAACTGAAGACAAAGGAAGTAAATGAGGAGGAAAGAAACAGACATTTTGAAAGCAACTGAAAAACTGTGAAGGCAGATGGTTCACTGGGACTGTCCCTGCCAAATCAGGACATTTTGGGGAGTATGCAATAGAAGATCTCATCTGCAGTGTATTTTAGCTCAAAGCCCTCTACTCCCTTTGTTTTAGGGCAAAAAAGCCACGGATTTCTGTGTTCTGTTGCTATATTGCCCAAACTCATTTGATGGTGTCAAGGATCCTGGAGGCTGCAGAAAGAAATGCCAATATAAGCACCCAGCAAAAGCAATGTGTGGCCTTGTCTATACTGACCGGCAACAGGTTTGCATTATTTCATATGGGCTTTCTGTTCCTAGCCAAAGAGGAGACCTGGGGAACCTTATGCTTTTGGGGCTAAGATTCTATCTGGTTAATTTCTGGGGTTTTTTTTTTCTCCTTTATCATGTGTTTTTGTGCTCTTTATCACCAGCCATTTAGAGTTCTGTTTTATATTTGTTCTCTTTGCGGTTTTGAAACCTGCAAGTCAAAGCTTTCTTTAAAGGGGGGAGAAAACCTATTTTTTACAAGCAATGCTTCCCATTGCTCTCCCTGCACCACAAATTATGAGAACAGTGCAACACCGAATATGCTGGTGGTGGAAGTATTGTCCGCCTCCATGCCGCCGGGTGCCCCAGAAATGTTTCGTTCCATTTCAAAGGGACGCAGCAGAGTCCAAGTGCAAAAGATATGTGCATAAAAGATGTATGGAACAAGGTCATTTTCAGCCGTGCCCCCTCTCTCTCTAGGGGCTGGGTTAACTTGAAGCTTAAGTGTCTTGAGTGGGGTATTAGGCAATCTTCATTACCATGCTGGCTCCCCGAACCTCTCCAAAGCAGAAGAACCTTTCAAAATGCAATAGATTAATAATGCTTGCCCTTTGTTTAAACCAAAGATGCAGACAAAGTGTCTCCGCGCATACAATGTTTTTGAGTGACACGTCCCTCCTGAGTCCCAGCCAAGCTGTTCTGACTAAAGAGCTCTTTTTGTAATTTGTTTTCTAGGGTGGAGTCAACACACAAGGCCCACATGCCACTTGGGGACTGGTTTGTGCAAGAGACCAGTCTGGCTGGAGCTGGTGTCGTCTGTCGCTGGAGTCATGGGAAGGCTCCGGTTCGCGTCTCATCTGCTGATGCTTTCATGTTTGGGGTGCAAATGTATTCAAGTCACAAAAGGGAATCTATGTCCCCGCTGTGAGAAAAAAATAAGTTGCTGATCCTCAACACCACCAAGGCAGCTTAAGTTGTCCTGCACTGGATGTAACCCTTGCAGGGCTTAGGGTATGCTCTTTTTGTCATTTGTTGTTGTGTACTAGTTGAACTGCCAGAGCAAAATAGATGGGTGTAAGAAGATATTTCGATTCTGGGTGCAGCTGCACTGTAGAGAAATTGAAGTTTGATATGACTTTAATTGCCAATATAATAATAATAATAATAATAATAATAATAATAATAATAATAATAATAATAATAATATACTGCCCTATCTCCCTAAAAGGACTCATGGCGGTTGCTACGGAATGGAACTGTAGTTTTACAAGGCCTTTGCCTCTGTAGAATGCTGGTGTTACAAAAAACTACAACTCTTATGATTCTATTTATTGAGCCATGGCAGTTAAGATGGTGTCAACTACAGTGTAGCTGCACCCATTGAATACATTTTGCTAGCTAAGGTGAAGGAAAAGATGGTGTCTCCTTCCAACTCCACATAGACATTCTTCCTACACAAATCACAGATGAGCAAGAAAAACCATGATTTCTACTGGAATTTCAGTCCGAACGAGAGAAGAAATCTGATGCTCTCCTCTTAGAGTGATGGAGGCTTTACAAGGTTCTCAGGCAGCCCAAAAGACGTTGTTGCAAACTCTAGCTGGTGTGCTAGAAGAGTGAAGTTTCACTCTTGAGACTTCAGTTTCCTTTCCAGAATTTCCAGAAGTTAACTCCAGGTGTTTAGGCATGGATTTTAATAAGCATGCCTGCAAATGCACATGAATGAATACTAAGGTGCTTGGGTGTAACTGTGAGAAAGTTGGACAAGGACTTAGGAAATCTAGGTTCAAGACCTCACTGAGCACTAGATGGACGCAGGCCAATTACTATCTCTCAGGGTGTGACTGTGCTGTTCCTATATGGAAGTGAATCAGAAGTCACTCCTGGATGTCTAAATAACATCCAGGGATTTCCAATCCTTAATGTGGGTTAAAACAATTTTACTGCATGTTAAGCAAAGTCAGTGCCGCAATTTGGGCAGAGAGTGGATAGCAAAGCAAATAGGTCTGCTGTCCATGTAGGCTGGTGTCACTATCTCCTTTTGCCCTGTACTCAGCAATGCAGGGAAAAGGGAGCACATTGGACCCATATCACTCCCCATTACCATGGCAGGAGGCCACAGAGCTCCAAGAGGATTCCTCGTCATCACTACGTGTTGCTTCCCTCCTTCTTCCTAATCATATAGGCGTATTGGCTGATGTCAGCAAAGATGCTCAACAACAACTAGGGACAACCCTGGAAGCTTGTTGCCATTCGGCTACACCAGCGGTAAAGGAATGCAAGGTGAGTTTGGCAGAGTCAAATTGTTTTCAGCCTGACTGGACCAGCTGGACTCTACCACACCATCTCTAGGGCCACTCCAGAATATACTATTTTGAACTAGCCCAGATTTTGTGGTACTATAGATCTGGGGTTCTCAAACTTTTTCAAAACTTTAATTTCCCTGCATTTCTTGGGAGGAGGAAAGCGGAGGAGGCAGGAAGCAGCATGATCTGTGGAGCTGCTCACTACCACCCGCGGAGCCCCAAGGGCTCCACAGAGCACAGTTTGAGAACTTCTGATATAGATGATCCCTCAGTCTGATCTATCTCCAAGGATTGTTGGGAAGATAAAGTGGGGAGAAGAGCTATTTGCATTGCCTTGAACTCATTGGAAAAAAGACGTACACAAATGAAACAAACAAAGAAAAATATTTTTTATTACACAAGCCTGTATTTTTGCAAATGGTTACAGACAATTTATTCACATATATTTCCTTCTCTCAGTATGCACACATAAGCAGAAATACACACTCAGACAATGATATGCAGACAGGAGAAACCAGTGCAGGATATCATTCCAGGGTGAGTTACTACAACATTCCTTAGACTAGGAAGAGCCATTACTAATAGAAAGCTGTTGTAGTGGGTGTGTACTTTGCATAACTGAAGAGCACTCTGCTCAGTAATCTTGTTTCTCAAGTCTGTTCCCATGAGTCAACATGCTGGATCCAGAATACTCAGATATAAGAATCCTACCATTAGTCAGCACAGCATTATTGCACTAACTAGTGAGATTCCAAAGTTGGCTTCAATTTTGGTACATTTTAGTTGTGTCAATTTGGGTAGCAAAATTGCACAGAGAAAGAGCTGTTTGAACATGCTCAACATGGTGAAGTGTCCTCCCATCCACATGTTAGGTTTCAGCACATATGATAAGCTGCTTTAAAGTCTGGACTAAAACCCAGGGCAGATGCAGACTGTCCAAATGGCATGGAAGCCATCACCAGCATCAGATGATTACAACTCTATGCTAAGAGTGGAAGATATAATAAATAAAGCCAAGTCAGGAAGATCTGTCTACTGCACAATATGGGGTTATGCTTTGCAAAACCATGCTGCTGTCATCCCAGAATATTAAATTTATCTGTCCGATTGAGGTACCTGGTTGATACTTGAGTTCTTCATGGGCAGATATAATGTATTTATTTGATTAGCTCAATCCATGTTTGGAAAAATATTTGTTGACTTCATTCATTTATTATTCATAACATCTGAAGGGTCAAAGGAAGGGAAGCCTTGCCAACTGAGACTTTCTTCAAAGGATCTTACAGAGAAGGCAAGCTGGGTGGGTGAGGGATTCCTTCATTTGTTCTGCATGTCAACAAACACTGTTTTGTAAAATTTAACTACAGAAAAGAAAATGACTCCTGGGAAAACAAATACAGAGTAAAACATCATTCTGCTGGATACATTTGAATATTAACCCCCCCCCCCCATGAAGAACTATGTACAGTTTGTGTAGTCTTGAATTATTTTACCTTTCGAGATTGGGAGTCAACACAATTGCAATGGCGAAAGAAGGCACTATGAAGGTTATGGCACGAGTCTTGACTTCTAGGTGAGGAGTTTGTGAGCTTCTTTCTCCTGAAAAGCATAGCAACAGTGGCACAGGGTTACACTACATTTGCAAATTTATTTCATGCAGGTGGTGGCCTGTAGGGTTACTCAAGCAGTGCAATAAATAATTCAACTATTCACATGCTGGAGAAGTAACATCCTTCATCTTCTGGGGAAATTGGAAATTACTTAAGACAACCTTTGCCCTAGACTTCTTTTGGCTCTACCATAGAGTCATAGAGTTTGAAGAAACACCAAAGGTAATCCATCCCATTTAAGCAGACAGGAGTATACAATCAATGCACTCCTGACAAATGACTATCCATCCTCAGCTTAAAAACCTCCAGAGAAGGAGACTCTACCACAGTGGTTCTCAACCTTCCTAATGCTGCAATCCCTTAATACAGATCCTCATATTGTGGTGACCCCACCACCATAAAAAATTTCGTTGCTACTTCATAACTAGTTTTGCTACTGTTATGGATTGTAATGTAAATATCGGATATGCAGGATGTGTTTTCATTCACTGGACCAAATTTAGAACAAATACCTGATACGCCCAAATTTGAATACTGGTGGTTTGGGGATTGGTTTTGTCATTTGGGAGTTGTAGTTGCTGGAATTTACAGTACACCTACAATCAAAGAGCATTCAGAACACCACCAACGATAGAATTAAACTAAACTTGGCACACAGAACTCCCATAACCAACAGAAAATACTGGAAAGGTTTGGTGGGCACTGACCATAATTTTGGAGTTGTAGTTCACCTACATCAGAGAGTACTCTGGAATTAAACAATGATGGATCTAGACCAAACTTGGCATGAATATTTAATATGGCCAAATTTCGACATTGGTGGAGTTTGGGGAAAATAATCCTTGATATTTGGGAGTTGTAGTTGCTGGGATTTATAGTTCAGCTACAGTCAAAGAGCATTCTGAACTCCACCAACAATGGAATTGAACCAATCTTGGCACACAGAACTCCCACAACCAACAGAAAATAATGGAAGGTTTTGGTGGGCATTGACCTTGAGTTTGGGAGTTATAATTCACCTACATCCAGAGAGTACTGTGGAACCATCAAACCATGATGGATCTGAACCAAACTTGGCACAAATACTCAATATGCCCAAATTTGAACACTGGTGGAGTTTGGGGAAAATAGACCTTGAAGAGAAGGTCAGACGGAGAGATCTTCACCCTTCTCTACCAAAGAGAGACCATCTAAGACCATCAGAAATATGTGTTTTCTTATGGTCTTTGGTGACCCCTCTGACACGCCCCCCCCCCCCCGGTGGTCCCCCAAGGGCCCCAACCCACAGGATGAGAAACGCTGCTCTACCACACCCCAAGGCAGCATAGTCCACTATCAAAAAGAAAAGATTTCAGATATAATCTTATAGAAGCTATCTTCTCTTCTCTCTCTTTCTTTGAAGTCAATCTTGTACTAAGATTACTATTCAACATAAATTTTAGCTGCAAATGCTTGCCCCATTGCTGTCATATTTTTCACATTTCTTGCAGAAGTATGCAGTTTTGCCCACTGCAAATGGCTTTCCCTGTCCTTTTATGTGTGTATACATGTTCTCAAAACTATGTGCACAATTCTGTAGCAGGAGAAACCAAATCCTCATGTCGACTTAGTAGCTGGCTCCCCTTTGAAGCTTTTGTTTGGGAGGGATGTGGTTATCAGTGATCTTGATAGAAAACATTTCAGTGTACACACACAGACATTCAGGGTCTATGCACACAAGTTTGCCTTTACTAACCTCAGAAATACGAGCAGTGCAGACCTACGGTAGATGTATAAACAAGAAGGTCACAAGGTTAATGTCTACTTATGCCATTCCTCATACCATTCAGCAAGCAGGAAAGGCTGCAAAAAGAATCACTCTTTTCAAGACAAACACGACAAGGAGTTTAAATGTAAAGCTTTTCTTCGGGGGAGACAGGACTTAGCCTGTATTCCTTTTTTAAACGAGTGTCCCTTTCTTGTTCATTTTATTTGCTATTAAGTGCTTCCCGGGTTCCAAAAAGAAGTGAGATTTGGATGGAAGAAAAGTTAGTACTTATATCACCAATGTTCAATTCGTGGTTAGGTCCATGATCAGCCAATAAGTACATCATGCTCATATTGGGAATCTCCTCCCTTCAATATCTGGGATTTTGGTAGTTTTTATGGGTTTCCAGAAATTCTCTAAATACCTGCTGCCTCTAAGGAACTGACTTATGAGACGGAAGGAGGCAATGGTTGCAGAAACAGTAATCAGCAGAGCTTTGAGATATTGCATAAAAAGCTTTTGGAGATTTTGGGCAAATCACACCCTCTTATTCATGAGAAAGGCAATGACAAACCTTCACTGAACAATTTTTGACAAGAAAACCCCATGACAGATTCCCCGTAGGGTCACCATAAGTCGGAAAGGACATGAAGGCACACAGCAACAAGAGCACGTTGAATGATACCAACTAACTCCGATTCACACAGTGAGTCTATGGTTGATTGGCAACTATCGTTTTTCAGGTTTATCCAAGATTAATGAATCTCAGCAGAAACCACTATATTACATTTGCCAGCATTTGGGGAAAAGTATACTTTTGAAGAACAGCTTCTAGAAACATTATATCAAAAGGACACACAATGCAAAAAAATTATCTTGGACAGGAGCTTCCAAACAGATTTCCAAGAACCACAACAGAAGGGGAAAGTAAAGGTAAAGGATTTCCCCTGACATTAAATCTAGTCGTGTTCGACTCTGAGGGTTGGTGCTCACCTCCATTTCTAAGCCGAAGAGCCGACGTTGTCTGTAGACACCTCCAAGGTTATGTGACCAACTTGACTGCATGGAGTGCCGTTACCTTTCCGCTGGAGCAATACCTATTGATTTACTCACATTTGCAAGTTTTCAAACTGCTAAATTGGCAGAAGCTGGAGCTAACAGCGGGAGCTCACCCCGCTCCCCCAATTTGAACTGCCGACCTTTCGGTCAGCAAGTTCAGCAGCTCAGTGGTTTAATCCACTGCGTCACCAGGGGTAACAAATGATTAAATACTTAAAAGAATTCAGTGAGGTTGGTTATCAGGAAAAAGGGGCACCAAATATGCCTATACTGTGCATCACCTACACATTCTCTAGACTAGGACTTCTTAAATTTTTCCCACTCATGACCCCTTCCCTGCCAAAGAATTTTTACTTGGCCCCAGGTATATAAAATAGGTATAAAAATCAAACTTTTACTGATTTATCAGCATTTGCTAAACTTGCTAAATGGGCTGATATTTCTTTTTATGAAGTACAGCTGAAGTATCATCTGCAGAGTCTACTGTAAACACTGCACAACAGAATTGTGTAAAAGTCTAAAACAGAGATGTTCAGAAAACTTTTAGTATTGCTAAATGTTGGGACCCCAACATTGAGCTAAGAGGACCTCATTTGGGGTTAGGATCCACAGTTTAAGAAGCAGTGCTCTAGACATACACCTATCAATCTACGCAGGTAAATAACAGACAATATAAAAATGGGTTGCTGTGAGTTTTCCAGGCCATGTTCCAGAAGCATTATCTCCTGATGTTTCATCCACATATATGGCAGGCATCCTCAGAGGCGGAAGGAAGGAAGGAGCCTCAAGCCTTTTTCTTAGAAGATACATATAAATGTTTATCCAAAAAAAAAAAAAGAAAAGCTGAAAGTGTCTAGCTGCCCAGGATTTCCAGAACAGTTTACTTTGGCATCTCACTAGGTTTTGCCTCTGCAACTATGTGATGAGATCACAGGAAACTCCATCTTATCGCTTTGGCTTTTATTTATATTGTTTGGCCTCCTCTGTGCGCTGTCTCCCCTCCCCTTTGTCCTCTGAAAGCAAGAGGAATGGATTGAATTCGTCCCCTGGCCTTCCTGTCCTGTCCACTTAGGAATCCCTTGGCTCAGCATTCATTGCTAGGGAGGTAAATGAAACTCTTAAACAAAGTTGTTTGTAGCCAAGACTGTACCTCTCCATGGCTGTGAGGCAATGCAAGGACTAGCTCCTATGCTGCAGATCTGGGGAAAAGAAACCTTTTATGCTTGAATCTCAGCCAAGAAACAGAAAGAACCACTCTTTTGCTGTTTTAGACTCTTTTTCCACGCATAGCCTATGGTTCAGTACTTTTCACTAGCCATGGACCTTCAAAGAAAAGCTTGAACAGTAAGTGAAAGGATTTTCATTTTTTTGACTACAACTCTCAGAAATCCCAGCCAACAAACCACTGGACATGCCAGTTAGAAACTGTAATCCAATAAGTCAGTTCTTCAAACTGTATTCTAGAGTCTCGTGAAGCAAAGGTTTTATTATCTCATACCTGATTCTTCTTAGCTAACTAAGATACCTCAGCACATCCTCCAACATTTCACAGATAAAAATGGTGATGTATTTGGTACATCAGAATGAAATCAAGATCTGAAAAATTCATGAGAAAGTCCAACACTGAATGTTTGCCTATGTATGTAAATACTGTAATCTGCTCTAAGTCCCCTAGGGAAGACGGGCAGAATATAAATAAAGGGTATTATGTATTATTATTACTTTCAACTCAATTTGCAGCAATCGAAGCAAGCTGAAGACAAAGAAAAAAAACAGGAGAAGAGAGAAAGTGCCATTTTAAAAGTGGGATGAAAACTTAGAAGATGTATCAGTTATGTGCCCTAGAGTGGGAGGAGGAAACCAGGATCTTTTAGAATCAGGCTGAAAAAGCAGAATTAATTGATTGATTAATTGAGACTGTCCTTGGAAGTCATGACCTTCTGGTATAGGCAGGTCCCCAAATTCTCTGTAATAACCACTGATTTGCAAATCAAGCAACATTATTTTGAATAAGACCAAGGTCTCTCCCCCTCCCAGTTTCCTTGCTTAGGAGTACATGTTGTATTTGTTTACATTTACAATACAGCAGGCCTTTCAAGAATGCGTGTCTTGGCCAAGGCTGTACAACCTCTTCTGAGCTACTCAGGCTGCAAAAATCACAAGAGGAAAAATTTTGAACTTGGTGATTCACATGCTGGGGGCATCTCAAGATATAATCGTAAAACACTTACCTGGGAGTCAGTCCCATTGAACTCCAAGTGGCCTATTGTGCGTTCGTGGCTGCTTGAAATTTTCTGTCCACTCAGTTCATCACATTTCTCTGGACGAGGAATCCCTAAGTAACCGAATATTTGGAGAGATGCCTTTGACAGAAGTGGGAGAAATGCAGCCCCTTGATCACAAAGGCTATTTTCTCCAAAGAAAAGAGAAATTCTCCAGAACTTCTGAATAGAGAACATCTTATCATCAGCAATGTGTTTCTTCTTCTTTCCAGTGGGTTTAATCTCACTTTTATCTGTGCACTTGAAAAAGTGAATTGATATCCATGAAAACTCATGCTAAAAAATAATGGATTGCTCTTTGCTTCCTCCCTTTTTATGCTGCAACACATTAACACAGCTGTCTCTTTGAAATTTTCTTTTCTATGGTAATTTCCACAGGAAAGAGATGGCAGCAGCACCTTTATGTGCAAACTGGTCCAATCTATTGAGGATCCAGGGCTGAGATCTGACATCACAAAGTATATCATTTAGATAAATGGTGCCAAGTAAACAAAGGAGAAACACACAAAAAGAGACAATCACTCATCCTTTCCCCTCAACCTGAGAACTGGAGAAGAGGATCCAGTCTAAAATTCAAGTGTGAACTCTGAGATCTCAAAATGCTTGAGGTGAAGAAAGCTGAGCCCATAGATAGCTGGAGGGTGCAAAGTGATTTTTGAGGACCACACGGCTTCTGTACAAATGGGGAAAAATCAGAATGGTTGGCAACAGGGGCCAGCTTTCCGAATTATCCTAGGGAGATCATGCAGTCCCCTGTGCCCCATTGCTTGCCTATTCCATTTCTACGAAATGGCCTACCTATCCTAGAAGATGAAAGAAGGTGAAACATATCTTCAAAACATTCTTGGAAGGAACATCTACCTGAGCAAACACCTTTCTTAACATCTGTAGGTCTTTAACATGACTATATGGTCAACGTCCACCAGAAGTAGAACACAGTCTTGCACTAGAAGATCTATAGATTCCTAGAGATACCATCTTAATCAAATCTGAGAACAATCAAATCTGCAAAAGTTACATCTGCAAATGTGGAATGCCAACTTTTTGTGTGTGTGTGTCAGGAGCAACTTGATTGCAAGTTGCTTCTGGTGTAAGAGAACTGGTGATTTGACATATTAGTGTCTCCCAGGCATAGGGAAGGGCTCTGATGTGCAACGTAGCTGGGTTAGTGCAGAAGCATAAGATACACATGAAAGCAATGAAGTGGACCCTTCCTTTGGGGGGGTTCTCAGAACTCCCCCCCCCCAAATTAATGCTCACAAACTTGATGCATTAATAAGAATTGATAACATGATATTTGACTTATGAAGTATTCTCATAATGTATTTCATGCCTACCTTGCAAGCCAACAAATCAACACCTCTGTGCTATGGCATTTTGCAGTTCAGGAGAAAAATTATTCTAATAAAAAACAATATCCATTTAAGAATAGTCTAGTGCAAATGTTATCCCTGTTCTTTAATGAATAACATTGCAAGTTATTGTTGAACTATCTTCATTAAACTATGTTGAGAAGATATGCAAATAACTTTTATTGGTACTTGGGGGAAACTGGTGCTCCAGATTAGTTTAAATTGTATACAGTTTAGATTAATTTTTTACCAGTGGGGTAGGGAATATAGATCAGCCTATAAAGCCGTAATCAGCTCGGGCCTTAAATAACTAAGTAAACACTTTTAGTCTGTATAAATAACCTGCAAGAGCCGGAAAGGAGAGGTTCTTGACAATAGCAGTTAGTTCAGCTTTTAGACATTCAGGCTGAAACTTTTGCAGGCGGAGGACGGCCCTGCATTCCAGATGGGAAGGATGGTCTAGCAAGAGATAATTGGGAGAGATAGTTGCATTACTGGAGACTTGTTTACACAAAAGACTTAACCCTACTTAACTGACGCTGGGCTCCTTAGCCATGGTGTTGGAGGGGAAAACTAGGAATCTCTAATGGAATGTGTTATTTTTAACAACAACACAATTCTAAGGGTTCCTTTATGGAAGCCATGAACATTACATTAATTTTAAACTGCGTAATGTTGATAGAAACTTCCATTAACTATCCCCAAATGATAGTGTCTACCAGCCCTACCGTTAGGGGAAGTGAGCTTCTGGAGGTAGTGGGGTCAAGAGCATAAGCTAGATAAATTTTTTGTGTCAGGAATGACTGGAGAACATACTACAAGTTGCTTCTGGTGTGAGAGAATTGGCCGTCTGCAAGGACGTTGTCCAGGGGACACCCAGATGTTTTGATGTTTTACCATCCTTGTGGGAGGCTTCTCTCATACCCCTGCATGTGGAGCAGGAGCTGGCAGAGGGAACTCATCTGTGCTCTCTCCGGATTCGAACTGGCAACCTTCAGGTCAACAACTCAACCTTCAGGTCAGCAGTCCTGCCAGCATAAGGGGGCTCCTATCAGCTAGATACTGGAGGACAGAACTGTGTGTGTCACATTGCAGCCTAGCTTACTCTCCTAAATCCAACTTCTTGCCTTTATCTGTGGTTTTACAATCATCTTTTGTACATGTGGCTACTGGCTAGGTGTGGTGATGGCAAAGTACCAGGGACATATCTTGTCCTTTGTCTTGATAGCAAAATATCTTGGGCAGTCCAGGATATTTCTTTGGTTAAGTGATCCATAACACGGGTAAAAAAAAAAACATTGAAGAGAGTAACCGAGACCAGCCCCACCGTTAGGTGGAGTGAAGCAGTTGTGGAGTGTGGATGAGCTCCCTCTGTCAGCTACAGCTCCCTATGCAGGGACATGAGAGAAGCCTCCCACAGTATGGAAAACATCAAAAACATCTGGGCTTTCCCTGGGCAACGTCCTTGCAGACTGCTCCTGACATGAAAAAAAACATATTTTACGACTTCAAATTGTTTCCAACCCTAAGGCATGCCCTATCGTAGTGTTTTCCTGTCAAGACTTGTTCTGGAGAGGTTTGCCACTGCCTTCCTCTGAGGCTGAGAGAATATGACCCATCCAAGGTTACCAAGTGGGTTTCATAGCGGAATGTGGATTCAATCCCTAGTTTCCAGAGTCGTCATCCTCTAAAAGTTCTCTCTCTTTATAAGGTAAAGGGTAAAGGTTTTCACCTGACATTAAGTCCAGTCGTGTCCGACTCTGGGGGTTGGTGTTCATCTCCATTTCTAAGCCAAAGAGCCGGCGTTGTCCTTAGACACCTCCAAGGTCATGTGGCCAGCATGACTGCATGGAGCGCCGTTACCTTTCCGCAGAAGCGATACCTATTGATCTACTCACAGTTGCATGTTTTCGAACTGCTAGGTTGGCAGAAGCTGGGGCTAATAGCGGGAGCTCACTTGGTTCCATGCATTTGCACCACCGACTTTTCAGTCAGCAAGTTCAGCAGCTCAATGGTTGAATCCGCTGCGCCACCGGTGGCTCCCTTTATACATACATTGAAAATAATGAGCATGCATATATTGCTCTGGCTTTACATCTGTTTTTCATTGCAAAAAGCCAAGAAAGTGAAAAGTGAAATATGGGCCAGGCCACTGCAACTCGTTTTGGCCAGCCGGTCACTCGGCCTGCTGCTATGGCCTGGGTTGAGATATACCATTTTCCTCCCTCGCCACCCCAAGCATCTCATTACATTGTCGGCTTCAGGAAGAGCCACATGGGTTGGGTGGGAGCCTTCTTGGGAAAATGGCGGGGAGCGGACTGCCTCTTGGCTCTCATACCTTAGAATTAGAGGACTATAAATATATATGCGACTGTCGGGGCACTGCCCAATGCGGCACTCATAAAATGTAATTTGAAAAGCATGGAGGATGGGAAAGATCTTTCCCTCTCCAGCTCTCCCTCTCCTCTCCCCTTTGGCAAGAGGAAGTTATTATCTGCGATAAAAGCGGTTGTTGACATTAGAAATACAGACTCAAGGACCCAGACGGGAAATTTAATAAAAAGAAAAACAAATGTTGAAGGGAAAAGGGGAGGTTCACAGTATGGCAAAGCAAAGCCAGATACGGCAGTAAATATCTGCCCGGAGGCAAACTAGGGGCTGCTGCCTCTTCAGGGAGGCTGCTCTCTGAGTCAGGATGTTGGACATGGAGGACAGTCTGACAAAAACAGGGGTGGCTGTGCTTTTTGGGGGGGGGGACATGCCCCTCAGTCAAAGAAAAGTACCGCTAATGTCAATTTCATATCTCCTTTTGACATATTGCGTCAGCTCCAGAGAGGAAAGGTCTGCTAAAAGAGGTATATTGGGAATGGCTCTGCCTCCAGAATGTCTACAACTATTCCAGCCTCACCACCCTTTTTCTTCTGAATAACATATTCTTACAGGAAGGCGCTCACTTGAAGAAGCTGCATGCGCCAAGGCAACACGTCTGTAAAAGCAACTAGTTTAATTTTGCTTGCATTTAGTAACTAGTTCATTTAGTACTCAGTTTCACATAGATTTCAAAACCCTCTTCACATTTGCAGGTTTGATGTTTGCAGATTTGATTATTAGTAGATTTTGGTTGCTGTGCGGTGAGAGGATCTTCTGCTAATCAAAGTGATCAACTGCAACATTCACACTTGCCTCAAACAGACAAGAGTTCTTTTTCCCACCCTGGACATTTCACAGATATAGAAACTCCACTTGCCTAGTTTCCAAAAAACCTACCATAGATGTGGCAGGAGAGAATGCTTTTGGAACATGGCCATACAGCCTGGAAAACTCACAGCAACCCAGTGTTTTCCAGCCATGAAAGCCTTCAACAACACATTAGAAGAATTTGATTTAAATATCTAGGTCTTCCAATGCAACCCTACACTCACTTTCCACTAGAAGTTGCCATTAGAGTCCATTTGTAAGATCTAGAGATTCCCAGAGAGAACATCACTGCATGAATCTCTAGGTCCTCCAGCTGAAGTGGACCAGGAAGACCGAAGATTCCTAAAGAGGTGTTCTCTTTGGTGAATAAACAAAATAGGTTTTTTTTATTTGTGGTTTTCCACATTTAAAGAGTCCTGCCTCAATAATCTCAGCGAATATGGAGGCCTGACTGTAGTCCTAGGCTCACCCTACTGCTCTCTTTCTCTTCTCTTCTCTCCCCTCCCAAGTCCTTTTTTCATTCATTCTGGCCTTTCTGCTTCTCATTCAGTTATCTGCAGTTCCAAAATATTTCAAATTCTGAAATTGCCCACATTGGTGTCTGAGATGGTAACACCTTTGCTTTCTGGTAGTTAAATGGACACAAACTTTGTTTCATGCACCTAATTGCTAGAAATATTGTTTATAGAATTACCTTCAGGCCACGTATACAAGGTGTATATGAAACAAAAATGAATGTAATGTTTAAACATAGGTCTCTTCTTTGCCTTATAATAATCCTCTTTTTCCCTGTATCTCTAGCGTTGTTCTTCTCTTCTTGCACACTGGTTAAATAATGTTCAGCATTTCCATCTCCTAATTTTCCTCTCCACTCTTACTAGCAACCATGCATTTTCCCTTTTCTCCTCTTCCCCTGCCTCCAGGTTTCTATATTCTAGTTCCCGGTATCCATTTGCATATTATGTACATTATTTTCTCATTATGCAAATTATATGGCTGGCCATGGAAAGCTTAACCAACACCTGTATAAGGTAAATGAGGCTGACCAACACAGACACACCTTGCAAATTTTGTATCCAGAAGCAGATCTTTCAAAGTTGCTGTACAGATAGTTGAATTTCCTAGTTTTTTTTGGGGGGGGGGGGGGGGTTTAGTGGTGTGCAACCTCCAATCACGTTTTGTGCATTCCCTTCAAAATAAGGAAAAATGCAGGAGAAGCAAATATTCAGTCAGCAAGACTTTATCAGAAATGGGAGTCCACACGTTTGTGATGCCTACATTCAATGTCACCATCGGAAGGATTGGGTTAATTTGTGTGATGCCATCTTCAAAGTGTCTTACAGTAACCTCAGGGAAAGGGATTACCGTAACAATGTAAAACAGATCCAGATAATCAAATTACAGTGCAAAGTTGAAATAAGAATACAACAGGCTAAACATCTCACAGTAATCCATATACTAAGATTATGCATCTGAGTGGGAGATCTTAAGAACTGTAGTCCAAATAAGTAATTTTCCAGAGCTCTGCCTAAATTTTCCTCCGGTGATTCTTGTATAGCAGGTTTCTCTTGAATCTAGTCTGCTTCTATCGCCTATATTACTTGCCTATATCAAATAGGTCCTACCATTAGGATCAGGGTATTTTAGGAAGCAGGTTTGACATTTATGAGTAACATTTCTGAATCTTTTGCTTTCCAAAAGTTCAGATTCACAAAGAACAAGGCCAGACTGAACTCACTCTCACAGGGGATTCAAAACACACAGCCCATTGGAAAGGGTTTCCATCATCTCAGAAGAAATCTTGAAAAGCAAAAGGCTTAACTGTCTCTATGTCTCCTTTGATCTCTGTTTCCAGAGTGAATTGGAAAGAAACCTTTACAAAAATTGCCTCTCATGTCTTCCTGAGCTCTCAGTCCAGGCATTATAATTTTGCCAGTTGAGACTCTAAAGTGGATCCATTTAAGATGATCAGAGGAAACAGGCTGACAGTGAGCTGATTAAAAGGCTCTTAGAGATGCCTGCACTCAAACAGAAGGAGGTATTGCTTTCTGTGTGTTCTGTCCATCCAGGATGCAAGAAAACAGTTGAAATAGATTGGATCTCCCTCTCCAGGAAGGTTTGTCTCCATGTTCAGTCCAGGCACACCAACAGGCAATTTAGACAAGCAATTGCCTGCCTTTTGCCAGCCTTCCTGTCCTTGTCAGGTTCTCTTTTGTGGGGAGCATGTGAAGATAACAAGGACAGCAGTCATGAATTGATATGGTGAAGACAAACTGGATGCAAGAGACAGCTGTAGACTGTTTCCTTGACTTTCTCTTATCTGATACCTCCCAAAACATGTTTCCTTTGTTCCTTCCTTCCTCTCGTGCTCTCCCAGTTCCTGTTTTGAATTTTCTGTAAATGTCAGATCAGGAATAAAGTGAAGTTATGTTACGTGCCAGAATGTTGAATGGCATTTACTCCTTTTCTTGACATAAACAGACCCAGTTTGCAGCTCCTATGGTCAACTTGCGAGAACTTGATCATCGTGTACAGTCAAGATGGAGGACCTAGAGATTTTGAGAGAGGTGTTTTCTCAAGTAAAAAAAAGATTAGTTTGTATTCACAATTTTTCTGTTTTGTGTAATAAGTTCACAACATGATAAATTAACAATGAATTTACCACTGAAACGAAAACATCTCTCCTGAGCTCCAGATGTGACCGTGGAGCAGATGGAAACGCCTTGCTATCATTGATGAAATTAATAAAAGGAAACCATGTTGAAAAGAATCTTAGTTCTATTATCTCAAATTTTAAATGTTGTATTTTTCTGCAATTGTGCAATTATGCAAAACAACAAAACATAAATATAAAATAAATTTGCTAAGGAATAGTGAGGAGGAGAGGAAACTAATTATGCCACTCGTGCCATGTGACTTCCGGAATAGCAAAACTGCAGTGGATGAGACCTATCACATCCGTGGTAGCATTACAATAGCAGTAATATTGGAACCCACTGATGGGTTTTCACCATCAGTGAAAAGCATCATAGATTCATAGAATTGGAAAAGACCTCATGGGCCATCCAGTCCAACCCCCTGCCAAGAAGCAGGAAAATCAAACTCAAAGCACCCCAACAGATGGCCATCCAGGCTCTGTTTAAAAGTCTCCAAAGAAGGAGCATCCACAACACTCTGAGGCAGAGAGTTCCATTGTTGAACAGCTCTCACTTTGAGGAAGTTCTTCCTAATGTTCAGGTGGAATCTCCTTTCCTGTAGTTTAAAGAATAGGGACACTCCAATAATGATTGAAATGCAAAACAGCAGCAGGAGAGATGTGACAATGTGTAGTAAATACCACCTAAACAAACACTCTTATCCTATAGTAATTGTGATTTACCAGCCCTGTAGGATAAAGTCCAAAGACTTTGAGGAGACATCAAACCAATGGAATTGGTATTAGTGCTGATTTATTAGGTTCTCATTGATTCAGTGTGTCTGTTCTACTTGGGACTAACAATAGATTTCAGACCACTGAAACGAATGGTATAAGGCCATTCAATTGGATTTTGACCCATAGATCCTACAAATGGAAATCATTCAAATATCAAGTTTGCTGCCTCTGCTTCTATTCCTCATGTAAATGATCGCAAACCTTCTCTATTATGGAAAATAAAATAGAAAATTACTTCAGCGGCTGAAACCAAGTATTTATGATTTAATTCACAAATAAGGTTGCTGGCTAGCTTGCATAGAAAGCAGAATGCCAATGGAATAGAATATACACACACATATATGGTAAAGTATCCAGAATATCCCCAGTTTTCCAACCAAGCTGGGTGTGCTCTGCAGTTGACTTCTCATAAAAATGCTATAGCATATCTTTGATCTCAGGATACATTTCCTGCATAAAAAGAGGTTAACATAACTGAGGTCAAGTGGAATATGTCATGTATCTAGTAAAACAGTGGTCAGGCTTTGAGTCAATGAGCCTGGCCTTGTAAATTTGCTTCTTCTCATCTGTCATGAGAAAAATTTTAAAGCCCAGAAAATAAAAGGAAAAATCCCTAACTAAACACCCATTCAGTTTTACTTTCCATTTTAACTAATCCAAAAATGATTTTTAAAAACCTTTTTAAAAGTGCTAGTGGAGTCTTATAACATTTATACAGTCATTTAAGTCAAAAAGGAGAATCTTAGAATTAACCAGAGAAACATCTTGTCCACATAAAACATGACATTTCGTTTGAGAGTTCCCACCAGAGTTATGGTGGCAAATTTGAACCTAGGATCTTGCCCTTCCCAGTTGGCTTAAGTAAAAGCCAAATGCTGCAGCATCTCCAAGCTTGTGTCTTCTTCTTCTCCAATAACCTATGCCATTTTGACCACACTCTAGTATTGCTAGCCCTCATATGACCCAGTTTTCATCTATGAAATGTTGGAGGATGTCTCCATTTGAATTGTATTCCAAGTCAACTTTGGGTACCATATTGAGAGAAAGGGAGTGAAGATATGAAATGAAATTCTGGTGATCTTGATGTTTTCTCCATCCTGAAGTATTTCTTGGAAATTCATAATACTCCCAAGGATTTTTCATCCCTACCTTCAGAATCAGTTTAAATTAGCCCAGTATTTTCCAAAATGAAATGTATCTCTGTTAGATCAAGTAAAGGGAAATATTAATGTTTGCACTAAAACAATGTTTATCTAGCGAAAATTTGCTGATTCTGCAGTGGGAGGGGAGGAAGGAATGAGCAAAAACTTGGGAAGCTTCAAGCAAGTGTTTGGATCCAAACTTGGGAAGATGCAAGTAAACTCAAAATGAAAAGAACTGGGACTGATTGTTACATTTTCTTCCTTTCTGGTTGAGCCTCAAATCTGCCTGCTCCAAGCATCAATGTTCTCATTGAGCCCCTGATGGTGCAATAGGTTAACCCCTTGTGCTGGCAGGACTGCTGACCTGAAGATTGGGTTGGCCTTCAGGTTGCCGGTTCAAATCTGGGAAGAGTGTGGATGAGCTCCCTCTGTCAGCTCCAGCTCCCCATGCCGGGACATGAGAGAAGTCTACCACAAAGATGATAAAACATCAAAACATCCAGACGTCCCCTAGGCAACATCCTTGTAAACGGCCAATTCTCTCCCACTAGAAACAACTTGCAGTTTCTCAAGTTGATCCTGACATGGAAAAAAAAACCCTGCTTTGTAGCCATAGGGCTATCTATGGCCATATGCCACCACTGCCTATACTGGCATAATTAAGTTAATAGAGAGAGTCAACGAGAGCTTGGCCATTTTAAATGATAGTTGTTTCTGCACTTGCAGCTGCACCTATACATTTTATGCAAAGCTGTAGGTTTCTTTTATCCTCTTTTTTGGCGCTACATTTCCTCTATTTTGCCCATTCTGAAGTGGTCACCATGTGGAGAGATGACAAGCAAGATAAATGTACTGCTGCACTCACCAGTCAGTTGCCACCCTGCTGAATTTTATAATCTGCCTTTCTTCCACGTGTGTGTGTGTGTTTACAAGTGGGTTGAGGAACACTCTCTGTGGAGGACACTTGATCATGGAAAAGCTTTGAGCTCTCTTGTGACCAAATTTCTATGGCCAATGTTGCTTTGATTTATTCAATGTGATTTTGCAGGACTCACTTTTGATGCTATCTTTCACAGTAAAATAATACACAGAGAGAGAAGGACTGAGAGGACACGCAGCTGCTGGGAGCCTTCCAGCAGCGGCACTAAATAACTTATGAAAATGGTTCGTTATGTTTTCGCTGGAACTAAAAACTAAATCTGGAGGTGAAAAGACAATCAACAAAGCCACAATGTTGAGACTCCTGAAATGGAAAACAGCTGTCTCCAGAGGAAGCATTGGCGGGCTTTGGATGGGGAGGTAGTCCTCCAAAAGAGCTACTCCATCTCAATTTCCTCCAATGAAAACTGAGTCAAGCGCTAGTCCTAAACCTCTAAGAACTGGATAACCCACAAAGTTGATTAGGGACTGCTCACACGGAAGAAGTTCCTCTATTTGACGATGCACGATCTTGGGCATCATTTTGTGTTTTAACTTGCATTGTAAGTCCCCATGGGTCCCATATTAACAGAAATAAATGTTGTGTGAACAAATGTGCCACTAAATGCAGAATGTAAAAGCCAGGTAGTACTATCACCTATTTCAACCAGGATTGATGGATATACATTGGTTGAGAACGCGTCTCCACATATACAGTGGCACAATGCATGTGCAACTTCTTGAGATGAATGAGGACAGCATGTATTGAATAAAAATGCCCTACTGCTTCCATAGCAGTACAAGAAAACCAGAGCACATTGTTCTGATATCGGCTAAAGCACTCGTGGTTACTAGGAACTCAGATGGAGCTCCGTGGCTGGCTATGACTGATAGTGGCTGTATCATGGGCACAATCCATACTTCTCTTTGCATTGATCAGTGAAGGAAAAGGATTATGGTGGCTATGTCAGATCAGACCAAACTGGACCAGATCCAGCTATCTAAACTGCCCCAAAGTCCTGGGGTACTCCAGAGTTCAAAGCAAAATCTGTAGTATCTCCCAACTTTGCTCAAAGTAGGGCAAAGTCAGAGTATAGCCAAAAAATCCATTGGAAGCCACTGTGTGTCATGAAGACGGCAGTACATTCGCAATGTGTCTGGGATATTGGCCCAATATTGACAAGTCCTTAGTCTACAAAATGTATGCTGCCAAGTCTCCCAGTTAGTCTCTTTGCCTTTCTCATAAAGATCCCTTTGCTTTTCTCATAAATGGCTATTCTATGACTCAAGTAAGCAAGAAGGCATGATAATTTCAGAAAGAAAAATGTGTCATATTCTATCTCCTGCAACATGCTACTTCAGTGAACAGTCCATTCTTTTGACATTTATTTATCATGATAGTGTACAAAATGGTATTTAAAGTGTGTGAGGAAGAACCAATTTACAGGATGCAAAATTGGACAATTCTGTGCACAGAACTCTAATGCAGTATCCTGCTAGTAAAAGGTAAAGGTTTTCCCCTGACGTTAAGTCCAGTCATGACTGACTCTGGGGGTTGGTGCTCATCTCCATTTCTAAGCCGAAGAGCTGGTGTTGTCCGTAGACACCTCCAAGGTCACGTGGCCAGCTATCAAGATGCAAATTGTTTTTTCCTTTCACAGTTGCACTGCCAAACAAGCTCCCAACTCAGCCAACCAAGCAGTGTGTGATTGAAAGAGTACATGTGTAAGTTCTCTTACAGGAGTGTTTGGACATCTTTGTCGAGCACAAAATGTCTACATTAATTTCACGTCCATAGAAGTGGAGTTCTGCATGTAAAGCTCAGGGTGGCACATTTCATTGTTTTGTATATTCAGTTGCACATTTGGATTTGCATTCAGTTTTGCAATGTTGCCGTCCAACACAAATGTTCAGGGGCACAATCCATGTATGCCGGTGGAGATTTCTAATATGCAACCACAATTGCAGTATGCAATATGGAAATGCAGTATACAACCACAGTGCACAGCTTTACTATTTGCAGAAGTCATCTTCTTCCACTATCATTAGAATATGCCTGCTGTAGTATGTTAAATGATTTGCCCAACATACATAGCACAACATAGACATCTAAATGTCACTAACAACATGCCAGCCGTAGTGCAGGATCTAAGAACATACCTATGGCTTCAGATGTATTAGTCTCAACTAGAGTAATCTCTAGTTGAATCAATTCTTGACTGGTGAGATAACATGCTAGTATCTAGTCAAGCTCAATATTTAATTTTGGTCAATGACCGGCATCATATATTGAGTTTATTCAATAAGTCTATTTTTAATTACTCTATTCATAGTATTTAAGCTGTATGCATACACTCACACAAACACAGAGATCAGAGGTGGGCAAAATCTGGTCTGCAAACTGAATTGCTGAGAAAAATACAAGCACATACATAAGATTATATTGCCTACTAAAATGAAAGATGTATTGTGCAACCCTATTAAAACGAAAGCCAAGAATACCATAGCATAGAAACATGCTGGAGGACCAGAAAATGTCTATGTCAGAGGTGGATAAATGAAACTGTGGGCACTGGTACCACAGATACAAAAATCATACTGAATAGAATACGAGACTGAAGCAAATACTCCGTCCTGTTGCCATTCTCAAGAGGTGCAAAACAGAAATTTTCATAGTACAAATGGACCAAATAAACACCTTTGCCACCTCAACACATAAAAATATAAGCATAATCCAATACATGTGGTACCCAGCATAGATCTACTGAAACAAATACGACTTGGAAACCACAACTAACTGATGTCCAACTTATTCAAGGGAATTTCTATGGATAGATCTGCTACTGGGTTTAGCTCATAGGATAGATCCTCTAGGTCAGAGCTTTCCAAATTGTGTGTTGTGACACACTAGTATGTTGCCTGTAGTCCACAGGTGTGTCACATGGAAAGTGCTTCCTCCCTTTTCCCACATCCACAAAGGCTGCTCGGAGAGCCACATGGAGGAGGAGGAGGAGGAGGAGAAAGAGACCCACAAAGAACATCTAGTCCAACCCCCTCCATCAGGCAAGAAGCCACAGGGCACGAAAACACAGGTTTGAAATCAGCTGTGTGCCCGTTTCACAACCCAATCGGCTGATCAGCTGTTTGAAGCTTTTAAAAAGTGGACATGTGCTGGAGCAGTCTCCACAGGGGGGAGGAAAGGAAAGTTTTTGGCAAGTGCAGGATTATACAGTGATGCAAATATGAGCATTTTTGGCTGGAATCGGGATAAAAAGGGGAACTTTTAATCACGTGTTTTTCGGCCGTTGCAGCAAATGAGTGTGCATTTGGCACTAAAGTCATGTAGCCCCCTCCCTTTTTAGCATGTTTTAGGTTCTGTGTAGATGGGCCCACAGTCAAAGCATCCCTGATAGATGGCCATCCAACCTCTGTTCAAAAACCTCCAGAGAGGTTTATTCTTTACAGAAGTGGAATGCGTATTCTGTTCAAGTGCAGGTACAGTTACAACTTTTATAATTTGCACAATTTGATGATTGAATTGCAGTAAATACCATTACAATTCATAAGTTTCTAATTTTGAAAGGAAATCTGTTGACAACAATGCTTGTGATGAACCACATGGAGCAGCTATAGAGGAAACGACACAAGAATCAACTGTAGTCCATACGAAGTGTAAAGGAAAAATGCCCAAACCTCATTTATACAGTACACACACATACCCCTTATAAGAGTTTCATGTATGTGTATATACACACACACAAAAAACCCTTATAAAGGGTTGGTTTAACCTCTAGCTTGCTACTAAAATCAATTGCTGTGTCACGAATGTCACCAACATGAAGAGTTTGGAAAGCTCTGCTCTAAGTTATCTACAGACAGTGTGAACTGTAGCCTCTGGAGGCCACCAAGTTTAGGGAGACTGGTTTGTAAAGGAAATTCTCTCACATTCATCCTAAGTAATGTTTTCCCAAAACCAAGGGTATAATCCTAGCTCATCTCTATCCACCCTAAGTAGGAAGATCTTGAAAAATGCACATATAAAACTAAATCAGGAAACTATATTGGGACAAAATGAACTCTTTCTATGAAACAATGACTGGTTCCAGTGGATGCCAAATAAGATGCATTTGTCCTGTTCCACCAAAGGACTGTGGTAACCATAGGAAGGGAGGGAAATGCAGGAAGATTATATGTTGCACAAAGACTAAGAGGCAGTCAAGACGAACATTAAAAGGGGGAAAACTGAATACAGCTCTAGAATATCTAAATTACTCTTGGCCAAAATGTTTGGCTTACCACTAAAATAGTATAATTATAAAGCTAGCATGAAGCAGGCTATGGATCTAGTTACCAATTTCTTACTAGCAGTAACAGCAAAACGTCTTTTTCTTCTTATTTTTTTTTCTTCCTCTTTTTTTCCAGCAACAGGGCTCTTGACAGAAACCTTGTGTCTTATACATGATGTGACTTATAGGCAAAACTGGTTTTAATCAGGCAAATCTCTAAATGGTATGCAGTTGCGGTCTCTCTTCTCAGATGTCAAGCGGAACTGAGGGAGGGAAAGGAACTCGATCGATGGCGTAAATTTTGTTTTCAAACTTCATTTTAAATACCCCTTTATATCATCAGGGTAATTTGGGGACCTTTTGATTCAGCAGGAATATTGTCTTGAAAGATGTCTGTGTACCAGCATGGAATGCTGATGATTTTTTTTTCTAAAGCAATTGTGTATTTCCATCTTTTTCTCTCCCTCCCTACATACGCTCTGTTCTTCTTCTTGTCTTTGCCCTGTCCTGTAAAGCACAAATTGACCCCACAGCAAACAAGAGGACGCTTGATCTTTGCCTAGTTGATTCACCGTAATGGTCTGAGCCATGCTGTTTGGTCAAACAAGTGCAGTCTTTGGGGAATTTATGGGGGATAATGGACTCTGGAAGGCAATTAACTGTTTCTTGTACACACCGCTGTCATGCCAACCTGCAGAGTTTACCTAGACTGGGACACAGTCAAACATTTTAAAATGGCCAGTAGAAATGATAACGTTGAAAGAGCCAGCCTAGTTGTATGTTGAACCAAGGCCGACATTGATATGGGGTGTGTGTGACTTTTTGAACTACAATAACCAGAATCCTTTAGCTACAGATTTTAGGAGTTGTAGTCTCCAAACTTGGTCCTTAGGTAAAGGTTTTCCCCTGACATGTAGTCGAGTCTGACTCTGAGGACTGGTGCTCATCTCCATTTCTCAGCCAAAGAGACAGCGTTGTACATAAACACCTCCAAAGTCATGCGGCCACCATGACTGTATGGAGCACCGTTACCTTCCCACCAGAGCAGTATCTATTGATCTACTCACATTTGCATGTTTTCGAACTGCTAGGTTGATAGCAGCTGGGGCTATCAGCAGGAGCTCACTCTGCTCCCCGGATTTGAACTGCTGACCTTTTGGTCAGCGAGTTCAGCAGCTCAGTGGTTTAATCCACTGCGCCACTGGAGGCTCCAACTTGGTCCTTAGTGCAACACTATGATCAACTTCCACCAGAAATGATACTGTTGCTTCTTCTTAAGTATGGGACCTCAGGTGGTCCAAAGAGGAGGGCAAGATTACTGTTTTGTGCCTTCAAGTCAGTACCAACTTACAACAACCCTGTTGTAGACCTTTCTTGGCAAGATTTATTCAGAAGAGGTTTAGCATTGCCTATCCCTAAGGCTGAGAAAATGTGGCAGTGGGTTTCCATGGCTCAGTTCAAACCCTAACCTCCTTGAAACCTGATCCCACACTCAAAGCATCACGCCATACTGGTTGACTGCAATGGAGCCCTTGCACCAAATAAATTGTCTGCACCTCCAACTCCCAGTCCTTTTCACTTTTACAAAGTACAGTCTTCTCCCTTTCGCTTATTACATGCATAAATTAAGAGGGAAGTGTAAAATATCAGACTTGGGATTTTTTAAGGAGTAAAGTGCTATTCATTTCATTCATGCTGATGGAATAAATTGTACCCATTATGGCATTCTCCTGGTCTTGTTATTTTGACTTCTTGACTTGTTCCGTACCCTCTGATATATAAATTAGCAGCCTTCCACACAAAACACAACTGTATTTGTTCACAAGGAATGCTTTGGGTTTCTTTTGAGATTTTCTTTTCCCTCCATTCCATTTCCTAATAGTTTATGCCCAGAAGTAGATTTTATTTTTTGAAAAATGACCTAACATACACTGTGTTTAATGAGTACATTTAAACATGCCTTGGCTACAAATCTTATCAGTTGATTACTTAACCTTTTGAGGATAAGTTAAATATTTTCTACAGTGTTGAAGAAAGTATGATACTTACTTTTCACATTGGGAACTTTTTCATTTAAATCACTACATTGCACTTATTTATCTTTTTTCTCTCCCAGTGATCAAAGAAAAGAGTCACATAGTTGGAATGTGGCAAGATATATGAAGTACTTTGTTATGAATTCTTCTGCAGTTTATCTGGTAGAGCTGCATCCCTTCCAAATTCATGAGAAATTACCAGAGCATTGAATTAATGTGTTGCTCATAATATGTTACTTTGGTAACTGCTGGGAAAGTGTTACTTTTTTGCCTGTAACTGCCAGATTTGTAATTCACTATTTTAGTGTAATGTTATGATGATATCCATTACTGGCTGTGTTTTGGCTCGCTCTGACTGGTGGGAAAAGGAAGGGTCAAATAAATGGGTGCTTTGTGCTGCCTTTTTGTGGAGTGAGCAAAAGAGACAAGAGCATCCAAACTGATCGAAAAGTCCCAAATTTGGTTCCTGTTCTTTCCAATTTTATACTGAGTTAAATTAGAACAAACTGGGGAGCTGGTGTATAAACTTTTTGGCCATACCAGGATCTGACGGAAAATATTCTGGCATAAACAAAACGTGTTTGGATCACCAAAATAAAAACAGAAAGAACAGGAACAAAATGTGGGACTTTCTGGTCTTTTTTTTTTTAGGGTGCATCCAAATTGCCCCAAAAGTCCCAGATTTTGTTCTTGTTCTTTCTGGTTTTCTACTGGGTTAAAATAAACCAATCTGGAGGGTTAGTATTAAATGTCTCTGATTGTAATAACAGCTGACAGAAAGTACTTTGAGATAAACAAAACATGTGTGGATCGGCTAGATAAAATGGGAAAAAATTGAATAAAATCTGGGACTTTACGGTCTTTATCAGTCTGGGGTGCCTTTAAATCAAATCTGGATGTATTCCTTCCTGTCCAAATGTAAAAACGAGCCTCTCTAATCTGGAATTCCGATATCCAGAATACTCCAAAAATCAAAAATACTCCACATGGATGGCTGAGATAGTGACATCTTTGCTTTCTCGTGGTTCAATGTTTAGAAACTTTGTGTCATATGCAAAATTACTAGAAATAGTGTGTCTAAAATTACCTTCAGGCTATTTTGTGCTTAGAGTTGAGTCCCATCTCATTACATATATGGAAGCATTCCAAAATGTGGAACACTTCTGGTCCCAAGTATTTCCAATAAGGGATACACAACTGATATTGCTGATTCTAGAGCAGTTACTGGCGCATAACTCTAGATCATGAATCCATCACTGTGATACAGGATGCCAACCACTTACTTTCAAAAAGTAACTACAAGCTCTCAATCTCCAACGACCCAAAATACATTGTGCACAATGAGGCTTGTTGACCATATGTTGATTTAGGCAGCTTCACTGTGGGAATGAATGCAGACTCTGTGCGATCCTTAGGAGAAACCAAGTCAAAAAAAGAAGTTCCTTTATGTGCGACCTTTGTGCTTGAGGCTAACCCAACCCCACCCCAACAATGATGATGCAGTGGTGCCATTCACTTCCAAAGGTATAATTGGACAGTCTGCTATTTTTTAATTTCCTGGAGACAACATTTCTGTAGCTCCCCAGCTCTGACGATGAGCCGAAGCCTCCTCCGCAGGCCGTGTGACGGAGCGCTGTCGTGCCAACAGTTACCCACTGGTTTCGGAAAACAAATAGGTATTTCTTGCAGCCATTAAATGACTGACGCCGTTTGACATACAGCTTATCCACCCTGCCCTCCTTCTGACATTTGCGTGACCTGGAATGCCCACACACTCACTCCATAAAAGTGGCATTCTTGTCTTCCCTTGAGCCAAGGTTGCTGATGGCAAGCGAGTCTGTGAGCCGCTCTTTGCAAAAACCACAGATACTTAATCCCTCAACAAGGCTTTGCTCTGTGCCCTAGAGCTGCACTTTCTTTCTCATAACAGTTTTCTTGTATCAAGAGAAGAATTTGTACAAAAATGGATGAGGACTAAGGGCCACTCATTGTTACTGTTCCATTCATATCCCCACTATCTTCCAAAAAAACTCAGAACAAAGTAGAATCATAGAGCTGGAAGAACCCACAAGTACATTGTTCCTCCAATGCCATTTAACTCTCACAACGACCCAAGCAAGAAAGTTAGGAAAGGAGAGGCAGGGATGGGATAAAGCCCTCCATCAGGACACAGAGAGAAAACATCCATCGCTCTGTTGCATGTATTTCTCTATCTTAGGCCCCTTCCACACAGCTATATAAAATCCATATTGAACTGAATTATATGGCAGCATGGACTCAGATAATCTAGTTCAAAGCAGATACTGTGGATTATTTGCCTTGATATTCTGGGTTGTATGGCTGTGTGGAAGGGCCCTTAGATTGGCGCCTCCAGCTGTAGCAACCTCTTAGCATTAACAATCTCGGTGCTATGAGAAGCTGGGATTTTAGTTATGAAAATTATGAAGCTGCCTCACAATTATGTTGAATGATGTATACTCAGCGTTTTCTTCTTTGAGTAGCCACAACTCTCCAGAGTCTCACCTGAAGGCTCATTCTCACATCCAGCTGACATCTCATTCTATGAAGCTATGTCTGGTCCTCCAATGGGTCGTGCACCAATTTAGATGGTCTCCTAAAGCAGCAAAAATGTCAATGTAAGCAGAACCTGAGACAGTTGAGGACTGGCTGCCACAATAACACCCCCATGTTATGGAAGTCCCATCATCCACAGCCATGCTTCTTTGAGTGATGAGAATTATAAGGTTCCTAGAGGGGACAAGGTTGGGGAAAGCTTTTATCCCAAGCCCTCCAATGCTTTGAATGACAGAACCAAACTTCATGTTTAAGTAAAGGTTAAAAAAAAAACCCTCACATGCTACAATATGCATGACATAGGCTATTATTCAGGGCCTAGAAGATTAAAATGCCATAGAGCGGCTCCAGTCTCAAATGTGTGTGTCGCTGCATTAAGACAAGAAAAAAAGTATTAAGATTCACAAAGTTCTTTGTTCCCACGGCCGATTTATGCAAAGCAAACTGTATTTGCCCTCGTGTCACAGATGAAAATCTGACCCACAAAGAAATTAATTGACTTTTCCAAAGCTGTAGAGATAGAATCTCTTCAAAGAAGCTGGGAACTGCAACCCTTATCAGCTGGTAGGTTGCTTTGTGGGATGCAAAGTGAGCAGCGTGCCAGCAAGATGTGCCGAGGGATAGTCTCCACAACTTTGGTTTAGGAAGGGAGGTGGGCGGGTGGCCATGCTAGTCTGAGCAAAAACAATTAAGAGCTTTCTGCCATCTTAAAAACTGACAAATATTAATGTTTCATAGGTGTCTGTGGATAGCAGCCCTGGTTGTGTCTAAGTGAAGGCTGCATCTAGGATTGCCAGGTCAGGACTATCCCAGGGCCAAAGAAAAGGGATGACTTCTGGTGACATTATTGAGCATGTTACACTAAGTGACAAACACAACTTCACAGAGTACGGCAACCAAATAAAACAAAATACAACCAAATGGGGAAAATATGCATACTTTGCATTCATTTTTCAAGGTGGTGCTCTCACCGTGAGATTCTTTCCCCTTGATCTGAAAACCAGTAAAGAAGGGCCAGGCGCTAAGATATAGAAAGTCTCATTGTATCTGTCTATGAATCAGATCAGAGTGACATTTGATGTAATGTGCTACAGTGCACCAAAGTTTGCACTAAATAAAACTGATCAGTCTTTTAAGCTGTTAGGGCACTCTTCTTTATCTCCAAGGGTCAGAGTTAGGTTTGCTCAGAGTGTTTTACTATTTTGGTCGCTTTTCTCTGGACAGGTTCCAGCTTTTCAATGTCCTCTTCCAGTTATGTTGTCCTCAATCTAGACATTATTGATACATCCCAAAATCGCATTGTTTTTTTAAGCTGCAGCTTCACTCTCTTGACTTGTGTTCAGTCTGTATTGAAAATTACAACCTTCTTCAAGCCACCCATAGTAATTTGTTTGTACGAGAAAGTAGATTACGTTTTGGAATTAAAAATGAACAAAGTATAGGAGAAAACATTTACCATATGCAGTTGAAAGCCACACCCAAATACCACTTCTCAACATAATCCCCATTCAAATCTAGGCACTTATCATAGTGATGAATGAGCTTGGCAACTCCTTCCCCACAAAACTCTGCCGCTTGCATCCTCAATGCAGCATTTTGGTGACAATGCACAGCTGCGGGAAGGGGTGATCGGCTGGTTGAGAACGTAAGCGGCAGAGTTTTGTGGGGAAGGAGTTGCCAAGCTCATTCATCGCTATGATAAGTGCCTAGATTTGAATGGCAACTATGTTGAGAAGTGGTATTTGGGTGTGGCTTTCAACTACATATGGTAAATGTTTTTTCCTATACTTAGTTCATTTTAAATTCCAAAACGTAATCTACTTTCTGGATAACCTTCGTATATAATCCTGTTGCTTACTTATTGTATGTATGCTCTGTATGCAGCTTTCTTTCCTTGCTCTATGTTCCTGGGAAGTTGTGGGAGGGGCTGCAGACCACATGATTAGGCTCTGAGACTGCTCAGACCTCAGACTTCATTAGACTTTGGGGCTGCTTAGACCAACACTTGCCTACTGTTATTGTAAGAAAGATGCCCTGTTCCATCTGCACATAAAGATTATCTCAAACATATCTGTAACTGGACTGATAAGTTATGTACCTGTGTATGCTGAACACATGAAGTTGTGAATAAACCAAATAAGTTATTTTTAACAAGGTGTACTTCATTTTGTCTCTTGAGTGCATGATATAAATTGTTTTATGGGAGAGTAAATATATTTTGGGCACTGAAAAACACTTCTGAAGCACTGCTATTTTCTGCACTGGCATGTTCTCTGTTTCCTAACAGATCAGAGACAACAGGTTATCAGTGTAACAACTGAAAGCTAAATTCCTTGCATAATTACATTCTGGTTGTGTACCACTTGAGAAGATTCTACTCAAACGGGTTTTTGGCTCTTCTCTGAAAGATCATGTTTTTCCAAAAGGTTATGATTTCCGAATGGTTATGAATGCCATTTTCCAAAAGTCTGTGGTCTACTGAAATGCCTGGATCCCTTTTACATGCACTACTCTTTTGAAGTCAGATGTCACTCATCCTATCGGGAGAGAAGGTGGTGGGACAGAAAGAAAAGCCTCCCCAGATGATCTTAGAGTTCTAATAGTTTCAAAAAGATGCGGCAATGCATCACTGTGGGCATCCTTATGAGATTCAGTGTGACTAGAGCTATTGCTTCATCACACTGACTGCAAACTGATGCTTTCAATGGTGATTTTTCCCTGGTTAATTGTTAAGTAATCTAGTGATGTACATTCATGGACAGAATAACCATTCTCCCTTCATCTACAAAATGGCCAGGGATGAGACTGTCTTTCTAGCATTATAGGACAGTAGTGGTAGCAATTCAAATATTTCCTCCAAGTCAGCAATGCAGCCAGGTAGGTATTCCTCCTGCTGGGCCGTCTGCCATTCATTCATTCATACTGCTCACTCAGTGAGATTACATCATTCAGCTACTCTAGAATTTCAAAGCAACGGGAGTTCAAAATGGGATCCGGTTTGCCAGAAGGGGTTTTCATGCTTAAAGGGGGGCAGGGGATGCTTTTTTTTGTCTATCCTTTGAAATCTTGGCACAAGAGAAAAGGATTTTATACACACAGTAGGTGGGTGTAAGAACCAACACCCAAAATCCCTATTTACATGGACACATTTCTTTTCTTGGGAAACTATTCCCCCCCCCCCCAAAAAAAAAATCGTTGTCATCATTATCATCAAGAGTTATTGCTGAGTAATCATGGATTACAGTGGGAATGCTACATTAAAATCTGATGAATAAGCATAGAACTATGTGCACAGCTATTTTAGATAGTTGGGCTATTCAGAAAAAGGGGGAAGGAAATCTCAGTCATAAAAAGAAAGATAGGAATAGTGGCAAGATTCATCCGAGATCCCAGCAGCAAGGCATTTGATTAGCATTTTTTACTTAAAAAAGGAAGGAACTATAAATAGTTAAATACTTAAAAAGGAAGGAACTATAAATAGAAGATCAGTACTATATATAAACAATTGACAGAGACCATAAGACTGTGTACATCAAAGTTTTTTAATGGAAATTAATTTCAATTAATTTAAATTTGGTGGGCAGTTCCATCTCCAATCCCTAGGTGGCAAGCTTCCCTGAAGAGCAGAGAGGAGGCTGACATTGTTGCCTGCTTTCAAGTTGTTTCTGACTTATGAAGATTCTGGGTTTTCTGGGACCAAGTGTGACTTGGCCAAGGTTATCAAGTCAGTTTCTAAGACTAAGAGAGCTGAAGTTAGGTCTGGCATATTAATTTCTCCAAAGTGTAGCTACTCAGTAGCACATGATCATGTCAGGAAAACCACTACGCTCAGTGCAATTTCTGCTTCCCTCTGCATGGTTCCCCAAATCATCAAAATGTAAAAGAGAGAAGGAGTGAGAGTATTCTACTGACTTAAATAGACTTCACTTAAGTAGTTATTATGGGATTCCAGCCAAGATTATTAAAGTCATTTTAAAAGTATATATGTATAAATAAAATTATGCAGTTTAAACATCAGTACCATATTGCCCTTATTTTAATTATGTGATTAATTACTGCAGCCAGGTTTGAAGCTCTTAGATGAGATCCTGCATTAAAGAGTCTGAATATATATCGAGCATCCCCCTTTATCTGGAATTCTGAAATCTTCCAAAATCTAAAATTCTCCACGTGTGTGGAGAATTTTAGTAACACAACCTTTGTTTCATGCACAAAACTATTTTAAAATGTGGTTTAATATCAGCTTCAGGCTATGTGTACAAAATATCTCATTATGTACCTATGGGCAAATACAGGTATTCCAAAATCCAAAATCAATCTGGTCCCAAACGTTCAAGATAAGGGATACTCAACACGTATAACTTTTTGTTGCCAGTTGAAGTTGCCAGTGCTGCTCCCTAACATCAACTCTCTGAAGTGGTCAATTCGCCTAATGGTAGGACTGGCCCCACAAAGGTAGATGCCATACCATTGTGTTTATCCTCTGCTGCCTACTAGATGCAGTTGTGTATGTTGACAAACCCCATTCAGAGCCCTAGCCTTCTAAGAGTGCACCTACACTGCACAATTAATGCAGTTTGATGCCTCTTTAACTGTCATGGCTCAATGCTTTGAAGTCTTGGAAGCTGGAGTTTTACAAAGCCTTGAGCCTTCTCCGCCAGAATGCCGGTACCTCACCAAACTACACAATCCACAATTCCATAGCATTGAGCCATGTCACTTGGAATGGTGTCAAACTGCATCATTTCTACAGTGGAGATGCACCCTAAGTAAGTACTTCTAACAAAAGTAACTTTGGTGTAGCTGGCAAAGAGAATAAACATGGGACTGAAAGATCCTGCTTTAAATTCTCTCTAAAACCCAAATCCGCTGCAGAAACTAATAAACTGGATTGCTTGAAAAAATGTTGGAAACACTTAGTGATTAGAAATGCATCCAGACTGCAAGCCACATCACAAAATTCTGGACAAAACATTTTGGAGGTATGTACGGTATATTATGTGTATGTTTTAAATGCATTTTTCCATACTTTACAATGGGGATTGATTTCTAAACCCCAAATTTATTCCTTGAAAAGAATGCTTATTAGCACCCCCCCCCTCTCATTCATCCACACACAACTTAATAAGCGGCTGGAACAGCAAGCAAGCCAAGAATGCTTAGCGCTGGAGGCAGTTGCTAATTGATTGTTAGGAAGCTGGAGAGAGAGGGAGAGAATTATTGCTATTATAAACCCAAGCATGTACAGGACATGAAAATCATATAAATATAGAATTCCTACACAAGAGAACCAAGGGAGCTCAGAGCTCTGAGAAGAAAAATTTATGGAGAGTTCTTACAAGATACAAAACAAAAAGACAAGAAACAGGAAGTTTTCCTTTGAAAAAACAGAGTTGGTTGGAAAGCTTTTCTCCCTCTCCTCCAGTTTTCTTTGTGTTTAGAGGGGAAGTTTATAAAAGTATAATGAGACCTCTTGAGCAACCAAAGACTCATTCTGATATCCTTTTTTTGCATTCATACCTCCAAGCATATTAGAACTCATAGAATTGGATTCCATAAGTAAGTAAGAATGTCAGGATTTCACACCTTTCAACACTTCCTCGGTGAAAACTGGGACACATGTAGCCAGTAAGATTAAAATGTGGTCAAGATGGGAAAAATTACCAATAGAAAATATAGATAAGGTAATAGAGACTGCAGCGGTTTGCTCTTGTCTGAGCCTGCAAGGGAAGAGTGAGATTCTCCCTTCTTTGTTTTCTTTCCCTTCGGCAAGAGATTAATATACCAAAAGTTATTAACAAGCTAGCTCCAATGTATTGTCGAAGGCTTTCACGGTAAGAATCACTGGAGTGTTATATGGTTTCTGCATCCTCTGAAGATGCCAGTACAGATACAGGCGAAATATCAGGAGAAAATGCTGCTAGAACATGACCATACAGCCTGGAGATCACATGACACTCCAAGCTAGCTGGAGTTTGTTTTTGTCTGGGTTTACTGGGAAGGGCAAGATTCCTCTACCTTCTTTCCTTCCTCCCCCAAGTTATTTGTGTGCAAACTACTTTTAACTACGAGCTCAGTTTGCAGCAGGAGGGTTAAGAAACTGGGGCATTAAAAACCTGCAGGAAAAGTGGGATGGCATCAGGATCTGTAGCAGAAATCTCCACCATATTTCAAACAGCTTTGGTTTTGGCTGCATTGTGAGGAATCAGGCATTCCCATTAAATAGTTTATTTTTTGTATTGCATTGCAATAACTTCACATCTGTAATTGTAAGACTGGTGTTTAGTGGGTAAGTAGAGCCAGTAGTGAGTTGAGTGTTGGAGTAGAGATACCAAGGTGCTTGTTTATGTATCTGTTGTCCTTCCAATCCTGTTATATGCCTGTGAAACGTGAACTGTCTACAGACATCACACTCAACTCCTGAAATGATTTCATTAGTGTTGCCTCTGAAAAATTCTGAAAATCTCTTGGGAAGACAGGCAGACAAATGTCAGCATGCTGGAAAAAGCAAAAACCACCAGCATTGAAGTGATGCTCCTACGCCATCAACACTGCTGGACTGGCCATGTTGTCCGAATGCCCGATCATCGTCTCCTATGTACCCACTGCCAAGACACTGCACTTGGAAGACCATTATACTTGGACAACAAGGGATCGCCAAAGTAAAAGTAAGTAAGAGTGTTGAAGAACAACTCTGGAGACTAAGGTTCAAATCCACGCTCATCCATGTAAAGACTATGCGACCCTGCGTAAATCACACTCTTTCAGCCACCAAAAACTCTTATGGTGTCCCTAAGGCGATTCTGTGTCCATTTGAAGGCACAAAACAAAAAAGCTTGAGAAAGTCCTTTGCTTGACCTATTATCTGTAGAACAAATATATAGACAGGAAAACATCCTTAGATCAAATGGGAGTAGCTCTTAGATTAAGAAAATTTAACATTTCAAAACAAAATGTCAGCACACAATGTTGCACAGGAGCTTCCTTACCAGGAGGTGTAAAGTGTGCATTTGTCCTATTTTACTGAGCTCAGTTCCCTCTTTGATGATTTCATCTCCAGGGAATTATGTGGACACCGCTCTGCAGCTCAGAAACCTAACCAGAGTCTGTGAAGTTTTAAAATTAAAACACATTTCATCATTTCCTTCCATTTATCACCCATTTATCTTTCTTGGGAGGCACACACACACACACATATGTACACACTGACACACTTTTAAAACCAGTACTTCTTTCTACAGGTTTTCACAAGGAAGATTCTACTCTAATTAACTGTAATCTTCAGAGATTGCATTTTCCTTTGAGATTTAAAAGCTAGCAGGGGGTTGTGTCTGGGCAGAAAGGAGATTATTAAAACTTTAATAATGTGAGCCTTTGAACCTTCCCAAATTCTTTAGTTTTTCTCACATCTCTCACCCAGATGTCTGCATTTAAGGAGGAGGGAGAACCTGATGCCAGCAACATGAACTTATTTGTTTACACTTTTTAGATTTTTCAATGCACAGCCTGTTTTAAATGTGATAGGAAACAGAATGCCTGCCGTTCGAGAGGAACTTAACATGGCTAAGATGAAAAATTCAACACAGGCAGCCCCTATCCTTCACCACAGAGGAACTGTTCTCAAAAAGCAATATTAAAACTCAAGGCCAATAGGAATTTGTGGAAAATGGGAGGTGTTGATAGCTTTTCTTTGACTATCTTTAGTGATGGGAGGATCTAGGAGTTTTTCTTTCTCTCGCAAGTGAACTTTCTAAAACCTCTTACAATCTCAATATACATACAAAATTGTGAATTTTGGTAAATTCTTCCCAAATGAACTGAAAGATATTCCCATTCATCTTCTCCGGTTAAATTCAAATGATACAGCTATCCAAGCATGAGGATGACCATATTGTTCCTGCCTGCCATTTGCATCTTACAGATAAAAGGCATCTCCTTCAAATGGGTAAGAGGACTACAGTTAGTCCTGCAATTGAACTTGCTAAGGAATCATAGAAAACTTGAGTTGGAAGAGGCCCCAGTGGCCATCCAATCCAACCCCCATTCTGCCATGCAAAAATACACAATCAAAGCACCCCTAAGCAATGGCCATCCAGTTTGTTGCACTCTAGCCTTGAGACACCTCCACACCAGAGTTCAGTACTACTAACTACAACAGGTCATTAAGAAAAGCAGCTACAACAGGAAAAAGGGGCATTTCCCAAAAAAAAAAAGCAGTAGTAAAGGAGCTATAAAATAGCAGTAGTCTATATACAAAAGAACAATAGTCCAAAATGGCAAAATACATGAAATCCAGGAAGTCAAGATCACAGGCATTAATCCATAAGCCATAAAAGCAGAAACTTTTCTCAAGGCAAAACTCTTTCAGGAACAAAGACAAACACAGAAAACTTGAATCATGAACTTGAGAGCTAAAACAGGAACTTGAATGTTTAGGCAATGTTGTGTACTCTAAGAGACACCAAGAAATATCACTTAATTTAAACTCAGCCTGACCATGAAGCCATGAGATCATGCCCCACACGCCTGGTTTTCAAGGCCTTCCCACAGAGTTTCTCTGACTGCCTAATTAATCTATCCTTCACCCTCTCTGTGTGGAGATCTAATCTGATATCATGGGAAAACTCCCATCAGCTAAAAGCTGATTCTCAAGAGAACTGGGCTTTTCCCCTGTTGCTAAGAAACATTGGAATCCAAAAGATCCTCTGTCTCATCTTCAACTGCCTGCATTTCTCTCTGATCTGAGGCCTGAAATTCACCCTGATCATGTACAGATTCCTCAGTAGGAAACCCATCACTCCCCTTGTCCTCTAATTCCCAGCATCTTGCTGAGCTAAACACAGTTTCTGTTTTAAAAAAAATTACAGAGGAGAACCCAGCACACCCAGAGGCAGCACTGCTGAGCAGTTCAAACCTTCAGGAAAGTTTTCACAATGTTTAGTCAAAGTCTCTTTACCTGTAGTTTGAATCCATTGTTCTGTCTTGTCTCTGGAGCAGCAGAAAACAAGCTCGGTCCATCTTCAATGTGACATCTTTCCAAATATTTAAACATGGTTGTAAGGTCACCTCTTAACCTTCTCTTCACCAGGTTAAACATTCCAATTTCCCTAAACTACTTCTTATAGGCACAGCTTCTAGACATTTTACCATTTTGGTAAAAAGATAATGTCTTTCTCATCCATTTTCCTCCTTATCTGAATATAGAAATTTATATTTATCTATGTTGCACCCAATGTTATCAGTTTGGGCCAGGTTCTTCACCTTGTCAAGATCATATTGAATTCTCTTTTTCTTTTCTAAGAAATTTGGTGCCATCTGCATATTTTATAAGCATCTTCCATAGTGCACTAAGTCATTTATAAAGAGGCTAAACGTCATTAAGTCCAAGATATAGCTCTAAAATTTCATGTCCTGACCTCATATTTCCCAGACAGAGAGTCAATCAAACTGTCCCTCATTCTGCTGTCCTTACTAGCATCCAAAATCCTGCTCTAGAAATGGCCGCCTGCCACAAGAGAGGATCACTTGTATTTTATGCTGTCTACATGGATCTGGTGTCCTGCTCCCTGAATCAATACACCAGGATAAGGGCATCATGACCTCAACCACTTTCATAAAACAACACAGTTTCTTGAGATTCCAGTACATGATAGTTCATGCACAAATTCAAATAGCTAAAAAGAAAGGGAGCTTCTTATGTAACATTAGAAAGACGTTCCTGATAATAAATCGATTATCATTGAAGGAGGTGTATCATCATTCCTAAATTAATTTATAATAAGTACATAAATGAAAAAACACAGGTTTTTTGCCTGAGAAATTACATCTCGAGAAATCTCTATGTCTTCCAATGTGACCCTATTATCAACTTCTGCTGGAAGGTGGCCATATGACCATACTAGAGTATCTAGAGATTCCTAGAAAGGTCTTCTTTAGGAATCTCTGAATCCTCCAGCACAGCTCTATGACTAACCTACAATTGACATAAATACATGAAGATTCTTAGAGAGAACCTGGAGATTCTTCAACTATGTTAATCGATACATGAATGATCAAATGCACAAAAGTTAAATTCAAAAATGGAGGGAGGGGGTTGCAACTGTAGCAGACTAGGTGGATCAATGGTCCGAATAAACAAAAGGTAGCTACGGTACTTATATTCATATAGGAATTATTCTACATTTGTGTCAATCAGTAATGACACAATGCTAATTTATATGCATTGGCACAAATGCATTTTCACTCCATGTCTTCCTAATATTGAACAGCTCAGCTTGCATAAGAAGGGTGTTTGGTCCATTTTGAGACTCAAAGGGTGAGGAGAGGGAAGCTTGGCACCAGTTATGGGGATGGAATGACTGTGTTTCATCAGATTTTGAGGGAACCAAATGCCATTCAGTGCTGTGAGTTGGCAAAAAATCAAGAGATCTGGGCTGCTGGCATAGGAGTGGAATTACAGAGAAGGGTTGCCACCCATTCATAACATTTATGCCCTGTCCATATTTTGGGACTCCTGCCCATAAGAAATAGAAAACTTTATTATGAATAGAATTTGGTTGCTTTTGACTGGTGGATCCTTTCTTTCTCTCTCTTCAGAGGGTGAAAAAGATGGCTTGGGAGGGGTTAAAGGCAAATTTGTGTGCTTTGAATTTGAGAACAAACACTCATCCTTCAGTGAGTTAAACATCGCTAGTTTAAAAAGGTTTAACATCTCATGGTAAATAAGTACTGTATTTCTTTAATCCACTGTTGCCCTTGACAATACAGGTTTATCACGTTTTTTGAAACTGCCTGCAAAACCTGTTTTCTAAGAGATATAAGTGGAGTGACTGAACACTCCAGAAATAGCAAAGATGATTACCTTTGGCTCACCATCTAGAGAACATAAAGACATACCCTACTCCTTCCCTTCATCTGACTGAGCCAGTCCCAATTAATCCTCTACCATCCCACTTTCTTCAGCTGTTTCTAAAGTGTTCCAGTGTCTCTCCCTTCCCTGAAAAAAAATTGCATCATCATTGCATATTACATAGCACGATATTTACATGCTACATAGTGGATTCTGGCCAGACCTCCCCAAGACTCACTCTGTAGTGGAAATGAGTTATACCCAATCCTCCACATTTGCTGGTGTTAGGGGTATAGGACCCCCACAAAAGTATTTTTTTAATCTGTGAAAAACTCATCCCTAGGAATCTCTTGGTCCTCCAATGCATTTCTGTTCCATGTTGCAAAGACATTAAAAGTTCTTCCATGATCTTCTCCTTGGGTACCTATCTCCCAATTTGGCCATTCAAAGCATGTGAGCCAAGTTCCATATCATTGAGACCTCTACTTCTCAGTACCCAGATCATCCAGAGGTCTAAGATCCATGTTTCAGGCAGGCAGGCAATCATGGGTCCTTTCACAATAGAAAATTATAGTGCAGGGATTCCATTTTTGATTCCATAGATCCATATGATGGAATCCTGGGTTTTCCTTTTAAGGAAGGGCTTTTAGAATCTGCCAGTCATTCTAATGCCTCACCAAATTGTAGTTCTCAGGATCCCATGATGGCCATTGTTGATAAAGAAATGTGCATAGCATTTTCCATTTGATACCATCTTCCGCAGCTAAGTTTAGAGCTGGCTGTACTGTTAAAAAGAGTGAGCAAGCTGCCTAAGGTTGTTTGGGAGGCTGGAGGACTGAATTGTGTAGACCACACAATCTTCCTTGTGCCACTTAAGTCAGCCTCTGCTGCACCTGGGTGTTGTTTTGCCACCAGTGTTGGATTCAACTGGAAATCCAGAAGATTTCTGTAGTTGAACGGGAATAATACTATCTTGCCCTCTGCAAAAGACAGTAAAAAAATTGCCTGAATTGACCCAGGTTTGTTCTGAGACTGTCAGAAAGGAAGACGGTGGTCTTAGTTGACTAGAGTTGCTGTGATTTTCTAAGATGTGACTGAAAGAAATGGTGAGTGGTTGCTTGCATGTCCCATAATCTGAGTTTTAGTCTGAACTGTCCAAAGTGCTGCATCTGTTTGGGTGATACGATTCAGCACCTTGGGAAGCTCCTTTAGAGACCAAACCCAATGACATATTTGCCATCCTAGTGCTGATATGACAGCAAGCATAGTTCAATGCGTCTCAGAGTTGATGTTTGTCCTAGATTGCCATTTTCCTTTTCATGTTAACATGCAACTGACAGAGTTTTAGACTAGGCTCAAATTGCACACTATCCACAAGGCTTCAATCAAGAAAAGTAATTAGGAAATGTGGACACCAATCCAACTGCTTTCTCACACTAGTTTAGGCTGGAGCTTTTGAATTCATAGCTACAGAGGTCTTCGCCTTCCCAAACCACATTGCCCAGAATTCTGCAGGCAGCAGAAGATTCCCAAAATGTGGGGCTGACCGCTTTAGAGACCATGTGTGATAAAGCCAGTACAATTTGCTTAATTTAATCAGACTAAAATTTGAGCTTTTCCTTGTTGATTGAGGATCGAGTGGACTCCATACAGTTGGCTTTTCATGTCCAAGGATTCTGTATCCACATATTCAAACATTCACAGATTGAAAATATTCCAAATTGCAATTTTTGATGTGTTGTCGAAGGCTTTCATGGCCGCAATCACAGGGTGGTGGTATGTTTTCCGGGCTGTATGGCCATGTTCCAGAAGTATTCTCTCCTGACGTTTCACCCACATCTATGGCAGGCATCCTCAGAGGTTGTGGGAAAACATACAACCACCCTGCAATTTTTGATGTTTGCCATTTTTCACAAGGAATACCATTTAATTATGCCATTGTATATAATGCAACTTGAGTGTCCACAGATCCATGGGGGGTTCCTAAATCAAATGCCAGCAGATACCAAGGGCCCACTTTCCATAGAAGCAACAATAATTCCCTATACTGTGTATGAGGAATTCTAGCCATAAAACCTTGACATATTTCATCTAGAGGATTTGAGTGCATTTCTTTCCGAGGTTAACCTTATTAAATTGGTCTCTCAAGCTGTCCCCAAATAAAGAATGAACCTTTGGAATGACCCTTGGTTTAAAATGTTTGACTTTCCTGTGAAAAGCTGTAACTGCCCTCTGGAGCCTGGAAGTCTCGCAAGGAAGCTTAAAGTGAAACAAAAGCTAATCTTTTGAGCTAAAGTGTGGAGATGATGGTACAAAAGGAGAGACATTAAAGCCAAGGTCTACAGTGAGTCACTCGGAGATATCTAATTATCTAATAGCAGGTTGTGAATTTATCCAAGCCCTTTCACATCATTTTCCACCAAGTAGGAAAGCCTTCCTTTAAGATGGTACTCTTCAAATGTGTGTGTGTTTCTGTGTCAAGAGTGACTTGAGAAACTGCAGGTCACTTCTGGTGTGAGACAATTGGCAGCCTGCAAGGACATTGCCCAGGGGACACCCAGATGTTTGATGTTTTATCATCCCATGGGAGGCTTCTTTCATGTCCCCACATGGGGAACTGGAGCTAACAGACTGGAGCTCACCCCAATCCCCGGATTCAAACCACTGACCTTTTGGTCAGCAGTCCTGCCAGCGGAAGGGTTTAACCTGTTGCGCTACCAAAGATGTGTGAGAGATGTATACATTCCTCTTTGTCCCCAGTCATTTTGTCTGATGACCATGCTGAATAAAGAATTCAAGGCACAGAACTCCTACATACCCTGAAGACACTAGGTCTCATCTGGTTTTGAAAATTGTGGGCCTTTGGGGACAACTTAGGTGTGGTTCCACAGATCCACAGATGCTCAAGATCCAATCTATACAAAGGCATAGTAAAATGGTACACCTTTTATAAAGGGGCAACATCTAGCTTTGATTTTTGAGGGACAAAGGAATATTGGATGGATGATTTTGTGGATACAGAATCCATGGATACAGTGGGCTGACTGTACTACAATTGGGGACCAGAAAACAATACCAGATGCTGTAAGCTGTATTTCACAGGAAGGCAATGAAACTGTCAAACACAATTCCCAATTCCAAGGAATTCCATGGAACAGCAACCTAGAAGAGAGCCATCTTCTAGGGTGCAATTTATCCACAAAAAGCCAGGGTTTTTAAAACATATATACAAAAATCTGTGAGCTAGTTGTTCTCCTCCTCCGTGACACACACATACCTAATGCATGCATATTTTTCATGTGGGAAGCTTACATTTTCTCAATGGGGTTTGCAATGCAAATGTAAAGTTTACATTGGCCAGTAGGCTCATCTGCATCACAAATACTTTCCCAACCCTTTCTCTTCCAAACAAGCAGCGTTCATGATAAACAGTGCAAAAGAGAGCCAAGTCTCCCATATGCCCACCTCTTGCAATGGTTTGATTTTATGGCTGAACCAAAATTTGGGAATCATGTCTCCCCGTGTCAATCCAAATCATATCGGCTGCATTTCTAACAAGACTTCCAGAAGAGATTAATTAAATTTCAAATTCATGGCCAAGTCCAGGAACCAAAACATCGCCTTTCTTGCACTGAAGGGATGAAAAGAGACAAGAAGGTGGTTGTATTCTCTCTTTTTTAATTAAAAAAAATGATACCAAGCAAAAAGGCCTTTAATTTCCCTTCCACAGACTCCAAGATAAGTGGGTCCTGCTCAAGGAGAGGAGCAATCTTTAATAACGGAAATTCTGTAGAGAATAGTTCTTTGGTCTGCTTGCCAGAAACCTCCTGGGGGAGAGAAAATGGGAAGGAAATTAAATCTGACCTCACACTGTTTGAGTGGAACGAACAAGGGCTGCTGGCTTCTTCCTCTGTCTTCCCTGAAGCCATTTCTGCTTCTTCTCTCAAAGAATCCCATTGATTCAAAAGTGTCAGGAATAATTTGAACAGGGAAAGGTAAGAGAGGTGTTGTGGCCTGAGCATTGGACTATAACTCTGGAAACCAGGGTTTAGTAAAGGTAAAGGTTTTCACCTGACATTAAGTCTAGTTGTGTCCGACTCTGGGGGTTGGTGCTCATCTCCATTTCTAAGCCAAAGAGCCGACGTTGTCTGTAGACACCTCCAAGGTCATGTGGCCGGCATGACTCCATGGAGCGCCGTTACCTTCCTGCAGAAGCAGTACCTATTGATCTTCTCACATTTGCATGTTTTCAAACTGGTAGTTTGGCAGAAGCTGTGGCTAACAGCGGGAGCTCACCCCGCTCCCCGGATTTGAACCGCCAACCTTTCAGTCAGCAAGTTCAGCAGCTCAGCAGTTTAATCCACTGCACTACCGGGGGCTTCAACCAGGGTCTAAATCCCCACAAATCCACTGAGTTGGTAAAGCATGCTCTCAGTCTCAGAGGAAGGCAAGGGCAAACCCCCTCTGGAAACACCTTGCCCAGAAAACCCCAAGATAGGGTTGCTTTCAGGCTGCCATAAGTTGGAAATGACTTAACACAACAGCAACAATTTCCTCGGCTGTCTTCCTTCTAAATACTAACCAGACCTGATCAATCTTAGTTTCTGAGATCAGTTGGGATTCTAGTACCTTCAGGGCTGTCTCAATTCTGCCTTGCGATGTCCATCTTCTATTGTCATTTCCTTATTCAGAAAAGAGCTGTCTGAAGCTCCAGATTAGAGTAGGAAAAAATTCCTTTAATAAACAACAACTCAAACGTAACAAACAGTCTGCTCTATACTGAATCAGATCGATGCTTCATCTAGCCCAGTACAGTAGAGTCTCACTTATCCAAGCTAAACAGGCCGGCAGAAGCTTGGATAAGCGAATATCTTGGATAATAAGGAGGGATTAAGGAAAAGCCTATTAAACATCAAATTAGGTTATGATTTTACAAATTAAGCACCAAAACATCATGTTATACAACAAATTTGGCAGAAAAAGTAGTTCAATACGCAGTAATGTTATGATGTAATTACTGTATTCATGAATTTAGCACCAAAATATCACTATGTATTGAAAACATTGACTACAAAAATGGCTTGGATAATCCAGAGGCTTGGATAAGTGAGGCTTGGATAAGTGAGACTCTACTGTATTTTCAACTCTGATGGGCAGCCACTCACCAGAGTTTCAGGCCTACCTGGAGATCCCTCTCATTCCACCCAAGTGACCTGTTAGCGCAATGGATTAAATCCTTGTATCGGCAGGACTACTGACCTGAATGTTGGGTTGCTGACCTGAAGGTTGGTGGTTCAAATCCGGGGAGAGCGGGTGAGCTCCCTCTGTCGGCTCCAGCTCCAGCTCCCCATGTGGGGACATGAGAGAAGCCTCCCTCAAGAATGGTAAAACATCAAAAACATCCAGGTGTCCCCTAGGCAATGTCCTTGCAGATAGCCAATTCTCTCACACCAGAAGCAACTTGCAGTTTCTCAAGACACTCCTGATGAGAGAAAAGAAACCCAAGTGTGTACTAGGTTCAACTCTTTCTCTCTAGCTTCCATCATTAGATCTGTTTGGATGTGTTTTGGAGAAGGGCATTATCTGGTTCATGAGGATGGGAAGATTGGATCATGTAGTCCAAAAAGTACGATATTCCTTCTCCCAGCTCTGCCTCTGCCTTCACATTATGTGAAGCACACAAAATGAATCCAATTCCTTTGCTGACAGAAATGAAGAAGTTTTTAAACTTTGTTTGTGTTTTCAAATACATTACAACTTGTACCCTCAGTTTGCTTCGGACACGATAAATAAATAAAATATGGCAGTGTAGAAGGAGCCTCAGTGAATTGTAGGGCTCAGTGGAAACTTGAATCTCCTTCTTCCAACTTTAGTGCTCTGACTTCTATATACCACATTAACTTTTTATTTTTTGCAAGAGATGTTATGCACCTGAGGCCTTAGCCATGCAGAACATGTGCTCTGCCACACACCAGCAACCTATTGGAGACTTCCCATTCTCATGCCCCTGCTAATCTCTTTTCCATTTTAACTCACAGTCAGTCCTCTCTGGCCATGGAAAAATCAGCCTGACTGCCGTAATTAAAGGGAGAAAACACAACAAACCCAACCTAAAGATATCAACAAAGGCTGCATATTCTCATTTTAATTGCTGCCCATAGATCCTTCCAGACCACGCTATTAACACTAAGCTGGTGTGTGATTTCATTAAATGAATAGCTGACTTGCACAATAATTACAACCTTTTTTTCTTTTTAAAACAAAAAAGAGAGAATCTTTTAAGTTTACCACCTCCCAAAAATGATAGCTTTGTGTCCTCTCCTTCACTCAGCCTCTCATCTGAACATTTCCAATCAAAAGAATCCCACCTAGTCATAAAAACAATAGTCGGATGTTATATTCCTAATCATGGGTTATTTCAAACAGAATTACTGGTTGTGCCTGATGATTCAAGCATTATTTCTCCAGGGCCATCTCTCCCAAGCTGGGTGGCAAGGCTGAATGCTTTTGCCTTTTGGCTCAACAACTGAATGATGAACCACAGCCCAAACTTCAGCCATCAGGTATCAAATGACCTGCTTATGGGAGATGAGTTAACTATAGGTACATCTATACTGTAGAATTGATGCACTTTGACACCACTTTAACTGCCATGGCTCAATGCTATGGAATGATGAGAGTGGTAGTTTTACTCGGTCTTCAGCATTCTATGCCAAAGAGTACTGCTGCATCACCAAACTACAATTCAGCTAAAGTGGTATCAAATTGCATTAATTATGCAGAGTAGATGCAGCCTGTACTGTCCAAGTAAATGGCAATTAAACTGCACATTGTTAAGAGCCACGGTGGCACAGTGGGTTAAACCCTTGTGCTGGCTGAACTGCTGAGCTTAAAGTTGACTTGCTGACCTGAAGGTTGCCGGTTAGAATCCATGAGACAGGGTGAGCTCCTGTCTGTCAGCTCTAGCTTGTGGGGACATGAGAGAAGCCTCCCAGCTAACACATCTGGACATCCCCTGAGCAACTTCTCAATTCTCTCACACACCAGAAGCGACTTGCAGTATGTTCTCTAGTCGCTTCTGACATGATTTTAAAAACAACAAATTACTGTATATACTCAAGTATAAGCCTAGTTTTTCAGCCCTTTTTTAGGGCTGAAATAGCTCCCCTCCCCAATAGGTTAAATTCAAAAACATTTAACCTATTGATACCTCAAATAATGTAATTTTATTAGTATCTATATTTATTTTTATTTTTGAAATTTGCCAGTAGCTGCTGCATTTCCCACCCTCATCTTATACTCGAGTCAATAGGTTTTCCCAGTTTTGTGATAAAATTAGGTGCCTCGGCTTATATTCAGGTCAGCTTATACTCGAGTATATACGGTATTCATACCCATAACTGCAGCAGGTAAAACTATGCTTTTTAATCATTCAATATAGTGCATTTAAATCATGGTTTACTCGTTGTTCACTTGGAAGCATTTTTCTCATAGCTTGGTTTCAAAAATATGGTTTATACATACAGTGCTATGATTTGGAAAGATGCCAGACTGAGTTGTATGGTAGGATATTAGTATCTCTGCTCCACCACGGAGAGTAGACTGGGGCTGGATCAACATTGCCATACTATGCTGCTTGAACTGCATTATATGTTCAGTGCAGACCAATTATTGTGTGGTTCAGTGCAGTGCAAACTACATTGTATGGGTCTACACTGGCCATATAATGCAGTTCAAATGACATAAAATGGCAGTAAAGCTCCAACCTGGGAGAATCCAGTAATCTCCCATATTGTCTTCCAAAGTACAAAAAAATGCAAGCCTTCCTTTCACAAGCTTAAATTTGAAAAATGATCTATCCATATGGAGTCAGACAGATGTGCAGGGAACGATATTCTTTAGTAACAGTGTCTTTGAGATTCCTAACTTGAAAAATAAGGGATGACACACTCATAGCCCCTTTCTTTCTGCAGCTAAATAACTTCAAACATCACATTGCAAGTAAGGAATTGCATTCACAGATCCCAATGAAAACAAACTCTCTTTGAGGATTCAAAGCCGCCCTTCAGAGAAATAGATTAATTACAGACTCTGATCCTGAATTGCTGGCTTTCTATATGCAGGGGGTTTTTTTAGTGTGGAGAAAGAAACATTCATTCCGAAGTGGTTTGGTCTAGGAATAATCTATGCCACACAATCCTGTCTTTTAGCCTGCCTCTCCGTCTGGATTGCTTCTGAATCTTGTTAACGCAATGCTTGGAGCAAAAGAGAGCTATATGAAAATGGAATGCAGATTCTAGACAATGTAGTATGCTAATTCAATTTACAGATGCAGGAAATACAAAAAAAAATCAGATTAAGCATCATTGAAAACGTCCATTGAATTCCAGTGCCAATGCCACCAAAGCAGATGCCAAAATATTTGTCGCTTGGGGAGGGAAGCGGGTCCTCTAGTCAAATTGTCGCCACAATTAGAGCAACTAAAAGAGAATTCCAGGTAAAAATTCAATGTATTGTGATGTCTTGCTGAACAAACCGCTCATTTCTTTGAAATGGTTTCACTTCTGTTGTCATCACTCTCGCGCCGCTAATTAACTTGCATCTGTTTCACGTTTGAAATTTACAGCATTTGCCCACTTTGGCTACGGTAGTTTGCGTCTAGCACTAAACATGTGTTTGTGTTTACTGCAGGCAAGGTCTGAGTGCTTTTGACTTCAAATTGCATGAGTTTATTGTCCCCATCAACAGAACATTTGGGAGAAAAGGCCCGCATTCATTAAAAATGCTGGAAAGCACCGCTCTTTGTATCCTATTAAGAAGAGGCCCTGCTTGAGGTAGAACCTAAGCTGATTTTCACAATCTTGTAGCTCATAGCAATCCCTCTAGAAGTCCAATCATAGATAGTGTCACAGGAAATACCAAGTGTGTCTTCTGTGAAAAGATAAAGAGAATAAGAACAAAAAAGTCTAATTAAATCCAGTGTTATGTATAAGACGATGTTTCATTGGGCAGCAATTTTTTATATTTAAGTTCAGTCTCAAAATCCTCTGGATCATATTTATTTGTATCCCAATATGTAATATATCACAAGTCTACCACATATAGATAAAAAGACTCATTTATTGTTTATATTTCCAACACAAATTTACTACTCCAGAGCTTTTCAAATTGTGCTGTAACACATTTGTGTGCCGCACAAGTGTAACGGGAAATGCCATGCAAGTGCAATAAAACATGCCGCATTATCACAGGATGTCTACGCCCTACACCACTGGAGAAATTATACTGTTTAGCCTGTATTGTATCACTTGACATCCATTGGGAAGTAGCAGCCTGTAATGAAAGGACCAAGGCATTGACATCTCAAGCCCATCCTCTGTTCGGATATCCGCCAGCAAGCCAGTGCCTTTAATTGAGAAATAGCTTCATAAGAGATACCCACAGGAACACCTCAGCAAGTGAGAGTCCAAAAGTGGCAGCCTAAAACCCAGAACCTCAATCAGTGGCTGATACTAGATGAGAAACATCTCCCTGGGCACACAGAAGACTAGGTGACTTGGAAGGCACTGAACAGACTGTGTTCTGGCACAATTAGATGCAGAGCTAACCTTAAGAAATGGGGCTACAAAGTGGAGTCCACAACATGCAAGAGTGGAGAAGTGCAAACCACAAACTACTTACAGCCTGAGCCCTGCCACGTGCACAATGGAAGACCTTCTTACAGCAACACCACAGGAAAAGTGGCCAGCTTCTAGTCAAAGGAAATCTAGTATAATATCAAGTTTTTAACTTTGTTTGTGGTTTTTCTATACATTATAACTGTATTGTCAATTTGTTGTGTCCTTATACATTTTATTACAATTTATGTACGTGTCCATGTCTCTTATAAGAGGATGGTTCAACCTCCGATTTACAAGTCAAACTGAATGACTGTGTCACAAAATGATGCATGTCCAAAACGTGTGCCACCAACATGAAATGGTTGGAAAGCTCTGCACTACTCATTTCTGCATTTGGACAATCCTTCAAGGGTTGGATACCAATGATACAGTGGGTAAGTAAAAAAAAATTACTTTTTCCTATTTTGTTCTTGTACCACATCCCTATTATAGTGTACTGCTTTCTGGGATGCCAACTTTTCTTACATGGGGCCACATATAAGACAGCATGTGAAGTAATTAATTAGGGAATGCATGTAAAATACGAAGGTAAACTTATCACAAGGTTTTCTGTATCAAAGAGTATGTGACTCGCTCAAGGTCATCCAGTGGATTTCCAAAACCAAGTGGGGAATCTAGCCATGGTCTATGGAGTCATAGTCCAATGCTTCAGCCACTACACCACATAAGCTCAAGATTTGCCACAGGAATATATACGGATATCATATGAATATCTCCATCAATATCCTGGTCAGTGATTCTGTTAAGACAAAGCCATCTAGCTTTGCAGTGCTTCCACCCTTTTTGAAATAAAGAAATCCAGTACAAGTGGATTCCTTGACAGATATTGCTGTCATCCTTAATTATAATAGTCTTGGAAGTCCTAATGATAAGAGAAGAATATGGAGATTTAATCTTGCAGATGTTATGTTCTTGTCTTGTACTATCTTTATAGCCAAGATCAGGTGGAGAAAGAGTGCCTGTATCTGCCTACTCAAATGTAAATGGGACTGAGTTCAAGAGGACCTATTCTTTGTCAAAGTATACATCTGATTGCATCCTATTTTATTATCTGGGTGCCTTGCAGAAGCAAAGCAGACAAATCCGTCCAAAGAGACACACCCATCATGGTTCTGTGCACTCATTAGGTAGCACAGACTTCAATAAGGCATCTATTTGAGAGCCATTCCAGTCTCCAGCTTAAACGGCTCTTTAAAAGTTTGTTTTATATGCAAGAGACTAGAAATGTTCCTTCAAAGCCATTCCACTAGATTATGTAATTACTGATTACATCTTGAGGGCATATGCCGTGTGGCACTAAAGTGGATGGGAAAATATGCCCTTCTTTCTCTTTTCTTTTCTTTTTTTTTTTAAATGGCCCTGGAAATACAAAGCATGCTTGTCAAAGCATTGCAAAGCATCAAAACTAGCTCAAGCAAAAATTAAAGACAAACCACTTCACATCCTTTGGATCAAATTGTTCTTTCTGCTGAATGTTACTCTGGAATTCGGAAACAAGATAACATTTTTCACTTTTGATTTATGAAAGAAGGCTGCCAGACCAAGTCGTGTTATTATTACTATTATTATTATTGACACAAAGACATAGTATGACACAGCAAAAAAGATCACGCAGTCCTAAACGATTGGGAAGTGTTCAACTTGTGATTTTGTAATACAAAATCCAGCATTATTATTATTATTATTATTATTATTAATAATAATAATAATTATGACACAGCAAACAAGATAGATATGCTGGATTTCGTATCACAAAATCACAAGTTGAACACTTCCCAAGTGTCTAGGACTGTGTGATGTATTTTTGGATGATGCGTGCAGATCCCAGTAGGGTGGCCTTTTGCAGTTGGCAGATCGTGATTTTGTCAATGTCTAGTATTGGAAAATGAGCACGCAAAGATACTGTGGGACTTCCGAATCCAGACTGACAAAGTTCTGGAACACAACACACCAGACATCACAGTTGTGGAAAAGAAAAAGGTTTGGATCATTGATGTTGCCATCCCAGGTGATAGTCGCATTGACGAAAAACAACAGGAAAAACTCAGCCGCTATCAGGACCTCATTATTATTATTATTATTATTATTATTATTATTATTATTATTATTATTATTATTATTATTATTATGTTCTACAATTCCCAGTGGCCATGCTGGCTGGAGGATTCTGAGGAAAGTTATGTTTCCAAACTTTGTTCCAGAAGAAGTGCTTATTGATCAATCTTACAGTTTCATTCATGGGATTTTATGGGAATCCAGACTTCATTGTCTTCCATTTATAGTTACCATTGTCTTGTTCTCTTACTAAGGAAAAAAAACTAAAAAGGGTGAATAGAACTGCACAATGCCCTTTAATTTTCAGCACCAGAAGCACTCCACTAACTGTGTGGCCAAGGAGCTGTTGTGTCCTCAAGCCGGAAGGCATTGAACAGACTTGGAAGGCACTGAATAGACTCTGCTCGGGCACCACGAGATGCTTCTGTTTAAAAACCTCCAGAGAAGGAAATTCCTCCACACTCCATATTCCACTGTTAAATAGTTCTTACTGTCAGGAATCTCTAGGTCCTCCAGTACAATTCCATGGCCAGTTTTCAGTTTTCAAGAGCCATTCTTGAAGACCTAGAAATTCCTAGAGAGGTGTTGTGTCCCATAAAAAGATAGCAATGTCTTCATTCATGTTTTTTCACTTTCATGGGGGGCCTGTGCCACTAACCCCATGAATGTGGAGGGCTGACTGTAGTGCCTGTTCAAAGACAAAAAAGGCATTAACTGGAACACATGAGTGCATCTTGCAAAAACAACAGGGATAAATGACAATTTTATCCACACACAAATATTTGTAGATTTAATTACTTAATTAATCGATCAATCAGTCTGTTAAGACTCATCTGAGGAACTTAGATCTTTTAAAAAGTCTGGGTGGAACCCCAAAAGCCTATCCCGGCTGCTCTCGACCTGGCCAAGCGTCTCTTTTAAGTCAATTGGAGGGAGGTTCATAAAAGGTACTGAGCATCATTTCAGGGAAGAACGAATGTCAAGATGATGCGGGCAGAGTGTTTATTTAGGGAAAACGAGAGGAAAATGGCCAGGCAATTATGAAAATGAATATGCTTCTGTAAAGCGAGGTGGGAAAAAAAATAAGTTGATCGTGGTAGCGGTGGGGTTAGTTATGGAGGAAACAGGAAGCTGAAGAAACACATCAGCAGTTCTGGTTCAGAGAGTTTCTGTTCACTGTCTGCCACTTTTAAAAAAGGCCTCTTAATATAATTCCGAGGATGTGCTTATTTGCCCATTAAGGACAGGCCACAACAGGAAATAGAACCAAGGAACTCAGAGAGAACCAAGTCCACGTTTTCCTTGAAAATTAAAGACAACTCAATTTACTGGCTGGAATGAGCTATCTGTCTGCTTCAAAGCAAATGAACGTGGTTTCAAAGCTTCAGGTGGTCTGTGCAAGATCTCTTTTTTGCTAGGACATCCATATAAGGCGCTCCCATATGATGCTCTGTCATCTAAAACAAAGAAGAATGGATTGCAGGAATATCAGTGACACCCAGTTCCATTTCTAGTCAAGGAAGTTATCTCACCTTGGTTGCTGTGAGTTTTCTGGGCTGTATGGCCATGTTCCAGAAGCATTCTCTTCTGATGTTTTGCCCACATTTATGGCAGGCATCACCAGAGGTTGTGAGATCTGTTGGAAACTAGGCAAGTGGAGTTTATATATTCGTGGAAGGTAGAGGGTGGGAGAAAGAATTCTTGTCTGTTGGAGTGTGAATGTTACAATTGGTTACCTTGATTAGCATTTAATAGCTTTGTGGCTTCAAAGCCTGGCTGCTTCCTGCTTGGGGGATTCCTTTGTTAGGAAGTGTTAGCTGGCCCTGATAGTTTCATGCATGGAATTCCCCTGTTTTCTGAGTGTTGTTCTTTATTTACTGCCCTGATTTTAGAGTTTTTAAAAATACTGGTAGCCAAATTTTGTTCATTTTCATAGTTTCCTCCTTTCTGTTGAAATTGTCCACATTCTTGTGGATTTCAGTGGCTTCAATGTAATCTGACATGGTGGTTGTTAGAGTGGTCCAGCATCTCTGTGTTCTCCAATAATATACTGTGTCCAGGTTGGTTCATCAGGTGCTCTGCTGTGGCTGACTTCTCTGGCTGAATTAGTCTGTAGTGCCTTTCATATTCCTTGATTCGTGTCTGGGCAATGCTACGGTAGACTCCTGCAGAGGTGAGAGGATCCCCCTTGTCCTTGGCTGAACGTAGCATTTGTTGGATTTTCTTAGTGGGTCTGTAGATAGTTTGTAGGTTGTTTTTCTTTGTCAACTTCCCGACGCCGTCATTGGTTCCCTTGATGTATGGTAAGAACACTTTTCCTCTGGGTGGGTCCTTATCTTTGCTCTTGTGGCTTGTTTTTGATCTTGTAGCTCATCTGATGTCGATGGTGGAGTATCCATTGGCTTGTAGAGCCTTATCTTCAAGCTTAACTTCATTCAAGCTGAGGTTCTCTCTGTGAAACTCATGAACTCAGTTGAGCCTTCTATTTTCCAAGTTGTTATCTTTATTCCTTCCTATCAACCCTTGTGATCTTGGCTCACAAAGCCATTGAGATCTGCCTGAATCCTGATACAGAGGATCCTTCAACCAGTAGAGAAAATATCCCAACCAACGAATTTTAATATTTTGTATTGATTACCTTTCCCTTCTAAATTCAGCCAGCAATTTTATCAACTTTCAAGTGCACCCCTTTAATGTTATCCACATTTCTCCTTTCCTTTGTCTTTATTCTCAGTTTTTCCTAATTTATTAGGTACTTTTCTGTGCACAGATGTCTATCTCTTTGTTTCATTTGCGCTCAGTTTATGAGTCCAAATGTCCATAAGTCCTGATTAATCCTCCGTTGTCCTGTTTTTTTAAGCTGCTTTTCTCTCCCCGCTTCCCTCCTCCATCTTCAGTTTACTTCAATTGGTGCAATCCCTATGAGATCAATACAAGTTGCAAAGTCTTTGCGGCTCATTATTCTTTCTGCTTATGATGACCAAGTGTGTCATTGCTTATGCGGCCAAATCAGGATCATCTCCATGGAGAAAAGTGGAATCAAGAGGCTTAAAAGAACCCCGAGGTTTGCAAAAGTGCCCACCTCATTGGCAATGCAGTCACACATACATAACTCAACCGGGATTGGGAGCAGAGTCTTTGTGAGGTCTTGACATACTTAACAGCCACAAAATGTTGACTGGTTATTGGGGAGAAACTAGGAGGAAGTTAGTGGGAAAGATGGAGTGGAGTTGGAAAGGAAAAGCAACCCCTATTGTAAGCATGGGTATCATGTAATTTTAAATGACAGATGAGAATCAAATTAACTTTAACAGGGCTCTTTTTCTGTGTGAATTTAATGAACTCGTGGTTTTTAGATGTTTGGCTGAAATGTAAAGTAGTACAATTTCATAATTTTCCCATCTCTATCTTGAGGTCTGCAGATCGGACAGCAAACAAAGAAGCTTCAAAATGCTCGCTGCTCAAGCACACGTCTCTTTTTAGCCCAGAGGTGCAAACATTATCATCTTTAGGTCTCCCACGTTGGCAGTCCCTAAATTTAGTTCGCATGCTAACTATTCTTGCTAAATGCTTCTTAAAACTGGCACAGCCACATAACGCCATAGGCAGACTAGGACAGGTAGGAACACAACAGTTACCAAAGTGGTAGTTTTATGTTCATGGTAGCTTGGGGAAGCCATGAGATTTTTAAGTAAAAGGCCAAAGTTGGGTGTGACATAAGAACAAAGATTTTAATTTCTTTGCCTAGATTAAAGAAACCAGTTCAACAAGCACATGCCTTTTTAAAAAAAATAAGGAGGAATTTTTTTATCAAATATATACATGTTTCCAAGTGAAAGTGTTGCACAAAAATGCACTGAACCTTTCGTTTCATTTTCTTTAAAGCATGGAGAATAAGTAGACAGATTGCTAAATGTTGCCCTGAAGGATCCAGGATCACCTACAGAAGCTGAATATTTTCAGACCCAGGACAGTAAAAGCAATTATTTATTTGTAATTATTATTATTATATAATTATTATAATAATTATTTGTAATTATTTATCCCTGTTAAAACTGGCAAGGAAAGGCACCAGATCCCATCTGATCTTGGAAGCTAAGCAGGATCAGTGCTTATTAGTTATGTGGACCAACAACTAATACCAGATGCTATATTTCAGAGGAGGAGACTGACAAAACCACCTCTAATGTCTGCTTGGCTACTGGTGGTCTCCATGTCAGAGTGAATCAATTCTGGTTTTTAGTCCAGATTTCGAAGGAGCAATCCAAGGTACTGAACTCTGTTTCCAAAATAGATCAAGCACCTTGGGTATGTAATTGATACTCAGACTAAAACCTGAAGTAGATTCACGTTTCCACAGACATAGAATCTACCAGCACTGAGTTATTAAAATATGGAATTGTGCTGTCGAGTGAAACAAAATACTTCCTATTTCTTTTGCATTTATGAATGCAAGACTAGTTATTGCACAGCATACATCAGCCACCCAAGGAAGATACACACAGGGTCAGATATAATTTTGCAGACCCTGATATTTAGTACCCTTCACGCCACTCCTCTTCCTTCCTGCTGAAGAAAATTGCATCTCTAATAAAACCCCATGAATTCAACCCCATGACCCCAGCCTCAGATCGCCAAAACCACTGCCTGCTCCACCTTGCAGCGTCATGCCAATGTCAATCTTATGTAAACAGTATTTATAGTTCTGCGAGCTTTGGAGCAGCTGGATTTCTCAGATGTGACCTAAGCAGCTATTTGTCTATAAATGAAGTTGCATTGCACTTTTTTTGGCCCCTCTAAATCAAGCACCACATAAACAGCATTGAGATATTATTACCAGGGACTAGGGAAAGACACAAAACTTTGGTTTAATTTAGGTTAGGCAATATAACTCTGTTTTGAAAAAAATGTTAACTTTGAGGCACTAATTGGATTGAGACCCAGGCCTCTAATTAAATGGTCCTAAATACTTTACCGCAAAAGAGATCCCACCTAAACATTAGGAAGAACTTTCTAATAGTAAGAGCAGTTCAGCAGTGGGATTTTAAAACAGAAACTGAATGGCCATCTTTCAGGAGTGCTTCAATTGTGTATTCCTGCATGGCAGGGGATTGGATTGGATGGCCACTGGGATTTCTTCCCTCTATGCATTTATGAATCTATGAATCTCTAGATCCTCCAGTGTGACTCTATGGTCAACTTCCACCAGAGGCTGAGTATTGACTCAAGCTAAAGAACTTAAGAGATTCATAGAGAGGCATTCTCTTGCATTAAAAAATGATAGGATTTCCACTTTTGCAGTGGTCCTGTGCCTCAAATTCCTGTGAAAATAGAGGGCCGACTATATGCCGGATTTAACTCTATGCTGGAATTATCCCAGATTGTGCTATTGCAGAACCACTAATGTCATAGATGGCTATACCTCCAACTCACCCATTTTGCACAGCTGCTCATCAAGCCAAATGGAAGAACCTGGCACCTTTCTAGACAATGCAACCAATCGTACAAGGGTTATAATAACAAAGCTCTTCTTGCAGGACCACAAAGGGAATGCCACTCTTGTTTAACCTCCTAGAAAGTGAAAGTGCTTGCATGATGGTATTTACACCAGCGTCACTCATGAACAGGATTCCGGTGCCCATCACTTGTAGTAGACCTAGGAGAAGATAACAATATGAATAGACACAGTTCACCGATATACTGCAGATCAAGAGCAGGCAACCCAATGTTCTACCTTGAAACAGATTTAGGAGACTTAAAGGCACATATAATCTCAGAAGAGGAAATTTCAGCAGATGTTGCTTTATCATACAACCAGATAACAAGCAACACCTGCTAAAATTCCCTCTTCAACCATTAAAGGTGCAGCAACCTTCTTCAATTTTTGTTCGAGTAACCTTCAGATGAAGCTACTAGAGCATAGAAATCCAGATATAACTTAAGATAGTAATTAAACAATTCCCTGGGTGCATCTACTGTTCAGTGGTTCTCAACCTGTGGGTCTCCAGGTGTTTTGGCCTTCAACTCCCAGAAATCCTAACAGCTGGTAAATGGCTGGGATTTCTGGGAGTTGTAAGCCAAAACACCTGGAGACCCATGAGTTGAGAACCACTGATCTACACTGTGGTTTGACACTACTGTAACTGCCATGGCTTACTGTTATAGAATGATGGGAGCTGCAGCTTTACAAGGCCTGTAGCCTTCTCTTCCAAGAGTGCTAAAATCCTGGGAGTTGCAGTTTGCTGGGGCACTAGCACTCTTTGACAGAAAAGGCAAAAACTCATGACAATCATAACATTACAACTCTCAGGATTTCATAGCATTGAGCCATGGTGGTTAAAGTGGTGTCAAACTGCATTCATTCTACAGTGCAGATGCATCTTCAATTGCTTCATTGATGGAACTTGTCTTTTCTCCTTTTTTAAAAGAAGAAGAAACACAAAGATTTAAATCTTAAAATACCAGAAGTCCTTATAATCGTTGGTTGCTTCTGAAAAGTGGAGGCAAAAGTGCCGCAAATCCCATCTGGGAGCCGGGATCCTTTTTTCAAGGTTGACTGAACAATTGTAACTTCTGTAGAGCTTTCAGTCTCTTTGCTTCTTTTATCAGCTGTTTGTTTTACTTCAGGCTTTCCCCCACCAGGATTATGAGCGCTGGAAACAAAGTCTAGGAGTAAAACAAAAGAAAGGGCCGTGTTTGTTTATTTGGAGGGAGCCAGGATTCATCTGGCTGGAGACAGCAGGCTCCCCCAAGAGAGATAACCCTGATCGGCTGGCTCCTTCCCCTCCTGGTCTCCATCCCTGCCTCCACTTTGTCATTAAAAAAATTGGAAATTTCATAAACGGCTCGATTCGACCTAATGAAGCCCTAGAGCTAACATGAGAAGAGCCCCACTGCTTGCAATATATGAACAGGCACACGGGACAGAAAGGGAATCCGCCGATGCCTCAAGGGAAACTATTTCAAAAATTCAATAATGTGAAAATTCTGCTTACTTCAGACACATCCATTCTCCCGGGCTGGCTTTCATTACGAAGGCCTCTTTGTGACAACGGCGCTTTGTTCTTCAGGAGTTAATCTTCTTATGCCGCCCTTGAAGTCCGGAGTCCAAATTCTGCCCTCATTTAAGAGCCACGAAATACACTAGAATCATTCTATACTACCGTTTTATTATTTTGTCAGCAATTTGGTTTCCAAAAGGGCTTGTTTTAACTCCTGGTGCACAGCTGAAAATGCAATGTGTATTTTGGGGTATCATTGTTATTAGTCACATTTATGAGCAAAGGGCATCATAGGTGGGGTGATGCCACTTCATTTTCAGAAATGGAGTTCCTGGCGGCACAATGGGTTAAAGTAGTGGTTCTCAACCTGAGGTCCCCAGATGTTTTTGGTCTACAACTTCTAGAAATTGCAGCCAGTTTACCAGCTGTTAGGATTTCTGGGAGTTGAAGGACAAAAACATCTGGGGGGCCCAGGTTGAGAACAACTGGGCTAAAGCCTTGTGCTTGCAGGACTGCTTATTGACAGGTCAGAGGTTCAAATCCAGACAGAGTGGGTGAGCTCCCTCTGTCAGCTCCAGCTCCCCATGCAGGGACATGAGAGAAGCCTCCCACAAGTATGGTAAAACATCAAACATCCGGGCGTCTCTGGGCCACATCCTTGCAGACTGTCAATTCTCTCACACCAGAAGTGACTTGCAGTTTCTCAAGTCAGTCCTGACATGAAAAAAAATCTTCAGAAATAATTCTCATAGGTAAATAAAGTTGAGAGTGTGACTGGCCCAAGGTAACCCAACGGCAGGCAGACCAAACCAGGGTGGTGTAGATATATAATAGGTGCATCTACACTGTAAAATTGATGCAATTTGACACCACTTTAACTGCTATGGAATCACATGAGTCGTTGTTTTACATGGTCTTTAAATCTTCTCTGCTGAAGAGTGCTGGTGCCTCAGCAAGCTACAAATCTCAGGATTCCATAGCACTGAGCCAGGGCAGTTAAACTGGTATCAAACTGCTTTCATTCAAGAGTGTAGATGCACCTGAGTAAAAACTGGAGACCCTTGCTGTGCCTTCAAAGGTTGAATAGAAGAGGGAATTTTCAGTATGTGTTGCTTGTTCCCTGGTTGCATGATAAAACAACACCTCGTGTCAATGGCAGTCCCATGAATTTCATTGGGTTTTATTGGGCAAGGAATATTCAGAAGTGTGTTCTACAGCACCTAGAGTTTGTTGATGGTCTTCAGCTCATCCAGACCTCCATTAGTCCTTTCTTCTATCTGCTGATAGGCCTAAGTTTCCCTACTGAATAAACTGCACATTTGTTACAACTTCAGATGAACTGAATGTCTTAATAAAGGGTCCATCTTCACTGTGAAATCAATGCTGTCTGACAGCAGTTTAACTGCCTTTAAGATGTAACATCACAGCAACAGCCCCTGGATGAAGATGGATGTTGTGAAATGTCTCAGTTCAATTTTGCTCTTGTGTAAAGCTATCTATGAAGATGTGAATCCCAAACCAATATTTATGGGATGTCTACCTGGCTAATACAATGAATGCTCATTGAAAGTGCAGAAGAACAAAAGGGTCATTTTCAAAAGCCACCAAAGAGTCTATATCTAAAGGAGAACCAGAGTACCAGGACCAGTGCATGTGTGAGAAAAGGGTCTGTGAAATCTACTTTGCTCTTTTCCTTAAAGCAAAGGAAAGCAAAGGCTTTACTCCTGAGCCACAGGGGCTGGATTCTGATCTGCTACATATGAATTAATCTGGGCTGAATTGATTGGATTTGGCAGCTGTAAATACTGGAATCAGTAAAGATAGCCAGCGAGCCCCAGATCTGCCACCCAGATAAGCCTGCCCAATGCCCCGGCTACCAGAGGAGGCTGGTTCCTTTCAAAGCTCCCCGCTCAACCTGTAATCACCCAATATTGAAACCAGATTCACAGGCCCTTTGGAGGAAGGGCACTTTGAGATTTCCAAAGCAGAGGCATTTGGTCTTTCAGGAAAAGGTCAGCCCTCCTGTGGCGCAGGGGCTTTTTAATAGAAGCAGTTAAACAGGAGTCAAGAAGAATAGCTGGGGAGACTTGGAATCAGCAGACAGACAGACAGACAGACAGAAGAAAAGAAAAGAAAAAAGAAAAGAAAAGAAAAGAAAAGAAAACAGGCCACGTTCCTCAAGCCATTCTGCTCAGTTCAAACAGAGCCTGTTCCCAAATAGGTGCAGCCTAAGACACATTTCCTGGAGACAGAAACACATTTTAGGCACTAGATCTGAAGTTTCCCTTTCTATTTAAAGATATGGAACATAGACTCATTGTAACTGCAGAAGAGTCTCATTTATCCAACATAAACAGGCCGGCAGAATGCTGGATAAGTGGAAATGTTGGATAATTAGGAAGAATTAAGAAAAAACCTATTAAATGTTGAATTACATTATGATTTTACAAATTAAGCACCAAAACATCATGTTTTACAAGAAGCCTGCCACTTGTTTGGGAGTGTGGCTGTACTTGTGTTGTTGCTGGGTGTGATGGTCTGCTGCACATTGCTTCCTAGAGAAACAGCTATGGATCCAGGCAGGAGTCAGACTGCATTGGATAATACAGAACATTGGATAAGCGAAGGTTGGATAAGTGAGACTTTACTGTATGTGTAACTAGACACAACTACTCAACCATTCAGAAAGCTAGAATCAAAGTGCTATGAACTTATTGAACAGTACACTCCCATCTGCTCAGAAGTATTTTTTCTTCCTTCCATCCATCAGGATGTTCCAAACTTTCTTTATCAAGATGTTATTACTTAAGACAGTTTTCATGTCCATCCCTAAAAGTATCTGTTGGCTGCCATTCTAAATATTTTCCAGTACTGTACTGGACAGTTTTTTTTCCTTCTTTTAACCTTTCCTATGTCAAAATTTCTGATGAGTAAATGAGACCTCATGCAGTCACACTTGACCTAGTGGGTTGCTGTGAGTTTTCCGGGCTGTATGGCCATATTGCAGAAGCATTCTCTTTTGACGTTTCACCCACATCTATGGCAGGCATCCTCAGAAGTTGTGAGACACATTGGAAACTAAGCAAGGGAGGTTCTTTCACACCATCCGCAGACAACATTCACACTTGCCTCCAACAGACAAGAGCTCTTTCTCCCACCCTGGACCTCCCACAGATATAGTATCAACCTCCCTTGCATCATTTCCAATATACCTCACAACCTCTGAGGATGCCTGCCATAGAGGTGGGTGAAACATCAAGAGGGAATGCTTCTGGAACATGGGCATACAGCCCAGAAAACACACAGCAACCCAGTGATTTTGGCCATGAAATCCTTCAACAACAGAATGACCTAGTGATTAGAATTTGAGCTGGTACTTTAGCAACAGAGGTTCAAATCTCATCTCAGCCTTGAAACTTTGGCTGGTGCCTGATCCACATCACAGGGTTGTTGTGAGCATGGAAGTGAGGGGTCATGTATTGGGCGAAACATGGGGGAGGGCAGATGAAATAAATCATTCAACATGCATTCAATAGGGAACCACTGAATGTTCAGAATACATTCCATAGCAATATGCTTAAGAGAATCAGAGAAACATCTAAGAGGCAATGCTGGCAACTTTTGCCATTTTACGAAGAAAATGTATAAAGGGTAAAGCAGGTACTTTGGATACCAAGGCAACCAGGAACAACTCTGAAGCACAACTGTGTTGTTTTGGTTTGAATTTTGGATTAGGTCTTCCCTGTTCTGCCATATAAAGTTTCTCGGTGATCTTGGGCAAGTCTCACCTTCTCAGTCTTAGAAGAAGTAAATGGCAAATTTCTCAATAAATCTTGCCAGCCCTTATCTTCCATGGATCTACCTTTCTATAGTGATGGGACTGCATGTCCCTGTGAGCAATCCCATCACCACATCAGCAAAGCCTCTTGCCTTGAATGTCTTTTATCATTAAAACCTTGTAATGAGACAATCTAAAATGAAACAACAGACCCTTGACTGACTAGAAAACACAGTAATGACTTGGTAGGGTAGAAAGCAGTAGAAAAAAGAGAAAAGCTGCATGCCAGATGGATAAACTCAATCAAGGAAACCAAGCTCTTACTCTGCAAGACCTGAGCAGGGCTGTTAAGGATAAGGTGACGGGGAGATCTCTCATTCATAGGGTTACTAAAAGTCGAAGCTGAGTTGATGGCAGTTTAACAATAACAATGACAGGGTTGCTATAAATCAAGAGTTGTGGGCAAAGGTACATATCAACAACAAAGGATCAGCTCTTATATACATCTATACAGGATTGGCATGTTAGAAAGCAGTAATGGAGTAATGGCTCATGTGCTTTGAATGCAGGATACAGTTTCAGCCCACCAGCATCTTCCATCAAAGAGATCACATACCAGGTGGTGAGGGGAAAAAATTCGGCCTGAAAACCCATAAGTCTGCATCCAGTCAAAGTAAACAGTACTGTGCTTGATGAAGAACAGGCTCAATGTAGTCGTTAATGGGATTGTACCATAGTGTTCTTCTTGGGTCTCTTTGATTTCCGTAGAGGCACGGTTCACGGACCAGGAATATGCATGGACTAGTGGACACCGATCTTTGGTATAAACTGGAGTGCATGAATCTATACTCATATTTATCCAATACGTGAAGGAAAGCCAGTGTGGTGCCGTTTTTTGAGCATTGAACTAGGACTCTAGGAGATTGGAGTCCAAATCCCTACTCATTCTATAGAAAGCCAGTCGATGACTGTGAAAGTCACACTTTGTTAATATTGAAAGAAGGCAAAGGCAAACCCCCTCCCAAACAAATCTTGCCAAGAAAACCTTGTGATATGTGTCTGCTTACGGTAGCCATAATTCATCAATCATTTGAAGGCACACAACAATCTAAAGGAAACTCTTTCCATAGGGTCTTAGGAATATCAAGAACAATTTTGGTGGCCATACTGAAGAGAACAAGAAAGCATGGAAGAACTTTCCCAAAAGGGTGATTTCTACAGTGGAGATGCATTCCAAGATCAAACTTCTACTACAGCTATCTGGAAAGGAATCCTAATGAACTTTCATGTGAAATATTTTGCTCCCAGCTGCATTTATAAGCAAAACTAATATTAATAATCCATGTATATTTCACATTAGAGAATTGCATCCCATTGCGATTTTGCATTATAGGACACTTATTTTGCTCCTTGTTCCTACCCACTGCGGCCTGCTCTTGCTCCTCAAGAATAAAACACACCTAGAAACAATATGAAACAGACCTGGAGGAGCATAGCAAATAGGAAGGCTCATTGAAAAGTTGGTGCCTTGTCTTATTCACACATAAGCAGTTTCTACACATTGCAGTATATTTACATTGGGCTCCATATCATACATATTTGGAAAAGGCAACTTATTTTTATCTGCATCTAAGGAACATTTTGAGGAGTTATTGTTTATGCAAGTATCCTCTGTAACTGCAGGGACTATGTTCCATGCCTCTGTGTGGATATGCAAAACCACAGGGAATAGCAAATCGTATTGAATGAATGACTGCTTGAGGAAACATCCCATAGAGTTGCACAAGACCTAGGAAATGCCTAGAGACGGTATCTTTCTAAACATCACTAGGTCATCCAGCACAACTGTGATCAATCTCTGGCAAAAAGCATACAATTGGATCACCTAGAAAATGCCTTGTGAGGAGATATTTTGTCAGGCATGGGTAAATGAAACTGTAGGTACCAGGGGTCTTATTGTAACTTGTATTTCCTCCAAGATGATTAAGTTGGCATATTTGATTCAGCCTCTCAACACCCCACAAGGTAAGCAAGGCTCAAGGAAAGTGAATCAAAGCCATAAAATGAGTTTTATGACAATAGTGGGCATTGGAACCACTGCAACAGTCAGGAAATCAGGGTTGTTGTATGTCTTTCGGGCTGTGTGGCCATGTTCCAGAAGCATTCTCTCCTGACGTTTCGCCCACATCTATGGCAGGCATCCTCAGAGGTTGTGAGGTATGGAGAAAACTCCATACCTCACAACCTCTGAGGATGCCTGCCATAGATGTGGGCGAAACGTCAGGAGAGAATGCTTCTGGAACATGGCCACACAGCCCGAAAGACATACAACAACCCTGTGATCCCGGCCATGAAAGCCTTCGACAACACAGTCAGGAAATCCACACCATCTATAAGACTTGGCTTCTTCACTGCAGGGGTAGGAATAAGGCCCCCAAGACCTTCTAGAGGAGAGGGAACCCAAACAAATCCTTGATTCTCTACCCACAAAACTGTTAAAGAACGACCCCTTTGCATTTCTGTTCTCCTCAAAAACAAGGTGGGCTGCCGAAACCTTGTCTTGAGCCAGAAGTGTTTTTTCTTCTACAATTTCAAAAACACAGAAATGACCTCCCAGTTATCCTGATTCACCCAGATAAGTTAGGATGGCCCTAGGAGGGACCCTGCAGAGAAAATGACCCACAGAGCTTGCCTGTTCTGGTTAAATACCCAAGGGATGCCAATACTCTGTTATTCACAAACATGGCAGGAAGGCTGGGTGCTCTGGACTATTCTTTGAGAAGTAAAGTGGCCCCTCAAAGTACAAAATTTATCCCATGCAGTCTAGCAGTAGATTAGCATGGTCACTTAAGGTAAAGGTTTCCCTTTTGACATTAAGTCTAGTTGTGACCAACTCTGGGGGTTGTTGCTCATCTCCATATCTAAGCCATTGTCCGTAGATGCCTCCTAGGTCATGTGGCCAGCATGACTGCATGGAGCACCGTGATCTTCCCACCGAAGCAGTACCTATTGATTTACTCACATTTGCATGTTTTCAAATTGCTAGGTTGGCAGAAGCTGGGGCTAACAAAGGGAGCTCACCCCATTTGCGGATTCGAACCACTGACCTTCAAATCAGTAAATTCTGCAGCTTAGCAATTAAACCCACTTGCGCCACTGTAGGGCACTTAGCACTACATAAAAGCTGAACTCTGTGGGTTGAAACCAAAATGCCTTTACTGCAACAAAACCAATTTATGACAAAAGAAAATAATCTGCAATGGTATAAGAAATGAGAAAAAAATCTAGCAAGGGAAGAGTGCCAGTTCTTGTATGTGTGTATGCACATGTATGTATTTATGGTTGAATTTTTGGACACATATTACAGAACACTAGAGGAAACCTTAAGCCAACCGTGCTTCTACCACACCACAGTGCTGTTACACAAAACCACAGAAGTCAGACAAATATATATATAATATGTATTTTTTAAAAATCTTTACATCAGAACTTGCATACAATTTTAATAGTATAACTCAATCCCCTCCTCCCTACAGTTCAGATGACCCTGGTAACAGTGTGTACAACTTCTCGTTTTTTGCTTTCATAATTTCAAAGCAAACAAGACATTTGAGTGTATTTACTCTGTGCAAATAAAGTAACTTTTGGAATCCTTCAGAAGACATCTCCAAGGTTCAATCTGCAGCAGTCCTGTAGTTTTCCTTTTTAAAAAAATGACTTAATGACTGTAGGTCCCCCTCCCCTCCGGTTAATAAAGTGCTCCTGTCCAGCAGAACCCAAAGGCCTTTGAAAAGATTTCCTAGTCATTTTACGAACAATGTCTTTTTAAAATATATATATTTAAAAGGGGGGAAAACACACAGAAAAAAAGAAGTGATCACACGAACTCCAGCTTTCCATGCCCACCGTACATCCCCCAGTGGACTAGTGAGAGTATTTTGTCGTTGCTGAGGTCTGGCTGTCGCATTTTGTCGCAGGTCAGGCAGCAGTTTTCGTGACCCGTCACCGGCACCATGCATTCCAAGTCCAGCTTGGCCACCTGTCCCTTTTTGGAATGGTGCCCGTGGAAGCTGTAGTGCAGTCGGGAGAGCATTTGCTGCCTCTGGTCCTGCAGTCTCTTGTTCTCGCTCCTGAGCATGCGCAGCGCCAGCATGATGAGGAGCACCAAGATCAGCCCACCGGCAATGGGGACCGCAATGACGGCGGCCCTGAACCAGAGTTCTTTCGAGGAGGTCAGCTCCTGGACCTTCGTGATGAGGTTCCTGCTGGAATCGTGCTGGTATCTGCTGCCTTGTCCTGCAAGGAAAAAAAGAGGGGAGCGGTCAGGAACAGAGGTTTTTTGTTTTGTTTTGACGATCAAACTTTGCAAAACTACAGTCATCCCCCCAAATTGGTGGTCCTGTGCCCTTAGCCGCACTGAATGTGGAAGGCTGACTGTATCTATATATATAAAAGAGTGATGGCATCAGGGCAGCGGACAAAACAACAAAACTACAGGCCCCCCAACCTCGAAATTTGACAACACAACCCATCATTCACGGCTCTAGGTTGATACAACAAAAAGAAAAGAAAAATAAAGTCCTAATTACAGGGAGAGGAATAATAGTTTTTATACAATGGCTTAGCTTAGAAGGCTAAGCTCCGCCCACTTGGTCTCCTAGCAACCTACTCAGCCCAGGGGACAGGCACAGTTAGGCCTCACTTAGGCCTCTTCCACAGATTATCAGATTTTAACTGGATTATATGGAAGGTAGACTCAAGGCCCTTCCACACAGCTATATAACCCATTTAGAATCTTATATTATCTGCTTTGAACTGGATTATCTTGACTCCACACTGCCATATAATCCACTTCAGTGTGCATACTAAACATAAAGACAACCATACAACAGACATTCAATATCACCACTACCTCAACAATTTCTCACCAACACCAACAGACAACGCCACAGCAACGCATGGCCGGGCACAGCTAGTTCTTTATAAGTATGTCATTTACACTACACATTAAGTAAATCCCTGCTGTTGCCCATTAGAACATGAAGAATCAATAACTCAATTGTATTTCTTTGTGTATATCAGGAGCAACTTGGGAAACTGCAAGATGCTTCTGGCGTGAGGGAATTGGCCATCTCCAAGGATGTTGCCCAGGGGACGCCCAGATATTTTATCATCCTCTAGGAGGCTTCAATCATGTCCCCGCATGGGAAGCTGGAGCTGACAGACGGTAGCTCAACCCGCTCCCCAGATTCGAACCGCCAACCTTTCGGTCAGCAGTCCTGCCAGCACAAGGATTTAACCCATTGCGCCACCGGGGGCTCCATTCAATTGTATTATTTGTTACATTGTTAACTTTTCCATAACTATTTCGGAGAGAGGAAATCTAGGAAGTGGGAGGGGGATTCCTGTCAAAATCTCTCCTAAAGTATCATTTATAGGTTACTTTTTAAAGTAATTAGAACACATTTTCATAATACAGTAGAGTCTCGCTTATCCAGCATTCTGTATTATCCAACAGAGTTTGCCTTTTAGTAGTCAATGTTTTTGTAGTCAATTTTTCAATACATTGTGAAGTTTTGGTGCTAAATTCATAAATACAGTAATTATTACATAACGTTATTGTGTACTGAACTGCTTTTTCTGTCCATTTGTTGTAAAACATGATCTCTTGGTGCTTAATTTGTAAAATCATAACGTAATTTGACGTTTAATAGGCTTTTCCTTAATCCCTCCTTATCATCCAACATTTTCACTTATCTAACATTCTGCCGGCCCGTTTATGTTGGATAAGTGAGACTCTACTCTACTCCCAAGTACAACTTGTTACAGTTACTTTTTCAAATGCTAAAACTGAAAACATTGTATTTAAGAAGGGAGCTAATATAAGCTAGGTTTCAGCGAATGCCTTCCACAACTCAGGATTAGCTAAACTCATTTCTCATTGACGCTACTGTCGCTGTGGTCTGCATGAAATTGGGGGCCTCCCTTGCTCTTGTCAAAGTGAATCAGTTATTACCTATTAAAAACCTATTTAAAACATTTGCAAAAGATGCTTTTTAATAAAGATAGCTGTAACTTGTTTGATAGCATTAGCTAAAGCATGCACACATTATTATGAAGCATTCCCAAGAGTCTGAAGTCTTACCTCTATGCCTTTATTTTGTATGCTATTTTATGTATTTCAGTTGTGACTGGTAAGCTTATTAGGGTTAGAAATGGTGTTGGAAATTCTGTGTTATCACTTCACTTCTGGAGCCCAGAGTGGCGCAATTGGTTAAACCCTTGTGCCAGCAGGACTGCTGACCGAAAGGTCGGCAGTTCGAATCCGAGGAGCAGAGGTGAGCTCCCGTCTGTCAGCTATAGCTCCCCATGCGAGGACATGAGAGAAACCTCCCACAGGATGATAAAACATCAAACATCCGGGCATCCGCTGGGCAACGTCCTTGCAGATGGCCAATTCTCTCACGGCAGAAGCGACTTGCAGCTTCTCAAGTCACTCCTGACACACACAAAAACTTCATTTCTGGTTATTTGCATTATTTCTTTGTTTTGACATTGGGATGAGCTATGTCAATTAAAACCCAAACAATACTCATAACATAAGCTAACACATGTTGCAGTAAACATGGGGAAGCCTTCAGCCCTCTGGATGTTTTGGTTTTTAGATATCTCATGCAGCCTGACCAATAAGTCACACTCTCTCAGCTTTGGAAGAAAACAATGGCAATCGTGACTGAACAAACCATATCAAAAAAATTCAACAATAGATTGGCCTTAGAGTCACCATAGCTCAGAAATTACTTGAAAGAGCACAACACATTTTTCCTAATTATCTTTTCTTTGTAATGTAAAAAGAAAACCAGTTGTGACTATCTTTAAAAAAATTGTAACAGCCATGGCTCAATGCAATGGAAGCATGTGAGTTGTAGTTTTACAAGGCTTTTAGTTTTTTTCCCTGCCAAATAGAGCAAGTGCCTCACCAAACTACAACACCCACGATTCCACAGCTATAAGCCACAGCAATTAACAGTGGTGTAAAATTGCATTAGTTTTATGGAGCAGATGCACGCCAAAGATAAATAATTCACCCAAACTGTATATTGTTCATGATGGTGATAAAAATAATAATAAGAGATTACATTCTACGATGTCTGGGCTTTTGTATCTTTAACACTTGTGTTAAAGAGGAAACATTAGAGGTATAGATTTCCATGTCAAACTATTCCTGCTGAAATGTCCCGCTTTTGCGCAATTATGAAAAGTATGGGACTCGGGTCCCACTTTACATTGGGCCATGCTAATACATGTCAGTATGGTCCCACCCTTTTCAATTAAACACCCAGCGACAGACAGTCATTTTATGCAAGGTATCGGTAGAGTCTCCCCACCAAGTCTGTTCAGTCAGCTGAATATTTTACATATTTTGAAACAGAGCTTGGAAAAGTCATCTTTAGGACTCTCAAAAGTCCTCCATCAGCCGGGTAGGATAGTGGCTATGGGAGCTATGGCATTCTGGGAATTATAGTTGAAAAAACTAAATTCTCTAAACTCTCCTTTAAGTATATATTGTGCCAAGTGAACTCATGAAATGTCTTTCAACTTTCTTCTCTTCGGTTTAACTACTACATTTTGGGCAGCATAAGTTTTAACAAACAGCCACAGTTTTAAATTAAAAATGCCATGTCCCCTCCAAGAACCTATCCATTAAAATTTAAGGGGCTTCAATAAATTTAATTCACACATACTAATAGTTTTATTTTTCCCGGTCCAAATTGGGCCACGTTTTATTTTGAGCTGGGGCCTCTCGCTAAACAAGTTTCCCCTGGCAAGACACCAGATGTATTAGAGGGGAAGGAACAAGCTTTTGTCCCATGCTAATGCTGATGCAAAAGCTATTTGGCAGAAATCTGTCTGGCCATATGCCTCCCCTCCCCATGTGCTTAATTACTATGAAGACCAAAATCATTAGGAGACAGTCAATCAAGGTCTTAGCTGTTGACAATAAGTCTTAACATCTGAGTATTCCTTGCCTATGAAAATCCCATAAAGCCCATAGGATCATCACAGGAGACCTGAAGGCACATATGCATGCATGTTTCAGTGGCGTTCAACTAACCTGAAAGTTCTCCTCTGGATGGAGAAAGGACGTCATATAACCCTTTGTAATTGCACATGTCTTCGTGACAACACTCCAACTTGGGGATTGTCATTCCAGAGTGGTTTTGTGCCAGGTTGGCTTGACAGAGGTCTGAGGTGCTTGCAAGAGAGTCCAAGCAGCCATGAGTAAGTGGAGAATGGCTGTTCTGTGGGTCAAGCAGTCTGGAGAAGCAAGCGTTGAGCTCAGATTTGCACATGTAGCCTGTGGCGACACAATGCGCAGCATCACAGTAGCATCTAATTTCACCTACAAAAGGAAAAAGGATTGGACTTGTTAAGCTCTGGGAGTCCCATCACAACCAACTGGTTTTATATACGCTACAGATTAATTATCCCTTATCCAAAAAGCTTAGCATCAGAAATGTTTGAATTTTTTCCCAGATTTTGGAATACTTGAATTTGCATACATGTACATAATGAAATACAGTAGAGTCTCACTTATCCAAGCTAAATGGGCCGGCAGAAGCTTGGATAAGCAAATATCTTGGATAATAAGGAGGGATTAAGGAAAAGCCTATTAAACATCAAATCAGGTTATGATTTTACAAATTAAGCACCAAAACTTCATGTTATACAACAAATTTGAAAGAAAAAGTAGTTCAATACGCAGTAATGTTATGTTGTAATTACTGTATTTACAAATTTAGCACCAAAATATGATATATTGAAAACATTGACTACAAAAATGGCTTGGATTATCCAGAGGCTTGGATAAGCGAGGCTTGGATAAGTGAGACTCTACTGTATTGTGAATGGAAATCCAATCTGAACACAAAATTAATTTATATTCCTTAAAGACCTAGTCTGATGGCTATTTTTCTACAATGTTTTTACATTATTTTGTACATGAAACCATGTTTGTGTACACTAAGTCATCACTATCTCAATCATGCATGTAGACAATTTCATATTACAGAATATTTCAGGGTTCTGGATAAGTGAGGTTCATTCTGTACCACTAAAAGATTCCAATACCAATTACATTTGCTATCTTGAAATGCATAGCATCACTGAGTGACATTAGGGTGAATCTAGTGTGGTTGTTTCAGCACTAGCCTATGAGACTGGAGAACAGGATTTGAATCCCTGCTGAGCCTGGAAACTCAATCAATGGGTGCCTTGGGCAAGTCACTCAGCCTCAGAGGAAGGCAGTGGCAACCCTTTCTGAACAAATCAAGAAAACCCAGTGATATGTTTTACTTTAGGGTCAGCATACTTCAGAAATGACTTGACATACAAATGTATGTCAAGCTGAGCAACACAATTCCTCTACTTGTATAGCTTCAGGCGATACAAGCAGACAGGATGGGGAAACAGTCTAGTTTTGATAGATCTGAAGACCTATTTCCTATACTAGTACATTCTTGGTACAAACGATGGTAGCCAACCACTGTTATGATATAGACATGCTCACAAAATGCTTCCAGGTGATGGCAAGAGTGCCACCACAAATCTATCTTATCACTGGAGATGTTCTGCCACCAAAACATGTAATATGAGAGAACGACTTGACAAATGGATAGGATAAGTGGGTAAAGTCAAGGGAAGGCCTCTTGTATGGCAGACCTCCCCAACCTTGTGCTCTCCAGACATTTTGAGTATCAAAGATGACCAATGGTCAGGATTACTGGGAGCTCCAATACAAAACTAAATTGGGGAAGGCTGCTTTATACAGTGTTCCCTCACTAATAGCTGGGATTAGGTTCCAGGACCACCTGCAATAAGTGAAAATCCACAAAGTAGGGACGCTATATTTATTTTAATATTTATACATTATTTTAGTAATTATACACTATTTTAAGTCTTTATCAATCAATTGTGTTGATAAATTGCTTCCTTCTCCTCCCACTGCCTCTTGGGATCCTTTTCTCTCCCTTTGGCTTCTCCTTCCTCCCTTCCTTAAGCTGTAAATTATAATTTTTATGATTTATAATAGTCTTTAGAGTTTATAGGAAAACCGTGAAACAGCGAATCTGCAAAAAGTGAACCACAAAGTACTAAGGGAACACTGTATATCAGTATCACTGTATGGAGAAGATACAGAGACACAGTATGTAATTACTAACATATAGAATCATAGGGTTCAAAGAGACCTCGTGGGCCATCAGTCCAACCCCCTGCCAAGAAGCAGAAACATCATGGAAGCTATGCCAAATTTCCAGTACTGGAAGTAATAATATTTCTTATTCTGCTGAATTATTTGATATTATTCCATATTATTTTATTGCACTACATCCCAAGTAGAGTTAAGCCAACAAATAAATCAGAACTTTTACAACTATAGATGTCCTGTTTCCCATTGATCCAGTGGTCAATGCCCTTTGGAATTAAGAACTGGATTTAAGTCATGCTGTGACCCGGTGATTCCCAATATAGGAGAAGATGCAAATATTTTACCAAAATACATATATAAACTACATGGTTCAGCTTTCTTATTTCTGATATTATATTAGCAAAATCTGTTAAGGTAACTGTGTACTAATGCTTCCTCGTTAGCCATTTCTGCAAGTCTGCTGTTTTACATAACAGATGTTCCCAAATATGCTACCTTTAAAAACAATCTAGTTTCCCCAGAGTTGAAAAAATGTGTTACAGCTATGAAGCAGTATGCAAACAAATAAACAAAAATGTAACATCATTTTATCATGCATAGATTTTTCTCTCCTGTTGTTTCACCCACATCTATGGCAGGCATCCTCAGACATTGTGAGGAAATTAGGCAAGTGGGGTTTATATATCTGTGGAAAGTCCTGGTTGGGAGAAAGAACTCTTGTCTGCTTGAGGCAAGTATGAATGTTGCAATCGGCCAACTTGATTAGCATTGAATAGCCTTGCAGCTTCAAAGCCTGGCTGCTTCTTGCCTGAGGGAATTCACTTGTTGGGAGGTGTTAACTAGCCCTGATTGTTTCATGTCTGGAATCCCCCTATTTTATTAATGTTGTTCTTTATTTGCTGTCCTGATTTTAAACTTTTTAAATACTGGTAGCTAAATTTACCCATCTAGTAGTTCCCCATCTAGCAATAGTACCACTGATATCCGCATTCTGGCAGCTGTAGTCCAAAGAAGTAGTCCCCCTCCCCCCCAAACTTGGCATTAATCTCACATTTCTACAGCATATTCTGTCAAAAGAAGAAAGAATCTCTCATGCAGAGGAGCCTTTTGGTCTTTATTATAAAGCAGGGACTTATTTACAATTGGGGATCCTACCTGCCAAAATCAACCCCTTTCATCTGCAATGGGAGCTCATAAATAGAAGGAAAGGTAAAATAGCAAGGCTGAACCTTCTTTCCACCACCAACACTCCCTCTTCTTTCCTCGCCCCAATGGACAATTCATCATGTGGTTGGAAAGTATAAACATTTAGCCTGAAAATCCTCTACTGTTTGTATGAAACAGAAAACGCAGAGGAAAACTCCAAAAAAAATCTTTAAAATCTTTAAAAAGCTACCCTTCTTGAAAACATCTTCATCTGACATTTTCCCACCAATGTATGCATTTTACTATACAGGGAAATCAGCTTCTTTAATAGTATTTCAGTTTAAATATGTTCCCCATCAATTCAGAACAAGTTCCCGGAAACTGCTGTCACTAGACCAAGTGTACTACCAAACCCACAATGGTCAGGAAAGCATTTTTTAAGCATGCCACAAGAGAACATGCTTTAGAAAGTAGCTTCTCAGGACGCATCTACACTATAAAATTAATGCAGTTTGACACCATTTTAACTGCTACACTTCAATGGGAGTTGCAACTTTACAAGGTCTTTAGCCTTCTTGGCCAAGAGTGTTGGTACTTCTCCAAACTACAGCTCAAAGGAGAACAAAGCATGGAGTGGAAGTGGAGTCAAACTGCATGAATTCTACAGTGTAGATGCATGTTTAGACTTCTATGACAAATTAAGAGCTATAACACACACTATTTTTGCTGTGAACATGTCGAAGGAGATACTGCAGTTACATGACAAGGTTCTTCCTCCTCTTTAAAAGCCAAATGATACCTTGACTTTAAGTTGACATCCTTCCTTTGTGAATGTTTATGTACATGTGTGTATGCATATGTATGCTCTTTAATGCACACAAAAGGGGAAAGGAGAGAAGCAAACCCTGAAGCTTTGAAAAATTATGGAGTTTGAAAGCTGACTAAACATTTGGAGAACCAGTCTGACAGAAAGCATTGCACTAGGCCTGAAATCTTTCATCAGTCAGATGAAACAATGTTTGCATTTTTAAAGGGAAAAAAAGAGGTGGTTCACATTTTTACAAAATACAAATGCTTTGTAGTCCATTTGACCATCCTGAGTGATTTTTTAAAACTACTACAGTAAATATACTGGGTTGTTGTATGTTTTCCGGGCTGTATGGCCATGTTCTAGAAATATTCTCTCCTGACGTTTCACCCACATCTATGGCAGGCATCCTCAGAGGTTGTGAGGTATGGAGAAAACTAAGCAAGGAAGGTTTATATATATCTGTGGAAAGTCCAGGGTGAGAGAAGAACTCTTTGTCAGTTGAAGGCCAGTGTGAATGTTGTAGTTAATCACCTTGATTAGCATTGAATAGTAGTAAATATAGTACTGGACAATTTCAGACTTTGAGATGTTGGACCTAAGGTGCATCTAGATAAAGTTTTCCCCTGACATTAAGTCTAGTTGCGTCCGACTCTGAGGGTTGGTGCTCATCTCCACTTCTAAGCTGAAGAGCCAGCGTTGTCCATAGACACCTCCAAGGTCATGTGGCCGGCATGACCATATGGAGGTGCAGCTACATTGTAGAAATAATGCAGTTTGATGTCACTTTAACTGCCATGGCTCAATGTTATGGGATCATGGGAGCTGTACAAGGTCTTTAGCTTTCTCTGCCAAATAATGTTCTAGTATCTCACCAAACTACAACTCCCAAAACACCGTAGCATTGAGTCCCTGCAGTTAGAGAGGTGTCAAACTGCATTAATTCTGCAGTGTAGATGCACCCCTTGAAGACTTGTAAAGGTGAGCAGAAGCATCTTCTCCCTTTGCAAGAATGGATAATGTAAGCAAATATTGTTTAGCAATTTGATTCTGAAAGCTCATACCTTACATTCACAATATGTTGTGCAGAGCTTGAGAAACCCATCATATGACCAAGTTGTGATGTTATTAAAAAAAACAACTTTCTAAGCCCTGAACTTAAGGGTAAGTACAAAAATACTCAGGGCAAGAGGGCCCCATAAACTATCCTCCCCACTCTATTTTAGAGATTAACAAGCAGAGGAAACAAACCATAAAGCTATGTTTCCGTTTCTGCAGTTTATCCAACCCGACTTAAAATTCTATCTTTTCCTGACCCAAGACAGTCCTATAAACAAAGCATGATGGACCAGTCATCAGGTTATTATAACCCTGTTTTAATTAGAGCCACATTTTTTTGCCCAGAATGGAGGTTTTGTGTTATTGTATCTTAAAAAAAAGCCTAAACTTTATTTCTGTCAATTCATAAAGTTCCTTCCTGAACTATGCAAAAGGCCAGCAAGGGGTATTTGGTATTTTCGAACAGCGAACAATGCCCTTTCTGTTCCCCTCCTCTTTCTTGTTACTGTATTTAGCTATTAAAGAAAAATGTCTGCTTTTAGTCAAGGTGGCTATGCGGAGAGACTGCAGGCTTCGCTCAAAAAGCTTTTGAAGTCGACAGCAGCCAGAAGTCTGTGATCCCCTAATTATATCATTATCAGGCGCATAGTTTCAGTATCTGCAACTGCACATTACTCTCCGTCACTCCCTGCTCTGCCCCTCTTTGATGGGGCCAGAAGACTTCCCTCCGCTGGCTTCAAGGGCTGTTATTTGGGGTTAATTACACCCTTCCTTCCAAAATAAATAAATACTGCAGCACATCAGCCCTGTGCTAGCTTATCCTTTAACCTCCCTCTCCATGGAAAACATGGCAATTATGGGAAAGCATCTCCCACCCATTCCATCTAAGTCTTTTTCAAATGTTACCTTTTATTTTTAAGTGGGGGAAAAAATGAGAGTTCTTCTTTGTGAGTTGTCAAGAGAAAAACATCATAGATTAAGGCTGGATCAAACCACCATATAATGTAGTCGGAATTGCATTATACGGTCAGGGTAGACCAGGCATGGGTAAACTTTTGTGGGAGTTGAAGTCCAAAACACCTGGAGAGCCAAAGTTTGCCCATGCCTGGTGTAGACCCATATAATGCAGAACTGTGTTATATGGGTCTACTTTGAACATATAATTCAGTTCAAGCTGCATTATATGGCAATGTTGATTCAGCCTAAGCTTTAATCAGCTGAAACAGAGAGATCAATAGTTCACATATCATCCTAGTTGAGAAGCCAAGGTGATGTAGTGATTTGAGCATAAGGCTATGACCCTGGAGATAAGGGTTCAAATCCCTGCTCAGTCATGGAAACTAACTAGTGAATGGGTTGCTGTGAGTTTTGCAATCTGTCTGGCCATGTTCCAGAAGCATTCTCTCCTGACGTTTCACCCACATCTATGGGAGGCATCCTCAGAGGTTGTGAGGTCTGTTGGAAACTATGCAAGTGGGGTTTATAGATCTGTGGAAAGTCCAGGTTGTTTGTTTGAGATGAGAATGTTGCAATTGGCCAGCTTGGTTAGAATTTAATGGCCTTGCAAATTCAAAGCCTGGCTGCTTCCTACCTGGGGGAATCGTCTATTGAGAGGTGTTAGCTCGGCCTGATTGTTTCATATCTGGAATCCCTTTGTCTTCTTAGTGTTGTTCTTTATTTTCTGCCCTGATTTTAGAGGTAGCCAGATTTTGTTCATTTTCATGGTTTCCTCCTTTCTGTTGAAACTAGTGACCCCGGGCAAGGCACACTGCCTCAGCTTCAGAGGAAGGCAAAGCCCCTCCGAACAAATTTTGCGCACAAAACCCGGATCTAGGATCACCTTAAGTTGGAGACAATTTGAAGGAACGCAACAATAGAAGTAACCAGTTTAACCTTGAGTATATTTACACAAAAGGAGACCTCCATCCACCCAAGACTGCAGCTCGAAGGAGACAGATGAATTCAATAGCAAGGAAAAGATCCATAGTTTCCATATAATTTGGCATATTGTAAGGTAAAGGTTTTCCCCTGATGTTAACTCCAGTAATGTCCGACTGGGGGCTGGTGCTCATCTCCATTTCTAAGCCGAAGACCTGGTGTTGTCCATAGACACCTCCAAGGTCATGTGGCCGGCATGACTACATGGAGCACCTTACCTTCCTGCTGAGTGGTACCTATTGATCTACTCACATTTGATTGTTTTTGAACTGCTAGGTTGGCAGAAGCTGGGACTAACAGCGGGAGCTCACCCCGCTTCCTGGATTCAACCACCAGCAAGTTCAGCAGCTCAGCAGTTTAACCCACTGCACCACTAGGGACGCCCTGGCATATTGTACAGGAGGGGATTTGTATTCATGTCCTCTCTCAGCCCTCTGCAGTCATAAATAAATACAGTAGAGTCTCACCTATCCAACATAAACGGGCCGGCAGCACGTTGGATAAGCGAATATGTTGGATAATAAGGAGAGATTAAGGAGAAGCCTATTAAACATCAAATTAGGTTATGATTTTACAAATTAAGCACCAAAACATCATGTTAGACAACAAATTTGACAGAAAAAGTAGTTCAATATGCAGTAATGCTACCGTGTTTCCCCGAAAATAAGACAGTGTCTTATATTAATTTTTGCTCCCAAAGATGCTCTAGGTCTTATTTTCAGGGGATGTCTTATTTTTCCATGAAGAAAAATTCACATTTATTGTTGAACAAAAAAATGAACATTTATTATATACTGTACAGTAATTGTCATCACAAACCAGCATAACCAGACAAACTGTGAATCCTATCAAGAATTTCTTGTTACTACCACTATTTCCATGTACAACTATCTATGGTACATACATTTACCTATCCTGCATGCTCTGGTGTTCTGTTCGGCGGGCATGCTTCCAAACAAAAACTTTGCTAGGTCTTACTTTCGGGGGAGGCCTTATATTTAGCAATTCATCAAAACCTCTACTAGGTCTTATTTTCTGGGGATGTCTTATTTTAGGGGAAACAGGGTATGTAGTAATTACTAGATTTACAAATTTAGCACCAAAATATCACGATATATTGAAAACATTGACTACAAAAATCTGTTGGATAATCCAGAACGTTGGATAAGCGAGTGTTGGATAAGTGAGACTCTACTGTATAACGTTTGTGGACTAAAACTCCTAGGTGTGGTGGAATTATAGCACATGAAACTCAAAGAGCAACCTTGAATAGAGTCCAACTACACCGTAAAATTATACACCGTAAAATTAATGCCGTTTGACACCACTTTGACTGCTATGGCTCAATGCTGTGGAATCCTGGAAGTTGCAGTTTGGTGAGACAAAGGCACTCTTTGTCAGAGAAGGCTAAAGACCTTGTAAAACAACAATTCCCAGGATTGCATAGCATTCAGCTATGACAGCTAAAGTGGTGTCAAACTGTTCATTTTATAGTGACAGGAGAGAAGAGAAAAGGCTGAGAAAGGCAAAATTTCTGGAGTTTTGAGGATGGGACAAAAAAGCCTGTGTCTATGCCCTGTGTGAGTGATAGCTCTCTCGAGCCCAGGGCTGGAACCGTTCAGAAGTGCACTCAAGACAGCCTAACAAAAACATTTTGACAACCGCTTGCCCCCAAGGTCTGCCTTAACATCAGCAAAGGCGGGCTGGGCGACACAGGGGGGCAGAGCAGAAAGAGAGAAAGGAAGGAAGGGGAAGGAAACCCAAGCAGCGCCACTTCCAAGAAGAGGCAAGCTTGTTCTGGCCTGCGAGGCTCGGCCCAGGAAGAAACATGACACGCTCGCAAAGCCTTGGCAGAAGGCTTCAAAGGCAGCGCCGGGGCCCAGCGCATGGAGGGGAGGAGGAAGGGAGGGCATCTTGCCCCAGGGAAGCTGCAGGGCACCCAGCGGGCAGCTACTGGGATGGCCCACATCCTCTACCCCCCAACAGCATCCACTGGGGATCTGGGCACTTCAGGCGAGTGAGAAAAGACAGAAAAAAGGGACCCCAAGCTTTGACCCAATTTGCTTCTTCAATGGTGAAAATCACAGAATTATAGAGTTGGAAAGGACCCCAAGGGCCATCCAGTCCAACCCTATTCAGCCATGCAGGAAGACACAATCAAAGTGCTTCTGACCAATGGTCCTCCAAAGGAGGAGACTCCGCCACACTTCAACCAGCGCATAGCTCTTAACATCAGAAAGTTCTTCCTAATATCTAGCCTTAATATATTTTGCTGCAATTTCAATCCACTGCTCTGTTTCCTATTCTTTAGAGCAACTTCCAAACCTTTGATAGTTTTGGTCACTCTTCTCTGAACATGTACCAGCTTATCCTTCTCGGGCTTCACCAGGAGATGTCTGACTAAAGCAGAACAGAGTGGGACTATGACTTCCTTTGATTTCTCAACACTATGCTCCTATTGATGCAGCCTAGAATCGCATTGGCTTTTTTAGCTGCCGCATCACACTGTTGAGAACAACAGGGCAAATTAAACCAAAAGAAACCCTAGCTCCATATGCAGTTGTCCCATTTTAAGTTCAAATCTTAACAGAATCTCCAGCCACACTTAACTCCCCCCCCCCCAATGTTGCCTGTAAAAATCCATTAAACTGTTCCAAAACTGACACACAGTCTCAGTAATGCAGTTTGGACCTTTGAGTTTGCATCCAAATCCACAGCCCCAGAGAATGTCAGTGATGACGGCACAAGAGGCAAACTCCTCTATCTCTGTGATCATGCAACTCGCAAAGTTTGGCTAAAGCTCCCTTCTGAAAGTCATGTATAACAAAATAAGAAGCTTGCCCAGGCTCTGCAGGATAGTGCTAGGATTTCAGCTGAACACGGGACACTGCACACATGGAGATGAAGTTGTTGTTTTTTTGTTGTTTTTTGTTTTGTTGATCAGGATCGAGAAACTCTGTGGCTCTGATTGTCACCTATCAAATGTGTGGAAGATATGGTCACAGGGTGAGCCACATTAGTTCTGCACTTCAAAAGGGAAGGACAAGCCAAGTCTCCCTTATCCAAAAACAGAGGTGGTTTGAATTCCCACCTCACATTTTGGAATATTTGTATATACAACAAAAGCAGCATCTTGATCAAAGATGACTCTAACATTCTCTCCCTCCTGTTATGATTTTGAAGATATTTACCTGCTGAAGAGGCTTGTAAAGCTTGCACCATGAAAAGCTATCCAGACATGAAACCATCAGGGCCAGCTAACACCTCCAAACAAAGGATTCCCCCAGGCAGGAAGCAGCCAGGCTTTGAAACTGAAAGGCCATTCAATGCTAATCAAGCTGGCCAATTGCAACATTCACACTTGCCTCAAACAGACACTCTGGACCTTTCACAGATATATAAACCTCCCTTGCTTAGTTTCCAAAAGACCTCACAACCTCAGAGGATGCCTGCCACAGATGTGGGTGAAACATCAGGAGAGAATGCTTTTGGAACATGGGTATACAGCCCAGAAAACTCACAGCAGCCAGTGATTCCGGCCAAGAAAGCTTTCAACACACCATGTATTTATGCATTTTTTTTGGTCCATTCAAAGCATTAGTTCTGTGGATTTTTGATGTTACTATATCATTGTTGTATTGCCAACATATCTACACAAATGTTTTCTGCATATAGTTTTTTTGGAGATGGGACCAAAGACTAAACACGGAAGTCATTTATATTTCATACGCAACTTATACGTGTACTCTGAATGTAATGTTTTACAAGATTCTAAATAATTTTGTGCATGAAACCATTTTTTTTGTTCAGCTGTGTGCAAGGGGCAAACTTGGGCCCTCCAGGTGTTTTGGACTTCAGCTCCCACAATTCCTAACAGCCTACCGGCTGTGGGAGTTGAAGTCCAAAACACCTGGAGGGCCAAAGTTTGCCCATGCCTGCACTAGAGCGTGAATCCACTTCAAATCCTGCTTCTGCCTCCTGCAGAATTCTGGGATTTGTAGTTTGGGTGAGGCCCTGGCCCTGTCTGGCTGAGCTATCTAAAGCCCCCTCCCTAGACTGGATTTAAAGTGGATCTAAAGTGGATCCAAGTTCTAGTGTGATGAGGTCCAAACTTGAACGCGTCCCCAAAGCAACAGCAGAGGCCGCAAAACAGCGCCACCTGCTGTCGGTCTCAGGGCCTGCACGGCTGAAGCAGCGATGCCTGAAAGACAAGGTCTCAATGTATACTGTAGCAGAATGAAAACATTTTTACTACTGGTTCAATGTTTCCGCAGTTTCACAAAGTCTTTCGCTTTCTCTGCCAAAAGGTACAGCCAAGTCCCAACTCCCAGGATCCCCGAAGCCTCAACTCACCTTTGGTCAGGAGGATGGCCATGGCGCACAGCTCCAGTTGCAGCCAGACGAAGAGGAAGCTGGAGTGGCGATCCATTTAACCCTTCAGGAGACTTGGACTGCAACTCCTATCATCCCCAGCTCAGAACGGGTCCCTCTCCGGCGGCCCCAGCTTCGGGAAGCGGCTCCTTTCGCAAATCAAGCCGGAGACTGAAAAACGAACTTCTCACTCAGCTCCAAACCCTCCTGCTTCTCGCTCCGCTCTGACTCACTACATAAAGTCGCCTCGGCCCCGCCCACCCCTTCCCTCATTGGCGGGTAGGATGTGTCACTCAAATCCCAGGGAGGCGGCCACAAACTTTCCCCCTTTTGCAGTTGCCATTAGTCATTCATTCAGACCGCGGGGAAAGGAGCATCCTGCGTGGGTTTATCTTTTCTCTCCCCCAAAAGACCTCTCTTTCCCCACCTTTGGGTTATTTATCTATCGTGTCAGAAGCGAACCATGTTGCAATGTACAGTAGAGTCTCACTTATCCAACATTCGCTTATCCAATGTTCTGGATTATCCAACAAAGTCTGCCTTTTAGTAGTCAACTAGCTTTGCCCGGCCACGCGTTGCTGTGGCGAAGTATGGTGGTATGGGAAATAAAGTATTGAGGAATTGGTGGGTAGTTAAGGTAAAGGGTAAAGGTTTTCTCCTGACATTTAGTCCATTATAAATGGGTAATATAGCTGTGTGGAAGGGCCTTGAGTCTACACTGCCATATAATCCAGTTAAAATGAGATAATCTGTATTTTATAGGCAGTGTGGAAGAGGCCTAAGTGAGGCCTAACTCTGCCTGTCCCCTGGGCTGAGTGGGTTACTAGGAGACCAAGTAGGCGGAGCTTAGCCTTCTAACTGGCAGCAATTGGATAAAAACAATTATTCCTCTCCCTCTAATTAGGACTTTATTTTTCTTTTTGTCGTATGAATGTAGAGGCATGGATGAGGGGTTGTGCTGCTAGGTTTAGTGTTTCTGGGATGTGTAGTTTTGTTGTTTTGTCCTAGGCCGAAATTTCATTACCCTTTTTTATATATAGATGTTTTTGTAGCCAATGTTTTCAATACATTGTGATGTTTTGGTACTAAATTCATAAATACAGTAATTACTACGTAGCATTATTTATTTACTTATTTACATCACTTTTACCCCGCCTTTTTCCCCGAGGGGACTCAAAGCGGCTTACAATAAATAGGCAAAATTCAATGCCTAAAAACAATGTAAAAACAACAATTCATATAAAACAATTTGCAAAACAACAATTCATATAAAACAGATACCATTACAAAATAAAATCACATTACTGTAGAGTCTCACTTATCCAAGCTAAACGGGCCAGCAGAACGTTGGATAAGCAAATATGTTGGATAATAAGGAGAGATTAATAAAAAGCCTATTAAACATCAACATAGGTTATGATTTTACAAATTAAGCACCAAAACATCATGTTATGCAACAAATGTGACAGAAAAAGTAGCTCATTACACATTAATTCTATGTAAAAATTACTATATTTACGAATTTAGCACCAAAATATCACAATGCATTGAAAACATTGACTACAAAAATGCGTTGGATAATCCAGAACGTTGGATAAGTGAGACTCTACTGTATATAAAATTTGAAGCATGTCCAAGGTTACTGTGTATTGAACTATTTTTTCTGTCAAATTTGTTGTTAAACATGACGTTTTGGTGCTTAATTTGTAAAATCATAACCTAATTGGATGTTTAATAGGCTTTTCTTCGATCCCTCCTTATTATCCAACATATTCACTTATCCAATGTTCTGCCAGCCCATTTATGTTGGATAAGTGAGACTCTACTGTATTTAAAAACACTAACAAAGTTTAAAAACTGGGTTCTTGTGCATTTTCTGGGCTGTATGGCCATGTTCCAGAAGCATTCTTTCCTGACATTTTGCCCACATCTATGGCAGACATCCTCAGAGGTTGTCAGGAGAGAATGCTTCTGGAACATGGTCATACAGTCTGGAAAATGCACAACAACCCAGTGATTCCAGCTATGAAAACCTTGGACAACACACATTTTTAAAAACTTGGCATTATATTAAATGTCCCTTGACATTGGAGTGCCACTTGGTGTGCCTCTGGTGTTGCTATAGGAAGCAACATTATGCATGTGGCAGGGCTCAGGCTGCATTGTAATAAATAGTCTTAAGGTTGGCTCTGTATCTCGTGATGCCAGAGCTCAGTCTGTTCAGTGCCTTCCAAGTCGCCAAGTCTTCTGTGTGTTCGGGGGGGGGGGGGGGGGGGGGATCTCCCATCCAGTATCAGCCATGGCTTGAGGTTCTGGATTTTAGCCTGCCACTTTTGGACTCTCACTTGCTGAGGTGGTCCTGCAGTTTTAAAGTTTTTAATTTCTTCACCCTTAGACCTGATGTGTTTGTGCGGGACTGTGTCCCTCTTCTTATGAGCCAGTCATAGACCATAATAAAGTGATCTTGAACTATAGCAACACCAGAGGCACGCCAAGTGGCCAGCTACTGATCAAGAGACATTTAGTATAATGCCAAGTTTTCTAACTTTGTGTATTTAAATACAGTAGAGTCTTACTTATCCAAGCTAAACGGGCCGGCAGACCCTTGGATAAGTGAATATTTTGGATAATAAGGAGGGATTAAGGAAATGCCTATTACACATCAAATTAGGTTATGATTTTACAAATTAAGCACCAAAACATCATGTTATACAACAAATGTGACAGAAAAAGTAGTTCAATACGCAGTAATGTTATGTTGTAATTACTGTATTTATGAATTTAACACCAAAATATCACTATGTATTGAAAACATTGACTACAAAAATGCCTTGGATAATCCAGAACCTTGGATAAGCAAGTCTTCGATAAATGAGACTCTACTGTACATTGCAACTGTACTCTCAGTTACTTCTGATACAATAAATAAAATCTTGTTGAATTCTTTCTTCCCTTCCTTCCTTCCTTCTTCCTTTTTTTCTACCTACCTGCCTTTTCTTCCTTCCTTCCATCTGTCTTTCTTTCATGTCTTTCCACAGTTTGTGATATCACTAGGCTAGATTTACTGAGAAAACTGAACAGGTAGGCAGCTCTGCAGTATCTGCTTTTATAGGTGAGCTAGATTTCTTATTTGGTACCTTAGTGCCACCACAAATCAATTTCTTTGAGGGTGTAACTATATATATGTCTTTAAGGCTGCATCTACACTGTTGAATTACTGCAGTTTAACACAACTTCAGCTGCCATGGCTTAATGCTATGGAATTGTGAGAGTTATAGTGTTCCAAGGTCTTTAGCCTTCTCTTCTAAAGAGTGCTGGTGTAATTACAACTCATGGCATTGAGCCACAGTAGTTAAAGAAGTGTCAAACTGCATTAATTCAATAGTGCAGCTGGACATCTAGATGGCCAGATGGTCACACTGCAATGTGGCATAAGGTGGTGCAATGTTTCCTCCCAGCTGTTTGTCCCAGTTCATGGCAAACCATTCATAGACTCAGCCCAGAACCATATGCTCCCTTGTTCAGACTTTTTTGTTCTGTTGCAACATTAGCGTCAAACAAAGCATTGATAGCAAACCATCCGGACCATGCAGTGCTTTAAGGAGCTCAGCAACTACGACTTTTTAAAAAAGAGCTGACATTGCTTTTCAGCAGCTGTCAAATATCGTATACATGGACAAATCATTCAGTGTCGCTTCCTTTGATATGCAATTTCCAACCAATTTTCTAATGATATTTTTGAATTTTTTTATCAGTTTTTTTGTTCAGTTTGTCTAAACTGAACAAAATCCTCACCTTACAATACTGGCCAAATATAGTTGGCAGCTAACTGCTGCATAGGTGGAAAAAAATAGTAGTGGTGGCACCCTGCTGTTGTTGTTATTATTACTTCTGACTCAAGTTGTCTCTCTAAAAACAGAGATAAGTGCCCAAAGTGCCCAAAACTATATGCTGTACAATTTAAAATATAAAAAGCATAAAAACATTAAACACTGAAACTATTAAAATTAAACAGCTAAACAGAATTAAAATCCCCATCTCATTGATGGAAAAATTGCAAAAGTATTGGAAATTTATTGAGAAAATAAACCAAATTCTCACCTCTCACAGTCATGCACATATGTGTATAATCGAACACTCTCTGGCTTAGAGTGTATCTACACCGTAGTATTAATGCAGTGTGACACCACTTGAGTTGTTATGACTCAATGCTTTGGAACACTAGGAGTTGAACTTTGGTGATACACCAGGACTCTTTGGCAGAGGAGGCTAAAGTAAAACTACAATTCCCATGACTCCATAGCCATGGCAGTGGAGCCTCCAGTGACACAATGGGTTAAACCCTTGTGCTGGCAGGACTGCTGACTGAAAGGTTGGCAATTCAAATCCAGGGAGCGGGGTGAGCGCCTGTCTTTCAGCTCTAGCTCTCCATGCGGGGACATGAGAGAAGTCTCCCACAGGATGGTAAAACATCAAATATCCGGGTGCCCCTTGGACAACATCCTTGCAGACGGCCTATTCTCTCACACCAGAAGTGACTTGCAGTTTCTCAAGTCGCTACTGACATGAAAAAAAGCCATGGCAGTTCAAGTGATGTCAAACTGAATTAATTCTACTGTGCAGATGCAGCCTTAAAGACATACAACCCTTTCTGCTGTAGAGGCACAATGGGATATCTATCTGCATGTGATACAAAGCAAGCAATGGGCAGAAACTGTTTACAGGCAAGGAAGAAAGCCAGCAGAAAGTAAGGCTAGCATAAAGCAGCCTTAATGACATGTTCTGTGTCCCAAAGGAATGCAAGATAATAAAGCCAAGGAAGCAGCGAGCAGAGGCCTGAGGCATCCCGATGTGTCTGTTACAACTGTTAAGAGAGCAGCCTGGAGACTTAACTTGTAATGAGTATGTAGCTGACTCAGAACACATCCAAAGGCTTGTCACACACCAACATTTCTTCCTTCTTTCCCACCAACAAACCCAGTTTCAAAGCAACAGCCTGCAGTGGAATGCTGCAGAAACTTGGAGCGCAGGCTTTTCAAGGGGAGCCGGCAGCAAGCCTCCAGGAAAGCAGAAAGGTTGTGTGACCCCCTGTATCAGCCCTGAACTCAGAGCAAGAATGCCGTTTGGAATACCTGTGTTTGCTTATACTGTATAATAGTCTAGTGTAGTCGCTTTGCTGGGCTAAATAAAGGATGGGGCTCCTGTCTCTTTAATAGCCGTGTAGAAGCTAGAATTTCAACAGGTGTTGATTATCACACAAGCAATAACTGCTGAAATTGTATGCAACCATTAAAAGTACAGGCACTTTATTTATCATGTCAGAAGTGAACCGAGGGTACAGTTGTAATGTATTTAGAAACACAAACAAAGTTTAAAACTTGGCATTATACTAAATGTCCTTTGACCACTTGGAGTGCCTCTGGTGTTGCTATAAAAAGGTCCTCCATAGTGCATGTGGCAGGTCTCAGATTGCATTGTAGTAGGTGGTCTGTGGTTTGCTCTTCTCCACACTCACATGTCATGGACTCCACTTTGTGGCCCCATTTCTTAAGGTTGGCTCTGCATCTCGTGGTGCCAGAGCACACTCCAAGTCGACCAGTCTTCTGTGTGCCCAGGAGGGAGTCCCTCATCTGGTATCAGCCATGGCTTGAGGTTCCGGGTTTTAGCCTGCCACTTTTGGACTCTTGCTTGCTGAGGTGTTTCTGCGAGTATCTCTGTAGATCTTAGAAAACTAATTCTTGATTTAAGGCGTTGGCATGCTGGTTGATATCCGAACAGAGGATGGGCCGGAGATGTCACTGCCCTGGTCCTTTCATTGCTGGCTGCTATTTCCCGGCGGATGTCAGGTGGTGCAATACCGGCTAAATGGTATAATTTCTCCAGTGGTGTGGGACGTAGATATCTTGTGATAATGTGGCATGTCTCATTAAAAGCCACATCCACTGTTTTAACGTGGTGAGATGTATTCCATACTGGGCATATGTATTCAGCAGCAGAGTAGCAAAGCGCAAGGGCAGATGTCTTCACTGTGTCTGGTTGTGATCCCCAGGTTGTGCCAGTCAACTTTCATATGAAATTAATTCTATTACCCACTTTTTGCTTGATGGTCAAGCAGTGCTTTTTGAAGTCAGAGCACGGTCCAAGGTGACTCCCATGTATTTTGGTGTGCTGCAATACTCCAGTGGGATTCCTTCCCAGGTAATCCTCAGGGCTCAAGATGCTTGTCTGTTCTTAAAGTGAAAAGCACACATATATGTTTTAGATGGATTAGAAATCATCTGGCCTTCCCTGTAATAGAGCACCTAAAGCTTCGGAGAGCTTCTGTTCAACCATTTCAAAGCTCCCTGTTTGGGCGGTGATGGCACGATCGTCAGCAAAGATAAAACTCTCTGTCCCTTCTGGCAATGGCTGGTCATTTGTGTAAATGTTAAACAGTGATGGAGCAAGCACACTTCCCTGAGGCAGGCCTTTTTTGGTGAGCCTCCAGATATTTTTTGGACTGCAATCTCCAGCATCCTTAACAATTTGCTATATTAACTAAACCCGATTGAAGTTCCAGTCCAACAATATTAGAGGATGACATCTTCCTTGTCTCAGCTACATGGGACACTGAGGGTACATCTACACTGTAGAATGAATGCAGTTTGACACTCTGTTACCTGGAATGGCTCAATGCTATGGCATTGTGGGAGTTGTAGTTTTACAAGGTCTTTAGCCTCCTCTGACAAAGAGTGCCGATGCCTCACCAAACTATAAATCATAGGATTCCATAGCACTGCCCTTCCCAGGAGACTCAGACAAAAGCCAACTGCTGCAGCCTCTCATAGCTTGTCTGTTTTTCCTTTGCCATCTTGACCACATTCCCAGTTTTCATCTGAGAAATGTTAGAGGATACGCCTTTCCTACATCCAACTCATACAGTCACGGAAGAATGTACACCTTCTGTCACTTCCACTTTCACTCGCTTGATTATTATTATTGTAGCCGCACTGCCAAGAAGTCACTTGCTTTTCTGCCAATGCAAATTCAGCATTTCTCTCTCCCTCTCTTTCTCTCTGCTTGGATTGCAACTTAAAGCTCAGATTTTATCAGTGTGCAATGATGGTTTCTATTGTATCTCGCTGATTCAAATTAGTCTATCTAAACAATCACTCAGCAGACAGCACTCAAATGATTTTTCAGCAGCCCCAAATGTTGAAAATCGCATTGAAAGAAGGAAAATCTATGGAGTATTCCACCAGGCAGCATTTGGTGCGTAATAGCATATAGCTTGCCTTGGAGTGGGAAATAATAATAATAATAATAATAATAATAATAATAATAATAATAATAATAATAATTGTGCGGTTTTCTGGCATTGTATATTTCTGCCGCTTCTGTGACTGTTCATTTGAGTTTTGATGATTCCATAGCCCACTTGTCGATGGATGTCCAGAATCAGCAGCATCCACCGCGGTCCTTTTTATCCTGGGCGACGACCGAGCCAGTATAGACTTCGTTTGAGTTTGATTCTCCATAATGCTAATGGGTTAGGTGCTCTTAGTTCTGCTCCTCAGCTGAGGCCTCTCTGGCTTGGATGGGCCTGCCGGTAGTTACACTATCGCCAGCACAGCCCTCAGTCATCATTAGAGCAGTTAAGCCCCCCCACCACGTCAAGGTGGCACCTGCGGGGGGGTGCTGTGCCAAAAGATCTCAGCCGGCATTTGGAAACAATAGACATTGACAAAATTACGATCTGCCAACTGCAAAAGGCCACCCTACTGGGATCTGCACGCATTATCCAAAAAATAACACAGAGACTTAGGAAGTGTTCGACTTGTGATTTTGTGATATGAAATCCAGCATATCTATCTCGCTTGCTGTGTCATAGAATAAAATAATAATAATAATAATAATAATAATAATAATAATAATAATAATAATAATAATGTAATAATAACTATTTTTATACCCCACCTCCATCTTCCCAAAGGGACTCGGGGCAGCTTACATAGGGTCAAGCCCAGATAAAAACAATAACAATATAAAACATATCAAATGAAGAAAAGACATGTGCAATTATAAAATTTAAACATTAACACATAAAGATAAAATAGCATGATTTAAACATGGAAAAGTCATAAAAACAGACTAGTAAGTGCGCCATGTGGATTTTGTAAACACGAGGTAGCTGATAAAGTGCTGCAAATTCGTGAGAGAGCAACTTGGGATGGGAATGGGCCCTGTGGCTATATCAAATTAACAAGGCAATAAAAGTGCAACCGGTGGGTCCAGAACAATTCAGGGCTTTGTGGTTACCTGAACCTTAAATTGGGTCCGGAAGGTGAATGGCAGCCAGTGGAGCTCCTTAAACGGGGGTAGACCGCTCCCTGTAGTTATCTCCAATTAGAAGCATGGCTGCCAGACGTTGGACTAGTTGGAGTTTCCGGGCCGTCTTCAAGGGCAGCACCACATAGAGCGCATTGCAATAATCCAATCTATTGGTAACTAAGGCACCAACTGGCCACCATGGCCAGATCAGTACCATCCATGATAGATAGGCAGGCAGGCAGATATATCAATGTCAGATATATCAATCAATCCAACTACTATAAGGGTTGTGTCTCTATTGATGATGATGATAATAATAATAATAATAATAATAATAATAATAATAATAATACTTTATTTATATGCCACCCTATCTCCCCAAAGGGACTCAAGATACGTCCAGGATTAGATTCTTGATTAAAGTAAATTCATTTGGTCAGGACATTGGATTTGAACGCAAGGAAAAGACTATTTTTTTGCACATTGTGACAATGGCAACTACACTGCAGGATTAATGCAGTTTGACACTCCTTGAATTGTCATGGCTTAATGCCGTGGAATCATAGGCATTGTAGTTTTACAAGATCCTTCTCTGGCAAAGAGTGCCAGTGTCTCACCAAACTACAACTCCCAGGATTTCATAGCATTTAGTTATGGCCATTAAAAGGGTGTCAAAGGTGCATTAATTCTATAGTGTAGATGCAAGCAAAGTGAGGAAACATCCACAGGATTATCCTCCATGAAGTGTTAAATGCAGAGACACTAAACACAAAATTTAAAAAACAAAATAGGAAAAGCACCCTACAGATCATCCCTTCTTTGATCTTATATTTTACTGAGAGGAGAGTTCTATTTGGTTTTACCATTGCTTCATTACATCACAAATACATTTTCTATTCTTTTAAATACACATTGTACCACTCCAAAAATCAGATTCCAATTGACCCTGAAGTTAAGCAGGGTCAGTTCTGGTTAGCCCTTGGATGGGAGACCATCACCAAATACCAGGTGCTGTGAGCTATATTTCAGGGGAAGAATCTTGCAAAAACCCCTCTGAGTATTCCTTGCTTAAGAAACCCAATGAACTTCATAGTCGTGTAATTTGAAGATACAGAAAGAAAAGGTGTTGCTTTGTCTTATAACCAGGTAGCAAGCCACTTCAAGGCACATACACAAATCTCTCCAAGAACCTTGGCTACAGAGTGACTGAAAAGTGCGAAAGGGACGCCAGGATCGATAAAGGCGTCTCCAATCCATCGATGGATCGATCAATGACAAGGGCTCCCAAGTAGCCAGACTGGAAGGGAAGATGATGGAGAGCCCCATCTGTATTTGCTCTCTGCCAGAATTGTAGCTGGGCAGCTGGGCAGAGGAGGGAAGTAATCGATATTGCAAAAGTATTGCTGCAGGGTGGGAAGAAAGAGAAGGAGAGAGAGAGAAAGATGCACTCCTCCCCACAAAGAAATGCACCCAGACTCTCCCCCACCCCCCAGGGAAGAGCTGAGGCAACTATTATCGTAATTGGAGGTAATGAGGCCTAGGCGCCAGCTCCCGGTCTGCTTAGCATCATCCCTCAAGGAAGGCGGGCAGAAAGGAAGAAAGAAAGAAAGGAAGAAAGAGAAAGAAAGAAAGAAAGAAACTCCTGACCCAGCCCCAAATCACCCTCCTGCTCCTCCTTTGCCCTCCAGCTAAGCTCATGCCCACAGCCTGGCTGTCTCAGCTAGGCATTTCCATAGGGTGCATTTACACTGCAGAATTTTTGCAGTTTGACACCACTTTAAGTGCCATGTCTCAATGCTATGGAATCATGGGAATTGTAGCTTTACATGGTCTTTAGCCTTCTCTCCCAAAGAGTGTTAGTGCCTCACCAAACTACAACACCCACAATTCCATAGCATGTGTGTAGTGTCAAACTATTAATTCTACAGTGTAGATGCACCCTTGTATAGGCAACATCATTATGTAGTTCAAAATGAAATGGATTCAACGAACCACAACTAGAAAATATTGGGGGGGGGGGATTCCAAAATGCAATTTTTTAATTATTTTATTTATTTCCAGCATTTATACCCTGCCCTTCTCACCCGGGGGGACTCAGGGCGGCTTACAACAGTTGGCAACATTTAATGCCAAGAACATAATAATAAAACAAAAACAGTACATATAATCAATTAAAACTATAAAAATACATCATTAAAATACATTATAAACATTAAAACATATGTAAATTAGATCCATTTGTCTAAAAATCTTATGCTTCAACCTGTCTTCTGCATGTCACACGCTACACTAATGTGTAAGGATATCTTGCTGGTTGTTGTTGTTTTTTGTGCCTTCAAATTGTTTCTGACGTATAGCTACTCTAAGGTAAAGGTAAAGGTTTCCCCTTGACATAAGGCGTTGTTCACAGACACCTCCAAGGTCATGTGGCCAGCATGGCTGCATGGAGCGCCGCTACCTTCCCGCCAGAGCGGTACCTATTGATCTACTCACGTTTGCATGTTTTCGAACTGCTAGTTTGGCAGAAGCTGGGGCTAATAGCGAGAGCTCACCCCACTCCCCAGATTCAAACCACCGACCTTTCGGTTAGTAAGTTCAGCAGTTCAGTGGTTTAACCCGCTGTGCCACCGGGGACTCCATATAACAACTCTAAGCTTCCATCATCCATAAAAATACCAGGAATGGGATGATGGGAGTTGTATTCCACTGCTTGGAGGGTGCGTGGTTGGAGGAAGCTATACTCTGAGGATCCTGGCCTGCTGTTACATGTGCTCATCATGTAAGACACATGTTTGCAGCCACACTTTACATTTTTATATGCACACAAAAGCAGCTATTAGTTAACTTGTTTATTTGCGATTTGTGAAAACAGAGCTGGCAAATTGCCATTACAGAAAAATTAACAACTTTCATCAGAGATCAGAGCAATAGGCAGCTGATGCATTCTTTTCAACACTGTAGCCTTTTATTATGACAATAATAGCAATGTACATTATCCTCTAACAACACACAGCTGTTTATGGAATAATTTATTAAGCCAGAACATGATTTATAATAGACCTGATGAAAAGGAAGACTAGTTGATTGCTTTACGCTCCTTGAATTGGAAGTTTTACTCATTCTTTCTTTCTTCTGTACATTATTTGTCACTCATATAAGCAAATGCAGGAAGAGCAATCCTAGATGCTAACCAGGAATTACTACCTCTAGGAGATGAGAAAACAGTAAGTAATATTTTTTTTTCATAAAATAAAAAAGTTTCTAATCAAGGAACAGCAGCAATAGAGGGACTTAGTTCAAGGAAAGAATAATTATTTTGTACGTAGATGGTTGTAAGTTCAGTGTTTAGCATCTCCAGGTAAGAACTACAATGTAGTAAGCCAGCTGCTTCCAATCTGGGACCCATATGTGTGTGTGTGTATGTGTATGTGCATGTGTACATGTGTGTATATATACAAACACACACACACACACACACACACACACATACATGCACCCTGTTGTGGGATGATAGGGACTGTATTTCAACATATCAGGAAGGCTAAAGATTGGGATCCTACTTTAAAGGTTATCACAAGAGGCCATGCTGAATTTTTATAGCAGGGTTGACAGCTGCCTATTATTGTTGCTGTTTCCTGACTTTCTTCAGATAATGGGGCACAAGGCAGCTAGCAACATATTGAAAACAATGTAAGTTAAGCCTCTGGGGCCACAAAATGTGGTCCTTGGAATCCACCAAAAGTCAAAGCCATTTTTTAAAAATATGGTGGGGTATTTTTTACCTTCATAATGGAGTTCAAAATCATGAAAAAAACACACATAGCTAGGAGGAGAAAGCAGAAAAGAAAAAAGAAATCAGTTGCGTATTAGCTGATTTCGAAACTGGAAGAGACATTATTTGTAGTGGTGTTTGGAAATGTAGCTCTCTTCTGTAGCTCTCCTTTCTTGCTTTGAAGTTCTGTTACTTTCAGCACTGTTTTTTTTAGAAGAATGACACGTTTTGTCATGATCATTTCCTGCTCTCTAGTGGTAGAAGTGAGATTAGCATTGATTCAACTCTGTACTGCTGTTATACCTTTATTGAGCCAAAGTACAATCGTCCCTCCACATTTGCAGTTTTAATTATTCCTGGATTTAATTTTTAAAATGTTCTCTGTAGGAATCTCTATGTTTTACAGTGTGACTAGAGAATCTAGAGATTTCCACTAGTCAATTCCCACCAACCATGCTGGAAGACCTAGGGATCGCTAGATCCTCCAATAAGATCCTTTGGTCAACTTAAAGTGGAAATTGACTACAGGCATCCTGGAAAATCTAGTAATTTCTAGAGACTTTCTTTCAAATAAGGTAAAGGTAAAGGTTTCCCCCTGACATTTAGTCTAGTCGTGTCCAACTCTGGGGGTTGGTGCTCATCTCCATTTCTAAGCCGAAGAGCCGGTGTTGTTTTTAGACACTTCCAAGGTCATGTGGCCGGCATGACTGAATGGAGTGCTATTACCTTCCCACTGGAGCGGTACCTATTGATCTACTCACATTTGCATGTTTTTGAGCTACTAGGTTGGCAGAAGCTGGAGCTAACAGTGGGAGTTCACCCCACTCCCCGGATTTGAACCACTGACTTTTCGGTCAGCAAGTTCAGCAGCTCAGCAGTTTAATCTGCTGCGTCATCGAGGGCTCCCCTCTCACAAGTAAAGAGAAAGTAATTTCTTTTTTCGTGGTTTACTTTCATGGTGGTCCTCTTATCCTAACTGCAGCATTGTGTATGGGCCTTCAAGTTGCCTGTCAACCCCATGAATTCTGAAAAATCCCCCCCCCCCCCAATATACACACAATAGTTGTTTTCTTTGAAGATCCTTTTTCTGCTGATTGCACAATTCTTGAGAGTTTGGACAAAGCAAATAGCAAATTGGAATGTTTGTGCTGCAATGAAGAGACTAAGGCAATGGTTCTCAATGTGTTAGTCCCCAGATGTTTTGGCCTTCAGCTTCCAGCAGGGCTGTAGCCAAGGGGTGGGGGTTAGGGGTTCAACCAACCCCCCCAAATTTTAGGTTTAAAAAAACCTGGTTAACTCATTAATTTTAACTGGTTAACCAAATCCCCATGAGTGTTCACTGAAGTTTATCAATGGAGCCTGATTTCTAAATTATTTTGCATTATGGAACTACTCTTCATGATTTACCAAAAAAAAAAAAAAGTTTCAACTCCCCCTCTCCCATATTTTTCTGGCTACAGCCCTGACTCCCAGAAATCCTAACAGCTGGTAAACTGGCTGGGATTTCTGGGAGTTGTAGGCCAAAACACCTGGGGACCCACAGGTTGAGAACCACTAGACTAGGGGGAGAAAGGAGAAGACAGTAAGAGGAAAAATACAGAAATGTGCTCTCCCTGCTAAAGAGTTGTGTGCATTTCTTCAGTAGTAATGTACTGCCATCTAGCGGGATCTGATTTTTCACAAAAGTGACATTAGACTTCTTTTAGATTAGTGACATTGTGACTTCTTTTCGATCTGATTGTTAAAAACAGAAAAGCATCTAAAATCAATTTCTGATTATCATGAGTTAATTTTTCAGAAGTAGATATGTAATTTAAAAGGGCTTGTTCCACTGCAGAACTGAAACATTACTCTCATAGAGGTGACTCTAACAACATGATGTCTCACAGCCAAGGTGTTGCTTTTGGTTTTCAGTTCCTGCCTCCTCCTGGCACCATGTGTATTTCTGCATTCATCTTCAAGTCAACTTATGGACAAGCCTATGGATTTCACAGGGCTTTCTCTGGCAAGAGTGGTTTTGCTATCGCCATAGAACAGAACCAGCAGCTTCTTTCATTTGCTTGCAGCATCTTTCACTGGCCTCTAGATGCCACACTTGTACTTTCCATTTGCATGTCTTCTGAATGAAGGTTACCCAATACCCATGCAATCCCAGAAGGGATTGCAACAAGGGGTGTTTTAGAAATGCAAACTAATTGGTTGTTGGTTAACATAACATACATTATACCGAGGTGGGGATTCCTGTTGAACCTTGCTAGCAGGCAAGAGATGTTTGTCTAGACTCCTCTGGCATTATACTCACATGTGCCTGCATTCAAGCTGATTTTGCAGATATCTACAGAGCAGCTTCTAAGATGAGTATATGGGAGAAGCCCAGGAGACCTCTTGCGAATGAAAGGGAATGCTTCCCACCCAATGGAGGGTAGCTGCAAATCATCTTTAAAAGAAAATATGGCTTCTAAAATCTGTTGTTATGATCAGAAAACTCAGGAATAGCACAAACAAGTCATCAATCGTCTAATAAAAAAAGCCATCTTATTTGTGAATTTCTGTTCTCCTTGTTGGAAAGAAGACAAGTAAAACTGGGAAAACACCCACCGCTCCAGCTAAAAGGCAATCTCTAAAAAGCTTCCCCGAAAACAGGTACTTCTCCCCAAAAATGCTTAGTTCAATTCTTTCAGGATGACCTCGGGGTATCCCAGATGTGATCAATACCTCAACATTGTTTGGGTTGGTCTGTGACATTAATGACTGGCATCTTTGATAAATTAGGAAAGGCAACGATCGATAGCATACACGGCAGGTTTCATTGTCCCAAGGATCCTGTCCATATCCTTAGACCGCACAAGCTGACAAATATCCATTAACACTGGAAAAGCTGGAGGCAAGATTATACTAAGACTTTATTAACTATAGTATCCAACTAAGAATGGGCTTGAGATATTTTATTTAGAAATCCTCAGACCCAAGTGTACCGAAACCCAAGCAGATATTACAAAGGCCACTAGAGTATCTAGGTTCTTTCCAAAAAGCTTGGCATTGAGGACTAGCTGGAGAGATCTCTTCCTGTATTCATTCGTTTTGGCTGAATCTCCATAACATTCCATTATGAGGCGATATTGATATGAGGTAGGTCTCTTTGAGCTCTATGAAGAACGAAAAGTTTATACCAACCAGTTTCTATCCAGAATCTAGGCACGTTTTTGTATATTCAGGATCAAACAGCTGTCAGTGTCCACACCCTTTTCCTTCCTCTATAGGACTGATGCTATAACTTCAATCTGGAAGAGATACTGTACTTGAATGAATACTATGGGTTTAGTGGAATACTTGGTTCCAGTCCCGAGTACAGGCTGGAGCCTGCTGATGAAGTCTTGCTGGCCCATTTCCATGATCTAGTGGTCTGAAAAGGACTGTCTTCAGACATAAGTAGCTCAAGCCTACTCCCCCACTAACTCCCCTCCCTTATTTTGAGTTGGGCTTTCTTCCCTTTCCCATCTCAAGAAGGGGTCTTTGAATGTTTAGTCCAGTGATTCTCAACCTGTAGATCCCCAGATGTTTTGGCCTTCAACTCTCAGAAATCCTAACAGCTGGTAAACTGCCTGGGATTTCTGGGAGTTGCAGGCCAAAACACCTGGGGACCCACAAGTTGAGAACCACTGGCTTAGTCCATCTCAAATGTATATTGAGGAGTAGGCTTGTGCAAAATTTTCAGAAGTTCTGCAAGTCGTATTAAAATTTGTTAAGTCTGTACTTCCCAAGTGATATTGGACACGTGGACATGGCCTGCCCCTAAAACTTAAGAATCAAAACTTACCCAATCCTTTTTTGTTTTAATTCTTTAATGCTCGAAAACCTCCCAGTTTCATTTTCATGGCAAGCAGCCAAAAAAGGCTCCCATTCCTCTTTAAATTAATGGCCTCTCACCATTAGAAAAGGGAAAGCAGGGAGCAGAGTTCACTGGGAAAAAGATGGAGAAACCACAGAACTCTGGGAAACGTCGTTTGGGAAGGAAATGAGCCCTATGTCAGAGAATTGAAAAGGTCCTGCCCTAAACTACATTTCCCAGAACTCTGCTCTCATCAGAATGCCCCAATCAGGATAGGGAAGTAGCAGCCGCCAGAGTTCCAATAAATTGTTGAATCTGCAGAGGAAGGATACTTCTAGCAAGTAAATCTGTATGCTGAGTTGGCAAGAAATCCTTAAATTGATGGCTCTTGTGGGTCCCTTCCAACTCAATAGGGGAAGCAAATTTTGGATGGTCATCCGTCAGGAGTTTTGATGGGGCCCTTCTGCCAGGAAGAAGGGAGTTGGACTAGATGACCCCCCCCCTCCAACTCTAGGATTATATGAAAATGTAGAATTCGTTAATACTGGTTTCTATTGTTTAATATGAGAAACATTCAATGAGATAGTTGAGGTGGCCTTTTAAAAGGTTTTGTCAAAAAAATTTAAACCCCTAAAACCAGTAGATACATGGATATTTCTGAAAGTTGTGGGAATGATCCTATTACTTTGTGTCATTGAATATAAAATTCTAAGAGATAGCTCTTGTAGTTTTTTTAAAAAAATGTTTATAAAAACTTCAAAAATTTCCAATATTTGTGGATAGATGAAATGTTCTGAAATTTGGTGTGGTAAATGTGTTCTATCATTGTAGCAAGTTTCACCCCAATAGCTGTAAAAATGAGGGAGAAAAGAGCCCATGAAGTTTCCCCACCTGTGCAATTACTACAACGAAAAAGTAATGAAATTTTGTTACTCTTGTTAGAGCAACAAAATTTTCACTAATGATACTTTAGAAACGGAACGCCAGCATCCCCCCTCCCAGTTTGAGTATTTGATATCCTGATGTTTTATTGAAACTGTGTTTTTAACTGTTTTGTTATTTTGTACTGTTATTATGTTTTATGTTTTTACCTTGATGGGTCTGTATTGTGCCTATGGGCATTGTCTCATATGTAAGCCACCCCGAGTCCCACTTGAGAGATGGTGGTGGGGTATAAGAATAAAGTTATTATTACTACTACTACTGCTACTACCCCCAGGAAGGGAAATTCACTCCTGAAAAAGTATCTCAAATTAAGCTTTATCAGCAATTCTTGTTTCTACAAGACAAATTTCTCAAAATCCAATCCAATTATCACAGGGTCAGAAAGTGAGGTGAAATCTTCTGAATGGGGAAAAGAAAGCAAAACAACACAGGGATGTTAACCCTTCTCTATGCTATCCAAAGTGTGCACTCTCCCCCCCCCCCCATATTTAGCTGGAGTTACACTTAAAAATGTACCTGTTCCAACTTATATACAAATACAACTTAAGAAAAAACCTACAGAACCTTGTTTGTAACTTGGGGATCGCCTGTACATATAATACTAGAGGAAGGAGACAGGAGGGCAACCATGAGAGAAGGTAAGAGTCATCAAGTTCTGTGGGAGTGTAGCCCATTTTTATTAAACAAGCAAAAGGCAGTCCAGCTTAGCCCACATGGAAATGCAGAAAGGCTGAGTAGATGAATGCTTGGAGCAATGAAAGCTTTTCCACAGGAAAACAACATATTCCTTGCTAGTTCATCAACCCAAAAGTTCAGAAGATTGTGGTAGGCAAATAAAACCAGGTATTAATAGGCTTATAGTAGCTACTTACCCATTTGCTTATGGCAATTTTTAAAAAAACTTCTGCTGTTAAGGCAGAAAGAATCTGTTCAGGATCCAACTTAATATAAAGGACCGGACAAGGTTAAACTTACCTTGTAAATCTTACCAATTGATACTAACAAACACCATATTTAGCACACGCAATACTGTGTGAGGACAGCTAAAAAGCAGGAAAGGAGTCAGAGTTTTCCAGTGATTTCACGTTATGCAACTTGTCACAACAAAGGCAAAAGATGTAGACACAGAATAACTAAGAACACTGAGGATCAATTACATGGGCAAAATCAGGAGGCACATCAAAAGCATCAAAACTTAGGAATAAGGTTTCAGCATACTGAATGAATTCAAATCAATACATCAATTGCAAAGCAGGCCTGCAGTACAGCAATCTTTCAGCAGCAGCCAGATTCTAAACTGGCAAATTTTAGGAATGTACAAGAACCTGTTGTATCAGGTTGTGACCAACAGCTTTTTGCAAAGAAAACCCACATTTATTTTGTAGTAGCAATAGTTTCTTTTTTATTTTTAATATACTTTAGGAAACAATATACAAAGCTGAGCTTTCTCACCATTGTCAAACAGCAAGATTCTCCAATTACACAAATTCAGCGTTTTGTGATGGCTAAGAACAGCAGTCAGCACCAGACTTGAACAGTTAGCTACAACAAACATCCTTTGAAATGAAATGTCATAATAGCAAGACAGGTAAAACCAGGAGTTAACATAAGACAACTGTTTGGGAGGTGTCATTGATCCTTGTTGAATGCCATTAAATATTTTATACACAATTTTGTATCTGCTTTTTTAAAAACAAAACCTCCCTTGAGGCTTTATTTTCAATACAAAAGTATTCAACAAGAATAGTTCTGATAAAGAATCCCCAAAGAGTTCAAATTCTAATATGTACTGACCAAAGGAAAATGAAAACCAGTGTTTCTTTGTTTTAAACATGTTTATTACAACAGATACAATTCACATCTGACTAGCTTCGTTTTCTTCTTTCCCTCCCCACAACCATGTTGACATGTTCGTTGGGCTGTTTCCTTATAATCTGAGAAAGGGATGTACTTTCAGCACACATGCCCAGCAGTACTACCAGTCCATTCTTACAGGGTGCAAATGGAAATACATTTCAATAATTTATACAAACAAGTGGGTTATGCTCAATCACTGCAATTTTAAGCTACTGTACACAGGAATGAAAAGATTATAGAAAAGTGCCATAGCAACAGTGCCTTAGGAAAGGAGGAAATTAGAAGAATTAAAAAAAACTGATAAAATCAGACCCTAGGATTTCAAGGGGGAAATGAACATAGAAAATGAGAACACTGCTCTGTAAAACAGAAATGGAAAAGCACTGCTCTTGATTCGGTGCAAGTGTGGAAACAGTTGTTTCATGATATTTTGTACATTACCCAAACTGTTTCAAACTGTTGCAGCCTTGAGACACATATCGCCTGGCGCTTGCATTGTATTTTAGAAAATGCAAGATTTTTGAATGATAAATTAACTAAAAAAAGAGAGAGAGAGAGCTAATTTTGCAGACAGGTTTACATGTAAAAGGCTAGGTATTTAGCCACCTCAGCATTGATTAGTTTTGGATGTCTAAGCTCTGATACACATGGCTTCCCATGGCTTCACTCTACAAAACATATTTACAACGTGAAGAATACATCTACAAGAAATCTACATTTCAAGGGTTTTACAAATCTTCCTTGTATCCTTCCCCTGAATGACACCCCTCGTGTCCCCTTTCCCATGTCATTTTCTTTTGCCCAACTCAACGGTCCAAAGTCTACTCATATGCAGCTCAAAAATGTTAAGACTGGGCAACCAGTTTTACAGTTCCTGTACTCAAAAACCCATGTGCAATTATTCACAACTTTTCACACCATGAAGGAATTCTGATTCTTTAGTTTTTCAAGTTCTTTAATTTGTTGTCTCAAAAATAGTATCCTACAAAGGAAAAGAAAGTAATTAGCTATTGTTAGATGAGCAATTTTATTCCAGAATTAGTACTTTACCAAACATGCATATTTTTTAGTTTGTTATGCAGTCTACATCAGCTGATATATAAAGAATGTGTATGCTTTTTTAATTTAAAAAAAATGACAAAATTGCTGGGCCTAGAAATGGCTGACCTACCTTAATGGTACACATAATGGGCTAAATAATTGTTCAAGATCCGGGAGCACACAAGGCCACCTTCAGTAGTTCAATGGCTGTGGAGGGAGGTATTACGCCTGTTTAAGTCAGTATCATCCTGTGTGTTAAGCTGTCACAGTTTTTAGCTCCTGTCTGAACACTTGGGAATGTAGTTCAGTAGCTATTCATGCTTAGCAAAGTTATGAAACCAAAAATCACATGAAAGATTTAGGATATCAACATGATGCAACCATAATGAAGTCTTACCTTTGCTCACGCAAAGTTGCTTGAATTTCACATACTCGAACTAAAGATCTTAAGTTTTTTAATTCAGTACAAATTTCAGACATGTGTACACTCCCCATGTTATGAGCTTCTTCACGTAATCTTGATGCCTAAAATAATAATAATAATAATATAAAACTTTATTTATATACTGCCCTATATCCCGGATGGGACTCAGGGCGGTTTACAGTCATAAAAGCAACACAAACATTACATAACAACATAATACACATTATTAAACAAAGTAAAATAATACAATTATAACAATAAATGACACTTACATGGCCAGATCAAGGGGACGGGAACCATAAACCCAATATATTAAAATGTATCATTTTAGGCTAGGGAAATCTTGTGCAATATATTCAGGCTCAGAAATCGGCGGTAGTCCAATATAATTACTCAAAAACCTGCCGACACCACCAGGTCTTCAGTTCCTTACGGAAACTGGATAATGCAGGGGATTGCCTGATCTCTTTTGGCATTCCAGAGCCGGGGGGCCACTGCCGAGAAGGCTCGTTCCCTCATCCCCACCAGCCGCACTTGAGACGGTGGTGGGAGCGCGAGAAGAGCCTCCCCGGAAGATCTCAAGGTCCGCACTGGCTCATAGGAGGAGATGCGATCACGGAGATAGGTAGGGCCCGAGCCGTAAAACAAGAGTTAAATGTTGTTATATTTTTGGAGCACTTGCAAACAACAGTATTATTGTACGTTAATGTTGTAAGATTTATCCGCTACCACTGTGGATAAATTCAAACACTTAATAGCAATCCTTAGACTATTCCGAATGATCTCCATACTCCTGGAGATATCTTTACCACCAAACAGACAAGACGAACCAAAATCAGAAGGAGTTCAAGAAAATTGAGGCAGTAGCAATTTGTGACACCAGGTTTCTCCAAAGCAGATAAAGAAGAGCCTTAAATGAGCCTTTTTATGCACTTTTAGTGGATACAAAATTCCACATTCTGGCCTTCTCCAAGCCTCAAGAGACAATATTTTTGGCCCACAGGACGTACTTTCTTAAAGGAGATGGACAAAGCCATAGTAGGCCACTGGAATCAAATTACCAAGACAAGCCAAAATCAACTGACTAGTCCAAGTCAAGCCAAAAGTCAGAGTTCAGAACTAAGCCAACTTAAAAACAGATGGAGGAAAGCCAAAATGCATTACGGCTAGTGAAATACCAGACATACAGTTGAATAAACAAACACCTCAATAATTATCCTTCGATAATGCTGTGAATTAAAATGAACTTAGGGTTACCACAAGAATTAGGCTAGTTACATGGACCAGGAGAAGTGAGGCTACTGAACAAATGCTTACGCTTGAGCTATAGAGATTATTATTGTTGTTCTTTTATTATATTTCTTTATATCCCATTTTATCTCCTCAAAGGGGACTCAAAGCGGATGCCCAAATGATTCACTGTGTAAGAGTGTGAGCCACAGAGGCCATGAAGAACCATAAAATGCGAGAGGCTAAAAACAGTGCCAACCTATTATTATTAAACTGAAAAAGCAATCCCAAAAACTTGGTCAGCCTATTCAGGAATCAATGTGAGTACCTTACCTTAACTCTTATTGAAAAAGGAACCATCCCCTTCTCTGTGTAGAGTGGCGAAGGACTAGAGCTCAATCCTTCCCAGGAGAACTATGGTGTCATTTCTGGCCTTTCTGAATGCCTAGCTGACCCTCTGAAGCAACACTGGTGCTTTACCCTCTCCTTGGAATGACCCTCTACTTATCCATATCCAAATCCATAATATTGTCCCCAAAACCTGCCCTCAACTTAATATATGAGATCAACTTATACATGCCATATACTGTGATTTGTCAAAGCAGCATGTTTCATCAATGAAAAAGCAAGGAAGCCTAACCTTAAATCTAAACCAAGAAGCCTTCAAGAAAAATACCTGTAAGAATTTCTACCTTTTGCTATCCCTTCAATCTTTAGTTATTCAAAGGTAAGACACACATCAGACCAGTTAGCTATTCAACCAATTTAACTGCCTTCTTCCTAACTGAAAATTTCTAACTGCCAGTTAGAATGTATTGCTTCTGTATTCTATAACCAAGGAAGCCTCTCTCTTGACAGACACCCCTTAGGAAGAAATCAGACATAAGAAAACACTGCAGTGTGTGATACTTAAGATATTTGTGTTTCATAATGGTATGCTCATTCAAAATAGTTTTGTTATATTGCCAGCACTTCTACTGAAACAGTTTATGAGCAAGTAACTTCCACAAAGCCCAGCTCATCCAAATTTGAAAACCACAACAAGACTGGTGCTCTCCCTTTTTACTGTGTAAAAAAACAACAACTTTTCTCCAACTTCTTTCCAAAACAGTATCCTGATATTCAAGCTGAAAGAAAAAGTATAGCTATATTTTCTAATCCAGTATTATCCAAAGGCATCCTAATATTACTATGCTATAGTTTATGGAGTCCTAGAAGCAAATGGTTCAATCTCAATGCAAGACAAAAATTATGTTACTCTTAACCTAAAATGAGCCCTCTTGGGGTTGCTAATTTAAAATTCAGGACCTATAGTGCAGCTCTGCAAATGGAGACTGCAAAGGCACACACTCCACCTCTGCTCCAATTGTTTGTCATTATAGACAAAGAGGCTCTTGGCTTCAAAGGAAGTAGAAGTAATGGCTTCCTGTTGTCTGCTCTCTTCCCACTTTTCTACCAAAGTGGAAGAAGATGCATAGAAATACACTACAGTGCTATGTGGCCTATGTACACGGCATTCTTTCAACTGGCTTTTTGACTTACGGTAAATGTTGATAGTCCTCTGATGGTTGCTATTACTGAGGACAAATGGTTCTGGAAATTCAGCAACTAGTAAATTAAAAAGCCAAAGACATGTATTTCCATGCTCAATCACTGGATTAGAATGGGAAAAATTAAATGTTTCCTGACTAAAAATTTAAGGCATGTTTTTCTGCATCAAACAATAAAAATACTTTCTCCAGCCTATCTTCCGCTCAACCACACTTAAGTAAAAGAATGACTTCATTTTTCAACTCCAGAAATGGAAATACAAGCTGCTGAGTAATTCTTTTAAAGACCACTGGAATGTAAACATGACCTGGGAAAAGTAATCATACTAACATGAAACTGACATTGCAGAATATGCACTCACCTGCTTTTCTGCATGATCGGCAGGCCATCCTTGAACATGCTTTATAAGATTTTCATTGAAATGTGCAGCTAATGTGGGTGTTAATGAGCACGTAGGTCGTGCAGATGCATTCTGTGGTGCTGTCGCATTTGAAGCACTTGTACTGGAGGTATGATTTGGACCAGGAGATGGACTTCTCTGACTACTGCAAGCAAAAAAAGGTAAAAGGAAGTAGTATTTGTTGAGTTACAAGTTCTTACTAGGCTGTTCAGCAATATAAATCTATGTGGAAAGTTCAAGACAAAAATTACACTATGTAACACAATTTTTATTCTTGGGTTATAAATGTCATTTCCTAATTGGTTCTACCATGGATAAATGGAAAAAGTTTATTAAACTGCAAAAACTTTGTTTTTGCGGGACATCCTGCAGCACATTTATTTTATAGAGACTCAACCAATTCAACATAGTTTGTGGCAACTACAAAACTAAGTTTCTGGAATATAACAACTACTTTCAAAGTAAGTGCTGCACAATTAAACAGGAAATAACACTTTCAAACTAGGAACAGATCTGTTTCAAATTTTGTTACATAGTGTTATTATCTATATCTGTATCTATATCTAATCTAAATCTAAATCTATCTAAATCCATAATAAAAGTGAAAACCCGTATGTGTGTATGTGGCACGGGTGTCTGCTCACACAGACAGCCTCTGGTCTCCACAAAGTTCCCAGTGCTGAGAGTTCCCAGTGCTGACAGCCAGCAAGTCACTCCTTTGCACTGACATTGAGGTTACAGCGAGCACCATGAACATGCAGCCCAACCCCTGCAAATGTCCTCCCCAAACACTACGGCCCACCACCCAAGGAATGCTTTCATTTGGGGACCATTTCATCCTAGATTTTGCTTTTTCTTCCACCACAGGCAGGCATCTCAGGGTTCTCCATTGCTGTGGAATTTGCATGACCCTGCCTACTGCCCTTACCTTTCAAATCTGTCTGCAGAACAAACAGAGCAGAACTGAGCTGCGACTAAACTTACTGGAGGAGTTTGGGGATTGACTGCACATGGTGGAAGTTGTAGTTCATCCTGCATCAAGTCAGAGTACTGTGACTCCTACTGGGGAATTTAGAGGAGTTGTAGTTCACCTACACCCAGAACGCTATGAACCCAATGATGGGTCTGGACCAAACTTGCCATGCATTCCTGATGTGCCCAGATTTGAATACTGGTGGGTTTGGAGGGGAATTGCCCTGGACATTTGGAGTAGTAGGTACTGGGATGTATAGTTCACCTGCAATGAATGAGCACTTCGAACCCCACAGATGATGGACCAGGACCAAACTTGGCACACAGAGCCCCCATAACCAATACAACATAATGGACAAGTTTGGGGGAAAGGGAGTTATAGTTCACCTGCATCCAGAGAAACAGTGACCCCCACCGACAATGGACCAGGACGACACTTCGCACAGAGAACCCTCATGACCAACTGAACATACTGCAGGTGTTTGAGGGAAGGGACCTTTATTTGGGGAGTTGTAGTTCACCTGCATCCAAAGACCACTGAACCCAGCCAATGACGGATCTGGACCAAACTTGGGACACAGACTCAACATTGCCTGATGTGGATACTGACAGATGTTTCGGGGCAACTGCCTTGGGTCTCTGGGAGTTGTAGTAGTTCACCCCCATCCAGAGAGTACTGCAGCCAGGCGATGATCAGCCAACAACATATCTGGACCACACTTGGTACACAGGCCCAAAATGGCCAACTTTTAATACTGGCAGGGTTTGGGGAGGATTGAGCCACGATTCTGGGAATTGTAGTTCACTCACTCCAAACTGAGAATACCTAACATTCAAAGACAAATAATGCCATTTTCAAATAACCGAGGAATCGCCGGATTCCCAAACTAGTATAAAATAAAATCATTAGATACATGAACACAACCTGAGTACCCCTTATCCAAAATGGCTGGGACCAGAAATTGGATTTGGGGGCTTCTTTGGATTTTGGAGCATTGCAGACATTATGAGATAATTTAAGATGGGACCTAAATCTAAACACAAATAAGGTGTATTTATGTTTCATATACACCTTATAAACATAGCCTGTGTGCACGAAATAAAGTTTGCATAAATTGAACCATCAGAAAGCAAAAGTATCACTATCTCAACCAGCCATGTGGACAATTTGGGAACATTTTGGAATTCCAGATCAGGGATGCTCAAACTGTATAACAGAGAACTGTTTCAATACCAAGGTGGGGCAGCTCAAAGTTAAATAACCAGTATGGACAAAATGGCTACTAGGCAACCACCAGGTCATTAAGAGAGTATTATTATTTTTTCTTTTTTTAATTGTGCTGAAATAACAGTGTCTTAGAATATTTCCACATTGAAGCAAACTTCTCTTCATATCTACATCCTGCTAATTAGCAAAGATTGGGTAATACATCCCGTTTAGGCTACTGCAACGCACTCTACGTGGGGCTGCCTTTGAAGACTGTTTGGAAGCTACAATTAGTCCAATGAGAGGCAGCCAGGTTAATAACCAGAGCGGCGTACAGGGAGCACACTACTCCTCTGTTATGCCAACTCCACTAGCTGCCGATCAGCTACCAAGCACAATTCAAAGTGCTGGCTTTAACCTATAAAGCTCTAAATGGTTCCGGCCCAGCTTATCTGTCCATACGTGTCTCCCCCTATGACCCACCTCGTAGTTTAAGACCTCAGGCGAGGCCCTGCTCTCGCTCCCGCCAGTTTCACAGGTGCGGCTGGCAGGGACAAGGGACAGGGCCTTTTCAGTGGTGACTCCCCGCCTATGGAACGCCCTCCCAAGTGAAGTCAGGCAGGCTCCCTCCCTCTTATCATTTCGTAGGAAAGTTAAGACCTGGCTGTGGGACCAGGCCTTTGAACAGCAATAGCAGCACTAAGTATTGTTATGTGTGCTGGAACTCAAACTGACAGACTCGTATTTTAGACCTGATTGTGCCCATCTGCTTATTTATTATTGTATTTTATGAATGTTGTTGTAATTAACTAGCTAACTGATTTCAATTGACTCACATTGTATTATATATTTTTTATATTTGTGTTTTATTGAAAGCCGCCCTGAGTCCCCTTTTGGGTGAGAAGGGCGGGATATAAATGCTGTAAGAAATAAATAAATAAATAAATAAATAAATAATAACACCTTATAACTAACTATGATTATATTTGTAAGTTATCAGATTTCTCTCTTTGTGTACACTCTCCCAAAATATGTTAAAACATGTAACGTAATTTAATTTCAAAGTCTGAAATAGTTATTTAACAACCTATGATTAATAGAACAACAAGACAAAGTAAGTACTAGAATTGTGCAAATACGTATAGGGTGGGAGGGAAGGAAGAATAGCAGGGCCTTCTTTGGTTTCAACCCAATGCTGTTTCACTTGACTTAGATACAAGAGAACAAAACACTACCTAAATATTTCTTATTAGGCTTAACAAGGCCTATTCACCTATCAGCAAAACATGATTCCTTGACATCACAGGACTCAAAAGAAAGGAATATTTGCAGAGATCCTCCCAGGAGTTTCCTTTCTATGAAAAGCAAAACCTACAAGTAATATTAAAATATCATTCAGCAATCTGATGCTATTTAAATGTAAGGAAAACCAAATGGAAAGAACTAGTGAGGAATGTCTTATCACTCAATGGTTACCACTTGCTTCCAAGTAATCAGTACTAATATATCAGACACATTGAGCCACATAATTCAAATGGGGGGGGGGGGGTGAGGATCATCCTGAAAGCACAAGAATGAGAAAACTGATACAATTAATATTTGATTGTAAAACAGGTATCATCATAAAACAGCAATTTTATTCATTTTATCTACAGTAGTAAAATGAATTAAATTACATCTTAATACAACTTTCCTATAATAATTTTTCCCCTCCTCAACCCTTCCTGAAGCAAACAGTCTCATGAATACTTCATTGTGGCAAGACGTCACATACTTAAAATATAAATTCCACGAGAAAACAACTTTCAAACTAAACTATATAGAGACTGCTGAAGTCTCCCCTTTTTTCACCAGCTTTCTCCCTAGTTTCCTCCTCCCCTTCCCATGCACCTTTTCACTCACCTCCCCCGTTTCCTCTTCAGCCACAACTAAGTGTTAAACAAAGATAAATACAGAGAATAATTGGCTATTAGATACCTAATCTTTTTTAAATTAAAGATATTACAAACTCATTTGGAGTTCTTTGATTCACACATGTAATTTTTTTTACCATGGATCTTTACAGACGAAGACTTCTTGATTGGAAGTGGGAAGGCCGAAAGAAAGGTTACATAAAGATTCTGTAGAATAGATGCTGAAGGACTATCAGGACATAAATTGAGTCTCTTGATGTCAAGATAAGCTTAATGACAGGGGGGATATGTTAGAAAGCCTAATAGTGTCAAGCAAATGAAAATTAGTGGCTTTCTCTTGACAGCAGGTTCAGTGGCCTTGTTGATGTTCTGCCACTGAAGGGCCTTCACAGTCAAGATGCTCTTTTCCTAGAGACTTATGAAGTCTATGTGCTGCTTATCCAAGCTATAAGTAGGAATGAGCACTGGATTGAGGTAGCTTTCCCATATGTGAAATACACCACTTCAGAGCTACAAACCACTTAAAGAGGCTGCTCAAATCAGTTGAAAAAGATAATACTGACATCAGAAGAAACAGAAAAGGTCCAAGGAAGAAAAAGAAAGACTACTCAAATATTCTGATGAAAAGCCAAATGGCCAGCTAGGGCTTGCTTATAAACATGAGTGCGGGGAGGGGCTGGGCTGTAGCATAGCTGGTTAATCGCCAGTAACAATAGATCACTGCCGACCATAAGGCTGGCAGTTTGAAGCTCAAGTCAGATTGAGCGCCTGACTGTTAACCTATCTCATTGTTCACCTAAGCAGTTCAAAAACACCTGAGCTGTGAGTAGAGAAATTAGGCACCACTTAAGCGGGAGGTATTTTATAACACCATAAAAATGCAGGTGATCAAAGAACAAGGAGGGAAAACTCTGCAATCAAAAAGGGCTTGTCATCATAGCAGATGGGAGCGACAGCACCCCTCTGTCCAGAATCGAGCATAACCTCCAGGCACTGAAGTTGGAAAATGCCAAAATACCTCTATCTGTCTGTCTATCCTGTATAAACAGCATTGAATGTTTGCAGTGTATGTGTGCACTGTGATCCACTCTGAGTCCCCTTCGGGTGAGAAGGGCAGAATATAAACACTGTAAATAAATAAATAAATAAATGCCACCCAAAATGATCACTCTGCTTCAAACCTTTCTCAACAATGTCCTAAGCAAGCAAGCCATTTGTGTGAGTAACAGTCTACTAAGATGTTACAGATTCTGATTATAATAGATGAGGAGTGTTTAATCATGCACGTCCTGTAGCTAACAAGTAACAATGTTATTTAGTCATAAAATGACACTAATGCCTAGCTAAAAAGTTGTACTGGAAGAAAGGAAAGTAATCAACAGCATGAAAAATCCTGTTTTAAACTATATGGCAGCTATTTCCTTGCACAAAACTATTGATAGTTATGGAAAAAAAACCAGTGTGGAAGTCAACAAAGACCAAAGGTAACTAAGCACCCCAAGCACTATAGTAAGAGATATTCAAGTGTTAATAAACAGACTTGAATCATTTGAAGATTAATATGTTTTATTTGAGTTTAGGTTTTCATAGACTGAAGTCTACTTTGAAGGATGCAGCAGCAGTCCATAGAAGCCTATGCCAAATAAAAAGCAACATAAGGCTCTTGGCTGCTTTTGATGCAACCAGGTAACATGGCTATTTCACCTCGAAAGTAGAAATGGTACCTTGGATACCATTTGATGGAAAAACTGGATACATACTTTAAAAAACAAAACTTAGAGCTGCTCAATTATCAACCTTTCAAAATATTATGACAATTCACATTGCAAGTTATCACAGAAGCAAGTACGTAAGAGCAAGTAAAAGAAAAAAAACACTGAGCCTGATGGAAAAACACTGGTCTTGTTCAGACAATTAAGATCCTAGCTTTATAAGTGAAGAAGTACTGGGTGTCTTTTTCCAAGAGTGAACAATACACTTAACAGAATCTCCTATTATGTCAGAACTAGAAAATGATGTTAATGGATACTGGACAAACAATTCTAAATTTGTAGATATGCAACAAGTTGGCTTTATAATTTTCACTTCTCTTGTCAATTAAGGCCCAATATATACTGCCATATAATGCAATTCCAAACTGCAATATATGCAGTGTAGATGGGGCCAAGGATTCCTAAAAATCTAATTTTATATAAGAGTATGTACAGAGCTATTGGAAGTGAATTCCTTGGTTTAGGAACAGCCACTGAGAAAGAATTCAGAAGTAAAAACCCTTCAGAAATGAATTGATCTGACTTATATAAGAAATTAGATAAAATTAACGTATGAATAAAATGCATATGAAATTGACAGACTGAAAACAGCCAGAGTCCTTCTATACTTTGGTTGAAAATTGAGACCTATGAGGCCTAAAATATTTTGGAAACATGGAAACAGATAGATCAGTCAGCTCTCCCCCAGTTAATTTATTCTTATTAGCCAAAACAGCCAGCAGGGGGAAGAAGAGAACCGTGATCTAGTAAAATTAGTGACCCAAGTCCAGGAAAATAATTTTGAAAATTCAAAACAATATCAATGAGAGAAACAAAAGAGAAATAAAAGCAACACTGATAGAAACAATATTTTAAATGGATCCTTACACTTGATACAAGTCCTAAAAATAAACTACAACGGGAGCATTATCAGCAGATACTCACAGCATAAGATTCTTCAAGGCAATAGAAAGAAAGTATAATTTCAGACAACAGAAAAGCATTTGCACTATGCATTTTTATGATAGGTTGTGGCAAGAAAGAAGTGGGTAGAAAAGGGTTCTCTGTATGTATTCAATATAAGCTCTCTGCTCTCAAAAGTTCTCTTAGGCTTTATTCTATACACACAAACCACCAATACATAGGAAGTAACTGCTTCCTTTGAGCATAATGGATGAAACCAATCTTCCTTTGAGAGCCAGAAGATACAATCTTCAGTAGAGAAAGTTTATTTTGGTGTGTATGTAGGAGTGGGGTGGGCTTGGATCTTATTTTATGTGATAGTAATTAACAATAACAAAATAGTAATACAGTTTTATAATGTTAGTTTCAAAGCTTAATATCTCAGCAGGGTATTCTGTCTAACAATATATGCTATTCTCTTCGTTAATCATCCTCTTGAAAACTTCAGTTTGGAAATACTACTGTACTGACAACACGAATTCCTAATTACCCACAGAGAAATTGCATGATACAGAAACAGTGACCTGTGTTGACCAACCTGCACAAAGATATTGTCCAGATTTATTAAAAAATTCTTATATAAAAATTCACCAACAACGCAGTTCAGATTACTGAAAATGAAAAAAAAAATCTATTCAGTTATATTTGTAAAAGAATCCAATCTGAAATGCCTGCACAATAAAATAGTATCCCTGATTTATCATCTGCGTTTAAAATGTATCTTTTAAAATACTAAATAGAAATTCACCTTTCACCTTGAAATTAGTATGATAGCACCAACTGGCATTTCTACACAGGAAAGCTACACTAAAATATTCATGCAGGTGTCCATACAGAAAATTCTACATTTCTTTATGCCCATGAAATAGAAAATAGTAATAAAACTGTGTAAGGAAGTGCTGCATCACTTTTCTTTTTAATTAGCAGAATTTCAGGCCTGCCCTATTTTTAAGGGAATGTTATTTTCAGACCATTACGTTTTTGTACCTCACAATACATACTAGCTTTTATACATAAAGTGGCATAACACTCAATGGACAGTTCAAAATTCCTTCAAACAATCAAACAAAAAAGAATGTATAAGGAGTTCAATGCACATAAAAAGCTTTGCAAAGATTCTGAAGAGCCACTAATAACAGTAGATGAGAACAAATTCAAATTTGGCACCCCCAAACTGGTCTACCATTAGACACAGAATTGCCAAATGACAGAAAAGCCACCTGCAGAAAGTTAGCAGCTGATGCCATGCATAGGCAATTATTGTAACTCAGAACCAGAGACACCATGCCAAAGTGCTTCGGATCAGAAGTGTTATGTATCTTTTTGGATTTTAGAATACCCAAATTTGCATATGCTGTATGTACATAGTGAAATTTCATGGAAATAGGACCCAAGCCTAAACACAAAATTTCACTTCTGTTTCATACACACCTTATACACGTAGGCAATTTTATACAAGATTTTTTTATAACATTGTGGATAAAACGAAGTTTGTGAACACTGAAAGCATAGGTGTCACTATCTCAGCCATTGATGTAGATAGCATTAGATTTCTGAATACAGGCAGTTTCCAAGTTACGAACAAGATAGGTGCTACAGGTTTGTTCTTTAGTTGAATTTTTACGTTGGAACAGGTGCATTTTAAAGATTAACTCCACACACACACACCCTATATATAGATTTCACTTTCTGTCTTTGTGATCACTGGATTTTGAAAAATTAGGGTTGTTGTGGAAACAAGGATTGGTGATAAAGTTTCAGAGCAGACCCCTTTTCCCCATGATAACTCTTTCAAGAGTGAACTTCCCTTCCTAGGGGTAGATGTCTCTCACTACCTGTTGTCTCACCCTGTTCATAACTATGAGTCACTTGTAAGTTGGGTGTTTGTAACTGAGGAACTGCATGTACAGTAGTCTCGCTTATCCAACATTCTGTATTAGCCAACACAATCTACCTTTTAGTAGTCAGTATTTCTGTAGTCAATGTTTTCAATACATTGCAATGTTTTGGTGCTAAATTCGTAAATACAGTAATTACTACATAACGTTACCGTGTATTGAACTGCTTTTTGTCAATTTGTTGTAAAACATTATGTTTTGGTGCTTAATTTGTAAAATCATAAAAAAATTTTACGTTTAATAGGCTTTTCCTTAATCCCTCCTTACATTTTCGCTTATCCAACGTTCTGCGGGCCCATTTATGTTGGATAAGTGAGATTCTACTGTACTTCAAATATTGGAATTCCAAAAAAGGGATGCTCAACTTGTATATCCAAATGTAGGCAGTTAGCTTTGTCAGGATATTTGCATGTGTGCATACACTTTTATAAGCATTAAAATCACTTGACCCTATTGTGTCTGAAAGAACTTGCCCCAATTAAGCAAGTGCCTGTACGACTGTTTTGCTTCTACAAAAATCTACCATCTAGAAACCCCACTAATGCTGCAGACAATACACTGTCCTATTTTTAACTATTCGGGTTAAAAAGGATTACTTTAATTTTAGCAGCATGTTTATGTCAACTAAATAGTTACTTTTCATACCAACAACTACTTTTACAAATCCACCTGACATAACATGTTCTGTTTGACAAAATGCTAGTTAATATTTAAGCTCAATAGTATCTGAAGAATCCAGAACTATTAATTTACCAACCACATCATATGTCTTGAAGAACAAGATTTAAGAAAAATATACTTTCTTCCATTCAAAATATAGACTGCTTTCACATTCAAAGGATCTGACATTCTTTCATCCTAAACAACATCAGGTATCTTTCTGAAACATCATGTGTCAAGACACTTTCAATCTGTGTATTGCAAATGGTAATGTGCAGCTTTGAAACAGGGTCAGAAATTTTACAAAGCTAGTTACAACGACCAATTCAGCTTTACATTAACAGCACTGTTGAGGGACTTTAAGCAAAACTGAACCTACTAGCTTCACAGACCATATATAAAAGCCCACAAAACTAAATTTCATATGTAACAGAAGGTTGGAATGCAGGAAAGGTGTTAACATTTTGTTCTTCATATAATTAATAAAATACCAAAATCTCAGAATGGACAGATATCAACTCACTAAACTGAAACAACTTGAATAATTAAATGATGTATCATTCTCTTTCATCACACTCCATACATATCCCATATCTGAGCAGATTTCTGGAAGGTGGGAGCAGAAATTGAAAGACAGAGGAACAGAAAGAAAAATCCCATTATCTGATCCTAGATATAATTCTGAGACTGCAATTCACATGCCACCTTGAAAGAAAAAACCTAGACAAGATATATTTGCAGAAGAGAGAGCATGCAATTCAAAGTGACGCACTAAGAAATCAGCATTTTCTAGAGTGTATGGTGAAATCAAAACACGAAAACAATGTAAATTTTACCTCGAACGCTGAAGACTTCGAGGAGAAGCAGGTTCATGACCTTGCTGTTTATCAGCAATCACTGGCTGCTGAGATGCTGACTGTGAAACTGGTCCTTGCTTAACACCTGAAGTAGTAACCTGAAAGGTCCAAATTTGGTCAGATTTCTGTATTACTCAAGATAAACAAAAGTCCCTAACCTCAGGATCAAAACTAGGATGTTTCCTGCTCTTCGTGCATATGATGTCAGAAAAAACAGCGAATAATATTACAGAAATTTGTACTAAAGCATGTATAAAGCACACTGAATATTCTTAAAGTGTTGCATAATTATCCCAGCAGACTGCATTGGTAATCCCTGTAAACCAGTGTTTTCAAACTGTGCTCTTCCAGATATTTTGGACTTTGACTCGCATAATTCCTGGTGCAATGGTTGAGATTTCTGGGAGTTGAAATCCAAAACACCTGGAGGAGCACAGTTTGAGAAACACTACTGTAAACAAAAGATATACTTCCAATAACTCTGCAAAGCAGGCCAGTGCTATTAGGATGAAAAGAGGTTAAGGCTGCCTGCTGAGCTCCTGACTAAGATCTGAATGAAAACTACCAGCTCACACAGAGCCACCCTTTCACATCAATAGTGATAGATTTTGTAGCATGGTTGCTCTCTTCTTCTTAGTCATGCAGGCCTTTGGGATTTGGTGGGCTTGTGTTTTTATCTTGTTTTTACTTTTTTTAAAACAGTGTTTAATTTTTTTATTATGTCTGGTGTTTTTATACAGTCTTAATCATCTGTTTTTAACTAAATTCTCATTCAATCGTTTTTAAACTTTTGTGTCAATAATGGTTTAAACCAGTGGTTCTCAACCTGTGGGTCCCCAGATGTTTTGGCCTTCAACTCCCAGAAATCCTAACAGCTGGTAAACTGGCTGGGATTTCTGGCAGTTGTAGGCCAAAACACCTGGGGACTCACAGGTTGAGAACCCAGTGGTTTAAACCATATCTTGCTTTTTAAATGCTTGGATGCTATCTAGAGAAAGGTGGGATACAGATCAAATAAATATAACAATTGTGCAAATTCAAAATAATTTGAAGACAACTATCAGACAGAATACTGACATTGGTATACCTTTAACTTCTAATTTGATATATAAAACAATGACATAATGTTTTAAATATTGAAAACATTCAAATGCTAGCATCTCATGCCTGTGTTCATAGTCAGTAGAAACACAGTGTCACTACTAAAGCCAAAACTCATTAAAATCTTACCTTTGGCTGTGATGATACAGGGGGTGTATTTATCAAAGGTTTCAGAGGAACTGGGTTAGTCTGAGGCGTGCTTATCCTTGGAGAGACATATGACCTTGGTGATGAGGCATCCGATGTTAAAGACATTGGGGACTGATTAGATGGCTGAGCTGTGAATAAGACCATTATAATTTTATAAAATCCTAAGGAATTTGCACAAACATTCAAAAATATTTTATGGGAAATGCCAGAATGGAATAAGAAGAGTGGGATGACCTATGGTTGAATGAAGAGTAAGCCAAAAGACTCAAACAGAAGACACTACCTAAGATACTAAAAGTTTTAAATTAATAGACAATATGCAGCATCAGCAAAACAATTTCTTTTACAGTACTGTTTGTGAAAACGTTTAAATGATGTGGATTGTCTTTAACTACCTTTGGGGGATATGCGCAAACTGCACTGGTTTTCCTTAAATTGTTTTACCACGTACAATGTAAATCTGCTACCATGTACAAGCCAACTACCCGCACAAACAGAACCTGTATAACTGGCTATACACTTGGGCCTCAAAGTGAGTGACAGCACTATCAAAATGGTGTCAGTGCATTAGTAAAAGTGAGGTTTAGCACAAATAATCCAAGATATTTTTGAGAAACATGAACAGTCAAGATGCAAGTACAACAGAATAGGTGGCTTGAGTCCCCTCTTCAACAACAAATGGATGCATGTTATGTCTCCAGTTGCCAATCACATTGACAAATATATATAGCCAACAAACAGATCACAAGCATCACAGTTTAAAAAGAAGTCCAAATATATATGAAACATGGTATCTCAACATTTTTCAGAGACAAAAAACTAACAATAAAATTCCATCAGAATGGATTTGTGCACCTTACTACATTACTATAGAATTCTCAGTGTCTCCATTGAGTTCTAATTACTGTAACATATGATTCAAAGGATCTTTAAAGGATCTATTTTACATATCCAGCTACCCTGAGTCCCCACGGGGAGATGGCGCAGGATATAAATAAAGTTTTGTTTTGTTGTAAATGCATATCCTTAATTACATTACCATTAGCTAATGTGGACACAGAATAGAACAAAATCAGAAATATGTTCATGCATGTAGGTTAGTTGAGAATGTATTTAGTGTAAATTTTGTTGACTTCAGCCAACACCAAGAGGCTTACTGAAAGGACAAATTCATTGAATAAATTCCGTAACAAAGTTCACGCTTTTCATCAGCCTGTTATTTTTTTATGCTACACTGGTCTAATAGCATCTCGGTTCATTAGATACCAACAGCCTACCCACACAGGACCCTAAACAGGAAATTCTAGAAGGAACAAGGAGCTTCCAAAATACCTTGTGTAGAAAGCTGTGCTGCCTGCGAAATCAGGGAAGTTATATTAAAAGCAGATGGTCCAGCAGTGAGAATTTTATGGAGTATAGACTGCAGAGAAGCTTGTGTCACAGCAGCTGTAAGAACTAATGATATATTACGATTATCAGTTTCATTTTAAGTCAACAATATATTTCTTTAAAATAAAAAAACCCAGCCAATATAATATTACCACATATAATGTATTCAACCTATCACACATTATTTCCTCCTCTCTTTATGCCACCTTTAGTGCAGGTATTCACTATTAATAGCTGTTGCTCCGGAAGAAACTAAACAGTAAGTGGCTCAGGAAAACAATGAAAGGCCTTGCTCTATTTCCTTCTTCTGCCCCTCTCAGGAAGGAATGACACTGCATATGACATATTGTTTCCAAAATAGTTTTCTCAAATTAATGTATTAGCAATAAACTGAATAGAATCAAGCAGGCACTTTGACCAAGAGGAGTCAACCAGTGAGCAACCATTGACATCTCAATAGTGATTCCATTTATTGGAAGTAGGGGGGAGCTGCATCTGTGTGCTGACTATCAGTTGGAAAACACACCACAAATAACCATATGCAAGCATGTGAAGACCCACCAGCCTAACCAAGTCTTGCAAGTGTAAAGCCCTCCAAAGGATTTCAGCCAAATGCATAACTTTCAGTCAAGTAATATATGGTGTTTCAAAAGAGGGATCCAATCTGAGATTGCTATATCTCTGCAACCACAAACTGCCCATGAATGAAACTTTTACCACTTGAAAGAGTGGGACATGGAATTTCAAATCAGTATTAGATGCTTCTTCCTGGGCACAAACAGACCCTAGACTCAGTCATTCACAAGATGGTGACCCAACAAGATAAGATATTTTGTGTTACAGTTCAGCAAGACTGAATCCCGAATTGCAGTGCAGCATGCATTTCAAAAGCAGCAGAGTGAGTAAAACTTGATAACTCATTAAATCGTTTGCAACTTTTTGTACAATTCTAATATGCTGACATCATGAAATATACTGCTTTGAAACTGGGTCCATCATTTTGAAACACCCTGTATTTTGGGCATTGCTATTCCTGAAAAATAAATTCCAAATCCAGCTGGTCCTTCAAGTGTGCTTAAAGGAAAAAGTGGGGTATAAATAAACACAAAAACAATAATAATTAAAAGTAACACAGCTAGTTTTGACCTTATCCAAAATAAGGGGTAGGGTACACACTAAAAGGCAACACCTGAGTTCTTAGCCCTGTTCTCCATGTAACTCGAATGCAGAGACATAGTATTTGCAGGCAAAATCAGAAAGTAGTTTAATTCTTCCACTTGCTCAATTCTCCCTACTTCTCCCATAGGTTATTTTAACTCCTATTTCCCCAGTTGTTCCCCATGATTGGTGGTAAGCAAGAGAAGAAAGGCAGAGAGAATTTGCAATTCCAAAGAAATTAGTAAGCGGGGACAGGATTTTATATTCCAACACATTTGCTACTTCTCACTGACTTAAATACTTCTCACCTTCCCACTCCACTTCACAAGTTATTTTGACCATATGCTTGCAAATAGAACATTAAAAAGTGTATATAACATTAAATAATGTAATTAAACCGACACTTATATTCATCTTCGTTTTACAAATATGCTGATTTACTAATTCAATGTCATCTCTTAAAAACTGCTCTTATACAGAAGGCATCAGCCACTTTGTTTAATAAAGAATGTTGAGATGGTTGCAATGATAATTTATCTTACCTTCATTTATTTTGGATATATCTACACTAGAATTGTTAATCTGCAAGGTGGTTTGGAGAGCAGGTAGTAATTGCCGAAGGAGGTGTGGATCCTGCAGAAGCGGGGGAATTGGTGATTGTGAGACAGGTGAAACAGGGACTGCAGCAGCAGATGAAGTTGGTGCACAAACTGGATTCAATCCAGAAGCAGACGATGTGGAAGGTGTTGTGCATGAGTGGGATACAGACTTCTCCATAGACACAGATTCTGAAATAAATAAACTTTCTGTTATCCTTTTAATACTAGAGATTCACTTCTCTTCCAGCAGCAGCAAATTCCATTTTAGTACAAAAATTTGTACCAATTGTTTTCCTTCCCATGTTTTAAAAAATAACTTGTGTTTATAATTCACATTACTGCCTGCTTATAAATCCAAAAAAGTAGTAAAATAAAATAGTATTACCACGTGCAAAGATAAAAAGTAATAATAAAAACTAAATATTAGAACTCAACAGAAACAATACCACATATACATGTGCGTAAGTCAGCCTCGTGTATAAGCTGAAGGCATTGTCCACAGATGGCTGCCATTTATTTTCCGAGCCCAATTCAAGGTGCAGGTGCTTACTTACAAAGCCCTGAACGGTTTGGGATCATCCTACCTCCGTGACCGCATCTCCGTCTACGAACCCACGCGTTCACTTCGGTCATCTGGAGAGGCCCTGCTCGTGATCACGCCTGCGTCGCAAGCGCGGTTGGTGGGGACACGAGACAGGGCCTTCTCTGTGGTGGCCCCCCGACTCTGGAACACCCTCCCCAAGGATCTCAGACAGGCCCCTACATTGGCAGTCTTCAGAAAGAACTTGAAGACCTGGCTGTTCCAATGTGCCTTCCCAGATTAATAGGAAATCTCCAATACCAAGTCCTATAAGCACTTTATTAGAACTTAGATTGCATATCGCACCCTGCACTTGCCCTATAAGCCTTATATTTCACCTGTCACATCAGCACTTTTAATCTTGTACCCATTACTCTGGCCCGGCCCAGTTTTATTGTGTTTTAGCGTATTGTTTACTGCTTGTTGTTTATACTGTTTTAATTGTTTTAATTTGCCTTTTGTTTTGTATTGTTATATTGTGTGTTGAGGCCTTGGCCTTTGTAAGCCGCATCGAGTCCTTCGGGAGATGCTAGCAGGGTACAAATAAAGTTTAATAATAATAATAATAATAATAATAATAATAATAATAATAATAATAATAATATGTCCAAGGTAAAAATTAAGGGCATGTAATAAACAAACCTTTTCCTCACCCTTAAAAAATGTATGTTGTTTATTTTAGAGGTTGCAATGGATGGAGGGGAAATTGTTTTGCTGATCTTAAAATGGCTTGATCTGTAGAATTACAGATAGGGAAAGGAATATAAATGAGGAATGAGAATGCAGCATGAAAAAGAGTAACGAGAAGAGCAAAGAAAGTAACCTGTCTCTATTAGGAGCTTTGGACAAGGAAGCTTCTCTCCTTTGCTTCTGCCACTGCCTTCCTGCTGGGTCCCTATTCCAGCACTGATATATTTAAGATAACCCAGATTTTGGAAGGTTTTTTTTTTTTGCATTTTTTTAAAATTTTATACATATCTAGTAGTAAAATGGTATAAATGGCAATAAAATAGCTAAAGAACAAACACAGTTTCTGACTTTAGACCAAAAACTTCCTTCTAAACCTATGTAGTCCTAAAAAGGCAAAGCCAATGACATTTATCAATGATACAGAACATGCTTTTGCTCATTTGTAAAAATGAGCAAAACATAAAGGCAGATGAGATAGCGCATCAACTTCTGAAGAATGGGAAACCTAACCTTGCCACCAAACTAGGAAGGAAACCAATAGTCAGATAACCAGATAATGAGAACAGCAACCTTAATGAACCTTTTACATCTACTGAATTGGAAACGGCTCTTAATAAATGTAGAAATGGCAAAGCAGCTGGCCTGGATGATCTACGGACAGAACAAATTAAGAACTTTGGCCCAAAAGCAAGTTGATGGCTGCTGAAGCTGATAAACAATTGCATTGCATCCTTTCAGCTTCCTAAAATCTGGAGGAAATGAAGAGTCATAGCCATTTTGAAACCAGGAAAAGACTGTAATTATCCAAAAAGCTATAGATCTCTTTTGTTGTGCTATCTTTACAAAGTTCTGGAGAGACTTATCCTGCACAGAATTATGGAAAAAATAGACCCATTTATGATTCCATAGCAAGATGGTTTCAGGAAAGGGAAAAGTTTCAGGAAAGGGAACCTGACTCAGCAACTTAGGATAATGTAAATCATCGCCTTCTCCTGAGAAAAATTTATAATATCACAAAGGACTACAACCTCACCTGCTTCATAGGAAATCTGCTACAAAACAGGAGTTTTTTTTGTTGAGTTCCAGGGTCAGAGGAGAAGAAGGTGAAAAGAGGAGAACGGTCTGCCCCAGGGGAGCATGTTTGTGCCATCAATGTTCAACATTTACACAAATGACCAGCCATTACCAGAAGGGACAGAGTTTTACCTATGCTGACGATCGTGCCATCATCGCTCAAGCAGGCAGCTTTGAAATGGTTGAACAAAAGCTCTCCGAAACTTTAGGTGCTTACTGCTTATTACAGGGAAAACCAGCTGATTCTTAATCCATCTAAAACACAGATGTGTGCTTTTCATCTTAAGAAGAGACAAACATCTCGAGCCCTGAGGATCATCTGGGAAGGAATCCGACTGGAGCACTACAGCACACCAAAATATCTGGGAGTCACTCTGGACCATGCTCTGATTTACAAGAAGCACTGCTTGACTACCAAGCAAAAAGTGGGTGCTAGGAATAATATAACACGAAAGCTAACTGGCACAACCTGGGGGATCACAACCAGATACAGTGAAGACATCTTCCCTTGCGCTTTCCTACTCTGCTGCTGAATATGCATGCCCATGTGTAGAATACATCTCACCACGTTAAAACAGTGGATGTGACTCTTAATGAGACATGCTGAATTATCACAGGATGTCTACACCCTACACCACTGGAAAAATTATACTGTTTAACTGGTATTGCATCACTTGACATCCATCGGGAAGTAGCAACCAATAATGAAAGGACCAAGGTACTGACATCTCCAGCCCATTCTCTGTTCAGATATCAGCCAGAATGCCACCGCCTTAAAACAAGAAACAGCTTTCTAAAATCTACAGAGATACTAGCAGGAACACCTCAGCAACCAAGAGTCCAAAAGTAGCAGGTTAAAACCCGGAACCTCAACCCATGGCTGATACTGAATGAGAAACTCCCTCCTGGATACACATAAGACTGGGCGACTTGGAAGGCGCTGAACAGACTGCATTGTGGGACCACAAGATGCAGAGCTAATCTTAAGAAATGGGGCTACAAAGTGGAGTCCACGACATGTGAGTGTGGAAAAGAGCAAACTACAGTCCACTTACTACAATGCGGCCTGAGCCCTGCCGCATACACAATGGGGGACCTTCTCACAGCGACACCAGAGGCACCCCAAGTGGCCAGCTTCCGGTCAAAGGAAATCTAATATAATGTTAAGTTTTAACTACGTTTATGTTTTTAAAAATGCATTATAACTGTAACCTCAACTTGCTTCTGACACAATAAATTTGTAAAAAATAGTAACACTTGAAAATAAGAACAATATAGTAACAAAAGCTAACTATGTTTATGAAGAATATGCACATTTCAGCATTATCATTTTTAAAAGACTCTTATTTGAAGTTCAAATTCAGAAAAGCTGCCTGCCACCCTCATAAAAGATTTTAGTCAGGACCAGAAGGAAATGAGTATTACAGCAGAGTCTCACTTATCCAAGCCATTTTTGTAGTCAATGTTTTCTGCTACATTTTGGTGCTAAATTCATAAATACAGTAATTACAACATAACATTACTGTGTATTGAACGACTTTTTCTGTCAAATTTGTTGTATAACATGATGTTTTGGTGATTATTTGTAAAATCATAACCTAATTTGATGTTTAATAGGCTTTTCCTTAATCCATCCTTATTATCCAAGACATTTGATTATCCAAGCTTCTGCTGGCCCGTTTAGCTTGGATAAGTGAGACTCTACTGTATTTACATTTTGTATTGTTCTATTACTTTTAGGAATGTTACATGTAAATAGAAAAGGTCAGCTGTCCATTTTTGTTAGCAGTGTCTTGATATTATCACTGAAACAGGGCAACTTTGCTTAGTTCTTCATTCAGTACTTGAAACCACAAAGTCTGAACGTGATTTTTATGTTAGTCGGAAAACAGCCAATACCCTGAGAAGTTCAGAGGCTATACAGGGACTATGGGACAGAAGGGAGCAGAAGGAATTCAATATTCCAATAGTATATTCCAACAGTGATACCTTGACTTATGAGTTTAATTCATTCTATGACCGAGCTCTTAATTCAAAACACTCTTATCTTAAAGTGGGTTTTCCCACTGAAATGCTATTAATCCATCTAATCTAATCTATTAATCGAGCCCTACCCCACCCCATTTTGGTTACGTATTTTTAAATAAGAAAATGTACCTCATAAATAACAGATAATGTATAAATGCATATTCACATGGAACAATAGAAAAGGAAGATCAACTTTAAAATGGTAGAAACACAAAATTGTGGCCAGGAAGCATATTTGGGGCAACAAAATGTGTGTTGGTCAGTGTAACAGCAAGGCAAAACCTTCACATTCACATGGAACAATAAAAAAAGGATGACAGCTTTAAAATGGTAGAAGCACAAGGTCATGGCAAGGAAGCACAAACCACAAAGCGAAGGGGCAGAAGCATCATTTTCTTCATACTGCACTCATTCCAGCCTCCTTCCCTCTTTTGCTCACTCTCTTCATGAAGCCAAACATACCAAGAATAAAAACCACACAAAATTCTCAAAGTGGCGAAGAGCAAAGCAGACAGAAATCTCCCAAAGCAGACAAGAACAGAGGCATGGATGCTGCTCCCTGGAAGCATTAAGGCCTGACTCTAGTAATTAATTCAAAACACTGTTCTTATGTCAAAGCAAACCCTGGGCCAAGAGATGGCTCTTAACTCAAATACTCTTAAGTAGAGGTGCTCTTAAGTCAAGGTCCCACTGTATTCTGTTAAGGGACACTGTTTGATACAAAGGACAGACTGATTTCAACCTATTCATTTTAGTATCTGTCTTACTCATCATTCTGAAAGGGATTATAGCTTTGTCTAACAACCCAATGTTCCCTCCGTATGTACTGGCTATTAAATGTGCTGGAGAAAGCTGTTTTGCACATTTTAATTTGTTTCCCTCTCACATTTGCATGCTATTTTTTAATTTCAGACTTTTAAAAAATACTCCCTCTCACCTTTCCCAGTTTTTTGTACCTCTATGCAAAACTAACAAGGCACAAGGGATTATTAAAACACTGGAGTCATTTAAGCATACATTTCTGTCACTAATTACAACTTCAGGTATTACTGGATTAAAAGATTAAAAAATGAAGAGTAAAACTTAAGTGAAAACAATACAGATATCTTCACTTATTTAATGTTATGCTAACAATTAACAACTTCTCATTGTCAGTCAGTGGTATGTGCTATAAGTTATAACATGGGAGGGTATATGCAATTAAGAATTTTATCATGAACATGAATCTTCATACAGTTAATTTTAGGTAGCCATTGCCATACACTTTTATTTTTAGGGGTGCATATTTTACCTTTTGAATGTGTCTAAAGAGCAAATAATATCCAAATAAAAATAAATAGCAAATGAAAACCAACAAGTTAGACATTTTAAAGTGGACATCCAATTAACAAGGGCACCACATTTCCAAGGCAATGAAAAATCTGGCAGCTATGAAAAGATTTCACCTGGCATCTAGCGCAGAAATGAAAATGTATGGGTAACGTGGCCAATCCAGAATTTGGTCAACAATTCTGGAAAATTCCTCATCCAATTTTGAAACATGGTTTCACCATGGGTTGCTGACCTGAAGGCTTCCAGGTTTGAATCCAACCCGGGAAGAGCGCGGATGAGCTCCCTCTATCAGCTCCAGCTCTATGAAGGGACATAGAGAGAAGCCTCCCAGAAGGATGGTTAAAAACATCAAAACATCTGGGCGTCCACTGGGCAACGTCCTTGCAGACGGCCAATTCTCTCACACCAGAAGCGACTTGCAGTTTCTCAAGTCACTCCTGACATGAAAAAAAAAAAACCATGTGTTGAAATATTGCATAAGAAAGGTTCTAGAAATGTAGGAAGATGATGTAAACAAATATATATATATTGTTTAGAGGCATATTTATTGTTAGTACACTCCACTTGCTAATTCCGAATTCTGGCAGTGGCAAGAAAAGGGCAGTAACAAAAGGGGGGAGGGTACTTTCATTTTACCCCTGTTCCAATAATACAATAAGCCAGAGAAGCATGTGAATTCTGTGTTGTCATACATAATCATTCCTGCTTGAGCAGCAGTAAACTACATGCAGTGCCTTGTTTGTTTATTGTGTCAGCTGATCTCTGGGCTGTTTATCTTCCAAACAATCCAAAGATAACTCTAGGTTTGTTTGTTTTTTGCTTATCCCTTTAACTGAGAATGAAATAAACCAAGGGTTAAAAAGCACATATTCAGATAACACAATCAATAGGTCATGAAGGAAAAGCTGTGTGATTTATTTATCTGCTCGTGCTGCAAGCAGGAATGCTTGAGCACTGCACACCAACCAAATCTTCTATAGCCCATTGGCTTGTTGTATTGTTTCCATTTCATTATTTCAAACACGTCCATCAATGTCTTCCTATCAACATCTTTTTCTACAATTAAAGTGCACCTAGCCTATTACCATTCTAACGTGTAATAAAATCCAGCGTTAAACAAACTGAACTCAACTGCCACAACTAGACTTCCTGACTCCTCAATCCTCCAGTTTCAATACTCGCTAATACTCATGAGGGTATAAGGGCTCTCTGAAAGAATATCTGATTGGGCAAAAGGAACAAGAAAGCATAAAATTGGAAGAATCAGTAGAATTTAGTTGCATGGCCATCCACAACTCAGTTTGAATAAGATCTCAGCGAGGAGATAATAATAAATAACGACAAAAGGCAGCAGACAAGCGCATTTTGAATCAATGCTAAATTCATATTCCAATTAAAAATTACATATTCCAATTGGTTCAACAGGAAAAATAACTAATGTAAGCAGTAGTAGTTGACAAACCTTTTCTCTCTGTTTTCTGTGAAGGGATGGAAGAGGTGGGTGTAGGCAGTTTTGATAAGGAAGATGCTCCATTTGCATCGAACGATTTCTTTGGCTGGTGGTCAGACTGTAGAGGAAATGGGCTAGGAGGAACAGAACTTGGGGTTGCAGATGGATGTACCACTGTTTTGATGGGATGTTGTACTGGGGTAGAACTACTGTGAGTCTCTGTTCTTGGCAGTCTGTAGTCTCTGTCATTGTGTCTGCTTGTCTGAGACAAAATATTCTGTGGGAGCATATTAGCGGCATCACTGGAATGCTTCTCTTCCACTTTTGTTTATCATTCACAATGTTGCAACGAGAAACAAAAAAGGTCAAGTTAGAGCTCAAACACTGACCAATTGCTAATACCATTTCAATATAGCCTTTTCTATCTAGTCCCAGCTAACAAAAGATCACAAGCATTTGAAAACATGTTTTAATGTTTCTATCAAAATGAACCCGGCATCCTTGCTTTCCTAAATACATGTAGTATCCTCATATAACCAAGTCAAAGAATTAAATCCTGGATTCCATATTTTTTAAATATCATCCAGTAAAGTAACTAATGGCAGACCACAATATAATTTGTGCTCGAAGTTCACATACATTGCCACTACTATGACTACAACACAAATGCAGTAAAGCCCAAAGTTTTCAGTGGGGTTTCATGAGACTAACGTTATGCTAGCAATTCATGGAAAATGTAGTCTACAAAAAAATCCTAAGTGGGTAGTATAGAAGAGGTACCAAAAATACCAAAAGCAATCCAGGGTTTCAAACCAAATACACCAAATGCTAGATAACTGAAAAGTATTTTTTTATCATACACTGTTTACACACTTTCAAACTGAAAAAGAACTTTGTGGTGTTTTGTGCAGTCTCTTTAGCAAACCTAGAAAAATATCAACTGCATGGGTAAAATCTCTAGCTTTAACAGCATTTGAAAGCAAAAAGAAAGAACAGCAATTTAAAAGAAATCACAAGAACTATTTAATGTCTATGCAATAATTAGACCGAAGTACATCAAACCGGGTGTGACCTATTTACAATGCTTATATAAAATGAAAGTGCTGGACAATGTGGAAAATGAAAATGAGGAAGTAACAATCTGATTTATAAAAACATACATACTTCCACTAGAAAACCCACTAGCAGCGGTTGCCGGCATCACCTCTCTTCTGTAGTCTCTGTCTTTTGGGAAACTGTTGACAGACATTTTACTTGCTTCTTTTTGTCTCTGCTCTCTATAGTGGGCAGCAGGGGAGAAGGAGAAAGCAAACAGTTAAAATCATACCAGATGTACCACATTACACCTATGAAAATAAAGCATTACCTTTCAAGCCATTCTTTTGGTTTTTCCCACTGTGAAACCTCTGTTCGGCAATTGTAGTAATACTTTTTGCCAGAAGAACTAATGTGCTCAGACCAGTCATCTGCAGAATCATAAGACTTGAAGGGGGAAAAAAATAAGAGTGATGGAACAGATTCAACACATTATACAAATAACATATTCTTAATTTTCAGCATTACAGTGCATTTCACTGAAAATTCAATCTTCAAACTGATTTAATAGAGTAAAATCCATATACTGCATTAACACTTATGTAATGACTTCAGAATAAAAATCAAGATTACAACTTTAAGCAATATACATAAATAAGTCACATAATATTTAGAACCCAATAGTGATCTTAACACAATGCTTTCTCCACAGGATTATCATGGATAACCCTGCAATCTACAGAGATCCACTAAATAATAGAAACTTTAATTTTCTTCCTCTCCCTATGGATCGAAACAGAGAACTACAACAAGTAACACAACACATATAAAGCTATATACCATGTTTCCCCGAAAATAAGACAGTGTCTTATATTGATTTTTGCTCCCAAATATGTGCTAGGTCTTATTTTCAGGGGATGTCTTATTTTTCCATGAAGAAGAATTCACATTTATTATTGAACAAAAATGAACATTTATTATATACTGTACAGTAGTTGTTATCACAAATCAACATAACCAGACAAACTGTGAATCCTATCAAGAATTTTTTTGTTACTACAATTATTTCCATGTACAGCTGGTATGTACATTTACCAATCCTGCATGCTCTGGTGTTCTGTTTGGCAGGCGCCGGGCATGCTTCCAAACACAAACTTTGCTAGGTCTTACTTTCGGGGGAGGCCTTACATTCAGCAATTCAGCAAAATGTCTACTAGGTCCTATTTTTCGGAGTTGTCTTATTTTCGGGGAAACAGGGTAGATGGTTTAAATATAATACATATATGAAAGCATCTAAAATCAATACCTATCAAAAACCTTCAATAAATATTTTAAAATCATAACCTAAAAAAATCTGGATAGGTCTACCAGAACTCGTCTTTATTACTGCTTCAAATGCAATCAGATGGCTGTATTAACAGTATTTCAAATTCTGAAATGTGTAGACACTACATATAAAAATATATTAAAAGTTAAAGGAATTGATAAATTGATAAATTCAACATCAATACTTACTGCATCAGATGTTTTGCCTGGATTATTGCTAGGATTAGAAGTGTGTGAATTTGAGCTATGAAGAGCACTGTGGTTATGAGAATTTTCTTGTGGAGAGTAACTGGTTCCTGGAAAAGGGTGGTGGGAGGGGAGAGAGAGAGAGAGAAAGCCATGCATTAATTTTCATAATCTTCTGCTTAGATCATGAACAAATACAACTATGAGTATCTTTCAAGTGAAGCAAAATTATCTTGGAAAATTGATATTCATTAAAAAGAAGGCAAGGTAAATATAGGGCATGGGCTTTTACAAGAGATCAAAGAAAGTCGTTGTTATGATATATATCTGGACCGGAACCCTCTACAGGTACTAGTAAGTGTATTTGTATGTATGTGTGGGTGTGTGTGTATGTATGTATATACATATACATACATATATGAAAATAAGTAAAATCAGACTCAACAAAACTCTCTTTCAAGCTGACATGCAAGTCACCAATAATTCAGATAAGAACAAGTGAAGTTACTTAAGTGGAATGCAAAAGAGGCTATTTGCATATGTAAACACTAAAGTGTAATACAGAAAACTTCACTTACTATAAAAATAGGTCATGCATTTACCTTTGTTAACAGAGGAATATTTACAAAGTACTGTATACTCTAAAGCAGCAAAACTAAATCTACAACAGTTAAACAATTTTAATTACCATATATACTCAAGTATAAGACGACCCGAATATAAGCCAAGGCACCTAATTTTACCACAAAAAACTGGGAAAATTTATTGACTCGAGTATAAGCTGAAGGTGGGAAATGCAGCAGCTACTGGTAAATTTCAAAATAAAAAATAGATACCAATAAAATTACAGTAACTGAGGCATCAGTAGGTTAAATGCTTTTGAGTATTTACATAAAACTGTAATTTAAGATAAGACTGTACAAATCAGATTAAATCATTATTCTAACCTTCTTCAATGTAAATGTACTTACGTATCCTTCCAATAATCACCATAATTTATTTTAACTATACATTTTGGGGGGAAATGCTGTGTGTATATCACTAAGAAAAAGTGGAAAAGACTGGCTTGGGAAGGAGGTGGTTGAAAAGGTGGAAAATGAGGTGGGAAAAGGGTAGCTGGAAAAGTAGGACAGATTAGGGTGGGAAGGGGGAATGATTGAAGTGGGAATGGGGGCTGGAAACTGGGAAAGGTTGGGATGGAAAGCAGGGTTGGAAAAGTGGGAAAAGCCCCAGTCTAGAGTGTGAAGAGGAAGAAAGTTCCAAATGAAATTTCAGAATCAGAAAATGTGAGACCTGCCAGCAAAATGTTATACTGTATATCTATTACTCAATTCCCAGGTATACACTTGTTCAGAAGCCTTATAAGCCTGGAACAGAAACTTTCTAGTGAATTCAGAGGGAAGGAGGGGTAGGATATCTTTTTTCTTTCTTAACCCAGAGGTTATTTATTTACATTTATTTATTTACAGCATTTATATTCCGCCCTTCTCACCCCGAAGGGGACTCAGGTTGGATCACATTACACATATAGGCAAACATTCAATGCCTTTTAACATAGAACAAAGACAAGACACACATAGGCTCCGAGCGGGCCTCGAACTCATGACCTCCTGGTCAGAGTGATTCATTGCAGTGATTCATTGCAGCTGCTCTCCAGCCTGCGCCACAGCCCGAGCCCAATATTATCCAATATTAAGTACCAATATTAAGTTCCAAAATGCTGTAAGATTCAAGTGTGTGGCTGAATTTTAGACCTAAGCTTGAAGTATTGTTTTCCTCCAGCTTTCAGAAATACTCCTTTTTTAATTATTATATCACACATATCTTCCAATCCTTATGACATTCCATAATATTCACTCTTAAGTTATTAGAATTATGAGTGGTCATTTTTTTCTCATCCCTCAAAATTCCACAATTTAAAAAAAACCTAACACTGTGCCTTAAATTCTCTCAAGCAGTACTGTCTAACAGTAGCAAGAACTAAAAACCTTCCACCAACCAAACTATGCTGTTGAAAACATGAAGTAGGGGAACCAGGAATAGATTTTTGATCAAGAATCCTTGCCACTCCAAATACAATAAAAAGGAATATTCTCATAGAGAATTCTGAATCTCAGGAAAATGACTTTTCATAAACAGTTTTACTACTTTCACTCATATATATTAGGTAAGAATTGTAAAGTATATTATAGATGCCTTTGAAAATTTAGGGCAAGGGACATGATTTGCATCTTTCTTGATTCTATTAAATTTCATCCCACTCCAACAATGTGTAAATATGCTTTATATCTGAGTGTTTATTATTCTTGTACTGCACCATAAGAAGTGGGTTTATATCTATGAAAGCTTATGAGAAAATAAAAGCAGTTAGGCTTAAAGGCGGTGCTACACTTTCTTCCTCCTCCTTCCTCCCATCTCTGTTTTATTTCAAAAACTCACTGGACCAATCTCTACCATCTCCAGGCAGTAATCCAGATTAATCTGAAAATTAGGGTACCAATTATGGAAAGAACAGAAGAAAGCTGAGATTTCCTCACTGACAGCTGTAATATGCAATCTGGGGAAAGGAACTAATCAGCACCATCCAGTAACAGAGCAGATGCAAGAGGGACTATGTAAGGTCATTGATAACACTAGCCAACACACATTTTGGTGCCTCAAATATTAGACCTGTTTCTAGGTATATTTGACCGGCTGATTTAAAAAATGGCACCACTTTCCCCTTATCAGCTCTAGTTTTTGAGATACAGGCAGAGGCGGTTCAACCATCAGGCCAACTAGGCAGTTGCCTGTGGCGCCATCTTGTTGGGGGCGCCATCGAGGCAACTCCTGTCTCCTGCGGCCTGCCTCCGCAAGGTATTGAACTGCTTTTTCTGTTGATTTGTCATAAAACATGATGTTTTAGTGCTTAATTTGTAAAATCTTAATGTAATTTGATGTTTAATAGGCTTTTCCTTAATCCCTTCTTATTATCAAACATTTTCGCTTATCCAACGCTTTTATTTTTCAGTGATTGGTTGGGGGGGGGGCAAAATTCTGTTCGCCTACACTTGAAAAATACCTAGGGCTGGCTCTGACATGTGCATATACCAGTCTACAACTGCTTGTCCATAGAAAACCATGACAACCATATCTAGAAAACTAGAAATGATGCAGTTTATCCAATACAATTTTCTGAATCAGCGCCCCAAATAACCCTAGGAACAGGACCAAAAACCAAGATACCAAAATATTTTTAATTGGGCTGTGTAGGAAGAGAATTTATTTATTTATTTATTTATTTTATATACCGCTTTTCTCCCCCGGGGTGACCCATTACAGGTGTCATAATTTGAGGAAAACAGCTTTATGGAGCTGTCCAATTTTTACTAAAACATACAGTTCAAAAGTTTTAAAGCAGCGCATACCAATATAGAAAATATTTCTTCATGAATACATTAAATTGCAATCAAGCTCCTTTCTGGTCTTGACCTTTCCTTAATCTATAAAATTATATCTGAAATTCTTATTCAAAATCCAAACACAATACTTTTGCCCTATTAGCAGATTTTTTTTATTCTATTACTAAGAGTAATAAAACATACATTTTAAAATCATACATGAAGAACAAAGCAGGACATATGCATTCCAAAAGTTTGCAGTTTTAAAAGATATAGCAGTGCCAATTGTACATAACATGATTGTTTAGAGCTGGATATGGAAAAAGGGAAAAGTTGTGCCTTTCCAATATCACCATTTATTCAACTGTAGAAAGAACACCTCAGCCCTTTCTCTTAAAAAGCCATGTAAAAATTAAGGAGAGTTAACCAACTTCACCAGTATATAGCTGCCTCTCGTATTTACATGGTTCTAAACAACATTAAATGAACTCACTTAGCAAGGTATGCAATCAATTTTCTAAGATATAAATCTGCACAAGTCGTCTAAGCTGGCACAATTCTACTAAAATAGTTGTATGAATGCATACATCAAAGCCTCACCTCATCTCAAATAGTTGTGATTTCTTTTTTAAAAACCTTTTTTTAAAACATATTACTGCAGTTTCATATATTTAATTTAATTATTCCATTCTTTTAAATTGTGTAATTTGTTTTAATGCTCCTTCGAAGCCACTATGAGATCTTTGATGTAGGGCAGGATATAAATATTTAAATAAAAGATAAAATACTATACCTCGTACAATAGCACCGTGTAAGAAGTTTAAGTATCAAGTGCCCCAAAGTATTAAAACAGAACTGATACCAAAAAACTTTGCTTGCAAGTGAAGAACAGACACACGGTCTCTCAAAAAATCCAAATTGTCATGGTGTTCCTATGCCTGGTTTGGAACGAAAGTCTGTATTCATAGTTAAATGAAATCGAAGGTACCATATACAATATTTGAAACTGAATCCCTTGCCAGACGTAAGTAACCACCCACCGACCTTTGCTGGCCTCTAACACCCTGCATTCCTACACAATCCTGATTCACAGTGCAGGACACACATTGCAATAAATAAATGAATGAATAAATAAATGAAAATAAGATAGGGCTAAATAATAATAATTCGTAATATTTGACTAGAAATATACAACTGTTTATAAAGAATCACTGTATATTCAGAAATAGAGGTTTCTTTAGAAGGAAGGCATACACTAATTACTCTAAACTGTTTTCTAATTAATTTTCAATTTATCAAAAATGTAGAACACCAACTCTTCATTTTTCTGATTTTTACAGTTGCCTAAATTCACTTGACCTTACTTATTGTTTCACTTAGAGACAAGAGAGAGAGAGATAAGGTAGAGAGAAAGCACTTGATGTACACTATCTGCAGATAATCAGTTAATCACCTATTTTCATACATTGTACAATATTTACAAAATAAAATTATGTTGTATACCTCATATTCGTTATACTATGTAACACATTTTTTGTTTCTGGGAGTTATAAGCCAAAACACCTGGGGACTCACAGGTTGAAAACCAGTTTTAGACCCTTCTTGCCATGAACTTCGCTCATCTCCTACCCATATATACACTGAACATTAGTTCTGAAATGGATGTCTCTATTTCAGAAGCCCTTCAAGGCTTCTGTTATTTGAATACATGGCCATCCACATGCACACACTGAACATTGAAAAAATATGGCAACATCATGCCAGCCCTGGGTCACCACCCACCGACCTTTCCTGCCTGTAACCCCCTCCATTCCAGCACAATCTCGATTCACAGTGCAGGAAACATTCTGCAAAAAACAAACACACGTATTTTTGTCCTTAAAACTGAAGATTTTAGAACTTTTTTTTAAAATCTCTTTAAATCCAAAAGATAATGTTTCCATTTTGAAAATAGTGAAATGCTGTGTTTTCCAATAGCACCATTATCTAGCTAAGAACTAATCACTTTGCAGATGTAGGTACAACTTAAGAGGTGCTGTGGTTTACTGCAGAATGCTATGGCTGCTATCTGCATCTCAAGATGAAATATATGAACAAAAAAGTGATAGCACATTGCTAGGTTTCTGCGGCCACAACATTACCACTGTAGCAAAGGGGCTAGTGCAGAACCATTTCTTCCCAAAATATCAGAATCCCAAGGCTAAATCTGTTTTCCTGGCAGAAGTGTGAAGAACTGCCGATCAATTCCTCCTAAAAGCCGACGTTCAGACAGGGAGGAGCCACAGAATGAGATTTTCAAATTATCCTACGTCATAAGAGGTCACAACATTCATACTAGCATAGTAATGTGAGTAGCAGGCTTATCCTATACTTCTTTTCCTCTTGAATCAAAATGAGGACACATACAGGATGTACCCAAATGCTGCATACATCTGCTTCAGGGATGCATAAAGGAAGAAAAGAGGCTGGGGAGAAATTAGAGCAAAGAAGAGAAAAGAAAAACTAAGAAATCCCACTGAAATAAGAAATTTACATATTTCAACTACAAAATATGCAGAATGCATATAAAAAAGTGGTTTGCCTTTCCCTAACCTACAGTCTGATCCCTCCAAAGAGGACCTTTTTTCTGGGAAGATTTTGCTGCAAAATTATGTGAGTCACAAGGGATTTGGGGAGTCACAATTGCCCTCATTCTCTCACATTTGTTACCTTTGCATTACTGCAATCCTGTATCAGCCTCACTGACCAGTTACCAGCTTCACTGGTTAACAGATTACTCCAGAATGAATTTGAAGTATTGTCTTTGAACATTTTAAAGATTTAATTCAGACTAGAATGTCTCAAGAATCACTTTCTCCCATGTGATAATACCCAAGCCTTTTGACACATTTTGAGCTTTGAGATAAGACTTCAGAATACAATAGTAGAGTAGAGCCCATTATCCGAGATAAAGGGGCGGGCCCCATCTCGGATAACTGAACGGCTTGGATAGGGCAAGGTCTCGCCAAGGGATGTCCCTCAGCGAGACCTCGCCCCTTGGGAAGCCCCTCGCCATCACTGCTGTCTAGGCAGGAGTGATGGCGGCACGCTTGCCTGGGCCGAGGTCTTGCCGAGGGATGTTCCTGGCCTAGGTCTCGCTCCTTGGGAAGCCCCTCGCCATTGCTGCTGTCTAGGCAGAAGCAATGGCGATGCACTTGCCTGGGCCAAGGTCTCGCCGAGGGACGTCCCTGAGTGAGGCCTCGCCCCTTGGGAAGCGGCTTGCCATCGCTGCTAGGCAGCAGCTATTGCGGGGCGCTTCCTCCTCCCTCTCCTTCTCTCGAACTCAAGAGAAGGAGAGGGAGGGATGCCCCCGGCAGCACCTCGGATAATACAGAGCCTCGGTTAACCGGAGCTCGGTTAACCAGGGCTCTACTGTATTATCCAATCTTCGTTTATCCAACATTCTGTATTATCCAACGCAGTCGGCCTTTTAGTAGTCAATGTTTTTGTAATCAATGTTTTTAATATATTGTGATGTTTTGGTGCTAAATTCATAAATACAGTAATTACTACATAACGTTACCATGTATTGAACTGCTTTTTCTGTTGAATTGTAAAACATGATGTATTGGTGCTTAATTTGCAAAATCACAACGTACTTTGACGTTTAATAGGTTTATCCTTAATCCGTCATTATCCAACATTTTCGCTTATCCAAAGTTCTACCGGCCCATTTATGTTGGATAAGTGAGACTCTACTGTATTATGAAAAATAATCCTTTTGACACCTAGGATATTCTTGCGTTTAGATGACCAATTATGCTTATTTTGTTTAATCATGGTATTTCTTTTTTCTCTCTCTCTTTTCAGTTTTTTATTTAAATTATTGAAAAATTTTGAATTTTACATATTCAGTACTTAAAACTTATACATTCTTTAACAGATTTGCAATACAGAGTTTTCCCCCCTTTCCTTCTACGTATACAAACTCCATAAATTTTCCCCATATCTTCCCAAAATCATCCTTTTTAAATAACCCTCTTTTAATTTTAATATTACATGTCAATTTATCATTTGTCGCAATATCCCAAATCTCCTTATACCATTCTTCCAATTGGCACTCCTCACTTCCTTTCCATTTTTTTGCTATTAACAATCTTGCTGCTGTTACCAAGTTGGCAATTAGTTCCTTTAACTCTTTTGATATTTGAATATTATCCATAAATGACAACAGTGCTATTTCAGGCATTCCTATTATTTCTGTTTTGGTGATTCCCTTTATTTCTTTAAAAACGTTCTCCCAAAATTTTTGAACATATTTACAGGACCACCACATATGTATATATGTACCGATTTCCTGACAGCCCCTCCAGCACTGTTTAGAGTATTTCTTATCAATTTGATTTAATCTAGTTGGTGTGAGGTACCATCTCCAAACCACTTTATAATAATTCTCTTTTATTCTTATAGACATGTTTTTTAATATACGCATATTCCACATTTCTTTCCAGATTTGAGGGTTTATTTCCTTATTGCAATCTAACTCCCACATTTCTTTAAGGTGATCCTGCTCCTGCTCTTTATCTATTAGCAATTTGTAAATATCACTTGTTATACCTTTAGTTCTTTCTTTTCCTTCCCTTCCCCCCCTTTGATTAATCATCTTCTCAAATTTTGTAAGTTCTCTATCTCCCTTATATTTCTTTCTTATTTCCCTTGCCCATCTTTCCAATTGTAGAACTTTATACCACCCAATACTCCCTGATAGTTGATTCCTTATCTCCCCTAGATTTTCCATTTTTGATTCCCAATCCTTTAATTTCATCATTCCTTTTTCTTTAAATTTTCTTTCTAACTCCCTTTTGAGATTTATTGGGAATTTTTTGTAATTAACACCGGTGTTAATGGGGAGATCGGTGGTATTAGTTTTTCTTCATACTTAGTCCAGATTTCTAATATATTTTTTAAAAAGGGGTTCCCTATTTTATTATACCATTTCTTCTCCAAATTCCTGGTTTTCCCTATGAAGAAAATATTCTCTAATTTCATATCTATATCTTTACTCTCTTCTTCTAACCATTCTATAATCATGGTATTTCAATTGAAGGTCTTCTAAAATGCAGAAATAAATATGATTCAATGTAAACTTAATAAATATGCCCCAAAATACAACTTCATATGTTACATTATTTATGTATTTATGTAATTAAAGCAGTGCAGAAAAACCACATTTGATACAAATTATTATTAACTGGAAATATTTCAAAGTTTTCCACAAGCACTTTTTCTCTCTTCAAATTTTCTAAAACTTTTAACTCAGGTGATGCTTCAGACGCAATCTCCTTTAGAACCATTAGAATGTCTCTATTCCAAAATACAGTATTTCTGATGTCACTTAGCAAACCGTTGAGACCATAAATTTGGCAGATGGAAAAAAGCAAGGATGGACAAATCTTATGGCTGCACTGTTGAGACTGAACACTCCAAATGATCCAATCCAAACCCACAGGATGGACAAACCAAAAGCTATTCCTAAATGACTAGAGCCCTTATGACCACTCATGCCAATTCTGAAATAACTATAGCACGCAAGTAAAAATGAATATGATTTGTCCTCTGAGAATCTATATTGTGGGACTGAGTTAAAAACAAAAACACTGGGCCAAATCGCACCAAATTTGGCAACAAAACGGCTGACTATCCAATGAATGACCACCACAAAGAAAAAAACATAAACACACTCAGAAAAAAGGGCTTTAAAACCCCAAAAATAAACAATAGCATACAGTGCATGTGCTGCCTCAAGCCCCGTACTCCTCCAATGCATGGGAGAAGAAGAAAAAAAAACTACAGAGGAATAAAGACTGTTCAAAATAATGAACCCAGAAGGCAGGCACTACATCCCCTCAGAAACGTCCTTGCCTTCCGGCCTCCACACATGCCTCCCGAGGTTGCCCTATCTCACACACCATCCTGCCATTCCCGCACTCCTTCTTCCTCTCAAATCATGCCTCTCGCTATCACCGTCACAAAATGGTGCAAACCCCCAATCCCACCCTCTACGAGGGGGCACCTGGCTGTTCACGAGCCTGCCGCTCCCTCTCGGAGATCTCGCTGCACTCCTTCCTCCTCCTCCTCTCTCACATAACATCATAATATATACCAAGCATGTGCAAATGTGGGCCATCTAGGAGTTTTGGACTTCAACTCCCACAATCCCAAACAGCCTACCGACTGTTAGGAATTGTGGGAGATGAAGTACAAAACACCAAGCGGGCCCAGGTTTGCTCATGCCTGGTATATACAGATAAAATATACACAAATATATGAACAAAACCTAGCTCCCAGCATTAAAAAAAAACCTCTAAAACCAAGACAGTAAATAAAGAACAACACTCAGAAAACGGGAATTCCAGATAGGAAACAATCAGGGCCAACTACTACCTCCCAACAAAGGATTCCCCCAGGGAGGAATCAGACAGGCTTTCAAGCTACAACACCATTAAATGCTAATCAAGGTGGCCAATTGACTATGCCACAGCAATGTGTGGCCGGGTACAGCTAGTATCCTATAAAAATGCTTCTGAACAAAACTTAAAAAGAAACAGTTACAGCTAAGTTAGATTCTTTGCCATCCCTACTATGGCTATAAATCAGCTTCTAGCACATGAGAATGTTTCACAAGAATCGTCATCATCCTATCAGTTTCAATACTTTCCAACTCTCAGAATACAAAGGAAATGAAGTGACACTACAATGCAGGAAAACATGCTTGGGACAATTAGGTCACTATCCCAAATCACTTCTGCACACCAGCCATGGCATGTCTATCCATACAAGCCATTAAAAAACACCATCCAGGCACAAGTCTCCTGGAAGAAAACATTTCAGAGAGTAGAAACTGCATATATTTTATTTATTTAATTCAAATGCCACCTTTCCTCCAGTATGGGACCAAGGCAGCTTACAAACGATGTAAAATAAAAATATTAACATTTAAGAACAGTTAAAATTACTTGAAAATTATTTTAAAATTATATTTAAATTATATTGTTATATTTAATAAAAAATATACAAAAGTCCAAACACTCCCAATACCCCCCTCCATACACACACACATATTAAATGCTTGCTTTAAAAATGCATTTGCTTGCTGGGAAAAGCAAAGCAAGGAGGGCCAGCAAAGCCTCTCACAAAAGGACCCTCTAGAGTAGTGGCTCTCAACCTGTGGGTCCCCTAAAATTTTGGCCTCCAACTCCCAGCAATCCTTACAGCTGGTAAACTGGCTGGGATTTCTGAGAGTTGGAGGCCAAAACATCTAGGGACCCACAGGTTGAGAACCACTGCTCCAGAGGATGGGAGTTACCAAATAGCCTCCACATGCTTCAGCCTTATCTTTACTAGGAATCATCTTTATATGATGAGGGAAGCACCTCTGGGTGTCACACCCTTTTCCTACCTTACTGAACAGCTAAGACATTTTATTCAATATATGTTCCATTTAACAGATTGCCAAAATAGCAAAATTGACCCAGGTCTATGATAAATATAATAAATAAATAAACTTTATTTATACCCCGCATCGGGGCAGCTTACAAAGCACTCAAAAAAGGCAAACACACAAAATACAGAAATTGCAGAAACAATAACATGAAACAATAAAGGTCAACAGAAATATCACTTCACAAACCCCCTGGTTAAAATCTGTACAATACAGCAATGGCAGCAGATATAAAACAACAATAATAAATGTCAGTCATGTAAAGTGCTTGGTGAAATCTATGGGTCCTCATGTATCTTCATTAAAGGAATCTAAATATGGTCGAAGGCTTGTTGAAAATTGTGAACGGAAGGCCTTGAATAGTGGGGGCTAGCCTGATCTTCCTCAGGAGGGCATTCCAAAGATGGGGGGCCACCACCAAGAAGGACCTCTCTCTCATCCCCACCAGCCGTAACTGAAACAGAGGTGCGACCGGGAGGAGGGCCTCCCCAGTAGATCTTAGTGCCCGTGCTGGCTTGTAGAAAGAGATGCAATCTCAAAGATAGCATGGACTCAAAGCGTATAGGGCAGTGATGGCCAACCTATGACACACGTGTCAGCACTGACACGCCTAGCCATTTTTGCTGACACGCTGCCGCATGCAGATTGATTGGATGACTATGTCTTTTGTGGCTAAGTTTGGTGTGATTTGGTCCAGTGTTTTTGTTGTTTACTCCAGGGGAATTATGCACATTACATTTTATATATATATATATATATGTGTGTGTGTGTGTGTATAATTATTCTATTATTATTGTAGTGTATTATCATATTATTACTAGTATATTATTCATTATTCATGACTACATTGAAACTAGTCAAGCTAGGTTTTTTGGTGAATTTTGACACACCAAGCGCAATAGGTTGCCCATCATTGGTATAGGGCTTTATAGGTAATAACCTGTACTTTGAATTGGGTCCGGAAACTCACTGGCAGCCAGTGGAGCTGCTTTAATAGAGGCATTGTGTGATCCCTATAACCATCCAATCTCCACTTATCTATGAATAAGGCCACCCAACAAGTAGTGCTTACTTCTATGAAATTATGCATAGAATAAAATGCTAAAGTCAGTGTTCCCATACAAATTTAGATGTAAATACTGTATGACTCCTATATCCACAGAGGATACGGTCCTGAACTAAGTGTGGAAACATGAAATCACAGTTAACAGAAAACCCTATTAAAATCAACAACCTTTGGTGGAAGAATACCTTAGAATCAAGCTGGATAACATAGAAAATACTAAGAAAGAGCACATTTTAAGGACATAAGTGACACTGTGGGTATTGAGCATATGAGGGTCATACTGTTTAACACAGTGGGAATAACATAAAAAGAAGAAAAGAGAAGATAAGCAAATATAAATTTATCCACATATGCTTGAGGGGTTTTAAAATTTATTTTGTTCACATGTTCACAACATGTTCGTGAAATAAATTAAGATCATAACAAAACGGCAAGCAATACAAGCCTTCCACTAATTTCTGTATGTTGCCAAACATACAGAAAACAAAGGGCTCCACGTGGTAGGGCACAGTTGTTATGGAAATGAAAGGTTTGTCATATATTTGTACTGCAACACAGCCCAGTTAAGGAGCAAACGTTTCTCACAACACAAAACCCAATGGCTGATGCTTTTCATTTATTGCATTTTCTAATTTCCCTTCAATATCTGTGTAGAAGGAGGCAGGGAAATTTCTTTCCCAAAGTAATTTCAAATACAGCAAGATTTTTTTCTCAAGATTCTCCCTTTTGCTAGTGGCAGACCAAAGCTGCACAACCCCCCCCCCCCCCAAAAAGTAGGTAAATACATTTCAGCCAATTATGGGCATAACAAAGTTAACTGAAACAAGTCAAAATCAAATCTCATTGTGCAAGCATAGGTTTACTATTCTACATGTTAAATCCACATTTTCCTATTCTGGGAGGTTTAAAACCGAGAACAGATGCTTGTACTCTGCATAGGAAAATGCATGAGCCTGTTGTTTACTTGTGTGCATTTATGTAGCGCTAAACTTGAGTCAAGCATGTGCTTTCTAGATTTTTTCGAATTACAACAGTCATAATCCCCAGGCAGCATGGCCAGTGATCTGAAATCATACAGCCTATTTACAGTAGAGTCTAACTGATCTAACATAAATGGGCCGGCAGAACGTTGGATAAGCAAAAATGTTGGATCATAAGGAGGGATTAAGGAAAAGCCTATTAAACATCAAAGTACGTTATGATTTTACAAATTAAGCACCAAAACGTCATGTTTTACAACAAATTGAAAGAAAAAGCAGTTCAGTACATGGTAACGTTATGCAGTAATTACTGTATTTACAAATTTAGCACCCAAACACTGCAATGCATTGAGAACATTGACTACAAAACATTGACTACTAAAAAACTGACTACAAATAAAAATTGAATTGCATAAAATGAATGGAAGTTAAATCTGTAAAAAGTTCAGTCCTGTGAAGAAGGCATGCACAGAGCGGTGGCGGGAGGGGTCTGCCACTTGTTTGGGAGCATGGCTGTACATGTGTCGTTGTTGGGCGTGCTGCGTGTTGCTGCCTAGAAAAACAGCTGTTTCTCAGCAAAGCGCAGTGGGCCTAAATGCCGGGTGCCCACCTGGAGGAACAAGATGCAGCCAGCACAGATTTTCCCCCGGTGCATGGACAGGTCTGCTGCACTGGCCCATCGGATAATACGGAGTGTCGGATAACCAAGACTCTATTGTACTAGACTGTGTATTCCTATTCTGAAGAATGGTTATAATGCACAAAATAAGTTTTTTTATTTTAAAATTCTACATACTATTTCAGAATAAAAGGGTGAGTACAACTTTTGCTGCAAATATGTACCATGAGTTGGAATGTTTTACTGTTCTTTTCTGTTTTACTATTGCTAATAAGTATAAGTTTCAAACTCTCTTCACCTACAGATCTAACATGCATGGGCTGCCAATATAATGTCACCTGTACTAACAGCTCAATTTTTAAATGCATTACATTACCTAAAACTATTTAAATGTTTCTAGCTCTGTCTGTGTCATGGTATAAGCCTTACAAAGCAGTATCATCTTGCCTGCTGGGGATTCAAACTCTAGACAAAAAGGCTACCCATTGCTGATGCCTTAACTGAAGGCTATTTACTCTTCCCACTATTTTCCCAATAACTCCCAGCTATTTTCCCCAATACCCACGTGGATATGTTATGGAATTTGTAATTTTATCACGTTTTCCCTATGAAAACTATTCAGTCAATAAACATAACTAAAACAGATTACAAGCAAATGAAACAATAAGACCAACAAAATAATCATATTCAATAACTATCAAAATAGTTTAACAGGCTCATTTGAAGAGATATATCCCCTCAGTTGTTAAAAGTAAGAGTAGGAGCTGAGCAATTCCAAAGAGAGTGCATTCTGGTGTGGGAGCAACAAAGAAAAGTATTGTGTCTATCAAGAAAGAAAGAGGAGCAAAACCTAGAAAGTATTTGTTCAATGAAATCTGCAAAGAAAATACAGTCACGTCTAATGTTTCTAAAAAGAAGGTCCTTTATTTGCAAAGACGTTCTTTTTACAAATGTGGGTTGGCAGATTATCTAGAAGTTTTCTTCAGAGTGCTATATAAAAACCACAGCAAGAAAACACATAAATATATAACACCCAATTACATAAGGGCATTAACACAGACTTTACTTTTTGCTTCTATGCACTCACTTTTAGTCAAAGCTACAGAAGTTTTTCTGAGCCAGGAACTCAAAACCACTTGCTGGCAAAATTAAAGCACATGAAGATTGAAGGGTCTTTTAAATCTTCCAAGTAGATAGTAGAAAAAATAGAGATAATCTTTAAGAGCATATGGGAGAAAGGGATTGCCTAAAAACACTACACTATAAGGAAATAAGCAAATTTCCTTATTTCAACTTCCTTTTTAAAAGGAATGTATCCTACACTGCAGAGTTGTTTTCATGTATATTTCCTTCCCATACATATTTCCTAAGAGGCCCTATTATTAATAAAGCACCATCTTTTAAGTCTCTTTTTCCTTCGTGCTCATCAAGACAGCAGTTGATGATTCCCTCAAGAGGACCTTTCCTGAAGTTAGTAAATGTCCAGAAAGTTTCATACCCCTGCTCAGGAGAGACTATGCCCATGGCCATATCGAAACAATCGAGCACGTGCTCCTCCGGTGTATGTTTTATAGAGACATTAGAATCAATTTCATCACTCCTTGGCTTTTAAAACATCCAGGCCGCACTGAAAGATACTACACCTCTCTGCTGCTCTTGGACTCCTCTTCTGCAATAACCTATAGTGTCGCCAGGTTCTGTGTGGCAGCAATTTCCATCAGACGGACGATGACTGACCCCGCAGGGCCTGTAGCCAGAGCAATCTGTTATAACTGAAATGCTGCAAATGCTCCCTCTATCCCCCTCCAGAGTCCGTTAGTGGATCGATATTTATTATTAGCCAACCCTGCTAATAGTCTGCTTTTAATTTGTTTTTATTATAACATGTTTTTAACTTGTTCTTTTATTTGACTTTTATGGGAACTGCGATTCTCCTTTTCGGGCACCTGTGACCATTTTCATATACTCTGGTCATAGACCATAATAAATTGCTGACACTGACAGAAAGTTTCATAATGAGATAGGTGGTCTCTGGAACAGGCAGGTCTCAAGATGTTTGGGACTTTAAAACTGAAAACCAACACTTTTAATTGGTCCCACAAAGCACTGTGCAGGTTTTTCAATATCAAGGCTTACCAATATGAACTCAATAATTTGCACGAGTCAGATCCCATATGCTCCACTTATTGAATTCCCAGAAACATTTTCTTGTTTAAAATTAATTCTATTCAACTAATTTAACAATGACACATAAACAAAAGGAACTGCATCCACTAAGATCAACAGAAAGTATATATCATATTTAAAAGGGTTGACAGTGAATTATTCTAACAAATATTTTGAGTATCTTTTAAGACATCACATAATTTTACTTTTTAAAAACCCAGATATTATAGAATGAACCATTTATTTTTAAACAATCCTGCCAGAGTACTGAATATTCCTTTTCACTAATAAACAGAAAGGGAATTCTGTTTCCCAGAATAATACCCTCCTGCCCAGGTCTTTGTCTTCTTCCCTTTTTAATTCAAGTCAGTCCTTCCATCAAAACAACCTCCCTTATACTTCTCTATACCATGAATCAATGTAGATTTTTTTCAGACCCTCCATTTCTTGAAAAGGTCTATATGAGCTGCCTCTAAAAAAACTGGAATGCTTTCTATTGCACATTCTCAATTTGTTAGTATGCACAGATAAAAGGTTTTTCACATAACTTAAACTAACAAATCATTCGGCAAATGATACCATTCTCCAATATTCATCCACAGTTGAACATTTTAATAATACATTAAACTTCCCCCACAACTTCCCCCACGCTGGCCCTATGATTCCTTATGGAACACGGGAGGCCTCCTGTGTGTTCTGGGCCAAGTGTCCCAGAACACTTTTGGCCCAAGTTCACCATCGGAGCCCCACCAGAAGTCAGCCTGCGTTGTGTGATGGGTGGCGTGGGGCTTCATCGTTTAGCTGTGCTGCAAGCATCCTAGGACACTTGTACTTCATCTTATGAGGTCATAAGTCAACACCAGCACCTCAAACTGTGTCTGTGGGGCCAGTAAACGACTAATGCAGAATTAGGATTACATGGCTTGAGCTTCTGTTTTACAAGACTATCCAAGCAACAAAATGTACGTCCTGGCTATCAATGCCATCTGCACAGGTTCAAACAAGCTGCTAACATGGGCCTTCTAAGAGAGAGCAATCCTAGCCAAGATCAAATGTATAGCCCATGCAGTTCTACAAACCTCCCAGCCCACAGCACTACTGTCTTATTGACTTTCAAGTTTTTCGCCTTCGATTTTTTCCAAAGTAGTTTCAGACAGCTGTTCAAGATTCTCTGAATTATCTAACTGAAAAAGAAAGGGCTTCATAGTTCACATGATCTCTCTCAATGTTTCATGGAAATGCATCATTGGGACCATAATACAGTAGAATTTTGAGATACACTATGCGCAAAATAGAAAGCTGGAATATGCTCTTCTGGGACCATGCATTCCTGAATTATTAGACCTACTGCAACACAGTAACTTTAAACCTAACCTGGATCCATAGTTCAGAAAGTTGCCAGTGCCGCTGTATCAAATGCTCCTGAAAGAATCTTTTGCATTACTAGTGCCTTTCCCATTAGGGCAGGAGTTCCCAAACTAAGGTCTGCAGGCCAGATGCAGCCTTCCAGGGTTATTTACCCAGCCCCCACTGTAAACTTTAGACTTCGGATCGCCATAAGTCTGAAAAGACTTGAAGCACACAACGATCCCAATTAACTTGACTATCTCATCAGCCAAAACAAGTCCACATTTCCCATTAAAGTACAGTAGAGTCTCATTTATCCAAGCCTCGCTTATCCAAGCTTCTGGATTATCCAAGCCATTTTTGTAGTCAATGTTTTCAATATATAGTGATATTTTGGTGCTAAATTCATAAATACAGTAGTTACAACATAACATTACTGCATACTGAACTACTTTTTCTGTCAAATTTGTTGTATAACATGATGTTTTTGGTGCTTAATTTGTAAAATCATAACCTAATTTGATGTTTAATAGGCTTTTCCTTAATCCCTCCTTATTATCCAAGATATTCGCTTATCCAAGCTTCTGCCGGCCCGTTTAGCTTGGATAAGTGAGACTCTACTGTACTAGTAAATTTATGTTGGTTAAAATTATTCTTAATTTTAAATATTGTATTGTTCTTCATGTTTTTTGCACTACAAATAAGATATGTGCTGTATGTATAGGAATTTGTTTTTTCAAACCACAGTCCAGGCCCCCAACAGTGTGAGGGACCATGCGTTAGGGCAACCAAGATGACCTCCATAAAAAGGGGTAAGAATCTGAAACAATCTGGGTTGACCCTTTGTTCAAAGGCTTTATCTTCTTTCTCTCAGGCTAGAATTCACTACTTCTGAGGTTTATGGCTAAATCCAATTACTAATCTCAACTAGAGTAGGCCCAACTAATGAGAACTTGGTAAATCCATGCTTAAGGTCAACAGTGAGTATACTTCAGCTGGAACCAGTAACTTTATTTAAACCTGAATCCTCAAACCCAAGCTACCAACTTTTAAAAGTCCCTAGTGAGTTCATTATTTCAAATCTAGGGTAGCAGCTCCTAATCTGCATGTGCAACAACTCAGATACTGGATACAGAATGCTCGTGAAGAATCCAAATACACGACAGCTTGAAATAATTGAATTCTTCTCCTGAGCAGAACCACAAAGGCCAGGGACAACTTTTAATAGCAGTTCTTCATGCCTAAAGGTTTTGCTCTGTGAAAGATGACTGATCTTTCATCGGGGAGGGGGGGGGGGGGTTACTTAAACCAAGGAGCTCAAAGCTGTCAGGCATGAAAGATCAAGTACATGTGTCAGTCTATCCTAGAAAAATAGTTTTGCATCAGATATCAAAAAATATTATTTCAAAGCCAAGCTGCAATATTTTTCGAAATAAAGACAAATAAATGTATTGTTACAAAGTGTCCTTGACATTCTTTTTACATAAATACCTTGATAAAACAAAATTGGACAGAGAGCATTCGCTGTCTCAGAAAGTCAATCTGAAGTGTATGAACTCCCTAGCACTCACTACGATTCCACAGCTTCAATGTTTTTTGCCTTTACTAAAGATTAACTTCTAAATTAAATTTGTCGGTTGATCTGGTTTACAAAAAACTGTTTCAACTGAAACTGTGTTCTGATAGAAAAATTCAAATTAAAGTATTCCAGCAAGAGCAAAGCCAAATCCCTGACAAAACAATCCTAAACATTCAAAAATGATGTAGCACTAAGTGCAATGGGACTTAAAACATATAAGAATAATTCAGACAAAAGGACTTCCAGATTTATCAAGTTTAGAAAAAAAATAACCAGGGAAAATGAAGTGAGTATACTTACTGAAATTATATGAAGTCAGGAATTCTAATTAAGGTACAGGGCACAGAGCACATGTTCTGAAACACAGTTGGGCAAATCTGAGGGGTATTTTTCTAGCCTCAGCACACTCTAAGGGCCTTAACAGTTTATTTAGCTAAAGAAGAATAAGAGGTGAGTAAGAGTGGGGAGAAGGTCCTCATGCCTTGCTGAGGCTGCTCTTGGAGACTTCCAAGAACTGAAATTCTCATTTTGACCTCAAAAGAAAAGCTAGATGAAGGATACATAAAAAAGCTTTTGAGGGACACACACAGTCCATAGGCTGAATACTTACAACTGCGGTTCTAAATTGAGCATCCCATGTCTCATAGTCAGCTATTTGACTAATTTATTTGTCTTTCTTAATTACTGTACATAGTACTTTCAAGAAACCCTTCAAGATCTAAATAACAGCCTTCTTTTAGAGGAGGATCAAGGATGTATTTTCTAATTATACCCTGTTTCCCCTAAAATAAGACATCCCCAGAACATAAGACCTAGTAGAGGTTTTGCTGAAAGGCCTCCCCCGAAAGTAAGACCTAGCAAAGTTTTCGTTTGGAAGCATGCCCATCGAACAGAACATCAGAGCATGCAGGATTGGTAAATGTACGTATCATAGTGTTGTACATGGAAATATTGGTAGTAACAAGAAATTCTTGATAGGATTCACAATTTGTCTGGTTATGCTGGTTTGTGATGACAACTACTGTACAGTATATAATAAATGTTCATTTTTTTGTTCAATAATAAATGTGAATTCTTCTTCATGGAAAAATAAGACATCCCCTGAAAATAAGACCTAGTGCATCTTTGGGAGCAAAAATTAATATAAGACACTGTCTTATTTTCGGGGAAACACGGTAAAACAACAGGTGTCCACAACAGTCCACACTCCCATCAAGACCAACTACAGATCCCACTGGATATATTAACTGGGGTAAATGTATTAGTCACTGTATATCTCCCCCATTTCCAGATTATCAATGTAATGCTCCTTTCTCCCTACAAGCGTTTCAATCTAGGAGAGACACACTTTTTCATTAAAAGTTATTAGCAAGACTGTTCAGAGTTTTTGCATGAAATTCTGAGCATCAAGAAAACGTGACTGATCTTCTTTTACCTGTCTAGGTTGAGAAAGGGAGAGAATACAATTACAATCTTGACATTACTCAAAAGAAAGGTTTCCCTTTGCTTAGAAGCAGGAGTCTGATGGGGAAGGAGGAACGCAAATCTTGCTGTCATTTGATAGTTTTGCCTATTTAAAAGATACATCGGGGGAGGAAGAAAGTGGAATCTTAGATCTAGAAGGGGCTTCCACTAAATGTTGGGGCAAAAGAGCAATGTGAGACTGCTTTCTCTATTTGAAAAGCCTGCTGTAAAGAGCATAACAACAAATGAACTATCTCTACTGCCCTTGTGCTCTCTGCACCTGCTGCAGAAAACACAGCAACTACATTGCTTCCTTCTCTTTAACTGTTTTCTCCATGTGGAACCCTGTTAGAGAAGGCAGTGGAAGAAAACAGTCCTTAAATGTCTCTTTCTGTCTGTATGAACCTATGAAGAAGACGTCATCTTAAATGGCAAGCAAGATCTTCCCAGCCAAGCCCCCTTGGTATCAGCAACTTCTGCCACTTCGGCTCCTCTGGACCATCATCTCAACTTCTCTAGAATGGAAACGGTTAGTTTCTGATGTTTTGTGCTTTAAACCTCTAAGATTAGTGGTACTTTGAGTAAAACCACTAACTCTATTGCTATTTCCTTTATGTTAGACTATATAACCCCAATCTCCAAGGAATTCTTGTGGAATATTTATGTCAGCCTCAAGTTACGTTGTAAAGTACAGGAAATCAACTTTCAAGTAAGTCAGGACCCATCTGTTCCTATGATCCTTTAAAGACTAAAACAAATTTACTCACTCACTTCAAACAAATTATTTCAAGAAAACCCATTAGGATAAACATTTTTCTCTGCTCTTACAGTCTGCAGCCATGAATTTACCCATAAACAGCTTGAAAAAAATACAATACACAAATCTTGATTTCATCATTTTATATATGGGCCATTGTTTTAATATATCATTATATATAATGTGACTTGAGAATCCACAGATTTTGGAATACATGCTGCATATGTTTAAACAGACCTGGAACCAAACCCAAATTTAACTAGCCCACCTAGCTTGTCAAGATTCATTAGCCAGTTTTCTGTAGAATATGTGAATACATATCACAAATCAGATCAGAAACTTGCTATAAAATAGATCTTTGTTAATATGTTGTTCTATTAAAAGTGTGCTTTAAATATTTTTATCTGTTTCTCCAAGTAAGCCATAGCCATGGCAGCACACCTGTATTTTTGATACGACAACCCTGAATGTCGAGTTTGATTTTAACAAAAAGCAACAAGTCAGAGTGGGCGATCTGAAATCCACATTTCCAGATCTATATTTTGTTATATTATAACGCTGCTGAAGTAAGGTGCACTTATTTTTAAAAGAATTTTTATTTTATTTCACTCATCTGAAGGCATAGTTCATTACAAGCTACAGTAACAGATTGCTCTGTTCAGGCAACATTAGGATGGAGAAACAGAGGTACCAAATGTTCCTATAATTACTAAAATGAGACCAGGTCTACAAAACTCTTTTGCAGGCCAGTATGTTTGCCCCAAATTTCTTGACATGTAGAATAGATGAATCCTCCTCAGTAGACTATTTACAGGACAATGGTAGCATAATGTCTTCCCAAAGCAGTAACACATTACTACTTAAAGTTACCAATGATACATTTTCAGCACTGTATGTTCCAAATGTCATTATTCCATGAACTTACATAAGGAAAATAGTTATAAAAAGAAGGTTCAAATATCAAATGGACTCAAATATTTTTGTTGTTATATTTCCTGTTCAAGTACAACTCCTGGCTTACAATCTACACCAGGGATGTCAAACTCATTTCTACCAAGGGCCATATCAGCCTTCAAAGGGTTGTTTGCAACTGTAAGACTGTATAAATAAATGTAATTCTGTTTCTCAGGCATAGAAGCCTCATGGGCCACAAAAATGACATGATGTGTTGGATTCAGCCAATGGGCCTTGCATTGGACATGTGTGCTCTACAGCAAGTCCTGGAACACATAAATCCATATTTCTCCTATATCAGCAATGTCTCACTTCTTCCTCTATTTTTTCTATTCTCTAGAGTGTCAGGAGCCCCTGGTGGCGCAGAGGATTAATCCGCTGAGCTGCTAAACCTGCTGACTGAAAGGTCAGCAGTTCGAATCCAGCGAGCAGGATGAGCTCCTGCTGTTAGCTCCAGCTTCTGCCAACCTAGCAGTTCGAAAACATACAGATGTGAGTAGATCTATACGTACCACCCCTGTGGCACCCCATGTAGTCATGCCGGCCACATGACCCTGTAGGTTTCTACAGACAACGCCGGCTCTTCGGCTTAGAAATGGAGATGAGCACCAACCCCCCAGAGTCGGACATGACTAGACTTAATGTCAGGGGGAAACCTTTACCTTTACTTAGAGTGTCAACCCTTTAAAATAGGAATTTATATTTTTATTCTTTAAAAATACTTTGTATACAGATGGCACTACATCAGGTATTTTTCTTTAATCACAATTCCCAGCATTTATCACTGGCTATGCTGCTATGGATGCTGGAACCTCTGAAGGGCTACATGATTCTGCCCCTGCACTATATAAATGAAAATGCATGTCTGAAAAATAATTCAGTGGGAAAAGATTTCATACTAAACCCCTTATAAGTAGTCTTCAAACTTATAACACCTTTAACCTAAACCCAATCCTAATCCACATATGCACTTGTGTCTTTGCTTCTGTTTTCCCCTCCTTCATTCCCTCTTTCCATCTGATAGAATAGAACTTTATGCCAGTAATTCTGGGGGATTGTCCCTTCAAATATATTTTTTTAATCTCAGCTCCTGGAAGCCCTAGTATATCTGAGAGTTAAAGATTCTAGGAGACGAGACTACAACATCTAGAGGGCAAAAACCTAAGAACTATTGGTGTTATCTATACTTTGACTTATATTAGGTTGGAAAATAACCTAAAAGTAACCAAGATTCTACTTTCCTGCTTAAAATTCATAATCTGATTGCTATCTTCCACTCAGCCGAACCATACTTTAAAAAACTTTGTGTTCAAAATATTTGTTTCCTAGCTGAAAGAGCAAAATGAATGTTGTGCTTTTTTAAAACACATAAACATGAAATGTGTTTCTATAAAAATAACATACAATGGATACTTAAAATAAAGGCAAGCTATATATTTGAAAGAAACTTGGTTATCAGTAAAAAGTCCGAATATTCATCAAGAAATTAAGCAGATTTGGACAGAGATGTTACTAACAAGAATAGAGTGCCCAACCCACAGAACATTCTGTACAAAACCTGCACCTGCTAGATAGGGGAACTATACATACACAAATCCTAACAAAATGCCAAGTGATTGGACTATTATTTCTAAATACAGTAGAGTCTCACTTATCCAATGTTCTGGATTATCCAACGCCTTTTTGTAGTCAATGTTTTCAATGCATTGTGATATTTTGGTGCTAAATTTGTAAATACAGTAATTACTACATAGCATTAATGTGTAATGAACTACTTTTTCTGTCAAATTTGTTGTATAACATGATGTTTTGGTGCTTAATTTGTAAAATCATAACCTATTTTGATGTTTAATAGGCTTTTTCTTAATCTCTCCTTATAATCCAACATATTCGCTTATCTAACGTTCTGCCAGCCCGCTTATGTTGGATAAGTGAGACTCTACTGTAGTTGGATAAGTATCAGTCCAAAGTGTAGAGTAATTTCATGGATCTAACAAGGACCAGTGCTTCCACTGCCATTCAGAGTTCTCCCAGCTCAGTCCATGAACCACAAACTAGTAAGGATGATGGAACAGGTAATTCGTGTGTTGGATGGAGTTTACCTCAAACAGTGCTCCAGTGCACAAAGGGTAAACAACAATGCTTTCTAGAGCTTAAAATACTATAGATCTAAATAAAGTTTAAAAAGTTACCAACTGGCACTTGTAGTTAAAATCCCAACCTTTCACTTTCCAAAACAAATAATGAAAGCAATTTAAATCTACCTTCAATTAATTTTAAATATTGATAACAGCTTATTTTTAGAATGGCCTATATTGATGTAACTTATACTGATCAACATTACTGATTTTCAATCAGTACTAAGAAAATTCCAACATTGGCAATGCAATATGTGTAAGTGAAAGACATTATACATAACAAAATGACATGGAGAATTTAAAGAAAGCACTGCTTAACCTTTGGCTACTAATTCAGGAGGCCTTATGTTGGGAATAGTTTAAAAAACAAGCATCTATAGTAAAATCTAAGAAAACAAATTAAATAAACAAAAGTCTATGAGCGTATTTCCCTTTCTGGTTATGTTATAACTAGCCTAAACTTCTGCTGAGGAATGTGTTTTATTCTGATGCATGCACTGGAAGCTAGCAGTATTTTGAGAAAAATTCAGTTAAAATTAACTCACCACCATCCCTCTCTCTAACTCTGTGAGTATGCATGCTTTTAGCTTTACTGTGTCCAGTGCTGTCACCATATTTGTTTTCAGGGCTATCAGAGCGCCGCAACATTTTGTTTGGTGGTGAAGGGTCTGTGGTGTCTCGCATCTTCTCATGCCGATGATCACCACCACTGGGGTGACTCTTTGATGAGTATTTAAGAGCCTGAAAAAATTACAAGACAAATACAGAATTTTAAGTTGTGTCTTGGTAGCTAACAAAGACTTTATAACAAATACTTCAGGCCTTTATTTTTAAAACATCAGACTAACAACTACGGATATTAAAATAGATAATGTGGCACCTGCAAAGGGCTTGTGGTACTCTAATCAATTTTGTAAATCTTCCCCCCACCACCTGAACTACACTATACCACAAACTCTTTTTGAAACATTGGGCTGGCAAACCTACAGACCTAAACAAATCATCTTCAGTATCCCTCTTGACTAGGTTTCCCAACTGTACAGGACCTGTCCCAATTTATTTTATCAACTTAACAATAGGCCATGCTTTTCAGTGAGTTTTTCATTCATCCATTCTTACTGAGACTTGTTCAAGATATAGTTATGCTTTCCTTCACTCACTTCTATTTTCCCTTTAAAATATCGAAATACTGTATTACCAGTATTCAAGTCCTATAACACCTCTAAGTAGGTTCCTGTAGATTAATTGCTTTTGTTATTTTAGAAGGCAATAATCAAGACACTGTGCACTACAAATGCAGTACATTAACATTGCTTTCCTTGCAGAGAACAGTAAAGGTTGCTCTTTAACTAATGAAAAGCAGCTTTAAAAATCTCTTAGTACTAGTTTTAAGTATGTAAGGAAACGGCATGGGGAATTTTACACTGGTTTCAGAGATCACACTGTGTGCTGCTATCCCACACAAAGCACGTAGAGGTTAGATTTCAATCAGTAGGACCTTTATGCTGAGAAGCTTTTAACTTGTTGGTTTTAATGTATTTGTTTAGTTTATTTTATTATATGTATGTTATACGGCCTCAAATTGTTGCCTTTTTGTAAGGCCGCTCTGAGTCCCCTACAAAATGAGAAGGGCGGGATATAAATATGGTAAATAAATAAATTTATGAAATAAAACTGTTTGTGGTGTATTTTTCCTAGACTGCCATTTCTGAAGAGGGACTAAGAATTGCTCGGGTATAAAAGGGATCTTAGATGCATGTGTTACCATTGCTATGCATTTATTTAATAACCACAGCAACCTGTATCCACCGAATATAACATTTTATAAGCACACTGGTCAACAGCTCTTTTATCTGCATGCCTTCAAAATACACACTTTTGTGTGTTGAATGTTTTCATCAAAATGGCTTCAGGCTCCAGTTGTCAAAATCTGCTTTATACACACCCATTTTGGATAAATAAGTCAAACAGTCCTAATTCCAACCACTTCTTATTTTTGCTATTTATCCCATTATTAGCAAGTATGGGTTCAGCATTCCTTATCTTGAATTCCAAAATCCAACAGACTCCAAAATTGTGCTGGTCAGTGGCCAAGTCACACCTCTAATTTCTGATTATTCAATATGCACAAACTTTGTTCCATGCATAAAATTAGTCTAAACTTTTAAGCATTGTATAAAATTACCTTCAGACTATGTGTATAAAGTACGTATGAAATAAAAATAAATTCTGTGTTTGGATGGGGTCCCATCTCCAAAATATCTCATTATGTACCTATCTGCAAAGACAGGTATTTCAGTATCTGAAATCTTATCATTTCAGGTTGCAACTACACTGCAGAATCAATGCAGTTTAACTGCCATGGCTCAATGCTATGGAACCCTGGGTTTCGAAGATGACAAGGCACAAGAACTCTTTATTGTGCTGGTGCCAGAACTAACTACAACTCCTAGTACTCCACAGCATTGAGCCAGGGCAGTGGAGTACTATACTATAAAATTCATTTTATAGTACAGGTGCACCTCTGCATGAGGGATGCTCAAGCTGTATTTTTTGAACTGGTGCCTATTTTTACTCCAAATTTAAAACAGCCTCACTGACAGGGCCCCATCTACACCATCAGCTCTCTCCCCAGTGAGATCAGATCAGCACCCCCCCCCCCTTCCTGGCCTTCAGAAAGAAAACAAAGACATGGCTATGGGACCAAGCTTTTGGCCAGTAAAGTAATGCAGTACAAGAAAATAAATATAGCATATGTACAATTCACAATTGGAATGGTCCCGTCTATGATTTTGAATCATGTGATTTTAATGTTTATATTAGGTGGTTTTAATTCTATGTCCTCATGTCTAAATGTTATCTTACGTTTAATCGTTTTATTGGTTTTAATGCATAGTGATATGTTTCTTGTTTAGATGTTATGATTTGGTTTCATATGAATGTTAGGCATTGAATTTTGCCATTATTATGTTGTAAACTGCTTTGAGTCCTCCCTGGGGTAAGAAAAGTGGTATATAAATAAAAATTCAGTAAATAATAAATATCACATTACACTGTCAAAGCGATGCGATTCCACTTTAAATCCTATGACAGCCCCCTGTGAAATTCTGGGCATTGTACTTAATGAGGTCAGGACCGCTCCTGTTGGGAATTTTGAAGACCCCTCCCTAAACTGCACATCCCAGGAACCAAGAGGCAGAAGGCATGGGATTTAAAGTGGAATGGCTTCATTTTTAACAGTGTAGTGAGACGATCTCCTAACAATGCAGCTAAGCTGCACTGAATTAATGCTTCCTGACTATATGATACAGTTTGAAGCTGCATTAGAAGCTGCAGTGTAGATGGGGGCCTGGAAAAGGCGGCGGTGAAGTTCTCTTCAAGTCTAGATAGAATTTGATTGCCCAAACCTAACTGACTGTCAGACTGAACTCAGCACTTTACCCTCAGGCCTGGCCCTATGTTTTTTGCAGAAGCCCATACCCAGCCATCTCTAATTCTGACATATCCACTATAGTCCTGGTTCTGGTTATTAAGATTGTGTTTGATTTATTTTAATGTTTTTATACTTTACTGTTTTAATTGTTTAATTAGATTGTCACATATTTACTGCATTTTTAAATGTGTTTTTAACTTGGTTAACTTTGTTACTTTTGGGCTTGGTCCGGCTTGTAAGCCGCCCTTAGTCCCTTTGGGGAGATGGTGGCGGGATATAAAATTAAAGTTGTTATTATTATTATTATTATAACTTACCATTTTTTTTAAATAGAGTTAGAAATAAACGGGGGGAGGGGTGCAGTTTTAATTTCTAGCCCAGGCATGGACAAACTTTGGCCCTCCGGGTGTTTTCGACTTCAACTCTCACAATTCCTAACAGCCTCGGGACCTTTCCTTTTCACCCTCAGCCACGTAAGTAAAAAGGGAGAAAATATGGCCAATGGGTTCCACATTCTCTATCCTTGGGCTAGACCAGGCATGGGCAAACTTCAGCCCTCCAGGTGATTTGAACTTCAACTCTCACAATTCCTAACACCCTACCAGTTTAGTACCTTGTGAGGTGTTAGGAATTATGAGAATTGTGGTTAGTACCTTGTGCTTTGAGCATAGATCTAGGTATCCGTGCAAATACACATTATTTTATTTTTGCTATTATTCTTATTTGCATAAATGTGTATCTGAAACCATTCCACCGTGTAGAACATGCATGGGCAAATTTGGGCCCTCCAGGTGTTTTGGACTTCAACTCCCACCATTCCAATTAGCCTCGGGCCCTTTCCTTTCTCCCCTCAGCCGCTTAGCAACTGAGGGGGGAAAGGAAAGGGCCTGAGGCTGTTTGGAATGGTGGGAGTTGAAGTCCAAAACACCTGGAGGGCCCAAATTTGCCCATGCCTGGAGCAGAATCAATTGCCACACAGATGTGGTAATTCGGAGGGAAAAAACAACACATTCCCCACTCCAAAAAAGAAAAGAAAACGTCTATGGGCCATATATCTCAGGATTTGATCCCAGGTTTTCTGCTTTGAGCTGGATTATATGAGTCCGCACTGCCAGATAACCTGGGATAAACAGAAAACCTGGGATGGGCTCTAGGGCCAGTCTGAGGCCTCTCTGGCTTCTCCCTCCCCGTCCGAGGCCTCCCTCCCCGCCTCCCTCCTTGTTCGCGCGGCCCAGGAAGCAGGCCGAGGCCCTGCGCGGCCTACAGCGGCGGGCCAAGCCTGCGCTGGAGTAGCTGCGGCCGGCCCTCCTCCCACACTCCGCTGCGGCGGCGAAGGAGGTACCTGGTAGGGCTGCGAGTCCCCCTTGCGGTCGTGACAGCTGAAGAAGGGAGAGAAAAGAGAAACAGTGGCGTTAGCGAGCGGCCGTTACTGGCGGTTGGGGAAGGAAGGGAAGGAGGGCGATACCAATGCGAGGGGAAAAGGGGGGGGCGAGGAGGGGGGGCTTATTTACCCATCATTGAGTCTTTGCTGTTTCCTCGCATACATTACCATCAATGCCCGGCCTGTGAGAGAGAGACTGAGGGGACCAGGAGAAGGAGGAGGAGGGCGCGGCTGGGCCACGGACGGGGAAGGAAGGGGAGGGAAGAGGAGGAGGAGGAGGAGGAAGCAGCAGCGCGGCTCGGAGGGGCCCAGCGGCGCTCACGGGCCCATCGCCTCGCCGCCCAGCGACACACAAGGGACGCACGGAAAACGCAGCGCGGAAGGCAGGCAGGCAGGCGACGACGTCTCCCCCCTCCCGCCGCCGCCACCGTCTCCTCCTCCCCCCGCCTCCTCCTCCTCTTCCTCCCTCAGTCACTGCTCCCAACACTACCGCCGTCCAACTACATCCGGGAAACTCAAGCGACGACGCCTTCGCCAAACGTCGGCTCCGCTCGGCTCTTTCCGCCGAAGCTCCTCCCTCTCCCCCTGCCTTCCCTCCCCTTTTCCCGGCTTCGCACTTCGGGTAACATCGGCCGATCCCTCCCCCCTCCTAGGTTTTGACGACACGCCTCCTTCCAATCTTCGGTGTTTTCCGTACCAGGCCCCCACTTTTCGGGCGACGTCGGCTCTCTCCGCTCCTGCCTTCTCCGCCGGGGAAAGGCATCTGGTGTTTCCGGGGAAAGCCGAGAGAGAGGCAAAGACTGATAATACTGTAATATAATAATAATAATATTTGCCTACATAATAATAATAAATTAATAATAATAATATATTATTATATTAATATATAATAATAATAAGGACCTCAAGATTGAACTTCAAAGACTGGCAGAAACCAGTGCAGGTGGTCCTGGTGGTGATGGGCACATTGGGTGCCATGCCAAAAGATCTCAGCCAGCATTTGGAAACAATAGACATTGACAAAATTACGATCTGCCAACTGCAAAAGGCCACCCTACTGGGATCTGCACGCATCATCCGAAAATACATCACACAGTCCTAGACACTTGGGAAGTGTCCGACTTGTGATTTTGTGATACAAAATCCAGCATATCTATCTTGTTTGCTGTGTCATACAACATCATTGTATCAATAATAATAATAGTAATAATAATAATTCCATACCTCACAACCTCTGAGGATGCCTGCCATAGATGTGGGCAAAACGTCAGGAGAGAATACTTCTGGAACATGGCCACATCCCGAAAGACATACAACAACCCAATAATAATAATACATCGCACAGTCCTAGACACTTGGGAAGTGTTCGACTTGTGATTTTGTGATACGAAATCCAGCATATCTATCTTGTTTACTGTGTCATACAATATAATAATAATAATAATATAAATACATCACACAGTCCTAGACACTTGGGAAGTGTTCGACTTGTGATTTTGTGATATGAAATCCAGCATATCTATCTTGTTTACTGTGTCATACAATAATAATAATAATATATATACATCACACAGTCCTAGACACTTGGGAAGTGTTCGACTTGTGATTTTGTGATACGAAATCCAGCATATCTATCTTGTTTGCTGTGTCATACAATACAATAATAATAATAATAATAATAATAATAATAATAATAAACACTGCCTAAAGATGTTCAATGTGTTGTTGAAGGCTTTCATGGCCGGAATCACTGGGTAGCTATGAGTTTTCCAGGCTGCCTGGCCATGTTCCAGAAGCATTCTCTCCTGATGTTTTGATTTGAGTGAAAGGCCAGTAAGGAAGGAGCTGTTAGGAAGGGAGTTCGAGAGCCATGGGGCCACCACCGAAAAGGCCCTGTCTCTCATTCCCACCAACCGCACAAAGAAAATTTCCTTTGATCAAAAGCCCCGGTCAAAGCCAAAACATCATGTTAGACAACAAATTTGACAGGGAAAAGTAGTTCAATAGGCAGTAATGCTCTGCAGTAATTACTGTATTTACGAATTTAGCACCAAAATATCACAATGTATTGAAAACATTGACTACAAAAATGTGTTGGATAATCCAGAACATTGGATAAGTGAGACTACTGTATTTCTTAGTTTAAGGCAGTGGGCTGGCTGATATTCAAACAGAGGATGGGCTGGAGATTTCACTGCCTTGGTCCTTTCATTGCAATGAGATAATAATAACAGTGGTAATATATGGTAATAAATGATGATGATGATGATAAATGGTTATAATAATATCTGATAATAACAATAAGATATGGAACCCTCGGTGGCACAATGAGTTAAACCCTTGTGCCAACAGTGATCCAGGGATCCTGTCTGTCAGCTCCAGCTTCCCTTGCGGGAATATGAGAGAAACCTCTCACAGGAACGTAAAACATCAAACATCTGGGCATCCCCTGGGCAACGTCCTTGCAGACGGCCAATTCTCTCACGCCAGAAGCGACCTGCAGTTTCTCAAGTCACTCCTGACACACACACAAAAACAATGATATGATAATATATAATGATGATAATAATATAATAAATGTTAATTTCCAAAAATGAAAAAACCCTGAATGCCAATTTCCTGGGTGGTTAGTTAATACCTTGTGCTTTGGGCATCTGTACAAATACACATATTATTTATTTTATTTTTGCTATTACTATTATTCTTATATGCCAAAATGTGTATCTGAAATCCCTTCACAATGTTGAACAGGCATGGGCAAAGCTCGGCCCTCCAGGTGTTTTGGACTCCCAACTCCCACAACACCTGGAGACACCTGGAGAGCCAAACTTTGCCCTTGCCTGCTGTAGAATCAATGCACTTTGGCACCACTTTAACCACCATGGCTGAATGCAATGGCATTGTGTGAGTTTTAGTTCCAGCCTTTTCTGCCAAAGAGTGCTGGTGCCTCCTCAAAATACAACGTGTAGAATTGAAAGTGGTGTCAAACTGCATTAATTCTACGGTCGCAGCAGGGAGGCTCGCCCTCCATTGGGCTTCAAGAGGGCGCAGGGATGGAGAGCAATGGCCGCGAAGGCTTCAATGCTCGCACTGCGCAGGCGCGGGCGGCGCCCTATCCTGTCGTTGTTCCTTCTGAGCCTCGCGCAGGCGCAGAAACGCCGCGCCTCCCATATTCCGGCCTCTAAGTCAAGGATGGCAACAGCGTCGCTATTCTGGGAGGAAGGAGGTCGGTGGGCCCGGGGCGAACAGCTGCCCGCCTGTTTTGCAGCTTTTCTTGGCCAAGGGTTTGAAGGCGAGGGGAGAGAAAGGTCAGGGGGGCATCTACAATGTAGAATGGATGCAGTTTGGCACCACTTTCTGGCGCAGCTTCTGTGGAATGACTGGACTTGTAGTTTCCTGAGGCACCAGCCACTCTTGGGCAGAGAAGGCTCAAGACCGTGTGAAGCTTACAACTCTCGTGTTTTCATAGCACTGAGCCAAGGAAGTTAAAGTGGTGCCAAACAGCATCCATTCTACAGTGTAGACCAGGCATGGGCAAACCTTTTTGGAGATATAGATAGATATATGCCTCTACACATGATAGATGCATATACACATACAGAATGTAGATATGTGCATATACACATAGATACATAGATAATGTACATCCACACGGAATATAGGTAGTTATTGTAGGAATACAATGCTATACTACTAATAATACAATATAATAATATTAATTATATATTATATATTAAATGTAATATTACTAATAATATTACCATATAATGATATAGTACAATATAGTAATTCAATGCTTATATTACGCTATAAAAGGTAAAGGTTTTCCCCTGACGTTAAGTCCAGTCATGTCTGACTCTGGGGTGTGGTGCTTATCTCAATTTCTAAGCCAAAGAGCCGGCGCTGTCCGTAGACACCTCCAAGGTCATGTGGCCGGCATGGCTGCATGGAGCACCGTTACTTTCCCGCCGGAGTGGTACCTATTGATCTACTCACATCAGCATGTTTTCAAACTGCTAGGTTTGCAGAGCTGGAGCTAACAGCAGCTGCTCATGCCAATGCTAATAATATATTGTATGTTCATTTGATTTGTAAGCCGCTCTGAGTCCCCTTCAGGGTGAGAAGAGCGGGATATAAATGTAGTAAATAAATAAATAATAAATAATAGTTATATGCAGATTAATGTACATCCACACAGAGTATAGGTACAGTAGAGTCTCACTTATCCAACATAAACGGGCCGGTAGAACATTGGATAAGCTAAAATCTTGGATAATATGGAGGGATTAAGGAAAAACCTATTAAACATCAAATTATGTTATGATTTTACAAATTAAGCACTAAAACATCATGCTTTACAACAAATGGATAGAAAAAGCAGTTCAGTACACGATAACGTTATGTAATGATTACTGTATTTATGAATTTAGTGCCAAAATTTTGCAATTTATTGAAAAATTGACTACAAAAACATTGACTACTAAAAGGCAAACTGTGTTGGATAATACAGAACCTTGAATAAGCGGAGCTTGGATAAGCAAGGCTCTACTGTAGTTATATGCAGATACACATAGATATAGCTGCCTATACACGTACACAGATAGATGCAGATACACATACACACACAGAAATGCAGATAGAAATATGTGCATATGCACGTGATAGATGCATATGTACATACACACACAGAGATGGAGATATGGATAGATAGATGCTTATACACATACACACAGAAATACAGACATTGATAAATATGTGCATAAAATCATTAATGATGCGTATTCACATACACATAGGCAGATATAGATAGATAAGTGAATATACACATACACACATGCATATACACACAGAAATGGATGGATATATATATATATATATATATATATATATATATATATATAAACACACACACACTCATACACAGATGCATGTAACAGCCAGTAAGCTGTTAGGAATTGTGGGAGCTGAAGTCCAAAACACCAGGAAGGCCGAAGTTTGCCCATGCCTGATTGGCTGTACTATACTGAGACCCTTGTTTATTGATTTGTGTTTCCATTCTGGCTTGACGTGTGGTTTCTTAAATATGTTTTCATTCTTCCATTCTTTAAATGATACACAGAAAGCTGAATGGTGGTGGAAGAAGAAGCGCTTGCTCTTCCTTGGAAGGGTAGAACCAGGAGGATGACTCACCAGGGGGCCGTTCTGCAAAGCTACAACAACGAGCTTGTGAAATTCGTGGAGGAGCTGCACTTGCAAAGGGAAGAGCTAAACAGACAAATCGAACAGGAGGAAGAGGAGAAGAAGAAAGTCCAGGAGGAACTTGAGATGCTGACAAAACAATTGGCCTGCGTTTGTGAATGTTTAGCGTGGAAAATTGCTGCCCAGAAGGAACTCGATAAAATTCTTGCCGAAACAGAAATTGCTTATGAGAAGATCTTGGGAAGCTCTAAGATGCTGCTGAATGTTTTGAAAAACGAAATGCTGAATCTGGACAAAACGATTGCGCTAAAAAGTACTGCGTCTGGGGATGGTCCCTTGTTTGCAGCTCAGTTAAATCAACATTAGGTTTGGTGAGATGTTATAGACTATATATCTATTAATCTTGAGTCACATTTGTGTATTGATGGTGCATTTTTAATATCAAGGAAGCAATTAAAAAGTAGAAATAAAGTTCTTAGGGACTGAACATTTAATATAAGCAATCAAACCCAAGTCAATCAAACCAAATCTTTATTTATGGTAAGCAACTAGCATAGAATCCCATCTTAGAATCATCCATCTACATCAGTGCAGTATTTATATTAGGTTAGGATATAAATTAAAATGTAACACCATTTAAAAGATACTTATAAAACCCTACTCTGACTATACTTTTTGAAAAGTCATGAAGAACAAGGGGAAGACGGCTTTGTGGATTTATGGTGACAGCTTAACCGTTTTTTGATAGATTGAAGACTGATCAGAGCTTCCACCCTTAGCATCCCAGTTTCAAGCCTGATAAACAAGTTTTGAACAGAAAGGACTTGCAACGAGGTACAATTATTTGAAGTGCTAGAAGTCCAAAAAATAGATTAAAGGCTGTAGGTTTACTATTGTAATTCTAAATGCCTACAGGCTATCATTGAAGAATGGCTGCAAAGAACTTTTGTATCATTGAATAAAGCAATTAGGACTGAGTATGCCATTGGTCAGCAAAAAGAGAAGATTTTCACTCCTTGCAAGTTTTCATATCCTGCAATATCGCTGTATATGTCATTATGATTATTTTTTCTAACTTGTTTATACAATATATTTTAGTTGGTTTGAAAAAGCCAAGTAACTTCAAAGCTCATGACCCCAAAGTAATGTAGAAGGACTGTAAAAGTCAAAATTTCTACTTGTGCATGACATTCCTACACTATCAAGGTTGATGACAATCGATACAAAGCATGCATTCTAGAGTACAAAATACATAAGTATTTATTTAGAAGGTACAAAAAGATGAGACTATCATCTCTGGTTTGACTCAAATAGATAACATTCAAAACTTTAAAGTGAAAAACATGTAAATTTCCATAGTGTAGCAAACACAACTATTTAGTTACTACAATTAATAATATGGTATAAGACCTTTAAAACAGCCAAGGAATTGCGATATGATTGACAGATGAATGTTTAATGAAATGTAGCCTGAATAACCATGTTGCATACTGATGCAGAGAATCTCCCCAGTGAGCTGTTCAAGAGCAACAACCAGCCCTTTAAACTGGCTTCAGAAATGCATTGACCAGTGATACAGAATCAGTATTACCTAAAGCCAAATGGCCAGTCCTTAGTAAAGTAGACCCATTGAATCAATGAAGTTTTGTAAATGTGCCATTATGTGGGTTCTACTGAAACTAACAATTAGATTTGAGCCAGGCTAGAAGTGATGGTATTCCAGGTGTCGTTAGACTGCAGGCCCTAGCATCCCTTGCTTTTAATTATGCTAACTAGGAATGCTAGGAATTGTATTCCAACAACATATCGAGGTCCACGTAATTCCTAGCTCTAATGTAGCCCTTTAGTTTCCGATCAGAAATGAATTATGGGTAATCAGCAGGTACTTGTTAACAGTATTCTCTGTGTTAATATGCTATTATTTATTATACAGTCAAAGTATATGGGGATATCTGTTAGGTGGCAGAAAACTGCCAATTTGTTTAGTTGGAATTTCCCTTAGTGGAGCTCCATTCTTTTAAGTTCTCAGTGTTCAGGGAGACTTTATTCTGGTATGTCTTGATCCAAAAGTTTGTCATACTCAGGAGACATCTAAAGGCAGGATTCTGTATGGCACAGAGGTTTGTTAGTCAAGCAAGTATTTCTTTTTTCAAAAGCCATTGGACTTGCTGAAACCCATGGGAATGCTGAAGAGAGCTTTTGGAATATTGACCAATGTGTTTGGATTGTAGCTTTAGACCCATTTCTTGTTTAAGGGGTATTTCAGGGAAAATATGGAAGCAAATAAATTCAGGTATAGGAAATGGAATTGCTTCTTTCATTGCAAAAACTCAAAATGTCTTTTCTTAAATTACAAGGTCATTTCTAGAAAGATATAAGCCTCTTCTGTGGTTGTGACAATACTTCATAGCAAGCTAGCAATTAGGGTGAAACTTTCTCTGTGCCTGAAAATATATTCATTTGGATGTTGCTGGAGTGAATTCGCACTTGCGCAGCATGTGCAAAGGCAAAGCTCTTCCTTAAATTAGGAAATAAAAATATGGCAGATCAAATACTAATAAAAATTATCATACGAACTGCACAGTTTAAGACAAATGGAAAGAGCCTGATAATGAGACAAAATCAAAATCTGTAGACACGTTATCATCCCCTAAAGTGCTGCATGTTAGGAAAACCTTTTTGCAAAGATTCACATATTAAAATCTCCATCTCGCATATCAACTTGCCTTACTCTAAAGCATTTTATAAATGAATAATCTGACAAATAGTTCAGCTACACTTTCTGCATCCAAATGACATTTAGATGGAATATCCTTTGAAAAATGTCAGAGATATTTGGACCTTTTTCCCAAAAGGATAATGTCAGACAATCATGCAGGGAGGGGATTTTTTTTTCAGACCTGAATTTTTGGTCCCTTCTTTTGAGAGACCAAAATCAGGGATACTTTAATTTCAAAAGTGGCAGCCCCTTGCTTGCAAAAAACAAAAAGAGGGGGCAATTAAAAGTTGGCATGCTGTGAAATCATCAGGACTTGGAGGTTCAAGCTTATAATGAATTGAATAATGATTTGTTTCTTGCAATACTTGATCTTCCTGGGCTATCCTGAAAGTAGACCGAATTATTCATAGAAGGTGTAACATGCAGAGATCCTTCATGGCTGATTGTGGAAAAAAATGCATACCCCCCCCCCCCAACATTTCCAAGAGGAAACCTGGGACCACCAGCCTTCGCTCACATTTGCATGTTTTCTGACTGCTAGGTTGGCAAAGAGCTAGAGCTGACAGATGGGAGCTCATCCCTGTCTCGCGGATTCGAACTGTCAACCTTCAGGTCAGCAGATTCAGCAGCACAAGGGTTTAACCCATTGCACCGCTGCAGCATAGTCACTGAATATTAAGTTAGGCTGGATACTAGAAGAAACGCAAGGAGGAAATGGATAGCAACTCTTGATCTATCCATAGAGTCCAAACCTTCCCTATTCATTGTTGCTTCCATGTTGTGGCCGTGGCTCTACGTGGCCTGGCTAAGCCAGGTTTTGACTGCTGTACTGGTAAGGTCATGTGTCACACTTGAAAAAGCAAGAAGGTGAATAATTAGGCATGGCTGTTCTGTCTGAAGCCAGACCGTTGTAAGGTATGAAAATGGGATTTAAAAACAAAACTCACCTAGCTTTTAAATGCACTGCATTCCCTAAGTAGGTCTTGCTCATTACAACTATAATTGCATTGGGTCCTTGGTATCCACTGAGTTTGGTTCCAGGACTCCCAGTAGATATCTCACTCATTGTAAACAATTTTGTAGTAACATACTTTCCCTGACCTGAAGGTTGGCAGTTTGAATCCCCGAGAAGGGGATGAGCTCCTGTCTGTCAGCCCATAATACTCAGAGAGCAAATAGATGAAGACAAGAGGAAAAAAAGCACCCTCTTGCTAGTTTTTTACTGTGAAACGTTGAAAGGTGCTCTAACGATAGGATTTAGGCTGTTAGAAAAAGGAGCTAAAACAACTAATTTGCTCCAGACTCAGCCAAGTCCAATATATGCCCCCATAATATTGAATCTGGGGAATGTGGCGTATTTTATCCCATATGGTTTCTGTTTTTACAGAGAAAGGGGAAGAATTCTCCAAGGCCTCCCACCAGAAGAGTCACCATATACCTGTCTGGCACACATGCTTTTTGCTCCACCTAGGTCACTGTTTTTAAAAATACGCTTTGATTTCTAAAAAATAAACAGTGACGCTGAAACTAAATTTAATCTGCAGAGACATGATGGGGAGGGATCGAGAACAAGCAGGTATACAACAACTGGACTAAATAAATTGTTTTTATTGGTGCTTTGAAAAAAGTTAAAATTTATTGCATCAGGCAAGTCAAATGGTTAGGTAACTGTTGGTTTTATTTTTCATTTCTAAAACTCTGAGTACAACTGAGTGCCAATAGTGCATAACCCAGAAGCCTGTGATGTCAATTTGAAAACATTTGGTAGGGATGAGTTTTGGGATAATATTAAGCCGCCTAAGCCCTCTGGACTTCAATCTGTCAGTTTCACTCATATCATCTTCCAAAACTAATGTGATAATTCCAGTGATTATTTGAAAGAAAGTGCAAAGATCCAAGTGACTAAGCCAAATTTGTCCACGCCATAAATACACTCTCTGAATCTGCTGCCTACATAAACAAGCATGTGGAATAAAGTGTACTTACATCACTCATAAGCATCCTCCTCCTGTTGCTGCTCTCTTAAGAAAGCCTCGAAAGACTGTGTTAATTTATCAAGCTAAATGAGGTCATGTTAAGAGTCACTGCCCGTGATTGCAGCAGCTGCTGAGTATCCCTGGCTGGCAAAGCCTTTTCTGAATTGGGTGTTCAACAAGGCAGGCCTACACATCAGGCACAGTCACCAGGGACCTTCCAGATGTTAGCCTGCAACTCTCCTCATTGCCAGCTGTGCTGCCTGGGAGTTATAGGACTTTAGCACAAGGCAGGCAAACCGGCATTGCAGCTGAATCGTCACCTTGGATGGTTTCTATTGCACAATGTTTAGTGACTTTTAGAAGCCCTAAGTTCTAATATCAGCACTCATTAATGGCTGATAAACACAAAGAACAGAAACAAATGGAGACCTGGATTCCTCTTGTCATCTTCCATTACCATTTGGTCGTTTAATTCTCAGAATGCCCCAGACATTATGGCCACGTTGCCTGAATGATTCTGCGATTTGTAGACTGAAGAAGTATAATTTCCAAGCACCTTTGTACCAGTCTTTGTACTCCCAGTGTCCAATTCTACACCAGAAACAGCCTTGCAGACAAGTGAAAGCAAATAAAAAACTTTACTTCAGCCAAAATAAAGACATTGCAATTTAGAAAACAGAAAATACAATATTGATAATTTTCAAGCAAACACAAAACAAAAGTCTTCACAGCAGACAAATAAAGTCTTTGATATACAGGCTAACAAGTTTCAAACAACAGGAGGTTTCAGAGATTTTACGCTAGACACGATGCCGGTAACAGACCCTCTCTTGAAAGTAAGATGGTTGCAGCCAGCACTGGCCTTTAGCCTTGCTGCTAATTTATAGCTTTCCAGCACAGCTGACCCTAGAGCGAGGTCCGATTGCTCAGCATTTTCTCTGCTAGCCTAGTTGACCTTCTACTGTCTTCTTTCTCCCTTCGTGGCTCCAAAAAAGTAGGGATTTCTGCCATATCTGCTGTCTCTTCTCCTTGGTCTTCTTCCTCACCAGTTAACCTTAAATCCCCAAGTGCTGCCTCTTCAACCACCTGTCCTCCTTCTCCCTCAGAATTAGAAGAGCAATCCACAACACCCAGTCTTTTGGACTTCTAAAGCAGGGCTTTTTAAACATTTTCCACTCATGACCACTTTCTGTCTGATAAACTTTCAGGTATATAGGTGTATGAAATAAATATAAAAACCAAGCATTTCCTGATTATAAACCAGCATTTGCAAGGCTTGCTAACCAAGCCGATTTTCCTTTAGTGCAGTAGGGCTGAGACATTTTCTGCAGAGTCTACTAAAACACAGCACGTTGCTGCTAACAGAGTTATGTAAATGAGTGGAGTTTCCAAATTTTACTGTTGCCAAATTTTTCGGACCCCAACATTGAGCGAAGGGGACCCCATTTGGGATCAGGACCCACCGTTTAAGAAGCAGTTCTCTAAAGGACCAGGGAACAGAGCAAACATGCCGTTGCTTCAAAGAAAAGCTTAAAGCATCTCAGTTTATAAGTGACCTGTAAAATCCATCTGGGCAGGTATGGAAACAATCATATGGGCAGTTGGCGCTGTGTATATTCTCTAGGTTCTGAAGAATCTGAGATGCCAAAAGAAATTATCCCAGATCCAAACATACAAGTCAGGAAAAATGGTTTTCAAGATGATCATTCATCAATGTAGAATCCTCTTGAAACCCAAAGCAGATGTGCAGCGTGATTAACAACTCCATCTGACAGGATGGAGAGATTATGAATAAGACTGATGTTGGAAAAGAAGACAATAATCTTTTGAGAGAATCCAGAGTGATTAAGTTTTTTTTTTTAGTTTTTTTTGCAGTTGAAGGATACCAGAAGAGAGGATTTTAATTCCTTTTCATATTGTTTCAGTGCCTTGCACTTATCACACAACAGATATCTAGCAAACACAAGAATCCTGTCCACAGTAATAAAGGCTCAGCTCTGTGGCACTGCAATTTGCTTGAGTCCTGCTCAGGAACTTCCCTTGAGAACCAGAACAGAAGTAACCTGGATTTCAAGGAAAGTTACTTTTTATGTTGCTGATGAAGCTTAAATGAAGCCTGGATGTTACAGCTCTTTGTCTCCACACAGCCAGAGAGAGAGAGGCCTCTTGCCTACCTGGATATCCCACCAGACCGTCTTTATGACAACAACAAAACCATGACATCTTGCTGAAATGTAGGCCTGTGACTCCAACAGTGTCATTTTTCTTCTTCTCCTGAATGATTTTAATCATACCTTTAATCAGTGGAACTTCAAAAGCTTGCATGATGTATTTTGTGTCTTTTTGGTAAGCCCGATAAAAGTATTTCTGTTGTGGATCACTGTTGTGGAGTTGGATGTTATTGTACATGGGAGGAGGAGAGAAAAACTGGGAAAAACTGTGGCTAAGGCCCCTTCCACACAGCTGTATAAAATCCACACTGAACTGGATTATATGGCAGTGTGTACTCAGATAATCCAGTTCAAAGGAGCCCCCAGTAGCGCAGTGAGTTAAACCTTTTTGCCGACAGGGCTGTTAAATTGAAGGTTGGGTTGCTGACCTGAAGGTTGCCGGTCTGAATCCAGAGAGAATGCAGATTAGCTCTCTCTGTCAGCCCCAGCTCCCCTTGTGGGGACATGAAAGAAGCCTCCCACAAGGATGGTAAAAACATCAAAACATCCAGGCTTCCCCTGGGCAACGTCATTGCAGACGGCCAATTCTCTCACACCAGAAGTGACTTGCAGTTTCTCAAGTCGCTCCCAACACGGAAAAAAACAGAGCAAAGATATATTGTGGATTATCTGCCTTATTCTGGGTTATATGGCTGTGTGGAAGGGTCCTAAGAAAGTGTCATGGTAGAGGATTAACGGGGATATGGAGAAAATTAGAAGAGAGCTTTCATTGAGATTTTTCCACGTCGTTTGGGGGACAAGAAGAGAGAGGATCATAGAATCATAGAATCATATAATAGTAGAGTTGGAAGAGACCTCGTGGGCCATCCAGTCCAACCCCCTGCCAAGAAGCAGGAAATCGCATTCAAAGCACCCCCGACAGATGGCCATCCAGCTTCTGTTTAAAAGCCTCCAAAGAAGGAGCCTTCGCCACAGTCCAGAACGTGAGATATGGGAATGCTACCTCTGGTTTTTTTTTTGTGATGGTAAGCATTACTAGCTGACCATCAGAGCCAGCCCAAATCTGAGAAAGGAGAAAACAACACGGCCAGGCAGCTGAATATTGTTTTGATACTTGGAGACAGTACAGCGTCCTCCTGGGGAGACGGCTTGCTGTAATGGTGCCTCTCAGACTGTGTGGCCACTTGCTTTGTTCGGAAACACTTTGCTGCCGCCACCACTTCCAGCTTCCCTACCTAAAGCAGCTGCGTCACTCCCTTTATTGGTACAGCCTGCCCAGTGCACCATGGCCACAACACGTGCCTTTCTGCCTGAATCCCCCTCATTCTATTTCTCTTAGTGGGGACATGGAAACATTTTTCCTAACTCTCTTCCTTCCTCCCTTAGAATGCACTTTATCCATTTAATCATTGGAGACTGTAGCCAGGCATTGCTGTAGTAAAACTATAAGCAATCTTTGGTCTGAATTTTTAACCTTTTCCAGTAATTCCTCGTGCAATACATGCATAGCTGCTGTCCTTTGTTTCAGAAATGACTTATCCTCCTATGCAACATTTCTTCTGGGTGCTCCAAGTACAAAATTGTACAGCTACGGTAAGATAAGGAAAATGTGGACGCTTTTCCCTTCCCAAGTGTATCAACTAAGAGACCAATGTTGTGGAATATGTCTTCTGTGCCTATGATCTTTGCCAATAGGCTGCTTTGACTATGGAGTTCACATTTTCAAAAAGAAGTAAAAAAAAGTTGGCCTTCCCTTGGAAATACCTTCCTGTTTCAGGAAATGTTCCCCAAAATAATTTTACATCTGTTACTTAAGCCATATATATGCTGCCCCATCTGAACAGTGGGGCAAACTCTTGAGTTGTTTGGTTAATGAGCAACTAAGGAGAGGTATAGAATGTTATGCATTCTTTCTTATACATACAAAGCCCATCTGAGTTGGAACGGCAAGAAACAATTTTTCAGACAAACGGGATTTAAAAGCTCACTGTTGAGAAACACTCCCAGGGGAATCCAAGGATGAGCTATTCCTGCTGAACTCCTGTTTCTCCATTTTAAAATGTACTCCTTTTCTGAGCACAAGGTCCCAGGACAAAGTCTAAAGGTAAGCGATGTTTAAAGCTAAGCATGTCTGCAGTGATCAGAGATGACTTCAAGTTGCTGCCAATTTTCACGATAGATTTGTATTTAAGATGCATAGCAAAAGTCTCCCCACTCCATCCTGGGATTTGTTGTCCTTTTCCCTAAAACTAATTGTTGACAAACCTACACCCAGTATAGAAGTAACATGGGATGTAAAAGTAGTACAGCACACTAAAGGGGTTTACAAAGCAGTATTGCAGCACTGTGTACTGTCGCTATTGATGTTCAGGATTCCTGCCATACCATATCGATGTGCCACTCCCTCCTAGGACCTTATCACACACATCGCAAAAAATGCCTTTTATGTAAGCAACCTGTGGTTTAAGAAGGCTAAATGAAGACTGGATACCCACCAGATACACATCCTCCTTTCACGCCTCCTAATAAAATAATGTGCCTTTGACTTATCACATGTGTCAGTGTTCCCCTACATCCTTATGTTCCCTTTAAAAATGTTTTGGGCAGATCTTGCACAACTGTTTTTTTTTTGTCTCAATGGAGAAACGTTAAAGCATGTTTTCTTACTACAGAGCTGCATAATTTTTATTTTTATTTTTTTAAAGGAAACGATTAAGGAAAGTTGAAAACATGGCTTTACTTACGGTCTTTCTCTGACTGTCGCTGGAACTGTGTATTGCTGGCAAAGATGAATTGTGTGGGATTAAAATACTGCCCCCAAAACTTGCCCCAAAAAATATGTCATTGACACAGAGGACAAGCTGCAGACAAGTTGAAAACAGGTGTAACACACACACACAGATGTGCCTCTGAAATGAGTGGAGAAATAAAGAACAAATGAAGTCAGTTTCCCATTTTACATAAGATACTGGTAATAATAATAATAATAATAATAATAATAATAATAATAATAATAATAATAATAATAATAATTTATTTTTTACCCTCCACCATCTCCCATAGGGAGATGTGGCTTACAAATAGCACACAATGGTGCTACACAACATATAAAATACAGTATATCGACATTAAAACCAATAATACACTTAAAACCAAACATAAAATTAGCAAGGGCCATAGTCAATACTGTAGCAAAGTATGGGTTAAAAAATCCATGCAATCTTTGCTTATGGTTTAGTGACGAAACAGCTTGAACCATGTGTTAGGGCCTGTAGGCAAAGGGCATGAGAGACGAGGCATAATACTGTGTGACAAGGTCCCAAGTTGTCAAGTACGTACTTCACCCTAGAGTCACCCTAGAATCATCGTAGTCATACCATCCAAGGTCAGCCAATTAATTCTCAGGAACAACAAATTTCAAAGGAAGCGAGTAACACAGGAGCTGCAAAACAGTCCTGGGTGAATCTAATTACCGGACTTTCACACAATGAAACTGTGTCCACAATCCAATGCCAAAGTCATGAAATAGCTCTAAGTTCTAACAGCATTCACTGTTCTCTAAAGCACCAGGCCCACAGCTTGGATACAAACATTGCAGCCTGCAATCAGGTATCACACTGCAACCTCTTAAAATTCAGGCATGGGCAAACTTGGGTTCTCCAGGTGTTTTGGACTTCAACTCCCACAATTCCTAACAGCCAGTAGACTGTTAGGAATTGTGGGAGTTGAAGTCCAAAACACCCAGAGGGCTGAATTCTTCCCATGCCTGTCTTAAATGCTTTGACAACCGATCCTGATTGCTGGCCATCCTTTCAGCAATTCTGCCTGAAGTCTCAGCTGGGATTTTTCCCTTCTATGTTCTGCAGAGGGTGGACCAATTCACTCTTTCCCAGCCTGCTCCACAGAAGCCTCTTGAGTTTGGCCACCAGGCTGAGTAGTTGTTACCTCTGGGTATGGCTGAGGGAGTTGCTGTTCCATACTGGGTACAACCAACCCTCACACACGCTATCCTCATGCACCAGTTTGCTGTAGCTATTCCTCCCTGGCAGGAGTCATCTAGCTTCCTGAGACCTCTGAGCATGTGCCTTTTCATGATCAGACACTGTTTAGGCATTGTGCATGAATGAATCTTTCAGTGGTCATAGCAGGAAACTCAAATACCTCATGTTTTATCTCTAGCATTGATATCTGAAAAGGTAGTCTTATATAGGAAAGTGAATTTGGCTTCTGAATTGCTTGTTGCCACACCACTCTGCTCCTGAAACATTAATGAGCAATATTTATTTAGGGATCAGAGGCAATGAGTTAATGCCGACACATTTTAGGGAAAGTGGGGGAAAAAGACACAGATCATGAGTCTGTCAGAGTTAAGCATGTACTTTATTTTCATCTAATGAAATTGATGGAAATTAAGAAATGCTTAATTTGAGCTGGACTGGTCTGATAGTAATTTGTGTCTTGCTGTGGCAGAATCAGCAGGCAGCAAGTTAATTATCCAGTCCCATTCTCTTTTCTGCGCTGACACACACAAGATGAGGTCAGCCCAGAGGCTGAGACAGAAACCATTGCCGAAGTGTATTCTTTCTTGCTTTTCTTCTTCTCATATATCAAACTAATTATTTTAATGAGGCCAGAAAAATTTCACCAAATGCTACTGCAGCACGTGGGCTTCTTTTAAACACTCAGATAGGGATGCAAAATAACAAAATGAAGCCGTTTGGATTTCCTCTCTGAAAGAAACAAAAAAAAGAGAGAAATTTTCTTTCCTTGCACAGCAACTCCCAGAACCCCCAAGCCAGCTGGCATTGTAATCCAAAATGTAAATTTTCCAGCCTTTGTAAAGGACAGGAAAAAAAATCCCAATGTTGTGACCATCGAAATGCAGAGTAATTGCTTAGATTGTATCACCTTGCTCCAGTTTTAAGTTTTCTAAGAGAAAAGAAATTAAAATCTGATCCAAATGATTTGAAGGAATTGAGCAAGTAACTCATGATTTTGGTATTGATATTTGCTTTTGATGGAAATAATGGGTTTCCACATTTAATAGCAGGCAGATAACATGTTTCTACAGTACAGAAAAGACCTGGTCAGCTGGATTGTAAAACTGTAAAGCAAGAAGGACAGAGATAAAACTGGCCCTATGGGTAAGCAGTTATATGGCTTCCTCAGGAAGGAGATCTTTGGTGTCCTAAACAGTCACAATACCTGGCTGCAATCCTAAAGAATAGGCTGAAGTTGAGAGCACATGGATACTCTCAAATCTATAATCATCAATCCTATTTAGGCTTTATGGTGATCCCTTAAATGTGGAGCTTGTTTCCAAAAGCTACCAAATCCATCTGAACAAATTTTGTAGGGATTATTTTTTTAAAAATGTGCTGATGATATACATTCTTTTGCATCAAAATGCAATTTTCCAAGCCCTATACTAAAGTGATTTGATATATTTGGATAGCTTTGATTTGTACATATTCTATTCCTAATTAACAATGTGCTGCCACCTACAACTCATTTTTCTTTTCTTTTCTTAATTTGGTACTTTTCGGAAAGAAACTCCACAAATATTGCCCCACAAGATACTTTATCCTTAAAATGTACCTAATAATTCAGGTAAAATAATATACACTTGAGTGGTAAGGGGGAAAAAAAACCTCTGGTAACTTTCCTGTCCTTGAGACAGTGTGTAAACAATATCACTGGGGGTATTTTGGATAAACCAAACTAAATGTTAAAGGAAGTATTCCTGACATGTGACCTGTTTCCTATCCTCCAATGGAATTTCCCAAGTGATAGGTGCACAACCATTATTTATTTATTTATTTATTTATTTACAGCATTTATATTCCGCCCTTCTCACCCCGAAGGAGACTCAGGGCGGATCACATTACACATATAGGCAAACATTCAATGCCTTTTAACATAGAACAAAGACTGACAAACATAGGCTCCGAGTGGGCCTCGAACTCATGACCTCCTGGTCAGAGTGATTCATTGCAGTGATTCATTGCAGCTGCTCTCCAGCCTGCGCCACAGCCCGAGCCCAATCAGCCCAATCGTGCACAGCAATCAGCAAATTAAGCCCAATGGTTTCCAATGACCAGTCACTAAAACAAGACATGTAGGTGAGGAAAAATAATCACAAATAATCGTATTTCACCACATGAGGGAGCATCTCTGGAAAAAAAAACCCAGGGAATATCAATAGACAAAACAGGAATATATGTTGACAAGTACGACCCAATGAAGCAGTTACAGTTCTCATTACACCCAATTATGGGTCACTTCTTCATCTGGCCAATTGAATTTTATGGCCTGCTAAAAGGAAAGTCTTGGCAATGTGAGTCAAATGGTTTTGGCATCTACCTATTTGAGGATTTGCCACATCATTGGCAAATCATTCCAACTCCTGACATGAAAAATTGGATGTAAATTGGTGAAGTGTAAGCAATTAGCATGACAGCCAGCATGGTGCAGTGGTTTTGATGTTGAACTATGGCCCCTTCCACACATCTGGATAAAATCCCACATTATCTGCTTTGAACTGGGATATATGGCTGTGTGGACTCAGATAACCCAGTTCAAAGCATATATTGTGGGATTTCCTGCCTTGATATTCTGGGTTATATGGCTGTGCGGAAAGGCCCTGTGACTCTGGAGACCAGGGTTTGCTTCCCTGCTTGGCCTTAAAAGCTCACTGGATGGCCTTGGGGGAGTCACATACTCTCAGCCCCTGTGATAAGGTCACATTAAGGTCACTATAAGTCAGAAATGATGTGAAGCCACCCAGCAACAGCAAAGCAGTGGGCATAGCTAAAATTTATGTGATTCTTTGTCTGCATAAATCAGATCAGATTGTCAGTTCACAATAGCAACGTCCATAACTGAAGAAAGACCTTTCCAGGTAATGCTGGTATGTTGTTAAAAGGCAAAGGCCCGGGCTGTGGCGCAGGCGGGAGAGCAAGCCAGTGCAATTAACTGCAATGAATCACTCTGACCAGGAGGTCATGAGTTCGAGCCCCGCTCGGAGCCTATGTTTGTTTGTCTTTGTTCTATGTTAAAAGGCATTGAATGTTTGCCTATATGTGTAATGTGATCCGCCCTGAGTCCCCTTCGGGGTGAGAAGGGCGGAATATAAATGCTGTAAATAAATAAATAAATAAATAAAGCACCTAGAGGCACAGCTTATAATGGGCAGCACAATTAGTGTTGTGGTAAAGCTGGAGCCAAATATATCCTCCATGAGTCCAAAGTTAAATGCTGCACAGACTGGAGGGATGTGAAGAGTGACAATGAGTCCCTTTTCCAGCCTGACAGAAACCAGACTTGCGGCTTACCACGGACTGCATCACATGCCATCACTTCATTACTTGCATTTTGTTACATGTGGCTTTTGGGGCACCTTCTGTGGGTTACCTACTTTAAAGGAGCTAATAAGAAGCCTATTAGGTAGTCGCGCTTTGCTCTTGAGCTGGCACATTATCATCTTCATTCCTTAATTGCACATGACAAGGAGATCTTCAGACATAAAGAGGCTGTAACAACCTCTATGGGCAGTAAATATTTTTATTGGTAGCAACTCAGGGCCAAATTAGATGTACAAAGTAAACTGCCCACCTTATTTGCAGTACACAGTTATATCCCAGAGATGAGAAAAGTTATTGAGTTGATCCTCCACATTTGTGGGTTTGACTTTTGCACATTTGATTATTCAAAGATTTGATTAAAATGTTCTCTTTAGGGATCTCTTGGTCCTCCAGTGCAATTTTATGGTCAATTTCTACAAGAAGTTGATCACAGAATTATACAAGACCTAGAGTTTCTTAGAATCATAGAGTTGGAAGAGACCTTGTGGACCATCCAGTCCAATGCTCTGCCAATAAGCAGGTAAATCACATTCAAACCACCCCCGACAGATGGCCATCCAGCCTCTGCTTAAAAGCCTCCAAAGAAGGAGCCTCAACCACACTCTGGGACAGAGAGTTCCACTGCTGAACATCTCTCACAGTTAGGAAGTTGTTTCTAATGTTCAGGTGGAATCTCCTTTCCTGTAGTTTGAATTCCAAGATTGTTGTTCTCTCAAGTAAAATAAAATAAAAAATAGCAATGTTGTCAATTGTCTTTTTTCTCTAACCTCACTGAATGAGGAGGGATGGCTGTAGTTTAGATTACAGCTCTTCAAACTCCTCCAGTCCTCATTGGCACTTGCTATGTTGGCCGGGCCATTCTGAAAGTAGCCAAAAAATAACTTTTGGAAGTTTTGGCCATTCATCCCTTTCCCCAACAGACAATTGTATCACACTGGGGAAATATTTTTTTATGCTAGCCTTCCCCCAGTTGGTTGATCTCCTCCAGATGTGGCACACCAATGGGGATTATGGGGTTTGTAATCTAACACATCTGAAAGGCACCAATTTGACAAGGGTCACATTATTAAATACATTGGGAACCAACTCTGACCCCTCCCATAGTTACTATACTCCTCAGATGTAAATCATTAGATACTTGCCCACCTTATTTCCAGTACTAGAGTCAGATTGGTAGCAGAAGCAGAGAACTACTTGTTTATTTATCGTATCAGAAGTGAAAACGAGGGTAAAGTTGTAATGTATTTAGAAACACAAACAAAGTTAAAAACTTAGCATTATACTAAATGTCCTTTGACCAGAATCTGGCCACTTGGAGTGCCTCTGGTGTCACTGCGCACGAAGGTACTTCATTGAAGTAAATGGTCTGTGGTTTGCTTTTCTCCACACTCGCATGTCGCAGACTCCACTTTGTGGCCCCTTTTCTGAAGATTGGCTCTGTATCTCGTGGTGCCAGAGCGCAGTCTGTTCAGTGTCTTCCATGTCACTCAGTCTTCTGTGAACCACCTAAAAGTTAGGAACTAGGAAGTGCACAAAAGTAATATGTGAAGAGGGAGACTATCAGTTTTCTCCTCCACATGGCATTTTTTGTGTTAATAGCAGAATATAGTTTGAAAAGCTATTATTGTTCATGATGCCTTCACACCTGCTATTTCCATTGCTTGCATATAGGCACTACAGATTTGGGTATGGCTAAAAAGAAGCAACCTGTCGATCCTGTTTGACCACAGAAAGGAACTGGGTGAAATGTCCTATGTGATCATGTGAATACATGAGGAGAAGCAATGCCTCTTTCAGAACAAAACTTGTCTGTCTTTAGCTGTAATCATATGCAGATGATATGTCGCTAAACCCCAACAGGCCTCAAGTTATCTTCAGTCTCAAAGGCACTTGACTGTTTCTTATCTCTGCCAAGCAGTTGAAATGATAAAAGAAATTGGTGGGGCATGGAGAAATTTTTCATGGAGAAAATGCCACAGGGAAAATGGTTAAATGCCCTCTTTCCATACTATGGTCCCAAGCCACATTTCCCTATGTAGTTTTTTCCCTGTGTGACACATCTACATTTACAGAACTCTATTGTTTTACATCAGATTAGTCTTTCTCACAAAGGGGAAAATGGTGAAGAGAAACAAGATGAGTGACACAAGAACCTGCATGTCATGGCAAAATAAAAAAGTATAACTTTGGGATGAATTAACTTCAAAAAGTTGCTTTAATAGTTCTGTCATATGCTTTGCAAAGCATAGGAAATAGGTTTTTTGACTATAGCTTCCAGACTCCCTCAGTCAGCATGGCCATTTGACATTCTGACTAGTGGATTGTGGTATTTGTTATCGTCCAAAATAAATTTTCTGGCTTCTGGTCATTTGGTCAGGACCAACAGGGAAATGCATTTGAGATATAGGCAAAACAGCAGCCAAAGAGGTTGAGCATGGACCTTAAGCAGCTTTACATGCAAGGAAACCCTCTGAGATCCAGAAATCTTTATATAAATCAGTGGTTCCCAACCTTAGCCCCCCCGGGTGTTTTAGACTTCAACTCTCAGAAGTCCCAGCCAGCTTACCAGCTGTTAGGAACTGTGGGAGCTGAAGTCCAAAACACTTTTAGGCCCAAAAGTTGGGAACCACTGATAGAAATAATCTGCGATGGAAAAGCTATACAGAAGCTGGATTTATACTACCATATGATTCAGTTCAAGATGCATTATATGGCAGTGTAGCTCTAGTCAGAGAGATATTCACATTTTCTCTGCAGTTTGCTGTAGTTTTTCTTTTAAAATGTTTATTATGGGAAGGGTCCATATCCTCAAACATTTCAAGGAGAACAACCAAGGAATGTGTGTTCAAGCAACATTGGTATGTGGTCACATCAGCAAAATTGATATTAGCAGCATGAAAGAGGAAGGATACATAAGTTAGAAGAGGCTGAAACTGTAGAAAGTAAGAAAAGGAGAGAGAAACTGGGTCATTTTAAAATCAGCTGAAAAAAATATGGTGATAGAAGTTTAATGGGGATTGTCTATGCTGAAGTAGAAGTTGGAGGGTAGAAGGGGAAAAGCAATCAATGGGCGCAGACATTTTTATTTGCCACTTTGACTCACAACAATGGACATCCGTTTCCACAACAGACAATTATTTCACAAGAAAAACAGCAAGACTTCTCTGTCATTCACCTTAGCTTTAGTTGAATGTATATCTGCAATACAGGGTGTCGTTCTGGATGAAGTCCTGCTGTGAACACGCTTCAGAGATTATGCCTGTCTCCCAGCACTGCCCTGCCGGCAAAGAATTCCCATTTCCTTGTCTTTTCTGTCAAGGTCAATGTCTCATCTCCGCCAGAGGCCTTGATCACGGCCAGATGCTGGAAGCAAAATATTATGATCAAATATCGAAATCTTCTTAAGTCCCTAACCTGAGAGAGAGAGAGAGAGAGAGAGAGAGAGAGAGAGAGAGAGAGAGAGAGAGAGAGAGAGAGAGTCAAGCAAATTTATGGCCTGCCTCTTTCTTTGGCCTCAGAGATGCATTGCCAAGAGCAAGAGACCTTGCCCTGGGGTTGTGCTTTTAGTGGTTTGTTTCAGTCTAGCTGACAGCTTTGCTTTGGCTTTGTTGACCTCTGGGTGCCAAAGAAGAAATTGAAATGGCGCTTGTAAAGCATTTTTTGAGCCCTGACCTTTCTCAGTCAGGGAAAGAGACCCGCTTCATCTTACAATCGACATGCCACAGAAATCAAAGTAAGATTTGTGTTTCAAGGGGGTAACTCTTCTCTGTCTCCCCCTCCCTGCTTTTGGTGTCATGTAATGTTCTGAAGACACCACAATTTTGTATTCTCCACCTGCCCTGCAGTATATTGAGGACGATTAGCTAAAATAAAGCTAGGATAACAAACAATATAGAAAAGTGATTTGTAAATGATGAGTAGACCTGCCAGTTCTTTTCTCTTGCTATCTTTTCTGGTGAAGTCAATTTACTAAAAGGTTCCTTGTGACCTTGTGATGAGCTGCAAGCCATGTCATTCAGATAGGTGGGTAGGAAGATACAGTAGTTACATAATGGAAAGTCTTTGGGAATGGCCATATATATTAAGGGGAGCATAACATGGGAGAGTATAAAAATGATAAGGTCTGTAGAGAATAGTAATACAGGCAGTTCCCAAATTACAAACAAGGTATGTTCTGTGGGTTTGTTCTTAAGTCCCCATTCACCACAGTATGGTCAATAAATCCAGCAAGTGTCAAGTCAGGGGTGGCTAGTGTAGATAGTACTGAGTATGATGGAGTAGTTGTATGCCTTGTTGTAGAACAGCTCCTTCTAATCCTATCCACTGGAGTTGGAGAATTTTCAGGGCAGATTTGCTCACTAATTCTCCTCCCTCTTCTAACACACATGGCTCCTACACTGATGTTTTCAACATTTTGAGCTCCAAGATGTGAAATAAACTTGAAGAGAAATGTAGGCCATGACATGAATTAGTAACAGGGAGGGGATTTTGCTGCCTCTGGCTTTTAAATAGCTTGGGCTAGCCTTGCTGAGTCTTACAAAATTGGAACCAACACTCAATACATGTAGGCTCATCACATTCTCACACTTTACCTTTAAAAAAAAAAAAGACTTGTATTTATAATGAGAACACACAACTCATAAAGATAATAATGTACGTGTCTTTCCATTGCTTCTTTCTTGCCTTTTACACCCAGAAATTCCAGCTTGCTAAAGGCATTTCCAGCCTGTTCTTCCAGTATGGAATCCCTCAAGGTGGTTTACACAATTGAGGAAAGGATACCAGAGACTTAACTACAGTCTTGTGAGGTTGGAGTCAAATCCCTACAGCAGCATTGGAAAACCTTGTGATGCGATCACAACAGAGTCAGACTTCTTTAGAGTTTTTATAGCCTGTAATTCTCATCATGACAATTTTTAAACAGTGGTATGATGGTGAAATCTTTCATTCTGCTCAGACCTGTTGGTCAGATCTGCCATTTGTGTTTGAACTCTCAGCAGCACATAAATGGGATGAATGTATCTAAAATGACTCATCTCCCTTTTCTTTTCTCCTTTTTTATTTTTAATTCTGACGCACCAAGCCAAAGAAAGTATATCTTTCAAATGGGGCATCTTGCAGCAGTAGGCCTCTGTATTCAATCCGATTCGACTAGACAGATTTCTTATTCCCTGCAACATGTTGTTTTCACTAACAAAATATGTCAGTTTACAGTAAATACGGCATCATCTGCAGCAAATTAAGTTCTGCATTTAGAAGCACAGATGGAATTGTTTACACTCAATCCCTTCCTAAATCATGCACTTTCTGTAGTAAAAGTACAGTATTTGAAGCTGCTGGGCTATTTTGAGAAATTCATTCATCACACACCATTGCTAATGAACATGAAGGGGAATGGCTTTCATAGTTCATTTGCAATTAAGGGAAGGTTATGGCTCTTCTTTTCTACTCACAGCAAAATGCCAGTCTGGGACTCCCATTTGGTCCAGACACAGAATGGCCTTTGGGATATATCCTGGCATCTCCAAGTTGGGGTTGTGCAAGATGGGATGGGGTTGCACATCGAGGTGCTGAATAGCTCCTTTCTGCAAAGCACATACATATGCAGGCATAATGGAAGGCCAGGCTCTTCTATGGGCACATCTACACTGACAAGCCAGTCTAAAACCAATACTGAAGGAAGTTGTTTCACTGTGCAAATGACTGCATAGGAAATGTTTCCATTATTTTTCCATTATTTATTTCTATAATATTTATTCATATTCTTTTGAAGGTAGATACAGTGGAACCTTGACTTAAGAGGATCCCAACTTAAGACTGTTTGAGTTAAGAGTCATCGCTCAGTCTTGGTTTTGCTTTGATATACGAGCGGCATTTTGAGTTAAGAGCTAGCACCAGAGGGAGCACTAGCATGAGAGTACAGGGCTTTAAGGGAGCGGCCTCTGTGCCTCATACCTCGTGATCTTGTTCGCTGTGGGAGATTGCTGTCTGCTTTGCTCTTATCCACTTTGAGGGGGAGAGGGTTCAGGGTAACCGATTAATATCACTGCAATACATTTCAATTGTAAAATTCACTTTCAGATAAGAGCAATTTAAGTTAAGACCACAGTCATGAAACAAATTAAACTCTTAACTCAAGGTATCAGTGTAATACCTGTAGTGTGAGAAATAATTTGGTACCTAAAAACACAACAGCCTATTTTCTTTCATTCTGTTATCCTAAAAGTTTGTTTATCTCTCCTTCTCTCACCTGTCTCTTATCTCTCATATTGCGTCTGCAATACATTCAAAATGTATTTACCTGCTCAGCCCAACAGCACCAGAGTACAGCCCTGACGACCAATACTGACTGCTTTAAATACAAGTAGGTTTAGGTGAAACCTTGTAGGTGCCTGAGCTCAGCTTCTGTTTTTTGTAACTTTCCCAGTGGAATGTCAGTTCCCTATCTCACTTCCCAGGATGGCTTTTCTCAATCCTAAACTTTCTTTCATTGCATCCTTAAGTCATAGTGAACAGCTGCTTCTCTTGTTCTCTTTCCTGGACATAGTTATTATTTCATGGTAGACTGAATACCTAGACCACATATCTCACCACAAACTAGATCTAACTATAAAGTACTCAGAAATAATGAGAAAACCCTCCAATGTCTCAACCCATGACAAGAGGCAGCGGGATGTTTTCATATCAATGATGCATTGAATCTACTTTGAGTTTTATTCCAGACTATAAAAAGGGGCTATTTCACAGTGCTGGCCCTATGTTAAGGATAGGGCTCAGCATCTTGGATAGTGCCTTTAAAAGCTGCAATAAAATCAAAAGTAGATATTTTGCATGACAACATAGAAGCCACTAGCTGCTCTGCCATGCTACAGTGGCAGAAGGGGAATGTGAAATGCTGGCTTCTGGCACTGGGTAGGGATTCTGAGATTGACAGTCCAAATAACTTTCCCAAACTTTGATGAAACGTTACAGAAATACAATTCTGAGTGGCATTCTCCCTTACTTCCCCAATACATCCAAAGATAATGTGTATAATAATAATAATAATAATAATAATAATAATAATAATAATAATAATAAAACTTTATTTATACCCCGCCACCATCTCCCCAATGGGGACTCGGGGCGGCTTACATGGGGCCATGCCCAGAACAGTACAATATAGCAAAATATAAAACAACATATCATAATACAATTAAACAATACAATAAAATCATGTACAATGCAACACAATATATATATATATATATATATATATATATATATATATATATACAGGGCGGGCCGCATGAAACACTTAGTTAAAACTTGGGGTGAGAAAAGGATAAGAATACAATCACGGAGAACAGGGACATAAGATAAAAAACAATCTAGAGGATAGATGTTGGGGGAGTAACAAAAGAAGTGTGTAATAGTTACTCTCCGAAAGCACATCGGAAAAGCCAGGTTTTTAAATCTTTCCTGAAGGCTAAAAGAGTGGGGGCTTGCCTAATTTCGATGGGCAGTGAGTTCCATAAACGGGGGGCCACAGCAGAAAAGGCCCTCTCCCTTGTTCCCACCAGGCGGGTCTGGGATGCAGGCAGTGGCGACAGGAGGGCCTCCCCTGATGATCGAAGAGATCGGGCAGGTTTATGGTAGGAGATACGGTCACGAAGGTAGGTGGGTCCCAAACCTTTTAGGGCTTTATAAATGATGGTCTGCACCTTGAATTGGGACCAGAAAATGAACGGCAGCCAGTGGAGCTCCTTAAACAGGGGAGTAGATCTCTCCCTGTAACTCGCCCCCGTTATTAATCTGGCAGCCGAGCGTTGGACCAGTTGTAATTTCCGAGCCGTCTTCAAGGGAAGCCCCACGTAGAGCGCATTACAGTAGTCCAGTCTAGAGGTAACTAGGGCATGGACCACCGTGGTCAAGTCAGTATTTGGAAAAGAAGACAAAGGTAGATTTGATGACAGCCATAAAGGGGATTTAGCGAAAGAAGATACAGGGGTAGTTGACGGTCAGTTACGCGATACTTACTGAGGGGTATCGGAGGTCTAGGGGGTTGGGTTCACGGGCGAGGGGTAAGGGGGACAAGGATAAGTTAAGGTACAACAATGGTATAGCAAATCTGTGATCATCCATTAGTTTAGCGACACTACAGTGCAAATTGTTATACCTGTTTGTATTTTTTTTTATTCCTTTTTTCTATTTTATTCCTTTTTCTTCCTTTTTCTTCTGCGGTTGTATATGGATACATGTTACTTTAGTTACTGTTTTTCACTTTCATTAATAATAATAAAAAAAAATAAAAAAAAAAGTCAGACTTCACGAGGTATGGTCGCAGTTGGCGCACAAGTTTGAGTTGTGCGAAAGCCCTCCCGGCCACTGCCGACACCTGAGCCTCAAGCGTCAACGCTGAATCCAGGAGGACCCCCAAACTGCGGACCTGTGATTTCAGGGGGAGTGCAACCCTGTCCAGCACAGGTTGCCACCCGATACCCCGATCAGACGAGCGACTGACCAGGAGAGCCTCTGTCTTGTCAGGATTGATCCTCAGCTTGTTCCTCCTCATCCAGTCCGCCACAGCGGCCAGGCACTGGTTCAGCATCCGAGGGGCTTCCTTGGAATCAGATGGAAACGAGTAGTGGATTTGCGTGTCATCCGCGTAGAGATGGCAACGCCCTCCAAAACCCCGGATGACCTCTCCCAGCGGTTTCATGTAGATGTTAAATAGCATGGGGGATAAGATAGACCCTTGCTGGACCCCACAGGTCCGAGCAGGGGTCCCCCAGCTTCACCATCTGGGAACGGCCCTCCAGGAAGGACTGGAGCCACTGCTCTAGATTAGAGCAGAGTTTCTCAAACTGTGCTCCTCCAGATGTTTTGGACTTTAGCTCCCACAATGCCTAACAGCTGGTAAGCTGGCTAGAATTTCTTGAAGTTGAAGTCCAAAACACCTGGAGGGCCTATGTTAGCCCATGCCTGGCGTAGACCCATAGAATGCAGTTCAAACTGTATTATATGGGTTTACATTGATCATATAATGCAATTTAAACTCTATTGTTTGTCAGTGTAGATCCAACCTCATTGCTCATTGTGCCTATTTGTGCCACTGGCCCTGGGAGGGCAATTTTGCATAAAAATTCCAAATTTTGCACTGAGGAAATGTAAAATCTGTATATATATTTATTATACTGAAACAACTTAATGGTGTTTCGTTGTTTAAATTATGTCAACCTACTGCTAACACACATATTTACAGCAGGGATAACTCGCCCACCCTCAAAATGTAGGATAGTTTCATTGCATTTGGTGTTGATCACAGTGGACAGTCAGCGATACTTTCACAGCAAGGGTGCAAAATGATCCACAGCTTTATTGAGATGGCAGCATTGAGGATTGTACTTCATTTCCCCTATAGATCCTGAAAAATAATGCTCACATCCTGAGTCTGAGATTCATTTAATTTATTGCAATATCATGCAGTAAAACAGCAGGTGGCACTATAATCTCTGAAATGTACTTTAATCATCAATAACCAAAGAAGAAAAAGCTTGCTGGGTGCTCCTGCTCCCCTTGCTTTCAAGGAATCAGGTGTCAGTTTCTGTCTTGCCCTTCTGCAGCTTGTAATTTCAGCTTCATCCCACTTCTATCTTGCTTTGACTCCCCAATCTATTCTCAATGAGAGCGAAATTAAAGTGATTTTTTTGTCTCCTTTGGCTATTTGCTTCTGTTCCTGGGATATTTTTACACATATTCTGCAGCCTCAGCTCCATTAATTCTCATCTGTCTCTTGCTTTTGCATTGGAAGGGCTGCTTTATTTATAGAAAGTAAACAGGGTCGCCAGATTTCTTAGACACATGATACTTACCTTTATATACATTCTTAGGCTACTGGCCTGGTTGCTCCTGTTGTTATAATTTCTTACCTTTTGACTTTCCCTTCAATCATGTATTTAGTGGTTCTACTCTAATTCAAATTAGTGTTCAGGCAACCAAGGATGCATCTACACTATAGAATTAATCCAGACTGACACCACTTTAACTGCCATGGCTCAGTGCTATGGGGTCATGGAGTTGTAGTTTGGTAAGGCACCAGCACTATTGAGCAGAGAAGGCTAAAGACCTTGTAAAATGGCAACTTTTCATACCTTCCATAGCCTTGAGCCATGGCTAAAGTGGTTTTTTTTTTCGTGTCAGGAGCAACCGGAGTTGCTTCTGGAGTGAGAGAATTGGCCGTCTGCAAGGACATTGCCCAGGGGACGCCCGGATGTTTTTGATGTTTTTACCATCCTTGTGGGAGGCTTCTCTCATGTCCCCGCATGGAGCTGGAGCTGATAGAGGGAGCTCATCCACACTCTCCCCAGGTGGCTAATGTGGTGTCAAACTGCAGTAATTCTAGTATTCATGGACTCTGTTAATTTGTTGGATCCCTCTCACCCACCTGGCTGCTCAGCCTCAGCTTCCAGTGACTGGAGGAGGCCAATTTTAGCCCATAGAGGATGGGTAAGCAGACTCTTGGAAGGAGTCCAGTGCCATTTATAGTTCCCAATATCTGCCGTCTGAGGCAATTGAAACACTTTGCCCAAAGCTAAGGCTACCTCTGGAAATATCCCAGTAGCACACTGCCTGTAAACCAGTAAGGATTTATTTTTAGCTCCCCATTTCTTTGCATTTGTGTGTCATGCAACAATAGTCCCAGATTCTTAACAATTGAGCAACATTAACCACAGCAATTAAGACACTTCTGCTTCCAAATCCCTGTAATTAAACACAACCCTTTCATTGTTATAGACAAGCCTTTAACAGGTTTTTAGAAGCTGATGAAATACAGGCTCTTTTATATTATTTGTTCTGGTGGCACAGAGATGGGAAAGGATCTTTCAAGGCATATATCTATTATTCTGCACAATACAATAGCAGTTACAGTCAGCCCTCTGTAGCCACAGATACAAACATCCACAGGTTGAGCGTATTTCTAAAAAATTCCAAAAGCAAACCTTAATTTTGCCATTTTATATAACGAGTGCCATTTTAAAACTTGAACATCCATAGGATTTTGGTATCCATGGGAGGTCCTGGAAGCAAAAGCAAACAAATACCAAAGGCTGAATGAAATGCATATCTAAATGCAACATAAACATGTTATTGATGCATGTTAATGTTTGAACAGAATGTGTCCTATTGATTGGAACTGTAAGTCCCACTGATTTCATGGCAGACATTTAATTCAGTGTGCCATTCATTCCCTTGCATGAATTAATCTTACTATTATGGACAGCAAAATGACCACCTGAGGCAGAAAATACGAGATACTATGGCCCGGCCATTCTGCAGTGTCAGAGGACAGTACTGTATAGCCACATGCCCTGAACTCCCTACTAAATAATACAATCTTTGAATGCTAAAATGCTTTTTATAAAATGCTGAATATATGCAAGGAAAGTGGAAATGAATCTGAAGATCCATTGATTTCAATGGATTCCTGTGTAGCTGTAGTATACACAGAGAGGCCATTGAAGTAAATGCAGTGGCCAGTGGACTCTCATGACCCTGAAGTGCAAATTACATACAAACTAACAAATTACAAATAGCAAAGAATGCACTGCGTGTCATCAATAACAGTTTGTTAAATATGTGAGGAAGGCCCCTTCCACACAGCTGAATAAAATCCCACATTGTCTGCTTTGAACTGGAATATATGTTAGTGTGGGCTCAGATAACCCAGTTCAAGGCAGATATTGTGGGATTTTCTGCCTTGATATTCTGGGTTATATGGCTGTGTGGAAGGGCCCTCAGTTTGTGCATCAGGAACTGAAATTTATCACAGAGATGTTCTTATTGAATTTAGATAATATAATCTAGCCAAGGTAACAAGGTAAGGCCAGAGTTCATAAATCTTTAATAACGGTGCTGTCTAAAATTCAGGCTCTGCACAGATGCTGTTATGTTATCAGCAGACTCCCATACAGTTCCCTAGCTGGCCTCTTAACATGGACCTGCAGCAGGCTCTCTCCACAGTCTAGGAACGAGAGAAAAGGGAGAGTCTGGAGCCTGGGTTATTAATGCATATTTTCCCCAAACCACCTCATAGGAATTCAGGGTGGCCCACCATCGTTGCTTTCTGCAGGTAATAGTATACAGGCAGTCCCCATGTTGCGAACAAGATCGGTTCTGTAGGTTTGTTCTTAAACTGAATTTGTATGTAAATCAGAAAAGATACCTTTTTAAAGTGTAACTCCAGCCAAAAATATCTATATTTTAGCATTGGATAGCCTTGGGAAGGGTGAACACCTCCAGGGTGTTTTGTTTGCTGCCTGATTCCCTGTTCAGAAGATTTCGCTTCACTTTCTGTCCCTGTGATAATTGGATTTTGAAAAATTGGGCTTGTTGTGGAAAGAAGGATTGGTAGTAAAGCTTCGGTGGAGACAACTTTTGCCCATGATAACTCTTCCAGGAGTGAATTTTCCTTCCGAGAAGTAGATTTCTCTCACTTCTGTTGTCTCAGCCCCATTCTTAACTATTAGTTGTTTGTAAGTCAGATGTTTGTAACTTGTTAATAACTGACTGTACTTGCTAAGACTAGCTGCAGTACAGGTTTGAAGAGGAAAACACTTCAGATGATGCAGTGTTTCTCTTAGAGCCGGGTGGCTCAATGGGTTAAACCCTTGTGCCGGCAGGACTGCTGACTTGAAGGTTGGGTTGCTGACCTGAAGGTTGCTGATTCGAATTTGAGGAGAGCGTGGATGAGCTCCCTCTATCAGCTCCAGCTTCTCATGCAGGAGCATGAGAGAAGCCTCCCACAAGGATGGGAAAACATCAAAACATCCGGGTGTCCCCTGGTCAACCTCCTTGCATATGGCCAATTCTCTCACACCAGAAACAACTTGCAGTTTCTGAAGTCGCTCCTGACTGACACGAAAAAAATATTCTACAGATCAACTGGATCTGTAGAATATCTGTCCTTCTTATAGTTAGTACAAGTGCAGGCGCTTTCTCTTGATTCAGTCAAGTTGAATCACTTTGAAGGGGTTGGAAAATCTTCTTGCAGAATACAAATGTCTGCAGATTTATTTGGACCTGTATGCTGAAACAGTGAATGGGAGAGATATTGCTCACCTGTATGTCTGTCTGTTTCTCTGCACCAACGGTAGGAAACGTGCCTGCCCCCTTCCCAATGCTATTGAACTGTATCTCCCATCAGTCCTAGCTAGGACATACCGCCATGAAGAGACATGTTTTTCTTACTCAGCCTAGTATCCTGGGTAGATCTGATCCAGGTTCATCTTTCCCTGGAAAGTTGTCTATCTGTAATTCAGTGGTTCAACAATGGGGTGTTGTTTGCAGACTCAACAGCTCTAAGTGGGAAGGTGAGGAAGGTATCAAGCAATATCAGTGCTTCTGCACATAAACAAACCACATGTTTGACCCAGAAACATTTGAGGATCTGATAACTTCAGGTGGAATATGTCTGGAAACCCTTTCTGTCATTCTTTAATGTCTCACCATAAAAGGTAAAGATAAAGGTTTCCCCTGACGTTAAGTCCAGTCATGTCTGACTCTGGGGGTTGGTGCTCATCTCCATTTCTAAGCCGAAGAGCCGGCGCTGTCAGTAGACACCTCCAGGTCATGTGGCCGGCATGACTGCATGGAGCGCCGTTACCTTCCCGCCTGAGCGGTACCTATTGATCTACTCACATTGGCATGTTTTCAAACTGCTAGGTTTGCAAAAGCTGGAGCTAATAGTGGGCGCTCACTCCACTCCCCGGATTCTAACCTGCGACCTTTCGGTCTGCAAGTCTCACCATAAAGGCATATTTTAGAAAAAAATGCTCCTTCAGATTACAGACTACAAGGCAAAAAGTGATTTTTCTAAGAGCAGAATATGATGAATGTGAGTGGAATATGAGAGATTTGTTGTTTGCATCCCACATGTGGTGATGGCATTTCCACACATATGTACCAAATGCACTTATAATCACATCTGTGTCTGGAAGAGGCCTCTTAAAGTACACCAGGGATCAGGCTGCTCATGAAAGTCAATAATAGCAGCTAACTTGGCCAGACACAAAGTTCAGTTCGTCCCTTTTCACTGCTTTGTAAGCTTGAAGCCTGTGGTCTCTGTGGCATATGCTGTTGTGGAGGAGTGTGTATAAAGAGGGTTTCATCCTTCTACCTGCTAAGAACTTCACAAGCCTGTCAGCTCTTTCAGTCACTACTCAAAACTCTTGTTCCTTTGGGAAGCCTCTATGCAGCATTCAAAGATGTCACAGTTCTCTCCTCTAGCTTCAGTTCACTTTGGTTTTATCTTACTCTTGCCCTTTTTTCCTCCCCCCCCCCCCCCACCATCTTGTTTTTCTCTTCATTTTGCTGGATAATCTGTGACTGACGGCCTGGATTAGCACCCAACAGCTCTTGCACTCCATACATCTGACTGCTGGGTTATTTGCTGACTGGAGCATAGGACACTGATCCTGCTTTATGTTTAATATGTTCGGCATACAAGTTAAACAGAACAGATACTAAAACTCAGCCTTGCCTGACCCTCAGGCCCGTAGCCAGGATTTTGATTTGGGGGGAGGGGGGGGGCTGAGTCTGAGTGAGAGAGGATCTACCCTACCCATTTCTCTGTTCCAGTGGTAGTCTCTTTTCCTGAGTATAGGTTACATACACACTGAGACAATAAAATGTTATGGCACACTAATAATAATAATAATAATAATAATAATAATAATAATAATAATAATAATAAAATATACTTTATTTATATTCCGCTCTATCTCCTTGAGGGGACTCAGAGCAGATAACAGAATACATATATTACAAACATTCAATGCTGTTATACAATTAACAACAAAGACAGACAGTACATAGACAGAGGCAAGGCTTCCCTCTTTTTTTATCTCTAGCATCTGGAGGCTGTGCTCGACTCGGCCATGGGTAGGTGGTGCTGTTGTTCCATTTTCCCATGTCAAGGAGCCTATTGTCTGTGGACACCTTCTTGATCGAATTGCCCGGCATGTTTTCTGGGACACCTTTTACCTTCCCGCCAAGGAGATACCTATTTATCTACTCACATTGCTGTATTCACACTGCTAGTGCTGACGGCAGGAGCTCACCCTGATTTGCAGCTTGAATTTGCAGCCTTTAGATCAGCAAGATTTTCTGTATCTGGCGGTTTAACCCGCTGTGCTAGCCGCTGCCCCTTTTCTTTAAGAATGATCCATAGATTTTCATGATCTATATAACCAGAGGCTTTGCTATAATTTGTAAGCCACACGCTGATTTTCCTTTGAAATTCTTTAATGCATTGTATTGTCCAACACATATTTACAATATGATCCCTAGTGCCACTTCCATTCCTAATCCCCACCTGGGCACTGGACATTTCTTACTCCTTATATGATAAGTCTTTGTTGTAGAATTTTGAGCATCATCTTTATTTGCATAGGAAATTAATCAATGGTCCTGTGATTACTGCAACCCCTGGTGTATATTGAGCATTTCCAATCTCTGAGCCATTATTTTGTTTTTAATAATTGTTGATAAAATTTAGTTAGAAGTAGAGTAAATTTTGTTTCTGTCGCTTGAGGCAGCTCTACTGCTATGGCATCTGTTCACTGTGATTTATTTCTCCCAAGTGCCGTGAATGAAGCTTCCACTTCACTTTTAAAATGAATAAATACAAATTATCATTGTTACTGATGTAGTGCAGGAATAGGGACACTCCACGACACGGGTTAAATTTGGCCTGTGAGAGCCCATAGTGAAGATAGAAAAATGGCTATGAATCAAGAAAGTGTGCTGAGATACTAGTGGAACCTGCTTTCTCGGTCTCTCTTTGGGAGTGTGTACAGAGAGAGTCTGAATGTGTCTGTGAGTGCTGACTTTCAATGAAAGTACAAGTGTTGCCACCAGTGGAGGCAATGGCAACTGGTGGCTCTGTGTCAGCAGGTTGGGAAATCACTCCAGGTTTTAGTCTGAACTTTAAAAGAACTGTCCTATAGATTTTGGGAACAGAGTTCAGCACTGTGAATTATTCCTGGATGAAACAAATTAACTGCCCCACTGACACAGAAACAACTAGTTGCTGCTGAATTGCCTGAATGATATCATTGAAGTAAATATCAGGTGCTGGTGACCCTGTCTGGGTCAGGACTGTGAAAAATGGATCAGAGATATAAAGCCTGTTAATTCATCTGCCAGAGTCTCAATGCATGCCAACTATTTGCTTGATAAAAAGCCAGTTCCTGCAATGTGTAGTGATTGCTGACACCAGCTCTGTTTGTTTGGCTCTGTAGTGTGACCTCTCACAATGATACAACAGCAAATGTGGATTTGCAATTCAGCACACATTCAGTGTGAAACTCATTATCATGCAGTTTCACGTGTTTGGGGTTGTTTTTTTTTAAATAAAGGGTATTGTAGCATCAGAGGTAAATGGTCACTGTTTAAATCTGGTGTACAACAAAAGCATGTTATTTTATACTATTTCTGTAAATTATAGAAATGTTTTCAATTTCTCTCCTGCTGAGGGAGAGGAAGAGAGAAAAAGAAAAGCTTAAACCAATCCTCTGCAGCAGAGATGAACAATATACAGCCCTCCAGATATTTGTATTGAGTTATTGATGATGGGAGTTGCAATCCAACAACGTCTGGAAGACCACACATTCTCACATAGTGCTGTGCTGTCTGAACTGCTGTGCTAGACAACCAAGAACAATATTTTTTTATATGATTGATGGAAGTTCTACCACCACTATACATCAAAATGGTTTCTTTTGAAGGAGGCAATAATATTTTTAAGGAGGTATTGACATATTTCCTAGTGTTTTGGATTGTTAGAGTAGACTTTCAGCATACATTTTCATGTTAAATGAAGCCATACTTTATTATCTCATTGGTACTGTCCCATAGCATGGCCTTTTTGATAATGCAAGACTCTCTGGCAGCAAAATATCCTACAAATTAAAATCCTCCATGTCTGCATTTTAACTGTCATAAAATAGAGCCAGAAAGATAAGGTGTATATTTGCTTTGCTAAAAAAGGGAAATAAATATTAGCTTATCTGAATAACATGCAAGAAGATCTGGCCTGCTGTCAGGAAACCCATTAACCTCATGGAAAGTAAATAAACCTGCAGAGAATAGGATGGGTGGATTTCCTCATTTTTTTCCCTGGCAATTCAGACACATTTTGTTCAAATATGAAATCTGTTTTTTAAAGGTACAGTTGATCTAGTGTAGTAATGCAATTACTCAGGCGTGACCTTTTTGTCCAAAAGTATTTTATTCTATGCTGTATAGTCCTTACCTATGGAGACCTGGTGGAAAGCATCAACAATTCGTTTGCAAACTGAAAATAATCTCCCCCAGTAGCAAGCATACTAAATTGAAAATGTTTTCTTTTTCTTGGCACTAATATTTCCACACTTGTTTACTTTCTACTGCAGTCCAGAATTTTAATGCATCCCATTATCAATGGCAATGCCTTTCTCTTCCATCCCTAAATTAAAAGCCATGGCTCCAGTCTCAAGCTCAAAGTCAGGGAAAGGTAAGCGGAACAAATCCACCTGTAACCAGAGAGATCCTGAGTCTAGAAAATAGGCTAGATTCCTAAAATCACATTTGGGCTAAAAGTGGTTTGCAAAACCTGAGTCAGAAGACTGATAGCTATCTCCTCCCATGCCCAGTTAGAGGATTCAAATTGCTTTTCCTCCATTGAAATTGGCCATTGCTGAAGAGAGCATGCTATATAGTAGGCCATAGAAAGAAACAAATGTTTTAGGCAATACATTGTTTCTTTAAGGCTTCACATTCTTCAGATAGAAGCATGAAGCTTAGGAAGATTAATTTGGAAAGAAGGACTCATAAAGGTCTCAATTCTACTCCAAGTTTTGTTGGATCAGTTAGATCTTTCCACTGGCTAATTTATCCTTGTGGTTACTTTGGATGGATCAGACTGTCAACCCATCTATAAACAGTAGGCTGTTCTAGTCTTTACATCCCTATATATGGAACAGTTATAGTTGGAATTAATTAGCCATACATTTGCATCCTAAAAGTTAAAATATGCATCTAATTTGTGACGGTACCTCATTGGTGCCAGCATGTTCATGATTTTGTTATTTCCTAATTACACTGAATATATGAATTAATTAATATCAGCACCTATTTATAAAATCCCCATATGGCATAAGAAGGATGGTTATGCCATGGTCTTAAAAAACTGTGATGAAAAATGAAGCAAATGCTCTGGGGCAATTGTTATATAAGAATTTATTAAACTGGATCGTTCTTGTTTAGTTATGAGCTTTAAAAACTAGCCCAATGCCAAAATGTTTATGGCATAATTGAGTTGTTCCTGACTCTTCTTTTCTCTCACCACGGCCAAAAGCTATAGTGACTGTCTATGATGCTGTGTCATTGAAGACAGCTATGCAATGCAAATTGAAGGAAAGAAAGAAGCAGAAGGAAAATAGTTAGCAGGAGGCAAGCAACAAGAATGAGGTTTCACTGAGAGAAGAATAAAGTTGCCGCAGCCTTGCTGTGATGCTGGCATGTTTTGGATAGTAGCAGCAGGATAACATTGTAACGGACAGAAAAATATCTTTGAGGACTGGATGTGGCACATGAGCCATGTGTAGCACTTGAAATGTATTATTTTTGGACTCAAACCCCCAGCATCCTCTGGCCATGCAGCTGGGGGGCTCTGTGTGATGCAGTGTCCAAAAATAATATGTCCAAATTCTTGCAACTCAGTGTTTGTCTTAGTATTCAAGTTTCTTGAGACAGAAGAGAGCATTTAATGACTATGTACAATGCACAAAGCCCGACATTAAAATGTCCATGGTTGTTTATGTTGAGCAGACACAGATTTATATCCATTTATTCTCGACAGAGTATGTGTAATAGGAAGGAAGATGAAGGCGGAGTAGGAGAGAGATGTTGACAGGCTGAGGAAATGGGAGAACATCTGTGACCACATTAAAATAGCAGCAGTCATTTTGCAGCACAGGATATTCTCACAGGTGCCTGCCTTAAAACAAAGTCATCAAGCAAGCTTGGCGAGTGTTTTGGGACACAGCAAGCCTTCTGGGGTTACTTGATCAAGGGACCCATTAAGGCTATAGTTATATTTCTATGCTTCAGCCGTTCTTTTACTAGACGACGGCTCAGATCCAAAGAACCGTACAACCAATTCTGTGTTCCAATGGGGACTTTGGGCTTGTATTTCTTGGAAAGCATCCCTATGAGCCATAGAGCAAAACATATTTAAATTTGACAGGGGTTTTCATAGCAGCTTGTTATATGGCATGGGAGTTATGTGTCTCCTGTTCAAATGAAAATAAAAGGTAACAAAACCCTGCTGGGCATGCCAAAGCCTTTGAGTATCCAGAGTAACTCTTTGGATCCTAAACAAACGGTGTGGATAAAATTTAGAGTACAGTGGCTTGCATTCCCTCCAACAAAGATTATACTTTATGGGCTTTCTAGAAATTGCAATATTTGTTTAACTGATTTCAAATATTTATGTCTCTCCTTTACCTTATAAAATTATCCGAGCCTGAGTTATATAAATGGCAACAATAAAACAAAATCAAGAAGTTTTCCAGATTGACCAAAATGACAGAATAAACAAAGCAAAGGTAAGATTGGCTGTAAAATTAAATCTGGCATTGAAAATAGAGGAAAATAAAACTTTTTATTTATTTTTGTACCAAAGTTGAAAAGACAATAGACTTGGCACCGTCATATGCCTGAATCTGGAATGTGTGAAGAAAACATACTTTTTGTATTTTTCCATGTCTTCCTGATAGTTTCTGTTTTGTAATAGCCAATGTGCATCACTTACTGGATGCTTCAAAATCAGTGGTGGAGTGAATCTGCTTTCAATTTTAACCTAGAATTTGAAAGCGATATCCAAGGTGCTGAAATTCTTTTGGGGATAAGTTTCAGCACCTTGCACAGTTCCTTTCCAGGTGGGAATAAATCCCAACATTGATTCACTGCACTTCAGGCAAGGAAACCACTGCCCATCTTGTTGCATATAATCTTTGTTTTCTTAGTAGGTCTGCTGGACTCTACATTGGCTAATTCTCTTTCTCTCTGTCTTGTTTCTCCCTGCCAGTTGACTGCTTCCTGCTGTGGACTCCTTTCATATTGGCTATAGGTTATGTGTGGCATGCAAACCCTAAGGCAGTGGTTCTCAAGCTGTGGGTCCCCAGATGTTTTGGCCTTCAGCTCCCAGAAATCCTAACAGCTGGTAAACTGGCTGGGATTTCTGAGAGTTGTAGGCCAAAGCACCTGGGGACCCAAAGGTTGAGAACCACTGCCCTAGGGGCACCAGATCCCATCTGCTTTGAAAGCTAAACAAGATCAGCCCTTGTTAGTACTTGGATGAGAGACAGCCAACAAATCCCAGATGTTGTAGACCAGTGTGGTCCAACCTTTAGTTACCCAAGGGCCAATCAAACTTAAGTATAGGAATGTGAGGCTTCAATATGGCCCTTATATGGCCATTTCTTAAAAACTTAAGAAACCCATGGGCTGTGAGTTTGACTACACTGTTGTAGGCTATATTTTGGAGAAATATGTCTAAGAAAATCCTGTGAAATTCATGGGGTCATCATACACCAAGGCAACTTGAAAGTACACACACACACAGAGACAAAGGTTCTGACCTCATTCCAGCAATGGATGCCAGAGCTTCAACAATACCAACCCAGTTCAGGTGTCAGGTGGGCTGACTGCTGACATGGCAACAATGACAATAAGTGGTATTCTAAAAAAATCTTGATCATTTCTATTATCTGATTGAAATTCCTCTTTGTTTGCCTCATGAGAAAGAGGGAATAGGCCAATATTTATCTCCCCTGAGGTCAGCTGCACTGTCTTTTTATTTGCTTTATGAGGGTTCTTGCACAAGGCAGAGTTTAGCAGAGCTCTGAATAGAATCGCAGAACAATAAAATCAGAACAAACAGCACCAGGGCCTCTCCTGGCAAGCCCAGCCCTTGGCACAAAGACAAGACCAACTCCCCGCACATCTGCCTGCCTAGTCCAAAAGGACAGCATACTGAGGCACAAATACCTTGGGGGAAGAACTCTCATAGGTAGGCAACAGTGGGTCTTTTCACACAGCACAGATATAACATTATTATTTGACTGCTACATTCTTTTTAAATGCTCATCTCAGAATATTTTGATCAAGGTGCCAATACTGCATATGTACCAGCTGCTTTCTAGTAGTAGCAGAAAGTTAATGAAATACATCTTAATTATTTATTTTCACAGACTGAATATACTTTGGATTTTTTTGTAGAATACTTTCATCCCAATGCTTAGGGTGCATCTATACTGTTGAATTATTGCAGTTTGACCCTACTTTAACTGCCAAGGGTCATGCTATGGAATCCCAAGAGTTGTAGTTTCATGAGGCAGCAGCAGAGAAGGTTAAAACTCCAACTCTCATAATCATATAGGCTTGAGCCATGGCAGTTAACGTAGCATCAAATTTCATTAATTTAACAGTGTAGATGCACCCTTGGTTGTAACTGATGAAAGCTTTGTAAAATTATATGATGAGCTGAGTCTTTCTTCTTATTTTTTTTGAGGTCATCCAGTGAAATTGCATGGCAATGGATTCAGGGTTGACAAAACAAACTACTTTTTCACTCAGTATAGAAATGATGTCCTGGATGCACTACTACAAGATATTACAATGTCCACTACAATTTTTAGATTGATTTTGAAGGAGGAATGGATAGTCCTTTGTCCTGAATAGCAATATCCTTAACTATGACTATATGCTGAGTTTGTGTTGGAAATAGCAACCTTCTTTGAGGCTCCACTCGTAATTTGTTTTGTATATGATTCTGTTTGCTTACTGTATTGTATATGTATATTTTGCTATGCAGCTTTCCCTTTATTCTATGTTACAGACCACATGATCAGATCTGGAACTGCTCCGATGTCAGACTCCATGAAACGCTTTTAGACTTTGGACTGTTAAGAGCAAACTCTTGTTGCTGTTGATTATAAGAAAGATGCCCTGTGTTATTTGCACAGAAAAACCACTTCAAATCTATCTGTAACTGGATTGACAAGTTATGTATCTGTATTCTGACTACATGAAGGTTGTGAGTAAACCAGATATGTTACTTTTAACGAAGTTTATTTTTGTCTCTTGAGAGCATTATATAGAAATAAGATGTTTTGTGGGAGAGTAGATGTTTTAGGCACTGAAAAGAACACTTCTGAAACTCTGCAGTGTTATGTGCATTGGCATAATCTCTGTTCCTAACAGACCAGAGGCAACTAGGTTATCAGTCTAACAATGGAAAGCCAAATGGCCTTGCATATGTACATGTGGGTATATGCCACTGAAGAGAAGATTTTACTCAAACCAGTTTTTGGTTCTTCTCTGAAAGATCATACTTTTACAAAAGGTTATGATTTTCAAATGGTTGTGAATGCCATTTTTCTCCAGAAGGTTATGGAGATTCTGGTTTTCCAAAAAGGTTATGATCTCTCAGAAAGGCATGCCTTTCCAAAACTTAGGAAATGTTCCTTTCTTGAACCACAATTCTCAGAATCCCTTAAACAAAATGGTCATGTATATTTTTCTGAACTGTGTTCAATATTAGACACAAAATCAATGCAAAGTATCTTAGAATATTAAAATAGCATAGAAAGCACTTTCTCCTACAGTATAAGCAAGCAACTGTAACTTTTTTAAAGTTGATATTTTTCTCTCCAGCATCTGCATGGTATGTAAATCACAATAACTACACAATTAGATGCTGTTGTCAAAAATACAGGATAAAAGCCAACTGACTTCAGGCTTTTCCTGCTATGCTTCTTTGAAGAATCCACTATGAAGCACAATTCCCAAAACAAAAACCTGATGAGTAAAATAATTTTGCTGCCCGAATTTTAAATTTGGATCAGGTAGATATATAATGAATTAATTTCAGTCTACTTATTTTCAAGGGCTTTCTCATGGGAATGCTTCCTTTATTTCCAAGTTGCCCAGATAACAGAGGAATAACCGTAGTTGTTTAAATGCAATGCATTTTTTTCTTTTTCTTTTCTTATAGGAAGAGAAAAATCCCTGAATATTTGATAAGGACTTACGTCTAGGGAGGCGTATAATGAGCAGTGGTGTTCAGAGCATTGCTCCCTAAAAGAGGCACTATCCTTGCAATATTAATTAGAAACCTTCCAAAGAGTACATAGAGTTCCAGCATTTTCATTCCAAATGCAGAGTTCTGTAAAGCTTTTTTGAATTACAGTTCCCAAAATCACCTAACCAGTGTAGCCAATAGCTGTGCTTTTGGGGAATTTTGACAGCCATAGTCTATAGAAGTTTTATTTTCTCAGCTCTGTCCAAACTGCTCATGAAATAGTGGTACAGAGTTTACCTAACAATTCTTGTGTGGCTCTGCTGGCTGGATGTTGAGCAGATCCTAGTTTGAAATATACAGTTTTAAAGTTCAAACCCAGAAGAAACCCATTACCTCACTGACATGTTTATTTACAGTATTTATATTTTGTCCTTCTCACCCCGAAGGGACTCAGGATGGATCACAGAACATGCATATGATATGCGGCAAACATTCAATGCCATTTAGACACTTGACAAGATAGACAATTGTACATAGATAGAGGTACAGTAGAGTCTCACTTATCCAACACTCGCTTATCCAACGTTCTGGATTATCCAACACGTTTTTGTAGTCAATGATTTCAATATATCGTGATATTTTGGTGCTAAATTCATAAATAAAGTAATTACTAGATAGCATTACTGCGTATTGAACTACTTTTTCTGCCAAATTTGTTGTCTAACATGATGTTTTGGTGCTTCATTTGTAAAATCATAACCTAATTTGATGTGTAATAGGCTTTTCCTTAATGCCTCCTTATTATCCAACATATTCGCTTATCCAACATTCTGCCGGCCCGTTTATGTTGGATAAGTGAGACTCTACTGTATATAGGTTTCCACTATAAGGAACCCAGGTTTTGTCATTTTGCAAGATATTTGGAATTTTTTGTTCCACAATGCCCTGGAGTACTTCCCTGAACTATAGGACTCAAGTGTGTTTAGCAGAGAATGTGAAAGACCTCACCAAACTATAAATCCCAAGATTCTGTAGAATCTACAATGGCATAAACGTTGTATCGAACTTCTGCAACAGTGCAGATCGACTTCTGGGGAACTACCTTCCTGCTCTCCCAGCTTGCTTTTTTAAAAGTAAAAGTAGAATGTTTTGAAAGCTGCCCAGAAAATTGGTGGTAGAACAGGAACGAAATGTAAAAAAACTACAGGATTTCCAAACAATCATTTTTCACCAGGTTCTGTAATAAGCAGATTGTTTGCCTGGGGCAAATTAGTACTGTATGGATGATACACTCCTCTTCGTATGGCTGCTATTCCTGGTTTTGCTAGGTGGTTTTTTGGTGCCATGATCTGGTCTAATGATTGCACACCTTGTGAACCTTCTTCTTGTGAATCAGCAAGGTGTGAGCTTTCTTCCCTTCCATTAATTATCATACTGAAGCATGCCTCAGCATGAACTCTGGTTCATTTTCATAACACAGTCCTTAATTTTACAACAGAAAAATGGTTTATGTGAGAATGACATCTGCAGAAGAATACAAGTGGATATCTTATAACAAATTAGGGGGCTTTCATTTAAAAGAAACAAACAACAACAACAAATATGCCCTTTTTGCATTAGATACATTTAAACTGAAACAAGACACAACACAGCCTTCTAGATCCAGTTCTAAGTCCAGGTGATATACCTGACTAGACTCATTGAATCAAATGCTGGATAGTAAGCTGTGCTTAAGTAAATTCCATTAATTTAATGGATGTACTGAAGTTCAAATTATTAAGTGGTTTTAGGCCCCAGTTTATATATGAAGGGAAATGAAGAGGCAGCCTGAGGATATTGTCTGAGCTCAGAAAAAAAAAAGTTTTTGGATGACAATTCCCAGGACAAAGCAAACTCAGTGCAATGCTAGATGGACAACATCATTTCAAGCTGGGCAGGCAGTCAATTTTTTAAAAAGTTCTCTTTTGGAAAAATAAAAATATTTTAGTGCAATTAATATGGCAAAATTTAGTAATGAGGGAGAAGGGATAAGCTAAGAGAGGATACCACAGCATGCTTTTGCTTGTCTCCAGGGAAGAACACAACTCCAGTATGTTGTCGAGCCACAGCACCCCACTCCCCAAAAGTTATAGAATAAAGGGACTCCAATCAAGATATATGATTTTTTTTCTTTATTTTAAAAACATTTTTGTGGCTTTAAAGTTGCAAAATGTTGAAACCACTAGAAGCCCCAGGGGGACCCAGCAGCAGCTGTACCTCAACTCTATCAAATCTAACTCTTTAATAAATGTATCAACTTGATGTTTTATGTGTAATTTGTATTATTTATAGTCTGTGTCAATTCTTAAAATGTATCTAATTTATCTTAAATGTACCTTCCTGTGCCCTCAGTTTGTATAATCCCTTGGGAACAGAGGTCACTGTCAGGGTCCCTCCAGCTATTTTCCAAGCCAGATAATATCAAAATCTTTGTATATGAATGCAAGACAGATTATCCTCTTTGTCGCCAAGATGAGCTCAGGATGTTTGTCCATTCAACTGAGGCCCCTTCCAGACAGCTAAATAAAATCCCACATTATCTGCTTTGAACTGAAAGTGTAGACTCAGTTCAAACAGATATTGTGGAATTTTCTGCCTTGATATTCTGGGTTATATGGCTGTATGGAAGACTGACTGTATGCCATTCCCACAAAAGGGGAGGCTCAGCAAACATGAATTAATTGCCTTTCTGAATGGGCAGCCAAGCCCCTGATTATTTAAAACTACCAGCTGAATGCTTGAGTTAATCAAAGGCTCATCTGCATACCTATGTCACAACTTCCTCCAGGTTTGTGCCTTTCCAGGAGGCATCAGTGCAACAGATTAAATAAATAAATAATAAATAAACTTTATTTTTATATCCCGCCCCATCTCCCCGAAGGGACTTGGGGCAGCTCACAACAAGGATAAGCCCGAAACAACAACACAACATATTTGACAAAAACTTAAAACATTCCAACGATACACAAAATAAAATAATGGACAATACATTAAAATCCAAGCAGATAAAATCAGAGTAATTAAAAGCATTCTTGTCCATCCACCAGCTGTTCTCTTTCTTGCCTTGGGAATCCTTTTTCCCTGCAGGCTGTGACATCAAGGGAACCCCTGGCCAATCCCTGCATGGATCCTGGCCGGCCTCACTTTTCAGCCAATCAGGGAAGGGAGCAAGAAGTCTGAATAGCTGTCAGAATTACATAAAATGTCATGTGTTTTTCTCTAAATTTGAAAGCGTGCTGCTAGTACTTACATCCTTTTTGGCCAAATTGTAATAAACATCTGTAGCTTTGCCTTCAACCTGGAGTACTTGTTCTCTGTCTTGGCTGATCTGGTTTAGCAGAAGCCCACTGGGCACATATTTATTTCTTTTATTTATTTACAGTATTTATATTCCGCCCTTCTCATCCCGAAGAGGACTCAGGGCGGATCACATTGTACACATATAAGGCAAACATTCAATGCCATATAACATAGAACAGAGACAGAGACAGACGCAGAAACAATTTAAACCTTCTCCAGCTTCCAGAAGGTATGCTTGATTCCAGCCACAGGGGGAGCATCTGCTTCATCATCCACTGCGATGGCAACTTCCTCATTCCAACAGCAGCTGGGTGATTTTTATGGTGTCATAAATTAGCCTCCCCACATATAAGTGGTACCTAAATTTCCTACTTGATAGATGCAACTATCTTTCGGGTTGCTTAGGTCAACAACGAGCAGGGGCTATTTTTTATTTTAATTGTCGGGTGCTCACTCCGACATGGGCTGGCCTCGAACTCATGACCTCTTGGTCAGAGTGATTTATTGCAGCTGACTGCTAACCAGCCTGTGCCACAGCCCGGCCCCAATACCTTAGTATCGACAGTCCTAAGTGAAATCACTACAGTTACACACCTCTCTTCTGCACTCAGATAACCGAGTAAAAAAAACTTTTACAGTTTGAACTCAGTTTGCACCAATGAGAGAAAGCTGAGAACAAATGGGGGAATCAGAAGAAAAAGAGAGAAGTGGGATGTAGCTGAAAAGTGGGGTGATGGTGGCTTGACTGGGGCTGTCTCTGCCAGATCAGGAGAGTTGGAGGATGGGAATGAGTAAAGCTAGCATGTTTGCTCTTTTGTTAAGTGAGGAGGATTTCAAAAGTAAAACATGGTTCTTAGCAATACATTTTTCTCTGCCATGTGCCTTAAATGCAAATTCAACATCCCAGCCAGCAAACCCACTGGCAGTTCCAAAACTCTCAATGGTATTCTTTGCTTTTTCTCAATGTTTCCTTTGTTTCCTTTGTGTGGGAGAATGAGATGTGCAGGCAGCATCATGCTAAACTCATTGCTGATAACACTGTGTGGTAATTTGCCAGGAAACAAAATAATGAGGGAGTGATGACCTTTTAACTGTTTTGCAAAGCAAAAGAGGCTGCTCTCTGTTCATGACCTCACCACTGCAGGCGCTGGATGCTGACTTACGAATGAATGCCCATTCGAAATGTCAAGTGTTAAAATGCTTCTCTAGGTCTCCTGGGGTTTTCTCAGTCTCATTAATCTGAAATTAAAGTGCTACTGATTGGCAGGAAGAAACATGCCTCCACCCCAAAAAAAAAGCAGTAGGAAGAAAAAGAAAATAAATTATCTGCCCCCACCTCAAAAGACAAACAACCTAGGTAGGGTATAGGTAAAGGTAAAGGTTTCCCCTGACGTGGGGTTGGTGCTCATCTCCATTTCTAAGTCGAAGAACCAGCGTTGTCCGTAGACACCTCCAAGGTCATGTGGCCAGTATGACTGCATGGAGCGCCGTTACCTTCTCGCCAGAGCAGTACCTATTAATCTACTCAAATTTGTATGTTTTCAAACTGCTAGGTTGGCAGGAGCTGGAGCTAACAGCGGGTGTTCAAGCCGCTCCCAAGATTTGAACCTGGGACCTTTCAGTCTGCAAGTTCAGCAGCTCAGCGCTTTAACGCACCGCCACCGGGGCATTAGGGTATAGAGAAAGAAAATCCAAAGCGTGACCTGAATGATCACTCATAATGGTAGAACTTGGAGTCAACCACCAAAAGTGAACCAGCCATAGACTGAGGACAAATAAAAGAAATGTATTAGTTGAGTGTTATGGGACACAGTGCTCCAAAATGTGGTGATAGCTACCTTCTTAGCAGAAGCCTAGGAAAGATGCTTCTTTGGACTGCAACTGGTCAACATGACCAGAAACCCGCAGCCCCTATAATCACTGACCTTGAGAGCTGATTCTAGAAACTGTTAAATCACAAAGTTGCTTTCCCAAAACTCTGGCTTTAGTGTGGGATTTCTAGTTGGATCTACAACGCCGGCTCAAGATATTTTTATTGCCAAGGGCAAGATGGCATTCCCTGCCAATCTACTTGAATTTTGTATTTGACACTGGTAATGAGTGATCTGATGATCTTTTGTTGCACTTTAGGACAGCAGACTTGCAATGTGATGGAGGGCAAGGTACAGCAGGTACAAAGACTGTTTTTTGAATCATAAAGGCAACAGTATACTTAAGTTATGGATGTTAGGGTTGCCAGCTGACCTTATCTCTTATTTGAAGTTTAGGGAGCTTATATCTTATACTGCTGGCAGGTGTAACATATCATAAAGGCTAGCCCTTATTTGGCAGCTGTGTCTCAGCCCTCAAAAATCCCAAATTTCAGAGAGTGGACTTTTGAGATAAGATGGGGCCAAGTTTGCAGGATAGCCTCAAACCAAGAAGCACATTGCCAATACAAATAGTATGATTTTTATATGATTTTACTGGATTTGGGACTATTGGTGCATGCCAGGAAAGAAAGTATAGATTTCCATATAGACATGTGAATTATGAATATAGACTATATGTAAATTTTACATAGGAATTCATAGCTAACAACTCAAATCAACATAGACCACAAACTTATTTGTTTTTCCTGTCCCATATTACTATTTTTAAAATTGCCAACCCTAGCTTGGTTGTGAATTTACTGAGATAAAATCTGAATCAAATTCCAAGTAGTATCCCTCTACATGTAGAGTAATATAGCATACTTCTTATTTAAAAGTTATACCAGATTAATTAGGATGCATTAGAGTGCATCCATTCATTTCTTTGGGGGAAACTGGAAAATTCAGAGCTTAGAAAGGTTACTTTGGGAGGCTTACAGTTTTCAGAATACTATCCAGAGTATCCACTGGTTGAAATAAATATCCCTCTTCAGTAAAGGCAAGCTCTTGACACTTCTATGGGGGAGCTTCTTGAAAAAGTTAGTAAATCTGTTGACAACACTCCACTCTATATGCAAAGATATAACAAACTGGTAGGACTGGTTATCTATCCTTAGGGAAACTGCAGGAGTTTGAAGCCAAAAGAGATTTCCAAATTCTGACTCATCCCTTGTCACAATAAAGATGCCCTGTTTCTTCTGCTGGTGTTGTAAAATACCAGCTGCAATATATTTAACCCAGATCTGCCAAGTGTATATCAACTGTGAGTTATGCTACTTCTTTACTTTCTAAGCAACACAATCATGCACTTGCTTACCAAGAAATCCTATTGCGTTCAGTGGTGTAAAGGTAGCATGGATGGGAACCTGGAACCTTCCAGATTGTTGCACTCCTCTCCTAGCAATCTCATTGATCAGCCAGTATGGCCAATGCAATGAAAGGCCAGCAGTATTTAGAAGTCCACAGGTTCCTCATCCTGGCCTCAAACCAGACTAGACATGAAGTGTTGTGACTCTTTATGTAAAAAATATTTCAATTAAGATACTGATATGTTGAAAGTGAACACTGCAGTTGTGCTGTAACAGTCTACCCATAGAGTGGAGGTTATGTTCCAGGGTTATGATAGAGGAATGTCTAGATCAGTGGTTCCCAATCTTTGGGCCTCCAGGTGTTTTGGACTTCAGCTCCCACAATTCCTAACAGCTGGTTAGCTGGCTGGGATTTCTGGGAGTTGAAGTCCAAAACACCTGTAGGCCCAAAGATTGGGAACCACTGGTCTAGACTGAGAGAGGAAACACAGGGTGTCACTTCAGCACTTCATACTGAACCAGATCCACTACAAGTCCATGTCAACCAGTCAATAGCTCTCCAGGTTTTCAGGCTTTCCTCAGCCCTTCATGGAAACACTGGAGTCTGAATGTGGAAATTTCTCCATGTCAAACAGATGCTCAACCACTGAATTACACCCCACTCTCAACCACTCCTTATCTTATCCACTCCAGTCATCATGAAAATAGCAATATATAATAACAATTAAAAGATAGCTATGGCTTTTCCCATGCTGCACAGCTGCAGCAGTCTGATTCCACTTTAACTGCCTTGGTTTCCTCCTACTGAATCCTGGAGTTTGTATCTTGGTGGGCCACACAGAATTCCTTGTTGGACTTCCTTGAACTATAGACCTAAGGTTTTCTGGCAGAAGAGTCTAAATCCCTCCGTTTTTGTTGAGTGCCTTCACGTCAATTCCGACTTATGGTACCTCTAAGGGGGCGAGATCTGTTCAACACTTTGCCTTCCTCTGAAACTAACAGGGTGTGACTTGCTCAAGATGGGTTTCCAAAGCCAAGTGAGGGTTTGAACTCTGCTCTATAGAATTGTATTTCAAATGTTCCAAACCACTTCAACATTCTGGCTCCTTAAAACTAAAAATCCTAGGATATTCCAGAGGCCAGAGCCATGGCAGTTAAAATGGCATCAAAGTGCTGTAATTATATGGTATCGATACAGCCGCATGGTGCTTCAAGGAACGCATTTCATTTCAGATCTAATTTGGGCTGTGTCAGATAACTTTTGACTCTGGCCTGGAACCAAGCTTCTCTTTGATCCCCCTTTTCACAGGACTTTATCCTTCTGCCAAGCAACAGCAATGGTTGTTCTCTGCCTGTATCATCTCTCCTTCTTAGCTGCTGAAACCCCTCACCCCACACATCTGGAATTTGAACCGCAGTGGTAAGGCAAGCGTCACAGGAGCAGCACTTTCCTTTTCAAGAGAGTTTATTTTCCCCCTGTGACCTCGGAAAACCTTCCTCTCAGCAGCCATGCAAATGTAAACTGATCCAAGCTGCAAGCTGAAAGCCTGAAGAATACACTTGAAAGAGCATGACTGTCACCTGAGAACCTGCTGTTTAATTATGCAAGAATCTCAGATATTCCCTATCAAAGCATCAGTGTCAAGGAGGTGAAGAGGTCAAGAACATCATCTCTGAAGAAAATTAAAGTAAATATAAGAATTCCACGTCCAGGGAGAACCTTGCAATCAGAGTTACAACACTGACAGCATTTTGAAAGAGGAAATTCTTTATGAGTGAGTCTCCCCCTTTCCCTATTTTCAGCACAAGCTGCAATCATATCCACAGCTATGCATTCTTAAGGCTCCCTGGCTTCAGTAAAATTTAAGCATGCATGGACCGTAAAATAATTCTTGTGACACCAGGGTAAACCATGTGCTTGCTGAGCGCCTGGTCTTTCTCCCATGAGGAACACGGATAGTAAGCCTGGGGATTGTATGAGGGTGCATTAAGCTGCATCACCTGCAAACGGCTGTGTCTGAAATAGTCTGAAATGGTGGTGTGGCTGCAGAACACATGAGGTGAGGTGAGATAGACTAGAGGCATCCTTGAAGGCTAGATCTGCTGCTAAAAGAATCTCTCCCCCTTACATTCTACTGTCAAACACAGTTACTTTCAATTTCTAGGGCAGCACAGTGGAACGGAGGATTTGGGTTTAACTATCTGTCACCAGGAGAATATAACAGCTTATCTGGTAATTCTGCAGATACAGCTGTAAGAATAGAATAATCAGTTTCCGGGATTAATTTTTAACCTGCAGCTTACTAAACGAAAACCATCTGGAATTTGATTCTGAAACTAGTCTAAGCGTATTTGAGCTTCCAATAGCCAGCATGGTGCAGTGATTGTTGAACTAGGACTCTGAGAGACCAGGGTTCGAGTTCCTGCTTGGCGATGATAAACCTACTGGGTGACCTTGGGCAAGTCACTTTCTCTCCGCTTCAAAGAAAGGCAAGGGTAACCCCCTCTGAACAAATCTTGCCAAGAAACCGCTGTGGCAGATTTGCCTAAGGGTCACCAAAGATGGGAAGCAACTTGAAAGCACACAACAACAACAACCTCTTTCTAGAAGGGCAGTAGGCTCTCTTTTTAAATACATGCTTCTGTTAGGTAAACTGGTTTCCTTTTTTGCCCTCTCTTTCTTTCATTATTGGGGTGCTTAAGCAGCCCACCCTCCATGCTGCGCTGAGCATCGGTGCTCCCATAACTACGTGGCTTGCATGATGCATGAAACTTGCTGGCACTGCCACACTGCAGCATTTCAGAGCATAGCAAACAAGCTTCATGTGGGGCCATGGTATTGGTTTCTAATTGCCAAATGTATGGGGAAAAACTGGGTTTTTGATAAAAGGGAGGTTCATAGCTGAAAAGCTGCTACCGCTAACAAAATCTTATCATCTGTGATTGCCCTGAAGGCCACTCTGTTTCAGTATACCATCCACAGAGTCTACTGATCTTAAATGTCAGTAGCTTCATATTGGATTATGAACTTTAAGTATCTGAGCAGTTTGGGCTTTGACACTTAAACCAATTGTGAAGGCTGACATAATATTCATTAGCCAATGCATTTGGCTTCTGTATGGGGAATAGAGTGGGAATTACCTGTGGCAATAAAATATATTGCACAACACCTATAGTGGTGACTGGCTCTATAATTATTCATCAGACAAAGCAGTTAGAGCCATAGAGACAAACATGTTTGTATGTAAGATGTTTTGCAGTAAATGATAGAGAGCCTGTATCATATATTTAAAAAAGCAATGTTGGTCATAAATAAAACTTTTTTTTTAAATTGCAGTATTAACGATCAGTTCATTAAAATATTAAGAAGCGAACTTTTGAGTTATTAAGAACTCTTCATTGGCTGGACTTGATAAATCTCAACGGATGCAAATCATTACTCAAAAATGTACTACTCTCATGCTAGATATTCAATTTTTCGTAATAACATCTATAATTGCTGAAGCCCTCTCTTCTATATAACTGCAAAGGCTACATGAGCACTGTCTTTTGCATCTGGTCATACTATTTCCAGTAAGTGTTACCACTGCAAAACAGACTGACAAGTTGTATTAAATGACAAACAAGCAACCAGAATTGCAGTTCATGTAAGGCTACACAACTTTTCTAGAGGGGATGCTACTCAGCTGATGTAACTCCAAGAGAAATTGCCATTTTCATGTCACTTTTTGAATAAAAAACCAATACCAATTTACTCTGAGTCACTCCCCAGCAGAGCTATATAGCTTAGAATACATGTGGGACTGAAAACATTTCTTTGATTTAAGGTTCCTGTTTTGATTCCCTGTTGTGTATTACTGGATTGTGCTGTCGCCCTTTTCCCATCCCCTTTTTTTTTTGTTGTTGTTGCTTAATATCAGGTTGCACAATGCTCAAGAGGAAAGTTGGTGTTTTTATGCTGGGTAGGGAGCCATTTCATGCCTATTTGCTTCTGAAGGGAGCTGCTAATATGGATATTAAAATGTTGCCAGTTTGTTTTATTCTATGTTTTAATTATTTGAATCTTCAATATGTGGTTTGCAAATTTTGGAAATTATTCAAAAACATAAAAGTGCCCACAATTTGAACTAACTAAAGCCAATTCAGTAGCTCTAACCCCAGCACAAAGAGAACTATATTGTACCTGTCTAATATAGATGTTATAGTGAAAAAATGAGTGTGCAACTGCTATTCACCATCTCATAAATATCTGATACAGGAGTGAATATGGGTTTATTTTGCTTCATGGTTAATCCAGCCCTGGAGAGGGTCTCTTTCACACACTCTCATTTGAATGGGATTTGCTCCACATAAATTGAATATGGTTCTACTTTTGTTTCATTGTCTTTTTTTCTTACCTGAACCCTTTCTCTCTTGAAGCCTTCTCTCAGTAGGCAGGTATTACCAGAGTACAAGCAGAGGAAGACGATGGGGATATGGCAGTGGCAAAACTACTTGTGCTTGGTGCACACACAGAATGGCTCTATGGAGTGAGAATGTGAGCCAGAAAAGTGAGATGTTCCATCCTTCTATCACAACTTTTCCTTCTCAATAGATATCTCCTCACCTTATCTCCCACTGACATTGCCTTTTAAGCATTCAAATTGCTTGACATGAAGGTTGAAATGGGGGGAGATAGGAAAAAAGCCATTCCAAACCTCAGTTCTTCACAGCAGTTTGTCACTGCAACAGTTGCTGTTGAGGCCCGTGAAGCCTCTGAGGATGAGGACGGGGATTTTCTGTTTGAGCCTGATATTTCTGTGGGGGAAAGCAAAAGTGTTTTTTAAAACAATGGGAATGTTTTGGGTAGATCTGTTGTCAGGGGAAAAGGCAGTGATACTCATGAGAATCAGCCAGGGATTGACTTAGAAAGGAATGTGGAGGAGACAGGAGGGTTACCGACAACCCAGAGTTTACTGCTCAGAAGGGATAGTTTAAAACAGAGACAAATCCGGTGTTCCCAGAGGCTGAAAGATAAACAAAGAGAACCCAGGTGTGAGAAAGAGTGATGGAGTGATGTCATGGGCAAGAGGGAGTATTATTAAGGAATTGGAGTCGATGTTCGGTGCGAAGATCAACGCTGGATTTTCATGTGCCAAGTTGCCTGTCTTAGGGGCTCTGAGTTAGAAGTGCTGTTCTTGGGTCTGGATCTTGTTTAAGTTCCATGCCTCCTGTTTGGATTACAAATCTTGTTTCAAGTATCAAGCCTTTGGATTATGGTCATGTTCATGTTTTCAAGCTTTTGGATTTAATTCTAGTTTAAGTGCAACAACCCTTGGAATACAGTTTCTTGCTTTTGCCTTTGGTGATTTTTGGAATTCCTATTCAGAGTTGGTCATTGCTTTTTATTAAGCTCCTGGAAATCTAGCTAATGGGTGTAATAATAATAATAATAATAATAATAATAATAATAATAATAATACTTTATTTTTCTATCCCGCCACCATCCACCATCTCCCCGGAGGGACTCGGGGAGGCTAACAGGGGGCAGAGCCCAACACAGAAACAAAGAATAACAAATTAAAACACATATCAATAACTAAAAACAATAGTACAACAATCAAGTAAAATAACCAGTTAAAATGCCTTAACTTACTTGGTCATGCTATGTTTTATGATATGGTATGTGTAACTTTGAAACTGCTTTTGTATACTGGGTTTTGCTGGTACTTTATAGAATGCTTAGGCTGCTTTTTTTGAACACTATTTTGAAACTTTTTAAATATTAGATACTCTTTTCGTAACAAACTTATTATTGTTGATCTGTGTGGTGTCTGGGTGAAAAAGGGATCAAGCAGGCAGCTGGGCTGCAACAGTTGTTGTGCTAATTGGCAAAACTCCTTTGTTGTCCTGTATTCCTAGGGGTTTCCAAAACTCTGAGTTTTGCAGACTTGCACCAATTGAACCATTGAGAAGTTGTCCCTGTTACCACCCATCCCAAGTTGTTGTTGTTTTATTGTTATGTTTATTTATGCCTCACTTTTTCTCTCCACAAAGAGGCTTATATTAAAATCATTTCAAAGTTGCCCCTGGTCCCTTAGCAGAACCATGAACTTCAGGCTTTAGAAGTTGATAATCCTCAATATTGTGGCGTGGAAGTCTGTTTTATGACTTTCTGGAAATACATTAATTACACCAAAGCAACCCAGGCAATCTTTCCCTGATCAGTTGGTAATTATATTTCCAAAGCCTTCTGTTCATTAATTGTGACAAAAGTGTTTGTTTTCATACCGAATGAATGAAAGATGAGCTTAATTAAAGGGGCAAATACTTCCTCCTTTTTTTTAAAGGGTTTACAATATTATGAGAATTTAAACCATTTAAAGACATATGAAAGATTGCAATATTGTATTATGTGCATCACATTTAGACTGCCGGAAGACAAAACATAATATTTGGAATACATTAGAATGCTAACAGCTAGATTGGAGCAGTGTTCAAGTAAATCTCTTTCTTCCTAGAGTTACGTTACGTATTCTATCCTCAATTTGTAAACATTTTCTTAAAATTTGTGCCAAGCATATAGATCTATGAGAGTCCTTTACACTCATCTGAGACTTTAATGTGTCCAATATTTCATCAATAAGCTTTCCAAAAATATTAAAATGTGTGATGGAGGGCAACTGCACACATTTTGACAGGCAATTCTTTTCTGCCAAACATTCCCCCCTACAAATGCCACTTTTGTTAGCTTTATAAAACTTTTGGTACTGTTCCATTACCTGAACGGAGACTAGCAGCATTCTCTCCTGATGTTTCACCTGCATCTATGAGGGGCATCCTCATAGGTTGTGAGGTCTGTTGGAAACCATATCTTTCTTCCTTCCCTTCTTTCATCCCTTCTTTCTACCCTGGTGGAGCAACGTGTTAAAGCACTGAGCTGCTGAACTTGCGAACCGAAAGGTCGTAGGTTCAAATCCGGGGAGCGGAGTGAGCACCTGCTGTTAGCCCCAGCTTCTGCCAACCTAGCGGTTCGAAAACATGCAAATGTGAGTAGATCAATAGGTACCCCTTTGACAGGAAGGCAGCAGTGCTCCATGCAGTCATGCCGGCCACATGACCTTGGAGGCATCTATGGACAATGCTGGCTCTTTGGCTTAGAAATGGAAATGAGCACCAATCTCCAAAGTTGGATACGACTAGACTTAATGTCAGGGGAAAACCTTTACCTTTACTACTAAACTTTCTAATCCAATTTTTTTTAAAATTCTGGCAACAATTAATGTGCACCTGAGCAAATAGTAAAACTGAATCTATGTCTGAATCTATGATGTTTTCTTACTGCAATAAGAATGTTTACATATTGTTGGGTATAAAAATGTATCATGGTCACAAAAGTGGACATGGATACAAAATCAAGGGCTCAAATACCAAGAGAGGGAGATAGAAAAGTCATTTTGAGCAGCTGTCAGCCCTTCCTTTTTTGCAGGAAATATAACAAAACAATTTAAGTAGATTTGTTGGGACAATGTTTGTTTCCTGTTATGTGCCTTCTGGTTGACTCCAAATTTTGGTGACCCTGTCATATGGTTTTCTTGATAAAATTTATTCAGAGGACATTTGCTATTGCCTTCTATGACTGAGAGATTGTGACTTGCTGATGGTCGTAAAGAGGGTTTTCATGGCTCAGTGGGCATTTTATCCCTAGTGTTGGTTTTTTTTTTAAAGAAAAGCTTTACATAGCAGCTGGCTAAATTCAGGGACATTGTTTACAACTCTTTTTTGTGAATTCTATAAGAAAACATGATGCCCTGGATGAAGGATTGCTCCCTGCTGTTGGAACAAAGGAAGCTCCAGTGAATAATAGACGTTTGCATGAGAGAACTACATGCAAACTCAGTGTTTATGCTGAAAATTTTTAGGTGAGCATATATCTCAATTATTTATTTCTGAGGCCATAATCAAAATTCAGGAGATTGGGCTACAGCTCTCTGGCAAACGTTTCTTTGTGAAATTAAAAAACCAAAACAAACCTGACGTCAGCCCATCCTTGCCTTAGCTTTCCTATGTTAAGGAATCAGATTTTTTTTAATTAAAAAAAAACATTTCTAAAAATGGTTGCTATCACCTGAAGTTTGTCAGGCGTTTTCTTTTTCACAGATTATTTTCAGGGAAAGGCTCTGCGACATGGACAGTTAGGAAGTGCATTTGCTGCTGCTCCAATTCATTGCCAAGATTGCTAGCCCTTTGAGTATTTACCCGGAACAAATTCCCACTATATTGGCTGGGACTCAGTCCAAGGTAAGGACATAGAGGGCAGCTCACAGGCCAAACAAGACCACCCTGTCACTGCATGTCAAAAGCAATGGCATTATTTTCCTCTAACTAAAGCAGCATGAGATAGCACAGTGTGAAACTGTAGTTGAAGGTGCAATTATGGTTGCTGAGAGTGAGAAAAGCCAAGGGTACTAAGCATTGTGCCAAGGATCTGGGCTATCTACAGGATGGGTTTTAATGAAGCATTAGAAACGAAAGTAGAGGTGGGCAAAATCTACCCTCTTCATGCTGTTATGTTATAATGCCCATTAACCCTAGTCAGCATAGGCAACAGTACAATTGGCATGTAGAGCTCAACATAACTCGGAAGGCTGCACTTTGGCCACTCTTGCCCTAAATGAAGGTAACAACTAGTATATTTAGTGCAAGATCCCTAACGTCTCTCAGCACCACAAAAAGGAATCCTGTAGTATTTGTAAATTATTTTATATTTAATATGGAAACAGAGCTTTTTGAAAGCACGAACGCAGGTGAAACTGAAACTGATAGATCTGCCTACAAAAGGCTAACAGTTCTGGGAATTCAACCCTCAAAACAAAGTTCAAATAGCTGTGTATTCAACTATGTTAGGCTGAACTAGGGTTAAAAATTCTCCGTCGTTGTCGTCCCCTAATTCCTAGAGGCACTTGCTCTTTAACAAGAATGAGGTACTATATGGTTCATGCTGAGAACAGCTCTACTCATTTGATGAAAATGAACTATTATTTTGTTTTGTTGAGTTTTGAAGACTTTGTCAAAAGTTGCAATATTTGCACAATAGGGATGTAAGGCTTTAAAAAGGAAGAGAAATGGAAAATGACAGATTTCCTCACCTATATCATCACACAGCATGTTTTCCCCCCAAAGTGATCACATCCTTATCAATTATTCTATCTAGGGCTTGTAGAAAATGCAGTTCAATGACACACAGAGCCATATGTTATTCGCATGTTACAGATAATATTAATAAAGACTTGTAGGCCCATGTCTATATTTATTTTTGTGGATTTTCTTATTCTCAGACTTCAATCAAAATGTTCCCTTTAGGTTCTCCAATGTGACTTCCTCCAGTCATGATGAGGACCTAGAGATTTATAAAGATACAAAATCAAGGGCTCAACCTCTCAAAGAATCTCTCGGTTCTCCAATGTGATTCTGTGTTCAGCTTCAGGCGAAGGATTGGGGGAACTCCAACCCCAAATAGGGAAACAAGTTGTCCAGGAACACCTGGCCTCTCTAAACGAATTCAAGTCCCCAGGGCCAGATCAGCTACATCCAAGAGTATTGAAGGAATTAGCGGAAGTTATTTCAGAACCACTAGCAATTATCTTCGAGAGTTCTTGGAGAACGGGAGAAGTCCCAGCAGATTGGAGGAGGGCGAATGTGGTCCCTATCTTCAAGAAGGGAAAAAAGAACGACCCAAACAATTACCGTCCAGTCAGCCTCACATCGATACCAGGCAAGATTCTGGAAAAAGATCATCAAGGAAGTGGTCTGCGAACACTTAGAAACAAATGCGGTCATTGCTAATAGTCAACACGGATTTACCAAAAACAAGTCATGCCAGACTAATCTGATCTCTTTTTTCGATAGAGTTACGAGTTGGGTCGATACAGGGAATGCTGTGGATGTAGCCTACCTGGATTTCAGTAAGGCCTTCGACAAAGTCCCCCACGACCTTCTGGCAAATAAACTAGTAAAATGTGGGCTAGACAAAACTACGGTTAGGTGGATCTGCAATTGGCTAAGCGAACGAACCCAAAGGGTGCTCACCAATGCGTCATCTTCATCATGGAAAGAAGTGACAAGTGGAGTGCCGCAGGGCTCCGTCCTGGGCCCGGTTCTGTTCAACATCTTTATTAACGACTTAGACGAAGGGTTAGAAGGCACGATCATCAAGTTTGCAGACGACACAAAACTGGGAGGGATAGCTAACACTCCAGAAGACAGGAGCAGAATTCAAAATGATCTTGACAGACTAGAGAGATGGGCCGAAACTAACAAAATGAAGTTCAACAGGGACAAATGCAAGATACTTCATTTCGGCAGAAAAAATGGAAATCAAAGATACAGAATGGGGGACGCCTGGCTTGACAGCAGTGTGTGCGAAAAAGACCTTGGAGTCCTCGTTGACAACAAGTTAAACATGAGCCAACAATGTGATGCAGCAGCTAAAAAAGCCAACGGGATTCTGGCCTGCATCAATAGGGGAATAGCGTCTAGATCCAGGGAAGTCCTGCTCCCCCTCTATTCTGCCTTGGTCAGACCACAACTGGAATACTGTGTCCAATTTTGGGCACCACAGTTGAAGGGAGATGTTGACAAGCTGGAAAGCGTCCAGAGGAGGGCGACTAAAATGATTAAGGGTCTGGAGAACAAGCCCTATGAGGAGCGGCTTAAAGAGCTGGGCATGTTTAGCCTGCAGAAGAGAAGGCTGAGAGGAGACATGATAGCCATGTACAAATACGTGAAGGGAAATCATAGGGAGGAGGGAGCAAGCTTGTTTTCTGCTGCCCTGCAGACTAGGACACGGAACAATGGCTTCAAACTACAGGAAAGGAGATTCCACCTGAACATCAGGAAGAACTTCCTCACTGTGAGGGCTGTTCGACAGTGGAACTCTCTCTCCGGGGCCGTGGTGGAGGCTCCTTCCTTGGAGGCTTTTAAGCAGAGGCTGGATGGCCATCTGTCGGGGGTGCTTTGAATGCGATTTCCTGCTTCTTGGCAGGGGGTTGGACTGGATGGCCCATGAGGTCTCTTCCAACTCTACTATTCTATGATTCTATGATTCCATAGAGTCATACTGGAAGACCTAGACATTCCTAGAGATGTGTAGTTTTAGTTTTTTAAAAAAAGAAAATGTATTTATTTATCTCTCATTGGGGTCCTGTACCCCAGGAAATGAGGGGGGGCTGACTATATTTTAAATTTTGATGCTGATGAATGAGTGAGACCGAAAATGGGATTATTCTAAGTCCTTTCAACTGCACTACTTAATTTTTTTCTTCCACATTAATCATATGTACACACACTGCTGAGTGGGCATAAAAAGCTCTGCATTGTTTAAAAAAATCATGAAAAGTGAAAAAGTCTTTGACGGACCTTTCAATTCTACACCGTTGTCTCCCTTTCCTGCTCTTGTGTGGAAGTGCTGGAAAATGCAAGCAACCAGAGAAACCCGGATAGAGGGAAGGCTTGGGCTTGTTGCTACCAGGAGATAACACACAGGCAGGGCTAAACAGGAAGAAGCTGCATTCACAGAAATCTGGCATCCAGCCTTCTGTCAGCTGGAACAATGCAGGTTGAATTAGGCTTAATTTACATGAGATGTAAAACAAAAATGGTTCTAATCTGGCTCACAGGCAGGGTGCTAAAATCCTGCTAAATCTAAACAGCTCAAGTGCGCTGCAATCTGTTTCAGGGGAGAAGGGGATGTTTAAAATGTTACAATAACCGCAAGACATCAGAAGGGGGAATGGACAGAATGCAGCAGGGGAAGAATTTACTTTCCCGGGATATTTTGTTGCAGATATTAAGGGAACCATAAAATGCAATCCTACCACCAACATGCAGCCGGGTACATTCCCAACCTGGGATAATCATGGCTGCTATAGACAAAAGTCTGCATATATATCTTGAGATATAGACTGTATTTCTTCAATTCTAAGATGCACTTTGCATATAAACATCTCTAAAAATTGGGCACATCTTAGAATAACAGATTCATATCTGTGTGTGTGTGTGTGTGTGTATGTATTCTGTTAGCGGTGCTGAAATTACTGTGTGTCTTACAATCAAAGGCATCTTAGAATAGAAGAAATATGGTTTGAGGACACTGGGGTCCCAACTACACTGCCATATAATGCAGTTTGAAACTACATTGTATGGTTACTGTAGACTCATATAATGCAATTTCAAACTGCATTATATGACATTGTAGATGGGGCCAAAGGTGTAGTAGACCCAAGTCTTGCAGAATTTAGTTGCAATTTGTTAACTATGGTTAAGTTGACAAAGGATTCATTTATGATACATCTACACTGTAGAATTAATGCAATTTGAGACTACTGTAACTACTATGGCTCCATACCAGCCCTGGGCAAACTTGGTCCCTCCAGGCATTTTGGACTTCAATTTCCACAATTCCTGGCACCTTCCATTGTGAAAGCTGAAGTCCAAAATGCCTGGAGGACCGAAGTCTACTCAGGTGTGCTCTGAGATCTTGGAAATTGTGGCTTTTGCAAGGACCACAAAGCATTGAGCCACAATAATTAAAGTGGTGTCAAACTGAATTAATTCTAAGGTGTAAATGCAGCCTATGTTGTCTGTTTGTCATTCCATAGTATTCGCAGAACTCTCCTCTAGCATATGTCAATCGGTTTAATTCTCTTCCTGTCAGCTTTCTTCACGGTTTAACTGCAATATCCACTGTAATTTGAGGGCAAGTGGGTTTCCCCGGCAAAGATCTATCGATATGAGTGTTATCCTTCTTATAATTCAAAGTATTGGAGAGACGGCTTTTCCTAAGCCCTGCTTCTGGCAGGGATTAAAACAGCCAAAATGGTTTTGCATCAACACAGACTCCCACACATTTGGACTCTCAGTAAACTATCCTGATGAAATGGGAATTAAGACTAATTTATTGCTACGAGGAAGGCCCACATTGCTGATTTTACCACGGCATGACAGGTATCCGGGGTGGTCCATCCTTTAAGTGAAGGAAACAGGCCAGATGCTGGTTTATTGAAAATTAAACCTGAGTTTTTGGATGTGTACTCAAGAAAAAGATACAGGCAGAGCAACCCTTATTCGAAATGCTTGGAACCATAAGAGATTTGGATTTTGGATGACCTGCATTTGTATGTACTGTGTATACATAATGAAATACATTATTGATGGGAAGCATGAAATTAATCGTTTCATATACACCTTATATACATAGCCTGAAGGCAGTTTTATCAATATATGTAAAAGTGAAAGTATGTGTGTATGTATGTATAAACCCATTTGTACCACAAATGCTCTTACATGGTTTGGTGGATCTGGATCAAACTTAGCACACATACCCTTCATTATCCAACTTCTAATGATTGAGGAGTTGAAATAAAACAGTGGTTTCCCATCTTTTTTTGACCAGGGACCACTTTGACCAGGACCTACTCCCCAATCAGGGCCGGCCCCACTATAGAGGCCACGTGAGGCGGCTGCCTCGGGCGCAGGTCCCCGGGGGGCACCATCAGGCTTCCCCCGCCCCTGCGGGGGGAGGTGCTTTTCCCCACCCCCTGCGCAGCGCCGGCGGGGGGGGGGGTGCTTTTCTCCACCCCCCGCTTAATATTTTAAATTATCTCCGGCCGGCCCTGTCCCCAATATTAGTGCCAACCGGGTTATGAATAAGTTTTTGGTCAACTTTAGATTCGGTTTGGTTATTTGGGGTGCTGATTCAGAAAATTGCTTTGGATAGACCACATTAGCTCTAGTTTCTGAAACAGTACATATGCCATCCACTAGTCACCATCTGCTCGCCCACAGAAAACCATATTTAATCATCTAGAGCTGATGTGGTCTATCCAATGCAATTTTCTGAGTCAGCACCCCAAATAACACCAGGAACAGGCCTAAAAATGAAGACACCATGGAAAAACGTTTTTTGGGGGTCGAGCTGTTATTATCTGTAGTAGTAACAGTGAGGCCACCGACCATATTTTAGTTATTGCGGACCATTTGTGGAATCTCTGAATTAAAAGAACCACCACTCAGAGTGGAGGGAAAGAAAAAGAATGAAGGGGATTGGCTGTTGGTAGGTGAAGTGGCCCTCTGCCATATGACTGGGAAAGAGATGGGGCGAAATGTCTTTGCTGCTGGTGGTGTAGGAGAAGGAAGGAGAAGGAAGGAAAGAAAGAAATGAAAGAAGGAAGGACAAAGAAGGAATGAGGGAGGGAAGGAAGGGAAAGGTATGAGGGGAGAGGAAGAAAGGAAGGAAAGAAATGAAGAGAAATGAAGGGTAGAAAAGTAAAGGTTTTCCCCTGACTTAATGTCCAATCGTGTCCGACTCTGGGGGTTGGTGCTCATCTCTATTTCTAATTCGAAGAGCCAGTGTTGTCCGTAGACACCTCCATGGTCATGTGGCCAGCATGACTGCATGAAGCGCCGTTACCTTCCCGCTGGAGCAGTACCTATTGATCTACTCACATTGGCATGTTTTCAAACTGCTAGGTTGGCAGAAGCTGGGGCTAACAGCAGGCGCTCACTCCGCTCCCCGGATCCGAACCTGCGACCTTTCAGTCCGTAAGTTCAGCAGCTCAGTGCTTTAACACGCTGCACCACCGGGATAGAAAGGAGGGACGAAAGAAGGCAAGGAAGAAAGAATGAGAGGTGATAGATCAGGCATGAGCAAATTTGGGCTCTCCATGTGTTTTGGACTGCAACTCCCATCATTCCTAACAGCCTCAGGCCCTTTCCTTTTCCCCCTCAGCCGCTTAAGCGGCTGAGGGGGAAAAGGAAAGGGCCTGAGGCTGTTAGGAATGATGGGAGTTGCAGTCCAAAACACATGGAGAGCCTAAGTTTGCCCATCTCTGAGATAAGGGATGCTCAAGCTGCATCACGAAGGGGGCATCTACACTGTAGATATAATGCAGTTTGACACCTCTTCAGCAGCCATGCCTCACTGCTATGGAACAATGGGATTTGTAGTTTCTCAAGTGGACATTTATCCCTTCTTTGCCCAAGAGTGCTGGTGCCTCACTAGACTACAACTTCCAGGACTCCATAGCATTGAGCCACGGCTGTTAAAGTAGTGTCAAACCGCATTAACCCAACAGCGTGGAAGATGCACCCACCCAAGACCCTTTCCCTCCCGTCGCCAAGGGGTCACGTGACTCTCTACATGTGGGCGGGGCGAAACGCCTTCTTGGCTATCAATCATCGCCTCGCTTTGTATATATGTGTGTGTGTGTTTTTTTTTCTTCTCCTCCTCAGCCAATGGGACGGCTCGGTTGCGCAAGGCGGGCCAGAGAAACACAGCCTCCTCGGCAGCGTGGGGCTTTCCACCAATCAGGGCGCCCCCATACTTTGTGGAGCCCCGCCCACTCCTTTTTTTTTTCCCCCTCTCCCTCCTTCCTCCTGGGTTTCGCCAAGCGCAGAGTGAAGTGGTGAGGTGAATGGATAGGCGGAGCAGCGGCCAAGCCGGACTCATGCGGAAGGAGTATTCCCAGCCGGTGTTTGAGGTAATGTGGAGGGAGGGAGGGAAGGGTGCGAGGAGGGCTGGAGGGACGGTTGGGCGCGCGCGCGGGGTGGTGGTGGATTGGGGCAGGCGGGCGCGAGCGCCATCTGGCGCTCGCGCCCGCCTGCCCCAATCCACCACCACCCCGCGCGCGCGCCCAACCGTCCCTCCTCGCGCCCATTGGCGCGTGACGGTTGGAACGTTGCCTAATATGGGGTTGGGCAGGGGCGGGGCTCGGGGCTCGGTGACGTCAGGCTGTTTTGCCTATTCACTTCAGGAGTGACCCTCCAGCCGTGCACTCCTTTTGAGGCTGTGAATTCGTTGCAAAAACGACACCTTCCATGATTTGGTAGCTTTTGACTGTTGGCTGCTAAAGGGGGCGAGGGGGGAAGGGGGATGTAGAAGAACCCTTTCTTTTCTTTTTTTGAGACTATTCACAATGGATAATAATTATAGTGTTTTGACACCTCTTCAGCCACCATCATTCAGTGGTATGGAACCCTAGGAGTTGTAGTTTGGTGAGGCACTCTTCTGAGAGAGAAGGGTGAATATCCTCACAAAACTATTTATTTATTCATTTACATGGTTTATATTCTGCCCTTCTCACCCCTTAAGGGACTCAGGGTGGATCACAATGCACATATACATGGCAATCATTCAATGCCATTATTAGATATACAACATACAGACAGACACAGAGGTAATTTTACGTTTTCCAGCTTCCGTCTTCATGGGGATATGCTCGATTCCAGACACAGGGGGGAGCTGCCGCTTCATCGTTCAGTTGTGACACCGAGTCCTTGATGCAGTACCTCCTCATTCCGCATGCTGCTGGAAGTTTTTATGGTGTTGTAAATTAGTTAAATTAGCCTCTCTGCATAAAGTGGTACCTAAATTTTCTACTCGACAGATGCAACTGGCTTTCAGACTGCATAGATCAACAACAAGCTAAGCTATTAATGGTTGGGAGCCTAATCCGACCCGGGCTTCAATCTCTGTCAGTAGTGATTTATTGCAGTTGGCTACTAACCAGCTGTGCTACAGCCCGTCTCTATACTGTAAAATCTAGAATGCCATATCAGTTGAGCTGTGGCTGTTAATGTGGTGTCAAACTACAGTGTGAATCCAAGTGTGGTCAAACTTCATTCAGTCAACAGTTTAGGGACATCCATAGTGCAGAATCATAATAATAAAACCATATATATGGTTATCTATATCTATATCTATCTATCTATATATATATATATATAGGACATCTCTACTCCGCCTTTCTCCAGTGGACATTGGATAAGCAAAAATGTTGGATAATCAGGAGGGGTTACGGAAAAGCCTCTAAAACATCAAATTATGTTATGATTTTACAAATTAAGCACCAAAACATCATGTTTTACAACAAATTGATAGAAAAAGCAGTTCAATACATAGTAACGTTATTTAGTAATTACTATATTTATGACTTTAGCACCAAAACATTGCAATGTATTGAAAACATTGACTACTAAACATTGACTACTAAAAGGCAAACTGTGTTGGATAATACAGAACATTGGATAAGTGAAGGTTGCATAAGTGAGACTCTACTGTACCTCTAAAATTCTCAGATAACCATAATAACAGAACACAATAAAATTCATTAAAAGCTTTGTGAAACAGGAAGATCTTCACTCCTTTTCTGAAGAACATCAAGGAGGGGGCTGCTCTAATTTATTCTGGTGGCTCATTCCATAATTTAGGAGCTGCTCCGGAAAGGGTACCATCTCTAGAAATTTTTAGACGTATGTTGTCCCTTGGCTGATTGGAGAGGAGAGTCTCTTTACTGGATCTAAAAGTGATCTGCCCAGTCTATAACGCCAATCTGAATCTTCTCTTGGGGACTCAGGGTGGTTCACAACAAATAGTGGCAACCATTCAATGCCATAAAGTGCAACCAAAAATGACATAAATGAAATAAAATATATTAAACAAGTACATAAAATAATAGTGAGATGGTACACTAAATTAGACATCACATATTCAGATTTCAACCCTAATGTAAAGCCAGTTTCACCCTACTTTGACTACCATGTTGTGGATTCCTAGGCATTGTAGTTTGGTGAGGCAAAGAGAAGGGTAAATAGCTCCAAAAGGTATAAAACACAGAATAACATAGCATTGGGCTGTGGCAGTTGCTTTGGTTGTGTGGCAGAATGGGCCTCTTGGGGTCTCTTCCAACACAATGATTATGTGTTTCTACCAATAGGAGTTGTCGCCTCACCTCCTGAAAGCAGAGCCCTGGAAGGAAGCTGCTTCTTCAGGTGCCTGGTCATGGAAATAGGATGATGATACTGTATATAGTCTTATAACAAATTAATCAATTTTTGTTTAAGCAGTGTATGGAGTTATAGGCAGTAATATTGGTGTTGCTTCCTCTGGTGTGGTTCTTAGCCCTCTGATGAAGACACACGATAATGGTATAGGTTGAGTTTCATTTGTCTGAAAATTTGGAAGATTCCAAAAACTGAAATTTCTTGCTGCTTCCCCATGTTTTCCTTGAGTAAAGGGGGCTGGTTACACATCCAACCCCCCCCCCCCCCCAAATCTGCATCCTTCCCTTTTCCCCATTAATTTTTATAGAATCATAGAATTGGAAGAAACTACAAGGGCCATCCAGGCTAATCCCGTGCCATACAGCAACACACATTCAAAGCACTCTCAACAGATAGCGATCCAGCCTCTACTTAAAAACCTCCAGAGAAGGAAAGTCCACCAGTGGAATGTGCTTCGAGGCAGCATATTCCACGGCCAAACAGCTCTTACTGTCAGGAAGTTCTTCCTAATGTTTAGGTGGAATCTCTTTTCCGGCAGTTTGAATCAATTGTTCCATGTCCTTGTCTCTAGCGCAGCAGCAAACAAGCTTGCCCCCTTCTCAATGTGATATCCTTTCAAGTGTTTAAACAGGGCTATCGTGTCCCCTTTCAGCTGAACATGGGGTGGCATGACAGCTCCTTGAGAAAAATTCAGCCGGGGTTGGATGTCTAAGTAGCCTCCTTTCCTCCACTAATCTTCATCTACTAAGGGTATTCCAAAAATGGGGGCAAAATCTGTAAAACCTTCAGTCCCAAGCACTTTCGACAAGAGGGACTCAACTTGTTGGTGTTTTTCCCTTCAACTATTTTGGTTGCATTCATGGTGTAGCTGCTGTCCATTGAATTTAGAGAGCGAGGTTGGTGTTGGTCGAGTGTAGCTGCTCCCTGTTTTCCTCCTTTGAAGGTGTGTGGGCCTGCCTTCTCACCTCCCCCCCCCCCCCCAATGAAAGAGAGAGGCTCCCTGAAAGACTGGCTGTATCAGATATACAGGTCTCTCTCACTTTCCTCTTATTTGCTTCCACTTGAGATTTTGTGAAGAGGTTGGGTAAGGGGTATGGATTTAACCGTAAAAGGATTCTTTTTCTCCTGCATGGTATTGAGTGTACCATGGACCTAATAAAGGCTTGCTGCAAAATGAAAGGTACCAGGGTCTACGACTGTTTAGATATTAGATTGCAGATGTGAATGTGAGATAGGTACACTCTTTGTATGCTCAGAATTACCTTATCCACTAGTTTTCTTCTTTCATATCTCGGGACCCTTCCAGACAGGCCCTGTATACTAGGATCTGATCCCAGGTTTTCTGTTTATCCCAGATTATCTGGCAGCATGGACTCATCTAATCTAGTTTAAAGCAGAAAGCCTGGGATTTGATCCTGGTATATAGGACCTGTCTGGAAGGGCCCACAAGGAAAGTGAGCTCCCCCACAGGACAAATTCTGCCAAGAAAACAGCTCAAGGTTGCCATAAATCAGAAATGACTTGAAATCGCACAACACCAATGTTATCGCTATCTGATAGATCTGGGGAGTTGAGAGTGGGGAAAAAATTGAAACTCCAAACTAGGAACATAATTTATTATCTCTGTTAATGCCCATGCTGATCATCATAGACTGGATTTCAGACTTTATGTTGCACACTGTAAATAATGAAAACCATCCTCTTCTACAAGGAAGATGGAGTAGTTGTATATCATGCCTTAGATTCTTAATCAAACAGGATTTTTCCTCCAATGTTTATGTACATCCAAATCTGGAAGCAGTGGGCCTTACTTTTTTGTCACTGGAAGGACTGTTTCTGACATGTTCTGTGCTATGATGCTTTGCATGTGTAATTCAAAAAGATAGCATGTCTCTTTTTCAGAACTTTTGTTTTAATTGCATACAAATTTAAATAGATTTAATTAGTTTAACCAGGTTGAGATGCATTTAATTAAAAGCAGCGCTGATAACTTCTTACTGAAGCAGTTTCTCAAATATCTACCCAAGTATCCTTTGTGTTTTTTCCAGAAATAGGGTGATTTTATAAGGAAATGTATCTTTGTGATTTGCATGGATAGGTGGAGATGTATCACTATCTATACAACAGGATCAAATTTCATTTAATGCTACCTCATTTTGGTAATAATTGAAGGGTTTTAATTGCAATATTAAACTAACAGTGAAAAAATGATATGGCCTACACACACACATATATATATATACACCACCCCAGGGCATTGAACATGTTTTAATTGTTTTTAAATTGTTGTTGTTGTATGCTTTTTCTTGATGTATTTATTGCTGTGTTTGGATTTGTTTTTACTGTTGTATTTTTATGTTGTTTGGGCATGTTCCCTTTGTAAGCTGCCCGAATCCCCTTGGGGAGATGGGGCGGGATATAAGAATAAATTATTATTATTATTATTATTATTAATAATAATTATAGCTACATATATACAGAAAACTAAGCAAAGACAAAAGGTGAAAGTTGTTTAAAGTCTGTTAACTTCATAAGCCATTTCTTAAGGTAGAGTATGCTGGTTAAGAAGGGACATACCGTATATACTTGAGTATAAGCCTACCCTAATATAAGCCGAGGCACCTAATTTTACCACAAAAAACTGGGAAAACTTATTTACTCAAGTATAAGCCAAGGGTGGAAAATGCAGCAGCTACTGGTAAATTTCAAAATGAAAATAGATCCCAGTGAAATTATATTGATGCATCAGTAGGTTAAAGATTTTGAATATTTACCATATTTCAAAGAAAAACAGTAAACTTGCTCTGTAAGTGGAAAAGTAGGGTTAACAAAAACAATATGGTATTAAAATAATAATAATAATAATAATAATAATAATAATAAACTTCATTTGTACCCTGCCCTATCTCCGCATGGGGACTCAGGTCGGCTTCCAGCATAGTAACAGGCAAACATTCAATGCCTGTATAAATAATGCAGAGCTAGATATAGATCTATAATTATAGTTACTAATTTCACATATGCATTTCCCTCTGAAACATTTGCAAATAGTCTCTCTATATATGTTCATTTCCCCTGCAATATTTGCAAGCCCTATATTCACATATATCTATATATAATTGTATGTGTATAGGATTTGCAAAGACTTGCAAACATGTGAGGTGAAAATTCATATATAAAATAATGTATACACATAGATACAGATATACAGGTACATGGAAATCTCTAGCTATCTATATGTATGTAGGATTTGCAAAGACTTGCAAACATAGGGGGAAATTCATATATAAAATTAATGTAGATAGATAGATGCAAATATAAAGGTACATAGGGATTGCAAAGGCTTGCGGGGTGAAATGCCTATATATCTGTAGCTGAGATTAACAAATATTTCAGGGGAAAATGCTTTTATAAGATTAATGGTTTTATATATATATATATATATATATATATATATATATATATATATTTCCTGACTTGCAAGGGCTTCTTTCCCTTTTCAAAACATTTCCTTGATTAAGAGTGAGGGAGGCTTTGGAAAAGTAAACACTGATAAGGGAAGGTAAGATGAGAGATAAATATATCATATATTGCAAGCAGCGGCCTCCAGGCTTTGTGCCGGCTTGACCTTGGCCCGATTATAAGCCGGGGGAGGCTTTTTCAGCTCATAAAAAGAGCTGAAAAACTCGGATTATCTTTGAGTATATACGGTAATTATAAAAGCTTGTATCTATGACTTGAACTACTTGGGGACCTTTAAACATTGCATTGCTAACCCCTTGAGACAAGATGACTGAATTATATAGGTCTGCAAAACTGAAAAGTGTTTTCAGAAGTTGCTTAGAATATACAGTAGAGTCTAGCTTTATCCAACGTAAACGGGCTGGCAGAACGTTGGATAAGCGAATATGTTGGATAATAAGGAGAGATTAAGGAAAAGCTTATTAAACATCAAATTAGGTTATGATTTTACAAATTAAGCACCAAAACATCATGTTATACAACAAATTTGACTGAAAATGTAGTTCAATACGCAGTAATGCTATGTAGTAATTACTGTATTTACGAATTTAGCACCAAAATATCACGATGTATTGAAAACATTGACTACAAAAATGCGTTGGATAATCCAGAACGTTGGATAAGCGAGTCTTGGATAAGTGAGACTCTACTGTACTTGTCATTAACTCATAAACATCATTAAGATTTTTCAGGCGGGTTAGTCACCTACCAATTTCTCCTATACAAAGAACACTTTACGTGAAAGAATGTACCTACTGCAGATGCCTTCATCTTAATTTTCAAGAGTTTGGCTAAGAAAAAATATTTTATGCTCCTTTTGAAATATTGTTTTTAAAAAACTGTCTGTACTTTCATACTGTTAGAATTTATACAGCTTTAGACCATCTAGTATAATGTTTTTCGCTTTTGGACATTTTTTGAATGATGTACTTTTTATTGTTATCTTGATGATTCCTTGTCAAGATATTTTTTTTCTGTTCTCTATACTTCTGGTGACATAACTGTGTTACGTAATATACTAATTAGCTATTATATGGAGGTATTATATATTGATTCACTTCTGGGCCTTGCCCCCTTTCCCTCCTTTTAAGTTCCTCCTCCTCTTCATCCATTGACATCCTTCTGCCCTCTCCTGCCTGAAGTAAGGGACTGTCCCTTAAAATCCAGGATGCCTGACAAGCCTATTGATAATACTGATCCTTGCTTTTCTAGTTGGCACTCTTGCCAAGTAATTGAATTGAGTTCCTACAATACCTGTTGTGGCAAGCTAAGTGAAGTTGTTGCTTTGAGATTAGGGTGGGATCTGGAGCTAAGACTCAGCTCTCATAGTTAGGTGACTGTTTTTCACTCCCCTTGGACCTTTTAAATCTAGAAGGGAAAGTGTGGAGGAAAACCATCCATGTAGATCACACTCTCCCATCTAAGGGAGCTGCAGTTCCACACCTCTACTTCATTGGATTTAGTTGTTCCCAGCTGTTGGCTATGGAGATTTATAAAATCTGCACTTGTGAGAGAATAGGCTATGTTGTTTTGGCTGTGTGAAAGAATAGCAGGAAAGAAACCATTCACAGTTGAGTGTAAATCTTGAAGGACATAGAGAAGACAACAGAGTGCAGTTCTCAACCCAGTTTCAACCCAGCCATATGTAACTCTTTGGGGCTTAATTTTGAGGAGATGCATAGGATTTTTCTGCAAGTGCATTAGCAAGAAACCTGTGGGTAGGCTGGAATTCCAAGACTGTGCCCCCACCTTAAGTCTAGTGCTATCTTATCTAATTGCTTCTCTCTGTTGTAATACCTGTATTTTAAAGATATATAGAAAAACACATCACTTGGCTTCACAAGGCAACTAGTTTGGTGAATGACCACCCTGGAAACTTATTACAGTTTGATATACCTTCTTACACAGACAACAATGTAATTGCTTTCGCAGAATTATGTTTTTGCAAGTTGCTATTTTGTAGGTTTATTATACTAATTAGATGAACCTATTTGGCTGAATAAACTAGCAATGATGACTTTTCTGAAATACCTTCATCTTGTTTCAGTGTATACAGACCAGGCATGGGCAAACTTTGGCCCTCCAGGTGTTTTGGACTTCAGCTCACACAATTCCTAATAGATGGTAAGATGACTGGGATTTCTGTGAATTGAAGTCCAAAACTCTTGGAGGGCTGAAGTTTTCCCATGCCTGATACAGACTGTGAACATGAAGGGGTTTGCTTGATAATATTAGTTATTTATGCTGAGTTTTTGAAATGTATTCCCACAAAATATTCTTATTGTATTGTATTGTACTCAGCCAGTTTTTAAGGATGCATTTTAAATGTGTGTCCTTTGTTTAATCTTGGTTTTGTGGATTTAATATGTATTTTTAATAGAAATACATTTTAATATGTATATCTGTGATATTTTTACAATGTTTACATGTTTCAATTCTGTAACCCACCTTGAGGTGTGTAAGAAATAAAATTATTATTATTATTACTCTGCCACCCACTCCGACCTATGTATGTTTTAGTATTTCTGGGAGGAGAGAAAGATTTTTGCTAACATTTTCACTTTTGTTTGAGGAACAAATCCAAGTTATTCCGCTAGAATTGAGAGATTAGGGATTCTGGATAATGGTAATAATTTTAATTAAGCCCTTTCTTCCTTAGCAGAATTAATTTTTGCAGGCTATAAAGAACTCTTAAACTAAACTGAATACAGGAAAGATAATATTTTATAAAAACTTTATATAAATGCTGTCCCATAGTGAACAATTGTGCTATATTGAATTATTTGTTAATGTATTTGTTAATGTAATGTTGCAGATCACAGATTGCAAATTCAGAACAAGCTGGTCGTTTTTTAAGCTTGACCTATTTTAGGTAGATTATATTGTGTTTAATGTGAGACATAGTTACAACAGTCTGTCTCTTCTCATCACTTATAGAGCCTTGTGAGAAGGATGATTACACTAAGTTATTTAGACAACAGCCTGGAGTAATTTCTTGTAAAAAAAAAAATAGGGTAAAACCAGGCTGCTTCTCCATTCAGACATCATGCTATATTATAGTTAACCTGAATTGTAATCTTGAATCCTATTTAATAATAATAATAATAATAATAATAATAATAATAATAATAATAATAACTTTATTTTTATACCCCGCCCCATCTCCCCGAAGGGACTCGGGGCGGCTTACATGGGGCCTTGCTCGATAAAACAATCAAATATCAAAACACAGCAATAAAACAGTTATCCAATAAAAACATCAATTACAGTAAAAACAATCGTTAAGATCAACATAAAACATACAATATTAACACTGGATACTAATTCATAGAACCCAGGCAAAGTGCAACATGTGCCGAAATGGGCCGACATGGGGAAGGTAATTTCACAGTTGAAATGGACAAAGTGTAATATAGCATTGGCAACACCTCGAGAATGGGGCTATTATAAAATGGGCATTTATTTGTCTCAGAGTAGTAGTCATACAAAACTGCTGCAAAAATATCAAAGTATTGTGGAATTTAAAATACTTTTAACATTTTTATTATGGAATACACTTTTGGGAAAATTCATGTCCAGTTCATGAGATGCATGCATTAGAATTCTTAATTGACAGATAATGTAAAATTTATTGTCAGGATTGGCCCTACTATTTGATAGCGAGAGGGATGAACAGAGAATGGCAGTAAGTTAGTAGGGAATAGCTGTGTTTTCTCTGCAGCTTGGTTTGAATCCTCCTATGTTTGTCTATTGCTTTAAGAGGTTGTAGAGAATATTGTCGGTATTGAAGTGCTCCAATAGAGGTAGACAAACTCGAGGATTATGGTGAATGAAAAACAATTTGAGTCTATTGTTATTTGTCTTCACAGTACCAGTAGTAGCAAAATGTACTACAACAGAGATATATAATAATGGTAGAATATGCAAAAGGATTTAAGTAACTAGTATTTTCCAGGCATGACTTCCACACACTCTTGCAAGGCATTTTTCAGATTTCTGCTCTGGAGAGAAAGAACTCTGATCACATGTTTCTTCAGAACACTTCTCTTGAAGCCTATAGATTGGAGAGACCTGGTGAATCTGTCACTATAATTAGGAGGTAGAGCTGCCTGTCCCAAAATTATGCCATTTCTCCTTTTCCTAGGATTTTCCATAGGGTCTGTTTTGCATTTCCCTGAATGCAGAATACTAGTGAATTTTTGGGCATATTTAGGGGAATGTGTATTGGTGAACTGAGCCAGAGTCTTCCTTTGATTTTAGACACAATAATATAAATGGCATTGAGGCTCAGAAAGAAGTCCAGAAGTACACACAAGCAATGCATTTGCGATTTAAGGGGGCATGTAAAACCCTTCAGCCATTGGCTTGTTTGGATTAAACCTCTCACCCTGTCTGTAATCAACAGAGACTTATTTAGCACTAAAATAACATCTTTGAAATTAGAGGGAAAGGAGAGGTTGAGTTTGAGTGTCATAAGCATATTGGTGACAGTGAAACACAATACTCCTGTAAACTTTCATAATCGTGTCATGTATATGTTGAACAGCATGAAGGATAAACCTAGCCCTAAGCAATACCATACACCAACAGTCAAGCTACCAACCAACAATTCACCAGCACCACCTTCAAATTTTCCCCTTTGAAAAAGACCAGAACAACAGCCCCAAGAGAAGTGGGTCAGAAGAATACTCTGGGCAATGATATCAAAAGCTGTTGAGAAGTCCAGAAAATACAACAAGGATAAACTTCACCCTTTCCCGTTCCTGGTGCAAGTCATTCACCAAAATAACCCAAGCTCCTTCTGTTTCATGAGGGTCTTTTCCATAATGGCTCATCTCACCTCTTGTAGCCATGGTGAAAACATGCTTTGCTGAGGTGATGCATTACTCTCCTTATCTGCTGAGCCATGAAGGGGAAGGGTCCCAAATGTATTGTGGCTCTCACCTCTCCAAAGATCTTATTCATACCCTCATGTTTCATGAACTGAAATGTTTCCAGTACCACAAGACAAGCAAGGGCCAATATTTCAACCGTAACATCCAAGTCAGAGCATATCAGAATGATTTTTTTCAAAGTGTTGTGCAGATTGGAACATTGCATGATTACCTTTCTCTTTTAGGACAGAGTGAAGCTCAGCTTCACTGAATAACACTGTACCGATGCAACAGACAAAGAGAGGTGTGAATTCGATTCTAGTCATAGGCTGTCCAGTGAGAGCCAGCCTTTCTTTGGTTGAATCTGCTCTGACTTTTCTCCCATGGATGCTTTAGCCTTTTCCCCATCTGTTACATCATTTATAATAAATCAGTGATCTGACTTGACTCCATTCCATGGAAGAGGATGCTTAGTAATGATCATATCCACCCCCCTGGACATTTCTCCATTCCAGAGGCCAGGTGCAGACTTTATTGAATCACCTGTGGTAGCAACAGGGGACTCAAGTGTCTTTAGGAAACTATCTGGATCTATTAGTGTCCTGGACAGGACCATTTTAAGCAGTCTTCCATCTTTGCAAATGCTACAAATCCCAGTGCATCTAAAACACTGGACAACAGGTAACAGCCTGTTCATGCTCATACCACCATCCTCTCTTCCAGCACTGAAAACTAGGCCTACAGTGCCTTTTTTGGACAGGTGGCTCAGATATTATTCAGTAGAGACCTCTGGCCATCATGAGGACATGAAGTCCTGAGCTGCCCCTGACACACTGATTTCTGTATGAATGCTGAATTGCCGCAGTACAAGAAGCTGAGTTCAACAATACCACTGAGACCATCTCAATCAAGGAGACTGTTGAGCAGGAGGGTAGGCAATATACCAACAAATTCCCTATTGTGTCCTGGTGAATTTTCTCTGTGCAGTAACCGGTGAGTGAACTCACATTGACCAGGGTGTGGAAGAGGATACTCTTCTGTTGCTGTGGAGAGAACCCTAGCAGAAAGCAGTTAACCCACCCTACTTCATCCAGTCAGGTCTGTGCAATATAAGCCAGGTTGGCATGCTTACTCAAGATCAAATCCTGGATCACTGCTGTTTTTGCATTTACCAACCTGGCATTGATCAGCAGCTTTTTCAGCCTAGTGGATCCATTGCCAAGGCTTTCTAGACTACGTATTTGATAGTTTGAGACAATCTAATAGCAGATGGTTCTCTTCTATTACTTTTTTCCACTCTGTATAGCCATTACTATTGAAGTAGCAGCCAATTTATTTTGCATCCCATGTGATACATTTTACATTCAGAGCATGGTATATTAAAAAAAAAACACACAACTTACAGATAAAAAACCTCTGACCTCCTTCTCAGTTCCAAGTAAGGAGACTGATTCTTGCCCTTGCTCTCCTGAAGTGGCTCCACCATTTTGAATTGCCTACTCCAGTGGTGATCCTGCTGTCTCAGGTGGTATTTATGCTGATTATTTTTAATACAAGTAGTAATTTGTTTTTGTAATATTCCTGTTTTATGTTCATATCCTGTTTTAAATTAAGAGATCATCCCTTTGTTCTCTGTCTTCTGTTAATGACCCCTTCTCTTCTTCTTCCGTCCAAATGTGAGTGAAGACTCTGCTAGCATGCACTTGTGTACATAAATAATGCTTACTATTCTCCCTTTTTTTGTCCAAGCAAATTGTATTGAACTGACCACTGTAATAAAATGCCAGCTATCTGAAATCTGTTCCCATTTTGTTTTCATATTACTTGGGCTACTTAGTAAAGATTTTTAGTCCTAATCCTATTCATTGGGCTGAGGTTTATTTGTTTACATTTGCTGTCTGAACATCTGCTGCACCTTAGAAAGATAACACATTGAGATTGACACACATAGCTAAAGCATTTTCACATTAGCATGGAAGTACTGTATGTTTTTAATTCACATTTTGCATATGGCAAGTTGGTGTTCCATTTTGCATGTGTTGTAGGATGTGTTGTAGAGTGAGGAATCTCACTCTAATGATTCAGACAAGTTATTTAAGAAATACTACTTAGGGTTTGCATCATCCTTAGCAAAAACCGTGGCCCACTTTTGCTTTCTAATGGTTCATACCCAAACTTTATTTCATACCCAAATTATTTCAAATGCTGTGTATAAAATTACATTTAGGCTATGTGTATAAGGCTATGTGTATACTTATGTGAAACATGAAGGATTTTCCTGTTTTGATTTGGATCTAGTCTCCAAGATACCTCATATCTGCATATGCAAATGCAGGTATTAAAAAAATCTGAAAAAAATGCAAACCACTCCTGGTCCTAAGCATTTTGGCTAAGGGATACTGACCCTGAGGAATTAATTGTTTTTTTTAAATGGAAGAATTAATTCTTGCTTCAAAAAATGAGGATTATCCCCATAGCTTTCTGAGTAGTTGCAGCCACATTTTAAGGTCCTGCTTATCAGAATTGGGAGAGCGTTTAGAAGCTGGTTTTTCCAGTTGTCTCACCTGGAAAAGGGGTGTGTTCCTTAATGCTGTAAGGTAAAAGAATGACTTGCAATTATACTGTATTAATATAACCAAGAATAGAATACACATTACTCTGTAACTGTGATCCATATATGGTCCTGAAATTAAGAGAACCAGAGTGTTCAGTCATAGCATGTTGCAAAAGCAAGTTGTCTGCATAGTATTGAATTTACTATTACAGTAGAGTCTCACTTATCTACTATTAGTAGTAATTTACTATTACAGTAGAGTCTCACTTATAAATGGTCTCACTTATAAATTACTATTAGTAGTAATTTACTATTACAGTAGAGTCTCACTTATAAATGGGCCGGCAGAACGTTGGATAAGCAAATATGTTGGATAATAAGGAGGGATTAAGGAAAAGCCTATTAAACATCAAATTAGGTTATGATTTTACAAATTAAGCATCAAAACATCATGTTATACAACAAGTTTGACAGAAAAGGTAGTTCAATACACAGTAATGCTATGTAGTAATTACTGTATTTACGAATTTAGCACCAAAATATCACAATATATTGAAAACATTGACTACAAAAATGCGTTGGATAATCCAGAACATTGGATTAGTGAGACTCTACTGTATTAATAAAAATAACAGTGATTAGAATTTGTATAGTGCTTTTGAACATCGTATAGTGCTTCCTATACATAATTTTTTTACTTCTTTCAAATTATATACAGTAGAGTTTCACTTATCCAAGCTGAACGGGCTGGCAGAAGCTTAGATAATCTAGAAGCTTGGATAAGTGAGGCTTGGATTAGTGAGACTCTACTGTATTAACATGAAAGCAAATTGTGATATTAAAAGTTGGTCACAAGGAATTTATTTTTTACATTGAATTTCTGCGGTCTCAAGTTAAGTTCTGACATTCAGGAACAGATTTTGAAACTCAGAATTATGTGATTCTAAGAAATCATTTTTGTGTATATTCTGGTGGACCTTCAGATCCTCCAAGCTTGAAGCAGATTCTAAAGCTCGCCCACCCTGCTCCAGACTGCATCTGTATAATGGTTCAAACACATAATTGTACCTTGAAATGTGATTGTGAATAGTTTAATTGATTGGTGGTCCCAATGTTACTGATTGACACACTTCACATGTGATACTTCTGTGTTGTTGAACTAAAGTGAACTGTACGTGCTCCCATTGCCAGTCACCATTCCCTTTCCGAGGAATGCTGGTGTTGCAGTCCAATAATCTGACAGCCAACAATTCTCATGTCTGTTCTAGAAGCTAGTGGATGTTTACAACTCTGGTATAATTCTAGTGGGGCACAATTTTTTAAACATTGGACCATGATTCTGATTGTGGTAAAAAGGTGAAAAGGGGGCCCCATTTCTTATAAGTGCCAGTATGTCTTATGACACCCGAATGATTATACTTTGGAATACTTAACTGTCTTGCTTTTCTTGTGTGACAGCCAATGTGCCATAAGCAAATGCAAAGCATGCATTGTAAGTTGCAAAATCATTCGGCTTATGACAATTTTTATTTCAATTTTCTTAAATTACCATGTTCACTTCTGTCTTCACCTTCAGTCTGTGAACAGCAAATTAGTCAAGTATGCAGTGATATTAAACAGGAAACCCAGTTCAACGGGGAATTAAGTATAGAGGGGAAAGGGTTTTATTCAAGGAGTTGGTTTTATAGTTCTTGCAAAAAGAGTTTCTCTTGCCAAAATTGTAAAATTTTGATAGTAAGCTACAGAAGAGTTCCAGGGATGAAACATTGATGATAATTCAGAAGTTTCATCTTGCTAAACAGAATTAACATATTAAATATGTAGGATCTCAAGTCAAGACAGGTTAAAATTCCTAACATGTGAATTATAAATTAAAAGTAAATAGTCATGCAGAAACATAATAGTTTAGTCTTTCTGGGAAACAGACAGTTTGTGAGGTGCTTGTTCCTTTTCTGGCTGACATTTAGAGCAGCATGTGGAGCATTTTGTAACTCATTGATATTCTGCTTCATGTTGACAGCTGCAGGTGGTAGTGATCAGAGCCATATTCACTGGACTGTTTTCTACAGCATGGATAACCTAAAATTTATAACATTTATTTTACTTCTAATCTGTAATAGATAGAAATCGCCTCACTCTAATGCCCCTATTGCTTTTTGTTGAACTCAAAATCTCTTTTCTCATGTGTGAAATATTTCAGTATACTTTGTAGTCTGATTTGTGTGTGTTCTAAAAATTTAAATAGCTCCTAGTGTGGCTTCATGGCATTAAACTGCAAGAAATTTGAACCTAGTGCCCCAACAAACTATTGATCTGCCACTTGGAAATTAAGGAACTGATCTCTAATCTTAAAGTGCTTTGGGAATTGCTGCTCCCATTTTAATAGAAGCATGACTGATTGGATTATAGGAATTACTGATATGATATCAACAGTTATCTTAATGTTGACTTCTCTGACTGAAGAAAAGGAGTACAATTACCAAACCTGAAATGTGAGAAGAGCTTAATGTGATCCCAATCTAGGGAAAAGTGAAATTATGAAATAAAAATTATCTTGGTCTTAAGGAAACACATGGAAGGAACTTTCCTTTTCCTCCTCCCATGTTGCAATTTCTGTACCCTGAATGGTCAATGGTCAGGGAAGTACTTGTTTCCCAGTTAAAGGAGATAATAAAATATACTTCTTCTGATAAATGAATTACTAGTCAATATTGTGTATGTATTTCCATGTGCATGTATGTGAAAGAGAGCATTGAATAGTAGCTACTAGATAATTGAGGTGTGTTGACAACAACATGAGTTACGAGTACAGTACAAGCCCATATTGATGAGATCAATATCCACAGTTTCATTTATCCACATCCATCAAAACATGTCCACTCTAGGCATGACTCTGGCATAACTTTATGCTATGGTATTCTTGACCAAAAGTCCTTCAGTTTAATAGGATTTGCTATTATCCATAATTTTGAGTATCCACATAAGGTTTGGGGCGTGTCCCCTGCAGATACAGGGTTGTACTGCATTTTGAGTTTCTTGCCCTATCCCCTTGAAATAGCAAACCAGTTGCAGTAAGGCAACACCATCCTCATTTTAGTTTGTCTAAAAACGCTATTTAAAATTTGTCTTCCTATCCACTACCAGTATTTCATGATTTTCATGCTAAACAAAAGCAGGCTGCAGATCAATATCATTTGATCATTTGATGTTCTATGTTGGTAGACTGGTATGATACCTCTGAGTTTAACTGAAAAATGTCAGTGGTGGAAATTCCTGTCAGTTTTGTACTAGAAGTAATTGTATAAATGTTAAAATGATTGGGGACAGGGAGGCAGGATGACATCTTGTGGGGGAAATACAGGCAAGATGCTCGATTGATTTTGGAAAACTGGGACTATTGTATGTACTTTATCTTAAAGGTGAAAATGCACATGTCGCAAAAAAAGGCATGAATAAATGTTCTTGATCTTTTTCGCCCTTTTTTCACCTCTGAAGTGGCTCCTCAAAAAGTGCCTCTCTCTGTTGGGTGATGATAGGAATGATAGTCCTTTTCCTCTCATGTGGTCAAATTACCACCACAATAAGGCAGCTGATGTTTCCATTCAGCAAAGGAACAGCCTCCTAGTTAGGGAATCAGAAGATTTGATCTATTAGTTCCTCCGAACCTGGATATGCTTTTTAAAAGAAAAGAAAAGAAAAGAAAAGAACCAGCTCTCTCAATGCAATCTAATTCCTAAGAGAAAGTTTGAATCGCAAATGGAAAAGCTGTAATTTATTATACATCATTATTTATTTTAATTATTTTGAGTAATGGCTGTTTTTGTCAGTCATAATTAGGGAGGGATTGCAGACTTTGGAGTCCCATTCCCAGCTATAGGAAAGCATATCCCACTAATATATTTGGAAACTGTTGCCTACAAGATGCTTAATAAGCAGAGTGCTATTATAATGAGAATCTACTTGGTTGGTTTGATATTTGGTGTATTACAGAGACTGTGTGTTGTAAACTGGATTGTTGACTCCCAATTTGTCACAGGCTTACTTTTAGCCTTTGAAAAGTAACTAGACCTCAACCTTGGCTCCCCAGATGTAATTTCGTGTTAATGATAATTAAGTTCACAAGGTTCACAAGACTGCTTTAATTATTAGTGTGAGAATGAACAGATGAATATGGCCCCTTCTACACTGCCATATAATCTTTGAACTGGATTATATAAATCTATACTATAATCTATTCCAAAGCAGATAATCTGAATTTTATAAGGCAGTGTAGAAGGGGCCTCAGTCATTGTAGGTACTGTCCCCCACCGTTTTAAGGGTTTTCCTTGCAGGTTAAAGAGTTATTTATATCAAATCTCTGAACCCTTTGTTGTGCTTCATTGTAATGGCCATTACTATGGATAAGAACCTTCCTGCTCCTTGACTTGCTCCTCTTGAGTTTATTCCCACTAAGTTTATTGAATTTGTCACAAAAAGTAGTACAAATTGTGAACATCATATCATACACTATAATTTCTGTGAATGGCCTTGTCAATTCCTGAGCATTCATCTGATTTTCATACATAAAGTATATAAAATGTGTTCAAATTCATACTTGAAATTGTGGGTAGCACTGTGCATCTTTGGAGTATATTTGCTGCTTTTGAGTGTCTACCATTTCCTTCCTATACAGTGAAAGTGTGGGTTGAATCTCAAGTTTGTTTACTTTATGTATTTGGCTTATATACTGAATTTGATGAAATTTGGAGGCACAGTACCCTTTCTAAGGGGATAAAATCTGACAAGCAGAAACAGGTTGTATTTGCTAGATATCTTGTAAAATTTGCTGTAAAAATAAGACAGCTGTCAATTGTTCCTTTATTTTTTTCACAGAACTGACATCTGAAAAATTGCAGAGTGTGAGAACATGAAGCCTTGACAAACTAGAAAGATAGCTACAGGGTAGGTTTTGCTCTGTGTGAATAGTGATTTTCACACCATACAAGTCCCCTTAAGGAAGAAATATGAAAAAACTCAGAATGGTGTATTCAGAAGGTTTTTTAAAATTAGTTTATACTTTTAAAGTTAATTGGGATGCATCTCTTTTCTCTCAATGATTTTATGGACAGTTGTAAATATGCCTTAATGCCAAGTGTTTCCGTTTGGCAAGAGGTGCCTTTACAGTTTGTTTTTAAAGAGAAATCTGCTTTCCGTTACATCTTTTGTGATAGTCATGATAAAGCAGCTTACACCACAGAAGTGCTCTTGAGAAAGAAAGCTGCCAAAATTCAGAGTAATAAGGCAGTCGGGATGGAGTTGACCTTGAAATCACAGAAAATTAACAGTGAAACTGATAGGATAGTGGTGGATGTTGACATGTGGCAGAGGCAGCAGAATTTCAACATCTTGCTTCAGACTAAGGGTGCATCTGCACTATAGAATAAATGCAGTTTGACTCTACTTTAACTGTAATGGCTCAATGCTATGGAAGCTTGGAAGTTGTAAGTTTGGTGAGCACTCTTGAGCAAGGGCTAAAGACATCGTAAAGCATTGAACCATGGCAGGTAGAGTGGTGTCAAACTGCATTCACTCTATAGTGTAGATGCATCCAAAGGGTTGACACCTATCAGGAGTTCGGAAGTGCATTGTGGCCTACATTTTAGTAACTATTTCAAGCTTACTTGTTCACTGATAATCGTCCAAAAAGCAGTGATCAAGCAGTCTGTTGCCTGGCCATTTGGAATGACTCATCAAAAATAGTTCAGTGAGAGGTACCCCTCTCCCTGCTCAGATGATTTTGACTGCCATGGGAGAAGAAATACTTTTCAAAAATCAAGATATAGAGATTGTATCAAAGGACTTTATCAGAAAGGATTTGAGGTTTGCTTAAGATTCCTTTGGATGAATCCTTTAGAAAGAACACACACACAAATAAAATTGCTTACAGAATCTTCAGATATACAGAGAAAAAGAAAAAGGCAAGACCTGTGTTTAGAAAGACTCCATGAATTATATTAGAATATAAAGCAAATATGGCTGTTCCCATTAATTTATAGAAATGTCCCTTTCACAAGCCAAGAAACCTGTTTTAGGCATTACGTATTTCATAGAGTATGGGCACCCTCTTCTGGCAGAAGCCAATACTGTTTGTGAAACATGTAGAAATGTTTCAAGCCAATGTAATGAAACTATTCCTAGAATCTAGACTAAGACATACATTTTATATTACGGTTTTTATTACTTAATATTTCTAACAGTGTATGCCACCATTTTTTCCACACTTAAACCTAAAATATAGCCAGGTGATGTGAGTCCATAGATGTGAGCAAGAATTTTGGAAACGTCTGATATTGCAACACATACACCTTAATTCAATTAGGTCTCAACAAGGTGCCACATATCTGACAACCAGGCTCTGAAAGAGCATTCCTGGACTCATTTTAACCAAAGTTAGCTATAGTTAATGTGTAACACTGAACCTTGGGGAAATGTGAGCTCACTAAATGCTTAGTGTTATGTTATATAGTCAAAATTATGTTCACTGGATTTTTATACTAAATCCAATAAGCACTGACACCTCTTATAGGAGGTGGGAATATTATCACTATATCATTTTTCTCCTGTCTTTGATGATTTGGAATTAGTCATTTATTCTGTGTAGTTCTCTGGGTCTACTTTACAGCAAAACATGAATCTAATGCAGTATTATCTTCCCTTTATTCAAAAATAAGAGATGATACATTCAAAAATATTGTGGATTTCTTTTGAGAATAGTAGTGGTTAGGATTATTTGTAAAAGCTATGTTAATGAAGTACGGTTCCTATTGAAATGTATCTGTATGTTAAAATATTAGTACATGGCTAGATACATCTGAGGACAATGTTCCGTGTTTTCTAAATATAGAAGTTTAGTGCATATTAATGTTTGTCTACAATGAATTGATGAAAGATAATAATAAAACTACTGGAATGTCTGCAAGAAGTGATCTGAATAATTATTAACTAGTAATAGTAGGAATTATAATCATAAATCTTGCCTTGTAAGGAAGAAAGTTCCTGAGGAAGAGGAAATTTTTTGATTTTGTGTTGGAATTTTTATTTTAAAAATTAAGTAAATGACTCACCACCTTTTCCTGCACCATAGTACCTCTTTCTGTTACGAAGTGTATATTGGGTATGCAGTACAGGATATGCGGGGGCTCCAAGTCAATGTTTGCATTTCCTAGATTTTTTGTTGTTAAAAGAAAATAAATGATACTTTATTGAAATGAATTTGGTTATAGTTAAATGATTGTGTGGAAATAGGTTTTTCCCCTCTATTATGGTAGGAAGTTATATAATATAAGTATAGGCTCTTAAATAGAAAATTAGCAAAGCCAAACACAAATGAAGCTCTTTGCCTTGTATGAGTATTTAAACTCCCAGAACTGACCTGGATCATTAGCTCTGCAACCATGTTTAATACTTTTGGCTCCAAACTTGTAGACTTAAGGAAATATTCTGTTTTTGCATGAACAGGATGCCATTCACTGCTGTTCCTGTTGAATTAATTCACTCAAAAGCTTCAGCTTCAAATAAGCATTCATGCTAAAGCATTGGCCCTTATATAGTTTGGCTATAGGCTTCAAAGTATTTTCATTTGCTCCAAGCCATATAAATGTTTTGTGTATTTGAAATGACTAAAGTCGTTTTTGTGTCATACATTTATTTTCTTCTTTTTCTAAAAAGAATCTCTTTGGAAAGTAGAAATGAATGTAGCAAAATAAGTAGCAAATGACCTGTCTAGAAATTTATAGGGGAAAATAGTTCTCCAGATTCAAGTTTGCAGACATTGTCGTAGGACGTCATTAGTGAACTGTAGAAAAATTATTAAGCCAAGCTGTCACTGCTTGAAACATACTGACCTTCTGAGTTCTTGCAAAATAGATTTGGTTATGGAGGGAACATAGGTTTAAAATGTGTTTTATTTTTTAACATTTCCCAACTCTTCAATTCTTGACAGTTTAAGCAGATGCTAGCTTTAGGCTTTTTTTGTTTGTTTGAATTTTATACTAACTCACATAGAGGTAAAAGATCATTAGACTATATTGTAAAATCGTTCTTAAGCTGAGTGCATTGTTGTTTCCAGAGATACATCTAAGTTTAAATTTTATATCTTACTTGGAATTTGCATCAGCAAGGGACAACATTTCTGTGTAGGGATATTCCTATTTTATGACATGAAAAGAGCTAATTGTGTAAATTCAATTCAAAGAAATGACATCCAGCCTTCGTTTTGTGCAAGCAGCTTCAGTGTAGGTTTATGTATCGTAGAAATGGGGGAAAGTGTGAGTGAGACGTGAAACTTGTGCATATTTACTGCACTGAAATCCTAGACTTCTAAAGAATACAGAAAGCCACATATATTTGACAGTAGCTTTCCCCACATTACTCTGAACGTATTGGTTATTCTTAGCCTTCCATGTTGTATGATGGAAGGATTGATGATTTTGCAATTTGTGTTTTCTCTTTCTGTTTGGCTGTAACATAGATCATCACTCTGTCTCTTCAAAAACAATTATTTTTGTTCATGAAAATAGATTTTATACAGAAGACCAGTTTAAAAAAAGGCAAGGTGTAAATGTTTATGTGGATTATCAACTATGCTGTATTTTAGGAGATTAAATTCAAGGATATACAGGGTGTTTGAAAAAACTTCCTATTCACCATTTAAATTAAATGGTGAATAGGGAGTTCTTTTTCAAACACCCTGTACTATAGCCTAACAGAATTAGAAAATAAATTGAAGTATCATGTTGCCATAGCTCATGATTAATTTTGTTAGATATATGAAAGGCAAGCTAAACCCATCATTTTATAAGTTATCTATAGATGAGATATCAAATGCAGTACTTTTTAATACAGAAGGCAGGCAGATTTTAATAACTAGATGGAAAGTTGATAAGGCATCAGTTCTTTCAGGCATGGGATTTTTTAAAATATAAACTGTCCATTGGAACTAACATTTCCACATGCATATTGTAATATTTAATGGTGGACTCTTGCTTTTCTAGTCTGAGAAAGAAAGAAATTCAGATACATTTTGTAATTTTGATAACCAAAGTAGAAACATTGCCCTTGTAGTGTATAGAACGTGTAGAAAGGGATTTCCTCCCCCCTCCAACCTCACAATGATTTCACTATTTCTAAATATAGAGCTTCATAATATTTTAAGTGTGAGGAATTACAGGTACATTTGGAAAATTGGCTACAGAAGAACAGTTGTATATTGAATTCAAAGGGCTATTTGCAACTTCTTTACACAGAGAATGTGCATTGTGGGAAAGTGGCTTAAGATAATATTACTTTAAGAGACATGAGTGAATATAAAGCCAGATTTCTTAAACATTTAATGTTGGGGCAATACGTATAAGCTGCTTTTTCATATCTAACATCAATACAATTGAAATAAATGTATTCAGTTCGTGAGTTGTAACTTGTAATTGAGTCCCAGAAATTCACCCATATTTATTGAAAACAAATTTTTGGGTATTAACAGAGTTTTGTACTTTTTAGTGTCAACTAAAATTGAACTCTTACATTTAAAAAAGTTATGAATCCACTAATTATAATTTCCTTGGGGATAGATAAATGACAATTTAGTGGTACAGTAGAGTCTCACTTATCCAACACTCGCTTATCCAACATTCTGGATTATCCAACACATTTTTGTAGTCAATGTTTTCAATATATCGTGATATTTTGGTGCTAAATTCATAAATACAGTAATTACTACATAGTATTACTGCGTATTGAACTACTTTTTCTACCAAATTTGTTGTATAATATGATGTTTTGGTGCTTCATTTGTAAAATCATAACCTAATTTGATGTTTAATAGGCTTTTCCTTAATCCCTCCTTATTATCCAACATATTCGCTTATCCAACATTCTGCCGGCCCGTTTATGTTGGATAAGTGAGACTCTACTGTAGCTTAATTATTTGGATTTGGTAGAAGTGAATAAATTGACAACATTAATACTTGAGTTTGAAATACATATTATTGATACTGCCAGAAGAGCTTTATTTTATTATTTTGAAACAGTCGTTCGTTTTATAGACAGAACATTCTTTTGCTATACTTATATGCTTCACTGTATTTTGTTTTGGCTATAAAACTAGCAAGATAATAGTATCTGTTTAATTTCATTTTTATAGTTTGTAGTTCGTTTTATATTATTGGTGGGAAAATAATAATTGTGCAGAAAACCAAAAATGACAGGTTTATTGGTAAAAACTCCCCCCCCCCCCCAAGTAGTCATGGAAAAACACGCTAAAGCAACTAGCAAAACAGCTGAATTTTTCCAAGGATATGCAATTTTTGTTTTGATACTCATGTAAAATGTATGCTTTGAACATATCTCCCAGTGGCTGAATTTCTTTTTTTCATGCCTAATTGTAAATAGTGTTTTAAATGGAAAGTAAAATATAAATGTATCCAAATGTTTCCTTTTCCATAATCACTCATGGTGCTTTCCGTGCACTCCACTTATACATTTTCTTCATCCGAGTAGTTGTAAGTCGTATAGCTTTCTGAGAAGAAGCAGGTAAATATTTATATTTAACTACTTGGTTGGTATTAACATGAAACATGTTCATTATCCAAATTAAACTAATTGAGGGGTTAAACTAAACAAACCACGCTGGTCCAGAGTTGAGGGAAAGAAAAGGAACAAAGTGGATTGGGTGTTACTAGGTAAAGTGACTCTGTGTCATGTGAGTGGGGAAGAAACTGAGTGAAGCAAACTGACTGCTACTAGGTGGTGTGCATATGAGGGGAAGGGAAGAAGGAAGGAAATAAAAGGAAAAGGTAGGAGGAGGGGAAAGAAAAGAAAGAAAGTGAAAGGCAGAGAAGAGAGAAGTGATGAAGGGAGGGGGGAAGAAGGGAAGGGAAAGAAAGAAGAGTGGGGAAGGTTATGAGGGAAAGCAAGGAAAGAAAGAGAGAGAGAGAAAGAAAGAAAGAAAGAAGAGAGAGAGAGAGAGAGAGAGAGAGAGAGAGAGAGAGAGAGAGGAGGTGTATGAGGGAAATGGAAGAAGGAAAGAACCATAAAGAAAATGCATACCCAGACAGTAAATAAAAAGGTGATAATAAAAGTAATAAAAGTGAAAATGTTTGTGTGTGTGTGTAGTGGGGGTGTCTACTTACACAGACAGACTCCCACTTCTACAAACAGGCTATGATTCCAACCACGCAGGTTATAGTGAGCGCCATATCCCAGTGTTCCTTTCTCTATTGGTGTGGAATTTGCATGAACCTGACCAAACTTGGCACAGAAGAAGCTCCATGACCAATTGAACATACTGGAGGGGGTTTGGGGGGAATTGACCTTGGCTTTGGGAATTGTAGTTCACCTGCATCCAGAGAGCATTGAACCCAACCAACATCGGATCTGGATCAAACTTGGCACGCAGACCCAATATGGCCAGCTGTGCATACAGGCATAGTTGGGGGAGGATTGGCCCACAATTCTGGGAATTTTAGTTCACTCACATCGTTCTGTATTTTCTAATGAGAGCAAGCCAAGACTGGCTTTTTTCTTATAAATAGTATTACTGATTCACTAAATGATATTACCTAACACTCCAAAACAAACAATGCGTTTTTCAAATAACCCGGGCATCTTTGGGTGCCCAAGCTAGTAAATAAATAATAGTTAAATATCTTAAAGATCAGGGACTGTACTCTTCCACATAACCACTAGATGTCGCAAGTATTACAGGAGCCTGAGAGGTTACTAAGGGCCTGGTGGAAATTCAACATATCATTGAACTTCACATATTTCAGTGTTTCCACATGGTAAATGCCAGAAGAATCTGATACAGTGTGATATAGAAGCAAGGTACAACTGGAATAATGAAATTTCAAAAAATAAGCCTTTTTAAAGGGCTGGTTCTAACAGTTCTGTTGGGCATTGTAAATGCCTCAGGTGCACTTGATACTCCTTTTACGTTCCTGGCGTTTGGTTGTGTTTTTATGGAAAGATGGATTGAACTTCAATTTAAGAATATTCGGTAATCCCTCTCAGGACAGACTCTTAACAGCTGGTATTTCTGTGTTGCAGCAAATCGATTCCATGCAACAGCCACCAGTGCTTATAGCTGGATTCTGATGCAAAATTACAAAGCATTTTAAAATAAATTTAGCCAAAGCAAACATTGTTGGAAAAAAGTTACTTAATTCACAGGTTTGTGGGAGAAGAATCTTGTTTCGTTCCAAAAAAATATTAAGCTTTTATTGGGAAAGATTTCATCAGGTCATTTATTTTCACTAATATATACATAGAGATTCTGGAGGGAATAACTTCATACCACACAACTCTTTAAAATAAGGGGTTTTGAAAGTTAATATTGAAGAATTTAACCACAATAAAGAAAATGAGGAATGGCCTCCACAGTTGTTAATATCCAGTATTTTCTAGATGAATAAGCCTTTGCTCTTTAATCTTAAATAACTGTGATCTTCATTACTAACTTTGGAATACAAATGTTCACTATGGATAATAGGCATTGGAATTTGGAATTAAAGTTCTGTGATTCACAGCTAAAAAATAGATGATGATCACAAGAGGAAAAAAAAGCTGGTTGGCTGCAATGACTGATTCTGATTCTGCAGCAACCGACATGGCTAAGTGTCCAAGTTCTAAAATTTATTTCCTGGCCTTGACATGTAGATGTTACATTTGCATCAGGACAAACAGAATTGATGTTTTATGAAACTTGTACAGAGTGTCCTCGGCCTCATTTCAAGTCACTTCTTAAAAAATCTGCTGGCTTTTATATAGGTGCTGCCTTTCTCCATTTCAAGAAGGGATTATGCATAAGAGCCATGTAATAGTGCCACAATCCATGGCAAAATTAAATGCATACAGGCCCAATCACAAAATTAGACTGAGTTCTGTCCAATGTTCATCATTCAAATTCTTCAAAAGTTCTCCTATTATTTTAAATGAGATACTGAACTGTCAAATAGGTAGTCCCTTTTCACATATTGCTTGATCGTATGCTTAACCTGGTAAAAGGCCTTGGCTCTTCCACTGTCTCCAGATGCCCAATTCAGAATTACACAAAGAAGATGGTAAATCAATTGAATTCAGAACATGAAGATACAACTTGTCTCAAAGGTACAATCCAGAGATTACGAAGAAAACATTACTGTACTTACATACAACTCCTAGGTTCAAATGGGGTAAGACAAAAGGAAGTAAAAGGAAGTCTACCTCTGTTGTTGTTGTTTATTCGTTCAGTCGCTTCCGACTCTTTGTGACCTCATGGACCAGCCCACGCCAGAGTTTCCTGTCTACCCCTAGGAAGGGAAATTCACTCCTTAAGAGTTATCATGGAAAGCTTCCACAGAAGCTTTATCACCAATCCTTGTTTCCACAGCAATATACATTTTTCAAAATCCAATTGTCACAGGGTCGGAAAGTGAGGTGAAAACTTCTGAAGAAGGGAATAGACAGCAAAACAAATGTTGCAGGGATGTTAACCTTTCCCTATGATATTCAAAACTATATTTTCCCTTTGGCTGGAGTTATGCTTAAAAATCTACCTCTTTGACTTATATACAAATTCAACTTAAGAACAAACCTACAGAACCTATTTTGTTCATAACCCAGAGACTGCATGCATTTTATAGATTTTAAAATGCCATTGATTGTAAGATGCTAATTTTAGTACCATCAACACACACACATATATCTATCTATCTATCTATCTATCTATAACAAAGTTTTTAGAGATGTTTATATGAGAAAAAAGAATTGAGGAAATATTGTAATGTTCTAACAAACTCTGCAATAAAGAATTGATTTCACTAGTGATCTCAATTGCTAAAATGGAAGTAATATCAGAATTGGAACTCTTGAGGAAATCAGTTTTAACAGCTTCTTATCGAGGATTTGGTATGTGGTTTTTATGGAAAAACTAATATATAAAATAAAAGTGAAAAAGCAAGCCAGAAGGTTTCCTTTCATCATACAGAAACATCCGTGCTGCACTCATCCTGCCCCCAGCAGACAGTGTACCTCTTGAGTAAGATGTTTCCTATCCAGGATATTTGCTGAATTTTGTGGTCCTCAGACTTGAAATTGAAACACAATTGAAATTTGCAATAATCTCTTATACGAAAAAAATACTGAGTAGATTGTCTAAATATTTGCGAGGATTTATTTGTTTTGATGTGGTAATAGCAATAATAATCTTTAAAATTACAAACATAACAGTTAATCATATTACATTATGACCTATAAACCAGTTTTTATATGTTCTATCCATTTCAGGATCATTAGAAAAGTCTGTTCAGTTGGTGAAGCTAATTATTTTGGAAAGGCTAAAACTATGCACTGGGAGATATTTGAAAATAAGACAAAATCCTCATGGCTCAGAAGTCGTTTATTCTTTTCAAGGAATACAAGAACAGGATGAGAGTCTGTCATGACTCTTAGGGCATTGTTAGGAGTGACATAATACAAAAAGGGTCTAGTCATATTTTGTAAAGTGTGGGCTTTGTATGTGTTCTTGATTTTTGATTCCATCTTATGTAAGTGAGCATAGTCCTGGCTTGAACGTCTGTATTATAACATTTCAACTTAAAAAGAGCCAATAAACCAAAAACATGTTTTTTAAAAATAGTTTTAATAACTTGAAATCTCAATTTAACAGCTTCATGCTTGCATCTTTGTGTTACTATTTATGACATAATGAAAGAAGTATTATGTTCCCATAGGCTAGGGGTGAAAAACATTATCCTAATAGAAAACGTCATTGGTGTAAGAGTGCTCCTATTCCCTGGTCTCCTTAACTGTGGACTTTCTACTCTTTAAGTTATTTCCAGATCGACATCTGCTAACATTCCCAATCAAAAGGCATAACACAGCTGCTCCAGGTTTGCCATCCTTATACATTTTATTTTGTTTGATGCTGAAGTTGAGGGAGAACACAGGGAGGTTTACAAATGGAAGACAGCGTCACGTGGACCCCATTCAAATGATGTGAATAGCTATGGAATAACCTATGAATAGCTATGGAATTTTAAAAATCTATCTGAAAGCACTCTGTTACAAGTATAAGAGCCAGGGTACAAAGAAATACAAAATGTTTGGGTCCAAGGGACTTCCACATTCATTTTTTCTTGAGTAGTTATCCTTTGGAACAATTAATACTAATGTATATTGTATTGTTGAGTAAAGTAGCATTGTAGAGTAGTAAATATAAGAGTGTGGGTAGTTTTGTTACTATATATTTAACTTCGTGTAATAATCTCACCCTTTTATAGAAAGGTTAAGTATCCCTTATGGCAGTCTGCATTCAATGTGTCATAGAGTTTGAAAAGAGTTTGTCAATTCTGCAGGTTCAAATGTTGGTAGTTCAGTCAAAATTTTCAGTGGTTAACACAGATCCCTTCCATGCATATAAGGCTGTTGTATCAGACATCTGATTGGCTGTATTCTACAAATGTTTTCTTGAAATGTATAAATAAACCATTTTGAGATTCTAAAATAGCAGCTTCTGTTAATAAAGTAAATGGTAATATATTTGGAGTTTTTACACTAAGTTTTAATGACAAATAATCGTAACTTAAAATGTTAATAATTTTCCTTATTTGTGTATATTTCTATTCTTTCAGGACAGCTTCGAAATTGCCTAAATCTTTATAGAGAAAGTGGCTGCAAGTAATTGACCAACTTCTGAGCGAAGTGCTGTTCTAGTGTGTATCCTTGTTGTAGTCAGCATGCCAGCTTTATCAACTGGATCTGGAGGTGACACAGGTAGACGAACCTGGTGTTGCTAATTTTCTCAATGCTAGTGTATATTGACTGTGTGCACATTGTCCCAAGACTACTTATACAGAAGAAAAAATGTGTATGACTTACTATGGGCATGTAGATGGGACTGCAGAAGGTGGATATGGGTTGTACAGGCAATCCCCGAGTTACAAACATCTGACTTAAAACAATTCATAGTTAAGAATTGGGATGAGACAACAGAAAGTGAGAGAATCTAATCATCCCTGGGAAGGGAAATTCATTCTTGGAAGAGTTATCATGGGGAAAAGGTGTCTCCGCTGAAGCTTTATCACCAATTCTTCCTTCCACAACAAACCAAATTTCTCAAAATTATCACAGGGACAGAAAGTGAGATGACATCTTCTGAACAGGGACACAGACAGTAAAATAAACACCACAGGGGTGTTAACCCTTCCCTATGCTATCCAAAACTAAAAGATGTATATATTTGGCTGGAGTTCCATTTTTACAATGTACCTGTTCTGACTTACATACAAATTCAACGTAAGAACAAACCTACAGAACCTATCTTGTTCATAATTTGGGAACTGTCTGTACATTTATATGCTTCACATTGTATAAATATGTATGCAGGTAGATGGCACCTGTAGTTTGACAAGAATGTAATTGCATATCGAAATTATGTCTACATTTCCTAATTCAATAAATGATAAGCAGGAGCAGAATGTCACACGAGGATCTCTTTTGCTCTGCTGAGTGCATTTTTTTTACAAACCCCCAGTTAAATAGAGTATTAAATATTGTTTGTTCAATTTTAAGTAAAGCATTGTGATTTTAGTTTACATTTAAGGAGTTGCAAAGCTAGTAATCCCAAATTCACTAAAGCTATGTAGTTTGTTTCTGTTTAATTTTATCTTAAACTGGAAGAGCTTGAAGAGGTTGCTGAACTTGAGTGAAGAGAGTTTGTCTTTATATAAAGTCACTAGCTGTGCCCGACCACGCGTTGCTGTGGCTAGGACTTTATTTTTCTTTTCTTTTTGTTGTATGAACATAGAGGTGTGGATGAGAGGTTGTACTGTCAATTTTTGAGGTTGTGGGGTGTTTAGTTTAGTTGTTTTGTCCGGTGCCATGATTCCATTACCCTTTTATATATATAGATTCCACTATTTATTATTCAAAAGCTACTAATGGCTTATAAATCTTGACCAGACACAAGCATGATCTAAAAAACAGTTAGCAGTATTATATGGAATGTTATGCACATTCATGTCAAAAGCATTGGACAGTTTTTAGGATTGCATTACTGGCATAACTATTAAAGATAGTTTGTAATGCTTTAATAATAATAATAGTAATAATAATAATTATTATACATCACACAGTCCTTAAACACTTGGGAAGTGTTTGACTTGTGATTTTGTGATACGAAATACAGCATATAGATCTCGTTTGCTGTGTCATACTATGTCTTTGTGTCACTAATAATAATATTTTTTTAAAATCTCTTACCCACCTTTCCTCGTGTATTTTATATAATAATATGTGTATTTTATATAATAACTAGCTGTGCCCGGCCACGCGTTGCTGTGGCAAAGTGGTGGTGGTATTGGTTTAAAATTGTTGTGTAATTTTTATTTGACGTTATTTGCATTTTTTAATTAATTTTATTGTAAGTTATATTTTTATTTATTATATTTTATTATTTTCTTGTATTATTTTTAGTTATTTTCTGTTATTATAGTATTTTATTGTATTAATTTTTAGTGTTTTTTATTATTTTTTATTGGGTTGCTAGGAGACCAAGTTGGAGGAGCTTAGCCTTCTAACTGGCAGCAATTGGATAAAAGCAATTATTCCTCTTTCTCAAATTAGGACTTTATTTTTCTTTTCTTTTTGTTGTATCAACCTAGAGGCGTGGATGATGGGTTGTGTTGTCAAATTTCGAGGTTGGGGGGCCTGTAGTTTTGTTGTTTTGTGGTCGCCGTGATGCCATCACTCTTTTATATATATAGATTATAGTAGAGTCTCACTTATCCAACATTCGCTTATCCAACATTCTGGATTATCCAACGCATATTTGTTGTCAATGTTTTAATACATCATGATATTTTGGTGCTAAATTTGTAAATACAGTAATTACTACGTAGCATTACTGCATATTGAACTACTTTTTCTGTCAATTTGTTGTATAACACGATGTTTTGGTGCTTAATTTGTAAAATCATAACCTAATTTGATGTTTAATAGGCTTCTCCTTAATCTCTCCTTATTATCCAACATATTCGCTTATCCAACATTCTGCCGGCCCATTTATGTTGGCTAAGTGAGACTCTACTGTATAGCTAAAACACATAATTATCATATAAAATGCACATATTAAAATATATTTCTACAAAATACATATATTAGAATACATAGAACATATCTAGTAATGCTTTTACCATTACTTTTAGTGTGTATGTATCTTAATCCCAATTATATTTATAAATGTCTATGTCTAAAATGTCCTATGCAGCAACCCAAATGCTAGTGTGAGTGGTTATCCTTTGGAACAATTAATACCAATGTAATGTATTGTAGAGTAGAGTAAATATAAGAATGTATGTAGTTTTGTTGCTATATATTTAACTTTGTGTAATAATCTCACCCTTTTATAGCATTGTTAAATATACTGATTTTATGTGATTTTGTAGTTGTGAAAAATGTAAGCCCGTTAGAAATAGTAATGAACAGTACTGCTTATTTGACTATTGTCAAAGCTTAAAAGATTCGTGTGTTCTGTTTTATTAATACAGTAAAAATTTACAGTGTTGTTCTGGGCTTAGGTATATGTTCCTTAGTGTTTATTACCCCTTAGTTACAGTAAAAAATTTGAAGTCTTAGCTTGGCATCGTGATTCAGAATTTTGAGGTAATAAATTGTTTAACAAATGAAAAGTAAATGAACATCCATTTGTTATAATATTGATTCAAAATTTCTCTGACATGATTAGCGCTTTCTTGTAATATGTAAGAGTGATGGAACGCAGGGACCATATTTTTTATCATTTAGCCCTCCTTTATAGCTTCCACAGACTTGTTCTAATAATGAAGCTATGAGGGATATGACAAGAATGGTGATATTAAATTTCTCTAGACTAACAGTAAATTTTTCCACTCTGATGTCAAGAATGTTGAGCATCTGGACTCTGAGTGGTTTACCACGTGAGCACTTTCCCCAATTTCTTAGCCATTTATTCTTCTCTTAGGAACTAGCTGTCTTGCGTAGAAAATAATAGTAACGGAAACTGTTCTCTAGAACTGGAAAAAGTTGTATGCTTTTCATTTTCCATTATTTGTAAGAATTACTTTATTACCTTTTTGCAAGTCTTTAAAAATAAAATTACTGTTATGAAAATGTGTTCATTTATTCAGTAAGATTAATAAAGTCCAGGAAAACAGTATCACGGAAGTACTGTAGACAATGTTTACAAGTCCATGCTCCAGTAATTGATACCAGCATTTTTTATTCTCTGGGGCCTCCTTTAAGGCAGTTTACCTTGTGAAATAATTTCCATGAACAACCTATAGTTTTGTCATCCTGCAGCCATTCATTCCACCCCCTTTTCAGAAACCTTGTGAAAGCCGTTGGATCAGGTACAGTTAGGAATGTTGGAATAATCTAAGGTTCAGTTCCAAAGAAGTCAGATTTTCAGTAACAGGAACAATTGTTTAAATGATTATAGCTTTATTCTGTTACAGAGTTTAGCTTCATGAACAGAGTGCCGAATTAATAAAAATATTGATTTAAAGACCATACCAATATTTTTTCATTAAAATCTCAGGTCCTACATAGCCTAGGTTCTTGATCTTTGAGGGATGGTTTCTCAATGTGTGTGTCATGTATGGATGTTCATCAAAAACTGCTAGGAAGGCTTTCCTCTTATGTCCCACTATTGGGAGTCGCATATCAAGTAAAGACACAATAACAGAACTTCTTGCAATTGCTGCTGATACCAACATGGACTTTATTTTGGTGCCAAATTAAAATCTGAATGTTCACTTAAACATTTGGGGCTTAGTGAAATCGCAGCTCATTTTCAGTCCACTGGATTGCAGGTTTTATGTAACTGTTTGCATTTCATGAAAATTTTGTACAAACATCTTTCATTTAGCCTCATAGTAATCTTTGCATAATAATGAAAACCGATGGTTATGCCTTTAAATTGTCTTTCAGATTATTCTAAAGTTTATTCTAAAGTTATTCTACAGTTTACACACTGCCTTGAGATCTTCTAATATAAAGCTTGAAATGGTTTAACCAATACATAAACATTTTCTAGGTTACCTATGTGTTGGTTCAAAGATCTTTGATGTAAAGCACTCGGTTTCCCCCAAGGTATGGAAACTGGAAGTTCTGTCTGGAGTCAAAGTTGCATGTTAGAATTGGTCCGTCCAGGAATGTTTCCTTTGCAAATATTCTTACTATACACTTAACCAGCTGTGTCAACTTGTAGTTTGAGATGTATGTATATGTGCTGTATGCTGTCGAATCCATGCTCTGACTGGAAAAATATAATCTTTATATCATGTATAACTACAGTATTAACCTTGTTGTACAAAGTTATTATGGTGGTAACACTATTGCTGAAAAATATAGTTAATCATAAGTTACAGCCAAGTGCGTTTTCATTACAGTAGAGTCTCACTTATCCAAGCCTCGCTTATCCAAGCCTCTGGATAATCCAAGCCAATTTTGTAGTCAATGTTTTCAATATATCGTGATATTTTGGTGCTAAATGCGTAAATACAGTAATTACAACATAACATTACTGCGTATTGAACTACTTTTTCTGTCAAATTTGTTGTATAACATGATGTCTTGGTGCTTAATTTGTAAAATTGTAACCTAATTTGATGTTTAATAGGCTTTTCCTTAATCCCTCCTTATTATCCAACATATTCGCTTATCCAAGCTTCTGCCGGCCCGTTTAGCTTGGATAAGTGAGACTCTACTGTACCTGTTTTTGGTTAACTTGGGAAAATAATCAAGTCTAGACTTAATGTTAGATGTCTTTATTATCAGATTTGCGCGAAAGTTCACTGGCCTTGTCTGCTATTTAGCATAATAAGTGTGAAAACATGACACCTTAGAATCATAGAGTTGGAAGAGACCTCAAGTCCATTCCCATTCTGCCATGCAGAAATATATAAGCAAAGCCCTCCTTACTGATAGCCATCCATCTTCCGTTTAAAAACCTCCAGAGAAGGAGACACCATCACATGCCAAGGCAGCATATTCCACTGTCTAATAGCTCTAACCATCGGGAAGTTCTTAATGTTTAGGTGTAGACGTTCTTCAATTTTGAGCACTACCACATCCAGTAAAATGGGAGTAGAGAACAATTGAAAAAACTAATAAGCCTAGATAAAAGCTGTTGCCTCATAATAATGTTCTATCTACTTGTGTTGATATGAGATTTGAATTCTGGAAGAGTTCAGCTACACTCAAATATTTGAAATGGCCTTTCTAGCTATAGGCATCTATAATTGAACATGGCTTTCAAACTTGAATGTTTTTACAAATTCAAGAGATGATTAGAATAACATGAACACATACAACCCCTTTTTTGTGGGAGATACAGAAGGAGAAGAGCAAGCAGGTGCATCCCCATTATGCCTGGATCCAGCCACTGGACAAAAGCAAACCACATCTGAACAAATTGTGCCAAGAAAATTCATTCATACAATCACCTTAGAGTTACTATAAGTTGAAAGTACAGAATGAGAACCAAAACACCCTGAATCCTTTGGCTACAGTGAGCACTATAAATGCTTCAGAAAAAATGAATAACATTGTTGTGTCACTCCATCCCTGCTGGGGAAATAATCGAATATGTAGAAGTTTGCATTTCACCAATCATAAAGAGCATACTCTTCAAATGTTTAGAGAAGATGTTCAAAATTTAGTAACCATCATTTGCTTCTTGTTTTAAAAATAGTTGACTTCTGTGAGTTTAGAAGTAGATTTACTCACTGTGTAAACTCATTCTTCAGAAGTACAGAAGACCATCCATTGTGGGTCAATCTTTGTCATACCAGAGGAAATACAGGAGTCATTTCTCTCTTTGTGTTTACCAGATTTAGCGTCAACAGTTAGAGGGAGGAATTCACCCTACTAAGAGCAATACTTCACTAATTTTCTGATGTTGTTTGCATACACAACTGCAGCCATCTGATGGGGAGGGGAAGGATTCCCCCCTTTCACTGTAAGGAATCAATGCTTAATTCTTTGGCATGTGCAAAGGAGCAGTCCACACACTACAGATTACACTTCAGCCTAGTTATGTTACAATGGGAATGCCTGTATTCACTTCATACTACTATTTTAAGTATGCTCCTTCTAAAGGTTGCCCCGGCAGATTATATTTATCTATTGTGTAAAGATTCGTGACAGGTTTTGGTGTGGTCCCCATTTCAGCCTTAACAGATTTTGAATAAAGATGGTTTTATTACAAGTATTTATTTGTAAATAGTGATTTTATTGGGTGTTCTTTCTTCAGGTCTAGCTCTCTTTGCCTTGTAACATTTTACTTGTTTAGGGTAAACTTTGCATTTATATCAACACTGATTTTAAGGGGGGGGGGTTGCAAAAATTCTTTGTGTAATCTTTTTTGACTGGCTAAGTTAAGAGGGCACTAATTTCTGGCCTCCATTGATGAGTTGTAACCTAGAATAATAATTGGATGAAACAGAGAACTTTCCGTTCTCCTAGAAGTTTTCCCCATGTTTCTAATGGTTCTGGAGGAGATACTGGTTTCTATATGGCAGAAAGCTTAAGTTCCACTGATCAGTAGATGCTGAGCTATTTCTGAGAAAGGGCAGCGTGTGTGCAAAGTTCTGAAAATATACCTCTGCCTTGACTCCATAAAGCAGAACAGCTTAAGTTTTAGCCTAATGAGTGCTACGAACTTTTTCTCTGTTTGGCTTCATTGTTCTGGGGAGATTAGTTTCTACATTGCAATTGAAGGTGGGTGGCATCAAAGATATAAAATCATCTATGTAGAGGGGTCCCAAACTCTATAAGGAAATAATTCTACTTTTCCCAATTAGAGGCAGTTATAGAAGTACAAGGTTTAAAAATGTTCCATCCTCAGTTTCAACAGTATAATTTTTCTTTTATATGGCGAGAGGGGAAAAAGAAAATGTGAAATTACTCTAAATAATTGACTGAAGTGTTTAATTTTTATAGTTAAATCCTATTTATAAAATGGGATGGAAGTACAGAGGTTTGATGTGCTCTGGTACCCTTTAAAGTACCCTTTAAAATATAATTTCCAGTCTTTGCTTTCATTCAGCATTTGCTGCATGAAATAAAAGGTGGATGTTCAATTGTCCGCTTGGTATAAATGTGGCTCCATCTAGTGTTGATGAATGCGCAGGCAGCAGCCCAACACAGACTGCTTTATACACATTAATTTATACAAGGGTTATCCAGAAAGTAGATTATGTTTTGGAATTTAAAATGAACAAAGTATAGGAGAAAACATTTACCATATGCAGTTGAAAGCCACACCCAAATACCACTTCTCAACATAGTCACCATTCAAATCTAGGCACTTATCATAGCAATGAATGAGCTTTGCAACTCCTTCCCCACAAAACTCTGCCGCTTGCGTCCTCAACCACTTGTTTCCAACAGTGGGGGCATGGCTGGCAACGCAGCGTTTTGGCGATGATGCGCAGCTGCGGAAAGGGGTGACCGGCTGGTTGAGGATGCAAGTGGCAGAGTTTTGTGGGGAAGGAGTTGCAAAGCTCATTCATCGCTATGATAAGTGCCTAGATTTGAATGATGACTATGTTGAGAAGTGGTATTTGGGTGTGGATTTCAACTGTATATGGTAAATGTTTTCTCCTATACTTTGTTCATTTTTAATTCCAAAACGTAATCTACTTTCTGGATAACCCTCGTATATTTACATCATGTTGTTATGATTCTGTCAATCTGTGTGCTGAACCAAGAATTGACAGTTGAACTTGTCATTTGTCAGTGTATGTGGCAATAGTAGGTGTGGTTCCTGTTAGTTCAGTGGGTTTTTTTTACACCCATGAAAGAAACTGTAGTTATTTGCATATTCTACTGTTTTCATCCCCACTCCAATAGTAGTAACAACAGCAGGTTTAAAATAGAGCAAGGTTTGTAATATGAACATTGCCTCCCAAGAGTCCATCAGAAATGATGTCTGGAAAAAGTGTTTTTTTTTTCCAGCATACTTTAGTAAGTAACGCCAGGAAAGAAATAGAAATACATTACTCTTTTCCCCAAATGTATTTAATTTTAGATGAGGAATCTGATTACTACAAACATTGTTGACTTTAAATATTGAAGCGATGTGTTTTAAGGAAATGATAGTCACAGTGCTAGATTATTAAGTAGCTTGAGAGAATGCTGTTTAATAGGGATATCTTTCTTTTAGAAGTGTATTCTTGTGATGAACAATGCTTGGTCTGGTCGTAAACATTCTTAGACAGAAAAGAGTTGTGTTAATTCAGTGGAGCTTATTTCCTAAGAAATATGTTCAGGTTTGTACAGTGGAACAAAAATAATAGTAGGGTCACATTTAGGCCAGGAGGTTATCACTTCTTGCTTCCCTGGCCCATGGCAGAGAGATTTTTGTCTGCTTCACCCTCCAAAATATCCCACTGGAAAAACTAAGCATATGCTCTGAGCTGATATCTGCTTATGCCAGGCACCTCCCTAGGGAAGGTTGCTGGAAGTCATGTTGCTATGTTTCTTGGACAGCAGTATGATGGATTGTTTTATGCTGTATGCTACTGTGAAAACAGTGTGCTACTGTTTGCCCTGGGAAACTGCTGTGATATGTACCACAAATAACTGGGACCAGCTATTGCTTTAATCCCATAGAGAAGGTTAAATCCAAAGTGTGCATACTTTCTAACACAATGTAAGTTAAGCATGTAATGATTTTGTTCAAGAGTTGATTGTTGAACAACTAGCAATACATTTTATTCTTCTGTGCATCTATTAAATCCAAGATACTTTACAAAAGCAGTGTGTTGGTGAGAAATATTTAGAGAAACCGCAGATTCTTTTTAATGGACCACCCTATCCATTTTCTGTTCTTATAAGGATATTTTTCCTATTCATGACTCATTTCATTCTAACATCAAGGGAAATAGAATAATGATTAAGCAAAGGAATGTACGTGTTTCTGGGTTTTGTCCTTTTCCAAAAAGCTTTATGAATTCTTGGTACCATGTTAAGTAAATAAATTGCTATAGAAGATTTAGCAACTGTTAATAAAGTTAAAAGTACCCTGCTAGTAACTTCTCCTTTTAAAAAAGTCAGAAATTTATCTGGCTTTTAAAATATTTTGTTGGCTACTTCCATGCTCACTATTGCTTAATATAAAAATGGTACAAGCTGCAAGTTACACAGGAGGGCTAAGTGAAATTAATGAGATCACCCTTAGTTTTCACTTTGTGTTTTATTTTCACTTTATAGGTTTGTATGAGCTGTTGGCTTCCTTGCCAGCCCAGCTACAGCCACATGTGGACAGGCAGGAAGACCTTACCTTCCTCTGGGATATGTTTGGAGAAAAGAGCCTTCATTCGTTGGTAAAGGTAAACCACACTTAAATGCTCATTCTTTTTGAGAAATGCTTATGGAAAAAACATTTTGAGCAGTCTCTAGTAAACCAAGAATCAGACTAGTTACACAGTGAAAACAAAATAGCCTTGTTTCAACTCCGCACTTCTGTGAGGAATGGAAGTTGTTAAAGGATTCTACCAAAAATACAGAGATGATTTCATTTAATAGTGATGTTTTGGCAGTATATACTAATGTAACAAACATATGATGTTTGCCCTTGTTTAGAATGAGGTAGCACGAAATAGTAGCAGGAAATCTGAGACTCCTTCATGGTCAACATTCAAGGCCTGGAGTTTAGCTTAAATAAACAAATGTTCACAGCAAAAATTAGACGGGATATATTTTTGAGGTAAAATATGGCAGCAGTTCAGTACCCACATTAATTTAAAATAATTTCCTTTAACAAAGTCAACTGAAATTCTAGCAAGACTCTTTAATTGGCTTGCATCCATTGAAATTGAGTTCAGCATATAAATACATTGAAGTTGATCATGAATAGAACAAACTTGGTAGAAGGATCCATTGATGTGTCCAGTCAAAAATGGTAAACACTGAGGTATTTTGTACTCTCCTATTTATAGAAAATGCTTTATGACTTTTGTTTATTATTATCATTGTTCCTCTAGAGCTATGATTGGTTGTTTGAAAAGAAAGTAAGGCACATCCCGTCTTCAGAATTGATGGATGATACCTGCTTAGGCTATACACTGACTTTCCATGTCAGGAGGAAAAGACTTTCACTCTCAGAGGAAGGAGAAGGAGGGGAAACAAGATTTTCATTGTGTCCTATGGCAATCAGTTACACCATGGATACACAACTGTGGTGATCAAGATGAGTTTTGAAGGGCATTTAATTTACAATAACATTATATGGCATAGTCGGTAGTGAAGGATTATAGGATTTACAGTTCCAAAGCAACTTTAGGATAGCCATTCTCCATCCCTGTCTTCAACATGTATAATTTTGTATTTCTACCAGAACTGGCCAGAGTAATTTGAAGCATCAAAACCATATGTTTTAGGCGATGTTGACTTATGAATCTTTATTCAGGTTTGCAGTCTTAGTGCTTCTGGATATATGGCTGCTTTAGGGAATTTGAATTATGGGAATGTCTAGTCTTTTTTCTAACTGCATCTGATTGGATACAGTTCTGTTCAGTGGGGTAAGCCAGCATTAAGTGCTCACCATCAGAGGCTATATAACATTTGTAATGAGAGGTTGGCCCAGAAGCTAGTTGGAAACATTGGCTTCCATGAAATGTGGTGGTGGTGAGTCACTTTAACCAGAGCATCAAGAGCACATTACATCAGTGCTGAAAGAAATGCACTAGAATGAAGGCCAATAAAGTGAGGTTCGGTTCAGACAAGACCAGAGATATTGATAGTAGGCAACTTGATTTGCTATTCAGACTGATCTAAATGGATTTCTACCTTCTTTTTTTTTTGCTAAATAGGGCACAATGAAGTAATATTTTAAAAGTAGTGAGGACAAAGCTACTTTATTTGTGTATTGAGCAATAAACTTCTAATTACTTTATAAAGTTGAAAATACTTTATTAATATTTTGAATGGCATGTTAGGAATCTTTAAAGTGATTTTGACACAAATTGTTCAAATTTGGTGCCACTGTTTTATCAATCTCAATTTTAAAATAAGTAATGTGCAAAATATTTGCAAAAATAATTCAGTAAGTTACTTTACATTGTAATGTAAATTAACAGTAAAATAATTTAAAACAAGCCATTGGGGATAATTAACTTTTGTTGTTGTTACTTCGCATTTACTTGTACCTTAGAAACATCACAATTCTACAGTTTACCAGACTGTCTTGATTTCTAATCCTAGCACAAGGATTCTGCCAATAACAAAATAACAAAGTGTGCTTCTGCTTTCAGTAGGTAACTTGCATGAAGTTATAAAGAAAACTCTTTATGGCTCTAGTTCAGGTAGCAGCTTCACAGCAGTGTGTGCGAAAAAGACCTTGGAGTCATCGTGGACAACAAGTTAAACATGAGCCAACAATGTGATGCGGCAGCTAAAAAAGCCAACAGGATTCTGGCCTGCATCAATGGGGTATAGCGTCTAGATCCAGGGAAGTCATGCTCCCCCTCTATTCTGCCTTGGTCAGACCACACCTGGAATACTGTGTCCAATTTTGGGCACCGCAGTTGAAGGGAGATGTTGACAAGCTGGACAGCGTCCAGAGGAGGTCAACTAAAATGATCAAAGGTCTGGAGAACAAGCCCTATGAGGAGCGGCTTAAAGAGCTGGGCATGTTTAGCCTGCAGAAGAGAAGGCTAAGCGGAGACATGATAGCCATGTACAAATATGTGAGGGGAAGTCATAGGGAGGAGGGAGCAAGCTTGTTTTCTGCTGCCCTGGAGACTAGGACATGAAATGATGGCTTTAAACTACAGGAAAGGAGATTTTACTTGAACATCAGGAAGAACTTCCTCACTGTGATAGCTGTTCGACAGTGGAACTCTCTCCCCCGGGCTATGGTGGAGGCTCCTTCTTTGGAGGCTTTTAAGCAGAGGCTGGATGGCCATCTGTCGGGGGTGCTTTGAATGCGATTTCCTGCTTCTTAGGGGGGGTAGGACTGGATGGCCCATGAGGTCTCTTCCAACTCTACTATTCTATGATTCTATGATTCACCGAAAGTAGTTTGTATTTATGTTGTACTGTGTCCTCATTGTTCAGATATTCACATGGGAAATGAGTTAAGTAAGTGTTTCTCAAACTGTGCTCCTCTAGGTGTTTTGGACTTCAGCTCCCAGAAATCCCAGCCACTTTACCAGCTGTTAGGAATTGTGGGAGCTGAAGTATAAAACATCTGGAGGAACACAGTTTACGAAACTCTGAGCTAAGTTAATTTCATCTTTTGTCTTCATGGAATTAGGTATCAGTCCTGGAAAGATAAGCATATCAGAAAATGAAGCCACTTTGATAGGAGTGGCGTATTTGACTGTTGATGTAGGGTAAGGGTTTTGCAGATATGTTTGTGATTTTTTAAATGTTGTTTGATTAGCTGGTATTGTGGGTTTCCCCCTTTAATGTGGTAACTTTTAGACCTGATAGTTGTCATTGAGGCATCACAAAAGAAGTACAGTGATTACCTTCCGTGTTGGGTGGAAAAGAACATAGTGTTAGCAAAATTGCAAGGCATAATACTATACATTATGGCCCATGACCACCACTTCCCACCCCCCACCCCCATGGATAGCTGAAACCACAGATAATAGCAAACTATTTTTTTTACTATACGCAGGTTAGAAGAATAGCACTGGATGACCTAGAGAACCCAAAACACTTTGGGGGGGGGGGTTGAGTGCAGATAAGTGAAACTGTGGATAGGGTATAGAGTCTGGGGATAAGAGGTTCATACTGTTTACCCTGTTCTGGATTCCTGGAGAACAGAGAAAGTCTATTTTGTGAAAGGATATTTTCAGAAGTTCTAACATTTTCTCACCTGTTTTTCTCATTATCTGTAAGCCTGGCCGTACTGATCTTCATAAAAACTACATCTACTCTCTCTAGTTTCTATTTTTTCTTTTTCTTTTTGTACTTATGCACCACATTATCTTTAGCTTTCAGACTTATTCATTTGAGGGTGTGTGTGAGTTAGACGCATGTGGTTTTCATGTTTATGTTTTCTGAATTTATAGCTGACATTCTTGTTAACAAAATTTCTGAAACACTGTTTTAAAATAATCATCTTGAAAGCTTTTTAAAAACACGTTTGCTGTGCAGATGGCATGATGTCATACAAATTGTCTTCAGAAAGAAATCTCAATCAGTTGCCAACTGTGTTACCACTTAAGATATTTGTATTAAACATGTGGTGCTTATTCTTAGTTAAACATCTTAACAGCCGACTCATGAACTGAAAATTATAAAGCTGTGTATTGCTTTCCTGTATTTTACTTACACGGGCACACTGTCTGCATGTGGCTGAATTTGGAAAGATTTTACCTGCAGGTCTGATTTCTCTACATCTTCATAAGATAATGAGAATAGTCAGAGATGATGATGTACCTGTTATTATAATTTCTGCTTATCTTCTATACTACAGGCATATCTCCTTCAGTCTGGATCATGCTTTCTATCCATCCAAACAAAATAGGATGGCAAGATTGTGGTCAAGCACGATAGCCCCCCCCCCCCACCCCAAAGATTTATAGTTCACCAGAAATAAATACTGTATTTACTTGAATCTAATGCTCACCTTTTTTTTTTTTTACTAAATTACCTTCCCAAAATTAAGGTGCACATTAGATTCACGTAATTTTTGAGTTTCAGAGTTTTGAAAATTGAGGTGTGCATTAGATTTGATGACGCATTAGACTTGAATAAACATGGGTATATAATTTTTTTCCTTTTTAAAACAACCCTTTCCAGTCTTGTGTAGGCTGAAAATCAGCAACAGCTATCACATCAGCAACAGCTATCACATCTAAGACTAAATTAGCAACAGCTATCACATCTAAGACTAAATTAGCAACAGCTATCACATTTAACCCTTTAATAAATTGTATCTATTCTTCATGACCTTCTATATAACTTTATCTTTTTATATACTGTATCTATTTCATAAGCCTAGATTTCATGAGTTGCGCCTGTTCTGGGGAAGGTAGATCTCGGTACGGTGGCTCATTCTCAACCTAACACAATTAGACTAGTGTATTGCACATTACATGGGGCTGCCCCTGAAAAGTCTTCAGAAGCTGCTGCTGGTACAAAATACGGCATTCAAACTGCTGCATTTTGCATATAGCACTGGTCATACAAGACCTACATGGCTTCCAATCTGTTTTTGAACTCAATTCAAGGTACCAGTGCTTATCTGCAAAGTCCTACATGACTTCATTCTAGAATATCTGCCTCATCCCATATGAGCATCTGTTCCATGTCCAAACACTTTATGATGTTAGGTTGGTGTGTCAATGCAACAGTATTCATTTATAGTTTAGATATCATGTTTCTTTGTATGTTTGAAAAAGAATGTGTATATTTTAACTTGGTGAATCTTTGAACAAAGATAATATGGTATTCCAGAAAATCTTTTTAAGAGATCTAAAGATTTAGAGGAGGCAAGGTTGTGTTGTGTTAAGTGGTACTTATAAGAACACATTGTTGCTAGGCCCCCTTGTACTCATCTCAAATAGATCAATTCAACATACTCAGAATGTACTGAAGTGTAAAAAAATCTTAGAAACCTGAGATTAAACTTCACAACAAAACCTAATCCAGTTTTAGAAATTCTTTCTGCAGTAGCAGTATGGAGAATTTGGCTCTAAAGGTGCAGAAAAAATTATTTTGGAGGGAAGAGTTCTTGTTTGGCTTTAATCTGAATTTCCTTTACCCACGAAGGGGACCTCTTTCTATAAGCAAAGACATCAAAACCCTTTCTTATTGACTAAAAAGGTTCAACTGAATGAAGCTGTGCAAAGTAAAGGGGGGTTATAACCAATATTGACATTTGTTCTGTTAAAACTTACAGAGGTAGAAGAACTTTCAGATTTATGTTTGTATTTATTTAGATACTCAATTTTACCTTTCAGCTCCCCAGGGCCCCTGAGGTTATGTACAATGGATAAAACATCTAAAAAAGTAAATACACCACCAGAACACAGTGGCTCTTTTTTTAAAAAAAAACTTTGAAAAATAGTTATAAGGTCCCATTACAAAAAATGAAGTTATAAACAGCCAAAAGACACCCCTAATTATAAAAATTAAAGATGGGATTAACTCTACATTAACTTCTGCCTCTATTTTTACTGTGAAAAATGTTCAAATAGAGAGAAACGAAAAAAGTATTTTTAGAACTGAAAAACAAACCATCATCAGACTTAAACGGCATTTGCCAAGAAGTTTATAAGAACTTGATGCTGAAATTGATGTACCACTGAACAGAAACCAGGTAATTGAAGACTGGTTTACAGCTTAATTGAGGAGATCTGATTGAATTGCTGGACTATATATGAATATTTTTGAAGCTTCTTTAACTATTTAGGATTCTTGGAATGCAAATAAAGGATTGAGCCAATCTTAAAAAAAATACAGTTCATCATTAACACCTTTAAAAGGAAAACTATGGAGTGATAATTGATTAAAAAAGAGGAAACATGGGATAAGACCTAAATAGTTTTCACATTGGAGGAACCAATCGTATAGTTCCCCAAGGTTTTGTATTGGAACAGGTGTTATTTAACTTATGCAGACATATTTGGAAGTAAGGATATAATACTAAGGTACTGGAGTCTACAATTGGCTGCAAGTGATTCAGAGCAGTGAGGCGACTAAAGAGTTTGAAAGGGATCTCTCAGTAGTTGAATTATTGGAAACCCCAGTGAAAGATGAGATTTAGCCAAAGCATGTGGAAAGTTGTGCCCCTTAGCAGACACAATTCTGTCTGAGTTCACAATTAGTCATGAGCCGCTAGGAAAAGATATCTTAGAGATACTGTTGAAAGCTCATTAGAAAATGCCAGCTTGGAATACTGTATCATAGAAGAGAATGCAGGGTTGTTAATTATATACTGGGTGACTTTAGACTATTTATTTATTTATTTATTTCCATCATTTCTATGCCGCCCTTCTCACCCGAAGGGACTCAGGGCGGCTCACAAGTCACAGTCTCTCTGCCCCAGAGGAAGGCAAAGGTAAATATTGCCAAGAAAGCCTCCTGATAAGTTTAACTTAGTTTCATTATAAGTTGAAAACAACTTGAAGGCATCAATGACATATAAAGCTATCAATCATATAATTCCAGTCTGTTTAAATACTCTGGATGTTTAAAGGTTTGGGGAAAAGTGAATTGTTAACATTATCATCTTATCTGTTTTCTACAAAAACATTAAACCTTATCAAATATAAATTATGTAGAAGACACTTGTTGTGACATAATTAATAAAACTCCAGAAACATAACTGTTTTTAAGATTATTCGCTGTGTTCAGTGGGACTTTCTCTCAGTGTTAAAACTAAATTATTAGTCTTTACTATACGTTGGTATATCGAAAAAGGGTGTGGTGAAGTATGGCTTCATAAATAACTTACTTCATTTATGTCCCTTTTCAAAATGAGCATTGCAAATTTTTCATTTTTAGCATATTATCAAATCTGAATGATAAGTGGGGAAATACAGGCACAGAAAATCAAAGTAAAGGGGAAAAATAGCAAATGTTTACTTTTTCTGTTGGTTGGTCTACATACTGAACATTTTTTCCTTCTGACTTCATGCACTCAGCACTTCACCAGAAGCTGATGATGAATTATATCTACATGTTCACTACTAAATGCTTCCCTGAGGTTGATTCTTTGGAGTTGTTTAACTAGGCAGCTTATGTTGTCACTCTGCTCCTACTGCTAAGTAAACTGCATTCTTCCATTCTTCCTAGATTCATGAGAAACTACATTACTATGAAAAGCAGAGCCCTGTGCCCATGTTGCATGGAGCATCAGCCTTGGCAGATGATGTAAGTGTCCCTGATGAAACCATTGGCACCATACTTCCCTAAACTGTTTGGAAGGAAAACATAGAGCAAATATATGAATAGGCCCATGTCAGCTAGATGTGCAATGGTTTCCAAAGAGTTGTCATCGCAGGATTGCAAATGTTGTTTTTATTTTTATTAGAAGTATTACTGTTCTAAATAACATCTAGATTGGTTCTTGTTCTGCTTTAGTACCATATAAAAATACAGGTTAGAAGTCTACGCTGAAAGTGATGCTGTTAGCTACTGATGGGTTACAAGAGTCAGACAAGAGGAATGTTTTCCAAAGCTAAATGTGAATGAGATAGCTAAAGCGTTGACAGAGTAAGAAAAATGACTGATAAAACTAGAAGAAATTAACCTTATGAAAGATATAGGAAGAGGTGGTCAAAAAAGAACAGTTTAAAAAGAAGCAAAGATTTATATACATTAAAGCTTTCCAAATTACTTTCATAACTAAAAAATAAAATTAGACCTGTTGGCATTGATAGAGTATTTAATTTCCTGTTACTATAATTTTTATTAATAAAAACCGAGCCTGCCTTTTTTGTATTATATGTTAAATTCTACAACCTTGATGAATTGTGTGCACACCTGTGTAAACTATGACAGAACTTGAGGTGGACCGGATTTTTTTTAAAGAAGCAAGTTAAACTGATTTAAGTGAAAGTTTAGGTATGTTTGGCACAGCAGTGCACTTAGGGGCAGTCTTTGGTACAATGCTTTTAGCCTTGATTGCTGCCCTCTAGTTTCATGTTAATTAATGACATGCACAAAATGTTCATGTGACATTTGTTCTTGTTCACTATTGAGAGAATAACACCCAACTTCAGTAAACATACATTAGTTGAAAGTCACTTTTGCACTGAAATGCTGCAGTACTACAATGTATTCTTTAAAGATGAAAAATTATTTTCAAATGAATGATGAGGAATTTTGGTATTTTATTCAATTATTCCGTTGGCAAGATTTGTGCTTTGTGGTACAGGGTGTGTAAATTGAGCTTGTCACTGAAGTTCATTTTTCAGTCTTTAGCAATAGCTTCAGTATCTGGTAATCTGATCGAGATCATATTACTATTAACTTTTTTGACATTTATCAGGCTGCTTGCTCTTTGTATGTAAACATAATAAAATTTGGGCTACTGGCTCTATGAGGACTTTCTGCTTCCTTATCCCATCCCTAAACATAAGAGCTACTGTGGCGTTTTGGAAGCAGTGTGGATTTCACCACTTCATTCAGAAGCTGTATTTTATAGGCAGTGTCAGGGTTTGATCCAGTCATTTTTACAAGCAGCCCTTTGTCTGCACGCAAAGGACCATTCGCTTTAGATGAAGTGCTGGGATTTGCCCTCATTGCTGTAAACCAGAACGTGATCTGGGTGTGCTGTTGCCAAATATGATTAGTCAATCTCAGTTGAAAATCCTGGCCAGAATTTAGCATGAGGGCCAAAAAAAAAGCAGAATAAGGATTGGTAGTCTGTTTTTCTTCATGCTGAACACACTGGAAAGTAATAACCTTGAACAAGATTGATTCTTGGTTGTCACTGACACAGTGAAACAATGCTCTTGCTAATGTTCTTTGTGTCACTTAAATCACCTTCACAGCTGGCTGAGGAGCTGCAAAGCAAACCACTGAACAACGAGATCAGAGAACTCTTAAAACTACTGTCAAAACCTAACCTCAAGGTGAGAACTTGTTTCCACCTGTTAAAATGCATACCTGTTCACTCTCCTGCTTTTGAAGTTTGCTGTGAGTTTTGCCTGATTGTGGTTTTCTTTGCATCTGCATGAATTTGCAAAATTAATAGAAAATATGGCTTGAGTTGTTAAAGAAATTGTAACTGCATTGTTGTGGATTATTGTGATTTGCGAAACAGGTCCAATATAAATGCAGTCAAATATTTTGTCATAAGAGATTACTAAGTACTTCTTCTATGCTAAATGTACCCCTCTCTTGTAGAATGAGGGAAAGTCTGCATTGCATAGCTGCTTTGGATGGAATAGAAGGAACTATGCATTCATTGCATGGCACATAAACCAGTAGAGAACGGCTTGATGAATACATATCATAGGAAAATTCTGCATGGTAGCATTAGTTAGAAGTTGTAAGGCGTTTATTTTCCAATTGCCTTTGATTCTCATGTGTCTGGTTGCCATTCTGGAAAACTTAACTAAACTCATGTATTTTGATAAATCATACAACGCTGGTTCTTATCTGTGTTCAAATGAAAGTTGGGAGATTTTTTAGAATTTTTTTTGAAATACTTATAAAATAGAAAAATGCTACATTGTAATTTACCTTAGGCAGTCAATATGTAATAGAATTAAAATTCCCAACATGATGTCAATATTATACTGGTATGTTCTACCATGTCTAGAGAGAAATATCCAGATGGTGGTGGGGCCTAAAGGTCAAGTCTTGTAAGGAACAGTTGAAAGTGCTGGATAGGTTTAGCATAGACAAAACACTTAAGAGGAGAGACAAAAGTGGTTTCTCAGCAGAAGAAACTTCCTAATGATAAGAGCTGTTTAACAGAGGACCAAACTCTCAGAAGATTATGTGCTTTCCTTTGCTCGAGATATTTAAAAAGACTGGATGACCATATGTGAAGGATGCTTTACTTGCATCCTACATTGTGGAGCATGAATTTAGCATTGGATTAGATGATATCTGCAGTTGTTTCAGACTATGTGACGGTGCTTCAGAGAACAATATTTAATTCAAAGGATCTTGTGGATATCAGAATATATGCTATCCATTCTGGATGAGCTTTATGGTCAATTACAAATTACTGTTATGAGCCAGGAAAATAGTATTACACAACTGACTTGTTCTGCCTCACAGTGGTTTCTTTTTGGCTTCATAAGAAACATCTCGTAGATTATTAAAAGCATTAATTATTGGCCCAAGCAGAATGTTCCATGACATACTTCTTAAACATGTCATGATTGAAACAAAGATATAACTGAAAGTTGCAATTTCACCTAAAGTAGAAAATCTATTTGGATATGATATACTTTGGTGCTTAATACCAAAGAATGCTTTAATGCTTAATACCAAAGAAATTTCAGGCATGATACAGCCATTGAGTAGTGATCACAGACCTACTCACTGAATAATCTATTGCTTCTGGGAAGAAGGAGTAACTCTGTTGCTTAGCTCATGTGTGTAGTCTGTTAGTATGGCTGTGAATTTCAGCATGAGAAATCAGACTTACCCATACCAGGCTGCAAGGTGCAAAGAGTATCTGTGTGAGAGGTAGCACTGTATAATGATTTTCCACAAAACTCACACCCCACTCAGCTGTGAAAACCTGCCGAGTGATAGCAAATCACTGAATAAATCCTGCTGCGAAAACCCCATGATAGGATGGTCTTAGGGATGCCATAACTTGGAGTTAACATGATATGCAGTGTGGATATCTATTGCATTAATAAACGTGTTTGAATAAAATTGAAATTTAACTTTTTAAAGAATGGAATGCTGAATTTGGGAATATTGGGAAAAGAAATACCAAAAGAATATTCATACTTTAACCACAGGGTTTAAATTGGCTGCATACTTGTGTGGACTTTTAAGAGCAACGCAGCAGCCCCAAATGTCTCTTGAGGTTCCTGCCCTGAACAAGAGGAAGTTGAAAATGCAAAAAAAAGTCTCTAGCTTTGTGTTTACTATTTCTGAATAGCTATGTAAAAGTGGCAGGTAAATCAATCAGTTCAAACTGGTGGGTGTGAAATGTGAAAACTATATTTTCGGGACAGGAAATTGCCTTTTTGTTACAGGAAGTCGTGTACAACAGTAAAAATGCTATGGTCAAGAGGAAGAAGTGTAATATGATTACTGGGAGCCATTTTTGACAGTCATATTGCAGTGTGTGCTTGTTTTGTATGCTCCTGTGTGTTGTTTATTTGGAAAATGTGAAAGAAATAAAATCTGGAGTGTTCTTTTGATTGTTCAAATAATAATAACATTGTTGAGAAGGAGTTTTTTCAGTGACACCCCAACTTTTTCAAGCTTAGAATTTGTTTTTACTGTTTCCTTACTGAACTGTATGTTGTGAAATGGAGAATGCTTAATGCTTTCATCTGAAAAGTATTATTCTGCAGCTAGACATGGCAAAGAGTTTCTCAGTAACCATTTCCAGCTAGATCATGTCTAAGAATTTAGTTGAATGTCAATATTTATATTTAGGTAGCATAAGAATTTAAATCATACCTCCTTTAAAGTTCTAAATATGGGACATGTTTACATTAATGAATCATGCACATAGAACTGTAGGTAAAACAAAGTAACTTTCGAAAGCTGCCTATATAAATTTTCCTTTTGAAATCATGAATCTGGAAATGAAGAAAATTTTCCAGGAGCTTCAAAAAGAAACATATATATATATAGCCTTTTATCTTTCAGGGGGCTTTCAGAGATAAATTAAGACTAAAGGGACAGTGGCCAACTATTTGCTTCAAAGAAAATGAAAAACAAGACATAAATGTAACAGCATTCCTATATGCAGGAGTGTATCCATCATGTCTAGTAGTAGCCATCACAACTGGTAGTCCCAATTTTCATTTTGCATTAAATATTTTCTAATCTTGTGACAATCCCATGATTTTAATTGGGTTTTCTTAGGCAACAAATGCTCAAGAGATGATTTTGCCAGTTCCTTCCTCTGAAATAGAGCCTGACTACCTAGTAATCTTTGGCAGTCTCCTATCCAGGGACTTCGGGGCTGACCCTCCTTGGCTTCCATAGAATAGAAAGAGCAAATCCAGCGGGATTTTGTTTAAAGTAATGATTGTTTTGAATCTAATTTCTTTTCCCAGGCTTTGCTTTCTGTGCATGATACTGTTGCTCAAAAAAACTATGATCCTATCTTGCCTCCCATGCCTGACAATATTGATGATGATGAAGATTCTGTGAAAATAATCAGACTTGTGAAAAATAGAGAACCACTGGTAAGTGTTAAAAAAAACCCAGTAATAGTTGAAGTATGTTTACTTCAGTAGTTGGTATTTCCTTCTTATCAATTCCTAAGTTTTAGATCTTTAATGCAGGTAGAGTTCAGTACTTGGATGGCACTTTTAAAATAAAACATGCAGTGGATTTGTCACCTCACTGGTGTAAAAGCTGGTAGATGCCACTGAAGTTGACAGTTGTGGACTTTGTTCTCCAAATAAATTTGTGTTTACACTAGAAGCAACTTCCATAGGTTTGAAGAAAATCTTGCACAGGAAATGAAGAGAGTGATGAAGAACTAGAGTAAATGTAGGTAGTTTGTCCGGAAAGGTGTGTGCTTGGGCAGGTCACTGTGAGTTAGGTACTAAAATGAATAAATAATTGTTACAAATGTAGTTGAGTTATATGTGAGGAGTACATGCTGGAAAGGGGAAATGGCTGAAAAAGATTAAAGGAAATGTGATGCGGAATAGTAAGTCATGAGGCTTTGTGGGAGGAATAAGTGACCTATAGGAAGCCTTAGTGGTAGGAATTTCTTATGTGAAGAAACACAATAGTTCATTCTTGAATGCCTCCATACTAGTCTTCAACAGATCTTCACTTGCTGCACTTGATGTTTTTTACTTTATAATTACAGTAGAGTCTCACTTATCCAGGCCTCGCTTATCCAAGCTTCTGGATAATCCAAGCCATTTTTGTAGTCAATGTTTTCACTATATCATGATATTTTGGTGCTAAATTCGTAAATACAGTAATTACAACATAACATTACTGCGTATTGAACTACTTTTTCTGTCAAATTTGTTGTATAACACGATGTTTTGTTGCTTAATTTGTAAAATCATAATGTTATTTGATGTTTAATAGGCTTTTCCTTAATCCCTCCTTATTATCCAAGATATTCGCTTATCCAAGCTTCTGCCGGCCCGTTTAGCTTGGATAAGTGAGACTCTACTGTATAATACCAATTTTACTAATTATGAAATGTCTCACTTTTTAAATTCTTTACTTTTCCCCAATGGGTTTTTCAAAAATAGTGTAGCTAAATGAAATAACCTTCAGGGTCAGTTATATTTGCATGGGGAAACTTTGCCCAAGGAACAGTTATGTTGTTTGTAAATGGGATTCTCTTTTAAGGGAACATATAATGTAGGCTCTAGAGAAAACTCCTTTCTATTCCATGCTTTTGAATGAAGCCTGGCCTTTTTCATTTCTTTATATGTGGTGCTCATTGATACAGTAGTTAAACTCCATATAAACAATATGAAAATATAAGGAAGCCCTGAAACCTTGATAAGCAAAGATTATAGTTGGAGTCTAAAATAACCTGTTCAAGTCACTGAACACTTGCTTTTGAAAAACTGCTCAATGCAGTCCAGCATTAAATTCACATCAATGTTTGAATTCATTTTTAAAGGGGGCTACTATTAAACGAGATGAACATACTGGAGCCGTTATTGTGGCTCGGATAATGCGTGGAGGAGCTGCCGATAGAAGTGGTAAGACCTTCTTAACTGTGATTGTGGATATTGATGATAGAATGGATTTTAAATTACTTGTGCAAAACTAAGATGGTTGCATCCGAGCTTACTTTCATTCATTTAGATCATTCTTGGGTTTAAGACCCAGTAGTCTCCATCATATAACAACTTTTTGCAGTGAAAGCTCACATAGATTTTTTTGAGCTGTAGTTCAATTTGTAGCTATCAGGAGAGGCTTTTTGGTAGACTGCTAGGGAAAGGAGGGAACAAGGAAATAGAGATCCTTGATTTCTCATCCACTGAAGTGATTTTGAATGTAAGGTTCTGTGAATGCATGTGTATTGTATATATTCATACCCACAAGCCCTGCGTATAGGACTACAACTGGAGGGGAAGAGAAACAGATTTTTTGTGGAGTTGGATAAACTGTGATTTGAAAGAATGTTAGATAAGTACGTCTGTATTTAAAATGTTTTAACTGATAATCGTTTATGTTTCATAGGTCTTATTCATGTTGGTGATGAACTTAAGGAAGTCAATGGAATTCCTGTAGATGATAAAAAACCCGAAGAGATTATACAAATTCTGGTAGGTTATAAATGAAATATATAGATGTAACATATCAACATTTAAATTATTTAATAAATAATGGATGGCTCATGAAAAGCCATATTCATGTCATCTTATACCATAGGTTTTGAGCATTGTTCTGAGTTTTAAATTTATTGTTTTATATACTATGTGTTTTACTGTATTGTATTGTAGTGTGTGTTTATTTTATGCTCTGTTTTAGGTACTTTGTGCCATATGTAAGTCCCTTTGGGGAGATGGAGGCGGGGTACAAGAATAAAGTTGTTGTTGTTGTTGTTGTTGTTGTTGTTATGGTTTGCTTTACTCTTGTTAGTCTTGAGATCTGTTGTTACTTAAAAGAAAAAGGCAGAACAGCAGAATTTTCTGATGCATAAAAGAAAGAAAAAGCTTTAGCAACTATCTTCTCTTTTCACATACATAAGATTTCTTCTTCATAAAAATTCTGAATATTCTAAACAGAAGACAAAATGCACAGTGCCTGGATCCAGCTCGAGAAGTCTGTTTGCTAAATGAATAAAGTGTTACTTGAGATATCACACTTGAAAGGATGTAAATTTTGTGGTTGGACTTGGAGAAGATACCCTTGTGTAAAGGCTAGTCCAATTTAAACAGCAATCAGGATCCAAGTATTTGTGAATGTTTTCTGCAAGACTAAAAGAGATTTTCGAACAGGAATGTACAGAGTGCAGCTTTCCAAATATATTTGGACTCTACCTCCCCTCAGTCCTAGGCAGTTATACCTATTGATGGATTTTCACTACAGTAATGTATGGATGGGCACGTTGTGCCTACCTCTCCTTTAAACTTTTTTTTATTTCTGGTTGGCACAATTCCCATGTATACTGCAAATTATTTTGAAGTCTGTTTCATTTTAAAAGGAGAAGGGTTTTTTAAAAAGCGAAACCCCATTTATCACCAAACTAGCAAAAAACCTTTCAAGTCTGTGTCATTAGTTCATATGTCTTACACCAGAGAGAGAAAAGCATCACTAAAAGCTAAAAATTTGTTTTGTTTACTAATCTATCAAATTGATCAGACCTGTTTTTTTAAATAGGTCTGAACAAGGTTGGAGAACTATGTTGTTGCTTACAACAGTTTAGCTCCTAACTTATGCAAGCTACATCAGTTCTCTTGTCTCTCTTTTCCTTAAATTTTATTTAATGATCTAATTTCTTTTTCATTTATATTGTAGTCACAATCACAAGGAGCCATTACATTTAAAATTATACCCAGTGTCAAAGAAGAAAACACTTCTAAAGAAGGCAAGGTAAAGACTCATTTGCTTTGAATGATGGCTCCTACTGGGATGGTAAATTATAATGCATATGTAAAGTATATGTGTTCTGTTATTTTATATGGATTACATCTAACTGTAATACATATGTAAATATTTATATTTTAACATGAGAGAACCATCATGGTGTAGTGGTGTCAGTGGCGGACTTAAAACACTGGGAGCCTAGGGTTTGAATCCCTGCTTTTGGACACTTCACATTCCCTAAGCCTCAAAGAAAAGTAATGGAAAACCCATTCTGAACAAATTCTTATTTAAAGGCACGCAACAATAACAACCACTGTAACATATGTTTGTATGTCAGTTGTCATATGAATGTCATATGAAGACATTCATTATAAATAAGGCATTTTTCTTCCAGATCTTCATGAAAGCTCTGTTTGACTATGATCCCACTGATGATAAAGCAATTCCCTGTAAAGAAGCTGGACTTCCTTTCATGAAAGGTGATATTCTTCAGATCATGAGCCAGGATGATGCAACCTGGTGGCAGGCCAAGCTTGAAGGTGATGCCAATCCCAGAGCAGGTTTAATTCCTTCAAAGCATTTCCAAGAAAGGTGAGCTTTTACTAAGCTACGTTTCTCCTCCGGTACTTGAAAAAGTTATGTATTCAGTACAATTGTTATGGCTACAACATGGATCAGAAGGCAAATGAGATTTGTCTTGGGATAGAATATCTGAACTTGACCCCAATAGTTTGGAATTCCTTGCTTGTCTAATTATGTTTGTAATGGCAAAACCTGATAGGGCATTGGTAATCCAGTTTCCAAGAAAAAAAATCTCACAGTGATTGTATATTGTCTTCTGTATCTAGGTTGACATATGGACAGTACTGGAATAAGAACTTCAACTGTATCTGGAAACTTACAAGGAACAAAACAAACCAGGATTTAATATTGGAGATCATGAAAATAGTTATTTAGAAATATAGATCTGTTAATTCCAGACGAGTAATGAAAATTACTGTTTCTTTTCCTTCCTCCCCAAAACTATTTTATAGGAGACTTGCTTTGAGAAAATCAGATGTACCGGTTCAGCCTTTGAAAATTTCCAACAGAAAAATATGTAAGTCTGCTATGAAGCATTAGAAATCACACTCTTCTCATAAATAATTAATCACAGTTAAAATGAAATTCAAACAGAAATTGTAGGTCCAAGCCTGTAGATAATGTCATTAGAGAAAAGTGTTTTCTTTAACATTGAAAAACTAGATCTTATTGAAATAATATTTATTGCAATGGAAAAATAAATATTGGAATGTGTGTGTGTGTGTGTGTGTGTGTGGTTCTCAAAAATGATTACAAATGGTTGATTACTATCTACATTCCCACTATTCATTCCTAGTGGCAGAATGCATACATAAAATTGATACAGATGTATCCTGGACATACTCACCTGCTTTGCTAAATCAAAGTTAATATCCCCTAAAGTTTGAGTCATATAAGGCCAATGTGTGCTGAATATAAATAATTCTACATTGCATTGTGAATTGTGGGCACATCTCTAGGAGTTGCCCCCAAATCTTTTAACTATATTGAGCCATCAGACCAGATTCTCTCCTCATCTGTTTTCCTGCCAGTTTCATACAAATTTTTCTCTCTTTGCTAACAGTTGAAAAAACAGTGTTTCCTTGAGGTGTGTAGATATATGCATGTGCAACCACTAACATACAATGCTATCCTCAGGGCTAAAAAGGTTGTGCAACTTCCTCTAGAATCAATTTGGAATTATCACATGAAGTACGATAAAGTTTCAGTAATCCCAGAAAAATATATTAAAATATACATCAAATTAATTAATCATATTTCTTTACCATTAGCCTAGAAACAATGGAAGTAGTGCAGAAGGACAAGGGAAGCATATGTTTTAGAAAGGAGAAAGAAGTAGAAATTTAAATTTATTGATTAGGGAAATGTATAAAGGTTAAAGAAGAAAAAATATTGAAGATACTTACACTTTCAGGTTTTCTGCCAGTAGATAGGTATTCATAGCATGTTGTGATACATTCATACTAAATTGTTATAAACAAGGGATAGGAACTATTAGGCTCTCTAGGCATTAACACTGTAACTCCCCCAGCGTTCCTCACCATTGACTGTGCATATATAGGTTGCTTGGACTTGCTGTCCAACAACATATGGCGGGTGCTATAATTTTTATCCATAATAATAATAATAAAACTTTATTTATACCCCGCCACCATCTCCCCAACGGGGACTCGGGGCGGCTTACATGGGGCCATGCCCAGAACAATACAATATAAACAGCATATAAAAGAACAACACATCACAACACAGTGAACAATACAATAAATAATAATATCCATTACAATACAAATCAAGGAAACAATGAAAACAAGGGCGGACCACATGAACATTAAGTTAAAACTCGGGGTGAGAAAGACATAAGAATAAAGACCATAGTGAACAGGGTCATAAGGAGGTGGTGTAGTCTAGAGGATAGATATTAGAGGGAGCAACGGAAAAGAAATATAAAATAGTTACTCTCCAAAGGCACAACAGAAGAGCCATGTTTTCAAGTCTTTCTTGAAGGCTACTAATGTGGGGGCTTGCCTAATCTCAATGGGCAGTGAGTTCCACAATCGGGGGGGAGGGGGCACAGCAGAAAAGGCCCTCTCCCTTGTTCCCACAAGGCGGGTCCATGACTTTTTTTTAAAAAAGGCAACCTAATTTATCTATTTGAATTATTTTAAGAATAAAATGTGCACATTACCTATTTTTTGTGGTAGTCAAAAACTGAAATTACAAGGTGTAACAAAGTTCTATAACTGATTACAACTTTGAAGTTCTGCAGCCTGTTCTTTCTCTGTTATAAAAGTGAGGGACTCTGTGTCAGGAAGCCAAAAGCATCTTCCTTTTCATTTCCCCTGGCATTGTATATCTTCTTGATTATCATTATTACAAAAGAAGTTTTGCTTTTACCTTATGATTGTCTGCTTGCCCTCAACTGTCAGAAGCTTTTGGTATATGCTGCTTTAAGGGCAGCATTAATCCAGACTTCATTTCTGATTTGCTGCTTCACCTAGCAGAAGAATGTACTTACTTACTGATTTTCAGTATATTTTGCCGAAATGTTTCTCCATTATATAAAAACATTTTTGCCTTGATAATGTATTGGATAAATGTTTTCACAGTATAGCTTTATTTAATGTACATTTTAAAATGTTTTAGCCATAAATGTTTGCAAGTTAAACTCTCCTCCAAATATTTCGGTTGCTTTCTTGGTTTGCTTTTACACATCCCATGATCCTGATTATGCTGATTTAGTAGAAGAATGTTTTGAATTGATGCTCTGTGATATAATGGAACTGTTGCATAGAATGATGTGATCAAGAAGTCATGCCTCAGCTATGTTGGATATGATCATGTCTCTTTCTTTAAACCAAATCACAAGCATGTAGCAACTTTACACACTGTCCTAAGTCCTTGTTTGTATATTGGACTAGCAGTGGGATGGATCTTTACAATATTTAAAAGAATCCCTCACATCCATTAGGAGACAGGCTTATTTTGAAAAACACACAATATATACTATATTTTCTTTTCAGTGAAATATTTATGGGAAGTGTACTTTGATATCTATATTAGCTGCCAGTATTAACCAAATACCATTTGGTTAAAGAAGTACATCCTCTGAAGTGGTACTAAAAGAAATTGTAGGGAAGGCATTTGGTGGGCAAACAGTCAGAGAAATGAAACCAAAGAAAATTAATGATAGTGTAGAGAAAGGGGAAGAGGATATTTATTTATTTATTTATTTCTGGTGTTTCTACCCCGCCCTTCTCCCCTAGGGGACTCAGGGCGGCTTACAAGTTGGCAACACAGTGCCATCACATCAACAATACAATAGGCATTAAAAACTAAAAACATTTAAAACATCATAAAAACCAATATACAATAATAAACATTACCATGCACCGAGGTAATGTCCTTTCATTCACTAGACCTTGTTAATAGGATAGGGTAATATTACTGAGCAAGAAGGGAATAATCTGCAGTAAAGCTAAATCAATCTTAGAATTCAATAGAATTATGGGGTTGGTTTTTTTTTTTTTTTACAAAAACTTATTTTGAAATACTGTAGCTCTTATTTCTTCCACATGCTGAACGTAATTTAAATATTTGAAGTACTGGTTTCATATAGACCAGTGGTTCTCAACCTGAGGTCCCCAGATGTTTTTGGCCTTCAACTCTCAGAAATCCTAACAGCTGGTGAACTGGCTAGGATTTCTGAGAGTTGTAAGCCAAAAACATTTGGGGACGCCAGGTTGAGAACCACTGATAGAGACGAACTTTTACTCCCCAGGTGACTTAAATGTAATATTTTCTGTTGCTTAACATTGTTAAGGGCTCTAGAACTGGCTATGCAGTCTTGTGCTCACTCCCCTTCTTTTATGTGCTTTTTCTCCTGTAACACTTATTTATAGCATTAATCATCCAGGGTGTATTTTCAACCTAGGATTTGAAACTAAAGTTTAAAATCATTTTGAAAATCTAGATTAAGGTCCACCCAAATCGCTAATTATACTTGATTGCAGTGCAGCACAATGATGAACTATGATATAGATTCACTGTGACTAAGAGAGGGGAAGGATGAGGAGAAGCACTGCAAGTTTACTATCCCATCTCTGAATGTTTTGAAAGTGAATTTTTTCCTTCTGCCCCTCAAGAAAAAACAGATTTATAGCAAATATGGCTTTTCATATAAAGCTATAAATGTACCTCCAGATTCAGATTTACTGCAACATATGCTCTTAATGAGTTGCTTATGCTACTCAGCTGCATGGCTTTTCCTCCCAGTTTTTTCACTATTTGCTAAATATATTGTTTTAAAATGTCAATCATATCTGCTTATTTCTTTTGGCTCTTCTAAGCTGAGGAAGCAGTTGAGTGTGGTAGGTGGTTTTCTCCTACTTTTCAACCAGTTTGTCCTTCCATTGTGTCCTCAGTCCACGTGGTCTGTTTTACCTCCCTATTTTTCATTTTTGGAAGATACATGTGCACATTCCCTTGCTGGCTCACAGAGATGGCTTAAAAACTAGGTGAACTAAAAGATCTTGCTTTGAAAACTGGGCATCTTAAACTTTTCTATTCATGACCCCTTTTGGCACAATTTTTTTTGTGACCCCAGGTATATAGGTATGTAAAATAGGTATAAAAATTAAACATATTTGCAAGGCTTGCTAAACAGGTTGATTTTTTTTTCTTTTTTGAAGTACAGTTGAGGCATGTTCAGTGGACACGGCACAACAGATTCATGTAAAGTTCAGAAACCTTTTTACTGTTGTCAATTTTGGGACCCCAATATTGTGTTAAGGGGACCCGATTCCGGATAACGACCCACTGTTTAAGAAGCAGTTCTTTAAAAGAAGCCAAATGCTCTTTGGCCAAAAAGCTGAAAAGTGATTAGAATATCAACTGCAGATTTTTGTTGTTGTTCAGTTGTTCAGTCGCTTCCAACTCTTTGTGACCTCATGGACTGCAGATATAGCAGTACATTTATTATCAAGAGGCAGTTATTTAGTTCTTGGTGTGTCATTCCAGTCTTGAGAATTAAAAGAGCAGCAGGCATCTGCCTTTAAAATTGGCATGTATCAGGGAGATCTCTGTGCAGTAGGACATGGGATCACACATGTATTATCCCATTGATAGATGTGGTATCCATCCCTGTCCTTATTTTTATTCTTTTTCCCCATACCAGGATTATATCAGGATATGTGGACTCAACAAATCCGGCTTGTAGAAGCATGTTTCTGTACTCAGATTGAGCTTTCTGACTTTGTAAAATCTGTTCTAATTCATATGAATGTTCACAAATAAACATTACATAGTAAAGCAGGTGTGTTTGTACAAAGCATTCCAATAGGGCTATTTCTCTGTGAAGTAATATATTCAAATTATTTTTAAAGACTCTGTTTATTGCAGATTTGAAGCAATGTGTTTTGGATCCCTTTCTCAATTTGCTATTGTACTCTTAGAAACTTCTCTAGAGGTCTGGGAAACACTGCAACGTGAGCTTTCAGAAACTATTGACCACTGCCCATGAGAGGACAGGGAAAAAAGTTGGTTGCACCTGCACTGTAGCATGATCATGAAGTTGGATCAAGGCCACATATTTGTTTTTCCCCCATATAGTTTGTTTTGCTGTTAATAATCACAGCAAACATGTAACAGCATCAGTTCACTAATGTCTTGTTCTAATGATGTAGAAAGCTATAACTTGTTTTGATAGAAATGTCTGGCATAGTAATATAAATACCAAGATTATTTTATATCAAGCAGAGATTATGGTTATTTTTTTTAAAAAAGACTTTCTGTCTGATCCATTGAGCCAAACGCAAAAGCTCTCTTTGATATTCTTTACAAATTTCTTTATCTCTGCATTTCAGCTATCCTCTATTTTTTATCTTGCAATAAAGTTTAAAATAGAATGCATTTAAAATATTTTTTCTATCATGAAAAGGCAGTAAAAAGGTGGAAAGTTTGCATGTTTCTTTATTCTAGAATCTCTTGCTCAACTGTAGAACAATACACTGATTTATTTATAAATAGTGGCATTTTGAAGGCTTTTGACGCTATGCTTTGTACAGCTGTCATTTTAAGTAACTCTTCTTTTGCATTTTTGGCTGGGCTTCTAACTGTTCTGCTTTATTTCTTGGCTTTTGTTCTGTATGCTTTTACACTTCATCCAGAGGAAGTTGAATGTGCTGGTCACAACAGTGGAGGCCATATAGGTGAGCAGCTGCTTACAAAAGCTCTTTCTTTCTCAACTTTTTCCTGGATGGGTTACAGAGTTTGCAGATAATAGTTCAGCATCACTGCATGTTATGACTTTGTTAATTTAAAAAAAAATGGCTCACTGGATTTGACATAAAGGATTTGTATACTACTAATAATATATTACTTATCTCAAGACAAAGAAGAGTTTGAAACTTCAGTTGTTTCAATTTGTGAGAGACTGGTATATTTGTCCATATATGTTATTGTGTAGAAAGAGTTGTTGGCTGGTTATATGTGGCCTGCCTTCTGGTTGAATGTAAAAATTGAGAGAAACAAATGGCATGATAACATGCTTGCCATTAAAACAAATTGATAATACCATTGATTAATCCTGGTCCACTCAGCTCTGTTTCTTAGGTGTATATCACTTCACTTCTCTATATCTAGAGTCTTCTCCATCAGTGAACGTCGCATTTGCTCTGGCTCAGAGCACTTGGTGCCATCTTTGGCTAATCCACCTTCTGCAGCCTTTCCTGAGCAGAGATAACTTGCAGAAGTTGTTTATATGTTGATTTCTTTCCAAGTAGACTACTACAATGCAATCTAAAATGAAACTGCCCTCTTAAATGAAAAGGAAGCTCCAGGACAGCAAAACACAGCAACTACATTGTTGATTTGAGCATCCAGCTGACAAAGTTTATGCTACAGACTTCATTCTCTCAGTCTCAAGGGTACAGAGGGTCCCCTTGCATACAGATCCAGACTAACATGGCTATATCTTTGAACAGTTAGAAGAAGTTGCATTGGTTGGAAGTAAACTTAAAAGTGTGTATGTATTGTATTGATGATAAAATTAAAAGCCCTAAATGGCTTGGAATCTTGCTACTTGAAAGGCCCCTCCTGCATGCCTGCTTTAGGAATGAGATCTGCTGTAGGGATCCCCATCCCACCACTATGGGCAATATACTGTATGAGAATGTAACTGAGGGCCTTCTCTCTCGTGGCATCCTAGTTGTGGAACATACACCCCTTAGAGGCCTAATTGGCACCAATACCATTCCATATTAAAATGTGTGGCTTTAAACCAGATCCTTTGGGGCCTAATTGAATTCATCTAAATTAGCACATACTTTTACGCTGTCTTAAAATCTATTATGTGCTTTTGAAATGACTTGTTCTAATTGTCAAATAATTTATTTGTTACCGCTTGAAATAGATTAAACTAATTTTATATGCTACTCTGAAATCCTTTGATGGAAAACAGAACATAAACATGGTAATTGTAGCAAAAGGAGCCCCCGGTGGCGCAGCGTGTTAAAGCTCTGAGCTGCTGAACTTGCAGACCGAAAGATCGCAAGTTCAAATTCAGGGAGCGGAGTGAGCGTCCACTGTTAGCCCTAGCTTCTGCCAACCTAGCAGTTCGAAAGGTGAGTAGATCAATAGGTACTGCTCCGGCAGGAAGATAATGGCGCTCCATGCAGTCATGCCGGCCACATGACCTAGGAGGTGTTTACGGACAACACCAGCTCTTCGGCTTAGAAATGGAGATGAGCACCAACCCTTTACCTTTACCTAATTGTAGCAAGTTCTGAGATGGAAAATAGAAGTAGAACTTCAACAATCACATGATTTCTATGTATTCATAATATATGTCAACTTTACATAAATCTGCCCTGAAGCATACCTAAGTAAAGTAGCCTGTCTACAGCAATTTTCAAAGCACCCTTTGTGGTCACACACACCTTCAGGTACAGTTCTTTGTGAGCTCCCACAGTGCTACCAATGTTCTCAAATGAATATGAGATTGTGGCAGTCTGCTAACAATAGGTATTAGGTACCACAAATCATACACTCCAAGCACTAAGAGAATGTTCTGTGTGAGTGGCATAACATTGCATCTGGCACAACTATTCATTAGGTAAAAGACACTGGCATCATATCATCCAATGCCTGCTGGATGTGATATGTTTTGACTTTTTTAATATCAGAAACAGCTTTGAGCTAGCTTGGAACACCTGGAGATATATTTTGTAAGGCACATCTGCAGTTTTGCTTTGGCAGAAGCCCTAGTACATATCCCTAACAAATCCATGGTAAAACTTGAAAGGTCTCTATTACTTCTCTACAATAGAGTTGGTCAATTGTGGAAAGTCAATGAGGCAAATCAGCATCTGTTTTCAAAATGGTCACAATTCTTGTAGAATATTCCACCAGCAGAGAAGATACATATGGGGAAAGCTACTTTTAAGAGATCCACAGTTCCCAACTCCTATACCCTGGGCTTGGGAGAGAATAGATTTGGTTCTTGGTGACAATGGAATAAGAAAACTGTCAAGAAGAGTCTTGTGAACTGTATACATTGTGAGAATAGTTAAGACATTGTAACTAATGTATTTACTACTCTTCCCATATTAACTGCTACTTTATGCTATAAAGAATAATTTACTTGAGTAACAGAAATAATTCGCTTGGATCCTTACTAATACAGTAGAGTCTCACTTATCCAAGCCTCGCTTATCCAAGCCTCTGGATAATCCAAGCCATTTTTGTAGTCAATGTTTTCAATATATCATGATATTTTGGTGTTAAATTCGTAAATACAGTAATTACAACATAGCATTACTGCGTATTGAACTACTTTTTCTGTCCAATTTGTTGTATAACATGATGTTTTGGTGCTTAATTTGTAAAATCATAACCTAATTTGATGTTTAACAGGCTTTTCCTTAATCCCTCCTTATTATCCAAGATACTTGCTTATCCAAGCTTCTGCCAGCCCGTTTAGCTTGGATAAGTGAGACTCTACTGTAATAGGAATAGTCTCCCCATGGCATAGTTCTGAACACAATTTTTCTTCTCTCATCTAGCTCATTGCACCCTCCCCTCAAAACAAAAGACTCTGCTACAGAGCAACACTGAAAGTGAAGGGACAATAGACAATATAGAGGAGGAAATGAGGAAAGTGTAGAGACAATGTAGAGGAGGAAATGGGGCCAGCAAACTATTATGACAAATCACTTGTGGAACCGAGCATCCCTCAAACACTGTCACAATCTCTATCAGCTGGGATGACAGTAATGGGAGAAATGGGAGGAAATTGCCACTACCTCCAAGATACTTACTGAGCAGCTACCATTTTCTCCTTCTTCTCCTGAGTAACTTTAGTTGGATTAGGCCTGCACAACCTGTGGCCCTCCAAGTGTTTCTGCCATCAACTCCCAGAAACCCTAGCCAGCTCATTCAGTGGTCAGGAATTCTGAGAGCTGAAGTACAAAACATCTGAAAGGTCACAAAAGGTCTGAAGACCTTGTGTTGGAGTTTGGCATATGAGGGTTGAATGAAAAGTAATGCCACCTTCTGCTGTCAAGAATTCAATGACTGCACATTGCTTAAGTCTCATTGACTGACCGTCTATGCAGGGTTCCATACTTTGCACTTTAATGACACAACCGTTCAATGCTAAGGCTTCCCGCCAAATGGAACTGTAGAGGAGAGTCTACTGAACAAGCCAGTACCTTCTGCATACCAGTACTGCCATCTGTTGAGGAGTTACTAAGGTGGAGGCATTACTTTTCATTCAAACCTCGTATGTGAAAATACTTTTCACATTCCTAATAGCAAAATACCTAGAACTGGGGTAGGCAAATAGCAGCCTCGGGTATCTTTTTTACAACTCAAAACTCAACTTGCACCCCTTCTAAAGCCCCTCAGCCAAAAGATGCCCCAAATTATCATTTGCTGCTTCTGGAGGCATCAGAACACACAGAGATGTCCTCCCAAACATCTATCAAAACGTTCATCAAAGCAAAGCAAACCAAACTGGATGTAGATTACTTGTCACTTCCAGGTGTGGTTTACTTTTTTTGCCTGCAGCATGACCTGGGGAAAGGGCCTGAATCCAATGCATTTTCTGCCCTGACTTACATATTTGGTCTGAATTAGGCAACAACAACAAGAATAATCTATTTGTTGTGACATTTGATGGTAATTACTTTTACTTGGGAATGGTAATTTTAATTGTATAAACTACATATGTTCCAATTGAATAGTTAAATTAGTAATAACTAGTAACACTAAGAGTGTGGATTCAGTACTTAGAGGAAAACAGGATATAAATTAAGTAAACTAAAAGAATACAGTAATTGCTTTCTGCTAGTAGGAGAAAGCTATGTAACTTATTCTGCATTGGCTATCACAAGCTTAAAACTGCTTCAGGGACAAATTGTGCCGCCTCTGTTGGGGCCCCTCCCAAAATCAAAGGCAATAAATTATTTTATTTATTTATTTATATCCCTCTTTTCTCCCCCATTGGGGATTCAAAATGGCTAACAACAAGGTATAAAATATACAGATACATTAGGACAAAAAGGAAATAGATATAGTCAATAATAATTAAAACATAATAAGGCAATTAAACCAAAACAACATTATAGATGGAAATACAATCAGCACTTTAGGTATGGTTAAAAACTAAATAAACATAAACCGAAGCCATTGCCACTTTTTCATAAGATATTACACAGAAAAGTTCAGCCCCAGATGTTACTATGGCGCCTATCGCTGTTGTTTTACTCTTCATTAAAGGCCTGATTCCAGAGAAAAGTTTTTATCTGACACCTGAAAGTTAGTAAGCAGGTGGCCATTCTGATGTCTTTTGAAAGGGAGTTTCAGAGCTGCAGAGCAACCACCGAAAAGGCCCTCTCTCTTGTTCCCACCAATTGTATTCGTAGTTTATGCAGGTTCATAGAGGGAGATGCGATCTTATAAACTGGGCCCGAATCGTCTAGAGCTTTATAGATTAAGACTAGCACTTCAAATTGCGGCTGGGAGCTGACTGGTAGCCCGTGCAGTTTTTTTTAATTGAGCAGAAGGTATTGTTCCTTGGAATGAGAGGAAAGGTTTGTGCTCTGTTTGTAGGTGATCATAAATATACTTTTCAAACTGAGCATGTTAAACAGCACGAAGATGTAAGGACTTGTGGATTTTGGTAGATCTATAAAAGACGGTGCCCTCTAGACCCAGGGATTTTATGCCAGTGTCTATGAAAATTTGGCAGGGGTCGTACCCCAGAATCAAACACACAATAACAAATGTAATGTAGGATCAAATAGCATGTTTATAAAGATGGACTTTACAAAAGAAGATATTTAAAATTCATTAAAACATTTTCCCCAAAAAAGTTGTAAACAGCTTGACATCCAGTGTATAAAACTGATTTAAAGATCAAAATAGTTCTTAATATGTTAAATTTGAAACACAACAAAAACTATTTAATAACTTTATAATAATAACTTTATTTTTATACCCTTCCTCCATCTCCCCGCAGGGACTTGGGGCGGCTAACATGGGGCCAAGCCCAAATTTCCACAATAAACAAAATAAAATACATTCATGATAAAACAAAGATCATTGACATTTAACATTACACAAATTAAGCCAACATTTTAACAACAATATAATGATGAGTAAACTGCCAGATAAAAACAATACAGCAGATTAAAATAATAAAAGGCTGGGCAGTGGTGCAAAGAGTTCATGATTAAAATCTGATAAGGTAGATAAAACGTGCTGTAATAAAAAGGATTTAAAATGAATGTATAGCATGAACTCTGAGAGTCTGTTTTTTGAATCTGTCTTGTGTATGATTTTCAAAATGTAAAGACATTGTGTTTGTGTCTGCTGTTGCATTACAAAGTTCTCCTTGTTTACTACATAGCAGTTTCTTCTAGAATAAGTTTTATAATGTACTACAATTAGATGAATTATCCAGTTTACGGTTTTCTTATGATTCGGGTACAGAATTTTACAACAGATACCCAAACACTTTTGTCATGTCTGGATAAAATATCATGTATACAAATGGCTATTGAAGGTGATCCCCATTAAGTTTTGCTGTTTTATGTGTCTGTAGCAACCCTTGTTAAAATACCATTGAAATGATTCTTGAGGAATCTTAGATTGAATCCATTCTAGAAAATGTTCATTTATATTACCTATCTGTTTGTAATTACCCAGTTATTCATAAAGTATTTTAAACATCTTTGACTGTTCACTGAAGAGTTGAGACATATTCTGTTAAATCTTCCATGCTCTAATTTGACTGAAATGTGTTCAGGAAGAGATTTCTGTATTGATTTAATTTCCAGTCACTTCCATTGATGGTCTATAAACAAATCAGTTTCCTCTCTCCTTCTGTACTTTAGGTACTTTAAAGCAAGAGCTGAACCTTTTGATCAATGTTTGTTTGTTTGTTTGTTTGTTTGTTTCTGGGAGGCAAGGAAATGTGGCCATTTCATGGATGAGGACTTACATGGAAGCTCAAAATTGGAGCAACTGTGGTCCTCCAGATATTTTTCAGTTTATATTTCCCGTCTAAACCCAGCCAGCTTAGATGGTAAGGGATTATTGGAGATTTCCTCCAGAAACAGGTGGAGAGTTAGACTTGCCTTTGGAACAATATTACATCCAGAACAATACTCAGAGTATTAGAGGAAGGTGATCTTCTAATTTCAATCCCATTATTACACAGTTATCACAGTTGAAAAATATAATGGCACCCCTCGCTTCTATTGCTGATCCCATCAAGTATCGTGTCTCCTGTTTGACTTTCCATAGAGTGTTTATGAATACACAGAACTGATGCAGTGCTTTTGTATTGGGTTTTGTTTTAGAAAGAAAGCCTCTTTTCCCCAGATGACCAAGAGCAGATTAAATCCTTTATTTTCTTTTTTGGGACTGATAAACATCTATGCACATCTATGTGTAGCATCAAAGTCATTGTGCTTGGGACATTGTTGAGTAAAGCCTGGCCACCCTTTTTTTCACTAACATCCTGCACAACATAATGGTGGACATTTTGCTAATTTTAAAACTGAACTAGCTTTAGATCTATCAGCATAGTATTGTGTTTCACATTCAACAAGGACTATGAGAAACTACGGTTCAAATCCAAACTCAGCCAAAAAAGCCAGGTTGCGCTCTCTCAGACTCAGAAGAAAGGAACAATAAACAAATTGTATCAAGAAAACTCCATAATAGATTCATTTTATGGTTTCTTAGGGTTGGAAACGAAAGTAAACATCAACGAACCTTTTCCATTGTTTGACAATTGCCAAACAATGAGCTATGTTTCAGAGGGGCGGGGAAAGCAAATAACTCTTTTGAGTATTCCTTGCCTAAGAAAGGCCTATGAAATTAATGAGGTCAGAATTTGTCAACATGACAAGTTTGAAAGTACAGGCAGTCCTCAAGTTATGAACAAGATAAGTTCTGTAACCTTGTTCTTAAGTTGAATTTGTAAGTTGGTATAAGTGCATTTTAAGTTTACCTCCAGCCATAGGAGATAGCCTAGGAAAGGGTTAACACCCCTGTAGTGTTTCTTTTGCTGTCTGTGCCAGTTCAGAAGATTACACCTCATTTTCTGTTCTTGTGATAGTTGAATTTAAAAAAAAATGGATTGTGGAAACAAGGATTGGTGGTAAAGCTTCAGTGGAGACACCTTTTCCCCATGATAACTCTTTCAGGAGTGAATTTCCCTTTCTAGGGGTAGATTTCTCTCACTTCCTGTTGTCTCACGCCCATTTGTAACTATAGGTCTTTTGTAAGTTGGATGTTTGTAACTTGGGTACTGCCTGTACATCTAAGATGTATTCCTATATAAGTACTATAAATATAAATATTGGTCATTGCTGTCATGTCCTAGTACCAAGTTTAATACCAATATGCTAGTATTGGTTCTACATTTATATGCCTGTGGCAGAACTTTTCAAAACTCGTTCAAGTTGAACAATATGATTACACTATGTAACAAAATTTGAAAAATGTTCGGTTCCTGGATTGAAAGTGTTATTTCCTGTTTAATTGTGCAGTATTTACTTTGAAAGCAGTTGTTATACTCCAAAAACTTTGTTTTTGTGGCTGCCACAAACTGTGTTCAAATCATTGAAACTCTGAGATATTCATTGAAAAACTATAGCAAAATATGCTGCAGGATGTCCTGCAAAAACAAAGATTTTGCAGTTTAATAAAGTTTTCTGTGGTTTTATGATAGAACCAATTAGGAAATGGCGTTTATAAACAGGGGACAAAAATGGTGTTACATACTTTTATTGTTTTCAGTGTTCTTTTCTATTTTATAAGAAAATAAATGCATTTTTCTTATTTATTGTTCATTACAATGCTATTGCATTTGTCAGATGTTAGTTTTAATTTAATTTTAATTGCATATTTAAAAACATACATCAGTATATTGACTTCTGAATCTATTTGAAGGTGAAAAAATGTGATCTTGTCTGTTAGGAACATACATAGGTGACAAATGGGCAACTTGCATCCTCTGAGAGATTGCTGTAGCATTTACTAACATAAGTGTCTGGGTTTTTCAAACTAGATTTTCCAGACTTCAGTGTTTTATGGATAATGTGAGTAAGGTTATTTTGTTCTCAATGTTTAGCTAGTGTCCAACCTTGCTACATCAATAGATATATTTTTGAAAACTATTACGAAATTTCATGTATCCTTTCACACCTGAAACACTTACTTCCTGAAATTGGTGCTTTGCAACTGAAATTATTTAGTAACTCAAATAAGCTGCATGTTTAAAAAACAACAGAAGGAAGTTTAAAAATAGATTAATATGGGAAAAAATATGAAAAAATACCACTGCACCAACACATACCTAAGCAAATATATGGAAATATATATAGACTTCAGTATTGATGCGTGTGGGGTATGTATGTATGACTATAAAAACAGTCGTAGTAGTAGTAGAGTAACAATTTGAAGGAGCATTTGTTGTAGATGGGTTTCTTGCTTGACTGATGACATTAACACTTTCCCTTTTAACAAATCTTGTAACTGCAGCTGGCTTTAGGAGAAGTTTTCGGCTAAGCAGAAAAGATAGAAAAACAAACAAGACCATGTATGAGTGCAAGAAGAGTGACCAATATGATACGGCAGATGTCCCAACCTATGAAGAAGTAGCAAAGTATAAACGACAACAAAATGAAAAATATCGATTAGTTGTCTTGGTTGGTAAGTTTTAATTACTGACTTAGAAAGTTAGGTCAAATATGATGGGGCTTTTAGTCTATTGTGACATTATTTGGAGTTTTAGGCCAGTTACTTTTAGTCAAGTTAAATTGGCATTTTTATTACATTTTGAAACTTGAAAACACTGTCAATAACATAAATGCTCCCTGCCAACTGAAACATTGTTTGATTTGCCATAATTTACTACTGCTCTTCTGTTTTTTAAAAACATTGCAAACTGCTTACAAAAATAAAAGCAACTATCTTTAGGATGACATAATGGAAAACTAGTCCATAGATTGCAGCAATCAAGATGAAAAATGACTAAGGCTTGAATTCAGGTCTTAGCAGAGGAAACAAAAAAAAAAGGCCTGATTTTGGCAAACATCGACTTGGCCTCAGCGAGATTATCTGTAATTTTTGTTGAGAGCTGCAAAGGACAAAATACAGACTGGAAGAGATATATTACAGAATTATGAGAAAGTCAAAGTAACAAACATAAATAACATTTCTGAAACTTTGAAGAGGAAAGGCAAGACTGAAACAGTGTTATCATTAGAATATTGATCAAGTGAAGGCTTCCTAAAAAGTAAATAAAAGGTAATAGCAATCAAAAAATATTAAATAATCTTTTAATACACATCTGAAAATAAGGGTTGGGCCCAGATGATCTTTCTGGTGTATGTATTTCATGTCTTCTTTCATGTCACCCAAGAGTATTGAAGAAACTAGCGGAAGTTATTTCGGAACCACTGGCAATAATTTTTTAGAGTTCTTGGAGAACGGGAGAAGTCCCAGCAGATTGGAGGAAGGCAAATGTGGTCCCTGTCTTCAAGAAGGGAAAAAAGGATGACCCTAACAATTACCGTCCGGTTAGCCTCATGTCGACACCAAGCAAGATTCTGGAAAAGATCATTAAGGAAGTGGTGTGCGAACACTTAGAAACAAATGCAGTCATTGCTAATAGTCAACATGGATTTACCAAAAACAAATCATGTCAGACTAATCTGATCTCTTTTTTCGATAGAGTTACAAGCTGGGTAGATGCGGGGAATGCCGTGGATGTAGCCTATCTGAATTTCAGTAAGGCCTTCGACAAGGTCCCCCATGACCTTCTGACAAACAAGCTAGTCAAATGTGGGCTAGGCAAAACTATGGATAGGTGGATCTGTAATTGGTTAAGCGAACGAACCCAAAGGGTGCTCACCAATGCATCTTCTTCATCTTGGAAAGAAGTCACAAGTGGAGTGCCACAGGGTTCCGTCCTGGGCCGGGTTCTGTTCAACATCTTTATTAACGACTTAGACGAAGGGTTAGAAGGCACGATCATCAAGTTTGCAGATGACACCAAACTGGGAGGGATAGCTAACACTCCAGAAGACAGGAGCAGAATTCAAAAGGATCTTAACAGACTAGAGAGATGGGCCAAAACTAACAAAATGAAGTTCAACAGGGATAAATGCAAGATACTTCACTTCGACAGAAAAAATGAAATGCAAAGATACAGAATGGGGCATGATGCCTGGCTCGACATCAGTACGTGAAAAAAGACCTTGGAGTCCTCGTGGACAACAAGTTAAACATGAGCCTACAATGTAATGTGGCGACAAAAAAAGCCAATGGGATTTTGGCTTGCATAAATAGGGGTATAGCGTCTAGATCCAGGGAAGTCATGCTACTCCTCTATTCTGCCTTGGTCAGACCACACCTGGAATACTGTGTCCAATTCTGGGCACCGCAGTTGAAGGGAGATGTTGACAAGTTGGAAAGCGTCCAGAGGAGGGCGACTAAAATGATCAAGGGTCTGGAGAACAAGCCCTATGAGGAGCGGCTTAAAGAACTGGGTATGTTTAGCCTGCAGAAGAGAAGGCTGAGAGGAGACATGATAGCCATGTATAAATATGTGAGGGGAAATCATAGGGAGGAGGGAGCAAGCTTGTTTTCTGCTGCCCTGCAGACTAGGACTGTGGTGGAGGCTCCTTCTTTGGAGGCTTTTAAGTAGTGGCTGGATGGCCACCTATTGGGGGTGCTTTGAATGAAATTTTCCTGCTTCTTGCAGGGGGTTGGGCTGGATGACATGCGAGGTCTCTTCCAACTCTATGATTCTTACAGCCTATTTCATTGTCTTCTATTCAGAATAGTTAATCACAGATCTGCCATCTGGATGCAGAGATTTTTTTATTAAGATTTGGCCTGTACTTGAATATATATATTAAGAGAAAGGCTAAATAAAAATCCCGAGTAACATAAAAATAAAAGTATCTGTGCTAATGCTGGAAAGGCAGAGAGGTTCATTAGTTTTGTTTTTATTATCCCTTTAGTAAGCCATTTTTTCTGCTATTTCTATTACTCAAGAATTATGTTATTTATCAGTAGCCAATAATAATATCCATGCATTCTGGAGTTAAGCAATATATGAAATTAATTCAGACCCCCACTCTGCAATGTGCTTTCATTTTCCCTGGAAGTATGCTACCATAACTAAGTGGGGACAATGGGAGCAACTAGGCTACGGTTGCATAGGAGCTCAAACAGTATTCTGTTTGGAAATTCATCTTGTATTTAAGCAACCGAATAGACATTGGAGCTTATTCCAACCAAGAGAGAGGTACTTCTAGTCTAATGGCAGATCTAGGAATAGCGATTCAACCTGTTATAATACACCCAAAATGGAGCTACCTTTTGAAGAACTTGTCCCAAAGAGCTACAGATGCAGCCAGATTGTAGACTGGAACTGGTTGTAGGGAGCACACAATCAATTCACTAGTTACAGTAGTTTAACTGACTTATAATAGGGGGGAAACAAGGGAAAAGAGCTTCTCAGTGACGGGTCTTCAGCTCTAGAACTCGTTTCCTGAGGACATTAATCTGATTACCTCCTTGCTCTGTTTCCATTGGCAGCGAAAGCTTTGTAAGTCTTACAGGCTTTTGGAAATTATTCTACAAGGGCGTTTAATACCATGCTGTTCAATTTATTTAAAGATATATTTTAGATTACTTTCACTCCATATATAGTTTAATTACATTGTAATTATTCATATTTTACTGCATTTTACATTTTTATAAGGTACTTTGAACCCCAGTTTTAGGGAAGGAGACATGATGACTATAAAGTAGCAATAGCAATGAATACTCATAGACTCAGAATATTAGATTTAGGATCAGTCACCAATAGAAATGGGAGGTTCATAAATTAGGGGGTTCTTAGCTTTAGTCAGTAGCCGTGTATCTTTTCTGTAGCCTGTTGTGCTTCCTTACTCATAAAATCATTTGTCTTTGTGAATTTTTTTGTAAACTCAATTTTTTTTACTTATTGCACTATATTTTTGCTCTTTTTTTTGCACTGGTATGTAGGTCAGTGCTTCATTAGTAGTATGTCTTCTGTTATTAAAAAAATGCAGACCAGAAGAAATATAACCCTCTATCAGGGACTGTTATGAACTGTAGAACTGCTGTTTTATATAGCTCATATCCAAGGGAATACTTAAAATCAGTTTTTAATAAACAGCTTTCTCATTCTGTAATGCATAAGTTCAGGCACTTACTACTGTGAGCGAGAGATTGTGGCTTCTACACAGCAAGTAATAACATGGTTGAGTTGATTTTACACCTATATCAACAGAGTTCTGTGAAATGTGTGATAAGTAGAGTTCTTATAACAAATCACATATGCTAGCTCTGAGGAATATCTAGAAATTTCATTTTATTTTTGTGGTAATAAATCAAGTGAAGAAAGTGTGCTTTTACAGTAACAAAAGCAGCTCACAAATTTATTGCAGACTTCAGTAATTTTGATGTTTCTCTCTTGGTATTAGAAGCAGCTTAAGTCTGGCCAATGTCATAAAAATGTCTTAGTTAAAATGTGGAAAAACTGGCACTGCTAATATAAGTACAGCAGAAATGGTCAGATTTTAAAGCTTTATGTATGCTAGTAGCAGCATCTAGTATGATGTGTGAAATACAATTTTAATATTAGCGCCAGGAAACACAAGGACAAATAATTAAATTTTCACATAATTGGTTGTGGCAAGAAATGTTCAGCTTTAGCAAGTGAAAGCACAAATTAGTGTTGCAACCTAGTTTTAAAAATTATTGCTTTTTAACTTTAAAAATATATATTTATTTTAGTTCACAGATTATAAACTTCCTATAACAGAAAACCTAAAGCTCCTTGTTCCTTTTTATTATTGTTGTTGTTCATTTGATAGTAGGCTTGGCCAAAATATCAGATTCAGACTCCAGAACAATCATGTTTGATTTTTGTCTGTGTTCTTCAGTACAGTAGAGTCTCACTTATCCAAGCCTCGCTTATCCAAGCCTCTGGATAATCCAAGCCATTTTTATAGTCAATGTTTTCAATATATCGTGATATTTTGGTGCTAAATTCGTAAATACAGTAATTACAACATAACATTACTGCGTATTGAACTACTTTATCTGTCAAATTTGTTGTATAACATGATGTTTTGGTGCTTAATTTGTAAAATCATAACCTAATTTGATGTTTAATAGGCTTTTCCTTAATCCCTCCTTATTATCCAAGTTATTCGCTTATCCAAGCTTCTGCCAGCCCGTTTAGCTTGGATAAGTGAGACTTTACTGTAATTGCAACTACTTTCAAGGTTTGTTATTCCTCTTCCTTATCAATCAAAAGCTTTTTCCTATCTTTTATTCTTAGCTTCACCTCCATGGCTTTCTTTTTACATTTCTAATTATATAGTTACTCATATAGTTTGTTGTTTGCACAGAATCACATTTCCTTTCTATCTAAACTGAATCCATAATTTAATTTGACTTTTGCCATCTTTTTGTTTTAGAAACAGGACCAGTCACAGCTCCAACTAGTATAGATATAATTGTAAATAATTTCAGCATTCCATTCTCTAAAATCTATTAGCTCTTTCTTTTAGATAAGCAGGTCTGGAGGAATTGTACCAGTGGGTGGTATGGTAACCTGTTGTAGAAAAACATTGGTTATAACAATAAGGGTATTTTACTGGGATTAAAAGGGAAGAATCATAAAGTAGGCTGTTGAACAAAATACTGGCAGGATTGATACTTTCTTTAAGAGAAATGCAGATATTGTGTAAGAGGGCTGAATGAAAGTAATACCTCCACCTTCGTAATTCCTCAACAGATGTCAGTACTGGTATGCGGCAGGTACTGGCTTGTTCAGTAGACTCTCCTCTACAGTTCCATTTGGCAGGAAGTTTTATCATTGAACGGTTGTGTTGTTAAAGTGCGAAGGAACCCTGCACAGATGGTCGGTCAATGCATCTTAAGCAATGTGCAGTCATTGAATTCTTGACAGCAGAAGGTGTCACCCCAAAGGAGATTCATCAGCGAATGCAAGTTGTTTATGGTGATTGTGTTGATGTGAGTACTGTGTGTCGTTGGGCGAGTAAGTTTAAAGATGTTGAGGTGGAAACATCTGACCTGCATGACAAACAAAGAGTTGGACGTCCTGTGACACCAGCAAAAGGTTGACAGATTGATTCTGGATGATTGTCATATCACCCAGAGAAATTTCAAGTATAATCGGCATTTCACAAGAACGTGTGGGCCACATTATTACTTTGTTTGGCTACCGGAAGATCTGTGCACGATGGGTACTGTGAGATGCTGGTTGCGGAAATAGTGTCGACTTCTACCGTGACGGCTTCAGAAAACTTGTTCATCGTTGGCAGAAATGTATCCAATTGTCTGGTGATTATGTGGAAAAGTGAATAATGGTAGTTAAAGAGCACATTCTAAGGATTATTTCTGTGTTCGGTTTATTAAAATATTCCCATCCAAACGGAAGTAATGAAGGTGGAGGCATTACTTTTCATTCAACCCTCATATATGTAGTCTGCATTTGTAATCATCTCTACCAAGCACGGATAGTAGAAAGGAGGATGCCAATAATTCCACCATTAAATTTACAAGAAGAGTTTACCCCCCTCAAATGCAGGTACTTTTATCTGGTAGCACCAGTATTATAATTACATACTTTTTTACTCAAGAAATGATAATTTTAGAAGAAATGGGATGGGATTTATAGTTAAGAGAGATGTAGCAGCAACAGTTTAAGAATGCAAGGTCTGATAGAATAATATCAATAAAGCTTCATGGAAAACCCATCAATTAAATCATAGAGTCAAAGTAAGAAGAAATTGAAAGACTCTTTCTTCGAATCCAGGAGGAAATAGATCACACACCAAAGCAGAACATCTTGTCAACCTTCAGCAATTGGGATGTAAACATACAAAACAGAGCACAATCAAAGTTTGTGTGGGGAAATTTGGCCTAGGATCAAAAAATGAAGCAGGAGAGTGACTGACTGAAATTTGCAAGGCTAATCGTTTATTCATCTCACATTTTTCAAGCAACTAAAGAGACAACTGTATACATGGCCATAAATTGATGGCCTATATAGAAATCAAATTGACTACATTGGAAGCACAAGATGGAGAAGCTCTATTCTTTCTGCAAAAGCAAGACCAGAAGTGGATTGTGGCACGCAGTATGAACTACTAATATCAAAAGTTAAAGTAAAGCTAAAGACAAATATCGAACCAGCCATTGTGACAAAATACAACTTGAAGGCCATTCCCATAGAATTTAAAGATAATGTAAAAAAGATAGATTTGCATCAGTAAGCCTAATTGACAGTAAGCCAGAAAAACTCTGGACGGAAGCCATGGACATTGTCTCTCTCTCTCTCTCTTCATTCACTCAGTCGTTTCCGACTCTGGACATTGTCAGGGAGGAAAAATGACCCCTGATCCCAGATTCTCGAGGTATTCTCCCCACACTTTGTCCACACCATGTAGTATTTAATAAAACCTGTAATGTTTTCTCTCTCCTGCCTTTTCCTAAGCTAATGTTGCCAAATGTTGTAACCTTAATCAGTTATTGATTTCCCTTTTTGGTACTTTTTTCCAACCAGCTTTGCAGTATCCGCTATGATGTGTGGTTCTTCTCCAAGGTTTAGATTGAAGTTTGATTCTTCTTTGACAAAATATGCTTAGACTGTTCATTTATTTCATAGACGGCATAGTGCTAAAGTTTCTGAAGTTCATAGCTCACATAAATTCAAATCTTTGGCAATTTTCTACATAGTGAATACTGGATTGGCGTAGTGAATACTCATGCTGTTGGTGATGTTCCAGTACAAATGTTTTTCTGGTCTTATGTCTCTGGTTCAGCCTTTTTGGTATCTCATCATAAGTAATCAAAGAAGAATAATAGACTAAATTCTGCTTAAATTTCAGGTCCTGTAGGTGTAGGACTAAATGAGCTGAAACGGAAATTGCTAATCAGTGATACTCAGCATTACGGTGTGACAGTGCCACGTAAGAAAAGCCTTCTTTGAAAATGCTTCCTATATCAGTGAAGTTTTGCATAATATAAAATTGTGACATGCAAAGCAGTTTTAAATGCCTTCAGTGTTACTTACGTTTTAATTAAGAGTTTAAATAAATGCTCTTTCATCAACATTTTTTCCTCAGCATAAATGTGACATCACTCTTTATGCTGCTACATTTGATACCTTGTATTTTGGAAGCTGAAATAATTATTTTAAATATCTCTAGGAGATCAGGATATTAAACATGTAGAATAGTAGTCTATCGAGTGGGTGGAATAGAGATGTACAACTTGTGCCAAAACTAGCATAGACAGCAGGAATTTGTTGCCTCCTGGACAGAATTAGAATGGCCCAGTGAATGAAAAACTATGGGAGTATAGTACTTCTGTGTGCTCTGAAGAGAATATAAAGATTAAATAAGCCACTGCCACTGCCCTGAGATATAAGCAGACACAGCTTCATCATGCCTTGCCTATAAGCAGATAAAATCCTTCATCCATCCCAACTGTTATTGCTGTGGCCTCGGAGGGAGAGAAAAAGAAGCAGGCAAGAGCTCCAGCATTCCTAGGCCCAACAACAGATGAACCCCCCCCCCCCCTCATCCCAAATGCCAATGACCTGTTCTCAGAGGGTAATACTGAGAAACTGGCACAGCTTCATTGTTCTCAGTCCCAGGAGCAGATGAAGGACCCTCCACTCATCCCAGCTGTCATTGAGAAACAGAGGCAAGATCCGCTGGACATAATAATCTCCCACACCCCTATTTCATTTCTATCGTGTCTTAATGAGGTTGTAAGTTTGAGAAACAGAACTTATAAAGCACAATGTGAAGTGATAGCACTATATAAATAAATAAAAATACTAAATAATAACATCAATACAAGCCCACTCCTGATCTCCTGAAATGGAGGAGAGAGTTCTGATTGTTAGTTTCCCCCCCATGATTTTTTGTGGGTTGAGTATCATCTATTTGTGTATTGCTCTGTATGTTTAATGTCCAATTGGATTCTTTTGTTCCTCTTTATTTGTAACATTTTAAAAATTCTCTCCAATGATACCAGATACAACACGACCAAGAAGAAATCAAGAAAGTGATGGTGTTGAGTACACTTTTATTTCAAAGCACCTCTTTGAAACAGATGTACAGAACAACAAGTATGTGGAAACAGGAGCTCGTGTGATTTTGATGTTTTGTCATTTATAGATTTACTTCACAGCAATATGGTTCTTATTCTGATTTAAAGATTATTAAAATAATAAATGAAAAATTGATTTTTAAAAATAAGTGCAACAGATACTTTGAATCATGCTGTCAGCTTTCAGTAGTTTCTATTGTTTAGCTTATCCTCTGTCCTGTTGTACTATGTTGCATTAGTTTAGAGGAGGAGGATAAACTGCATTAGTAAATTCCTTCTCTCTCAGAGTTTTTGTTCGGTATAAGTGTAATAAAAACAGAATTGCCATTTTTAAAAGATAATAAAGTTTTTTTAAAAACCTGTGGTAGAACTGATATTTATGTAGTTTTATTTTAGAGAGCATTCTGTAAATGTAACAGGAATAATATCTGTTTTCTGTTACAGGTTTATTGAATATGGAGAGTATAAAAACAATTACTATGGTACCAGCATAGACTCAGTTAGATCTGTTCTGGCTAAAAATAAAGTATGTTTGTTGGATGTTCAACCACATGTAAGTAAGCAAAATATTTTTTCAGTTTCCTATTTTTAATCCAATGTTGATTTAAATTGCCTGGTTACAATTTTATGGGAGAAATAATTGCATGCTAGTTTTAAATTAAGTAATATTGTGCCATCATTGTATATAACTGCACTTTACAAGTAAAAAATATCCCAACAAAATAGTTCTCTGCCTTCAAATTTATAATCTAAAGAGGTCACAACCAAATATTACTAAAGTGAAAATGCAGACTTCAGTGTAAAAATCTTCATGTATGGCACATACGAAACATTTGTTTTTGCAGGCTTAATCTAAAATGTGCACGTCCCTATTTAGTTTTAGCATTTTGAATGAGGGAGAACAATAGCTTCGTAGCAGTTAAAAGGGGGAGTCTGCCAGATTTCATGTCTTTTTCAAAAGAAACATATATTAAAACAAGTCTTTTGTAACCTAGCATTTTCTCTCCAGACAGTGAAGCATTTAAGGACACTAGAATTTAAACCATTTGTCATATTTATAAAGCCTCCATCAATTGAGCGCTTGCGAGAAACAAGAAAAAATGCCAAGATTATTTCAAGCAAAGATGAAAGAGGTGCAGCCAAGCCTTTTCAAGTAAGTGACCTTTGCCTTTCTACAAATGTGAAAAGTGGCCATAATTATTATCAGTCAAAATGGCTACATGTCTTTGGATGTAAGAGCTTCATAATGCAGACAAAGTATGGAAAGCTGAATAAAGAAAGTTGATTTTTCTTTTTCCTCACTTTTTTGGCTTGAGAGGAGGAGGAGATTAACATTGCTTATATGGGAATTTTCCCTATTAGGCAGGACAAATTAAACCTCTATCCTACAGTGTTCTTCTCTGATCCATTGCAGTTGATGAGATAATCTTACTCATGTTATGAGTGAATCCCAAGACTTATCTGTATCAGATCTGGGTAAATCTGGCCTTTTGTTTTGCATCCATCTCTCCTGAGCCAGATGCTAAATAATGTACCAGGCCAATTAGCAGTGTGTATCGCTAAAAAGGGAAAACAAAATGGATGAAATAAGCATTGATACCAGATACCAGATTCATATTCAAAGTGATGGTATAGAAATCATTAAGGTGTGTCCTAGGAAATTAGCAAACTACTCTTGGAAAATCCCTTCAAAGATTGCAACTTACCATTTTTCTCCTGTAAATATTAGTCAAAGATTTCAGCTATGCACAGTGGGATTTTTTGTCTGAGATATCTTTTGTTATAAACTTTGTTTGTCTACAAATCCATCCATTTGAAATATTTAGATTAATGAGACTTTTCAAAACTGGTCTGTTGAGTGCATAAATAGTGTCTTAATTCAGAAAAGTGTAACGAAGCCTTACAAGTGTGCTTCTCTTAAGATTTTCTGTCTTAATTTTATATAATTAAATTCCATGTTTCCAAAAACATGACTATAAACCTACTGAATGAGCCCTAGTAAGACCCAGGAATCCAAAAGGAATGATTCTTTGGATTCGTACCAGATTTCCAAAAATACAGACTGTGTTCTAGTAAATCCCTTGCTAATAGCAGGCAGAGTCTTAGGTAATGCATTTGGTCAGTACATCATTAATATAAACAGCTAAAAAACATTTTTCCAGTGCTTTTTTAACATACAGACATTTCTTTAATTATCAGTTAGTATCTCATGGTGCTGATATGCAGAGAAAGAAAATCTTGAAAGATAGGCAGTGTGTAAACAGTTACAGATGATGTGAAATTAAGGGGTATGTGAATTTTGTTATAAACAAACATATCTTTTATTCATTTTTAACGAACTAGTAGTTAAATGTAGACTTTAGTCTGAAGAGTTTCAGCAAAATAGAAGACATGTCCACTCATTCTTTGGGTAGGGGATACAGATTTCACCTATCTTTACACTTCATAAAATCAGCAAAGTCTCTAGAGCAGTTTTTTTGGGGGGGAGGGTGAGATATAGAATATTAGCAATTTCTCTTTGCTTAAACAGAATGTGTCCGTATATTTGAATTCAAGCTATTTCACTTGATTTCTTGTCACATGATTCCTTTGTTTTTACTGTTGACTGATTGCTTTTCTCCATTTTAGGAGGAAGACTTTCAAGAAATGATTAAATCTGCACAGATTATGGAAAGCCAATACAACCATCTTTTTGACAAAGTTATCGTGAATGATGACCTTACAACAGCTTATAACGAATTGAAAACAACCTTTGACAAACTGGAGAGAGAAGCATTTTGGGTTCCAGTCAGTTGGGTGCATTCATAACATTAAACAAATACAGGTTTCAGAATATTTTAATAAGGTACTTAGTTGGATCTAAATGAACATTTGTTGGTGTGAACCATTTCTAGCTTTGACAGACGGATGCATTTACAAACTTGGTGCAGTGGAATGTTGACCTTAACTTTTCTGTGTATAAATCTTCCTGTTGGAAATAGGATTTTGGAGGCAGAAGATCACAGTGAAGCCTTATTTTTACCAGGTTGAGTTAAATGCATCTTTAGTTCCAGTGATAGCATTAGTTATTTGTATTTCTCACAGGAAACATGATTTGAGTCAGAAGCTGATTAAAGGTCTGAGATCGGTGTTTGTACACATTTTAATAACCGAGGTTTAACACTGGAGGAGGTAAACATTTCTTTCACTAGAGTATAAGATTTTTTAAACTGAATTATGATCAATATGGGACTATGGGTGCAGGCGTGAAGGAATGTGAAGTGTTGACTTGTCTTCTACATTAAGGCTGACTTTGTCAAGCAAGCTTACGAACTTCAGCAAAAAATGCGCTTAGATTTTATCATTATCAGTAATATTCTCCATCCTGCTCACTCCTTTTGATAGGAGTAAAAAATGTAAGATGTCTTATTACTGTACCTTGGATTGGCAAGAAGTAAGTCTTATATAAAACACTAAGATGGCAGGTTAGAGGTATAGCCCTTGTATTAGAGAAAGTTGTTCAAATGGTTTTTTATTTATTTGACTGCTTTGTTGTTTAATATACACCTTTCTTAAACAGCCTTTGAGAAAACCCAGAATCTATTTTTAAAATTTTAAAAACTTGTAATTACACCATGTTGCTTATTCATTTTATACTAGACCACAAACAGTTGAAACCTCAAATTGTGTTCTCTGCAATGAAGAAGAACACCGTTGGAAGGGAAAAAAGCATGTTGATGCTTCTACATTTCCTCTGGATGCAAAGTATATTAGAAAATTTAAAAAGAGGGACATTTCTGTGCAAGTGAATACCGTATGTTTTACTGATAGCATGTAATGGTGATGCACCACAGCCTTGGCATGCAAACAGGAAGCTGGTTATTTTATTTTAACGTATAAAGAAGTTAGCTGTCTTATTTAAGGTTAAAAGAATTTAGTGAAACTATATATATTTATGGGAAGAAGTGAGAAGGGATATTAATTTTTTTGAATTTCTTGTCAGTGTGATCATTTATTAAACAGATCTGTAGGTGTCTGTGATTTGAAACATTGCCTTTATAAACTCAACATTCCTTGTAAATATTTTAGTTTAGATACAAATGAAACACCAGGCCTTTGCAAATGTAGCCTAAATAGATGGTTGGTTTTTTGGTTCACTGCATTTATGCTTTAAAATTATGTAATAATAATAATAATATTTTTATTATTTCTTACCCACCTCTCCTCGTGGTTTGAGGTAGTTTACAGAATAATTGAAACACATAAACATTGTAAAAATTACACAAATACACATATTAAAATGTATTTCTATAAAAGATACATATTTTATGTAATGCGAGGTACATGTCAACAACCCAAACATAGTCTCTTGGAGACATTTATGCTATTTTGATGCATCCTTTTAGCCTAGCACTGAACGTACACACAGTCATTTGGAGTGTCTCCGGTTTTACTAATTTCCTGAGGCAGCCATGTTAGTCTCTTGCTGCAAAACCAACAAAGTCTTGTGGCACTTTAAAAAAAACAAGCTCATTTATTATAGCATAAGTAGTTGTAGATAAAGACACATGCTATAATGATTTTTTTCATATTTACAGTTTTATCAGGACTCATACTGGTTTTATTCTTTTGCTGAATCAAACTTAGTTTTACTTCAGCTATATTTAATTGCATGAGAAATAATGGATCTGGAATAGTTTGCTTTTCAAATGTTCCATTTTTAAAATACAGTTTTGTATAAATCACTGTGGTTTTTCCTAATGGTCAGGTACTAAGTATCATTGATTTTCTGTAGATACAAGAGCCAGAACTTAACATTGCCTGGCCATCTACTAAGGTCTAAACTTTTGTATACAAGAGGATCCAAAGTGTTTCTTATGGATTATGTCTGCTTGTAAATGTTAATGTAAGAGTCTATTCTTATGAAATGTTAGTTGAGTTCAGGGTAACATTTGTCCTTTAGGTATCAAGTGTTACGGCAGCTCAGAAAATTTCTGGTATTAATGATATTGCTTCACCAGTGACTGCTGCCTAAAACAGAGCATTTTAACATTGTGGTCTTCCCAGCAATAATTGAGACTATTGTGTGTGTAACATTGCCTTGTTCTTCGTGTGGAAAATGATAATCACCATATTACAATCTTGAACGGAGTTGTCCAACTCTGTATTGACTTTAAACATCTTTGTTTTGATAAGATTACATTTGCCCCAATCCAGGGGCTCCTTGTTCATTGAGCTTTTCATATGCAAAAGCTATGTATTTTTTTCAGTGTAGTGGAATGCTCTATGCATGCACATTGGAACTGCTTGGCACCTTGGGGGATATATATTTATATATAGCATGGAATATTTACAAAGAACAAAGACGTGAAGTCAATTTTTGTCCTAAAGGTGAAACTCTCTTAAGTTTCATTTGTCTCTTGAAACTATACAGCATGATTTTGACAACTGTGTTCTCATGTTTTAACTACAGGTGACCTTATTGAATTGTTGTTGATGTTCTGTCATTGTAAAACAAATGTTAAACTTTTATACTGTTGGACTCAGAGCAATACTAGACATTTTCATGAATTCTATTACCGATGATGTGCCTGAAATACAACTTCATCTTCTATCAATAAATTATTGACATAATCTCTCTCTCAAAAATTTACTTTTGTAAAATGCATACACTTTATATGGAACACAAATTAGTCATCTTCATAAAAATGGTGAAGACTTAATACACTTACATGATTATTGTCACAGTCAGGTAAGAAGTGAAAGATGTCTCAACTAAAGCTTTTGTTGCAGGAATAAATGAAGCACAGTGATATCAAACCCTTCCACATTATGCCAGTCATCTGAACCCTAATGTGTACTATTTTTCATTATTTTCCACACTTGAATGCTGAGCAAAGTTTGAGGCCTAAAGCCAATGGCTAGTCCTTATCAGAGAGTCTACTGAATTAATGAAATTCACATAGGTGTTCTACCATTTAATAATTGACGTCTTTTGATTCAGACTGGCTGTTGGTTTTAAGGTAATGGACCCAGAAGGAATATATATGGATGCTAACTCAAAATTAACAGTGTGAATAAAACCATATAAATGTATGTGCTGGTTTTGGCCAACACACACTTTTTGCAGAAAGTTGGACTAGAATTTTCCTTTATTTTCTGGTTCTCAGTTTCTAAAACAGTTTTTTTTTAAACGTAGGTGATGCTAAAACTGTATCATGAATTTCCTCCTCAGTGTTTGGTTTTTAAACCAGGCAAAGTTTGAAAGTTTGTTAATTCTTGACTATTGTGCTATCTGCTGTACCAAAAGAGTTTTTGTGAAGAAAAGGCTTCCTTATCCCTCCCCCTTACTGGATTGCATTGACATAAGAACCCATTGAAATCAAAGGAACAAATTTGTCACATTGAAATCAAGGTGCATGCCATTCATCATATGCACAAAAGGTCACAATAATCAAAGTGATTAAAAATAAAGTTGTCATCCACCTCTTGTCCCAAGCAAGGAGGTTCTTTTCTGCAGCCATCTTAGGTTCATCTTTGGTGGCAATAAGGAAAATGGACAGATTGTTTTACAACTAAGGGAATTCAATAGATAATTTCAATTATTTTTCTTTTTGTTAAACTGCTGAATTACTCCGAATATTGGCTACCCAGAGTGTCTTTATTGGTTGTTCCATATACTACTTAAATTTGCTGCTTGAAAAGGTTTTTAAAAAACTTTTTAATAAGGATTCCAACTTAATATGTATGCTGCTTCAAAAAAATAATGGTTTACTGTCCTTTCAAATGCTTGTGTGTGCAGTCACACAAAACTTTTTTCCAGTTACAGCTTTCAGGAATGCTCATATTTTTGTTTCCTTGAAAGAAGTATCCCTACAAGAGTTTCTTTCTTGACTAATTGAAAGAGCATAGCATTTTTCTTCACAGCAGAGCAGTGAAGTTATAGACTGGCAAAGATGTATGTCTTACACAAGCAGAACATTCACACATCTCAGCAAACTTTGAATTTTATATTTTCAAACACAGTGCCTTTCCTTATGTTTCTGGCACTTGGGAGAATCTGATGAAACCAAGGTTGCAAGACATATTTCCAGTTTTAGATTACGATCAAATTTAGCAGGGATCAATAGTTGTTCTCTGAGTTTAAAAGGATTCCATAAAATCCTTGGCTGATAAAATGCAATTGAACATATTAGGAATTGAGCAATGTTTTCTGTAGATAACAAGTTAGACATCTGCTTTCTGTTTCTGCTCCTGCAAAAGAAGTAAGTTACAGAAAACTTCAAAGTATTAAATATTTTCCTTTTATAGGCAACTATTTGATGCCATAAAACAATGCACAATTGAAATACAGTACACATTTTAAAATAGAATTATAAAATACATTAAAACATTTAAAACAATACCTTCACTATTAACCACGCTATCCACAATCTGGGTCGTTCCAATAGTCATTGCACATAATTCCATATCCATCTATTGCACAACTTCTCCAAAGACTTGATCAAAAAGCTATGTTTTCACACACTTACGGAAGATCAGGAGGGAGGGGGCTGATCTAATATCTCTCAAGAGGGAACCCCACGTAGAGTGTGTTGCAGAAGTTTATTTAGGATGTAACTAGAACATGGACTACTGTGGCCAAGTCTGACTTCCCAAGCTACGGGCACAACTAGCGCACAAGTACTCTTCAATTTCTAGCTTAGCCACAAAATACTTGAATCACAGTTTTCTAAACTTGTTAACTATTATGTGGATGGGGATTTTGGAGTGATTTTAGCTACACAGACCCCACACAGGATGTAGCATGTAGTCATTCCAGGAAATGTTGAACTTCACAGATTTAAATAATTAAATCATTAAATTATTTACCATCTTAAGTTTTATCGGGGGGGGGGGGGGGTGAGAGAAAAATGCTACAGCAAGTCTATTGATTTTTACCACTGCTTTTTTATCCCAGCAAAGGTAAAATCTTTGAACAAAAAATGCCCAATACTGAGGCAGAGGGCAAGGGGAAGCCAAACAGGAAGAACATCCTTAGAATGTCAACTGCAGAACCCCATTTTTCTTCTCTTTGGAAAAATAGAAGTTCACTGAAGTCAGGAAATGCCCCATAGTACAAAACCGTTTGTCCTCTCTTGTACCCTGCTGTGTAATACACCGGAATTCTCACTCAAACCAGAAAAGATACACAGTTCATCCAATGCAATGCAATTGTTTAGTTTTGGTGCTGTTTCAGTTTAAATCCTAGTTCTGGGGACAGGATCCAAATAGGATGCATTTTGAGATTGCAGGTAGCTTGCTATATGTAGCAGAAGGAGTGGAAGAGAAACCCAGAAGAACTAATAATAACTTGCACTTTGCTCACCTCACAATGAATCATTGGCAATTCTCCCTATTCTTATCATTTTTAAAGATCTTTCTACTGGACTTTTCAACTTGTTTGCTCCTTTCTAATATTTCTCAAAACCCCAGCCTTTGTTATATTCTAGTTTAAAAGCCACCTGGATATTCCTTTTGTTAAACTATCCCAAAGCCTTTTTATATGCTTGTCTATAATGCATAAGACAGACTTTATGTCAGGAGGGCTTCAGAACACTTGTGCAGCTGGACATCTTTGCTTTTTTAAAAAAAATATATTGGGCAATTCTTTTGATATGAATGTAGCTATTAACAAAGGGTAAAATGTCTGTTGTCCTAAATGTTAGTGATCTGTTTTTCTAAGGTGATATTAATGTTTTAATGGTGCACTTACACCTGTATATTTATTATATTACACTTTATATCGAAGAGAAGCAAAGTGCAGCAGATGTATGTAGGGATATAAGTGAAAAGAAACACCAAGGTGGTGTCATAAATCATTGATACTCAAGCATTTTTTTCTCTTTTTATATATATGTATAGCTTCAAAGTACAACAGATGAGAATACGATCAAATAATCTTCAGGTATTTCTGTCAAATAATTTACATTACATTTTATAAAAATAACAAAAATAAAACAATGTTGGCAAATGTTTGTGGCAAGAAACTCTTCTATAACAAATCAAACTTCAACAAGACATTTTGTTTCTTGGACATTGGTGGCTTTTTGCTCATGGTCTTTGGAAAATCCGAGGCTCTCTTAGAGAGATGAATGATGCAAGGGCTTTAATATGGAAAATTAAGTCTGCATAAAGGTTCTTTCAATTTACTTTAAATGTAATGGCTGTCCCAAAGATTATCCTTGAATAGTAACTACAGAACTAAGTGGGCATGTATGCCAGGTAGTCATGCCTGCCACAGAATGAAAAGATACTGGTTTGGATCCAGAACGAAGGAAATGGTTGAAGTCCTGCCAGATGTTCCTCCTTGACCATGAATCATGATTTTATGAGCGAAGGGAGTCAGAGTTCAGGAATAACTGGAGGACGCAGACCTTTTGCTCTTATGGGTGGACTCGTTTTTTAAAAGAAACAGCAACCTTTAAATCCAATCTAATTTAATTCATTCTAAGCCTCTGGTTTTCAGGCAATAGTATGCTAAAGTGGTTTGCATCAAAATGATACACAGGCCCTATCATCAAGCTTCTAAATTAAAAAATCAAGGCACAGAAGGGGGGCAAACAATTGGGAAGGAGAGAAGAGGGAGTTTGTAAAAGGCAGATTGACATGATGAATTTTCTCCAAGAATAGATGCGACATTAGGCCACAGCTTAGAAAAATAACATTTTTGTACTAGAGCACCCAGAATCCCCTTGTTAGCACAGCTTTGTCGGGTTGCAATTCAGGGGGTTAACAGGTCAAACAATTTCCCCTATATTTTTCTGTTGCCAGATTGGTCCCATTCCTGTTATAGTATTGTTCCTGAAAGGAAGAAGATACTCAGGGACCCAAATTAGAGCCCTCCTCCAACTTCTCTCTCCTGAAACAGGGTCTTCACTTGAAAAACTTTTTAAAAATCATGTCAGAAGTGACTTGCAAGTCGCTACTAGTGTGACAGAATTGGCCTTCTACGGAGAGATGTTGCCCAGATGTGTTGCTGGGAGGCTTCGCTCATGTTCCCGCAAGCTGATAGACAGAAGCTCCATCTTGCGGATTCGAACCGGCAACCCAACTTTCAGGTCAGCAGTTCACAAGGGTTTAACCCATTGTGCCACCACAGCTCCTACTTTAAAAGCTGAAACCAACACAATGTTTCCTGTAGCTGTGACTAATGTTGAGCTTACTCCCAAGAGGACAGTTCATAAAACTTGAGTGATCTGCACTCTCAATGGACTGGTTTTCTCTGATGGAGTTAAAAGATGGAGCAATAATTACTTCTTTTAGTCCAGCTTCTAATGCAAAGATGGTGGCTGCAAATGCAGCTGTTTTATGTGTTTTCTTCTGTGCTGCGCACATACAAGCTTCCCCACTTCTTAGAAATTTAATTAAATGCAACCACAGCTAACAGGTCTCTGAAAATAACAGCACACATTTTCTGTGTGGCTATTCAGAGGAGAACTGACCTAATTTTGGCCCCGGGGCATGTTGTATTGGTATAACTGTTTTAAAATAGGCATCTTTGTCATACATAGCATTGGTGGCCAAGTTGAGTCATGATTTATGTCTGCTGAAAGAACGCTTTGAGCTTGCAAAACTTGACAGCAGATTCCTTCAAACTTGGTAAGATTTACACAACTTTAGACGTTCTGTCTGAATCAGTGTCTTGCTGTAAATCCTAAAAGCTATTTATCAGCAACCATAGACAATATCCTCTCTGAAGAGAAAAGTACACTTTATCCAAGGTAAGCCCACAAATGTCCAAGCTTGTTTTCAATTGAGCATTAGGATATATATATATATATATATATATATATATATATATATATATACACACACACACACACACACACACACACACACACACACACACACACACACACACACAATGCTATTCCAGTAAGTTTTCTTCTTTGAAACAATGTTTATAATACCCTATTGCAGAGGTGTGGAGACTATGGTTTTTAGTCAAGTTCTGTATAAACTCCACATTATCCTATCTGTTTTGCAAGCATTATCCACTTCTGGCTTTGTGGTCACTCACTTGGAGATGTGACCTCAGCTGATTTTGGCTGAGGTCCTTTCTTCAGAAGGTTCAATCAAAATAATGCAGACCTCACTTAGAAGAAAGGTTCCACATCCCCCTCCTGCAAGAGGATTTTCCGTCTTGCCTTTGACCTCCTTGTCCTGAAAGCACACCTGACACTTCGTCAAACTGAAATAGGCAAGGAACTATTACTTACTGGTAAGTACTTTTTTCAGTGTTACCTTTACCCAGAGTTTTTAATTTAACACATGAACTGATAATTTCCAGCTACTATCTGACTTTTGCAGCTGGAACTACATACATGGCAGAGTAAAGTGGTAGAGGCAGCCTACTACAAACCATTATGAATTCTTTAACTATGCTTCCTGCAAAGGGGCTTTTGAGCCTCACAGTGGACAGAGACCGGTTACAGTTTCAAGCAGAGTACTATACATTTTCAAATGGAAAGTCAAAGCTCACTGCCTATTTTACTTTCCTTGCCTTCGGTTAGTTAGTCCATGGCCATTGGTGGTCCAACAACCTTTCTTTTGATAGTCTCCAGGCTGTTTCTCCATACCACCTCAGAGCAACATAAGAACATTGCCTAGATTCACTGGTTTGGGGGGAAAGCTCATTCAGATACTAACTCTCTCCAGGGCCATGCAGGCTAAATGTCTTAAAAACAGTTATCTGATAAATGTTGCACTAGAACTCCCTTTTGTTGTGGATTTTTGTGTCAGGGACAACTCCCAAAATACAGCAGAGCAACCAAAATACAAAAACAGGATACTTATAGTTGAGCATTCAGCTCACAGCAGTCAGAGCATGAAGTGCCATGTGGCTGTAAAGAATTTAGAGCTTTAGGAGGCAAATATGCAGAATTCAATATTACCAAAGGTTTATTTACAAAAATAATTACTACATTTCTTAATAGTAAAGAACTGGCTCTGAGCTACTCTATTCTCTAGGGTTCAAAAGAGAGGGAAAAATCTCTAAACGCACATCTCTCCTGATATACAAACAGAGAGAGATCTCAATTCTGACAGCACATACTAAGACGTAGAAGTCAAAGACAAAAGGTATACACCTGCAAAGAACCAGAATGAGAGCAGAAACTCATCGAAGAGAAGAAATAGATACATTCCAACTGTCATTCAGGACGGGGGAAGGGATTTCCCTCAGACAGTGTGTTAAAGCGCTAAGCTGCTGAACTTGCGGATCAAAAGGTCCCAGGTTCAAATCCCGGGAGCGAAATGAGCGACCACTGTTAGCCCCAGCTCCTGCCAACCTAGCAGTTCAAAAACATGCAAATGTGAGTAGATCAATAGGTAGCGCTCCGGCGGGAAGGTAATGGCACTCCATGCAGTCATGCAAGCCACATGACCTGGAGATGTCTTTGGACAACGCCAGCTCTTTGGCTTAGAATTGGAGATGAGCACCAACCCCCAGTCGGTCACAACTGGACTTAACGTCAGGGGAAACCTTTACCTATTCAAAGCTAACTAACTACTAATTGAGGCGACCTGAGCAGTGTGGGGTTGAATTCCAACATCTTTTCCCATAGCTACGCCCCTGCTGCCTGTACATGATGGGAATTGTAGTCCAATAAATCAAGAGGGTTCCAATTTGGAGCCTGTGAAAACGATGTGGTCAGGAACTTGTGCTTAGATAATACGTTTTCCAAAAGGGCCACGTTCTACAATTACAATATATTTTCTGCTCTTTATACCACTTTATTTGCTTTCACTCCGTGTTTTGATGACATTTAGTTGTGTTGATATGGGTTGTTCTAGGGATCCTACTGATGCCATTTGACTAATGATGGCGCATTTACTTGTCATTCAGTATCATAAATGCTCATCAACTGATCAATTTGCATGTGTGTATCATAAGGTATTCAGTAAAAGCCCTTGCCATAATTAACACAATGTGCAAGTAGCCCATAGCAACAGAATTTTATATATTGTACATCACAGTACAGTACTTACATGTTTTTTTCAGTTTTCCATGAAAAAGTATCAACAATGAGAGTCGACTCTAATATTAGGCACATAAGAAGGATATGATTATTATCTGACAATAACATCTATACATCCATTTTACTGCTAAGCTTCCAATGTCACCATTCAAAATAAATCAGAATAAATAACTTTCTGGAAACCGATCACATGACTTTTTGGAACACTAGCATTCAGCAAGAAATAAACTTTAAAATAAATTCATCCCCAAGTCTTCAATGCATTATTGAGCATCCCCTGAAAGGGTCTGGGAGTAACTCTCTGGTGCTATATAAACCCCTAATTGAAGAAAAAGGAAACCATTAGATTTGGTTCTCCCAACAATAAAATATGTAATTGCCAAACCTGGAAGGCGTCGGCTCCTTCGGCATGGTTAGAATGGCTCCAGTTGTTCAGCTAAAAAGCTTGATTTAGAAAAGTTATTACCAGAAAAGGAAATGGAAAAAAAGCAAGAAGTAAATGTACCCATATGGATGATTGGAATATCCATGGCAGAGGCTTTGAGAAAAATACCAGAAAATTGGCCAAATGAACAGTATCAGAATGTACACTATGCAGGAAGACACGTATTGTAACACATAGTTCTGCTCTGGTTAAACAATAAAAACAAAGTAGATAAAAGGGCATCCTTTGTTCTGTAATTTGGCCACCTCATAGAGATGGATGTCGAATCGGACCTGTAGCCTTGTTTTTCACTTCCTTCTTCAACAGCTTCCATTTGTCTTCCAAGCGGAGGGTGTTAGTAGCAAAAAGGTGGGGGGGGGGGGGAGAGTCTGCCTTGGCTTTAAAGTAGCATTTCTTTATATTTTTCTTGACTGCTGACATAATATGATCAGTATGGTGACGGAAACCAGATACAGCTGCAATAGACGTTCCTTTTCTCAGTAGCTGGACTTGTATTTAACTGAACTGCATCCAGTCTGGCTTATTTTAGAACCTGTTTTCTCAGTTGAAATAAAGGTTGATGTTGTCATCAGTGAACTCGGGCAGCTGCAGTTTCACAATTTTACAGTCTCCCCGAATGACACAAGTTGCATTCAAAGGGTGGCAGCATCCCTATTGATTCCACGTGGCTTAAAGGTGATGGTGGGTGTGGGGAGGACACTCTTTCTTCCTGACCTCTTTAGTAATTAAAAATCCTGTTCCACCCCATTTCCAGGGCTTGTGCAAGGGGTTACTGGAAAAGACAATAGGTCATTGTGTCTGAGATAGGAAAATAATACAAGTTGTCCAACTACACTTTTTACAAAACTTCCCATACATATTATCAAGGATTCTACATTGTGTCTAGGAAAAGATCTGACTTCTTCAATTTGGCTCCTTCTCACTGTGTAAAGACTATGATGTCCATTGGCCATGATGGCTGAGAATGATGGGAGTTGTCCTCCAACACAACACAAGATTAGATGCTGCAGATCTAGGCTGACCTCTCTAAACTTTTGGTCCTAAGGATGTTTTAGACTTCAGCTTCTCAGAGGTCCAGACGGCATGGCTAGTGGTCAGAGATTTGTGCCTGAGTCCAGAATGGCTGGAGGATTAAGAGCTGAGAACCAAATTATTTGTTCCCTTCTTTATAGAAGTGCTGCATCCTCCAGCAAGCAAGGTGATGGGGAATGGTGGTTCTTCCCTTCTTTGGGGAAATAAGGTCCCAAAACACCTTTCTATTGTCCATCCTTCCTAAACTTGAAAGGACTTGTGGCTAAAAAATATCTAGAAAGCCACAATTGCCCACCCCTGAATAGGAAGGAGTAGACTTAATAACTCTCATAATTCCCCAGCCTGTTGTTTTTTTAACCATATCTCCCCAAACCATCCAATGTGGTGGGAGATAAGGTAGATGTAACACATCTTGTGAATCCTTTCCCATACCACCACAACCACCATCCCTCCCGTCCCCTAGTTATCTTAATTCCTGGTCAATTACAGCAGATTTACAGAAAAATCAGGTAACAGGGCCAAGTAAGAAATAGCCAGAGGAAGAATCAAGTGCCTTCTTTCCAGCCACATGAACACTTTCCAGCTTTGAATCTGGTAACTTTATGAGACTACATATGCAAAGAAACAGCAGGAACTTATTGTTTAAATGTCCTGATCTGTGAGGGGCAATCCCATGTAACCCCTTGCCATCCCACTTTTCAATGCTTTTAAAATGTTCCAGTTTCTCTCCCCTCCAACTACTTTCCCCTTTTGTCCTCAGCTTACTTCAGTTGCTTCCAACTGAGTTGAGAGTCTCTTTTTGGAAGGTTGTGATGATGGACAAGAGTGAAACAGACACTAGGCTTGTGGTCATACTATATTTTTAATAACTAGTTTTGTATATTATTAGCAAGTTACCTCAGGAGATCATATGAAAAATGATACATAAAATAATTGGTTTTGTATATTAGCAGGATATCTCAAGAGACTGTGTGTGCATGTCAGGTTTGCTTATTTGGCTCATTTACTGAACTGAAGTCTCCCTGAACCTTGGGTTTTCTACTGGTTTAATCTCTTCTGTTTCATCCTCTTCCAAGAGAAGCAGTGTAACTCTTAGGAACAGCCACAAACTCAAATGCTGAAAGGAGAGAGTTACACATTGTTTTCGTTGAGGTGATCACACGGATTTCAATAAGACCATAAAAGGGTCCATTTCTGCTAATCACCCCATTAAGAACGGAAACGAATCCTCTTTGGCCATTTTATTTTTCACCTGATGATCCCTCTAGGGCACTTTCGTCTGTGAAATATGTACTGAAGCAATGTCTGTTGAAGGCCAAAGCAAATACAGCCACAGAACCAAGAAGGTAGAAAACAAGAGCGTGATGCTATTCTGACTTTGAAATGTGTGCAGTCCCTTACTTTTATTGGTTAAGCTCTCCCTAAATCACATTAAGTTTTGGATAGTATGCCCTGCATTCCCATCTGGAACCCATTTCTAGAAATGTCCTGCAAAATCTCCTTCCCTGTCACTGTGAAGAAAAGCAAATTCCAAGGTATTATTAATCCTCAATTTATTGTCCCAAATATCTTGTCTCACTTGAAGCAGCCTTTATTCTTCTCGAAGATTCCTGAAAGCATCACCTCTTGGCCAGACAGCCTATTCTGAGAGTGGAATACTTTACCCATCACATGGGATCCCATCCATAAGGGCTTCATTTCCCCTCACTCATCCCGCCCTGCTTCATTCACAGCTCAGACCTTTAGCTGTTTGCTGTTCAGTTTTTAAAGCCTGGCCGAGTCCAGATCAACATATGTTCACCTAATCAAAACAAGTAAGCCGGGAGCTTTGTGTTCTTTGTTCTTACGGCCATGATGGTCAGGGACGTAGTATCTGTTTGGATATTTCAGAACAACACGGGTTTTGGAAACAATCTTGACTGTTCCTAATAAATAACTTACAAAGTAAAAATCTGGAATTGGGTCAATTTTCAAGGAACAGAAAATACTGTCTCTAGCTGGAAAATGTCAGCTGAAGCTTGTAAATAACCCTTTCCCAGTTTCAAACCCAATCTCATGGCACATGATCAAATTCACACTTCTTCCTTGCTGCTGTATGCCCCGCACTTGTTTTTTCTGGCTTTTGAAAAAGCTGTTCCACATTCTTTCTTATTTTTTTTTAAACCTGTCCAGTTTTAGAAAATTATAGCCACACCATTGTCTTTTTATACATGGAAAGCAAAAAAGGATTTGCTTCAAACAGTTTCTCTCCTGTAAGGGTTGGATGGCAGGAAAAGAGATTTAAAGCCAACCTTAAAAACGGTGGCATAGACACTAAGAACTGGGAAGCCCTGGCTCTTGAGCGCTCTAATTGGAGGTCAGCTGTGACCAGCAGTGCTGCGGAGTTTGAAGAGGCATGAATGGAGGGAAAAAGGGTGAAACGTGCCAAGAGGAAGGAGCCTCAAGCCAACCCTGACCGGGACCGCCTTCCACCTGGAAACTGATGTCCTCACTGTGGGATCAAGAACATGCAGATCAAGAATAGGTCTCTTCAGCCACCTACGGACACACCCCCAAGACACCAGAAATGGAGGACCATCATCCTCGGCCTACAAGAGATCGCCTAAGTAAGTAAGTAATTAAGCAAGTAAGTAAGCAAGCATCTACACTGTAAGATATATACAGTTTGAAACCACCTTAGGTGCCATGGCTCAATGCTAAAGAATCTTGAGAGTTGTAGTGTTTTTTTTTAAATAACAAAATTAATGCTTTTATTGTAAACAGAGGTAGAATAATATCAAAGCCAGTCACCATTTCAAAATACAGTAGAGTCTCACTAATCCAAGCTAAACGGGCCCGCAGAAGCTTGGATAAGCGAATATCTTGGATTATAAGGACTGATCAAGGAAAAGCCTATTAAACATCAAATTAGGTTATGATTTTACAAATTAAGCACCAAAACTTCATGTTATACAACAAATTTGACAGAAAAAGTAGTTCAATACACAGTAATGTTATGTTGTAATTACTGTATTTATGAATTTAGCACCAAAATATCACGATATATTAGAAACATTGACTACAAAAATGGCTTGGATTATCCAGAGGCTTGGATAAGCAAGGCTTGGATTAGTGAGACTCTACTGTACATACAGAATGTTGTTCTCTTAATATTCTTAACATTGCTGATTCCACCTTTATCTCCCACTTGTGCCTCTTGATATTACTCCAAGCAATAATCCCTCAGATTGCCATAATTCCCTCACAGTGAACTGGGAGCCATGGGGAAAACACACAATGAATTTGCATCAGAGCCAGGGTTCTTTTCCCTGTTTCCATCTGATATGATCTGGGGACATTTTCCTCTCCGATGCCGCCAGCCAGACTCACCCTTGCAACACCTATTGAGAAGGTCATCAACCTAAATCACCCATTGTTTATCTTGGACTAACCCATTGTGCCCATTGGAGCCAGGAAATTAAACCCATTGATTGCAAAACTGCATTCCTTTCTGATCGCGCCCCTCTTGGGAGTGGATCAATAAGCGAATGGACTCTCCAAAATAATCCAATGACAGATTTATTTATTTATTTATTTCCATCATTTATATGCCGCCCTTCTCACCCGAAGGGACTCAGGGCGGCTCACAATCTGGCAAAGACAGAGTATTTGAATTAACAAAGACCAACCAGAAATGATGTCTGAGGCAATCCCAAACCAAGTGTGTCCTAGCCAGACAGTTTCTGAGACAATCAGGAGCTAACAAGGAAATCTTGAATACCTGTCATATGTTATAAATATGTTCTGTGTTCAAAATTGCAGTATGTCAGTTCTTTCGAATGTTTTTTCTGTGAATGTTTTCTCTCTGACCATTGGGAATAAAGCTCTGATTTTCCTCCAATCATCTGTGTCTTATTCGACCTTCTGGAAAGCTAGACACAGTGGTCCCCCGAACCCACGGTTCTTGCAGTAGCTGATACCACAACAGAGCCATGACATTTAAAGTGGTGTCAAACTCCATTCATTCTACAGTATAGATGTACCTCATAAAGCAATGAATATTAGAGCTATTAGGATGGGCAAAATGTGGTACAGAATTCTCTTGTTTAGGTTTCAATAGGCGCTCAATGCTTACAGAGCATGCTCAACATGCTTTCTGGTCTGCAGTTTTATTTTCTCTCTGCCCATTTTCTATTGTTTCCTCCACAACGTTTTTTTTTGTCTAAATCTTTTGATGCCTCTCTCTTGCATCTGGATTATTCTGTTTTGGCTGCAGAAGGATCCATAATCAAGGAATGGTTTTGCGATCAGTACCTAGAAGAGCTGTCTCTAGCTAGCACCATCTCACCCGACCTCATGTACTTAACCAAAAAAGAGGATTAGGTGATTTATTACGCTATGAACCTTCAATAGTCACTGAGGTACATCCAGAGGCAAACGCTTTTGTTGTTGTTAAGTTCTGGAAATACTATGAACTCTGAATGCAGAGATTTTAGTATTTCCCTCTTGTTGGGAAAGAAAAATACTTTCCTTCTGATGTGCATCATTATTGGAACAATATTTAGACTTTTTTGTAATGTTGGAATTGTTTATATCTAAAAGTTAATGTAACAGGAAAATGACACATTTTTCATTATATTATAGATTATAAACAGAGAGAGTTTAAATATCCCAAAGGCACCAGATCCTGTCTCATCTTTGAAGCTAAGCAGGGTCAGCTCAGGTTAGTACTTAAATGATGGGCTGCCAATGAATACATGAATATAGTCCTGTAGGCTATATTGGGGCACATCGGAACACCAGTAAGATACACATCACAAGTGCCCAATGAGCATGAGGAGTGTGTGATGCAGATCAGAAATGCCTAATATTTATGAAGTGAGCCAGATGTGCATTAGAAGTACCTGATGTACATTAGAAGTATCTGATGTACATTGAAACACTCTTCCTGGGGCCCAGCTCTTCATCGCGCAATGGGTTAAACTCTTGTGCCAGCAGGACTGCTGACCGACAAGTTGGCAGTTCGAATCCAGGGAGAGCGGGGTGAGCTCCCCTCTGTCAGCTCCAGCTCCCCGTGCAGGGGCATGAGAGAAGCCTCCCACAGGATGGTAAAACATCAAACATCTGGGAGTCCCCGGGCAACGTCCTTGCAGACGACCAATTCTTTCGCACCAGAAGCGACTTGCAGTTTCTCAAGTCACTCCTGACACTAAAAATAAAAATCTTCACAATTCACTAATAGAGTTTTGCTGCATTTATCTGACATAGCTATGGATTCATAAAGTTACAAGACGTAGACCGCAATGTAGAATGTCTGATTATGTGCTCTGTTTGCTGCAATCTGAATTTGTGCATAATTCTGCTGCTCTCTATGGCATCTTAAATTGATATCTCACATTAACATGTTTCCCCACCCACCACTGCATGTATGTTGCAAGGTGAGCTCCAAACATGTCAGTTAAATCAAACCTGTTTTTTATGCTGATGGATTAGCCTGACACCAGGACAATATTTGGTATTTCTTTCCATATAAAGTTTTCACTGTACACAGATGAAGTGGGGAAAGGTATGTCTGGTAGAAAGAAGTCCCGCCAGTTCTCTGGCAGACAGTCATTTACCGTTGATTAGCCCAATGCAAGAGTTTGGCTTCAATGTGAACCTCTGAAAATGGGAAGGAGTCTTGCTGGGGAGAAGTAATCAGCTTGGCTAATTGGCCACAGCTGGTGCCGGCCACAGAGGAGGGAAGGCCAGCCTCAGGTTGAGGGCTGCTCTTATTTAGCAACAGCACAGGGTTAAATTGATTGACAGGGAGAGAAGGGTGTCCTCCTGGAGAATGTGTTTTTTGCTGGTTTAAAGACAACAGAACTTCGGATCAATTGAATCATAAGAGAATTGTGAAATCTGCAGTTATACAAAGGAACAATAATCCCTCCATAGGTTGCTTTGATAAACTCTTCATTATATATTCATGAATAAGTCTAGAAATTTCCATGTGGAAAACAACCCCAAAGCCTGGGTAGACTTATCCATGGGTCACTGCGGGCCCTTCCACACAGCCAGAAAACCCAGAATATCAAGGCAGAGAATCCACTATATCTGCTTTGAACTGGATTATCTGAGCCTACACTGCCATATACTCCAGTTCAACGTGGATTTTATACAGCTGTGTGGAAGGGGCCTGTATCTCAACCCTTATTAAAAAGAGTAGAATGGTGCAAGGCAAGGACTTAGTCCATTCCAGAAAAACCTAAAAGAAACATCAACCCCACCTACTCTCTTTGCTATAATGCCACTTTTGGACATTTTGAATGCCTGGGTGGGAAAATGGTGGTGGTGGCCAAGGTGGCTGACACCTCCTGCTGTAACATTGATGCTTCTTCACCTTGAGGAATGACCCTTGATTTATCCATGAGTCATATAAAAACATAACTGCTGTCCCCAAAACTGCCTTCAATCTATACATGAGATTGACTTATATATACTTTTATTTATCAAGGCAGCCTTACAACAGGCAGCAATTAGATACCACGCACACATATATTAAAATAAACAGTTACAATTTAAACCAAGCAATTAAAATTATCAAAACAATCAAAATCACGCCATCCAAATCATAATCCAGGGCTATTCCATTTGTCAAACACTTTGATTCATGGTACATAAGTATATACAGTACTTGTTTCCTGCATCCATGCAATTATGCTATGTCCACAATGTATGTATGTTGAGCAGAGGCGGTCCAACCATAAGGCGAAATAGGCATTTGCCTGTGGCGCCATCGTCCCGGGGGCACCATCGTCCTGGGAGGAGGGCACCACTCTCCACCTCCTTCTCTTTCGGGCCTTCCAGCGGCCGCGCAGACCCTTCCGGCCAGCGCAGACCCACCTTCGCACCACGCAAGCCCACCTTTGGGGCCTTCAGAGATTGTGAGGTCTGTAGGAACTTGGAAGCTAGGTATGTGGGGTTTATATATCTGTAGAAGGTCCAGGGTGGGAGAAAGAACTTTTCTTTGAAGCAGGTGTGAATGTTGTAATTAATCACCTTGATTAGCATTTAATGGCCCTGTGGCTTCAAGGCCTGGCTTCTTCTTGCCTGGGAGAATCTTTTTTTGGGAGGAGTTAGCTGTCCCTGATTGTTTACTGTCTGGATTTCTTCTGTTTTCAGAGTGTTGTTCTTTATTTATTGTCCTGATTTTAGAGGGTTTTTTTAATACTGAGGGCTATCTGGGTTATCTAAGTCCACACTGCCCTATATCCCTGTTCAATGTTTAGTGCTAAATTTGCAAATATAGTAATTCCTACATAACATTACCATGTATTGAACTGCTTTTTCTATTGATTTGTTGTAAAACATGATGTTTTGGTGCTTAATTTTTAAAATCATAATGTAATTTGATGTTTTATAGGCTTTTCCTTTATACTTCCTTATTATCCAACATTTTCGCTTATCCAACGCTTTTATTTTTCAGTGATTGGTTTGGGGGGGCGCCAAAATTCTGTTCGCCTACACTTGAAAAATACCTAGGGCCGGCTCTGATGTTGAGCATCCCTTTAGAAATGCTTGGGACAAAAAGTATTTCAGATTTTGGATTTTTTAAAGATTTTGGAATACCAGTATTTGTTTATATGTGCAAAATGAACTATCTTGGATATGGCACCCAAGTCTAAACCTAAATTCATCTGTGTTTCATAATTTTATACACAATATTCTTACTAATTTTAAGCATGAAACAAAGTTTGTATATTTGGAACTGTCGGAAAGCAAAGGTGTCACTATCTCACCTACATATGTGGACAATTTTTGAAAACTTCATACAGACAGTCCTCAAGTTACTAACAAGATTGTTTCTGTAGGTTTGTTGTTATGTTGAATCTGTATGTCCTACACTATCTGTATGTATATTCTTTAGCTTTGAATATCATAGGGAAAAGTTAGCACTCCTGTGGTGTTTGCTTTGCTGTCTGTGCCCCTGTTCAGAAGATTTCACCTCACTTTCTGTCCCTGTGATAGTTGGATTTTGAAAAATTTGGCTTGCCATGGAAGGATCGATGAGAGAGCCTCAGTGGAGACCCCATTTCCCCATAATTACTCTTTCAGTACTGAATTTCCCTTCGAAAGGTGATGGGAAATGTTGGAAATGTGGGAAACATAAGGGAGACTTTATACACATGTGGTGGGGATGCAAGAAAATAAAAAAGTATTGGCAGGGAATCCATAAAGAAATGGAGAAAAGTCTGGAAAAAAATTGACATAAAACCGGAGTATTTTTTACTAGGACTCGCTGATTTTGAGATGGACCTCTTCATTTATGTGGTAACGGCAGCTAGAATATGTCTAGCAAAATTGTGGAAGACGCAAGATACCCCTTTACTGGAAAACTGGATTTTGAAACTATTAGACATAAGAAACATGGACATATTAACAGGCACAATATCACAAAATAATCCCTCAAGACAAAAGACAGATTGGAGTAAGCTGAGAGTATACCTGATAAAAGAAAACATTGAACTCAAAGGAAATATGTTATAAAAACAATTTTAGGCTCAAAGATGTAAATGAGCATTTGTTGGTAAAATGTTCAGTAGAGAAGAAAATATGTCTCACTATGCAGAAGATCTGGAAGGGCTGCATATATGTGTGTGTTCATGGTCTTTTGTATTTATTCCTTTTTTCTCTTTTTCTCTTTTTCTTCTACTTTCTTTTCTCTTTTTCATTATCTTAACGTCTTTGCTATTCATTCTTTTCTTAATCTATCCAAATTGTTCACCTACTTTTAATGTATATATTTAAAATCATAAAAATGACTGTATTTTCCTTCTGAGGGATAGATCTCACTTCCTGTTGTCTCACCCCTGTTCTAAACTACGAGTCTTTTGTAAGTCGGATGTTTGTAACTTGGGGACTGCCTATATTTCTGAATAAGGGATATTCAGCCTGTATTGAGACATTATTACCTGTGCACCAGAAAGACTAGATAGCAATATACTTAGAAGATCCTGAGGTAAACTCACTCGGTGACTCGAGAGACAGGTGAACTGAAAGACGTTCACCACTTTTCTGGTATTCTTCTACCCTTGGAGAATAAGATTCTGTCTTGACAGCAGTTCTATCGGACCTCAGAAGTTTCCATTCTTTGGCTTCCTGATTCAAATCTACTAAATGTTAAACCATGTCTCCTCCAACCCCAAAGAGAACAATATCAATTATACAGTTCAAAATGTTTCACCGTTTCACTGCTTGAGTTTGGATTGTTGCTTCAAATAAAGAGTCAATTCCTTTCCCAGATGAAGGACTTCTTTGAAGCTCTCTCCAAGCTATATAGTATTCCTTGTGCCTATTGCTCCTTTCAAGTTCCGAGACTCAAGCTCTTATTTTTTGCCAGTTTACATTAGCTGCCCAACCTTCAGGTGATGTTAGTGCAGATTTTGAAGTTGAAGTGTGCCAGATAAGTAAACATGGCAAACAATGCAACACTTCTTTCTTGTGATTCCAAACATGCCAGTCTCTCTTATGTTCTTCTCCATTACTGCCCCAAAATTTCAAGGCACTTTCTGGAAAAGCGTGATAGTTTATGACTTTTGGGAATTGTTTAGGTAGTGGGCTGTGGCCACCAGTAACATGTTTTTCTCTACTTGAGAAGGAAATTCATTTCTAATCCACCCAATGCCAAAGCTTGATTGAACATTCCTCCCGTCAGAACAATCAGCATGTAGCTCTTCTTCAACCTTGCTTACACTGGGGAAAAAAAGAAGAAAAAAAAGAATTCTACTTGCTTTTTGCATCAACTGATTAGGCATTTCCTGCACTTGGATCCATGCATTTATTTCTACTGGCATAACATTGTTAGGTTCACTTGTGATTATACCAGGTCCTTCCTTTTTAGAGGGTCGTAAATTGGACTTGCAACAGTGTCTTCTTATTCTTGCAAAAGAAAGGAGCCCAGCTCTTCTGTAGGAAGGTATTGGGTGCTAGTCCCACTTGGAAGAGTGTCTGTTGTCCTTTTGTCTGCCTTGCTTCTCTTTTCTCCTTTCCTATCATTTCTGTCATGCTGATTTGTGAGGCGACACATTCTAAATGGTTGGTTTTAACAAGTTATTTGTCAAATTTGGAACTGAAAGTTATAGTAAATATATGTGATATAATGAAATTGTGGCCTTCCAGGTTACATTGTAATGTGAGCTATGATGAACAACCAGAATTCAGAAGTCTAATTGAATACATCCCAATTCACAGGGTGAAATGATCAGATAATTTCATAGGGAAAATACAGGTACTCCAAAAAAAGCCAAGTATTTGTAGAGCCTTTGTGAAATAATGCAAACAGGGATATTTAACCTACACCAGTGGTTCTCAATTTTCATAATGCCACGACCCATTAATACAGTTTCTCATGTTGTGGTGACCCCTAACCATAACATTATTTTTGTTTCTACTTCAGAACTGTAATTTTGCTACTGTTATGAATTGTAATGTAAATATCTGATCTGCAGGATGTATTTTCATTCATTGGACCAAATTTGGAACAAATGCCCGAAACGTCCAAATGTTAATATTGGTGGGGTTGGGGGGGATTGATTTTGCCATTTAGGAGTTGTAGCTGCTGGGATTTATAATTCACCTACAATCAAAGAGCATTCTGAAATCCACCAATGATGTATTTGAATCAAACTTGGCACAAAGAACTTCCATGACCAACAAAAAATACTGGAAGGATTTGGTGGGCATTGACCTTGAGTTTGGGAGTTGTAGTTCACCTACATCCGGAGAGCACTCTGGACTCAAACAATGATAGATCTGGAGCAAACTTGGCACAAATACTCAACATGCCCAAATGTGAACATTGGTGGTTTGGGAAAAATAGACTTTGACATTTGGGAGTTGTGGTTGCTGGGATCTACAGTTCACTTACAATCAAAGAGCCCCTTGAACCCCACCAACGATAGAATTGGGCCAAAGGACAGGCGGAGAGATCTTCAACCTTTTCTGCCAAAGGGATCACCTAAGACCATCAGAAATATGTGTTTCTGAAGCCCCCTCGTGACCTCCCCAGGGGTCCTGACCCCCAGGTTGAAAAACACTGACCTACACTGAGTTTGTAGTTGATTCAATAGGCTTCCTCCTGTTTAGATCAGCATCTAGATTTAAGTTTATGTTTTTGAGGCTTTAAAAATAGTGTTTAATTGGTTTAATGGAGACTATTGCTAAGATCTAGTTTATTGACTACATTCTTTGCAAATTGTATGGGTTAATGTATGTCCTCTGAAGGAATTTTGCCAAGAAACTCCCATGATAGGTTTGCCTTAGGGTCACCATGAATTCAAAATTACTTGGAGGTTTAAAGCAACAACAACAAATGTCTTATGTCATTTATATAATTTTAAGATATTTTAATTGAAAATGCAATATAATGTCAACATTCCTTTTTGAATGCAGAAGTTAAACCAAAGGATATGGCTTCTTCAGGACTGAACAGTGGCAGTGGAACTGTGAAATACCAGCTGACCACACCAGTTCACCTACAACCTCAAGTTTTGTGCCTCTGTACAAGGTGTTTCCAAAACAGGTTGTAACTTGTGGTATTCCATGCCTGGATGCCTCAAGGAAAAGCATCAAAGCCAGCCTATGGTTCTGAGTTAAATGTCTCCAAGTACAACTTTACTCAAAGACAGATTACAAGCCAACAAGAAACTGTTTGCTTAAACTTCATGCTGCTAATTGATAGCTATATATAACCTGCCTAGCAAGAAAAAAGGCTTGCCTTCTATTCACTTTTTTAATAACAGAAGTCCAACATTCCTACGAATTCAGCTGTGCCCTATATACAGGCAAACCAAATGCCAATAACCGCGTCATCTTCTGAGTATAGTGGATAATAAAATGGATTTCACTCAACACTTGTGCCCTTGGAAAAAATTGCTGGAGCCCATTAGAGACTGACTGGTTTAATGGCATCTAGCTTTTTGTACTTGCAACTTATTTCTGAAGGACAAGAAAACCAACAAGAAACGGCTGCCTGGGTACAATAGACATTCATGTGATATTGAGGTTATTGTCTGTGCTTCAAATAATATATCAGAACATTTATTATTGATTGTTTTGAAGTCTTGTCAAAAGGTAATACAATGTGTCTTTCACATTTATGAATTCTGTATCCATGGCTTAAAAATATTTTTTAAAATCCTATCGGTTTTATTGTGATCAGGTTTGAGTCTCTTTGTTAGAGAGATAAAGCAGGATACAAATAATAATAATAATAATAATAATAATAATAATAATAATAATAATAATAATACCTTGATTTTACCATTTTATATATGGGACACCATTTTACTACATCATTGTGTATAATGGGATTTGATCATCAACAGGCTTTGGGGTACTGTCACGAAAACCAAGCAAATAAATGAGTTCATGTACAATAAAAGGAGACAAGACTACAATTTTGTTGTTGCCTGTTTGTGTATGTGAGTCTGAATGAGTCAATATATATACAAATTCAAAGTAAAAATGAAAGGGCAAATATTAGTTTATATTGGAATGGAACACTGTGGGCCCTTCCACACTATATGGTTATAGCACTATGATTCTGGTTTTATTGCAATGGCAACAGCCTATGGAATCCTAGCGTTTGTGGTTTGGTGTGACAAGTAGAGCTCTCCAGCAGAGAACTCTAAATATCCCTTCCTAAATGACAGATTCCTGGATCCCGTAAGATAGATCCATCTCATTTAAACTGGAATAATTGTGCTATAACTGTGTAATGTAGGGCCACGGCTAGCACAGCAGGTTAAACCACCAGCGACAGAAGATCTTGCCAACTGGAAGGTTGGCAGTTCAAGCCGTGGAAGGGGTAAGCTCTTGCCAACAGCCTAGCTTCTGCCTACCTAGCAGTTCAAAAACAGCAACGTAAGTAGATAAATAGATATTGCTTTGGCGGGAAGGTAAAAGCCACCCCTGAAAAACATGCCTGCAGTTTGATCAGGAAAGCGTCCATGGACAAGCTCCTCGGCATGGAAGAATGGAACAACAGCACTTTCCCATGGCCAGGTTGAGCACACCATCTAGATGACAGAGATGGAAAAGGAGGGAAGCCTGCCTATGTTTATGTACTGTATGTCTTTATCAACTGTATAACGGCATTGAATGTTTGCCATATATATAATCCACTCTGAGTCCCCTCAGTGAGATAGAGTGGAATATAAATAAAGATTATTATTATTATTATAAAAGTATGACACAGCAAACAAGATAGATATGCTGGATTTCATTTATTATTATCATTATTATTATTATTAACAGTAAGTAGGGCCAGGCTGTGGTGCAGCTGGTCAATAGCCAGAAGCAATAGATCAGTGCTGACCAAAAGGTCATGAGTTCAAAGCCTGCGTCGGATTGAGCACCCGACCGTTTAATAACCTAGCTTACTGTCCACCTAAGCAGTTCGAAAACAGTTGCAGATGTAAGTAGACAAATTAGGGACTGGTTAATGCAGGGAGGTTAATTTAATTTACGATACCATAAAAACTGCAGGTGAGCAAAGAGCAAGGAAGAAATACTATAATCAAAAAGGACTCAGCGTCATAGTGGATGAAGTGACAGCTTCCCCTGTGGCCGGAATCGAGCATAACCTCCTGAAACCGGAAGTTGGAAAAATGTTGAATTACCTCTAATGTCTGTCTGTATGTGTGTTGTGTGTCTAATAATGGAATTGAATGTTTGCCATGTATATGCGCATTGTAATCCACCCTGAGTCCCCTTTGGGGTGAGAAGGATGGAATATAAGTACTGTAAACAAACAAGCAAATAAATAATCCCAACAAGCACTGAAATGCTTTCAAAGGAACTAACAAAGAATAAATGTACAATATTTCTGTGAATGGAAACTGCTGCTGTTCAGTCATTTAGTTGTCTCCGACTCTTTGTGACCTCATGGACCAGTCCACGCCAGAGCTTCCTGTCGGCCGTCACCGCCCCCAGTTCCTTCAAGGTCAAGCCAGTCACTTCAAGGATACCGCCCATCCATCTTGCCCTTGGACGGCCTCTCTTCCTTTTTCCTTCCATTTTCCCCAGCATCGTGATCTTTTCCAAGCTTTCCTGTCTCCTCATGATGTGGCTAAAATACTTCAGCTTTGCCTCTAATATCCTTCCCTCCAGTGAGCAGCTGGGCATTATTTCCTGGAGGATGGACTGGCTGGATCTTCTTGCGGTCCAAGGCACTCTCAGGATTTTCCTCCAGCACCAGAGTTCAAAAGCGTCTATCTTCCTTCGCTCAGCCTTCCTTATGGTCCAGCTCTCGCATCCATAGGTTACTATGGGGACTACAAACTAGTAAGGAAAAATGTTACATACTCATCTTGTCAATATACTCAAAGTATGAAAAAAGGGCAAAATCTCTGCTGGTGTCTGGGATCACTTAAGCCTCTTAAAGGAATGGAAGATGCAGATCAGAAAACGTTTTGAGAAGCTATCAATCAAGTTTATATAATACATGTGAAGCAGTATAAATTAAATCAAAGGCTTAATTGAACACATTGGGTTTCATTCTTCCAGTATATGTAATGTCCCTACATATTTTCTAAATGAGGTTAATAAAAACTTGTCTAGGGCTGAGTTGGGGGCTGCCAAGGTTTTGATTACGGAATTGTGAAAATGTGTTTTGCTGCCTACATTTTTTTAAAAAGGAATAGGAAATTGAACTGAAAGACAGATTTAGAGACGACAATAAGTACAGACAATTAGGCAGGTATGTCCTCAAAAAATGTTGAAGTGTTTTTCTCAGGGATGTCAAATTTATAATATTTTAAACAGGTGGCATGTAACATCTGTACCGATTCAATGTAGTTCTGGAACTATAATGGGGAATCTTGGAAAGGACATGGGACAAGAGAGACCCTTTTAAACATATTTGGTGGTCCTGTTAATATATTGGAGAATTTTTTGGGGGGAAAGAGGAGAATGCATTGAAAAGATCTAAGGCCATGTTATTCCCACATGCCCTAAATGAATCTTGATGAATAGGGCTTATAAAGATGTGGAATGCTATACCTTCCAATATATTTTCATTAATTCGCTTTCATTAATTTGTAGCATTATACAATTGGCATGCAGCTCTTGAGGCATTACGATCAAACAGTTGCGAGTGGATCTTATGCAGGCAGCACTTCAGAGGAAAAGGCAATTTTTAAAAAACAGGGCTCTCGTTTTATCTGAGTAATTTTGAAATTAATGAATATTAATTGCTTAGCTCTTCAGATTCAGATTCAACCTCCTTAAGGTAGCACTGAGTTATATTTCAAAAATGGTGTATTGAAAATGTAGAAAGATAGGGAGGCTCATGAAAACCAACCAAAATGACCACAAAGTAGTAACATGGGAGGTAGTTTACATCTCCAACTCTCCAGAGCTGCCCAAAAGCACAAGAAAGCACAAGAAATCAGTTGATATTTGACCAAAACCTTGGCCAGAAGGGATATGATATCACTTTTGGCATGCTCTGGACAGACTATGTGGCCTATGGGGCTGCATCATAAAACATTTTTGCAGACTTTAGATGATGATCGAGGAGCTCAATGTCAAATAAAACTAAACAGACTTTGCAGTGCCACAAGACTTAAAGCTGACAGGTGAAATAAAGGGCAGAGCTCCTCTGGATGTGGGTGAACTGCAACTCCCATCATCACAGGTCAACATCCCTTCCCCCAAAACCCCAGCAATACTTAAATTTGGTCATGATGGGTATGCGAGCTAAGTTTGGTCTAGATCAGTGGTTCTCAACCTTCCTAATGCTGCGGCCCCTTAATACAGTTCCTCATGTTGTGGTGACCCCCACCCATAAAATTATTTTCGTCGCTACTTCACAACTATAATTTTGCTACTGTTATTAATTGTAATGTAAATATATGATATGTAGGATGTATTTTCATTCACTGGACCAAATTTGGCACACATACCCGATACGCCCAGATTTGAATGCTGGTGGGGTTGGGGGGGATTGATTTTGTCATTTGGGAGTTGTAGTTGCTGGGATTTGTAGTTCACCTACCATCAAAGAGCATTCTGAACTCCACCAACGATGGAATTGAACCAAACCTGGCACACAGAACTCCCATGACTAACAGAAAATACTGGAAGAGTCTGGTGAGCATTGACCTTGAGCGTTGAAGTTGTAGTTCACCTACATCCAGAGAGCACTGTGGACTCAAACAATGATGTATCTGGACCAAGCTTGTCACAAATACTCAACATGCCCAAATGTGAACATTGGTGGAGTTTGGGGAAAATAGAATTTGATATTTGGGAGATGTGGTTGTTGGGATTTACAGTTCACCTACAATCAAAGAGCCCCTTGAACCCCACCAACGATAGAATTGGGCCAAAGGACAGGCGGAGAGATCTTCAGCCTTTTCTGCCAAAGGGATCACCTAAGACCATCAGAAATATGTGTTTCTGAAGCCCCCTTGTGAAGTCCAAATGTGAACATTGGTGAAGTTTGGGGAAAATAGACCTTGACATTTGGGAGTTGTAATGTTTTCTAACAGTATTTAGCAACCCCTTTGACACCCCCCTCACGAACACCCCAGGGGTTCTGACCTCCAGGTTGGGAAACACTGGCCTAGATCAATCTTCAGTGGGATTCGCAGTGGGCTCTGGATGTGGGTGAACTACAAATCCCATCATCCTCCCTCAACTCCCCAAACCTCAGCAGCAATTAAGCTCGGCATACAGACACATCCTCCCCACAAATGACCAACAGAAAATACTGACAGAGTTTGAAAAGGGATTGACCTTTGATTTTGGGAGTTATAGTTCACCCCGCATTCAGAGAGCCCCAAAAACAGATCTTGACTAAACTTGGCATGCATACTGAACATGGCATGCATACTGAACCTTAGTGCAGGCATGGGCAAACTTGGGCCCTCCAGGTGTTTTGGACTTCAACTCCCACCATTCCTAACAGCCTCAGGCTTAAGCGGCTGAGAGGGAAAAGGAAGGGGCCTGAGGCTGTTAGGAATGGTGGGAGTTGAAGTCCAAAACACCTGGAAGGCCCAAGTTTGCCCATGCCTGCCTTAGTGACTGGGATGCACATTTAGTCTAAAGTCTTGGGCACTCGCATTTCAAATCTATAAACTTTCAGCAAACTATATCTCCCAGGACTCCCAACCGTCAAGCGACGTCGATTAATTCCATCCTTGAAGGTGTGTTTTGTTTTCTGCCCGTGAGGCCTACGCTGCTTCCCTTCCAGCCTCCGGCGTTGTTGACAGTTAAGGTCTCCATGGCAACCACCCCGCGCCTGCGCCCACAACATTGCTGGACCGCAATAAGGGCCTTACCCGAGTCCTCTCCCTTTCTGCCCAGAACCAAACAGGCTGAGAGGGCTCAGCTGAACTCTTAGCCCGCCTAAGTAAGTGACTCTTGGGGAGCAGAGGCTGGAAAAGTTACTTTTGGGGAGGGGTGTGTGTCCATTCCCATACTTTCCAAGCCAAGTGCTTTTGGGATTCTAGACAACAGGCTTGGGCAAACTTGGGCCCTCCAGGTGTTTTGGACTTCAACTCCCACAACTGTAAAGTACTTTTTTCCAATAGAAGTATATGAGTGTGTTGTTACCTATAGATAGGTAAAGGTAAAGGTTTTCCCCAGTCATGTCCAACTCTGTGTGTTGGTGCTCATTTCCATTTCTAAGCCGAAGAGCCGGCGTTGTCCGTAGACACCTCCAAGGTCATGTGGCCGGCATGACTGCATGGAGAGCTGTTACCTTCCCGCCGAAGCGGTACCTATTTATCTACTCACATTGGCATGTTTTCGAACTGCTAGGTTGGCAGAAGCTGGGGCTAACAGCAGGAGCTCACCCCACTCCCGGGATTCGAGCCTGTGACCTTTTGTTCCGCAAATTATTTATTTATTTATTTGTTTTATTACATCATTTCTACCCCGCCCTTCTCACCCCTCAGGGGACTCAGGGCGGCTTACAATATGAGCATATACATCAAAACAATTTATTTCACATTTTAAAATCCATTTAGATTAAAAATTACATTACAGTTAAGAGCTTACATTAAAAAACCTACATAGTTATACATATAAATATACATTCAGGCACATTTCAAGTCCAAGTGGGGTAAATCAGTGAGTCGTATAATTATCATATCTCATTTCTACTGCTATTCTTGCTCAAAATTGGGCTTGGGCTGTGGCGCAGGCTGGAGAGCAGCTGCAATGAATCACTGCAATGAATCACTCTGACCAGGAGGTCATGAGTTCGAGGCCCGCTCGGAGCCTATGTTTGTCTTGTCTTTGTTCTATGTTAAAAGGCATTGAATGTTTGCCTATATGTGTAATGTGAGTCCCCTTCGGGGTGAGAAGGGTGGAATATAAATGCTGTAAATAAATAAATAAATAAATAAAATTCAACAGCTCAGCGATTTAACACGCTGCACCACTGGGGGCTTCACTGTGTGTGTGTGTGTATGCATTTTCTGATGGGACCATTCATAAAATCGTAAAGCTGACAATGAGTAATTCTAATAAATAGCATTAATAAATGCAAACCCAAATGCTAGTTATTATGCTATAACAACATCAGTTGCAACTGGTGCTACTGCTACTGTTCCGTCCCCCAGAGGTTTGGTTTGAATTTTTTATAGTTATAGGAACAGCATCTGTTTGCATTTGCTCCAGGGTTGCTGCAGATTCTGCAGCAGTCTGATAGTTTCACTTGTTTGCAAGTCTTTGCTGCTTGCAGCCTGCAAATGTATCTATTTGTTCTGGAGACCGCCCCTTTTCCTGGGGATAGAAGGCTGCATTTTGAGAAGCCTATTCTGCCTTCTAGACTAAGGGAGAAACATCATAGATGTGCTTGCGTGGCCAAGCCAGGCCAACTCTGAAAAGGCCATCGTAAGTACAAACAACTGACCTGCCTTTAAAACCAGTGCCAAGCATAGATAGGGGAAAGACCTGTTCTTTCTAATAGCTTTGGCACTGGGGCAGAGAACATCTTCGGATTTCTTTGCCACTGGAGGAAGCCCTACCAACTTTGCCTCAAAAACTAGCTTTGGGCTCAGATAGTTATAGATCTTTTAATAGCAGCTCAGAGCTAGGGTGAAGAGGATCTTAGGACCTCTTTGCCTTTGGTGGAAGTGAATCCAGCAACCTAAAGGGGAAAAGCAAGCAAGGAACATCTGCAAGGTTTTATAAGTGGACTGTTTTTATTTGCAACTTTAATTACATGTGCCAAGTCTGCCAAGGACTTTGTGAAAATAAAATTTTGTTGGATTGTTCTACTTGAAGTACCTTTGGTTACTGGGATTTCCAGAGCTTCTAAGTAAGGCCCCCGCAAAGGAAGAAGCAAAGGAAGAAGCACATCCTAAAGGTTAAAAAGGTGCCTGGATGTGACGGCATAGCTACTATTACTATAGATTGTGAATCCCTTCTCCGGAAAAATCTACATCAAGGGCCCTTCCACACAGCTGAATAATATAGCACATTATCTGCTTTGAACTGGAATATATGGCATTGCGGACTCAGATATTCCAGTTCAAAGCAGATATTGTGGGATTTTCTGCCTTCATATTCTGGGTTATATGGCTGTGTGGAAGGGCCCCCATTTAACCAAGTCCAGCATCCTTTCATTTCATTATAAGCATATGTCTAATGGTCAGGCAGATAGATTTGAACTGGGTGGCAAGTTCACTGTGTTTGTTTCCTATTTAATATATGATTTTCCTTTAAAAAAAAACAACCCTTTTGCTTCTCAGTTGTGCAACAATCCAAATGGATTAATAATGCTACAAAAGACAAAAAACAAAAACAAAGCACTCAAATAAAATAGCCCAAAAAATAAACATGTTAGAGAACTGCAAACTGTTCACAGTCGGGAGGAAAAACATCATTTTTTAATAAACACCAGAGCCTTAGTAGTATCTGATACATTGCAAAAGGGAGATCATTCCACAGGACGGATCATTCCGCAGGAAAAGGCCCACCCACAAGTTCATAGAAAGTATACATCATGTACTTTATGTTTTATATTTTTTTCTTGTGCAATATTTCACGTAATATTAATACAACCAATAGCTATGAATTTGTGACCTATACTCATGTAATATACTCTGCTTGGGGTTGTGATTTTTGTTGTTTTCCTCCCCTCCATTCCTCAGGATTACAACCCTCGGATGAAGCCTTACCATGGGAGTAGCACTGACAAGAGCAGCTCAGTGGACTGCTGCTGGTTCTGGAACTGGCAGACTTGAAATCACACCACTGAATGAATCTCTTTTGAATGAAATCATAAAGTTTACAGAAAGCTTTAGCAGCAAACATCCCCAAGAAGCTGCCTTTGTCTTTAAGGAGCCACTTCAATGGCAGACAAAGCTAGAGCTGTCAGTATTTGAGTCTGGCTATGAAGTCAGGTAAGATTGAGGTAGAACAAGAATTTCTAAAACCTGCATTAATGAAACATGAAGTTTCCCCATTCTGATGCTTGTTCTTGGTTACTCTTAAATGGCATTTTAAAATTTCATGCTTCTTTTAGGCTAAGATCCATTGAATGTTAGTAACTTGGAAAGTGGACACAGGTGTCATCCAACAGAGGCTGGATGGCCATCTATTGGGGGTGCTTTGAATGCGATTTTCCTGCTTCTTGGCAGGGGGTTGGACTGGATGGCCCACAAGGTCTCTTCCAAGTCTATGAATCTATGATTCTATGATTGAATTGTCTTTTTTGGTTGGGATTAACAACTGAATTTAGACCACTGAAATAAGTGCAACTTGATTTAGTTGTGACTAATAGATCCTATTCATTTCAATGGCTTTGCTTTAGTTGTGATTGAATTGAATTGATCCATCTATCCTGTATGTATGTATGTATATATGTATGTAGTGTGTGTGTGCATATATATATATATATATATATATATATAGAGAGAGAGAGAGAGAGAGAGAGAGAGAGGGATGATAGCTTTTTCAGGTCTGACACATTGCAAAGGCAAAATCAGTCCACTAATTGAAGTGATTTGTGTGTCTTTTTTTTGGTATTCATTGTTAGGAGAACAAAAAAGTAGGGTAGCGAAAGGACAAAAATAAGTGTATTTCGGTTATGAATTTATCCCTTTATAGTGTAAACAATACATATGTTAGGGTAGATAGTAACATTTGTCAAAATAGTAATTCAGAAACAAAAGCCTAAAATTATAGCAACATAATCTGCAGAATTATATTATGTAAAAATTACAGACGATCGTCATGTCTTATTTTAGTAACACAGGATTTAAAGTCTCAATTTATGAATTAATGCTTACATATTGTTTTTATAGGTGCTGCTAACAAAGGATTTCAAATCAGAAACACACTGGGCTGTTACAATAATCAGTTTTCTTAAGTCTCATTGCAATTTGCTCTCATTATTTTCAACCTCAAGGCCAAAAATAGACATATAATATAATGTGAAGTATTCTGCCTGTATGTATAATTTACATGAGAAAAGTGATGCCTAACAGATCAAAATGTGCTATGTTTGTATGTGCCTTAACGTCACCTGTTGGCTTATGGCTACCCTATGAATTACACAGGGCTTTCATTATTTCAGTGAAAAACATTTTCAGTATGAAGCAGTTGATTTGAAATCCATAAGAAAATTTGGCACATTTTATCAGATTTCAGTAAATCCTGGAAAGGTCTGGCTTATTACAGAAAGCAACCCGTCTCCCTTATTTTGTTGTTTACTTTAGTGATGAAGGGGTTACTTACATCACTGCTCCTTAAACTGTGGGTCCTACTTGCCAGTGTGTACATGTATGCTTAACATTAGTAGATCTCATTTGTTAACTTATTAATGACAAAGAGTCTGCCACCTGCTCTTCACCTGAGCTGAGACATGAGGTTAGGGCCCTAATCATTGGGGACAAAAAGGTTTCTGCTTGAGGCTCCTCCCTCTGCCTTCCTTGCCAATCTATTCCTGCTGCAGAAGCCACTTGCCCTGCAGCCAGAATTAAGCATCTGTGAATCATAGCCATATGATCAATGGTAAGGGGGTCAATTGGGCTGCCACCTCACTATTGATCACATTGCTGGGCACCTCATTCTATCCTCAGAGCAAGTGGCTTCAGATGTGGGGTCTGCTGGGAAGGTGCTTGACCAGGAAGGCAGTGGGAAGATAAACAAGGGGGGGAAGGCACAACACAGGATCAATGGGTGTCCAGCGGAAGCTGGTTTTCTTCTCCATGAATGGTGGGGATGGTGGTGGTCAAGAAACTGGTTTCCTGGAGCCAAGGAAAGGAAGAAGGAAATTCCTCCTCTCTACTTCTTGAAATTTTCTTTCTTTTTCTCTCTTTTCCAATATTCATGATGAAAATAGATCTATAGCTCAGAGAGAGAGTGTCCATAGTAAGTCTGGTACAGCAATGTTGACAGCTGCTGTGAAAAAAAGCTGTGCTGATATGAATGTGGACAGGGCAAATGTGTGACTATTAATACAATCTCAGGGTGGTATATCACGAGTAGGTGTGGTGTTAAGAGGATGAATCTGGGGCAGAATATCCTGAATTGCAGCTGGATTATTTTGCCGATGTCAGCAACCCCCAGGTTTTGCCTACCCATAACACTGCAGTCCATAACAGTAGTCAAGAGTGGCTCGTTCTGATTGGCTTTCATTAGTTAGATTGGATTTTTAATCATTTGTGCTTTAGCTGTCCCATTATTGCAACAGGAAATTCAGCTTTGTTTTGCTTGACCCTCTAGCACAATAGTTCTCAACCTGGGGTCCCCAGATGTTTTTGGCCTACAACTCCCAGAAATCATAACAGCTGGTAAACTGGCTGGGATTTCTGGGAGTTGTAGGCCACAAACACCTCGGGGCTCCAGGTTGAGAACCACTGCTCTGGCATTACCTTTGGAAAGGTGGAGGCTCCTTCTTTGGAAGCTTTTAAGCAGAGGCTGGATGGCCATCTGTCAGGGGTGCTTTGAATGCGATTTCCTGCTTCTTAGCGGGGGGTTGGACTAGATGGCCCATGAGGTCTCTTCCAACTCTACTATTCTATGATTCTATGAAAATCAAACTGGCAAAGTAAGCACACTTTTATTTTATTTTCTTACCCAAACCCGTCAAAATAAGCACACTTTTATTTTATTTTATTACTAAACTTCATTTAGTTGGGTAAAATTCCATGCAAAGGAATGGAATCCAGAACAGAACTAGTCAAATTATATAGATACCAGTGGGGTTACATAAATAAGTTGAAATTTACAGAACTAGGGCAGCTAGGGCCTAAAAGACAGGAGTAAATTAAGGGGAAGGTGCTAGTTCAGCCTTCTACTCAAATGCTATTCCCAAATGCATTCCTTCTTCATTTTCTCAGGTAAGTAAATAAATCCCATTCACTCCCATGATAAAAAGAAACATTCTGTTCTACTCCTGAGAAACTACCAAGATGGGAACAGACAACTTTTACTGGTTGACTTGCTCTCCACAGAGCTTCTGCTGCCTCTTTCCCCATCTTAACATTGGGTTTTTCTTTTTCTAAATGCTACATTATTTTTGCAGCAAGATTCTAGCTTTGCTTCCAAGATTGTGTTCTTATAGATGGGAAGGTGAAGAAAACATGCTATTTAATTTCAATCCCTCACCCCACCTTCCTAGGTTTGTGTGAAGATTTTAATCCTTTTGCTGCCCCCTTTTTCTATTATTCGAATATATCGCAATTTAGATCTCCTGGCAAAATGTTTGAATTCTGTGCTTTATTAGGGATGACTTTCAACAGTATTTTCATAGCTGTAGTCTATTCAAAAATTTTTTCCAGTTACTAGGAATTCTTGCCTATTAAGGTCTTATTTTCTTCTTCCAGTGAAAAAATGGTTCAGTCTCAAGAAAGAGACAAAGATGGGCAGCCACTGCTCTTGGTTAAAGGATCAACTATCAGCGTTCGCACATTTGGGCAGCTCTCTCGTTTGCTGCGTGTGGCCGCAGAGAAGAAGCTGAAAGAAGCACAGGCCTGCCTTGAAGGTATTCTGGCCTTTCTTTGGCTACATACCACTAATCTCCAGAATTGTACTGGGAGGCAGATTCCCACCCTCACACACCATGCCATGCAAGGGGATTCTAGAGTACCTTGGAAACTAACTTAGAGAAAGATTTATGGCATAAGCTTTCATAGACTGCATCTGCTTCATCAACTGCAGCTCCAGGCCATATTTTCTCATGCTCATGCATTAACAATAACCTTAAAGGTAGAATTTGGTTCTGCTATCCCCAGTTTTTCATTTAGCAAGAACTCATGTAATGTATATGTTCCTTTAGGTTGTCTGTCGACTTATGGGAAAAGGACTTAACATGAGGGCAATCTCTCAGTGGAAGCAGTTTATTTTGGCTGGGAGTCAGAACCACTATGTTAAAATTGGATAATCCTTAGTGATAATTAAAATAATATGACCTCACAGTTCATGAACAGTTATTTTATGATTAAGCATGGTGTTCATCTGAATTTCTTTACCCAAATATGAATTACTTATAGCCAATAGAGATCCCATTGTGAATATTCTTGGCCCTGGGTATGGGACGATTGAAGGAGAGGACCTGTCCATGCTTCGTTTATTAGACAAAGTGAAAAAAGATGAGGCATCTGATAATGAAATGAAAATGAAGATTTCCCTACTCCTTCAGCAACTGGATATGCAGCTGCTCAACAGCTCTTTAAAACAGATTTCTCAGTAAGTATATTTCAGAACTGTGTTTGAAATATTCTATCTCATTTTGTTAGATCCAGAAGATCTCAAAGAGGGAAACATTATACTTGGCTTTTTAGGAAATAGAGGTTTCCTTTTACAGCAGCTAATTTAATATTTGATCAAAATGAGAGCAAGTAATTTTGAGTTTTCTATAAATATGATGTAAAAATATGTAGACTTTCATCCTAAGGCATCACAGGAGTATCAAGAAGACCAGAATGTGGGAACTTTGCAGATGTAAATATATACACCATTCAAAACATCAGAATACCAAGGAATGCAAAAGCAATGGCTTTGGATTACGGCCTCTGAATTGGAGCCAATTCAGACACATATTGAAGACAATTTCCAGAGGTTTCTCTCTCTCTCTAGGATATGGTTAAAGAGAAGAAATAAATATTGTTTATTTCCAGTTAACCGTACAAATATATTTTTAGTTGCTAGACAGTAAATAATTTATTATATTTTCAGGGAAGTGAGGTTAACCCCAGCTGCTGTGAAAAATGAAATAGAGCTGCTTAAACGTTTCTCTGGCGCAAAAGAAGATGCTGTTCTTGAATCACTGGAATATACATCAGGTCCAAACCTTTTTATTTTTACCATATTTTGTTTTTGTTTTTTTAAATGTATGTTAATACTAGATAGCAAAACTAGAAGAAGTGTTCATAATTTTTTTTGCTCTGTTGGCACATTTGGAAATTTGAGAAACCCATAGTTACCACAGAAGTGTGTGACTGATTATAAAATGTCTGTCTCGTGAGCTTGCTAGACAGAAAAGACAAATAACCTGGCCATGAAATGGAGTGCAAGACGTAGGCTGAGCATGACATACCAAACCACATATTTGACCAGGCAAACCACAACAAAATACACATTTCATAAAAGGACTTCTGAGAAGGCAGGCTGATGAAGCTCAGAAACACCTGAAGTCCTTGAAGTTAGGTAGGGCTCTGATTTAATCCTTAAGTGTAGCACAAGATAATACTAATTTCACAAGATAGTATTCGTTTATCACCCCCATATTCATCTAAATACACACAGAGAGCACACTGCTTTTCTCCTACTCTTTCTTGCCATGTTGCTCACCATTTCTTTTCATCCCAGCCCCAGTGGCTCACTGCCTTCATTTCCCAACTGCACCCAGTGCTCCTTTGTACCCTTAAGCCCTATACTACTGCTTTTACTCCCAAACCCACTGTAACACTCCCTGCCTTCTAGTTGCACTTGAACCTTTCCAAACATCTCCAAGGTTCTCTACACTACTAGGCACAAGGAAAAGCATAACTTTTTCTTTAGTAGCATTTAGAGCTGGACCAAATTCCAGTACTAAATATTGTTAAAATGGGGAAATTAAGATGATAGGCCAAGGACAGGAAAGGCTACAGATGCCACATCAGGTCTTTCTGTGTGTCTGTTGGCAATGCATTGTGGAAACCAAGCAGGAGTGTGTGTAGAGTCAACGTTCTCAAATGGCTTGCTGATTTCCGTTAGGAATCTCACACCAGCTATGCCTGCATGCCTCTTTGTGGTGGTTCTGAAGGTAATGAATAAGGATGTCAGGGTTATATTACTATTAAAATGGAAATGTCTTTACTGTCACATCGTGTGCTTCATTCTTGACAAACGTGGACCAAATTATTGTTCTCTTAATTGTTTACAGACTATGAATTTGCCAATGGATGCCGTGCCCCACCTTGGAGACAGGTCCATGGGGAAATTTGCTATTTGACCATTAAACCATGGGACACAGATCGTATGTATGTCACTTGCAGCACAGCTGGAGTATTTTTAAATGGAGTGAGTAGCACTTTATTCAAGGGCAGAAAGTATGAAATTACTAAAATGATGACTAAACTGAAAATCAGATCACTTCCTAACCCATTATTGACTTAGATTATAGATGGAGCACCTTGTGACTGAAGGCAAGGTTCCCTTCACTTTGCTCCTTGATGGGCTGTATGGTTCTCATTGACTGGAGCCATATTCATGGCACCATGACAGCTGAGTAGTCTGGCTGATGAATGGCTTCACTGGGATCAAACGTTCCTCATTGTGGTTAACCTGGTGCTCAATGAATGAGAATCCCCAAACTCTGCAGGCCAGATAGGAAGCCTCTGTCAGTCGGAGATAGCCTGTTCCTGATCTAGATGCTTCTGTTTCTACTCAAGCCTTTAACCAGGTTGTAAAGTGAATTCACCAAGCAACATGCTCCTTGCCTTTTTGCTTAAGTAATATTTCATTCCCAAGCATTAACAGAAGTGTACAATTTTGTAGCATCTAACCCAGAGGTTCTCAACCTGGGATCCTCAGATGTTTATGGCCTTCAACTCCCAGAAATCCTAACAGCTGGTAAACTGGCTGGGATTTCTTGGAGTTGTGGGGTGAAAACATCTGGGCACCCCAGGTTGAGAACCACTGATCTAACCGATGTAGCAGTAACCTAAGTTATACGTATTTTCTACAAAGCTCTTTATGCTTCTCAGTGGATTTTATCAATATTATATATCAGCAAAATAATACAAGACTTCATGACCTTTAAAGGGAAGATGCAGTCCTTCATAAATACTACTGTTGTGGAAAACAAAACTTCCAGGAGAAGTAAACCCTGGGATTATAAATTGCTTGTGAAACAGTTGAAAAGGTGATTCACAATGATTATCACAATGATATTGAATGGGTACTTTCTTCCATGTTAAACCTCAAGGGAAATTTCAGAATAGGCTGGATTGAATCAAACTATATAATTTTGAAATGCCATTTGTAATCTTGTAGACACTTCACTGGATGTAAGTCCCATTGAACTCTGTGGGGTTTACATCTGAATAGATATAATACTGTACTGCACATCTGCGTTCCTAACACATGAATTAAACTTTTGATATGTGAGCCTAGGCAAGATTGGGAAATAACCTCATGTTTGCTTTTCTTACAGGGACGGGAAAAAGAGAGGGATGAAATAAATTATGAGAGACAGAGTGACATATATAAAGACCTTGTCTCATTTTTAAGAGAAAGATCAGCACTGTTTGTAGAGAATATGGATAAACAGGTATGCATTTTTATTTCAGATTTCTATTCCCAAATTACCTGTTTTAGGCTAACCCAGGCAGGGGCAAACTTGGGCCTTCCAGGTGTTTTGGACTTCAACTCCCACAATTCCTAACAGCCTACCAGCTGTTAGGAATTATGAGAGTTGAAGTCCAAAACATATGGAGGGCCCAAGTCTGCCCATGGCTAGGCTAACCTATTGGTACACTTTTCATTCCTGCACGGTTGCAGGAATGAAAAGACCTCAGACTCAACTGTGGTGGGAGAAGGCAAATAAGATTGCCAAAGTCTGAAGACAGAGTTCCTGTGCACCTCAGTCCTGCAAATCCTGGCATTTTGCTGGGTTCTCAGAAGCCAGAGTGTTCTGGGATGATGGCTTAGAAAATGACCAGTGACATGGGACTAGTGATTTTCCAGCCAGTCATTCCCAGAGCATTCTGGATTTGAAGGTCTACCCAGAAGCCAGAAATGCTGCTTGGAAGTTGACAGCTTTTTGGCCTGATGGTGGTTTTAATTATTTGCTTCCATGCTTTCATCCTCTTACTGCTATACAAGCCTTGCAGCTTACATATTTTATACAGATGTGGTTGTGTTTTTAAGGTGATTATGGTTCATTCTGTTTATCACTGAGATGTGTGGTAAGATTCCTCTAACTATGGAACCCACATCTGCAATTCCTGAGGAGCCATGATCTCTGTAGGCATTTTCTTGGTTTTCCAGTGATTTTATGGTATTTTTTCACTGTAAGTGACCATAGGGTTGTGTTGGAGGACCTAGCACATTCCTTGAGAACCATCCTCTCAAGGAATCGCTAGATTCTCCAATACAATTATATGTTATACTGGGACCAGAAGTCAGGTAGCGTTACGGTGTTTGATCATATCTATGGTTTCGTGTCACTATGGTCCGACTGGGAAACTATCTCTTGAGGATTTGGAGTCTTTCTGTACTCCATTAAAACTTAACAGTTCAGTCCTGGATGAGTGAATTAGAAACAGAAGCTAATTATTTGAAATAAGCATACCAATATATGTGGTTTTTTTAAAAGAATTAAAGTCCGATTTATTGTGGCATTAAAAATTACAGCCTGAATCTTGTTGGGAGTCTCAAGAAGAGTAGGCTCATTGAATCGTTTGTTCAGTGGTGAGACAGCACATAAACAAATCTGGTTCATAAGATGGATTTACTCTAATTGAATGCATCATTGGATGCCCCTCCCAATGATTTAATTTTTCGGTGCCCAAATTTCTGGCATTGTAGTAAATTAAAACTTCAGAAGAGGCTTTGAAGAACAGTTTTAGCACCGAGAGAAAAGTGACATGGAAATTACCAAGGGAATGTGAACACAGCCAATGCAAGAATTTGAGGTGTATATGATTTCAGCGTCTCACTCCTTGCAATGCTAGAAATTTGAGGAGTGAAAAAGAATTCATGAGGGACTGAATTGTGGGAACAATCTCCTCATCCTTTAGCTGTATATATCATTATTACCATCTTGAAGAACACGTGTTAATGCAGAGATTTGTTTCTCAGACTATTGTTACTTAAGTGTCTACAATCATTTGGGTTCCAGATGAAGAAAGTGAGAGTAAGAAAAATGTAATGCCGTAATAACATTAATATTATATGGTGTTAGCTAAATGTGATACAAAGGTTTATTGCCAAAGAAATTGCTGGAATTTTGTGAAGTGGAAAATGTTTGGCAGTCTTGGTGTTTGGTTTGCTCTTGAATACTGAATGTGTCCATATTAATGTCACCATATGGAAACTGAATGTGACCATTGTTTACTTATGGATAGTTGCAGGCCTACATCCAATGTCATACTAGTGTCTGTATGCCAGCATGATTAAATCTATGTCACCATCACATTCCCATACAGCCCTCTGTACCACCAAAAAACAGCTCTGGGAAGTCTACCATCTTTTTTTAGAAGAAATTTTGGGGTGTCACTGAGGAATTAATTGCCTGCTGAATTCACTAACAGGAGCAGTTCCTCCAGCGGAAGAAGCCTCTGAGATTCTGGCCATATATCATTTTTAATAGACACCTTTTTCCTAGCTCATTTCTACATTTGTATATTGTGGCCTATATCCAGTTATTAACCTCAAGGAATAGACCAAATTGAAATACTGTAGTACAGTAGTACAATTATTGACTTCCCAAGTTCCCACTGATTCAGTGGGTCAGCTTTAGTTGAGACTGAAAATAGGATTTGAGCCAATATATGTGACTGACTTAGGACTTTCTCCCTAGTCCAGAAAGCATTCATTGGGAGCTTTCCAAGGAAGTAAAGCAAGTTTGGGATTGCTGCAGTTGGCAAAACCCATTTGCTCATCTTTCAACCTTCTGCAGATGGTTTTCCTTTAAGCAGTGGTATAATTGTTAAAAGGAGGAAAATATCATATTTTAATGAAAAGGGTCAACCATCTTTGACAATGCTTTAAATAATCAAAACCATTCCTCCTTTCTTCTTCCCTTCTGATTTAAACAAAAGGAATATTCTTTATTTTACAAGAATTGTCTTTGATTTAAACGTCAGACACAAGGGGGGTATTTCCAGCTCACACAGCCATGTGTTGCCATTATGCTTGCAGTAGCTCTAAAATTTAAGTGTTATTGGCTGGTCAGAATAAGAAATATATTATACTCCTTAGAATAAAGTTCACACAGTAGCTATTGATTAAAGTTGTAACACAGTTCTTATAACAAGTTTTTACTTTCAGGTTTTCAGAGTTTGCAGTGTTGGAGGAAAATTCATTATAAGGAACCTAAAATTTGGCTGTGCTCTGAAAATGGGGGAACAAAGTCATTTACTCAAATGTGGAGGGCTTTGGACTGCCAGTTCCTCCATAGTTCCTTCCATGAAAGGCGCTGTCTAGTTTGTTAATATCATTCAGTGTAAAGTAAGGTGAGAGGGTCAGGTATTCCCAGACAGCTTCGACTTCTAAGAAATACAAAGAGCTTTTGCAGTGGTAGGCATTGGACAAACTTCTCCACTTTTTAAGTATCTATATGATTATAATTGTGTCTGTATGTAGATTTACGGTAGTTTTTTTTATTTGAACCAGTTTTTATAAAAAGTCTGTATCCCCTTCTTCGACACACCATTTCCTCATGACCATTAAGTAGCTTCTGGTGGTGGTTGATATAAGAATGATGTTGTCATTCTGCATCTAACTATGTGGATATAGACAATTTTTTGTGTTCTCCCCATGCCGCCCCTCTACTAGCAGGTTGCCAACCTTAAAAAAGCATTCTCTTTTCTCAGGAAATTACAAGTTATAGGTCTGTGAGAATATTCTGTTCAGTTGTCACCAAAAAATAACAATGCCTTTAAGCAGGCATGGGCAAACTACAGCCTTCAATTCCCACCATTGGACTTCAATTCCCACCATTCCTAACAGCCTCAGGCCCCTTCCTTTCCCCCCTCAGCCGCTTAAGAGTCTGAGGGGGGAAAGGAAAGGGCCTGAAGCTGTTAAGAATTGTGGAAGTTGAAGTCCAAAACACCTAGAGGGCCAAAGTTCATAGAATCATAGAATAGTAGAGTTGGAAGAGACCTCATGGGCCATCCAGTCCAACCCCCTGCCAAGAAGCAGGAAATCGCATTCAAAGTTTGCCCATGCCTGCCTTAGAGTGTTTGTGGAACAACATTTGTGTTTAAATTGGTATAAAATCAGTGTATGTTTGTACCATCTTGCAGCTATAATGGCCCTTACACAGTCATATGTTTTGTTTTCATCAAACCCAAACCACTGGTGAGAAAACAGAGTATCTGATGCTTCTGTTGAGTCTATTTTAAACTCCTGTTAAACATTTTTAAAAGAAGAAGAATAAGTTTTACAACGGGAAAGAGCTGGGGTGGTTTTTTGTTGTAACCGAAGCCTAACATATTAAGTCACTTGAAAATTATATGTGGTGGAGACCAGGACACCGATAGGCAGTCCAGCCTGTGAGGTCTGGAATAACTTGGTTTTATAACACATGGCAAGGAAACCATGTCCAAACAATTTGTACGTTTTATGCTCTTTAAGAGGAACAGGAAGAGACCTTCTGGTGTCTTAAAAACCCTCATCTTCTGAGCTGTATATTGCATATGTTCTCCATCTGAACATTTCCATGCCCTGGATAATATCTGTTAACTTCCTGAGTATTTGAAGGACTGAAATTTTAAAACACTTCAACTGTTGCTCTCATCCAAGAATGATTCTGTATGAGTTGCCTAAGTAAGCATATTGGCAAGTTGAAATTGCCTTCTCAACATCATGTCACAGAGAGGCAAGAGTGATGTTAATACAATGAGGCAAAATGTGTACTTGATCTGCTGCTGTATGCACTAGACCAGGGGTCCTCAAACTTTTGAAGCAGAGGGCCGGTCCACTATCCTTCAGACTGTTGAGGGGCCGAATTATCATTTGGGAAAAAAATACAAACAAATTCCTATGCATACTGCACATGTCTTATTTGTAGTGCAACAACAACAACAACAACGAAAGAACAATACAATATTTAAAAATGAAAACAATTTTAACCAGCATAAACCTATCAGGATTTCAATGGAAAGTGTGGACCTGCTACTGGCCAATGAGATAGTCAAGTTAATTAGGATTGTTGTTGTTGTTGTGTGCCTTCAAGTCATTTCAGACTTTGGCCGAGCCTAAGTCTAAAATTAATTATTTATTTACTGCATTTATTTACTACATTTATATCCCACCCTTCTCACCCAGAAGGGGACTCAAAGCAGCTGTATGTACATATTATTAGCATAGCACAATATTAGCATTATATATTACTATATTGAACTATACCACTATACTATTATATAATATGTAATATATAACATATAATTAATATTATTATATGGTATTATTATTAGTATTATATTGTATAACATAATATTATTATCAATATTATATGTATATACAATATATTATATTATTAAAACTGATATAAAAATATTATATTATAAAACTGAGGGCGGGGGCCAGGTAAATGACCTTGGAGGGCCGTATCCGGCCCCCGGGCCTTAGTTTGGGGACCCCTGCACTAGACCATTTCTAACAATGACCATTTCCACTACCTTGGCAGCCACCTCTCCACAAAAGTCAACATTGACACTGAAATGCAACACCACCTGAGATCTGCGCGTGCAGCATTTTTCCAAATGAAGCAGAGAGTGTTTGAAAATCGGGAATCTGTAGGGATACCAAGATACTTGTTTATAAAGCTATTGTCCTCCCAACCCTGTAATACGCCTGCAAAATGTGGACCATCAACAGATGTCACACTCAATTCCTGGAATGATTCCAGGAATCCTGCAAATCTCTTGGGAAGACAGGCAGAAGAAGCAAAGACCACTAGCATTATGCTCCTTTGCTAACTGGAGCCTCCGGTGGCCTAGGGGTTAAAAGCCTCGTGACTTGAAGGTTGGGTTGCTGACCTGAAGGCTGCCAGGTTCGAATCCCACCCGGGGAGAGCGTGGATGAGCTCCCTCTATCAGCTCCAGCTCCATGCGGGGACGTGAGAGAAGCCTCCCACAAGGATGGTAAACATCAAAACATCCGGGCGTCCCCTGGGCAACGTCCTTGCAGACGGCTAATTCTCTCACTCCAGAAGCAACTCCAGTTGCTCCTGACACGAAAAAAAAAATCAACTCCACTGAACTGGCCATGTTGTCCGAATGCCTGATCACCGTCTCCCAAAGCAGTTACTATACTCCCAGCTCAAGAATGGAAAATGGAGGGTTGGTAGACAGGAAAAGAGATTTAAAGATGGGCTTAAAGCTAACCTTAAAAACTGTGGCATAGACACCAAGAACTGGGAAGCCCTGGCTTGAGCGCTCTGACTGGAGATCTGCTGTGACCAGTAGTGCTGTGGAATTTGAAGAGGCATGAATGGAGGGCAAAAGGAAAGCATGTCAAGCCAACCCTGATTGGGACCGCCTTTCACCTGGAAACAGATGTCATCACTGTGGAAGAACATGCAGGTCAAGAATAGGCCTCCACAGTCACCTACGTATCCACCGCCAGGACACTACACCTCAAAGACAATCATACTCGGACAACGAAGGATCACCTAACTTAGCACTAGACAGCAGTCATGGGTGTTAGTGAATGACAAATTAATTTGTGATTAAGAGAAAGCTATTGTTTTTGTTTGATTCTGATAAAGACATACTTCAAAATGCACATCGGCATAATGTTCAGGATAAACAATGAACACAAAAATGTGAGCAAGCTTTTGAGATCTCCAGTTTGCTTTAAAAAGACAAGATATAAAGTTAAAGTAGGAGAGAGAACTGTATAATTTCAGGCAAATTAAAATTTTAGTAAAGATATAATAATTTTTATGAAATACCAAGGTGTTCTACTATAAGATAGAATTTCAGGTCTAGTTGTGCTTTCATGAAAATATAAACAGGAAAATCAGCTGAATATTCCAAAAAACACGGATGGACATGCTTATCTCAACATTGAAAGGAAACTTTTGAATTTCAATTTGAGTTGGAAAATTGGACCTTTTCAGAAGTAATCAGAAGATACATAATTGGATACAAGTATAATCAAACTAAATTGGAAGAACCCCCCATGTAGTTTTTACAAGGCCTTCACCCCACCAAAAACTATATCTTCCCCTGATCTAACTAAAACCTGATACTGTTATATTTAATAATGTAATATTAGATGAAGAGGTATTTTAAAAGATTGTTTTAAAACTTGTCAAGTTTCTTTTGAGTTCATATTCGTCTCTACAGTTATGTAAGTATTCTGCTAAGCATCCTGACAAAGAAAGAAGAGATTATCAAAATTAGTGCTATATGGTTTAAAAATAAATGAACTAGCCGTAAGAAGACTTCTAGATGATTCCCTTATTCAAGAGGGGGAATTTGAGTGATTAACAAAACCACAGAAAGCTCAGATTTCCCGCATACCATGGCTGATATTTATCATCATTGCTTCCCAATTGCTCTTTTCTCTAGAGATGCAATCCTTAATTCATTCAGTTTTGGAGAAGATCAAGTTGGCATAATTGTCAGCCAGATGCATTCCAATCTTTTCTGTGCTGGTTTTGTTTATCCAGACATGACTGAACAGGCAGCATGCTACTGAGTTATTTAAATGATCCATGTTGCCAATTAAATACTACCTGTTTACATGTTCAACACAATGCATTTCTTCAAGATAAGTGCTAGTGTGTAATTCCTGGCAGACAATTTCCCATTGACTGTCCTAATTGTCTTTTGTATCGGCCAAAGACTTTAATTGCTGTCTTTTCATGGAAACAATTTTATAGTTTTTTTTTTATCACGTCAGGAGCAACTTGAAAACATACTGCAAGTCGCTTCTGGTGTGTGAGAATTGGCTATCTGCAGAGACACTATACGGGGGATACCCGGATGTGTTACCTTCCTGCTAGGAGGCTTCTCTCATGTCCCCGCAAGCTAGAACTGACAGGCGGGAGCTTAAGCGGCTAAGGGGGGAAAGGAAGGGGCCCCAGGATGTTAGGAATTGTGGGAGTTGAAGTCCAAAACCTTGGAGGGCCAAAGTTTGCCCATGTCTGTGCTAGACACATAAAACCCATTTGCCATCTGTTTGATATGGTAAGTTCCAGCGATGTGTCTATTCCCATACTGTCATGTGTCAACTCAACTTGGAAGGGAGTCACTTCTATTTTTCCTTTTTTCCCCTCCACACCTGATTCTTTGTCTGAACCAAGTAGGCAGAAACTGCTGCTCCTCCTCGTAGCTACCATTACATACTTGACTGTTGCATCGATGGAAAGGAGAAGGTGTTACATCCTTCAACATTTTAAAGGTGAAAACAGGGACATTGGAGACTAAATAACAACAGAGTGTGATCCAGGCAGCACAAGGTATTAACGAGGAAAAACACATGAGCCAGGAAAGGCTGCATCATATTGCTTTTGTTTGCGTCTACTAGGAAAGGCAAGATTTCTCCCTTCTGCTCCCCCAGTTGAGTTAATTAAGTAGAAATATATACATATGTATCTATACTGTAGAATTAATGTAATTTGATGCCGCTTTACCTGCTATGGAATCACCGGGGCTGTAGTTTGGTGAGGCACCAGCACTCTTTGGCGGAGAAGGCTGAAAAAAAGCCAAGAACAAAGGGGGAAAGTGAAGGATAAGAGAGAAATGGGGACATTTTTGAAGCAGCTGAAAAATCAGAAGTGTTCGTGCCAAATCAGAACAGTTGAGGGTATGCACCATTTGTAATGCAGTTAAGAAGGGGTCCATTGAAGGCTGTCTCACTGAAGACTGTTGTTGCAACAGCATTTTGGGAAGAAATCTAACACTAAAGTCAAAATGAGGTAATTTGGGGAAAGTACGGTAAAGATTTTTGTTTGATGGGCAATGGAACAACAAACCAGGCTATAGTAGATGGGTGTGTTTAAATATATATTTGTACTTTTTATCTTGAATGTTCAATATACTTTAATAATAACAATAACAACAATAATATTAATAATAATTTTATTTATTACCTGCTTCTCCTGATGGCTCAAGACAGGGTACAACAAATTCAGAAACAAATGATCATAAAATACAATAAATTACTGAATTTTATAGATAAAAAACACACACATATGAATATGAAAACTTATACAAAACAGAGCTACAGAATTGGCATATAGTGGTAATAGATTGCAAATCAAAACTCATGATTGAAAGTTGACTGGGTAGGCCTGCCGGAAGAGATGGGTCTTCAACTACGTTTTAAATTTCTAACTCTTTGTCATGCCCTTTCACAGCACAGTAAACATTGATTAATATGTGTGTGTGCATGCATGCAGTTGCTTTCAGGGTGCAGTATAAATTTATCTAATTATTGTTGGTTCTTCGTTCAGTTGCTTCCGTCTCTTTGTGACCCCATGGACCAGCCCATGCCAGAGCTCCCTGTGGCCGGCCGTTGCCACCCCCAGCTCCTTCAAGGACAATCCAGTCACTTCAAGGATAACATCCATCCATCTTGCCCTTGGTCAGCCCCTCTTCCCTTTTCCTTCAATTTTCCCCAGCGTCATTGTCTTCTCTAAGCCTTCCTGTCTTCTCATTATGTGGCCAAAGTGCTTCATCTTTGCCTCCAATATCCTTTCCTCCAGTGAGCAGTTGGGCATTGTTTCCTGGAGTATGGGCTGGTTGGATCTTTTTGTGGTCCAAGGCACAAATTAATAATGCAGTATAAATCTAAACACATTGTAGCTACAGACAATAACATGTTCAAACAAAAGAACATTGGAACTACAGAATGAGACCAGACTGAGTTGGCATTTTTTAAAGACTAGGAAAAAATATGTATCAAAAATATTTTAAGTGCATACCAGGGCATAATAAGGAAGTGTAACTGAAACTTCATACAAAAATTAGTTAGCTAACCCTTGTTTCCCATTAATATCTGTGGTTGTCATGTTCAGAAGAAGCCAAGAATTTAACCTACTTTCAAAATGTGGTTTAAAAATGTACTTATGTGAGCTGCTGATACATTGTCAAAATTTTCACTGCCTAATTCGATACTATTGCACTGTTTTGTTCTCAAGTGCTTGTTGGCAATGCAGTCCTAACCAAAAAAATGATCTGCTTATGTGGATTGAGGAGTCAGGAGAAGGCTATACACAGTGACCAGAAATGGGTGTTTTCTAACAGACTGTTGTTTCTGCTACAAGAACACTATTATACCAGCTGCCTTCAGATATAGCAATTTACCATCAGCAAATATTTTCCTGCTGTAAGAAAAGCTGAAAAGGAGGTGGAAATACGGGAGGAATAAAGTAATGTCAAACTGTATTTTTTTAAGACTAATGATGTCTAATACTGTTTTAATATTGTATATTTGTATATTTTTAATTGTATTATAATGTTTTTAATGTTAACCACTTTGAGTCTCCTTATGGAGAGAAAAAGTGGGATAATAATAATATCCAGCCAATGACAGTTACATTGCTGACACAGAGTTTAGCACCCGCAAGAGTGATCCTGAACAATTTCAAACATCAGTAGTCTATAAATGATTTGAATTCAGCACAGCTTCAACTGGTCAAGTGTCAGGTCTGCTAGATCTTAGCTATGGTAACCCTGAGTTATCCGTCCCTGAATTAGATAAACATTGTGACAAGCTATTGTTACCATCCATTCTTAGTAGCCAATGTTATATCTAACTTGAGCAGGGAGCTTAGCTAATAACTGTGTTTCTTAGAAAAAATAATGTTCATGATGATAAGAAGTGTTCAACAGTAGAATATGCTGCCTAAGATTGTGGTGGAAGTTTTCTCTGGAGGTTTTTTGAGGCTGTTAGGAGTGCTTTGATGACATGTACCTGCATGGTAGGGACTTGGAGTGGATAGCCCTGTGGTCTCTGTCAGCCACTTACTAATTAATACAGAGTTGCCTTTTTCTGAGCTAGAGGAACATTTGATTTTTTTGTATGCCAGCTGAAGAAGTACAAAACCAATCTGTCTAGATTTCCTGTAGCTTACTAATTTCTCTGTGTGTTTTGTTCATGTGGAAGTGTAATTTTCTCAAACGTTTTCATCTTTTATTAGAAATATACTTTTTTTGATGAACCAAAGCATGAAAAATATTATCGACATATGGAAGCAGTTGAAGCAGAAGAGTATGGCCAAACCCAAAAGTTATACGACTATGGAGAAAAGAATGTGACAGAGAAGCCTAAGAGCGCTATTCCAAAAACCAAGTCTATGGAAAGCAAGAAATTAGAACCATCTCTTAAGTGGAAAACTACGCCTGGATCTCGAGAGTATGTGATTCTTTTGGTTTTTTTTTTTTGACAGATAATACTAATCGATCTTAACAGTTTAAGAAACTATTGCTAAAATTTTGCTATTTTAAAAAAATGGAATTCACATCCCTATTCCCAATTAAAGCATGGTTACTGAATCCTTGAGATTTACTTAAGTGTTCACATGTCATTTAGAAACTGATTGAATAGGTGTACTACTCTAGTTGGGATAAATGGCTGGATTCTGTGTTTTAAAAGCAAAGTTTAAGAAACAGTGGGCAAAAATGTAGCCCTGGGCCAAGCATAAACCCTACGTTTTCCCTTGATTCCTTCATGTGTCTTAGGCTTACCCTTTTCTGCCCTTCCCCAAGATGAGTTTCCAAGAATATTGATCCAACTTTTAAAGAAGTGCATGGCACTCAACACTGCTTAATATTTTGAAAAATCAGTATTTAAAAACAGAAGTGGACATGGAACTACTTTGGAGTTGTTATATCAGGCAGGAGGTTGGACTGGATGGCCCTTGTGGTCTCCTTCACCTCTTTGATTCTATGTCCCTATGATATTGGACATTCTTAATATGCATCAGGAGATCATGTTTTTGTAGATAAACATATGCGTACCTATACTTGAAATATAACTACATATATACTCAAGTATAAGCCGATCTGAATATAAGCCGAGGCAGCTAACTTTACCACAAAAAAAGAAGAGAGTGGAAAGTGCAGCAGCTACTGGTAAACTTCAAAAATAAAAATAGATAGAGTCTCACTTATCCAACACTCGCTTATCCAACGTTCTGGATTATCCAGCGCATTTTTGTAGTCAATGTTTTCAATATATCGTGATATTTTGGTGCTAAATTCATAAATACAGTAATTACTACATAGCATTACTGTGTATTGAACTACTTTTTCTGCCAAATTTGTTGTCTAACATGATGTTTTGGTACTTCATTTGTAAAATCATAACCTAATTTGATATTTAATAGGCTTTTCCTTAATGCCTCCTTATTATCCAACATATTTGCTTATCCAACATTCTGCTGGCCCGTTTATGTTGGATAAGTGAGACTATACTGTACCAATAAAATTACATTAATTGTGGCATCAGTAGGTTGAATGTTTTTGAATATTTACATAAATCTGTAGTATAAGATAATAAGACTTCAATAAAATAAGATTGTCCAACTCTGATTACCTATATACTTGAGTATAAGCTGACCTGAATATAAGCCAGCCAGGACCCTCACTCAAGTATAAGCCGAGGGGGGCTTTTTCAGCCCTGAAAACTTGGCTTATACTCAAGTATATACAGTAAGTATATATAAAGCTACATAACATAGATCAGGCATGGGCAAAAAAAGGCCTGGGGGCCGGATGCGGCCCCCTGGATGCTTATTTCAAGCCCTCATTTTTCCTCTCCTCTTGACATAAAGACAAAGTGGCCCGCTGTGTCCTTATACCAAAAAGATAGGAGAGGAAGGCATGTAGCAGCTGAGAGCCCTCTGGAGTGCTCTCAGCCACTGTGTGTCTCATCCTCTTCCCAGTATAAGGACAGTGTGAATGACCCCATCCTGGGAGGGAGGATGGCTTGAGGAAGTTATGCGATGGCTGAGAGGCCTCCAGAGCATAGTCAGCCACCACTTGTCCTGCCCTCCTCCCGGCATAATGCCAAGAGGACAGCCTGAGGATCAGGAGAGGAGGTTGGGAAAGAGGATTGAGGCAGTCATGCTCATGCCTGACATAGATTGTGACATAGAATCTCAGCCAAGATTTGTTCAGCCTTTCAGCCTAATGTGCCATTAATTAATATCTCATTGGCACGATTAATAGATTATGCACATATTATGATGTATGCACAGTAACAATTAATTTTGAACAACAAAACCAATTTTTTTCCAGAGAGAAGGCAGCAAAGAAGGAAAGGGAAGAAAAGGAAAGCAAACCTGCCTCTCCTGATGGCAAGAGAAAATCTACTGTGACACCCAGTGGCTCAGCTAAGGGGTATGTAATGATTTGTCTGACTCCTAGTTTACAAAAGTACTGTCTTTCAGTGCAGATAGTATTTTGGTCCTTGGCCATATTGGCTGGAGGATGGGGGTTGTAGTCTAACACATCTGGAGGGCATAGTGAGATTGGAGCAGCTCATTTTCAAACAACTTTTGTTCTCAACTGGGAATTTTACTCGAGAGGTTTTGAAATGGAAAATTCCCCAGTTATTCCCACTCCTGTGCATGACCGAAGATGGAACTCCCAGGCTCAAAATGTAAACCTGTTGTTTCTGGCAGGATTATCTCATACTTGCATCTGCTACCATTTTTCCAATCATGGTCTGAGAGAAGATGATTTCTTGGCTTATTGTACAAGCAACTTGGCTTTTAGTAGACATTTCCGTAGTTCTGACTTCTTAAGCAAGGGACAGGGACAGCTTTTGTATTTGGAAGGCTTTGCTCTTGAAATTTAAAAACTGCTTTCAGGAGAGCCTTTGCATTTTTTGTTATCTCTTTTCCCGTTTCTTCTATTTTGCAGAACTAAGTTGGTGATCTGAAACACAGATATATTCATTCTAAACAATTTTCATGTTCTGTCATATCTTTTTGTGATTGTACTGACTTTATCTCAATAAATGACTTTACACTGTTTCCCCCCTAAAATCTGCCCCATGTGAGAAGACATCAATGGATTATGTAAACTTAATATAATTTAGTTACTTAGAGAACATAGCAAACTTGAATATAGAATGGATATGGTCCTCATGGAGAAATGTGTACAATATTTCAAATGCTAGTTTTATTATTAAAGCTGCTAAAATTAGCCCAGTGACTAGGCAAAAGTAGATAGTATATGGAAGAAATGTGGAACATTTTTCCATAGTTTTTGTTTCCACTTTAAAATTGCTTTTCTTGGCTTTGATTTACTTGGAGCAGTATATTGGGAAGGGTGTTTTGCCATTTCCCTGTAATCTGTTTTCTCATTGAAAATTGCTCTCCCCGACTGCTGTTTCCCCACATATTGGGAAGGGGTACTTTATCCCTTTATCTTTTGCCAATCTGAAAGAGTGCATGCTTAGGGAAATCTTCTTTGTCTATAGAAAAAAGAAAGGTTAACCTTTCCCTGCTCCCCTCCCCATACCTCAATTAAAAATTAGAACCTCGTGTACCTTAGAAATCAAAACCTTGCAAAACTTGGAGACTCTTGTCAGTATTTCTTAAAAATACGTCAGTATTACTTATGTAAGGTTTCTGCTTAACTGTTGAAGTGCACACCATCATTGCTTGGTAGAGTGTGCTTTTCCTTTTCATTTATACACCTTCTTCAAGTGTGCAATACCAAGTTGTCTCAACATGCCAGTGGGAACTGAGGCTGCATGTTGCAGCTATGCTGTCTGATGTTCTAATATTGTTACTTCCCTCCCAAGCATCCATGCAGTTAGGGTTCTCAATCAACTGAAAATATTTGCCCCAAAGGTGTATACACATAGGTAGGCTGCCTCCCACCAAGTGTTTTTGCTCTACGCATTGATGATGATGATGATGATGATGATGATGATGATAATAATAATAATAATAATAATAATAATAATAATAATGTTTTATTCATATCCCGCCCCCTCTCCCCAAGGAAACTTGGGCCCCACTGTGTCTGGCAAGTTTCAAGGCAATCCAACGTTTGTGTTGAGCCATTATTTTATTGGTTTGTTTGAACTATTTCTATATCACCTCCCAGCATACAAACCAATTAAAACAGTCAAATCCCTTTTAAAAACCCTTAAAAATACTCTTTAAAGGTAAAGATAAAGGTTTTCCCCTGACATTAAGTCTAGTTGTGTCCGACTCTGTGGGTTGGTGCTCATCTCCATTTCTAAGCTGAAGAGCTGATGTTGTCCATACACACCTCCTAGGTCATGTGGACAGCATGACTGCATGGAGCGCCGTTAACTTCCCGTCGGAGCAGTACCTATTGATCTACTCACATTTGCATGTTTTCGCACTGCTAGGTTGGCAGAAGCTGGGGCTAACAGCAGGAGCTCGCCCCCACCCTCAGATTCAAACCACCAAACTTTTGGTCAGCAAGCTCAGCAGCTCAGCGGTTTAACCTGCTGCTCCACTGGTGGCTCCAAAAAACATCTGAAAGCAGATCCTAGAATTTTGTTTAGAAACAGCTAAAACAACAATCTCAAACATTGAATGCCATGTGGCATAGTATTGTTTTGGCTGCGCACTTAGAAGCTTAAAACAGATGGGGGCAGTCTAACTTCCCTGAGTAGGGTGTTCCAGAGTCTAAACCCTGCTCCAGCGAAAGCCCTATTTTATGTAATCACCAACCTAATTTCGCAACATGTTGGGACATGCAACAGGGCCTCCTCTGAAGATCTCAAATTTCCAGCAGCCTCATTTGGGAAAAGACGGTCTTTCAGATATCTTGGTCCCAAGTTGTTTAAGACTTTGTAGGTCAACACCAACACCTTGAATTGAGCCCGGCAGCAAATTGAAAACTATTGCAGTTCTTGTAGGGCCAGTGTTATATGGTCTCTAAAATGTGCACCTGACATTATCTGCAGCTTTCAAACACCTTTCAAGGGCAGTCCGTGTAAATTGCATTCTAGTAGACTAGTGAGAGGTAACTAAGGCGTGAATCACTGTGTCTAGATCTGCCTTCCCTAAGAAAGGGCTCAGTTGACACACCAGCCAAAACTGGGTCAATTGCTCCTGACCACTGCAGCAACCTGGCTTTCCAGGACTGGCATTGGGTCCGAGAGCAGCCCCAAGCAAAGAAGCTGATCTTTCTGAGGGAGAGGAACCCAATCTGAACCCAATCTTAGGTTGGTTTTCCATCAAGCAGCATTTCCATCTTCTCTGGATTAAACCTCATTCTGTTCATGTATATCCAGTCCTTTACTGCATCCAAACAGTGATTCAGTACTAACACACTCTCCTTGGCATTGCAAATGGGAAACTGAGCTTGGTGTTTTCAGTATACTGGTGACACCCAACCCCAAATCCTGGGTGATCTCACCCACCTGCTCTTTCATTCAACTCCTTTTTGTTATTTATTTTATTCACTTGCCTTAATCATTTCTAGGTGGAAGTACTTAATGTATGTTTATTTAGGAAATCTCCATTAAAGCCTGAAGATGAAGTTGAAAGTTCTTCAGAGAGTGAAGAAGATGAAGAACAACCTGATCGCCATCAGGAAATCAATACAGATTTGCCTTCAGAATACTGGCAAATTCAAAAGTTAGTGAAATATATAAAGGTAATTTTTAAACTTTTTAAAAGAATATTATTTTCCCTAATTGGTTTACAAAATGTAACCTCCATTATATAGATGGATGACACAATTTCGGCTAAGCAAACTGACTTTATGCCTACCAAATGCTGTGGGCTTGTCTGTTGTAGCCATAGTTGAATGACCCCTAGAGATTTTGCAAGAGGCCCTCCTCTTGGAAGGCTTGAGGCAATCCATGTAGATATGCCTCACATACCCTGTTTTCCCAAAAATAAGACAGTGTCTTATATTAATTTTTGCTCCCAAAGATGCACTACCGTGTTTCCCCGAAAATAAGACAGTGTCTTATATTAATTTTTGCTCCCAAAGATGCGCTAGGTCTTATTTTCAGGGGATGTATTATTTTTCCATGAAGAAGAATTCACATTTATTGTTGAACAAAAAAATGAACATTTATTATATACTGTACAGTAGTTGTCATCACAAACCAGCAGAACCAGACAAACTGTGAATCCAATCAAGAATTTCTTGTTACTACCACTATTTCCATGTACAACAATCTATGGTACGTACATTTACCGATCCTACATGCTCTGGTATTCTGTTCGATGGGCATGCTTCCAAACAAAAACTTTGCTAGGTCTTACTTTCAGGGGAGGTCTTATATTTAGCAATTCAGCAAAACCTCTACTAGGTCTTATTTTCTGGGGATGTCTTATTTTAGGGGAAACAGGGTAGGTCTTATTTTCAGAAAAATTCTTATTTTTCCATAAAGAATAATTCACATTTATTGCTGAACAAAAATTAATATTTATTATATACTGTACAGTAGTTGTCATCACAAACCAGCATAACCAGACAAACTGTGAATCATATCAAGAATTTCTTGTACTTCCATTATTTTCATGTTCAACCATCTATAGTACGTACATTTACCAATCCTGCATGCTCCAGTGTTCTGTTTGGCGGGCATGCTTCCAAACAAAAACGTTGCTATGTCTTACTTTAGGGGGAGGTCTTGTATTTAGCAATTCAGCTAAACCTCTACTAGGTCTTATTTTCAGGGGATGTCTTATTTTCAGGGAAACAGGGTATACACAGCCACTTATGTACTTGCTGGCAATCAATAGGATTATGTTGGATTATAAAGGCTGGTATTAGGGCAGATCTTTTTCAGGCACTTCAGAAAGTAAATCAGATACTGAAAACAGATCCATAGAAGTCATGCTGCTCAATTATGTTTTTGATAGGTGTTCCCAACAGTTGCAGACATTATATTTTGACTGGGAAATGGATAATTGGGAAATTTTTCAATCCCTGTTTCTTGGCAATTCTACATAATTTGGGGACTACCCCATATCTATTTCCTGCTCACTTGCTTCTCCATCAGTCACTCCACCCTAAAAGGGGCTGGAAGGCTGTTTCAGGATTTCAGAAAGTATGAGTCCTGAATTGTGTTTTCTTGGGGCGCAACTGTCCATTTTTACACACATATATAAAGTGACAAAGGCTTGGGGACTCTAGGACACTCCTGTTAAGCTTAATGATCTGCACAATTCAACCCTTGTTTTATAGGATGAGTGAAAAATAGGTCTTTATGCATTTTGGAATAAGATCTCAACCAGACTGAGAGCAGTTTAGATCTCTGATCCAAAACACTGAAAACGCAAATAAGCGAGGCTAGGATTGTTTGAGGCACTAATGAGTATTTAGGAAGCAGCAGCATTTTCTTTTGAAGTTTAACATGGAGCATTGGCCTTTTGCCCAGTGAGCTATGCATTGTCTATGCTAAGAAAACAGACGAATAAAAGTATTTGTACACTTACCAAGAATCAGATAACTGTTTGCTGGAAAGTTAGTTGGCAAATTATACCATGTTGGCAAAAGAAAGCCATACAGCATTCCGAGGTTATACAAAGTTTTGTGCAGAAATGAAACATCAGAGAAAAAAAACAAAGTTATGAGACCCAATTACAATTGATCCTTCTGAAATAATTTTGGATGCCTTGTCTCCCCTGTGCTGATATTATTTAGTTTTATAGAAAAACAAAACACAAAACCCTCCACCCACCAAAACAGGAGGAATTTTGATTAAAACAGTTTCTTGTTCAAAAGATTAGTTCCAAATTAGTCTGACTAGACTTGGGTTTATTTATAATATATGTCAGCTTATATCTTGCACAGTTTATCCAGAAATGATCCCCCCCCTTTTTTTTTAATGAACAGCCACTGGGTTTATAGCAATTTAAGGCCCTGGTGGGATTTACTTCTGAGTAAACATAGTTAGGATTGCACTATATAATTCTAATATAGCTGGAAGATGTGCTTAGTTTCAAAACCTGTTTTTAATCAAATTGTAGTGGAAGATACGAGAGTATGTCACAATAGTATGATTGACAGTTATTCCCAGTTTAAAATTTAATTATGATTGCAGCATGCCAAAATAGGAATGATAAACTAATATCCATTACATTTTAAACAAATACTATAACAATGGCTGTGGGTTTCGTTTGCTGAGGCAAAAAAGTTACGGATTTTTGTTTAGAAAAGTAGAATTCTGGAATGGGGTGATGATTGAAATCCTGATATGAAAATTTATATCAACCTCTACAAATTGGATTCCATCCAGATCTGACAAATGTGAGAGTTACAAATGCATCTAGTTTGGGAAACACTGATTTATATAATGTGTTTTTAATTTTAAGAGAAAAAGGAAGGCAAAGTATTATGGGGTACCACTTATCTTTACGGTCCATTTCTGCAACTATGCCTTTGGAACAGGCATGGGCAAACTTCGGCCCTCCAGGTGTTTTGGCCTTCAGTTCCTAACAGCCTCAGGCCCTTTCCTTAAGCAGCTGAGAGGAAAAAGGAAGGGATCTGAGGCTGTTAGGAATTGTGGGAGTTGAAGTTCAAAACCCCTGGGCGGCTGAAGTTTGCTGATGCCTACTTTTGAATAATGCAATCAGGAGCAGTCCTTCATTCCTATCTAGACATTTTTAATTAAGATGGGATCCACAGGCACATTTTCCATTCGCACCTATTCTTGTTGTACAGTTGAAAAAGTTCAAATCAAGGCTTAAGATTTAATCACTTGGCTGCAGATAACCAAATACTAACAATTTTCTCAATGTTGACACGGCTCTTCCATAGACTCGAGATGGACAGGTTGCTTACCTGTAACCATGTTTCTTCGAGTGTACTCTGTGAATTCACACTAATGGAGAGGCTGCGCCTGCGCAGGTCCCAACGGAAAACTCTTCCCAAGCTGAAGTTTAAATTTTGGCGGTAGCCACGCCCCTCCGTCCCCGGAGGGCATATAAGGCAGCCCTCGGCGTCTCCTCCCCAGTTCCTACGCCGCTAAGGCAACGAGAAAGGAAGAGGGTTTGCCAGAGGGGAAGGAAGGGCGGGCTTGTGTGAATTCACAGAGTACACTCGAAGAAACATGGTTACAGGTAAGCAACCTGTCCTTTTTCTTCGTGTACTCTGTGAATGCACACTAATGGAGACTAGCAAGCTTAGGTCTCGGAGGCGGGCTAAGCAAACCCTGACAACGAGAAAATGTCCAAACATATGTTTATTAAACATCAAAACATGGTCCGAGGACCCATTAAAGTATTGCATTAACACACACCAAACACCGAGAGCAACCCGGTAAGGCATGATATAACCATTTAAGAGCACATGTGTAAGTAGGAACATCATTCCCCCAAAGGGGGAAGGCAGTTGCAAATAAGGCACAAATTGTCAAAGAGAACAGTGCAAACATGTACCGAACAGGAAAATCGACAAAAAAGTCGCATGAGGAAAACATCCACAGAGAAGTCATAAATGCATAAGGTTTAGGACAAGCATGAAGATAAAACTGCCCTAGCAAAGGCTGAATCCTTTAAAGTTTTTTGGTCTACCCAAAAGACACGAATGTAAGGGGGTTGGACCAGATCGCTGCCCTGCAAATGGAGTCCAGGGGGATGCCCCTTAGGAAGGCAGTCGACGTGGAGAGACCTCTCGTCGAGCGCGGGCGGACCGACGGAGGGGGAGGTCGTTTGGCTAGTTCATAGGCCAGTTCAATGGCCTGAGCGATCCAATGGGACAGTCTTTGTGAAGAAATAGGATTGCCCAGTTTATCTGGGGCATGGGCCACAAAAAGTTTTGGGGACTTTCGAATGTCCTTAGTACGGTCCCGGTAGAAAAGAAGTGCTCTACGCACATCGAGGAGGTGCAGTCTCCGCTCAAGGGGAGACGAGGGGTCTGGGAAGAAGGCGGGAAGGACAATGTCCTGGTTAAGGTGAAAGGCCGAGACCACCTTGGGAAGGAAGGTGATGTCCGGACGGAGAACGGCGCGGTCATGATGAAAGCGGAGGTAAGGTTCATCAACCCGAAGGGCCGCCAGCTCCGAGGGTCTGCGCGTCGAGGTTATGGCCACCAGGAAGGCAACTTTCCAAGAAAGGAGACGTAGGTCGGTCGAAGCCAATGGTTCAAAAGGGGAGGCAGTGAGCTGGGAAAGCACGAGCTCGAGGTTCCACCCCGGAGTAGGAGGTTGAGACGGTGGGCAGATGTTATTGTATCCTTTCAAGAAGGTTTTGACAAGGTGATCGGAGAACAACGACGGTCTACCATGTTGCTGAAAACACCAGGATAGAGCGGCCAAGTAAGATTTCATAGAAGCAAGAGAAAGTTTTTGGTCTGCCAAAGACATAAGGAAGTCCAGGACAATCGGTACCGAGGTTGGGAAGGCAGTAATTCCCCGGGAGCGAAGAAAAGAACGAAAGCGAGAAACTTTATAAGTGTAGGCCCTGGTTGTAGCCGGCTTGTGAGCTGCGCGGAGGACCTCCTGTAGGTTGTGCGGGAGGGAGGTCAGGCGAGAATCCTCCAAGCAGTGAGATGTAGAGAGGGGAGATCCGGGTGCAGGATCTGGCCGTTCTCCCTGGACAAGAGGTGAGGTAGAAGGGGCAGAGTGAAGAAGGTCGCTCTGGAGAGATGAAGAAGAGCCGGGAACCAAGGTTGACGGGGCCAGGCTGGAGCTATCAGGATTGCCGACGTCGGTACCGACCGGAGTTTCTGTAGGACCTTTGGTATGAGAGGAAAAGGCGGAAAGAGTTCCGCAGACCAGTCCAGAAGGAAGGCGTCTCCCAGGCAGCCTGGAGAGGAGGACGGGGGAAGTCTTGCCCCGTATCGAGGCAGCTGAGCATTCTGGGGAGAAGCGAAAAGGTCTAGAGTGGGGAAGCCCCATTTGTGAAAAAGAGAAAGAAGAGTCTCGGGGTCGAGCATCCACTCGTGGGAGGAAGTCGTCATCCTGCTGAGGGCGTCTGCCAAGTTGTTCTGGATCCCGGGAAGGTGAATCGCCGAGATTTGGATGTTGCGGGCTATGCACCAATACCACAGCTGGGAGGAGAGGAGCATCAGCTTCCTTGAACCCGTGCCGCCCTGTTTGTTGATGTAGAAGACTGCTACCGTGTTGTCTGATTGGACGAGGACAGACCTTTGGGAGATCAGGCGGGAGAAGGCTTTCAGAGCCTTGAAGATAGCAAGGAGTTCCAGAAAGTTTATGTGATTGGCCTTCTCGGAGGGAGACCAGAGGCCTTGAACAGTGAGACCCTTCATGTGGGCTCCCCAGCCGAAATTGGATGAGTCCGTGGTTATGGTGGTGGAGGGGGGAATCGGGTGGAACGGAAGACCCCTGCAGACGTTGGAGAGGGATTTCCACCAGAGAAGCGACCGACAAACATGGGGCGGGACCGAGAGAAACCTCGAGTTGGGGTGGCGAAATGGCTTGAAAACGTCTATGAACCACCTCTGCAGGGTCCGGAGATGGAGCCTGGCAAACGGGGTCGTGAGGACTGTGGAGGCCATGTGGCCGAGCAGTACTTGGATGGATCGAGCCCGAACCCTCCGGTGGGTCTCGCAGAAGATGATTTGTTGGCGAAGGGCTAGAAACCTGTCGAGCGGGAGGGAGACAGTCCGAGCGATTGAGTCGAACAGGGCACCGATGAAGCGAATTTTGTTCGACGGGGTGAGGTGAGATTTGTCGTGGTTTAGCTGGAGACCGAGAGATTCTAGAAGAGAGAGGGTGTAGTCGACGTGACGTCGGAGGAGGGCAGGGTCGGATCCGACCAGAAGCCAGTCGTCCAGATAAGGAAAGACTGTGATCCCCTGGAGTCGGAGGTGGGCAGCCACAACGGCGACGACCTTGGTAAAGACCCTTGGGGCCGTAACGAGGCCAAAGGGTAAAACGGTGAACTGGTAGGTTTGGTCGAGAACTTTGAAGCAGAGGAAACGCCTGTGGGCTTCTCGAATCGCTACGTGGAAATAAGCGTCTCGTAGGTCTATAGACACGAAGTAGTCTCCGCGTTGAAGCATCGGTAGGATGGAGGCGATGGACACCATCCTGAACTTGGTCGGGCGTATGAAGGTATTGAGCATACGTAAGTCCAGAATGGGGCGGAGGCCCCCGCCTCTCTTCGGGACCGTGAAGTATCTGGAGAAGAAGCTTTGAGGGTCCCGTACCGATGGAGAGGGCCGAATAGCCCCTTTCGCGAGGAGGGCGTCGACCTCTGCAAGAATTTCTCGGGAAGGGTTGGAGAGGAGGACCTGTCCCGTGGGCGGGAGCCCCTCGAACTCTAAGGCATAGCCTTCTTGGACAATTTTGAGAACCCAGGCATCTGAAGTAATAGATTTCCAACGGTGAAAGAAGGGAGCCAGGCGGTCCAGAAAGAGACCATGAGGTTGATTTGGCGGAAGAGAGAGGTGCAGAGGAGTGAGAACCGCATCGGTACCGAAGAAAGAGTCTCTGGAGGGAGAGATGGCGTCAGGAGCGCCGGTGAGGTTGACCAGCGGTGGGGGTGGTACGGCCACGTTGTCTCTGCGGCTGAGTCGCCCGACGAGGCTGTTGGCGGTTCTGGTTGTTGGATACCGAGGGACGCCTGAAGGATTGCTGGCGGTAAGAGGGAGGCGGGAAGCGCCGAAAACGTTGAGGAAACCACTTGGTGCGGTGTGTTTGAGGTTGGTCACCACATTTAGTGGCCAGAACTTTAAAGTCATGATTGGTTTTGAGCTTGTCGTCCGTACCGGAATTAAAGAGGCCCATGGCGTCGAAGGGGAGGTCTTCGATGACTTGCCTGGAGGAGGAAGACAAGCCGGACGACCTCAGCCAGGCGTGGCGACGAATGGCAATGGCGTGGGCGATCATTTTGCCGGCCGTGTCGCCCGTATGCTTAGCCATCTGGATTTGATGATGTGCTAGCGAGTCGGCCTCTTGTTGGAGGGTGGACATGACGGACCGGTCTTCATCCGACAATTTAGAGAAGAAGGGCTGAGCTTTCTCCCAAAGGATCTGCTGGTATGCCCCCATACAGGCCCCATAGTTCGCCATTCTACAGAGTAGAAGGGCTCCGGAATAGAGCTTCCGACCGACCGCGTCAAACCTCTTGCCCTCTCTGTCTGCAGGGGTAGTGGATTCACGGCCGGAAGACTGAGAAGCTTTAACGACCATGGAGTTCGGGTCGGGATGGTGTTTAAGCCATTCTAAAGTGTCGTCATCTGTACGATACCAAGACTCGATTCTCTTCGAGGTAGGAGGGATCGAGGAAGGAGTCTTCCACGAAGATTGGATGACATCTAGGAGATAAGGCAAAAATGGCAACAGTGTGGCTGGAGGGGCCTGGGCTTGGACCCGTTTGAAGACCGGGTCAGTCACTGCTTTGGAAGTCTGCTTGATTTCCAGACCCAGGGCATCGGCCATTCTAATCATCTGTTCGGAGAAGGCCCGAATGTTGTCGGTAGGCGAAGGAGGGTCCACCTCATAGGCGTCATGAGGAGGAGAGAGATCAAGGCCTAAGGATACCACCGAGGCCGAGAGAGCGGAGTCAGGGCGATCTATATCGATCTCATCGTCCCCAGCCCCTTGAGGGGACTGGGGGGGAGATGACAACACAGTCTCTGGTGGCGGTAAAACCTCAAGAGCAGGAGCCATCTGTGGCCGAGTTTCTTTGGAGGCCGAGGCCTGGGCCGCTCGAGCCAGGCGAGTGGTCTGTCTACCCCGTTCCGGTGTCGAGGTCGGGGGAAAAAGCTGTTGACGAGACGAACGATGAGAGACAACAGGTCGAGGAGATGGCACCCTGACCACTGTCTGAGTGGAGTGGTGGGGTGAGTCCTGCAACTCGCCATCAGAAAGTTGCTGAGGAGAAGGTTGGCGAGGTCGCTGAGCGGGAGCGATCGGAGAGGATCTTCTAGAGGAAGTCGCCGAAGAAAGGACGTCCATCTTGGAGGAAGCAGAAGAGGAAGAGCGTTGGGTAGCCCTCTTCTTAGCGAGCGGTTGCTTCGATGGAACCCTCAAGGATTTACCCGGTGTGGGAGGGACCATTGCTGAGTCGGATTGGGTCCGACGAGCTTCCTCGTGAGCCCTTTTCAGGGCGATCTTCATTGCCGAGGTCGACGGAGGAGCTCCGAGATGGGATCGAGCCGAGGATACGGAAGCCACCGAGCTCGATGTCGAGGAAGGGCCGACCCGGCCAGAACGTGTCGACACCGTAGCCGTGGTGAGTGTGCACGGTGGTTTAGCGGCCTTAGACGATCTGGAGGCTCTGGACGCCTTAGACGAGACCGAGGGAGCTTTAGGTGTTGGAGCCGACATCGATCCCGGATTAAGCGGCGGCTTCGTGCCCGAAGTCGACGGAGCGGGTTCAGGGGCAAGCGATTTTTCGTAGAGCGCCGCTCTAAGCCTCGCGGCTCTATTCTTCCTTGCCTGAGCCGTTAGGGCCAGGCAGAAACGGCAGGTACCGACGACATGTGCCTCCCCGAGGCAGTAGAGGCACTTGGCGTGGCCGTCGGAATCAGGAATCTTAGCGGCACACTGAGTGCAACGCTTGAAGCGAGTCGTAGACATGAGAATCCGAAGTGAACCTTGCGGCGGAAAAAAAGGAACTGGGGAGGAGACGCCGAGGGCTGCCTTATATGCCCTCCGGGGACGGAGGGGCGTGGCTACCGCCAAAATTTAAACTTCAGCTTGGGAAGAGTTTTCCGTTGGGACCTGCGCAGGCGCAGCCTCTCCATTAGTGTGCATTCACAGAGTACACGAAGAAAAACCATATACCTGAGCTACAATGACAGGTGGAAAGTATCAAACTTGTGAAACTGCATTTGCTTGTACCTTTGATAATGAAAGCAAATCTGGAAATACACAGTGTACTATCACTTGGGTAATATTTTAATCTAAACAAGAGCAAGAATCTAAACAAGAGTGAAAATAATATACTTTTCGGTAAAAGCAAATATGTTACATACTGTATCAATTTTGTAGCTGTTGTAAAAAAACCCCCCAAAAGAATGTATTATGCTTTCTGGAAAAAATGAGCATCCTTGATTTATTTCAGTATATTATCTGTGACTTGTGTATTGAAATGCCAAAGAGGAATCTATTAAATAGTATGGCACATTATTTCCCATTGTTTGTTCAGAAGAGAAGAAGGAGCAGTAGACTTGGTCTGTACAGATAAGACATAGGTAATTAATACCAGAACCCTCTGCAAAAATATGACAAGCATATAACAAAATAAAAAATAATATTATGCTGTGATTAATACATTTTCTGATAACACACACAGTACTGTTATTGTGCTATTTTTTTATGAGCACATGGAGCACTGTTATTGTGAGGCGCTTTTCAAATTTGCAATTTTTTACATTATGTTATGGTACTTCTCAGTGACCTGTATTCACACAAGCAGACTCCTCATTCGGTGACCATTTTTTATGTAACCATATGGGTTTGTTCATTTACAAAATAAAGTGTTGATATGTATGCAGTGTTACGGGCCCAGAATACATTGGTTGAGAATACAGTATATGGGAATACAAAAGATGATGAGGGATGATGAGGAAACTTTTGACTCCAGTGCCCTGTCCTCTGTTTCTTGATTATCACTGAGGAATGGACTCCTAGGTTTACTCCCTAAGAACAGCCATAAGTTCATTATAATCATCATCATCTTCATCATCATCATTATTTATACCCTGCCACCATCTCTCAAAAAGGACTCGGGGCAGCTTACAAAAGCACATACAAGTACCATAAACACATAAAATACAGGTAAAATCATGTCAGCATATTAGACAATGACAACATAAGTTCACATAAAAAGTACATTACAAAAATAAAAGACCAGTCCTAAAATCTATATAACATATTAATAATTGGCATTAAAATGAGTAGTATAACATTCCATCCACAGCCTAAATTGGACCATTAAAGTGTCAGTGTCAATATTTTATTGTTTGGTCCTTAGATTAGCAGATGTCTTAATCACTTTCAAAGGCCTGCCTTAGAAACCATGTTTTCAGCTCCTTGTGAAAACATTATAGTGTAGGGGCAAACCTAATATCCCCGGGGAGGTCATTCTAAAGCCAGGGAGACACCACTGAGAAGGCCCCCTCTCTCGTCCTCACGAGCTGCACTTGAGACAGATGTGGGACTGAGAGTAGGGCCTCACCTACTCTCAGTCCCACATTGCTTTGAATACCAAAGCTCAGTCCCCTGTTTTTTCAGGAAAGACTGCCAGAAGCCTTGGAGAGCCAGTGCCAGTCAGTTTTGAAAGTATGATTCTGGATGGACCCAATGGTTTATGTCGGTATACAATGGAACTCTATATTGTTGTGCACCTTCTAAAGTCAGGGACTGGAAAAGGCTTTCTCCGAGACATTTCTTGGCCCTGTTGTACACAAGAATTAGAAAATTAATCTAAAAGGGTTGACGGAACATAATTTCCTATTCCTCCAGGTCTTTTACTACCTCTGCTCACATAGTGCATACACATTATTTTCCATAAGCACACAAATACAGGCTTTTTAGTAATCTTTTTTTTTTACAGATAGCAGCCTCAAGTCTATAAAATACGAAGATTTTTCAATTGTTCCTTTGTTCTGAAAGGCTAGGAGAAACAAGAAATACAATTTTAATAAATATATAAATTATAAACCACTCCATATCAGTTTCCAAGAAGATCAAAAATGAGGGAGCATTACTACTTTGAAGGTAGAAAGCAAAAATAAATAAATAAATAAATAATGCTGCTGAAAGCAAATTATGAAACACAAGTGCAATGAGTGCCCAAGATCCTGTTTAACATTCTATCAGTGTATAGTGTTCCCTCACTACTTCACTTTTCACGGTTTTCCCATAAACTCTAAAAGACTATTATAAATCATAAACAATTACAATTTACAGCCCAAGGAAGGGAGGAAGGAGAAGCCAAAGGGAGAGAAAAAGCGCCCAAGCAGCAACGGGAGGAGAAGGAGGCGATTTATCAACACATGATTGGTTGATAAAGACTTAAAATAGTGTATAACTACCAAAATAATGTATAAATATTAAAATATAGTGTCCCTACTTCGTGGATTTTCACTTATTGCGAGTGGTCCTGGAACCTAACCCCCACGATAAGTGAGGGAACACTCTACTCATATAAACGGATGTAAAGACATTGGAGGATAGTTTCCAGGCCATTCCAAAGGCTGTTCTAAGGATGTTACAGTTTAGTTATGAGATGTGGAAGCACAGTTGTGCATGGGGAAATGGTTTGCTCCTGTTAAAATGATTTTTTTGCATGCATACTGAATTTTGAATGAGTCTAGAGATGTGTATATCTAAACCAAGTATTCTCAAATGGGATTCTGCAAGAGGATATTATATGTAACATGAGGGATTGTGATTATTATTTTTTTAAAAACACCTTTTTGCATTAATATAATACTTCCAATGCAAAGTTTCCTTAAGACCAGAAAATTATTTCAAGGTTTCCTTCAGGATAAAAAGGCTGAGAAAGACTAACCTAAATAGCACAACAGCCTCTGTAACGGGGTTACATTAACATAATGTGCCAAAATGATTCCAGCCAATGTTAAATTGTGATTCATGAATAAAAGAGAAGAGTGATGAAATTCATGCTGTAATGTCTTCAGGTTCTTGATGTGTTTCTAATTAGGCAATATATTCATCATAGTCACTTCCCAAAATAAACATTTGTTTATCACTTGTTATCAGCTGGGTTCATTATCATATACAGTAGAGTCTCGCTTATCCAACGTAAACGGGCCGGTAGAATGTTGGATAAGCGAATATGTTGGATAATAAGGAGAGATTAAGGAAAAATCTATTAAACATTAAATTAGGTTATTATTTTACAAATTAAGCACCAAAACATCATGTTATACAACAAATTTGACAGAAAAAGTAGTTCAATACACAGTAATGCTATGTAGTAATTACTGTATTTACGAATTTAGCACCAAAATATCGTGATCTATTGAAAACATTGACTACAAAAATGCGTTGGATAATCCAGAACGTTGGGTAAGCGAGACTATACTGTAGTAGAAAATCAAATTACTTTACAATTGTCTTCACTTTTTTATATATCCAAGACTGATCCCTTCCCCCCATTCTATCCTCATAAACATCAAAATTATAAAAGTCTTTTTAAGGTGGAAGGTTTTTTTCAGCAATATATAATGTTACTGGTTTAAATTAGTTACACAGATAACAGCTGGAAAATGAGTTACGGGCTGATTATACTAAGAAATATTTTCCTTTCCATGATTCATTACATTTATGTGACAATATAATTGTTCATGCAAATATCGTTGAAGGGGGGAGGGCTGTCCTATACAGAAAAGGCCAAGAGTGGAGTGTAGAAAGAAAAGATAGTTAGCTCTTCAAAACAGATAATGATTTTTAAAATTAAATTTATTACAGTAGTAGCCACAGAAATTAAAAATGTAATTACAATAGCATAGAAATATATATTTAAAGCCAGAAAGTAACAGATGTCCAGAAAATATAATCATGGAATCACAAAGTTGGAAGGAACCACAAGGACCATCTATTCCAACCTCATGCCAGGAATCCACAACTAAAACGTCGTCTCACTCGCTCAGTCATTTTCGACTCTTCGTGACCTCATGGACCAGTCCACGCCAGAGCTCCCTGTCGGCCGTCGCCACCCCCAGTTCCTTCAAGGTCGAGCCAGTCACTTCAAGGATACCGTCTATCCATCTTGCCCTTGGTCGGCCTCTCTTCCTTTTTCCTTCCATTTTCCCCAGCATCATGATCTTCTCCAAGCTTTCCTGTCTTCTCATGATGTGGCCAAAATACTTCAACTTTGCCTCTAATATCCTTCCCTCCAGTGAGCAGTCGGGCATTATTTCCTGGAGGATGGACTGGTTGGATCTTCTTGCGGTCCAAGGCACTCTCAGGATTTTCCTCCAGCATCAGAGTTCAAAAGTGTCTATCTTCCTTCGCTCAGCCTTCCTTATGGTCCAGCTCTCGCATCCATAGGTTACTATGGGGAATACCATTGCTTTCACTATGCGGACCTTCATTGCCAGTGTGATGTCTCTGCTTTTCAGTATTTTATCGAGGTTGGCCATTGCTCTCCTCCCAAGAAGTAGACGTCTTCTGATTTCCTGGCTGCAGTCTGCATCTGCAGTGATCTTCGCAGCTAGAAATATAAAGTTTGTCACTGCCTTCACGTTTTCTCCCTCTATTTGCCAGTTGTCAATCGGTCTGGTTGCCATGATCTTGGTTTTCTTGATGTTTAACTGCAGCCCGGCTTTTGCACTTTCTTCTTTCACCTTGGTGATAAGGCTCCTCAGCTCTTCCTCACTTTCAGCCATCAGAATGGTATCATCTAAGGTTGTTAATGTTTCTTCCAGAAATTTTAACTCCAGTCTTGGATTCGTCAAGCCCCGCACGTTGCATGATGTGTTCTGTGTACAAGTTGAATAGGTAGGGCGATAGTATACAGCCCTTCCGTACTCCTTTCCCAATCTTGAACCAGTCTGTTGTTCCGTGGTCTGTTCTTACTGTGGCTTTATACAGATTTCTCAGGAGACAGACAAGGTGACTTGGTATCCCCATACCACCAAGCACATACCACAGTTTGTTATGGTCCATACAGTCAAAGGCTTTAGAATAGTCAATAAAGCAGAAGTAGATGTTTTTCTGAAACTCCCTGGCTTCCTCCATTATCCAGCGGATATTGGCAATTTGGTCTCTTGTTCCTCTGCCTTTTCTAAACCCAGCTTGGACATCTGGCAGCTCTCGCTCCATGTATTGCTGAAGTCTGCCTTGCAGGATCGTGAGCATAACCTTACTGGCATGTGAAATAAGTTTGAACATTCTTTAGCATTTCCCTTTTTTGGTATGGGGATGTAAATTGATTTTTTCCAATCTGATGGCCATTCTTGTGTTTTCTATATTTGCTGGCATATGGCATGCATCACCTTGACAGCATCATCTTTCAAGATTTTAAACAGTTCAGCTGGGATCCCATCGTCTCCTGCTGCCTTGTTGTTAGCAGTGCTTCTTAAGGCCCATTCAACCTCACTCCTCAGGATGTCTGGTTCTAATTCACTCACCACACCGTCAAAGCTATCTTCTATATTTTTATCCCTCCTATACAGATCTTCTGTATATTCCCACCACCTTTTCTTGATTTCTTCAGCTTCTGTTAGGTCCTTGCCATCTTTGTTTTTGATCATGCCTATTTTTGCTTGAAATATGCCTCCGATGTTTCTGATTTTCTGGAAGAGGTCTCTTGTCCTTCCTATTCTATTGTCTTCTTCCACTTCCATGCGTTGCTTGTTTAAAAATAGTTACTTATCTCTCCTGGCTAACCTCTGGAATTGTGCATTTAGTTAGGAACTAAAATAGTTCCTAGAAATAGCCATCCAGCCTTTGCATGCAATTCTCTGTGCACCATCCTCTGAAGCAGAACCTCCACTCACTGTAACACAACCAATATTCATATTATATTTTCTTTCTCTTCCCTAGACACACACACTTAGTGACTCCCATGTGAGATTCATGTATGGCTAGAAGAACCCTTCAATGGGACAGCTTAATTATATGTGATATACATCATATATTTAGTTTTATTTGCCCAGTTTTGATCCAATGACAGAAAATTAACCGGCGTTGGGTGGGAAATCTTCTCTTTTTCAGGGTTTTCTGACCCTGAAATTGACCAAAAGTATTATGGCAGATGACTTCATTGTTGCTTCTCTCATTTCAGAAAATTAAAATGAACAATTGAAGTGGTTCTGGCCTGTAGTCCGATTTCAGTACAGGCAGTCCCCGAGTCACAGACAAGATAGGTTCTCAAGTTGAATTTGGATGTTAAGTTGGAACAGGTATATTTTTCAGTGTAACTCCATCCAATAATGTTTATATTTTAGTGTTGGATACCATAGGGAAAAGTTAACACCCCTGTAACATTTGTCTTGGTGTCTGTGCCCCTGTACAGAAGATTTCACCTCACTTTCTGTTCCTGTGGCAACTTGAATTTGAAATATTTGGCTTGTTGTGGAAATACGGTTTGGTGATAAAACTTCAGTTGATACACCTTTTTCTCATGATAATTCTTTCAGGAGTGAATTTTCCTTCTTAGAGGTAGATATCCTCTCACTTCCTCTTGTCTTACTCTCATTTATAACTATGAGTAGGATGTAAGTCAAATAACTTGGGGACTGCCTGTGCTCTTAATCCTGGTCAAAATGAGTGAGAGATTAGTATGAAAATCAGTAATATTTACTCTACTTGGTAGATGTTATATTCCTTTATTGAGCTTTCAAGGACTGATGGGGTTTACCTAAGCCATCCACTTCTTGTAAGGCTTTCCTCATTCAAGTGACAGTAAATGAAACATAGGATCTTCTTTGAGGTTAAGGATGCAAAAGGTATTTCTAGAGCCCCCCAAAGAAAAACAAAAAGCAAATTGTTCTTCTTATAAATGAGTATTCCTAAGAATGAAGTTGGACTCAGTTATTGGTGTCAGTCATCTGGCATAATCTGCATCTGTGCCCTTCATTATTCCCATTAATCACAGAACCTAAATAGAACTGTCATCCTAAGTGTCAATATACCATTGAAGACAAGTTTCTGCGTGAAAACAAAAATGGGAAGGACTCTTTTATTTTCGTACTCTACATGTGAGCTTCTTGAAATAATCTGGCTGCCTGCTATAGGGAACTTAGATTGACCACTGATTTAAACTGGCAAGATTTATGTTATTGTTGCAGAGCTAATATGAGGGTCCATTTGTTCTTGGAGATGAGCTGCAAATGCATTCAAGACTCTGGAAAGGAGGGAAGCTGACAATACATTTTTTTCTCTCTATTTTTGTATTGCTCTGATTTTATAAACTATTGCTATCTTGATACTAAGTAATATTTCAAATGTTGTTATATGGCATGTGTTGTTGTTTTTTATCACATATGACAACTTTTCTCAGCTTTAGAATTTTTGCTTACAAAATGACTGAATAGTGCCTGCCCCCTAAAGTATTGTTTCCGTTACATTTTAATTCTCTGTTCATATGGTTTAGTTTTTCCTTGGAAAATCCATTGGCTTTGGAGCAATTGAATTGCCCAACTTTTTATTCAGTCTCAGCTGCTTGTTGTTTTCTTGACAGTATGAAGAAACAATGGGTCTTCCCAGATTAGTTTTGTTAAATTTCTTTCACAGACACTGGCAGGCCCCGCCATGACCCCACACCCACTTGTGGCAATTGAAGCTCTCGCCAGATGCTGGGAACGGAGCTCCTCCACCAGTTCCTCCCTCACTATCAGTCCCACTTTAGGAAGCTGTGCAGTGCTGTTCCAGCATTTGACACCAGGGAAATGCAACAGTGGCCAGGCAGTGATGTCTCTGCCATGGACGTGCCTGATGGGTCTCTAGGGAAAGAACAGGGAGGAAGCCTTACACTGGGCAGTGGTCACCTATATGCATTTTAAGCATGACTGCTGTCACACATTTGACAGCTGGGAAAAATAAGACCAGGCTTTTGGAGATGGAGGGACAAATAGACATATGTTTCTGCCTCTTTTTATATCACTAGTTCCCAAGTAAATTCAATATAAACAAAATGCAATTAAATAGATAAAACATATCAAAGAAGCTATTGAGTTTAATCAGCTTAAAGCCATGAGCAAAATATTTTGAAGTACCTTATGTACTCATGTATAAGTCTAGACATTTTTATCAAAGAGTCAAAAAATCAAAACCTAGGATGACTTACCAATCTGTCAATTATCACTGTGCCAATTATTATCAGTGGTCAATGTGAGTATTGTACTTTAACTCTTATCAAAAATGGAACCTTCCCCTTCTCTAAGCAGAGAAGAGTTTACTTCATCCCGGGAAGTCCTAAAAGAAATACTGACCTCCTCTACTCTGCCACTGCTTCTGGATTTTTTGAATTCTTGAGCAGTGAAATAGTGGCAACATCCAAGGGTAACTACCCCCCTTAAGATGGCATTGGCACTTTCACCTCTCCATGGAATGACCTTTAACGTATCCATGGTTTATATCACCAAACTTTTATTCAACATATACATGAGATCAATTTATACAGCATATCATAAACAGTCTTGCTTGGAACCTAACTGAAGCTGGTGCCAATCAGGCCTCTAAAGGGAAAGCATTCCACAACTGGGGTGCCATGGCTAAAAATGGCCTATGCTGTGTCCTCACCTCACTGGTGAGAGAGAGAAAAGCCATCTAAGGATCCTCAGTCCTTATCATGGGTGCAGCTACCATGGGGGCAAGATGTGCACATTGTCTCCCCAATAGGAATTGTGCCCTCCCCATGAAATTTTCCTCCAATCCCTGATTTATAGTATTGCAATAAATTAAAACTTCCGCTGCGCATTTAGCAATGCGGCTTAGGTATCCAAAGAAAAGGGGGAAGCAAAGATGCCAAAAGAGTGGGAGTAGAGCAAATATGAAGTTCTAGGTTTGAATAAGTTTTAGGGTTTCACTCTTTGCAAGGCTGGAAATTTGGGAGCCGAAGGAAAATTTCCTGGGGGTGTCAGAATTCTTATTTGGAGAGGAATATCTTCCTTTTGCTTTGTCCTTGTAGTTATCCCTAGTGCAGGTAATATAGGGAGATCATTTTAAATGCTGCTTTAAAACAAACAATCTAGACATGACATCAAACCCATTCTCTCATGTTCTCCTCTCTGTGGCAATAGAAGAATTAAGATTGGCTTAAACCAAAACAAAGCAAAGGGGGAAGCAGCATGCCTATATTTCTTGAAGTCATTTGTTTCCTTTTCTACTTGTTTAGATCTCTTCACTCTTTCATCGCTCTTTCCTTGAATTTCCTACACAAATTGGAATACGAGATTTTGGACTACAAATACCATAATCCTTTCTTCTTCTGACCCTGTTGCCTAGGAATGATGGGAGTCGTAGTCCTGGACATCTAGGGAATCTCTGTTGGCATAAAGATTTGAGAGAAATATACATTTTACCTTATATTAACTTCTTTCAATTTCAAAGGGTCTTTGAATTTAATGAAAATAGCTTGTTGTGCTTCTTGTTTCAATTATTTAAAATTCACTTTTAATTCTGTATGCCAGTTTGAATGCTTTGCTGAAAGTGAAAATAGACAAGCCATATTAAAAATGACTGACAAAGGGAACAACGTCGGGTTACAGAGGTTAAATTCTGTTATTTTTTTTACTGCATTTTCATTCCCTTAGCAGCTTGTTTTTGTATGACATTTTAAAACTTGAAAAGTTAAAACGCTTGTAATTTAAGGGTCTGTGGTTGGTGGGAAAGGTGAAGTAGTGTGTGGTTTGGGATTGAGGAATAGCAGGTGTGGAAAGTGTTAAGTGCCATCTTTGAGCTTACTCTGCTCTAGTTACTTCTGATCACCTTTACAGAAGTGGCTTTTAACCACAAAAGTACCATTAAAAGCTTTTACTTTTCTATGCAGCATTCGAACCTCTGAAAGATAAATTTCAGGTGGCAGTGTGGTTAATTTCAAAGTACAGTGTGAAATCCAAGAAATGTTGTTGTAATACTGACCACTGACCTCAGAGATAACATAATGAAAAGACTCTTAGTTTTTATCATGTTAGAGCTTTGACATTTCAGTAGATGTATTTGAAACAGTGATGAGCATATAGGACCCTCCAGAAGTTGTTTCATTGTAGTTTCCATCAATCCAAGTCAGAATAAAGATATCAGCAGATCATGGAAACAGAGAAGATGTTTTTGAGTGTGTGTGTGTGTGTGTGTGTGTCAATTTATGGCAGACCCATGGATTTGATAGGGTTTTCCTAGGCAATAAATACTCAGAGGTGGTCTTGCCAATGCATTTAGAATCCCACAAATTAAACATATAAGTACCAGTACAGTAACATATTCTTGGTCTGTTTTTTCTGCACCATATTCTACTTTTCATTTCCAGTTTCAGAGAACCTGGTAATCGTTTTAATCTGAATTTTTACTGCAAGCACTCCCTTGTTACTGAAATATACCAGGCCTGAATGGTGTCAGTGCTTAATTAGGTCTTAAACAATAGTCGTTTTCCATGCATTACAGACACGTAATGTGAACATTATGGAATTTGTGATCTTTATCATGGTTATGATTTTCCACTGGCCCTGGTTATTATAATCTGTATGTTTTCTTCGCTGCCAGGCTGTAGCCCAAGAATTGCAGAGGACTCAGGAAACGGGGCAAGGAATTATTCCATAACTCAGTTACACTTGCCCATAACTCATCTCTAACAAGTTTCAGCTTGACCCGTGTTCTGTAAAATAGAATGAAAAATTGGAACAGAAAATCAACATTTAGGAGCACACTCATGTTGGTTGAAAATCCCTGCTGTAAGACCATAGCTGGAAGGCTGGCATCTTCATTCGAACAAGTAGTGCAAACATATATACTTGATTAGATTAAACTAATGTTGGATATCTAAGCACATTTGCAAATTAATAAGCCAGAATTTTGAACACAGCTGATTTGACAACAATGTTTTCTTTAGTTATAGTAAACTTGTCACATGGAAGCTGGACTAAAGGTTTCCCCTGACATTAAGTCTAGTCGTGTCCGACTCTGCGGGTTGGTGCTCATCTCCATTTCTAAGCCGAAGAGCCGACATTGTCCGTAGACACCCCCAAGGTCATGTGGCTGCCATGACTGCATAGAGCACTGTTACCTTCTTGCCGGATCATTACCTATTGATCTACTCATATTTGCATGTTTTTGAACTGCTAGGTTGGCAGTTGCTAAATCTCAAAATCCAGATAGCAAATAGTAACAACTACTGAGTCCCTTTGGGGAACTAGGACAGTATATAACTAAAGTTTTATTATTATAAAATTTGTCCAATATTTGCTGTTAGCCTAAAATCTTGAATAGTTCTCTTAAACCACATAATGGATATGGTGGAAATGAATGCAAATGTTACCTTTATCTGTCTAGTCTTATAATGAGCCAGATAGGTAAAGGTAAAGGTAAAGGTTTCCCCTTGACGTTAAGTCTAGTCGTGTCCGACTCTGGGGGTTGGTGCTCATCTCTACTTCTAAGCCGAAGAGCCAGCGTTGTCTGTAGACACCTCCAAGGTCATGTTTCCAGCATGACTGTATGGAGCGCCATTACCTTCCCGCCAGAGCAGTACTTATTGATCTACTCACATTTGCATGTTTTCGAACTGCTAGGTTGGCAGAAGCTGGGGCTAACAGCGGGAGCTCACCCCTGTCCCTGAATTCGAACTGCTGACCTTTTAGTCAGCAAGTTCAGCAGCTCGGCGGTTTAACCCGCTCCACCACCGGGGGCTCCACAATGAGCCAGATAATACAAGGTTAAAAAAAAAGCTTTGTTTTGCTCCTGGATTTTCAGAAGGTAGCAGGTGTAAAGGCCCAAGGAATGACTCAGTAACTTGATATATTATACAAAACAGTGCACGAAAGCATGCATAGATACTTGAGGGTTTGGTGTTGTCTTTCTTAAGTGTTTTAATCAAAACCATCATATGGGTGATTATATAGCTTGTATCAGAGAGTAGTAAAGATGAGTGCTATGCTTTAGGAAACAAACATCCTCTTCTCTTTTGGGCATCAAAGACAATATTCTGATCTACATTCTGCAAGAGCCATATGGACTCCAAGGAGTCTGTGGAGTTTGTGAGCTTGTCCGCTTGTGCTAAGCAACCAAGAGATTTCTATAAAGAATAGCAGAGGTTTATGCTCTAGAAAAGTTGTTAGGCAGACAATGCTTCATATTTGTAATTGTTTTGTATTAATGAGAATATGCAGTCTGGATAATGTACTCATTATTCCTTTAAAGTCACTCATTAATAAAATATAAAATGTTCAAGGTGGTTTTCTTTATTTACAGCTGACCCTCATCTGCTTTAATTTTGAGCGTCAGCTTTTGTCCTGAGATTGATTTGATTTTTTCCACTCAGAGCATCACACACATTCTTTTAAGAAGTCATATTCTTTTTTCATTTAAATTTGTGGATATTTATGCTGAACCATCCTATAGGAGGGGCTAGACTTTTAGAAATGAAATCTGCCTTTAATTTAAAGCTTTGGAACTGATTGTTGCAATGCCAGTAGAATTTATTCTGTATCCAACATGCTGTATTCTATTTCAAAGGCTCTAACAACCTGATGCAGCTTTTGTGTACATTTAATACAGGACTAACCATTTCCATCTTGGTTAAAATCTGTCCTCGAAAACTTTCTATAATAACAACTAGACAGAAAAACAATTGTTGTGGCAAACCAGTAGTAATGGTTATGCTATAGAACTAATGTGTCAGAGCATATGAAAAATATTTTAGTGTGGTTTTGCTTTAAAAATCTATATTAAACTGTGTAAGCTGTTTTGAAAGAGGGGAAAAAGCAATTCTATATTTTCATATGCTATTTTACTCGGGATTTATTGTGGGTAAATAAGTAGTTTGGCTTCAAACTATTCAGTGAATATAAATACTCTATATCAGCTACACATGTAATAGATAAATGTTGTATAGATGTAGATAGAAATATGTAGGCTTCCAGATGTTGGAGAGCAACTCACATCATTCCTCACATTCGCTTGACATGACTAATGGGAACGTTGGTTCAGTAACATCATATTCCCCACCATAACGTTTGGAGCTTCATGTGACACAAAAACAGTCTAGTTTTTTTTATATACCATCAACAGATAATGATTAATGTAGTAGCAATAGTTGGCTTGTGTAATGACATATATATTCATTAAATGACAGTGGTATGTGCAAGAGAAAGATTGAGGTGATGAGGTGGAGCTAGTTAAATGGTAGCTACAAACCCACGAATAATAATCAAGTTTTTAAATTCCTCCTTCCATTGCTCCCCTCCCACCTTCTCACTGAAGCAAAACCCAGCTTAGAACTTCCTTCTGGAACAAATCCATGTTGTTGACTCAAGTCAACGTAAGCTGCTAGAATAGGATTTATTCCCTTTTAAAACTATCCAAGCTGGTAGACATTAAATGCTCCATATGACAGCAAATTCATTTTAGTAGACCCTGCAAGCAGCAAGCAGTTGCCGGGGTGGGGGTGGGGCATAAATGTTTACAGAGGAATACAGTCAAGTTTTGCTTGTATGTATTTCAAACATCCTTGAGGTTCCATGCTTCCCATCTTCTATTTTATTTATTTTGTTTTATATCCCACCCTCTCTCCCCCGTTGAGTCTCCTCCCTCCTCCCCCTCCAAGCTTTCCCTTCTCTTTCTTGGTCCTCACCCTCACCCTGTCTCCCTTGCCACCAAAGCCCTCCCCCTCTCCTTTGCCATCAAAAGCCATTTTCCCTCAGCCCCCTTAAACCAAAAGACTTCCCATTATTGTTATGACAAGGCTTGATGGCCATCTGTTTACCTGCATGGCAGAAGGGGATTGGACTGGATGGCACCTGGGGGATTCCACTGAAATACAGTTAAGTTTATTTTGGTTAAAATTGTATTCTTCCTTTCGTTTCCTTTCCTTTTCTTTCCTTTCTTTTTTGCACTTCAAACGAGATATGTGCAGCGTGCATAGGAATAAGTTCATGTTTTTTAAATTAGTTCATACAAACACTCTCTATCCATCTGCCACTGGACCAGTCCATCAGTCAAATTTTAAAATACATTGTGTCAAAAAGTTGGCCCATGGCTGATATTTATACATTATATATAATATAATATATTAACATTCCTTGGGGCTCCGTGAGAAACTTTTGCTTCAAAAAGGGCTCCGCGGCTGAAAAAGTTTGAGAACCCCTACTTTGGAAGTTTTTGGAGGTGTGATTGACGGGACTTGGGGAAGCATGGGGAGAATTGCACCATGCTTTCTAGCAGTTGACTTATGTTGAAGTAAAGTACAATAGCAAGGTTTCAATCATTCCAGAATCCAGCAGTTAATGTCACTGATGCTATAAGAGAGAGACAATGAGATGTGCACTGTAAACACTTCCAGAGATCAAGAATCCATATAAAGCAATGAGTGATACACTCACAGGTGCCAGAGAGATTTATGACTTGATCTTGAGTCACCAAGTGCTTGATTCCTCAATGCTTCTTATTCAAGAGATGTTGACTCCTTCAGAGTTGTTTCTTGAGTTGCTTATCTTGACCGTGTTCCACAAATGATGAGGATTTGTGTCTCTCAGCTTTGGTTGATTTGGGGTACACTTCATCAGCTGTATCCATCAATAGATGCTGAGATTCAGGGCAGCAAAATATTAACAGGAACCAGAGACCGTTCTGTATCCGACTCGTGTGTGGTATTCCTTCGGAGCCCCTGAATGTGTAAATGGCAGTTATGGCCCTTGGATGTGAAACCATTTCTAGCCCTTCTCTGAGACTGGGATTACTAACTGGCTGTCTCTTGTTCTCCTTTTGTCGGCAGGCAAACACCTTTTTATCCCAGCAAGTTTTGGGGAAGTGATTGTTTTTTAATGTAAATTGCTTTAAATTAGTATTTTAAATAGTTTTATTTTAAAACTGTAATGCTGTTTAATCATCTCAGAATCTCCTAATTTTAAAAAATGTTTTAGCTCTCTCTCTCTCTCTCTCTCTCTCTCTCTCTCTCTCTCTCTCTATATATATATATATATATATATATATACACACACACACAGACACACACACACACACACACACACATATATAATGTCAGAAGTAACTTGAGAAACTACAAGTTGCTTCTGGCGTGAGAGAATTGGCCGTTTGCAAGGATGTTGCCCAGGGGACGCCCGGATGTTTAATGTTTTACCATCCTGTGGGAAGCTTATCTCATGTCCCTGCATGGAGAGCTGTAGCTGACAGAGGGAGCTTACCCACTTTCCTCAGATTCGAACTACCAACCTATCAGTCAGCAGTCCTGGGTTTAACCCATTGTGCCACTGAGGGCTTCTTAGCTGTATATGCTTTTGCTTGTGAGTTTTTTAACTTGGAGGGAAAAGGCCTTGAGAAAAAAGTGGGCCATAAATAAAGTGATTCATTAATCTCTGATTTATGAGTCATCAGTAGTCATTTTACAAGGAGGGATGCTAACAGCCACAGTTAAAATATTGGGAACACTGTTTCATTTCACATATTCACTGTGCATTTGTCTGTCTGTTTTGGAGACATGTCCATTTCTTTTTCAATATGTTTGTATATTTAACAGTGGTATTGTTTGTTGTATTCTCTAGGCAGGTAACCAGACAGTTACAGCAATTGCACTGTGTTCAATGAGAGATTTCAACTTGTCTCAAGAAACATGTCAGTTGGCGATTAGAGATGTCGGGGGGCTTGAAGTCCTGATTAATTTGCTTGACACTGAAGAAATAAAATGTAAGGTGAGTTTGCTTTGTGAATGACTGGTTTTTCGTTTGGCTAGTGGCAGTCACATAAGATGGATTCTGTTCATAGCAATTAGCTCTGGGTCTCTTACCTGTCACAGAGCTGAATCTTCAGCTGGTACTTCATGTATAAAACAATATGGAAAAGATAAGACAATAAAATAATTTCCGACTTCCTATGAAGTTGTGAAGTTTTTAGCATCTGGAATTTTTTTCAATGTAGCAAATAAGAAATTAAGAGATCAGCTAGAATTATCATAGTTCACTTGAAGCTCAAAAAGCCTTTAAGAACTGCACTGATTCTAGTCATTATTTGGTGATTCACCTTGGGTCAAATGTAGTTAGGTAAAAACAGTTATTTCTTCTCCTTGCTTTTCCTATCTGGGAACAGCTATCTTCAAGAATAGCAAGAGGTTTAGCTATCCTGTACAAATTCATCTTTCCTTCTCCCCTTCAACTCATGTCTGTTTCTATATAGCAGCATTTTTTGCACCATGTATGCACAAACAAGTATCAGACCAATATATTGTAAACTGTCACTCAAACATTCAGATTCTATATGAATTTTTTTTTTAAAAAAATCTAACTATGAAATGTCCTCCTCTGTCCAGATTGGTTCATTAAAAATCCTGAAGGAAATTAGCCAGAATTCTCAGATCAGACGTACAATTGCTGACCTTGGAGGATTGCAGATCATGGTGAAGATACTTGATTCTGTAGATCAGGATTTGAAATGTTTGGCTGCCGAAACAATAGCTAATGTGGCCAAATTAAGAAGAGCACGAAGAATAGTCCGAGAACATGGTGGGATTAAAAAGCTTGTAAGTAGGCACTGCAATCAACACAAGTTTGCAATTTTTTCATCTTGAAACAGGTTTATTTTATTATTTGGAAAACAGGAAGATATCTATGTGACATGATACTGATTCCTACTTTACAATAGTTAAATAATAATAATAATAATAATAATAATAATAATAATAATAATAATACTTTATTTTTCTATCCTGCCAACCATCTCCCCAAAGGGACTTGGGGCGGCTAACATGGGACCAAGCCCAAAACAGAAACAAAGCATAACAAGTAACAAGTAATAAGTAGTTGTTCTTATTATTGTTGTTATGTTTATTTATATCCCGCTTTTTCTCTCCACAAGGAGGCTTTGGTCCATAGATTTCTTGCTATGGTGAAAATGCCTATTCCATTTTATCTGTGCAAGCCAGATCTGTCTGTTGAAATAAATATTAATATGATATATCCTGCTCAGTTTTTGAGGAATTAAAAAAACATAAAGTTGTTTGTAGAAAAAATGTGCAAAATCCCAGTACCATAACTGAGACATTCTTGTAACTAACCACCGCAACTAATAAGAACGGGAATTTACAAATGCCAATAGAAGTTGAAATAGACTACCCTTTCACCATGAACAAGGCAAAGCTGGGTTGAGCCTGGTTAGAGCATGGGTGTGATTCCATCAAGAAAAACCAGTGGTCTCCTAGAAGGACTAGGAAAGAATCCTCTCTGAAACTTGGGAGAGCTTCTCTGAGTCAAGAGTTGACAATAGTGGGCTAGATTAATTACGATCTGACTTACTGTAAGTCAGCTTCTTGCATATCTATGAATACAGGCACTGTTTCACGAGGAAGGAATTCCAGACTAAGTAACTATTGAAAGGCTCTGCTATGGACAGTCATTAAATGCTTCTCTGAGAGAGCTGAAAGGCTACCACCCTGCCCTCGAAAATTGTAATGGTCATCCGCATGAGTGGAAGTATTCCCAGAACAATCATGATAGCCATCAGGTTCTTTTAAACTAATAAACAGCTTCTTGAATTGGGTTCAGAAAGCAATTGGCAGCCAACCTTCGCTTCATTTGGATCTCCTGCTGCTGCTGAAGGCAGAGCATTGTCTTCCACAACTTGTCACCCCAGGCCCCATAAATATTCTGTGGTGTGGTGTGAATGTAATCACCTTTATTGCTACATTCATTAAATGCAATATGTGATCTGTCTTTTCTATCAGGTTGGGCTGTTGGACTGTTCAGCAATAGGATCAGCGAGTCCCACTCAGGGAAAGGAAATTGAAGTAGCACGCTGTGGGGCTTTGGCACTCTGGAGCTGCAGCAAAAGTGCCAAGAATAAAGAAGCAATACGTAAGGCTGGAGGCATCCCCCTTCTGGCTCAGCTGCTCAAATCCCCCCATTCAAATATGTTAATACCTGTAGTAGGAACTTTGCAAGAGTGTGCATCTGAGGTGAGAAATATCACTAACCTGTGGGATAGCAGGTGGCAAAAAGGCAAAAAGCTAAGATTCATAAAAAAAACTATATAACTTGGATTTCCAGCGTGTAATTGGCAATTAACAAATATCTGACAAAGTGGTTTCAATGAATGTAGCTGGATCAGATCTCTCATCTCAGTTTCAGTAATATGGTTAATGCAATCATGAATGTAGCAGCCAAAGGCATTTTATCTTGTGACTCTGTCAATTGTCATAATTAAAAATAACAAAATGTAATGGAAAATGATTCCTTCTGACAGTCTACTGGCTGAGAACCTACATTGTGGTTGCATAGCATAGAGCTCTATGTGCAGAGTTATTCAATCAGATACACAACTCTATGTTTAATGGCAATGTTGTGCAAATAAACTAAGGCACCAAATGTGAAACAAGCAAATGTGCATGCACATGTTTGTGCAACATGTAGTGTGTTTCTTTGTGCAATGGGTATCCTTATGCAGATCACATTCATGTGAAATGGGATAATAGAAACACTTTCCACAATCTTGAACCAAATACATCTGATCCAAGTCAGCCTGAAATGTCCAAATATTTCTGTTGAGGCCTTGTCACACCAGAGCATGAATCTGTTTTAAGTCCGGTTTCCGCCTCCTTCAGAACTCTGGGGCTTGTAGTTTTGGGAGGCCCAGGATTGTCTGGCTGAGCAGTTTAAAGGCCCCTCCCTAAACTACAAGCCCCAGAATTCTGAAGGAGGCAGAAACTGGATGTAAAATGGATCCATGCTCTAGTGCGATGAGGTCCATTAAATGTGACTTCAAGTTTTTTTAATTCGTGTATAAGTCTTCAACCAGCCACTGATTTATGCTGAACCCAACCCTTGGTCTACACAACACAGTATTGTCTAAACCAGGGATGGGAAGTCTTTGGCACACCAGATCTGCTTCAACTGAAACTCCCATCAATATAGTGTAGTGAGTACTGATGGGAGTTGAAGTCCAACAAATTTTGCAGGGCTGTTCCTCATTCTTGGGCTAGACTAACTCTTCATGGTTTCAGATAGAAGCCTTATTACTGCTCTACTTGCAAAAATGAGCCTGGACCATTTGCATACATATCCTATATTCTAGTAATGTAGACTCAAGTGTGTGAGAGGGTATGAAACATACAGCAACCAGCTGAAGTCCTCTGTTGTGTGCTAGAGTACTCAAGACCATCAAGACAGTTTCTGGAACACATTCATCTTTTAAGAAGCATTATCCCAAATATTATGTTTGTGTTATTTGCAGTAGCCGCATGATGTTTTTGCAACATTATTATTATTTTAGAGGGCGTGGCATAGCTGAAATTAAACCCTTTTGATTTTCAGTGACTAAAACTTTCCCTTTTGAAAGTAGTGTCACTTAAAAGTGTTTGTGCAACAGCTTTCAAGATTCTCATTAGAAATCCATTTTATTGTTTCCCTGAGAACCCTGACTTTTAATTAGCATTAGACAAATATGAGCATCAGCTCAAATTTTTATATCTTTGATAAATGAGAAAGGAGAATCTATATAGTAGATTATTCAGATTAAAATCTCAAGGCTGTTTCATACCTTTTGAAATGTTAATACTGTGAAGCATGTTGTCATCTTTGAACTGGCTCCACATATTAGAAGGAACATCTTAACAGAAAGAGTGGTTTGCAGTGGAAACAATTGCTGGCATGATGAGGTCTTCTTCTTTAGATATCTTCAAAAAGAGGCTGGACAGTTTTCTGCTGGGGATGCCTTTGTTGGATATTCTGCAGTCATTGAGGACTTAAACCAGGTATGGGCAAACCTCAGTCCTCCAGGTGTTTTGAACTTCAACTCCCACAATTCCTAATAGCTGGTCGCAGGTAGGAATTGTGGGAGTTGAAATCCAAAACACCTGGGGGGCCGAAGTTTGCCCATGCCTGACTTAGACTCTTGAGGACCCTTCCAACTCTATGATTATATTATTCTATGTTGCTATTACAGCTTTCATAAGAGTTTTCTATAACTATGTCTTGGGCTGTTTGTAATGCTTTTGCTTGTACTCCAGATGTTCTGCTGTATTGTTTTCTACTCCAACTATACTCCTGAAGTGCTTTGTCTTTTGAATGATAGCAGTTCGTTTGCTAGTGGTACTTAATATATTTATTTGTATGTTATTGCCCGTGGAACTTAATACATCATGACTTGCTTTTGTAGCCCAAATACAGAGCTGCGATCAAGCAGGAGAGGATGATTGAGAACCTGGTAAAAAATCTGAACAGTGACAAAGAAGAACTTCAAATGCATTGTGCCAGTGCGATCTTCAAGGTAAGGAAGGCTTTCAAGGATCAGAGCAGGTTCCAACCATACGATTGTTTCTGACAAATAGTAGTACAAACTGGACAATTATTTGGAAAAAGGATTGATAAAGTATTTCTCTCCTATTTCTGAAAAGTTCCATAACTCCATAACTCATATGAGTCTCCTTCTCTGGAGTTTTTAAACAGAGGCTGGATGATAATCTGTCAGAAGTGCTTTGATTGTGTATTCCTACATGGCAGCGGTTTGGATTGGATCGCCTTGTGGTCTCTTCCAACTCCATGAAGATATGGCTTGTCTGTGATGCATGTAGCACAACAGTGTCAATGTAAGGAGCTATAAGGCAGGGGCTAGGGAATTATAGGGGCCTCTTTCCCCTCTACAGCCCCTCTTGAGGCCACCTTGAGAGTACTCCCAAACACTTGCCTTCAGTCCCCATGGGGAGAAAGGTGAGATATAAATAAACGAAGTAAGTAAAATATCCCCGTCTTCATCAGAGCCAGTTCCAAAACAACAGATGGCAATAACATTACATCACTTCTTGTTGCCATTTTGAGAAGAATTCCAATATTTTATGTTGCTGAGTCAAAGCGGGGGCAGGTAGGTGGGTGGATTTTTGTGTGTTCTCAAAACTTTTCATATTGCTTTCAGGGCCAAAAGTGCCCCCAAATTGCACCATTTTAAAACCTGGAGCCCCCGGTGACACAGCGGATTAAACCTCTGAGCTGCTGAACTTGCTGGCCAAAAGGTCGGTGGTTCGAATCCAGGGGGGGTGAGTTCCCACTGTTAGCCTCAGCTTCTGCCAACCTAGCAGTGTGAAAACATGCAAATGTGAGTAGATCAATAGGTACCACTCCAGCAGGAAGGTAACGGCGCAGTCATGCCGGTCACATGACTTGGAGGTGTCTACGGCTTAGAAATGGAGATGAGCACCAACCCCCAGAGTCGGACATGACTAGACTTAATGTCAGGGGAAAACCTTTACCTTTACTAAAAAAACTTAAGAGAGTTGGGGAGCTAAATGGGTCATATTTTGCCCACTCTTGATTTAAAGTCATACAGTTTGTGACATGTTAGAATTGCTGAGATGAATCCAAATTTAGGATTCAGATTTATCCAGGCAGGCTATTAAGAAGGATTTTAAGATCAAGTCAAGGAGTGCTGTGGTTTTTAGCTTTGAATATGTTTTAATGGATTTTAACTGAATTTTTAATACCATTGATATTTAATTCTGTTTTAATGTTGGTATATTTGTAGATTTTAAATTGTATTGAAATGTTTTTAACGTAAGGCACTTTGAGTCTCCTTGCGGAGAGAAAAAGCATGGTATAAATCAGGTATGGGCAAACTTGGGCTCTCCAGGAGTTTTGGACTGCAACTCCCACAATTTTTAACAGCCTCAGGCCCTTTTGCTTAAGCTGAGGGGGAAAAGGAAGGGGCCTGAGGCTGTTAAGAATTGTGGGAGTTGCAGTCCAAAACACCTGAAGACCCATGTTTGCCCATGCTTGTTATAAATAATAATTATAGGACTTCCGGTGAGCCACGATGGCGGCAGGACGGACTTGCTGAAGCTCCTCCAGCAAGCCACTGACAAAGCGGTTGGGTTAGAGCTTTTAGCTCCCCTCTCCCCGGGGATCGAACCGGGGGGGGGGGACGCAAGCCTCCGTAGGGCAACAGGTCCGGTGGGAAGTACCTTGGAAGAGGCACGACCCGGAGGATCTAGATAGCCGTGGTGGTCCGCGAACCGCGAGTCAGGAAGCGGGCGCAAGCCCTGCATTGACTGCTGGCCGGGCTCATTTTAAACTAAAAAGAAGAGACATTGGAAGAAACTGAAATCTTAACAAAAAATTCAAACCTGATGGGGACACCAAACTGATTGGAAGAAGATAAATATTTATATAAAATACAAGGGAAATATCGTTGAGACTCAGGACGCTTACACGTCTGAGCACACAAGGCACAATCCAGCCACGCAGGAGAAGGATCAACTACAAAGAAGGAAACTTTCCGAAACCTGAGGATAAGGAAGCATCCACAGAGACAATCAAATCGATTACCAGACAAGATCGAGTAACGCGGTCGGGTAGAGCAAAGAATCTCCCCTCTCCCTAGCAAATCGATGGGAGGAACGCAGGTACCCGAACGGCTATTCACGCTCTGACGCCAGCCCCTCGGAGGAGAGGCGAGCCGAAGAGCAGGGAAAAAAGCCGCGGGATTCGCGGGCCGTAGACAAGTGAGGAAAGGAACGGAGTAAGAAGGAACCGGACAGCAGCTGACCTTGACGCCATATTGTTTTGACTACGAAGGCTCCTTCTTGTAAACAAGCAAGGGGTCGCTGAGGACTGTGGGAAAGAAGCGGAACAGGAGGTGAGCGAAGCGGAAGAACTCATCAGGGAAAGACGGAAGAGGAGGTAGCAGAGGAGGACGACGAGGGCGGAAGGAAAGGCGGATCGGGGAGAAGGAAGAAGAAAGCAGAAGGAAGACCGGAAGACGAGGAATCAGGAAGTGCAGAACAACAGCAACGATCGTAAGGACTTGAATCAGGACTCTAAGACGAACAGTTTAGAGCCTAGGTATCAGAACTGAGAATGGAGGACGGCAGAGGAGGATTAAGGGCATAGGACACTGGAAGGGAGATAGGAGATTAGAAACTTTTGGAATTAAATAAGACCACATTGAAGAACAAAGACTGAGGATAGCAGTAAGAAAGATACATAGAGATACAGACAGACTATTGTACGCAATGAAACAGTAGTATAAATACCAAAATTGACTATTTGGGAAGACCAATCAAAGATACATTTACACATTTATAAATATATAGACATACACGGAAAAGAATAGTACAGTAATTATTGCCAATATAGAAGATGGCAGGGCCAAAATTTAAACAAGATCTTAAAGATACTAAAGGGTTAGCAAGGAGAGGTTCCCAAACAGAAGATTTAACTCTAAAAGATATTTTAAAAGAGATCCAGAAAAATTCAGACAAACAGGACCTAAACATGGAAGATCAAAAAAGATTTCAGAAAGAAATGCACCAAGAGATGATGGAAATGAAAAGAGAAATAAAGGAGGATATTACTCAGATAAAAGATGAAATGAAAGAGATGCATGAAGAGATTCTTGAACTGAAAAAAGCTAGAGGGAACATGGAAAAGACTCAAAATAAAATACAAAAACAGGTTGAGGACTGGCAAAACAAAAGTTTAAAAATAGAAAGAACACAAGAATTAATGGATCTTAAAGAGATGGAATTCCAACTTCGATTTAGGAATATACAAGAGGAAACTAACGAAAACATAAGACAAACAATATCACAAATCACAGCAAAAATACTACAGCGTCCAGTACAGGAAATGGGAACTGAACTGGACAGAATATACAGAATACAAACTAACTACTCCAAACGTAACAAAGTGGCGAGAGACGTCATAGTACATTTTGTAAAAAAGAGAGTTAGGGACGAGGTATTGATGGCCAATAGCTCCCAACCAAGCTATTATAAAGACAATAAAATCACAATACTAAAAGAAATTCCCTTACCAATACTGAATAAAAGGAGAAACTACTTCTTCCTTACAGAGGAATTAAAAAAACGTAAAATCAGATTCCGTTGGGAAAAAGCAGAAGGTGTTATGGTTACGCTTAATAATGAGAAATACTGGCTTACATCACTTGACAAGGCAAAGGAATTCTACAAAAATTTGATGAAGGATAAGGGTACAGAACCTCAGGAGACATTCCTACCACAAACAAAAAGGAAAAGATTTCTTTCGCCCCAAGGTGCAGAATCGGCAACAGTGACGAAGGTAATGGAGATAAATACGGAAGTGGAAAAACCGGAGATGATCATAGAGGACGTAGAAGACACGGCAGTGGAAGAAGATCTTGGAATTATAACCTTAGGACTTGAAAATGATCACAATGAATGAGTTCACACGACAAATAAAATGTTATTCAAACAATGTGAACGGTCTAAACTCTCCAAATAAAAGAAATGCACTCACACGTCAAATTAAAAAAGGGAAATTTGATATTATTTCATTTCAAGAAACACATATTTCACAAAGACATGGAGCACACTTAGTTAACAAGGTTTACGGAAAAGAATTCTATTCACTGGACATAAAGAAAAAAAGAGGGGTGGTCACATACATAAACAATAATATTCCAGCAGAATTGAAATTTAAGGACTCAGAGGGGAGAGTGGTGGCGGTGGAAATTACAATTGGAATTCAAAAAATATTAATATGCCACATTTATGCCCCAAATGGTCCCAAGGCACAGTTTGCAAAATATCTGAAGGAACAGATCGAAAATACCCACCTGGAACAGGTTATAATTTTAGGAGACTTCAATGGGGTACTGGACACAAAAATGGACAAATCAACCAAGAAAAGAAGTAATAAAGATACGTTAAGTTCATTACCAAAAAACTTCATCCGGTTGAAGGAAGAATTTGATCTCATTGACGTTTGGAGAGCAAAAAACCCTTTAAACAAAGACTATACATTTTATTCTCACAGACATGCCGGATGGTCAAGAATTGACATGATTTGGACAACTAGAACAATATTTACAAAAATTGATAAGATATCCATCATCCCCCGTGATAAATCAGACCACTGCCCCATGGAAATGATTATTAATTATAAAAAGGTTACACCTAAATGGAAGTTTGATGAAAACTTGTTGAAAAAAGAAGAAGACATCGAGAGATACAAGAAGCTATCAAAGGAATATTTCGACTTTAACGTCAGTCCAGATATTAAAGACGCAACTATCTGGGACGCTTACAAAGCGGTGATCAGGGGACATTTAATACAGCAAAAAGCAAGAATAAATAAAGATAAATGGAAGAAAATGAAGGAAATAAACTCACAGATTGAAAGAAATGAGAAGATACTGAAAAATTCACCAAATAATAGCAAGGCAAACAAAGAACTTAAGAACTTAAAAAGAGAGAAGAGTCGAATGGAATTGGACCAGACCGCTAACTAACTAAGATTCATCAAGCAATTTAATTTTGAGAACGCTAATAAACCAGGGAAATGGCTGGCGCGGAAAATACGTAAGAAAAAACAACTTCAACAAGTTACACTAATTAAGACAGACAGTGAATGTATTACCAAGGATGAGGATATTTTACATGAATTTAACAAATTCTATTCACAATTATATAAGGACAATGAAATTGATAAGACAAAAATATCACAATATTTGGGAAATCAAAAATTAGAGAAGATTAGCGATCAACAAAGAGAAATCCTCAATAAAGAAATCACAGAAAATGAAATAAAGAAAGCAATTAATTCTTTAAAGCCTAACAAATCGCCTGGGCCGGATGGATTCTCAGCAAACTTTTACAAAATAATGCAGGACACATTAATTATCCACCTGAAAAGGTTAATGAACGAAGTATTGCAAAATAAAGAAATCCCTGACTCTTGGAGAGATGCAGATATAATCGCAATACCCAAGGATAAGCAAGATACCTCCGATGTAAGAAATTATCGCCCCATATCTTTATTGAATATAGATTATAAAATATTTACGTGCATATTGGCTAACAGATTCAAAGAATTTTTAAACAATTGGATTAATCCAGAACAAACAGGCTTTCTTCCGGGAAGGAAAATGAAAGATAATGTTAGATGTATCTTGGATATAATAGAATATTATGATTGGAACCATCAAAAAGAAGTAGCATTGCTCTCCATTGACGCGGAAAAAGCCTTCGATAATTTGAATTGGTCTTTTTTTAAGCTATTATTTAAGGAAATCGATATTGGACACCAATTTTATAATGCAGTGGACACGATTTACGACAAACAAAGAGCCAAAATTCTGATTAATGGTCAACATTCAAAGAACATCAAGATCGAAAAAGGGGTAAGACAGGGGTGCCCATTATCCCCTTTGATATTTATTTTTGCTTTAGAAATTCTGTTAAAAAATATAAAAAATGACCAAGAATTGAAGGGCACAAAAATTTTGAAAAACGAATTTAAATACAGAGCATTCGCGGATGACATTATCTGCGTTATCGAAGACCCGAAAATACAACTACCTAGGTGGATAACTAAGATTGAAGAATATGGAGAAATATCTGGTTTCCGTCTAAATAGGAAAAAAACCAAGATACTAACAAAGAATATGACTAAAATCAACCAAGAAATACTGCAAAACATGACAGGAATTTCGATATCCAAAAAGATTAAATATTTAGGAATTTGGCTTACAGCTAAGAATGCGCAACTATTAGAAAATAATTATAAACTAATGTGGAAGGAAATAAAGCAAGATTTACAAAAATGGCAGAATTTAAACATTTCATTATTAGGAAGAATCGCAACAATTAAGATGAACATCTTACCGAAAATGCTCTATCTATTTCAAAATTTACCCATAATTAGATCGATGAAAACAATTGCGGAATGGAATAAAGACCTCTCTAAATTTATATGGAACGGCAAAAAACCCAGAATTAGGTATGCAACAATGACGGAGAAAAAAGACCGAGGTGGATTTGGCTTGCCGAACTTAAAACTGTATGCGGATGCCTGTGCTTTGACGTGGATTAAAGATTGGTGTAATCTTAAAAAGGAGAATATACTAAACATAGAGTGCTTCGACTTGAGAAGGGGGTGGCATGCGTACATATGGTACGATAAAAAACGTATAGAAAATTTTTTTGGAAATCATTTTATACGTTCATCATTGATCAAAGTTTGGGAAAAATATAAAATATATATGTACGATAAAACCCCACTATGGATTTCACCACTGGAAGAGAATAATAGGAAATTATTAGGTTGGTCACAATGGCCTACATATAAAGACATTCTAATCAAGAAAAACAATGAATTCCAAATTAGATCCATAGAAGAACTAAAAAGAAGATATAGAAACCTAACGTGGTTACAATACGCTCAAATTAAGGAAAAATTTGTGATAGATAACAAAGTGGGCTTTTGTTCCAACGAGAAATTCTGGGATAAGATTCTCCAATCAGATAAGAAAGAAATAACCAAAATCTACGATAAATTATTAGAATGGACAAATGCTGCAGAAGAAGTTAAAGGATGTATGGTGAAATCGGCCCAAAACATAGGACATACAATAACCATGTCAGAGTGGGAAACGTTATGGAGGAAAAAAACAAAATATACCTATGCGTGGGACTTAAAAGAGAATTGGTTGAAATCCTTCCATAGGTGGTATATTACACCCCAAAAGTTAGGGAAAATGTATAAGGGAACTCAAAACTCCTGCTGGAAATGTAAAGACCATATAGGATCGTATTATCATGCTTGGTGGACATGTAACGAAGCGGGCAAATTTTGGAAAATGATACATACAGAATCTCAGAAAATATTAGGGAAAAAATTTCCAATGAAACCAGAATATTATTTACTAAACTTGACAGATTCAGAAACACAATTTAACATAAACGACGACAAATTATTTACATATATCAATACAGCTGCAAGGATTATCTTTGCAAAACATTGGAAATCACAGTTAACTCCGGGAAAGGAAGAATGGCTCGAGAAAATTGAGGACATAAGAGATATGGATGAACTAACATTTTTATTGAAGATGTATAGAGGACAGCCAATAAAAAGGACAGACTGGGATCAATATAAAAAGTATATGGTCATGCAGTAAGAAACATGCCTTGTCACAGAAGAAATAAACTGGGACATACCAATACAATCAGGACTGGGAAACAATTATAAAAATTGACTTAAATTAGACCCCCAAAAGGGAGGATGGGAAGTACTACAAGTATGCAAATGGGTGTGTGTGGGGTTCTCTGTTTGCTCTTCTTTTCTTTTCCTTCTTTTTTTTTAAGTGTGATGTGTTGTAGAAACTCAATAAAAATTATATAAAAAAAATAATTATATATATGTTTTTTAAGGTTTTTATAATGTGTTTTAACAATGTTATTAATGGATCTGTTTATATTGTTTTGTTTTTATGATTGCATTTTGGGCATTAAATTTTGCCAATTTTTGTAAGCCGCCCTGAGTCCCCTCGGGTGAGAAGGGTGGGGTATAAATGTTGTAAATAATAAATAAATAAACATAGAAAACATGCAAATGTGAGTAGATCAATAGGTACCGCTCCATTGGGAAGGTAACGGTGCTCCATGCAATCATGCTGGCCACATGACCTTGGAGGTGTCTATGGACAACGCCGGTTCTTCGGCTTAGAAATGGAGATGAGCACCAACCCCCAGAGTCAGTCACGACTGGACTTAACGTCAGGGGAAACCTTTACTTTTAATAAGAGTGAAGTTCCATCCTTTTCTCTTGGTTGCTTTTATTTCCATTGTGAAAGAATGGTCCTTAGAATTTTGGATTTATCCAGTATAACCTTTGTATAGAAACCTAATTTATGGACCTCTGTTATGCATGCTTGTAATTATTATTATTTTTAAATTGTAGTGTGCTGAAGATCAGGAAACACGCGATCTTGTTAGGCAGCACGGGGGCCTAAAATCTCTTGCTGCTTTACTTGCTAAATCTGACAATAAAGAACTTCTGGCAGCAGTGACAGGAGCAATCTGGAAATGCGCAATCAGCAAAGAAAATGTGACCAAGTATGTGTAGCATTTGCAAACATACAGAAATATATAAAAGTTTAAATCACTTGATGTTGTAAGAAAAGGCATTTTCTGACCAAGTTTAAACATTAAATTGCTCTGTGTGATCAAAAGTGTGCTTATTTTACTGTAAGTGTGTTCATGTTTACTCTGACCATGCCAACTCAGCTGTTTTATCATGTTGAAATACAAAACAAGTAACATACTGATCTGTATATCGGCAGTCTAATAATCCAAAGCATATACTTTCCAAGAAATGTTTGTGTTTTCCATTTATCATTCTAGATCTGTAAGAATTCCACCTTGTCTTATTTCATTAAAAAACATGCTAACCCTCATGAAAGTAGATCTTAAAAAGGCAGCAATGTTTGTTGTGTATCTGCATTATATGTATGATTCAACTTCTGATTTGTGCCAAAACTATGAGCCCTAACTGAAGAGTCCTTGGAATGGCAGAAAAGGCTAGGGAATTTCTGCTAAACCTCACAGTATCTTTAGAAAAAAAAATTCAGTATTTTAAAGGAAGCAATGACAGTTAAACTATTAATGTGGATTAGTATTTAGAAAGCATAAGACAGGTACCATGAAATACGAATAGTAGAATTTGGATTCAGATTTAGTCATTCTTAAAGCAGACTCACTAAAATTAGTGGGACTTAAGGTAGGCATGACTTCATAATTTTTAATGGGTCTAATATCAGGAGCCGCGGTGGTCTAATGGGTTAAACCCTTGTGCTGGCTGGACTGCTGACCTGAAGGTTGGGTTGCTGACCTGAAGGATGCCGGTTCGAATCTGTGAGACAGGGTGAGTTGCCATCTGTCCACTCTAGCTTGCAAGGACATGAGAGAAGCCTCCCAGTAGGATGGTAACACATCCAGGCATCCCCTGGGCAACTTCTCTGTAGACAGCCAATTCTCTCACACCAGAAGCGACTTGATGTATGTTCTCTAGTTGCTTCTGACATGATTAAAACTGGGTCTAATCTAACTTTGATTAAATCTGGATTCCAAAACGTTTATACCCAGTTTGTAATTTTTAAAAGGTCTAATGCAACATGAATAAATATTTTCTGGAAATACACTTCTAACAATATTTTATTGGTTTTGGTTAGATTCCGGGAGTACAAAGCTATAGAAACTTTGGTTGGGCTGCTGACAGATCAACCGGAGGAAGTCCTTGTGAATGTTGTTGGAGCTCTTGGTGAATGTTGCCAAGAACAAGCTAATCGGAGCATCATACGGAGATGTGGTGGAATCCCATCCCTTGTTGCTTTACTCACAGGAACCAACCAGGCTCTTCTTGTTAATGTTAATAAAGCGGTGGGATCGTGTGCAACAGAACCTGAAAATATGGTGTAAGTTTTTTTTAAAGAAATGTATGCACAAGATGGCATATCCTGTTCATCTATACTATACACACCCATGAGATGCTTAGCATTCTTATCACATAGCTAAATATAGGTATACCACAGTTAACAAAGTACATGTGTTCCTTGGCATTACTTCTTTAACAGAGAAATTGGTACCAGAAGTAGAAAAAAAAGATGGAAAGGGTCAAGATAGGGTCCTACATCACAAAAAAGAGGAGCTGTTCAACACGTTTCAGCAATTCTTTTACTCCAAACTAACAATATGCACATGTGAAATGAAACAATTGGCTTCTCTAAGCCTTCCATAAGTAACAAAAAAATTAAACCCTTTTCAGACTTCTTCCAAAATGCATTCAGGGAGGATTTTTGATACTCCTCCCCTTTTCTTTCTTTTCTTTTTTTTTTTTTTTTTGGCTTTTTTATGATTTCTCCTTTGTAGGCCAAATTTAAAGATCCATGCCTTTGTCATACTGGGAATAGCTGGTGAGGCAAGCAAGTCTGCCTTTTCTTTTTATGTCTTATGTTCTCACACTTTCACAAAGGCAGTGGTTCAACCTGGGGCTCCCAAATATTTTCGGCCTAAAACTCCCAGAAATCCCAGCCCGTTTACCAGCTGTTAGGATTTCTGGGTGTTGAAGGCCAAAACATCTGGGGACCCCACTGCACAAAGGGATTATGGAGTGAGCTTCTGTTTAGCTACAATACGTAGATATGGCTACTGTAGAATCCCATTCCTGACCAACTGTATTGCACTGTTTACCGCATATACCCTTTTATAACCCAGAATCAACAGTCTGCATTTCTTTAGCTCTCCTTCACTGTCCTTCTAATGTCAATGCTTCTAATAAAGATGGAGAATGAGAAGGAAAAGGGTAGTTATTTAGGCATAAAAAGATTTAGTAAAAAGGATCTTTAAACTAATGTATTCCCATAATAACCTGTAATAGCCCTCCTGCAGTACTGTATAATTTTCATAAAATATTTTTTTAAAAAGCAAATATCTGCTCTACCACTAAATTGGGTCCTTGATTCTCCTTCTGATAACATCTGAATATTGACCTTTCTCAACTGTATTTTATATTTTAAGGTGCTTTGGGGTGAAGTATGTTTTCTAGGTTTTAAAAAAATCATATACTTGGCACCGTAAGAGCACTCTGCTGCAGTAGCATCTAAGCTGAATGCTTTAGTAGTTGTACATGGAAACTAAACAAATACCAAACTATTTTTTGCCAGCACTGCATACTAAGAGTGTGAATTGAAGAAGTTATTTTATTAAGAGCACTATTGATGTTTGACTTGTATAATGTAAAGCTTGTACAGTTTGAGACCTCAACATTTAAATTTCATGAGAAATGCTCCAGGAATACGTTCTGATCAGCACTCGCTGTTACTTCGATATGCGGGAAGCCTACATAAGAATGTAGCCCAGTTTCTTGCTTATATACAACCCAGATTGACGAGAGATAGTGATCTCGTCCTTCTTTTGCTCTATCTTGCCTAAAATACTTGATATTCATAGAGTGGCACAGAGACCGATTCCAGTTTCTTGAAAGGGATGCTTGTTTCCATGCTTTGGCTGTCACCCAGTGGCAAGATAGGGCAGGAGTGTAAACGTGGTCTATGTGAACAGAGCCAGTTGTGAATGGGACCAGTGGTAGAAAGGCATGCATAGATTGAATCACTTCCACATTATATCTCCACAAAGTATTGAAGGTTACCATAATTTTTGTAATAACCTAACAGTGATCGTGGGTCATAAATCAGCAAAGAAACCCAAACAGCCATTTGGCAGGAATGAACTCTCAGGAGTAATCCACTGCTCAGACCCCAGTGCTCCTATAGCCAACATCATACTAAAATGCGGTCTGAACAAAAGCACCAACATCAACACAAATTAAGATCTAAAACTGTAGTCTGACAAAGGTCACCTTGTTTGAGAGTGAGGAAAGGTTCTGCTGATAGTTTGGGAAGAAATATTACTGTTTTTGGCAATTCTTCCCTGACTGAATTATACTTCTGATTTCTCTTGAGTTCTTTTCACTGCAGGAAGTATTCTCTATATTAGTTTATAGTCCAGAGCCAAAAGATATTCTTCTAAGGTGTTTAAAAGGCAGATATTATGTTTTAAAAGGCTGTGATTGAGTTCACCAATTTCTGGGTAACAAAAAACACACTCCTTTAAAAATAATTTCATATCCTTCTCCTTTGGCTACAAAAAATGCTCCTTTTAGAAATGAGCAGGAAGAAAAAGTGGGCCCTTAAAGACTGACTATGGTGTTTTTAGGAAATGTTAGTAAGTTAATTCTCAAAAGGCATACAGCTTTTCTAAAGGTGTTAAATGTCAGTAAGCATGCTGACATTGTAATAAACACTTAGGAAAATAAAATCAATCTTTTGCAGTGCAATTTATAAATTATATAAATGGACTTTTATAACTTGTTAAGTATCTTTGACCACCTGGAAAGACGGCCACAATATGCCAGGGCTTATTGGGTAGGTAGGGCATCGCAACGATGAGGTAGGGCATCGCAACGAAAACAAAAAAAAGAAAAAAATATAAACTTAGCAATCAAGTCAGCTGTTACATTTCTGTTCTCCAGTGTTTGGAGTAATTGCAAGTATCATTTTCTTTTCTTGGTATGAATGCGGCTTCCCTATAACAGTCTGCCCTGCCTGATAACACTTGATTTTTCAGTGCAGATGTCAAAGAAGTGTGTCTCGAGCTTATTTCTCTGATTAACAATAAATCACATTATTTCAGTAGTAGGAGGTATTTTTCTAATTACAGAGACCTGTTACATTTGTGCGAGAGTGTATTTGAACGTTAGTGATCTTGCACAACTATAATTCTGTAGTCCATTTTCTTTTGTCTTTTCTTTGACTTCAAACCTAGATTTCATTGTTAAGACTTGGAGTCTTATCCACTAAAATATCATTTTTTTAAAAATGAACCATATGTAGCTTGAGTCCCTGATTTACAGTACTATTTATTGAAGCAGTTTGTAACTTTTTTTAATGTCGAAGTTTAAAAGAGTTGAATTGTGGTTTTCAGAAGAGATGAGATTGTGCTTTGTATGACTTGAAACCTGTAATCTTACCAGGGAGCACAATAAATATAGTCAGTATAACACTGTTTACATTTGTGTATGTGGTCTCAGTTGGCAGGAGATGCAGTCAGACTTCTCAAGAGCCCTGGCATATTGTGGCCTAAAAAATAAGGATGATAAATATAAGAAACAGATGTTGAGGGTGTGTGCATGTGTCTTTGAATAAGTCTGGGGCTTGTTTACCCTGGAAATATTCAATATCAAATTATTAGAGCACAAAAATGACTTGCTGTAGATTGAGATTGTTAACATGTAAAAAGCGAGACTTCATTTATAACTGCTGTCCTGGCAACAAAGCAAAGTTAACTCTGGCAGCCCAAGAGAGCTTTCAAATGATTGCTTGTACCAAAGTTGTCTCAGTTAAACAAGCAACTGTCCTAAACAGCAATCAAGGTCTAGCAAATATATTCCAGTATATATTACACAAGTAATCAATTCCTCAGACCAAAATTGGCATACATATAACAGTACTTTCAAAAGCTGCTACAGTTCTTAGAAATGATCCCTTGTCAGTGTCTATTGTAGTCAGCTGTCACTAAAAAGAGTGGCACAAGGACAATCCAAGAGGCAAGGATCTTTTCAGAACAATGTCCAAGGGCCTCTTAAATAAACCTGTTCAAGAACTCTCCAGGACAACTGTGGTAGAAACACACACAGCCATTAGGAAAGGAAACAGGCAAGTAAACAGCTCAGGCCCTACAAAGAAATCAGATGAATTGGATAGGGAAACAGATTAGAAATGGATGAACAGCTGGAGGAGGACTTCAGGAAGCAGGCACGAGAGGAAGACGAACAGGAGAAGCCTGCAGTTTCAAGCCATTGACCACCCTTGTACGAGTAGCCGGAACTTCCCAATGCAAAACTTGTCGGGATTTCCCCAGAGAGTTGCTAAGGAGTCCAAGCTGCCAGCTATGATTGCAACACATAACCCAGTTATACAATGTCAAGAAATAGCAAGACTTAATTTGCAGATATTGATAGCCCCTATGTGATCACAAACCTCTTTCCCACAGCCTAATGAGATTGAAGATATTGTTGTGTGGAAGCATCCACGTGGGAGTTTACTCCACTTGTGTAATTGCAGCTGTTGAAAAAGACTACAGAAGAAAATGTCTTTAAATTTCCTCCAGCCATGTGATTGGATTATTACCGTTTTCCTGGACTGGGAAAGACCATACAGATGCTGCCTAAGTTTTAGCTTGGACGAGCCCAGGAACATCTCCAGGCCTGGTTGTACACACAGCTTCCTTGATTCCCAGCCCAGCTTCTGTGGTTTGGGAATATGTTATGTTCTCAAAGACTCAGAAATCAGCCTGTGGGAGCATTTTCCCAAACTTGTACGAGGTGCAATTACTTTCCAGGATTTGGACAAAACACAGTACATGCCCCATATCCATAGGGGATATGTTCTCGGAATTTACATGGAAAGTTCAGTTAATAGAAAATCCTACTGAAATTAAGGACTTTGGTCCAAGAATACAGTGGAATTGCACTGGAGGATTTAGAAAATGCCCTGAGAGGACATTTTTTCCAATGTGGATAAATGAAACCAGTCCCATTTGGCATTTCTTCAATTTTTTAAGTACTGAAAATATTCTCATTTTCAAATATGTGGATTTTGATCTATAACCCCAAACTTGCCAAAATTATCTCCGATCTATTAAATATATTATATCAAATATTTGCTTGTTTAAGACACTATCAAGAGTAAAATTACCTCATGTAAAATAAAATTTGATTTAATCTTCTCTGGCATTTACCTCATTTGACCACAAATAAATAAGGCCTTTGGCCATCTTCATTTGGCCATCTTTATTTGGCCATCCTTAACTCAGGTACTAACCTCATAATGTCAACATTTCAACAACATCAGCTAAGGATCTATGACCACAACAATGTCTAAAATGTTAAGCATGAATGGATACAAATTGTATTGCCAACAAAAGTAAAAAATTTCCAGGCTGGGCCTGTTAACTCTACAATTCTAGTTTCCAGCTGAAGCTGAGAAGAAATTTCTGCTGAAAATGAATAATGTGGTCCAGTTCTATGCTCCTTTTCAAAGGAGGTTTCTCCTTGAGTAACGGTGCACCTTTAAAAATAAAGTTGTACCCTTCTGGTTTATTTTAATTGTTCTGTTTCACTGTATACATGAAACTAGTAATTGTTTATTTCTCTATCATTTTCTTTCAAAATTGTGGGAGTAGAAGTCCAAAACACCTGGAGGGCCAAAGTTTGCCCATGCTTGGCCTAGACTACTTCAAGATACTTTCCAGTGTGCTCTCTCCACCGCGGACAGCAAATAGACACCTCTTTTTCATTCAGGATCAGACAGCATGAAGCAGAGCAGTTCTTGTGTCCAGGAGAGCTTCTGTCTCCATCTTTGCAATCAATCAAGACACTTTTCCCTCTTCACATACTCTAGCGTGTAGGAGGCCAGATGAGTGGCACCACCTCTTATTCAACCCTCTACAGCTGGTCTTGAGAGTCCAACATAAGCATCCTATTTTTAAACTCCAAGCAAGGCTGAAACTCACTTCTGCTCCTGCAGCTCCTCTTTTTTTGTAAACCACCATAGTGCATAGATGATGCCTTCAGCACCAGAGCGAAGCCCTGTTCTGCTTCTTGAAGGTTATACTCTTTTGGTCATGTCCATTTTATTATAAGACCAAACAGTTCAGTGTCTGGAGATGGAATGGAAGTTCCAGGAGACAGGCAAGTCTGGGATGTGCAAAAGCCAAGGTGCAACAAACCTGGGACAGAGAACCAGTTTTGTCTAGAATAGAGCTTCTCAAAGTGTGCCCCATGGAGCCCTTGGGACTCCGCAAAGCATCCTGAGGGGCTCCATGCTTCCCTCCTCCCATCCAGCCTGATCGTTATGTGATTGGGGTACATAGCACTGCTTTTTTCCTTCTGTCTCTTTATTATTTCCCTCACAGTAGCATCTATCCTCTTTCCTACTCCTCCCCCTTCCCTGCCTCCCTTGCTGCCAAAAGCCTTTTCCCCTCAGCTCATGCGTCCCCAAAGTGAAGTTCACTTAGCCATCTGTTGGGAGTGCTTTGATTGTGCTTTTCCTGAATGGCAGAATGGAGTTGAACTGGATAGCCCTGGGTTGCTCCTATTATTATTATTATTATTATTATTATTATTATTATTAGTAGTAGTAGTAGTAGTAGTAATATTGCAAAGGCTGGGTGGCCTTCTGTTGGGGATGCTTTAATTATGCTTTTCCTGCATGGCAGAATGGAGTTGGATTGGCTTGCCCATAGGGATGCTCCAATTATTATTATTATTATTATTATTATTATTATTATTATTATTATTATTAGTAGTAGTAGTAGTAGTAGTAGTAGTAGTAGTAATATTGCAAAGGCTGGGTGGCCATCTTTTGGGATTGCTTTGATTGTGCTTTTCCTGCATGGGAGAAAGGGGTTGGACTGATTGGCCCCAGGGAGATTCCACTGAAATACTATTAAGTTTATGTTGGTTAATATTGTTCTTAATTTTAATTATTGAATTGTTCTTTTTTCTTCTTTTTTTGGCACTACAAACGAGATATATGTAATGTGCATAGGAATTTGCTTGTTTTTTTCAGTTAATTTACACAAATACTCTCCATCTGCCGCTGGCCCAGCCTGATTGTCAAATTTTTAAATGCAGTACGTCCAAAAGTTTTCCCATGACTGATATATATATAACATTATACATAATATAATGTATAATATAATATAATATAATATAATATACATTTCTTGGGGCTCCATGATAAACTTTTGCTTCAAAAAGGGCTCCACGGTTGAAAAAGTTTGAAAACCCCAGGTCTAGAATGATTTATCAATGAAAATGGCAACTCTCAATGACTTGACTCAGTGTCTGAGACTGAAACCAACAAGGATGGATAGGCTGGTACAGAGGCAAAAAGTATGGATAAAAAGGAAGACAGTTGGGATGAGCATACAGAGATAAACCAGTGGGTGAAGCAGCCACCTAAAGATAACCAAAATGGGTGGGGAAAATGAGATTTTGCCTCCTTATTTGACCCAGAATAATATAGTACATAGAGAACTAGGCTTTGATCTGGAAAGAACAGTCTTGACTCTCATTCATGCACAGACCCATTGGGTAACCTTGGTCAACTTGCTGTTTGTTAAACTGAGTCTTAATCTGCATAACTCTCGTTGATCTGACAAACTGTCCAAGAAAGGGTTAGTGGGAGAAGTCATGCAATGAAGGCTTTAAGATACTTTGCATACTTTCTAAAATATTCTGCAAGTGATGACAGAATATTTCAATAGCAGTTCTAAATTTTGGATTCATTCAGCATACAGATCCTGCAGACCATCAGTTTACATGCCCGTTTTATATATACTTCTGTGCCATGCCGCCTTCTCACTTTCAGCCCAGAATGCTGGCTTTTTGTGTTTGATTTTTTGTATTCTTTTTATTGGCAAGGGTCAACCTGCCTGCCTTGTTTAACGTTTCAAATTGTCCTTGTTCTCCTCCAAAATACCTGGAATATTGGAAGCAAAATTATATAACCAGGTTGTATCAATTTAAAGAAAGCTATAGTTACTTCAGACAGAAAGTTCATGTTCTAAATTGTTCTGTCTGCATCAAAATAATTGCATGATTACGTATTGGACTGATTTTCTACTTAGTCTTCGTTCCTGGCAAACCCATTTTATGTAATGAACAGAAATGAGATGTTCTTGTTTGATTTGTACACTGGCAAAAAATCTGTATTTTATTTTCAAAATAAAGTATTTGGAATTAAAGATTTGGACAAACTGTGTAGAATTAAACATTTGAGTCTATAAATCAGAGTAGACCTGATTTTCCTTTATCTTCACCTCATCTGCTTTGAATTTTACATATCTTCCCGAACAAAGCCATGTTTGTGAAGGATATTAAGTTTTGTTTGGTCTTCCTCTTCTTTTTAAAGTACTCAGTGGACTTTAATGTGATGTTATGATCCCCTAGACTGATTGATATATAAACATAAGACAGATGGTTTAAGGATGATTCTGATGATAATTCATTTTTCAGTTAGACATGAAGATGCTTTGATTACAGTATGTTTAAGCAATTATAACACAGTTTTCAGTGTTAGCCTTGTTGGTCGGGAACACATGGGAAACAAGTCGCACGTTCTTCATGCCCAACAAAGGGTGCACTGTGATGTGACCCATTTTAATTCCAAATGTTAGGTTAGCAACATAGAAATTTAAAATATGTCATACAGCAAGGTAAATAAATTAAACATAGACTCAATATAGAGTTAAGTACATAGTTTTTTGGCATAAATATTTGTTTTGGAAAGTATTTGTTGCTATATGAAAGGAACTAGTATGTTTGAATTTCAGTTTGACTTTGCATGCAGCTTGTTAAAAAGTCACATGACTTGTTTTTAAAAGTTTACAAGACCCCTAGCTATATAATGCAGTTTTTTATTATATTTTATTTTTTTGAGAAAAGTTTTTTAAAGCTAAGTGCTATGCGGAACGGGATACACAACATTCAGAAGAATCACTCAGAGTCTATCATATTCTGTATGATCATTTGTACTATTATCAGTGATTATCAATGGTTAGACAATGTGTTGTTGAAAGCTTTCATGCCCGGATTCACTGGGTTGCTGTGAGTTTTCCAGGCTGTATGGTCATGTTCCAGAAGCATTATCTTCTGACATTTTGCCCACATCTATGGCAGGTATCCTCAGAGGTTGTGAAGTCTATTGGAAACTAGGAGGTGTTAGCAGGCCTCCTTTGTTAGGAGGAGCTGGCCCTGATTCCAGACAAGAAACAATCAGGGCCAGCTAACACCTTCTAACAAGGATTCCCCAGGCAGGAAGCAGCCAGACTTTGAAGCTGCAAGGTTATTCAATGCTAATCAAGGAGGCCAATTGCAACATTCACACTTGCCTCCAACAGATAAAGAGTTCTTTTCCCACCCTGAACATTGCCTAGTTTCCAACAGACCTCACAACCTCTGAGGATGCCTGCCATGGATGTGGGCAAAACATTAGGAGAGAATGCTTCTGGAAAATGGCCATACAGCCCGGAAAACTCACAGCAACCCAGTGGATAGACAATTTGGCATGTTTCAGTACTAAAAATGGTAATCTTACAGGTAACCTTTTATTAAAGAGTATGCAAGAAATCTCAAAATCAACTAATTAGCAGAATGCATAATTTGCTTCTTATAAACGCTTTCCATGTCTCCTGTTAATAGGATAATTGATCGCTTGGATGGTGTTCGTTTGTTATGGTCTTTATTGAAAAACCCTCATCCAGATGTGCAGGCAAGTGCAGCTTGGGCTATCTGTCCTTGTATCGAAAATGCAAAGGTAAGAAAATACCTTGTAAAGAAAGACTTCTAGACTATTGGCAAGACATCCATCAAAGGGTTTGAAGGTAGACTAGGGAATAATAAGTGTTACCTGTTAGCCCATTTCAAGCCTGTTAAGAATTGTAGTATTTACCCATTTCCATGCAGTTAGGTATGTTTAGTATAGATGCAAATAGATCCAAGTTGACTGTAAGCAGCAGTGAAATATCTGTTAAAGTTTCAAAAGTTATTTTCCCAGGCCAGTTTATCCTATCAGAACAAAAGCTTTTGGGGGAAAATAAATTTTAAATAGAACATCCTCTGAATACTGATTATTATATCGAACCAAATGGTCAAAGGCTGCAGTTGCAGATCAATTATATGCTTGCAAAAGAGGAAGTGCTGGATTTGACAGGTCAATAAAAAAGAGTGTCACCTATTGCCTTTTTCTACACACATTTCCATATATAGATTCATGAAATATACTTTTTAAGAGTTTTAACCAGGAGCCATGCACGCTATGGCCTTACTGTATTGTCGAAGGCTTTCGTGGACAGAATCACTAGGTTTCTGTGAGTTTTCCAGGCTGTATGGTCATATTCCAGAAGCATTCTTTCCTAACATTTTGCCCACATCTAAGGCAGGCAACCTCAGAGGTTGTGAGGTCTGTTGGAAACTGGGCAAGTGGGGTTTATATATCTATGGAATGTTCAGGGTGGGAAAAGAACTCTTGTCTGTTTGAGGCAAATGTGAACATTGCAGTTGCCCAGCTTGATTAGCATTGAATGCTCTTGCAGCTTCAAAGCCTGGCTGCTTCTTGCCTGAGAGGATCCTTTTTTGGGAGGTGCTAGCTGGCCCTGATTATTTCATGTCTGGAATGCCCCGGTTTTCACTGTCCTGGTTTTAGAATTTTACTGTCCTGGTTTTAGAATTTTTAAATACTGGTAGCCAGATTTTGTTCATTTTCATGGTTTTCTCCTTTCTGTTAAAATTATCTACATGCTTGTGGATTTCAGTGGCATCTCTGTGTAGTCTGACATGGTGGTTTTTAGAGTGGTCCAGCATTTCTGTCTTCTCAAATAATAAGCTGTGTCCAGGTTGGTTCATCACGGACTCTGCTATGGCTGACTTCTCTGGTTGAATTAGCCTGCAGTGCCTTTCATGTTCCTTGATTCGTGTCTGGGCAATGCTGCTGCGTTTGGTGGTCCCTATGTAAACTTGTCCACAGCCGCATGGTATAGGGTAGATTCCTGCAGAGGTGAGAGGATCCCTCTTGTCCTTTGCTTAAAGTAGCATTTGTTGGATTTTCTTTGTGGGTCTGTAGATAATTTGTAAGTTGTGTTTCTCCATCAGCTTGCCTATGTGGTCAGTGGTTCCCTTGATGTGTGGTAAGAACACTTTTCCTCTGGGTGGGTCTTTGTCTTTACTCTTGTGCCTTGTTCTTGGTCTTGCAGCTCTTCTGATGTCTGTGGTGGAGTATCCATTGGCCTGTAGAGACCAGTTTAGATGGTTCAGTTCACCTTGGAGAAGATGGGATTTTCAGATTCTTTTTGCACGGTCTGCCAGGGCTTTTATTGTCCCTTACACTAGTTAAGTGTTGTGTTTGTCTAAGTTGTGTGCTGTGCTTTTTATCCATACGTGAGAATGAGTTTCCTCCAGTAAATAGGCAATATTTCAACAATATTTCCAGCTACGCAGAATATTTTTGGACAGTCTCAGTGAATCTGCAGGAATAGAGAATAAATCAGAAAGCATGAATGTTGCAGACTAGAATCCAAAAGCTACTAAAAGCTAAAATCAGGTAGTTAGTTTGTCATATCATTTCCGTAATTTCACAATATGGAAAATACTATGATTGATAAAAGTGAAACTCAGATGCTGTGGAATTCTGCCCTTTCCTTCTCCACTACAAGCAGCCAGATCCAGGTGTACCTTGGCTGCCTGCATTGGAGTCTGGGCAGAGAGAGGAGTGAGTTGCATCAGCATATCAGAGCACTTGGGTGTATCATGGAATGCCGTGTGTCATTCCTTCAGCAGGGTGATAATTGTTGTTTTGTAGGATAGGATATTCGTAACGTCTAAGCATACTTATTTTGCTATCTTTTGTATTTGAAAAAACAGCAGCACATGTAGGCAACCCAATCATACTAATTCAAGTAGATTTAGATTAATTAGCTGGTTAATTCAATAGCTACAAACCATAACAGTAGAAGTAATTGCTATGACAGAGTGGAAGTGTATTAGCCAATCAAAGCAAATAATTATGAAGAATTGCCGTGAAAAGTGTTCTGAGCACTGTTGATATTGGAAAGTAATTTTGTAGCCATGATACTACTTTATTCCCTGTGGTGAATAATGTAAACATAAAAAATATCCAGAAATTACAAAGTCTTCCTTGTTTCAAGCACAGTTGCCATGTTGATCCCAAACAAAGACAGAGAGGATCCAAAATTATTCAGATATTTTTAATTAGAAAATTGTGGATAACAATATCTTGAATTAGCCTGAACTTCATCAAGCAAATATCTTTATTTTTATTATCACAACGTTCATCAGATAGTGCAAATAAGGCACTGTTGTTCATACCATTTAGTGATACACTTAGGTTTGATTAAAAATAGCATTCTCTTAACATTTTGGTACTGTGTTGTAAATAAAAGAATGTTTCAGGTTGTATTTGAGCTGGTCTCCTTGTGGAGAGAAAACCCGGGTTATAGATAAACATTATGATAAACAATAAATATTTGTTTAGTGGTAACTATTTTTCTTGGTGCTTTCATCTTGCCCTATTGAAAGTGTGAATTAAGCCATTATGTGCGAAAGGAAGAAAACCTGGTTCTGAAAATTAGTTACTCAACTAGAGGAGAAAATGCTGAGTGCTAGAAACAGACCACAAAAAACAAGACAAAGCTCCTGGATATACATAACAGAGTATCTTATCATGCTAAACCCTATTATCGAATAGTAATATATAATGCTTATATAGTGCTTATATTTTGCTATACTAATAATATAATATATTGTATGTATATATAACTTGTAAGCTGCCCTGAGTCCCCTTCAGGGTGAGAAGGGTGGGATATAAATGTCGCTAATAAATAAATAATAACCCAGCTGGTTAGATCCAGGTATAGTTGTAAATTTCAATATGAGGACAAAGGGGCACAAGAAATGATTAATATTATAATCAGGTTTTTTTAATCATGTCGGAAGTGACTTGAGGACATATTGCAAGTTGCTTCTGGTGTGAGAGAATAGGCTATCTACAGAGACATTACCCAGGGGATGCCCAGATGTGTTGCCCTCTGCTGGGAGGCTTCTGTCATGTTCCAGCAAGCTGGAGCTGACAGACAGGAGCTCACCCCATCTCACAGATTCGAACCAGCAAAGGTTACAATAATGATTACCTCTGATTGTTGGAGGGCTCTTGGTTCACTCAGAATTAAAGCAACATTTAAATAAATATCATCAAGCTATTCATACAAGTTGATTAATTGAATGTGGACCAGTGGTCTACATTCAAGAGTAGGGATGCATGAGAAGATGGGAGGAGAAAGAGCAGGAATTGTATGTATGAATCTGCTAGTGGTGTGTTTGGATTTAAATAAACGTGAAAGACCCCAAGCTCTATTCATTCAGTGTGATAGCAAGGATTCAGAATCATATGGTGAAATATTTGCCGATAATATTACTTGGAAAGTTACACTGCATTGTGTCCTCCCCTTTTGGATATTGTCTGGAAGTGTGTACTGTGCCAGAGTTGGTATATTGCATTACTATGAAACCTGAATAGAGATGATGTTAAAATGAATTATGAGAAAAAATGAGGGTTTTATGGTACACTAACACCAACCATTTTATTCCAGAATAAGTTTTATTATGATCATAAAAAGGCCACTGTATATTGCAGAATACAGTTCTGTTCCACCAGACTGTATGGGCAGAATTGTGTGGCGCCTGTGTATATAGGAGTTGATCATCCCTTATACAGCCTTTTGCTAAAATATTTGGTTCATGCATTCATCATTTACTTAATGCTGTTAGTTTTCCTTTCTCCAATAATGATATCTCATGCAGTGCAAACTAAGTAAAGAGAAGGTGACTTTGTTGGTTGGGTGTGCTTTAGAAATGGTAATCCCTATGGAGTTGGACAGGGACAAGTTCTCCAGAAGGAAATGTAGTCCATGGAGCACTCTTGGTAATTCAGGTTTATTTGCACAGGCACACCATCACATTTTTGGGCAAAAGCAACCCGATTTGATGAATTGGCTTTGACATCTTGCATTTTGTAAGATTTTCTAAATGGAAAATACTACTGATTTTCCTTGTAGAAAGCATTTATCTATAAGGATAAAATATTTATAAACATAAAGTCCTTTCAGAGCGGCGTTTAGTTTATAGTATTTGTGACTAAGAAGAGATTGTGCTTCTAAGACATGAAAAAGGTCTCAAATTGTAATATTTGGCAGACAAGTGCATATGTCATAGGATGACGATATGAAAACCAGCAAATGGCAAGATCTGTTTCCACAATTCTTGTCTGGCCCAAAAAAAGGGACTCCAGAAATTCGAATAGATTCCAGTGTGAACTCCTTTAAATATGATTTCTACTGTGACACTGTCTTTTCCCCCTCCATCTTCTTAGTCTTAAATGAATCTAGTCTTGTTCCTACATTGTTAGAAAGGATTCTAGTATGAAAACAAATGTGAGAAATTAACAAATATAATGACTGAGTTTAGGGACCACAAATATAACTAGCAAATATTTGGGAAATGACAGTGACTTGATAAATCTAGCGCTCATCGAGAGCAATGGATGGAATTGCTCATGTGCACCATATCCCATCTGATGCTAAGCAGGATCAGCCCTGGTTAGGGCATAAATGAGATATCACCAGTGAAGACCAGGGGCTCTAGGCTATATTTTAGGCAAAGGAATGGGGAAATTTACTGCTGAATTTTCCTAGCCTAAGAAAAACTTATAAAAATTCATCAGGTTGCCAATGTCAAAACCTAATCTGAAGACATATAAACACATAGTCCTGAAAGCCTCATTCATTCTTATTTTATATTTTCTGTATGAATGTATATCTGATGCAAGGAAGTAAGTACTAATGCAATTCCTGACACAACTAAAATATCAAAGAAATTGGATTGCTTTGCTGTACAGATCACATGGATTAGTTGCAAATTGACTCTATAACCTGAAGCATTCATCCTTTATTCACAGCAATGCTCAGATTTGGAGTAGATATTCTCCTCAAAAGGCTACAAAGTCCTTCTCCTTAAAGGACAACTTTTGAGGCAAAAATAAAATAAGAAGGAATGGGATGTGGAATTAGCTGCAAAAGCCACCTTAAAATTCTGTAATTCTTTTGTTTTCACATAGGATGCTGGTGAAATGGTTCGTTCATTTGTAGGTGGCTTAGAACTGATTGTGAATTTATTAAAATCAGACAATAAAGAAGTCCTGGCTAGTGTGTGTGCTGCTATTACCAACATAGCAAAAGATGAAGAGAATCTAGCAGTTATAACAGACCATGGTGTTGTCCCTTTGTTGTCCAAACTAGCAAATACAGTAAGTCGTGCCTTTTGTTATAAGTTATCTTAACATCTGCTAACTTACTGAAATGGCTGCCAAACTTTGGGCCTTCAGGTATTCTTAAAAGGATCCATTTTCCTCACTTAAGAGATCTTCATAGAATCATTTTCTTGATCGTATAGGGCTTTTTCAAATGCATTTACAAACATTTATATGTGTGTCTGTATTACTCTATGTGGATCCACTCAATATTTTTTCCTGTTTGTGCAGCCGGGGGGGGGGGGTGACTCCCAGGTCTTGGCCACTTGCTCATCCCTGTTATACAAGCTATATATTTGGGGGCAGAAATGATGTTATTAGTATCATTCTTCTAGTTCCCGTTCAGAGACAGAGCCATGTTAGTCTGGAACATCAGTATGCAAAAAGGATCTTGTAACACATTAGAGACTGAGTGACCAAAACTGGTAGCATAAAACTCCTTTGCATACTTCTAGTTCCAATATACAGATGCTTGCATCTACAATTTGAAATCTTTCCAGAGAGCAGCTCTGCAGAGGCAACATCATATGTGACCCGCAAAGCCATGTTGATAGTGCAGAAAACATCTAATGCACTTTTATTAGTGCTTTACAATAGCTGCAATCCTGTCTGCCTGGAACCCATGTGCAATTCAGAATAGAGTCCACCTGTCTTTTTCTTACCTCAGAAATTTAGAGCAGCCATCAGAATTGCCTCCCCATGCCCCTTCCCTCTAGTAAGAAGAAGAAGCAAAAGCAGTCCATCCCAAACCCTGGGTTAGACAGCTGCTGAGCTTGGGAGATTTTTGGTGTAGTGTAAGGCAAGAGAATAGCCCACATCACTGCAGCCAAAAAGAGGCTTAATGTATTCAGATGTCACCAAAATAATGCAACATGTGACAGTGATTTCCATTAAACTATTTGAAAGTGCATTTCCATGCTAACCTATTTTTCATCTTTGCTTAGAACAATGACAAATTGAGACGTCATCTAGCTGATGCCATTTCTGGTTGTTGTATGTGGGGAAGCAATAGAGTTGCCTTTGGCAACACCAAAGCCGTTGCTCCTTTGGTTCGTTACTTGAAGTCAAGTGACCCAGACGTTCATCGAGCTACTGCTCAAGCCCTCTATCAACTGTCAGAAGATGTGAACAACTGCATTACTATGCACGAAAATGGAGTGGTAAAGGTGAGAAAAGTTTTGTTAATCCAATGATGAAATGTCAAAACAGGTAGTGCATTTATGCTTCTAAAGGCAAGTAAATGAGGGACGCATGAAATGATTCTCCTATCAAAAGTTACAGGTCTATAATAGCTAGCAGTGGATGCCAAATCTGCTTTGGGTGTTAGTCTGAGGTTTATAGGAGCTAGTGAATGGCAAATCTGCTCTTGATTTTAATCTCACATTTGAAGGAACTATCCAAGCTACCCTTGGATGACTCACTTAACACATTCAGACTAAACCCCAAACCAGACTGAGATAAAAGCCAGCAGCTTCCATTAGGCTCATGGTAGGAAGACAAGTAATCTTTGTGATCTAATGTCAGTGTTTTGAGTTTTTCATTCTGGATGGAGAATGGATTTCTCCAGTTCTACTTTATTTCATGGGCTGCTAATTAAGAGAGTAAGAAAACCTGGAGTGTAACAACTTCATGCCACATCATATTATGAGCAGATACTTTATTTGAGTTCAGTTGCACTTAATTTTTATCAGGTGGCCATTGCACTGATTCATAATCAGACCAAGTGAGAAACATCAGGTATCATTCTGGGGAGATTCCTAATTTTTGAATAGGTAGCAAAAGCTTTTAAGCTGTTGCATCCAGCCATTACTTGGTCATTTAGATGTGTGAATAGGCCATAACAGAAACAAATCTTCAGCATTCATATCCCCTCCTGCCCTTTCTAAATAATAGTTTCAATGTTGGAGATAGCCCAGCATCCAGTGTACAGCAATTACCGCACATTTGAGCACTCATTGTCACTGTAATACCAGGTAAGAGAGCATAACTGGAATTGAGATGAGCTTATTGTTGCCATGAATCCTACTCGGGTAAATTTCTAATTTAGGAACATTTGGATAACAAATTTGGACCTTGGCACCCTCATCTTGGCATGTTCTGAATATCTTTTAGACTTATAAAAAGACCCCTGTCCCACTAAGCTGTAGGTTTGCTGGAGCGGTTCAACAGAAGCTGTGCCCTGCAGCTCTTTTGGTGATAAATGAGCCGTTTCAAATAAATGGAGCTGCAGCCAATTTGTGCAGAAGGAATCATTAAAACACAGTTTTGAAAGTTCAGAATGTATAAACAAGGTATGCTAAACCCAAATATATACCCCTCATTTTAATGGAAAAGGTTGCTGTTCGTTGACTCTTCCAACTTTTAACAGGATTTGCCAAAAAGCCAAAGAATCTGGCACAGGCCACAGATAACAGATCCATCTTTCATCTAGGTTTCTCTTCTGTATTTATCTTGCTTCAGAGAATGCAGGGAATGTCCTTTTCTTCTGACTTGGCACTTGTTCTAAACCACAGAAATACACTGAGCAGCTTCTTGCAATTGTTTTAAGTCAAATGTCGTTTTAGGAGACTTTCTGAAAAGTCAGGCTGGGATCCAGGGAGCCCTGTACAAAAGTGGAAAGCATTTTCAGTCATTCACAGGGGTCACTGATTGTCCATCTTGTGCATTTTCTCTCCATGTACTATAGTATGGCTCTAGAAAGCCCCTTGATCCACACAAGTGGTTTTTCAGTGGATGCCAACATGCCGGGAAGTGGTTTCTTTATCTGAAAGGAAGGCCAAAGAAGTCCCTGTGTCCAGTTGAGATGCCACATGTGGACCTTTAGATCAAGGCCTAGCATAGCCTTTTTGGGGGGGGGGGGGGATTCTCCTGAACAATAATTAGTTGCAAACAGTGCTATCATAATCAAAATTTAAATGTGAAGTTAACAAATTGAGTTTCTTTTAACTTGCAGATATTGGGCTTAGCACACTGAGGAAAGTTGCCAGGTAATTACTTTTGGCAAGAAGCTGAGTAAAAATAGTTTCCTTGCAAAAGAAACTATTCACAGAAGCCGAACATAAGAAATAACAATAAAATGGCATTTCAGACTTCTTGACTAGTCTTTTTGGCATTAACTGAAAATACGATACATTTCTGCCTGAAAACAGTAAGTTTATTTTTACCAGTTAGGTAGTTTTTTATGTGTTGAATGAGAACACTCTGTGGTCTCAATGTTAATTGTACACATATAGTAAAAATTTGCATACTTTTTCTCCAAAAGTATGCAAATAGCAGGATCATAACCATTTTGGGAAGTAACTTCCCAAAAAGTCTAAGTTTGGTCATTTTGATGATTCCAGAGTGAAGCTTAGTAAAAAAAAAAATCTTAGCAGGTTTGGGGGGCTTTGTATGCATTTAGATGCAAAGAGCAGCTGTTAGACACATTTACTTTTATGAAAGCAAACTGAAAGAGGAGGAAGATCTTACATTTACAAGAAAGGTCTTCATTCATGTCTTTGTGGATGCAGAGGAAAGGAATGCATTTCATTCTTTCCTTCGTCTTTGTTGGCTGGTTGCTTGGCAGGCTCCAAGCAAGTGGTGAAGGTTATATATCTATTTGTGGTCTTTGAGTCATGGAGCACCTTTAAAAAATCTTCAGTCTTGTAATAATTCTGAGGTCCAGCAGCTGGTGGGACAATTTAGGACTGGATAGGGTTCTGAGAATGAAAAATGCAAAGCTTCTGTTCAGATCTACTCTACAGGTGGGCATACATTTCAAATGACATTTTTGACCCTTGGAGTCCTGCAGAAGCGTTCACAATTTATGTGTTTGACATTTCTTTCAATCCAGATCTCATGCTTGAGTTTGAATTAAAGCCCATTGTTGTTATTTTTACCTTTAGTATATAGACAGAAATATTTCTTTAGCAAGTTGTAGATGCTTATTGCATGTTTTTGAATTGTCAGAATACATTGAATGCTCTCCCATAGCTGATTGTAACTTACTTGATTATATAGGAAAGGAATAGTATTTCATATATTTGTCAATATGTATTATTTTAAACAGCAACAGTAACCATATTTTTTTCCTGGAAGAAATTTAAGCTTTTTGTAGCTGTAGATCTGATTTTATGTTTTAAATTTATATATTGTAATTTATATTGTATTTTAATAGTTTTAATTGTTTTTATGTATTGTTTGACACTGATTTTGTATGGGCATTGAATTGTTGCCATTGCTGTAAGCCCGCCCTGAGTCCCTTCGGGTGAGAAGGATGGGATATAAATGTGAGAAATAAATAAATAAATACATTTTTGGGAATTGCACTATACTCACTGGGACCATGGATGGCTGGTTGGGAGGGACACCTCTCTGCATTTCACCACTCCATGCATCCAAGAACAAACAAAATGACATTCTGGAGAACTATATTATCATAGGATCTGAATTGGTGATGTGGCAAACAAAATTCACATGTCGCTCATATATATATTGTTCTTTCTATTTTTGTTAACTAAAGTATCTATTGAACCATATTAACCTCAGTGAACAATAGTAGTAATCTGGATGCATTATGTGTAGGCAGCATATGTACTAGAACTTCTATTCTTGCTTTAAATCTATTGACAAAGGGCCTTTGTGCAGTTACTGAGTATTTCAGATCTGTACTCTACACATTTATATCATCTTTAGATAGGTTTCTAAAATATGGGCTGGAAAAGCATTCAGAGTAATAAAATGCTAGTCAAAAGTTGGAACTTGGAAGAGGAGAACTCTGTAGATTTGCCATACTTTCTCCTTCTCTACATTCATCTGTGTGTATGTGTGCACATGCATGTGCCAAGCAAGAAATTCATGCTCATAAAATTATTTGAAGTAGTTGAAACAAATATGAAAAGGGGAGTTTTGGGCAGAAAAAAAGATGAGCGAAGGAAGAGATGATGATCATTGGAGAACGTGTGTCCCAAGGGTAAGGTTCAAGCAAGTTAGACAGTATCGAGAAAAGCAACAGGTCTGGCAAAATTCAGCCTCCCTAATTCCTATTACATATGGTAAACTCCTCTTTTAATCTTAGTAAAATGAGTTTCCAGTGAACTGAAACAAGTCTGTGTGTGTGTGTGTGTGTGTGTCACATCACAAAGAACTTTGTCCTGTCAGGCCAAGTGCCTCCTCTATATGTTAATCTTCTCTCAAAAATACAAAGGTTAAAAATAAAAAAATTAAAAGTATTTCAGATGAAAGTATGCTAAAAGACTTTTGGCTTCATATTTTCCAGATTATCAGTGCTGCCTGTTGCTTTTCAGGGGATGAATTTTATATCCCTTTAGATTCTCTGTACTCTGAATGTTTCTGGCAATTGGAGCTTTTCTAAAGATTGTGCCAAAACTATTACAGCCATGTGTAGACTTCAAGATTCTGGTGTTTAATGATGTAGACTAATGGTTCTTAAACTGACCTTTTGCTGAACGCTTGCTCCTGGTAGCACTTTCCTTCTCTCTGTGATGGATCTCCAGCCTATAGACATTTTCCTTCCCCATTCAGGCCAATGCTTTTATTGGTCTATTGATTGATTGATTGATTGATTCTATTTATGCCCCATTCTATTTTGTAAGAGCTCAGAGTAGCTAAGATCTCTGAACGATGGTGAGTCTTGATGTCATCACTCCTTCTCTGAGGTCACACAATTCAGATATGGAGAAGTTGGATGTCCAGGAATGTGCATCTCATGGTGATAGTGGTCTCGCTAAGTCCAGGAAGCTGGAGGCTGGGGCAGTGGGGGGCCCTGCTCCCCAGCAGTAGGTGGCAGACACTGAATGTGCTGAAGACATCCTTTTTTGAACAATGAAAAAATAGAGATTGTGTTAATCACATAGCTGTTAAACAGGAGATTCTGATTCAGTAGGCACCTGGTGTTTTGGAGGCAGCTGTCCATAAATCTCACAGCAGCTCCCCAGTGTTTCCGTTGCTCACAAGCATCTTATCTGGGTGACTGATGGTACTCTTTGTTTTCTTGGTCTTATACTGACTTCTTATAAAAACTCCTGGACTGGTTGATGACCACTCTCTAGTTTTGTCCATCTTGTTGGATAACCTGTGATGGATCTGGACTGAATCAGTTACTCGATAACTCTTGCATTCTAACCACTTGATTCCTGGAGCACTTGTTGACTGGAGCATAGGTTAGAAGTCATACTTTCCCCCACAAATTGTATTCTCTTGTTCCTGATCTGCAAATTCTTTAATCATCAGGCATCTATTTTTTAAGGGTTTCTACATTTAGTGTGACTACGCTGACTGATCATTTTGGCCAGCATAGTCCAAGAGGCTCCATCCTGTGGTAAGAGGTGCACAGGAGAGACTAGAAATGAAGGCTGCCTGCCAAATCAAGGTACCTTCTGACATCTACAGCCTGTTCAGGGGTAACAGGTTAGCAAACACGTTGACTTAATGCATACTCTGATTATATGCCAGTAGTTAGGTTTTATTCCAAAGAGAAATTTCCAAGTGTCCATTTTGCATTGGAATCTGCTCACTTTTGACCACAGTATCTAAGGCCAAATTCTCTAAAGTAGTATACACATTCCAAATATTGTATTATTTTTGGTCCACCAAGAAAAAGAAGGATTTCTGGATTTAAGGAGCATGGAAATGGTAACTGTATTTTAACCCTTATTATTTTTCCATTTTACCACATGCCATATTATTTATCATTTGATTGAATGAGAAAACTTAATGCAAGGGCAAATTATAACAAGCAAACTTAAGTGCCTCAGTGTTTCCAGTCTTTGATACAGTGCTGAAAGTAAATTTTGGCTGTAACTAGATTGATACTTTTTTGGATGCGTTTCCAGCATATGTTTTTATTCAAGACTATTTTCCCCTTTAGCATTATACAAAAAAAGCATGTAAATGCCCTTTTTGGAAAACAGCTACTATGCCTATACTCTTGCTAATTAGAAGAAATTTGACATCTTTTTGGTAAAATAGCATGTGGAAGAACCAAGTTACTACACTGGAAACAAAAGTAGTTTAGCATCACTCGGAAATATTAAGCCGCCATTCTAATAGGGAAATATTGCAACCAGAGTAAAATGAAGGTGGTTGCTTGATTCTGTGTTAAGGAAAGGAGAGGAAAGGGCAAAATCCTACCCTTCCAGATAAGCTCAGCTAAAAACAATCTGAAACAAGTCACACATTCCCCATAGCCTGTAAGTCCCATACCATTTGGTTTTTCAATTACATCAGGATATGACTTTGCAAATGGGAAACCCAGTGTGGAATATGATTCTTGCCAAATTTACCCAATCCATATGTATCATATCTATTGCTTACATATTTAAGTAAACACTTGAGATACCAACTGGTATCCTATTGAGGAATTATTGGTTGTGTAAGCCAGACAATTCAATTTTTGTCACTGTGGAGTTGAAATTCTGTTCTGATCATGCAACCCCCAATGCCCCGGCCCATTTATCTTGGAAGCAGTGCACCCCCACACCCCACCTTACGCTCTCTCACACACAAACACATACACACACACACTGCTTCCAAGGTGAATTGGAGAACAGGGACATCAATAGAGATATGTCCAGCTATTTCTCTGTAGCTGGATGTACTGCAAGAACATAACTTGCAGAAATCCCCTGGAATCCCTGCAGGTACCTATTGCAGTGTGTTCAGCTACAGGAAAATAGCTGAATGTATCCCCGCTGATCTCCCTGTTCTCCAGTAACATAGAAATGGCTTTGGGGGACCTCTGCTTCTTACAAAGTGAGTTTGAGATGTATTAAAGCTGGGAGATGTTGCTACAGAGGCATCGCTATATGATACTTGATGTATGTCTCATGATGTGGGATCTTATCCCTCTTTATTGTAAATGGTCCTTCAATACAGTGAAACAAAGATTACTTGAGAGTCTAGACTTGGATGAGCTTGATTGAGAGGAAGTGTTTTTCCTACTTCTGCCTCAAAAGAAAATCCTGTTTTGATCACAGTGATCTGTTGGAATGAATGGGTTACCCAGCCAAAGTCATTGAAAGGATCATTTCTGGAAAAACTGTTTGAGATTCATCATTCAGAATCTAAAGGAAGGCAAAACTTCTGCTGTGAACATGCAGACTATAATTACAAATGGCCTGTGTTTTCCTTGTTCCAGAATGTCAAACTTAAGGCTTTATTGAAACCACCATATGTACGCTATGTACATGCATTCTTTTGGTTTTGAATCGGGCACACAAAATACTTCTGCCTTTAACTCATCTGAAAGGTTCACAGGGAAATTGCGGCATGCCTGAGGAAACATGTTGCCGTTGAATTTGATCAGAATTGCCGTTCACAACAGAAGCAAAAATAAAGGGTGACATTTCAGGAGCTGTGTGGTAGGAGATACTTCAGTGAACAGAAATGGGTGTGTGGGGAGATAATGTGCCAAGCAACACAAGTTCTTCAAAGAATCAGTCAATGAAACACTGAGATGGTAGGATGCTGAGTTCTGCCCATCAATATCAAAGCTGTAGTGTTCTTCTTATCAGTTACATAGTCTGAGATCCTGAGCAAAAGCTAGTTTTCTTCACCACTATGGAAATAAGTAGTTCATACCATAGAATCATAGAATAATAGAATTGGAAGAGACCACATGGGCCATGCAGTCCGACCCCCTGGCATGCAGTAAAAGCATAGTCAAAGCACCCCTGACAGATGGCCATCCAGCCATCCAAGGAAGGACCTTCCACCGCACTCCAAGGCAGAGAGTTCCATTGTTGAACAACTCTCATGGTCAGGAAGTTCTTCCTAATGTTCAGGTGGAATCTCCTTTCCTGTAATTTGAACCCATTGCTCTGAGTCCTAGTTTCAAGGGCAGCAGAAAATAATCCTTCTCCCTCTGCCTTATGACATCCTTTCATATATTTAAACATGGTGATCATGTCTCCCTTCAAACTTCACTTCTGCAGGCTAAGCCACTTTAGTCCCTTTTGGGGAGATAAAGTGGGGTATTAATAAAATAATAATAATAATAATAATAATAATAATAATAATAATAATAATAATAATAATAATAATAATAATATAATAATAATAATGTGGCACAGACGGGAGAGTAGACCAGCAAACCAGCTGCAATTAACTGCAATCAATCACTCTGACCAGGAGGTCATGAGTTCGAGGCCCGCTCGGAGCTATGTTGTTTGTCTTTGTCCTATGTTAAAAGGCATTGAATGTTTGCCTATATGTGTAATGTGATCCGCCCTGAGTCCCCTTCGGGGTGAGAAGGGCGGAATATAAATGCTGTAAATAAATAAATAAATCATCATCATCATCCTCAGCTCTTGAAGCTGCTCCTCATAAGGCATGGTCGCCAGGCCTACCTTCCAGCTTGTCAATATCCATCTTGAATTGTGGTGCCCAGAATTGTACACAGTATTCCAGGTAAGGCCTGACCAAAGCAGAATAGAGGGGCACTATGATTTCCCTTGATCTAGACCAGGCATGGGCAGACTAAGGCCCAGGGGTCGGATGTGGCCCCTGGGTGCTTACTTCATGATTCCCTCTAGATTCCAGTTCATTTCATTATGCATCTGATGAAGCAGACAGGAGGCCACAAAAGCTTGGGCTCAAAAATTCTTTCTATTAGTGACTACAAGGGGCTACACGATTCCCTTATATCTTTTTGGACTATTTAACTAGAAAGCTCCTCCAGGTAAAAGTTCTTTACCAATTGTATGGAAAAGCTGTGGAATTTCTTCCACTAGATGTAATGATGACTTATAAGCTGGATAGTTTTAAAATAGTGAAACAAATTAATAAGGCTCACAAAAGTTTCTGTTAATTACATTATGTGAAGAAAGTAACATGTCTATGTCTTTGAATAAAGTAACTCAGTCTGTTAAAATATTTATATAACATTTTGCTTTCCACCAAGTGATGTACCGTAAGTGGTACATCACAAAATATAATAAAATGTTAAAGTCCCAAGGAAACAGCCAATTATGATAGGAAAGGCAGGGATAAGCAAGCAGAAAAACTGTTTGGCTTTACATCAGGAAAACTGATTTAAAGTCCTGGGTTAAACAAATTAAGCAACATGCACCATCCTTTCAAAATTGGTGTTATGTGGCTCTTCCTTGCTGTAGCACAGTGGTTCTCAACCTGGGGTTCCCAGATGTTTTTTGGCCTACAACTCTCAGAAATCCCAGTTAGTTTACCAGCGTTTAGGATTTCTGGGAGTTGAAGGCCGAAACATCTGGGGACCCCAGGTTGAGAACCACTGCTGTAGCAGATAATGTCAGGATGCTGCATATGACACCATCGGAAGCTTCTGAGTCACCTGTGTGATGATATCTTACAGCAAAATCTTTCAAGTGAAATTCTCCAGTTCTGTGTTTCTGAGAACTTTGTTCTAAATTTGAGCAAACCTTTGAAAAAGAAGGAATTCAAGCCAATTATGAGTTACATCTACAGGTCAGAGGTTGAAAGGTGACTGGCAAGATGCTTATTCCATGCATTAATCTAACACAAATACTTCCTGAAATATGAAATGCTTTGATCTGCACAAGCATGTGCCATATGTGTGCAGCTGTGATCCACATCTTTCAACCACTGGAAGGTTAGCAGAAGGTAGTGTATGGTTCTTCCGTCTGTGTTCAATTTCTGCTTTTATATTTAGCAGTTCATAATTTTATGTAACACTGTAGCAGTTATGAAAAATATGTACAAGGACTGAGTGATAACAGATTTTTTTGTGGTTCAATTCCATGTTGCTTGAGCTGATTCAGAACACCAAGGACTGAAGGATGGATTAAAAATGTTTTTTAATTAAGGCTGTGTACATTTCAGAATACCTGAGGCCGCATTCAAAATCTGGGAGGACCTCTGAAACCCTAAGCTCCATTGAGTTCCTATAAATTAAATGCTTCTGCAGTTGTGTCACAGACTTGCTACCACAAAAATACAGGAGAAACTGGGAATAGCCTTTTTATGGCTGAAGTGCAAGAGACTTTAGTGCCTTGTGGTTGATTCTGTACTTGGAAAGCATTTCCTTGGGGGTAGGGAAGGTGGGCTGCTTATAGAGTAAAGAGTAAAACTACACTGTTGGTTGTCAGAATGTTGTTAATAGGCCAAAGTTTAAAGTAATTCACCTTAAATTTCAATCCTGAATATATCTTCAGCAATATTGTTATAATATCTTTCAAATACTTGGTTAGGCTAAAGTTTTGGAAGACTTCATCAGTGTAGATGCTGGAATTTCCATTTCTAGGAATGTATGCCATGGAAAGTTGGCATCATGACCAATCCAATGTTGAACATGGCAACCTCACATTGAATGGATTCCCATTCTCTCTCACACACAATTGTATCTGGACTGATTTCCCCTTTTGTTTCATCACGCATATCTACCTTGCACAAAATAACCAATGAAGTGAGAATATGGAGATAGCTGGAAGTGGAGATGTTATGATCCATGTAAAGCTGGTTATACAGTGTAGATGGAAGAACTTAACATAGAGCTGCTACTTTGGATGTCAGTCATATTTCGTTCCACGCTAAGGGTACTTCATGCTTAAACTTTTCCCCCTTCCACAGAGATCAGTTTCCATGTAGTTGTGAGTTAGTTTAGACAAAATGGTCATCTGTGTGCTTTCACTAGAACATAATATCCTACAACACATTTGTAAGAAAATACTTTTTCCAAAGTGAAGCGTATTCTCCGCTTTGGAAAAAGTGATGTGTGGCATGGCAATAAAATCGAGCTGGAAGAGTCAGACCCTGCAATCAGATTTATCTTTGTGAATAATTTGGTGGAACAAACATGGGAAGAGCCACACTGTGTCGTAGTAATGGTGTCTTTAGCCCAGAATCCACTCTTTGTTCAGTGACAAGATCTGGATGCTTCCATCAGCACAATTCACAAAGAACAGGCGCTCCCAGCTTCCAACAGCAAAAGGCATACAAACAACCTTTATGAGACACGGCCTGAGCTTTCAGCCTCGCAGCCATTGATATGCTTATCTTAAATTCATCTGCTCTGTCCTTTTTGGAGCTCCGTTTTGCTTTTGGCCACTGTTCTTTCTGTAAATGAGCTGTTGAATATCCAACCTTGGCGTCCTAATTCCAGAGCTGCGGAACACATGGCTATTTTCATTCATTCCTGAATGTGTTTCTGTAGGCATGTTATTTTAAAATAATTTATTTTCAGTATAATGGTTTTGGTTTGGAGCTCACTCTCATTTCTTTCCTTTGCATTTTGTTGTTGTTTTTTTTAACAAGCTTCTGCTGGGCATGGTAGGCTCTACGGATGAAACGCTTCAGGAAGCAGCAGCTGGTTGCATAGCAAACATCCGCAGGCTGGCTCTTGCTACAGAGAAGACAAAGTACGTCTGAAACTCCATGCAGCTTGTGCCGGCTCTGAAGAGGCTTTCTTTTTCATAGGGTACCGTGCTAGTTCAGAGGGGTCAAACTCTGAACCAAAATGCTGCAGAGATATTTTAAGCTATATTTTTTACAGGTAATGTATACCTGAGGAAAAGTACTAACAGTAGAAGTGAGAGTTAACCAAAGAGTACATTTTACATTTATTTTATTCATATACATGTACGGGTGTATTTTAGAAGGATCAATATTTACCTCGTCGAAATCTGCAGTAGTGAATCATACTCAAAAGAAGCAACCCTGTAACTTTAACAACTTGGCATTTCCATGTCCTTCTGAAATACATTTTTGTATGTTAAAGGCATATAATAAATCTATTTTCCATTACTGTGTGTGGTTGTATTATCCTTCCTGAGTGTCTTGAGTAATTCTCTTCTTGTTGAACCTGTCTAATCATTCTGTCATTGTGGTTTTGCATGTTTGACTACTTACCAATCTCCAGAGAGGACTGCATACATGCACCGGTTTCACATCTGGAACAATGCTGTACAATAGTACGACTTCAAACAGATGGAATTGTCCACAGGCTTCCAAGTCTTTTCACCAAGTTTCTCTTTTGAACTGTCAGCACCAAGAAAATCATTTCATTAGATTAGAAACAAATAATGGCCTTGATTAAAATCTCAATTCCTAAATCTTGCAGCCAGATATATGAGTTGCCTATCAAACAACTAAATGATATCTTTATTTTCATTAGAACTTCTTCCTTCTTAATTAGGGTATCTAAACTACCCTGCTCAATCCTTTTACTAGTGCAACGGCCATGGCTTCCCTCAAAAAGACCTAGCAGTTGTTTGCAAGGGATGCTTGGAATTCATTGTATTATCTAAAGGAGTAAAAATCAACAGGAAATGAGTGTAAGGTTCATAGATTCGTTTCAGTACTTGGTTATCTAGTAGGTGTATATTATTGTAGGTGGGTGCTAGCTTGTAATGTGTTTGTCTTAGCTTGACAAACATATTGTTGTAAGGTGTAGTAGTTTTAGTGTTATATATTACAAATATCTCTCTTTGTATTGCCTGGTCTTTTTCCACTTCTTAATAAAAAATAGTATTAAGAAAGGAATTGTTCAAGATCTCTAGCTCCTCTCAGTTTCAAAGATATCCTGTGGATAATATCTGCTAACCAAGTTTCACCTGTGGTGTGAATATGCTTGAATTTAGCTTCACTTTAAATGTTGGTTCCATTGATGTAATTCCTGTTGAGGAACTGCATTGTAGATCAGGCATGGGCAAACTTTGGCCCTCCAGGAGTTTTGGACATCAGCTCCCACCATTCCTAACAGGCTCGGGCTCTTTCCTTTTCCTCTTCAGACGCTTAAGTTTGCCCATGCCTGTTACAGAGCCAACTTTGTAAATATTAAAATATCAATAATATGATTGGCAGAATTCTATACAATCATTTTGTACTATGTAATATTGTAGTTGGGATTGGGAGCTAAGCATATAGGGATCACAAATACTTAGCTGTTATGAATTCTGTAGGTTACATACTTGTAAACTGCCCAACAGGATCCTGCCAAATATTTATTGCATGTCTATATGAAAGCAGTTGGCATAAAATAATCTATATTTTCCCAAGTTTCAAAAGGAGTGACTTTTTTCTCTCATAGCCAGAGTACATAACCTTCTGACTGAGCAGTGCGTATGTGGAAAGACTTGGGATTCATTACTTCTCAGAATTTTCCACTTTGCTGTCAAGAAACACCTATGCAATCCAATCTGCTAAGATCCATATATTTGGAAAATACACCAAAATTACATGAATAAAATCAAAACAATATATTGTTCAAAGGGTCAAGGTAACATATTGAAATACTTATTTGCAGAGAATATTATTTCACTGCCCCAAAGCATGTGGGTTGATGTATTCATAGTCTCTGTCAGAAGGATTAATAATTAGTTTAAATAGAGCAGCAGTTCTTACTGCTCTATTTCATACCATGTTTACTTGCCTTGACTCATATGCATCTCCATGTGTACCCTTTGTGTTCTTTTTTGTATCTCTCAATTCTCTTGGGCATCAATCCAATTATTAATCTCCCTAGAGTAGATCTGTTGAAAAAAATTGGAATTTCCATAAGTATTGACTTACCAAGTTCCCATTGATTTGCATTGGGTTTACTCTATCTGGAAGTAACCATTGGCTTCAAACTTTAATTTCCTCTGGAGAACGCTTGACTTCTATTTCTGTGATATTTCTTCACCACCATTTCTTGAATCAATTTTTACTTATTTTACTGAATTTCTATGCCTGGTTTGGAAATAACACCTCCAAAGACAGGGATGTGTAGTCTCATCCAAATGCTAACCCAAAATATTTGTGATGCTTTTTTAAAAAATTACATCTCCTCACTCCTCCTTAGAGTGGCCTTCCCAATAAAGTGGAAGAGAAAAAGCTCATTACATTTGCCACTAATGGGCATATTTTTTATCAGAGGCACAAAACATATATTGGATTAGCAGTGTTATTTGGTTATTTTTAATTCATTTCCCAAAATGTCACACAGCAGTACATGTGAAAAAGATCTTGGAGTCCCCGTGGACAACAAGTTAAATATGAGCCAACAGTGATGCGGCAGGGAAAAAAGCCAATGGGATTTTGGCCTGCATTAATAGGAGTCTAGTGTCTAGATCCAGGGAATTCATGCTGCTACTCTATTCTGCCTTGGTCAGACCGCACCTGGAATACTGTGTCCAATTCTGGGCACCACAGTTAAATGTAGATGTTGACAAGCTGGAATGTGTCCGGAGGAGGGTGACTAAAATGATCAAGGATCTGGAGAACAAGCCTTATGAGGAGCGGCTTAAAGAGCTGGGCATGTTTAGCCTGCAGAAGAGAAGGCTGAGAGGACACATGATAGCCATGTATAAATATGTGAGGGGAAGTCATAGGAAGGAGGGAGCAAGCTTGTTTTCTGCTGCCCTGGAGACTAGGATGTGGAACAACAGCTTCAAACTACAGGAAAGGAGATTCCACCTGAACATTAGGAAGAACTTCCTCACTGTGAGAACTGTTCAGCAGTGGAACTCTCTGCCCCGGAGTGTGGTGGAGGCTTCTTTGGAGGCTTTTAAACAGAGACTGGATAGCCTCTGTCGGGGGTGCTTTGTATGCGATTTTCCCGCTTCTTGGCAGGGGGTTGGACTGGATGGTCTGTGAGGTCTCTTCCAACTCTGTGATTCTATTATTCTAGGTCCATAAGAAGACTTTTTTGGATCCCGATTTGCACTTCTGCTCACTTCCTAGTGATAGAAAGGCTTCTCCTGGGTCTTAACATTTGGGATACAGTCTTTTTTTCTTTCTGGCAGGAGCAGATGCAGTGGAGAAGTACAGCCCTCCAAATCTCTTGGGAGCAAATATGGCCCGCGTCTTGCTGGCATCTCACAGTTGCCCACTCTGCTCTGGATGGTGGGTTGTAACTCTCAGAACTAAACCTTTCAAAATGCACTGGATATTTTCCCCACTATGTTCCTCCACCAATGTAAATCAAGAATACTCCAGTAGATGTCAAAACGGCTATGCTAGTTTTTCATTACAGCGTTCAAGGGGAAAATATCTTTACCATTCATGAAACCATTCTCTTAGGGAAATACAATAGCACTCCAGGAAGAGCGTTAACAGAGAGGGCCTCTCGTCCTTTGAACTGAAGAGAAGGACTCTAGCTTTCATTGCTAATGTCTATCAGTCTGCCGACAAGAAAGCCTTTCTTTTATCACTTCCTATTTTGTATGATTTATTACCTGGTGAAAGATTGTCATGATCAACTAATCAGTTGTCCCAGGATGCACAAATAGGCAATGAAATGTGAGTGTTATATTCATTTCCGCTTGAAGTTCAAGCACGTGAAAATGTAAGTTATGGCCCACGTATGCACTGTTTTATCTTTCACATGTAAAGGAGAGGTCAGATGCATATTATACAGACATACCATGTTAACATTGCTTTTTTGTTTCATTTTGTCCCTGGAGTTATAGTCACTGAAAGGTGGTTGTCAGATCAAGGTTCTCAGAATTTTCTGCTACTTTGAAAACTAAATTAAAAGGATAGTTTACTCTTGTAGCCCAATTGCAAGACACTATGACAAGTTTCTCCATAGACGTCTGTTGAATTCATGGCATAGAGTGCATCAACGCAATGCTGGGGAAAGTAGAAAGTTGTAGGAAATGACCAGGTGCGATGATTCAGTCAAGGAAATCATTTTGCAAGACCTGAGTGAAACAGTTGATGTCTGGAGGAACTGGAGATTTCTCATTCATAGGGTCACGATAAAGTTGGCGAATAACAAAATAAAAACAGAACATCTTACTCCTCCCTCATCTCTTTTACCTTGACCACATCTCTTTTGATTGCTCCAGCACATCTAACACTTTTTTTTTCATGTCAGGAGCGACTTGAGGAACTGCAAGTCGCTTCTGGTGTGAGAGAATTGACTGTCTGCAAGGACGTTGTCCAGGGGATGCCCGGATGTTTGATGTTTTACTGTCTTTGCAGGAGGCTTCTCTCATGACCCCTCATGGGGAGCTGAAGCTGACAGAAGGAGCTCATCTGCGCTCCCCAGATTTGAAGCAGCAACCTTCAGGTCAGCAGTCCTGCTGGCACAAGGTTTTAACCCATTGCGCCACTGGGGGGCTAACACTGAAGAATTAATGCAGTTTGACACAACTAACTGGCATGGCTGAATGCTGTGGAATCATGCAAGTTGCAGATTTAGGTCTTTATCCGTCTCTGCCAAAGAGTGCTGGGAGTTGTAGCTTCACCAAACGTCACCTCCCACGATTCCACAGCACTTAGCCTTGGCACTTAAACTGGTGTCAAACTGCATTAATTCAACAGTATAGATACATGCTTCTACTCCTCCCCACAATCCTATTTTTCATTATTTAGGTCATGTTTTGCCACCACCTCCAGAAGATGAATCCCTTGGTGCCTGTCCTCCAACCAGTATAAATCTTTCATCGATCCCAAAAAGTGTTCAGCCAGTGTTAACCCCTGTTCACTTCAATTAAGCTCTTTGTCTCTTAAAAAACAGAATAGCGGTTCAAGTGACACCATGTCAGGTCCCTTGCCAGCAGCAAAGCTAGAGTGCTGAAATGGCTTGCTCCAACCCGGGTCAGCATTACAGGCAGGCGGCTTGCCTGTTTTCAGAGTCGATTTGCGAGATCCAAAAGCAAACGGCTCCCCAGTTGAAAGCTGTGGTCTTCTCATCTGTCATCTCTAAAGCTGTTCTTCACTCGCCCCTGGTTTCAGGAAAGGGAGCGTCGGAGATTGTGTGGCTCAGCCACACTTCCACGCTCAGACAGCCCCACAACCTCTGGGGCTTTCATGACCTGCCTTTTACCTTTTCGGGGCCAAACCTTTGGTTAGCCTCTTTCTGCCAGAAAAACAACAACCCCCAAACTTTATGGATTGATGCCAGAAGAAATTTTTGGCCCTAACCTAGCTGGCTAACGGGAACCATATCTGTTGTCCTTACAGCCACACTATATAGAATTTCTCACTAAGAAAAAAATTAAAGACTTATCAATTATATTTTTACTGTTCTGGCTAGGCTATAATTTTCTTTGCCACTCAGCATTTTGTTAGTTTTATCAAGATACTGAAGTGAGCAAAGTTGCACTTTTGGAGGGATCCATGATCACTTTAATAAGTGTAAACCTTTACAAACCATTGTGGGTCACCATCCTTTTTTGAGCAATCTCTTGTCTTTAAGCCCACCGATCGAAAAGAAGCCTGTTTTACAGATGAGACTATTATGCTTTGTGTTAGTATTTATTCTATTTCATTATTATTATTTCTTTGTTTGGTGCCAGACACCCCTTTTTGCTGGCCAGCTCCTGCTGTTTGTTCTGGCAACTCAGATGTTTTATGCAAATGTATGTGGAATACAAGAAACTTCTGTGTTTTATCTCTTTTTCCTTTAAAAAAAAAACCTCACAAAGACTGTAGTCAATTGTGTTTTAGAGCTACGAATATGCTTCTGCTCCAAAACCAGAGATATAGTTTGCGGAAGGGGGGAAATAAAAACATTGTCCCCCAAAATAAGAAATCTACCTCCCAATTAAAAAAAAAACCAAGTACCCGAATTTCTTGCATTGTAGTAAACATAATCCTGTTGAACATTTAGAAATATAGTTAGGCATCCAAAGAAAAGTAGAAAGCAAAGTTACTAAGGGAGGAGTTTTGAATGTGAACGATTTTCAGTGTCTCACAATCTGCAATCCTAGACATGTTGGGACTAAACAGAAATTTCATTTGTGTAGTCTTTTGAGTTTTTTTCTTGGGGAAAATACACATGCAAGAACCAAAACACTAGGAATCTGTATTGGGGGGAAAAATGGGAAACACCAAAAAATCTCCACCACTTTTGGAAACGTGACCCTTTTGAAGATTAATTGGTATTTATTCACACACTATTTAGAATAATCATAATTTTTTTTGGAAAGGCATGACCTTGTTAGAGATCATAACCTTTTGTAAAGTATGATATTCCTGAGAAGAGTTAAAAACTCGCTTGTGCCAATCTTCTCCTTAGTGGTTAATATCTACTAGTATTCATGCAAGGAAGTTTTGGTTTCTCAGCTGTTAGACTGATATACCTGGTTTTCTCTTTGAACTGTTAGGAACAAAGATATGCCTATGCACAAAATATATAGCAGATCTTCTGAAGTGGTATTTCAGTTGTCTAAAAATATATCTGAAGTAAAGGTTTCCCCTTGACATTAAGTCTAGTCAAGTCCGACTCTGAGGGGTGATGCTCATTTCCATTTCTAAGCTGAAGAGCCGGCATTGTCCCTAGATGCCTCCAAGGTCTGTGACCGGCATGACTACACAGAGTGCTGTCATATCTACTTATATGAAAAATATACACACACACACACACACACACACTCCCATGAAATATATTGCTTTTAAATCATGCTCTCAAGAGACCAAATAAGTAGTCTTTGTTAAAAGTTTAACATAGTTGATTTACTTACAAACTTCATGTATTTAGCATACAGGTACATTGCTCATTCGTTTCAAGTTAGCTGAATAATAAAACTGTACTATACTTCAACTGACTTTACAATACTATACTATACATCTGCTGCAGACAAACTCATCTATTAACTGAACATCTCACTACAGCATACTGACTATACTCCTACTCTTAACTGACATCAACAGTCTTCACTGACTTCTACTTCCTACTGACTCAAGCCTCAACTGACTTCTGATTCCAACTCATTCTAAAATGGAGTCTCGCTCTGAACATTCTAAGATCAGAGTCACATGGTCTGTAGTCCCTCCCACAACCTCTAACAACATAGAGTTAAGGAAAAAATACACACCAATATATACACACAATATTATCAGCGATCTCTACGATATATATATAACAAATAACTAGTATAGGAGGCTTGTAGAGGTTGATATTTCCAATTTTAAAAATTCACAATTATTCACCAACCAACAGTTTTTCCGCTCCAGGTTGTCCCCCTAGCAGTTTTTCCATCACAGGGCCAAATGGGTGCTTATATTTACAGAGATTTCTTTGGAACTCTTTGTGGTGGGATGCTGAGACAATGGAGAAAAATGGTGGGAGACATTTCAAGAAGGTAAGAAAAAAGTTTCAATTAGACCGAAAACCTTTTGCTATCCTTAATGAAACCTGCATTTTGTGCTGGCTGGATGATCCTGGAAGCTGTAGCTGGAATAGTAATTTTTCCATACTCTGGATCTATGTGATGTCATGATTTGAGTGTTGGTAAAGCTTGGCCGATCCATATTCTCCCAGAGCCATGAAACTCACTGGGTGATCTGAGCACAGTGGCAAAGTTTGGCAGATCCATGTTCTCTTCTCCCTGAACCATGAAAGATTTCTGTGAGAGTAAAATAGATAACAACATAGACGTCAGCTGAAGGAAAGGTGAAATATAAACGTAATTTACAAACATTTTAAGCAAAAATGCAATTGCATGAGTGAAATGAAAAGAAGAAATTAAGTCCAGGCCAAATGTATAGCATAAATGTTATGCATTTCCAAGTCAAATGAGCTTAAGGTGCATCTTCTGCATTACAAAATTAATGGAATTAATTAATGTTATGGGATCATGGGGGTTGTAATTTGGTGAGACAACAGCATTGATGCTCAAAGCTAAATTCTTAATAAAACTGTAGTTTTAGTCAGAGTGGTGTCAAACTACATTCATTCTATAATGCAGATAAACTTTTAGCTAACATACACAGACAAAGGGGGAAGATATATTTTCAGTGCATCAAAAATCTCAACACAGTAGCATCCCTGTTTTCCTAATATTTGTGGAGATCCTTGGGCAAGTAAATATGCACTACTTTCTTCTTCTTTTCTCCCTTGAGTTATGAAAAACTGGTATCCTTCCATTTTATTTTCTTTCATTCCTAATAGGAACTTCCAAAGCTTTAATGAAGGCATTGATGGACCACGCAAAGAAATTATGGCAGAGAAATCCACGTTTCTCAAACATGACTGCAAGCAGCAATGGGGTTATTTGAAATTCTCAGTGTGCAAAATGATAACATTGTCTCAAGGATCTAATTCAGAGAGAAAATAAATAGTCACAAATGGGTTATATTAGAAAAAAGGTTTGCTTTAATTAAGATGTAGGAATTCTACCAAGTTAGCAGATTGTATCTGCTAGGTCAGTCCATCAAACGCCTCCAAAACTTCAGTCATATCATATTCCTCAATAGCACTGCCAATTCTGCAACTATTAGGAAGTCAAGAGTAAAATGTCTTGGAGGGAGAAATAATGTATTTAATTCCAAGTGGGTTGCCAGTTTTTGGCCCTGATGCATAGGGTCACATTTTGTCGTTGTGTGCCTTCAAATCATTTCCGAGTTATGGCACTGGGTTTACGGGGACTGAGTGTGTGACTCACCCAAGGTAACCCCGTGGCCAAGTGGACAACCAAACATGGTCTCCAAAGTCACAGTCTGGTACTCAAACCACTACACCTTTGTTATACCTTGTGCCAGCAGGACTGATGACTTGAAGGTTGGTTGATGACCTAAAGGTTGCCGGTTCGAATCCAACCCGGGGAGAGCAGGGATGAGCTCCCTCTATCAGCTCCAGCTCCATGCGGGAACATGAGAGAAGCCTCCCACAAGGATGATAAAAGATCAAAACATCCAAGCATTCCTTGGGCAATGTCCTTGCAGATGGCCAATTCTCTCACACAAGAAGCAACTTGTAGTTCCTCAAGTTGCTCCTGACACACACAAAAACCCCACTATACCACACAGTATTTGCTTATCTGTTATCATTTTATCCTTCTGGGATCAAGCCCTTCTTCCTTGCTACTATATCATCACAATAGAGAAATATATACTGTTCCAAGGTTGCTTTCATTGATCAGTAGGGACTTGAATGTCCAGTCCTTAGAGGTGGATAACTTTCATGGGCCACACCAGGCCTAGAAGAAGTAGCATTAAAACAATAGAAATGGCTATTCGCATCTAGAGTTATAGAGAGAATAGTACTGTAGTTCCCAATGGCAAAACCACTACTCTAGCATGACCCCAGGAATGCAAAATCTCATTCTTTCGTGACTTTGAGGAGGACATAGAGTTTCCATATGGTAAAACTTTTTGGGTGACAGATATTTTATTAATTTTATTATTTAAACTTATATGCCTCCACTCCCCTAGGGCTCATTGCTTGCATTTGTGGCCCATTGCCATAACTTCAAATGTTATCATACTGAAGCACATTGCAGCAATTGGCCACCAATGCCATCAGCAATTGATGCAGAAATGCTTGCTACACCTTTATGCAGGTTTTTAGTACCTGAGCCCAAGGTGCACTTCTGCTTCCATAGCATCAATTGGACTCTCTCTCTTTCTTGGTGGCAGTGGCCATGAAGGCATAACATCAACAGCCCAGAATTCAGGAAAAAATACTTTATTTATCTCCAACTGCCCTCTAAATATGCTGGCTAGGGGATTTGGGGCATCATAGTTCAGGAAAACTAGAACTGCCTTGCCTTGCCAGACAGACATCTTGATCCATGGAGCAGTGTGCTCCAAACAACAAATTGAATTGAGTCTGCTCAGTTTTCTAGGGACTCTTTAACAATCAGATTGTATTGAGGCCTCAAAATTAATGGCACATCTTCCAACTGACTCAGTGTGTCAGGAACAGTCACAATTAATCCTCAGTTGTCTCACTTCTTCAGCTGCATTTAAAATATTCCCATGCTTCTTTTCCCCAATTTCCCCCTTTATCCTCATGTTATTACAACTACTGTACCGTAAACTGACTTCAGAGTGCAAAAGAAGTTTGCTTTCAATTAACCCACAGACTCACAAAATGGGAAGTGACCACAAGGGCCATCCAATTCAACTTGGAAGAGGAGGAGAAGAGAAGGAGAAAAGGGGAAGAATTGTATCCTTCCCAGTCAGATCAGGCAAAAGTAGACTGCTGCAGCCATTTCTATTCTGTGTGTCCTTCTTCATGATCTTTTGCCATCTTGACCATACTCTTACATTGTTTGGCCATGTGTGTTTTGATTTCCATCTGTGAAATGTATGTCATGATTGGTCCAAATGGTCCTTATTGCTTCTACCTCTCCACGTGAGCATTCCTTATACCTTAGCTAATTCTGTAACCCACAAAATATGGAACCCATGCTCTTTAGCACAGAACTTTTCTATAGCACAGGAAAAGTTACTTCTTTTCCTGTGCTCCACCAGCCAGCCAGCCATGGCTTGTAACCGCTGGGGTTTTTTATTATGGAGTGGAACCCCCAAAAGTAATTCTTTTAGGTTCCTTACTAGGTCTGATCCGTGACTTGCTTCGGTGCCCATTTCTGTTTCCCATCAAGTGTCATTTGAATATTGGAAGTCAGCGAAATGGGATGTGAAGCACTAGCTCTCAAGTTGGCCTTCAGCTGAAGTGAAATGATTCAGCTGCAGAAATGTTACATACATAATGAGTGGACCTTCAGGCTGCCCCTGCTCCTTCTGCATCTCGTAGGAAAATAGTGTGCAGGAGAGAATGTGTTCATTGTCTGGTACAATTGGTCCAACGTCCCCTTCCTTCGGACTTCCCTATGCTGCTATATGGCGCTGTTTCCATTTAAATCTTCCATGAACAATTCCCTTTTGTGTTCTGTTCAGGCTGTTTGGGAAAACAAAGGCGGGTGAGGCGGAAAACCGCATTTGTGTATATTCTCATCTCTTCTGATATTTATATAGAAACCTAGCCTCACACACTTCAGGAGCTTTGAGAATATTTAATGAATGGATTGTCGATTTTGGTTCAAAGAGCCATGCTCCAGAGATGTCTAATAGTAAAGTATTTATTAAAATCATGTCTTTTTTGATCCGGAGCATGAAATAAAAGAGAAGGCATGGTCCGAGTTAAGAATCAGGTATTAGATCTCTTGGTGTCAGAATTTGGAAATTATTAACTTTTTTACTCCATTTCTTCCACTCCAGAATCAATGCTGGCAGCTGGATTAAGTGAGCTGCTATTGAAAAAGGGGGATTTCATCTCAAAATAGACATCCAGATTATTTCCTCTACCTTTTCTGCATTTATCATGTGGGTGAGAACACCATCCAGAAAGAAGTGGGGTGGGAGTGTGGAGGGATGGATGTGTTGTTTGTGATGTGTGCTTGGTAAAGCATTTAATATATTGTACAATGACAATATAGTTATTCTATTAAGTAGAGGAACACAGAATATTATTATTTTATTTTATGACACAGCAAACAAGATAGATATGCTGGATTTCGTATCACAAAATCACAAGTCGAACACTTCCCAAGTGTCTAGGACTGTGTGATGTATTTTCGGATGATGCGTGCAGATCCCAGTAGGGTGGCCTTTTGCAGTTGGCAGATCGTAATTTTGTCAATGTCTATTGTTTCCAAATGCTGGCTGAGATCTTTTGGCACGGCACCCTATTATTATTATTATTATTATTATTATTATTATTATTATTATTATTATTATTATTTACACTATTTATACCCCACCTTTCTCACCCCAAAGGGAACTCAGAGCGGCACATATGGCAAACATTCAATGCTGATAAATAGCTGAGGATCCACCAGTCACCATATATCTGGGTTGTGGGAGTTCATCTATGCTTCATAGAAAAAAAAATCACATGCACACCTTCACGCCCCATGTCAGACCATCCATGGTGATCATTCACATTGGCATGAGAATTGCTGTAGTTGTACATGCAAGCAACGTGCAGTTACATTTTGTGTTCCAAGTATTCACTTTGCATGACAGATATGAAATCAAAGGGTTAGCTCAGACCATCAAATGCTAGTTGCAGGAATTAGTGCCATGTTTTATGCAGGACTGTTTTTTCTCTCTCTCTCAGTTCAAGGAAAAAAGCTATGATTCCTACAGCCAGGGCAAAGAGAAGTTCCTTGTTACAGGAGTGGCACTGACTGTTGTTCAAAGTCCAAAGCAAGTTGATCCTCTGATGTCCTTTCAAATGAGCCTGCTGGTTTGCAAGGTTGTCAAGCCTGCCCTTTTCTTGGTGCTTCCACCTTCACTGGTGTGGACATGAGAGCTAGGAGCTTCCAAGAGAGTTTAGGCTGACCCTGTTCCTGATGTCCTGTTGTCCCATTGTCCTTCCAGCAGCAGGCAAAGACCTGTTGATTCACGTGAACTTTGAAAACAGGCTGTTCTTGAGGGAAGAACTTTAAGGTGTCTTGAGTTCCAGTCAGCAAGTGAAAGCAACAAAGTAGGAAATTTCTGGGACATTTATACTTAGGTAACCAGATCCCATCTGTTTTGGGAGCTAAGCAGGGCCAGCTCTGGTAGCTACTTGGATGGAAACCCAGAAACAATAAGGGAGGAACTGGCCCATTGTACAAATGGAAGAAAGAATGTAGGGCGCTAGAGTCATAGAATCATAGAATCATAGAATAGTAGAGTTGGAAGAGACCACATGGGCCATCTAGTCCAACCCCCTGCTAAGAAGAAGTTCATTTCATGTAGCATCAGCTCTTAATTTGGCATTACATCTCACTGAAGCTACAGAATCAAAGTAGATGGGCCTTCAGAATTATAAAGAGCCAACCTATTGACCTGGTCCCTATGGATCAGACTAGACAAGATGTTTAGCATGTATATTGCAGAGATGCTCCTTGAAATAGTGGGAGATGGCTATTTGTCCGCACCTCTGTCTCATGCATATCATGTTCTTTATTTTGATCACTAGAAAGTAAATAGAGTCTTAATTTGCAGTTCTGATTGTTGAGGAACATTATTCCTAAGTAAATGCTATTGTGGGAAAGGAAAATGGATCAAGCACAGGAAATACACATTTCTCTTAATATCTGATTTTTTTCAAATGGAATGAAAGTTTAAGTTAATTCTCACTGATAATAGGCTAACTTTGCAAACTTCTGAATCAAAATGGCTCTTCTTCTGGTATTGAGAAACAACGCATGTGTAGGAGGTGGCCGTGTGTATTTTAGGGCACACTAGAGTGGCACTACCTCACTCTTTGGCCTTGATGTGTGGCACACTTGCCAAATGGCTCTGGTCACCATTGGACCACATAATGCCGAATTCATCAGGTGAAAGAGTTTGTTAAATGCCTCCGTTAGTTTGGATGGGAAGAGAAGGCAAAGCGAAAACCAAAGCAAAGAGGAAAGTCAAACAAACCACAGGAAATGAGGGAAAGATGGTGAGCAGAACACAGCATGCCAAATAGATGGAATACCATGCAGAACCAGGAAACGAATGCCATACATCAATGACATCAGCCCGCGACTGTCTCCAGCGCACCAGCCCTTAACTGAGCCTCAAACAGACCCCTCTGTTCTTTAGTGTGAGGTTTGCACATAAAGTCATCACAGAACAAAGTTGGAAAAGCATAAAGGAGGCATGGAGTTTAGATTCTCAGCAATCTGGCCGCGATGGAGCATGTCAACATAGGCTTTTACTTCCTTTCTTAGTCTGGCACATAGCTGAATAACTGGGAGTGAATGAGCAGGGGGCATGATTTGTGACTGGACACAGATACTGAAGTGCCAGCTCCCATCAGTCTTTGCCATTGGCAAGTGTTGGTTAGGATTGCAGGCTTACAGTGGCTAAAGGGCCACAAGTTGCCAGTCCTAATAAATGATGTATGATTTTTCCCAATGACCTCACTCTATCCTCCAGACTTCCTTGCCTATGTACAGGTGATAACCAAAATGTATAGTATTTCATACAATCGTAGAATCGAATAATAGAATCATAGATTTGGAAGAGACCACTAGGACCATCCAGTCCAATCCCATTCTGCCACGTAGGGATACACAATCAAAGCACCATCCAACCTCTGTTCTAAAACCTCCAACGAAAGAGATTCCATCATCTTCCAAGGCAGTCTATTCCACTGTCAAACTGTTCTTACCATCAGGAGGTTATTCTTAATGTATCTTCCCTTGTTTGATGCCCCCCTCCCCAAGGCTCTCAGTTCACAATCTCCTTGGAGCTTGAATCTGCTGCCTTCACGTCTGTGTCATTGCATGGCCCTGTCTCCGGAGAAAGGAGGTGAGCAGTAGCCCTTGAACTCCCCATCATGTGCTACTATTACTCCATCACATCTATATGTAGGTATTGTGTGACATGCTTTTACTCCAGAAGACTTCCCATCAGTAATAAGATGCTGGCAGTCTGACTTGGACCTAGTCAGTGCAGCTGATTAAAAAGGTAACATTAAACTGAAATATTAGTACTGCTGCTTGCCAGAAAATTATTTTATTCAGTAACTGAAGGTGGATGAAAAATACAACAATGTGGTTTATTATACTTATTGCTGCCCAGATGAATGAAATGAAGCTCAAGGCTTTTCATTTTGTTGCCTCTTCCCTGTTCAGCACTTGCCTTAATCTCTTCTAATTAATTTTTGACAAGGTAGCACTGCAGGGAATACAGTGTTAGGACTTGTAAGAGGCTTTGCAACTCAAAGAATTGCAGTAATGATAGAAAAGAAATTGCAGTGCCATGAAGTGCAGTTCTATCATCTCAATTCTAATCTAGACAATACAGCACACACACTGCAGCATTCAGATCAACGCTTGGAGTATTACAAAGGCAGAATCCCATGCTGATAGCTTGCCCTGGTCCTCTTTATCTATTTACATGTCTCACTGCATATGTGTATGTCTATGTATATGAAAGAGAGAGAGAGAATCAAAAGCAAACCAACAGAACTTCTCTGGAGTTTGTTCTGAATTTCAAATGGAAGAGTCAATCATTATGGCTGGATGGATAGCTGGAGGGTTGATAAAAAGATAGCTGACAGATAGATAGATTAATTAATAGATATATGAAGTTATGTCCTCCAAATGTTGTTGGACTCCAGTTTCCATCTGTCTTCACCAGAATAGCCAGTGAGGAGAAATGGTAGTGGTGGTTGTTCTTCATTACAGGAAGGGCAGAGTTTTCTCACTTCTCTTTCAATATGTTTAACCTTTGTGTTTTATTGATGGAAGTAACTTCCACCTTGAGTGGAAAGCAGAGTCTCAACGTAAGAGATTTGGGTGACTCCCCGTTTCATTCATTTAAAGTTTCTGATCAGCTCTAGCAACCTTTGATTCACGTCTACCTCTTTAAAAGAGACTAACAAAGGTTGAGGACACTTTGTAGTGATTATCGTAGCTGCCAGGCCACAGGGAACTGAAATTTAAGAGAGCTTGGAAATGTTACTTTTCTGTACTCAAACTCCCAGAGTCGACCAGTCCCTGTTCTACTGTTCCCTCTCCATTGCTTCAGGAAAGAAGTGACTCACTCCCACCACTTTGGAACCAGTTGCTAGTTGAGAGAGTGTTGTGACTTGCTTTAAAAAACAACAACCTGCTAGTCATTTGAATTTAAAGTTGCAACCAGCTTTCATTACTTTCCAATTGCTTCTGTGGACGTCATGCAGCGGATTGTTGAGCCCCTCTTAGGAATATGTCTGTGTGTTTGCCGAAGACATTTCCTGTGACTTTGGTAGCAACAATTTCTTTGTTACCCACCAGAGGGGAACAAATGCTTTTAAACGTATGCATCCAGTAATGGTGGAATACTTTAAACGCTGATTTGTTGCTCTTCTCTGTTTAGGGATAGCGTTTTATGACATGGTTTGTATTACACCCTGTCTCCACCATTCTACCGCCCCCGCCACCGATATTTGGAAGCACTTACAGGTCTTGTTAACACTGCATTAAAGGAAACAAGATCTACCTTTCAAATATATCTAACATCTGAATCCACTCACACAACCATGTTGCCTTGTAATTTAAGTTATCTCCTCTTCTTACAAAAACTCTCTCTGCATTTGGGGCTCTGCCCACCTGTTTTGCCTGCATTTAAGCTTACATTGGTGCACTCTGTGTTCTTCAGCACCTGTTTCAGGCTTATGCGTGTGGCTCATACATTTCAGATTTGGGGCCGGTTACGCCAGGCATCATCTCCCTCCCCAAACTTTGGCAATGAAGCCTTCCCAGTATACACAGCTTCTGCATGGCTGAGTTTGGAATAAGGATTACATTTCTGCTATTCTCTTGTAGCTTCGAAGGCAGCCGTTTAGAAAGGGAGGACGAGGCCACAGTTTGGAGCTGTATCTCTGGCTCAGAGCAATTGGTTTGCTTTTAGCACTGTTATGGGTAAAGAGCCTTAATTAAAAACACAGTGCCTCCATTCTGTGACCCATTTGGGATGTTAAACAAGCTTTGGAAGGAGAAAGAAGAGTTGGCTCTTGTTTTCATTAACAACTTTCTTCAGATTGTGATCTTGGGACTGAAGCAGAAAAATGAAGCAGAGGTGTGATTGCGTCTAAACCTTGCATTTAGAAATTCAGCAGATCTCATTACATTAAAGGCTTGGATTGCATGGTAGGGATGCCAACATTGCACACTGCTATTGTTTCTTTCCAACACTGGTTTCCAGATGCCTGTTTCTTACCTCTCCCATCCCCTGCCTTCAATCACACAAAAACACACATACACCCCTTCCTTAGTATGTGGAGACATAATCTGGGAGGCAAGATTGTTTATTGTGGAAACAGACAAAGTTGCTACTAAGTGTACGTTGGATTTAATAATTTCCACTACTTATTATTTAAAACCAACCACTCAAGTTGTTCTGTTATTGAGGTATTCAGCAATTTAGGCCTCTGAAATATCTGAACACTTGGAGGGACATATTTTACCCCTAGAATGCATTCACACTTCAGTTAATATATTCAGGGAACAAAAACATCTAGACTCTTTATAGGAAATGCATTGGGACAGGATTGGGGGGGGGGCTATTGCTATATTCTACATACAGAAGACCTGCAGTAGCATTTGATACTTATTTTGTAGCTGGCGATGGGACAATGTACTTTAGATGTACACAGTTTTATGCCCAAATAAAGGGGATTAGCCAGAGGCCAAATTGTAGTTTCCTAACATTTTCCAAAGGAAGCCACATGCAGAGTATATTACAGTAGTTCAAATGGGATGCAATCAAGGCAATTCATAGCAGGTAAGACTAAGCTCACTACATCCAACAAATCTGAAGGTATTTAATAAAATATGGTAGTAATGAGACTCCAATGGTGAGGGATGATGGGCGTTCCGTGGAGGAACAGAGGTTGCTCATTCCTGATTTATTCAGCAATGCTGCATGGTAGCTTTCTATCTACTTTGTTGCTGTGTGTATTCCAGCCATTCTTAACTTATGGTGATCCTAAGGATAACCTATCACAGACATTTCTGGAGCTGAGACTGTGTGACTTGCCCCATGAGTTTGGAGTGTGGATTCGAACTCTGGTCTCCAAAGGGATAGTCCAGCAGTCACACCAATACAATCTAATTACTTACACGATTATTTTTTCCAGCACCCATTGGCTAAATATCTGGTAGGACTGCATAGCCATATTGTCCTTGTGAGTGTATATTGCAGTCTGTCTATTTACCTATCAATCAATTTTTAACAGGGGTGAGGAACGTGTCACCCGCTAGAGGCTATTGGATTCGCATTGACACCAGCGAATACACAACCCTATGTGTTCAATGGAGAGGGATGATGGAAAGTGCAATCCTACAGCATCTGGAGAGCTTCTTGGAAACTATAGCAATTTTAACTCAGCATCAGAATTGTAAGTGGTGACTAGAGCTGTCCGAGGTACTGCACCTTTTTGACACTGGGTAAAGTTCAACACTTTGGATAGTTCCTTTAAAGTTCATACTAGAACCCAGAGTGGAAGTCCCACTTCATTGCCTTTGAAGTCATCCGCTATCAGGGGGACCTCCCTGTGAGCAAATGTGCTTTAACCTGACTGCTAATGTGTAAATTGGCTGAATAATTTCCACTTATTAGCTAGTGTCCATGTCACCCTTAATACAATGCCTTCCCTCGCTTACCAGACTGGATCTACTTTATGTTCTCCCCAAATAAGGTTTACACACACACACCGATACATATTTATATTTATTTTCATAGTATATGTGTGTTTTGTTCATATATAATATATAATATGAACAAAACATGCATAGACTATTATAGAAATATATGGATAGTTGCAAAGAATATGTCACTATCCAGCAAATACCCTTGTGAGGAATTCAAGTCATCTTGAAGCATCAACAAATGTGGATCCTAGAGGTGATAGGAAAGGAAAGGGAGAGGGAAGGAATGGGAAAGGAAAGGGAAAGAAGGGAAGGAAAAAGAAACGACAGAAGAAAGGGAGGAAAGAAAGGAAAGAAGGAAGGAAGGAAGAGCAGAAAGGAAAGGAAAGAAAGAAGGGAGGGAAAGAAAAAAAGGGAAGGAAGGAATAAAAGAGGGAGAAAAAGGGAAGGAAAGGAAAAAGAAGAAAGGAAGGAATGATGAGAAATGAAAAGAAAGTTGGGAAGGTGAGAAAGAAAAAAGACAGGGAAGGAAGGAAGGAAGGAAGGAAGGAAGGAAGGAAGGAAGGAAGGAAGGAAGGAAGGAAGGAAGGAAGGAAGGAAGGAAGGAAAACAGAGCGAAAGGAAAAAGGAAGGAAAGATAAAGAAGGAAGAAGGAAGGGAATATGTGTTGTCAAAGGTTATCATGGCTTGCTGTGAGTTTTCCGGGTGGTGTGGCCATGTTCCAGAAGCATTCCCTCCTGATGTTTCCCCACATCTATGGCAGGCATCCTCAGAGGTTGTGTGGTCTGTTGGAAAACTAGGCAAGCGGGGTTTATATATCTGTGGAATTCCCCCAGGGAGGATGCAGCCAGGCTTTGAAGCTGCCAGGCTATTCAATGCTAACCAAGCTGGCCGATTGCAACATTCACACTTGCCTCCAACAGACTCCCACCTTGGACATTATTCCACAGATATATCAACCGCACTTGCCTAGTTTCCAACAGACCTCACAACCTCTGAGGGTGCCTGCCATAGATGTGGGCGAAACGTCAGGAGGGAATGCTTCTGGAACATGGCCATGCAGCAGGGGAGACTCACAGCAACCCAGGAAAGGGAATACCCCTCCCCCTCCTCCCCCTCCCTCTTCGCCCTCCTCTCTCTTGACAGACACCGCCGGGGGCTTTTCCCAGCCGGGTCGGGGGCCCGGGAAGCTGTGTACGGCAAGGGCAGGATGTTCGCGGGCTGGGCCGGCCAGAGGGGAAACATGAGCAGGCGCCGCCATTCACGTTCCGGGGCCCGGAGGCTCTCGCCCGGGCAATAAAGGGCGGAGCGGCGCGAAGAGAGAGAGATTGAGAGGGAGAGGGAGTGTGAGTGTGCGGGGGCTGCCGGGCTGCCTCTCTCTCAGTCTCTCTGCGGCGGGAGCGGGGATGGGAGTGGGAGACGCCGCCCGGACACCGACGCAGCCCCGAACCACCCCCGCCCCTCGCCTCGGGCGCCAGGTAGAGACGGGGCGGCACAAGGAAGGGGGCTGGGAGGGATGGTGGGGGTCTCAGAGGACTCAAGAGGGCTCTCAGGCGGCAGGTGGGGCTCTTGGAGGTTCTCAGAACAAGTAAGGCAGACTCAAAGGGATGAGGGGGTCTCAGAGGGAGCTTGGGGGTGGGAAGGGGGTCTCAGAGGGGTCTCAAGGATGAGAGAGGGGTCCCAAAGGGGTCTCAGCACCGCAAAATGCTCCCAACCCTGAACCTTGTCTCCCCCCTTTTGCGCATCTCTCCCTCAAACCCACGCCTTTCGGGCTTTTGCCTCCTTTTGGGGGAGACTGCCCCTCCTCGCCTCAGACGGCAGGAAAAGCTGGGGCGGAAAACGCATCTCTCTCTAGTCATCTCTCCCGGCGGCGCAATGGGTTAAAACCCTTGTGCCGGCAAGACTGCTGACCGACAGGTCCTAAGTTCGAATTTGCGGAGAGCGTGGGTGAGCGCCCTCTGTCAGCTCCAGCTCCCCATACCCGGACGTGAGAGAAGCCTCCCACAAGGAGGGTAAAACATCCAAAACATCCCCTGGGTAACGTCCTTGCAGACCGCCAATTCTCTCACACCAGAAGCGACTTGCAGTTTCTCAAGTCGGTCCCGACTCACGGAGAGAAAAAATCTCCCCCGTGGAAAGCCTGCAGTCGGACGACTCAGTCAATGCTCACGGGATGCTAGGAGTTGCAGTTGGGGGGGGGGGGGGACCAAATCCCTTTGGCAGAGAAAGCAAAACACCTTGTGAAACAAGCTACAACTCCCAAGTTTCCATGGCATTGAGCCGCGGAGGTTAATGCGCTGTCAAACCGCAGTGGAGCCATCAACTCTTAGGCTCCTTCCTTCCACAGAGCTAAATAAAATCCCACATTATCTGCTTTGAAGTGGAATCTATGGCAGTGTGGACTCAGGGCCCTTCCAGACAGCCCTATGTCCCAGAATATCAAGGCAGAAAAATCCCACAATATCTGCTTTGAACAGTTTTATCTGAGTCCACACTCAGATATGGTGGGATTTTCTGCCTTGATATTCTGGCATATAGGGCTGTGTAGAAAGGCCCCCACAATATCTGCTTTGAGCTGTGGTTCTCTGAGTCCACGCTGCCATCTATCCCAGTTCAAAACAGAAAATGTGGGATTTTATTCGGCCTCAGAAAACCCAGTTCAAAGCAGATATTGTGGGATTTTCTGCCGTGATGTTCTGGGTTATGTGACTGCGTGGAAGGACCCTTAGGGCTCTTCCACACAGCCATATAACCTAGAATATCAAGGCAGAAAATCCCACAATATCTGCTTTGAACTGGGATATCTGAGTCAGCACTACCATATATTCCAATGCAAAGCAGATAGCGTGGGATTTTGTTCAGCCTCTCTTCCTTTTATCCTCCTCCTCCTCCTGCTTATTTGCTTATTTATGTTCTGGTTGATTTATATGGCGCTTTGCACGTACAGGGACGAGGCGACAGTTCCCTGCCCTCGGGAAGATCCGATTCATAAGTCTTTTTTTCTTGCTTGCGAAGGATAGGAATCCTTTATTTGTATTCAAACGCGGAGCTTCCCTTTGGCGTTTGGAGTCTGTCTCCAAGAGGGAGGTTTTGCCTATTGGGAAAGGGATTGAAACGGGAAGGAAAGAAGGAAGAAACGAGAGCGGGAAGGAAGGAAGGAGGAAGAGAAGGAAGGAAGGAAAGATTCAGAAAAGGGCGACTCAAAGGATCAAGAGTCTGGAGAATGAGCCCTATGAGGAGCGGCTTCAAGAGCTGAGCATGTTTATCCTGCAGAAGAGAAGGCTGAGAGGAGACATGATGAAGGCCATGTATCAATCTATGAGGGGAAGTCATAGGGAGGAGGGAGCAAGCTTGTTTCTGCTGCCTTGGAGACTAGGACACAATGGCTTCAAGCTGCAGGAAAGGAGATTCCACCTGAACATTAGGGAGAACTGGGTTGTTGTGTGTTTTCTGGGCTGTATGGCCATGTTCCAGAAGTATTATCTCCTGATGTTTCGCCCACATCTATGACAGGCATCCTCAGAGGTTGTGAGGTATAATTAGGAAGAACGTCCTAACTGTGGGAGCTGTTCAGCAGTGGAACTCTCTGCGCCGGAGTGTGGTGGAGGCTCTTCCATAGGAGGCTTTTAAGCAGAGACTGGATGGCCATCTGTCGGGGGTGCTTTGAATGCGATTTTCCTGCTTCTTGACAGAAAGGGGTTGGACTGGATTGTCTCTTCTTCGAAGGAAGGAAGGGAAAGAGGGAGGGAAGGAAGGAAGGAAGGAAGGAAGGGAAGGAAGGAAGGAAGGAAGGAAGGAAGGAAGGAAGGAAGGAAGGAAGGAAGGAAGGAAGGAAGGAAGGAAAGGACGGAAGGAAGGGAGGAAGGGAAGAAGGAAAGGAAGGAAGGAAGGAAGGAAGGGAAGGGAAGGGAAGGGAAGGGAAGGGAAGGGAAGGGAAGGGAAGGAAGGAAGGAAGGAAGGAAGGAAGGAAGGACGGAAGGAAAGGGCGGAAGGAAGGAAGGAAGGGAGGAAGGGAAGAAGGAAAGGAAGGAAGGGAAGGAAGGAAGGGAAAGGAAGGAAGGAAGGGAGGGAGGGAAGGAAGGGCCAGTTCAGTCGTTCTCCACGATTAATCTATAGAGGAGGAGGGACGGATACACGTGTGTCTGTGCAATCTTTCGCGTAACGCGTGGATAACAAACTCGGGCCCCTGTGTTTATTTGTTGACGTCGGAACATGTTTTCCGAACACGCGTGGATTTCCGTGGGCTGTGCTCGTCAATCGCGGTGCATCTACACCAGCCATGGGCAAACTCCGGCCCTCCAGCTGTTTTGGACCCCAATTCCCACAATTCCTTACAGTCTCAGGCCCCTTCCTTTTCCCCCTCACCTGAGGCTGTTAGGAATTGTGGGAGTTGGAGTCCAAAACAGCTGGAGGGCCGGAGTTTGCCCATGCCTGGCGACGTATATCTATGATTTTGGACACCAGGTTTCTGATTCCTGCATGGGCTAGGGAAGCTCTCCTTGGGCACGTCACACTCTCTCGGCCTCAGGGTTTGAGAAGCGAAGGGAGGAAGGGCACCCGGGGAGGAGTCCAGGAACCCGCGTTTGGGATCTGTGCCCTCCCCGCTTCCCATCGGCGCCAGTCTGCGCGACATCCTCGCAAATATTGACAGTGTAGACGTCGGGGTTTTTATTTTGCTTTCGCTCGAGGCTTTGGAGAGGCACGGATGGAGAAAGAGAGAAAGCAAGGGAAGAGGGGGGAAAGGAAAGGGCCTGAGGCTGTTAGGAATGGCGGGAGTTGAAGTCCAAAACACCTGGAGGGCCCAAGTTTGCCCATGCCTGCACTGGTGGATTTCAATCCTTCATAAATATCTGGATTGATGACCACCCCGTGAATTCTTCAGAGCCTGTTATAGAGTGAGAAAACTGGTATAAATAAGCATAATAATATCAATATAATTATTGTGTTGTCTAAGACTTTCATGGCCAGAATCACTGGGTTGCTGTGAGTTTTCCGGGCTGTATGGTCATGTTCCAGAAGCATTCTTTCCCGACGTTTCACCTACATCTATGGCAGGCATCCTCAGAGGTTATGAGGTCTGTTGGACACTACGCAATTGGGGTTTATATATCTGGAGTGGGAGAAAGAACTCTTATCTGTTTGAGGCAAGTGTTAATGTAGCAATTGGCCACCTTGATTAGCATTGAATGGCCTTTCAGATTCGTGGACTGTCTGCTTACTGCCCGGGGGAATCCTTTGTTGGGAAGTATTAGCTGTCCCTGAATGATACATGTCTGGAATTCCTCTGTTTTCTGAGTGGTGCATATTATTTGAGAACACAGAAATGCTGGACCACTCTAACAACCACCATGTCAGGCTACACAGAGAAGCCATTGAAATCCACAAGCATGTGGACAATTTCAACAGAAAGGAGGGAACCACGAAAATGAACAAAATCTGGCTACCAGCATTTAAAAAAACCCTCTAAAATCAGGACAGTAAATAAAGAACAACACCCTGAAAACAGGGGAGTTCCAGACATGAAACAATCAGGGCCAGCTGACACCTCCCAACAAAGGATTCCCTCAGGCAAGAATCAGCCAGGTTTTGAAGCTGCAAGGCTTTTCAATGCTAATCAAGGTGATTAATTGCAACATTCACACTTCCAACAGGCAAGAGTTCTTTCTCCCATTTTCGACCTTCCACGGATATATAAACCTCCCTTGCTTAATTTCCAACAAACCTCACAACCTCTGAGGATGGTGGGGAAATAATAATAATAACTCTGACCATTCCTAACAGCCTCAGGCCCTTTCCTTTTCCCCCTCAGCCGCATAAGCGGCTGAGGGGGGAAAGGAAGGGGCCTGAGGCTGTTAGGAATGGTGGGAGTTGAAGTTCAAAACATCTGGAGGGCCCAAGACTGCCATGGTTCAAAACTAACTTCTCTCTCTGCCAGAGTGATAGTAGTAATAGCCTTGTAATCATCTGCGGGTCTTTTCTCTTTCCAGAGCTACATCTGCCGCCTCCACAGCGCCCCTTGTGGCCACTTCTGAGCAGATCCCGAGAGCACAGGGTGCAACTCAACCCAAGGAAGGAGCCCTTCTTCCAGCACCATGAACCCCACCATCGTCTTCAACAAGCTCAGCAGCCAAGTGCTCTTCGAGGACAGCGGTGCCCCAGAGCGGGAGCGGCCCTTTGGGGGTGTCCTGGAGGTCTCCCCACGTCACCCCGAAGTCCTCATCCCAGACAGACCCTCCATCAAGGACAACCTCAGCCTCAGGCACCGCAGGACAGGGTAGGAACGGTGATGGGGGGGCTAGGGAAATGATTTTAATGCGGACTGCAAATCACTTTATCCCCTGCCCAGCATGGTCAATCAGCCAGTGTTTGCAGGAAATAGGAAAGTTGATTCTGGAAAGGACCGCAGCTACTATCATCCCCTATCTAGTATGGTCAACCAAGCAGGGCTGTGTTGTGTGTTGTTTGGGGAAATGCAACTTCTTGCATCGTTTTGCACGCAAGGGAAGGTTAGAGATTGATCCTGGTGAGTAGATCTATAGGTACCACTCCGGCGGGAAGGTAACGGCGCTCCATGCAGTCATGCCAGCCACATGACCTTGGAGGAGTCTACGGACAATGCCGACTCTTTGGCTTAGAAATGGAGATGAGCACCAACCCCCAGAGTCAGACATGACTGGACTTAATGTCAGGGGAAACCTTTACCTTTTCTTTAACTTCTTGACACTCTTAGGGTGTGTTGTCGAAGGCTTTCATGGCTGGAATCACTGAGTTGCTGTGAGTTTTCCAGGCGGTATGGCCATGTTCCAGAAGCATTCTTTCCCAACGTTTCACCAGCATCTATGGCAGGCACCCTCAGAGGTTGTGAGGTTTGTTGGAAACTAGGCAGTTGGGGTTTATATATCTGTGGAATAATGTCCAAGGTGGGAGAAAAAACTCTTGTCTGCTTTAGGCAGGTGTGAATGCTGCAGTTGGCCACCTTCATTAGTATTGAATAGCCTTTCAGCTGCAAGGTCTGTCTGCTTACAGTAAATAAATAACACCACTCATAAAACAGAGGAATTCCAGACATGACTCAATCAGGGTCAGCTAACACCTCCCAACAAAGGATTCCCCCAGGTAGGAATCAGCCAGACCTTGAAGCTGGAAGGCTATTCAATGCGATATACAATAATGTTGACATGGTCCGTTTGAAGGCTGAAGCATGAGGTTTTTAGACAAATGGATCTAATTTACGTATGTTTTAAATGTTATAATGTATTTAATTATGTATTTTTATAGTTTTAATTGATGATATGTACTGTTTTTGTTTTATTATTATGTTCTTGGCAATAAATGTTGCCAACTGTTGTAAGCCGCTCTGAGTCCCCTCGGGTGAGAAGGGCGGGGTATAAATGCTGGAAATAAATAAATAAAAGAAATAAATGCCGATCAAGGTGGCCAATTGCTGCATTAACACTTGCTTCAAACAGACAAGAGTTCTTTCTCCCACCCTGGACATTATTCCACAGATATATAAACCCCACTTGCCTAGTTTCCAACAGACCTCACAATCTCTGAAGATGCCTGCCATAGATGCAGGTGAAACATTAGGAGATAATGCTTCTGGAACATGGCTATACAGCCCCGAAAACTCACAGCAACCCACTCTTACCTTGTGGAATGAATGCAGTTTAATCTCCCTGTAACTGCCATGGCTTAATGTGATGGGATCATGGGAGCTGTAGCCTGGCAAAGCATTCTGCCTTCCCTAAAGCCTCACCAGACTACAGATCTCAGGATTCCATAGCATTTACACTGTGGAATGAATGCAGTTTGACACACTTTCACTGCCATGGCTCAACGCGACAAAGCTTCACCAAAAAGTGTTGGTTCCTCACCAAACTTCAGATCTCAGGATTCCATGGCATTGAGTTTTTGGGATTTTCACTTCTCAGATCTCCTAGGGTACATTTACACTGTGGAATGAATGCAGTTTGACACACTTTCACTGCCATGGCTCAATGTGACAAAGCTTCACCAAAAAGTGTTGGTTCCTCACCAAACGTCAGATCCTGGGATTTCAGCGCATTGAGCCATGGCAGTTCAAGTGGTGTCCAACTGCATGAATTCAACAGTGTAGCTACACCCTCAGAGTCAGCATTTGTTAAGAAATCCACTGCTGCATTTTAACTGCTGTTTCTTTCTCTGGCGTAGTATATATTTCTCCATACCTTGGTTACTTGAAGTTTCTGAACTCAGCTTCCTCGGATTAGTCGGAACTAATCCCCGTTAAATTGAATTCGATTTCCATTTATGTTCTGAGATTGCCTTTGCCACGCACATTTTGCAAAGATGCAAATCTCACAGTTGCATTTAGGAGGCTCACTCCAATGGACGTTTTTACCTAGGATCGGAAAGTCAGCTTTGTGAATCAATATGTACAGGATTGGAGTCGTATATTTTTTGTTATCAAAGCTGATTGTATTGGCTTTTTTGCTTAGTTGGAAACCTTTTCTTGACTGTGTGTATATGCCTACAAATTACCTGTCGACCCAATTAATTTCATATGGTTTTCTTATGTACAAAACATTCAAAGGTGGTTTTGCCAGTTCCTTCCTTTGGAATGTGGTTTATAGCATCTGGTATTCATTGGTGGTCTCCCATCCAAGTACTAATCTGGACTGACCCCATTTAGCTTCCACGATTAGATGGGATCTGTTGCCTTTAAGGTATTTAATCCCATTATAGTCTATACATCATGCTAAGTGAAGGCGAAAGAGCTGAGACATTGCAGTCCTTTACATACTTTTTTCCGTGTAAGGAGTGACTTCAGAAATTTTACACGCTTATCCAAGGAATACTTGTATTTGCATGTATGTGCATCATGAGATACATCGGAGAAGGGACTTAAGTCTAAATAGGAAATTCATTTATGTTTCATATACATGTTCTAGCTTGAAAGTAATTTCATACACAATATTTTTAACAAATTTGCACACGAATAAAGTTGGTGTGCATTGAACCATTGAAGCAAAGGTATCAATGTCTCAGTTACTCACATGAGTGGTTTTGGATTTTGTAGTAATTTGGAATCCTGGATAAGGAACGCTTAATCTGTATTACATAGTAAAAATGCAACAGTAATTACGAAATGTCTAACACAGAGTTCATTGGCTTTAAAATATAGGAAAAGATTATTGCTGTATATAGTTCTTGCCTGGCTTTTAGACCACCTTAGAAGTGTTTTTCTTTGAAAGGTTGTTAACTGCGAATTTATTCAATTTTTCAATTTCCTGTGAATGGATTATATTGATAACATACTTTTATATTAATTGCTGTAGCATTAATTCGGACACAAAGTGCTTTCAATGTAGGGACTGATCCTTATCTTTAATCCACTCAGTTTTGTGTCCCAAAAACAAAAGTTCTTCCATGTATTAAGAAATACACAAAAAGTGTGTTGGAAAGCCATCCAGCAAGATTGTTCTAGACATCTTTCTGTGCAAGTGAATGAAACAAAACTGCCTGAAGAATAAACATGCGTTAGGTCTGATTGTACATCTGTGACAAATTGCTAAATACTGTAATTATGAGAATGTGCTTTAGGGGTCTTTCTGAATGCAGTAGACATGGGGGGAGAAAATATTCTTGTTGCCAAATTGCCAGTTGCCAGCTACTGCTTCTTAATAGCATTTCAGGTTGGCAAGATGGGATTATTGTGTTTCGTGGAGATGTTATTACCAGTGGATTCAGGTAGACTTAGATTTCAAATAAAATAGTAAAAGGCAAGAAGCCCAAGAGACTTAAAGGTGAAAAATTATGGTGGTGGGACGAGTGGGGTGGAAGAAGAGATGTAGCCTGAGAGCAACACCTTCTGGGAAAAATGTAGTATTACAATATCTTCAATATTTTGTTGAAGAACGTGATGTGTGGCCATCTCAGGCCAGGTAGGCAGTCTGTGTCCCCAGAGGAGATCGATTCAGCAATGGCTAGAGACGGTGGGGATATCTACACTGTGGAATTAATGCACTTTGACACCACTTTAACTGCAATGGCTCAGTGCCATGGAATCATACAATTACAAGGTCTTTGTTCTCTGCCAAAGCGTCCTGCTGCCTCACCAAACTACAAATCCCAGGATTCCATAGCATTGAGCCATGGTAGTTAAAGTGGTGTCAAACTGCGGTACATTAATATTACAGTGTAGATTCAACACGTGTGAACTGTGTCCTGGATCCTGAAACATCTGGATATATTCCGGTATAGCATAATAGAATGTGGATGATTCTGGCACATAGGACACAATTCATTGATGAGGGTTTTTTTTTTATTTAAACCTCAATTGAAATCAATAGGAATTGTCCTTGAGGAGCCATCACACATTTCATATGCCACTGTCTTAGCTTATGCCTATTTCATCCTTGAATGCCAGGACATATAATTTCCATAACTTTTTCCGTATTTTTCTCCCAAGAGAAATTTGTTTTGCATAGTGTTTCCTTTGTATTTGCATATGCCAAAGTGCTCCAGAGTATTATTTCTTACACAAAAACATATACAGTAACACAACAAAAACATGTTGTTTGTTTGAAAAGTGTTTTCAATATGACAAAAACATATTTGTAATCTAATAATACACGGCTTAGTATGTAAAAATTCCCTGGAGCATTTGGTGATTTATGAATACCATTGCACAAAAGTGTCACTGCTGTGTTACCTTTCCCAGTTGAATTTCTCAAGCTTTTTTCTCAGCTGGGAATGAAAATAGAATAGCAGCACTATTGTTGTGTAATGTATATGGGCCCCAGGTTGTATGTGATTTTTGTGAATTTAGTTGTTTAGAATGCAAGGGTGTCAAACTTATGCCACTTGTGTGTATATATGCCTTTAAGTCACCTGTCAGTTTATGGCAATCCTATGCGTTTCATAGGTTCTTCTGAAGAAAGGAATATTCAGAGGTCGTTTTTCAGTTCCATCCTCAGAATTATATCTTACAGCATCTGGTATTTGTTGGTGGTAATCCATCCAAGTACTAATCAGGACTGATTCTGCTTTGCTTATAAGATCAGTCAGGATTTTAACTTACCTAAGTATAAATCTTATTAAAATGGAGGTGGTATCTTTCAAGTGAAGGAAGGACTATATAGGACTTCATATTTCTCTGGAAAAATCAATGCATGCCTCAAAGAGGAGAATAGATTGTTGGCATTTTGTGTGGAATGGATTTCTGTTGGCACAGGAATGTGCAAGCATTCCAGCAGGCAAACCCTTTTCCTTTGCCTGGTGAAGACCTCCACTGCATTGCTAAGAGATTCCACATTGCCCATCACGTGTGTCGAGTATATTAATTGCATGTCACCGCTGAATTGTCTGGAAAGGACAAATTTAGTTCCACTTATGATGGGCCTGATTTTGATGCACAAATTCTTGTGCAACAGTAGAAGGGTGGTGCTCTTGTGTCAGCCAGACCACAAACAGATGTGAGCCTGGGAACAGTAGAGAGAGCGAAAGGCAAGCGACTGCCACAACTTTTCAAATAGGCGAGTGTTCACGCTATTTGATATCAAAACAAGGTGAACTTGGATCATGTTTTGCTGTTTTAGTGTCTGTTCTAACCAAAGGCTGGAGAAGTTACTTTCTTATACAACTACTGGACTTCCTCTGCTGCAGTAGAACATCTACATCTTGTCTGCCCATTTTATTTAGTTTTCACTTAGCTTGGCTTAATTTCCACGTTGGACCATCTCTCCAGCAGCTCATAATCAACTACAGATTTGGGGAGTGAGAATTCCCAAGGTTCCTCACCAAATACTGATCAGACATAGAGAGCCACGTAGCTTTGGTGAGGGAGTGGGGTCTTGCGTCTTATAATCACATTTCAAGATATCGCATCTTTTCAACGAGGTGCATTTAAAAGCAGATGTTGTGCTTTGTTGTTTCTTGTGGCTGAAAAGTATTGAACAAAGGTAGGATCACAGAACAAACATGTGCCTGGCACTATTTGATTATTTGTACGTTTTATATCTTGTTTTTCCACCACTCTTTTCAAAGCTTCACAACAGCACAGTGAAGTAGTTAATCCTTAAATGTAATGACTAAGATTGTTCAAACAAGAGTTTGAGTTCAGGTCTCCACAGTAAAAAAAAATCAGTCCAAAAATCCTAGATCAACTTATCCATGGGTTAGTGTGTGAGTAGTGTATCTTATTTCTTATCCAAAAAAGAATCATCTCCTTTTCTGAGTAGAGTGGTAAAAAGTAACAGCCTAGTCCATCGTGGGAGAACATAAAAGAAGCCTCTTCCCTTCTACTCTCTCTGCCTTGATGTCATTTTGGCATTTTTGATTGCCTTGGCAGAGAAATGCAGGTGGCATTGGTGCCTTTCCCTCTCTGCAGATTAGCTCTCAATTTATCCACAGATCACATCAAAATCCATAATTTTGGCCCCCAAACCTGTCCTTGATCAACTTATACATGTGTATATGCAGTAGTCCTGCACTTGAACCAGGTTACCACACTACTTATATTTTGCACACTGACTGGGATGTCATGGGTGCTACTGTTCAGTGTGCATAAAGTTGGGTTAAAGCCAGTCAGTCTGTCCAGTTGGTTTGTCTTTTACTTTTAGAAATAATTTATTGTACATTACTTTTGTAAGCCCTGATGGATTCATTTTTTAAAGGCTGAGTTGAAGTTACAGGGATAATATATTTGTGTTCAGAATGTGTGAAGCACGTCTCACTCTGGCTACAGCCTTATCTGACCAAAGATTCTCCATCTCTCTAAAAGACCCATTAATAGGAAAATTCTCTCTTTATCTCTGCAGACCTTTTTACATGTTGGAAGAGGCTAAAGAATTTCATCAAGTACCAAATGTTTTCTGTTAGCAAATGCTGTTTTGTCTGCATTTCAAAAGGCTTCCAAGGACAGGCAATGTTTCAACAGCTTCCCAATACAAAGGGGAAGGCCCCTTACTTTCCTAAGAAATTAAGAGTTTGTGAGTGAGTTCCAGACCTGCAGTACCATTCAAACTTATTGAAACCTACACACTTGGCAGGTTCTTTGTCTCATGTCCCTAAGCCATGGCCTTGGGTTTTTGCTTGCTTATTTGTTTGCTTCTTACAGTGCTATTTTGATGAATATGTAGATGGCTCTCAGTGTTGTTATGGTTAGTCTGGATGGCTTTCCAACTTAAGCCAGGAGAAAAAAATTAAACAAATGGAGATAAGCCAAGCGGCTCTCTGTTTGTTTGTTGTAGTCCACAAGCGTGTTTCTCTGCACAAACCAGAGAAGTGATTATATGTTGTTTGCACATCTGTCCTCTCTCATATGCCTGTACTTTAAAAACATGTTTTGAAAGATGATATACATCTGCTTTCCAGTTATTCCATCAGATATGTTTAGAAAGCAGAAGAAGGAACACTTTGAATTTGGCCTCCAACCCTCAGAAGTTTCTGCAACCATGGGCATCATCACCCAAAGCATGTAGAGAACCCCTTCCTTGATATAAATAACTATTGGTTTTATGCCCTGCTATTTAGAAAGTCTGTCTGGCCAAGGGAGAAACATTGGACCAAACACACTTATTCTGATGCAAAGTGTTTTTCAATGATGTTGCTTCTGATTATTGATGATACTAGTGGACAGAAGTGAGAACATATTCACGCTGTGAGCAATAATGGAGCAGTCCATTAAAGACTGAAAGTCTGTACATATTAGGGATGGAAAAAACATTAAAATACTTCAAAAATGGTTGGAAAACATTTTTTTTAAGTGTTAGAAATCCAACGAGAGGAATCCAGGACCAACAAGAATCTTCATAGTTTGTGGCTTATTTCTGTTCAGAAAAGGCTGTTTTCTGTCCTGAAAATAATTCCACACAAATATTGTTTCTGTGCAGAAAATGCTATGTCACATGCAGAAAGTTTTGTAATTAGGGATTTGTTGGTATGCCAGTTTGTGAAGAAAATATATATATATTTGCACAGAGAAAGCAATTTCTTGTGCAGAAAAGTATTTCAGGTGATGTTCTGAAGAAAACCACAGTGTTTGAAGTTTGTGCAGAATAAGTCCCAATTATGAATCAAATTTGAAAGACATAGGGATTTTTGCAGACATTCTTGCAGTGAGAAAGAAATTCCTAAAACGATTCATTGCTTGGTTTGAGAAGAAAAGTATTGCATCTAGTAAAGTATTGTACTAGTACAGAGCTAAGTGGGAACCATTTATACTGAGCACAATGCAATTTACTTCTGAGTAAGCAAACATATGGATGATTGCTCTGTTTGTCCAGTTTAATTTAAATGTGGAAAAAAATTGATGAAAGTGATGGGATTTAGGGTGCACCTACACGGTTAAATTAATGCAGTTTAACACCACTTTAACTGCTATGGGTCAATGTTATGGAATCCTGGGATTTGGTGTTTAATGAGGCACCAGCACTCTTTGGCCTTATAAAACCACAACCTCATGTTTCCATAGCAGTTGAAGGGGTGTCAAACTGCATTAATTCTGAAGTTGGATGTATCTACCCTATAGAATTAATGCAGTTTACTAGCATCAGTCTCAAGCAGTCACAGCCAACTTCAACTAGATTGGCAGTCTAGTTTAGCACATTTGGTGTTTGTGTGTTTAGGCTGTTATAGGGTTGTTACGCTGAAGTTTTGGGCACCAAATCAGAAAATATCAAAATATGTAACAGAACAGAACAATGAGAGTATCAGTTTCATTCAGCTGCCTATAATTCACTCGTCAATATCTATAAAAGTATCAGTGTTAATGTTTTTACAAGGCACACATTTTAAAATTTGGCATATTAACTAAGACAAATGATTGCTTTATTATTAAGTCAATGGATAGCCACATCTTATAATAAAAAGGCCCTACATGGCTTAGTGAATTGTCCATTGCAATGGATGTATACAATATATACATAAAATGTACTTTTCACAGTAATTCACAGCAAGAATTTAGAAAAGTTTTGGAGTTACCACCATGCTAGCTGGATGAATCTGGGAATTGTCATACAACAAAACAACTTTTAAAAATTCTGCTAGGTTTTCCCTAGCCAATGCTATGAAGTGATTACAGTCCATTCTGGATTAATGTCTAAAAGGCACTCTGATCTGCTTTCCAGTACACGGCAGAACAGTGGGAAGGTGAGACACAAACGCCAGGCGCTTCAGGACATGGCGCGGCCACTGAAACAGTGGCTCTACAAGCACCGAGACAATCCATACCCCACCAAGACGGAGAAGATTTTGCTGGCTCTTGGCTCACAGATGACTCTAGTTCAGGTAAGAATGAGCCAAGTCACTCTCATTCTCATTCCATCTCTAAAGTCGAACTTTCTTGTCTGGTGTAATTACAGAAGACCCATGTATTTCAAAATGTTGTCTGTTCCAAATTCTGATCCCATTGAAAGCAGGAGTACTGAGTTAAGCAGCCCGAGTGGATTGATTCCTGTGAGTGTCTTATGTCTTCTCTTCTAATAGCTTGCCAGTCAACTTCCTCCCTCCCAACACCATCAGACTTTGATACTGGAATTGAGCTTAGATGGTAGCAAAGTATTTGGGGTGATGGATTGAAGAAGATGAAAACAGTGTGTACAAGTTGCTTCTTTCCTATATTACCTTTGCTCTTGAAAAATCCTGGGGGAGGGTTCTGAAATGAGTGAGGAATTCTTCCACAGTTTGCCTTTCTTAATGCAGACAATCGCCTACTAATCTTTTTGCAACTAAGTTGACATTGGAGCATGGTGGGGAAAAAAGTATTTGAGATAATAGAGTGTAGCAGGGATTTTCAACCTGGGTTCCTGGATATTCCAAGGGGGCTATGGGTGAAAATCATGGAGAAGGGGATCCATGGCACAAGATTAAGGAGGCATAGAAAGAAGTGAGAAGTTAAGGAAAACATCATCTTAAAAAATCGTATTAAAAGCAACTTGAGAAACTGCAAGTTGCTTTTGGTGTTAGAGAATTGACCGTCTGCAAGGACGTTGCCCAGGGGACGCCAGGATGTTGGATGTTTAACCATCCTTGTTGGAGGCTTCTCTCATGTCCCCGCATGGGGAGCTGGAGCTGACGGAGCTCACCCTCTCTCCCCGGATTCGAACCATCAACCTGTCGGTCAGCAGTCCTGCCCATACAAGGGTTTAACCCATTGCGCCACTGGGGGCTCCCCTCTTTTTTGATGAAGAGCATAATGTCTAAAAAGTTTCCACAGATTTGGGATAAAGCAAAATTGTTCTTCATGGTATATCTTACTTTGTATGTAGTAAAGTCAGGTTTTAGTCATACGAATTTTTTAGTCAGGTTAATGCAGAATTGCCTGGACATAATGGAAATGATCTTTGGTTATCCCTCACAGCAATAAATCTGGATATAAAAACTTGTTTCTGATCATCAAGGGTCACATTGATCGAGAAATGGTTGAAATATAGGTTTTATTGAATTATTATCCTTTGTATGAATTATAAAATTATATGGAGCCCTCAGTGGCACAGCAGGTTAAACCGCTGAGCTGCTGCACTTGCTGACTGAAAGGTCAGCAGTTTAAATCTGGGGAGCGGGGCGAATTACCACTGTTAGCCCCAGCTTCTGCCAACTTACCAGTTCGAAAACATGCAAATATGAGTAGATCAATAGGTACCGCTCTGGCAGGAAGATAGTGGTGCTCCATGCAGTCATGCCGGCCACAAGACCTTGGAGGTGTCTATGGACAATGCCGGCTTTTCGGCTTAGAAATGGAGATGAGCACCAACCCCCAGAGTCGGACACAGCTATACTTAATGCCAGGGGAAAACCTTTACCTATAAAATTATAATAAAACATGTTCTATTTAAAAACAAAACATTTAAATTTAATGATAAGATGGAGGAGGGGGACTACAGGAAAGAAACAAGGTAAGAAGGGGGCCACAATCAGAAAAAGCTGGAAAACACTGGAGTAGAGGGAGATATAAATTATATAGAAAGAGGCAGATTTGGATCTCCTCATCCGAATATCCTTTTCATTGTTTAATTTTGTACAACCACCTGAGTTGAATTTATTGTAGGGTTTTCTTGACAAAATTTAGTCAGAGGAAGTTTGCCATTGTCTTCCTCTGAGTTTGAGAGAGTGTGATTTGCGTAGAATCACCCAATAGGTTTACATGGCTGAGAAGGGATTGAAACTCTTGTTTTCCACGGTCTGACACTTAGAGCACGTAGGCCCCTTCCACACTGCCCCTTTATCCTAGATCATCTAGCAGTGGGGACTCATATATTCCAGTTTAAAGCAGATAATTTAGGATCAGATCCTGAGATAAAGGGCAGTGCGGAGGAGCCCTTATTCTCACTGGTTTTGGATTTATTAGAGTTACTTTTTGACACTATTGAACAAGTTGTATGAATGGCAATAACACAAAAAGATAGGATCATATGTTCCTCCTGTTTTGAAGGATAGCTAAGCAGGAAATGCATGGCCATTTTCTGGTCAAAACAAGTAGTTTATATTAGCCCAGCAGTTTGTCTGCATGAGCTGCAAGTAGAGTTTTAATGGAAAAGCTGCAGAGAAGAAATATGGTTGTTGACTGCAAAGAGTTAAGTTCTAGGGATACCTCGAGGATCAAGTTTTCTTCTATGATTCTCCTGACTGCCTAAATAATAGTGAGACCACCAAGGTTTATGGCTGCCTTTCTGGAATGTTATCCCAAAAACACTGGTAGTGTTTAGCTTCCTTTTATTTTAGGCTCTAAGATTCAGAGAGATTTATCTTTTACTTTGAGACTTCTTACAGGCCAAAAGTTGAGTATTTCCTTCTAAACCCTGCATGTTTAATATTTCATGGCTATACGTTCCATAGAAATAAAACAACATGTTTTGCAGATGAATGTTTCCTCTGGATTTGTTGACTTTTGTTTGCAGCCTTTTTTAGCTGGCAAAAGCATGTGGTCCAAAAAACAAAATAATAATAATAAAAAAATCCAGATGCTCCTTCCACACTTTGCCCAGAAATGCTGTCACAGCTGTATGGAAACACATAATTCAAGGGAAATTAAAGCACGAAAATGGTCCAGATCAGATTATTGATTACAAAGAACCGGCCTTCAGAGTTACAAACCTTTTCAACATCACACCTGAGTGACTGTAGAATAAATCCACTGCACCCAACATGATTCGGACTGACATTTCATGTATTTCTGAGAATTGAGTTGTCCTTTTGAATCCATTTGAAAAGTGTTTTGCATTCCAGATGATCAAACAGTGTTGCTGACTGGCTTTAATCTAACATCGTAAAGTGCCAGGACACTTCTGGAGGGAATCAAAATAAAATGTCTTGTGCTGATTTGTATTTCCTAGTCCGACATTCTTGAAGCTTAGATTGGCCTCCTTCTCTTCCTATCCTTCTGTCCAATTCCTTAATGCTTTGCAGTGATCCTTTCTCTCAGTTAGACCAGGGGCAAGCAGCTTTGGGAGGCTAAAAGGGGGCCGCATACTCTAGCAGACTTTGGTAGGCTGTATTTATTTATTTATTTACAGTATTTATATTCCGCCCTTATCACCCCGAAGGGAACTCAGGGCAGATCACATTATATACATATAGGGCAAACATTCAATGCCCATATACACATAGAACCGAGACAGAGACAGACGCAGAGGCAATTTAACCTTCTCCTGAGGGGATGTTCAATTCTGACCACAGAGGGGAGCAGCTGCTTCATCATCCACTCTGATGGCACTTCCTCCTTCCAACGTTGTAAATTAGTTAAATTAGCCTCCCCACTTTATAAGTGGTACCTTATTTCCTACTTGATAGATGCAACTATCTTTCGGGTTACTAGGTCAGCAACGAGCAGGGGCTATTTTTGATTTTTTAATTGATGGGTGCTCACCCCGCCATGGGCTGGCCTCGAACTCATGACCTCATGGTCAGAGTGATTTATTGCAGCAGGCTGCTCACCAGCCTGTGCCACAGCCTGGCAAAAAGGTGCTAACCCTCTTGGGGCTGCAGAGGGCATTTTTGCCATAAAGAGATTTTTCCCCAAATATAAATTAACTGGAACATTTGTCGTCTTTGAAAAGGACCTTTCTTGGGTCTAAAATGGCACCAGGAGGCCCAAAATCCAGCACACACCTCTAGAGAGCATTTGGGGGTAAAGTTTTGTCCCCTTAGGGGACTTGATGACAAAAATGCCCTGGTGGGATGCATGTGGTTACACTTAGCTACCCCCAAGTTAGACTAGCTTTGCATTTGAGTCCTAATTTTTAGCCAAGTTGGTCAAACCTTTCTTCCCACTGGGTTTGGTTTCTTTTGCACAAGAGGTGTTGGCCTTTGCCCAGCCACCAAAATCTGAGTTCATTAGTCGTGACAGTTTTAGACCAAGGAGAAGCAGCCACAGAGAGTCTGGGAGATGTACGAATCATGCTTTCCATCCTTCTAGACGCAGAGTCAACTGGCGGCTTCCACATCAGTGTGGCAGTGAATCCCAACTAGACTTCAGTCTAAACTTTAAAGGTATTGTCCTAGTTGGGCAGGTTTAGCCGCAAAATAAATTCAGCACTTTGGATAGCTCCTTTACTATTTGTACCGAAACCTGTATTATATTCATTGCCCCACTGCCATCACTACCTAGACCCCCAGTTAGTGATGGAAATAGAAATCACCAGACAGGTATCTTCTAGTTTTGTGAATAGTGGTTCGGAGGATAATGCCAGGTGGACGTTGGCAGGTCTTGCTTTAGCTGTAAATCCTGCCTCTGAAGGCTTCTTTCTTCTTTCTATGTGAGTGTTTCTATTTGCAAAACTAGATGTTGTATCTGTTTGTATTTAATTGGGAATGGCTTTTCAGTCAAATCGCCATGTGGAATCAATGAAACATTGCAGTTTATATGAGAAAGGATTTAGAAGACATCCCAAATTAAGACTTTCTTTTAGACACGCCAACTGTTGCCTTCCTCTGCCTAATCACTTCCTCCTTATTTTTGCTGTTTTGGTTTTCACTTGTCTGCTTTTATAGTCTCTTGTCTGGCTATTTGTTTTTTTACAACCTCTTCCTTTAGTTCCACCCACAGTGCTATATACGTAAAAGGCATTGATAAAAAAAAAATTGTGATAGAATGTTAAAAGACCATTTTGCACGTTTCCTGAAACTGAGGAAGTTTCAGATGGCAAATTTCTGCAGAAATTTATGATGATGTGTGCAGATCTATGAGGAGATAAGACTAGTGATGGATAGGATTTTATCCATGTATAAATTAAGAAAAGGAATATATGCCCACAAGCAAACACCTATTTACTTGTGGAGTGGTATAATTTTCCAAACTTCCTCGAGCTCTGCTTTTGCCGGGCAGTAGTAAAAACCAAACATTCTAGCTCTCTAATACTTTCCTTTAGCCCAGGAAATAGTGAACCCTGTTGAAAGGAATTTCTTTTATTGGAAACATACCACAGAACCATGCTAGTAAATGCCCAGAGAGTACACTTCTTTAGTACAGTAGAATCTCACTTATCCAACATAAACGGGCCGGCAGAACGTTGGATAAGCAAATATGTTGGGTAATAAGGAGAGATTAAGGAAAAGCCTATTACATATCAAATTAGGTTATGATTTTACAAATTAAGCACCAAAACATCATGTTTAACAACAAATTTGACAGAAAAAGTAGTTCAGTATGCAGTAATGCTAAGAAGTAATTACTGTATTTATGAATTTAGCACCAAAATATCACGATGTATTGAAAACATTGACTACAAAAATGTATTGGATAATCCAGAATGTTGGATAAGCGAGTGTTGGATAAGTGAGACTCTACTGTATTTCTAGGTTATCTAGCACGACTTTATTCTGGCAAAGGAATGTCATAGAATTGCACTGGAGGAACTAGGAAATCCCTAGAGAGAGCAGCATTTTAGTATTTCTAGGTCCTCCAAGATTACTTTATGGTCAATGTCTGGCAGTAGCATTTCACAGAATTGCACTGGAGGACCTAGAAAATGCCCAGAGAAAAAAATTAAATGCTTTAGACATGTGTAAGTGAAATTGCAGGTAACGGTCCCCTGGATACAGGGGTCAAATGGTACATTTGAAAAATATATAGAAACAATAGGGTGGTGAGCTGATATGTAAATAACTCCCATTGATTCAATGAATATACTAGCTGGGTCGAATAATAGTATTCAGGGTATTACTATTGGAGCAAAATGGTGATATGAACATCATTGTCATTAAAACATTTAAAAGTAATAATATTGGTCTGGTTAATGAAAAGGAAGAAAGGTAATAAATAATGCTGCTATTTTAAACAGCAATTCCAGGCTTTGAATCAAAGTCCCGAATATCTAGAGGGCCAAGGTTCCCCACTCCTCCCATATACTCTATGTTGCCTATCCCCGTTCGTAATGAATTTCTGGTTGACTCTTTAAACAGGAACTTTTAAAGAGCTCCAGGCTTTGAAAGAAAACTTTGGGAAAGGAACACCTGGACTAAATTGGTTTACTACTGTACCTGCTTATGCTCATTCAATTGAAGCAAAGCTAATGGAACAGTGTGTCGAACATGTTCCTAGCCTCCCACTTTGCCTTTTTTTTTTTTTTTGCTTTACAGTTAGAAATTTTATATTCCTGAAACTACAGAACTTGAACAGGAAGCTATATCCGTCTAAAAGCCACAACCTATATTTATCTCTCCAATTAGTCTCCAATTTGGAGACTAGCAATTTGTCCTGCTAATTTGCAATGAATATGTCATGTTTTGATTTGCACTATTCCCATGGGGTGGATTTATTTTATTTTATATTTAGGTCTAACCATTCCTATGAATTAAAAAAAAGAAGCCTGAACATTCTTTCCACAAGGGGAAATATGAATGGCTTTATTGTTAAATATGAAGTTATTTGCCATAGTATGACTAATGTACTGGTTCTGGGTTTCTGAGAATCTTGTTATGTTTTTTTTCAGGCTTCCATAGGAAATAGTTTGTTCAGTAAAAGAGAATAGTTCGAGTCATTTCTCTCTGCAGCATTGCACAATTTGAAATACTATGCCACCAAACTAAATAATAATAGGAAGAGATTTAATTATTATTTAAATTTTAATTGTTTGCTTAGCATTCACTTAGGGAGCCCCGGTGGCACAGTGGATTAAACTGCGGAGCTGCTGAATTTGCTGACTGGGAAGTAGGGTGAGCTCCCCCTGTTAACCCCAGCTTCTGCCAGCCTAGCAGTTCAAAAACATGCAAATGTGAGTAGATCAATAGGTACCGCTCTGGCAGGAAGGTAACGGCATTCCATGCAGTCATGCCAGCCCCATGACCTTGGAGGTGTCTATGGACAATGCCGGCTCTTCGGCTTAGAAATGGAGATGAGCACCAACCCCAAGTCAGACACGACTACATTGTCCTATAATCCAGTTTCAGAATGTGCATTAACTGCATTGATCTGAATTATAGAGCAGTATAACTGGATATCCAGTTAATCCTTATTCTGAAACTGGATTATAGGGCAGTGTAGATCCATTTTAAGGCTGAATCAACACAAGGGCTGTATTCCAGCCTCACTTTGTGGTCATGCTCCACTTTGACCCCTTTGTTGACATATAGGTCTGTTTTAATCCAAACTGAATTCAGTTTGAAAAGCCACGTGGAACTCCCCTGTTAGCCCCAGCTTCTGCCAGCCTAGCAGTTTGAAAACATGCCAATGTGAGTAGATCAATAGGTACCGCTCCGGCGGGAAGGTAACGGCACTCCATGCAGTCATGCCGGCCACATGACCTTGGAGGTATCTATGGATAACGCCGGCTCTTTGGCTTAGAAATGGAGATGAGCACCAACCCCCAGAGTCGGTCATGACTGGACTTAACGTCAGGGGAAACCTTTACCTTTACCTATGCAGTAGTACTTACTCCCAGGAAAGTGCTTTATAATGCTATATAACAAGATCACTTCAAAGCATCTTCCAAAATTATTTTTTCTTGCACTTTCAAATTGCTCTTGAAGTTGCAAAACGTTTCCTGGATCTAATCTTGTAGTCTTAAGATTGTTTTTCCTTTTGTCTTTTGTCTGTACTTACAAAGATGCACCATTGAACTATGAGTTTCTCCTTATCCATGTTTACCAAAAAAGCAAAGTTCAGTCCCCAAACTGCCAAATCTAAAACCGTCCCGTAATTATTTTCAAGAGTTTTTTGGGGATGCTTTCTTTTATTACAGTGATCTTATTTCATTTTTATGAGCTGGATTTTGCAGCCTGTTAGAATGCTTTAAACAAGAACTGTTCCGATTCATATGAATAATGTTTGCAGTTGACGTGGAAATGTTGAGTGCACAGAATTTGCTATTGGCTTTTTCATCAAAATAGTAGCGAGCGCACATAAATCATGTTCGTTTTATATTGCTTGTATAAAGAGCTATGTGGATATAATACCCTGGTCGCTATAGCTGCACTTGGCGGTCTGATAATTCCTAAATATCCTTCTGTGCTGTTTTTTGGCCAACGAATCCAATTCGTTAGACAGCCACTACAAACGTTAATATAAAATATTTGGTTGGCGATGGAACTGCCTTATGTACAGTGCAAATGCTGGTCTATTTGGCTCCGACTTGGACAATATTATATGGTACTCAATTAGTTCCCCGTGATGTGGTGATAAATTTTGAAGTAGACTTGTTCATGATGACATCTGCAATAGCCACCTCACCCAGGAGAGTTGAAAAATGCAGACAACTGGAATTTTAGCAACTGAGGACTAGCAGTTTTCAGGATAAACCCAACGTTAATCCTATCTAAAGTAGACCCATTGTGGCCCTGCAGATGTTGTTGGACTGTAGCTCTCATCAACCCTATTCAACATAGTCAACTGGGGGAAAGCAGGGTGTCACAGGCATTACTTACACTGCTATGTGGTGCAGTTTGAAACTATATTGTATGGTCAGTGTAGACTCATATAATGCAGTTTAACTACACTGAACTGCATTATAAAGTTTTATTTTTATTATTGTTATTATTATTATTATTATTATTTTATTATGACACAGCAAACAAGATAGATATGCTGGATTTCATATCACAAAATCACAAGTCGAACACTTCCCAAGTGTCTAGGACTGTGTGATGTATTTTCGGATGATGCGTGCAGATCCCAGCAGGGTGGCCTTTTGCAGTTGGCAGATCGTAATTTTGTCAATGTCTATTGTTTCCAAATGCCGGCTGAGATCTTTTGGCACGGCACCCAGTGTGCCGATCACCACCGGGACCACCTGCACTGGTTTCTGCCAGAGTCTTTGAAGTTCAATCTTGAGGTCCTGATAGCGGCTGAGTTTTTCCTGTTGTTTTTCGTCAATGCGACTGTCACCTGGGATGGCAAAACACACACACACACACACACACACACACACACACACACACACACATATATATATATATATATATATATATATATATATATATATATAAATATTATATGAATCTACCCTGGCCATATAATGTAGTTGTAGTCTAGCAGCATTTAGAGCCGTGTTTCTCAACCTTCCTAATGCCATGGCCCCTTAAAACAATTCCTCATGTTGTGGTGACCACCAACCATAAAATTATTTTATGTATGCTACTTCATAACTGTAATTTTGCTACTGTTATGAATCGTAATGTAAATATTTGATATGCAGAGTGTATTTTCATTCACTGAACCTAATTTGACACAAATACTTGATATGCCCAGTACTGGTAGGGTTGGGGGAGGTTGATTTTATCACTTGGGAGTTGTAGTTGCTGGGATTTATAGTTAACCTACAATCAAAGAGCATTCTGAACTCCAAGCATATAAAATCTCACTGGAGGATTTGGAAGATGCCTGGAGAAACCAGGCATGGTTAAGTGAAACCAGATAACACCAATCATGTGCAAATGAGCTGTCCATCTGACACTTCCTCCCAGCCATCAGTCTGACTCCATATGTTCCCTTTACCTTGCATGGCATAGAAAGCCATAATTCAAAGAAAATGCCACAGTATTATTTGCATAGCATTGCTGTATCTATGCTGCATGACTCTCCACAGGGATCAGAAATACTGAATTGACTGGTGCTCTGAATCACTAATGTATACCCTAAGTTTGCATTGTATCCTAAGATCCCAGTCAGTACAGCTCCCTGCATTGTTCCATCCTGAAATACTATGTGCTTCTGGCTGCAGAACTGCAATAAAGGACCGTTAGAGCCAATAAATGTCACTTTTTTTAAAGCAGTAATTTAAAATGACAATATAAAGTGAGATTCAGAGGTCTTATGTGCACTATTTCCAGCATTCACCATGCAAATATAATACGCGTTGAAACTGCAAAACGCCTGCATGCCTGTCTTCCATCATGTGTCACACAACTGGAGAATTTGGAAGGACGCTCTCACTCCCATTCTCGGTACATCTTGTGACAGAAAGGGGGGAAATCTAATGCATTTGTCTTTTATTTAGGTATCTAACTGGTTTGCCAATGCAAGGCGTCGCCTCAAAAACACTGTCCGGCAACCAGACCTCAGCTGGGCTTTACGAATAAAGCTGTACAACAAGTATGTTCAAGGAAATGCCGAAAGACTTAGTGTAAGCAGCGATGATTCATGTTCAGAAGGTTTGTTTTTAATATTCTTGTAATGTTGTCCCTGAAAAGCAAATAAAACTCAAAGCAGTACCTACTTTTCAAGATTTGGAAGAGACAGCTATTATTATTATTATTATTATTATTATTATTATTATTATTATTATTATTATTATTATTATTTGATAAACAACAAGATTAGTACACAGCACACAAGAACTGGCTGTTGTATTGGATCACATGTTGGACACTTCTCAAGTGTCTAGGACTATGTGATGTATCAGCAAATAATGCATGCAGATCCAAGTAGGGTGGCCTTTTGCAGCGGACAAATGGTAAATTTTGACAGTGCAGATTGTTTTTAAGTGCTGGCCAAGGTCTTTAGGCACTGCATCCAGTGTGCCGATCACCACTGGGACCACCTTTACTGGCTTGTGACAGAATTTTTACAGTTAGATCTTTAAATCCTCATATCACGTAAGCTTTTCCAGTTGCTTCTCTTTGAATTATTATTATTATTATTATTATTATTATTATTATTATTATTATTATTATTATTTGTTATTTGTCTCTCCTCATGGCTTGAGGCAGGATACAACATATTAAAATACATAGATAAATATAAGACCTTTAAAATACATATATTGAAAAACATAGCGCAAAGTCTAAAACATCTTACTAATAAAGTGAAATTTTAAAATTCATGGTTTATAATAGACCAATATGAATGACATGGAGTTATTATACAGCCCAAGATATGATGCTGGCTTTTCAGGAAGAGGTATATTTTGAGAGATTTTGTCCCAAAGCCTTGGACTTGGCCCATTAATGCCCTTGTAATCTCACACCCCAGTAGTTCTTTTGTGTGTGTGTGTGTGTGTGTGTCAGGAGTGACTTGAGAAACTGCAAGTTGCTTCTGGTGTGAGAAAATTGGCCGTCTGCAGGGACATTGCCCAAGGGATGTTTTACCATTCTGTGGGAGGCTTCTCTCATGTCCCCGCATGGGAAGCTGGAGCTGACAGATGGGAGCTCACCCCGCTTCTTGGATTCGAACTGCCAACCTGTTGGTCAGCAGTCCTGCCAGCACAAGGGTTTGACCCATTGTGCCACCGAGGGCTCCTTTGAACACTTTGTCTTTGGATTCCAACTAGAATTACAATCAAAGGGAACTGTGCGTTCATTTCTAGAACATTGTGAATGGGCACAGAAAGATTTGCTTATTATCAGAATAGTACTAGTCATTTCCACTGCTATAGAAACAATCTTCTTGTCAACCTTTCAGAAAGGGTAGTAAGCAAATATCTGCCATTCTCTTTGCCATTCATACTTATTTATACTTATTTATTTGGAGCCCCCGGTGGCGCAGTGGCTTATACTGGCAGGACTGCTGACTTGAAGGTTGGGTAGCTGAACTGAAGGTTGCCAGTTCGAATCCAACCTGGGGATGAGCTCCCTCTGTCAGCTCCAGCTCCATTTGGGGACATGAGCAAAGCCTCCCACAAGGTTGGTAAAACATCAAAAACATTCGGGCGCCTCCTGGGCCACACCAGAAACAACTTGCAGTTTCTGAAGTCTCTTCTGAAATGAAAAAAAAACAAACCCTGTTTTGAAACCTTGCCTTTTTCTGCACTTGCATTTGAATCAAAGCTCTTTTTATGTCTGTAGGTACTATATAATGGTATATTCTTCATGTTTTGGTGTAATTGCAGTTGGTGTAATTTAAAGTGGGGACTATGTAGCCTTCTAGATTGTTGTGCAGCAACTCCCATTATCACCAGTATAGCCAATGGCAAGGGATGAGGGTACAGTTCAAAGCCAATATTGTGGGATTTTCTGCCTAGATATAGGGCTGTGTGGAAGGGCCCCAAGTTAAAGTTACTTTATAAAAATAATTCCTTATGTCATTCACTGCAGAACTCCCCCCCCCAAAAGTCACAACTGATTACTATTAAAATTGCAGGTACTGTATGTTATTGTGATTTGTTTGTTTCTCTTTACATTGTTTGTTACTCTTTACCTCATTTTTAGGAGGTAAAATCCATCAAAATAAGTAAGAAAATAGCCTACATTCTGAAAAAGAAATCCTCTCAAAACATTTCACAAAGTCTTGTGTCCACTAAAAGTAATGCTAAAGAGTTATATATACGCTTTACTTGTTATATGGGGCAGTAAATGTTACCAGTGGTTACATGAGTTTGCCAAAGGATCATTAATATGTCATTACAAAAAATAACATGTTATACGTGACATGACTTTATATCATAATGAATCAGGATCCCCTTGTACCAGGGGCAAGGTGCCAGCAAGGCTCCTGCATTTAATCATTGGATGCCAGACTATACTTAGATTCCAGTGATTCCAAAATAATATACACCGCATGATATATCTTAACATCTGTTTTCATGAACTGTCTATCAGCTAAAATAGTATACTGTTCACAAATCACTTTGTGTTCTTCATAGTGAGATTTTAAAAGATGTCAGAGGAAAAATCTGCCTCCCTAACATTTATGGGGTGTGGAAAGGGTATTATCAAAGGCTTTCATGGCCTGAATCACTGGGTTGCTATGAGTTTTTCAGGCTGTATGGCCATGTTCCAGAAGCATTCTCTCCTGACGTTTCACCCACATCTATGGCAGGCATCCTCAGAGGTTGTGAGGTCCGTTGGAAACTAGTCAAGTGGGGTTTATATATCTGTGGAATGTCCAGAGTGGGAGAAAGAACTCTTGTCTGTTTGAGGCAGGTGTGAAAGGCAGCTTCAAAGCCTGGCTGCTTCCTGCCTGGGGGAATCCTTTGTTGGAAGGTGTTAGCTGGCCCTGATTGTTTCCTGTCTGAAATTCCCCTGTTTTTTGAGTGTTGCTCTTTATTTGCTGTCCTGATTTTAGAGTTTGCTAATCAAGGTGGCCAATTGCAACATTCAGACTTGCCTCCAACAGACAAGAGTTCTTTCTCCCACCCTGGATATTCCACAGATATATAAACCCCACTTGACTAGTTTCCAACAGACCTCACAGCCTCTGAGGATGCCTGCCATAAATGTGGGCGAAATGTCAGAAGAGAATGCTTCTTGAAGATGGCTATACAGCCCAGAAAAGTCACAGCAACCCAATGGGGGAAGTGTATATAGATATTTATATGGGAAGAAGAATATGACTAGCAATGTATTGCAAGTGTCTTAGAAAAAAACATTTGTAAGTTGAGTATCCCTTATCCAGAGGTCCAAAATTCAAAATAAAAAAATCATCTATATGGATGGCTGTGATAGAGACAGCTTTGCTTTCTTATGTGTTGTACAAAAACGTGATTTTGTGCACAAACTTATGAAAAATCTTATGTATAAAATTGCCCTCAGGCTATGTGTATAGGAAACATAAATAAATTTTGTGTGTAGGCATGGGTCCCATCTCCAAAATATCTCATTATGTATATACAAGTATTCCAAAATATGGAAAACTTCTGGTTCCAAGGATAAGGTTATTCAACCGGTATCATGATGTATTCTGATCTCAGTTGTACTTGAAAAGCTTAATTAGGTATATTCATTTTTAAACAGATCAATAGGTAATGTTTTTCTCCGATGCTCCTTGTTTCTCCAGATGGTGAAAACCCTTCAAGAAGCCATATGAACGAAGGGGGTTACAACACACCCGTTCATCACACTGTGATCAAAACAGAAAGCTCCGTAATAAAGTCTGGAGTAAGACCAGAGGGAAATGCCAATGAGGATTATGTATCACCCCCGAAATATAAAAGCAGCTTGTTGAACCGCTATCTGAATGACTCATTGAGGCATGTCATGGCCACAAATGCAGCCATGATGGAAAAAACAAGGCAACGGAACCATTCGGGATCATTTAGCTCCAATGAATTTGAAGAGGAACTGGTGTCTCCATCATCTTCGGAGACTGAAGGCAATTTTGTCTACCGGACAGGTAGGGTATCGCTTCAAAAGCTGATGGGTCTTGTTCATTTATATAACTGGGAAATTGGGGCAGCCAGTGATGGTAATCTCTTTTCCCTGATCTGCAAAATATCTGTGGCACTTTCAGTGTGACAAGTAGTAGTCGCTGTCTGACTAACAACCTAGAGAGGTAGGTCATAATTACTGACTTTTTGCAAATGGGTGAAAGGCAATGACTTGCATCAATACTTTCCAAAAATCCATTGTTAACAAAATGTGAAAGCACAACCAACTGGAGTGCATAGATTTGATAAAAATATGGTGGCTTCATAAATGGTTAAGCTCATTCCCGATCCGTTTAAAAGCCATGATCGGCACCAGTTGATTTTGATTCAGAGCCAGACTGCACAGAACAAATTATTACAAATTATATATATCTGTGCTCTAGAAAACTGCACACTTGGACAACTGTTGGTGTAGTACACAAATGATAGGAGGTGTACCACCAGATTCTTAAAATAGTGTCTTAACATCATTCTTGTTCAGGAATGAAAGTGCATACAATTAATCCTTAGGTCTTTCTTATGTGTTGTACAGAATATCAAGGCAGAAAATCCCAGAAAATTGAACTGGGTTATCTGAGTCCACACTGCCATATATCCCAGTTCAAAGCAGAAAATGTGTGATTTTATTCAGCTGTGTGGAAGGGGTCCTAGTGTTGACTTTAAGGTTCATTAGGTTCAGGTGGTTATCAGTCATCGGCCAAAATCAGTTTTTCAAACAGAATCATTTGGCCCATAGTTCTCAGTCTCAGAAGAAGTAAGGGGCAGGTTTGGATGTGCAGAATCTGTGGCATCACAACAGACCATTTTGATGGAATAGTCCTTAGCTCACAGAGCGGACTCACTTCCCATAACAAGGACAATTTTGCTGAACCTCAGTGGGAAACGTAATAGGTATTGTGGACTATAGATGTCCCATGCTTTCATTGTCTGATTGGCTCATTTTCTCTACATCCCTTTGCTTTCTTCTTTGCTGCTTCTTAAATATTAATATTTAAATATTTAAATATTTGGGATGCTTTTTCATGGACTCCAGCGAACTACATCAGATATGTATATATAGTGCTGAGGGAGTGGAGAATGCAGCAAATATTTTCACAAGTTATCATCACATTTATTTATTTTTATTTATTTACAGTATTTATATTCCACTCTTCTCACCCCGAAGGGGATCCAGGGCATATCTCAGAACACACATATACGGCAAACATTCAATATCGTTTATACGTTGACAAGACAGACATTGTACATAGATAGAGGTATATATATATATATAGGCTTTCCCCCCATCTTCGGCATCTTGGAGGCTTGTGCTCGGTTCCAGACATGTAAGGTGCTGTCGCTCCATCTCCCTACCGAAGAGCTTTTATTCGTAAACTTCCTCCTTGATTGAATCTCTGGTATTTATCTGGCATTTTCCTTATGGGTGCCCTAATACCTCCCTGCTTTTAAGCGGTACCTATTTATTTCCTCACATTTTGCTTTTGAATTGCTAGGTAGGCAGAAGCTGGGCTAAAGGCCAGGAACTCACCCTGACCTGGGCTTCAAACTGGCAACCTTTCAGTTGGAAAGATTTACTGCAGCTGGTGGTTACCCTGCTGTGCTAAAGCCCTGCCCAAATTCATACCAAATAAAACTTGGTCATCTTTAAGTTAACACAAGTCTCTGTTCTTTTTTTCTTCCAAGGTGTGTGGCCAACACACCTTGAAATTCCTTATTGCATTTGTCCTCTCTCATAACAGTGCCAGTATTTGTATTGCACTGATAAACCTATCCAGCTTTTCTGGTCAATAACTGATTAATTAGTATGCAAAGGGATTTTGGAGCTTCTTTGAGACTAATTGAGAGAAAGAAGTTGGCAACATGTTTTCGTAGATTCTGGAACCTGCTATTATCGCCAAATACAGTCTTCTGTTAATATAAAGAATTATTTATTTATTTGACTTATATTTCACCTTGTTACTAAACTGAAGTAATGAAAATCATTGTGAAAATCATAAAGAAAGGGATGGAGAAAGACAAAGAGATGAAGTCTGCTACCTGCAGCTATACAGGTTGGGCAGGTGGAATGAAGAAGAGGTGTGGGAGTGGGTGGCATCAAGCCTGAGAGTCATCAGTGTATCAATGTGGGGAAAGAACTAGATTATGCAATATGGCAGAAGGGCCTATCTTTGTTGCCCTCTAGTGGCACCTAATCCATGCTTAGAAGCACTGTTGTGTTTATTTTCACTTCCAATAGTAATGTAAGGCTTCCAGTTCTGTGTCGTATCCGGATGTGCAGATTAAGCTAGAATTTATTTTAAAGCTCTGTGGTGCTGACTTCACAAAATGGGAATGGATTTGCTTCCTTATGAAAAAGGCTTTCCCTCTTCATTATTTTTCTCCCATTCCCTAGCCTGCCAGTGTATAGAATGAGGCGTCAGCTGCAACCTAAAGACATGTGTTGTCATGAAATGCATGTAAATGGTTATTTAATTTTACCACCGGATCGATGGTACAGGCACCACAGGCGCCAAAATATAACATTTGTCCCAAATTGCTATGTAACTTTACTTGCAAACAGGTGAGGTGCTGCATGCATTTCTGTCTTGGGCAAGTAATAATGTTGGTAATAATTGCCATTGCTATGTGCCTTTAAGACATTGAGTTATTGTGACACCACTTGTAGGGTTTCTTTGGCAGTTTTTTTCAGATAAAATTTAAAGTTCAAAAAGTGTGATTTGCTTAAGATTACTCAGTGGGTTTCCATGACTTTTATTGTTGTTAAATGCTATCTAGTCAAGTTCAACTTAAAGCGAGCACATGAATGGGAAATCTTCAAGCCACCCTGTTATCAACAGGAATACTCTAGTCTTGCAGACTCATGTTTGTGGTTTTCTTGATCAAGTCTATCCATCTGGAATGTGGTCTTCTTTTTCTACTGCCTTCTACCTTACCAAACATTGGTTTCGTTTTTAGTCAACCATGTCTTCTCATTATATTGCCAAAGTACAACAGTCTCAATGTAGACATCTTGGCTTCTAGGGACAGGGGCGGTTCAACCGCGAGGCAAACTAGGTAGTTGCCTGTGGCGCCATCCTGTAGGGGGTACTGTTGAGGCAACTCCTGCCTCCGCCGCTGCGCCTGCCTCTGCAAGGAAGGAGGTCGCCGCTTTGGGAGCAGAGAAACGCCGCTTCTCTGCTCTGCAAAGTGGCAAACACTTTCCTGGTGAGAAGGATGACGTTCGCCGCTTTGCAGAGCAAAGAAGTGGCGTCTCTCTGTTCTGCAAAGCGGCAAACACCTTCCTTCTCGCCCCTTCCTTGAGGCCAGGTCTCCAGGCTGCCTGGCCATGTTCTAGGAGCATTCTCTCCTGACGTTTCACCCACATCTATGGCAGGCATCCTCAGAGGTCTGAGGTCTGTTGGAAGCTAGGTAAGTGGGGTTTATATATCCGTGGAAAGTCCAGGGTGGGAGAAAGAGCTCTTGTCTGTTTGAGGCTAGTGTGAATGTTGCAATTGGCCAGCTTGATTAGCATTTAATAGCCTTGCAGATTCAAAGCCTGGCTGCTTCCTCCCTGGGGCCATCCTTGGTTGGGAAGTGTTAGCTGGCCCTGATTGTTTCCTGTCTGGATTTCCCCTGTTTCAGAGTGTTGTTCTTTATATAGGCTTTTCCTTAATACCTCTTTATTATCCAACATTTTTACTTATCCAACACTTTTATTTTTCAGTGATTGGTTTGGGGGGGGGGGCGCCAAAATTCTGTTCGCCTATACTTGAAAATTACCTTGGGCCGGCCCTGTCTAGGGAGGGTTTGGTTTTATTAAGAGATGCAGTATCATAATTATTAATGCGCTATAGATCATCTATGCTTGCATTATCAAAATCACTCTTTATTTATTCTTCTTATCGGTAACTTTCTTTTACTGGTGAAGTAGTCTTGTTGAATGGGATTCCAAAGCAAAGTTAAGGCTCTAAGTCAGAACTACTCAAACATTTCATGTTGGTGGCATACCTTTCAGACACAGCAATTCAGTTTTACTAGCAAACTGGTAAACCAACCTCTTATAAGAGATACAGATACTTAGGCGATCTCTCGTTGTCTGAGTATGATTGTCTTCCAGGTGTGGTGTCCTGGGGGTGGATACATAGGTGACTGTGAAGCCCAATTTTTGACCCGCATGTTCTTCCACAGTGAGGACAACGGTTTCCAAGTGGAAGGTGGCTCCGATCAGGGTTGGCTTGATGTGCCTCTCTCTTGGCACGTTTCTCCCTTTTGCCCTCCATTTGTGCCTCTTCAAATTCCACAGCACTGCACAAATATGGATACATACATAAATTGTAATAAAGAAATGTATTAAGACAGAAAATATCTCATGAAAACCTTTTATTTGTATTTTAAATAAGATGTGATGTTTTTCTTATTTTACATAGACTCAAAGGTTTCTTGTTATGTTCATGCGACACATCTACACAATGCAGCTAACATACTAAAATGTCACAACACAAAGTTTGGAAAGCTCTGCTCTAAGTCTTTTGTGGGGATTCTCTGTATGCTTGTCTGGTAGTGAAAAACTTGAACTGTTTGATTTATACTTCAAGAGTTCCCCACCTTCTGTTGGACATCCGCTTGAAGAGAAAACGATCATCCCTTTCCAGGCGAGCATGGAGCTGAGGGAGCTGCTTGGGTTCAGTAATGTTTTGGAGTTCTACAAAGTTTTTGCGTAGAGTAGGAGCTGTGGTTACATAGTTAATCTTTTCCAAGTGAAATCTCTTGGTTTTTGAATGCTATTTTTCAACATTCCAAGTGCATTTGGTCTACATTATGTGATAATCGTCTGCCAAAGTTTAGCTTTAAAACGAGTGTTGTTCGAATGAGCACACAGTAACTTAAGACATGTAAACTTCTGGTTTTCTATACTTATACAACTGGAATGTTAAAATGGGCATAATCTTGAGTAACAGAATTGTTAGTAGATTCTGCTTCTTGCCTGCCAGCATTTTAACTCTTAAGTCGCAGGCGGGGAAGGCATTTTCAGTAACCCAAAAGCAGCTGAACAATAGCCACCACTACATTCACAGGCTGGATGGTTGGAAAAAGATGCTAAAATGGTTACACAATCACATTAATCTCCCTGTTTTTTAATGGATCCAGAATTGTTCCTATTTAACTTGCAGTTAGGCATACCTTTCATTATAGCAAGCTAAATGTTGGGAACATTTAACTCTTTTGAACAGAGAAGGAAATTCTAGGCTTCCAGAATCATGTTTTGTTTCAGGGGCCACACAATGCTAGACTGACTAGCCAGGAATTCTGCAACACTTTCTTTTGTATAATATTCTTGCTCAACATACTACAACTTTTTCTTGTAGGTTTCCTACAGTGTTTCTACAGACACAAAATTCTGTGCAGAATTCATTTTGACTTGTATATATTCTCATCTGTTCGGGAATTTCCTTTTAATGGTTTCTTGATATTGGGAAACATGGTTTTTGACCATTTTGTTCAAGTATTTTCCATGATCTTTCTATCCCTCGCTCTTAAATAGCATTCCAAGTAGTTTCCTTTCCAGTGGACAGATCAGGTCTATTCTTATTTATTTCCAGCAGTGCTACAACTTTGGATATGCTAGCACATTAAATTATCTGGACTCAAAGTGGTTTCAGACAATGCTTTTATCATACCATTGCCTTACTTTCATGGAAACTTCACATGATCCAGTTCTCTGCGTGTAACCTTCCTTTGTCTTTTTTGCTGTTTCTTCCATCTTTTTTTCTTATTGTGGAAAATCTGCTAAGGAAAAAAAAAGATGGAACGACTGCCTTCTAATTGATAGCATGGGGAGCCTTCTGTCTGGAAACACTCTCAGTATAAATTGAGTCATTTGGGTGATGATTTACTGGCAGAGGGGGGAAATTTGAGTTTGCTTACAAGGTGAGCAAGTTCATGGTTTTGAGAAAAAAGGATTTGATATCAGTGAAGTTTCGCTCACTCCATGTACATATGGTATGGTTACAAATTTTCTCCTTTAACCCTTTCTGATGTCAGTTTCAACACAAGTTTCTTGTTTAGTACTGAAAACAAGATACTGTAATTTGAAATATGCAGGAAAAAGATTTGCTCGCTGGGCATGTCTCTTCTCTAATCCTGTGAAAAGTATGAGACCTGTAAAGTGGTCATTCTTCAAAACCAGTAGCCCTCATACACATAAGCAGATTACCCACATCTAGGGGAATGTTCTTGATATCTTCCCAAAATCAGCATGACAAATAGAGGCTCATGCACTGAAACATCTGAAAGGCTCTACAGAGATTACTGAATCAGGAACACAGGGTGACTGCTCAAAGTGGCATCATTCAGAAGTTCAAATGTACACATGTGGCGAAGTCCATAAGATGCCATTATTTGGCATATAGGCTTAATGTTCGGTTTTAGTTACAATGTATGGAAGCACTGAATCATAGAATCATAGAGTTGGAAGAGACCTTGTGGGCTATCCAGTCCAACCCCCTGCCAAGAAGCAGGAAAGTTGCATTCAAAGCACCCCCGACAGATGGCTATCCAGCCTATGTTTAAAATTAGGAGCCTCCACCACACTTTGGGGCATTGAGTTCCATTGCTGAACAGCTCTCACGGTGAGGAAGTTCTTCCTAATGTTCAGGTGGAATCTCCTTTCCTGAAGTTTGAAGCCATCGTTCTGCGTCCTAGTCTCCAGGGCAGGAGAAAACAAGCTTGTTCCCTCCTACCTATGGAAGTATTATTTATTTATTTACAGTATTTATATTCCGCCCTTCTGACCCCGAAGGGGACTCAGGGCGGATTACAATGAACACATATATGGCAAACATTCAATGCCAACAGACAAACAACATATATATACAGACACAGAGGCATTTAACATTTTTTCCAGCTTCACGATTCCGGCCACAGGGGGTGCTGTTGCTTCACTGTCCACTAGTGGCTGTACTTCCTCATTCCTTTCCTCGTGTTTTGCTGACAGTTTTATGATGTTGTAAATTGTTAAATTAGCCTCCCGCATAAAGCGTACCTAAATTTCCCTAATTGACAGATGCAACTGTCTTTCAGGGCTGCATAGGTCAACAGCAAGCCGGGCTATTTAATGGTCGGGGGCTTAACCCGACCCGGGCTTCAAACTCATGACCTCTCGGTCAGTAGTGATTTATTGCAGCTGGTTACTAGCCAGCTGCACCACAGCCCAGCCCAGATAGTTAGTAGATAGTTTCTACCTCACTATTGGACAGATGTAGCCTTTTTGTAGAGGTTGCTTTCACTCAACAGGAGTAGTTTATTTCAGGATTGGAGAAAAAGCCTTCCGTTATCAATGGCATTTATTTCCATGCAATGTATTGATAGCTTAATCCATACCTGATCTTTCTCATTTCATCTGTATGAAATGAAATCAGTAACCAAGGAAGAATTATGGTGTGAGTCTCCAGGCATATCAGGGAACATTAAGGGCTCCAGGTTTTTCATATCATGTAAGTAGTTAAAAGCATATTGTGCAATCATTTTTTAAAGAGCTGTATTTTTTGACTGATGTCCAATGGAGTTTTATTATTATAAATCTGCTGTTGAAATTTTAATGTTCTGATTTTTCCTCAATTTTCTGTTTTTTTCTCTGTGCCTGTTTTAGTTTGGTTGTAAGAGGTCTTAAGTTCCAATTTTGAGAAAAAGGTAGGACAAGACAAGGTACAGATAAACACATCAAGATTTCAGAATTAGAATAGAAGTAGGTGAACTGTAATATTAAAACACAGTTGTATCAAAAACATTGAAAAGCGCAGCAATAAGGAAAGTACAGTACCCACCCATTGAACGCTCCTTTTTCAGCTGCCAGTCTTTTGCCAAATTTATGGCTGGAATAAAAATGTCTTTGCCTCTGTTATACAACAGACTAGAAGGATGGCTTTCAGTATATTTGGAAACAAAATCCTCCAACTCGCTTAGTGCACATCGTCTCTGAGCCGCAAAGGAAGCAAAGGAGAGCTGAAAGGGTGGGAAGATCCTTGGCTTCATCAATTCATTTGAGTTTGTGTTTTTCAAGGGGCAGGGAGGCCAGAGCAAATAAAAATGAAGCAATTCAGATGGTTAGATCTGGAAGGAGCCGCCTTGAGAAAATCGCCAGGCATCTAGAACTTAGTGACTGTGATTTATTTTTAGGTGTTTATGCTCCTGGAAGTGTTCTCACTTTCTTCTTCTCGCTCATTTCTCATTACGGATTTTATGGAGTTTGACCTCCAACGTCTTCCATTGCAATAGACTGAGGACCACAATTCCCAACGGCCCTTCTCAAAGGTTAGAGTGCTCTGCATTAACTGGAAGACTTTTCAATCTGGGCCAGATTTATAGCTGTTTTATCTTGTCTGCCTTGCCAACTTTTCATTCTTCCTGTTAACTTTTACAAAATAGAACATGCATTTTTTAAATGGGGCTATAAACTCTCCTCTTCTTTTGGAACCCTTCGAGCGCTTCACAAAAAATCCTCATGTCAGCTGTGCCGTCCGCCGGACAATAAAAAACTATAAAACTGAAACGTGCTGTCCTTTATCCGGGCGAACTGCAAATCCCTATAAGCTGTCCTATAGATATTGAACGACTGAGTCTGGATAACTTCAAAAAAGGATGTTTATTCATACAAGGTTGTAAACCTGGCACAGATCTTAAAGTTGCAGAAAATGAAACAAATTTCTATAGGTTTTAGGTACAGAATTATCCCTGGTTCCAGAAAGCAAAGGTGATTATAAAACCACTATACCCTAATCACGCTGCCTATATTAGAAGGAGAAACTCTTTCCTTCCCTATCTTTACAGCAAAGATTAGTTCTAGAAGCGACAGAATAACCCTGCTCCTCCAACTAGATTTCCTATTCCAGATCAATATAATTCAATACTTATCTAATTTGGATAGGCTTAGATTGGCCTGATTTTGAGGATGATTTGTCCCAGTTAGCCTTGCACAGCTCCAGCACGTTGGAAGACTATAGCCAGAATGAAGCTCCAAAATGGAGACTAGACCCTGGTAAAAAGGGCGGTCCTAAGATGTTGCATTCTTTGACCAATCACTGCAAAGAAAACTGCAGCCAGCTCTTGCAGATTCCAAGCCATTTTTCCTAGGCTTTTGCAGCCAGAGGCTCAAACAAAATGTAAAGGAGGGAAAACAAACAAACGACCAATAGGTAAGGCAAACCATCGTCCTGGGGGACGGAACACTCCCCGCTAAATTCCCAGGATGTGGGAATTTACCAATCAAAAACATACAAACACATTTGTATACACAACAATACAAACACTAGAACTTTAAACATCTCCAATAAGCAACACGAGGTCACTAATTGGTCTGTCCAAAATGGACACTTTGTCTCTGTTGCAAGTCTTTAATTGAACTTTCCTGACCTTACCATCCGGGCAAGGAAAGGTCTTTAATACAATGCCCATGGGCCATGCATGGCGGGGCAAGTCTTTGTCCTTTAACAACACAACGTTGTTAACCTCAATGTTGTCCTGTGGGCTTTGCCAGATTCTTCTAGCTTGAAGCTGGCTTAAGTACTCAGCTTTCCACCTTTTCCAAAAGTGGTTGGCCAAGGACTGCACCTGTTTCCACAGGGCACTGTGAGTTCCGTCCGGAACTGGCAACATGATGTCCTTCCATCCTGGCACCTTTTGTGTCAAAATAAGTGCAGGAGTCAGTGGTTGTAAGTTCTCAGGGTCACTGGTAAGGGGAACCAGCGGCCGGTTGTTGATAATTGCGGTAACTTCCGCCATAAGTGTCACCAAAACATCATGCGTCAATGACCTATGACTCAAAAACATGGCATTAAGGATTTTGCGACTGATACCAATCATCCTCTCCCAAACACCACCCATGTGGGAGGCGTGAGGAACATTGAAAGTCCACATAATTTGTTCAGTATTCGTAAAGTTCTGAACCTTTGGGTCTCTCCCAAACCTAGACACACAATTGAGTTCTTTGGTCGCACCTACAAAATTGGTGCCACAGTCCGACCGAATTGACTTAATTGGCCCTCTGAGGGCTATGAACCTTTTTAATGCGTTTAAAAATGATGAAGTGTCCATCCCTTCTATGACTTCTATATGGACAGCTCGTATTACTAAACAAGTAAACAAAACTGCCCACCTCTTGTTATTTACAACACCACCCCTGGTTTTCCTAGTGACAACCTCCCAAGGACCAAACACATCGATTCCCACATGGGAAAAGGGTGGGTCTGTCAAAGTCCTATCCTGAGGTAGTTCTGCCATCAACTGACTTTGACAGTTTCGCCTAAGGCGCCTGCATTTAACACATTTGAAAATACAACTGTTGACCAACCTTTTGGCATTAACTACCCACAGACCTTCATTTCTAAGGGCTGCCTCAGTTAGAGTTCTACCCTGATGATGGATCCTTTCATGGTGATGCCGAACGAGCAGCAATGCAGTGTGACTATTAGGGGGTATGATGATGGGGTTTTTTATGCACGCCTTGAGTTTAGCTTTGGCTAACCTTCCTCCAACTCTCAAAATACCCTCCTTGTCTAGAAATGGGTTTAACTCATTTAGAAGACTTTGATTAGGGATGTTGAGCCCTTGCTCTAGCCTAGCTATTTCCTGCTTGAAAGCAGATCTCTGTACTGACTTGAATATGACGCTCTTAGCCTTTATCATATCCTGGACCTGTAAAGGCTCACTATCTTTGCAAGCTAAACGATGTATAAGCCTAGCAACTGCTCTAAGAAGACTGTGCCACTCCGAAAAACATTCAAAACGGTGTGGTTCCAGGCAAGATCTTTGGCCCATCTTGATTTCTGTGGTTGATTTGCAGGCTTTCACCTCTGCACTTCGTGAGACTTGAGCATTCATAATGTCCGAAAACCTTTGCTCATCTTTCGAGAGCGCTGTGGCTTCGTCTCTCTCAGAGACTTTGAAGATGGAGGAATACTCTGGAGTTATTGCTTGGCAGTAGACTGAGATGTGACTTAGGCAACTGCGCACAAGTGTAGGACGTCCACCTTTAAGCACCTGTGCTTGATTGGAGTCCAACGACGATGGTGGGTGCATCTTGTTTATGCACACTGGGCCTGTAACTGTCCAGCCTAGTGGTAGCAGCTGAGCAATGGGCGCCCCTGGAGGTCCCTTAACTTGGTCGTTCACATAGAACAAGTTCGGACAGTCCGCACCAAGCAGAAGGGCAATGTCCACATCTGGACGGAAAGCAGGTATGGCATTCTTTAATCGTCGCAAATGTGGATGAGCCTCCACAACTTCTCTAGTTACAATTTGTTTTTTGTTCCGAGGGATGGAGGAACACTCAATCAGGTCTGGCAACTTGAACTGCCTCTTCTGGTCGCAAGAGGAGACAACAAAGCCAGATGCTATGCGACCCTGCAACTTCTTTTTTCCTGCACACGTAGTCATAGTGTAGTCAACCATCTTGGTTTTAAGGTCAAACATGCGGAAGAACTCTGGAGTAGCCAGGGAGGCGTCGCTCTGTGAATCCAGGGCCACATAGAGTCTCTTTCTAAGCCAAGGGCTCTTGGCTGGATATACATCCGCTAGGCAGATAGGATGACAAACTCTGTACTGGTGCGAGTCAGAACACAGCTCTGTACAGGCGACTGCTGAAACCTCCACCTGCATCTCTGGTACGACTGGCTTGTCGGTGTCTTCGACTGCTGACTTTTCTTTTGGTGAAACGTTCCCTTTGGGGTGGGAGATGACACTGGAGTTGTGCATTGCGGTGCAATGCTTGAGGCTGTTGCATTTCTCACACTTGACGTTTTCTTTGCAGTTGGACGCAAAGTGTGGAGTTGCTCCACAGCATCTAAAGCAGATTCCCTGCTTTTGAACTAGCTGTTGCCTCTCTTTGTATGACTTTCTACTAAACTCCCTGCAGTTGGCCAAGCTGTGAGGCTTTTGGTGGATAGGGCAAAGCAACTCTTTTACCTCCGACCTGGGTTCATCAGTCTTGTGTTGAGTTTCGACTGCCTTTACGCTGACAGGTCTATTGGCCTCTCTAGGTGGTTTCTTGTCCACTTCAGATGCCTTCCCTGGATGGGTCCCTTGGTATAAGGTGGGGAGGCCCGTCTGCGGATCATTCCTTTCTCTGGCTGCCCTGGTGATGAACTGGACCAAATGAGAAAATGGAGGGTATGCCTGGGAGTGGGCCTCCTTGTAGTTGAAGACCTCCTGTCCCCAGCGTTCTTGCAAAGTGAAGGGCAGCTTGGTCAAGATCTGCCTCTGGGACAGGTGCTGATCGAGGCACTTCAAACCGGGCAGTTCTGGATTCTCCTTGGCCGACTCTAATTCCGTAAGGAGATCGCTAAGGTCCCACAAGAGTTTGAAGTCTTTGAGTTTTAAAGCGGGGAACCTTTGGAGCTTGTCCATAAGAGATGCTTCAATCTCTGTGCTGGCCCCATACCTCTGCTGCAACCTGGCCCAGGCCTTTTCCAGGGCTTTGTCGGGATCGGCTACGTGGGCTGCGTAGATCTTCTTAACTTGTGAGGATGAGGCTGGGCCCAACCATGCAGCCAGAAGAGTCAGTTCTTCCTCAGGCAATAACTTTAAGTCTCTGATTGCTCTCTGGAAGGTGGCCTTCCAGAGAAGAAATTCCTCAGGCTTGTCCGAAAACTTTTCGACACCCTTGTCCTTAAGATCTCTTCTGGGGCTTCTGATGATGGAGACAAGCTGGGACTCTGGCGTCGAAGGGAACAATTGAGGAGTTTGCTGTTGTGGAGTGGACTCCCACCGTGTACCTTGCGTCAACCTTTGGTCTCTTGGAGGGATGACATCGACCACTGACGAATCGGTGGCTCCCTGTGCAGCTGTCTGTAAGGGCCAACTAGCACTTGGCCTTGAGGCCCTGATTGACTGACCTAGGGATTTAGCAGGAGGCACAGGTAGCTCGGGCAAGGGTGAGCTCCCCGCTATGACGCTCTGCTCTGCAGGAAACTCAAAAGTGACTTTGGGGCCCTGCTCTGGGTAAGGAGAGAAGTCTTCCTGTTCCTCATCCGAAAACTGGCTGTTTAAGCTATTAAGATGCACAAGCACCTTGGAAGAAGGGTCCTGCTTCGGCAACTGACTTACATTTTCTTCTGTGAGTGGCTCAATTAGGGCCTTGGCCAAAGTCTCAGCCCTTACCTTTTTGGCAGTAGCATCCATCCTTATTCTAAGCATTTCTATTTCACCTTGCCTTTGGGCCTGTTCCATTTGCATTTCGCTTTGTCTACGGGCCTGTTCTATTTGCATTTCGCTTTGTCTACGGGCCTGTTCTATTTGCAGTCGTTGCTCTTCTTCTTTAAAGGGAAGGGTGAGATCAGCTGCCTTAGCATCAGCCTCCGCCCCCGCTACCTTGCTCTTTAGCTCCAGACGTGCAGCCTCCTTAATGTGCAAGGCAGCTAGGGAAGAGATGGCACTCCCAGCAGCAGAAGACTTGCTAGAGTGGCTATGTTTAGATGATGCACACTCCCTTAGTTTAGATACCTGGCTAGAGCGGTTGGACTTAAGACTAAGTGCCACAGCAGGTGATTTTAAAAGATTGGTCTCATGGCTGCATAAGGAAGACTGATTTCCTTTTGGCTCAGACCTTAGATTAACAGGTGGAGAACTAAATTCCAAGGCATCTAGAATTGCCCTCACCTTATTTTCTTTCTCATTAGTGTCAGCTAAGACACTCACTATTTCTAACTCTGAATCCTTGGCGTTAATGCGCTCGAGGACCTGGACTATCTTAGACACCAAACCCCTCCAGAGACCGAAGGTCTCTTCAAGGTCGGTCTGTAATATGGATGGCACCCTTGTAATACCCAAGCTCTCAATTCTGTCCATCAATGTTACAATTCGCTCCCATGCCGAACCTAACCTCACATGGAGGAGCTCCTTTTCACCTATTAGATGGGCTAGCATCTTGGCTGAAGGGTGCTTTATCCTTTGGGGCCTTTCATTCCTACTTTCAGCCTCAGAAGGAGGTATACCATCTGTATCATCTTGAAATTGCATAGACATTATGTATTCTTAATAGCAAGTAAATTTACAACAAAAGCAAATACAACATACCAGCAAGTAAATTTACAATAAAAGCAAATGCAATATATAATACAATGCACAACACTTAACCATAGCAATATATATCACTAAGTAACTATACTTTACAAAGATTGTGACCTTTGGCGCCAGATTTTAGTGGGCAAGCTGCAAAATGCCAACTGACAGCAACTTGCCACTTGATACCTCCCTTGCCCGAGTGACGTAAACTGCCAAAATGGCGACTTCGCCAAATTTTCAAGCACCTCGTGCTCTGCGGCTCGAGGCCTGCCGCCGAAGGAGCACCGAGGCTGGCTTTGGAAAGGAGGAGAGAAAAGACGCCTCCTCCCCGCTGTGAAGGGAGGTCACCACCGCAGGACGATGAAGCAGGTCACCACCGCAGGACGATGAGGCAGGTCACCACCGCAGGACGATGAGGCAGGTCACCACCGCAGGACGATGAGGCAGGTCACCACCGCCAGGCGATGAGGCAGGTCACCACCGCAGGACGATGAGGCAGGTCACCACCGCAGGACGATGAGGCAGGTCGAAGCCGGCCGAGTGCTCCGGCCGAACTCGCAGCAGCGTTGCCAGGCCTGTCCAGGTTCTAGCCTGGTTCTGGTGGGCTTCACGCCTCAGAGCCAGCCAAAGAACTGTCGCTGGTGCTCCGCGGCTCGAGGTCTACAGCCGAGGGAGCCCTGGACGTTGCTGGGAACTGCACAGCCTGTGCAAACTCAGAAAGCCACTGGGCCACGTGCGCACACGCGAGCCAAATAGCAAGGAAATAGAGCCCCACTATTTGACTCCTTCAGGTCTGAGAGCGGGCTCCACTGCCTCAGACGCTGGTAGAGTCTTTAGGTATGCAGACTGAGCTCAGGCGGAAAAGCCGCGGCCTAAACTAAACTTCCTAAACTATAAAAAACTATAAGCCGTGCAAGCTAGCTCAAGCGGAAAAACCGCTGATCTACCTCAAAACTTTGCCGTCCGCCGGACAATAAAAAACTATAAAACTGAAACGTGCTGTCCTTTATCCGGGCGAACTGCAAATCCCTATAAGCTGTCCTATAGATATTGAACGACTGAGTCTGGATAACTTCAAAAAAGGATGTTTATTCATACAAGGTTGTAAACCTGGCACAGATCTTAAAGTTGCAGAAAATGAAACAAATTTCTATAGGTTTTAGGTACAGAATTATCCCTGGTTCCAGAAAGCAAAGGTGATTATAAAACCACTATACCCTAATCACGCTGCCTATATTAGAAGGAGAAACTCTTTCCTTCCCTATCTTTACAGCAAAGATTAGTTCTAGAAGCGACAGAATAACCCTGCTCCTCCAACTAGATTTCCTATTCCAGATCAATATAATTCAATACTTATCTAATTTGGATAGGCTTAGATTGGCCTGATTTTGAGGATGATTTGTCCCAGTTAGCCTTGCACAGCTCCAGCACGTTGGAAGACTATAGCCAGAATGAAGCTCCAAAATGGAGACTAGACCCTGGTAAAAAGGGCGGTCCTAAGATGTTGCATTCTTTGACCAATCACTGCAAAGAAAACTGCAGCCAGCTCTTGCAGATTCCAAGCCATTTTTCCTAGGCTTTTGCAGCCAGAGGCTCAAACAAAATGTAAAGGAGGGAAAACAAACAAACGACCAATAGGTAAGGCAAACCATCGTCCTGGGGGACGGAACATCAGCCACTTCGGAACATCTGAATTGCATTTCAGTGAGAAGTATGACAGATTTTTAAAAAATACTGTAGGCATGGAAGACAAATGCCTGGCACTGCAAAAAAAAAAAAAAAGAGTTTGAATCTGAGATATAGACAAGATCAATGGCACATTTGTGTGGTGTTTTTTTATTTGAGGTAGTATAAAGATGCACCACACTTTTTTCTTGCTATGCTACTGAGATAAAGCAGAATTCTGTACCTTTAGTATACTCAGGACGTGAAGTTTTGTCTCTGTTGTAGGAAGCCTATACTTTTTTGTGCATTGTCTTATTTCAATATTTATATTGAAGTAAAAAAGGTAAAGGTAAAGGTTTCCCCTGACGTTAAGTCCAGTCATGTCTGACTCTGGGGGTTGGTGCTCATTTCCATTTCTAAGCCGAAGAGCCGGCGTTGTCCATAGAGACCTCCAAGGTCATGTGGCCGGCATGACTGCATGGAGCGCCGTTACCTTCCCACCGGAGCGGTACCTATTGATCTACTCACATTTGCATGTTTTCGAACTGCTAGGTTGGCAGAACCTGGAGCTAACAGCGGGCGCTCACTCCGCTCCCGGGATTTGAACCTGCGACCTTTCGGTCTGCAAGTTCAGCAGCTCAGTGCTTTAACACACTTCGCCATCCGGGCTCCCAATTTATATTGAAACTGTGTATTATGTTGGTTGTGGAACTGTAGGAGATATATTTCAATACATTAGATTAATGCAAGCTATGGAACATTCATGTTTCTATAGTTGGCAGAGCATGGAAAAGTAACTTTTTGGATTGCAGCTAGCCATGCTTCTTGAAGGATCATTGAAGATATACATTCAAGGCTCAACTTATCTCGGCTCTGCTCCCTATTAAACGTGCAGCAATGGATTCAGTACCTATTGTGATTCTTTTTTTTTTTTCAACCAAGCCAACAATCTTGCTTGAGTGGGACTGAGTTATGATTCAGTCTTCCTAGATATGGGGCCAAGAAATTTTGTAATCTCCATCAAGAATGACCAATGAGGGGCCAGTTATTAAAAGGCACACTTCCAGGAGTTCTCATATGGCTCTACTATTCTGATTGACCTCCATAAAACTTTTCCAGCACATGGTCCACTCTTAAAACTTCAGCCAGCAACATTAGTCAGGAAAAAAAAATCACTACTTCAAAAATAGGATATTTAAAGGGTGTGAAAACTGGAAGAAGAAAATTGAGTCCTTCTGTAAACAATAAATTTAATTTCTAAATCTGTTCAAATGGTAGGTGGGTTAAAACAGCTTGCTCATGTCCAGATGGCGATTCATTATTGTGGGCCATTCCTTGTATTTCTTACTCCTCTGGGCTCGTGCTACATCTATCTTGCTGGCTTCTGAAAATATTCCCCTTAGCTTATAGGAATGAGACTTCAGTGGATATTATTTAGTTTAGCTGATCTGCGAGCAGGTGCTTTTAATTCCATGGCCTTTTGGGGAAAATGTTTAAAAAGCCTAGTGGGTCAATTTTTGTCCAGCTCCCTTTAGATGTAAATTGAAATATAATGTCTTCAGGGCCAATAACATATACAAGTGGTCTACTCCTGGCCGCTGCTCTAATTCCTCCCACCCCGGTTGCTGCTGCTTGGACATAGTCAATGGACTCCCTGCCTGAATTTTCCATCAGTAGGAGCTGCAATTGTGGAGGAGATTACTTGACTGGCCATTTTGAGATTTGGGGTTTGTAGGTGGAAGATTCCAAATAACATTCCAAGTGAAAATATAGGGGGTGGGGAAGCACTTAAATATGGCCATCTATACATTGCTGGACCAGTGGTTCTCAACCCGTGGTTCCCCAGATGTTTTAGCCTTCAACTCCCAGAAATCCCAACAGATGGTAAACTGGCTGGGATTTCTGGGAGTTGTAGGCCAAAACACCTGGGAACCCACAAGTTGAGAACCACTGTGCGGGACTATTTCCCATTTCACCTTTCCCAATAACCGTCTGACTAGAGCTCATTGGAGTTGTAGTCAAACAACATTTGGAGGACCACACATCCCTCCAACCTGTGCAATAATATTCAAGAATATGCATTCATGCACCCTGCACCTGAGATAGCAAAGTTAGCATCATAAAGTTAATAAGTTTAGTTAATTATTAATAACCTTTGAAAACCGTAATTCTATTGCATTTATGTGAGAAATGGGGAGAATTTGACATTTACATATATATTTATTGGCCATTTAATTCTTCTGATCTTTCCTATAATTAGTACCTGTCAAAGGTTTACTGTAGTGTTCTCGGATTCTATAAAACACACCTGCCATTTTTCCATGTGAAAAATCATGTGTGTGTTTCCATGTGACAAATTGTGTGTGGGTGTGTATTTTGTCATTATACTTGAAATTTGGATGTTCCAGAAAAGGGCAGAGGGAGATGAGGGATCTAGCAATTTTAATAGTTTTACCAAATGGTTCACATTTTCCTTGTAGATTTATTTATTAAGTTACTATTAAGTTCATGAATATTAGATGATGAAAGAGTCATACCGAACATGTTCTGAGTGTTTCTAAGGGTCTACCCAGTGCACCCAGGTTTATTTGATTGAACGTCCTTCAGCTATACTAACTGAAATGCTTTGTAGGCTTTCAAGAGATGTAAAACTAATGTGGTGCAGTGGTTTTAGCCTTGGGTAAGACCAGGCATGGGCAAACTTGGGTCCTCCGGGTGTTTGGACTTCAACTTCCACAATTCCTAACAGCCACAGCCCCCCCCCCTCCCAGCCGCTTAAGCAAAATTAACAGATAAACTCACCTGAAAAAGACCAAGAGTCGAAACTAGTTGTAGTATCCATTCTCGGTGGTACCACATTGATTTGACAAGCCACAAGTTTATACATAGAACAAATATTGTTCAAGTTAGAAATTATCCAAATGTACAGAGCAATACCATTTGAATTGTAAATTCTGTATCAATTATATTTCATTTAATACGAATTTATACTGTATATAACAGTTGCATCATTGGCGTTGTAGATCTTTGTGTTTGTTGGCAAATATTGGTTTGGTGCTACACAAAACTCTCATTCAACATAGTCACCATCAATTTGTACACATTTGCGCCAGGCATCAAAACAATTTTGGAAAAATTCAGGGTTTTGCTTCGTGAGCCATGATTTTCAAGCTGTTTTAATGTCATTCAAGTCATTCAATCAGAAACCACATAGGTTGTCCTTCAGAGGTCCAAACAGGCAATTGCCTGGGTTGTGAAAAATGACGTGTGGGGGTTTTCAGTTTTTTGGGACACATGGGGTACTATTCTTGCTGATTTTCTGTAAAATGGTGCCACAATCAACAGTGAAACCTATATAAGCAGACTTAAGAAACTTAAGAAGACAATAAGAAAGAAGAGACTACTAAAAGACATTTGTTCCATCAAGCTTCATCACAATAATGCATGCCCACAGTGCTTTTTAAAGGTTCTCTTGGGATGAACTGAGCTTTTGTTTTCACCACTCTACTCAAAGAAGAGAATGGTTCCTTAGTTAAGGTTCAGTAATAGCACTGGCCCATGGATGTGTTGACTTAGTTTTCATGTTGATTTTTGACTAAAATTTCTAGACTTATACATGAGTATATAAAATATTACCCCAATATATAAATTATATATAAATTATATAAAACTTTCCCCCAATTAATATTTTAAATGTTGGTTATCCGCCTTCTGTTGGGCTTTGTCTGAAATACCCGAGTTCCTCTTTTTGATTCCCAGGCATATCTTTTTTGTACATATGTTTCAACACACTGATGCCCATGTCTATGGCTAATATCATTTTCATGACTCTTCAAATGAAAACCTTCTGCAGGTGGGTGTTGTCACCCAATCAGGCCCCAGCCACCCTGAGCGAGCACATGTTAATGCTTGAACATTGGTGCTCAACTGAACTGAAGCACATGTATATACAAGAGGAAGCAAGAATATGATTAATGTAAAGCCCCAAATGCCAATTCAACAGTAGCGGGAGGGGAGGTTGGGGCTGGAATTGGGGAGACTGTGTTTTTTGGCAGGAAACCTAAGGGAAAGGGGAGCCCATAAAAACTTCATTTCTTTCTGGAAAAATGTCTGTCTTGAAACCTTGTCCCTGGAAGGGTTGTTCTTGTGTGTTCCAGTCTACTTCCATCATTTGATGTAAATAAAACAACAGCAGCTAATAGTCTGGTAAAAATTCTGCCCATATCGCTGTCTGTTGGACTGGTCCATGTCTCTTGTGTAATATTAGACTATCACGGCACTGTTCGTACTGCTGCGTTTAAAGTTGTATCAATATTTCCATGAAATGCTTTATAAAAAAACCGAAGAGAGCCAAGCTTTTATAATCCAGCTGTAAAAATTCAGTCTGGGTTGAAACTTGGCAAAGCAAAGAGCTTATTCTCCCATCTGGGCTGAATGGATTTAAGCAGGTACATCTCAATGATATCAGCCTGTGCATTAATGGAGTTGCAAAGCTCTTGCTCCTTTGAAGGGAAAATAAAACGGCAGGCAATTTACAGCGAGTAGGGCAATGTGAAAAAAAGAAATAACAGTTTCCCCGGCAGACCAGGTATAAAATGGGAGCTTTGTTTTTTTCAAAAGCATTTGTTCTCTATTTGTTCTCTCTAAAAGCAGTGTTTTACAGCTGGTCTCATTCTAGACTTTTTTTTTAAAACACAATACAATGGAAGTGTTGCCGTTGACTTCAATGAAAGTAGACTATACCTCATTCTATAACAAGCTCACATTTTGCCATGATTTCTTTTACTAAAAACTTTCTCTGTTTTTTTTAAAAAACCTTGGTGGTGTTTAATGGACCTTTCTATTCAACCCAGTAAGATCTACTCCAACGCATTTAAAAAACTGCTGCTGAAATTCTACATCACCTTTTACTTAACATTAGATATTCTTTGCTAAGTAATAGAGGCACTAATTAACTGTGTCAATGAAATGCAATGATGTGTTTCAGGATAGTAGAGCTAGTGCTCAATGCACATTGTTGTTCAGGTCACATTGATGCATGATATAGATAGGCGCATTGATGTGTGTTGGGTACTTTGCTGGCTTTGCTACTACCCTGTTTCTGTGAAAGTAAGACATACCCATAAAATAAGCTGTAGCAGGATTTCTAAGCATTTGTGCAATATAAGCCATACCCCGAAAATACGACATAGTGATAGGCGTGGCTATGCGGTGAAGTGAGGAGCAGGATGCTCTGCCTTAGGTATTGTGTTGTCCTCGGGGGGGAAGAAGTAAAGCTATGGCTGCCGTTTTACTCAACACTGTGGGTCTCTATCCCCCAGCACCAACCAGCAATAGTCTGTGGGTACCTCTCACCCCACACAAACACCAGGGGATAGGGGGAAAGCTTCATCAAGCAGTCTGCTACTGAGCCCAGAGAAATCATCCCATAAATGCAGATTGTTGTACCATCTATATCTATATCTATATATATAATAAAAGTCAATGTTTGTATGTATGTGGGTATGTGTGCGGTGGACGGTGGTGTATGTGCCAGCTTTCTGATTGGCCACCACTATCACAGGCCACTGAGACCACCAGGAATGACTGATCTGGACCAAACTTGGCATACTTCATCCCCATGATGCACTTTACGTCCTGGTGCCATTTGGGATGATGGACTATGGGTGATGGGATTTGTAGTACTTTCAATCACTACGACTCCCACAGGCCACTGTGAAGCCCACCAGTGACGGAACTAAACCAAACTTGGCCCACAGAACCCCCATGAACCCCTTTCCATCCTTAGGCAAATTGGGGGACGATGGACCAAGTAGCTTCACGCACTTCTTGCTCTGAGAGTTGTAGTTCACCCTTAAACAGACAGCATTGAACCCAGCCAACTTTGGATCTGGACCAAACTTGGCACACTGTCTCATCATGCCCAACTGAGCATACAGGCAAGGTTTCAGGGTGATTGGCTCTGGGAGTTGTAGTTCACTCTTATCCAGACAGCCCTAAACCCAGCCCACTTCGAAGCTGGAACAAACTTGGAACACTGCCTCATCATGCCCAGCTGAGCATACAGGCAGGGTATCGGGGTGATTGTTCTTTGGCATAACATAACAGCAACTCTGTATTGGATGTAGATGTTACCAAACTACCTGAATCTAGTACCTGTATATATAAATCTTACGGAGAATAAATTCCAATACAGGATTCTGGTGAACATTTCTTCTATACCTAACAGGTTGTTTCTAACTTACAGTGACTCAATGGCAAACTGTTAGGGAGGTTCCTGACAAGATTTGTTCAGAGATGTTTCCCATTGTATTATCCTTAGACTGAGAGAGTGTGACATGCTTAGACAACCCTGTGAGTTTTTATAGATGAGCAAAAATTCAAACTCACAATTCTGTATTGTAGATCAAGCTGGGAGACAGTGACTGCCAAGGTCATCGAGTCGGGTTCGTAACTCCATCATGCCTAAACCCAGAAGGAGATGAAAGGTCTTCCCTCCTTTGCTCCCAACAGCTACTGTCCTGGCTGTGGAGGGATAGAAGAGGCAGGCATTTTCCCATTATGTTCAGACCCAAAGCGGATGAAAGGCCCTCCCTCCCAACTGCCACTGCCCTGGCTGCAGAGGGAGAGAAAAAGAGGCAGCGCCTTCTGGACTTAATGCAATCCCCTTTTCCTTTTGAGTCACCTCTTTATTAGGTTGTAGACTGAACTCTCCGTTAACTGGAACTCAAGCAACTGGCAAAAAAATCGAAGAAATAATACTTTAAATTAAAATAAAAATGAAATCAATTTTTAGGGAGAATGTTACATTAAGTTTGTCTTTATTTGTCTTTATTTGTCTTTAATTGTTGTATTTCAGTGTTAATATCAAGTCAATATAGTTTATGGTATGGTGTAGTATAGGATATAGTATTAGGCCTGTTAATAGTAATGTTCAAGCAACCAGAAACTACATTTGTCTGACCCCTACCAATCCTCATGAGCGCTTGTTAAATGAGAGTCTGCTATTATTCAGGGAAATATTTTGTTGTCTTTTACCATGTACAGAGATGGCCCCATATAAAATAAATAAAATTATGATAATGATCCAATGAGACTTGAACCTGGGTCTCCTGTTTCCATTCTGCTGTTCTAACCATTGCACCAAAATGAGCAAAAACAGTGCATAATCTTTTTTGGGAAGAGTGAAAGAGCTCCTGGGTTCTTTAGTAAAGCAGTTCAACTGTTGGAACTGGGAATGGGCACTCACATTGGGTCTTCAGCAAGCAGATGGAAATACTGTTTGAGTTCCAAGACTATCACTTGTGTCTTTCGTTCTTACAAAATGCAAAGTTGCATTACATTAGGTGTGTTTGAAGTTGACAGCACTTCAGCACTGAAATCTTTTTCTATCTCCGAACCTCCAGTTTATTCTACGGTTGTTTTATCCATTTCATTTTAGATGACATTGGCTGTTGGTCAGAATGATAGCTGAGACTGTTTTCCTCTGAAAAGTGTATTTTTCAAAGGTTTTCGAGAATGCTACTACAGTTAATTTTATTTTTGAAGACAGCTTGCTTAGTTGTCTTAATATATCTACTATGTCAATTTTAGATTACTTGTACCTTCTTCTGAAATTAGAGGTTTTAAGCAGTGCCAGCATCAATCAACCAATACATCCTTATCTGAATGAGCAAATCTTGTTTCCCCTTATGGATTTGTGGCTTGTGCTTGACTTCCCATAATTTAAAAAATGGATTTATGTGTTCTACTGAAAGCAGCTATTGGTCTATAATTTTAACAGCAGGGGGACTTAGAGAGGGAAGCATTTGGCTGAAAGCAGAATTCCTCCGGCTTCAAAGGAACAGTTATGGTGGAATCAATATTCCGGGAAGCCGATAAAAGAATGCTCGTTGGTTTTAAAAGTTACTTTCTGCTTCATGTTCTCTTAAGCAGCACCGCAAAGCCATAAAGCCAAGATTGCAATTCTGTCTGCAGCTCCAGAAAAAGAATTCTCTTATACAGTAATCATTAAAAACAGAGCCAAACAAGTCTGTGTGTGGGGTGGGTAGGTGGGTGGGTAGGTGAGCGTGGAGATAGAAATAGCCACAGGTTAAAGAAGAAATCCTTTTAGGGGTTGGGCATCTACACTTTATTGTGTGTTACAGCTAGTCTAGATAAGTTTCTGAACCCAATTATGGGCAGAATTGATAAGCTTGTTATCAGGAGAGCGTTCTGATATATAAAGACCGAAGCAGGGTCACCAAACTCCCAAAGGATTCCAACTCAAGGTGGTAATAATCACTACCTCTTTTACCCAGAAGCAAAGTTGACACAAACTGAGTATTTTAATGCAGTTCACAGCTTCAGAGCTAAGCTGTTTATGGATAAACTAATGGATAATGTACTTACCTAATGACAGCTGTGAGCAATCCTGTGGCAACAAATCCCAACCCTCTTAAAAAGTAGGATTCTTCAAAGATGAACAAAGATCAAAACCAGGTATATGTGTCAGCTAAATAACATCCTAATACATTTCTCCATCCTACAGAAATACTTAACAGAAGCTAAAAACATATTCTCAATTTATATTACAGGTGTAGCTATGTAAGCCAAATAGGTGAAGAAGCTCTTAAAAAAAATACTCAGAACAGTATGTTGATCTTATATGGCCTAAATTTGATCTTGTGTCAATTGTGTTTGGGGAGAGGATTTTTTATCAGTCAGTAAATGTCAGATCTATGAAACAGGGATGCACTCCATTTTTTTTTTTGCTCCACCAGTTCCATTAAATGCACACACCCCAATTATCACCTTTACGCATTGGTAATAGAGAGATTTCATTTCACCCACTTACCCTCCAATCCCCCCCCCTTATTTTTAAAAATATTAAAACATATTTACATTTAAAAGGGATCTTGCTTACTTGGAAAAATGTTCCAGTATAACAAAAGCAGAAAAAGAAAATGTAGAAAGGAGGAAGGGTCACCACATCAGCCATATGTTTCTGTGAAACCTTACCAAATGCATTTTGAATTTTGTCTATACATCATTTTTTCGAAAACTGGAAATTGTATTTAGATCTTCTATCCATAGGTTATCTATCCAATAGGAGGGATGGAGAGTGAGAGACACAAGCACTTAGCTAAAACACATCAGGTGCTTTATATACTTATAAGAGAGTCATTAAGATATGATCTTTCTCTAATTTTGTCTGCGTATTTCTGCCTTCAACTCACTTACTGACTTTAAATTTCAAATAAGAAACACTACAGATGTTTTCTTACTTCTTAAAAGGTTGTACTTTCTTTATTGACAAGTTATACTGAAAGTGACATGAGATGTTGGATAACAGAGAGCAGCATTTTTATTGCTCATCGTCATTAGAAAAACCAATGCTTTCAGCATCAAAATAAGTGATTTCTACTTGGAAAAGTAACTTTTAGGTGGACTGATGGTCATGCTGGCTGGGGATATATTGGGCGCAGTAATTTTTAAGATATAATTTTCCTGATATTTTGTCTTTTCCGTTCATTCCCTCTGTTCCCTTATCTTTCCCTGTAGTTTTGCCAGCAGACATGCCAAAAGACTGCTTTGGCCTTTCCCCCCCTTTTGATCTGGCTCTAGCCCACTTGTGATCTGATATTAGAATACTTTTCTTTGGGTTTTCCTTCTCCCCCCGGGGAACAATACTTCAAGGACAACCTGCTTGTCTAGTATCTGAACATGTGGAAAACCCACTGCTTGTGCAGTAATGGTTTTCAGATGGTTGGTTATAGCTGCGAATCGTCCTGCGAAGCGGCCGCGTCTTCCCTTGTAGCACCGTGCCACTTTGCCAAAATGCGGCTCTGGAGAAAGCCCCATATTTTCATTCGCACAGTGGTGAAATGTGCTCCGTTGCACATACCTTACGTAGAATCATTTGATTCCAGCAAGGGAGTAAATTTTCCGGTGGGGGCTTGTGCTTAGCGGACTGTAATGTGTATGGTGGCCCCACCTTTTCATTCCAGCCTCGCTGCTAAAATTCTGGAAAAAGTCCGATGTTGCCAAATATCCACAACGGCCATGGCAAAAGCGACCGAAGGATTGTTCCACAAATGAATGATTTTTCACTGCTTTAAAGCAGTGAGAATTGGGAGGACGAAGGGAGGGGGATGTGTCTGCCTGGCTAATTTTTTGAGTTTCAAATAGTTTCTCTGCTCTTCTACTCTGCGAGAAAAGCTTATTCTTTTCAACGAGGCTTTCCTATTTAATCGTTAATTAAACCCAAAGTTTTCTTTTAATTTTAAACAGTTTGCCTTGGACTGGAATAACACTGAACAACAGTGTAGAAAATCAGATCCAAGCTGCTGTAGATACATTTTCTTTAAACCACTTGGGTGCTGCTCTCTGCCAAACAGACTACAAACTCTTACTGTGGGCAAAAGGGACCAAATGCCCAAATGCCAGTCAACTAAACAAGCAAGGCTGTTTTTCTGGAGTTGTTTCTCCCTTCAGGACCTGATCATGAATGACTTAAACCCTGTGTATGATCAGATGTCATGCCCTTAAAATAATTATGCCAAGGTTCCCTCTTCGGTGCTGCTTTAGTGTTTGCTTTTGTGAGCCACTGAATAGCAATTAACATGTGAAAGATAAGTGTTGCAAAGATGGTGGAGTCGGGAGAAAATAATTGGGCGAGATAAAAATGATGGTGAAAAAGAAAACAGAGAGATTTGAGAGGGGAAAGGGAGGGATAGTTTGCAGTAGAGAAATTTAATTTGCTACAGCTTTTGTTGGTCGAAGTTGGGACAGGGAATTAACTCTCAGGAAGAAAATGCAATCGTAATTGTTTGCTCTCCTAAGAGTCCTGCATTGAATTCATTGTGTGCATTTGGCAGTATTTTGCTTCCTTTTTGTCTGTCTTTATAATAAGAAATAGCAGCCCTCAAAGATACCTGGATAAGTAGATAGATATCTCTTTTTCTAAACCTTTTGATGCAAGTTTCATGCTTCCCGGTTTGTTCTTACTTGAAACATAAAGAAAAGCGAGAATCTGAATATTTTTACTCAAGTCAGACTGTAAGGAATATTTTTGATTCTTTGAGTAACTTCTCTCCTAAAGCGAGCCACAATTTGTGTCTTATTGTGTATTACAAGTGATTAAATGTTTATGTAGAAATAGATTAACCGGTGTCACTTTCACTTGTATTTACATATTTCAGAGTTTTCTGTCCTGTTTTCATACAAATCTTCCTTTCTCAAAACTATACTATCCCAAACATTTTTAAAAATCATATTTCTAAACTCATTCACTTTCAACATTAATTTTGAATGCATGTTTACATGTTTATTAAATATGGATCTGTGCCTGAATATTTGCAAAGTGACAAAGCCACCAAATAACTAGGTTCTGATTTTCACATTACTGCAGGGAATATTAGACACTTTCATACTAAAATTCAAATTCCTCAAGCATCCCTTCCTCTAAGATTTTCATTGTTTAATCTCTTATTTATTATTAGTCATGTATGAATGATCACAAGGTTATAACATCCAAATGACAGTCACAAGAAAAATGCATACCGGGAATGCAGTTTATAATTCACAATCTAGGTACCTTGCAATAAATTGACTCATATGCTGTGTGTATAAATGTTGCTGTGTCCTATTAAACCTGTGTGCCTAATTTACATATTAGGCAAATTGTGCCCAAATTAAAAATACTCTGCATGATTGCTTAATGTTTAAATATTTATAATGGCAATTATTTTCCCTTAAATCAGTGGAGCAATGAGATTTCTGCTTGCAAGTGAGCACTAACACTGTGCAAGGAGGTCTCTTGAAGAAGCATACAAAACTATATATCTTTTCTGCCTCTTTTGCAGTCTTCTGCAGTGGAGGGAATCCTGGTCAGAAATCAAAACCAGATTTGACTTAACCTCCGACTTAAAAATAGTAGTAGTAAAATACAATATTCAGTGAGCCATATGCTCCCATATGAGCCTACCCATGTTTAAAGATGATTCTGGGGAGAATCTTCTTTCTACTTCACCACAAGGGAGGGCCTTCTCAGCAGTTGCTCCTGCCTCCAAAACTCTCTTTTACAGGAGGCTAAACTTGCATCCTCCTTATTTTCTTTGCCCAAGGAGGTGAAAACTTTTTATTTTGTCAAATCTTAAAAAGGTGGCCTGGGTTTTGTACAATATTCTGGACTTTTTGTTGTTGTTGTTGTTGTTGTTGTTGTGTTGTTTCCATGTTGTTAGCTGATATTAATTTGATGACAGTTAATTTCTTTTTAACTTGCACCCATGAATTTTAAGTATGTGTTTTTAACTGTTGTGAGCTACCTTTGCTCCCAGTCTACGAACATCATCATCATCATCATTAGATACATAACAAGATTAGTACACAGCAAACAAGACCACTATGCTGGCTGTTGTATTAGATCACACGTCAGACACTTCCCAAGTGTCTAGGACTGTGTGATGTATCGAGGAATAATGCGTGCAGATCTGAGTAGGGTGGCTTTTGTAGCTATTAATGAATAATTTTGTCAGCATCAATTGTTTTCAAGTATTGGCCAAGGTCTTTAGGCACTGCACCTAGTGTGCCGATCACCACTGGGACCACCTTTACTGGCTTGTGCCAGAGTCTTTGCAGTTTGATGTTTAAATCCTCGTATTGTGTCAGCTTTTCCAGTTGCTTCTCTTCAATTCTGCTGTCATCTGAAATTATTATTATTATTATCATCATTATCATTATTAATACAGTAGAGTCTCACTTATCCAACACTCACTTATCCAACGTTCTGGATTACTGAACACATTTTTGTAGTCAATGTTTTCAATACATCGTGATATTTTGGTGCTAAATTTGTAAATACAGTAATTACTGCATAGCATTACTCTGTATTGAACTACTTTTTCTGTAAAATTTGTTGTGTAACATGATGTTTTGGTGCTTAATTTGTAAAATCATAACCTAATTTGATGTTTAATAGGCTTTTCCTTAATCTCTCCTTATTATCCAACACATTCGCTTATCCAACATTCTGCCGGCCCGTTTACGTTGGATATATATACTAGGTGTGCCCGGCCACGCGTTGCTGTGGCAAAGTGGTGGTGGTATTGGTTAAAAATTGTTGTGTAATTTTTATTTGACGTTATTTGCAATTTTTTATTAATTTTATTGTAAGTTATATTTTTATTTATTATATTTTATTATTTTCTTGTATTATTTTTAGTTATTTTCTCTTATTATAGTATTTTATTGTATTAATTTTTAGTGTTTTTTATTATTTTTTATTGGGTTGCTAGGAGACCAAGTTGGAGGAGCTTAGCTTTCTAACTGGCAGTAATTGGATAAAAGCAATTATTCCTCTCTCTCTCTCTAATTAGGACTTTATTTTTCTTTTCTTTTTGTTGTATCAACCTAGAGGCGTGGATGATGGGTTGTGTTGTCAAATTTCGAGGTTGGGGGGCCTGTAGTTTTGTTGGTTTGTGGGTCGCCGTGATGCCATCACTCTTTTATATATATAGATATAATATATATTGAACGCATTTTTGTAGTCAATGTTTTCAATACATCGTGATATTTTGGTGCTAAATTTGTAAATACAGTAATTACTACATAGCATTAATGTGTAATGAACTACTTTTTCTGTCAAATTTGTTGTATAACATCATGCTTTGGTGCTTAATTTGTAAAATCATAACCTAATTTGATGTTTAATAGGCTTTTTCTTAATCTCTCCTTATTATCCAACATATTCGCTTATCCAACGTTCTGCCGGCCCTTTTATGTTGGATAATAATAATAATAATAATAATAATAATAATAATAATAATAATTTTATTCTTATATCCCGCCCCATCTCCCCGAAGGGACTCGGGGCGGCTTACATGGGGCCAAACCCAGTCATCAACAGTATAAAACAAGCAATAAGTGAGACTCTACTGTAATTGCATTGGATTTTATCGCATAAAGAAGGCAAACCAGCACTGAAGCATTGATTAGCAAAACTCATTAATAACTGCCAATCCTGCAATGTTTACATCACCTACTTGTGATAGAGCAGAAAAATGTGTCACAGAACAGGCAGGCATGCTCAGGTTCCCATGTGAAAAGGGAATCTATAGTACTGTATCCATGATGAATACATTCCCAGATTTTCTGGGGATGCACAAAACCATAATTAATAGTGAACTTTATTTAAACAAAGCACTTCTGACTCAAGAATACTATTGAAACACAATGGAGTAAATGCCTTAAAGAGGACACGTTTTGTTGGAAATTGACAAACAAAACTGAGAATACTGGCCTTGTGAATGGGGGGGGGGGTTGTGCTGTGTTTAACACACAGCTAATGCTAAAGCAGAACAGAAAGGCAACATGTATGCAATGTGGGGAGAAATGGGACAATAATGAGGTTGTTGAATACAGTTTGCAGAGCATGTGCGCTCTAATAGCTTTTCTTCTGCGTGGGCGTACAAACCGCTTAGACTTGACCTCTTTAAGTTCCTGTAGGATCAAAGAAGTAGCTCTCCAGGGACATAAAGCACCGATTTTGAGGTAGCCATAAGCTGGAAATTATAGTAAATAATTCTTCCTGAACAATTATCTTTATGCCTGGAGTTCCTTGGATGCAGTAGAGCTTGACCTTGATTCACTTAATGCCCTACGCGAGGGGGGAAAGGAAGGGGCCTGAGGCTGTAAGGAATTGTGGGAGTTGGAGTCCAAAACACTTGGAGGACCCAAGTTTGCCCATGCCTGGTCTAAGCTATGTTCTCTAGTGATAGCTAAGTAATGTATCGTTAAATGAGGGCTGTTAAAAAGTGTGAAAGCCATCACTTTTGTGACATTCTTTCTTGTTTGCTTGCTGTTTGAGGGAGACAGGTAGGTTGGAGCCCATGAAAGCCAGGAGGAGATATGCTGTTGATATTTGCTAGGCTGGGGCCCAAATTCTCTGCCCACCCCTTCCACCAATGTTCAATGTGATGTTCTTGAACAAAGAATTATTCTTCATGACTAATGCGCATAGTGCAAACCTCGTGAAGGTCAGAGAGGCCAACCTCTTTGTTCAGTGAAAATATTTACCCTCCAATCCCCAAAAAGGTTATGAATCATTTGTCGGTGTTTTAAGGTCAGGATGTGGAGTAAATTATTCCAAAAGTTATAGTAGCCAAATATTATTCCCTCCAAAGGTTTGTGTAATATCTGTTTATCTGTGGTCAGATGACTGCCATGGATAATTAGAGGCAGACTTTGTCAAGTTGAAACTGCGTCAATACGGCTGAACATAAGCATGTTGGAGAGGCTGGTGTGCATGTTTTTTTATTAGCTACCAAAGTACCAAAAAGCATTTAGGAAGCTTTACTCAATTAGCTCAGACCAATTTTATAGAGTCTTTTAGCTGGGTTAATGTGATTGAAGGCAGATAAATAATCTCAGGTTCACCCCACATATTCTGACATTTTTCCATCAAAAGTTTGAAACTTTTAAATCTGTTAAAAAATTATTCCCATTTATTTATTGTAGGGTTGATAAGGAAATATGATGTATATATTCAGTTTTATCATATTTATTTACTGTATTCTTATAAGTGTCTTATTTTAGCTTACTACACAGAGTGTAATCAAGTCTTATCAAGCCTTGTTGTTTGGTTTGATATTGTGATATGGTCTAAGGGCTAATCAATAAAATTTATTATTTTTATTACAGTAGAGTCTCATTTATCCAACATAGACAAGCCAGCAGAACATTGGATAAGCGAAAATGGTGGATAATGAAGAGGGATTAAGGAAAAGCCTATTAAACGTCAAATTATGTTATGATTTTACAAATTAAGCACCAAAACATCATGTTTTACAACAAATCAACAGAAAAAGCAGTTCAATACACGGTAACATTATGTAGTAATTACTGTATTTACGTATGTAGCACCAAAACATTGTAAAGTATTGAAAACATTGACTAAGAAAACATTGGCTACTAACAAATTGACTACAAATAAAGATAGTATTGCATAAAATGGACTTACAGTAACATCATTGTCAGAAATTAAACCCATAAAAAGTTCAATCCTTGCTGCCTAGAGAAACAGCTGTGGATCCGGGAGGGAGGCAAACTGTGTTGGATAATCCAGAACGTTGGATATGTGAATGTTGGATAAGTGAGACTCTACTGTATTTATGTAAATTTTATCAACCCTTTCTTGCATAGAACAATTTAGAAGAAAGTTCAGCAATAATATTCTAATTTTATTTTTTTAATGTTAAAGAGAAGTTCAAAGTAGGACCCCAGAAGATGACCCAACTCTCAGACTAGAAAATAGGGGAAATTATTTTTTAAGTACACTTCCCATAACTCACCAGCACAGGCATTTTCCCATTGCTATTGTATTGTAATTTTTAGGTGTAATTGTTGGTGCTGTTAAAGAGAGAATTAATACATTATCATCTGCAATGTCTGTATTCATAAAAACAACATTAACGAAAGCACAGATCAAAGTGTTATTGGCTTCCTTAGCTTTGGCTACTCTTTGGGATGGGGATCCATTGAGTTTTTGCAAAGGAGAAAAATACTTTTGTATATAATTAATTGGTCTTGTTTCATGTCTTTCTCATGAGTTTTGGCCTTTTTATTGAGAAAAAAAATTGATTGCAAGGCGTCACCGCTTCTGCTTCTTGCATATTTGTCATGGGCTGAGTCCTGGAGAGAACAAACACTGCATATCCTCCCAGCCATTCTGACATCTGAGGGGTCTAATTAGTCAATGTCAGAGAGAAGCCAATCATTAAAGATATTTACTGCCAGCCTGCTACAAAGGGGGCTGTCTAGACGGTGAAACTTGGCATTGAGTAAAAAAAATGAAGGAAGATGAGTGGTAGCCATGAGGCTCCTAAACGGCATTTTGGCCCCATGGAAGAAAATATGTCACGGGTCTCTTTCCCCCCTCCTCTGCCCACTACCGACCTTGACTCTGTTCCAAAAGAACCCCATCTGTAATTATCATTATAATGTTATTTTTTTTTAATCCAGCACTTTGCTTGCACACTGTGCTTTGGAAATCTCATTTCAGTCTGGGTTTCCCAGCTTCGGTTTTGCATCTGGGGGAAAAATTCAGCACAGCCCTAAGCATATATAAGCCTGGCTATTTCAGTACACTTCAGTGTGCCCAGTGGCCTATAAGATTGGACCTCTAATCTTTGGAGAGTGCATGTGATAATTTCTGAAGGATATCCCTTTCCTTCCTAGTTTTATTGGCCTTTGGTACCAAGGGAGGAGCAGGGAGCTTAAGTGCATCAGATCCCATCTGAATTTGGAAGCTAAGTTGGGAGTTGTTAACAAATACTAGGTGCAGAAGGAACTGGCAAAATCACCTCTGGGTATTCCTTGCCTAAGAAAACCCTAGAAAATTCATGGGGTCACTCTATGTTGACAAGTGGCTTGAAGTCATATGCAGCCCCGCACACAGGGAACTCTTCTTCTGCATGTGATTAATTTATAAAACCTCTAAATTGTGTCCAGCTTGTAGAAGGCATGTTCCCAATCCACCTAATATTGCTAAATCATAGTTTGCTGCTATAATATCAGTATTAGGAATAAAATAGAAATCTGCCCTGCTTCCTCTATCATTTATTTGTGTATTTATTTGCTATATTTATACCCCACTCTTCTCACCCCAAAGGGTTAAAGTAAAAGATAAACAAAACAAAATAGCCAGTTAGTGTCTTTGTATTCACCTTTTATCCCAAGTGCTTGTATTTTTAACTTCCTATCAACCCCTAATTGTCTTTTAACCAGATGGGAATTACAGTAGAGTCTCACTTATCCAACATAAACGGGCCGGCAGAAGGTTGGATAAGCGAATGTGTTGGATAATAAGGAGGAATCAAGGAAAAGTCTATTAAATATCAAATTAGGTTATGATTTTACAAATTAAGCACCAAAACATCATGTTATACAACAAATTTGACAGAAAAAGTAGTTCAATACACATTAATGCTATGTAGTCATTACTGTATTTACGAATTTAGCACCAAAATATCACGATGTATTGAAAACATTGACTACAAAAATGCGTTGGATAATCCAGAATGTTGGATAAGCGAATGTTGGATAAGTGAGACTCTACTGTATAACTTCTGTTTATAACGGGGCTAGCAAAATGTAGCCATCTAGGACTTGCTGAATTATAATTCCTATTTTTCCACATTGTTTATTTATTTATTTATTTATTTGCTTGCTTCTTTTTTACCACGCCTTTCTTGACCCTGGAGGGGACTCAAAGAGGCTAACAGATCTGGCAAAAATTCAGTGCCGCACAGGTAAACAATAAAACATATCTCATCAAAATATAAACACTCTAAATATGTAAGCACTTTAAACACATATAAATCGATTAACAGATCAAAACCATATAAAATGCTGAGTTTAGCTATGTTGCTTATAATTGTGTAGCATTAATGCATTCTAGGACAAAGCAAAAGGGTTTAGTTGTAGATGCTGAGCACAAGCAACTCAAAATAATGCACTTTAAAGACTGTAGTCCTATGCAGAGTTATTCAGGAGTAACTTCTACCAGGCTCAGCGGGACATATTTCAGCGTGTTTGTAGATTACAAGTTATGGTTATAGAAAGCAGATGATGTGGTCAAATTCACAGTTATTTGGCTTGACTAATGAGTTAGTTTAGTTCCTGATGCTCAGTTACATTATAAATATAAGCATAGGTTCTCTCTTCAAATCACAACATTTTGGAATATCAGAAATACCAGGGACTTTAGGAAATATAGTTGACAACATACTGATTTTGAATCAAGTCAATGGGAGTTCAATCATTAGTCACATCATATATACATAGTGCTTGATTACTTGGTTTGATGACAGCTTTCATTGCCCCCCAACCATCATGGCCTGGGATTCTGGCAGTTGTAAGACATCAACAACAAGGTTCTGCCTAAGATCCCACCTTCTCTTATACTAATGGAGAATGCTTTTAATTCAGTATCAGTTTTGGATCATAAAGGGGATGCATTCTCAATTGTTGCATCATGAATACTCTTCTCTACAGAGTTGCCAGGCCTCAAAGACAAATGCCTTCCAAAATGGGAGTGATTTAAATGTGGAAAACAATAAACAAAGATCTTTTAGTCAGTCATGGAAAGGTTGTTGATTTTAGTTGCATTGCCATGTGGATTGAAGGTTTTTTTTTATTTTTTAATCCATAGACACATGTTTTCCCTATGAACATTCAAGCGAGTTCCTCTTCAAGAACAATATAACTATGTGAACTCTAGTTAACTCGGCTTGCACTTTGCTATAACCCCGAGAAGCTTTATGCTGAATACCTCATGTCTGCCTGTAAACTGTGGTTTGGGAGGACTGTAAGTAACCTAGAAAATGGCATTAAATCACCACTAAATCACACATGTGTGTGTCGTTCAGCCATGTCTGCCATTTTCTCCTTCCCACTCTTTCCTCCTTTCAATTATTTGGAAAATCTGGGTCAACACAGGGATCTCCAAAAGTAACAAAAGCCAGTTCACACGAGATGGGAAGAGAGAAACAGTTGAGCATGCACATGCCAGATTTGATATGAAAATTGGAATTGCCGAGCGCAATGCCAAACATACAACATGTACTTTAGTCTGTCTTTCTTCTTAACTACAATTTTCCTTCCAGATTCTTATAAAAGAAGCCAACGTGGGAATTTGCAATCCACTTTTACTCCAAATTCAGAAGACATATGGGATGGATGTACTGATATTGTCTTACCTGCCAACTGTCCTGATTTGGCAGACAGCCCCAATCAATCCTCAGTCATCTGCTTGTCCAGATATTTTTTAAACTTCCAAGATTTCTCTTCTCTTGCTTTTTGTCTTCGTCCTCAACTTATTTAGTTGTTGGAAGCTGAATTCAAAAATAGCTCAAGAGAAATGGAATCAAGCAAAAGTGATAGTTTGTCTGTTACTTCTTATTAATAATTTCTGCCATTTTGACCACATTACTTGGCCACCTGTGTGCTGATATTTGTCTCTGAATTGTTAGAATGTAGATGTGATGCAGCCCATGGGGAGTTGCAAAGCGTGGCGCAGCTGGCTAGTAACCAGCTGCAATAAATCACTACTGACCAAGAGGTCATGAGTTTGAAGCCCGGGTCGGGTTAAGCCCCCGACCATTAAATAGCCTGGCTTGCTGTTGACCTATGCAGCCCCGAAAGACAGTTGCATCTGTCAAGTAGGGAAATTTAGGTACGCTTTATGCAGGAGGCTAATTTAACTAATTTACAGCATCATAAAAACTGCCAACAAAACACGAGGAAAGGAATGAGGAAGTACAGCCACTAGTGGACAGTGAAGCAACAGCTCCCCCTGTGGCCGGAATCGTGCAGCTGGAAAAAAATGTTAAATGCCTCTGTGTCTGTCTATATATGTTGTTTGTCTGTTGAATGTTTGCCATATATGTGTTCATTGTAATCCGCCCTGAGTCCCCTTCGGGGTGAGAAGGGCGGAATATAGATACTGTAAATAAATAATAATATATTTGGTTTGCAAACCTCACCATAGTTCCCCACATCTATGGGAATGGTTTGATTGCAACCTATGTCTTCCCTGTTGTGCCATCTCCTTCAACTTTGGTGATGTGAAGCTTGAGTAGATGAACACATTTAGGCTATGCATCAGCATTGCATCCTTGATTATCATAGCCTGGTGATGATGATAGCACCTGATGATGCTGGCCTGCTGGATGGACATTTTCAGTGGAAGAGTAATTATTCCTTTACAATTTTTGCGTACATACACACACGCACGCACACAGTGTTGGTAGTCCATCCCCCTTATGTTTCTGGTAAATTTCCAAAAATGATCATATAGAGAGAACAGTAACTTCTCCCAGTTGTACAACAGCCATTCTCACTTGCCCCTACTTTATGGAACTGAGAAAGGCTATAGGAAGGTGCATGGGAACCTAAGACACGGGAGGCGCCATGTAACATACTGTACCCTGAGCCTTTGAGACAGGAGCAAGGAAGGTGTTGCAAATTTGGGGAGAGATGAAAGACCCTGGAGGAGGGCTGAGGCCAAAACTAGGATAGTTTTTGGATCAGGAAACAGGAGATGTGACTCCTCTCTAAAGTCCCAGAGAAGAGCATAAATGGAATCATGGGATAAGGCACTGAATCTACTAGGTTTCCTGACAACACTGTAACCAAATAACTATGTAATTGACACTCTTCCCATGTGATGGCCAACTGCCTCAACACTTTAGGCAGTTTGATTTAACATGCCATGTCTATCATCCTGATAATAATATATGTGTGTGTGGATGGGATCTTGTGTGCTGTCCAAAACCGCCTTACTACTCAGCATCCTTGAAGGTGTCTCGTTGCTCTTATCATTCAGATCATAAAATCTGGCTGCTTTGGGTTCCCAGGAGAAAGAAAAAGAAACTGCACTTCATTTGAGGGCACATCTTGATTTCTTCCCCATCCCTTTCCAGGTTCAGACTAGCTTTTGGATTAAAGTTCCCATAAAACCTGGCCAGTATGGCCAATGGTCAGAGATTATAGAAGATGTCATCCCAGACATCTGGAGATTATAATCTTATCTGCTTGTGACATAAGCTGTGCAAATAGCTCCAGATAGTATTCTGATGGGAGACTGCCAACAAATGCCAACTGTTGTAGGCTATAATTCAGGAACTGGCAAACCACCTGTGTCTTCCTTGCCTAAGAACATCCTATGAAATTCATGAGGTTGCCATGAGTTGACAGGCAACTTGAAAACACAGACACACGCACACACAAACACATTTACTAAGGCCACACCGCTTCCCTGGCCTACTAAACGTGCAAACCATGCAGGGCAGGCAAGGAAAATTAACTTGTTTGTTTCACGTTAGAGCTTGTTATATTTTGAGAATTGCAAACATGCCTGCTTTGAGTTACAAATAGGCTTTTGGCAGTACAGCTGGTAGTAAGTCTTGCCAGAATTGTAGCTAGAACGAAGCAAGGAGAAAGAAGTGTCAACATGCTAGTGGAGCCCCAAGGCTTACAGAAATCTTTAAAAGCCCAACTGAGCTCACCTGCAATACTCCTAAAGTAACTAAACATGCTCTGTGTAGAATTACACAGTCATGGAACTGAAGGACAGCCCAAGGGCCATCCAGTCCAACTTCATGTCATACAGGAATACAAAACCAAAGCATTCCTGAGAGATGACCACCCAGTTTCTGTTTAAAAACCTCCAGAGAAGGAGACTCCATCACACTCCAAGGCAGCATGCAGTGGCTCTCAGCCTGTGGGTCCCCTGGTTTTTAGCCTACAATTCCCAGAAATCCCAGCCAGTTCACCAGCTGTTAGGATTTCTGGGAGTTGAAGACCAAAACATCTGGGGACCCACAGATTGAGAACCACTGTTCTAATGTCTAACGGTTCTTGCCATCAGGAAGTTCTTCCAAATATTCACATGGAATCTCTTTTCCTGCAGTTTGAATCCATTTCTTTGTGTCCTTGGTGCATCTACATTGCAGAATGAATGCAGTTTGACAACACTTTAACTGCCATGGCTCCATGCTATGGGGTCCTTGGAGTTGTAGTTTTACAAGATATTTAGCCTTTTCTGTCAAAGAATGTGTTGGTGCCCCACCAAACTAAAAATCCCAGGACTTAAAAGAATTGAGCCATGGCAGTTGGTCATGGTGTCAGACTGCATTCATGGTACAGTGTAGATCCACCCCTAGCTTCTAGAGCAGCAAAAACCCAAACCTCCCCCATCTTCAATAAATCAGCACAGATGCACAATTTACAGAAGTTTTGAAGCCATGAAAGCATTTTCCCCAAGAGCCAGGATTTACTATTTCTTTTTGGTAGATTGTTCTGCATATTTAATTAGATCAATAAACTTCCCTGCTTAGTAAATAAATACTGGTACTAGTTTTGCTTGATGCAATAGGTAATGTAGATAAAATGTGAGCATAATGGGGCTTTTTTGTCTCAGTTCTATGACATACCGTATCTCCTAACTTTGTGTATTACACCACTATTTCAGATGAAATGAAAACACAGAATAATTTATAATTTTTGAAGACAATAATGAGAAACAGTATAAGAACCTGGGTATGTTTAGCTTGGAAAAGAGAAGCCCGAAAGCTAACATAATAGCTGTCTTAAAATATACAAAGGGGTGCCATTTAGAAGATGGAACAAGATTGGTTCTACTGCTCCAGAGACTAGGACACGGACCACTGGATTCAAATTACAAGAAAAGAGATTCCACCTAAACATTAGGAAGAACTTTGTAATGCTAAAACCTGTCCAGCAGTTGAATAGATTGCCTCAAACTGGGCTGGATCGTATATCATTGGAGGTTCTTAAACATACATTGGATGGCCACGTTTTAGGAAAGCTTCATTGTGTATCCCTGCATGCCAGAGGTTGGACTGAAATGCCCTTGGATTCTGTAAGATTTCTTAAAGAATATATAAACATTGGTGATAAATATTTTGATGATCTTGACCTGAGGAAAACTAAGTAACTAGTGATATTTTCTAGCGTTATAAAGGATTGTCCTTTACTGGAGGGAAGAGACATATCTGGCAAGCCTGATGTACACCATGCAATGTACAATTTTGTGGATGAGTGACTTATTTAACACTTGTGTTATTTAACCCAGCTGTGATATAATTCAACACAGCATTATTCCATTGTTTAAATTTTTGTAAAATTCCACAGTTGCTTTGTACACAATTAATGTTCCTCCAAGTGGTGTGCAATGCATAACACTCTCAAAACAAGCGCTGTGCCGTATTCTCAGGAGGCTCTGCGGATGATAAAGCTTGGGCCTGCTGTTTACTGAAGGAAATATATTGGAAAGCCATCAGAAAAATAACTCTTCTCTTCACCCCACTCTCTCCTTCTCCTGTACTTTTGTGCTATTCATGACAGCCTCTTTCTGTACACAGTTGCTTCTTTCTCCTCTTCGTGTGCAACTGAGCCGCTTGCTTCCCTCTCAGGGAGGATCTTTCACACAGTAACAAGCAAGAGGAGAATCATTTAAAAGGGGAAACATAAAACCGTGATTTAGAAAGATGGATGGAGTCTTTCAACTCCAGAGTTGTATACAAGGCTTTTGACTTCAACCACAATGCTGCAAAATCAAGAAGAGTGTCAGTTTCAGTGGCTGATGCTGGATTTCCCTCTAGAGATCAGAGATACTTCCAGGTTTATGACTCCTTATGCTACTGATCAAAAAATACTGAGCAACTTAATTTTTTTCTTCTGATCAGTTTCCTATGGGAAGAAAATGTTGGAAGAAAAAATGGGGAGCTTGAGCAGCTGAGGGGGGAAAGGAAGGGGCCTGAGGCTGTAGGAGTTGCAGGAGTAGAAGTCCAAAACACCTGGAAGGCCAAAGTTTGCGCGTGCCTGGTTTAGAGCAAAGTCAATAATTTCATTGCACTTAATCTATATATATAAAAGGGTAATGAAATTTCGGCCTAGGACAAAACAACAAAACTACACATCCCAGAAACACTAAACTTGGCAGCACAACCCCTCATCCATGCCTCTACGTTCATACAACAAAAAGAAAAGAAAAGAAAAGTCCTAATTAGAGGGAGAGGAATAATTGTTTTTATCCAATTGCTGCCAGTTAGAAGGAGACCCACTTGGTCTTCTAGCAACCCACTCAGCCCAGGGGACAGGCAGAGTTAGGCCTCACTTAGGCCTCTTCCACACTGCCTATAAAATACAGATTATCTGATTTTAACTGGATTATATGGCAGTGTAGACACAAGGCCCTTCCACACAGCTATATAACCAATTTATAATGGACTTAATGTAAAGTAAAACCTTTACCCTTTACCTTAACTACCGCCAATTCCTCAATACTTTATTTCCCATACCACCGTACTTCACCACAGCAACACATGGCCAGGCACAGCTAGTATAATATAAAGCATGAAGGCAGTAGCATGGTGTTGTTGAAACATAGAACTAGTCTGGACCAATGATTAATACCTTGGCTCTGAATGGTACAATTTTAGTATCATTCTGCATGAAAAGTTTCTGTTACCTGTGTGCAGAATTCCAGTAGTGAGAGATTTATAATTCTCTTGGAAGCAGCAGAGGACAGGGAAACGGTCGAAACAGGATGAGGCAGCCCAAACCAACCAGAAAGTATCTTGCTCTCAGCATTAATGAAACAGTGACGGTCCCGAGACAAGCAAGAGTAGGAGATGCTACAGATAACTTTTAAAGAAGTTGCTCTGTAAGATCATCCTTCACTAGAAATGAGGCAGCTGCTTTATACTAAGTCAGATCAGAGGCCTACCTAGCTCCTAAATAATACCACAAATCTAAAGAGCCAGGTTTCAGATGATTCTTTTGACAAAGTGATTAAAAGTCTGTGAACTTTGGAAATAAAAGTAGAAAATATTTCTCAGACCACTCATGTCCATACGTTCGTTAACACTTTTAAATGCAGTATATTAATGAGAGGAGCCCCCGATGGCGCAGTGGGTTAAAAAGCTGAGATGCTGAACTTGCTGACCGAAAGGTTGATGGTTCAAATCCAGGGGGTGGGTGAGCTCAGTTTGAAAACATGCAAATGTGAGTAGATCAATAGGTATTGCTCCGGCAGGAAGGTAACAGCACTCCATGCAGTCATGCCGGCCACATGACCTAGGAGGCATCTACAGACAATGCTGGCTCTTTGGCTTAGAAATAGAGATTAGCACCAACCCCCAGAGTCAGACACGACTAGACTTAACATCAGGGGAAACCTTTACCGTTTACCTTTAACAAGATAAGATTTACCTTTGCAGGAGCCAAATTGCCTTCCTGTAGGCTTGGTGATTTAATTCTTAATAAACATATGTTAAGAGATTTGGCCAATATTTTCTTGGATTGTTTTGAATTGAATTCCACCCTCTCCATTTTTTAATAGCCACTCTCCAGTCCTTCAATATATCTACTGGTCTTAGGAGACTTTTTTTAAAAATTAAAATATTAGATATGTTGCTTTTGAATTCTTAAGGAATTCTTTGGCAGATACCACATGGACTTATTGATTAGTTTGTTTGCAATTTTCAGTGAGGTCTTGAATTTCCTCTCTTGTCACTATGATTTGCCTTAGCTCCTCGCCTCCTTCTTCGGGAGACATTAATTCAGGCAAGATTATGTCTTTTTGGCCATAGCCACCATTGGCTGGAGCCAAAACATCTAGTGGGTTGTACAATTCTTATTCCTGGACCATTAGCCACAGAACAATGTCTTCTATTGCTCTTGGTTTTTGGAGGTGTCATATACTATATCTTGACCTCGGGAATAATTTAGTGTGTATTCTCCTTTCTCTTCCCTCAAATCCTGCATGTGTTTGGAATTTCAATGAATAGCTCATAGAATCTCAACCAATTCAACATAGCAGTGGGGGAACCCAGAGGTTACAGAAAGACCATATTAATAAAATACACAACTAAGAGAATCTGCAAAAGTTACACTTGCATATGTGGAGGGCTGACTGCAAGTGTTGAGTTCTCAGGGAAGGAGAAAAACCAGACTGGAGAGTGGCTTGAATGTCTGTTGCTGAATTTAGGGAGGAGGTTTTGATCCTGCCTCTGGCCCAGCTTTCCATAGCCCTGGGAGTCTGCCTTTTCACACCGGAATCGGCGTTTTTCCAGCCCCATCAATAAACTATAAACGTGTCTCCCGTTTGTCTTCTGCTTTATTTCAGGCCTGTGAGACACACTCTCACTTTTCACGCAGATTTCACTTAAGTGCTGGCAGGCATATATTCTTGTGAAATTAATATGTGCAGGTGGTTTTCTCTCCAAACCTCGCAGCCCATCTTCTACTAGCGATAAATAAAAAAGCCCTCCATTTTTTAATGGGGACAAATCAAGTGCAATAATGTGGGGTTGTTTTTAACATGAGTGATACTTTGCTGGAGACTCCTTATTCAGAAAAGCAAGGAGTGACACTCCAATAGATTAGAGAGAACTTGGGGACATAAGATGTCTTCACATACTTTGCATTTGCATGTTTGTATTATTATTATTGACACAACGACGTTGTATGACACAGCAAACAAGATAGATATGCTGGATTTTGTTTCACAAAACCACAAGTCGAACACTTCCCAAGTGTCTAGGACTGTGTGATGTATTTTCGGATGATGTGTGCAGATCCCAGCAGGGTGGCCTTTTGCAGTTGGCAGATCGTAATTTTGTCAATGTCTATTGTTTCCAAATGCCGGCTGAGATCTTTTGGCACGGCACCCAGTGTGCCCATCACCACCGGGACCACCTGCACTGGTTTCTGCCAGAGTCTTTGAAGTTCAATCTTGAGGTCCTGATAGCGGCCGAGTTTTTCCTGTTGTTTTTCATCAATGCGACTGTCACATTGATGTCAATGGCAACATCAATGATCCAAATCTTGTTCTTTTCCACAACTGTGATGTCTGGTGTGTTGGAAAAGGGTATTATTATTATATTATTATTATTATTATTATTATTATTATTATTATTATTATTATTATTATTATTATTATGTTTGTATGTTCACAGATATCACATTTTTCAGTATCTGTCATCGGAAGTATAATTACTGGAAGGGGGATAAGGGCATGACGCTCTCCCCATCCCAGTAAAAATTCCACCTCCAAATGGAATGATCTTTTAATGATTTTTACTTTTCTATAAATGTATGGTTTCATAAAAGCCTATTGTCCCATAACATATCTTCATTCTCTCTTAACTTTAACATTTCCCCATGTAAAACTGAAAGTTAACAAGAATATTCTCTCCTTTCAGAAACTCTGGAGCATGGCCCCAACAAGTGTGAAAGGTGAGTAAAAGTTACCTTTGCCAGTTGCATATTTGGATTATCAGTTGTTGGCAGCAGGGATGGGCAAACATCACTCCATTCGCCTTCAGAACAACTGGGTCAGTTACAAAAATGTAAGGGTTTCTGTAAGTACAGGTTGAGCACCCTTGATCTGAAATGCTTGGGACCATAAGTGTTGTACATTTCAGATTTTTTTTTTCAGATTTTGGAATATTTTTATATACATAATCAGATGTCTTGGAGATGGGACCTTATACACATAGCCTGAAAGTATGTGTATGCATAATATTTTCATATTTTTGTACCTGAAACAAACTTTGTGTACATTGAACCAGAAGAAAGCAAAGATGCCACTATCTTAACCATTTATGCCAGTGGTTCCCAACCTTTGGGCCTCCAGGTGTTTTGGACTTCAGCTCCCAGAAATATATATCTTAGGGACCGCCTTCATTCCTTTTTTCCATCAGTGGTCACCTCGACCCTCCCAGGAAAATCTCCTATACGTACCGGGCCCTAGGGAGGTATGCCTGGAAGCTACAAGGCGTAGAGCCTTTTCGACCTATGCTCCAATTCTGTGGAACTCATTGCCTCCATATGTTAGAGCAATGTCGGAGTTGCGACCTATTGTAAAAGCGCTCAAGACTTGGCTGTTTGGTTGCGCATTTAAGTAATTTAGATCTAATTTGCCAAATAGTCTGTTGAATGTTTTTATGTTGAATGTTTTTATATTGTGGAATGATATTTTAAATTGTAAGTCGTTCGGAGCACTCTGGTGGAGAGTGACTAATTAAGAAATGAAGTGAAGTGAAGTGAAGTGAAGTGAAGTGAAGTGAAGTGAAGAAATCCCAGCCAGCTTACCAGCTGTTAGGAACTGTGGGAGCTGAAGTCCAAAACACCTGGAGGTCCAAAGGTTGAGAAGCACTGATTTATGCAGAACATTTTGGATTCTGAAGTATTTTGGAATGCTGGATAGGAGATGTTCGACCTAAAATCAGAGGCAATGCTTGCTAAAAGCAAGCAGCATTCTGCTTTTGCAAGTTGAAGTAAGGTGAATGGAGAAAGTACAAATGCTTGAGAGGCTGAGAGGGGAGAATAGGAGACAGAGCAATGGATTCAAATTGCAGGAAAAAATATTCCACCTAAATATTAGGAAGAACGTATTGATGACAATAACTGTTTGACCATGGAATATACTACCTGGGAGTGTGGTGATATCTCATTCTCTGCAGGCTTTTAAGCAGAGGGTGACCATGTATTGGGGATGCTTTGATTTTGTTTTCCTGCAATTGCAAGTTGTTGGACTAGATGACAGGTGACAGGTTTGCCTTAGGGTCGCCGTAAGTCAGAAATAACTTGAACCACACAACTACATGACTAACAAGATACCAACAAATGCATTATTTCTACTTGCACTGCTGTAACAGTTATAACAATTGGACACAAAAATATTTCTTATTCCTTGATTCTAGTGCAGCTAACAGAAAGAGATCGAACAAAGACGAGACGTATTGGAAAGAGATCAATGCAGCAATGGCCTTAACAAACCTTGCGCAAGGAAAGGACAAACTGCAAGGAACAACCAGCTGCATCATCCAGAAATCGTCACATATATCAGAAGTAAAGACTGTCAAAGTGCCACTAGTACCACCATTTTAAAGCGAGTGAGATGCCTTTCTTTTCAAGTGGACATTCTTTTTTTCCATACTATTGGTTTCCCCATAAAATCAAGACAAGAGATCTAAAACGAATATTGGAAAATAATTCCTTTTGTGCCACATTCTGTAAAAATAATGATGGGTACCAAAATCATCCAGTAAACAAGTACCACTAAAACAGGTGGGAATTTCACAAGAGGCTGGAAGTTTTGTCAGCTGATTTCCATTTATTTTAGGGGTGCTTGTTGAGAGGATTTCCCATGGACAATAAACAGATGCTCGCTCAGGCTAAAATATGTGTTGCTGTTGTTGTTATATAAATGTAAAATCAGTTCTATAAAGGGCATGTAAATTATGGAAGAAAAAGCCCTTCCAATTTTTTTTGAATCAAACTATTAACTTATTTTATTGTATTAATCCAACTGCACATTACGCCTCTGCATTGCTATAACAATAAGTGCCTTGCTTTCTTACAATAAGCTAGAACGTGGGCACAGCTCAAGACAAGTGTGCCTCAAAGTGCCAATGCCATAACGCTTTAACCTTTGCATGTAATTCTAGATACGTCCTGAGTAGTTTAAAACTGACCTCAAAAAGGTGGATTTTTTAATTTTTAAGACCTTATACATTTACCTTATGCAAGGTAGAAATTTGTACGTCTCTGGAATGATATTATACATCTCAAAAATGAAAAAGTTCACTTTCTCATCAAGTAATGTACAGTTTTTCTTGCTCAAGTGAAGAAAAAGTTGTTACTATGTGTATCTTGATTTTTAACCCTTTTCCTGCATTTGCAGTATTACCAAAACAGATGAAGTGCAATACGGTAGAGAAATACACAATGTTTATTTTTATTTTGAGGAACATCTCCACCTCTTTCTCTTTCTCCCCTCTTCCCATAATATGAGTATCCCTTATCCAAACTGCTCGGGACCAGAAGTATTTGGGAATTTTCTGATTTTAGAATATTTACACAGAGAATGAGGTATCTTGGTAATGGGACCTAATTCTAAACACGAAATTCATTAATGTTTAATATATGCCTTATGTGCATAGCTTCAAGTTAATTTTATACACAATATTTTAAATAATTTTGTACATGAATCAAAATGTGTGCATAATGAACAATTAGAAAGTAAAGGTGGCATTATTTCTGCCACTCATACGGACAATTCTGGATTTGGATTTTGGAGCACTTTGGATTTCTAGATACTCAATCTGTATATATGTATATCTGTATGTATGTACAGTCAGGTTTCCGTCAATCCAGTCTTTCCATGAATATGTCTTTTCCAATTCAACCACACAAGGAAAATATAAATTTAAGGCATTTACAGGAGACTTGTAGCAGTTCCCGCTTTGATGACTTCATAATGTGAATATTTACCTACACTTTGTAATGGCCATTTGCATCGTGATTCCTTTCTTCAGATTGTCTTTTGCATTGACACTGATCAGTGGTTTATGTGGACAGGAAGACGGTAACCCAAAAGGGATTTAAGCCCCACATATAAAAATTCTCCCCTGCTCCAAATATTCCATAGCGTCCATGTGTTTAGATAGAAAAGCCTTTGCTTCTCAGTGAAGCCGTCGGTAAACCCAGTTTGGATTTCTTCTGTTTGACTTATTGAAACTGTTCTGTAAGTAAACAAAGGCAATCACTTTTTTGGTACCAAATCAACCCATGGTTTCAGTTTATTATTTATACTGGAATTCAATAACTTTCCACAGAGGAAACTGTTATTGCCTTAATGCATTCAAAATGTTTTTATTTTGGTACGGAATCTTTCAAATGAAGACAATTCCCATTCCAATGAAGTGGAGTGGGGCAGGGGGAGTAATGAAATCTATATATTATATAAAGTGAAAAGCCAGAATTGAAAACATGTGGCACGTAGAAAACACCCAACAATTGTGGCAGTGACTGAATTCAGAGTCAAAGTAGATGCTAAATTGAGCATTAAAAACAACATTTCGAACCCTTAAATCCGACTGCCATTGAGTAGAGTGAATTGTATAAAATAGGCTTTTATGGAGGTATACAGGATTTTTCTTCAACCATACAGAAATATTCTAATCATGTTCCCCCTCTTGAATAAACAGCGGTAAAGCCAAATATAGTTTATAGTGAGCTGGTAAAAGAAAACTGAGAAAAAGAGTTAATTGTCCACAATCCAGTTTAGGAGAAAGTTGAAGCCTAGTTTATTTCCCTTGAACCTGATTGAATGACACATCCGAATAACAGTATTCTGATTTAAATAGGGGGATTTAGTTTGAGATAAATTCGGATATTTGCAAATGAGTTCTCAGTCCAGGAATGCTGCTAATCCCCTGTTTTCACTCAACACACTATGGTTCACACAAAAACAAAGGCACGTGCCCTGGTTGAGGTGAACAAAGATGTCTCCATTATTTTGTTCATCAAGCAAAATGCCAAGGACCTCAACAAGTCCACTCTGCTATACAGTATATTTTGTCTATAAACCATGCAGCTGATGGGATCCAAACTTACTCATGCTTGGAACAGTAAAGGTAAAAGTTTTCTCCTGACATTAAGTCTAGTCATGTCCGACTCTGGGAGTTGGTGCTGATCTCCATTTCTAAGCCAAAGAGCCAACGTTGTCCGTAGACACCTCCAAGGTCATGTGGCCGGCATGAATGCATTGCGCAGAAGCTGGGGCTAACAGTGGGAGCTCATCCCGCTCGCCGGATTTGAACCACTGACCTTTTGGTCAGCAAGTTCAGTAGCTCAGTGGTTTAACCCACTGCATCACCGAGGCCTCCTTAGACCAGACCACTGAAAAGAATGGGACTTAAGTGAGCCCCCATAATTATAGTGCTCCCAAAGTAACCAAATCTCAATCAGTCCAGTCTTTCCATGAATAAGTTTCTCCCAATACAAGCATAAAATCAATACATGCACATATCCCGCACATATTGAACCTGCCCTCCACATTTCATGGTTTAACTTTTGAAGGTTTGATTAGGAATCTCCTGGGTCTCCACCGCAACTCTAGAGTCAGCTTCTGGCAAACGTTGGCCACACAACCTCTGAGGATGCCTGTCATAGATGTGGGCGAAACGTCAGGAGAGAATACTTCTAGAACATGGCCATACAGCCCGGAATACAAACAACAACCCTGTGATCCTGGCCATGAAAGCCTTTGACAACACGTTGGCCACACAGTTGCTCTGGAGGAACTAGAGTAACTAGAAATTTCTAGAGAGAATACTGTACTTTTCTAGGAATTTGTAGGTCTTCCAGCATGATTCTCTGGTCATTGTCCTGCAGAAGTTGACCATGCAGTAGCTTGAGGAGCTAAAAATTCCTAGAAAGAATACTTCTCTAGATATTTCTAGGTCCCCCAGTGCAGTTCTATGGTCGTCTTCTGGTGGAAGTTGGCCATACAGTTATGCTGGGGGATCTTTAGATTCCCAGAGAGATATTCTCTCATATAAAAATAAACTAATTTTCATGCTGACTTGAGGGGCTGAATTTTGCTCTGTTCACAAATTGATATGAACTTGTATCAAACTGAACTTAAAGTTGGCGAGATGAGAAATCCAGCAAAACTCACATTCGTAAATTCACCAGCCCCTAGCAATAGTCGTGTCCATACAACTAGATCAAAATAAACAAGGTTTTGATATAAGTCTGAACTGAATCTTTTTTGTAATGTTTCCTCTGAGCTCTCTCTTGTAATACATTTTTCAATACCTCCGTAGTACTATGCACATTCCTCCATTCCTGGATGAATATGAACATCTACCATGTAATGACGAGGATCAAGCCCTCGGTAAAACTGACTAAAAAAGTTCCTCAAGCATAGCCAGTTCCAATTGCACTAATATACTAATCTAGATAGCAAATACCCACCCTGGTGTAACATGTAGAATGCATCTTGATGTAACATAGCATTTCCCGATGGTTGTTTGTTTTTAAAGTGTATAATTAAAATGATTTGATATGAAAAAATATTTTGTACATAAATATATATATTTTTACTTTTTATAAAAATGGCTGTTTTGCATCGACATAAAAGCAGGAAATATATGTTGCGACTGTATGAACAGTTGAAGTGTACTTTTTATTGACTTGCATCCTTATGCAAAAGAGGTCTCTCCACAACAGTGACGTTTGAGATCAGATCTACTGGATTTTGTCATAACAATGTGAGTTTTTTTTTTACAAAATAAAAAATTAAAACAAAGAGTAAAAACTTCACTTTAGTTCATACTATTGTAAGTTATTCTGGTATTAAATATTTTGTGACAATAAACTTGTCTTACCAAACTTTTCTGTAAGATATATTTTCTGTGTAATGGAATTCATGGGCAGGGATAAAGGCCATCACAGAGTTTTGTATACATATCAGTCGAAAAAATGCAGTACACAGTTTTGGCATCATTTTCTTTAGGGTTTCCTGATGGCTCCATGCTAAAAACATAAGACAAAGGGAGGGCTTTGTTCAAACATAGACATACACCATATTTTTCTATTTCTTTATTAAGACATAAATCTTCCCAAAACACGGTGAAATGAAAGGGAAATTAATCTTCACCTACTTAGTGATAAGGAACGTTTAACATGTTTCTAGTCAGAAGGTTGACCCAAAGCATTAAAATATCAGTCATTATATTTTAATATTCCTCCGCATCAAAACCATTACACCATATAAATAATAGTAATAATAATCTTATTTATATTCTGCTCTATTTCCCCGAGAGGACTCAGAGTGGATAACAATATGCACCAATAGGCAGACATTCAGTGCCTTAATACAGTGGAATGACAATGACATACAAATACACAGAACAAAGGTAAAGGCTTCCCATTTCATCTCCAGCTTTCTGGAAGCGGTGCCCAACTCTGGCCATGGGAAAGTGCTCTTGTTCTGTTTCCATGCCAAGGAGTCTGTTGTCCATAGACACCTCCTGGTTGTGTTGCCGGCATGGGTGCTTTTATTACCTTCCCGCTGAAGCGGTACCTGCCCTGTTTCCCCCCAAAATAAGATCTACCCTGAAAATAAGACCTATCACGATTTTTCAGTATTTCTGAAGATGCTCAAAATATAAGCCCTATTTCAAAAATAAGCCCTAGATATAGTTCATTTAAAAAGTCAATTTGGAAAAAAGAAGACTGCCCCTGAAAACAAGCCATAACACATCTTTTGCAGCAGAAATTAATATAAGACCCTTTTAATTTTGGGGAAATTGGGTATTGATCTACTCACATTAGCATGTTTTCAAATTGCTAGGTTGGCAGGAGGAGCTAGGGCTAACAGCGGGAGCTCACCCCGACCCGCGGCGTCGAACTGCCAACGTTTAGGGCAGCAGATTCAACAGTTCAACAGTTTAACCCATTGTGCCACTGTGGTAACTAGAATAATGCATTTTATTTATTACCTGCCTCTCCTGACGGCTTGAGGAAGGATACAAGCTAAAGCAAAATACTAAACTCAAGGTACAAATTTAACATATAGCAGCAATGGAGTGTAAATCAAAACTCATGATTGAAAATTGACTGGGTAGACTTGCCAGAAGAGATTAGTCTTCAGTTGGGTCTTCACTTCTGACAGCTTATTTAAGTAGTGTTCTGTTAATTTTTACCATCTTACCATACTATGATGTTGGCTGGCCACATGTCCTAGCTATAATTCAGCAAATGGGAAAATGCATTCTTCCTGAAGATATCTATTAGAATATTAGATGAAAATTCATAAGTGCCAGCTAATAGAATGAAACGAAAATACATGTTTTGAACATTTGAGTAAATCTACAGATTATCAAGTTCACAATTTTTTTTAAGGTTAATTTTCCTTTGAACTCACTCTTTTTGTTGCTGTACAGTTTCTGGGAACATCGGATTTTATATGCTTTTTGTTTTAAATACCAAAATAGGCATCACCTAGTACAGAGCCAACAACTAACCGAGTCTCAGCTATTTATGATGTAGAAAAGCAAACATCATTAGAATTGCTGGTCTCTTGTTTCAACATATGTAACCATTTTAATAAAAGAAAGAGCCGTGGTTGTTTTTCCAAACACCCTTTTAAAATTTTGGAAATAAATGATAATTCCTTGGACCGTCAATTTCATCTGCATGTTCTGTTCACTTCAAGTACTTTCTCAACAGCAGGGCTGCCATCCAAGAGAGAGTTAAGCCCTCAAAAACCCGCTGCTTGTAAAGGGTTTAACCATATGTTGTGGTGTGGCCCAGGGGTTCATATACAAAAGTAACACGTAACTTCATGTTGTGCTATAGCCCAGGAGTTTGTATACAAAGTGATAAAAGATTTTTTTTATAGGGAATGGGAGGTAGGAACTGACAGACACACAGCAAGATCTTATCTGTGCTCAAGTGTTTTAAGACAGTGAATAGTCAGTATTCTCTATAATACAGAAATACGATGCCAGATCCTTTGGCTGTTTCAAAAGACTGTAAATACTTATACGTTTTTATTCTATTCGCCTCCTAGTTGTTTTGGGCCTATGGTCCCAGCTAAATGGACAAACTGTTAATTGTTAGATGTTCACTGTCTGTTCCAGGTCCATAGCCAGGATTTTGATTCGGGGGGGGGGGGGGGGGGGGGCTGAGTCTGGGTGAGAGAGGATCTACCCTAGCAAACCTTTTGTATCGTTATCCCAATACCCCCATGCATATGGGATATAGTGAGCACGGTGATCAGATCATGATATGAATAAACATAACAGTTTAAATAATACCAGTAAGGCCTTCTCACGGACCACCTGAGAACCCCCCCCCCCCTCGGCTACATGCCTGGTCTGTTCAGTTTCATTATCCAGGTTTAAGAAAAGCTGGTACTGAACACCCACCACAATTTAAAATCTCTTTGCTATATCAAATTGTTAGTTTCCAAAGTCCTGGGGTGCATCTACAACTGTGGTTCCCAACCATTTTTTGACCATTTTAATTGCTGTTTCTCAGTTTCCAAGATATAGACTCAAAGCAGGCACAAGGGGAGCAAAGCTTAGGCATTAGAGTCAGTTTGTTACCAGCAAAAGCTGACTGCACCTGCTTCTGCTTTATAGCCCTGAGTTCCCCCACAGCTGCTAGGGCAGTTTCCAATTACTCAGCTGCATTTCTGGCAGCTATTCTAGCTCAACAATGTATCTGCTCTGTTTCCTTTCGCTTCTCCTGAAATGTGGGTACTTGCAAAATCTCCTCCTCAGATTCCAACTCCCCTTCAGATTCATAAACACTTTCCTACTCCCCTTTCTCTTCTGAAGAAGAGGAATCCCTAAGAACAATGTAGAATTAATAGAGCCTGATGCCACTCTACCACTGATGTGGTTCAGTGAAATTGAATTCTGTGAGTTGTAGTTTTACAAGGTCTTTAGCATTCTCTGCCAAAGAATGGCACCTCACTGAACTACAACTCCCAAGATCACATTAACATTGAGCCGTTAGCAGTTAACTGCAGTTATGTGGGGTCAAGGTGCATTAATTCTACAGTGTAGATGCAAGGGGCGGCTTTATAAGAATATGGATGACCTTGAGGTACGTTTCCAACTTTGTACATTGGTAACAGAGCTAATAAAATTGCTGTAGCACAATGATCTAATTTAATCCATCATAAATAATGAATTTGTGAACATTCTGAACCATCCAGAACTGAAAGCTGAAATGTTTAAATCTAGTTATGGATTACCAATTCAATGTAGAATCCTGGATCTCAGCAATATCAGAGTCATACACAAGCCAAATTAGGGTCTCACGTACATACCTCAAATTCCATTTTTTGTCTACAGTATGACCCCTGCAATTCCACTTAATTGTATTTGAAAAGTTATGTTCTCTCTAAGCATTTTCTAAGTCACCATTGCCAACTTAGAGCATGCCTATTGTGCGCTTCTGCTGAAATCAAGCTGGAAGATCTAGAAATGCTAGAGGTGCTCTCCACGGGCATTTTCTAGATCCTTTGGTGTGAATCTATGGAATGTTTCTGCTGGAAATTGTTCACTTCAATAGCGATAGCTAGCTATTATTTATAGTAACACATTTCCATGGTAATGGGGGTCGTCATGTTATTTGATTTTGCGGGGCCTCTTAAACTAATCTAGAAATTCAGAATGTTTTAATCTCACTCTGGTTTGGAGATACTTCTCCAGAAATTATAGACTGTGGACTAGAATCTACTATTACTTTCATCTCAAGGCAGCTGAAAAATCCAGATATGAATGAATAGCAAATATTTTCGACAGACCTCAGTGTCTATGAAACCAACTGTAAACCATCATTGTCATCCATTTTTATTTTTTACAGTAAATATACATTGGAACATGCCCCGATGATATCTCACTGATTCCTAGATTTTTGGCTCGACTTCAAATCTAGTCGATAAAAACTGGTCTATTGTAAAAATTAAAAAAGAGACAGTGAACCAGTTCCAAACTCCAAATCTCAACCTCCTTGCCAAGTACCTCGTGCTTGACAAGAATGGAGATCGTAATGGAAAACTGGAGTAAATAAGAAGAAAAAAAGACCAAGGATTCATAAAAGCCCCCATCCTCCACCATCTCTTCTATTGCAACTGTTATGTCAGCTTGGCTTATTGGCAATGGATGAGGTTGTTGGCAGTGGATATTAGACCCTACTCAAGGCAGCTATAATTCACACACCTGACTATTTGAGCAGCTGAGGTCTGGTTTCTTAATGGATGTTCTCCTTTATTTGTCTTGTTGGTTCTTCTTTGGGTTTTTTTTTTTTACTTTCCTGTTCAGCCCTTTTTAAAAACATGATCCCTTCATGCTATTTCATTTTATTTTACCTTTGTCAAAGAGCACTCCATGCTACCTTGTTTCTTCAAACCCAGATTCCGTTTTCTCTGCCCAGTTTTATCACAGGACCACATAGGGGTTGTTAGTAGTGCCTCATGTTGACTGTATTTTTATCTCACAGGGGGAAGGCAAATACATCATTTTAAGAACAGCAGACCTCTCCACCATGAAAACCTCTCTACTGTGAAAACCTCTCCGTCTTGCTCAAAAATAACCACAGAGACATGCCAGTTTTCAGTTGAACGAAGAAGAAGGAAGGAGTTGTGAAGATTGTTTATTGGTTAGTACATATGTCACATCAGATCAGGATTATCCCTATGACGGACAGTCAAAATCTGAGACATCAGGGTGATCCTTTCGGATACCATAGACCCTGATGCTGCAACTAAACAAGTTATGTTAAGCATCAGGTGCATACGCATAGCATTCAGATAGGCACGTATTTTCAAGCCATTGCTCTTACTTTGAGATTCCTCCCCATACATGAAGACTGGTAAAAAGAATCCAAGCCCTGAGAGATGAAAACATTAGGTATCGCCAATGCATACCCAAATACTCGATCTGCCAAGTAGTTTTATATTTGGCTCTGCAAAAGCAACCACAATTCATAAATAAATGAATGAAGGGAATTTATCTAAATCACAACCGACATCCTATTAAAATATATATATACAGTAGAGTCTCACTTATCCAACATAAACGGGCCAGCAGAACGTTGGATAAGTGAATATGTTGGATAATAAGGAGGGATTAAGGAAAAGCCTATTACACATCAAATTAAGTTATGATTTTACAAATTAAGCACTAAAATATAATGTTTAACAACAAATTTGACAGAAAAAAGTAGTTCAATACGCAGTAATGCTATGTAGTAATTACTGTATTTACGAATTTAGCATCAAAATATCACGATGTATTGAAAAAATTGACTACAAAAATGCGTTGGATAATCCAGAATGTTGGATAAGCGAGTGTTGGATAAGTGAGACTCTACTGTGTGTGTGTGTGTGTGTGTGTGTGTGTGTGTGTGTGTGTGTGTATATATATATGTCATTGCAGAAACTGGTACATTCTTCATCTCTCTCCACAATAACCCCCTGTCCCAAAGTTTTTGTTTCATTATGACCTCATTTACACCGGCTATTTCATGCAGTTTCAAGCCAGTATTGAAGAAAGTAGTTTTGCTGTGCCGGTTATTATATAGCAAATCCTGGAAACAGTTTGAGTCCCAGATGGTGATTACCCAAACCACATAGCAAATCCTCCTTATCCTCTCTTCCCTTCCTGTGTTGCTAGGGTGCAAACCTGCATTACACATTTAATTCTGGTATATGTTGAGAACAATGGGAGGAAATGAGAGGAGGAGGAAGAAGAAACTAGGGCGTTTATTAAAATATCTTAAAAATTGGGAACACAGAGTATTAATTGGGTCTGTTCCTACCAAACTTAACTAGTTCAAAATTACGTCCTTTTAAAAAGTAGATGGCTCACCTAATATAGGATGGAACAATGCACCAGCAAGTTGACTTGCTACTTTGCTTATGTATGACAACATTGCAAAAACACGCCAGAGGCCCTTTCATGCAATGTAATTGAAGTCCTATATTCCATTGTTACTGCCAAGGCAACATCCTATGAAATCCTGGAGTTTGCAGTTTCGGGAGACACTAGAGCTCTCTGGTTGAGAATTGTATGCACCCCTTCCTAAACCGCAAATCCCAGCATTGCCTAGGATGCAGTTATGGGACTTAAAGTGGAATCATAGCACTATAATTGTGTAGTTTTGAAAAGGCCCTATGTTTCACAGGGACCACTATTAAAATGTCTATATGTCATCAGTTTCTTTGTGATTTACAGTATTGCTCCGTGACTTCATGGCGGCTGTTTTTCTCTTTTAACCTCAGTAGAGGCTTTCTTCCTATTCTCTGTGCAGTTCCCCTAAGAGCAAAAGATAGGAAATTGGAGCAGGTGACAAGGTTTCTGTCTCTCGGCTCCTATGTCGGGTTCCTTGTTGCTGGCCTTAAAAAACACACCACTATTTGTAAGGTGTTAAGACTTCATGTGTGCTCCTAGAAAATCACTGCAACCAACGGACGCCCTCATCTATCACTCTGTACTTAACTACTACTGCTTTTGGCTATCTAAACTCCCCAAAGGACTGTCATTCTAACCATAACTACCTAAGACTTGCCAAGACTCATTTTATGAGCTGCTGCAGAGAGTTTAGCTATTTAAGGCTGATTTTTAAACAATTTTCATTGGCACTTGATGGTACGTGCTTGATTTATGATGCTGTAAATAACCACAAATAAGGTACATCTCCCTCTTAGTGGTAACACATAGATGAGGATAAGACATTGAGAGCAATGGTGTCCCCTCCAAAGCTCCAGGTTCTGTTCTGATCTACTGGTGGGGCTTTATGACAAATGCTGTCAGAGATTTTACATTTTAAAAAATGAAGACAAGGCTTTAAAAATAAGTAGTAAGAGAGTCAGGGTCCTCAGAAATGAAGGCTCCTGAAATTAAAAAAAAAATACTATGGAATGCTCTGAGTTCACTGAACAAGAGGTTTTGAAAATTTGGCCTCTGTTATGGCTTCTTTAGCTGTCTAAATACTTCAGAATTGGCCAAGCCACACAAATTTTCCTATTAGGCCATCCAGCATAGCTGCTGGGAGCACAGACATTACTATATATGAAAAATCTTGAATTGAAAAAGCCAAAAAGCCATTAAAGACTTTGCTGGTGATCACCACCTAAAATGACAACTGGAAACTAGAAAATATAGGAACCCATTGGAAAGTAATAGATTGAGTGTAGGGATAATCCAACCTGCTAGAGTTTTCCAAACATTTCATGTTGGTGACATGCTTTTTAGACATGCATCATTTCATGACACACTCATTCAGTTTGACTAGGAAACCAGAGGTCAAATCAAACTCTCTAAAAGAGATACAGACACATACATAAATTGTGATAAACTGATAAATCTTTGTTCAAACCTGTTGTGGAATTTCAACTTCTGGTGAAACTACAGTGAAACAATCACAGGTTTTTCTTGGAAAGATTTTTTCAGAGGCAATTTCCATTATCTTCCTCTGAGACTGAAAGAATACGACTTGACCAAGGTCACTGTTACCGAATGGAGATCGAACCGTTGCCCTGTGAGTTCTACTGTAGTCCGACACTCAAACTACTCCACCACACTCACTTAGGATCCTCCCAGATAGGTCCTATATCTCAGGATCTGATCCCAGGTTTTCTGTGTATCCCATATTATCTGGTAGCAGAAACTCATATGATCCAGTTTAATGCAGAAAACCTGGGACCAGATCCTGATATATGCGGGGATGTGGAGCAGGCTGGTTAGTAGCCAGCTGTAATAAATCACCATGAGTTTGAGGCCAGCCCGTGTCGGAGTGAGCACCCAACCATTAAAATAAAAAATAGCTCTTCTCGTTGTTGACCTAAGCAACCAGAAAGATAGTTGCATCTATCAAGTAGGAAATTTAGGTACCACTTATGTGGGGAGGCTAATTTAACTAATTTACGACACCATAAAAATCATCCAGCAGCGTTTGGAATGAGGAAGTATCCAAGGACTTGGCATCACAGTGGATGATGAAGCAGCTGCTCTTCCTGTGGCCAGAATCGAGCATACCCTCAGGAAGCTGGAAGCTGGAGAAGGTTAAATTGCCTCTGTGTCTCTGTCTCTGTCTCTATGTTCATATGACATTGAATGTTTGCCATGTATGTGTACATTGTGATCTGCCCTGAGTCCCCTTCGGGATGAGAAGGGTGGAATATAAATACTGTAAATAAATAAATAAATAAATAAATAAATAAATAAATAAATAAATAAGATATACGGCCTGTCTGGAAAGGCCCTTAGAAACCACCTTATACTAAACCAGATCTTCTTGTTCAACTCTAACCCAACTGTTAGTCCAACCTAGAGCAAATCCACAACATCAGTGAGGTGTACCTAAGTGTCCCGTCCATAAATGGCAATAGCCCTCCAATTTTTCAGGAAAAAAATCCTTCCCAGATTGAATGTGGAACCTTGTACATGCAAAGAGCGTGATGTACCACTGAACTGTTGACCTTTCCCAAACTTTATGCTGAGGAAATAAAACAAAGAGAATTGAAAAGTACGCTCGGTTCCTTTGGCATTGGGAAGAGTAAAGTACATGTTAACAGACTTTTCCTTTTTTGCTATCTTCAGCCATGATGCCCCCAGGAAAGTTTCCATTTTTCATCTCAGATTTGCTTTCCCCATGTTTTGGTGGAATTTGCAATTATGCCTTGGATTATCGTGAAATCAATCTGGTTTAGGTGTATGTTCCTTGCACACTCCAGGGATGGAAAGTCAGTGCCCACGTACATTCTTGGAGATAAATTACCCTATTGTGTTTGAGACATGGCAAGGAGCTCCATAGGCGCTTGAAATATTTGTGGGATTATATCCAAACGCAGCACGGTCTGGCACGTGCTTTAATTAACTGTTGTTGCTTGTTGTGATTGTTGTTCCCAGAAAAACTAAGTTCCCCAGAGAATGTTATAGGGTTGGCCTGGAAAAAAATATCCTGAGCTTTAGGAAATACTGTAAAATAAATCAAATTTGTCACTTGCACTGTTCTTCATTAAAACTTGTTGGAGAGAAAATGAACTCTTATACAGTAGGTAACAGGGAAGGAGAAAGAAAAATACATTTTTGCAATAATGTAGAACATTTTTGGAAACACTGTAAAAAAAAAAAAAACAACTTCCAGAATCCTTGAACCAGCATGATTTAGGGATTTGGGGAATAACAGTCCAAAATGGAACTTTTCCAAACCTTTTGATGTAACACTGAAGATTCGAAATTCAAATTTAAGGAGTGATCCATCAGTCACTATGAGGCATATGCCAAACCTGTTTGAAAATAAGATTTTGTTAAGGATTCCTATATGATGATAAGTTTCCATCTTTAAAAGAAAAATATGCAACAATAGTAATTGCAAGATCTACCTTTTAGTCCCACCTCAACTTCTGCTTCTGTTCTGCTTATATTCCTGTGGATGGAGAGAAATATTTGTGGGCTTTCTATCAAAATGATGTGCTGATCTTTGGGTGTTATGCACCATATTTATTTATTTATTTAAGGTGTTCTTAATTTTTAAAAATATCTCAACTTGGTTTACAATATTGATGTTCAATTTTGAACAATGTGAATGGAAGCATTATTTGTTGCTCCACCTCAAAAAACAAAATTTGCTTCTTAGGTCCAGCCTAGGGCAAGATATTAAAATAGAAATGCTATCCAGTGGTTCTCAACCTGCGGATTCCCAGGTGTTTTGGCCTACAACTCCCAGAAGTCCCAGCCAATTTACCAGCTGTTAGGATTTCTGGGAATTGAAGGTCAAAACACCTGGGGACCCACTGGTTGAGAACCATAGACATTTACCTACTTCCATACCCATCAGCATTTTGCAGATGAAAACCAGACCATGTGTGATCAAGATGGCAAAAAAATACAGTAATAATGAGGAAGAATGGGCAAGCTAAGACAGACTGTAATGGTTTACTTTTGTCTGAGTCTACTGGGAAAGGTCTACCTCCTCTATCAGCACATTATTTTTTCACTTGTGGCAATTGAAGCCAGCTGCAGTAGTTTGCTTTTGCCTGATCTACTGGGAAGAAAAACATTCACTTATCTCCTCTCAACTGCATTAAAATAGACACAAACTACTTTGGCACTTTGAACTTTTTTGGCATCATTGGACATAAGCCCAGGAAAAAGTAGAAGAAGTAGAGAAAAACCGGGGCATTTTAAAAGCAGCTGAAAAAGTGAGATGACAGAGGATCACCAAACTGGGATAAGTACTTGGAAGGAACATCCTCTCTCCTTCCTCTTCATTCCAGTTATTATGTCAATATGGCTGGCAAAGGGGTACGTTTTGTCAACATTCTGGATATCAACCAAAGAGAACTATCTTTTCTCCTTCTGCAATGAAATACAACTTTTCTTCTTATACTTATAGTTACAGGAGTTTGGCTTCAGTAAATGATGGAAGTGGAATATGATATGGCTCAAGTGTTGATACCCCATGTCCTCTTATGTTCTGAGAGCAAGTCACTTAAATGCAGAAAGTCTGTGCAATCCAACTAAAACTTTCTGGATCTGTTTCTGAGTTCTTGTCACTCCATTTAAATGGCTGCACACTAAGGTGTTAGATGCAGATTGTTTACCCACCAAGGGCCACCTTTCAAATCAGACCTTTCTCCATGAGGGTCTCTGTTTCCTAGAAAAACAGTTTTCCTCTCTTAATGCTCCCTTTTCCACAACAGCTTAAAGCAAAGCATTTACCACATCATCAGTCATAAATAAAACACAACGCTGGAAGCTCTCTTAGCAGCATTATTCAGGGGCCCTTCTGAAACCAAAACACAGGCAAGAGGTCTTTTCTTTCCTCTTCAATTTCCTCACCAGCAACAGAGGTGGGAATTCAGCCTAGTGCTTATATTCTGAAATATGCCCCAGTATCTGTTTCACCCTGACACGTACCAGCATGAAAATGGCATTTAATGGGACAGGGATTTACAACTGGACATTAACCATGGGCATGTGGAAACGTTATTAGGTAAATTTATACTTAGCTACCCTTTGCTGCCTTCCCATAACAGCAACAAAAAGGGTAGTACAGATATCATGTGCCAAGTATAGCATTTGAGCCTGTTTTAATGGCATGGCAAGGAAGCAGCTTTGTGAGGAACCCGGTTGACTAATTGCCATATATCTTAATAAGAAACATCCCTGTAGTTTGCTTCCTTCATTGGTTAACTCCTAGCTATGTCGTAAAGAGCGTCAGGTAGTGAAATGAAACGTTGAGGTAATAAATCACATTCTGTGAATTCCATGATGAAAGAAAGGTAGGATATAAATGTGCTAAATAAAATGAAATAAAATAAAAGTCTCACTGTACGTGCCAGTCCTACTCACCTTGAATTCATTCGGTGGACATTTTCCCGTTGACTTCCACATCACCATGAAGAAGCCTCATGAAATTTTACAAGGTACCAATGGCTCATAAAATACTAATGAACTTCCTGGGCTCTCTCTTTTCCGCAGTTCATTACTATGATTACAGTGATTGAGAAGCAGTTTGCAAAAGGGTCTGCCAACCCACTTGTGCTATATTTCACCACCTCACCTCATACTAAGCAGTGACTGGGTTTATATCCTGCGCTGACGGAGTAACTGCTATGTGGCTAAGGTCCACTTTTCAGGTTGTTCTCACTAGTGGTGCATCTACACTGTGGAATTAATGCAGTTTGACATCCTTTTAAGTGCAATGGTTCAATGCTATGGAATCATAGAAGTTATAGTTTTACAAGATCTTTTTAGCTTTCTCTGATAAAAAATGCTTGTGCCTCACTAAACTGCAAACCCCAGGATGCAAGTCCTAGACCAGTGGCTCTCAATCTGTGGGCCCTCAGGTGTTTTGGCCTACAACCCCCAGCCAGTTTATCAACTGTTAGGATTTTTGAGTATTGAAGGCCAAAACATCTGGGGACCCACAGGTTGAGAACCACTGTCCTAGACAATGATTCTCCGTTATGTCAAATTATATCAAATTTTCAAACAAGTCAGAAAATCTCTAAGGTTTTGCACTGCTGCAGATTGGTGCACTATACCACTGCTTCTTAAACTGTGGGTCCCAACAACAAATTGGGTCCCTTTGGCTCAATATTGGCATCGTGAAAAAAAATGGCAACAGTACAAGGTTTTAGATTAACACGAATCTGTTGTTGAAGGCTTTCACAGTACAAGGTTTTAGATTTCACAGTACAAGGTTTTAGATTAACAGGAATCTGTTAGCAACAATGTTGCAGTGTTTACAGTGGACTCTGCGGAAAATGCTTTAGCTGTACTTAATAAAAAGGAAAATCACTCTATTTAATATTTAATAAAAAGGAAATTCATCCTTGCAAATGCTGATTTATTATCAGTAAATGTTTGGGGTTTTTTAATATACCAGGGGCTGTGTAAAAATTTCTCAGGCAAAAGAACTCGGGAGTGGGAAAAATTTAAGAAGTCCTTCACTATACAAACAATACTAAGCTTACATCAACGTTCATGTCTGATCAAAAAGTGTATTTTCTTTCTCACACTTTCTGTGTCATGTCATGCCCTGCCCTGCCCTGCCAAAGGAACATAGGTATCACCCTTTTTTTAAGACAGACTTTCCTCTCCTCTTGGAGTTTAGTGGGCAAACAGCCTAGAAAGGCTAAGGCATTTGCCAGAGTATGGATTTCTGACCAGCCTTACATACCCAACTCCAGTCTCACTCCAATCATAAGTCAGGAATGCTCTCCTATTGCACCTTTCCAGCTTTCTCCTCGCTGTTGTAATGACCCTGACAGACAAGCATGTTTCAAAGGTGCAAAAGTCAGCTTGGCGGGAAATGTACCAGAACTACTCTTTCCACTTACACATTTCCAGTGGTCCAAGAAACACAATTAATTAGTGTTATTGAGCTGCTTTTCTCCCTAATAAACTTATTTCAGAGTGGTTATATGACGAGCCAGGGGTGCCATAGTCTGCATGCTGAAGTAATTAGCAGGGCCTTTGATTATATTACGGCAAGTTAGAACACGTTGTTTGGAACACTCTGCACATGGAAAACACATGTTGCACTGAATCCTGTACATAGTCATTTAGATTAGAGGTGTTGATGAATGGTGTGGAAATTATTACAGACTGAAGGCATATTATGGTCAGTACAGATATGCGCTTCCCAGACGTATTATTTGAAAAAAGCTGTCCTTTGTTTTTAAACTAGCAAGAAAACATGCAAGTGTTGGAATGTACATAGATTTATCTGTTTAACTTTGTTCCTCTGTCGGCCTTTTAAGCAAACAAATGAAGAAAAACACAGAACTAAAGCTCAAAGCTTTAACATAAAACTGGGGAAATCTGAGACAGGAATATATGGCATGTTAGTTACATCATAGCCGTAATAGCATGTTAAACTTGGTGTTCGTACATCTAAAATAGCACCTTGTCTTATGATGCTGTGAGGTTAGCCACAGGGATTAGATCCCACCCAAAGGTTTATGGTCAGTTTGGAGAGCTCTTTCCAGAAAGCAGTGGATCCCATTCCATTTGAACACAATGTTGAAACTTTAAGTTGTTAAGGTCAATAGTCATACAGATAGGAAGCTACTGGAAACTGTAGTCCAAAAAAGCAAATTTTCAATATAAATAAAAATATGAAGAAAATGTACATACACACACTTTTCCAAGGCAGTATTTCTGAGATTTCTCCACTTTGTTTTGAGAAACTGAGAGGAGCGGCTAAGGGCGCTTCCAGACATAGGGAAAACGTATGCTGAAGCAGGTTTGTGAGTTTTCGTCCCTAAGCCCACCCAAAAAAATAGGCTTTCCCAGTTGGGTGTCCCCATGCCATTTAGGTAACTTCCAGGATTGCATGGGACCACCCAACCACCCCCCCCCCAAAGAAAAGCCCTTAAAATATGTAAAAACTTACCAGGCAGCCATTAACCTCCTCTGGCAGGCCTTCTGGCACGCAGAAATGTGCCAGGAGGTGGGAGGGCAGGAGATATTTTCCTCCCCCTCCCAGCATCTTGTCATTTATACTCACCAGGAGGCCTGCTGGAAGAGGTTACTGGTGGTTTTTATTTATTTTAAGGGTTTTGGGGGGATTGGGGTAGTCCATTGACTATGTATCCCTGAAGCCTATATACATTGGAACCAATACCAGACTTGAATAACTTTTGTGTTAGGGCTGTTGCTCCTTTTCATTTTGTCTGGTACGGCCAAATTGAGCTTTGTACGGGGAACTTTAATAATATATGTTATTTGGACACATTTTCTTTGTACATAGCTTATTGTATGTTTGTATAGATCTAATAAAAGTCCGCCAGGCCCCGCATTTTGGGGCCTGTCTTGAGACACCCTAAGGCCCCTTTTATACTGCCTTATATCCCAGGATTTGATCCCAGATTATCTTCTTATCCCAGATTATCTGGCAGTGTAGACTCATATAATTCAATTCAAAGCAGATAATCTGGGATCAGATCAGATCCTTGAATATAGGGCAGTGCAGAGAATCCTAAATCCACAGCCTTGGTGAATCTACATTTGAAAAATCTATTTCTTTTTACCATCAACCTAATTCCATTAATGTATATAAAGAATGAGCAGGGACTATCAGATGGTAGAACCAATGTAGTGCCTAACCTTAGTTCTACCAGCGGACCATCATTTCCTAATTCCCAAAAGTCAATACATGTTCAAAGTTCAGACCTTATAGGCCTCAAGAGCATCTATGCTTGTCACAGAATCTAAGGATTCTAGAGAAAATGGGTCTTTATCCATCCCACCATCTCCCTCTTTTGGAAAGTCCGTCTGCATTACATAGAAACTTGCTTCACTCAACACTATAAATGACTGATGAGGCTATTTCTATGGCAAAAGAAGAGGGGCCATTCCAGCTGGCAGCAACCTCTATGGCAAATCATCTGATGTAGTGGAGGGTTCCAGCAGCCAGATCAGAATCCTGGCTAAGAGCAAGAAAGCACTTCCAGCCTCGCAATTGCCCAAAAGACCTCTGGCCTAATTAACGGCTGCAGGTGGATGGCTCTGCATCCCCCTCGCTTTGTTTTCATAGCTATCACATATGGCTGGGCTGAAAGGTTCCTCTCCTCTATGAATCTGACACTTATGAGGTGAAGGTATTTGGGTGATAAGTATCATTCCCCACCACCACACACAAGAAACTCATAAAAACCTAATCTCTATCAATTTATGAGGGAAAGAATTAGGCATAATATTAAAGCATAAGGTGTCAGCTGGGCTTGTTCCATTTTAATTTAAAAGCAAGAGTTCAGAGGAGAGCTTTCTTTCCCCAGATTTCTCCTACGTGGATATGAGTGTGCAAAGATCACCAAGTCAGCCTCCTTATAAAGGTTCATTCCTATTTTAGGCAATGGCAAAGTTGAGTTAGGATGGTAATCCATTGAAATCCCTGTTGGTTGAGTTTTACACACAGTACAAGTGGCAAGTACTACTTGGTACTTCTTAGCACACTGTGCATTACTGTGATCAGCAGCAGGAAATAGATGAGCCAAATTCAGACTTCAAATGTACCAACTAGCCTATCAAGATTAATTTCTATTGCTCTACCTCGCTATGGATTGCCACCACTACTGATTCCTGTTTTCTTCACCAATGACATCTTCTAAAGAAATGAAAGAATGTCACTTTTCCATCATTTCTGGGTCATGAAGAATAGACAAGTTATTAGGACTGGTTTTACATTGCCATTTCTAGGATATCTTACAGCAGGTATGGGAAAACTTTGGCCCTCCAGGTGTTTTGGACTTCAACTGTCACAATTCCTAACAGCGTAAGTTAGAGAATTCTGAACCTGTAATATTTTTTCCCATATTTAGTTGGTAGGCTGTTAGGAATTGTGGGAAAAGTCCAAAACACCCGGAGAGCCGAAGTTTGCCCAGGCTTGTCCTATAGGCTCTCTCAGCCTCAAATGAAGGCAAAGGCTAACCTCCCTTTAAACAAATTATGTCAAGAAAACACTGTGATTGGGTGGCCATAAGTCAGAAATGACTTGAAGGCACATGACGACGACAACAACAACAACAACAACAACAACAACAACAACAACAGCAACACATTAGTAAAGGTAAAGGTTCCCCTGACATTCAGTCTAGTTGTGTCCGACTTTGGGGGTTGGTGCTCATCTTCATTTCTAAGGCGAAGAGCCGGTGTTGTCTGTAGACACTTCCAAGGTTATGTGTCCGACATGACTGCATGGAGTGCCGTTACCTTTCCACCAAAGCGGTACTTATTGATCTACTCACATTTGCATGTTTTCAAACTGATAGGTTGGAATAATAATAATAATAATAATAATAATAATAATAATAATAATAATAATACTTTATTTTTGTATCCCGCCACCATCTCCCCGAAAGGACTCGGGGTGGCTAACATGGGGCCAAGCCCAAAGGAAAACAAGGTGTAAACAAGTTAACAGCATGTCTGTCAAGGGGTCTGTAGTGTCTATGCTTATTCAAAAGCACACTGGAAGAACTAATAGGCTGGGGCTAACAGCGGGAGCTCACTCCACTCCCTGGATTTGAACCAGCAACCTTTCAGTTAGCAAGTTCAGCAACTCAGTAGTTTAATCCGCTGCACCACCGGAGGCTCAACAACATATTGCAGGGATACAATTAAGAAAGTACCAAAGTATAGATAACTGCATCAATGTTAGACAGTTTCATGGTTCTATGCTCTTACCCTTATATTACAAAAGATCACTTTCTGTTGATACCTCAGACTACACTGAAGGGACAATATGATGGGCAGTTTTAGTAGTCTTTCCTCATAGTTGGCTTGCTAGTCTAATCTATTTACTTCTTAGGTAATGTGACTAAACCAGAAATGACTAGAAACTTTGCTGAGAGCCTGGGACCAAGAGCACTACTGCGTTTTCCATCAGGCCCTGCAAAAGTCAACAAGATGGCAGCACCATCTCGGCTCAGTTTTGAGACAAACCAGCCCCCTTGCCCTAAATGTTTCCACAGCCATTAGCAACCCATAAACTGTAAGCTCCTTGATCTTTCAAAATATGTTGTAAGGAAGCCAAACCTCTTCTATAACCACCCAAGCTTTCTTCTCCTTCGCTAATGGCAATGGTCTCTCCCCATGTTGTAAATAACCCCCACACTATGCATAAAGCTGTTATAGAAATTAAGCATCTCCTCTCATTTGATAGCTTATATTGCCAAAGCTTTGCAAAATTCATAGATTTCATTTGCACTTCTTACATGGTCTTTCCATTATTCTTTCGTACTGGGAAATTCTGTTGAATGGCTTTCTTCTGCACATTCTTCAAGCTCCACCACATGAAAAAGCTTGTGAGTAACATTATTGAGTGTGGGGTATGGAATTCCATCATGTCACACCTTAAGGAGTCATTTGAACCTGTGCAAAACAAGGGTATGTTCACTACATGCTCAGCTGGCCCCCATGGCTAGCAGATGAGCAAATGTCTCAGGCAAATTTAGAGCAGCTCTTTAACGTCTAAAGCATTTAGAACCAAAGGAGTATTGGGATATAATGATCAAGTGGGTGCAAACAAGCTAAAGATAACTTATATGAGCTTAGGAAAGTTTGGGGGCTAAAATGCTCTGAACTCACAACCATTGGCCAAGCTTTTTGGGGCATTTGGCAACTATAGGCCCTCAGAAAAGAGTAAACGTGCTAAGATCTGTTTTTCTTTCCTCTTCAGTTTGATCTCCCAAATGCAACACCAGAAATGAAGGCCAGCAGCACATATATCCAAGAAAAGGAGCTGAAGTGTTTTGCTATTTGAGGAATGAAGAGTCAATCCATATGTTCAGAAAAGAACACAATGGCAATTCCTTCTTGGTCTGGACTATTTGAAAGGAAAGTAGAAACTCATATGTCTGAATGCTGCCTCAAATAAACAAAATATTGAAGATTGAAAACCGGTATTGCACATCTAGAACTTTTGGCTCTCAAACTATCTTTCCATATACCGGTTGAGTATCCCTTTATCCAGAAGTCTGAAACTCTCCAAAATTCAAACTTGTCCACACCATTGGCTGAGATAGTGACACCTTTACTTTCTGATGGTTCAATGTACACCATGTTTTATGCCCCCAAATTATTAAAGTCTTAAATTCAAGGAGTCTAATAGAAGAGATTTAGCATCTCATCACATTAGACAATTTTCCTGTTTCTAGACGCTGTTAAATTGAAGTCCCTCGGTTAACATCACATGATGCAAGCCTACTTCCGGTAGTAGCCCAATGGTCCCTGGAGCTTTCATTCAAAAAAATGCACGTTATTTGGAGCCAGCAATCTACCAGCTCCAGTTGTCTGTATGCCATATGATTCCCATGTGATGGCAACTGGTCAATGTTGCCATGCTAAACTGTTGGCGGGCAAAAAGTGGGCAGTTACAACCATTAACCATAAATCTTTTCACCGCCATTACTCCCTAAAGTCTATCATTACTGTCACTCCCTGCAGTCGAAGGTAAGTCCCTCTCTTCTTAAAAGAAATGTTTTGCATTACAATATCTGGAACCCACTTCTCGTCTTGATTAACCAATGCAAGTTCCAAAGGAATTACCATGAGTAATAATTGTAGATTCCCGTTTTGGTAGTCAGGTGGCCCAAACACCAGCCGCTGGCACAATGTCATCCTTATTTAGTTCTGTGCCCCACTGAGGTTTCATATTCCCGTTTTCGTGCAGTGGGTGGGTCTTTTAAGGAAAAAAAAGAGTGGGGGAAGTGGGATGGGCAGGGACTCCACCAATCCGTATGATGGCAAATGAAGCAGGAGAATCTGGATAAGAACAACAAATGTGATGGCAGAGAATTAATTCTTTGTTTTATTTAAACATTGGCTAACACTGAATATGAATGGCAAGGTCCAGATCAACCTGAATCAACCTGCATTATTAGTCTAGTATGATGAGGTCCAGAGTCTTTCAGATTACCTGGACTCAAAGCATATTGAGCTTTATCGTTCTACCGTGCCCATTGTTGACAGGTATTTAGTATTATTAAAGAAATAGTTGAGAAGCTGGGACACACAGATTTTGCTTTTATAAACTCTTGACACTTAGTTTCTGCAAAATGGCTTACTCCCCCAAAACATAAATCCACTCGCTTTAGTTGAATCTCTCAAAGTAATAGTTCAGAAGGAGTAACTGCCACAGAGTCCCTGTTGAAAAATAAGGAAGTGTGGCTCTTATGAAGCCTTACATTAAGGTGGTAGATTTATTTCACCACAGGGCAGTATTTACAATAGCTTTAAAGCACTGGTGAGGAGGACAGACTGCTTAAACTGTGTTTATCTAATTTCTACACCTGGCAACTTCTTCAACCCCTTTGCCGTAATGACAGGAAATACACCGAAGAGAAAAATTGTTTTCATAAGCTACTGGAGTTTCTCTTCGGTAAAATATGAATTTGCTGCATGTGATAATACAACCCATGTTTTTGTTCTGCTAGGAAAAGAGCCTTGGTGAGCCAATGTAAGTCATTTGATGTTTACTATATTTTACAAATGCTTTCCTAGCGGCCTTTCTCATTGTATTTCCTTTTGCTCCAGCAGTCAAGGTGTTTGGCCAGTCGGGAATTTCTCAAGGAAACAAAGAAAGCCCTGTTCGCCAACTGAGCATCATTTGCCTTGACAACCAATGTGCAAAGGCAGCTCTGTCGTCCAGATTTGGAAGTTTGATAATAATAAATGACAAGTTGCCAGTTAATTGTATTCTCCACAGTTATTAAGGTATTAACCTGCATCACCAAAAGATCAATAATGTCCCCTGCTCCTAAATTTTCAAAGGATTGGGCAAGGTGATACAATTCATATAAATCTTTACAGTGGTCATCTATTACGGAAAAATAGTACAGGTCAATAACTGGCTCAGAAAATGGTGCCAAGAGGAGCATTTTGGCTTCCTTGACCATGGTCTACTCTTCCAGGAGGATGGCCTATTGGCAAGTGATGGGGTGCATCTCACACAAGCAGGAAAACATCTTTTTGCACACAGACTCACAAACCTCATCAGACGCACTTTAAACTAGATCCACTGGGGGAGGGGAACAACAGCCTGGCGAACACTATATTACCCACGACCACAGGGAACCGCCAAAAGGCTAAACGGAGGGCTGCACAAACACAGCAAGGACCAAGTACGGAGAGCACAATAATCCCAAATAAACAGCTCAAGGGGAGGTCACAGGGGCTTACATGTCTTTACACCAATGCTCAGAGCATGGGAAATAAGCAAGACGAACTCCAACTCTTAGCACAGCACCACACATACGATGTCATAGGCATCACTGAAACCTGGTGGGATGACTCCCATCACTGGAATGTAGCCATTGAGGGCTATAACCTCTTTCACAGAAATAGAACAAAAGGGAGAGGAGGGGGAGTAGCTTTATATGTCAAAAACAGTTACGTTGCAGAAGAAATGCAAGACTGTAATCCGGGAAACCAGCTTGAAAGCATCTGGATAAGAATCAAGGGAACCGGGACTCAAAAAGATCTTGTCGTGGGTGTCTACTACAGACCTCTGAGTCAGGATGAAGGACTTGATGAAGCCTTCTGTCAACAGCTGACCAAACAGGCACAAAGAAGAGATATAGTAGTCATGGGCGATTTCAATTATTCTGATATCTGCTGGAAAACAAACTCAGCCAAGAGTACAAAGTCCAACAAATTCCTCACTTGCCTTGCAGACAATTTTATGGTCCAGAAGGTAGAAGAGGCAACAAGAGGATCAGCAACTCTTGATCTAATCTTAACAAATGTGGAAGACCTGATCAATACAGTTGAAGTGGTTGGATCCTTAGGGGCAAGTGACCATGTGCTCCTGGAGTTTGCAATACAAAGGAATGCTGAAACTAAGACAAGTCAAACACGCATTCTCGACTTTAAGAGAACTGACTTCCAAAAAATGAAGGAATTACTGAGCGGCATTCCATGGACGCCAATATTAAAAAACAAGGGAGTTAAGGATGGATGGGAGTTTTTCAAAAGTGAAATACTCAAGGCGCAAATGCAAACAGTGCCAACAAAGAAGAAAAATAAGACAAGTGCAAAGAAGCCAGAATGGATGTCCAAAGAACTTCTAACTGAGCTAAAGCTCAAAAGTGACATGCACAAGAAGTGGAAAAGGGGAGAAATCACCAAAGAAGAATTCAAACGTATAGCCAACACCTGTAGGGAAAAGGTTCACAAGGCTAAAGCACAAAATGAGCTCAGGCTTGCCAGGGACATAAAAAACAACACAAAAGGCTTTTTTGCTTACGTTGGTAGAAAAAGGAAGAAAAAGGAGGCGATAGGGCCTCTGCGAGGAGAAGATGGGGTGATGGCGACAGGGGACAGGGAAAAGGCAGAACTGCTCAATGCCTTCTTTGCCTCGGTCTTCTCACAAAAAGAAAGCCATCTTCAACCTCAGCAACATGGAATGGACGAAGGATTGGGGGAAATCCAACCCCAAATAGGGAAACAAGTTGTCCAGGAACACCTGGCCTCTCTAAACGAATTCAAGTCCCCAGGGCCAGATCAGCTACATCCAAGAGTATTGAAGGAATTAGCGGAAGTTATTTCAGAACCACTAGCAATTGTCTTCGAGAGTTCTTGGAGAACGGGAGAAGTCCCAGCAGATTGGAGGAGGGCGAATGTGGTCTCTATCTTCAAGAAGGGAAAAAAGAACGACCCAAACAATTACCGTCCGGTCAGCCTCACATCGATACCAGGCAAGATTCTGGAAAAGATCATCAAGGAAGTGGTCTGCGAACACTTAGAAACAAATGCGGTCATTGCTAATAGTCAACATGGATTTACCAAAAACAAGTCATGCCAGACTAATCTGATCTCTTTTTTCGATAGAGCTACGAGTTGGGTCGATACAGGGAATGCTGTAGATGTAGCGTACCTGGATTTCAGTAAGGCCTTCGACAAAGTCCCCAACGACCTTCTGGCAAATAAACTAGTAAAATGTGGGCTAGACAAAACTACGGTTAGGTGGATCTGCAATTGGCTAAGCAAACGAACCCAAAGGGTGCTCACCAATGCGTCATCTTCATCATGGAAAGAAGTGACAAGTGGAGTGCCGCAGGGCTCCGTCCTGGGCCCGGTTCTGTTCAACATCTTTATTAACGACTTAGACGAAGGGTTAGAAGGCACGATCATCAAGTTTGCAGACGACACCAAACTGGGAGGGATAGCTAACACTCCAGAAGACAGCAGCAGAATTCAAAACGATCTTGACAGACTAGAGAGATGGGCCGAAACTAACAAAATGAAGTTCAACAGGGACAAATGCAAGATACTTCATTTCAGCAGAAAAAATGGAAATCAAAGATACAGAATGGGGGACGCCTGGCTTGACAGCAGTGTGTGCGAAAAAGACCTTGGAGTCCTCGTGGACAACAAGTTAAACATGAGCCAACAATGTGATGCGGCAGCTAAAAAAGCCAACGGGATTCTGGCCTGCATCAATAGGGGAATAGCGTCTAGATCCAGGGAAGTCATGCTCCCCCTCTATTCTGCCTTGGTCAGACCACACCTGGAATACTGCGTCCAATTCTGGGCACCACAGTTGAAGGGAGATGTTGACAAGCTGGAAAGTGTCCAGAGGAGGGCGACTAAAATGATTAAGGGTCTGGAGAACAAGCCCTATGAGGAGTGGCTTAAAGAGCTTGGCATGTTTAGCCTGCAGAAGAGAAGGCTGAGAGGAGACATGATAGCCATGTACAAATATGTGAGGGGAAGTCATAGGGAGGAGGGAGCAAGCTTGTTTTCTGCTGCCCTGCAGACTAGGACGCGGAACAATGGCTTCAAACTACAGGAAAGGAGATTCCACCTGAACATCAGGAAGAACTTCCTCACTGTGAGGGCTGTTCGACAGTGGAACTCTCTCCCCCGGGCTGTGGTGGAGGCTCCTTCCTTGGAGGCTTTTAAGCAGAGGCTGGATGGCCATCTGTCGGGGGTGCTTTGAATGCGATTTCCTGCTTCTTGGCAGGGGGTTGGACTGGATGGCCCATGAGGTCTCTTCCAACTCTACTATTCTATAATTTTATGATTCTACTGATATGTGAAAAAATGAACATAGTTACCAAAAATAATTTCCCAAGGTTCAAAACTCTTTATGAGAAGATTCCTTTTGTTATATTTGGAGTAGTGAGGATTCTTGTATTAATACATGTAGTGCTCCATGCAGCCATTGTCCTTATTCAAACCTATTCTACCAGATTGAACGAATGTAATTCCATTCAGCAGTTTTGTGATTTCATTGTTCAATGACCAAAACCTGCAAATTCCTAAATGTATGTCCAGAAAGACTAAAATGGTCTCCAACTGGTTTTTTTGTATATAATCACCAGAAGACACGAACAGGACAGTTGAATTTCATGCTCTTGAAATGAGAAACTTGAAGCTCATACCATAATGATGATCACATCCAAAACTGGGTTAAGATCTGCTCGAGCCTACAGTAGAGAAACATCTTAGAGGTTATTTAGTAAACCCATTAGTCCAACACTAGTCAAACAAACTAGAAAGCTAAATCCAATATCTAGACATTGTTGTTGTGTGCTTTCAACCTATGAAAACCCAAGACAAATATATCATGAAATTTTCTTGGGCCTAGAATTTATGGTTCACTAAGTGTATCCAGTAGGCAGAGGCGGTCCAACCATAAGGCGAAATAGGCATTTGCCTGTGGCGCCATCGTCCCGGGGGCACCATCGTCCTGGGAGGAGGGCACCACTCTCCACCTCCTTCTCTTTCGGGCCTTCCAGCGGCCGCGCTGGGCCTTCCGGCCAGCACAGACCCACCTTCGCACCACGCAAGCCCACCTTTGGGGCCTTCAGAGATTGTGAGGTCTGTAGGAACTTGGAAGCTAGGTATGTGGGGTTTATATATCTGTAGAAGGTCCAGGGTGGGAGAAAGAACTTTTCTTTGAAGCAGGTGTGAATGTTGTAATTAATCACCTTGATTAGCATTTAATGGCCCTGTGGCTTCAAGGCCTGGCTTCTTCTTGCCTGGGAGAATCTTTTTTTGGGAGGAGTTAGCTGTCCCTGATTGTTTACTGTCTGGATTTCTTCTGTTTTCAGAGTGTTGTTCTTTATTTATTGTCCTGATTTTAGAGGGGTTTTTTTAATACTGAGGGCTATCTGGGTTATCTAAGTCCACACTGCCCTATATCCCTGTTCAATGTTTAGTGCTAAATTTGCAAATATAGTAATTCCTACATAACATTACCACGTATTGAACTGCTTTTTCTATTGATTTGTTGTAAAACATGATGTTTTGGTGCTTAATTTTTAAAATCATAATGTAATTTGATGTTTTATAGGCTTTTCCTTTATACTTCCTTATTATCCAACATTTTCGCTTATCCAACGCTTTTATTTTTCAGTGATTGGTTTGGAGGGGCGCCAAAATTCTGTTCGCCTACACTTGAAAAATACCTAGGGCTGGCTCTGCCAGTAGGTTTCCATGGTTGAACGGGGAACAGAACCCTGGTCCCCAGAATCATAGTCTAATGCTCAATCCACTATACCATAATCACAATAGTTTAATTATTAGGAAAGTCTGGGAAGGATTGAATTTTTTTACCATTAATTTATATGGAAAGGGGTACCTTCAAGAATAATTTATAAATGTCTGTTGGAAAGTATTAGATTTGATGTCAATAAAGTTAGAATTGAGTGGAACAAAGAAATTGTCTTGTGCAACTCAATCAATTCATGGAAAATTGTTGTTAACTTCAACATGTACAGCTTCTTTAGATTTAAAACTCCATTTGGTTCAGCAAAAATTAATTTCTCAAGTATAATGGAAACCACTGAAAAGAAATTGTCTACTTCAGCTAAATTTTGGGTGTGTAGTACAGATCACGCTTCCCTGTGGCATGTGATGTGGGCGTCCTCTGCGGTCATGCCATTCTGGCTGAGTTTATTGCAACATATTAATTTCGTATTAGAAAGATCTTTGATATTTTTAGTTGCATATGTTCTTGTAAATTATATTTCTATGAGGTGGACTTTAAGTGATGGTTGGCGTGCTTGGATGCCACATAGTTTTACTGTAGCTAAAAATCCATCCTCCACAATCGGAAAGACAAACATTCACTGTCCATTGTTCAACGGTCAGAAGATCTTAGTGCTTTAGGCAAGCATGAACAGATGTCAGCGCCAAGAAATTGTATTTTTGCACATGTGGTCAGCTTATATTACTATATATTATTATCCTATATATTTCTACCCCTTTTTCTTTTTCTTTCCCTTCCTTACAAATCCCACTGAACTTAGTGAAAGTCTACTCCAGAATAAGGGCCCTTTCACATAGCTGTATAACCCAGAATATCAAGGCAGATAATTCACAATATCTGCTTTGAACTGGATTATCTGAGTCCACACTTCCATATAATCCAGTTCAATGTGGATTTTATACAGCTGTGTGGAAGGGGCCTAAGTCTACATAGGATTGCAGACTTAAACATGCCTAACCTTGGATCACTTGGGCTTAGCATTTTCAACTTGAATTACAGCTCATCTATACTACAGAATTATAGAATTATATTCCACTTTAACTGCCATGATAGCATCATATGGGATTCTGGAGTTGTGACTTCAGTGGGGTACTAGAGCTCTCTGCCTCATAATTCTGAAATTCCTCTTTCCAAATTACATGTTTCCATGGGATACTGCCACAGTCATTTCACCAAAATCAAGGTGCTATAATCACAAAGGGTCCCTGGACTCTGCATTATCTAGAAATCTCTCTGTCTTGTCCAAGCTTCTGTGCTTCTTGTAAAAAGGAATTACTTGTGTAACCAACATGACCCTGAACTAATCAAGTTGTATATCATGGCCGTTCTATAAAGAAAATCTCAATGATGGAACGATGGTAGGAAGGTATGATGTAAAATAGCTTAAGTTTTCAGTCCCAAGGTAAGCCTAAAGCCTTGCAGGTTTTATAGTTAGTTTAAAGATAATACCAAATTGACTGCTCTCATGGACTGACGCAGAACTAATCACTGCCAATTGAAAGGATATCAAAGCTTTGAGGGGTTTCCCCAGCCTCCTAATTCTCTGAATGCTTGCCAAGCCTGAAGACCATCCAGAAAAAAACAAGTGGTCTTGGGGGCTTCCAGGTAAAGCTTCCATTCCGAAATTGCTCTGTCGCTTTCACAGAACTTTAGAACGTGGTCCAGAAAACATTGTCTCCCACTTGCAGCCCTCCTGTGCTTCCCCACACCTTCCATCCTTTTTCCAATCCTAGAAAATCCATTTAGGAGGGAAGAATAGAATAGTGGTACAGTACCTTCCATTTGAAAGCACCCTTAGGTTCTCAAGTGTATCTGAATATATTATAAGATCTCCAAATGTGACTCTCAGTACAGATGGAAAATGCCATAGCACTTTCATTTGCTGACTCAGACTGGACTCAAAACACATTACTTTAAGGATTACTTTCAACTGGGTCTATCACCAATCCTTGTTTCCACAATGAGCCAATGTTTTCATAATTCAATGATCACAAAGACAGAAAGTGAACAGGGACACAGACAGCAAAGCCAACACCACAAGGTGTTCCCTATGCTATACAAAACTTTTATATGTGCACGTGTGTGTGTGTGTGGCTGGAGTTACACTGAAAAAATATACTCATTCCAACTTACATACACATTCAACTTAAAAACAAGTCTACAGAACCTATCTTGTTGGTAACTTGGGGACTGCCCTATATATATAGTATACAGTGCTACCAAGTCAAAGGGAACCCATTAAGTTATCCATGAAACAGCTACATATACAAAGAATGTCTGGACTGAACTCCTTTTTAAAAAGAAGTGTGTTTTGGAAATACCATCATTATCATTGCTATTGTCTCCTTCTTAAATATTGTCATTTTTCAGCTGGATTTGACATGTGTCAGACTACCATTAGTAGCACATAGAAGAAAACTTTACTTTGGCTCACTCACTTCATTAAAACATGTTGGATGTGGCCCAAGGTATATGATTACCAAAGTGGTGGAGATTGAGGAAAGTTTGCTCTACATTTCAGGCTGCTTTGTTTGGCTAGAAGTATCCCTCGCCTTGGCATTTCAAATGCATTTTCTTTCTCAGATAGGTGCCGTCTTCCCTTCTGATCTGACCTGTACGGTGTTGCAGGATTTCATCCCACACCCGTTTGGATAATATGAGCTGCATTCTACTTTTTTAAAAAGCACTAAAATGAGAAAATAAGCCCCAGTAAACTTAACTGAGGGTTTAAGTGGATGTCTCGAACAACATGGAATGCACCTGATCCTTTTTGTGTCTTTCTGTTTTCAATGATTGTGTGAAAATTTATGGGTGGGTGAATTTTCCCCTTGTATGAAAGAAACCCACACATCTGGTTCTCCACTCGCCTGCCTGGACACATCTGTTTGCACTTGTGCTTCCTATCCACAAGTCTGCACAAGGTACAGCAAATTTTTAAAATATGGCTTTTTATAAATGTCACAAGGGTGGAGAGGGGAGTAATAGCCATGGCAGCTACTGAACCATAGTGGATGCTGAAGACAAGCCAATAAGGCAGGATCCTTTCTTTCACCTTTCCTTTGTTGGTGGACGATGGGCTTTATTTCTTCAAGCATATTAGTCCTGCTATTTGTTATTTAATAGAAAAACTGATAGCTCTATTCCTATCTTTTTAGCAACACTCAAAGTAGGTGAACTTTTTCACTCAAGCTGTAGCCACATGGCAGAATTATAGCAGTTTGAAACTACATTAACTGCTCTAATGTTTTAAGTTTATGTTAAATATGTTGTTGTTCGGGCTTGTCCCTGTTGTGAGTCCCTTCGGGGAGATGGGGCGGGATATAAAAATAAAGTTTATTATTATTTATTATTATTTAATTCCATCATATAGAATCCTAAGATTTGTATCTGCACCAAAGCTCTCTTTAAGAGAAAATATCTCACAAAGATAAAAATCCCATAAATGCCACAACACTGAGCAGAGGTAGTTAATGCTTTATAATTAAGCTGTGTGGCATCAGTTTCTAAATGCCAAGGTGCTGTGAACAGGACAAGAAAGAAAGGACACAGGGGACAACATAGAAAACATCCATTTACACACATACACCCCGATCCAATCTTTTTGCCACCTTTTGATTCACTTTCATCCTTTTTGTCCCTGCTCTCACATTCCTAGAGCTGAATCTCTTGCATGACATGCATATGCTCTTCAAGTAAGCTCCAAAACCTCCTCTAAAACTGGGAGAAGGTGTGCTCATAAGACAGTGGTTTTCAACCTGTGGGTCTCCAGATGTTTTTGGCCTTCCAGAAATCCTAACAGCTGGTAAACTAGCTGGGTTGTAGGCCAAAACACCTGGGGACCCACAGGTTGAGAACCACTATCATAGAGAGATCCATAATAAGCAACTATGTCTGGTGTGTGGGCCAATGTACTGATATATATTATTCCCACTCCCTGGGAGCAGGGGGAAGATGAAACACCACAAAAGCTGAAGAAAAAACCCAAAAGAAGAAGTCATTATCAATTCACTCTTGGTTTTGAAAAAATATATAGGGAGACAACATGGTGTAGTGATTTAAGTGCTGAGCTATGACTCTAGAATATTGTGTTTGAATCTCTGTTCATCCATGAAACTCACTGCCAAGACACGTTGTCTCAGCCTCAGAGGAAGGAAAGGCAAATCTTCTTTGAACAAACCTTGCCAAGAAACACCATGATGTGTTCACTTTAGGTCTGCCATAAGTCAAATTTTTTTGAATGCACACAACTACAACATCAAACATTGCAGAGACTGGGTGCTGAAATCTATTTAAAAGATGAATTTCAGGAGAGATGGGTTGCCTCTTTATAAAACTAGAAAAAGTGGGCCACCAAGAGCCACACAATCAACAAGAGGGGGAGGGGGGGACAGGATACCTAGCACTCTGGGTAAAAGCTGAACTTTTATAGCTATCATACTTTAGTGAACCCGCCTGTTGAATGCTCTTCCCCTCCCTTTCCCTTCTTCCTGGGACATTCCATGGCAAATCCGTTGCCTTTCTTGGGGCCAGTTAGTAGAAATGACACAACACTAGGACATGTTCAAAAAGGTGAAATATCTGCGATTTGCTCATAGGATGACACAAGCGTCTGCACAGAGTGGATTAATAAAGTTTTGCCTTGAAAATGACTGGGGAGAACGCCAGAGTATCTTTTCTGTTAGTGAAATAAAGCAGCCTACTTTCAAGAGAGTCAAAAATTCAGTTTGCTCATTTCTCAAGTTGGGCAACACATGCAGTCTTTTTGTACAGCCGTCAGTTTGTGGGGAGACATGTCTTGGCTCTGAAAACTATATTTATCTAACGGAATGAACGCTTGGAACCCTAATTCCAAGGCAGTAGCAGAGTGCACTCGTTTTAGAAAGGAAACATGGGCATACATTCAAAACAAAACAAAAAATGCAAACAATTTTTTTCTCCTCTAAATGTAATCAGCATATTCCTATTCTCCAACATTTGACAGATGAAATTTGGGACACATGTAGCAAAACAACATCAAAATATGGCCAAGATGGCAAAAATTATTAACAAGGAAGAACACACAAGGTAGGAAAGGCTACAGCTGACTGCTTTTGCCTGTTAAATTCAGTTTAGAGCCACTGAAGTAAGATAAGGGCAAAAGGTAAATGTTGAGAAAAGAAAAAGAGGGTAGATAAAAAGTGAGACAACAGAGGATTATTCAGGACTGTTTCTGCCAAATTAGGGCAGTTGGAAGGTGTGAATATTCCACCAGATTTATGCTTTGCTTTCAGCCCAGTTGAGACCTAGGGTCCGTCTTAGTCCATAAACACCAAAGAGAGAGAGAAGCCATTCCAGAGCATTCACATGACAGTCAGTGTCTTCTAGCCCTCAACTAGGAGTGAAACCAGCTAATGCAGTTTTGCCCTATATTAAGAAAATTCAAGGAATGCTTGGAAATTTACCTGAAACTCCAAAGAAGCTCTACACTTTGGGGTGGTGTGAACAACTAGGCTGATTCTAATTTGAACCAATTTAGCTGTTCACATGATCCAGTACCCCTATCCCATTTCCCCTGCAATTTGTAATGCAGGGAAAACAGAATAGCATTTACCTTCTCTTGTCCTCAGGCAGCAGAGACCTGGACTCCCTAGCTGGAATAAGCATGTCATTCATTGCTAGCCTTTAACATCATTCTTTATATCAATCAATGTTTTTGAATGGTGATTGAACAGTGTATAAATTAGTGGGGGAGGTAGGACAAAAAGAAAAAAGAAATTCAGACAATTAATTGAACAGTTGCAAGGTGCGATTCTGTGATTTAGCCCAGTTTTTCCCAGCTGATAATTTCACCCACATTAGACCTCCATTCTCTCCTGGCATGGGCTCTGGAGGAAAAGTTGAGGAATGAAAACTTTAAAACAAAAAAGTAACAAATTACTTGCTCCAGATCAATGGCCTAAATTAATCCAATGGAACATAACTGGTTCCATTTCCAAACATTAAATTTGATTCCTCACAAAACATAACATTCACGTTGTCTCCATCCAGTTGTTGTTCTACATATCCAGCTAGGTGTTGTCCAGATCCTTGTCTCTTTTGCAGTAGACAGAACCCCGTGACAGTCTGAGACGTTGCCATATGGAGGAGTGGTTGATTTCATCATTTGCAGAAAGTTTGGAAATGGAACAGGCAGATTTATAAGAACAGTTGCTCCTTCTTCTAGTCCAACTAGCTTGGCACAAGAGTAGAGCTACATTTTTCAAAACAGCTTTTTGACATTCCATCCTGAGCCGAAGTGCTTGCAAATTATGGTGTTGGGATGACCAGATGTTTCTGCTGAGAAAAGTCAGAGATGGTCTCAAAAAAAGGAACAACAAGACAAATCTTGGAGATATTTTACAAAGTGTCAGCCATTGCCCTTAATGGAAGGCACTCGATCATCTTTAAAGAACTAAATTAAGATGATGAATGCACCGGTGTTGCAGCCCGGCGTTATTTATAACTTTATCCATCAAACTGGTGCCATTTGTACAGCTTCACTGTAAAAGGTGAAAAGGAGGAAAAGAGATTAATCTGTCATCCTTGTACAGAACAGCAGTTGTGGGAAGGTTTTTCTCAGGCAAGAGTTTTTACCGCTTGAAACAGACTATTGGTTTCAAGTGTTCCATTCCCAACTTGACCCTTTGGATTTAAAACTGAGAGAGGGAGACGTGACTTTTTCTGTTCTATCTCCTGTTTCAAAGAGAGCACACCGTTTTGAGTTTCAGAATGACTAATTTGGGCAAGATAAGCAAGACATATAGAGTGAAGACCAGCAAAAACAATGCCCATGGTAAATTTATTGTAATTGTTGGTCTAGGTCAGAGTGGAGCTTTGATGCTTTTCTACCACATTCTGCCTCCCATATCCATGGATTCTGCATTGGCTTGAAAATATTCAGAACGTATTTCAAAAAGTAAAGCTTGATTTGGCCATTCTATTACAGTGTTGAATATAATGGGGCTTGAACATTCACCAATTGTGGAGGGTCCTGGACTCAAACTTCAAGAGCCCACTGTATATAACAGCAGTGGTGGGGAGATTGATAATAGTAATTCAGTAATTCTTCATTGGCACTTCATCTCAGCCTGCTTTGACGGTCAGCCACACAGAATACACTTGGACTATTTCCACCTGAAGAATGAGTTGAAACAAATTTTCCAGTGTGGAAACTAGAAGTTTCGATATCAGAAGAGTTGGAACTTCCAAAAAGTTTCCAAAAGCTGTATATATGTACCATTTTTATCAGTATATGCAGTGATATCACAAATAGGATAACCATTTAGATATCATTGGAAAGAAAGGGGCATGGGTTTGCATGATATTCTACCTACAGAGTTTCTAAAGCAGTGATTCTCAGCCTGTGAGTCCCCAGGTATTTTGGCCTACAGCTCCCAGAAATCCCAGCCAGTTTACCAGCTGTTTGGATTTCTGGGAGTTGAAGGCCAAAACATCTAGGGACCCACAGGTTGAGAACAACTGATCTATAGGAATAATGAATATAATTTAAATGCATACACATTTCACCAATATGAGGAAGAGTGTGACCAGCTGATCTATATTTCTGCCTACTCAGTTGGCTACCTAGGTGCTAATTATGACTAGGCAGATAAAACTTTTATCTATTTATTTAAATAATATCTCCATGATTCTAAGATACACCCTGTTTTTACAGATTTTTATATGGGGGCACGGGAAACATGTCTTAGAATCAAAGAGTTACAGTATTGTCTCCTATCCTGATAGTGGAGCTTCTGGGTAGCTGCTCCTCAGAAAAGGAGCTGTTATATGGCATATCACAAGGTGCCATTCCAAGATGATGGTGGTAGTGATGATGATGATGATGATGATGATGATGATGATGATATACTTTATTTGTATTCTGTTCCATCTCCCCAAGGGGACTCAGAGCAGATTCAGGTACATATATGGTTAACATTCAATGCCATTATACAATTGACAGAGACAGACAATACATAAACAGAGGCAAGAATTCTCTCTTTTCATCTCTGGCATCCGGCTGTGCTTGACTCAGCCATGGATAGAAGCTGTTGTTTCATTTTTCATGCTGAGGAGCCTGTCGTACATGGACTTTTATCCTGGTCAGATTTTTGTTGGCATGTTTTTCAGAGCACCTTTTACCTCGCTGCCAAAGCAGTACCTATTTATCTACTTACATTGTTGTTTTATATTGCTAGGTGAGCAGAAGCTGGTCTGACAGCGGGAGCTCACCCCGACCCGGTCTTGAACTGCCAACCTTCCGGTTGGCAGGATCTTCTGTTAGCAGGTGGCTTAACCCACTGTGCTAGCCCAGCCCAATTCTATCCTCAATACTGTTTAATATTTACATAAAACTACTGATGAGGTGATCTGGAGGCATTCTGCAGGGTGCTATCAGTATACTGATGACAAGGGAATATATTTTTCTATTCCTTTAGCAATGGCTTCATCTAAGAATAGTGTTCCTCCTGGAGGATGTAATGGATTAGATGAGGAAAAACAATTTGAAAGTGAATCCAGGCAAGACTGTCAAGGGTCCTAATCTGGGTTTGGAGGTGTGTCAACTAATCGCGCAAAGATTGTTCAGAGTTTGGAGCTGCTCTTGGATCTGTATTTCCAAATGAGAAACCAGGTTGATGTGACAATCAAGGGTCAACTTCAGCTCTTATGCTAGTTGTGCCCTTTCCTAGAATAAGAGAAGCTAAAGACGGTGATGCATACACTAGTAACCTTGAGAAGGGACTTCTACAATGCACTGTATTCTGGGCTACCTCTGTATCAAGCTTGGAAACTTCAATGCATTCAAAATATATCAGCCAGACTGGTTATTGGTACATCTAGGAGATCGTATTACACCTATATTAAAATTATGCCACAGGCTGCCAATTAGTTTCCAGGCAAACTACCAAATGTTTGTTCTTACTTTAAAGTCCCACATGGTTTGGGTCCAAATTACCTACAGGATCACCTTCTCCCATATAATCCAACCTGTATGTTCAGATCCTCTGGGAGACATCAAGTTTAGACAGCCAAAACTAGATGGATTGTTACCAAGAGGGCATTTTCTTTGGCCACCCCCAGACTGTGGAATGACCTGGCAAAAGGCATTCACTCATTCAAGATGCTTCACAAGTTTAAATCAACAGTAAAAACCAATCTTTTACAGCTGGTCTAGTCAGATTATTTTTAAATTATAGCTTTAAAGTATTTATTGATATATGTTGTTATGCTTTTATATATGTTTTATATTTATAAAACTGTGCCTATGGTTTTACATGCATTGTGTTAATTGGTACTCTTCTCCACCTCAATCCACTAGTAGAAATTAAGAAATAATAATAATAATTAATTTGTCTTACAAATGCCAGTGTCTACCTTCGTCTGTTCATCTATTCATCCTTCTGCTTCTTTTTGCCTTTATTTCACAAAGTTTTTCAAACAATCCCAAATTGTTACTTTCTTCCCATTTTGTGGGTCACACTTATTCCTCAACCCTTATCCGCACTGAGAAATGGCAACATTATGACAGCAAGGAAAGAAACAAGATCAATATGTGCTTTAATATATCTAACCATATGACGTTAATCCAAAGTGAATTTTCCCCAGTTTGCTGGGGGAAGGGAGCAAAATCTCATCTCTGTACTATTTTAAAAATTCCAATAGGAATGCTTATGTTGTGTATAGAGGGAAGAACCACTCATGGGGAAGGTAGATCTTTGTTGCTTCACGGCTAGATTTTAGCATAAGAGTATTAACTATAATTTGTGCACATGTTAGACTCTGAGTAGAGAATATTGAAATGTATAATTGTGCTTTTTATCCTACCTGTTCTATCGGAGGGCCTCTTTCTTTTTACATGACCCCAGGTATATCTATATATATAAAAGGGTAATGAAATTTCGGCCTAGGACAAAACAACAAAACTACACATCCCAGAAACACTAAACTTGGCAGTACAACCCCTCATCCATGCCTCTACATTCATACAACAAAAAGCTCCAGCTACTCCAGAAAACGGCCAGGCTTGGAGACTGCAAGGCTATTCACTGCTATTCCACCTGGCCAACAAAGGATTCCCATAAGCCACAGCAACGCGTGGCCGGGCACAGCTAGTAGGTATATAAAATAGGTATAAATCAAACATTTACTGATAACAAATCAGCATTTGTAAGACTACCTAAATAGACTTGTTTGTCTTTTTATGAAGTACAGCTGAAGCATCTTTTGCAGAGACCACTGTAAATACTGCACAACAGATTCATATAAATGTCTAAAACACCAATTAGGTGATGTTCTGAAAATTTCAACTGTTGCCAATTTTTTCAGGACCCCAGCATTACGACCGGGACCTACAGTTGAAGATCTGAGAACTTCAACTAAATGATTTCACAACTAAAATGATCTATATCAAAGGACAGATGATGTGTTATCTCTTCAAAAGGCATCAATGTGTAATATATAACTAACTAACTATGTAGAAATGAGATTACTGTTCCTGGTACTGGAGCTCACTATATATAATTCTATTTTATGATATATCTTATTTTGTCTCTAAAATAGTACTGCAGTTAGCTATTATTGATATAGCCAAATGTTTGACTGAGTATTGCAGGATTAAGGCAACTGAAAATAATATGCATAAGCAGAACTGCTTGTTCTCAGGTAGTATTCAATCTTTACCCTGAGCATTATTTAGTATTTTAGATATGGTCCAAACAAGATCAATTGTGTTATTAGGCAGAGCAGATTTGGTGGGGCAAAAGCAAGGTGTTGGAGGATAGCGCTGTGAGTGCAATGTTTGCCTTGTATTCACCAAGATAATCTGATGCTCTCAGGTATAGTAAGACTTCAACCAGTGTTGACAAAAGATTCAACTGACCATCCAGCCAGTTTCTATGTGGGTGCAAGTCAATTGAATCAACATATCTCCCTTTATAAACGCTTTATGAGAGGTTAAATTGCCCCCTGTCTTACTCTTTTTCTGCCAGCAAGTCAAAACATTCCTATGCCAACAAGATTTTTAGAAACTGACTGGGATAGGGTTCTAATGTGCTGTTTTGCAATTTGAATGTTGAGCTGATTTGTTAATTTTATATTTATACTTTTATTGATATTTTGTCTAGTTTAAATCTGTATTGGGTTGCTGTGAATTTTTCAAGGTGTATGGCCATGTTCCAGAAGCATTCTATTCTGATTTTTGCCCACACCTATAGCAGGCATCCTCAGAGGTTGTGAAGTGTGTTGGAAACTAGGCAAGTGAGGTTTATATATATGTGGAAGATCCAGGGTGGGGAAAAAAACAACTCTTGTCTGTTGAAGGCAAGTGTGAATGTTGCAATTAGCCGCCTTGATTAGCCTTGCAGATTTAAGGCTTGGATGCTTCTTGCCTTGGGAAATTCTTTGTTGGGAGGTGTTAGCTGGCCCTGATAGTTTCATGTCTGTAATTCCCCTGTTTTCAAAGTGGTGCTCCTTATTTACTGTCCTGATTTTAGAGGGTTTTTTAAATACTGGTAGCCAGATTTGGTTCATTTTCATAGTTTTCTCCTTTATGTTGAAATTGTCCACATGCTTGTGGATTTCAGTGACTTCTCTGTGTAGTCTGACATGGTGGTTGTTAGACTGGTCCAGCATTTCTGTGTTCTCAAATAATATGTTTTGTCTAGTTTGGTTCATCAAGTGCTCTGCTATGGCCAAAAACAGGCCATGAGAGTAAAGAGAAAGATCCACCAGAGGAAAAGTGTTCTTACATCAAAGGAAACACCGACAACATAGGGAAGCTGATGAAGAAACACAACCTACAACGATCTACAGATCCACGAAGAAAATCCAACAAATGCTACGTTCAGCAAACGACAAGAGTGATCCTTTCACCTCTACTGTATACCATGGAGCTGTGGACACCAAACGCAGCAGCATTGCCCAGACACGAATCAAGGGACATGAAAGGCACTGCAGACTAACTCAGCCAAAGAAGTCAGCCAAAGCAGAGCACTTGATGAACCAACCTGGACACAGCGCATTATTTGAAAACACAGAAATGCTGGACCTCTCTAACAACCACTATGTCAGGCTACAGTACATTAAATCTGTATTGCTTTTAACATGTTGCAAGCTGCCTTGAGTCCTGTTATTAGGGGAAAGGTGGAAAGTAAATGAACAAAATAAATAAACATATGGAAACTAAGCATCTTGTCCTGCTGAATATATTGGGCCAATTCATTTCTCATTTTTAAGAGTTTGTATCAAGAGCTTATCAAGATTGTCATCATGTGTAACAATAAAACATTATGGAGAAAAATTATTAACTGAAATCAGGACAAAACCCTGAAGATCTGGACTGGTACACAACAATTGGGAACAGATGTGTAAAGATTTATATACTTGTTGATATACTGTTGGATCTCTACAGAATGACCGAGAACCCATTTTTTTTATTTTGAATCAGATTTCTAGAAAGTCAAAAGTGGAAGAATAGTCAAGAGAAATAGGAGGTCAAAAGGGAAACTTTACACAAAAGAACTCAATAGTTTCTCATAGAAATTTGGGCCAAATTGGGGTCAGAAAAATTCAGAAAAAGATTACATTTTGATTCAGTGTGGAAATGGGACAAAACAAATTCTGCTTTAAAAACTATTCTTTGTTATATTTTTGTCTTGGTTTTCCTCCAGTGAGCTCAAGTGGTTCTCTCCTTGTTTACCTTTTCCTTATAACAACTTTGTGATGGGTTTTCACAACAATTATATGTGGTAGTCCAGGTTTAGAAAGAATGTCTAGCTGAGGCCTGGGTAAACTTCAGCCCTCCGGGTGTTTTGGACTTCAACTGGCTATTAGGAATTGTGGGAGTTGAAGACCAAAACACCTGGAGGGCCGAAGTTTGCCCATGCCTGGTCTAGCCCAATTTTTTTTATGGTTAAGTATGGACTTCAACTTGGATCTTCAGTATTCAGTCTAATATTACAACCCCTATTCCAGTTTAGTTTTATTATCCCAATATCCTTCCACAGGTTTTCATGTCTCTGCTTGCTTTTATGATATATATATATATATATATATATATATATATATATATTCCACCCCAAATCAACTTTTTTGGTGCGTGGTCAGATTAAGAAATTAACAAACCTTAACAACAAATGTAACATATCCCTGTTGTGTCTCAGACCTCTTGGCTAGAGAGTTACTTCAACTTTCATTTCACCCATTGCTCCCAATTGAAAATTCTAACTCCTCAAGCCAACCTTTGGATAAAATGAGTGTGCAATACACACAAGAAGGAGTAATAGTTTTGTCACACTGCCCACAGATCTCTAAAAACACAAAGAATATCTTAGAGAATGCGTTGAAGAGACACCTCCATCCAAGCTGGGAAGTGAGAGACATTTACTAAAGTAGCACCAAGGGAAACTTGGTGGAGAAACATTATTGAACTTAAGACTTATTGCTGAGGTGTGTATTACAGCCCTGCAATAAAAAGAAAAGACTTGGTGCTATTTAAAAAGTCCAGTTCTCTGTCTCCACGTATGAGCACCAAGGGTTCCATTTGTCGCCACCCAAACCCAGACCATGACGCTATATCTAACGGCGAATAACACACATGAAGTCTGTTAACTTTTACTCTCCTTGGAAAGAGTTGCACACAGCGCTGACTGCCTATACCTTTAATGGGCTTCAGGACTACTCAGAGCCTTGTTGCATCAGACCAATAAAGCCGCTACTTTTGCTTCTGAAGAAAAAAGTCTGGTCAACTTGGCTTGCTCTTCTTCCAAGAAAGCAGGCAAAAATGCTTTTAAAAATCTGGTTAAGATTATGTATTTTCTGCTTTAGGGGGTTTGCTAAGCTCATTATAGAAGCAGAATGAAATTCCAAAGTACATTTAACGTTTTTATTGTTATGATTTTCTTTGCTTTGCTGAGCTAATATAAAATGACTGAGCCCATTGCAGATCCAAGAAGGGAAAGACACAAGAATTCCACAATCCTGAATGCCATCACAATAGTCAGACTACCAGTTTGGCTACTTGGCTGCTTGGGTTCTTCCAAGGAAGGATTAAGATGATTTTGGTATCCAAGTTTTGTGAAACCAAACCAGACTGAGATGAAATCATTTGGCTACAGATTTCTAATGGAATCTCTTTGGAAAGTGGTCAGCCTGGGGCACATTAGCAACATCTTCCAATTTGAAAGGTATCTTTCATCAGAGAATTACTCAACATGTCTCCCACACTTTGTGATCATCTGGTTATCAATGATCACTGGTGACTTCTCAATGTTTTCATTCCTTACCTCATTTTCTCACACTGAGCAGAGTATTGGGATGTCTGATTATTAAACCACCTTGAAACATATGAGGTGCTAAGAACCAGCACAAATGAAACAAGAAAGCCCAGACCTTTCATAGTAGTATCAAAGCTCAGCAAGAATGGTTAAGCAACGGAGGGACAGAGAAAGAAGGAGCTTTTATGGAGGTAGATTTTGTTGCAGTTGTTAACTTCACTGTCTTCAACCTATGGTGGCCCTATGACTGAGACACTTCCAGGTCTCTCATTAACAGCCCTGCTCAAGTGTACATATTCAGGGCCATGCCTTCTTTGAGTGAGTCTATCCACCTGATTTTCCTCTTTTTTTACTACCTTCTCTTTACTAAGCATTAGGGTTGGGCCCGAATCCTGTTTGATCTGTTTCTTTCATGGTTTTGTACTGTTCCGTCCATTCGGATGGCATGGAATGGTACAATACCCTCCGGAATGAAAGAAGCAGTGAAACAGAAAAAAGGGGGGAATGGTAGCTGTTTGGTCGGCTGATTTTCAGCACTTGGCTGTAGGCCCTGTCTGACAGGGCCTACAGCCAAGCGCCGGGAACTCAATGTCCATAGGCCCTGCTGGCAGGGCCTACAGTCGAGCATTGAGCACTTGATGGCTCATAGTCCTGGCTCGCAAGGCCTACAGTCGAGTGCTGAGGGCTCAACGCTCATAGGCCCTGCCTGCCAGGCCTACAAGCATCAAGCACCTGGTGCTCAACTGTAGGCCCTGCGAGCCGGGCCTACCAGTCATCGAGCGCTCGATGCTCAACTGTAGGCCCAGCAGCCAGTGCCTACAGCCAGACCCACTCAGATGTAGGCCCTGGCTGGCAGGCCCTGATGCTTTGCTACACAAGGCACAAAAAAATCTTTATTTTTTCAGCCCTTGGATGCTAAAGCTAATTCATATAAGCAACCGTTTCTGAAAGCGGCAGACGGAAACAGAAAAAGGGCCATACAAATGGTACAAATAGAAACGGGGAGTGATTCCATACAAATTCTTTATCTAGTGAGATGTGGCATGTACAAAATAAGTCTTAGTTTAGTTATCTTGGCTTCTAGTGAGAGTTCAGACTTCATTGGTTCTAGGAATAATTTCTGCATCCATAGTATCGGAAAAATTCTTATCTATCACCACATTTCAGATTAGTTGATTTTCTTTCTATCAGGTTCCTTTGCTGTCCAACTTTCACAGCCAGTGCAACTACTGTGAAACTGGCAATGGCGCATGTGCCAGGAGAGAAGGTGCTGCATGCCCCTTCTGACACACGTGCTATAGGTTCATCACCATTGATCAAGAGCAAGGATGGGCATAATGCAGCCCAAATACCCAATTTTTGTATCCATGGAAGCCCCCTTTTTAAGACTGATAGCAGAAGAAATTGGATGAATTTCACTTGCAGAAGGTACAGCCCAGGATTGGGGGAGTTGGCCTCTGATCCTCACAGAGGGCGATAGATTAGGAAAGACTGTATTAAAACTGTATATATATTTTCAGGAACCAAGGCAGTTGTATGTAGAAGATATTTCCATTTCTTTGGGGATGGTCCAGTTTCACATCCACTGTGATATACACTCAACCAACTGAGCTCACTTTTGGAAGGAATGAGAATGCGGACAGCTTACCATTGTAATTTTTTGCAGATCCCCGAATAGTTTCCATCGGATGATTCAATCCAACCTTCTATGGACAATACTGTCCAGATTGTATTAATCAGGTAAGCAAGGAAACCTCCACAGATTTCTTAGATGACAGTATAGAACATTTGCTCTGGTTCGGTAATAAAAAAGAGCAAACTGGATTCCACTTCATATCATATATAACCATCACATGTGTAAGAAATTAGCCTGAATAGTAATTGAATGGTGGAAGGATCCAGGCAATCACTTTAGAAAAATCTGAACATAATGCATCTCCCTCTTTCTTTCCCCTTCAGTCCTGATCACCATTGCAACATGTAATTGCCACATGGCACAAATCTATCTTTAAAGCGATTCTGCACTTGGCCAATCTGGCGCTGATTTTGAGCTTGTGTAAGTAATTTTTGTCTGTAATGTAATAACGAGGACTGTATTGTTTTCAGCAAAAGGACCGCATTGCCTAGACTGTTCATTTCAAAGTACCAAACCTGATTATTCCCTTGCACGTTCTTCAAGACGTAGAATATTCGTGATTGTACATAAGCTATTTATTAATGTTGGAAAATACTTTTCTGGCCTTGGACATATTTCACAGAAACACAGAATGACCATGAAAAATAAATACGATATTGCTAATTGACAACTGATGAGAACCGCATCTAGTCTTGAGTATGTTTTGAATCCTAATTGTTGTGGCAGGCTTTTTTGAAAAAATAATTCACAGCAGGGCACCTTGAGAGTACTTATGACGAGGGCATTTCTGGCCTTTTTTCTAATCCAGACTGTAGGACTATGGCATGTAAATTGCTTTCACAGAAGAAGGTAGATTTCAGACAATGGTCTCAATTGCATTCATAGACCAAATAAAATTGACCTATAGATTCATTGTGGTTTACGTGTGTTGACTCACATCCAACAATTGGTCAATTCTAAGATTGAGTCTAGGTCCAGAGTAACCTCCAATTACACGAACATATGGGCAGTATTGAACATTGCAAGAGGAGGTATTCAGTCACACCACTGTCAACATGTCTGCTCATGGAAGCAAAAACTAGCCAACGGACCTTGCAAGCACATTTATTTCCCAGCCCCTGAATGCAATTGGGCTTTTTTTGTAAGCAGATGGGGATGAAGGCGCAGCTATACACTGGAGGAAGATGCCATCCCCTCTTCCTCAGCTACTCAAGAGGATACAATAATAGAATCACAGAGCTGGAAAAGACCACAAGGGGCTCTCCAGTCCAACCACCTGCCATACAGGAATAATAAATCAATTCTCTCCAAATAGACAACAACCAACCTTTGTCTAAAAACATCCCAAGAAGGAGAGTCCACCACACTCCAGCACAGTGGAACAGCTCTTACTGTGAGGACACTTTTCCTTATGTTTACATGGAATTCTTTTTCTGTAGTTTGAATCCACTGTGCCATATCCCAGTCTCTGGAGCAGCAGAAAACAAGATTGCTCTCTCCTCAATATGACAACCTTTCAAATATTTAAAAATAGCTATCATATCTTCTCCAGGATAAATATACCCAGTTTCTTAAGCTGCTGTTCATAAGACTTGCCTTTCTGACCTTTGGCCATTTTGGTTGCCATCTTCTGAAGATGTTTAGGTTGGCCTTTGGTGAAACAGTCACTGGATCACCAACATCGTTATAAATCTATTCTGAATTTTATTAGGTCCCTCTTATTTGGGTATTTTAATCTGATGATGCTATCTCTATATTGCTGCTGCAGTTCCCCCACCTAGGAATTTGATTGAATTATATTGGTGGCTGTTTGATATTATTATTGTTGTATTAACGCTTGTGTTATTACCTTATTGTGTTTTCACTTGTGTATATTGTGCAAATGTATTTGTCATTACTTCTGTGAACTACGTTGACCGGGCTTTGCCCCATGTGAGCCGCCCCGAGTCCCTGCGGGGAGATGGTGGCGGGGTATAAATAAAGTTATTATTATTATTATTTTATTGTGACACAGAAAACAAGATAGATGTGCTGGATTTCGTATAAAATATCTAGGACTGTGTGATGTATTTTCTGATGATGCGTGCAGATCCCAGCAGGGTGGCCTTTTGTAGTTGGCAAATCGTAATTTTGTCAACGTCTATTGTTTCCAAATGCCGGCTGAGATCTTTAGGCACGGCACCCAATGTGCCCATCACCACCCGGACCACCTGTACTGGTTTCTTCCAGAGTCTTTGAAGTTCAATCTTGAGGTCCTGATAGCGGCTGAGTTTTTCCTGTTGTTTTTCGTCAATGCGACTGTCACCTGGGATGGCAACATCAATGATCCAAACCTTTTTCTTTTCCACAACTGTGATGTCTGGTGTGTTGTGTTCCAGAACTTTGTCAGTCTGGATTCGGAAGTCCCACAGTATCTTTGTGTGCTCATTTTCCAATACTTTTGCAGGTTTGTGCAATTATTATTATTATTATTATTATTATTATTATTATTATTATTATTATTATTATTATTATTATTATTATTATGGTCCAGCTTGTCAATATCCTCCTTGAATTGCTGTGCCCAGAACTGGATTCAGGATTTCAGGTGAGGTTTGATTAAAACAGAATAATTTGGTACTATTATTTCCCTCAATCTCACTATACTATTAATGCAGTTTTGGATTTTACTTTAGCTGCTTCATCATACTGTTGACTCATGTTCAGCTTGTAGTCTACTAAGACTTCTAGGGATTTGAAGGCAGATGTCACCTATCAGCAACCCATCTGAAATGGGTTGGCAGAGCTATATCTAACTCTGGGTACCAAACTGTTATTTTGCAAGGTCAGAAAAAAGGGAATGGGAGCAGCCATGATGCTTTGTTACAGCCTCTGTAGCCTAGGATTCAAAATAATTGGCACAGAGACTATGTGAAACCAATTTTGATATTGAGACTATACTGGCCATGCTGTGAGTTGTAGTCTAAAAAGTAACTTTTATAAGCTCTGGTTTGCTGGAACTCTCCTGGATGTAAGACATGAGCAAAGCTGTTTGAGAACATGAAGGGAAATGCAGATGCCTTAACAATTTTCAACATTCATGGCTATTGCTTTTTGTATTAGTCAATATAATATCAAGCTGTTTGCCCGAAGAAGAAAGCATAGCTTAGGTCTTATTGTACCTCAGGAGAGCTTTGCATGTGAAGCAGCTTATCCACAAAGAACAGACCCACAGGCCAGGAACTGGGTGCAACTGCCATGAACAGAGTGATTGTGCACTCGGTATTAAACACACTTACGCAGAAGAAAATCCCATTGAGCAAAGATGTGTTTAGGAATAAAGAATTGAATGGCAGCTCATGATTTAGAGAAGAGGAGTCTGAGATGTTATAACTGGCAATGACTGTGACTGAGTAATCTGAGGTTAGGAGATGTATAAACATTGCTGTGTGAGCCAGTTTCTTCTGATTCAGAGAATATCCATGTTTAGCCTGGCATGAAGGACTGACCTTTTGGCCTTTTAACTTATCATCATCTGCAGACATGGAATGTTTTATGCTTTGTTCTCATTGAGTGAGGCATTTGAGAGAACACTTGGTTTGTCTTTTTTCATTTCAAAACCCATACTACTCAAGGTGTGCAGCGAACCAACACTTGCACGGAGTTGTGGGGGATTTTCAGCCCACATCAGAATTCCCAAGAATTCTGATAATTAGCAGTAGAATTCATGATGCAGTTAAGGTTACAGCAGTAGAATCTAATCAATATTAGGAGCCGGGCTGTGGCCCAGGCTGGTGAGCAGCCTGCTGCAATAAATCACTCTGACCATGAGGTCATGAGTTCGAGGCCAGCCCGTGGCGGGGTGAGCACCCGTCAATTAAAAAATAAAAAATATCCCCTGCTCGTTGTTGACCTAGCAACCTGAAAGATAGTTGCATCTATCAAGTAGGAAATAAGGTACCACTTATAAAGTGGGGAGGCTAATTTAACTAATTTATGACATTGGAATGAGGAAGTGCCATCACAGTGGATGATGAAGCAGCTGCTCTCCCCTGTGGCCAGAATCGAACATCCCCTCAGGAGAAGGTTAACTTGCCTCTGCGTCTTGTCTCTGTCTCGGTTCTATGTGTATATGGGTATTGAATGTTTGCCCTATATGTATATAATGTGATCTGCCCTGAGTCCCCTTCGGGGTGAGAAAGGCGGAATATAAATACTGTAAATAAATAAATAAATATTCCTTGTACAGTTGTCCCTCCACATTGGAAATTTTGATTTTTGTGGATTTTATTATTTGGAAAAAAAAATGAATGAAATGTTTTGTCTAGGAACCTGAAGATTTCTAGAGAAAGCACCTCTATAGTTCCACCAGTGCAATTCTGTGCTTGCATTGGAATATTTTGGATTTTGAAATTTCAGACAAAGGATGCTCAGACTGTACTTGATAAGCAATCATTGTAAAAGCTGACTATCTATATACATCAATTTTTCTCCCTTTGTTTGTTGTGGTCCTTCAAGGCATTTCTGACTTGTAGTGAGCCTAAGGTGGTGAAATACCATGGATACTTCTGGAACATGGCCACGCAGCCCGGAAAACACACAGCAACCCTGTGATTCCGGCCATGAAAGCCTTCGACAATACCATGGATTTCTTGGCAAGATTTCTTCATTGGCCTTTTGCCTTCCTCTGAGAGAGTGTGGACCTCATTACATGAAGTCACCTAACATCACTTCCTGGCTCTTCCTAGGATGCATCAGAAGTAGCTCTATGTCATTTGATGGGATCTGGTGGGCTCCGTCCTTGAACTGTGCTGCATGTATCCTAGGACATATAAAAACCTCTATGTGATGAGGTTGTGTGAATTACCCAAGAACACCCAGGGAGTTTCCATAACTGAGTGGAAATTTAAGTCTTGGTCTCCAGGGTCACAGGGCCCTCCTACACTGCCATATAATCCAGAATACCAATGCAGATAATCCATATTATCTGCTTTGATCTGAATCTACACTGCCATATAATCCAGTTCAAAGCAGATAATCTGGATTTTATACAGCTGTGTAGAAGCAGCCACAGTCTTATGCCACTAAACCACACTGGCTCTATTTATTCCCTGGGTTATAATCAATTTTAAGACTGAATTTTATATACACTAGTTAATAAAATATATCTGAGAAAAGGTTTGAAGATGAAACATTTCCTTTTTCTAAAACTCAGAGGCAAAGGCAGACAGCAGTGGTGGTAACAAAATACTACAGAATGAAATGGGAAATGAATAAGGTGGATTTGTTTATTTTTAGTTGTTTCAAGGCTTGCGTTTTTCCTTGAGTATCATGGTTGGCATTTGAGCAGCTTGCAAATTGAAACTAAATACACTTACATGACGTGTAATTTTATTGTTTTTTCTCATCTGGAAGCTGTAATGTAGCAATGCTGTAGTGTCATGCAAACTGATGCGAACTGAGAACTTTACTAAGACAATCTGATTGTCGTAGAGATATTCTAGACCTATACTCACATATAAATAAATCCACTATGTTCATAAATTTAAATAAAATATGACACAATGTAAGCTGTTAAAGCTGTTCTTTGGAGTAATTCATATGGAAATAAACCTTGATCATAGCCAAAAAACAGGAGATGAGATGGTGGAGAAAGAAATCTGTATGAGCAGCCAGTTTTCACAGTCTTTCCAAATTATTCAAGTAATAACTAACACCTGACAATTAAGACCAAACTTCTATGTTCCAAAACAAAATTGAACAACCAAATGAAGACAATTAAGTCAGTGACAACAATTTAAAGCACACAGATGGAGCCATCAGAATGATAAAGGGCTAGATCCACTTGGTAGCTGCCATGTAGAGTACACTCTTGACTCAATTGCTGAATGGTGAAGTTGTTTTAGGGTCATAAAAGACTTGAAGGCACAAGACAACAAAGAAGTCAACATTCATATAACTCCCACTGATTCAACAAGTTACTCTAGTTGGAACTAGTAACCGGAACTAGACCTCTGAGGAGTGTGAGAACAACTCCAAAGGTGCATTTGTCATGTAAATACAGTAGGCCAGCATACTACATGAGGAATCTGTTCCGGGACACTTCATGTAGTATGATTTTCATGTAATCTGGAACCACTATTTTTCCTGAAATGGTGTCTTGGGCTTCTGGAAGACGCATATCATAGAGCCATTCTAGAGCAGTGGTTCTCATCCTGGGGTCCCCAGATGTTTTTGGCCTTCAGCTCCCAGAAATCCTAATAGCTGGTAAACTGGCTGGGATTGCTGGGAGTTGTAGGCCAGAAACATCTGGGGACCCCAGGTTGAGAACCACTGTTCTAAAGTACCTAGAAAATGCTTAGAGAAGTGCTCTCTTTAAACCTTCGGTGCTTTTCTGTGGTCAACTGGTGGTGGAAATTGAGGAGGAAATTGACCAAAGAATTATTCTGGAGTTCTAGAGAGAGAAAAGGGCATTTCTAGTTCCTCAAGATTGATTATAATGTATTTTCAAGCTTCCCGTGTATAAATGAAACCACATTCAATGAGCCTACCTAATAAACGGACCTACTATATACAGAATGGTTTTCTATGTTGCTCATCTAGATTTCAGTCATAGAGTAAAACATGAGTGGCTAATCTCCATCATATCTCCTTGTGGAGAGAAAAACGGGATAGTAATAATAATAATTTGCCACAATTTGCAGAGATAATTGAAATTTGTAGGAAAGGATAATTGCCTAGATGTTTCACAGATCCAGATACTACTCCTAACAGATTATGCTGCTGATAGTTCCCATAGATGTCAAAAAGAGAAAGCCCTCTGAGATATGGGAGCACATCAGAGCATTAGGCTGAGGCCAGCCTCGGCATTTCAAAACCTTGAGTAAAGACAATACAGAGACTATAGAACCAATGGGATAGTGCTACTACCTACTGTAGTGGGCTTACAACAGGTTTTATGACAGCCAGAAACAGAAGTTCACGGTCATAATTACCACTTATTGTCTCATCTCTGCTGCCTGAGGTAGCTGCCTGCACCTAAAGGAAGCTCAGTGACGTATTATCTGCTGAGGAAGATACTTATTCATAACACTCTGGTTTAGCTTCTTACTTTCCAATACAATGGTGGAATTACATAACCCATGAGTTGCATGCTGCCATTGCAGATTCCATGTGGCCCTTGTCCTCGAGGGGCCTCAAATCTTTTTTGAATATAGCAAAAACAGCAACACTTTTGTCACTCACAAAGCCCACTGTAGCCTGCAAATTCAAGGGGTGACCAGACAGGACTTTCTGTCACCCAAAACATCACTCCCACTTGCCACTGTGTGGATCATTGCAACCTACCAAGTGTCCAGAGGAGCAGCAATACGTGCCCCCTCCAGCCCTTCACTGTTTGACTTTGTTGAGCTACTTGAGCCAACTGTGATTTTTTTCCTTAGCATATCCTTCAGTTGCATGCTTCTAAATATTTGAAACCCAAGGATGGATTTTTCCTCATGTTACAGATTAGCAACTGATGCTCATATTTTTGGGTTGCGAACTAGAGCTGTTCTCAGCTGCTTTTAAAAACCCACAGGAGTAGCATGCGTAAACATACAGTCTCTTAACCAGCCCAGATTCTAAATTTGTTGGCAAGGAAAAGCGTTGCAAGCTGCCACAGCAGTTGTTGATACCAACAACTCCAAGATCCTGAAAACCAGTCTCTTAAGACTTAAGAAGTCAAGATGCCTTCAATTTTTTCCTGTTTTAGCCAAGTTCATGTAATATTTTTCGATCTTAGCAGCTACTTAAACTTACAGTATTAAGTCTACCACTAGGCTATTTCCTGACACATGTTGGAGTGAAAAAGTCATCAAAAGCTGTGTCATGGAAATAATTTCTCTTTCTTCATGACATTATGCTGCAAAAATTTAACAAACTTTTTTTTTTGCTTTGGTTGCTTAATGTGCAACATCTTAATGAAAGGCACTCCAGAGCTTTGTCAGGATGGTGTGAGATTAAATCACAACATTACTTCCCAAATGGATTCTGTTCCATTTTGTTGACATGCATTTCTTTACATGTGATGCCAGCGCTGAAGAAGAAATGTTTTCATTAACCACTGTGGCATAACCATGGGCACATACCCTCCCATGTGTTGCATTTGATAAAAATGGGAAAGTCAACAATGTGAATGTTAGGAATACAAAAGGAACAGTCAGCACAATCCACCACCACCACCTGGCTGAGCTTCGCTCCTTCTGGTTTGAGCTCTAAACATTCAACCAAATGAAGATTATGAGATATTTTTCCTCAGCAAGCTGGACGAGAGAAGAAGAGAACAGATAGAAATGTATAACACAGTTTTTGCCTTTCCAGTATTCAAAAGTATTGGATGAGAAAAAGGATGTCTCAATGTACAGCAAAAGGATGTGTGAAATTTGTTCAACATTTCAAAGCAAAGTGTCCTCCCCGTACCTCTTGGACTAATTCTTAGATTGAGACCAGGGCCGACCCAGTGAAGAAGCCAGCAGAGCTCCAAAAGCTTGCAGGTTGTGTTTTGTGCCTTTTGGTTGGCCAAAAAAGAGGCATTGGTGATATCTCAATTACCTTATGTAACACAATTTTTCTTCCTGGATTATAAATGTCATTTCCTAATTGGATCTTTCATAAAGACATGGGAAATTTTTATTAAACTGCAAAAATGTTGTTTTTGTGGGATATCCTGCAGCACATTTTTCTATAGTTTCATAGAGTCTCAACCAATTCAACACAGTTTGTCGCAGCCACAAAAACAAGGTTTCTGGAGTATAAAAACAACTTTCAAAGTACATACCGCACAATTAAACTGGAATAACACTTTCAAACCAGGAACATTTTTTTCAAATTTTGTTCCATTGTGTTATTCTTCAGATTTTAAGAAGTCAAGTTTGACCCAGAGAATATCAGAAGTTATTGAAAGCTGTATGTAAGATTAAAATGTGTAGTGGGAAGGAATATTCAAACTATGGATTTCAATATGAATTTCTGTATAGATTAAAAAGAAAAAAAATTCAGATGGGACAGAACTTATTTATATATGAATACATGAGAACATGAAAATAAATTGTTTGGTTCATCTCTTATCCAGCTTATTGTGTTCCTGAGGTTATCTCAATCCTTACTAGAGCCTGGGGGGTGGATACTTTTAAAAATTGCATTGGCCAAAATTCCCCAAATATTTACCATGGCCATGCAAGGTGAAGAATTCTGGGAGTTGTAACTCCTGGAAGTAACTTCCCAGAAGTCTGATATAATGGCTATGTTTTCTTTCATAAGAGGAATCATTTTCCTTTCAATTTTGAGCAGGATTTTTAACAAGCCTAACTAGTAGGTATTTTATTTTATTTTACTTATTTTAACATTTTGCACCCCACCTTTCTTTATAAAATAAACTTAGAGTTAGCTTACAGAAAAATGTAGAACAAAGAAAATATATCATCTTATGAAATCACAGACTAAAAAAGCAATGGAAGGCCAAAAGCAATATAGTAGCAGAGAGAGAAAAGAACTAACAATGGCCAGCAATCCATCATTAATAACCAATATAACCAAGCAATACGCCACGCTATCTGTGCTGGAATGCCTGCTTTTTAATGCTGTGGAATGTAGACTGTAATTAGCAGAGAAGCCACTTTGTTCTTGCCTAGAGACGCTACTGTATGACTATTCCACAACGTCTGGGCATTAGGCCTGGCTATTCAAAAAGGGGTCCTAGAGTAGAACTTAAAGTTGTGGGTATGTAGTGCAATGCAAAATGCTGCACTATTCTTACTAGGTCTACGTTAAGTATGAGCAGATTTAGGTCCAGCGCTTAGCAAGCAAATGCTAGGGTTGAGCTTTGGCACAAATCATGGCATGATCTGCACCATTTACAAGCAGAATTCAAAGGTGCTATCTAAGGTGCTGAACCCATCCTAAACATATTTTTGAATAGCTCATTTAAAGTGTGAATTAAAACCCAGGATGAATTTGCAACCCCTCTAACATGAGAAGTACTTACTGCCATTGACTAGAATAAAATAATATAACATAATTTTCCAAGAGTTTCCTAGAGCAATGTTTTATCCTTAACTTTATTTAGCAAATAAATAAGTAGGGTTACTGTGAGTTTTCCGGGCTGTATGGCCATGTTCCAGAATCATAGAATCATAGAATCATAGAATAGTAGAGTTGGAAGAGACCTCATGGGCCATCCAGTCCAACTCCCTGCTTAGAAGCAGGAAATCGCATTCAAAGCACCCCCAAAGCATTCTCTCCTGACATTTCACCCACATCTATGACAGGCATCCTCAGAGGTTGTGAGGTTTGTTGGAAACTAGGCAAGAGGGGTTTGTATATCTGTGGAATGTCCATGGTGGGAGAAAGAACTCTTGTCTGTTTGAGGCAAGTGTGTATGTTGCAATTGATGACCTTGATTAGCATTGAATAACCTTGCAGCTTCAAAGCTTGGTTGATTCCTGCCTGGGGGAATCCTTTGTTGAGAGGTGATTAGCTGGCCCTGATGGTTTATTGTCTGGAATGGTCTAGAATAGGTATCTCAAAAAGTTGTCCTACACTAAGATGATCTGGTTAGTAAGACTGGCAAAAGACATACCAAGGTAATAGTAAGATTACACAACAGCAGTCCTTGCCTATCAACAGGACATGAGAAATTGGGGGCTTCGGATTAGAGCTCATTTTGTTTCAAAACAAATAAAGGCACATCACAGTGAATAAAAATTCTGGTTAAGTTTTTCCTTTGCTCCAGTGGTGGGATTTATACAACCCTCCAGATGGTGCTGCACTGCAACTCCCATTGGCCTTAGCAAATATACCCTACACGGAAGAACATTGGGAGTTATAGTTCGAACATATCTGGAAGGATTTGCAATTCCTCCCCTTGCTTTAGGCAGCGAAATCTGGTGAATAAGGTTTTCATTCACTACTGTGTTCCATAAGCTTTTGGTGCTATAAATCTATCAATAGTTCACAAAATTTCTACTTCCTAAGTACTTATTGGAGACGATTTACATGAGTGACAAAGTGATAAAAAATGTCACTTACTCAGTTCTGACTCATATTCACTTCCCATGAGGTCTCCATATGTGTCTAAAATGTTAATTGTCTAAAATCCTGAAGCAATAAAGTGATTGTGAATACTGTACTGTTTTGTTCATTGTACACCAAAGGGTATGCACAGCTTCCTGACTCTTTTTCCACATTTGCATTTTTGCAAATTCTGATTAATTTTAAAAATAATACACAACATAACTAAAAGATGAATTAGTTTTAAGGGAGGGGCAAATCTTTCAGTTTTGCTTTCTCTTTTACTTGATTTTAATTAATTTTGGTTGATTTTATTTAAAAACAAAGAAAATTAAAATCTTATCCTGACTAAAAAAAATACAGAATTATTTCTTATGGGAAGACTTTATAGGGACAGCCGTGGTAGACCTTAACAAAAAATCAAGACTCTACTTCTATCCTACATTTACTGTATTTGGACAACCAAAAGGCATGAAATACATCATATTAGTTTTTGAAGCTTCTTGGCTTCCTCCATCAGGCAGGGGTGATGAAAATCTATCCCGGAGTCTACCAAGATGGCATTTTGGTCCATTCACAGAGCTGGATCCAGGAGGTTGGGAAAGCTGCAAAACAAAAGTCTCCTTCTGTCATCTGCAATCCCTCATACTAGGCTAGTGGAACTAATGAGGACTTATTTCATACAAATTGTCTGACCCCATGGCCTTTGGAAGCAGCAACATGTGATTGTCATCATGTAGTAGATTTAGAAGAAGCAAGTGTTCATTATGGCAAAGTGTGTGGCAAGTGACCATAATGACAAAAATGGATCAGATTGATTAGGGCTTTCTGGAAGGTTGTACCAGATACTCAAGTTGTGAACGTTTTGCCAGAAGTCTATGATGTCTTGCCAGTACTCTGAACCTATACATTCCTGTCACTTTCACCACTGATTGCTCCCTTTCCCACTAGGTTCAGTGTTCCACATACAATGAGGCAAATGGAAAAAATGAAATCACTTTACTACACATGGAAAAGTAATCTACATGAGGGACAAAGTCATCAAAAGTCCTCTTGGCCATATGATCAGATGTCACATACATCCCCTTCTCATGAGGTCACCACATATTGTTCATTTTGATCATGTGAATTGGCCTTTATGACCACACTCACATCTATGGCCATATCCTACACACATTTACTCTGAAGTAAGTCCTAATCAAAGAAGTAAGCCTTACTTGATTAATGGAACTTCTTCTTCTTCTTAGGCGATCCCTCGTCGTTCGAGGATGATGGTCTTCCAACCTTGGTATCTTGGGCGTGTGTTCTTAGGTGACTGAAGAGACCGATTCTTGACCCGCATATTCTCCCGCAGTGAGGACATCGGTTTCCAGGTGGAAGGCGGTCCCGGTCGGGGTTAGCTTGACGCTCCTTCCTCTTGGCACGTTTCTCCCTTAAGCCCTCCGTTCGTGCCTCTTCGAACTCCGCAGCACTGCTGGTCACAGCTGACCTCCAATTAGAGCGCTCAAGGGCCAGGGCTTCCCAGTTCTCAGTGTCTATGCCACAGTTTTTAAGGTTGGCTTTGAGCCCATCTTTAAATCTCTTTTCCTGCCCTCCAACATTCCGTTTCCCATTCTTGAGTTCAGAGTAGAGGAGCTGCTTTGGGAGACGGTGATCGGGCATTCGGACAACGTGGCCAGTCCAACGGAGTTGATGGCGTAAGAGCATCGCTTCAATGCTGGTGGTCTTTGCTTCCTCAAGCACGCTGACATTTGTCCGCCTGTCTTCCCAAGAGATTTGCAGGATTTTCCTGAGACAACGCTGATGGAAACGCTCCAGGAGTTTGGTGTGACGTCTGTACACAGTCCACGTTTCGCAGGCATAGAGCAGGGTTGGGAGGACAATGGCTTTATAAACAAGCACCTTGGTCTCTCTACGGATGTCCCGGTCATCGAACACTCTCTGCTTCATACGGAAAAATGCTGCACTCGCAGAGCTCAGGCGGTGTTGTATTTCAGTGTCGATGTTGACTTTTGTGGAGAGGTGGCTACCAAGGTAGCGGAAATGGTCAGCATTTTCTAATGTTGCACCGTTAAGCTGTATTCCTGGCTTTGCAGAGGGATTAGCTGGTGCCTGTTGGAAGAGCACTTTGGTTTTCTCGATGTTCAGTGAGAGGCCGAGCTTCTCGTATGCTTCTGCGAAGGTGTTTAGAGTGGCTTGTAGGTCTTCTTCTGAACGCGCACAGACTACGTTGTCATCAGCATATTGGAGTTCTATAACAGATGTTGTGGTGACCTTGGTTTTGGCTCTCAGTCTGCTGAGGTTAAATAGCTTGCCATCTGTCCGATAGATGATTTCCACTCCGGTGGGAAGCTTCCCATCAACAAGGTGAAGTATCATAGCGATGAAGATGGAAAATAAGGTGGGGGCAATAACACATCCCTGCTTGACACCTGATTCAACCTTAAATGGGTCACTTTGGGAGCCGTTGCTGTCCAAGACTGTTGCCATCATGTCATCATGGAGGAGCCGCAGGATGTTCACAAATTTGTCAGGGCACCCGATTTTTTGGAGGATGGTCCAGAGAGCGCTGCGATTCACTGTGTCGAATGCCTTTGCAAGGTCAATGAATGCCATGTACAGAGGTTGGTTTTGTTCCCTGCATTTTTCTTGGAGCTGTCGAGCAGTGAAGATCATGTCCACTGTTCCTCTGGAGGGGCGGAAGCCATTCTGGGATTCTGGGAGGGTGTCTTCTGAGACAGGGAGAAGGCGGTTTGCAAGGATTCTTGCGAGGATTTTCCCGGCGGAGGTTAGAAGGGAGATACCACGATAGTTCCCGCAGTCTGTTCTGTCCCCTTTCTTGAAAAGGGTGATGATGGTGGCATCCTTGAAGTCTGCTGGGATTTTCTCGGTCATCCACACCTTTTCAATGAGCTGGTGGAGTTGTTGCATCAGCTCAGGTCCACCCTCTTTGAAGATTTCAGCGGGAATCCCATCAGGTCCGCTAGCTTTGTTGTTTTTTTGTTGGCTGATGGCATTGCTGACTTCTTCCAAACTAGGCAGTGCTGCAAGCTCATCCCTGGTTTGTTGTTGCGGGATTTGTGAGAGGGTCTCTTCGGCCACATTGGAGCTGCGATTCAGCAGGTTCTGGTAGTGCTCTTTCCAACGTAGTGCAATTGATGTTTTGTCCTTCAGAATTTTGGTTCCATCTGATGAGCGTAGGGGCTGTATGCCATGGTTTCTTGGTCCATAAATGATCTTTGTGGCTTTGAAAAATCCCTGAGCGTCATGGGTATCTGCAAGGTGTTGGATTTCTTCAGCCTTCTTTGTCCACCAGATGTTCTTGAGTTCTCTGGTCCTTCTTTGGACCTCAGCTTTTGCACTGGCATAGATCTTTTTCTTGGCAGCACAGTTGGTGTCTCTCTGCCATGTTTGGAAGGCTTTCCTTTTGTTATCAATCAGCTGTTGGATCTCTTTGTCGTTATCATCAAACCAGTCTTGATGTTTCTTAGTTAGGTATCCAATGCTTTCTTCGCAGGCTGTGATGATGGAGGTCTTCAGTTTGTTCCAATGTTCCTCAACATTTTCGGGGTGTTCTGTGGGTAGATGATCTTTGAGTGTTGTTTGGAGAAGGGCTCGTTTGGAGGGCTCCTGAAGGGCTTGGGTGTTCATTTTTCGCCTTGTTTTTCTTCCTTGGAGTCTGCGTTTGGGGACGATCTTGATAGCCATCGTGGATCGGATTAGCCTGTGGTCTGTCCAGCAGTCATCAGTACCTGTCATGGCTCTTGTGAGAAGCACATCGCGGCGGTCTCTGGCACGTGTGATAACATAGTCCAGGAGGTGCCAATGCTTTAATGGAACATTCTCCAATTAGTAGCCAGAGGCTCGGCACTTCAGTAAAGAGATTCATGGCATTGACTATTTGTGAAAAAATAGTGGTGGTATTGTTAGAAGATGCATGTTTTGTGCAAGCATGATGTGTAGGCTGGAGGGGGAGAAAACAAATAAGTTCCCAGCTAAATTGCAGTTGTCTGAAACCACAGATATAACAAAATTCCATTAAATAACATGACTTCCAGTCCTGGCACACCACAGAGTTCTGGTAGAGTATCTAGAGTCCTATCATCTCTTAAGACTTTGCAACAGACATCTAAGGTAATTTCTGGGGAAGGATATCATAGAAATGCTTGGAAGATCTAGCAAAATTCTAGAAAGACAATCTTCCCCACAAAATTGATATTCATTCTGTGGATATGGGGATCTTACAGTAATCCCTTTAGCATTGAGTTCCCTACATCAGGAAAGGCTTGGGTATGGTGTGAATGGGCCAAGAGATGCTTTGGATCTACAAAATCCAAGAATATACCAAACTTGGGGGCTAAATGTGCACCAGAACTGGAGCTGCCTGAAATAATTTCTCTTCCATGATATGTGTCCATCTCTGTGCCCCACTTCTCATGGAAAGCCACATTGAAGTGCCTTGGTGAAGTGACTGGCAAGAGCAGCTCTTCTTAAGTAAACCTCACCCCCAAAGAAGAGCTCATTTATCACTCCTGTTCCAAGTGTCTGTGCACTAAGCAGGGGACCAAGGGGTTCAGAGCAAACCCTCAGACCCAACCTCTCCCCCATTTTAATGGCATGCAGTGATCTGAGGACAGACCTGGGTCAACTCCAGGAAGGCCTGAGCCAGTCATTATTTCCAGGAACAGAAACCAGAATTAATACAGTAGGAAAAATACATCTAATAAGTCCAACTCTTTCTTCTTTGGCTAACTAAAATAAACATTTTTCTAACCTGTATTGTTTCTGGCTCCATTTTTCTTCTCAGCCTCTTACTACAGTTTACTTCAAAGTTCCTTGCTGGGTGTTTGGCAGCTCGGGTTTGATCTATGGTGTGACCTTGCAATACACAGCATCCACCGTGCTCGCTGTATAATGCGGCTGCAAAGTTCAGCTTTTATTGGAAGTGAGGTTGCATAAATAAACACTCTTACCTTAATGTGCAGTAATACGGTTTGAGCTGCAAATGGGCCACAGGTTTTGGAGAGATTAGCATATACGGGAGAAGCAAAAAAGAATATTGCCGACGGGCATCGATTTGCCTATTGCTGTTCTTGAAACCTGATATTCTGTGCTGGAAACGTTTCTGATGAAGCCTTGGTATTTCTCTTAAGGATCATTCTCTTCTAATGAGATATCGCAATACATTTTACTACAGTCCCAATTACTCTTTCATACTGCTGATCCCACTAGCTTAACCTACATGTTATCCTGCACCCGTCTGCATTTGGGAATAGAAGCAGGTTAATCACTTTTTGTACTGGATGCACAGCATCTTAGTATGTCCACATTTAACAGATGCAGCTCTTCCTGCCACTTATTTATGTGCTAAGAAAAACTTCCTCTTGCTTTAAAAATTATGAATGGTTCTGCTGTTGAAATCAAAAGGGCAGGGCAAATTTAACAGGGGAAAATACAGGCCCTTTCACACCACACATTTATAGCACTGTGATTCTACTTTCACTATTATGTCAAAATCCTAGAACGTATTATGTCATATTAATACAATTGTTTATTTTTTAAATATCTGCCCTTGTAATAAATTTTAGTAAAATTAATGGGGTTTTCCTCTGGTCAGATCTATCTAAATTGCCTTATTGGTGAAGCTCACGCTATTTAGTTGAACTGGTCAGCAGACAAAATAACTCTTTGCTTGTATTGGGTCAGCTCTGGCATCCATTCTAATTTTGGTAAAGGCTCTTTGTAGTCTCTTCAAAATCATTCTTTCCAAGTTCCATATATGCTGCAGAATGCTTTGTCCACATGCATTGTCTTTAATACAGGAAAAACCTTTGCATTTATTTCTGTGGTGTTTTTAATGCTCCCTCAGAGATGTCCAAATGTCATAACTGAAACATTTTTAGAGAGACAGCATAAGGCTGCTGAACCTGTCCTTTCCAAACTGCAAGCACCATGATTAACTGCACCACAAAAACACCCTGGAAAGCAAAAATAAAAAAGTGAGCATAATGAATACCACAGAGCCAAGGAATCACAGCTACAGCTGCTTTTCCCTTCCATTTTCTACTTCAAGGCCATCTCCCAAGTAAGGAATTCATTAATGGAGCAAAGACAATATTACAGAATTACAGGATCAAGATGTTATTGGAAAAGCCACACCGCCGCCTTTCCCCTCTCTTTCCTTCTTCATGATGAAAACTTGAAATTGCTTTAAATTGCTGTCCACAAAAAGATCATGTTCGGCCAGTTTTAGCTCGTTGGAGTGTTTTTGCCTCTGTATGTGAGGGGAATGATAATATCGTATCACACAACATTTGTTTCTGATCCAACAAAAACACTGGAGAACCTTGTTTATCTCAGCTGGCTGGAGATCATTCCAAATAATTGAAAAGCATAATACTAAAACACAAAACTAAAACACTGAATATTAAATAATAAAAACAGTAAGCACTAAACGACTGAAACTCAAAAGTGGTCTGACCCCCCAGCTAAATTGTACTGAAAGGAGGGGAAGAATAATAGATTCTTTCATGTGTTGTCGAAGGCTTTCATGGCCGGGATCACAGGGTTGTTGTATGTCTTTTGGGCTGTGTGGCCATGTTCCAGAAGTATTCTCTCCTGACGTTTCGCCCACATCTATGGCAGGCATCCTCAGAGGTTGTGAGGTATGGAATGTATTGTGGGTGAAACGTCAGGAGAGAATACTTCTGGAACATGGCCACACAGCCCAAAAGACATACAACAACCCTGAGATTCTTTCATACTTGTAGATCCATGTTGTGATTAACCATTGTGCCTTCAAGTCATTTCTGACTAGTGATTACCTCAAAACATAGGTTAAGTCAGTAGGACCAGCAGTTCTGCAGGCGGGCAGAGTTCTCCTCCCACCCTGAGATATGGACATAGATTTGCAAAGCATTGCAGTAGCACAATGCTCAGAGACATGACATAGTGAGGGTCATCATATTTATACGTTGCCACTATCCCTGGTCTCAGCAATAGTGTGGGATAATGGCTTCATGCAATAAAGTCTTGTGAGTCAGAGTGTGCAACTTGTCCAAGGGTACCCAGTGGGTTACCATGTATGAATGGGAAACCAAGCCCTGGTCTCCTACTCAAAACAGTATACCATGACTCATATTATTGTATTGTTAGATTCCTTATTACTGTACTTAAAAAGTACATTATTGATGATGATAATGACACCGATTTTCTGCTTGGAGCTTACCTTATCATAAATGGTTTTATGTGTGTGCAAAATTGAATTGAGGAGTTTCACAAAGTCCATATTCCTCAAGGGACTACCAGAGGTTACAACATACCAGCAACTATTGCAAAACAGTAGCCAGTGGAGTGGCTGATGCCCCATGGGCACTGAGGCACATCAAGGCATGCAGCGAACACTGGCTAGGAAGCTCCCAATGTGCATCACAGGTGTGCAATGCTCACCAGAAGTTCCTCGAGATTTCTTGGCCTTACCAGATGCACATTGTTACAATTTCCTAACAGGGATTCATTGTATTTTTACAACACAATTATGGAGTCTTAAAGTTATAAAACATGTGAAATAGGATCTAGGGGTGCATCTATACTGCAGAATTAATTCAGTTGACACCACTTGAATTGCATGGCTCAATGCTGTGGAATTATACAAGGTCTGCAGCCTTCCCTTCCAAACAGTGCTGGTGACTCACCAAACTACAATTCCCAGGATTCCACAACAGTGAGCCATGGCAGTTAAACTAAATTAATTCTACAGTGCAGGTGCACCATCAGCCATCATTAACAATTGCTTGTATATTTCTGGAATTAGGTGGGTTCTCAAATCATATATTTTTGGTTCTCTGTGATATTTCTGCTATCATTATTATTAGTAGTAGTAGTATATGCCACTTCTTCTCTCCCAAAGGATACTCAAAGCAGCTAAAACTAAAAAATCATTACAATATGTATTATTATTACAAATATTATTACAAATAATGGTGGATTTTAAAATTTATATTGAGCAAGAAATGCTTTGGAAAAATGTTGAATAGAAATGCCAATAAAACAAGCACTGGTGTCTCACACTTCATTTTCTAATCGCATGCTCACAAGTATGGCTGTGGATCTAGACAGATAGATAAATTTCTACTTTATCTTCCTGTTTTGGGGGGGAAATCTGGTTATTAAAAACAATGAACGTATGCTTACAAAAGTTGCATGCTGTGGATAGGCACCCAGCTGTGTGTTTAGTAGGGAATGATACATTAGAGCACGCCTTTCCCAACAGCAAATCAGGCCATGTTGACAAAGCAGCACCAGCAGAAGGCTGCGTAATTAGTAAGTGCACAAATATGCGCCTGAATAAAACCAGATCTGAAAAAAGTGGAGCTCTTCTGCTATTGCTCCTGCTGTTGTTCCAAAACAGACAATAATGAGCTTTAAATTATTGACAGTAGTGAAGCAACACTTCATAAAAACAGCCGCAGCTGCTGCCAGAAGTGAATGAAGAGATCTTGGTGAATGTCTTTCCAAGCTCATGGTCATGGGATACTTAGATTCTAGGCAGAGGTGGGCCAAGGACAATTCTGTATGGCAAGGTAAAGAATTGGACTGGATGACCCTTGTGATCTTTTCCAACTCTACGCTTCGTAAACAAAGCAACCATCAGATCCAGATACATATGCCTTTGTTTCAGGAGTGGATCATAAGGTCATCCAAATGCCCTTACATCATTGTATACCTTTATTCAAAGCAAGCAAACAAAAATTGGTTTGCTCATCAGTCAGGAAGACAGGAAATTATTGGGTTGAAATAATTGAACTACAGCTCCCAACACCCCTAGCAGTATAGTCAGTGACAAGAGGTGTAGGTCCATCACCACTTGTTTTGATAGATGTTGATCCATATCTGGCCTTATATTCTGGAGGAGCATCCATTTCCCCTGACACTTTTTCCTCAATCTTTCAGATTTGGTTTCTGGGTTTCTGCCCACACTCAAGTTTTTCTCCACCTTTTGCCAAGGAGTTACTTTCATCTCCAGACCTCATATACTCTCCGAAAATGGGATAGAAACTGAGAAGCAGGACCATAGCCAGAAAAGAAATTCAGGGACAGGGGATTGAATTTTTTTTTTTTTTAGCAAATCATGAGGAGTAGTTCCATAATGCAAAATAATTTAGAAATCAGGTTCCATCGATAAACTTCATTGGACACTCAAGACAGATAAACTTCAGTGGACACTCATGGGGATTTGGTTAATTAGTTAAAATTCATGAGTAAACTAGGTTTTTTTAAAACCTGAAAAATTTGGGGGGGGGGGGGTTTGAACCCCTAACCCCCCCCCCTTGGCTACAACCCTGCTGAGAAGTGTATACCTAAGTAACACCTGAGTGTGGTCAAGGCGGCAAAAATAATTAATGAAGGAAAACAAACAAGCTAGGAGAGGCTGTAGCAGTTTGTTTTTGCCAAAACCTACCAGGAAGGAAAAGAATCCATCCCTCTTTACCTATGATATGAAAGGGAGAAAACAGTGCATATGTGTAATCCAGCTAACTACCTACATTGCCATACCAATACTGCAGAGGTGGATGGGATTTGTTGGACTGCAAATCCCATCATTCCTCATCACTAGCAGTGCTGGTTAGGACTGCTGGAAGCTGCAATTCAACACTATCTGAAAGATTACATAATTTCTGTCCCAGTGCTACCTTCATGCCCAGATGATCAGGCAAGTTCATTTTACTTTCTTTGAATTAAAATGCCATTTTATTATTAAACTATCTGCAGATTTTCCTGCAGTGTCCCAAAACCCTTTGAAATATCAGTCTTTTTAAAATTTTGAAAATATCAACATGGCGGTCTACCTCTGCTATACTGAAAGCTCAAATAAAAGCTATCCATGTTAGGTTGAAATTGCCTGAGGATTCAGAACAAAGATGGGATATGTGAGCTGTTCATCTATGTGTGGAGACACTGGTGTTTCTTTCAGCTCATAGCAATTTCACACAATTGCCAAGGTTTGAGGTCTGGGAGGAAACCAAATACTTTGAATATGTTGCTCACTTGATAGTAAGCAAGCAAAGGAAATTGGATGTTTCTTGGCATAGCAGTTCCCATGTTCCCATCACAACATGGGGATTTCCTCCATACTCATGTTAGAAGTGCAGCCAGCAACAATCCACCTTTGTGATGGATTGGACAGCTGTTAGCTAACCAAGAACTATTTGGTAGGGTCTCCAAATGGCCCAGGACATTTTTCTGCTTGAGGTGAACCAGCCACTGATAGTCTCCATTCTCAAAGCAAAACAGATCTGGTTCCTACAGCCAAGCAAGTTAATGAAAATCCTGTAAGATAATGAAGAAAAGGAGCAAAAGGAGCAAAGGTTTTTCTCCATACATTTTTTTAGTATGTGAATAAAGATTTTTTGCTTTAAATCATAGAGAGAATAGCAAAGCTCCCACAAAACACTAGAAAATAATTGATGCATGTGTGTGTGTGTGCATATCCCAGAATTCCCCAGCCACCATGGCCTATTCTGTACTCAAAAGAGTAACTTCTCCAAACTCTCTTTCAAAGCTGCTTCACAGATAGACACGCTGGTCTCTGGCCAACACAAGGCTAAAGAAAGAGTCCAGAATAAAACTGGCAACTAGGTGCCATGTCTGGAAACATTCACTCTGCACTTTGTATAACTTCATTGCGCAGAGGCTGAGAATGCCTGCCCAAGCAGTTGTCTTCAATTGCAGGTTGAGCTGGGGAGACAGAACGTAACAAGCATTGTATGAAAGCTTGCCAACTCCCAGAAGATTTTGTGTTTATCTGCTGGTTGCTGACACAACCAGTATTTTTAGCAGAAATCTAAGCTTTGTACCCATCAGCGTAATCTACGAGTGCAAAAACCTTAATCTCTCTATCTAATGTGACAGCCAACTGGTGTGAGTTAGGCGCATTGATTGTCATGTTACAGCTAGTGGCTTTAAAAGACTGTCTTTTTGAAGAGTGCCAGGTAGTATCCACTAGGGATGTGCTATTCTGTTTTCGTTTCAAATTCTGGATGGCATCCTCCCCCGGGTTCTGTTTTTGTTTCAAATTTCGCACCTCCTTCTGTTTTTATCGTGAAAATTCTAGGAAATTGGTAGTGGGGCCATTTGGATTCATAATTCGGAACCCTGAGTTCAGTTTCCATTTTGGGGAGGGGGAGGGGGCAAAATTTGAAATGAAAACAGTAAGGATTTCCACTGTTTTGCACACCCCTAGTATCCACTGAATAAACAATCCATTATCCTAATGCTGTTGGACAGCCATTTTCAGCATTACTCAGTCTCCAATGGCTATGCTGATTAGAGGTCACAGTAGTTCCAGTCCACCAACATCTAGAGGACTTCACTTTGGCCACATCTGCACTATTGTCTCTTTGTCTCAGCTATTTGTTGTTAACTTTGATTTGTAATGACTCTTTGAATGAGAGACCATGTTATCAATATTCTTTCTCAAGTCTTGCAAATCCAGAGCTATGGCTTTCTTGACTATCTCCAAGTCTATGGCATGCAATGACAGGCATATCAAAACTCTTGACAACCAGCCCCAAGTATTATAGATAAGTAGTCGCACAAAGACTCAGGTTTTGGTTTTAAGTCCACCACCAAATTTCCCCTAAGCTATAGGCTAGAGACAGCAACATTCAGGATTTTATTGCATGAAGCCTCTATCCCGCAGCATTCACATGATCAAAGATAGTGGCAATTTACCAGAATGATCATACCTCTCCATAGTCGTGTAACTGGCTGTGATGATTTGCTGCTCTGTAGCCTCTCTGTCCAGTTAGGAATGTAGCTCTGGCCTTCAGCAGTCCTGCTAAGTTTTTAAAAGTATTTCTATATGCAACTTTTCAAAGTCAGTAAAAAATAGTAAATATTTTTGGGGAAAACTTTAAATGAATCTCCCACTGTGAAGGGGGTTGCGAGGAGAGTGGGCGAGCAGAACAGTGCCATACCTTGATGTCACGTTTGGACTGGCATGACAGTACAGAAGGATATTGGGCTCATTGCATGAGGTGAGAGGACGATGGAGCGAGCAGGGGCTATTGATGAGTTTTCCTGTCATTATCAGGGGGTGGGTTTATCATGGGTGACACCAGACTACCAATGGCTTTATCATGGGCTGATGGCCCTGTTTCAATGCCACCTTTGTGCAATAAAGTCCCCATACAGCAGAGAGCTCTTTCATCTCTTTAAACTGAGACAGCTTACAAATGGATAGCTTAATATTACAAACACTTGTGCCTTGACAAATTCTACAGAAATGACCTCTTACCTAAATAACAATTAAATGTTTGAACATTTTTGTTTTCCATCTACTATAAAAACCAATCTGGGGCTCATATATACAGTCACCTAAATCCAGGGCCAAGCCAGAGCCGGTGTTTGTTTACCCACTTCGCTCTTGAATCATGGCAGCAGCAGGAGCAGAATTCAGATGATCAAGTGGTGCTCAACTCAGTTTACCCTCAATGGATGGCTGTCCTTAGTTTTGCTGTCCTTTGCCGCTGCAGCAAAAGTTTACAGGATTCACTACTGCATTAATCAGATTTGGTCTCATAAAGGGCCGGAATGCAACCATGAGCTTTCGCATTGGTTTGCATTATTCAAGAATTCAATGATCATGCACTAAAGCTTGGATCCTATGTCCTGGGACAACCACATGAATAAAATAAATTATGATGTGATCCTGAAGACTTCAGTTTCTTTGGAAGTCCCATCAAAGTTACTGGCACTTCTGAATAAGTTCATTCAGTACCACAGACTTAAGTATTTCCTCCATATTCATAACCACGGGGTCTAGGGAAGGGTTATGTTTCGAGACTGGTACATTGTCAAAGGATCTTTCCAGCTATCTAATATCTATTTATCTTATATAATCCACAACAGCTGACAGGTTTTTAACAAATCAATGGGACAACATCATTCAATTAAAATGCCGAGTCATGCTCTGAAACCTCAGATATGCTGGATACAATCATCATCAGCAACAACTGAAGTGAAATGTTGCATAGTGGATAGAAAGCTCTAGCGATATTATTTTCAGACAAAGCCATAAAGGAACCAAAGAGAGGGATATAGATGACAAAAATAAACATCCTTCTTTGCCATTCACATATCCCGGCAATCTATCATTTTCTTCCTCCTCAATGCTCAAAATGCTATTTAAGTTCAGGACACCTGATCCTCTCTTCAACATAGTGGCTCAAGGCCAGTTCTATCATTCGGCAGAGTGAAAAAAAAATGGCTTCATGTAGCAGGTTCTAGAAGTCAGAGAAGAAAAGTAATGTAATAGGATGTAAAGCTATGAGTGCCACACATCACTAAAGCATGTCCTTTATCATCTCAGGCCCCTTCTACACTACCATATAAGATTCAGATTGTCTCTTTGGCAGTGTAGACTCATATAATCCAGTTCAAAGCAGATACAGTAGAGTCTCACTTATCCAAGCTAAACGGGTCAGCAGAACCTTGGATAAGTGAATATCTTGGATAATAAGGAGGGATTAAGGAAAAGCCTATTAAACATCAAATTAGGTTATGATTTGACAAATTAAGCACCAAGACATCATGTTATACAACAAATTTGACAGAAAAGGTAGTTCAATACGCAGTAATGTTATGTTATAATTACAGTATTTACTAATTTAGCACCAAAATATCATGATATATTGAAAACATTAACTACAAAAATGCCTTGGATAATCCAGAACCTTGGATAAGTGAGTCTTGGAAAAGTGAGACTCTACTGTAATGTGGATTATCTGCTTTAATAATCTGGATTCTATGGCAGTGTAAAAGGGGCCTCAGCCATCCTGGGGGGAAAGGCAGTCATCTATCAATTCAACTCAGGTACATTTATTTATCGTGTCAGAAGCAAATTGATATAAATGCAGTTATAATTTATTTTAAAAATACACAAACAAAGTTAAAAACTTGACAAGATGCCCAGTCTTCTGTGTGCACAGGAGGGAGTTTCTCATCTGGTAGCAGCCATGGTTTGAGGTTCCGGGTTTTAACCTGCCACTTTTGGACTCTCACTTGCTGAGGTGTTCCTGCGAGTATCTCTGTAGATCTTAGAAAACTATTTCTTGATTTAAGGTGTTGGCTGATATGAACAGAGGATGTTCTGGAGATGTCACTGCCATGGTCCATTCATTGCTGGCTGCTTCTTCCTGACAGATGTCAGGTGGTACAATACCAGCTAAACAGTATAATTTCTCCAGTGGTGTAGGGCATCGACATCTTGTGATAATGTGGCATGTCTCATTAAAAGCCACATCCACTGTTAATGTGATGAGATGTATTCTACACATGGGCATGCATATTCAGGAACAGAGTAGCAAAGCACAAGGGCAGATGTCTTCACTGTGTCTGGTTGCGATCCCCAGGTTGTGCCAGTCAGTTTTCATATGATATTATTGCTAGCACCCACTTTTTGCTTGATAGTCAAAAAAGTGCTTCTTGTAAATCAGAACACAGTACAGAGTGACTCCCAGGTATTTTGGTGTGCTGCAATACACCAGTGGGATTCCTTCTCAGGTAATCCTTATTGCTGGAGATGCTTGTTTGTTCTTAAGATGAAAAGCACATGTCTGTGTTTTAGATGGATTAGGAATCAGATGGGATTTTTTGCCTTGATATTCTGGGATATAGTTCTGTGTGGAGGGGCCTCAGGACCCTTCAACACTACCATATAATTCAGAATATAAGGCAAATCATCCACATTATCTGCTATGAACTGGATTATCTGAGTCTACACTGCCACACAATCCAGTTCAAAGCAGATAATCTGGATTTCATACAGCTGTGTAGAAGGGACCTCAAACTGGCAAACATAATCATTCAATCCCTACCAAAACATTTTGCAGTGCTGGCTTTTGCCTTTCTTCTTTCAAATGTCAAAAGGCAATGTCAATCCAAGATGAAATTTTAAAAATATACTCCAAATGGTAAAGAAAAGAATTGCTTTATTTTCTAACCTCTGTGTGCTCCTTTTATAATGTACCTTTCAGATATCAAACTAATTGGAAATCTCTTGGCATGAGACCTTTCCAGAACTTGCATTTTTCAACAACTGCAAGACGCATTTCTATTCTTTGACAGTTAAATGCTTGGTTTTCTCTTTGTTTCATTGCAGCCTGAAAAAATTCTGCAAATTTTGAATAAATAAATCACCCCAAAGTCATTGGAGAAAAAATTCCTTTGGTGTTAATTAGAAACAGTTCGTATGTTCCCCATTTCACCTGATACAGTTTACTATCTGATAATCTATTCTGAAAGTTAGTTTATAGCTTTATAGATATCATATGTGATCAAATGAAGAACGCAATGCTTTAAAAAATGTATTTGAAGTATTGTCCCAAAATTATAAACCCTATTTGTTTACTTTTTAAAAACCTTGCCTCACACATAACAAAACATCAAATGCCATTGAAAGGTTCTTTTGAAGGTTCCCAACTAGAAAAATAAAAGGTTCAAATAATGGCTTATATGTGTTCTCTAATAACTATTAGCAATCGTAGCTTAAGTTTCTAACTTTTGTTCATTCCTGAGTGTTCTCTCTTTAGGACTAAAGGAAAATTATGATACATTAAATTACATTTGAACTATAGTCAGTATGCAATTTCTCCACTCTTCGGTCTCCAAGTCTGATCTTCCTGACGGCATTAAATCTGATTCTGCTAATTTCGGAAACATTAATGCTGCATTAGTTCATTTAAATTGAAGTATTTTCTTCCCCTACAGCTCACATGGAGATTTTATATATATATATATATATATATATATATATATATATATATATGGATATTAATGCTTAATCAGATATTGGGAAGCTGAAGTAAGATCCTCACTGACTCAATAAATTTCCCCACAATTTGAACACACCGTTTTGGAATAGATGTACTGTCAAGCAAATTTATTAGGTAGCTGAATGAGCTTATCTTACCCATGTGCAGCTAAGCGAACTCTATTGATATCCGTTCTTCAAAGGAAATAAACTTGAATGGCTTCCTCTGGTTCCGATTTTCTCTTTGGTTGCCTCCCCCCGGTCTCCTTCGGAGAGGTTATCGCTAATAAATATGGTTTTGATTCTCCAGAAGTGAGCCATCTGTCTTTATCATGGATTAAAGTATCACGGAAAGGTATACAATATGCACCCAGCAGTATTCTTAAATTCAAGTTAAGCAGTTTGCCAGCCTCTCCAGATGGTTCTCATAACCCGGCACGGAGCACTACGTTTCTCTTCGCGATCTGAAGAGACAACACTAGATTAAAAGCACGTTTGGCGGAGAGTCTTTTCAAGGGCTCCTGCAGGTATTCTAATTATGCAACATATGTAGTTATTTCTGGTACATAAATTGGATTTTTATTGATTTGTGGGGTTCCTCAAGGAGCTCCCAATTTTAGTCATAAAGAACTACTTTGTACCAACACAAAGCATTCCTGTTTATGTTTCACTTCTGAACCTGACACTAGATTGAAAATACTGTCTAGGTTGTATAACAATAGGCACAATCCCACTGGGAACTTTCTTTTATTGCATGCTTTTTCCACAATTCGTATCCACAAAGTAATGCAGAGAAAACACCAAACAGACTGCATCCATTATTTTTCACTGGGTCAAATGCATTTTATCATTCTATGCCATATGCATTTATCACTGAAATTTAATATTTATTTTTCATTTACATCTGCCTTTGTAACAAATATTAAAAGCGAATTGCAATGAAAAGAGCGCAACAATGCTTTTAAAAAATCAAACCAATGACTCTCCTTTTATAATGAAAAAAACTCTAATATTCTCTATATCACTCACTGAGGCCCCTTCCACACAGCGGAATAAAATCCCTCATTTTCTGCTTTGAATAGATGGCAGTGTGGACTCAGATAACCCAGTTTGAAGCAGATATTGTAGGATTTTCTGCCTTGATATTCTGGGATATAGGGCTGTGTAGAAGGGCCCTGAGTTCAATGGAGCTCAGGTGTATGTAAGCGAATATAGAATGGTAGTCAAAGGTTCCAATCCTGCATGTACCAAATTGGGATTATGTCCAATTTAAACTAAATGGGATTTAACTCCAAACTGATATGCATAGGAGTCCACTCTTAAGTATTTTTATTAGAGAAAAATTATTAGTTTTGATAAAGATTGGGAACTAATAATCATTTAAGGTAACAATGGGGGAAGTTATCATTATTAGGGTTTGAAAAATAGTAGGTTGGAACAATAGATAGAAATGTGTTTATATTAAATATATAAAAATTAGGATAACTGGACAATTATAACCATTAGCTGAGAAGTGAGAAGTTATCTATTTGTATTTTTCTATTTTAGTCTGTTAATGTGATTCTTGTAATTATAGTTCTAGTTTGGTTATTTTATATTGGGTTTGTATCTTTATATATTTTTTATGGAATCATAGAATTGCACGAGACCTCACAGGCCATCCAGTCCAACCCCTGCCAAGAAGCAGGAAAATTGCATTTAAGGGACCCCCAACAGATGACCATCCAGCCTCTGTTTACAAGCCTCCAAAGAATGAGTCCCCGCCATACTCTGGGGCAGAGAGTTCCACTGGTGAACACAGTTAGGAAGTTCAGGTGGAATTTCCTTTCCTGTAGTTTCAAGCCATTGTTCCACGTCTTAGTCTCCAGGGCAGCAGAAAACAAGCTTGCTCCTCCCTCCCTTTTATATTATTAAAAACATGTTGCTTAAAAATAAAAATATAGCAGCAACAGTGCAAAACAATCAGCAGAGGCTGGATGGCCATTTGTCGGGGGTGCTTTGAATGCGATTTCCTGCTTCTTGGCAGGGGGTTGGACTGGATGGCCCATGAGGTCTCTTCCAATTCTACTATTCTATGATTCTAAGAGAAAAATCTGTTAAAATATCACTGAAATACAAAAGGCTTTGCTAACTGGTTAAAACTGAACAGCGATGGACTCTCGTGGGAGATGTTTGAGATCTTCTTCAGTGCTGAAAAGGTCATATTATTAGAATCCCTCTCCCATTTTAATGGGAAAAATGGAGAATTTTCTCATATAAGAAATTTACAAATGGTGAGGCTGGATCATATGGGGGAAAGTGGCTCTATAGTAGACTTTCTGGCCAGGAGCCATTTAGTGCTTCAGGAGTTCAAATGAGCACCTTGAACTGAACCCAGGAGGAAAAATGAAGTCAGTGAGCTGGTTTTAAAAACGGGTAAAATACGATCTGATTGGCTATGGCTAGCTCTAGTAAGAATGTTGGCAGTAGGAATTCGGGCATTTAATATGAACCAATTAAATTTAATTAACCCTGAACTCGCAACGGGATGGTTTAATTTTATACACACTGATAAAGCATAACTCATTCCTTTGGAAACAGTATCCCAGTCATTAGAATGGCTTATATGAACCAGATTAAGAGTCAAGTAGTTCTGTCTTGTGGGCAAACAAGGCCTGGCATTAATTGTATTTTTGTATCAGATTGGAGGGGGAAACTGATAATTAGTGGGGCTAGAAGAGACATGCACAAGGAGGAATTTTACCTTTTAAACGCTTCCTGAAGTCCTAAGAAAATGCTTCCCATCTGAATTAGTGTTTCGAGAAGTGGATAGAAGATTCTCCCAAAAGCAAACTACCATGGTAACTTTTTGCAGATGGTTGATTAGACAGATAAATTAGTAGGTATGGAGTCACCTCTATATTGTGTTTTACACATAGGGACACTCTTCAAGTGAGCATCTCTAAATACACAGTTTCAATGCCATGTGCCGCTATGACTGGAAATGTCATTATACCATATTATTCAGTCAACTGCACATACATGTACCAGTGCATTATATAACATATCTCGATATCTTTTTAAAATCACAATGTATTTGTTGAGAAATGATTTGGACATGTTGCTTTTTTTTATTGTAAGGTTGCTGTAAAAAGTTGAGCTATGCATTAATGGTCACAACCATTACAGAAGAAGACTATGATGAGTTTGTTGTATACGCAATTATAAATGAATAAAATGAAGCAAATACACAAACAGTCGTTTTGTTGTTTTAAAAGCAGTAGCATATTCTGTAGACAAAGATAATGATATGTGCTCTAATAAGAATGTGCTACAACCAGTTGCATTCCTACAGATGAAAGTCCAACCAAGATCAAGAAAATGAAAACCATACAACATATAACTGTATTTCCACTCTCACTGAGATGTAAATAATGTAAACCAAATGCAGAAATCGTTATTTTGGATAAGATATGTGAAGGAAAGAGATAGTGAAAAATGAAAGTGGAAAGAACAATTGATTCGAATAGATGGATCATATAAAGAAAATTGCATGAGTGTGCTGTGCTGCTTGTTGCTCCATTCCACATGAATTATGATTATATTATTTTGTACTCTTGACTTGGAATGAATGGTACAGTAGCATCAATAGAAAACAATTCTGCTCTCACAAATGTGTGTCAGGGGAGATAAACTGAGCTATTTGTTGACTCCACTTTCTTTAATATCTCTAGATGTGGCTTTCAGGGAACACAGAGGACTTTGACAGGGAGGGAAAGCTTCATTCCACAAGTGAATTTCCACTTCCATCTGTTAGGATTCAACCCTGTATGTTCAAAAAGCAGCATAGAAGCAGGACAAATTATAAGAATATACAGTCTACGAACTTTATCACACCAGTCTGTTGTCATGTAGCAATTACATTACTTGGATAAATGGAAAAATATCATTTGAACAATCACTTTCACACTATTGCACTCAGGCCTGTAGCGAGGGGGCGGTTTTAGGGGTTCAACCCCCCCCCCCGAAATTTTTCAGGTTATAAAAAAAACCTGGTTTACTCATGAATTTTAACTGGTTAGCCAAATCCCCATGCTAAGTCTATGAGACACAAAACATTAAGAGCCCCTCCAGGCACTATCTCAAGCAGATATTGACAGGTTTGTAGTGGGGAGGGGTGTGTGCTAGGGGTTAACCCCCCCCCCCGAAATTTTCAAAACCCCCCCCCAAAAAAATTTTCTGGCTACGGCCCTGGTTGCACTAAGCTGGCACTTTGTTGATGCTAATTCCCATTATTATCAGTATTCTGTACAGTCTCAAGAGCCCCTGGTGCCGCTAAACCCCTGAGCTGTTGAACTTGCTGAGCAAAAGGCTGGAGGTTCAAATCCAGGGAGCGGGGTGAGCTCCTGCTATTAGCCCCAGCTTCTCTCAACCTAGCAAATGAAAACATGCAAATATGAGTAGATCAATAGGTGGGAAGGTAACGATGCTCCATGCAGTCATGCCGGCCACATGATCTTGAAGGTGTCTATGGACAACGCCAGCTCTTCAACTTAGAAATGGAGATGAGCACCAACCCACAGAGTCCGACACAACTAGACTTAATGTCAGGGGAAAACCTTTTCCTTTGCCTATTCAGTCTCACTGCCTATTCATGCTCATCCTACCAAGTGCTTTTTTTTTCTTCCCCCCCCCCCCCCATTTTACCACAACTACACAATTTCACAATATTCTGTGTTCTCATGAGACTTTCCTCCGCTTCATAATATTGGGACTGCATCAGAATAAAATTATTGCACACCAAAGAGAGAACTATAACAATATTGGATTCTTTGGTGGGTTTTCCTGTCAATGAAAAGAGAAAACCAATCACAATGTGAGTGCAACTATAGGAGAGACACAACAAGTGTGAGGGGCATGCAAAAGCACTATTATGCTGCCACAGTTCTGTTTTATCAGCCTTGTGTGATAAAGTTCTACATTTAGAGAAAGATGACCAAGTAAACAGGGTGAGAAGTCAAAGAAACTAACATATTGCCACTGCTATCTATTTTTTTTCACACCAAAAACAGAGTGGAAGAATGCTGTTTGTAAATAGGTTTGTCCCTAAAATAAAGACGTAATATATAGTGAGTCTAAATGTCCTTCTCCTTACATCTCCAAATGTCAAGCAGAAAAAACAAGAACAGCACGTTTTGTGGTTTGCATTCTCAGTGCGTAAAGTGTACTGGAGAAATTTGACTTTGTACTGACATCTCTTCTCCATGTCTGGTGTTTCTTTTTCATGAAAGTAATATCACATCAATCAAACCCACACTGCTGTTAAAAGATACACACAGCTAGTATGTTGTAGTCAGAAGTACGAATTTCCCCTATAAAAAGAGTTTGCAGGAGACAGCGGAGAGCTGTTGCGGCATCACATAATGAGGCTCTACATTTATGATCACATTAAATTACAAATTATTTCCATGGCCTGCTTTTCTTTTTTAAGCTCTGTGTATGCATTCTTTCAGAATGACATTCAAGCATTGGTTCCATCCACTGCTTTGGGTTAGACATAAAATCTATCCCTAAAACATACATACTGTATGTAGTGCTGAACGAAACTTTGTCTGCTGGCTCGTGTCATCAACAGCAAATTATGAAACTTTATCAGATCTCCAAATTTTCCTGATATCCTCTTGCAGTTTAATTCCCAACAGCAAATTTGTCATAACGTATGGTTGGTAATCTACAAAAAGAGTTTACTTAAGATCCAGTCTTCTGCTAGAGTACAAAATTATGGTTATTAACTATATGTCTGCAAATGTTCTGTAGAAATGATATGCCTTCATCTAGGAAGGAAGATTCTTAACTTCTCGGATCCAGAGTATGTGAAATTACTAAACTGATTTTTGAGCTTGTTTGTGGTTTCAAAAGCAAAGGATATGGGATTTTTTTTCACCAAGATATGGAGTTAATTAAGTGAGCACAGCACAGTTCTTAATAATTCTAATGCTATACAATTTCTGATTAACACAACATTCACTCATCTCCATATGTGATAACTCCATTTTTTGAGAAGCACTGTGTTCTGTTTGAAGGGATTTTGATTGACTTGGATTAGAACTCTGGGTAGGATGCAGGTGTGTGGTCATGTCTGGAGATGTTACTTAGCCATGAATTTGTAACTACAAATAGTTATACACAGGCACCAAATGTTGCCTTAAACTGATATGAAACATAAGTGGTTGGGGCCACATTATGGCTGGACATGGGTGCTGTCAACTGCCTCCATGGCTAGTTTGGTATGGCTGGAAATGGGGCAGGCGTCCATCTCCCCAGCATCCAATTTCCTCCCTAAAGATAAAAGAAAAGCGATGTATTTGATCTCTAGACTGTTTATTAACAGGTTGCTGGCATGAGTCTGAGCAAATCTGCTTGAGAGGAGGGAGCTGGGGACAGGATGCAAGGTCAGAGACAGAACTGAGCTCAGAGGATAAAAATGAAAGTTTAGGTGGATGGACTAACTAGCAGTGGTTAGATAGGAGATTTATGTTCCGTCAACATTGAGCTTCTCAAGAGAGAGTCCAAAGGTCACAACTCTTATTAGCCAAAAAGTCCTTATCAATTTCTCAGGGGAAACGGCATGATTATTAGAGAAACACGCAGGTTATTTCATCAGTCTAGGCAACGTTCTGCTAAGTCAAGTCTTCTAAGGGATTTCTAGTTCCAGGTTTTCTTGCGTTCATATTTCATGTTTCAGGTTCCTATAGACTGGGTGGTTGTATGTGGTCCTGGCCATGAAAGCCTTCGACTTCCTAAAGACTGTTCCTGTATTTCATGTTTTGGATTGATCCTGCTTTTGTAGTCCTGATTTTTGTTGCATATCATGTACTTTGGATTCTGAGGATTATTCCTGATCTTTGGATTTTGGATTTTTATTGTTTTGCTGAACTACCTTTTATATATATTCTTCAATAAACTGCTTTGCTATTTTACCTTGGACTAGAATGTGTGTTAAGTACAGAGGTGAATCCCAGCCTTGGAGTACAACACATCCTGCACAGGAATCCAGAATGGGTGTCTCCACCTCCCCAAAACGGGGGACGGTCTGAATCCTACTGCAGGGGGATGTGTTTTTGTGACTTGGAGTGCAGCTGTATTAAGTGCCTTATCCAGGATTAACTCGCATCAGACTGTGTGGACACACACAGGATAAAATTACTTTATGCTCCATTAAATGGCAGTGTAGAACCATCCCATATAAGAAATGGAAAATATTAGTCATAATCTGTTGGAACTCACATTATGAATGATGCATAGCAGCAATGATGGGAGGGTAGAGAAAGCCAACTCTATTGCCAGAAAATACTGTCCCGTCGGCTTCTTTTCTGGCATAGACACCTTCGTTGTCATTCTTTCCCTCCTCATTGCGACACCTGCAACCATTTTATGCCTGCCTGCATACTGCCATCTGTATCACCCATCACTTATAGCCATGTAGTTATGCCACTTAGCAGGACTGTAGCCATATGTTGAAACTATAACTACCTTTCCATGTGTTCTAGGATCTTGTAGATTCTTGTGAAACTTTTTGTGAAGGCAATGTAATATGAAAGATGCCTGGCATTCAATTGGGACATTATGCAATGGTAAACCCATTTATAATCATGTAAAGTTGAATTGCAGTGGAAATGTAGCTGGATCATTACAGCCACTGTGCAAGAAGAGCGAGCAGCATGGCGATTGCACCATGGTCCAGTGCATCACGTGTCCAGAAGCACAACATATTTTAGGCACAACATATCCTGTTGCACATTGGGTACCCATGTCTAACAATGGGATATTTTCCATTGTCACAATTCACTAGGATGGTGGTATATTGTGTCAGCAGCATAGCTCCAACATCATAAAGTTCTATATCATAACCTTGGATGCAGGATCTCAGCTCATAAATATTACTATATTTACTTGAAATTTTAAAATTTCAAGTAAATATAGTAATATTAATTCAGACCTTTTCCTGCTCATAGAGCTAGAGGGAAAACGATACATACAGGATTGAAGAGTATTAGATTTGCAGATATGTACACAAATAGATGCACACACATATATGCACAGCCTTCTAAGGTCCCTAAATATCCTAATAATAATGGCAAAAATGTTGGCCAGCTGAAGGGGGAGGCAGACATACTCAAAGAAGGGGGAGAACAGAACGGAGTGTCTGGAACAGCAGGGCAGCACTGCATAGATATATATAAAAACTAGAAAGAACCATTTCATTCTGGATAAGTCATTTCCTGGTTCATGCTGAGAAACTATTTTTAAACGTCCTTAGGGATGGAAGCGAGAGCTGCCCAAAGACATCAGAGGCGAAAGGTATTTTTTTAAAGTAATGTGTCAACACTCTCCATCCCCATCCCAAAAGACAGCAGCAAAGTGCAGGGTTGCTCCTCGAACCTTGTTTTTATTTAGTGTGAAACACTTTTTTTAAAAAAAATGAAAATAATAATAATACTGTTATTTCTTACCCGCCTCTGCTTGTGGATCAAGATAGGTAACAACAAATACCAAAGTGAGTGTAAAATCCAAAGCCTGGTGGTTACAGACAGAATTTTTGTGGGCAGGAGAGAACTGCTTATGACAGCCCATTAGGGATGAGTCAGTACTGACCACTAAAGCTGGGATGAGATGCATCAAACCCAACCTGCTACATAGTAGTGTTAGTGTCCAGATGGTCCAATTGACCTCCACATCTTTTGGGTCACCATCTCTACTTCCTGACAGCCATGCAGCTCCAGCCAATAATAATATTGGTAAATAATCACATTGTTTTAATCTTGTTAGAAGCAACATGAGAACATACTGCAAGTCGCTTCTGGTGTGAGAGAATTGGCTGTCTACAGAGACATTGCCCAAGGGACACCCAGATGTATTATTGGGAGGCTTCTCTCCCTGCAAGCTAGAGCTAACAGACAGAAGCTCACCCTGTCTCGCGGATTCGAACCGCGAGATCAGCAACTCAACCATATTCACCTATAAAATACTCTTAATTGCAGTCCCCATAACTTTATCTATTCAGAACCAACTTTAAAAAAAATGATTTCTGTGTATTGGCTACATTGGTTCATGGTAAACTTAATTTTAAAAAATAGCATAAAACCAGAGAAATTAAGTAAAAATATTAATAAAGTTTTTCACCTTTTCCTATGTTCAGAGCTAAAATCATTGTCATTTACACTCCTACAGGAGAATTTATTGTCAATGTTCAGAAGCTTTTAACTTACACTGATGCATCTTTTATTCCCTGTAATTTTATAGCATCTTTCCATGATGGTTGACAACACTTTATGAATTTAAAAACAGCATTTTATCCTAGTATCTTTTTTCACTAAGAAAAATATAATGAAGCTACAGGTGTCTTTTAAAAAACCCAGAGGAAAGACCATTATTTTTATACTGCTTTTGTAGTATGCTGCTTTCTGCAGAAGCGTTTCCTTCTGCAGAAAAGTAACCGCAAACCAATTAAATATATCAAATTATCCTGCCCTATTGATTTTTTTCCATAAGTGATAAATCAATGTCAAGAAGAGATGATAAAAACAGTTATGTTACAAGCGCCTGAATCTTTTGCAGCATGGGGCAAGGAGTGTAATTGGAAAGAGATGAAATAATAATAAAAAGTCAGATACCTGATGGATTGATGGCAGGAAAGTCACAAAGCAAATGAAAGTAAAGTCCATGAAAATGAAACGCCTCCTTTTTGATACGTTTTCTTTCTCTCTCTCTTTTAAATGACTACCGGTTACCATCTCTATGTCATCTTCATAATCTGTCTCGTGCATCCAACTAAAGAATTGCTGCCATCTTATGGAAGAGCCTTTGAAAAACACTTTTGAAAAACTGCTCAACTCTACGGATAATTCTGATACAGCTAAACAAGTCATAGCAATAGCTTCATCTTTCTATCAACAGTAAGATGCAATGTGGATTCAAGGGACAGAAAATTACAGTGCTTTGAAAGTATAAGGCTTTCTCTAGTTTTTATGATTTGCACTTTTTGAGAGGAATATCATGAGTACAGGATTCAAACCAGGCAGGGATGCTTTGCCTTTTGCAGTTTTAGAGCAGGAAAGGTTTCAGAAAGGTGACAGCTTTCTGGAGCATACATCACCATAGATGCAGCTACACTGTAGAATTAATGCAGTTTGACATCACTTTAACTGACACGGTTCAAGACTATGGCATCTTGGCAGTTATAGTTTGGAGAGGCACTAGCACGGTTTGGCACAGAAGGATAAATAATAATAATACTGTGTTGTCGAAGGCTTTCATGGCCAGGATCACAGGGTTGTTGTATGTCTTTCGAGCTGTGTGACCATGTTCCAGAAGTATTCTCTCCTGACGTTTCACCCACATCTATGGCAGGCATCCTCAGAGGTAGTGAGGTATGGATAAACTGGATAAAATGGGTATGGATAAACCCTAACCCAGTTTATCCATACCTCACTACCTCTGAGGATGCCTGCCATAGATGTGGGCGAAACGTCAGGAGAGAATACTTCTGGAACATGGTCACATAGCCCGAAAGACATACAACAACCCAATAATAATAATAATAATAATAATAATAATAATAATAATAATAATGAAGTCAAAAATCAGAAACTCCTCAAAGCACAGCAGACAAAAAACCAGTACAAGAAAGCCACACTACAAACTAGAGCTGACAGCTGGCACAACAAAACATTGCATGGGAAGTTCCTTGACAAAATTGAAGGAAAAGCTGACAAGGAGAAGACCTGGCTCTGGCTCACGAATGGGACCCTGAAGAAGGAGACAGAAGGCCTGATCCTTGCAGCCCAGGAGCAAGCCTTCAGAACAAAGGCAATTAAGGCCAAGATCGAAAAATCAGCTGTTGACCCAAAATGCAGACTGTGCAAGGAAACCGACGAAACCATTGATCATATCCTCAGCTGCTGTAAGAAAATCGCACAGACAGACTACAAACAGAGGCACAACTATGTGGCCCAAATGATTCATTGGAACTTATGTCTCAAGTACCACCTTCCAGCAGCAAAGAACTGGTGGGATCACAAACCTGCAAAGGTATTGGAGAATGAGCACGCAAAGATACTGTGGGACTTCCGAATCCAGACTGACAAAGTTCTGGAACACAACACACCAGACATTACAGTTGTGGAAAAGAAAAAGGTTTGGATCCTTGATGTCGCCATCCCAGGTGACAGTCTCATTGACGAAATGAGCCGCTATCAGGACCTCAAGATTGAACTTCAAAGACTCTGGCAGAAACCAGTGCAGGTGGTCCCGGTGGTGATCGGCACATTGGGTGCTGTGCCAAAAGATCTCAGCCGGCATTTGGAAACAATAGACATTGACAAAATTACGATCTGCCAGCTGCAAAAGGCCACCCTGCTGGGATCTGCACGCATCATCCGAAAATACATCACACAGTCCTAGACACTTGGGAAGCGTTCGACTTGTGATTTTGTGATATGAAATCCAGCATATCTATCTTGTTTGCTGTGTCATAATATAATAATAATAATAATAACAACACTTCATTTATATTCTGCCCTTCTTCCCATGGGGACTCAGAGCGTATTACAATGTAAACAGATACAGGCAAACATTCAATGCTTTGTAACAATACAATGAGACACACATACACATATAAGGCAAAGGCTTCTCCTTTCATTTCCAGCTTTGGAGGCGGTGCTCATCTTTGACTCTGAGGAAGGTGCTCTTCTCCATTTCCAAGCCGAGGAACCTGCGTTGTCACCCTCTGGTCATGTGACCGGCATGATTGCTTGGAGCATCTTATATCTTTCCCGCTGAAGCAGTACCTATTTATCTACTCACATTTGCATGTTTTCAAACTGCTAGGTTTGCAGGAGCTAGAGCTAACAGCGGGAGCTCACCCCGTCCCACGGATTCGAACTGCCAATGTTCCAGTCAGCAGTTTAGCAACACAAGGGTTTGACCCATCGTGCCACCACGGCCTCAGTAAACCTACCTAATAAAACTACAATTCCCACAATGCCATCACATTGAGCCATGGCACATAAAATGGTGTCAAACTGTATTAATTCTATATTATAAATGCACCCTCATTTAATTCCAGCATAGATCACCCAATGAAGCCATCAGGAAGACCCAAGTGTCACACTTTATCTCTTTAGATATTTTCATGGAGATTCAAGTGTCAAACCTTATATCTTTGGGGGGTTAAAAAAATGCTAGTAGGTAAATGGTCTATGTCCATAGTCCTCCATCTGGATTCCTAATCATTCCCTTCCCCAGATGGTCTCTCTTAAGTTGCGGAAGGAGCTCCCTTGAATATTTTAAGAGGACAGATCCTGTGATATCCTCTCACAAGCCATCAATGAGCTTTACAGTGTTTTCAGGTGCGATGGAATTTTACAACATTGTTCAATATTGATTTTTTTTCAGGAAAAGAATTTCTGTGAATGCCAGGGCCTGTGTTTAAAAGGCAGTATAACATTTCAGAAAGGAAACCAATTTCAGTCTCAGGCTCCACCTAGGCTTTGTAATCAGGGCATTAACAATACAGGGTTGTTCTTTTTTTTTTTAAGATATGAAAACCAGGTTGACTTTGTCTTTTTTAACTTTACTGCTAGCAGACTCCGCCGAATGGCGACTTCGTTTTAAAACGGGCTCTGCGGTGCCCTGGTGTTTTGTTTGGCAGGCATGAAAAGAGATTTGGGGCAAAATAAATTGCTCCAAAGCACCAAAATGGGATTAAGAGATTTGACAGGACTTGGGTTTTAAAAATCAGTGCTATGTACAGGCACAGTGGTATGTTTTCATTTGTTTCTTTTTCAAAGATAAAAGCATGAAAACAAAGAGTGCTCCAAGCTTCAGTGGTCTTCACTAAGCCTGTATGAAAGTTTCCTGAGGCATGGAGTTACAAAGAGTAAAACGTACGCAAACACAGCCCTCCCAAAGCTACTTTCAATGCCACAATGTGAATAGCCGTGTCTATAATGTGTAAATACCTATGAATTATAATAGTAGAGGCCTATAAAATACCAGTCCTGCTTGGCTCTCCTCAACATCTGAACTATATTTGAGTCAGTGCAGAAGTGAACACATCAATCTAAGGGTGTGTCTGTAGAAATGATGCAGTTTGACACCAGTTCAACTGCCATGACTCAATGCTATGGGAACATGGGAGATGCAATTTTACAAGATCCTTAGCTTTCTCTACCAAAGTGTGTTGATACTGTAGGTAAAGGTTTTCCCCTGGCATTAAGCCTAGTTGTGTCTGACTCTGGGGGTTGGTGCTCATCTCCATTTCTAAGCTGGAGAGCCAGCGTTGTCCGTTGACACCTCCAAGGTCATGTGGCCGGCATGACTGCATGGAGCGCCATTGATACATACCACACTACAGATCTCAGGATTCCATAGCATTGAGCCATGGCAGTTAAACTGCATTAATTCTACAAGTGCAGATGCACCCTAAGGCTGAGCTCCACCAAGTAAGTCTGTCAGTGGTTTGCATTACGGTGACTTCCTGTTTGTTTGCTTTTCTACATCCACTCCTTTCCAGCATCATTTTTTTGTATTCTCTCTTACTTCTCCATTAGATCATGTATTTGGTATAATCGATTTTTGTAAGCAAATCAATGTTTACATGTTTTACAAAAAGGGGACCAAACTTGTATCTAGACCAGGCATGGGCAAACTTTGGCCCTCCGGGTGTTTTGGACTTCAATTCCCACATCCCAGTAGTCTGTTAGGAATTGTGGGAGTTGAAGTCCAAAACACCTGGAGGGCCAAAGTTTGCCCATACCTGGTCTAGACCTTGTATTGTGGGGGCATGTCTCACATGTTTAGCTTGTCTCACCAATTTGATCACTATGTTTGAGAGATATAAATCTCATCTACTCTGACCATTTAATGCAGCTCAAAGCTAGCTTCTAACTGCAGCAGCTAGACAACAAATGCTTTCAAAAGCATATGAAAGAAAGCTCTTAATGTGCACCAATTGCTCTGTGGTTTATGTAACCACCATCCGGACCTTAAACAGCTTCCAGGATTTCCTATGTAATCATCTGCACAGCGAAACCACTTTCTTCAATGTGCCTAGGTGGCTTCCCATAGCTGAGAGGACAAGGTTGTGCCCCCTGACAAAGAGGGTTGAGCAAGACATTACATGATATCTCCTTTAATGACATTACAAGAATACTATGGAGTATATGAAAACGTCATCAAAAGGATTATAGCACTGGAAAGACTTGGGTGAATTTTAGCCAATAACTCTGGGGACCTTCTGGGGGGCCCTTCCACACAGTCATATAACCCAGAATATCAAGGCAGAAAATCCCACAATATCTGCTTTGAACTGGGTTATCTGAATCCACACTGTCATATATTCCAGTTCAAAGCAGATAATGTGTGGTTTTATTCAGCTGTATGGAAGTGGCCTGGGAGATACTATGGAATAAGGCAGCTTGCTATTTCTGTATGTCAGTGTAAATAATACTGTGCAATGGGCTGTGTAAAGTAGACAGCTTGATCAAGCTTTTGGAAGGATTTTGTAGAGACATCACCTATATAGCTTATGCCCATGATTGTGTGTGCCTCCCATTGGCAGGACAGGGTGAGTCTGGACCAGCCAGATAATTCCAATCCTTATTAACTTTTTAGTGCTATTTCAAGTTAGACATGGAACCTTTCACCAACCAAGCTCAAAAATTGTGCTAATGCTAATCACTTGCATGTGGCCCATAATATATTTTTAGCGACTGTTCTAGTATGGTTTCCAGTACAAGGTGTTGACAGGGCTAAAATCTGGAAGGGTAAAAATTGGTCAAATTAGGAGGGCAGATTTTCCCGTCAGATGAAAAGATAAAAACAGCACGCAGTAAATGGTAGACTTCTTCGGATTACTATTTAACATAAAGTGACATTTCCCTTAGATGTAGCTTTGCTTTAAAAAAAAAAAGAACCCAGTTATTCCACTCCACATCTGCCAGAGAAATTAGGTACTCAGGAGTTTTTGTTTTTTATTTCTCTTAATGCATCTCTACACAGTGTTGAGTTGTTTTTTCCCTTAATGTGTTTTTTAATATATTGATCCAAGGGTTGTATTCTAACTGAAAGGGGCTGGTAAGAAAAACCTTTGATGTTAGTTTTGAATGCTGAGGTTGACGGAAAGAGGGCAAGCAGAAAGCTGGAGCATATTTTGAGTGTCCTATAACAATCTGGGAATCACTCTTTTTCCTTTTTCTCTCTCTTCCCCTTAGGAGGTCGCAATGTAAATTAGCTTAATGTTTTCAGTCTTACACCTTTAGGAAAGAACCTTCTTATGTAACAGTTTTTGCCATAGAATAAAAATCCCTTTACAGAGCAAAATGTGGGGAGCTAAGTCTTTGCTAATGTTCTTCTTGAGGGAAAGTATGAGTTATTTTAGCCATTTTCCCCTTATGGAAGAAGGCCTTTGAAAACTACACCACCTTGAAGTCTATTTGCAATTCAGGATTGTGTTAGAGGGTTGATATGCATGGAAAACAGACTTTTCTTTATAGGAAACAGCCTCTTTTTTAGCACAGGAGTATTGTTTTCTGCACAAAATAAGCTGTTTTCAGTGGAATACATCCATGTGTTAATTTTGTACTAAATAAGTCTTTAATTGCAAAAATCCCTGTCCATCTCGGATTCTTCTTCTCTTGATTTCTCAATGTTGAAACAATCATGTTTTTTTCAGCATTTTTTGCATATTTTTGGATATTCTTTCCATTCCTAGCAAAACAAAATCTCAAAGTTATTGTCTAGTGCGTTTTAAAAAAATTTGGCAGCTCAATATCTAGTTCTCTCAGGTTAAGGTATTGTTTCTCATAAACCTTATTAGTGGAACAAGTTGCCTTCCATCTGTTGAAATTCAATTTCCATCCATTCTAGCCAAGATAGTCAATGAGGCATGTTGGGAAATATAGTCCAAAAGTGTCTGGAGGACCACGTGGTTCCATCTCTACAATAAAAATAGAGCTCTGCATGTTGCTCCAATTGGGTTCAGAGTCTGATTCGGTGATTCAGTCTGAACTCAACTCAATATGGAATAATCTAAACACAAGATATTCTACTCATGACCTCAAATCCACAACCACATTTAGGAACTTAAAGAAAACTTGGAAGGACAGCTATGAAAGAGTACAATTGTGAAATCTGCCCAGTGAAGAAAGTTGATATCTTTTAATGGTAATGTTAGGGTGATCTGTACCACCTTATTTCCCATTTCTATGTAGAGTTGTGAAAGCTGTAGAATGAAAAAAGCTGATAGGAAGAAAATCTAATGATTTGAAACGTGCTAGAGAACAGTTCTACAGAAACCATGAACTGCTAAAAAGACAAATAGGTTCAAGATTAAATCAAGCATGAATTCTTTCTAAAAGGCTAAACTAAGATTGTCATACTTTGAATTTATTATGAAAAGAGGAGACAAAGTGGAAAAGACAATGATGCTTGGGAAGGTAGTAGGCCATAGAAGGGCTGTTGAGGATAGAGTGACTTGGAGGTCTCTCGTTCATTGGGCCACTATAAGTTGAGATCGATTTGATGGCAGTTAGCAACAAATGGAACTACTGGAGCCACACACAATCTCATTCTACTGTACTCTTACATTCTTCTTCAAGTGCCTAACTGCGAGTAAAACAGACTGTTTCCTGCCAAACCTAATACCCTTGTTTCTGCCAACTTCTCTCTTTTTCTATGACAAAACTGTTTAGTAAAAAAATAAATACACTCAATTTTTTAAGCTTTGGGAAATCTGAGCTTTTAGAGCTATGTATCTTTATCCACTTTGTTTCTAATGATTTTTAAAATCATATGTTTCCTCTCACAATATATTTCTAATTCAACTAGCCAGTTGTCTGGTTTAGTGTTGTAAACTGCAATCAAAACAAAGTCAGTAAATTACAAAGGGGAAAAAGCCAACCCTTTAACATGCCCAGATAAACAAAAAGATTTAATCCTGGTTAAGTTAATCATAGAATCATAGAATCATAGAATCATAGAATAGTAGAGTTGGAAGAGACCACATGGGCCATCCAGTCCAACCCCCTGCTAAGAAGCAGGAAATCGCATTCAAAGCACCCCCGACAGATGGCCATCCAGCCTCTGCTTAAAAGCCTCCAAGGAAGGAGCCTCCACCACGGCCCCGGGGAGAGAGTTCCACTGTCGAACAGCTCTCACAGTGAGGAAGTTCTTCCTGATGTTCAGGTGGAATCTCCTTTCCTGTAGTTTGAAGCCATTGTTCCGTGTCCTAGTCTGCAGGGCAGCAGAAAACAATCTTGCTCCCTCCTCCCTATGACTTCCCTTCACGTATTTGTACATGGCTATCATGTCTCCTCTCAGCCTTCTCTTCTGCAAGCTAAACATGCCAAGCTCTTTAAGCCGCTCCTCATAGGGCTTGTTCTCCAGACCCTTAATCATTTTAGTCGCCCTCCTCTGGACGCTTTCCAGCTTGTCAACATCTCCCTTCAACTGTGGTGCCCAAAATTGGACGCAGTATTCCAGGTGTGGTCTGACCAAGGCAGAATAGAGGGGGAGCATAACTTCCCTGGATCTAGACGCTATTCCCCTATTGATGCAGGCCAGAATCCCATTGGCTTTTTAGCAGCCGCATCACATTGTTGGCTCATGTTTAACTTGTTGTCCACGAGGACTCCAAGGTCTTTTTCGCACACACTGCTGTCAAGCCAGGCGTCCCCCATTCTGTATCTTTGATTTCCATTTTTTCTGCCGAAGTGAAGTATCTTGCATTTGTCCCTGTTGAACTTCATTTTGTTAGTTTTGGCCCATCTCTCTAGTCTGTCAAGATCGTTTTGAATTCTGCTCCTGTCTTCTGGAGTGTTAGCTATCCCTCCCAGTTTTGTGTCGTCTGCAAACTTGATGATCGTGCCTTCTAACCCTTCGTCTAAGTCGTTAATAAAGATGTTGAACAGAACCGGGCCCAGGACGGAGCCCTGCGGCACTCCACTTGTCACTTCTTTCCATGATGAAGACGACGCATTGGTGAGCACCCTTTGGGTTCGTTCGCTTAGCCAATTACAGATCCACCTAACCGTAGTTTTGTCTAGCCCACATTTTACTAGTTTGTTTGCCAGAAGGTCGTGGGGGACTTTGTCAAAGGCCTTACTGAAATCCAGGTATGCTACATCCACAGCATTCCCTGTATCGACCCAACTCGTAACTCTATCGAAAAAAGAGATCAGATTAGTCTGGCATGACTTGTTTTTGGTAAATCCGTGTTGACTATTAGCAATGACTGCATTTGTTTCTAAGTGTTCGCAGACCACTTCCTTAATGATCTTTTCCAGAATTTTGCCTGGTATTGATGTGAGGCTGATCGGACGGTAATTGTTTGGGTCGTTCTTTTTTCCCTTCTTGAAGATAGGGACCACATTCGCCCTCCTCCAATCTGCTGGGACTTCTCCCGTTCTCCAAGAACTCTCGAAGATAATTGCCAGTGGTTCTGAAATAACTTCCGCTAGTTCCTTCAGTACTCTTGGATGTAGCTGATCTGGCCCTGGGGACTTGAATTCGTTTAGAGTGGCCAGGTGTTCCTGGACAACTTGTTTCCCTATTTGGGGTTGGATTTCCCCCAATCCTTCGTCCATTCCATGTTTCTGAGGTTGAAGATGGCTTTCTTTTTGTGAGAAGACTGAGGCAAAGAAGGCATTAAGTAGTTCTGCCTTTTCCCTGTCCCCTGTCGCCATCAACCCATCTTCTCCTTGCAATGGCCCTATCGCCTCCTTTTTCTTCCTTTTTCTACCAACGTAAGCAAAAAAGCCTTTTTTGTTGTTTTTTATGTCCCTGGCAAGCCTGAGCTCATTTTGCGCTTTAGCCTTGCGAACCTTTTCCCTACAGGTGTTGGCTATACGTTTGAATTCTTCTTTGGTGATTTCTCCCCTTTTCCACTTCTTGTGCATGTCACTTTTGAGCTTTAGCTCAGTTAGAAGTTCTTTGGACATCCATTCTGGCTTCTTTGCACTTGTCTTATTTTTCTTCTTTGTTGGCACTGTTTGCATTTGCGCCTTGAGTATTTCACTTTTGAAAAACTCCCATCCATCCTTAACTCCCTTGTTTTTTAATATCGGCATCCATGGAATGCCGCTCAGTAATTCCTTCATTTTTTGGAAGTCAGCTCTCTTAAAGTCCAGAATGCGTGTTTGACTTGTCTTAGTTTCAGCATTCCTTTGTATTGCAAACTGCAGGAGCACATGGTCACTTGCCCCTAAGGATCCAACCACTTCAACTGTATTGATCAGGTCTTCCACATTTGTTAAGATTAGATCAAGAGTTGCTGATCCCCTTGTTGCCTCTTCTACCTTCTGGACCATAAAATTATCTGCAAGGCAAGTGAGGAATTTGTTGGACTTTGTACTCTTGGCTGAGTTTGTTTTCCAGCAGATATCGGGATAATTGAAATCGCCCATGACTACTATATCTCTTCTTTGTGCCTGTTTGGTCAGCTGTTGACAGAAGGCTTCATCAAGTCCTTCATCCTGACTCGGAGGTCTGTAGTAGACACCCACAACAAGATCTTTTACTACCTAGCTATCACCTATTCCTAACCCTTTCCTGGAATATACATCTTCTTCCTTTATTCCTGCTTTTTCATATATTTTATGTGTTTTTACAATAAACTGTTTGCTTATACTCTGGCCTCTTGTGTGCTGCTGTGGTCAAAGGGGTTTCCAGGCCTGGGGTGCAACAGTTGACCACATAATGCAGTTTCAAACTGCATTATATGGCAGTGTAGATGGGGCCCCAATAGTTCCATGGCTGAGCAGAGATTTAAGCCCTTTTCTCTTGAAGCATAGTCCAATGCTCAAACCATTACACCTCACTTGTTCTCCTCCCAAATGATCTTGGATAACAATTCCCATTGGCCATAACCAGCATTGTCAATGGTGAAATATAGTGGGCCAATGGCGACTAGACAGCCATATACACACTGTCCTTGGCTTACTGCAATACAGTATACACATTTTAAGAGCTACAAATCAAAGCCATGGTACCAGTCCTATTGAATAAAATTAACATACTATACTGTGGTACTTCATGTTTTCCATACCGGAATGCCAAAACCCTTGTCCAATCACTTCTTATGACAGAATCAAATGTCTAATTTGCAAATTTGAGACCTCTCTGCACTGCTAGGTGCTGAATGATCAAAGCTAAATGTATGTTGACATCTAGACATCTGCATAATCTCACGTCATGGAGCCATGCCCAGGTATTGTCTGTAGACAAATCAGTTTGGCAAGATGGCTCAGGTCTGCAAACCTGACAGTTTTCCTTGTTGAGATTCCAGCTGAAAAAATCTGAAATGGTTTCAGTATCAAAGCCTGAAGAGGTTTGTCCACATTAGGAACTTAGGCAGCAAAGCAGCTGAGGGAGGAAAGGAAAGGGTCCGAGGCTGTTAGGAATTGGGGGAGCTGAAGTCCAAAACTCCTGGAAGGCCCAAGTTTGCCCATACCTGAATTATACCATCAAACTCCTTACATTTTCCTTTTTAGGTTTTATTTTACAATTAATTTTATTAAAATATTTGCTATATTCAAATTTACATTTACTGCAGTCATGCCGGCCACATGACCTTGGAGGTGTCTACGGACAATGCCGGCTCTTCGGCTTAGAAATGGAGATGAGCACCAACCTCCAGAGTCAGACATGACTGGACTTAACGTACCTTTACCTTACAGTTGATCTGTTACTCTGATTCTGATCTTTTTCCTGGGTTGTAACTTATCCTAGATCAAGATAAACTCCCTCCTTTGCAATAATCTCATTTTTATCAGGCAAGAAACAGATCAGCACCGCTGTCGTATATCATATTCTATATTTGATCAAATATGTGTAGGCGACACAAGCTTATCAATTATTCTGGATCAATTGTATCGTCTGTGGCGGGCTGGGCTGTGGCGCAGCTGGCTAGTAACCAGCTCCAATAAATTACTACTGACCGAGAGGTCATGAGTTCGAAGCCCGGTTAAGCCCCTGACCATTAAATAGCCCTGGCTTGCTGTTTACCTAAGCAACCCGAAAGGCAGTTGCATCTGTCAAGGAAATGTAGGTACACTTTATGTGGGAGGCTAATTTAACTAATTTACAACCCCATAAAACTGCCAGCAGCATGTGGAAAGGAATGAGGAAGTACAGTACTCGGTGTCACTAGTGGACGGTGAAGCAACAGCTCCCCCTGTGGCTGTTGACGGGATCGACCATACCCTCAGGAAACTGGAAATGTTAAAATTGCCTCTGTGTTTGTACTGTATGTTGTTTGTCTGATGGAATTGAATGTTTGCCATATATATGTTCATTGTAATCTGCCCTGAGTCCCCTTTGGGGTGAAAAGGACAGAATATAAATACTTTAAATTAATTAATTAATTAAATTGATCTGTCAAGCATAACAAAAAGCAGCAGAAAGTGGGAAGGAAATGGGAGAAGGCAGAGAAGAACCAAATAGTCCATGAGACATTTGCGACACCACAGGGGTGTTGCTGGGAGGAGAGAGGGGGGAAACAAGGGCATTGCCCCCTAAATGAAATATTCCTTTAGTCCCCAAATTTCTTGCACTTGTAACTATTTTAAACTTCAGTTGAGCTTTTAGAAATGCCAGTTAGGCACCCGAAGCAAAGGAGCATATAAATGTATCAAGAAAATGGGAACACAGCAAACAGGTATGAATGATTGCATGGTGTCACTTTCTGCAATGCTAGAAATTTAAGGAATGAAGGAAAATTTCATGTGGGGAGCAGAATTCTTATTTAGAAGACAAACTCCCCCCCCCCCTTTCCAATAGCTGTACCTTGCCAAGGAGAATTCTAATTCTTAATTACTGTATAGTTGAGAATGCAGAGAAAATTCAAATTTATCGCACAATCCCTCTATTCCTTTACAATTGTGTTAGCATAGATAGCAGATACATACTGCATTGAACACCTTTGATATGGCGCATCTCATTAGTGCCACTGTACCCATTCTGTGGTCTCACAATCACATTTCTGCAGACTCTCATAACCCCAAATCCCCACTCTATTGAGGCTCCTTTAATTTTATTAGTATAATTGTGTCATTCCAGTAATTTTTAAAAAAAGGCAAATATAAAATAAAAGGAAAACAAAATGTTTGGGAATAGTGAGGGGGAAAAGAGGTGAATCCTTTCCCGAGACATCACTTTACTGGCATCATGCCAACACAGGAGTGGAAAGGACCCATTGCATCAAAGTAGGTTGCAGGATTGGGAGTTCTTAATAGCTAGGGATAGGAGAATCCAAAGAAAATCCTGGGTTTTGGAGTTTGGAGAAATATTTATTTATTTATTTATTTATTACACCATTTGTATCCCACCCTTCTCACCCAAAAGGGGACTCAGGGCGGCTTACAATAAAACACACATATATAAAAATATAAAATATAATACAAATATTCTGATTTATCTACTACAGAGCTTTAATGTGTCGCCAAATTATAAATCCCAGCACTACATACGATACTTACTTACTTGCTTGCTTACTTACTTAGGCAATCCCTCGTTGTCTGAGTATGATGGCCTTCCAAGTCCAGTGTCCTGGCAGTAGATAGGTAGGTGACTGTAGAGCTCTATTCTTGACCAGCATGTTCTTCCACAGTGAGGACATCGGTTTCCAGGTGGAAGGCGATCCCTGTCAGGGTTCGCTTGACCCACCTTCCTCTTGGCATGTTTCTCCCTTTCGCCCTCCATTCGTGCCTCTTCAAATTCCACAGCACTGCTGGTCACAGCTGACCTCCAGTTAGAGCACTCAAGGGCCAGGGTTCCCAGATCTCTGTGTCTATGCCACAGTTTTTACAGTTAGCTTTAAGCCCATCTTTAAATCTCGTTTCCTGTCCATCAACATTCCGTTTTCCATTCTTGAGTTGGGAATATAGTAACTGCTTTGGGAGATGGTGATCAGTCATTCAAACAACGTGGCCAGACCAGCGGAGTTGATGGCATAGGAGCATCACTTCAATGCTGGTGGTCTTTGCTTCTTCCACCATGCTGACATTTGTTCGCCAGTGTTCAAAAGAAATTTGCAGGATTTTTCAGGGGCAACACTGATGGAATCGTTCCAGGAGTTGAGTGTGATGTCTGTAGACAGTCCACGTTTTGCAGGCATATAACAGAGTTGGGAGGACAATAGCTTTATAAACAAGCACCTTGGATGTCCCGATATTCAAACACTTCTGTTTCATTCAGAAAAATGCTGCACTCACAGAGTTCATTCTCCATATGATTATATGGCATGAGAGAGACCAAAATCTTTGTCTTACAACAGGGAGGGGGAATGTATGAGCCTCCAAAAGTAGCAGTACTACAACTTCCATACTCCTTTGCCATTGCTTATACCGCCTAGGATTGCTATGTGTTGCAGTCCAGCCACATCTAATTCCAGTGGACTTCCAGTTAACTGGCACCCATGGGGATTGAAAGATACCTGATAAATGTAGTTTCTGGTTGCTTGAGAGGTACTATTAAAATAGGTCTATAACTATGCCATACCATGAATTCTGTATTCACTTGATATTCATATTGAAATACAGTAATTAAATACAGTAATAAAGACAAACTTAAAACAAACTTATTTTTGTTACAATTGTATTTTGAGTTTTATCAAAAGTATTATTTCTTTACTGATGTTTTTGCCCATTGCTTGAGAGTCCTGATTGCTTGAGTTTTGGTTAACCAAGAGTCTACTGTTCTACTTTGCAACTCAGTTGGGAAGGGAATTAGAAGGTGGGACTTGTGAGTTTCATTAGCTCTCTCACACACACTTTCCCTATAATATGAGGAATACATATGTGATTCAGTTAGGGTTTAATTGGTTTCTGTGATTTCTGTGATTGTCAAACTTATAATTTAAGCCTTACAGCTTTGGATCTTGCAACATCTGGAACTGTCCAAGCGTTTTAGCAGATCCCACAGTTTCAATGGATTTCTCATGTCTATGGATAGTTCATGTCTGTAGCATTAGCGATTGCTATAACAAGACATTTTATGTTTAAATCATCTTTTTTTAAAACAATATGTCCTGCATTTGCCATTGGGAGTGATTCTAGGTTCCATAGTTTTGCATTATGAATCATTTTCTGCCTTCTCTAACCTTTTAACAATCCTCTCCCCTTTCTCATCCAAATGGTTTCCTTATATACTTCTAGGTAATACAATACAGCTTGACTAATATTTGCAAATGTGTAAATACATATTCCTATGCTATCATAATAAGTATGTTCCCAGAATTTTCCATTGGCAATCTACTGTTTCAGTAGGATGTGTTTTTGATTAGTTTCAACTAATTTTCCTTAATTTTTTTTTCTGGCAAACTTTTACTTTAATGGCATTTTTGTATCTTTATTACTGCTTGCCACAAGTCATACCATTTCCAGATGTCCAGATGCCATGGAAGTAAGTAAAGGAAACAAGATGGCCAGCTATGTGGTGTTTAGAGCACCAAAATAACACATGCTATGATGACGGATGCTTTCGTTTTCTTTACAATATGTTCTTTTCCCGCTTCTTACATATGTCCATATTTCAGATATGCCCAATGCTTGCAAATGATAGTTAAATTAGCTTCTGCAGATATAGGGTATCTATTTTTAGACACATAGGGTCAAAATTGAACTCCAATTTGTTTTTACTATGCCTTCCAAAATTCCCTTTTTAGCATGGCCATTTCCAATTCTCTGTAGGATGAATCCCACTGGCACACTAAAACACCTTCATTTTTTTTCAGAACCCACTCCTAAATGATGATCAGTAATGAAGCCACAACACATCCCATTACTATTTTGAGAGTGATTCCAATGAAAGCTGCAGTTCACAAGGATGTTTTTGCACATTTTAGTGATTTTCTGTGTAATTTTGAGGTGAACATTACCTGGAATTGGCCACATGATAATGCCATATCTATTTCCAAAATGAGGTAGCCAAGATAAGCATGAAAATATTAAGTGTGGCCCATCACAGGGCAAGTGTGAAACACCTGCAGCTCAATTGGAGCTTTCCCAGCTGTTTTTGCTTAACAATCACATTCAGGTACTGGAAGCAATAGCACTAATCTGTTATAGAGAAGTCCAAAGCAACTCCTTAACCTTAATGCTATGACACCTAGAATTAATCTCTCTATGTTTTGATGAACTCTCAAACCTTCTTGGCATTGGACCGCTCATGATCAATGTCAGCTCATGCTCAGAAGTTTACATCAGATGATGATACAGTTTTCCTTTCCCTAAAACATAATTGTTTCTTCACAATATGCTGATACACAACATTACTCCATCTGGTTTGAAGGCCTCCATCATTGTTCTGGTACAAAAGAAGTTCCCTACCAGGAATTTTCAGGACTACAGACCTACAGAAATACCTTGAAAAACTGGTCTGCAGGCATATCATTTCTTGCCTTCCGCATGCACTGGATAAACATCAGTTTGCATATAGAGCCAACAGATTGACAGAAGACTACTCTGGCCCACTGGAATGACAGGGGAACTATGTGAGAATGCTTTTTGAAGATTTAGTTCCACATTCAACACAATCCTTCCACAACTCATGGATCTTGGATTGTCATATTGAATCTGTTCCTGGATTATGGACTTCTTGTCTGGACGTTCCCAGAGGGTTAGATTAGGTCACCATACCTCTTCAGCGCTCACTCTCAACATTGGGATGCCACAGGGCTCTGTGTTGAGTCCTCTGCTTTTCACTTTGTACACATTTGATTGTACCCCTACCCACCATAGCAATATCATCACCAGATTTTCAGATGATACAACTGTGGTGGGGCTTATCTCTGAAGAGGATGAATCTGCCTATTGGGATGAGGTGGATCGGCTGCTCTTGTGGAGCAGGGACAATAATCTGGTTCTTAACATCAATAAGACCAAGAAGCTCATAGTGAACCATAGGAAAAACAGACTAAAAATTCAGCCCTTGGTCATAAATGGAGACCAAGTGGAGCGGGTGGCCAGTTTTAAGTTCCTGGGTGTCACTGTTAAGGAGGATCTGACCTGGGGCACCCATATGGCAGTGTTGGTTAAGAGGGCCCAGCAGAGACTTTACTACCTGACACTCCTAAGGAACCACCTATGGATGGAGAGTGTGAGAACTAATTGAAAAAAACATGAACAAATTCTTAAGCACACTGCACATATCTCATTCATAGTGCAAAAAAAAGGCAAAGAAAGAACAATACAATGAAGAACAATTTCAACCAACATAAACTTAACAGTATTTCAGGAGAAGACCCCGGGAACTATCCAGTCCAATGCTCTTCTGCTATGCAGGAAAAGCACATGTCCCATTCTGACATCAGCAGAGGTGCCCACACAACCAACAAGGTGCTCCATACTGACATCAGCTGGAGCTCCATGGTCAGCTAGGCGCTGGTACATGGAGGAGATACCACCGCAGTACAGCAAATGCACTCCCAGGCCATCCAGACAATGGCCCTGGTTTGGCCATTGTTTTGCCTCTGGGATTGTTCCAGGACAGATTTACAGCAGGCTAAACTGCCCGGTGGAGATATGTCCTTAGTTTTAAACTTCTAACAATGGGAGAAATCCTAATAGTCTCAGTGTGATGGAAGTAGACTGCGGTCTGGGTTTGAAGGCAGTCTGGGTTAGATGCAAAGGGGAGGGGGGAATAATTCCTGGTCCATTAAAAAGGCAGTCTACAGCTAGACCTATTCAATATGTAGGAAACAATTTATGAACCTATAATGTTCTCATCTTTAGCAGAAAGTGAACTCTGGCTGTCCCAGCAAATCTCTCATTTCACCCACACAAACAGACCTCTTGCTGCGCTTGAAAGACGATGCACTAAACAGAAGGCTCACAGATTCAGTTTTTTTGGAAAAAAAGAGAAAAAGGAGATGGGGAAATTGTTTCAGCAGAAAGCACCTTGTTTACAAAGGGCAAGTCCCAGAGTATGAGTTAGAAGTGGAATTCATAACATAGGCTATAGCTAAGTAGCACTCTAGTGGGTTTTTCATTTTGAATCCACTTTGAAGCCCAAAATAATATAGATTCAGAAGCTGGATATTAAAAACTATATATCTATAGTATGTGTTCTCTGTTTCCTCTGTTAAAATGGAGTGGGAGGAGAACACCTCATTTTGGGATCCAGATGTTCCTGCTGAAATTTGTATCTAAGTCTGTAGTTTGGTCATGGTGTTTTTGTATAAGAAGTCTGGTTTGAAATTCATGCTTTTGGCATCATAAAAAATACCTTAGCCATAAAGTTAATGTCAGTCTAACTGGAAAGAGAGAAAGAGCCTTGTTGAATCAGATGACAGGTTCTTCTCATCCAGTATTTTGTTTTCTACATGGCAGCAAACTAGATGCCCTTGTAAAGTCCACAAACATAACAGGAATGTGATTCCTTTGGTGTGAGGTTGGCTCATTATTACTATTCTAAGGTGTAATGGTTCTGAGAAAACCCATGTGGTGTACATGTTTGGTCTTTGTTTATATCCTGCTTGTCTCCCAATATGAGAACCAAGGCAGCAGATAGGATATGGGATTTGGATTCTGGGAGGGATAAAGTTTGAATCCTTGCTCAGTCATGAAAAGCAACTGGATGATTATGGGCAAGTCACACTCTATTCAACCTCAAGGGAAAGACAATGGCAAACATTCCTTGGAATAAATTTTGCCAAGAAGCCCCTAGAGGAGAGTTGCAATAAGTCAGAGGTGGCTTGAAGACATGTAACAACATCAGCAACAAATGCTCCCGAGCCTGAAGGTTTCATGGAGACATAAAGGCAAGGGGTGTAGTCCCCCATTTAGAAATCTATGCATTCATTACATTAGGTAACACGATTTTGTTCCTGGGTTATAAATGTCATTTCTAATTGGATCTATCATAAAAACATGGAAAAACTTTATTAAACATCATGTCCATCCAGTCATGTCCAACTCTGGGGGTTGGTGCTCATCTCCATTTCTAAGCTGAAGAGCCGGTGTTGTTTGTAAACACCTCCTAGGTCATGTCACCAGCATGACTGCATGGGGTGCTGTTACTTTCCCGCCAGAGCAATACCTATGAGATACTTACATTTGTATGTTTTCAAACTGCTAGGTTGGCAGAAGCTGGGGCTAACAGTGGGAGCTCATCTTGCTTCCCAGATTCGAACTGCTGACCTTTTGGGCAGCAAGTTCAGCAGTTCAGCAATTTAATTCACTTTGCCGCTGGGGGATTATTATTATTATTATTACTACTACTACTACTACTACAAAGTGTGGGTGGCCATCTGTTGTGGGTTCTTTGATTGTACTTGCATGGCCGAGGGGGGTTGGACTGGATGACTCTGGGGGTCTTGCACTGAAATAATTTTTTTTCGTGTCAGGAGCAACCAGAGTTGCTTCTGGAGTGAGAGAATTGGCCGTCTGCAAGGACGTTGCCCAGGAGATGCCCGGATATTTTGATGTTTTACCATCCTTGTGGGAGGCTTCTCTCATGTCCCCGCATGGAGCTGGAGCTGATAGAGGGAGCTCATCCACGCTCTCCCCGGGTGGGATTCAAACCTGGCAGCTTTCAGGTCAGCAACCCAACCTTCAAGTCACGAGGCTTTTATCCCCTAGGCCATCGGAGAACAAAAGAACAATTTTAACCACTGAAATACTGTTATGTTGGTTAAAATTGTTCTTTGTTTTAAATATTATATTGATCTATCTTTCCCTTTTTCCTTTTTTTTTTTTTGACACTGTGTGAATTCCTTCACACAAACACTCTCCATCAATCTGCTACTGGCCCGGCCCATGCCTGAGAGATACACACACACACACACACACACACACACACACACACACACACACATATATATATATTAGGGCTTCACAAGAAACTTTCGGGCTCCGCAGCAGAAACTTTCGGGCTCCCCTGCACTAGAAAAAACAAAAACAAATAATGGTTTGTAAATGAAGTCAGCTAAAAAAAAGAGTAAGGTTACATTACAAATGGGTTGTTTCAACCAAGAAAGCCATAACCCCAAGCATGACATTTAATAACCAGTGCTAGTTAAGAACTAACTCTTGTGGAGAAAGTGATCTTCTAGGTATGCTGTCCACCCCCTGGATTATAAACGTGTTTTCCATGTGCCCCTCCAGATGTTGTGGAACTTCATCTCCCATCACTCCTCACAACTGAGCATACTGGCCGCTGAGCTGCAAACCAACAACACTGAGATCACCACATATCCCCTAGTCATCTTTTTCAGCAATATGTATTAGTGGTGGGCTTTCAGAACATGGACATTAACAAGTGGGCTCTTCTCTTATTTTTGTCTGTAGGTTGCAGGGGGATAGGTGATGGACTGTCAGCTGAAGGCAGTTTTGATGTAGAGAGAGAAATCAATCTCAGAGGCCAGTCTCAAACTGAGCCAGGAGGAGGACACCCATGTGGATAATGGACCCAATCCATCCCTTTACTCCCTTTTGTGGAGGGTGCAGTGGCTATAAATCACAGGCTCTTTACTAGAATAGCTAAAGCAGAAGTGGGATGGAAACTATTCAAAGCACCCAGGACATTACTTTCTGTGGGTTAGCAGAAGAAAGCCAAATGCCAAAATGGTAGAGTTATATTTTTGTCTGACCTTGATTTTAGCGTTTTCTTACTCAGCACGGTTCACTTCATATTTGTTTTGTTTTAAAGTCTGGAATATTTTGCATTTCACCTTAATAGTTCCACTCTGTTTGAAATGTTTATATAGCGTGATTTACTACAATATGGATGTGTAATTATGTGATGATTAGACAAAACATTTCTGACAAGAAAGGAAAACAGTAGTTAATAATGTTTTCCATCTGTCTGGTAGAACTTCACTGAAAAAGCAGCCCTTTGCGTGGACCAGAGTCCAAGGCTACACCTAGATGAGAACACGGTAGAAACGGTAATGCCTCCATAAATTCATTCTGATCCCTGCTTGCACATTTTTGGAAAGCATTACCATCTGTTTTGCAGATAAATATTACAATAATTAATGTCAGCCCATGTTTACATTAGAGAACCTTAGAAGATTTCCTCTGCAGAAATAAAGATGCTTTTTAAATGACTTGAATGAAATACATTGTCGTTATTAACTAAAATGAGAGTGTGTCAATAATGGCTTCTTTTACTGCACAACACTGAGACATTTTTAAGTTTCTTTTCTCCATTTAGGCCAGAATTCTTGGCTGTAGCTGTTCAGCATAGACTAACCAAAAGTTCAAATTCTGCAGATTTAGCAAAGAGGACTACACCATTTGTGATCCTTTGACCGCACATATGTAAAATATTTTGCATCTCTGCCTTAAATAATGGAGAAAAGAGTGATGTTTCTCCCAAATATGTAAAAACGTCCTCATGCACCCAGTTCCTCATGCACCCTGAGAATTGCCACAATATGCCCAATGTTTCATTCTTTTAAAAAACACACTACTGTGGTACAGCTAATAAAAAGGTTTTGGAATATGTTGGAGGAATGTAGTACTAGCCTAATTATGACTATGAAGAAAATGTTTAAATGTTTAAAGCAGGGGTCCCCAAACTAAGGCCCGGGGGCCAGATGCGGCCCTCCAAGGTCATTTACCTGGCCCCCGCCCTCATTTATATTTTATATCAGTTTTAATAATATAATATACTAGCTTAATAATATACTCCAGCGTCAAACCGCATTAAGTCAACAGTGTAGATGCTCTCTTGGTTGGGAGGAACACAAAGGGCTCAGTGGCTCCAGATGCCTGGCATCAAAAGGTGCCGGTCTTCTTCCATGTTGGTTTTATTGTGCATTTTTTGTTGTCTTCATTGTCGGTGGGATCAAGGGCTGGGCAATTTTGTTGTCTGTTTTGCATTCAATAAAGTATTTTCATGGACTATAACTTGATGGGAATGAGCCTCACAAGCGACTGGCCTCACACTTTAGGATGCAGAAAATAAATAAGTCACATTCAGGGAGAAAGGCAGCATACAAAGTACCGTATATACTTGAGTATAAGCTGACCCGAATATAAACCAAGGCACCTAATTTTATCACAAACAAAACCGGGAAAACATTGACTCCAGTATAAGCTGAGATACCAATAAAATTACATTAATTGAGGCCTCAGTCATTTAAATGTTTTTGAAACTTTACATCAAACTGTAATTTATATATTACATGTAATATTATTCATAATATTACATTATATAGATATAGTACAATATGGTAACTTATTGCCAGTATTGTGCTATGCTAATGATATAATATTATACATAAATTTAATTTGTAAGCCGCTCTGAGTTATGAGACTAATTCTGAAGTGCCAAAAAGTAGCATTACAATGCGAAAAGCATTTTGTTTTTATTTGTTATTTGTTCTGATGGCAACCCTACAAATGAGAGACTTCCAAGAGCCTCAATCATTAGCTAGTAGCTACCCTCTTGAGCAGGGGTTCTCAACATGGGGTCTCCAGATGTTTTTGGCCTTTAACTCCCAGAAATCCTAACAGTTGGTAAACTGGCTGGGATTACTGGGAGTTGTAGGGAACCCCAGGTTGAGAAGCATTGCTCTTGAGTCTGGCAAACTATCCTAGTTGTTGCTGTTGTGGCCTCTGTGGAAGAGAAGAAGAAGGAGGCACAACTCCATCATGCCTAGGGCCAGAAGCAGATGAAAATTCTTCCCCTCATCCCAACTGCCGAAGCCATGACCTCGAAGGGAGAGAAAAAGAGTCAGCATAGATCCATCGTGACTAGGCTCAGAGTTTGATTAAAATCCTTTCCTTCATCTCAACTGCCATGGAGGGAGAAAAGAAAAGCCAGGCCCAGCTCGATCTCATTTCTTTGGTCCCATGGCTGCTGAGAAGCCCTCCATGTTTTCCAACTGCCACTGGCCTGGCCATGGAAAGAGACAAGAGCAGCCAGCATCTTACGAATCTAATCCCCTTCCCTCCTGCCTTCTGCATTTCCTTATGTTTTGTGTCTTATATAGATTAGCCTGAGGGCAGGGAATGGTCAAAAGAGCACTTTATAAGCTGCTCTAAGGCCCTAGATACATGCTCTAGGGCATGTATCAGTCAACCAATCTCCAAAGTATGGATTCTTTGATAAGACTCAATACACATGTAGTGTACTCTTCCTCTTTTCCCATTGCCTTCACATTCACTAAGCATTATCGTTTTCCCAATAAGTCATGCCATCTCTTCATATGATAGCCTCAATTTAGTGCTTGTTTTGGGAGTTCAGGCCTGATTTGATTGAGGACCATTCATTTATCTCTTGAGCAGCCAGTGGTATCTGCCTCTTTAAACACTTAGAATGAGTTCATTGTCTTCCCAATAGTATATCCATGGTATATATCCCACTGCTTTGGCAGAAAATGGGACTGGTATGAAAACAACCTGAGATGCAAAGCATACTGGACATCCTTGGACCAGGTGTTGTCTCTCTGTGCCTGACGTACCTCTTTTGGTTGTTATAAGGACAAAATCAGGAGGGAGAAAATCTGCTTATGCCATCTTGAGTGTACAGAAAAAAAGGACGTGTACAAATGCAGGTTAAAAAAAAAATCCCATTTGGGCACGAATCCTTACAGCTTCCCCTGACTGGTACCAATGGCCCTGGGCAAAAGCACAAAGAGAGAACACAAAGTCCCTGAAACTACAATAATAAAATCCTGCAGGGAAAGCGATCTCATTTGAGGAACATTTTATTCACAGGGTGAGGAGAGGGATGATTTATTATTTCTTCAGTCCCTCCTTTATTACTTTTTTCAGGTGGGCAGCGTGTGCGTGTGCATATCTCTCACCCCATTTTCTCATATGCAGTTAAGGTTCCCCACTTAACACATGAGACTGGCACACAATAAGTTCCAGATGCTGGAGTACATGTCTGACAGTTTTGAAACAAAATTATTCTATATTTTAGGCTTTAATGACCTCTGCTTTGTCCCAGAGAAAATAAGTCATGACTGAATTTTTCTTTCTGCGCCTTCGATATATTATGCACCTGTTAGAAGACTTGGCACTTGGAAAACCTTTGTCTGCCGAGATGGAATTTATTTTGATTTGAATGACATTTTGCTTACCGTCCAAAGCTCTTCGATAGATTTGATGTGCTGTTAATTCCACCGTCCATATCACAAATACAGATTTCTGAGGGAGTTAATGTGGTTGATTATTATAGGGGTGAGGAAGGGGTTGATAGTTCCCCCTTCCCTCTGCAAAAGTAGCCTTGAGCAGAACTTGCAAAAGTTACTATTCAGAACAGCAGCACTCACGCTGTCCTAATCAGTATGTCCTGGCTGGAGGATTCTAGTCATTATGTTTCAAAAAATAACTTTTCTAAGTTTTTACCTAGATAGGGCCCTTTGTAGAGTTGGCTTTAGAATTAGGCATCTCTGGAGATAGTTAAATCTACTAACACCACTACTCAGAGCTGAAAGGTGGCCAATAAAGTTTCCTGGATAGTTGCCACTGTGGATTCAACCCAGACAAAGGCCATGAGTAGCCATCTGATTTTCCATTAAGACCATTGCTGATGTGATTGTTTGCAAGAGAGATGCACCATGCATGTTTCCACTGGAAAATGATAACTACGGAGGGATTATGCAAAGGCACATCAGAAACCTCTTTGTAGTAAACATGAAATTTCACTGACAATCTGACAAAACCCAGGAGCAAAGTGATGCCTAATGATTCTTTACTGCCATCTACTGGCTCCACATAAACACCGAAATAGTCATAATCCTCAGAGTTTGGGGGCTCATGTTGATTGTATTGTTGAAGGCTTTCATGGCAGGAATCAGTGGGTTGCTGTGAGTCTTTCGGGAAGTATGGCCATGTTCCAGAAGCTTTCTCTCCTGACGTTTCGCCCACATTTGTGGCAGGCATTCTCAGAGGTTGTGAGGTCACAACCCGAAAGACTCACGGCAGCCCACTCATCTAGATTGATTGTTGTTTTGGAAGAGACTTTTATTGTGCACTTGCACTGCCTTCTTTCCAAACTTTTATCAGAGTGGCAGAGGTGATGTCTGGGTATCACTTTCTTCCATTGTGTGCTTTGATACAACTTCTGGCTTCTTATCAGGACTTTATCGCACGAGTGAGGCAAACCGGCATTGAGGATGGGTTTTCACCTTTGGTAACAGCCTCCATCACACCTTGCTGTGTGCATCCCATTGCTGATCTGCCTCCTCCCCACAATTAACTCATTCTCCACTACTAACAGGCAAAACCCACCAAGAGCTGTCAATCTCATAATGTTCCCATCACTTACCTTTTGTGATGGCGTTGTTCTCCCATCTCCTCCTTCCATATGTATTCCTTCCTCCCTCACTAATCCAGGATAGCTAAATGTTCCATATCATTTCTGAGTTTAAAAAATTCTGTAGTTCCTATCAAACTGCTGTTACATGAAAAACATATCAGCCTAGAACAAAAGAGAAACACTGCATCTTTGTTTTGTAACACTTGGTGTATTCTATTAAAACAGCTGCTATAATCTACAAAATATTATAATGTGGTTCGACAGATACAATTTAAAGGTAAAGAAATATATCACCTGACAACCTGGATTTTAATGATCTATCATCATGGGGCGGGGGGGGGGGGGGGGAGAGAGAGAGAGAAGGTAATAATTGATCCAGGATGTGTTTAAGCAGTTATGTCCATAAGCACATTCACATATACTATGGTGGAAAAGAGATTATGGTTCAGCTGAGTTCGGCATTCCACCTACAGATCCACAACCATTGCCAGTTGTTTTTCCTGTGTTGCTCAACTCCTCAGATTTAATTACCCAAGAACTGTTCCTAGTGAGGTTGAGCAGGAAGATCCATCTCTGCCTCTCTCCACGCTTCCATTTTAGTGAATGCAATTTTTAATGAAACCCCCAGAATCTCAAATACAAAGGCTGAAATGAACAATGTCAACATAATTCCACACTCGCAAAAATTAGGGCAAACTTGTTTTGAGTATAATATGTATTCAGATGCACTTGAAAATATGAATGCATTCTCCAAATCACTGGAGTAGTAATTTGCAAATTGTGACTGTAAGAACAGGTTTCGTGTATCACTCTTTGCAGTAAAAGAAGGCAGAAAAGTAGAGGGAACAACAAAAAGAAAGAGAAATGGACAGAAGCAGAAACAAAATAAAATAGAGACCAAGCTTGTTCACAATACTGTTAATGAAGCTCAGTGCAGACAGCACATATATCCAAAAAAGTGTCTGTCTAAAAATGATGACTATAGGTCATTCTACTAAAGTAAAGTAAAATAAAATTGATTTGGGTTTTGAAACTGCACACAATGTTCCTTCTTTGGCAGGACTATCAAGTCTGCTCTTAGTGCACCTGAAAAGTATCAGATGGCTTCATACTACAATAAATCCCACTTCAGTTACAAGTCGAGTAGCCACCTCCTCTTCTGTGTTGTATCTGGAAAAGTGTGTGTATGTGAAAGAGAATATGAATGCCCTTCAATTGTATAATCTGTTTGTCAAAATTGGATCGTAAGTGTACATAGGCATTCCCAATGTTTACCCAAAACACATGGAAATCCTTTTCTTTAGAAAACCAGGACCAAACATAACAGCAAACCTGCACTTGCCATAAAATATACATTGATATTAGAACAAGATTTGAAAAAAAGAATGATTTCCAACCTGTGGTCTATGGACCACCAGTGGTCCAAAATAACTAAAATATGGTCCGTGGCCTTACCGTTACTATACCGTTGCAATAAGAGCAATTGGTCTCGCTAAACTTTCTTATAGTGTTGAGGCTTATTAAATATGGTTTTCTGTGGATGAGCAGATGGTGACTACTGGATAGCATATGTTCTGTATCAGGAACTAGGGCTGATGTGGTCTATCCAGTGCTATTTTCTGAATCAGCACCCTAAATAACCAAACTGAATCTAAAGTTGACAAAAAACTTATTCGTAACCCTTTTGGTACTAATGTTGGAAAGTGGTCCCTGGTCACAGTGGTCCCTGATTAAAATGGTCCCTGGTCAAAAAAAAAAGGTTGGGAACCACTGCTTTAGACTATATCTCCTAGAATTTCTCAGCTATCATAGCCAGTAGCTGGCAAGGATTCATGTGATCCTCAAAAAGAAATAAGCAGAAACTGTATCTGACATGCATTCAGGTTACAGTATTAATTTGGGCCACCACTCTCTTTCAACCAAGGCTATTTCACAGACTTGTGATTATAAAAAGAGTGGTAGAATGGGCAGATAGTGCCTCATACTCTCTAAAGGAAGGGAAGATTAAAATGTAATCAATAAATAAATTAATATGGTGTCTGACCTGGATATATCCCTGCTATTGGCTGCTGGCTATCAGCCCCAAAAAGAATTTTAAAATACTATTAAAATGTGAAATATGCACAAAAAACCAACACACATACACATACATACCCCCAGTGTAACTGGAAACACTCCAACATTCAAGGACTATGATATTATGATTCACATACTGCACACTTTCTTTTAGAAAGCACAAATCTATCACAGCGTCCACTGGCTCAGGACGTCTTCCCTTATGAATTCAGCTATTCAGTGCAAAGGCCTCAAGCTTGTTGTATCTCTCAACAGCTAGAAAGGAAAAGTCCTTGAAAGATGTGTCTCTAGCTGGAGCCAAAATACAGAGAGTAGTTAGTAATCCATAATTTCCAGTAAGCTATTAATGAACAGCACTAGGCAAAATAGTCTCTGCGTAAAGATTTAAATGCAGAATATCATAAAGAAACATAATTATTATTTAATATTATAAAAATGGGAACAATTTACAATTTCTCCTTCTAACTGGAGAAAAACAGATATTCGAAAACTACTTAAATTTGCAAAAAAGAAAGAGGTGATTCCAGGATCTCAGTTTAAAACAATACAATACCCTCTTAAAAGCTTTAAAAACCTTCTGTTTTGAGCGCCTGTCTGGATTTTAAAAAAAATCTTTGCTTGCCAACAGAAGGATGGTAGGGAAAGGGCTGTTCGGGCCTCCACGGGTAATATCTACACTGTAGAATTAATGCAGTTTGGCAGCACTTTAACTGCCATGGCTCAATGCAGCTGTAGTTTCACAAAGTCTTTAGCTATCTCTTTCAAAGGGTGCTGGTGCCTCACTAAACTTCAAAATCCAGGACAGCATCACATAGAGCCATGATAGTTAAAGTGGTGTCAATTTGCATTAATTTTGCAGTGTAGATGCACCCCGTGGGAAGGAAGTTTCAAATTCCAGGGGCAGCCACTAAGAAGACCTTCTTCTCTTATATCTCTACCAAACTTGCCTATGAAAATGATAGGACTGAGATTCCCTTCTGAGGATCCTGGGGTCTATCAAAAAGCTTGAACTTATATGACTTTTTAGGTCATAGCCAAAGGTCAAAACCAGCACTTTGAATTGTATCCAGAAAGAGATTGGCAGCCAGTGAAGCTGTTTTATCTGGGGAAATGTAAGGTCCTTGTAACCTGCCTATTAACACTCTGGATACATAAATTTCCAAATACTCCTAAAAGGCAGACCCATGTACTCCAAATCCGTGTCACTAAAGTATGTACCTTGTAACTCCCAAAACCTCCAGCCAGCATGGCTACTGGGAAATTTGAGAAAGGGGCATGCTGCGGTCCAAAAATGTAACATTTCCATCCTCTGAATATATTCCTGTGAAAATATTGGTCACTAAATTCCTATGATCATGTTGGACCTGAGTTCAAAGGCGGGTTGCTTATTTTTCACTCATTCATTCTGAATATAGTTCTTCAGCTGTTCTTCTTTCCCTTGAATTCTTTGTCTGAACTTTAAACAGGGCAAGGCGTATTCTGCCAAACACATTCTTACACACAAGCAATTTCCATTCACGCTAAAAGCAGAGTTCCAAGGAGAAAATGCATCCCCCTCCTAGAGACATGAAAAGGTTTCAGGATCGTTCAAACGCTAATGAAATAGTTCAGAGATCTTATCAAAGTGAATACGCACAGTGCAGTTTTATGCAAGCAAACCATCCCACCTCTGATCTTAGAAAATAGAATTCTTCTTTTCTTTAAAGCAACTAATATTATTTAAAATGAAAACATAGTTTCCTAATAGAATCAGCATATTAACTTTTGTTTCGTTTTTCTGCTCAGTGAATACGTTCTGGCTACGCAATTGTTCTTTATTGTTTCAGGCTGTCTGCCAGTTACTAATTAGAAATAAAAAAGAATGTCATAAAATATCGTATTGAACATCTATTCCTCCGAGTCACAGCAAAGTGGCGCAATCCATCATATCCAGTGACCCTTTCAATGGTATCCTACACCAATCTGAGAATTTAACAATCATAAGATGGCCTAATATTCTGCTCAGGTACCCAACATGTTTTCAGCAGTATTACGTATGGGTTGCTGTGAGTTTTCTGGGCTGTATGGCCATGTTCCAGAAGCATTCTCTCCTGACATTTTGCCTGCCTCTATGGCAAACATGCTCAGAAGCTGTGAGGTCCTCACAACCTCTTAGGATGCCTGCCATAGATGCAGGCAAAACGTCAGGAAGGAATGCTTTTGGAACATGACCATATAGCCCAGAAAACTCACAGCAATCCAGTGATCCTGGCCATGAAAGCCTTCAACTACATATGCTCATATATATGCCTAGAATTTTTAGTTAAAAAATCGACTCAAAAAGCCTAGGACAACGTATCCACAGAACACAGTGTAAATAAGGTATCTTAACTCTTACCAAAAAAATTAATCCATCTCCTTCTCTGAATAACATGGTGAAGGGCACAAGCTTAGTTTGTCCCAGAAGAGTCTAAAAGAAGTACAGTCCCTTTACCTCTGAGGATGCCTGCCATAGATGTGGGCGAAACGTCAGGAGAGAATGCTTCTGGAACATGGCCACACAGCCCGAAAGGCATACAACAACCCAGTCCCTTTACTCTCTCTGCAATGGCACCGCTTCTGGCCTTCTTTCATGTCTGGCTGTGGAAATTGCGTCAGTCATGAGGGTCAGCTGGCATTGACACTTTCCCCTCTCCATGGAATGGCCCTAATCTATACTTTTGTCCCCAAAACCTCCCCTCAGCATATACATAGGTATATACTGAGGTTTCCAGCAACATATTATGATTTCTCCCCTAAGGGCCCTTCCAAACTGGCCCTATATCCCAGGATTTGGTCCCAGGTTTTCTGTTTATCCCAAAGTATCTAGCACTGGGGATTCATATAATCCAATTAATACAGAAAACCTGTGATCAGATCCTGGGATATAGGGCTAGTCTGGAAGGGCCCTGAATTTCTATAAAAAGCAATATATGCTCCCACATTGGGGATGACATCAATGTCTGGAGAAGCTATTTTCAAGACAGAGAAAGAACATCCATACCTACCTCTTCCCGCATCCCACATTCAAATACCAGACAGAGAGAACATCAGCTAAATACATGCTGCCAAGTCCTGTGTTTAACCAGAAGAAAGTCCTTTGGGTAGAACTAGTGGGATTTGCTTACTAGTTGAATGTTTAGCATTACAGCATGGTATCCAATTCTCAAAACAACCAGATTTCCTTTGGTGACATGGCTTCACAAGGTTTGGGTTAGCAAATGTGTGTCCTGAAGCTACTTTATATTGAGTTAGATTCTTGGTCCAAACAGTCCATTATTGTCAGCTCTGCCTGGAAATAGATTTCCAGGGTTATAACAGAATGTTTTCCTAACCGTATCTTGAGGTTTCTGAGATCATTTGGTGGCCTCCCATCCCACTATGGGAGCCCCCGATGGCGTAGTGAGTTAAAGCCTTGTGACTTAAAGGTTGGGTTGCTGACCTGAAGGCTGCCAGGTTCAAATCCCACCCGGGGAGAGCACAGATGAGCTCCCTCTATCAGCTCTAGCTCCATGCAGGGACATGAGAGAAGCCTCCCGCAAGGATGGTAAAACATCAAAACATCCGGGCGTCCCCTGGGCAACGTCCCTGCAGACAGCCAATTCTCTCACACCAGAAGCAACTCAGGGTGCTCCTGACACGAATTTTTTTTTATCCCACTATGAACCAGGCCAAAATCGGCTTAGCTTCAAATAACAGGTTTGTTTAAGAAAGTATGGAAGTGATTTCTTGAGTTTGCTGGTCTATTTTGTGATAGATTTGAAGGACAAAACATAATTATTTCTAAATCCTCTCTTTGCCCAAATGTCAATCAAATCTAACATATCACACAGTTCTAGGATGCAAGCCCGGCTATGTTCAGTGAGGCTTACCCCTATCAAACAAACAATCACTTTGGGACTATATAACCCTCTTTTACTCTCTGGTCAGTATCTTTTTCAACTTCTGACACATCCCCACAGAACTATATAATGCAAATTTCTTGAAATAAAATTTACTGTACTTACAAGCAGGCCAAAGTAAATTTGGAAACATAGCAAAACTGTGGTGTCAAACTGCATTAAGTCCACAGTGTAGATGCATCAAAGGAACAATCAAACATTGTGTCAACGTGTATAGTTTGTCAACACTTCCCAACAATGAAATAACGAAAGATTTTGTTACTTCTCCTTTGCAACAGCCAAACATATGCCAAAAGCTGAACTCCAGATGGGATTGGACTGCAGCCCCTATCGCTTTTCATTAATGTCTGTGCTGAATAGCGCAGTCTGGCAAATGTCCATGTTTTGTATTACCATAGGTTCTTGTACTTTGCTACTTATATGAGTACCTTTCAAGTTTCCATCTATTTTCCACTTGGCAGTGCCTTCATCTGTCTGTCCTCTAGCTCCTACAGAAGCAACTTGCATATAATGATGGTTTTAGTTTATAGGGAATAGTTTTCTAGAATCTGGACATTTATCATACAACATCATAATGTTGAAATTATATGAAAAGCAAATCACCAAACATTCTAGAAATGATATGGGTGGCTAAAGCTGTGTTTCCTTTCTGGATTCCTCAAAATTTAGAAGGACTTTAAGAGTGCCAGGTGTAGATTAGTACTGTACTAAGGTATTTTGTAGCAATTGCATACTTTCCCCTTGTGTTTCATTTTTAATTAACGTAACATTTAAAAAAAAATTGGAAGGGTTAAGTTGGAGGGTGCATTGACATTGTACCATTAATGCAGTTTGATACCACTTCATCAGACATGAGTCAATGCTATGAAATCCTGGGATTTGTAGTTTGGTGAGGCACCAGCACTCTTTGGCAAAGAAGGCCTTGCAAAGTTATATCTCCCATGATTCTATAGCATTGAGCTATGACAATTAGAGTGCTGTCAAACTGCATTAATTCTACAGCGTAAGATGTAAGAATGGTCCTTTTATAGCCGAGTGTTTGGTGCCATCATGTGGTCAATTTAATTCTTCTTACAGGGAAGAATGTCAACAGATCGGGGAATTGGGTACATTTTGTGGGATTCAAGAGGGCATGTATAGTAGGGCCACATATTACACAAGGGATCCCTTCCAGGATCTTTTGTATAATATGATTTTCACGTATAAATTGGAGCCCTGATATTCACAGCATAATATAGAATCACACTGGAGGATCTAGCAATGCCCAGAGAAGTGTTCTCTCTAGGCCTCCAAGTGATTTTGAAATGATTTTCAATTCTGGAATTCCATATAAGGGATGCTCAAAACATAGCTGTTTTAAAGGTCTGAGTAAATAAAAAAGTCTTCACCTGTACCAAAAAGACAGTAAAAATCGTTCCAAGTGAGCCAATCTAAAGTATAGTAGGCTATTCCGTAACACGGACGCTGCCATCAAAAACCCTCACTTCATTATATAGAAGTAGGGTTGTTGTATGTTTTCCGGGCTGTATATAGAAGTACTTCTTCTGAAGTCCTTAATGTATGGGTAGCCCCATATGGAAACAGATGGTCCTGCACATAATGAGACCTGAAGCTATTACAGCTTTAACAATTAAAACCAGGAGTTTGAAAATGGGAAAGAAAATAAAAAATACTTCACGCCCCATTTGCTTCATGCCCCATTTCCAATAATGTTATGCTTGCCATTTCAGTATGTTTGACATATGCAGATTTTAGTGCCTTCTATTAAAGCCATTCATCGCAGATGTTGATCCTATTTAGCTAAAGCCATACATCCATCGCTCCACTTCATACTGGAGTCACTGCTGTACAGCGCATAGCAATTTCTGTTATATTTTATGTCACGCACATGCTTTCAAATATACCCATAATGTGCTGATTTTCTTTTTCCGCAGCCTATATCATTTTTACACTTGTCTCGATTGGTTTCTGCACTAAATGCTGCCTTTCTGGCACGGGGACACATAAATTCACATCAAAGGTTTTCTGCAGCTTGCATAAAGTCATTACTGTAAAGGAAGCAACACTGCCTTGCTTCAGATCAGAAACACAAAAGACAAACACAAGCCTTGGTGAACCATGACTTGGGGAAATATAATTATGGAGATTATACTAGAATATACTAGAATTCTAATTTGGTGGGTTCCAAGTACTTCCAAATGTCCCATATTTTTATTGTTGTTTTGTGCCTTCAAGTTGTTTTTGACCTATGGTGACCCTAAAGGCAATGCTATCACAGGGCTTTCTTGGCAAGATTTGTTCAGAAGGGACTTTCCAATTGCCTTCCTCTGAGCCTGAGATGCTATTACAGTCTACCCTGGGATTAGGGGTCCAGGACCCCTGACAAAAGTGGGAAAAATCACCCATTAAAACACTTTTTAAAATCTGAGATAACACATCTCTAGAAATCTCTTAAGTCTTCAAGTTCAACTCTGTGGTCAACCTCCACTTGCAAATTTGACATTTTCCATTTCATGGGTTTGAGTATTATGGCCTCTCTAGGATTCTCTAGGTCTTCTGTCACATTTGAGAATGTAAAGATGCCCAGAGAGAGTATACTCAAACCCATGAATCCAAAAATATCAAATCCGCAAGTGTGGAGGACTCATTGTATTTGCTGATATTATCCACTGGGTTTCCATGGCAAAGCTGGGATTCAAACATTGGTCCTCAGAATTGGTCCAACTCTTAAAATACATTGGTCCAATAACATTGGTCCAACACTTAAAATACTATACTATGCTATCTCTCTACAGATACCATGGGTTGCCAAAATGATAAATAAATTGGCCAGACAGCAAATCAAACCTGGACTCTCTGTTGTAGCCAAAATTATTGAACCAAGGCTGTTGTACTTTCAATGTAGCATGAGGCGACATAATTCATCACAGAAAACAATAGTTTATTTATGTATTACTTTAAGATATTTCTAGCCCACCTTTCTCCGCAAGTGGACCCAAGGCGGCTTACAACATGTAAACCATAAAATACAAGATTAAAACATAATTACCAAAGTTAAAACATAGATAAAATCGTATCTTCAGTATAACTCTATCCCACCTCCCCAGTATAAAACCCCTTCAAAATGCAAACATTTGACTTTGCCTCTTTGGTGTGGGAGGGGTTCTAGACATGTGATTGTACTGAGCATGCTCAGACTCAGGACTCCATTTTTTAGTTAGTCTGCTGAATTGGGGGTAAATGTGTCTGCATCAGACGTCATGCATGTTGGTGTTTTGGACTTTAGTACAGAAGTATGACTTATGGACTTTAGTGAGTACAACTATATCTAAAGACTATGGACTATTGATTAAGAATGATACCCTGAGTGCATCTTATCTCTGGCTGGCATGACTTCATGGAGCACTGTTACCTTCCCGCTGAAGTGGTACCTACTGATCTACTCACATTTGCATGTTTTCAAACTGCTAGGTTGGCAGACGCTGGGGCCAACAGCAGGAGCTCACCCCACTCTCTGGATTCAAACTGCCGACCTTTCGGTCAGCAAGTTCAGCACTTCAGTGGTTTAACTCGCTGTGCCATCAGGGGATAGTTGTTTTCAAAATGTGGTTTCCACAAGTTCAGAGATTAACATTTGCCAAACGGATATTTTTTTTTTCCTTTTCAATAAGGTTATGATTGCCATTTATTTCTAAAGGGATTATTTATTATTATTATTTACCTTATTTCTTCCCCGAAGGGGACTCATGGCAGCTTACATATGGCAACCATTAGATGCCTTAAAAAACATACAGACAATGACTTAAAACCAATTAAAATTTAAAATCAATTCATATTAAACATTTAAAGCATTTAAAAACAATTACATTCAGTATTAAAATCACATCATCCGAAAATCATAGTCCGAAGCTCTTCCGTCATTGAATTGCACATAATTCCAGGTCTATTATTTGCACTGTACTCATTTCTGAAAGCCTGATCCCAGAGCCATGTTTTGACTTTCCTAGCAGGGAGGGGGCAGATCTGATCTCGCTGATGAGGGACTTCCACAGCCGAGGGGCCACCACTGAGAAGGCCCTAGCCCTCGTCCCTGCCAGCCTCACTTGCAAGTCAGTGGACTGAGAGCTGGGCCTCCCCAGAGCCTGTGTCCAGAGACTGGGTGCAGTTCTCTCCAACCAGTTATGGAATTTTCCAATAGACCTTAGGGCAGGCAGAGGCAAAGTTCAGCCCTCCAGGTGTTTTGGACTTCAACCCCCACAATTCCCAACTGTTAGGAATGCTGGGATTTGGTGTCCAAAACACCAGGAGGGCTGGACTTTGCCCCTGCCTGCCGGAGGGTCTCTTTGTGTGGGAGTTTCGGGGGAGAGGAGGAGGCCTTGCAAGGCATGGCTGGCTGGAAAGCGCCCGTTGACTTCGACGTGTGGCGTGGAATGGGGCGGGCTGGAGCTTCCAAGAGAGAACGGGCGGGGAGCGCAACCGAGGGAGCCAGCCAACGGTGGTCGGGGGCCTCGGGGTGGGTCTGGGGGCGATGCCGGTGCGGTGGTGCCACACGGACTGCTTGGAGCGGCCTCTGTCGCGCGCCCTGCGGGCCGTGGGCGCCTGCGTGGGCTCCCACCCGTGGCTCTTCCTGCTGGGGCCCTTGGTGCTGTCGGCGGCCCTGGGCAGCGGCTTCATCCTGGCCTCCGTGCGGGAGAGCAAAGACCTGGAGCTGCAGTTCACGCCGGTGGACGGGCCGGCCAAGAAGGAGCGGCGCTTCGTGCAGGCGCACTTCCCCAGCGACGACGCGCAGCGCTTCTCCGGGCAGCGCCTCAGCAGCATGGGCACCTACGCCACCTTCCTGGCCGCGTCGTCGGCGGAGAACGGCTCGGTCCTGACCCGCCAAGCGCTCTCGGAGCTGCTGGCGCTGGACGCGGCGGTGCGGCGGGTGCGGAGCCGGGACGGGCTGACCTTCGCGGACCTGTGCGCCAAGAGCGGCGGGCGCTGCTGGGAGCCCAACCCGCTCTTCGCCGCCCTGCAGGGGGACGCCGCGCGCATCGAGGCGCTGCTGCCCACGCTCACCTTCCCCATCTACGACGGCCGCGTCTTCCTGGGCTTCTTCCTCGGGGGGCTCTCCTTGGGGCCCGGGCCAAAGGTGACGCGCCCCGTCCGGGCGGCCAAGGCGCTGCGCCTCATCTACTTCCTGCAGGAGGACCGCCAGGACATGAGCCAGGCCAGCCAGCGCTGGCTCGAGAGCTTCCTGGACAGCGCGCCCCGCCTCGCCCGCGCCCTCAACCTCTCCACCGTCCAGGTAGGGCCTCCGCCGCGCGGCCAAGCCCCCCCCCCCCCCCGCGCGCTCACGGCCAGGGCTCCCGCTTGTGCAGTCAGGGGAGGCGGGCACACACGGGCCAACTTCGTCCCCCCAGGTGTTTTGGACTCTTAACTCCCACCTGTTAGGAATGGTGGGACTTGAAGTCCACAATGGTTGTGCTCCCAGGCTGGGAAGCACCTCTGTGGAATATCAAAGATTGTATGTTTCTATGTGTATGTGTGTCCATTTCCAATCCATTTCAGTTCACTGACCCCCAGAATGTCTGTCCTTAATCTTGACATCTCACCAATAACCACATCCAGTTTACCCTGGCTCATCGATCTTACATTCCGGGTTCCTATAGTGTGTTGATCTTTAGAACATCAGATTCATTGCTCACCTCCAGCACCATCGGCCGCTAGCCTTCCTTTCAGCTTTGAGTTCATATCTAGGGCTAGTTGAACTTATCCTCTGTTCCTCTCCAGTAGCATTTTGACCATCTTCTGACCTGGGAGTCCCATTTTCCGATGGTTATACCGACATATGTCTGGTTGTACTAATCTGTTTAGTTTTCCTGGCAAGAATACTAGGGTGGGTTGCCATTACCTTCCCCAGGGATCGTATTTAATCTGACCTTTCTGCCATGACCTTCCCATCTTCGGTGTCCCTTCATGGTTTCACTTGTGGCATCATCGAGGCACCCAAGCTCCAGCACCACAATAAGGTAAAATCCTTTGCAGGAGGTTGGAAGCATACATTAGATAATGTCAGAAGAAAATCAGCCTGTGCTCTGTAGATTATAGCAAAGCCTGTGACTTTGTGAAAACTTTGGTGCACTCTTAAATAAATAGATGGCCCACAATATTTTATTATCCTGATGTATAACGTATATGCAAGTCAAAGAGGCTACCTTCTGGGCAGAATAGAAAGAGACAGAATGTTTTCCAGCTGGCAAGGAAAACACTGCCAGGCAAGGCTGCATTTTGTTGCCCTACCAACAATAACAATAGCTTTATGTGCTTGATACAGCCTATGTTTTAAACCTTTATGAAAACTGAAACATATAGGAGATAAAATATGTCATGGTTTATCTTCTTCTTCTTTTTTGCCCTCAACCTGGCAGGTAGTCTATTTTTCCTCAATATCCAGACAGAAGGAATTTGAAAAACTTGCCGAGGATGTGGTCCCATTGGTGTCTGTTGCATATTTTTTAACAATAATATTTTCAATATTATCATGTGCAAGGTAACCTTTCACATTATTCTTGGGAGGAAGGGGGAAATCTGTTTTCCTTAACATTGTATTTGTGTGTCTTCCCACATGTGTTTCTCTTGCTGTTGCCGGTGTAGAGGCAATATATATTAAATGTAATCCTATACAGGGCCCCTGGTGGTGGCTCAGTGTGTTAAAGCACTGAGCTGCTGAACTTGCAGACCAAAAGGTCCCAGGTTCAAATCCCAGGAGCGGAGTGAGAACCCACTGTTAGCCCCAGCTCCTGCCAACCTAGCAGTTCGAAAACATGCAAATGTGAGTAGATCAATAGGTACCGCTCTGGCGGGAAGGTAACGGCGCTCCATGCAGTCATGCCGGCCACATGACCTTGGGGGTGTCTACGGACAACGTCGGCTCTTCAGCTGAGAAATGGAGATGAGCACCAACCCCCAGAGTCGGTCACGACTGGACTTAACGTCAGGGGAAAACCTTTACCTTTACTAATCCTATACATCTCTACTCCAAAGTGAGGTTTTAGTACTAAGGAAGTATGGTATATGAATGCACCTAGTCTACCAAAATATGTCTTGTTCATGACAGTTTGGGACAGATGGGGTTAAGAGTGCTTTACCATTTCTGGACTTATTCTGCTTGACTTTCATCTTCCTACAACATTGTAGGAAAAATGAAGCAATGCAAGGATAAAGATCCAGCCTGCTGAAGCAACTGCAAGTCAAAGTTGTGAGAATCATGGAATTTGTATACCTTTGTCCTGATCTGAATTGTAAAAGTTCACCATAGAGTGAGGTCCATGCTTAGCTCAAGGCAATGTTTCAAAGCCTAGAGATTGATATCAGTACATGTTCCATGTAGCAACTGCAGATGGCATTGCAGTTTTGTTCAAGACGGCAGAGACATGTAGAATGAATCAGAATTCTGTTTATACTCTTCGTTTTTACAAACTAGGCTCTTCTGCATCTGTTTTGCAGGTTAGACACTGTCCGGACAAAAGTATGGGTCGCAGCTTTCGGGGTGATGTCATCAGGCTTAGCTGTCGTCAGCAGTTTTGGCTTGTTGTTGTATTGTGGGGTCCCCTTTGTTATCACAGCTGCGAATTCACCATTTCTTATACTCGGTAAGTGAACATGTCCACAAATTATTTCTACTTTCTGCATGTTTGGTGAACATCTTGGTAGACATGAAAGAACTTACATCCAGTTTCTTAACCGGCAAAAGTTCTATATTATTGTTGTTTCTCAGAATTGTCCTTCTTAGGCTGTAGTTCTTTATTAATGTAACATCCAGGAATAATTCCTTTCGACTGAGATTTGCATTTTTGCACGTTCAAATTTTTGATTTTGTTGATTCTCACTTAAGATAGCTTTTCCCATTTAATAATACACAGAGAGAGGGGGGATACTGTTCTTTCTCCAGTAAAAGTACGATATCTCCCATTTCCTGGCCCTTCATATTCTGAAGGTAAATTCATATTTGATCTTTTCACAATAATAGACCAAGTTGAAATCAGCTAAGGTTACTACGACAATTTTAATTGACTCGTTTTGCAGGAAAAACACACATTTTAACCACACTCATTCACTATATATATTAACAAATATCAGGTCAGGGCCCAAATTGTTTCTCTTACCTAATATGGCCACAGTTGCATGTGTGTTCCCTTCATGCAAATTGAAAATAGAGGCATGTTATAATCAGTTATTTCTCCAAGGAAGGGTCTGGGCCTAACATTTGATTTAGGAGTTTAGAGAATCATTTGGCACTACAAGCTGGTTAACTTTGTTTCTCAGCATTCCTCATTACTGGTTAAGTTGGCTAAGGCTGCTGAGGTTTGCAGCTGAGCATGTGATTCCCACCTCTGATTTAATTTGTTCTGGTGATATCTGTTAACCTTCTTGAATACTACACTTGGCCCTGCACATTTACAGGTTTCACTTTTGCAAATTTGGTTTTCTCAGGATGGCCAGGAGGAATGCTCCTCCTGTCATCCCAGAATCAACTTTCATGGTAAGTACAATTTCTCAATGTATGGATTTTCATTATATTCTCTTCATGAATCTCTAGGTCATCCGGTGTGATTCTATAGTCAACTTTTGCTGGAAGTTGACCATAGTTGCACTGGAGAGGCAAAATATTCTTAAAGTTCTCTACATATGTGTAGGTCCTCCAGTGCAATTCTGTGTCAACGTCTGGTAGATGTTGGCCATGGAGCTATGCTGAAGGACCTAGAGATTCCTAAAGAGGTGTTGTCTATGAGAGAAAGTTGTGTTTTTTTATTCAGTTTTTCTACTTTTGTAGAACCCCTAACTCTAGCAAATGTGGGGGGCTGACTGTATTTGTTTATTGGAGATATGGAATGAACACATAGTAAATGAGTCTTTGTATTTAGGATTGACAATAAATAAGTATTACAGTAGAGTCTCACTTATCAAAGCCTCACTTATCCAAGTTTCTGGATTATCCAAGCCATTTTTGTAGTCAATGTTTTCAATATATCGTGATATTTTGGTGCTAAATTCGTAAATACAGTAATTACAACATAACATTACTGTGTACTGAACTGCTTTTTCTGTCAAATTTGTTGTAAAACATGATGTTTTGGTGCTTAATTTGTAAAATCATAACATAATTTGATGTTTAATAGGCTTTTCCTTAATCCCTCCTTATTATCCAAGATATTCGCTTATCCAAGCTTCTGCCGGCCCGTTTAGCTTGGATAAGTGAGACTCTACTGTAATTCCTAAGCATGTCCAGCTTCTCTATACATTTTCAAATGGGCATGTGTGTACTTACACCATCTATTTCTAAACCCCCTTCTCTAGGAATTGGCATTGATGATATGTTCATCCTGGTGTCCTGCTGGCAACGTACGCAAGTAAAGCAGAGCATCAGAGACCGGATGGCTGATGCTTATGCAGAAGCAGCTGTGTCGGTTACCATCACAACTCTTACTGATGTTCTGGCCTTCTACATTGGAATTGCAACCGCCTTCCCATCAGTTCAGTCATTTTGCATCTATACTGGGACAGCCTTCCTCTTCTGCTTCACATACAACCTTACATTCCTTGGGGCTGTCCTTGCTCTAAATGGTAAAAGAGAAGAAAGCAACAGACATTGGCTCACCTTCATAAAAGTCTCTGCGGAGCCTCAGGATTCTCAGAGTTGTTTTTATCGTATGTGTTGCACAGGAGGATTTTTTGATGAGACAACCGGAACAGAGCTAGAACATCCCATGGATATATTCTTTAGAAAGTATTATGGACCTTTCGTCATGAACAATTGGGCCAAGGCATTTGTAGTAATCTTGTATTTGCTTTACATAGGGAGCAGTACCTATGGGTGTATACAAGTGAAAGAAGGTATGGATCTTCGACATGTAGCTGTTGATAATTCATACATCATTCCATATTATGACTTTGAAGATCAATACTTTTCCCAGTATGGTCCAAGAGTTATGGTTATTGTTACCGAAAATGTAACATATTGGGATAAATCTGTTCGTCAAGATATTGATGACTGCATGAAGGCATTTGAAAAATCACCCTTCATAGAGGAGAGTTTATCAGATTCATGGCTCAGGATTTATGTAATAATCGCTGCGGGCATGACTCTAGATATAAACAATCGCGATGACTTCATTGGAAATCTACCTACCCTGTTTTCATTAAGTCCTGACTATAAGTGGGATGTTAAATTTAATGCTACTGAAATATCAGCTTCACGGTTTTTCATACAAACTATCAATGTTAGAACTACAGTGGATGAGAAAAATCTCCTAATTGAACTAAGAAAAACTGCTGGAGAATGCAAAATTCCACTGATGGTGTATCATCCAGCTTTTATATTATTTGATCAATTTCTTGTGATAATTATCAACACCATTCAAAATGTTGTGATTGCCACTGGTGCCATGTTAGTTGTTTCCTTGCTGCTGATTCCCAATCCTTTCTGCTCTTTTTGGGTAACTTTTGCGATTGTCTCTGTTATTGTTGGTGTGTCTGGTTACATGTTCTACTGGGGCATTAATCTTGACTCCATATCTATGATCAACCTTGTTATCTGCATAGGATTTTCTGTAGATTACTCAGCACATATTTCTTATGCTTTTGTTTCCAGCGAGAAGATCCAAATGAATGAGAAGGCAGCGGATGCCCTAGATCGACTTGGTTATCCTATAGTGCAGTCAGCTTGTTCCACCCTTGTGGGAGTCTTTGTACTATCATTGGCAAACACACATGTCTTCAGAATCTGTTTTAAGATAATATTTCTAGTGATTGTGTTTGGGCTTGCTCATGGTCTCCTTTTTATTCCTGTGTTCTTAACTTTCTTTAAAAGCTGCGCCTAATTGTTAAACAGATGGCATCAAAAAATAATGATGTCAACAGTCCCCTAGTGTTAAGGAGTGCCATTTTTTTTTAGATCAAAACACTAGAAATGAGGCTACTGTTCATATAAAAAAATTAATAATTGCTGCCATAAATCCAAGGCCTTATGGTCATGTGGCTTTTTAATGAATAAGGAAGGCATCTCACTTTGATTTCTTCTGTAGTACAAGAACTGCTCTTTAGCAAAGACTACCTATTTTCAGTAGAACGTAATAGACTTATTTATAATAGAAGATTTGTTGGAAGGAACATCACATGTTTGTACATTATGACATATTACAAGAATTCGTGTACAATGTGGTATACCCCTAAATTAATACAGAATGAGATAAAGGGGTTTATTTGGAGCCATTCTGCTTAACAGTATACAGCACTGTGACGATTCAATGACCTTCCTGTATTAGTCTTGGATGATGCTCACACTCAAAGTCATGCCGATCATAAAATAAATATGGAAAAAAAGATGGGATACAGAAAGGATGAGGGGAAAGTGATGTGCCAAATCCAGTATATGTCAAATCAAGTCCAGGTCTAAATGTCAAAGGAAGTAGACCCATCTTGGAAGGAGACAAGGCTCTTATTTTTTAACAAGGGAAGTCTATGTTATGTACTCCCCCAGTTCAAAGTTCCTTTCATCTATAAATGAGATGGGACCATCAAAGTATGATATATCAGAAGTAAATATTCAGCAAAGTTCATAGCTTCAAAGGTTTGAGTAAGCAATGCCCTTGTAAAAACAAGACTCAGTGCCAAGAGGACTGATTTGCATATAAAGCTAATGTCTCTGTCTTGTGTGAGTATTCCAATATTCACAAGTAAATTATTCTGCTCAGTTCATTTATTGATTTTGTTTAGTTTTTGTTCCATCCCACCTTTTCAGAAAAGAGCATGAGGTGTTTAGTGTTCATGCACAACCATCACTGGCTAACAGTAAAGAACACGACTGACCAGAAAAATAAGAGCTCTGTCTTGTGTTTCATCTCAAGGTGGACTTAGGCTTTCTTTTAACTCTGTAGCTATATTGTATTTGGCTGTTGTGTGTGTCATTTAGCTACATTTATCTGTGCTGCATAATTACAACAGTTCTTTCTGAGACGTCAATACGAGGGGTGCATAATAAACAACATATATTTATTTATTAGATTTCAGTGGTCTGTTTTCTTTCTCGGACTAATCCTTCTCTGTGAATCACAACCACTGTCAAAGGGTCCAAACTGCTCTCCTTTGTCATGGCGACAAACACAATCCAATCCCAACTGCACAACACACTGTGTCTGACCGCCATATACCATTCATAGAATTATAAAGCTGTATAGATGGAAAGTATCCCAAGAGTCATTTTGTCTATTATACCACCAATGAAGTAATTCATAGTTACAGCATTCCTGGCAGATAGCTATCCAACCCATTGAAAACGTCAACAGAAAGCAAAAAAGCAAAAGTGTCACTATCTCAGCCATCTATGAGAACAATTTTGAATTTTGGGTTTTAGACAAGGGATGCTCAACCTGTATTTAAAACTCTTCTGTACCAGTCCATCAGGAATTACTGACCTTACTTTATAGTGGCAGACTACAAAACAAGGTCAATAATTCCTGAAGGACTAGTTCATTGTGCTAGTCAAGAATTTTTTTAAAAATGTGACTTGACTTTGGGACAAGGCACATTTTCTCAGCCTTATTAGAAAGCAATCATTAACCACTGAATGTATCTTGCAAAAAAACAAACAAACAAACCCAGACTTTCGTAAATATCTCAGCAGTGTCTGACTGAGGGCCACATGCCTTATTATTTGAGAACTAATATGTGGACACAGCATATTATTTGAGAAGACAGAAATGCTGGACCAATCCAACACAGTCAATAAAGAACTATACAGAGAAGCCATCGAAATCCACAAGCATGTGGACAATTTCAACAGAAAGGAGGAAACCATGAAAATGAACAAAATCTGGCTACCAGTATTAAAAAAAAAGTCTAAAATCAGGACCGTCAATAAAGAACAACACTCAGAAAACGGGAATTCCATACAGGAAACAATCAGGGCCAGCTAACACTTCTCAGCAAAGGATTCCCACAGGCAATAAGCAGCCAGATCTTGAAGCTGCAAGGCTATTCAATGCTAATCAAGGTGGCCAATTGCAACATTCACACTTGCCTCAAACAGACTAGAGTTCTTTCTTACACCCTGGACATTCCACAGATATATAAACCCCACGTTTGGCCCACATCTATCATGTTTCCCCGAAAATAAGACAGTGTCTTAAATTAATTTTTGCTCTCAAAGATGCACTAGATCTTATTTTCAGGGGATGTCTTATTTTTCCATGAAGAATTCATATGTATTGTTGAACAAAAAATGAACATTTATTACACAGTAGTTGTCATCTCAACCAGCACAACCAGACAAACTGTTAATCCCATCAAGAATTTCTTGTTTCCGTATATAACAATCTATGGTACGTAAATTTACCAGTCCTGCATGCTCTGGTGTTCTCTTTGGCGGGCATGCTTCAAAAAACAAACCTTGCTAGGTCTTACTTTCGGGGGAGGCCTTATATTTAGCAATTCAGCAAAACCTCTACTACCCTGTTTCCCTGAAAATAAGACATCCCCCAAAAATAAGACCTAGTAGAAGTTTTGCTGAATTGCTAAATATAAGGCCTCCCCCGAAAGTAAGACATAGCAAAGTTTTTGTTTGGAAGCATGCCCGGCACCCGCCAAACAAAAGACCATAGCATGCAGGATTGGTAAATGTACATTATTATTATTATTTTATTTTTATACCCCACCTCCATCTCCCCAGAGGGACTCGGGGCAGCTTACATACCAGTTGTATATGGAAATAATGGTAGTAACAAGAAATTTGTTACAGTTTGTCTGGTTTAGTTATGTTGGTTTGTGATGACAACTACTGTACAGTATAGAATCAATGTTCATATTTTTGTTCAACAATGAATATGAATTCTTCTTCATGGAAAAATACGACATCCCCTGAAAATAAGACCTAGAACATCTTTGGGAGTAAAAAATAATATAAGACACTGTCTTATTTTCGGGGAAACATGGTAGGTCTTATTTTCATAGGATGTCTTATTTTCGGGGAAACAGGGTATGGCAGGCTCCTCAGAGGTTGTGAGATATGTTGGAAAACGAAGCAAGGGAGGTTTATATATCTGTGGAGGGTCCAGGGTGGGAGAAAGAACTCTTGTCTGTTGGAGGCCAGTGTGAATGTTGTGATTAATCACCTGTGATTGAATTAATGTTTGTGACTGGGAGACTGCCTGTACTAGAAGTAAGGGAAGAAAGGTGGTTGAAGCGGGCGTTCTGTCCGGCTCTGGTGGAATGCCGGGGCCTTGAGCTTCCCGGGCGAGGGCGGGACGGGGAAGAGAACCCGGCGGTTGAGGGCCCAACTGCCTGCCTGCCTGCCTGCCTTGCCCTGGAGGGGAGCGGAGGGCGCGATGACGGGCCAGAGGTGCCACACAGATTGCGTGGAGCAGCCTCTCTCGCGCGCCATGCGGGCCCTGGGCGCCTGCGTGGGCTCCCACCCGTGGCCCTTCTTCCTGGTGCCCATGGCGCTGGCGGCCTCCTTGGGCGCGGGCTTCATGCGCCTCAAGGTCCTCGAAGCCAACGACATCGAGGAGCAGTTCACGCCCATCGGGGGCCCCGCCAAGAGCGAGCGGAGCCTGGTCCGGATGCACTTCCCCACCGACGACAGCGAACGCTTCTCCGCCCGGAGGCTCACCACGGAGGGCTCCTTCGCCGTCCTCATCGCCGTGGGAAATGACTCCATCCTCACGCGGGAAGCCTTCGCGGAGCTGCTGGCGCTGGACAAGGCGGTGCGGGCCCTGCGGAGCGAGACGGGGCTCTTCTTCGAGGAGGTCTGCGCCAAGATCGGCCCCGCCGGCCCGTGCAACAGCCCCAACCCGCTCCTGAGCGCCATGCAGGGGGACCCGGCCCGCATCGAGGCGCTGCTGCCCAGCCTGACCTTCCCGCTCTTCATGGGCCGCGTCCCGCTGGGCTTCTTCCTGGGCGGCGTCACCCTCGACGCCGGCGTCCCGCCCGCCCGCCCCGTCCGCGCCGCCAAGGCTCTGCGCCTCCTCTACTTCCTGCAGGAAGACCACGCGGGACCCAAGGAGGAGAGCCAGCGCTGGATCCACACCTTCCTCCAGCGCGCCCCGCAGCTCCTCCGCTCCTTGAACCTCACCTCCATCCGGGTCAGTGGGCGCCCTCTCGGGCCACCCCACCCTCCCTGGCCCTTGAAGCCACGGAGAGAGAAGCCGTGGACACACAGGGCCCGCTCTATGTGAAAACTTAAGGGTCCTTCCATAATAATCATAATAATAATAATAATAATAATAATCATAATAATAATAATAATAATAATAATAATAATAATAATAATAGTTTATTTATATACCGCCCTATCTCCCAGATGGGACTCAGGGCGGTTTCCAATCATAAAAACAACACAAACATTACATAACAACATAATAACACATTATTAAGCAAAGTAAAAATACAATTATAGAAATAAATAACACTTACATGACCTGATCAAGGGGACGGGAACCATGCCAAGTGATCTAAACCTTCCCAAGTTTGCCAGTCAGGTGTTAAACTAAGTTCCCCAAAATGTGAGGTCTCCAACTGCAATAGTTGCTGATCTAGACCCCTTTCTCTGAAGGGGAGACAGTCAGCCTGCGCACGACCTTCAACAAAATGCTATTCCAGAGGTTATCATATCACAACTCCCATCAGCTCTAGTCATGAGAACTAAGAGTGAGGAATGCACGAGTTGTAGTCCAGCATCTGGAAGGTCACATACAAAGACAAGGTACCACCGGCCTTGAGTATGACACATGTGTCGTAAGAGATACCTGTACGAAACCAACACCTGATAGACACTGGTCGTCCAGTCCTGGATCCATACCCATGCCAACCACCATCAAAAGTGGGCCTGGTGGGATGATCCCTGCAGCCCACCTTCTTCCAAAGTGCCCCCTCCACAGCTGCAGCCAAACCAACACCAGCCATTCACCACACCATTGAGTAGGGGCCCCACATCATGGTGCTCCCAGTCGGTGTCTTCTAGATGAATTATCTTCCCATCTTAATTTCGTTTGCCACCCTTGTTCCATTTCCAGTAGATGTCATCTACATAGAATCCTAGAGTTGGAAGAGTCCACACGAGCCATCCAGTCAAACCCCATTCTGCCATGCAGGAACACACAGTCAAAGCACTCCTGACAGATGGCCATCCAGCCTCTGTTCAAAACCCCCAGAGAAGGAGACCCCACCACACCTCCAGGCAGCATATTCCACCTCCAAACAGTTCTGTCCTTCAAGAAGTCGTTTAAGTGGAAAGTTCAAGTGGAATCTGTTTTCCTGAAATTTGAATCCATTGTTCATTTCATCTCCAGAGCAGCAGAAAACAAACTTGCCTCCTCCTCCTCCTCAATGTAACATCCTTTCAAATATTTCAACACGGCACTCATGTCCCCGCTCAGCCTACTTTCCTCCAAGCTAAACATACCCAGTTCCCTCAGCCGCTCTTCATAGCATTTTTCTTAATGCAGCTCAAGGCCTTGGTCTGTCTTAATTGGAATCAGCTCTGTGTCTCAAGTAGACACCCCCCCCCCCTTATGGTTAAGTGTCCATGTAAATGTGCCCCAGCTCAACAGCTCTTGCTCAGTTCCTTGGTTCCCTATCCATCTGTAATGTAGCCTTTTCCTGCTGCCTTCTAGTTTGCCAAGCATTACTGGTTTTCTAGTGAGTCATAATATTCCAAAATTTGACAGTCTCAGTTTGCTGCTGCTCAATCATACAGTCGTTTCCGACTCTTCGTGACCTCATGGACCAGTCCACGTCAGAGCTCCCTGTCGGCCGTCGCCGTGCCCAGTTCCTTCAAGGTCAAGCCAGTCACTTCAAGGATACCATCCCTCCACCTTGCCCTTGTTCGGCCTCTCTTCCTTTTTCCTTCCATTTTTCCCAGCATCATGATCTTTTCCAAGCTTTCCTGTCCTCTCATGATGTGGCCAAAATACTTCATCTTTGCCTCTAATATCCTTCCCTCCAGTGAGCAGTTGAGTCTCAGTTTAGTAATTTTGTTTTCCAGGGAAAGTTCAGATTTAATTTGCTCATTTATTGGCATTTTTAACAATCTCCTGTATTGATAGAACTTCTCTCCACACCACATTTCAAATGTGTTGATTATCTTGCTATCAGCTTTCTTCACAGTCACAAATACAGGTGGGAAATGTCATGGCAAGGACAATCCTAACTATAGTATTCAGAGAAATACTATGGCACTTCAGGGTCTTGTCTAATTCCTTCAAAGCTGCCCTTCCCAGTCCCGGTCTTCTTATTTTTTTTATTGTTAATGTACCAAGGGTGTCACTAGAAAAAATTCTGCATATTTTGCAGGTTCTCAGCCTCCGCTTCTTTCCCTGTGCATTGGGGAAACCACTGAAATATCATTTCCAGTTCTTTTAATGTGTATCTCCAAATGCCAGTCCATGTAGATGAGATGGTCAGCAGTGATTATTGTCAGCTTCAGCTGGTACACCAGCTGTGCCCCTTCCTAGAACGGGAAGACCTAAAAGTGGTGGTGCAATCACTGATCACCTCAAGGTTAGACATTTGCAATGTGCTGTGCATTGGGCTTCCTCTGTACCAAGTTTGGAAACTCCAGTTAGTTCAAAACAGGTCAGCCAGACCGGTTGGGAACATCTAGGAGTGAGTATATTATGCCTGTCCTAAAATCACTTCACTGCCTGCCAATTAGTTTCTGGGAAAAGTACAACGTGTTGGATATGACCTTTAAAGCCCTACGTGGTTTGGGTCCAGGTGTTGTACCCCGCTTGGAGTGGTGAGCAGAGGTGAGTAACAAATAACATTATTGTTGAGGCTAGGTGCTGCCCCAAATCCCTAGTGTCTCTTCTGTGCTGCTGTTTTCACTGGCAGAGAATTTCAGCTTTCTTTTCGATTCCTCCAATTCCCCCCTTCCATCTGTCTTAACCTTCTTTGGCTTTCTTAGTAACATTCCATCCTCTTCATTGTTGCTGTTGTCATTGTTATTAATGCTAGTATTATGACTTCCCTTAAGAAAGAGGAAATATTTAACTATTTGTTTTCTTCCTCTTCTTTTCACCTCCAACCTGGCAGGTAGCTTATTTTACTTCAGTGTCCAGACAAGAAGAATTTGAAAAAATCTCCAAGGATGTGATCCCATTTGTCTCAATCACATATTTTTTAACAATATTCTTTGCAATTATTTCTTGTTCAAGGTAATGTGTTCCCTCTTGTCTTGGGAAGAGGGAGACATTGATTTTACCCTTTATCATGTGGCTGGATGCTTTAGGGGAAGGGCTGGATGAGCAAAATTGGGATAGCAAAAAGCTGGGGATAAATTGGTCCTGTCTAAAATAGATCCATATAAATGGATGGGACTTATTAGTAAAAGGTAATTTAAAACCTACCTGGTGGGCTAATCTAAGGGTGCTTCCACACTGGGCTTAAAGCCTCTCCAAAGAGGGTTTAAGTTCCCATGGACACCCCTAAAGATGTGGGCTTTCCACTTCTGTTCCCACAGGGCACATACCCCATTAGAACCGGGCCTTTCAGGCAGGCCTGGGTCTAATGGGGTATCTAATTAATTTGGGATAAAGCGGGGCTTTCCTGCTTTGTTCTGAATTCATTCACTTTTACCTGAGGCATCATTTACAAACCTTAGGTAAAAGTCCAACAGTGCCCTAAGCAGAGGTAACATTAAATTTAGCCGTTGTAATGTTTTACCACTGCTTTCACTGCTGGTAGAGAACTGTGGAGTCACAGGATTGAAAATGGACCTCTACAATTGGGCATGTATAGAATGATGAAAGCTGCTCAGAGTGGTGTGATTGGGATATTAGGGTGCCTGTATAGTTTTAATGTATTAGAATATTTGTATGTTAATGCTTTAATGACACAAAGGGTTTAAATGGTTTTTTTTAAATTTTATATTCATATTTTAATTAATTTACACTTTTTTCAATTTGCAAAATGTCATTTGTATTGTTAGCCACCTTGAGTCCCTATATTGGGAGAGAGACAGGATACAAATCAAGTAAATAAAATGAAGACATGAAATCCCAATAGTTTTTCATTAGCAGAGCCCATGACATCATCCAACACTCTTTTCCTTGAGTTCTCCTCTTCCCTCTGAATTCCCTTTGCAATCCCCACAGTAGCAGGAGACATGATTTCCCCAGCAACAATACATTGATGTGAGATATCCCTGTTGTAATGTAAAGTATTTGAAAGTGGCTTGAACTTGACCAAGCAAGATCCACTAGCTATACAAAAGACCTATCCTTATTGAGGATTCTGGTAGAATATAGGCCATGAATCTACTTGGATTTTTGGACTCTCCTTATGGATATTGCTGAAGAGACAAGCATGCTGATTACCTGGGGTTCCAACACATATTGCTAAAACTCTGTAGAAAACAAATGGAAGAAATGCATTTTGAGTGCACTCCTGATATATTTACTCAGTAATACATCACCTGGATCGCAGTGGGACTTATATTTCCAAGATTGTAATTAATATGCAAAATATGTGTGTTTATGTAATTTGGGGAATTAATCCTGTTGGTTGTCCCATCTAGATAAGCCCATCAGTCATTTGCTGAATAGTAGGTCAGCAGTTATGTTAATACCAGTAATTTAATGTGTCTCTTCTAACTGAGACATTCTGTAAATTTTGAATCTATAGGTCCCAGTTCTGATCTGAATCATATAGCTTGTTGCAGTGTTTAAAGCTTAAGAATATATGATGCAACTGAGAGACTGCCTGGGCTTGTTTCAAAAACGAATTGCATTTTTTTCTTATTGGTATGGAGAATGTATTGGTCAGCCAATATAGTTTGGTAGGGACAATGAAACTCAGAATCCAATTTGGCTTTTCTTAATCTGTTTTACAGGTTGGACTGTGTGCGAACCAAAGTGTGGGTGGCAGCTTTTGGGGTAGTGTCAGTAGGCTTATCTGTCCTCAGTAGCTTTGGATTGCTGATGTTTTGTGGTGTGCCATTTGTTATCACAGCTGCAAACTCACCATTCCTTATACTGGGTAAGTGAAGATGTATATACATTTCTTGTGAAGTTTCCTTATCTATGCTTATGCACAAAATTGAATTTCTTCTTTCCTCCATCTATACATTCCCTTCACTGTGAAGGGAATTCAGGATCAATCTATGATTGTTTTTCTCGAGTTTAGTCTTATAAACTAATTACCGGTATGTATATTTCTGCTTAAAAGTAAAGTCATTAATTACTCCCAGTTAATTGTATAGTAAGCCAAGACAAAGTAGCGCCCTTGGGCCACATGTGGATGCCAAGGCTACCTTTATGACATTGGACCCCTCCATGTGTTCCAGATATCCCTTTTTCTGGCAAAAACTATTGAATTGCCACTCTCTTGAGTCCTCCAGGAGTGAAATTTCACCATTAAAATAAACTGAAATCCTACCACATCATTTAATACAAAGTGTGGCCCACATGATGCATATCTGTGACTCCTGGGGTGTCCAAATTTTTATCTACGGTTTTCTGTTTCCACATTAAGTTCAAGAACATATCCCCCACAGATAATGTGGTTATACTGTGATTTCTTTCAGGGTCTCTTCATACTCCCAAATACATACCTATTTGAGATATATACTTTGGACCAGCTGACTTCTACCAAGATATATGATAGGACATTTAATATAAAATTTGCACACAAAATTATTTGCATGTGTTTCTCATTGCACTCCATTAAAATATGTGTTAGAGAATGTCAAAAATCGGTTAGATTTTTGCTCATGTATATGTAGAATGTGGACAAAAATATATGTGCTGGTGGAGCATCTCTTATACTCCAAAATCTAATATTGTGCACCTGAGAGAGTGACACCTTTGCTTTCTGATGATTCGATGTAAACAAACCTTGGTTCATGAACAAAAATATGAAAAATATTGTACAAAATTGCCTATAAGCTGTGTGCATAAGATGTAGATGAAACATCTATGAATTTATGAGCCTCAATTATTAGCTTTTGCAGAAAACAAAACATGCTTGCTTTTGTACAATTTATATTGCAATGCTTTCCCAATAGTTTGACTATTTACTTACTTAGAGCTTTTAATCACACCTCTCTGCAAAAAAAAAAAAAAGCTCTCCAAAGTAGCTAACCCACAACTAATATGACAGTTATAAAAATAGTAGAGAAATGCAGGCCTTTCACATCCATAAAAAAACAAATAAAATGGTAAATTTTAATCTGAGATAGCATCTCTTTTTGGGTTCATCTTTACTAATACTTTATGGCATAGGGGGCCAAATCATTTCCATGGCCATTACACAACACATGTAATGCAACCTTGACCCAACTTTTAAAAAGTCAGTGTATACTCTGCAGCTTTCTCAAAACTTTGGAGTATACAGTCACGTCAGGAACATGTAATTCAGGAAATGGCACAGATGATTACATGCCACTCCCTGGGCTTACGCCCCACTTGATTTTACATTTGCAGTGTCCATGACTGAACGCTGCTTGGTAGTCTCATGCATTTGTATAGAATCGCTATCTGTTTCAGTTTGTTTCATTTGTAAGGCTCTTTTTTCGTTTTTGAGCACCTCTCCCGAAAATGGGCACCTTCACAAATGAGTTTTTCCATCCAAGGTCTGAAAAAACAAAAGATTTTCAGCCCATTGGTGACAAAGTGCCAGGGCCTGCCAGAGCCTGTAGGCCCTGCCAGCCACCAGGTCCTACATCTGAGTGCACCGAGTGCTTGGTGCTTGGCTGTAAACCCTGCCAAGGCCTACAAGCACTAAGCATTTGGCACTTGGCGTTCGTCTGTAGGCCCTGCCAGCCACGGCCTACATCCAAGCACGCCAAGTGTTGAGTAAGAGGCACTCAGTACACTGAAATCAACTGAATGGCTACCATTCCCACTTTTTTTTTTTGTTTCACTGATATTTCTGTTCCATAGGAGGGTGTACCGTTTCATGCCATGCAAATGGACAAAACGTTACGAAAACACAAAATAAACAGATGAGATGGTAACTGGGCCCATGACTACTGATTGGTGCATAGAGTAACTATATTCGGAGTGCTAAGGCAATCGGAAAGGGTAGGAGGGAGTGATATCGTCACTCCAGGGGCCAAGCAGTGTCTGCCACCATTTTCATATCTGGTGTGCACTGCAAAGGTAAAATCGAGGGGGGCAAGGTCAAGGTCACAGGTGAGCACTGGTAAAACTGGTTTTGGTGCCATTCACCTGTGTAGCAATTCCTTGATCTGGGGTCAAGGAATGTAGCCTCCATGTAGCTCCACAGCTGACACAGAAGTGAACTGTATAACCTCTGGCGAGGCAAATCCAGAGTACCCCAGTCTCATACCACAAGGGGGAGAAAGCAGGTGGAAAAGTCTTCTTTGCATGGCATTTCATGGGGTTGTGTCTTTAAAGAAGGCGGCAAATTTACATACCCCCATCACACAGGATTGCCTACCTTCCTTTCTAGCTCAACCATGTCAAGAATACCAGCACACTTTAAAATAGGCATCCTTTTCGAAACATACTTCTTTTCATGGGCTCATTCCTCTGAAGCCCCTTACACTGAAGGCGACAGCGTATCCTATCCTTGTGGAAACCTCACTTCTTTCCATGAGCTTGTTCCCCTGAAACCTCTACAGTAAAGGAGATGGGCACGCCTTTTAAAATGCTTATTTTAATGAGATCCACACCATCTTCAAACCACTAATGGAAACAGAAGGAGCATTCACAGAACCCTTCATGGATTCTCACACTGAAACATCACAAAGTAATTGGACAGATCCACCATTTCCCACACAAGGAAAAATAATGTTTTTATGCATTTCTATGTGCAGGGTAAGGATTGAAGTTGATTTTTGCCCATCTTTGAAATCCTTCAATTTTTACACACTGCAGAGATGGAGTCCCACAAGCAACCACCATAAGCATTGTTCGATGGGCTCCATCTTTGAAGTGTGTAGAAACGGGTAGAAACAGAAGGAAACTTCCATGTAGTGAGGTCCTCAATCAGAGACTCCACTGGAAGTTGACCCAAGAACTACAATGAAAGATCTACAAATATTTAGAGAAGTGGTCTGTCTAGGAATTGCTATGTCCTCCATTATGGTCAACTTCTGCTGAAGTAATATAATTAATCATAAGTATTAATAATTAATAACCATATTTGCAAAAGTGAAACTTGTAAATGTGGAGGGACAACTGTATTCTTCTGCAAAACTCCCTGGCCTTACTGAGTCTGGTACATTTAGTCTCTCTGTAAAGTGTAAAGATGTATCACCATATACTTGATCCATATCCTCCTCCAGATCCACCTCCCCTCCTCCTATGAAACTTGCCAAAGTGCTAGCCCTCATTTATATGTATTTTCATCTGTTCCTTTCTTTAAGCCACTGAATCCCAAGCCTAGCTTTCCTTCTCTTGCTTCCGCTGATGTAAAAAAGTCCATTGGATGTTCTCCTTTTTCTGTTTCTTCCAACATTGCTGTTTTTCCCACCAGCTCTTGTTCTTGGTGCACCATTGTCTTCTGTATTCTCAATTACTAATTTTGTTCCTCTTTCTCATCTGGCATGTGAGAAGTGACACATAATATCTCTGTCATTTATCCAGGTGTTGGTGTAGATGACATGTTCATCCTGGTGTCCTGTTGGCAACACACCAAAGTGAAAAGCAGCATCAAAGATCGGATGGCTGACACCTATGAAGAAGCAGCTGTTTCTGTTACTATCACAACAGTTACTGATGTTTTAGCCTTCTATATAGGAATTGGAAGTTCCTTCCAATCAGTTCAGTCATTTTGCATCTATACAGGAACTGCTTTTGTATTCTGCTACATTTACAACCTGACATTCCTTGGGGCTGTCCTTGCTCTAAATGGTAGAAGAGAAGAAGGCAACAAACATTGGCTCACCTTTATGAAAGTCAGCCGTGAGCCTCAAGATTCTCAGCTGTATAATATATGCTGTGTTGGAGGATCTTTTGATGAGACCACAGGAACAGAGTTTGAACATCCCATGAATGAATTCTTCAGAAAATATTATGCACCCTTTCTTATGCTGACCTGGACAAAGATAGTAGTGGTTCTCCTGTATCTCATGTACATGGGTTGTAGTATTTATGGGTGTACTCAAGTCAGAGAAGGTATAAACGTACGAAATTTAGCTATAGATAATTCTTATGTTGTTCAGTATTATGACTGGCTTGATGAATACTTTTCTGAATATGGTCCAAGGGTTATGGTTGTTGTTTCTGAAAGTGTAGAATATTGGGATCCATCTATTCGTACAGAAATTGAGAAGTGCATGGAAGTTTTTGAACGCTCATCCGACATAGACAAAACCTTATCAGAGTCGTGGCTGAGAAATTATGAATCTCTTTCTAAACTCACATCCATAAATATAAATGACCGTACCATATTCATTGATAAGCTAGTTGACCTGTACGCAGCAAGTCCAGACTCTGAGTGGGACATTAATTCTAGTACTACAGAAATATTCGCCTCACGGTTCTTCATACAGGCAGTCAATATTACTGATGCAGTGCATGAGAAACATTTCTTAAATGAATTGAGAAACCTTGCAGCAAACTGCAAGATACCACTGATGGTTTACCATCCAGCCTTTATTTACTTAGATCAGTACCTTGTAATAATTCCAAACACAATTCAAAATGTTTTGATTGCTACCGCTGTCATGTTAATAGTTTCCTTGACATTCATTCCCAATCCACTGTGCTCTTTGTGGGTAACTTTTGCTATTGCTTCCGTTATTGTTGGTGTGACTGGCTTCATGACCCTTTGGGGCGTCAATCTTGACTCCATATCTATGATCAACCTTGTTATTTGCATTGGGTTTTCAGTCGATTTTTCTGCTCATATTTCTTATGCCTTTGTTGCCAGTGAGGAACCCAACGTAAATGATAAGGCAAGAAACGCTGTATACATGCTTGGTTATCCAATTTTGCAGGGAGCTGGTTCCACCCTTTTGGGAGTGCTTGTTCTCTGTATGGCACGCTCATACATCTTCAGAACATTTTTTAAGATAATGTCTCTGGTAATCATATTTGGGGCTATGCACGGTATCCTTTTTATTCCTGTGTTTTTAACCTTTTTTGGCTTTTGTGCTGGTTTGTAAATGAGAGCTATCAAAATAAGAATCACCACCAAGTCATAAAGTATTGAAAGACCTCATGTAAATGTAAACATTATGAGGTTGCCTCCTGTCAGTGTGGAAAAATAAACCGCCACCACCTCTAATTCTAGACACCCCTTACATCCCATAAAGTCCTCATGATTTGGTCACACATCAGCCAACCAATAAGGTATGTTTTCCTTTGTACCTCCCATGCTGTATCCATCTAACCCAGGCATGGGCAAGCTTCGGCCCTCCAGGTGTTTTGGACTTGGCTTCCCACAATTCCTAACAGCTGGTAGGCTGTTAGGAATTGTGGAAGTTGAAGTCCAGAACACCTGGAGGGCCGAAGTTTGCCCATGCCTGATCTAACTTTTAATTCTTCCACAATTTTGTCATGAAAGGTTTGTTTTTAACGGACTGCTTTCGTTTTATCATGACGTGGCCATTCCAGGTGGCCTCAGTCATTACAGAGCGGGAGGTACACCACTAATCAATATGGAATGGGATGAAGTTTTTCTCTTTGAGGTCACTGTTTAATGACATAGAGTGGTGACTGCCTTTTGATTTCAGGAGAAACAACTAGTATTTTTTTTCTTCCGCTTCAAAGGGATGTGTTGGGGAAAGAAGTGCTCTTTGGTCCTACTCATGCCAGTTTGTGAAGCCAACTTGAGCAAAGTAGGTGTGTGTTTGAGAAACCAGAATTCTTATGTATATATGTATGTATTTATTTGTTTGTCTGTTTGCTTTATGCACTGCGTTTTTTCTGCCTTTCTCCCCAAGCAAAGCCCAAGGTGGTTCCCAAAACATTTTAAAAATCCATAATAAAAATATAAAACAGTTTAAAGATAATTTGGTCACAGTGTAGTCTTTAACAGGAGGGTAGAGTAATTAGTCAAATCATTTACTAGAAGAGTATTTTGTTGAATTAGTTGCACTTCCATGTTATTTGGGAAATGTGTAGGAAACAAAGTTTGTGTACGTTATACCATCAGAAAGCAAAGGTGGAACCATCTCACCCATCCATGTGGACACTTCTGGATTTTGGAGTTTTTCGGAGTTGGGAATTCTAGATAAGGGATGCTCAATGTGTAAGCAGATGTAGAGTGGGGAAACATGTTGCCTTTGGTCTCAATTTTATGGTCCAGAAGGTAGAAGAGGCAACAAGTAGATTGGCTACTCTTGATCTAATCTTAACAAATGTGGAAGACCTGATCAATACAGTCGAAGTGGCCGGATCCTTAGGGGCAAGTGACCATGGGCTCCTGCAGTTCACCATACAAAGGAAGGCTGAAACTAAGACAAGTCAAACACGCATTCTGGACTTTAAGAGAGCTGAGTTCCAAAAAATGAAGGAAATACTGAGCGGCATTCCATGGATGCCAATATTAAAAGACAAGGGAGTTAAGGATGGATGGGAGTTTTTTAAAAGTGAAATACTCAAGGTGCAAATGCAAACAGCGCCAACAAAGAAAGAAAAAAAGACAAGTGTGAAGAAGCCAGAATGGATGTCCAAAGAACGTCTAACCGGGCTAAGACTCAAAGGAGACATGCACAAGAAGTGGAAAAGGGGAGAAATCACCAAAGAAGAATTCAAACGTATAGCCAACTCCTGTAGGAAAAAGGTTTGCAAGGCTAAAGCGCAAAATGAGCTCAGGCTTGCCAGGGACATTAAAAACAACAAAAAGGCTTTTTTTGCTTACGTTGGTAGAAAAAGGAAGAACAAGGAGGCGACAGGGCTTCTGCGAGGAGAAGATGGGGTGATGGTGACAAGGGACGGGTAAAAGGCAGAACTACTTAATGCCTTCTTTGCCTCGGTCTTCTCACAAAAAGAAAGCCATCTTCAACCTCAGCAACATGGAATGGACGAAGGATTAGGGAAAATCCAGCCCCAAATAGGGAAACAAGTTGTCCAGGAACACCTGGCCTCTCTAAATGAATTCAAGTCCCCAGGGCCAGATCAGCTACATCCAAGAGTATTGAAGAAACTAGCTGAAGTTATTTCAGAACCACTGGCAATTATCTTCAAGAGTTCTTGGAGAACGGGAGAAGTCCCAGCAGATTGGAGAAGGGCGAATGTGGTCCCTATCTTCAAGAAGGGAAAAAAGAACGACCCAAACAATTACTGTCCGGTCAGCCTCACGTCGATACCAAGCAAGATTCTGGAAAAGATCATAAAGGAAGTGGTCTGCGAATACTTAGAAACAAATGCGGTCATTGCTAATAGTCAACACGGATTTACCAAAAACAAGTCATGCCAGACTAATCTGATCTCTTTTTTCAATAGTTACGAGTTGGGTCGATACAGGGATGTAGCGTACCTGGATTTCAGTAAGGCTTTCGACAAAGTCCCCCATGACCTTCTGGCAAACAAGTTAGTCAAATGTGGGCTAGACAAAACTACGATTAGGTGGATCTGTAATTGGCTAAGCGAACGAACCCAAAGGGTGCTCACCAATGCGTCTTCTTCATCTTGGAAAAAAGTCATGAGTGGAGTGCCACAGGGTTCCGTCCTGGGCCGGGTTCTGTTTAACATCTTTATTAACAACTTAGACGAAGGGTTAGAAGGCACGATCATCAAGTTTGCAGACGACACCAAACTAGGAGGGATAGCTAACACTCCAGAAGACAGGCGCAGAATTCAAAACCATCTTGACAGACTAGAGAGATGGGCCAAAACTAACAAAATGAAGTTCAATAGGGACAAATGCAAGATACTCTACTTCGGCAGAAAAAATGGAATGCAAAGATACAGAATGGGGGATGCCTGGCTCGACAGCAGTACATGTGAAAAAAATCTTGGAGTCCTTGTGGACAACAAGTTAAACATGAGCCAGCAATGTGATGTGGCTGCTAAGAAAGCCAACGGGATTCTGGCCTGCATAAATAGGGGTATAGCATCTAGATCCAGGGAAGTCATGCTCCCCCTCTATTCTGCCTTGGTCAGACCACACCTGGAATACTGTGTCTAATTCTGGGCACTGCAGTTGAAGGGAGATGTTGACAAGTTAGAATGTGTCCAGAGGAGGGAAACTAAAATGATCAAGGGTCTGGAGAACAAGCCCTATGAGGAGCTGCTTAAAGAACTGGGCATGTTAAGCTGCAGAAGAGAAGGCTGAGAGGAGACATGATAGCCATGTATAAATATGTGAGGGAAAATCATAGGGAGGAGGGAGCAAGCTTGCTTTCTGCTGCCCTGCAGACTAGAACATGGAACAATGGCTTCAAACTACAGGAAAGGAGATTCCACCTGAACATCAGGAAGAACTTCCTGACTGTGAGGGCTGTTCGACAGTGGAACTTTCTGCCCCCGACTGTGGTAGAGGCTCCTTCTTTTGAGGCTTTTAAGCAGAGGCTGGATGGCCATCTGTCAGGGGTGCTTTGAATGAGATTTTCCTGCTTCTTGCAGGGGATTGGACTGGATGGCCCGTGAGGTCTCTTCCAACTCTACTATTCTATGATTCTCTTAGCTAAAAGTATCACTGCATTGTATATGTCCCAGCCCATAACATTGGCAGAAACCTACTTATATTCTTGCAGTTTGTAAAGTTCCACACAGGCATTATCTTGCAAATGCATTTTTCAAAGCTGTGATTAGAGGCACAAGACCTCAGTCAAAGTTAACATTCGTGAGGTTTACCTGTGTTGTAATTTCTGGGTCTTCCAGCATGATTCTGTGATTGACTTCCACTGAAAGCTGACCATATAATTGCACTGAAAAACCTCTCTAGAAATCTCTAGATCCTCCAACATGTCTGGAAGAAACTGGCCATCGGGTCACATTGGAGGACCTAGAGATTCCTAGAGAGAACATTTCAAATCAAATCTGTGAATATTCAAATCCGCAAATGTGGAAGGGCAACTGTACTTTCTCACTCTCCATCCAAAATCAGCTGTCATCAGATATAGTTAAATGGGCTCTCAAAACAGCAAATCCAAACAGTAGTGAATGCTACATTGTGAGTCAATCTTACACTTGCACCAACTATGAAAAATAAAATGTGTGACATGTGTCATCGTTTCCTTTCTGGTTAACACAAAAATTAAAGCCTGGTTGTGGAGGAGCTTGACAAGCCTGACTAATAGCAGCCAACTGCAGCTCGCAGAGGCTCGTCTCTGTTCGAGACCAGATAGGAAACAGCGAATGGGGGGAGAGAGATAAGGTTTTGACTTGAGAGAGATAGAGGCATCATCTACACTGCCATGTAAAATCCAGATTATATGCTTTGAACCAGATTATATGGCAGTGTAGACTCGTACAATCCAGTTCAAAGCAGATAATCTGGATTATTTGATTTGATCATCTGGATTATATGTCAGTATAGATCCAGCTAGAGACACAGGGGAGCATGTAATAGAGACAGGAGGGGAGAACTAACTGGGTTTTGGAAAGCTGTAAATTAATAGAATGTTCAAAAGGTAATGTGTTACTGTTTATGGGTGCATCTACACTGTAGGATTAATACACTTTGACTTTGCTTTGAATTCTCTACTGGAGAGTTGTAGTTTTATAAGGCTTTGAATACTCTGGTGGAGAGCTCCTCAAAACTGTTTAAAAGTTACCTTGAGGGAAGAATCAAAGTATCTGGAGAGCTAAAGTTCATAGAAAAGTGTCTTGGGCTGTTCAACAGTGAATTCTAAGTACATCACCAAATTACAAATCTATAGATGGTGGAACTAGGGAAATTCAACCGGCATCATACGAATACAATTGTGGGGTGTGGATGCGGCTTGTTGTGTTGAAAAGAGCTTCCACTCCCTCAAACATGCTCCAAATTGTTGCATTCTGATTTTGTTATTACTCACAAACATCTGAGGCAGCCTTTGTTTCTAAACACAGCTTTCAGACAAGAGATGGAATTTCCCAGCAAAGATGGCACCAGAGTTGGATAAAAATAATAACTATACTAATCACTTTAAATCCAGGTTTTACCATGCGGCATCTGTGGTGTGCCATGCTTCCCTCAAAAAACCCAAAAAGAGCATTATGCAAGAGGGGGGTGGGGAGAGAGGGAGGACCAGACACAACAAAAGAAAAACCAGCCTCTGCACAAAAGTCATTTCAACTACCCCTTTTTCTATGCTCAGTTCCTGTTTTTATGAAACTGCTCACCAACTATGACCACAATTGCCTCAGCTAGAGAAAGGAAGGGCACAGCTGTTTGAGACTAGAGACAGTGCTTCATCTGCCACTATCAGGTTTGTCACCTAGACTGGCTCTACACAATAGAATTAATGCAGTTTGAAACCACTTTAACCACCATGGCTCAATGCTGTGGAATTCTGTAGTTTAGTGAGACATTCATACTATTTGGCAGATAAAGCTAAAGAGCTTGTAAAACTACAACTCTCATTAGATTAATTCGAGACAGTTGCTCCTTTGGCTGCTTGAAGAATGCGCTTGCAAAGAACATATGCGTTGGTCTTGAAAAATTCAAGAAAAAAATCACTTATGATTAAAACTTAGTCCTGTTTTGGTGTGTGATCAGTTTCTTCCTGGACTCCAGCACAAAATCTTTCAGTTTCTTCTTTTGCTGCTTATAGGCATTTAAAAGGATTGACCACTATTCAAAAAAAATAATGAATGCCTCTGAAGCTTTCAAAGAGACCTAATTGATTTTTGGAGGGCTGGGAAAACAGCAATGTTGAGGGTCTGGATGAGTTAACATCTGTTCCGGGATGACTCTGTCCTAACAACACTTGCAGGATTGTGCAAAAGTTAAACTTATATGGAAGATTGTTATTGAGGACCCCCAACTCCACCTCTAATAATAAAGAAGACATAGTTTGACCTCCATGGGAATTATAGTTTCCCAAGGCCAGATGAACTGGAAACAGCCTCCGTACCCACGAAGTCCCTCGAGCCTTCATAGACCAACAGCAGCCCATACCCCATGGCCTCCGAGCCCCCACACAGACACACACAACCCTGGCTCTGCAACAAGGAAGTTCCAGAGCTTCAAGAGAGATTGCCTATCCTACCCTCTACAAATAAGGCAAATGACCTCTTCCATCTTATCCTTAGCAATGATGGGACCCTTTCTCTTCACCCCCCCCCCCTTCCTTCTCTATAAACCTACACGTGAATTCTCTTTTATATTATTATTATTATTATTATTATTATTATTATTATTATTATTATTATTATTATTATTAAACTCTATAAAATGAAGTCAAATGTAGATGAACCTATGAACTGCAGTAACCTCTCTTGAAAGATTCCAGATACCCATTCCACGCCTTGTGTGAGAACCAGAGATCGGACAAAATCTATGGGACAAAGGTTCTTCCTGGATCCCAGCAGGAGCCCATCTGCATGCTGCCCAGCAATTCCCCTTTGGGGATCTCGGCTATCCGGAGGACAAAGATCTAGGGCAGACGTTTTCAACTTGTGGATTCCCAGGGGTTTTGGTCCACAACTCCCAAAATCCCAGCCAGTTTGCCAGCTGTTAGGATTTCTGGGAGTTGAAGGCCAAAATATCTGGGGACCCACAGGTTGAAAACCACTGGTTTAGGGAGAAACTTTGATTGCAATCCCATCAGCAATAGACTTCTTTGGGACTTTTTCTTTGTCTTCCCAGCATGGGAAGATGTCTGGAACAACAACTCTCATTGCCTTCTCCAGCAGGGTCCGGTATCTGCATAATCCTATCAAATCATCTTTTGGACTTTCCTTTGTCTCCAGCAGTCTATTGCTTCACACTTAAAGGTTGGCTTGACTCCCAAGGACCTCTCCACCCCCAAGATCACCTCTGCCAGCCCATTGGAAGCCCCGGGGCCTCCCTGCCCAGCTGGAAGGAGATCCCCGGCTATGTCACCGCCACCTCCTCCAATCAAGGCATGCATAGGCTTGGACCCACATCCTGACCAATTGGGACTCTGCCAGACGCCGGCTGGCTTCTCGGTGCTGGACAATCAGGGAAAAAAGAGGGTGTTTCAAAACACAGCAATGCTATTGCATAAGAATTTTTGTGTATAAAAATGTCTGCTCATGATTATGCTTTTACACTTGTACCCTTTGAGCATCCATTGCTGTACGAGTGTTCCTTTTGCGCAAATTGAATAAAGTCTCTTGCCGTTTGCCTTCAACCTGGTGAAATTCCTGGTTCCCGATTCCTGACTCGAGACATCTGCGGTTAACAAAGCTTGCTTGGTTTCCATCGGTAACCACGGCATTTTGAAAAACTCCACATTTCCAGCATCAAGATGAAGGTTGTTTGCTGATTGGTTTAATGAAACTGAAGTGGTCAAGCCCTTGTTTCTAAATATAGTTACTGTTTACATAGTTAGAGATTGAATATTCCTTATTTAAAATTCTGGAAACTAGATTTTTTTTTTGGATTTGGGATTTTTCTTAGTTTTGAAATATCTGTATTTGAATATGCATACATAATGAGATACCTTGGAGATGAGACACATAGCTAAACACAAAATTAATGAATATTTCATACAATTTTATACACATTTTTGGTAATTTTGTGCATGAAAATTACATGGGACCACTGAACCATCAGAAACCAAAGTTGTTACTATCTCCCTACCTGTGCTGACAATTATGGATTTTTGGATTTCTGGATATGGGATGCTCAACCTGTAAGTGAAAGCAGGATGGGAAAACAGATGGCTTTGGCTTCTCTTAGCAAGTAGTATCATCGCTTTGGTATGTATGCCAGCAAATCACATGGGCAAGGGGTCTATTTATGTCCTGGTAGTTTGTGAAGTTCCACAAGGAATCACCCTGCACAAGTAATTTAGTGTTAATGACACTTTCTGTACATGCAATATTTCATGACACAGTCATTTAGTTTTACTAGCATACTGTAATAGATATGGACACAGATAAACTGTAATAACAAAATCTTTGGGGACACAACATATCTCATGAGCATCTTTCATTTATATTTTAATATATATATATATAACCTGTTTTATATAGATTCAGAGGTTTCTTGTTACATTTGTATGACACATCTACTCACTGCAGTTGGCACACTTGTTAAACATGTGATCCTTCAGATGTTTGGGCCTCTAACTTCCAGAAGCCCTAGCAAGCTTGACCAATGGCAAGGAATCATGGGAGCTGAAGTCCAAAACACCTGGAGGGCCACAAGTTGGACATCACTGCTAACATGTCGCAACACACAGTTTGGAAAGCTTTGGTCTACATTTTGGTGATGTCAGCTGAAAACAATTACAGTAGAGTCTCACTTATCCAAGCTAAACGGGCCGGCAGAAGTTTGGATAAGCGAATATCTTGGATAATAAGGAGGGATTAAGGAAAAGCCTATTAAACATCAAATTAAGTTATGATTTTACAAATTAAGCACCAAAACATCATGTTATACAACAAATTTGACAGAAAAAGCAGTTCAATACGCAGTAATTTTATGTTGTAATTACTGTATTTACAAATTTAGCACCTGTGGCGCAGGCTGGAGAGCAAGCCAGCTGCAACCAGCTGCAATGAATCACTCTGACCAGGAGGTCATGAGTTCGAGACCCGCTCGGAGCTTGTGTTTGTCTTGTCTTTGTTCTATGTTAAAAGGCATTGAATGTTTGCCTATATGTGTAATGTGATCCGCCCTGAGTCCCCTTCGGGGTGAGAAGGGCGGAATATAGATGCTGTAAATAAATAAAAAATATATTGAAGACATTGATTACAAAAATGCCTTGGATAATCCAGAAACTTGGATAAGCGAGTGTTGGATAAGTGAGACTCTACTGTAATTTTCATTTATCCAGAATGCACCCTTTCAGACATATACAAAGAAATTAAGCAGTCTTCAGGTATGTATGCCAGCATTTCACATGGGCAAGGGATCTATTTATGTTTTGATAGTTTATGAAGGGGAACCCCGGTGGCGAAGTGCGTTAAAGCGCTAAGCTGCTGAACTTTGCGGACCAAAAGGTCCCAGGTTCAAATCCCGGGAGCGGAATGAGCGCCTGCTGTTGCTCCAGCTCCAGCTCCTGCCAACCTAGCAGTTCGAAAACATGCCAATGTGAGTAGATCAATAGGTACCGCTCTGGTGGGAAGGTAACGGCGCTCCATGCAGTCATGCCGGCCACATGACCTCGGAGGTGTCTACGGACAACGCCGGCTCTTCGGTTTAGAAATGGAGATGAGCACCAACCCCCAGAGTCGGACACGACTGGACTGAACGTCAGGGGGAAAACCTTTACCTTTTTCGTTTGTGAAGTTCCACAAGGAATCATTGTACACAAGTCATTTTTTAGAAAGCAATAAAGGTCTATCTCTTTTGCCAGTAGATCAGGCATGGGCAAACTTGGGCCCTGTTGGTGTTTTGGACTTCAACTCCCACAATTCCTGGCCTCAGGCCCCTTCCTTTTCCCCCTCAGCCGCTTAAGCGGCTGAGGGGGAAAAGGAAAGGGCCTGAGGCCAGGAATTGTGGGAGTTGAAGTCCAAAACACCCGCAGGGCCCAAGTTTGCCCATGCCAGAACTAGATAGATTGCAGTTTGGATTTCCTGGAATTTCCCCCCTAGAAAAGAAAGTGCAGTTCGCAGAAGAGATGTAAATATAACTGAACGGCCTTTTTGTCTGACTGGGATTTCCCCGGGTTCTTCTGAGGAAAGGAAGAGCCAACCGGGGCGGGGAATCCGCTCTCAAGCCCAAATACAGTCCAGCCAGACCCGCCTCCGCCTTGAGGTCATGGCAAACAACAACGCCTCCTTTTTCCGAGCCTGGCTTGAGCAGGAGGTTGCTCGGAAATGGCAGCCACGCCCAGGGCGGAGGGAGGGAAGAAAAGAGGCAATTCGGAGCCCAAAACAGAGCCGCATCCTCCCACAGCATCCCTCAAGCGGAGCCGAGAAACGAAAGTAGCGGCGCAAAAAGAGGGACGCGATGCCGAGCCGAAGGTGCCACACGGACTGCGTGGAGCGGCCTCTCTCGCACGCCTTGCGGGCCCTGGGCGCCTGCGTGGGCTCCCACCCGTGGCCCTTCCTCCTGCTGCCCTTGGCGCTCTCCGCGGCGCTGGGCGCGGGCTTCATGCACCTCAAAGCCCGCGAAGCCAACGACATCGAGGCGCAGTTCACGCCCATCGGGGGCCCTGCCAAAAACGAGCGGAGCCTGGTCCAGAAGGACTTCCCCACCAACGACAGCCAACGCTTCTCCGCCCAAAGGCTCACCACGGAAGGTTCCTACGCCGCCCTGATCGCCGTGGGAGAGGGCTCCATCCTCACGCGGGAAGCCTTCGCGGAGCTGCTGGCGCTGGACAAGGCGGTGCGGGAATTGCGGAGCGAGACAGGGCTCTCCTTCGAGGAGGTCTGCGCCAAGATCGGCCCCGACGGGAACTGCAGCAGCCCCAACCCGCTCCTGAGCGCCGTCCAGGGGGATCCAGCCCGCATCGAGGCGCTGCTGCCCAACTTGACCTTCCCGCTCTTCATGGGCCGCGTCCCGCTGGGTCTTTTCCTGGGCGGCGTCACTCTCGACCCCGGCGTCCCGCCCGCCCGCCCCGTCCGCGCCGCCAAGGCCGTGCGCCTCCTCTACTTCCTGCAGGAAGACCACGCGGGACCCAAGGAGGAGAGCCAGCGCTGGATCCACACCTTCCTCCAGCGCGCCCCGCAGCTCCTCCGCTCCTTGAACCTCACCTCGCTGAAGGTAAGCGGTGACAGAGTTCAGGGCAGAGTTCAAGCGCTTCTACATCATTTGTGGGTGAAGCAGCGAGGGAGTGTTGCATTCTAGTTTCCTCACCACCACGGTGAGAATTTGTCTTTTGAGTAGCTCCAATGGATCTACCGGTGGGTTTCCCCCCCATCTGATGCGGGAAACAGCAACACACCAACGCACCTTGCCACTCTGTCCCCTGTCTGATGGGGGAAGAGACAGAGCACCAACACGCCTTGCCCCGATGCCCCTAAGTCAGGGGTCCTCAAACTTTTAAAGCAGAGGGCCGGTCCACAATTGAGGGGCCGAATTATCATTTGAAAAAAAACAAAAAACGAACGAATTCCTATGCACACTGCACATATCTTATTTGTAGTGCAAAACAACAACAATAACAATGAAAGACCAATACAATATTTAAAAATGAAAACAATTTTAACCAACATAAACCTATCAGGCTTTAAATAGGAAGTGTGGACCTGCTTCTGGCCAATGAGATACTCAGGTTAATTAGGATTGTTGTTGTTGTTGTTGTTGTGTGCCTTTAAGTCATTTCAGACTCTGGGCGAGCCTAAGTCTAAAATTATGTATTTATTCATTTACTACATTTATTTACTACATTTATATCCCACCCTTCTCATCCCGAAGGGAACTCAGAGCAGCTGTATGTACATACAATATATTATATTATTAGCATAGCACAATATTAGCATTATATATTACTATATTGAACTATACCACTATACTGTAATATTACATGCAATATATAACATATAATTAATATTATATGGTATTATTATTCATATTATATTGTATAAAATGATAATATTATTATCAATATCATATGTATATACAATATATTATATTATTAAAACTGATACAAAAATATTATATTATAATTGAGGGCGGGGGCCAGGTAAATGACCTTGGAGGGCCGCATCCAGCCCCCGGGCCTTAGTTTGGGGACCCCTGCCCTAAGTGATAGGGGAAGGAGGGAGGGTACGCGACTTCCATTTTGTGAGTGATTTATTTTATTATTTATTTACTTACTTCATTTCTATCCCACTCTTCTCACCCCGCAGGGGACTCAGAGCGGCGTACAACATATATTTAGGCAAAAGTGCAATGCCACATTATACAAAGCAAATAAAACATAACAAAAAAATCAATAGAAACAATCAACATATAAATATAATTTAAAACCATTAACATTAAGATATTAAAACATAAAAATATTAAAAACAGCATCTGGGTACACCTTCCCCCTCCCCCTTCATGATCTTAATGTCTTCTTTGACTCTCTTGAATGGACTGGGCCCTTGCCAGCATCCTCCTTTTATGCCCAGCCTCTGGAGGCAGCAGGTGTTTCTGCTGGGCCTTGTTTTAGCCAGGCAGTCAGGGCCAGAGTCTGCAAGGAGCCAGTCACCAGGAGCTGAGGTCAAAGGCAGCCTGCAGCAAACAAACACTGCCCTTTTCTCCAAGCTCCCCGTTGTTGATGTTCCATGGCTGTCTAAGATGGTGCTGATGATTGTGGGCGAAACGCGACAATAGAGAGGGGAAGAGCTCATTATGTTGGAGTCCTAAATCAGTGGTTCTCAACCTGTGGGTCCCCAGATGTTTTGGCCTTCAACTCCCAGAAATCCTAACAGCTGGTAAACTGGCTGGGATTTCTGGGAGTTGTAGGCCAAAACACCTGGGGACCCACAGGTTGAGAACCACTGTCCTAAATAGTGGCAGTTAGTTCCGTCTTTGAATCGGCCCAATTCTTTACCTAGGCCCAAAGTCGCAGGTTGTTCCAAATTCAGGCCCAGAAGTTGGTGTATGCCACATCTGTGGTTAACCTGGTGAAAGCTACATTTAGGTACCTTTGCTCTGCAATTACAGTAGGTAGTTGTGGCCCATTGTGAATAGCCAATCAAAGGACCCTTCCCATTACGTGTAGATGTACCCAAATTAATGTTTGTATAGTCAGCTCCTCCTATCCACAGGTTCAGTCATCTCTGGCTTGAAAATATTCCAAAAAATAAAGTTCAAAAAAGTAAACTTTGATTTTGCCATGTTATACATTTTACAATGCCATTGTATACAATAGGATGTGAGCATTTTTATTTATTATTTATTAGACTTGTATACCGCTACTCCCAGTTTGGCTCGGAGCGGTTTTGGGTATCCATGTGCAATTTCGAAGCCCCACTGCAATCAGGCAATATTCCTTTTTTATGCATAGGGTTGCATATTGACTTCATAGAAGTATAAAGTCAGAAATAGCATCCAGTCCAACCTCAATCTGCCATGCAGGAAGACACAACCAAAACACTTTGAGCAGGTGACCATCAGCCTGTTTAAAAACATTCAAAGAAAGGAACTCCACCACAGGAGTGTACTTCACTGACTCAATCCAGTTTTAAACTGACCATTGAAATCAATTGCACTTGACTTCTTAATGCAAAAAATATACATTGGTTCCAGTGGTTCTGTTATAAGTATACATGTTTGTTATGAGAAAATACACAATGTTCACACAATCCAAGTAAAACTGATACTCCTCCCTCATATTGCTCGAAACATCACAGATTGCTGTAACAAAAGTGTTTGCTATCCATATCTCCACAACAATGTGACATCACAATTGTTTCATGTCCAGATTTGACTAGTGCTCTCTTGTGTTCATTTCAGAAAGACTGTAAAGAAGGTTGTATTTTAGGGTCTGGGCTTTATATTATTTGTATACCAGTTTTCTCAGAATGAACCAACATCAGGTATCAGTAATTAAAAAAAACCCTGAACAAAACAACTTTTAAAACAATTGAAATCACAGCACAAAAGGAGGGCCTCTCATATACTTCTGGGCCTAAGCATGATGGAGCGATACCAGTTTCCTATTTTCTCCCTCTAATGCCAGAACAGGGGTAGTTTGGATGAAAAAAGGCTTTTCATCTGCTTCTAAGCCAGAACACAATGGGAGACTGCACTTGACATTTGTTTACTGGTTGACTCATAAATTTATGGCAAAGGAAATTACTTATTCAGGCCTTGGTGGTGGGGGTTATGTGCTTATAAAATGTTCATTGTTTTGTGTTTTGTGTTCTGTTTACACTGGAAGCTGTTAATGTATGTAAATAAAAATGTTTATTAAAAAAAGATCACGTAAAAAGGAATGTCACCGTGAGAGGTTTTGATCACTGAGGTATGCCTGTAATCTGTAATTGTAACTGTTATGTTTTTATGTAACTTTGTATTTTGAGAGGAAGGATGTGGTGCTATTGTTGTCATTAGTTTCTGTTCATCACGGTTCCCATTAGTGAACTCAGATGCAGAGTACTGATGGGTATGTGGCCACCACTGAGAAACAAGTGGGAGATGTTGGCATATTCATGGGCAAAACAAAAATAGAACAGTGAAACAAAAACATCAGACAAAGAGCCCAATAGTTGAATGCTAACTCTGCATTCAGAGGTAAAACCACACCAGGGGAAGAGGGCTAGAATTCAATTTTCAGGATGTTAGAGCTCTGAATACTTGTTGCAGATTCTTCTTGCATCTATTAACTTTGATATGCTTAAATTTTTCAGAATGCAATGTTCCCTCCATATTTGCCGGTTTTGCTTTTGGAAATTTGATCTTTCACAGACTTGATTGCTGTAGTGTCTCTAGGAATCTCAAGTCTTCTGAAGTGACTCTGTGGCCCCATCTACACAGCCATATAAAATCCAGATTATCTGCTTTGAAATTGATTATATTAGTCTACACTAATCTGGATAATATATAGCAGTGTAAATGGAGCTCTGTTTGATGTTGAACATAGAATTATGATGGAATTCCTAGAGTCTCCTAGATAGGTGTTCTCTCCTGTTATATATTAGTCACATTTTTCCACTTCTGCAAAGGTCTTGCAGCCCTAACCGTAGCAAATGAGGAAGGCTGACTGTATTAGGCCTGTGCAGTCAATGAAAAAAATGTTTCAATACTCATTAAAAAAACTAGGGGGTGCTGGCGAGTCGTTTCTGAAGTGTTTTTAAAATATTTATTTATTTATTTATTTACAGTACAGTAGAGTCTCACTTATCCAACACTCGCTTATCCAACGTTCTGGATTATCCAACACATTTTTGTAGTCAATGTTTTCAATATATCGTGATATTTTGGTGTCAAATTCATAAATACAGTAATTACTACATAGCATTACTGCGTATTGAACTACTTTTTCTGCCAAATTTGTTGTCTAACATGATGTTTTGGTGCTTCATTTGTAAAATCATAACCTAATTTGATATTTAATAGGCCTTTCCTTAATGCCTCCTTATTATCCAACATATTCGCTTATCCAACATTCTGCCGGCCCGTTTATGTTGGATAAGTGAGACTCTACTGTATTTATATTCCTCCCTTCTCACCCCGAAGGGGACTCAGGGCGGATCACATTGCACACATATAAGGCAAACATTCAATGCCATAACATAGAACAGAGACACAGACGCAGGCACGGGCTGGCCTCGAACTCATGACCTCTTGGTCAGAGTGATCTGTTGCAGCTGGCTGCTAACCAGCCTGCGCCACAAATGTCATAAGTGTCCGTTTTATTACTATAATGAGAGTAACAAATTATTCATTATTTTGTTACGTAATTGTTACATAATTAAGTAATTTTGTGGGAGGTGTCCTGGGGCTCCTTTCTAACTCATTTTAGAGCTTCTGGGGTGAAACCTGCTATAATGGTAGAACATACAGTAAATGCAAACTCAGTTATTAGAGCAATACCAGTCAACAACTTGTGTCATTGTGACAACCGACACACACAAAATAGGCTGTCAAGAGCCCTAGAAGTTAGTGATACCCTCAAAAGGAACCAAATAAGAATTGTGCCTGCTTCAAAAACTTGTTGTGTGGATTGTGGCAACTAATGCACACAAAATAGGTGAAAGGCACGCACCCACCCCAAAAAAGAAGCAAGCAGTAAAGCCTTCGCTTTAAGCTATCGTCGACTCTTTCTCTCTCCGATGCTAGTACCCTAGTGCATTTTAACTTTCCCTGCCCAATTATGAATGGAGTCTGCGGCCTGGGGCTTGGGAATGTAAAGAGCAATGGCCGCAGCTCCAGCTTCGCTTCCCGGTAATGCTTGGTTGTTCTGTGAATTAAAACTGCATCACAGAGAGTAATAACATTTACGTAACTTACCAAAAAAAAAATCAGGTAAAAGTTTTGATTCCTAATTTTTTGGTGTGTGCGATGCCCGCGCAGCAGATATCAGATTGTATGCAAAAATCTAACAAATTAGAACCAGCTTACAACAGAGAACCAAAATTTTGCACAGCCCTAGTATTTATAGTGCAAGCCTGTTCAGAAGTAAAAACCTTTGGGACAATTGGGCATACACCCAGGTGAGTGTATATAGGATTGCGACCTTAATTAAAAGTAAACAAAAATATCTAACAGATGTTTCTCTTCTCTCTTTTTTCCTTCTTATTCGGACAGGTGGCATATTTTACATCACTGTCTAGACAGCAAGAGTTTGAAAAAAACAGCAAGGAAGTGATCCCTTTCTTTTCCATCACATATACCTTAACGATATTCTTTTCAATTATATCATGCTCAAGGTAATTGCTGGAAGAATGGATTTTTTTCTTACATTATGATTGTGTGAGCCCCCCCCCTTTTTTTTACCTGACTTTCTCTGTATAGCTCATAGTCAATAAGCATGAGATATTTATGTAATATACAGTTAATTGTTGGACCTAAAATAGATGAAACACTACTTGTTCTGTGTAGTGAGCTTGTTGTAGACTGTAATATATACAAGGTTGTCTTCCCATGGCCCAATGCAGTGGTTCCGAACCTTTGGGCCTCCAGGTGTTTTGGACTTCAACTCCCAGAAATCCAAAAGTTGGGAACCACTGGCCTAATGGGAAATATGACACTGCTGGATTTCAAGGTTAGCCAACTTTGTGTTCATGGATAATGTTGTTGAGAGGAGAAACAATCTGTGAAGACATAGCTCTGTCTTCCAACACTGTGCTGTTATGTCTCATGACTACTTGCCTCTCTCTCTACAGCTGATCATAAGGCTGGCCCTACACCCACCATACAGAGGAACAATTTAGAGGCAGTGTTTCAATGTTTAGCGAGCCTTGATCAAAGAATGTCAGTTTCCATTTGTAAAAATAATTGTTTCCATGTCTTTGGTAATGGGAAATGTTGCATATCTGGCTATTTGATTTGATGCTCTGGATGTAAATGTTTCGTGAAACTTTCATTTCACTTTTCTCAATCTGTTTTGCAGGTTTGACTGTGTGCGAACGAAAGTGTGGGTCGCAGCTTTTGGAGTGCTGTCCTCAGGCTTATCTGTGCTCAGCAGCTTTGGATTACTGCTGTTTTGTGGGGTGCCGTTTGTCGTCACAGCTGCAAATGCACCGTTTCTTATACTAGGTAAGTGAACAACTACTGTCAGCCTCCACATTTGCTGGGATTAAGGGCACAGGGCCCCCATCAAAGTGAAAAGTGTGAATAAAGAAATGGATTTTTTAAAACCTGAAATTGCTATATATTTTTCTTAACTCAGAGAATGACCTCCAGGCATTTTTGGGTCTTCCATCTGGACTTTATGGTCAACTTCTGCTGGAGATTGGTCATTTGCACTCAAGGACCTAGAGATTCCTAGACAGGTGTCCTACAGCATGACTGGAAAAAGTTGACCATAGAGTCACACTGGTGGAGCTAGAGATTCCTAGAGTCATTTTAATAAAAATTGTGAATAATCAAGTCCACAAAAGTCAAAACGGAAAATTTGGAGGGACAACTGTATATACACATTTAAGTGCATCCTGTAAGTTTTTGGTGGGTATACCTCAATAAATGTCAGTGAAAACTGTCCACTTCTGCAATTGCAATAAGAATATTAGCAATTTTACTATGCTTCATTCACAAGGGCTTTCCTCCTTTAATGTTGCTACTCAAAATAATACTCTTCAATCTGATTCCCCTTTTGATTTCTTTATTATTTCATTCTAGAGAAGTATCTAATCGGGATTACTTCCCCCATTAATACATTTTTATTATTTCCGCCTGAAAAAAATAGACCATTATTTGAGAAGGAAGCAGGAAGAGAAAAACAAATAAGGCAGCACCTTTTAATCTATGTTTTTATCTAAACATGAGCTTCCGTGGAAAATAATCATTTCTTAGGAAAGGTATAAATCTACTCTGCCACATAAATCAATGACTTCGGACATAGTCCATCCTGGAGGAAGACAATGACAAATCCCTTCTGAATAAATTGTGCCAATAAAATTTTATGACTGCCATCATTTGGAAGAAACCCAACAACAGCTTTTGACTTCCTTGATCTGGATCACATATGTCAAACAGAAGCGCATAGAACAAGTCTGGCCTGCCATGACATGTTAGGTGGCCTGTGAAGTTTTCAATGCCAGGGCAATATAACTATGTAATTGTCTTTGAAGGCAAGCACAAGGCTGATGTGGACCTTGGTGAAAATGAGTTTGATACCCCTGATTTATATGCTTTTTGGAAATGGATGTATAATCTTATCTGCTCTCTTTAGGAGTTGGTATTGATGACATGTTCATCCTGGTGTCCTGCTGGCAACACACAAGAGTCAAGGACAGCATCAAAAATCGGCTGGCCGATACTTATGCAGAGGCAGCTGTCTCCATTACCATCACAACACTTACTGATGTTTTAGCTTTCTACGTTGGAATTGCAACTTCTTTCCCATCGGTTCAGTCATTTTGCATCTACACAGGAACTGCTTTTGTATTCTGCTACATTTACAATCTGACATTCCTTGGGGCTATCCTTGCCCTAAACGGTAAAAGAGAAGAAAGCAACAGACATTGGCTCACCTTCATGAAAGTCAAGAGTGAGCCTCAGGATTCTCAGGGCCAGTTGTATAATATATGCTGCGTAGGAGGGTCTTTTGATGAGTCCAGTGAAGCAGAGTCTGAACATCCCATGAATGGATTTTTTAGAAAGTACTATGGCCCTTTCCTTGTACAGTCTTGGAGCAAAGCAGTGGTAGTGATCCTGTATCTTATTTACCTGGGAAGTTGCATTTATGGGTGTATACAGATTAAAGAAGGAATCGATCTTCGAAACCTTGCTAGTGACCATTCCTATGTCGTCCAGTATTATGACTGGGAAAAGGAGTACTTTTCTGGATATGGTCCAAGAGTTATGGTTGTTGTCACTGAAAGTGTAGCATATTGGGATCCATCTGTTCGTAAAGATATTGAGAATTGCATGGAAGCATTAGAAAATTCATCTTACGTGGATGCAAAATTATCAGAGTCGTGGCTGAGGGTATATGAAGGAGTTGCTCCAAGAATGTCCATAAATCTAAATGACAGAAATGTTTTCATTGGCAATTTATCTGTCCTATTTAGAATAAATCCAGATTATAAGTGGGACGTTGATTACAATGATACAGAAATAGCAGCATCACGGTTCTTTATACAGACGGTTAATGTTACTACTGCAGTTGATGAAAAAATCCTCTTAAATGAACTGAGAGATCTTGCCGAAGGCTGCAAGATACCACTGATAGTTTATCATCCAGCCTTTATTTACTTTGATCAGTACCTTGTAATAACTCAGAACACCATTCAAAATATTCTGATTGCTACAGGAGTTATGTTGCTTATTTCCTTATTGCTCATTCCCCATCCCATCTGCTCCTTGTGGGTAACATTTGCTATTGCCTCTGTTATTGTTGGTGTTGCAGGTTTCATGACCTATTGGAATGTGAATCTTGACTCTATATCTATGATCAACCTTGTTATTTGCATTGGGTTTTCGGTAGATTTTTCTGCTCATATTTCTTATGCCTTTGTTTCCAGTGAGAAGCCCAGTGGGAATGAGAAGGCGGTGGACGCTCTCTACCATCTTGGTTACCCTGTTCTACAGGGAGCTGCTTCCACAGTGTTGGGAGTAGCCGTGCTCTCTATGGCAACCACATATATTTTCAGAACCTTTTTTAAGATCATGTTTTTAGTCATCTTATTTGGGGCTGCTCATGGTCTCATTTTTATTCCTGTGTTCTTAACACTATTTGGCTTTTGCGGTAGTTCGTCACAGAGCCCGTATCCAGTTAGTAAGCAGCCATCTGCTATGGAAGGGTTTCATACTTCAGATGGAAAAGGAATGCCACGGTCTCCTGTACAATCAGATCCTGTCTCATGTTGGAAGTTAGGCAGGTTCAGCCCTAGTTAGTGCATGAATGGGGGTGGGGGGTGGGGCTAGCAATGAATAACAGGTGCTGAAGGATAGTTAAGGATCTGTTAAAAACACCTAAATATTCTTTGCTATAAACCCCTATGAAATTTATAGGCTCACCGCAAGTCAGCAGGTGGCTTAAAACACATGCACACAAACTAAAACTTTTTGCATTAAGGAAATTCAAAATGCCTATAAATGTTTTACAATTCCAATGCAAGTTAATTGCAAGGGATATGCACTGTTAACATGAATGTTGTCATCTAGCTATATATTTTTCCGGAATGTAATTTTTCTAAAACATAATTTTTCTAGGTTGCCATTTTAGAGAGACTGCAAGATCAGTTTCTCTCAGGATATACTTAGTATTATTGTGGATTAGGGTGTGGGCTTTTGAAATACCTGCCTGAAATAATTCTTTGTTAACAAAATGTTATGGACTTGTTCTCAAGAAGAATATTTGCTGGAGTCATCAAAGTTTAGTAAGTGGCTATATCTCTAGTATTATCTTAGGATGTTCCCAAATAAGTCTTATTTAGGGTATTCAGGGGGGAAAATCTAAGGTTTTGTTTTTTTAATTCTGGACCTATCATCAGCTTAATGTTGGATATCATGTTGACATTATGGTTGCCTTCAACGGGCTGTTTGTAATTATAAGACTCTATAAATGTAACCATTGTGCCTTGGCACTGAAAGCCTTGCAGGCCACATAAAATGACATGACGGGCTGAATTTGGCCTGCAGGCCTCACATTTGACACATGTGGCTTAATGTGTAACATGCAGCACAAATCCGGAAACCTAACACGTTTTCACTATTGAATGTGAAGATGTAAATTATGATCCTTGGAGTCAGTCCTTTAATTGGGTACATGGGTTCACTCAATGGCACATTTGTCAGATATGTCTAGAAAATTAGTGATGTTGTGATGGAAATAACTTGATGTATTTTCAACCAACTCATAAAGGCCTCCTCTCATGTAGTATTTTTATCACCAAAGTAGCTTTTATACATATAGGTAGCATGCCACCTTTTAATCTGGATCCATGCCATTTACAGCTTTTCTGAGAAATGAAGAATTTTTAAAGTAGGTTGTTGTGAGATTTCCGGGCTGTATGGCCATGTGCCAGAAGCATTCTTTCCTGACATTTCACCCATATCTATGGCAGGCATCCTCAGAGGTTGTGAGGTGTACTGGAAACTAAGCAAGGGAGGTTTATATATCTGTGGGAGAAAGAATTCTAGTATGTTGGAGGCAAGTGTGAATGCTGCAATTAATCACCTTGGTTAGCAACGGAAAGCCTTGCAGCTTCAAGGCCTGGCTGATTCCTGCCAAGGAGAATCCTTTGTTGGGAGGTGTTAACTGGCCCTGATTACTTCCTTTTCTGAGGGTATTTCTTTATTTATTGTCCTGATTTTAGAGTTTTTCAAATACTGGTAGCCAGATTTTGTTCATTTTCATGGTTTCCTCCTTTCTGTTGAAATTGTCCATATGCTTGTGGATTTCAGTGGCTTCTCTGTGTAGTCTGGCATGGTGGTTGTTAGAGTAGTCAAGCATTTCTGTGTTTTCAAATAATATGCAGTGGCCAGGTTGGTTCATCAAGTGCTCTGCTATGGCTGACTTCTCTGGTTGAGTTAGTCTGCAGTGCCTTTCATGTTTTTTTATTCGTGTTTGGGCAATGCTGCGTTTGGTGGTCCCTATGTAGGCTACAACCTCTGAGGTCGTAGACTCACAACCTCTGAGGATGCCTGCCATAGGTGTGGAGAGAACATGTCTATATAGCCCAGAAAACTCACAGCAACCTAGTGATTCCAGCCTTTGACAACACAATTTTTAAAGTGTTTGTATAAAAAGAAACATCCAAAATGAATCAAACCAAAGATTTTGATAGCTGCTTCCCTATGAAATAAGAAAAACACAGTTATCCCATGAAAATTCTTTATAGTTGTATGGTTTCTGACAAATAGTTGTTTTTGTGACAGAAACTGTCAAGGAAAAGATGAACTTTAGGGATACAAGTGGCAAGGATGACAAACAAAAGAACAGAAGAAGAAGAATATATTTTAAGTAGCATGGTTCTTACTGATTTCTTATGTAAATCAAACGAATGAGGGGGAAAGCCTTATTCTACTTACCCATGGGCCAACTTGGGAAGGATTATGACATCAGAAGAAATAATGACAAAGGGTTTTATTTTGAATTTCCAAATCTTGAGAATATATTGAGTGCCTGATGTAACTATTGTTAATGCTTCTATTTTGTTGATCTACTTTTTATTATTAATATATTTTTGAATGACTAAAAATAAGAATATAAAATTTCAACTTACTAGGAAAACGGGCTCTTTGATATGTTACAGCATATTAGATTTTATAATATAATTTATAGTAAATATTTTGGGAATAAATTGTGATTGGGGGGGGGGGGCAGTCCGGTTCTCTTCATTTGTGTTGTTTTAACAGTTTATTTTAATGTAGGACCGGGCTGTGGCGCAGGCTGGAAAGCAAGCCAGCTGCAACAAATCAACAAATCACTCTGACCAAAAGGCCATGAGTTCGAGGCCAGCCTTCGTCTCGTCTCTGTCTCTGTTCTGTGTCATGACATTGAATGTTTGCCTTTATGTGTGCAATGTGATCCGCCCTGAGTCCCCTTCCGGGTGAGAAGGATGGAATATAAATGCTGTAAATAAATAAATGTATTGATATGTCATGATTTTTATAATTTTTTTACTGATTTTAATGTATGGTGTATATTGTATTTGAATGTTTGTTTGTTGCAGCATTTAATTATTGCCAATCTGGAAGCCACTCTGAGTCCCCTTTAGGGTGAGGTAAAGCGGGGTAAAATAAATACAATTGTAAACCCTTGTACTCTATCTTGGCAATGTCGGTAGAGACTTGAAAAATAAAT